>NW_026555310.1:20000000-22610000 GCF_021234165.1 Pteronotus mesoamericanus
TTACAATACAAAAATGACATAAAGCTCCATGTCAGGCAGCAAGTCGGTGGCAGAAGTGGATTTAGGATTTTTAGTTCTGACTTCTGTACTGTCATCAGGCCACTAATCTGTTAGAGTTTCCAAAAGAATTTGAGGCCCGAGGAAAGAAGATGCCAGAGACGTACTTCCAAAGAGATGACTCACTTTGGGTGGTTTGATATAATAAATCTGTGTTTATTTTGCAAAAGGCTTTTGAACAGATATTAGAGAAACAAATTTCATCATTATGTTCAACTTTATACTTCATAACATTGTACTTTCTGTTCCAATAATTAACAGCACCAAGCTCATAGTCTTTTCTTCCTGTTCTCTTTAGAGAGTCGTCTATTTAAAAAAAGGCAGAGATTTTTAGTTTTTTTATCAGAATGATTTAAAATGCCATTAGTATCCTCTGCCTGGACTATTAAATCAGCCTTTAATCTCCCTCATGCTATGCTATGTGTTGTCTGTGTCACTTCCTTGCTATGAAGCATGCTGTGGATGCCTACTATGCACAGGATTCTTCCTCCTGACACTGGGAATCCTCCGCAATGTTAACTCAATGCACTTCTCCTCTGTTTGGATGTATGCCTTCCCAACTAAACTGTTTTATCTTTCCTAAACAGGCTCCAGACTTCCCTCCTCTGCTCACATTACTCTCTTTCCTTGCAGTGCCCACAGTACTCATCTTTGTTCAGTTGCCACATTTAAAGCTCATTTCTCATGCTATTAACTTTATGGAAGTTTTCTTGTCCAGGAGATGCAAGAACAAGGCTGCTGGTCTCATGGGCCTTGCCCTCTGGTTGAGGATGGGGTTACAGACCATAAACAAGTAAATTCCTCATGGCAATACATGCTATGAATATATTAGATAATTATGATAAAATTATACTTGGGGTAGCGGGGGAAGGAGTGTAGGCCAGATTGATTGAGTTGTTCAGGTTAGGTCACTTCAAGAAGTTGGTATTAGGCTGTGACTTGAATGCAGAGAAGGAAGCAGCCCTGAGAAGATCTGGGAGAAAAGGGAAGAGGCACAAAGGTCTTGAGACAGGAGAAATCTTGGTGAGTTCCAAGAATAAGAGGAAGGTCAAGTGTCTGCAGCACACTGAGCCAAGGGGTTAGTAGTGAGATTCCCCGAGACAGCTGGGGAGAGGCCAGTTCATGTAGGGATTTGTGAACCAGCACAAAGTGTGTGTTGATTTTAAGATCTTGGTAAAGATTTAGGAACAAGAGTGTAATGATCTGATTCTTTGCAATTCATTTTATTTATTGCAATTATTTGTATAGCCCTTTTAAAGTAATGGATTATGAGCTCTTTGGGGGTAGGAATGATATATTTAGTCAGTTTTGATCATAGATAAGAGACAATCAGTAAATATTTGTGGAATTGCTGAGGGATTAAATCAGGGGATTCTGAGAAATCATTGTCATAGGGGTTTGAAATTAATATTTAACAGAAGCAGAAAGAGTCAAGATCATACTTGGCTCCTTGCTGGTGGCCATGATCATGACCCTCTGAGGAAGAAAGAGATGGATGAGCATAAACTGATATAATAGGTACAGTCCAGCAAAGGGGAGAAGAATGTGCATTTGGGAGTCAGATTGTCTGAGTAGAAACCTCAGTCTCTCTCTGACCTGCTGGATCTTTCTAAAGTTACTTAATCGCTCTTAGTCTTTGTTTCTGCACCAGTCAGATGGTGATAATGATATTATTTACCTTATTAGTCTGTCATGAGTCTTCACTGAAATCAGCCACGTAAAACTCTGAGAATGATGCCCGGCATATGACGAAGACCCAATAAATAAACCCCCAAAACATTAGAACAAAGGCTCTCTACAGCGTCACTGTTGTGAGGCTCTTTAACAAGAGCCTTTCGGGCTCTCAAACCAGTCCTTGACCTCCTTATCCCCTTTATCTGGGATTTCAGGATGACTCTTATTGGTAGTCAGTAAGGTGAGACAGAGGGACTTAGTCTTTAAAACACAAACAGACTCAAACAAAAACTTCTTTATTTTTTTCTTGTGTGGCATCTGAGAATATATCTTTATTCTCAGATATATCTACTATATCTTTAGCAAGTTATATTTTTGGAGAGAGGGATGACAGTCATTTTGTAAAAAGTCATAATCTAATACATCTTATCAATTTTTTCTTTCATAATTGATTCAACTATAAAATTATACAAGAAACTATAACCTGGCTTTAGCCCTAATGATACCATGTTCTAGAACTTCTATCATTATGTATGTTATTAGCACTACCTTTAGTGTCTTTGTTGAAGGACTGTATTATAGGTGAAATCATTTTCTAACAGCTCCTCTGTACGAAGTCCCAGACAGCTTTGTGTCATAAAAAATTTCATGCCTAATGGCACTTGTAGAAACCACAAATCGGGGAGAGATGAGCACTTTTATGTTGGGAAGAAGCCAGTAGGTCTTGTATATGCATAAAGAGCAAGGTGTTAAGTAATAAATTCTGTCCATATTCTTTAATTAAATTATGTTTTAGAAGTTTTATTTCAGGCAAGCTCATGTTACATCAGCATGCTTTTTGGGTGCTCTTTCCTTTTAGTCTCATTAATACACTGAAATTTTGGATTGGAAAACATGGTGTAAACTAATGGTGGAATTCAGACTGGAGCTCTTTGAGGGTGTGGTTTATTGTTCCTTTTCCAACTCTTAAATAATTCTGAAACATTTTAACCAGCCAAATAGAAAAATCCCTCAAGGCTTTTTGTACAGTTGTTTTGTTTCTCTTCTGCTACTCCCAGTAATATTACATAAGTTACCTGGAAATTGTGAAGCTTGGGTGCATTGAGCCAGATGGTCAAAATTTCTGGAATTCTCACTTCCTTGAACATAAGAGTGGAATTGGGTAATTTTTGGAAGATAAGAAAAGATCTGGGAGAAGAGTTAAACGTGAATGATACTTTCTCTAATTATTGTTCTTTTCCATGTAGGCAAAGCCAAAAAGGACAGAGGCAAACCATGTCTCCAGGGATTTGTAGCTCAATTTGACTTTTTCAATAAATTTGGGTAAAGTTTAAATAATTTCTCAATATTTAGGCATTACTCTTCTTTATAGGTATTTTTGCTTGTGCAGGGGTTGCTTGAAAATGAGCAGAAGTTGCAGTTGTTAAGATTCTGGAGTTCAAAAGCCCATACTTTTTGGAACAAAGAGTATAGAGAATACAGTTCTTCAACTTTAAATCTGTTTGGTTTATGAGATTAGGCTGTTTTAAGTTTGTTCTCCTTTGAACAGTTTAGATCCTTGTGGCATATTCAGCTAAATTTATTGCCATAGAATAAAGTTATGGGATTTACTTCATGTTTATTCTCAAATATAGTTTAAAAACCTACCATAATTTATAATATTAATTTAGAATATAAATTATCTAGAGTCAGATCCCAGCTCTGTCTTTGACTTTGCTAGAAAAGGAATCTCTTGGACCCTCATTCTAGATAATAGGTCTGGATTCCTTGCCCTACTACACCCTCCCCGACACTATGGTTCTTTTAATTTTTACTCTAAGTCTACACCTTCTATGGCTGTATAAATTAATCAGTAATTATTCATAAATGAGTCCAATCTTGAATGTTAGCGTGTCATGAGATATACTTCACAATCTAAAACACATTCTTCAATCAGATCCTTGAACCTAAGCCAGAAACAACTTGTATCTTTCTGATGAAGTTTTTCTGGAAGTTGACCTCAAAGTAGCCATTGTTCTCAAAGGTGTACTCAAACGGAAAAGAAACCAACATCCAGATTCATTATTGGTTGATAGTCTTTAATGAAGCCAGGTTAAATTCTCTGGAATTAAGTCCATAAGGAGCATTTTGCACATTATCTTTTCCGAATTACTTTCCTAGTACCTTACATTTTGGGCTCATTTGCAGTTCTAAGTAGAGGAAGGAAAAAGAACAAGAGGAATATCAGAATATTGTTCCTTTCAAGTCTTCCAATTCTGACCTAATTTTACTGGTTTCCCTTGGTTAGACTTAAGCTCCTAGTAAACTGGGGCCATGCTTTATTCATGTTAGGTCCATATTGTTGTGCAGTGCCCACGGAAGACATCCAACAGATAGTCACTGAATGACTGAACCACTCTGATACGTTTTTAAAATTATAGCTGAATTGAAGAACTAAATTTTAGTTTCTTGAGTAAATGCCAGGTTATAACAAGATATCCTTAAATTGACAGTGGTTCATTGGAAATGAGGTGGACTTTAACTCTTCTGTTAGAAACTCTATAACAAAAGTGGCTCTCAGTGGCAGATTAGCAAGTGAGTAGTCCAAGTGGCCATGCTGTCATTGTAATCAGAGGTAAAGTTACATAATTTTTTAGGCAAAGATGATACAACATGCGCTATTCAGATCCAACATTCATGGCATTCCAGTCATAATGTTTGGAGATGAATCCGTCGAATTTTGTAAATAATTAATTCTGAGCTTAATTCTGTAGCAATACAATTTTCCGGTATTTGTTTTTAATACACTGGTATTGGGGAAAAGAATGATCAGCTTTGTCTTATACTATCCTGGCCTTTTCACTTTGTTTATCATTAATGTTTTACAGGAAATTGTGGTACATTGGAACTGCCTCACCATAGACTTCTGTTATACTTAGA
This sequence comes from Pteronotus mesoamericanus, assembly GCF_021234165.1. NCBI lineage: Eukaryota > Metazoa > Chordata > Mammalia > Chiroptera > Mormoopidae > Pteronotus > Pteronotus mesoamericanus. Next base: position 20,004,651 of record NW_026555310.1, read on the forward strand.
ATGGTGTGCATCGGACTATGAAAGACAATATTAAGATAAGAAAATTCTTTTCATGAAAGCACGTAATTCCCAGGTATGAGTTAAGGTAGGAGGTTGATGTTGAGAGTTAGATCCTCATTTGAATTCAGGCACTTACTTATGATGTGAATTTAGGTCAGTTTCCTAACCTTTCATATCTTTGTTTTCTCCATCAATTTATGATAATAATAACCACCATCATCTATGCTGTCTGTTTCATACAGTGTGAGGATAAAATGAAATAATAAATGTGAAGCACTTTAAAACTTTCAAAGGTATTATTATTAGCTGTCATTTTCATTGGAAGGTCTGGTTTAGAAAACATTTCTTGCCTTGGCAACTGATCTTCAGGGAGCAGTAAACTCATCAGGCCTCCTAGTTATCTTGCCTTTATGTACTTTGTAAGTGTGAGAGGAGCTCTGGATATGGTTTTCATTTCGCTGCCTAGTCCTGTGTACTGTTGGGGTCAGAGGAGGGCGTGGAGTTCTCCACGTGTATGTTCCACATATCAGTATGATTTACTCAGGTATTTTCTCTCTTTCTAATGCACGAAATCCTTGACGTCATTTTCACTGTGGGCAGGGAATCTCAATAGATATCGTTATTTCTAAAGGGCCTGTGTTAATTTTTTCACTTCTTTCACATTACTCAATGCATTCTACAATGGACAAAGTTATCAATAATACAAGTACTTCTACTTTTAAGGAGACTTCAGTTGCATTATTACTGACACTGACTTTTTAAACCACACTTTTTTATATTAGAGGAGTTTTCCATTTATAGAAAAGCAGCAGTACAAATAGTTCTCATATAGCCCCTATACGGTTTGCTCTATTACCATCTTACATTAGTGTGGCACATTAATTATATTACAATTAAGGCACCAGTACTGATGCATTATTATTAACTAAAGTCTATGCTTTATTACTTAATATCCCTTTTTTTTCCTGTTCTAGGACTCCATCCAGGATACCACATTACATTTAATAATACATCTTCTTAGGCTTCTCTTGACTATGACTATTTCTTAGAATTTTCTTGTTTTTAATGATCTTGACAAGTTTGGGTACTGCTGCACTGACTTTTAGCTGGTGATTTCAAGCCTTCTCATTAGGAGAAAATGATAATAGACCTTCCCCACTACTACATACAAATAAAACCCCATAGTGTGATGAATGGTGTCATTTATCGGAAACTGTAGGCTAGGCTAGGCTGACAGTGTCCAAGCAAGGGACTCTAATAAGAGATGGCATTTCTTCAGGACACCAAGCCTTTCTGGCAAACCAACTTGTAAAGTAGATAAAGGGGTTAAACAATGGGAAAGAACATGTTATATGGTCAGTTGTGCTCATGACAATTAAAATATTTTACTTAAGTAGAAAGAGGGAAAGAAGTCATCCAAATGCTTGAATAGTATTCATGTATATCTGAATTTATTTCAATGTATTCTTTCTTAAAACAGTTTTTTAATATACACCTAAAACTTCATGTCTTAAATGTAACTCCTGAGACCTTCTGTAGAGCAATATATGTAAACTATTTTACAGCCTATTCTTTCATAAAAGGCCAATTTTCATCAGAAGTATCAAGAACAAAATACATAAGTATTACTTGTAGACTCCAAGAAGCAATTGAGTTATGATAACATTGTTTAGTCTCACTTGCCAATGACAAGATGCCCTTAAGTGTTTATTATAACCCTGACTTTCTGTTTCTATTAATACTTGAGGGGATTGAATCACTGACTTTTCAAAGCAACTTCACCAAAATCTATAAAATGATCACTTTTCATCATTTCAGGATCATTACTGGTCTTGTACCCTGTGGCCTAGAACCTGTCCTTCACTTTTTTGCAGGTGTTCAGTTTTACTAAAACTTCCTGAGGTAGATGTACCACGGTATACAATTTATTTCACTTTAGGCAAGGTACTCCATTTTGGGGGGAAAATGTTATCTTTGCTTCATACCAGAGGAGGTGAAACTTTTCAGGGACTTTTCTATTGGGGGAATGAGGCTAAACAGTCAATCAGAAGGCATTTATTTCCTTTATCACCTGACATTTAGTTCCCAGCATCCACAGTTCTCTCAGTAATTGTGTTTCCTTGGCGCTACACTTGCACTTTGCACTGTGAAGCCCCTGTAGCCAGCCTGATGTGTAGGAAGCTAGCAGGCTAACATGAAGGGGAGAGAGATGATAATTCTTTCCTCTTTTGATTAGGTTGAGTTTAAGAATTTCACTATGTCCAAAAATTTGGTAAGTGTGTGTATCTGCTTGTAGTTCTTGCTTTAACCAAAGTTGTTTATACTTCATCGCCTCAAAGTGATTAATTGGAATGAAGATGTTGGGTTCCTAATTCAGCAAATGCATTTGGAACATGTAGTGACTTGCCAGCTCATAATTTACCTTAAAAAAAATTATACATGGAGTGTGAAACAGCAAATCCCTACAATGGTGTAAGGCAAAGCATTTCATCATGCCACAAGGAAAAACAGTGCAAGGAAGGTAGACTGAGTTCCATTCCATACAGTTGGAGTGAGTGTTAATTGCAGTGGACAGCCTTGGATTCGAAATGTGATTCTAGTGTTCATGAGAACTTCATATATCCATTCCTTTGTCTCTTCATTATTCTCTTATCCCTTTGTTCTTCTTTATTGTTATTTATACTGGTCAATTTAACATGCTTTGGCTACTACTTTACTTCAAGAGACATGTGTACATCTTCACTTTTTGAATCAAATATTATTTCTACCATTCAGAAACCAAAACTTTATTGAATTGCATTGCCTGAGAATTTTTTTTTAAACTATACACTAGTATGTGACTCTACTGAACATTGCTTTGGGGATGGGTGTGGGAGGGCTGTTCAGGACAATTATGATTAGTGTAATAAAGTACTCTGGCAAAGCCTGCAGTATGAAGAGTAGGTTCTTGTACCCTTTCCAGAAATCCTGTTTAGGTGCTGCCACAGGCTGGAAAAATTTCCGTGTAAGGGCTCAATTCAAGTCAGGGTTACAGATCAGTTGCCTTGGGCTTTGCCACAAATGTAAACATGAGAACCACCATAAAGAGTCATCTGTAATTTCCCCATTAACTAGTCCCTTCACTCCAAGTGCACACAAGCCAGAAGGAATGGCTACCACCCAGGCAGCACCCTTGGCATGAAGAAAGAGAGAAAGTGAGAAAGAAAAAAGAGAGAGGAGAGGAAGAAAGAAAGAAAGAGGAGCGAAAGAAAGAAAGAAAGAAAGAAAGAAAGAAAGAAAGAAAGAAAGAAAGAAAGAAAGAAAAAAGAAAAGAAAAGAAAAGAAAAGAAAAAAAAGAAAAGGAAGGGAAGGGAAGGGAAGGAAGGAAGGAAGAGAAGAGAGAAAAGAAAGGGATGTTAGATTTATTACTTGTTGGTTTGTTTGTCTACCTTGACTGGCTTTCAGTTGAAAAGAATGGGGGTAAGCTCATCTTACCTCTTATTTAAAATGTAGCAGCTCTTTTGGTGTTTTGTTATTTTTAAATACTTTTTTTGAGGGGGAATGATAGCATTTTGAGCGATGAGTTTTAGAAACCTGGTGTTAATAATGGTAAAGTGAAAATATGCATGAAGGAATATTAGAGTATCATGCTACCAATAAGTTAGTCAATGAGCAATAGACAATAAGAAAGGAAATGAGTGAGTTTCTCCATGCCCATTTTGGATATTTATATGGGTCTTGGAGCTCTTCATGTGCCTCCAACCCACCCACACGACACCATTAAAAAAAATATGGTATGTGTATCAAATGCAGCCTGAGTTTCCATGAAAGCATTCCAAAAGAAACTGTGAGTTGCCCATGTAACCAATTTTTCCCTGAATTTTCCTGTGTTAAGTGGAAAAAAAATAGCTGTTCTGGTTTCAGCCATATTCGGACATACTGGCTTCATACCTGTTTCAAAATTTGCTTGTCTAGTACTAATGATCATCTTTAAAGAAAATGTTTCGTAAAAAAGTTCAACAGGCTAATTTACTTTATAATAAGTAAAAGGAAAATGATATACTAAGTGCCATACCAGCAGTCTATCTCTTCCCCTTTTTCCTCCCTGATGTTGATTGCCTGTATCAAGAAGAGTCTTGGGAAACCACAGGGCAAAATTCCAGGAAGGGGGCAAAAGGGGAAAAATTGGGACAACTGTAATAGCATAAACAATAACATTTTTTTAAAAAAGAACTCCACACAAGTTCAAACTAAAAGCTGAATTTGTTCTAGGTGTCCTGGGTGCCTTTCTTGTTCTGAATATTGGTAAAATATGTAACCTAAAGAAAACTGTGCTGTGGAGAAAATAGGCTCTGCTCTTCATTGTGGTATGTGATTTGTGCCATTGTTTTGCCACCAAATGTGACAAAGCAGCAAGTTGAATGAGTGCAGTCTGCCATAAACTGCAGGAGGGCCTATGAACCCCAATGAGGTTTGCTCTAAGAGCTCCAACATCAATTTTGCCTTCTGTCTCTGAGCACAGCATGGAGTGAACTTGAATTTAGGTGTCTTTATACATCACATTAAAAGTTAGAAAATGTTGTAGGTACACATGTGTCCCTAACCCCCCCCCGCCCCCGCAAAGGCAGAGACCCTGATGTGTGGTTAGTAAAGCCTGAGGAAAAAATAAGCCCCATCTGATCTGGAAGAGAAAATGGAAACATGCATCCATCTATCTCCATTAGAGTCTTGTGTGCTGTTAAGGCATGTCCTGGTGCCCCTCTTTGGGACAGCAAGGAACATAGCTAACTTGTCCCCTGAGTATGAGTAAATGTTAATTGGACAGATGTATATATTTTTGTCACTTGACAATTCTGAGTTTCCTGAAAGATTTGGAAGCAAGAGTGCCTTGAAGCCCCCAGGTATTTGGAAGCCTGGAAGCTTTATTTTGTGTGTGTAAATTGAAATAGCCTACAACCTTAATTGTAGACCTCATCTCCTTTTTCCCTTTATTCTTCTTCCCTCATTCTCCTACACCTCTGAAGGAGAGATGTGCTCTGAGGAGACTTTGTTGAGTTTCTGCCAGGCCTTCTGTAGGATGTCTGCACAGCCTCCCAGAAACCCACTCAGGCCTCGGGGAATGAGACACCCCTCTACTGGCAAATAGATTTTACCATGTGCCTCTGTCTCCAGCAGCCTCCTTCTCATTTGACAAATACAGGTTGGGAACATGCCCCTCTTCAGCCTGACATTCAACTTTGATAACTGGCTCTGATAGTTCATCAAGTACACTACGATCTACAAGCAGGAAATGATTCTAATTTCTCCATCAGAGACATTTAGGAAAAAGGAGTTAAGTAACTGGAAATCAGAGTGCAAACATCACCGCTCAGCTCTCTAAGAGATTAGGACATCTGTGTTGCTGTGCAAAGGTCATTTTAGGCCTCAGGAGTTTCACATTGTTCCTTTAAGTCAGACCTTCAATGTAAACTATTTTCAACACTTGCCATGAAGAACAAATGACCTTTAGTTACTTGCCCAGAAGACAAATGGTACATAAACACAATAAATAGAGTTTGCTGGGATCTTATCCCATCTTGGCTTTAACTTTCTATTAGAATATTTTAAGACTACAGAATCCTTGAAATCCTTAATGGATTAAAATTAATTTGTGATATTTTACTTTTGGAATTCTGTGGAGATTTTATGATAATGCCTCTAAATGAAAATTACCTCATATCACCTCTATGCTTCAGAACACATTCTGGACTAGATTATTTAGAGTGGATACACTTAAAACAGACCTGGGTAAGAATGAATTGGGTTAGGTATGCAGGAGAATTTTTAAGTATTAACAATTCTTATGGAAAAATAAAAGATTTAACAGCAACCATCTTCAAAATTAAGTGCACAGTTCTCTAGTCAGATCTAACTGCAGATATGGTGAAATTGTAGGCCTGTTTGAAACACATTGAGCAGGAATGCATTGTATCTGGGAACTTGGCAACTCCTAAGAGATAAATAATAGGACATAATCTATAGAGTAAGTGGCTAACCTTAACTAAAAGCAAACATTTTAAGTCACTGTTGAATAGATCCATGATGAATTATTCAATTATCTGCATTTTTCCCTCTTTTTAAGATATGTTCCTTTGACAGTTTGACAAACTAAATATTTTAGCTTTGCTGCAGGGAAATAATACTCATTTAGTTTTCCTCTACTGTGTTGTAATTGGGAGATAATTGTGTTCCCCGGTCCTGCTATGGGAGGACAAGAGACAAACTCCTGTTATCCCCTACGCCCCCCGTATGGAATGCACTTAAGTCTAATATTGTCCTGGCTCTAAAACTCTATTGAAAGTCTATTGAAAGACCCTGGCTACTGTGAACCTGATCGGTAGAGGCATTTGTTCATCTCCTGACAGCTGCTTCTTTAGTAAAGCACACGTTAGAATTTGTGATTATGACAACCTATTTGAATGGGATCCTGAACTAAGTATTTATTGTCTTTCCTTGGGAGAAATATCTCTAAAAGTAAAATGCTGGTAATAACAGAGATACGTTTTGTTGCTCTGGAGTAACTTCCTGTCTTAAGTGGAATGTTAAAGAAGATTGCCTTTTTTTAAAAAAAATGAAGAAATAGGCTATGTAAAATATTCAAAGAAATAGTAGGGAAATGTTCGGCTTTTTCCTGCAAATCCAGTCTTTTCATGTACCTGTTTTGTGTCCTTTTGAATGAAGAATCAAAATAATTCTGTGTTGTTCAGACTAATAGTCTGTAGAATTGACCTTTAGATTTTTGTAAAAGAAACATTGATTATATTTAGAGAATGCAGCTTGGGTTTTAAAAAGTTAAAATATAAACAAATATTCATATAAAATATGTAAAACTATAAAATATATTAAAATATTGTAAAGAAAGGTTTTTCTAAAAATATTTTAAATTTAAATTTTGTTTTCAGGTCAATGAAGCAAGACATAAATCTTCTTCTGGTTCTAATTCTATATTTGTAGGACTAATTTATGATTTCTCTTACTGGTGGAGAATAGGGAGCGGGGCTGGTCAATGATAAAATATGATCAGCTTTTTGATCAACTTCTGGTTTTAACAAATACCTGTGGCACAGTAGTTTCTTTAGTGTTTTTCTCCTAGGTGGCATAGAGGCAGCTGTAACTACTTTTTAATTTATTTTCTGTGGAAACCAAAGCATCATAGAAAATGTTTTATGTTTCTTAATTTAAAAAAAAAAAACAGACATCGTTGAGGAAGGGAACACATTAATTATAATATATTTAGATATCAGCAAGGAATTTGTTAGTGACATTGAAAACTATAGCATTAGAGCTAAAGAATGCTGATTACATTAATCCATAGAATAGTGAAAACTTCTAGTGTCTTGCCAGAGAGCTCTGTCTCTGATCGTGGTATATAATTCACTCTCTCAGTGAGTGTCCTGCCAGTTGGATGATCAAATCTGAAAAGCCTTCAGGACTGAATAAATTAACAGTATGTTGGTTGATAGTATCAGGGTTCAAACTCATCTCAACATGGTAAAATAGATCTACTGGGATCGTCTATGCTATCGGGATCAACATAAAGTCCCTATACTCAAGGAGATAGTAAAGAAGTGCTTTCCTTGTATTGCAAGAGAAAAGGTTAGTGGCTTTAGGGGACTCAGTGTGGGTTAACATTGTGACATCATTAACATTGTTTAGACTGCCCCCCAATGTAGTGTGATGTCACGTTGCATTAACAGAAGTTGAGCTTCTGTTCAAGAGCTCTAATACTGGTATGGAACTGAAACTACTCTGTAACGTTCTAGGAGTCTTATTTTTAAGTAATTTTAAGTCATACCTTAAAAACAATTGCAGGAGAGAGCAAGCAGAATGAGGGGACTTGAGGAAGAGACCGGAGAAGATAGGCTCTTAAATGCGAAAGGCCTTTGGACACAAGTGTACTTAGACAGGTGTGGGCTCAGTCAAAGAAAAAAGCCTTTTGCATAACTGCTTCAGATTGGAATGGGCTTTCATTAGAAATAGTGGACTTCCTGGACATGATCTACAGAAGTTACATTAATTATGTTAGGATGTTAGAGATGAAACTCATACATTTGGCAGTGGTTGGACCAGGTCACTTCTAAGACTCCTGTAGGTCCTGAGGTTCTTGAGTTTCACATTTTTGATTGAAAGGGATATGGTTGGTCAGTTAATCAAAACATAATTGCAAACATTGGAAGGGCTTTGAGGAAAAAAAATTATCAGAAGACATGTAGTAGCTATGTATAAAATGTAGTGGATTACGTATGAACTTAATATAATACCTGCTTGACAGACTCATGCATTTGTTAGGTAGAGGAGGGAAGACAAGAATTTCAGGGTTGAGGGCAGGGGATAACATTTAAGCATATAATACAAAGAAGCCTTAGTATGGGAAAGTATCCAATAATAATTCCCAATTATTTACTCTTACTACATGTCGTTTTTAATAGGTGCTTGTAGACACATTTTCCTAGTCATAACAAGAAGCGGGAAGGGTACCTGTTATATACATCTTACAGATGAAAAAACCAAGTGCAGAATAGCTGCCACCTAGCAAGCCAATGTCAGAGCCACAGCAAAGTCTTTGTGGTCCAGTCTGCTCTTTCCACTACACCACTCTAAGTCTTTCTAACAATTTGTCTGGACAATTATGTGCTTTTAATGCCAGTTCTGAACTACACATATCCTAACCTGAACTACTGGTAAAGTTATTTTTTAATAGCCTCCAGGATTGGAGTTTTGATTATGAGGGTTGGAAAAATCTTGGAAACTGTTCATATAATTCAAAGCCAAGAACCCCACAAATGTTATTTATTGACCTGGCCTATGTTCTCATTATTATTTGTTGGGATTTGGTATTCACATTTTGCCATCTTCATTCTGTGGTGATATATTATTAGTGTTCTGTTGAATAGCTTGTGTCTACTTCCTTCTACTATTTTTCTTAAACCCATCTCAATTTTTCTTTTCAGGCCATTTCCTCATACCTAAATGCTCTTATTCCCTTCTCCATCTGTCAGAATCTTGTGAATTCTCCTATAAGTCCCAATTTCTGAATCTTTTTTACATTTTTTTTTAATCTCTCAGAGTTTTCCACCCTTCTGAATACAAAAGCATTTTTTTTTCCCTCCATGGGGTTTTAAAGTTATTTTCAGTAAAGGGCATTATATTTAATTTTATCATTTGCTTATTTTTTCTACTTCCTGATTTAAACTTTTTGGATTCAGTCTTATACAAAGCAGTGGTTTGAGAAGAATACATGTTAATTATGGCTATAATTATTTGATGGACAGGATGCTATCTATTTGAGGAAAAAAAGGTCTGAATCTTCACTGAAAATTAAGTTCAGAAATCTTTTGACACAAGCAATTTTTTAAAGAAAAAGAAGGACTTCTTGTTATGATGAATATACAATGTTAATTGCCACTGGGACAATGTAGTTCGATTCCTTTAAGAGGATTATTTTATCGCAAGGCATTCAGAAGTAGTAAGCCAACGCGCATACCATACCATGCATGTGTGCATGCAACTCTTCTACAGTCTGAAGATCTGAAGATGCTCTGCTGTGATTCGTTCTTTCCTAGAAGGAAGCAACAAACGGAGTGTCCCTAATTTATATGATGTAAAACATTGTCAGCTAGCAAAAGGCACGGTAATATAAGATTATCTCCTATAAGACATCTTAATTTCTGTAACTCATTTTTAAGTCAAGAAAACATGGTTCTTGCTCTCAAGAGATTTATCATCCTTTGAATTGAAATTAAGAAGAGTCTTTAGTAAAATGTTACTATCTTAGTAAATCAAATGAAAACAACCAGAGTCAAGGAGCAAGAAAGAATAATGAGTTAAAGAGACTGATTCATGAGAAAAGATCAGAACTAAGTATGTATAGCTTGACTGAATGAGTACTATGGTAGGAGGCATGATAAGTGTCAAAATTTACCCCTGTGTAAAGCTGTTGAGACTAAAGCCTCCTCATACAGGCAAGATGATGTTTATCAATACTATAAATGTCATACATTTCTTGCAGCTCTTTTATGTGAGCAGCATATACAAACATGAAATACAATGGACAATCAAACAGAATTAATCTCTGCCCTTGTGACACAATGCATATCTGATTCAGCACACTTTTCTTCCATAAAAAATAAATTGTTTTTTAAAAAATCTAGGCAAAGCACTTTGAGGACTTCATATGTTATGTAGAGGCAGAACATTAATGAAGAAAATGCAAAAGATTGATCGTAACATGAGTTTTGTGTGGAGTTTAAAATATGAAAAAGACTTATAAAATCAATTTGTAGCAAAGTTAGGCTCATTGTGATCAATTTTTTAAGTCACCTGGTACCTAAATGAACATGTAGATAATGTGGGTGTTGATCCATGAGCCTACTACATTATAGTAAAGCGTCCAATGTGAGAGATGTCTTCGTTACAAGAGGCTGTAAATGATCATTCATGCATCATTGAAACAAAGGAGCTCCTTTACTTTATTTAGCAAACTGGAATGATGGTAAGATATACAAGTACTCATTTGCTTTCTCCTTTTGACTCAGAAGAGTGCTCCCATGATTAGCACCTCATCTGAGAGGAAAACAGTGTGCATTTAAGTAACTAAATTAAAGTGACAAAAAATGGGGATTCCCAAAACAAGGTTTAGTTTCTGTGGTGAGTGGTTCAGAGATGTCAAAAAGAACTTTCACTGAAAGAGAAAATTGCTGTAGAGCTAAGTTAATTCACCCAGTGTTTTCATGGTCCAGGAAAAGCCAACATGTTGTTACTCTCTTTTGTTCTGTTTTGTTTTGTATTGTATAAAAGAAAGAGAGGCATTATCTTCTACAAACAGTTTTATTTTTGAAGATTAGAAAAGCCTGATGCCTTTTAAAGGAAAAACGAGGAATCTATCTAAAATGCCTCTCATTAGTCAACACACTGGGAAGATAAGTATCATTGTAACTGAATTTGAGTTGTCCTAAACATCGTTTTCATTGCATTTTCCCTCTGGTTCTCTGTACTTGCCCTCTAGCTCCTACACTGGTGTGGAGATGGTGGGTAAATATATTTATTTATTTATATGTATATTTATATATGTGTCCATATGTTTATATATTTACATATATACACATTGAGTAACAAGCAAATCCAAAATTGGCTTTCCACTAAAGAACAAAAGCAACAGAAGTAACATCATATCAATGTGGTAATTTAGAGCAACTTTTTATTTACAGTACTCTTACTGTAAATTTTCAAGTGTGCATATGTAATGTATCAGTAATCTACATTTATTTGGTTCCTCTCTTCTGTGTGGTCCTTTAAAGATACATTTTGCACAAATTTAAAAGTAGTATCATAATATGAAATCACAAGAATGAAGAATTATCTTGAAATATAAATAGAATAAAAAAGTTTAGGATGTCTACTTCTTGCATAAACTTGTTCATAAATACACTATTTACAGAAGGGTAATACGGACTGAAATTGAATTTCAGTAAAAAAAGTGTGAAGATTTTTATTTCTTAGGCGATCTAACATTCCACATGGGTCGAGGATTTCTTAACATCTTCACTGGTATATATTGATATGTATAATAGTAATAGCGGGGAGAATGTCATTTCTGGTAAGCATTTCAAAGACTGAAAAATGTGAGTAAAATTGTTCTTAGTATGCTATTATTGCCAAATGAAAGCTGTCCTGATTTCCCCATTCTCTCCTCTGGGGAGTTATACTTATCTTTCATTCTGTGTCAGGAGAAACTGTCACTTAAGGACAATTTCTGTTCCTGTGCTGGCATATTTCTTTTGTTTATGTTCTTTCTTTTCCCATATGGGAGTCTTCCTCAGTGTGTGAGTGTGCAGTTTATCCATGCATAAACGGCAGCTCTCACTACTTCTTCTTGTCTTAGGAGTTGTTGCTCTTGAGAAGTGCTGGGTAGGATGGATACTGAGGGGAATGGCAATTTTCTTCTAATGTCTGAAGTTAAAGATAGTTCTTCTGTTCATGTGCTCTGTGATTCTCCTTAAAATCTCTCAACCTATAAGGCTTTTGATGACTATACTAACTGCTATGATTATGAGACCTCTAGGATCTACAGTTCTCCCAGTTTACATTAGAGAGATTAACTAAAAGGTATTTTAAAGAATTAGTTTAAAAATATTTCTGAATCTAGGTAAATCATCTTATACTGGCAAATAATCCAGAATGTACTGAGATCCTTGAGTGTAGATGGAAGCCCAGTGCTGAGATAGCAGGATGGGAGATAGCAGCATGGCACCTTGGTTCAGCATGTAAGGTCTGGGGCCAAACCACCTCAGTCCAGATTCTTTCTCTGATCATGGCTAGCTGTGGGGACTTGGGCAAGTTAGCCAGTTAATTGTGTCTTTGTACCTCAGCTATCTGCTTCTAAAAATAGGAATGGTTTATCTCTCAGAATTAAATGAGTTAATATTGGCCAGGTTCTTAGGGTTCTGCCTATGGTAGGTATTCAATAAGCATTAGTTATTATATTTCTTCATGAATTTTCCAACACCTATCTCATATTAGGTAATCTCACGGTAAGTAAATATACACAGAACTGAACAAATATCTGGATATCCCTTAGATACTTTCCCATGTAAAAATTTTATAGGGTTTACTTTTCATTTAATATATCTTTATTTTTTTAAATAAAAAATACCTTAAATAAAAAAATCCTTACCTGAAGACTTCTTTTTTTATTGCTTTTAAAGAGAGAGGAAGTAGTGGGGGGAGAGAGAAACAGAGAGATTGGGGGGGCGGGAATATATCAATGCGAGAGATAAACATCGATTGGTTCCCTTCTTGTATGCATCCCAACTGAGGATGGAACCCACAGCTAGGATATGTGCCCTGAAGGGAAATCAAACCCATGACCCTTAGATCTATGAGACAATGCTCCAACCAAGGGAGCCACACCGGTCAGGGTGTCATTTAATATATCTTTAATTAAAACCATAATACATGCAAATATTGTCATAAGCACTTCAGAATTGGAGATATATTATACATTAGCTCATTTTTCTCAGCTGTAAAAGAGTGATTACAAAGAGTACATGACTATATATATATATATAATTGCATATATATACATATGTGTGTGTGTGTGTGTGTGTGTATTCAAAGTACTTAGCTAGTGAGTGGTCATAACAAACACTTATTAGATGTTAGTTAGCATCCGTTCTAGCATGGGAGCTAAAAAAATGTATAAAACAAATATGCAGGGTAGAAAGTGACACAATAAGAGAGATTAATGTGTAGGTTGTGCATATTTCCAAGGGGCAGCAGTGCGAAATGGGGAGGAGTGATCAAGGAAAGTTAGGAGGAGTTGGCATTTGACTTGTGCATTGAAGAATGCATGGAATTTAGACAGACTCTGTGCTGAGACATGGCATTTCAGGTAGAGGGAACGGCAGAAATGAAGAGTCAGTTAAGACATCAGGTGCTTACTTTGAACAGTCAGAAGTTCAGCTTGGTCAGATTGAAGGAGACATCCATTCATACTAACATTAGGGAAAATAGAGAGAAATAGAGTTAGAAAGGTAGACTGGAACTAGATAGTAGAAGTTCTCGAATAAGCTGGATGTTATTTATCAGACATTTGAAAGATTTTTTAAGATTTCTGAGCAGGAGAATGACATGATTGGGACTTTCCTGAAGAATTCAGGAAAATTTCATTTGGCATTTGTAAGCGGGGTTTTGTAGAGATAAAGAAATTGGAAACAAAGGCATTTAACAGTAAGATGGAATGGAGAAGGAGTTGGGTAACGGTTCAAGCAAGAGATAATGGAGTCCTGAGCCAGTTGTATATATGAGAACGCAATGAAAGGAACAGACTGAAAAAGAGATTTCAGTGGAACCATTATCAAGACTTGGCAACTGGACATGGAAGAAAAGCAAGAGGATGGGCAAATTATGCTCCAAGATTTTTAGTTTCAGGTAACTACGAAGATGATTCTGTGATTAACAAAAATAGGGAACACAGGACGTGGAGCACACTGAACACAAATAGAAACAGTAATGAGCTCCATTTAGAGTTTATTGAGCTTGAGATTCTGGCCTCCATCTGGGTCATTTGGGTGGGAAGACTTTCTTTAAGTAGGTGGGAAGGAATACAGTTTCTTTTCTAAACTGTGAAATTTGTGGATAGAAGGTGAATATTGCAGTGTTCTGATAAAACTATTGAGTTACCGTGTAATAGGAGAGCACCTTTGTTTCTTTCTTTCAAGAAAATAGAATGAGAGAAGTACAAAGAGGAAGATATAGATGTGTTCTTCCATTATCTTAATGGATAAATGGAAATCTGATCCTTTATGAACGTGGGATTTTAATATCAAATACAATAAATTATGTTCAAATAGTGGTAAGGTTTTATGGTAAGACAGGTCAAAGAAGAAAATTCAAGATTATTTCTAACATTTCAGTAGTAATTTTAAAAGTTCTTTTAATATACTACCAGACACATTATTTGGGGTGTGACAAAAGAAATAGTGCTTGATTCTGGATTTCCTAGATATTGGACACCTTTTTGAAAGTGTTTTTTCCTATTTATTTTCAGGATTTTGTGTTTCTCTTTGGGAAATTTTGCTGTTAGTTTTTTTACTAACTACCAAGTCAATTTAAGTTAATAAAGTGATTTTTAGGCAAGGTATTTTATTAACTTGTAGCTTCCATTAAATGTCACTTTATTTAGCTTTTTTTGTTGTATCAGTAGGCTTCAAGAAAAAGACAACAGATCAATTAGAATCTAAATGACTAATATTTATATCTAAATATAAGTAGTATAAATACAAATACATAATAATAAATAATATTTACCAATCTCTTTCATTTACAGTTGTGTTTGATACATGTTATGACAACATTTTTCTCGTTCCAAAGAGAATCTAAAACCCAGAGATCTGAGGGAATTTGTCTATTTCTTTAGAAGTAGTTCCTTATAATTAAACTGAGACTGTTGTTCATGTACAGTAGAGAAGAGTTTATCTTTTCAGTGTATCCCTCATATCCAGTGGATTTAATTTTTTTAAAAACTGCTGAACAGTTGTCATTTTCAACATTAAATTGGTGAAATTGTGACTGTATGTAGGTTATAAAATTCTTTCACTAAATCTAATATGCAGCAATATATAAAAATTTTTTAAATTTTCATCTTAGAACTTAAGTATGAATATATAAATAGAAATATTGAGAGGCTGTTAACTTTTTAATCTTGGAATCATTAACCTTATTTTTGAAATGTGTCATGAAATTTTCCTGAGATTGGAATTCTCATTCTTGTCAATCCCAGAATCCCAGAACCACAGAGTAGATAGATCCCCAGTATCATTTTATTTGATCTTGATATCAGAGATTTATTTTTGCAGTAAACTTTATGAGCCTCCATTGTTTTCAGAGACCAAAGATTAATACAATGTTTCTCTGCCCTCAAGGAGATCCCAGTCTAATGGGGGTGGTGGTCCACAGAGAGGCTTGCGTCCCAGTCTAATGGCGGGGTGGGGGGCGTGCGGAGGGGGGCTGGTCCATGGAGACGCTGGTGTCCCAGTCTAATGGGGGAGGTGGTCCACAGAGAGGCCACCTCTCTCATTCCTTTTTCATTCCTCTGCCCTCCTCTTGAACTATTACAACAATGTCTGTTCACTACATTTTAGGTTAGCCATTTCTAGCTGTCGGTTAGTTTTCATTGTTATAAGTCTCTTTTGCTTTATTTTTGTCCTGCTTTAAAGGTGGACCCAAAATTGACCGCCTTAGAGTATCTATGTATGGGTGCTAATCAAATCCTTCAGAGTAGCACTGCAAAGAAAAGTTCTTTGCAGAGGTTAAAACTATCTGTGATGAGGACCAGCTTTTTATTTTATTTATTTATTTTTCATTTCTAATCTGTCTTGAACAGATGCTGTTCAAAAAACGCAATTAGAATGGATTTGAAAAAACGGGAAAAAGAAAACCAAGGATATGTAAAATCCAAGCCCTGGTCTTTCGCTGTTAGATTCAACAAATAAAAAAGGGCTCCGTCAGATTGTTGTTTCTGCCTTCCTGTTAGATGATGGATGGGCCCCCGCTCTGCGAACGCAACAAGCAGTTCGGGAAGGGACGGCGGCCTCAGAGCATATGCAGGTAGCACTGCTCAGCACACGTGAGGCTGTCTTTCCAGGGAGCTGATTGTACATTTTCCCCTTCTGCTTCTAATTAACACTTAGAATTAGCCTGTTGACTCTAATAAAAATTCATTCTTTTTGTCCCTTCTGAAATGTAGTGCATCTCTTGCCAGGTACTCCTTGTCCCAGTACACTGATACTGCACAGGGTGGCCAGCGCCAAGAAAGCAAAGAGAGGTGACGGCAGTGGGCCCCCAATCTGTGCAGGGCCTCTCGTTCCTTTCCACATCGCACTCTTCACCGCCGCCTTCGGCTCAGCCCGCCCCCGCCCCCGCCCCCCGCGTTTGGGAGCGCAGACGTTCTGCAAGACGCTGTGCGACCTGCTGCGCTGTGAAGACAGGCAGAACGCGATCCCCACCCTCACAGTACTTTCATTCCCATGGGAGAGGCTCTGACCAAAAGTTCTGTTCTTATGTATGTTTAACAAATACTAAATTTTAATATACCATCACAAATGATCTAAACATTATTAACTTGATAGGTTTTTAAAAATTTTACTACTTTATATTTCAAATAGATTGTAGGATTTTTTTTTAATGTACATATAGAGTAAAGCACATGGCAGTATAATTGGTCCATATAGAATTATTGTTATTGGTTTCCATAATAAAATTTTCTGAAATCACTTAAATTATGACATAGTAATCTTCTAACTTTTCTCATGTATCACCTGTCCCCATGATAGACATTGAGACATAAAACGCCATTACAACAGGTATGTCATCCAGATGCAGTTATTCAAATATGACTTTAAGGCACCAGATATAGGCAATCAATTTTCTTAGTTTGTAAGTCAAGTTATTTTTGTTAGAGAAACCATTTTAGAAGCATTCTGTCTAATTGATCTTGTTAAACCAAGTATCGATCTAAGCCAAAATTAAGTATATTTGTATAGTATCATTACTTATGT
The DNA here is from genome assembly GCF_021234165.1 of Pteronotus mesoamericanus. Taxonomy (NCBI): domain Eukaryota; kingdom Metazoa; phylum Chordata; class Mammalia; order Chiroptera; family Mormoopidae; genus Pteronotus; species Pteronotus mesoamericanus. The sequence goes on from NW_026555310.1 coordinate 20,021,726, forward strand.
AACAGGATATGTATAAAACATATAAAACCTCATTGTTTCACTTCAAATTAAAAATGATTCTTCAAATCTGATACCTTTTTTCTCTTACATCTACTTGACGTCTTCTAGTCATTTAGTCCCTTAAGTGACAATAATTTATAGCATCCTTTATACCAATAAAACATATTTACGCATTTCTTTAGCAGTTTAGTATGCTCTAAAATCATCATTTCTATAAGACACATTATTGATTAACCCAGATTTTTATCGCATAAATGATGTTTTAGTTTCCTGAGCATTGTTTGCTTTTCTTATTTTATATATCCACAAATAGCAGATATGCAAAATAACTTGATAAATTAACACAATAATCACCTGATTTCCTTTTAGGTTACAAACCTGCCTTTAAACCTCAGATACTGGAAAATACATTAGGCTAGTCAGGAAGGACTAGAGAGGCTAGACCTTTGCAGAATCCTGTCCGACTGAGGGCCAACTTGCATCATTCCTGGGAAGCTGTCTCACACCTATACTCGCTCCCTAGGTTTTGTGAGGTCTGAAGACAACAGATTTAAATATTTTAAATTTAAATAGTGGAGTTTCACCAAAGTAGATCATGGCAAACACCAGAGTCAACTTAAACCCTGTTTGGGGGATTTGAAGTGGTACTTCCAACGGGTTTTAAGTGCAGCCAGGGGTGGGGCAGCGCTGGCTCCTGCGGGCTGGCAGCAGCTCCCGGGAGTGTGCGCGTCTCTTCCCAACTCTGTTCAGTGACTCCGTGGCGGGGTGGCCGGGGGTAGCTTGAAATTGGCCATCAGGGGTGTTTCATCATGAAATTTGCAAATGCTAGGAGTCAGGGCTTTTGTTTTTTCTTTTTATTTTCCCTTCTGGAGAGTCCGTTGTTAAACATATCCCAGAACAGCATTGGTTTTAGCCTTAATCATATTATGAATGCAGGTAATAGTGTATGCTGATTATATTTACTTAGTTTTAAAAGTGGTTCTTCCATACACATTAGACAGACCCTCTTCTGTGTGGTGGTACGATTCTAGAAACAGGAAATGTAAAGATTAATAGGAAGATGGATGTTTTTTGAGTTATCAGTACTCTGTGAGTAACCAAAGGGGAAAAGTTCTTTGCAGAGGTAAAAATCATAGAAGGACTTAAAAATTATTTTATATATCCATTGGTATTATGTACTACAGGATGAGTGACATGTCTATTATACTGGTTATGCATTAAAGTGGTTCACTACAGGTGACACAGTGGGTATTGTTTTAAAATTATGTTTATTTTGTTCATGGCTTATATCACATACAGCATTATATATGTGTATGCATAGTCATAATTAATTAGCACATTATTTCTTAATTAAAATAAGGCAGTGCATCTGATATCTGATAATGTTCTTATTGACTTTGATAATGACTCTGACCACTGAGGCCTTCTCTGTCCCCAGGAATTGCTTTTATATGCCAGGGAAGTGAAAATTCAACATACATACAAACCCATGTGTTGGTGTGTAAATCAAATTAGGTTCCAAGGACAGCTTCTACATTAATGACCATTTGGAGGCCCTAGAAAACACAGGCCACTCACTGAGGGGCTCATTGTTTTGGACATAAAATTTCATTAAAACATCTGGAACTTCATGAACTAGTTCACAACTGATCTTTGAACTTTTTTTCTAAAAAAGGATTTTAAAATTTATTTTTAGAAGGACAGGAAGGGAGGGAAGAAAAACATTGAGGTACACCCCCATCCGGGTACCTGGCCAGCAACCCAGACCTGTGCCCTGACTAGGAATGAACCTGCTGCCTTTCAGTCTGCAGTGGTGCCCAACTCACTGAGCCACGCCAGTCAAGGCTGATCTTTGAACTTTTAGTCGCACCAGGTCCTCATCTGGTTACGTAGGCTAGGGTAGAAGGAATGATGTTTCCATAATCAGAGGTTCTCTCCTAATGAGGATTATCAGGCTTGCTACTGCTTACCACATTATAAACTAAGGTGCAGTCTTTTGTGAGGGGAAAGATGAAACGATGGGTATTTTCAGGCCATGTGCCTCTCAATTTCCTTTAACCTTTGAGAGACTAATTCTCTTTGCTCCACTGGGCTGTCAATCCAAAGAACAGCCCTGACTTCCTCTGGGTTCCTTTCACACACACTTTGCTGGTCTGTCTGAGTGGTGTTTGTCTGATCTTTTCTTTTGCATGTTTTTACTTTTAAGATCTTCTCTTTCTTATGTAAAAAAGGCAATTAGACTCGTATCTGTTTATTTTAAACAAAATGGCTGTTAATTAGCGTGATCAAAAACCTTGCCATTGTAGACTATGGGTTCCACTTTGTAGTTGCACTAAATTGAGTATGGTTTGGTGCCAGTTGACATGATAACAACTCAAAGTCTGGCTTTTTAAAAATTAATGAACAAACACATTTATGAGGCTTTGTTTTGTCTGGGTTAGATCTATAGGCTCTGAATGCATCAGAGTCCTTGTTTTTTACTGATTAATGCCGTTGCTTATTAAAAGTGCATAAACTTATTGAAAAACTTTTTTTGATAACTTAATATAACTGATGTGTGAAAGCTAGAAAGCTGCACCATTTTCATCTAATTGGTTTGTTTATGATTTTATAAGCAGGAGTACAAAGTATGTTTATTTATTCCATTAGTAACACATACTAACCTTTTTTTTATTAAGTTACAACTTATCAGAACTCCAGAAACATCTTGAATTGTTAGCCTCCTATGTACCTCCCCAAACCCATTTAACATTTAGAAGAAACAAGCAGATTCCAGGTATTTATTTATTATAAAACAATTTCAGGAACATGGGTTGATATGAGATAGCTCAATCTCATACATCTTTAATATCCTCAGCACTTTACCTTGATAATTAATGTTCAGAATAATGATGATGGATGTATTATAAGAGTCTCACTTAAAGACGAAAATATGTTCATGATATACTACTTCTAAGGCAGAAAGCCATAATGATATGCACTAATATAATTTTTTACATTGAGGATTTAGACAAAAGTAAATTTCCAGTTAAGTAGTCAGAAAAAAAGCAAATAAAAGTAAAGTGTAATTGAGCAGAACAACCCAGGTCTCTTTAACATTTTGGCTAACTGAAGTTTAAAATTCATAATTTATTTTTCACATTAAAGAGAAAAGAAGAGCCTGACAGAGGTGTCAGGGAACAAAAGACCCAGCTTTCTGGATGTGTGCAGATTGTGAATCAAATTAAAACAGGAGCATCTACTTTAACCTGACTTTGCTAGATGTCTCGGAAGCCTTTGGCTTAAAAACACATGCCCCAGATCATTTGTAAAACAGCTATGAAACTTGAGTTTTGATTGACTGCTTTGAAGAAAAAAATATACTTATTTGTGGATGGCAATGGATCAAAATGCCTCACTGATGTTACTTAGAGTTAAAAATCTAATAATAATAACAGCTACCATTTATTTAATGTTAACAGCATTCCAGGCTACTGTGCTCAATAACTAATTAACACTTAGATTCATTTATATCTTATCATGTTTAAACACTATAGTTACCCTGCAAACCAGGCTTTGTTATATTCCTTTGCAGTTGTGGAAACAGAGGCTTGGAAAGTTTAAACATCTTGCTAAAGTTTATTCACCCAGTAAGCGACAGAGGTGCGATTCGACTTTAGATCATCTTGATTCTGAGTGCTTTCTGTGACACTGTTTCCTAATTCTTGTCATAATAATTTATTTTGAAAAAGCATGTTTTCCTATTTTTTTTTGAGGAAATCGCATCATCCACCTATTTCTTTATGTTTTATTTTTCTAAGAGAATAAGCATTTCCCCATTTCTGGCTCTCTCACTGTTTGGACTCTTTTTTGAAACACCCCTTTGAATGAAAAGCTGTTCTAAATGGATCTCAGTGTGTCCATGATCGTCATCACGTACCTTGGAAGGTTCCTGCTTAATCTGTCCTCAGTGTTGAACATTCTTTCCTGATATTTAGCCTAAATTTACTTCTAGTGATTATACTCATTACTCCTAGTTACCTCCCTTATTGTGGATGTGTCAGTAATAATCTATCTTTAGCCAACTGGCCTTTGTTTATAGTCCTTCCCACAAGATTGAAGCTGATGTTTTAATGATCCTTAGAGATGATATAATATAGATGTGGGTAATTGGGCAATCAAATTCAAAGTAGAGCCTAAACCTAGAATTAGTAGGAAAGTAATAAATGGCACTCAGTGTTGCTTTTCTACATCATCTGTCCTTTGGTTTACATTGAAAGACATCTGTATTCGATGCTTTAAGCTTATTTGCATACAGTTGTTTTGTAAGGCTTATAATATTAGTGTATACTGGCCTAATTAATAGTTTAAGTGTTTATTATATATATGATTTGATATGACACCAATCTTTTTTTTATTATTTTTTATTAAATCAACATCCCATACAAAATAATCTTTGATCATATTTGCTTACAGCTTCCTGCCCTCAAGTCCTTGATTTCCATTTCTTTTTCAATAGTAATGAGACAAATTATCAAACAAGCTCGTTTGAGGAAACTCCAATTGTAATCAGTCAGCTTAATGGAGAAAAAAGATTTTTGGTATGCAGCATTCATCTCCCTTGTGGATACCCAGGATTGTAATTTAAAGCTTAGTATAGTGTATTGAGCACCCACAAAGTGAGCTTTACAAAGTAAAACCAGATTTCTTCATTCCACTGACAATAGATATCTATTCATAAGCTGCTTGGGTCCGGGGATTTTTGCTTGGTTTGTTTAACGTTTTCATAATGTGCTAACTTGGGGAATCAGAGAAAGTGATTCTTTCTATGTTTTTGTGCACAATTGAAGCTCTAAAGGCATGAGGGAAATAAAAAGCATCACAAAGTTGTGAACCTAGAACACAAGTGCACAAGGGGGAGAAACCGAACCTGGAAATAACAAGCCATAACAAGGCATAAGCCAGGCGGAGAACCCTGAAATGTCCATCGGGAACCACAGCAGAAATAAAGAGAAAAAAGTTTAGATTGCAACATTTAGGGCAGAAGCAGGCCAGGTACGGCGAAGCTCAAGAGAGAAACAGTTCATCTTTTTGAAAACATCATTAAAATCCCGAAAGACCAAGAAAATGGAAGTGCAGAGAAAGAAATACAAATATTTAAAAATAAAACAGCAAAAGTTACAGCTGATAGATAAGGAAAACATAAAGACTTTACGCCATGAGAAACTAGGCATGTGAAGGTCAGAAACAGCCGTGACAGTGGAAATAGGAACGAACGTGCCTATACTCCTGGCTTGTGGAAAAACCAACACGGTGGCTCCTTCGACCTGTGCATCAGATTACCCGGAGAACTTTGAAAATTCTGCATTTCTTGGGCTTCATCCTCAAAGATTTAACTGTTTTTGTGTGGGGGGCCTACACACTTAGTCTTTTTGAGAAGCGTCGTGGGTAATTCCGATGTCCAGTTAGGATTGGGAGCTTGTCTTTGAGTGGAGCAGGGGGAGTGAAACGTTTGCTGTTTGGTACAACAGGAAGGCATCTAGTATATGATGTCCTGTTTTGGAAACCTTTGACCCTACGGGACAGTAGAGACCCCTAGTCATGGCTTTGAATCAGCAGGCTACTTCATGGCTCTCTGCGCCTCGGGGAGAAACTAACCAATGTCTCATCTACAGAGTTGTGCCTATGCCAGGATCCTTGGAGGACCAAGATCACTTCCTAAGTAATGAGAATTTCAAGAAGGAAAGGTAGTTCCAAAAGGCTTATTTAAAGGATTTGGGAGTAAGAAGTTCTCTCCAAGATCTCTTATTTACTGACTATATCCTCCTGCCCTCTCTCCTTTTCAATGTATAGAAAATATATGGAAAAAAGGTCCAAAATTTAAAAAACAAACAAGCAAAACCTTTGCTTGGAGTATGATCTAATTGCAATAGTATTATTAGAGTAAATGCTATTATGATATCATAGTATTATTGCTATACAGAAGTGATAGGACCTAACATAAGGGGACATTTTCCATCTATCGGGCAGTGCTATAACACGTCATCTCTGTCCTCAATAGATTTTTGGGTTGGACACTCTCCTGAAAGCCCTCTAAAGCTTCTGTGATGTTGGGTTGATGGACCAGGAATGATTTGCAGTCAACAATTACCTGTTCCACTGGAATTTTGGGTACTGTTTGCCAAATAGGTCTGTATCTTAAATTTATTTTATCCCTAATTGATATTTCATTTTGCAGTTGAATTGTTTGTCTACCTTTTCCTTCACTTATGTGACTCTGATACAGCTGTGTAGAAAAGATACAAGATCAGCAGTCTGCCTGGCTTCCAGTCTCAGATGTGCCAATTGTCTGTTTTGTGACTTGTGCAAGTTAAGTGTCCTCTCTGGCCTCGATTTCCCCTTGGGCTGTGAGCATAACAAGGGCAGGAACAAGTGTGGTTTTTCCTCATTATTGTATTTTTAGCAATCAAAATACAGCCTGGACTGCTTGAGGTGCTCAATAAGATTGGTGATTGACCGAATAAACAAATATATAAAATTGGGAAATAATTGCCATGGCTGGGTAGTTCAGTTGATTGGAGCATCGATAAATCAAAGGTTGTGGGTTCGATCCCTGGTCAGGGCACATGCAAGAATCAACAAGTGAAAGAGTGAGTGGGTAAAACAACAAATTGATGTTTCTCTCTCTAAAATCAATAAAAAATTAAAAAATGGAATATAATTAAACTTAGAAATTAAAATAATGTATAAAGGTACTGAGAACAGTGTCCAGCACATAAGTGCCCAGTAAGTGTTAGCAATTATTATTAATATGAAGGCAGAACACTGTAACCATTAGGAGGAAGGGTGCCAGAGATAGTTTGTGTTTAGTTCTGGCTCTATCATTTATTAGTTGTGTGACTTTGGGTCAGCTATTTAGCCTATCTTATCTTCAGTTTTCCCATCAGGGAGAGAAGGATGCAGTTACTACCCACCTTACAGAGTCAGGTAATAACTCTGAGCATTAAATGAGATATAAAACATAATTACCAGCACACGGTACTCATTTAGTAGTAGATAGATATCATTTGTACGTGACTGCTAAGTAGGTACTCCCTATTTGTCAACACACTTTTAAACTTACAAAATTTGAGATTAGTTTTTAAAATTTTATTTCTCTTAAGCCAATGAAGCCAATTTAAAGAGAAGTATTCGATTTCAGTGGAGTGAATAAGGAGAGAAAGGTCTGTGTTTCTGGTCTTGTAAGCAAAAAATAGCTGAAGAGTATAGTGTTCATTTTCACTGTTCCAAAAAAAAAAATGATGCCTGACCAAGATTGGAAGCTTCAGATCAAAAGGGCAATTTTAGAAAATTGTGGTGAGTGAATGAGAACACTAGTATATTGAAGAAATCAATTTTCTATCTTAACCAATGGCATCCCTATAATCTCTGAAAATAGACACTTTGCAGTTTACCAATCCGATTGCATCTGCTTCCTTACACCTGGCAAGTTCACACACCCTTTTCAAGTAAGATAGTATCACAGGAGCTTTGTGGGTTTATAAAGCCACAAGTTTATTAGATAAAAATCTCTAAGCATGTAGAAGTTTAAAACTGTGTTGTCAAACTGTATTTCAGTTATAATGGCAATTTCCAAAGTAAATATGACATGGTAACTTTTAAATCTTGTCATTCTATTTCCTTAAGAGTGTATGATTTGTGATAATCTATGGCAGGGCTTCCTCTCTTTGTTTTCAAATTCAGTTGTACATAGAGCATAGCAATTGACATACTGGAGACTTAGGATCTATAATTGATGAAATGCCTCCAATTGCCCTAAATGCTTCTTCGGATAAAGTGGGGCAAAAAACTTAAAGGGAAAAAATGTGGCTTTATTTTTTAAAATTTAGATATAATTGGCATTAAACATTAGTTTCAAGTGTATAACATACTGATTCCGTATTTGTATATGCTGGGAAATGATCAGCATAATAAGTCTAGTTAACATCCATCACCATACATTGTTACAGGTTTTTTTGTTGTGATGAAATTACTTAAGATTTACTGTCTCGTGAGTTTGACATATACAATATAATATTGTAACTGTATTCACCAGGCTGTATATTACATCCCATGCCTTATTTAATTAAAGCTGGAAATGTGTACTTTTTAACCCTCTTCACCCGCTCCCCCAACCCACCTACTGCTACCCTCTGACTCTGGCAACCACTAACTTATTCTTTGTATTTGTTTTGTGTGTGTGTGTGTGTGTGTGTGTGTGTGTGTGTGTGTGTGTGTTGATTCTTTGTTTGTATTCCACATATAAGTAAACTCCTATGGTGATTGTCTTATTCTGTCTGACTTATTTCACTTAGCATAATGTCCTCAAGGCCCATCTTTGCTTTTACAAATGGCAAGATTTTACTTTTTTATGGCTGAATAATATTCCATTGAGTAGAATGTATACACCACATTTTCTTTATCCATTCATTTATGGACACTTAGGATGCTTCCATATCCTGGTTATTATGAATAATGCTGCAATGAACATGGGGTGCATATATCTTTTTGAGTTAGCATTTTTCTTTTCTTCAGGTAAATATCCAGTAGTGGAATTGCTAGATCATATGGTAGTTCTAGTTTTAGTTTTTGGAAAAACCTCTATACTGTTTTCCATACTGGCTGTACCAGTTTGTGTCTCTACCAACAGTCTATGAGGGTTTCCTTTTTCTCCACATTCTCACCAACACTTGTCATCTCTTATTTTTTTTATAATAGCCATTTTAACAGGTGTGAGATGGTATCTCTTAATGGTTTTTCTTTCTTTACCTGATGATTAGAGATGCTGAGCACTTTTTCATGCATCCATTGGCTATCTCAGTGTCTTCTCTGGAAAAATGTAAACATGGCTTTAAATGTATAATGCAATGTTCAAGGAGAAAGCAATCCTGGGGCAGGGTGGTGTTTGTCTCCTTTAAATGATCAAAAAGTTCTACAATAAAACTTGTTAGAAGTCAGTGTTCGAAGGCCTAAATAAACTTTTTTTTTCTTTTCTTTTAACATTTGACTTTAGGAATAGAAGCAAATCCTAAAGAAATAAACTGATAACCTTCGGAAAAGCTAATTTCAGTATGTTCATTTAGGTTATGATATTTTCAATCAAATTTTATACACATTATTGCTAAATTAAAATTAATTTTCACTAGGAATTACAGGTGTAGAGTTAGAAAAGTGAAATTTTGCAGTTAATCCCAGGCTTACTATATTACCAACATATAATTATGAATATTTAGCTATATTCTTAATATTACCAAACGGTCTCCATGAAAGAGTAACAATAACATGATGGTATATATCTTGCATATTATTGGATACTCTCCAGACCTCTTCCACATATGTTATCTCATTGCATCCTCAGGTAATCCTATGGAGAAAGAAAGGCCAAAATAATAAACTTCATTTTGCAGTTGAGGATATTGTCAAGACAGAGGAAAATGATGTAACCCCAAATGCTATTAAGTAATAACTGAGCTAGAATTAGAGTCTCCAAGAGCTGAGAATGTTTCATTTTATTAAACTGAAGTGTAATCCAGGGTCTGGCACAAATAATGCCCCCTTTTTACTACAGAATCTTTTATTACAAAACAGCAGCATGTAATTCTGTAACATAACAATATCAAACTCAAGCACGCCATATGACTTTAGGTGAAATGTTCAAATTAAAAATATAAATTAGTACACCCATATTATTAGCCTACCAACCACACTCAAGCATTACTTCTGCCAGACCCTGTATTATGGAGATGATTATATGAAACACATTGTTTTGATGGAACTCTTACCTTTTGCAACAACATGGATGGAACTGGAGAATATTAAGCTAAGTGAAATAAGCCAGTTGGTGAAAGACAAATACCATATGATCTCACCTATAAGTGGAATCTCTTCAACAAAATAAACTAACGAACAAAATAAACCACAGGCATGGAAACATGGAACAGACTGAAAGTGACCAGAGCAGATGGGGAAAGAGGACAATGGTGGAAAGAAGGGGAAGGGACTAGACAAAGAACATGTATGAATAACCCATGGACATGGACAACAGAGTGGGAAGGGACTGGGGGAGTGGGGGGTGGGGGTGGGATGGGTGGAGGGGGGCCAAAGGGGAAAAATTGAGACAACTGCAATAGAATAAACATGATTTAAAAATTTAAAAAGAAAGTTAAAACATGGGTGCTACATGAGAAAAAGGTGTCTCCAAGAACAACAGGCTTTTATTTTGCTTGGCTATCATCACTGCCAAAGTGTTTAATGGAGGTTAGGTCTTTTATTATATAGATTTTGATAAATTACTAGACATGCCACCTAAGCCAAAGTAAATTAATGCTACTTTATAAAGATGATAACTTCTGATATATTTATGGTAAAACACTGCTATTAAGTTAGCAACATTGTTGCTGTTTTCACCAACATTCAGAAAGCGGGCATTTCTTCCTAGAGATTAATTAATGTGAATTGCTCTTTTAATGGGGATAGAATATGATTAACCCATGCTTTTATTCATTTGAGCAAAAACTGTCATGTACTTCATATCAAATTGTCATCCTCCCATTTCTCTTAGGTATAACTCTGTTGGCATCTTTCACATTGCACAGTGTCAGCATCACTAGAAACTTCAGATTCAGTGTGTTCAAAACAAGAATCGTAGCGGCCACTTTATGAATTAATTAAATGACAGTTTGGAGCATGCGAAACTAGTACAATGAATCTGCCCTCAAAATAATGTTCCTTGTTGTGCAGCTTGGACAATGAATTCAGTATGCATCCCTGGGTGGATCCGGTGTACTTAGCCATTTATCCTTATTCTTCCTTCTGTAAATGTATCATTATTTAGTAGTGGATACTGAAATCTAAAGCCAAACATACACAGACACCTGAGAATTCATGTTCTCAAGAGAACAAGACGAGTGGTTATTCAACTCTAGGGAATACCAGTTTGGTAATATCAATTACTTTCTCCAACAAAATAGGGTATAACAGGACACCAATTTCAAGCTACCCAAGTCAGTTTGGATTGGCCTTTTGGTACATAAAAATACGTAGGGGCATGTAGGAGTTAGTTCAAGTCTTCTGGAAGACTCTGTGTGGTGGAAGCTAGCCTGAAGAGCTCTTTTTCCCTGATGTTCTGTTGCTAGTTCCACTACAGCGCTGTTTTCTCACAAACCTAAAATCCATCCTCTAAAAGAGAAGGAAATGCATCTCTGAGGGGAGTATGTGAGAAAAAAAAAATGGAATAGTTAGATGTAACCCCATACAAATTATTCCTCATGATGTAAAACTGCTTTTACAAGGACCGGGAGATTTCCAAACCGAGTAAGTCCAAGTAAAAACAATTCTGGAAAATGTTGTTGTTTGAACCCAGGGCACTTAACTTGGTCTGTCCTGAAGTTGCCCACTTACTGAGACGTTCGTTCTCTCCGTTGAGCATCTCTGTCATTGAGGAGTGGTCAGATTAAGTGTGCTGTTTTGCTGACTTGCTGGCTGAAGTCCTTTTTGTTACTCCTAACGTAAGCTTTTAGAAAGCTACTAAGTACAGTGACAGACACTATCATATCCAATTGGACATGCTTTCTGCAGATTTGTTAAGGATTTACTCGACACATTTGTAGCATTTAGTTGCTATGGAGATGACCCCAGTGGTAAGAGGAACAGCCTTTAGGTTGGACCTCAGATTTTCCTTTTATTTCCATTTAATTTGATTTGACTGCAAAATGTCACTTCCACTGCATTGATTAAGCTTCATTCCTGCCACCAGCCCTGTTAGAAAGGTGAAGGGGCAGGCCTGCTGCTGTCATTTTGCACCCGGACCCTTTTCTGATATCAGTACAGATAGACTTTTGAGATGAGACACTCCTTCACTACATTGATGCAGACACGATTTCTCTTGCTCAATTCATGAAATATAATAAAACTAAAATTATGCTCAGAAATATTTATCCACCCGAAAGCATACTCTGTGTAACCTCAATTTTTCTCTGTTTCAGATTCCTGCTCCTGTAAGGTATAATATATAACATATGGAAACTAAAGATCACTGTGTCTTAGGTTTTCTTTAAATTTTTTTGCAGATTAACTCAGAAGTTGGCTATTTTGAAAGAATTCTTCTTTCATAGTTCAATGAATTATAAATAAGTTACAAAACAAAATTATACAAATATGAAGCATTGATTCTTGCTCATGTAGCTTGGCTTAGGTAATCAACGTAGGTTGGAAGCAAAATGGTGATCTCTCGGCTGCCTCCCATTCACACCCCGACTAGGGACCGAAACCCTCAATTTAGGCCTGTGCCCTGACTGGGAATCGAACGCATGACCCTTCGGTTTTTGGGGCAAAGCTCCAGTCAATGGAGGCACACCGGCCAGGGCGAGGAGAGGACATTAGTTAACACAAGAAACTTATTGCTAATAGAACTGCAGTTTTAAGTGTGGGAAGAAAATTTGACAGGAAGTGTTCCAGACACTTTTCAAAACATAGCACCTAGATTTCAGCCTTGAAGCGAATACTTAGTTCTCCTGTGTTTAGGAGGTTAATTTACTAGGCCTCTTAAACAGTACCGTTATTTGGAAAAAAGCATTCAGTTGCTTGCTGGGACATATACAGGAAACCTCTGAATTCATGGCTGGAAAATAGACAAGTCATTGATCACTAAAGATATACCAGCACTCTGGGGGAAAAGAACTGTGGCTGGGGCATAGTAACTTTATATTTCTATAAGAAAGGTAACTTTATTGACTAGGCTTGGTATTAGTGGAAAAAAGAAGCAATCATTGCTATTTAGATAATGCTTTCTTGGTTTGTGGGGTTATGGCCAGGATGAGGTATGCTGTCCTTTAGGGAACTGAAATTAATGTTCTACCCAGGGTAGAAGAGTTCATATGATTTCTGTTGGAAGTCTAAAGTGATGTGCATTGAGAGAGTCCTGAAGATTTCCTTTTTGGTCCCTATTACAGTAATTGCACTTAACTAGATAAGTTATACTATGCTGGAATATTCCAGAACGCCAGTTAATGAAAGTTGTAAGCGTGACTCCATTTAGTTATCTCTAAATCATTTAGAGTAGTGTTTGTCAAACTGTAATGTGCATATGAATCATCTCATATCTTGTTAAAATGCAGGTTCTGATTCAAAAGGCCTGGGGTGTGGCCTGAGATTCTGTGATTCTAACATGGTGCCATGTGAGGCTGATGTTGCTGATTCCCAGGCTGCACTTTGCAGAGTAGGGATTTAGGGCAGGTTCTCAATTTTGGCTGCACGTTTGAATCACCTGGGAAGATTAAAAACATCTGTGCCTGGGTCCTATCCTACCCGCCCCCGCCCAGTGATTAATATTTAATTGAGTAGAGTGTGGCTAGGTAACTGGAGTCTTAGAAGCTCCAGGGGATTTTGATGCACAGCCAAGGTTGAACACCACCGATTACATAACGACCTGTGATGGTGGGGAAAATACCCAGAGATGATAATGGTATAAATAATATTTTCAAAACCCGCCTCAGGGTTTCTCATTTTGCTGTTAATCTGGAGTTTTCACAGAAGATACCAAACAATATATAAATAAAAAGCAGTTCATCATTCCATTTATTAATTGCAAATATTAACCTACAAATAAACATTTAACATTATTATCTTTAGCAGTTTCTTGTTTTAAAAATGAGTTAGGATAGGTTGCCAGATTTAGCAAATAAAAATACTGACTTTGAGGCGCCATCCCAGACCTGCTGAATCAGAACCTGCATTTTAACAGGATCGTCAGGTGATTCATATGCATAATGCAAATATTATATGGGACACACTTAAAAATTTTTTTCTCTGAAATTTACATTTACTTGGGTGTCTTGTATTTTTTCTTACAACCCTATTTTAGGAAGGAATCTATATTTATTTAGTTTTTAGAGTTCGGAGAACACATTTAATATCTTACCTCTGATTTCACCTCATCTTCCTGTGTCTGTAATGCCTATAGATTTTTAAGCCTAACATAAAATAAAGCCAGCTCATAGACCTCATGATGTCATACTGTGTATTGGAAGCAAATAAAGACATATTCTGTGCATCCAATCCTTTTATTTATGAAATTCAGAAGTTGCCGTGTTATACTACAGTGTAACAATTGGTTGTGCTCATAAAACTGCAAATACCAGAATTCCCCACAAAGAGAATTATCCAAAGGCTTAGCTTACCATGAAAACACAGTCCCACAAGGTTAAAAATGTTGTGTTTATATATACAAATAATAAATGTTAATCTTTTACAAAATTACTTAGACTAACTAACATGTCAAAGTCTGGCATAATTAAAAATGACATTTATTATTGTAAATTCCTGTGGACTAGCAGTCTCCTGTGAATCCCAGACATTGAAAAAAACAGGTTATAAAGTTGAGTCATAAAAATTAATTTTTGTGTTAAGGTAAAAAAACACATTTTTGATATTATTACATTTTTCTTTTAACTGTCTCCCCTTTTGGAGTCTTTATCACACATCTGGTACTCTATTAAGAAAGAAGACATTTACATGCTGGTACTGAATGCAGTGATTTGCGCTTTAAAATGTAGTGTTGAGAACTCTATTTGTAATGTGTTGCTGTATATAACATTGAGCTTTAATAGTGTTATATTTCAATTTATAAATAACTTTTGCATCCTATCTGACATTTAAACAATGTATGGCATTTGGCAAAAAGTAAACTGCCAAATGATTTCTTAAGTGCCTAGTTAAGGGATGTCATTGTAAATTTTTACAGTGGTAAAAACCAGTAAGAATGTGTCTTAGCTTTACAAATCCTTCAAATTAAATGATTTACTTTGCCACTATAAAATCATAGATGCTAATCAACATTCTGAAAGGTGTGGCATTGATTTATATTTATAGTGAGTCAGGTATATTATGTAGTGAAGCCGTACTTAATTAATGAGAATCAGGAAGGTAAATGGTAATTGGCACTGGCAAACATAGTAAATCAAAGTAAGATAGAGAATGTTTCTTTCATCCTGGTGAGCCATTGCAGTGAATAGACACATCAGTGGCTTCATAGTCAAATCTCACATGACCAAACTGGACCTCAGTTCCTTTATTTGTAAAATGAGAAAAGGACTGTTCCTTCATTGAGTTGTTGTGAAGATTAAGATAACATGTAAAGCTCTTTGCTTGGTTCCAATAGATAATTCAGAAAAAAATTAGTTTTCACCTCAGCCATCCTTGATGCCCTGAATTCTTCCAACCCATTGAGACCATTGATCATTCTCCTTCCCTGGTAGGTTTTAGAAACATAGTATGGCATGTAGGGTGCTGAAGAGATAAACTGTTGATTGTTACCTGGTCAGACTTAAGCTCAAGTGTGATTTTTGTGCCGTGGCTTGTGTGACTCACTGGATTGAGTTCTGATCTGCAAACCAAAGGGTCACCAGTTCAATTCCCCATCAGGGTACACACGCCTGGGTTGCAGGCCAGGTCCCCTGTTTGAGAGCCTGTGAGAGGCAGCCAATCGATGTTTCTTTCTCACATCAATGTCTCTCTCTCTCTCTTTCTCCCTCCCTTCTCCTCTAAAAATAAATAAATAAAATCTTTAAAAAATGTGATTTTGGTAGGTAAAGTCCCGTTGAAGTTTATTAAGGAAACCAATTTCTAATAAAGAAAAGAACAGCCACTTACAAGTCAAAAATAGAGGATCTGGTCTTGGGACTAACTTAGACATTTGATTTCACGCGTATAATTTAATTGTTCTTGGCTGAGGTTCCTTTCCTTTTACAAAGCAAGCAGACTAGACCCGTGATGTTTCTGTTGCCCTCCAGCTCCTCCCATGGTGATGTGTCTTGGGCTGGGTTCCCTGAGGGGCAGAGTTGGAGATCTGGGGATGCTCTTGGGATCAACACCTGTTAGGCAGCCCCTCGGGAGCTGGCCTGAGGTGCAGCTACAACTCAGGCCTCAGATGATCGCACCAGGAGCTTGGGCGCTGCATGGCCCTTGAGAGTTTTGTTGGCAATGGAGGCAAGAGTGCCAGGCCTTTACTGCCCCAAACACTTTTTAGGGGCCTAACTTTAGGCAATGCAGCCTACTCTGTCTGCTGAGGGCAGGTCCTGAGGAGGAATCACTTGAAAGTTCTCAGCAGCCAGGCCTCCTGGTAGCAAGAAGGAGGGGCTGGTCCTGAGCAGGATCTGACCCAGCCTCTGCGGCCTGAGGTAAAGCTTCCTAGCGCCTCAGGGTCTCGGACTCATTCTCAGCAGGAAACCAGTCTTTGGAGGAGTGCTGTCTTTTTCAGAGAGGTTTTGGGGAAATGCTAAGCTTTAGAATCTCTGGGTGTACTTGGGAGTGTTATTTTGAGCATAGTCTCCACTTAGGCTTTTCTGAAGTGAAATTAATCAAATATGTACTTTGATGTGAAATGTTTGCTGAACTTTGCAGAAGGACGGACTAGTTCTAAGGGATCTCTTTCATAAAAATCTCTCTGAAGGCACTATGAAAAACTGCCCTGACTTTGAGAGTTTCATTTGTAGTTATGACCAAAACAAAAAGTGCCCAAGTACAGTACCAGACATTTAAAAAAAATGATAGCAGTCATACGAGTAGCCGAGAAAATCAGCCTACTTTGGAACCTTAAAATAAGATTCTGTTCTAGTTTTGAATAGGGGAATTCTTGTCTCAGTACTGTTCACCCATCTTTAATTAGTTGATCATTTTGCAAGTTTTGGACGGTATGTTTCATGGATGATGTGCTGTGGACTAGCCCTCTGCACTGGACCCTGCCGTGAAGGAATTTTTATGTCGGTTGAAACAGGGGACTGAATGGATAAGAACATCAAAAAGATATAGCTAATTTTTATCTATTACCTGAAGAAGTTCAGTATTCAAATATCAGGGTATTCTTTTAGTGGTCTTATTTGGTGGAATAAAGTGTGAACTTCTATATTCCCATTAGTTGGCTTGAAAATGGAATGACAAACAGCATATAATCATCTTACTTTTTTACAAAAAGAGTGAGAGACAGTGATTTCTATTTGTGTTAGATTTTAGATGTCTTAATATTCTTTCCTGCCTAATTTTACAGAAAGTGATAATAGAGTCCCTGTCAAATTAGAGGCTGCAGACTTTTAACCTATGTCATGAAAAAAACATTAGTTATTATTACCATAAACATATTTCAAATAAAAATTTAGTTTTAATACCATTATGTTGAAGGGTGCAATCCAAGCGTGTAATTTTTGCTTATTAGAAACATTAAAAATTCAGAATGACAGTATATTGGAGAATAAATACACACACACACAACACACAGAGTTCCTGAATTAAGTCTCTTGCTTCCAAAAATGAAAGTTCAATGTAAATTTGTAACTGGAAAAATTTGAATGAAAATGATTCCCATAAAGAATCATTCATCTCTGTTACTTGTGCAACTGAAAATTACTTTCTAAAATACCATAACCTGCCACGTGTTTGTATCTGTAAGGCAGAGACTGAAGTGAATAGAGTCGAGAGTGAGGGATAATGTGAGATAAGAAAGAAGCAAGTGGAAAACTCACACTGTCCAACTTCATGGAAACATCTACAAATAAGCGGTATTTTTGATCTTTGATGAACCAATAATTGAACCTGTTTTAGTAGTCAGCTGAGAATTACTTGCTTGAGTGGGATTGCTAAATGTGAAGATGACGCTGGATCAATTTTTAGAATTTTTCAGACCTCTGTTGAAACTCACGACAATTTTGATCCTATTTATTACATGTTCCAAATGCTGGTAGTCAGAGCATACTGTTTCAGTAGTTTAAGTATATGCGTGAAATATCTAAGCAGGTGAATTTTTTTGGTGTGAAAGGGTATTTTCTCAGCCAAATTAATAAAACAAAAGAATGAGAAAACAAAGAGCATAAATCCAAAGAAGAGGCCTGCTCTAACATTGCTTTTAGCAGTTTTATCAAATTGGGTCACAGATAATTAGATTGATTTGAGTGCCCTACGGTTTTATTTGGAGAAATGTAATGTAGCAACTCTCATTGCTCTTGGATATCTATAGGATACAAGAAAATGGAAACACTTGGCTTTCAAAAATGAGAGTGCTGTTGTGTCATGCTCAGTCGGAGAGATGTAGACACTGATAGAGTATCAGCACCTGAAGCCATTATATTAAAGCAAGCTTCGGTATCCCAAACAAAAGTCACACAACATTGTCTCATACTTTGCCTTCTAAGCTTATTAGCAGTTGGTTTATCATGTTTATTTACCAGACATTGACTTTGCTTTCTAACTGCTGGATGTCTGAGTGATTTACTTGTATGACCATGCTCAGGATTACACTTGTAAGAATATAGTTTCAAACTCAGTTTTCTTAGAAAAAACTGCTAACCATGTGTATCTGAATATGCATACTGCAAAGGAATTACCAAACCTAGCAGCTGAAATGCATTTCAGTGTGATTTTTCCTAAAGATGGCTTTGGAATAGAGGGGTCATGAAATCCTCTGGGTGGGCTCTGGTCTGTAAGGTATTATTGAGGACAATTTAAGAATAGACTCAAAGGAATTGAAAAATAAATAGTACAGCACAATTTTTGGGGTACGTATTTTACCTAATATGTGGATGGCTTTTAAATTGACTTCTTAATGCTATTCTGATTAGAATGCTTTCATGTTTAGAGCATAACCACTTAAGCATGCACTTTCGCTCAACTTATTAAGAAGTCAGTTTGGCTTCTTTTTTTCTTTTTTTTCTTATTTGAAATCATAGTGGCTTTTTTTTTAGAAGAAAAATTCCAGCATTTAACTTTGCTTTTTTGAACTAACAAGCATTTCTGGTTATCTAATTACTTTAACCACATATTTCCTGAATTATGCTTGTCCACTAGTAGTTGTAACCACAAATACAGATGCTTTCATTTCTACTCTTATAGGTTTTTTGAATTAGCTCCATTCCTATCATCAAGGAGATGGTTAATGTAAATCTAGAATAAATATTTTAAAAGTATAAGAAGTGGGTACTTTAGGTGTAAAGGAAAATAAATGAAACATTCTTCCGAAACAAGTCTAGTAAGGATTTTAAGTTTTTAAGAATTTCTATTTAATTACTTTGCAGTGAAGCCAGCTGGTTTGGTAACTTTCATGACCTTATATTCCCTGAATGTTCTCATAAATCAAAGGAAGAATATGCTCAATTCTAACATTAGTCCTGAGGAAAATTCCATATTTGAAAACAAAAGAAGGAAAGAAAGGTAGAATCAAGGTTGCCTTGGGAATTTTGAGGTCCTTCCTAAGGTTAATTGGGAGGGCATAAATTCCTTTATCCTCGGATTTTTCTTTTCCTTTCTCTTTTCTCCCCCCAGCTTGTCTGCCCTCTAACCCATTGATTTCTCTTGCAGCTTGAGCTTTCACACTTTAACACTGAACCTGGAAATACTAAAGTATTATATAACAGGCAGGGGGATGGCCTTGATGATCTTGAAGTTCTTGTTAGTGCTCTGTTTTAAATTCCAATGATTTCATAGAAACTCAAGGGTGAAATGGGCCTCTGGAGGTCATTATAGCATTGCTCCCTTGTTGTAACACCTCCCACCTTCCGGGAGTTGCGGCCTTAACAGACAGGCGCAAGGGACTGCGTCTTCTCCTGGACTGCTTCAGCACTTCGCACTGTCTCTTGGACCAAGTAGGGAAAGGAGGTTCACACTGGAGAATTTTTTTAAACTATAGATTTTACCTTCTTCTTAATTTAGATTTTAAATGTATAAATCCTTGCCTTAGCAAGCCAATCTTTTGAAAGAGATCGATGTTAAATATCTAGGTATTGTTTTAAAGGGGAGTCGGGCTCTGGTGGATGAGAATTTTAAGAAGTCAGAATCCACTGAGAGTAAGCACTTCAATAAACATTAATTGTTGACAGCAGTCATCAATTAGTGAACTTTAATGCCTCAGGTGACAGGACTGATAACATAAATCCATGAATTGAGTCCTACCCCTGTGAGGCAATAGGAACGGTGGGAGGCCTGAAACATTTAAGACCTTATGCTAGCCAATCAAAAAACATATTTGGTCCATAGTCTGCTGGAAGGACCCAGTTTGCAAACTTTTAAGTCTCTTTGCATGATATTTTTTTTAGATCTTGTGGGAGATTCACAAGCAAACACCTAAGATTTGACGTCACTAAGGTACAGCAGTAATTAAAATTATTATTCTAATGTAAGCTACAATTGTAGAGTAGTGATTGCCAAGTCCCAGTCACCATGCCACTATTAATCGTTGTAATAATCCTATGTGGTAGTCATATTCAACTCTATTTAAAGAAGGGGGTGTGGAGACTCAGAAAGGATCAGTTACTTGCTTACAGGTCACTCCTCTAGTAACTGTTGGGGCCCAGGTTAAAACTGAAGTCCTCTAATTTGCTAACTTCAAACCCCATGCTCTTAGCCACTAGTCACATATATCTCAAGCTATCTTCTGTGAGATGTTAATAGATAACTGTTTTTTTTCCTTAAGACAATTGATGATTCCATAGTCAGATAATACAAAACAAAATCTGAGTTACTGAAAGTTAAACCCCACACATTACTTACTGTGGAACTTTTTTGGAGTCTTTAACGTAATTGCATGTTGTGACTCCCCCAAAGAGGTATGTATATATTTTGCAGTGTTTCCCAAGCTAATGTGAATTTTACAAATTATCTCAAGTTCTAGCATTCTAAGAAACTTATGTAATAATACCCAGCCCCCATACTGAGATAAGTGTTGTCATTAAGGGGCAAAGTATTCAGGGTGCATGCAAAATAGATATTAATTTTACAATCAGAGAAGGCATCAGAGGGAAGGTAGCATTTGGGATTAGTTCTTAAAAGTGGATAATATTTTCACAGATGATAAAATTTCCATAGATAATGGGGATTAGAGAACATTCAAGGAGAATTTATTTCATTCAAAGGAATAGTACAAACATATATATGCAAAGATAGGAAAACATGAGGATGAATTTGGGTAATGTAGAATAAGATTGGGAGGTAAGTGTCATTTGGTGTTTAATTGTAATGTTAATTATATTTTAAAAGATTGGTCTTATTTCTTTATATATTTGAAAAGCTCACTTTAAGAATGTTTTAAGCCAGATGATAAAAGATGTCATTTTTATTTACATTATTAAAATTATTAATTCAGTGAACAAATATTTATTGACTGCTTATAACATTCCAGGCCCTGTTTGGGTTTCTGAGACTACAGCCATAAATAAGGTGCACGAGATTTCTATTCTCAGACGACTCACGGAAAATGCAACACAAACAAACAAGATAAGAAAATGTCAACTAGTGATAAGTACAATGCAGAGAGAGAAAATAGGCTGATGTGATGAAGAATGCCTTAATGGCTATTTTAGAGTAACAAGAAGGAAGCAGACATTTGAAGATCATGAGGAAAACATGTTAGGCAGATAGAGCAGCTGGTGCAATATCCCTAAGGGAGCAACAAACTCGAGGTTACTGAGGAACAGAGAAAAGGCTAATGTAGTTGGAGCACTGGCAAGGAAGAAAATAGTAAGAAGAGTTCAGAGAGATTGAAAGAACCTGATCATAGAATAAAGACTTAGAATTTTTTTCCTAAGTGTGATGGTCAACTATTGGAGATATGTAAGAAGGGGCTTGACCAAGTATTTGTATATGTGTTTGTGTATGATCTCTCTCTCTGGCTGCTTTGTGGAGACTAAACTGTAAGGGGAAGGAGTAGGAGCAGTAGGTTAGTGGTATTTGCTGATAAGGAAGACTGAGGGAGCTGCAGGTTTGGACGGAAAACCAGAAATTCCGCTTTGAAGAAATTAAATCTGGAATGCCTATTAGGCATTCAAGTGGAGGGTCAAATAAGCAATTGAATAGGTGAGTCTTAAATTAAAGAGTGTTGTCTGGGCTAGAGAAAAAGGAATATATTTTTCCCCATTCCATTAAAAGTCAAGAAAGTCTATCACAGTTAAAATGCATTTTAATAAGAAAAATAAATGAATGTATGAAGATATGAATATATTTGTTAATAATAAATAAAAAATGAACACAGTATATAAATTATTATAGCATGGTATGGATTTGGGGCCCAACCAGTTTTCTTTTCATTTTATTAAGTGCTGATAGAGAAGCAGAAAAACATTAAATTTTTGTATTTTATACCTAGAAAGTCTCCTGAAATTCAAATGTCTATCTCCTCTCCAGCCTCTGGACAATATCTTTCCAGCAGAAGTTTGAATGCCTGGTGTTGGCAGGACGCGTTGTTTCCCCCTAGAACAGGTGATTCTAGGATAATAAGTTCTCCTTTTTCTTGAATAGATGTTTTCCCACTCATCGTCATCCCTCCGTTTTTACCAAACTCTACAACTTGAGACTTAGAAGAAGATTCTCACTTTTTATAATTCCTCTTATAACTTGATGTAGTTGTTGTGTTCTTCATGTTTTCTAACTTAAGCTCACCTGGTACTTTTAGTCGCTTCTCATATGGCACAGATTTAAGCCCTCTGCCTGTTATGGGTACTCTTATTTCCAGAGCATTTTTTCTGCGCCTTTCTCCAAGCCTGGCACCAGGCATTTCTGGTTTCCCACAGTACGATGGCTATGCTTCTACAAGACTGAGTGGAGGTGAATTTGGCTCCCAGTCTCTGGATGCTGTACTTCTGTAAATGGGAACCAATCCAAGACCCTATGCTTTCTCTTTCTCTCTCACTTTCTTTTTTCTTTTTCTTTCTTTCTTTCTTTCTTTCTTTCTTTCTTTCTTTCTTTCTTTCTTTCTTTCTTTCTTTCTTCTTTCTTTCTTTCTTTAAATAAAATAAACCTTTAATTTCACAGTAGTTTTAGATCATAATATTGAAGTATGGTACAAAGAGTTCCCATATACTCTCCAACCAGTTTCCCCTATTGTTAACATTTTATATTACTGTGATATGTTCATCACAAATAATGAACCAACATTGGTATACTGCTATTTTTAACTGAATGCTATACTCTATTTTAGGTGTCATGTTTCATTAGCTCTCTTTGGATTGTAGCAGTGTCCCAATTTTCCTTATTTTCTGTCACCTTGACACCCAGGTATTTTGTAGACTATCCCTCAATCTGTGTTTGTCTGAAGTTTTTCTCATTGTTGGACTTAGGTTATGGGTTCAGAGGAGGAAGGTTGCAAAGGCGAAGTGTCCTTCCCACACCATTCCAAGGGTACATGCTGTCGATTTTGCTTATCACTGTTGACACTAACCACAGTCACTTGGCCAAGGCTTCCCATTGTAAATACACTGTTTTCTCCCTTTCCATACTGTGTTCTTTGGAAGAGCAGACCATACTCAAGAGGCAAGGAACTAAACATACATTATCTTACGTAAATTATTTGGAATTCTATATGGGTGATTTCTCTCTTTCCCCCATTTACTTTTGTATTCCGTCACTTACTGATGTCAGTATGGGGTGCATGGATATTTATAAGATACTTTGGATTGTAATCCAATAGTGCATTATTTATTTGTTGCTCAAATTGCTCCAGCTGTGGGCAGTGGTGGCTTTTTCAGGTTGGTTCTTATGCCCCTTTGACATAGCCCCATTATTCTGTTTACCTTGTGCTTTTAAGATGTGTGGTACTGCTAACTCATGAATCTCCCGTCTTATACTTTCATATTATTTGGGGGGAACTGTGGGTATAAAAACAGGTATGATTACCCTTACTAAATATCTTCTAGTTATCCATTACTATCATCACTTGATGACTGTAGCAGTAGCCTCTTAGCTGGTCTTTGAACTTCATTCTTACCAGTCCCTTCTGCACTGTATAGCAGCCAGAGTGATCTTTCTAAACAAATCAGTGATGCCGCTCTCCCCTGTACCAGTGCATAATGCTGTATGTGATCTGACTCTTGCTTATTTCTCAGATCTCAACTCTTAACCTTTATATCTTTCAGTCAGTATATTTTAGCCACACGGCTATCCTTTCCATTCTTTAGAGCTAGTGTCAAGCTTGTACACAGGAGGCTTTTCTAACA
Organism: Pteronotus mesoamericanus; assembly: GCF_021234165.1. Taxonomy (NCBI): domain Eukaryota; kingdom Metazoa; phylum Chordata; class Mammalia; order Chiroptera; family Mormoopidae; genus Pteronotus; species Pteronotus mesoamericanus. The sequence goes on from NW_026555310.1 coordinate 20,045,710, forward strand.
TTGGGAATCTCTGCCAGGAATGTTCTTCCCCCATTCCTTCAAATGGCTATTTTCCTTGCTATTCAGATCTTAGCTCAGGTGACACCGTGTCAGGGAGACCTTTTCGTGAATCCAATCTAGGGTAGCTTTTGTCTGTCCTTATTATATGGTCATGTCTTATTTCCTTTGTAGAAATCATCCTCATGTAATATTTTCTTAATAATTTATTAGCAATTTATTATCATTCTGCACCTCCCACCATTAGAATGTAACAGGGTCTTGTACCTTTTGTTCATAGCTGTATCACCAGTGCAGAAAGCAATTCCTGGAACTTAGGAGGTGCTCAATAAATAAGTGTTAAGTGTCGATTATTAAAGACCCAGTTATTATTTTTTATGTTGTTTATGCTATTACAGTTGTCCCACTTTTCCCCCCTTCACCTCCCTCCACTCAGCCTGCCCCCTATCTCCATAATCAGCCCCTTCACCATTATCCATGTCTGTGGGTCCTACATATATGTTCTTTGACTAATCCCTTCACCTTCTTTCAACCCCCTCTGTCCCCCCTCCCTCCTTGCAGCTGTCAGTCTTTTCCATGTTTCTATGCCTCTAGTTCTATTTTGCTGATTAGTTTATTTTGTTCATTAGATCCCTCTTTTAAGTGAGATCATATGGTATTTTTCACCAACTGGCTTGCTTCACTTAGTTTAATAATCTCCAGTTCCATTCATGCTCTCCCAAAAGGTAGGAATTCCTTCTTTCTCCTGTGTATTCCATTGTGTAGAAGTACCATAGTTTTTTTAATCCACTTATCTACTGATGAGAACTTGAGCTGTTTCCAAATCTTGGCTATTGTAAATAACACTGCTATGGGCATGTGGCTGCATATATTCTTTTGATTTGGTGTTTCGAGATTCTTTGGGTATATTCCCAGCAGTGGAATTGCTGGGTCAAAAGGCAGTTCCATTTTTAGTTTTTTGAGGAAATTCCACAGTGATGCACCAGTCAGCATTCCCACTAACAGTGCACTAGGGTTCCCTTTTCTTCACATCTTCTCCAGCACTTGTTTTTTGTTGATTTATTAATGATGGCCATTTTGGCAAGTGTAAGGTAATATTTCATTGTGGTTTTAATTTGCATTTGTTTGCTGTCTAGTGACGATGAGCATGTTTTCATAAGTCTATTGGTCATTTGTATATTCTCTTCAGAGAAGTGTCTATTCAAGTCCTTTGCCCATTTTTTAGTTGGATTATTTATCTTGCTGGTGTTGAATCATATAAGCTCTTTATATATTTTGGAGATTAATCCCATGTTCCAATGTTTCATTGGCAAATATGTTCTCCCATACAGTCTGTTTCCTTTTCACTTTGATGATGGTTTCTTTAGCTGTGCAGAAGCTTTTTAATTTGATGTAGTCCCATTTGTTTATTTTTTCCTTTATTTCCCTTGCCTCAGGAGATATATCAGCAAAAATATTGCTATGCAAGATATTTGAAATTATACTGCGTATGTTTTTCTCTGGGGTTTGTATGGTATCATGACTTATATTTAAATCTTTTATCCATTTTGAGTTTATTCTGGCATAGGGTGTAAGTTTGTGGTGTAATTTATTTTTTGCATGTCCCAGTCCTGCTCTCCCAGCACCATTTATTGAAGAGACTGTCTTAACTTCATTGTATGCTCTTGCCTCCTCTGTCAAATATTAATTGACTATAAAGACATGGGTTCATTTCTGAGCTCTTTATCCTGTTCTATTGATCTATGTGTTATTCTTATGCCAGTGCCAGACTGTTTTGATTACAGTGGACTTGTAGTATATTTTGATACCAGGTATTGTGATCCTTCCAACTTTGTTCTTTCTCAGGATTGCTGAGGCTTTTCAGGATCTTTTTTGGTTCCACATACGTTTCTGGAATATTTGTTCTAGATCTATGAAATATGCCATTGGTATCCTAGTAGGAATTGTGTTGAATCTATGGATTGTTTTGGGTAATATGGACATTTTAATGATGTAAATTTTTCTAGTAGTTATTTCTTCTAACACTTATCTTTGAGGTCTCTATAATCTGTTAGCTCTTGTGTTGTGATACCTTGTTACTTCATGTTATTATCTTTTATAAGGTTGCCTTGTACAATTCCAATTAAGATTATACAGTAATTTATTAGATAACACATTGTGCGTGTCATAGTGGATTTTCTTCTTAGAAAATAAAGCTAACCCCATTCCCATAAACATTTGTTTCTAGCCTGGCCACACCCTCCCTACAATTCCTTTGCAGATCACCAGGCCACGATCAGAGAGCTAGAAGAAGGGCTAGGAGCCACCAACATTTTTTCTTTCAACTCACATCAACTAAGGTAGCAGTTCTCTCTGAATATGGTTGTTCAACATTTTATATCCTCAGTTATTTATTGATAGTATTATCCATCTTATATCTCTGTCTTAACCTCAACAAAATCAGCATGAGGTCAGTAACTTAACTGCAGCCCAGATATGGAATATCTGATCCATTTTTTTGTGTTATCACTGTAATGCCCTCTGACTCCTGTGATGTCTGTTTCATGGTCTTAATGCTCAAAAGCCATCACTTTAATAATCCACTTTGGAACTTCTTTTTGGATCTAGATGAAAATCAATAGTCTGTTGCTATAAAATTTACTTTCTCCTTTTACCATTTTTTATTCTCCTTGAACTCACATGCATTTACATAATTCTAAAAAATTTAACAAGCTTCTCAAACAAGCATAATGTTTTACCATGTTAAAGGAGTATGCAGTTAATTAGGCATACCTGATACCATGCAGATTTGACCACCATATGGCCTATGTGAGCTATGTAGCACTTTATTGTCAATATAAAATCACTCATTAAGAATTCCTCACTTAATCCAATGATTCATTATTGCTTTAACTAACTTAAAGATAAGCACTTCATAACAGTGTGACTACTTGTGCCTTGTTTCCAGTTATACAAGAATTTCATTAGAAACTAACATTAGCTTATAGAGGTACCCAATAGAATTAGTTACTACCTTTTATTATCAGTTCTTTCAAAAGGTATTAAATGGATCATCTAGTACTTATTCTCCCTGTGGTGTTATCTTTTGTTAGTTTCCTTTGGAAATACAGTTTGGGCCTCTAACATTGCATCTATGAGGTTTATTATTGTGCACTCCTGGGAACAATACCTATGAGGGGTAAGGGAAGCAAGATGGGCAGATGGAGAGATTGAATTGAGATGCGTTTGTAACAGAGGGCTCCACCAATGCTGTGGGGAGTTCCAGAGCTGTGATGACCCTTCAGAGCTGTCCTGAAATGAGGTAAGGGGCTGTCCTTTGTACTTCTTCATTTAGCAGCCGCTAGACAATTACTGGCCCTGGGAAGGAGTGTAGCCTGTGGCTAGCCACATTCCTTCAGCCAGGCAATGCCCAAAGAGGGGCTCATCTGTAAGGTGTTAGCATTTGTATAGTTGTTCCCCTTGTCTGCAGGGGTATGGTCCAAGATCCCCAGTGGATGTCTGAAACTGTGGAAGGTTCAAACCCTGCATATGCAATGTTTTTCCGTATACATGCATAAGTATTATGAAGTTTAATATATAAATTGGGCTCAGTGAGAGATTAACAACAGTAAGTAATATGAATAGAACAGTTCTAACAATATACTGTACTAAAAGCTAGGCGAATGTATAACTCTCTCCCTCTGAAGATATCTTACTGTATAGTACTCACCCTTCTTATAATAATGTGAGATGATACAATGCCTGCGGGATGAGATGCAGTGAGGTGAATAATTCAGCCACGGTGACAGAGCCTGCCGCTACTACTGCCATTCTGAGGGAGGATCTTGAGACATGAAGATGACATGTCTTCCACAAATTATTTTTAAGTCTATTATATTGATTATGCTACTACAGTCGTCCCATTTTTTTCTTCCCTTTATCCCCCTCTGCCCTGCACCACTCGTTCCCTCCAGCATTCCCCTCCTTAATTCATGGCCATGGGTGATACATATTAGTTCTTTGGCTTCTCCATTTCCTCTACTATTCTTAACCTCCCCCTGTCTATTTTGTACCTACCCATTCTGCTTCTTATTCCCTGTAGCTTTCCCCCCATTCTCTCCCCTCCCTGCTGATAACCCTCCATGTGATCTCTTTTTCTGTGATTCTGTTCCTGTTCTAGTCGTTTGCTTAGTTTTTAAAGATCGAGTTGTTGATTATTGTGAATTTATTGCTTTTTTAGTGTCCATGGTTTTGATCTTCTTTTTCTTAAATGAGTCCCTTTAACATATTCTATAATAATGGCTTGGCGGTGATGCACTCCTTCATTTTCACCTTGTCTGGGAAACACTTTATTTGACCTTACATTCTAAACTATAGCTTTGCTGGATAGAGTAATCTAGGTTGTAAGCCCTTGCTTTTTCTCACTTTGAGTACTTCTTTCCAGCCCCTTCTTGCCTGTAAGCTTCCTTTTGAGAAATCAGCTGATAGTCTTATAGGAACTCTTTTGTAGGTAACTCCTTTTCTCTTGCTACTTTTAAGATTCTCTCCTTATCTTTAGTCTTGGGTAACTTAATTATGATGTGTCATGTCCCTCCTTGGGTCCAACTACTTTGGGATTCTCTGAGCTTCCTGGACTTGCATGTCTATTTCCTTTGCCAGACTGGGGAAGTTCTCCTTCATTATTTTTTTTCAATAAGTTTTTAATTTCTTGCTCTTCCGCTTCTCCTTCTGGCACCCCTATGATTTGGATATTGGGACATTTAAAATTGTGCCAGAAGTTTCTAAACCTCTCCTTATTTATTTATTTATTTTTTTTGAATTCTTGTTTCTTCATTCTCTTCTGGTTGAATGTTTATTTCTTCCTTCTGTTCCAAATTGTTTATTTGAGTCCCAACCTCCTTCCCTTCACTGGTGGTTCCTCGTATATTTTTCTTTACTCACTTTGTATAGCCTTCACTTATTCCTTTATTTTGCATCCATACTCAGTAATTTCTGTGAGCATCTTGATTATCAGTGTTTTGAACTCTGGATCTAAGAGGTTGGCTATCTCCTCACTGCTTAGTTTTTTTTTGATCTGTAGTTTTGATCTGTTCTTTCTTTTGGGCCATATTTCTTTGTCTCTGTGCACCTGTTACATTGTAAGGGGTGGAGCCTTAGGTATTTGCCAGAGTGGGGCAACTTATTTCACTGCATTGTGGCAGAGCCTGGATGAATATTTCTTCTTTGACAGCTTAGTTGTTGGACTTCCATACAGTTCAATTTTCTGGCATTTCTGGTTGGTTTTTGTTTTTAAATTGGTGTTGTCCTTCTTTTGGCTGTGCGAGGAAACAAAGCATATCTACCTATACCTCCAGCTTGGCTGGAAGTCGTACCCTCCAAGACCCCTTTCAGACCCCTGTGAGAAAGAACTGGTTTTGACATTGGGCCCAAACTTACAAGTCTTCCACAAATTTAATGTCTTTTCCATCTTCACTAAGTACTTACCATGCACTGTGGTTGTAACTTTTGCAGTTTGAAGTACAATAGTAAAACAAGTATGAATTTTTTTTCCTTCATCACAGTTTCATGGGTAGATTTGTTCTTATCATAGGTCTTAGCAACCTCAGCATTATTTTTTATAAATTTCCTTATTAAGTTGAGAACTTTCACCTTTTCACTTAAGGTACGGACATTACAACTCCTCTTTGGCATGTTTTAACTGCCAACATCACTGCTTTTGTGCTCTTGTGCCATTATGAAGTAAAATAAAGGTTACCTGAACACAAGTACTGTAATATGTCCATCTGATAACCAATGACTAAGTGGCTAAAGGTGAGGAGCACATACCACTTGGACATGATAGACAAAAGGCTGATTCATGCCATCAGTGGGATGGAGCGGGTTGCATGAGATTTCATCATCACGCAACTCCAAATGGTGCGCCACTTAAAACTTACAAGTTGTTTATTTCTGGAATTTTCCATTTAATATTTTTGGATGGCGTTGACTGTGGGTTACTGAAACCGTGGAAAATGAAAACACAGATGAGGAAAAACTACTCTGCTGCTGGCAGCTGGGCAGTGAATGCTTCCATACTGAAGGGAGGATTTTAAGTTGTGTGGATGGTACACAACAGCATCTCCTAAAGGAGGCTAGATAGAGTTCATGTCTCATTTCTAACTTCCTATTTCTGTGCCATTGGCATTCACCCTCAGATTATGACATTCCTGTTCTTGCTGAAACTACCTTGAATGTCCCCTCCTTCAGTTTCCTTATTGAGAGAGTGGAGATGGTGATACACACGTGTACATATATGCACATAAATACAGTGGCCTAGCACATAGTTGAATGCTTAATAGATGTTACCTTTTTTCTATTAAGACTTTGGAATGCCTCTCTAGGTAATGGCTAAAACCCTAAGAATTAGGTTTCACAGACCCCTATCCCTCCATTTGAAATAGAATAGTTTCCTCTTCATGGATCCTGTGGGCATTTCAAGAAAGATGTAGCATTGAAATATAAAATGTGTTTGGAGAATGTTAAAAAAATCAGCAGTCCACTATCTAGAACTAGCTCAACCTCACCCCCCTCCCCGTATTCAACTATTTGTTAAACACTAGTTTAAAAACTGCAAGTTTCTGGAAGCTTCTTAAACTTTGGAATATTAGCATTTAATGAGTAAGAATATAAGAATTTACTCACCCATCCTTTACTCATAGTTGACAAGAAAGCAGTGCATTTTTTTTCTAGCTATTATATAGTACTATACTAGAATATACGTTGAAAAAGCTGCTTTTCCTTGTTCTTTTCAAATATTTTTCCTGAAAAGGAAACTTGGTCTCAACCTGTTAAATTGATAATGCACAATAACATCTGATTTGAGTCAATACTGATTATTGTGCAGCTTGGCCTGCTGGGAGATATTATCTTTCCTGCAGCTAAACATTCTCAGTGATTCTTTATCAAATACGTATATCTAAAACTGTGACAACTCATTTTTGTTCTAGCATCTTACATGTGCTGAACAAAACAAACAGACATTTGACTGATGTCAACAATGCATGCCCCTTTTCTCTTTGTAGGGATCTTGTTTATGTAAAGAAGTAAATTGTTTCTCTAAGATATGACAGAATCAAATTGGTTTGGAATGCTGAACGGTTACATTATTGACTGTCCCACAAATTCAATCAGTGATTTTCAACAGGGTATGATGGAAATTGCTGAATTCATATAGCATCTTAGCTGTTCAGTGAAAGAAAGTGAAGTCATAGTAACCATGTTAAATATTCTCATTTCAATCTTCCTGGGCCTATCTTACCATTTTAGGGTTTGAGGCCTAAAAGATATTTTAAAAATATTCCCTAAACCTAAAAGTTTTAAAAACTTACGTGTCATTTTGTAGACTATTCCTGTCGTTTCCCACCTCCCTCAGAATAGAAACTAATGTCTTTATAATGCCTGTGATACCCTGAACTTTTTGGTTCTTTGGTTCCTTCTTAATTCGTTATGAACTATCTCACCTCCTGCTCACTTCCCACCAGCCTCACTGTCTAACTTCCTGGGACAGCTCCCACCACAAGGCCTTTGACTTGCTTTCCTGCCATCTTCAACTCTGAACCAATGTGACCAGACTTCTCATTAATATCTCCTTCCATAACTTTTTAAGACTAAAATTGCAGACCACCCCACCCCTTGACCCTACAAAAATCCATCTCTGGTCTTTGCTTTATTTTTTACCTTTTAATATACCATGTGTTTACTTATTGTTTATTGTCTTTTCTGCTTACTAGAATATATTGTTCATAGGTGTGGGGAGTTTTGCATGTTCTGTTCACTCATGTATCCTTATGCCTAAAATAATTCCTGAAACCAAATAAATTTTTGTTGAATGGATGCAAGGAGCACAAATAAAAGGACATAATCTATGTTGAAATGGACATAACAAGATGTCAATTATAGGCTGAGAGCTATGATTGATACAGGATTGCATTCTAATGATATATAAATTTTGCCTCTTTTATAAATCTCATTACTCAAATTTTTTTTAGAGGTACTTAAGAAAATTTATAAAGTATTTACCTTTCTCTGTTAGCTGCTTCTCTTTTACTTCTTGCTTTGGCTGTTGCGGCATATAGACCAATTTTTCACACCTTGTTTAGACTTGCGTGTTTACTGTAACTCTACTGTTTTAAGTTTCCTACCTCCTTAAATCCACAAAACACTTTAAGAAAGGATTTCCATGTATTATATTTTGTTCAGAAAGCCTTATCTCAGGCAGGCATATTTGCCCATTTTCTTTTTTATTTAAAAAAGTTTTATAATCATTATACATGCAGAATGCTGTTCCAACAGACTGGGTTAGTATCTTTCCATGAAACCACATACAATAAAACAGTTTCCTAAAAAAAAAAAGTTAACAATGCATAAAATGCTGATACAGTGCTTCAGAACACTTAATTATTTCTTTTCCCCTCATTGTTTATCATTGTTTTGTCAACTTTCCATATCACTACCCACAATGCTTTGGGTTCGGTTTTCTTTGAACATTCCTTTCCTCTGAACTTACCATGAACTTGGGCCTGTAGCATTCCGCCACAGAATGCCATAGCCACTTTATAAAGAGGGAAAAAAAAATCAACACTTTTGTTGTAAAAGGTGCTAAAAGCAAGCTCAGATAATATAAAATAGTAGACGCACTTTGTCCAGCTGCTGTTTCAGGCTGATATATGGTGCTTGCTTTCAACGAAGGTTAGTGGACTAGTTTGTACACACTTCAGGAGAATCAGGAATGAAGTTTGTGTAGGGAGGAGGAAGAGAGAAAAGAATTATGTTCATAAGATTAGGTGGACTGTAGGAGGAGAAGGATTGCATAAATGCCAAATATGATACAAGAGAGGATGGAACCCCTTATCACACATGCAGTGGAGGATGATATAGAGAATTATTTGTTTTATACAGAAGGACAGGAGGAGGATTTTTTTCCCTTGCATTTCTGATGATTTCTCTGTTAACAGGGTTATATTATACCTCCTATCAAAGTGTCATAGAGGGCTCTTTATTGGGAATTAAATCCTGTGTTCTCATCCCAGCCCTACCAGTGGATAAAAGCGAATGGGGATGTCCTACAATAAGAATTCTTGCCCGAGTGGTGACCTCAGGTAATTACTTGGTAAAAGGAGGATCCATCATCTCCTTGACCACTCAAGTCATAGCAGAGTCATGGTTTCCCATAATGTCCCCTATATAACAGGTTGTTACCTTTGACATACTGTGTTGTATCAGAGCTCTAAAGCAGGGCTCTAAAGGACCAAGAAAAATGTGGGTCAAGCAACCTGTTCAGGGTTTGCTAGGATACTGAAAAAATCTCATTTTTTGTTTGTTTTACTGTTTGCCTCTCACCTGGAGAGGGTGTGTGAGGGGAGGAGGAAGGAGACTGTAATAAGACTGAGGAAGAGTGTGGTAATAAGAATTTCTGTGGAGAGAATTAGGAGTGTTGAGGTGTTTCTCTCATTCTGCCCTCATCCTTTCCCCCACCCCCCGAAAAGCTCACATGAAATGGCAGTCAGGGGACCACTCAGGGAGCTGGAGGTGTGCATCCTGGACTACGGGGACATAGGTTCTTGTATCTGATGTTAGCAAAGGTCAGAAGGGAAGGAGAACAAAGAGACAAGAATGCAGTGGGAATAAGCCCCATTTCTACAGCTCTTCAGGAGAAAGATGTGGTTTCCTGGAGATGTGGTTTCATATGTGGATCCTATTAGGACCTCTTCTGCCACTGCCTCCCTCCCTGCCCCCTGCCACACACTGAAGATGTGCCCATTGGGAGGAAGACGGTCCCAGCAGAAAGAGACTAGAGTTTGATGATCCAATGTTGAAGGTGAGGGGGTTCTTCAGTCAGCATCTGTGGCATGACCAGTGTCCAAAAACCACATTCTGAGGACCTCAGCAAGGCGAATCTCTGAAGAACCCATAAAAACACAGACTATGAGAAAGAACTAGCAATGGGACATTGGCCAATGGCAGAATATGACTGTCCCAGCCAAGGAAGACTTTTTCTTTCTCTTAATTTTTCCCCTCCTCCTCACCCTCTATTCAGACAGCAGGCAACATTTTACTCAGATTTTTCCTGACTAAAATTTTAAACTGTTTTCAACTAAGTTGTTCACTTATTTAGTAAATATTGATTGAGGAAGTAGTACGTGCAAAGTACCATACTAACATATGTATTTTATGACCTTAAGGACTATGTCTAGTAAAGAGTTTTTCCTTAATCTTGTTCTTAATGCACATTTTTTAGTCCTCTCAAAAAAAATGGCGTTTGCATAGATAATTTCCAGATCTGTGAACATAGATTATAATATGAATATTCCACTTGCACTTGAGTAAACAAGGTGAGAAAGCGATTGAGCTAAGGAGACTTGGCAGGAATAAGCATGCTGAGGACAGCCTCTTGAGATACGGGAGAAGTAGAGCATCAGACCAGATAGCTATGTATTATTCATTGTGATCTCATTTAGTCGCTGAGTTGTTTAATTTTAGCTCTTGATGTTACGGTGTAAAAGAGTTTCTTTTGCTCATTTACTTCTTTGGTAAGTATTTATTAAACAGGTACTATGCATGAGGCATTGTAAGAGACATACGTCTTTCCTACCCTCAGGAAAGATATAATCTAGTGGAGTGGAGAGATTGCATTAGTACAGATCACTGCAGTATTCAGAACCATATGATTAGTGAGATATGAATGGTATTAGGAATCTTTTATTGCAAACGATAATGACCCAATTTGAAATAACAGTCAAGGAAGAGATTTATTGGCCCTAATAACTAGAGAGTGCAGGGAATTATACCTATTTCATGCACAGGTAGCTTTCCTCTTACAGAAGCAGCTCTAGGCGATACCACTCTTTTAACTAGTATATCCAGAGAAAAACATGCATATTTTGTTTTTGTTTTTGTTTTTGCTTTTCTGATAGGCCTAGGAGGCTTCTTGTGACTGGCCCACTTTGGATTCTCTGCTCTTTCTAAATCACTCACTATGCTCAGGGAGACAGAGCGCTCCCATTGAGTCGCCCTTAGTTAAGTATTTCCCTCTTTGAGAGTAGAATAGCTGGTTCCAGACAAATTACTTGGAATGTATCCTCCAGAAGAAGGATGTTCTTTCACCAGGAGAGAGAGCGGGGGTGGGGGAGAGCGGGAGGGACAACACAAGTAAAAATGTATCTCCATTAGCTGGTTGAGGGACAGTGCAGAGAAGGGAGGGGTCTTTCTCGTGATTGCAGAAGGTGCACAAGAAGTAATAACAGTAATAGCTGAGCTTTTGAGATTTCAATAGAGAGTTTTGTGGGACAAAGAGGAAGGCTGCCCCCTTAGGCAGAGGGGCCAATCCATGGCTTACAAAGCTCAGAAAAATTCAAACAATGTCCTATGGCTCTCTCTGTAGGCACCAGTATCTTGAAGGTAATCTGTTCCCTAAAATATTTTTCTCTTTCCCTTCACTCCCCACTGTGATCACCATTCCCCTCATACTATATCACCTCTATTGCCTTGGTAGAGGTCACTGGTCACTTCCTAATCTGCAAATCCCACTTGCAGCCCTGTTTGACTCGATATCTCTGAGGGTTTGACACTATGATTCACATCTTCAGGAAAATTTCCCCTTTCTCTTCTTCTGAGACACTACTCTGTCCTGGTACTTTTCTGTCCACCTGCACATTCTTTATGAGTCACTGCTGCAGCCCCTTTATTTCTGACCTTTCCTGGATGTCTCCTTTCCCCAGAGCTCAAGCCCGGTTCTCTTTCCATTGTGCATCTTCTTTTCTGTTCAATCCCATGTATTCTCATGTCATCTGTGATCAGCTCTATGCTCATACATACCGTAGCTCTACCAGAGTTCTGATTCCTCACTGTGTATCCCAAACTCCATGACCCATAAAGATCACAAATTGAACATTTCCCTTGTGATATTTTTGTATCTCTTCTTTCATTACCATTCTCACTGTTGTCACTCTAAAATTTAATTTATAATTTATGTTTTGCCAACAATCAAGGAAGATGTAATTTGCTCCAATCCCTATTTAGGCCTCAATCCTCTCTTCTAACTGGTATCCCTGAATAATTTCATATTGTCAGTGACATCGGACATGGTAGACCATGCCCTTGTCCACATTTAAAGGACAAGAAGTTAGCATTGCAGATTTAGTTTGAGTTTTAGATAGAAAATAACAGATTTGTAATGAAAAGAAGTAAATGCTGGGGGAAGTATAGCTACAGACCAGGCAAACAGCCTAATGCAGAAAAGACCTAATGCAGGCAGAACTATGGAGAAGTCACTGTGGGTCAGGAAAATGATGAGGAACATTGCTATATTTTCAAGCCTATGGCTACAAAATGTACTTCAGTTTCCAGAGCTATGATTTTCCCCCTCAGTTTTCTCTGCATGATTATCTTTACATTTAAAGCATCAAAGAATTCAATATCGGTTATCACATTGCTACTTTTAAATAAATGTCTATCCTTAGCACTTTATAATGACTAAATTAAGACAAACATAGTTCATTTTTAATCATATGGGTGTTCTTACCAAGTTAACTTCCACTGTTTTCATCTAAAAGGATATCACTGGTTGACTGCTTCAAGAAGCATGTTTCAAAGGTCCATATACTGTCTTTTTCAGTCTAATTGAGAAGAATTTTTCCAATTCATTTTGTAGGAGCATCACATTTCACAGTGGCCAACTTTTTTGAATAAATACGCCATATTATAAGCCGAAAGTATATTTTTGTGCTAAAAGATATTTGTAATATTTCACCCATGTGAAGATCATTCAAAACGAATGAATGTTGAATATTAAACATTATAGATTTGTCCAGGATATTAAAAATGCTTAGTGTTAGTGTTGTTTTATCATCTATGTTGCTCAAAACAAAGGTATCATTTCCATCTGAAAACAATCACCTTGATTTTTAGGCCTCCTTTTAGCTAGTAAGTCATAAAATTGTATCATGGCATCACCTTCTGGTATTTTACTACCTAACATTCTCTCTTTAAATAGGTTGGTTTTTATTTTAATTTTTGAAGAATGAATATAATTCTTATTTTAAGAAAATTTAAGTGGAACCTAACCAACAATGCAAAGAGGCAAGGAAAATATGACCAGCAATACTGAAAGGAAAAGAAATCAACAGAGACAAGAGGGAAGGGGGGGGGCAGGGAAAGGGAAGGGAAGGGGAAAGTCAAGGAACATATAGCAAGGACTCATGGACAAAACCAAAGGGGAAGAGCTGAGGGAGGGAAGGAGAGAGGGGGCAAGGGAAAGAGGTGGGGGGGAGACAGAGACAAATGTATTTAAAAAGTAAATAAATTTAAAAAAATGAAATATTTATTACAAAATATCTGGTTATTAGAGGAGATTCAGGAAACACTGTTGAACAAGAAAGAAGCAAATGAAATTCTATTCACAGTAACCACTGTTAAATGTATATAGAGCTTCTAAGCTTAAGTTTTGGAATATAACTCTTTTTGTTTTTTAAGAAGTAGTCAGACCAGACATTGTGTATGGGTGTATTTTCTCTTTTAAAAAAAAAAGTCATACATATCCTGGATTTTGCTTAAGTGCAACTTTTTTCTACCACCTCAGAAAATTATGAGCAGGAATGGTATCCTACCACCAGGATTTCTATAAAAAATGCAAGTTCTCATATTCTATTGCTTTTTGATAATAATAACAGCCAATTTTTGTCCTTTTAATTTAAATTTTATTTTTAATTATAGTTTACATGCAATATTATTTTGATATTATTTTGTATCAGTTTTGGGGTACAATAGCTAACTTTTATTGAGGGCTTCTTTTGTGACAAGCACTGTGCTCAGTGCTTTACATATATTATTTGACTCCTCACTACAATTCCATGACCTTCCTAGCAGTATCCAACTTTAATGTACAAGAACCTGAAGCACAAAGATATTTATTATTTTGACCAAACTTACAGCACCAGTAATTGGCAGAACCAAAATTCAAATCCAGGTCTTTGGTCTCCAGTCTGTGCTGAAAGCTACAGCATGATGCAGTGAGGGCATTTAGAATAATTACAGTAAGATGTCACATTGTGTGTAGTTGCTCTCTCTTGGTTTCCTCAGTCTGTCAATTTTTGAGATTCCTAAGGTGGGGTAACATGACAAGGCTGCAAGGAAACCCTAAGCCAAGTGGTATGAGTGGAATGATTTTCTGCTGGTAATTCAGAGAATGATCCTGAGGTCCTATTAGAAAATCCCTATAAAGTGCATTGTTCTGTTTCCATTCTCTGCTTGAACACTGTCACCAAAGCCCATGTACCTCTCTACTTTTCAAGAGGTACCATTATAATCAACAAATGTATTATCAACTACCAAGTCACTTCCCTTAATTCCTGTATTTATAGCTACCCCAAAGCAGCTTGCATTGAATACTTGAATTTTACTTCCCAGATAAAGATAAAAATTCCTTTGGGTTCCAAGCAATGGATAGAACTTGCATAAGAAAAATAGAGAGTGAGGGAAACTTTAGCATTGCTGGACTATTTAATATACTTAGCAATAGAGTTACCTCTCCATTATCTTGGTTCTTAATGAACTTGTTGCTGAGATGGGAAGTATACAAACTTTGTAGTCAGAAACGTCTTAGTTCCCTCCCCAGCTTTAGCACTTATTAGCTCTATGATTTATTGAATATTGAATAATCTCTCTGAGCCTCTCTTTTATCATCTGAGATATAAATTTATAGATAGAGCTAGACAGATATGCAATGTCTGGTCTACAAGAGATGACCAATGAATACGAAATCTTTCTTAAAAAATACTAAGACAAACTTTTGATTTGTATTTATTCTTCAATAGGATGGGAAGCACAGTTTGAGCATCTCTTCCGCAGTGAAGTTGAATTTTGGTTAGATCCGTATTTGGAAAAGTATAACTTAATTATCAAAATTTCAGACATAAGACACCTTATATGTAATCCAGCTCAACATTGTTTGTAAAGATGAGTAGATTTGAGGTTCAAAATTGGGAAATAAGCTGATTAATGGCAGAACCTAGGCTCCAACATCTTGTCCAATATGTTGACACAATTATTAAAGTTACTGCTGATGACTGACAAGATAAACTTTAAGAAGCTTTATTATGTGAATGCTCCTTGAAAATAAATTATATGCAAAATTTACTTCTGTAATCTGAATGAAAATTCATGTCTTGGAAATATAGTTGCTAATACATCAACAAGGAGAATACAATAAAGTCTGAAATGATCTCTGAATTCCTAGGACTGAGACCTTTGTAATGGAGCACAATTGTTGTCCTTGGCAAAATATTATAATTTGTCTGTGGTATTTTTAATGCTTTATCTCATAGAGCAAATATTTGTTTTAATTTTATCGATAATCTTAAGTTTAACAAATTTTACATGTTAAATACACACATAACTCATTAATGCCATACACATACATTTAGAATTTCCTTAAATATAATTTTGTTGTGGTTAAATTTTTGTGCTAGTTTTTGAAAACATAGTCCCTTGTCTTGGTGGTAATAAAACTGTGGATTTACCACTTTTTAAACTGTATTTTGAAAGCTTTATAGTCCTTTAGAGAAAGACTCACTAGAAGCCTTTCTAGTCAGCAAACGCCCAAGATTAATAATGTGAATGATTTGATGATTTTGGCATATTGCAAAAATTATGCATTAGGTTTTATTTAAAGAGGCATAACATATATTTTCCACTTTCAGTTCTTCAACTTTTAGCTCATGTTTCAAACAGACTCTTGGTGTGTACTTAAATTGCTCCTCTAAAATTTACAGAAATGATTTGATGAGTGATGATAAAGTAAATTTTAGAGTAAAACACTAAAAAAGTGGTAAAAAAAAAGTTGTGTTAATGGATTTGGCTTTTTGGAATAACATTGATTTTTAAAGAAACTTGAATTTCATAGCAGGGAATATTTGATAACTAGTGATTTCAGTTTTACTTGACCTAACTTGTACAATACATGAATATGCCAATGGTAGATAATGTGTATGAATGTCTCATTATGATACTTGTCTGTTTTTCTGAGTTGCCATTTTTCAAACTGAATATATATATATATGTAACCTGTTGCCTGCATGTTATTCTGGTGATCCTTCAGATTTTTTGTTTGTTTAATCAAGGAAAAATAATTTAGAGGTCGACTGATAGAAAAACATTTGTGTATTTACCTGTTTTAGACATTGTAAAGAACATGTTGGATGATAAAAAAAAATGCCTCTTTCTAATGACTTGAGTTTTGAAAGAGAGGGCTTTGTGCCCATGTAAAATTCACACACACGCTTATATGTGTATATGTATATGGGTATGTATATATAATTGTTTGAAGAAAATAACTAGGTAAGAAAACAACAACTAGTTAATAAATTCTTGTAATTCCTTTTATAGAAGTTCTTCTTTTATGTATCTTCCACACCCCTGTCCCTATTTGAAAAATGTTGAAACCAATTAATTTATCTTTAAGTTTTGAGCATTCAGTAAATGCTGGGGTCTATTCTAATAATAAAAATAAGTAACATCTTTCTCACTGCATGGTACAACTATTCCAACAACTTCACACTCACTAACTCAATTACTCCTCAAAGCTATATAACTAAGGTACAGAAGGTTATTTATCTTGTCCAACGTCACACACCGAGTAAACGATAGCACTGGTATTTGAACCCAGGCAGTCTGGCTCCACCCCGCTCCCTCTCCCCCTTGCTGTTAACCAGTTCATTGCACTGTTTGCAAGTTGCAAAATATTTTTAGAATGACCGCTTCCTTATTTACTTGTAAGGACAATGATGTAATGAGCAAATTATATTCTTAAAGGAAGGGGTTAATTGGATTTTTGATTTTTTTCAAAGTCTAGTTGATTCTCACCATGAAAGTTCTGCTCTGTTGTCCTGTCATGTCTGGTTGTCACATTGATTTTGAAAATGGAGTGAAGCTTAGTTAAGACAGAGAGTTTGTCTTTGAAATTTTGAGTAGAAGAGCAATTAAAAGGGTGTAAACTCCCCCAAGTTGTTCAGATGGGTCAGGATGGTCAGTACTATGTATACTTACTTGTGTGAAGTCAGGTGTTGTGTCTTCTTTGATAATAGGTGCCGGTGAAGTTAACAGAGGATGCGTGTTAAGATGTATAATATGGAGAGTTAAATAAATAATCAGCTAGTCATAGTATCCCGCCCCTCACTCCCCCCATCCTCCCCCCGCCTGCAGTAACTGAAAGATTAATTGTAACTTTCTCCAAAAAATAATCAGGAACATAATATGTTATTTGGAAGGTTTATCGAGCACACACCTCTGCTGTTTGTTTTTCAGTCTATGCTCAAAATCTCTTCATTCAGCAGCAAAGCCCTGAAAAATCAATATTTAGGCTCTTCGACTCCTGATAGGGGTGTAAGGGCAGGGTTTTCTACCTTTTTAATCTGCCCCCTGATATTTTCTAGTTTCCTTGTCCTAGCTTTTCTTGGGAGAGGAACAGGAAGAAAATTTTATCAACCCCCAGTGGATAATTCCACCATTGTGGATTTCTGCCTGTTAGTCTTTTACTGTTACACACATTCACACCTCATATATTTTGCTCTAAAAGCAGAACATCTGAGATGATTCTGTGGTTGAAAAAGATCTCAAAGAGATGGAAGATGGATTTAATGTTGCCATTTTTAGATAATGCTGTAAATAGAATGGCAGCTGTCTTCAGATGCATAGCAGATATACAATACATACGCTGAATAGAAACAGATAAACGATGGCACTCAATTAATCCTCTCAAAAAGTAACATTTTAGCCATAGACTTAGTCATCAAGTTTTTAACAACAGTGCACTTGTTTGAAGGCTTGGCTTTAGAAGGGAGAAATTTGCTATTATCCTCAATTAGGTTTAAAGCAATCTATAAGACTTTCACTATTTGCCTTTACCACTCCCCTCCCCTGCTTTTTTTATAAGTCCTGCAAGCAATTCAAATCTACAAACATTTCTAGAACACCTGTTATAGATAAGGCACTCTTCTTGGTGTGATGAAGGGAACCAGAAATGAACCATTTCTTATTTAGAAAGGCAAAAGCAGAAATTTACCGTGCAAGGTAGACTGTGACAATTACTGGAAGTGAATTCTGACAGATGTCTTCAATTCGGTAACCATTGAACATTTATAAAATAGCACCTCTGCTTCAGGTACATTGCTAACAGTTACTGTGGATAGCAAGATGGATTAAGCCCAGTTATCAAAAAGCTTTCCATAGGGGAGATGGCATGTAAACTAATAATTACTTTTAATAATTGAATAGGTAGTTTAAACATTCAGAAGGAGCAGAGGAAGGGAGGATGAACTCTTCTGGAAGGTGCTGGGTAAGGCAGTGTTTCACAGAATAGGTAATGAGAGGCCAGGATTTTGAGGCATGAATAAATGTTTAGTAAGTAAATAATGGGCGATAAGGGCAATAGAAGAAGGTGGGGGCTTTGCAATGAAAGGGAATATCGTGTCCAAAGATAAGACAGCATGAGACTGCGTGGTTTACTGGAGATTCTGGATTGTCTGGAGTTGCCCTCATCCGCTACAATCTCTCTGCACTATGGGAGGATGTCTGCAGTGTGCAGCAAAGACAGAGGGCTGCAAGAGGCAAAAGCAAAGTAAGCTGTATATGAAATCTTCGTTTTTTTCACAGCACTTACATGCCTCCTCTTTAAGACAGACCTAGTTTTGGATCCTGACTCTGTTATTCTGCAACTTGTTATTCTGTGATCTTGAGGAGTTTTCTAAACCTCTCTACTTTAGCTTTCCAACAGTAAATGGGGGTTCTGATATTTAATATGATATAATACATTGATATGTAGTGTATAAATGATGACTTTAATTATTGCTCTTTGGTTTTGTTTTTGTTTTTGTTTTTGTTTTTGGATGGACCATCTTTTGGTAGTGTTCCTCACAGAGGGATAAAAATATAACTGCAGTCCATCAATGTAGTGTAACCTGGAATTTAAATATGTGGGAGAGGAAACGGGAAGAGCTCTGGAATAGGAGTTTGGAAGACCTGAATTCTAGTTCTACCTTAACCACAAACTGTGACTGGTGATCTTGACTCAATATGTGCCCTGTGAGTTTATTCTTCACTAAGGGGATCTGGGGTTGTACTAAATGTCTGACTCATGTCCGTGTTGCTAAGAGTAGTTACCGGGGAGCAGCCCAGTAACTTGAAAGAGATAAACCATACAACTTAATTCCAGTAAAGGCTTACTAAATCAGAAATCTGCTAATACATTTTCTGTTTGGGGGGAGAAATGATCTACAGCCATGAAACTCATTTTTAAAGAATGGTGGTTTCCCCATTGTTGTAAAAAATGACAAAATGCGGATATTCATTAAACACACAGAAGGGTGTTTGGCCAGCCTTGACATTTCCGTCAAAGATCAAGAATGGGAATTGTGGAACATGGCTTGATGGTTTGGGTGTGTGATGGAGAGATTGTGGTCAGGTGGGCTCTCAGGAGCATCTGATGGCTGTTGAAATTCTGTGCATCACAATGTGTAAAAAATACCAACGAATCATGTTAATGATCGATGAAAGTTACATTTTGAGAAAACATAGTTGGTGCTGACTAAGGAACATGGTGCTTTTTTTCCCCCCTATAAATTGTTATACTCATGAATTCACCAAATACAGAGAAATCAACATCCTGAAGAGTGTGTAGTCAGTAAGGTCCCAGTGAAGGAGTGTTAAATACAGATTCCAAACCACAGCCCTTTGATATTATTTCCTCTCATGACAAAATCTAACTGCTATTTTCACTGTACATTAATTTTGATATCATTTTGAAGTAATAGCATGTATGGCTCTGTAGTCTCTTAATGCACGCAGTCCTATCTCTTTCCCCTCTTTTTCCTTGCTTTGTTTCCACCATTAATCTGGTAACTAGCCACTTATTCTACTGATTATCTTATAATTAAAACTGTAAAAGCCATGGCAGGTAAACCTATGGCGGGCAGATGGTCTTCCCAGTGTATCAGCTGTTTTGGAAACGGGGTGTGGGCTTTGTTGTTGTTCTTGTTGTTACTACAATGAAGTCTAGGGGGAAAAAAACACTAAAAAAAAGCCCAGATTATGATTTGAAATTTAACAGAATGTATTTGCTGACACTTTCTAAGTTGCCTTAGACCAAAATTCATTATGGAAGCATCTAAGCATCTTTTGTGGAGCATGAAGTGAAAGAAATGGAGGGGAAACTAGAGTGTTAGGAAGTGTATGAAAGTTGTTACAAGAAATTTTCAGTAGCAGTGCTTTTGGTCTTTTGGTGGACTTAATCTTGGAGCGGGAGGAAGGCCGAAATGCCCCCAAGCTATTGGTGGTTTCTGCTTTTTCTCCAAACAGCCTGAGGGGGAAAGTACTTGTTTAAATACTAACATATTCCAAAAAACCAACAATTATGGCAAGGTTTTTTAAAAAAGAAAATTACATTAAAGATGAATGAGGATATATTGAAATAATTATATTTTAAGGTGCATAACATTAAAAGATATTGAATAGAATATTGACTGTTTTGTGGAAATAGCAATAATGAGATTCCAGTCACCTAATCTTACAATAATTGGGTTATTACTATGCAAATGAAGGTATTACTTTTAAAAAGTAAGGAAACAAGACAGATCCTTGAGGCAGTTCTTTATCTGTTCTTAAAGCTATGCTGTCAATTCTCCTTAGACTGAAGATCCTTTTCTAAATAATTTGGACATGCTCATTTCAATATCTGCTCTAAAGTTCCACTGTAATATTTTTCTGCTGCCACAGGTAGCAGATTGGTGGCTGGTGATTTTATATATTTTTAGCTTTTTGTGGAACCCCAAGGAATAATTAAACTGTATAGTTATTGCCCACTGTCTTTTTTTAAAAAAATGAAATGTTGTGAATTTCCCTGCCAAAAATGCATGCTGAAGCTCTTATCTCCACTTTCCATGCAGCTCCATCATTATTATGTAGTGTCAGATGGTACCTGCACATCTCAAAAGCCACCAGGTCATTTTGGGCGAGCAGACCTCCTAGGACACCTTTGCGGCTGAGGAAGAGATTTCATTAGTCCTCAGTCATACTCAAATCAATAGTCCATACATTGCTGTTTCCAGCATGTCTATTTAAGCTCTTATGGCACCCATCAAATGAATAGAAATATTTGGTTTAATTGCCATTTTAGTTCATGACCCACATAAACACCTGTGTGTTCAGCAGGCAATGGTATTTCAGATTATTGATTGCTGAGGCTCTGGGTAAAAGGCGATTATATTTCCTGGGAATGTCCTGTGATTTTACACACTGGCTTGCTATATGAAATGTTCTCTGTATAAGGAAAGATAGAGTTCTACTTTAAAAGTTCTGTTATATTTCTACATAGAAAAGGCACCAAACAAAAGTCTAGGAATTTGTCTTATTGAAATCTTACAGTGGACTTTGTAGTTTGAATACTCTTTGATACCATATACTAGGTAAATCAGAGCAAGTAGGTTTGAAAGAGTCAGGAACAACAAATTTCATTTGCTAAGTCTTTTTGGTTTCAAGGATTAGGAGGTCAAGAAAATATAAACCTTATCAGTTTATTTCAGAATCAGTTGAGACTGAAGAGATTTTATAAATGCCATCAACAACTGCCTTTTACCTGAGGCCCTTCCATAGTTCTTAAGGTAGAAGTAGGCTCAGAGTGGCTACTGCACATTATATTCATACCACTCTCTGTTCAGTAGAGAAATCTTAGAATAAATTTCTGTTTATATGGATATGGATTTGTTTGTTTATTATTAGGCATAATTTTTCAAATACAGTTGATATTTTTAAATAATTCACAATCCTGCAAATATTAATCTAATTTCTTACATTTTTGGATTCCAACTAATTGGGTTGGCCTCAGTAAACCAATACATGGGTTCTCTGTGGAAATATTAGATCTCCATGGAGAGTATTTTTGAGGAAAATGCAGAATTCGCACACATCACTGGGGTTAGAATAACTTATGCTGCTGTTAACAACAACCCTAAAATCTCATTTATGAGTTTAAGTGATTCAGCGGGTCAGCTATCCTCCACGTGCTGGTTTAGCTTCCCAGACTTTGAATTCATGGTGTCTCCATATAATCCTGCTTCCTACAGGGGAGAGAGGGCTCGACAGTTGAGCACTAGCAATTAAATACTTCATTACAGAAGAAAGAAACGACACTTCTATTTCCTTCCTAGGACTAATCACATGGTCACTCCTAATTTTATCAGGATGGAAAATAAATAGGAGAACCAGATATTAATTAATATTAGTAATAGTCGTTATATTCGCTATTGATTTATTCCACTTATTGAGAACACACTTGAAATATGTCACACCACTCATGCATGTGTGGTGAAATTATAGTGAGGAGTGTCATGAATGATTTTTATTAAAACAATAAGCATTTTCTTTCTATTAATTGACACACCCATTTGCCTAGACATCCATGGACCTTGCTGTTCTTGGGTTTTAAGGAACAGATTTTACCTTGACTAAGGTCATGGTGCAGTCAACCTTCACAGATGGGATTATAGTGAGCTTTAAAATTGTAGCTGTGACCAACCTGCATAATGATAAACATCGCAGAAGAGTACCCTTTGTCATGTTTGTCAAAGGGCTGGTGACATTAAACGCAGCTAACAGTTTCTCAGGTTGGAAAGGAGGTTATTCGATTTGCAAAAGAAGGAAACATTAGAACCAGTACATTCTTTTACTCATTCTGAAAGAATCTACAAAGAAAGGAGTGCACACTTTTGGTGTAATGAATGCCCCATTATCTCTTTAAACAAAGAAGGATGTTAGGAGTTAATAGGTGTTTATCCAGTTATAAAAGTTTGTATCTTATTTAACTTTTTGCGTAGCAAGCAAGAAGAAAACAGAGAAGCGTTTTGACATGGAAAGGGCGGTGGTTTTTTAACACTAACATGCAACAGCTTCCTGTCATCCTCAGAAAGTAACCAAGTGATTTATTTTAAATAGCATCATGAAATCATGAATTTAAACATAATATCTTGAGTTTTATCTATTACAATTCTCATCCTTTAGGATCAAATTGTCTCATGTTTGACCAATGGAAATCTTTTCAGGCAGCCATCTGTGATAGCTTTGTTGGTATCTAGTATGTCAAGATGTTCCAGGTACATTTTGTACATATCCTGCCCCATCCACATATCCAAAAAGTCTTGTTTTCTGAATACTAGGTATGTTCATTGCTACTGGCTTGGTCACTATTTATAGGCTTAAATAGTGCTATTTTATGTGCTTGCTATTTTCATCTCCAGCATTCAACTGTTACTTTTGAGATATCAAATTTCATATCAAAACAAAGGCATTTAAAATTGTCCTAATATATGTGAGGTGTATCAGAAATTTTATTAATATTTTTAAAGAATTACATTTCAGCCGTGGAAAAGTGTCATCTTCTAGCTATTAACCTAGTGTATACATTTAAAATGTTACTGATCTTATTATGTTTTTTGGCTTAATACTGTGGGCAAAATTTTTTTTCCGCAGTTTAATTCATAGGTGGCTCTCTTTGAGCTAATGGTAATCAAATCTGCACAAATTACTGTCTCTACAGCCTCTTATGCTCACAGTTCTGCAATACTTTTATTTTCTAGCACAATTGTTTTATCTTGATCACCATTACCAATGTATATCTGCTGCAGTAATTTCTTCAGAAATTGTCATATATATTATATTACTTATATGCTCCTGTAGTTCAATATTTGAAAATTATCTTTTTATATAAGGAAGTAAACACTAGCAGAGTTATCATCATTTTACCAAACTAATACAGCCCATCTCTTAGTTGGCTTAAATGGTTGCACTCCTATAGATTATATCCCAGCGCATCATTTGGCAATGAAACAGGAAGTCACAGTCAATAATATTTGCTTGTTCAGAAAACCCTTTTCAAGCCAGTCCTCATCTATAAAAAACTGTTTAAACTAATATGACCCTGGAATAAAATGCCCCTACTCATGGCAGCTGTGAAGGAGGAAGGAAGAAGTGTAGAGTTGTGGGATCTAAAGTTTTTGTGTTTATTAGAACCTTGGTTAAGTAAAATTTTGTAGTGCCCCCATTTGCCAAGAATGTCTCGACCAGTCCAGATGACTCTGACAACTAACTACTTCATCTTTTCAGTGAATGGTGTTTGTTTTTCTGAGATGGATCTCCTGGACCGGTGCTTTCCAATACATATAGATCCTCCATTCCATGTGTTTACCTGTCCTGATTCCCACTTTTTGGAGTCTTCTGGAGGCTCTAATAGGGCCATCCAATCTGTGGCCCACGGGCCGCATAAGGTTCAGGGTGGCTATGAATGCAGCCCAACACAAGAGAGTAAGTTTGCTTAAGACATTATGGTATTTTTTGTGATTACACGTTGCAATGTATTTAATGTGGGTCCCAAGACAACTTTTCTTTTTCCAATGGGACCCAGAGATGTCAAAAGGTTGGACAGCCCCTGCAAGACTTATCAGAGGGCCATAAGATTAGGTATATTATTGGATCACAGCCATTTGTAAATGATACAAAAATACTGGGTCATTAGATTATTTTAATAAGAAATTAGGGTAGTTTTTGAAACAAAAGTCCAACTAGGCCTGGCCAGGTGGCCCAGTTGGTTGGAGCATCATCCCATACATGAGAAGGTTGAGGGCGCCCTCCCCACTCAGGGCATGGGTACGGGAGGCAACTAATCGATGTCTGTCATCTGTCTGTCTGTCTGTCTCTCCCTTCTACGCTCTCTCTCTCTTAAAAAAAAATCAATAAACATACCCTTGAGTGGGGTTAAAATAAAAGTCCAACTGGATTTACTCATAAAGATAATTTCTCAAATAACCAAATATTAAACGTAGGTAGATTATTGGGTTGATTTTGTCCAGTCTTTTAGCATCTTCTCTCTGCAATTCCCTGAGCTCCACCATTTATAACTCTGTGTGTCAGCTTTACTCTGTTGAAAGCAGATGGCATCTGCAGTTCCAGGTCTGATAACCATAGAGTTTGAGGAAGACGTTGTCTCTTTTGGGGGCTCTCTCTGACAGTGAGAAAATGTTTTCCCAGAAGCAAATCTCACACATGTTTTGTTGGCTCACACTGGTGTCATATTTTGGATCCAAACTGTTTCCAGGGGAATGCTGTTTATAGGTTGGTGTAGGCCTGGGTTCAATAACCAATCACTGGCAATGAGGATTGGATTACCTTGTTTGCCTTAAATTTAACAGGACCCACCCCAGAGGCTGGGTTCACTCCCTCAAACTGCACAGCTCTTACATGCTGAGGAGAGGATGTTTAGGAGAAAACCCCAGTATTTATTACATTATTCCTTAGAGCTTATTCATATATGTATATTCATTTGTTTGGCTTTAGAATGTGAGTAAACAAAATGAGCAATTAAAATTGGAGGAAGAAAATGGAAAAAACAAACCCAACCCATTATGCTATAATATATCCAAAGATGTGAAATTTGGTTATAAAAACCTTTCAAATAATTTCTCTGATTTTTATTATTCTTAAAATTTTACTGAGAATGGATTACATGAGCAACCTAATGTCATTCTTTTGTACCTCTGGATGAGCTCAGTGAAAATGAACTTTTGTGAAATGTGATTAAACTTGCCCTTAAGAGCTGTCATTTGCATTGAGCTATTTGTTCCAGCCATTCTTCCATGGCTTCTCCTCACAGACCCTGTTGCAGGTCAAAGAGTGTCCTAGCTCTAGTACCATCACCCGGATTTTTGTAGGCCCATTCCTGCAGTGTTGTCTGCTCTTCCCTACCACTTCCCAGATATTTCCTGTTCCTCAGAACCCAGCTCAAATACTACATCTATGAAGACTTTTGGTGACGAAGCCAGCCTTAAGCTGTTTTCTGTCTCTAGTTCAATGACTTTAAGTATTATTTTTAATTCTTTTCATTTATTAGTCAGGTCATCTGCTGCCTGTTGAGATTTTTTTCTATTTTATATCTTTGAGCTATTATTAACATCTTCTACTATTAATTATGACCTTCTTCGAAATAAAAATCCTTGATATCTTAATGAATCCCATGGACAAAAAATCATGTAGTCCTCTTGGAAAGGGGAGTTTAAAGAATCTCTCATTATGGATGTAAAAACAGATCACATTTATTAAGCATTTGCTGTATGCCTAACACAATACCACATGCTCTATGGGTAGTATCTTGTTTTTCCTCACGTACACAAAAAAATCTCCATGTAGTAGGTTAGACAAAAACCTATCACAAAATAGTTGCACCCAAAAAGGGAACATAGTGGAACTCTAATAAAAAATAACTTTTAAGATCACAGGGTATCACAGGCATCTACCTCGTACTGTGCTGTCCCATGCCTTAGCTTTGCTTTCCTCTTAGTTGACTTTTTCAGGTTTGAATGATCTTCAATAACCTCAGTCACAGAGAGAGATGAGGGAGGAAGGGAGGAGCAGAGATAAAGGGGGGAGGAGAGAGAGAAAGACAGAAAGAGACAGACATATCTCAGCAATTGTTGTGGTGATGGGGATCCCCACATAGCTTCCCAGAACTGGTCAAAGATTACTCAGGCCTAGGCAGTCATGCCTAACATGCAAGTGGGTGTGTGGGCCAACCCCTACTGAACCATGAAGTCTAAGAATAGGGGCAGCATGGTTTTTCAATAAGATGCTGAATAACGATTACTCCGATAAGTATTATTTCTAATTTATAGATAAGACTTGGGCTTAGAAATTAAGTACTTTTCCCAAAATCACCCAGACAGAAAGATTCAACCCAGCATAAACTCCAGAGTTTATGCTAGTAACCACTTTGCTATAATTGTAGTATTTTAATTAAACTACTTGAGTATCAGAGTTCAAAATAAAAGTAGCCTATACACTCTATGGACCTTATTTACGTATCTTCAGTAGCAGCCCTCTTCAGATACTCAGTGCCTCTACTTCCTCATATAATCTCATCTGTTTTACCAAGTCAGGAAGTGAATGCTTATCTGAAATTATTACTTGCTAGCTGAGTGACTGGATTTGCTTTCCTAAGGCTGTGTTTCAGTCACTATGTTATTCTATTCAGATCTTTTCATTTGAATACTTTCATAATTTTTTGTGGCTCCAAAAACACTATACTTGAAGAGATTTTAGATGTTGCCAGTGAGGAGGCATTTGTTGAGAAAAAGCAAGTTGGCCACTTAAATCTCCCTCCATTGTCTGGGAAGGTGATGAGGTATAAGGCGGAGATTCATGAGTATTTTACATGGGCTCGTCCAAGCTCTGTCAGTCGAAAGACACTTGGCCAACTCTGAGGAATAAAAAACAGGACAGACTGATCTGTGGATGCTGAAGCCCTGATTCTTAGAGCTCCTGAGATGAAAGTGTATGGGTCCTGTTATCTCCGGCTCCTTCCGAAATTCAGGGCCTGCCTTGTTCTTGCTTGGGCCTGCCAGCAGGCCCTGTTCTTCAGGTTCTTCCTGCTCTCTCAGTGCCTCCACAAGACCACCCACTGCTTCACTGCAACTCCAAGTCTTCCCCTTCCCCTCCTCCTGACCCAAGAATCCCAGATGTCTAAGATGAGTTTTCTATTATTTTTGACACTCTTGTATTTTAGGTGGTATCTAATTTTTATATATTAACACACAAACATATATTTTGTGGTAACAGCCCCCTTCCTAACATTCTGGAATGCATTCCTCATTTTACTTCTTTGCTAATGACTTTTCCAACTTTGAAGTAGTTAGATCACAGCTTCTTTATTAATAAGTTTTAATGACTTTGTTTTTTCCACATCATCTAACAGAATACGTTGCAGACATTGCTCAACAATATATTTAATTTGACTTTGTACTCAGAGATAGGTTGAACTTTCTATGACACTAATATGAGGACCAGGAATTTCATCCTACTTGAAGAGGTGGCCCGAATACTGTTTTACTCGGCACTTTCAGCTTGGGCTAAGAGCTGTAGGATGAAACAAAGTTTACCAGCCTGACCCACTGATTGGTATGTAGTTGTTACCATCTTTATCCATTCAGTCTTTAATTATTGGCTGAGGGGTTAATTTGGGATCACTTTTTGTTTTTAGAATATAGAATTTGGTGTTTTCCCGTGATTTTTGCTTCTAATCAGCAGTACTGGCTTTGTGTTGTAAAAAGCATTAAAATATTATACGCTCTCTTATCTAAATGAGATATCAGTTATCTAATAGTTTACATTTAAGCCATGATGGTACTGTGGCTGGAAAGGGGAATGAGATTTTTTTATGTTGAAATGTGGCTATAAACAATGAAAAATGGTTTTATAGATTATCATTCTATTATCAGCTCATGGTGTGTAATGAAGGTATTTGGTCTACTCATCTACTGGTTTTTAACTGATAAAGTAGAATTTCATCTTTGGTCCATGGACATCAGCATATGGGTATATCTAACTTACTTTGTAATGTGACAAACCGTGAAGTCTTTTCTAAACTAGCAGGAGGCATTCAGATGGCACACTGGTGAAGTGTCCTGAGTGTCCATTAGCTGTTTTGGTTTTAGCTGCCACTCTGGGGCTTTTACACTTCTTTTCTTTTCCCATCCCACCTTCAGGAGGCAAACAAAGAAATATAATTTGCCTCAGCTATACACATGCCTCCGAGACCACTGTTTTCAGTGTGCTGGGGGTTTGGAGTAGAAATCCTGAAAAAGAGAAAAAGGCCCAAGTATATGCTCTGTTGACAAGGGCGTTTCTTAGGCATGTGGTGAGAATGCAGCATTGGACATGTGAATACGAATTCTGCACCCTCCCTCTCCTCTTGTAAACAAAGGACGTTCAGGAGTGTGGAAGTTCTGCCTGGTTAAAGAGTTGGACACGATGACAGCTGGAGAGCTTAATTTTTTTCTTTCTGGGTCAGAAACTCCCTGTTGGAAGGTTTAGCACCTTCCCTCCTTCCTGCTCTGTCCCTCACCACATGTGGCACTGCTGGTCGAGAGGCAGGTAGACAACTCTCCCTATACATGATGCTGAACTGTGTCCTGTCTTCGGGCAGCCCACTGAGCTGGAATGGGAGGGCATTTGAATTCTCACCTTGGTGAAGAGTGTTAGCACATTCACCCTCTGCCAGCGTCAGGTCAAGGAACCCAAGTTAGCTCGTGAATCAAGCTTTTCCCTAGAGTAAACGTAGTATGTACACGTGGTCAGGAGGTCAGCTGTTAAAAGATGATTTTTTCTCAGATCAGATATTTGTTCAAATTTAGAAAGCATCCAAGTAGAGGCGATTTAGACATACAATCAAAGCAACATCTATTCTAAAAAGAATAAGGAGATCTCATTATAGTTTCACAAATCTGCATATTTGTGTGCTCAAGGATAATATAGTACTGGGATACATTTCAGAGAAAAGACATGAATAAAAATAAGAAAAAAATTTAATGGATTTGAGCCCACCCAAGTAAATGAAACTCTATTATTTAATTATAGTATCTGACTGTGAATATAAATGGGAGATATAGAGCAATAATTTTTTGTACAGTTTGGATCATAGAAGATTCATAACTGACAGGGGAAGTCTGTCACTCAGGGCAACAAACTAGAGGTTTGATATTTTATAAAATGAATCAGGGAGTATAAAATATATTTTGGGAATGGAGGACAGTCCCTTTTACTCAAAAAACTCAAATGTTTTTTACATTTGAAGTGAGTAAAAATTTCATAATGTGGAAAATAAGCTAGTGTCCCTCAAATTTGCCACTCTGTGGTAACCTGAATAGATGGGGAAAAAACTCACTGATACACAATGTAAAAGAACATGCTAACTCTTAAAGCTTCCTTTTTGGAACCTCTTGTGGGCCAGTGTCTACAGTAATGTTGATGGTTGGGTCATTTATTTGTTACCAGTCGATACTTTTGGCAAGTGGGTAAATTTAAACCCTGGTGTCCTGGTGAGGTACCAGTGTGGAAGAGTGATGATATTCCATCTGCCATGTTCTTATTTTGCCTTCCATAAGGAAGTGAAGCATACTGCATTCACATGCAGATCGTTGACACACTTTAGATAAAAAATAATATTTTTTATTCTTCATTGTGCAGTTCAGTAACATCAGACCTTGATTCTAGGCTCACCTATGTTACTTATTTGCCTGGGACCTTGTGCAAATTAACCTCATCTCTCTAAATGTATTTTCCATAAAAGGTGAACAATAGCCTAGGTAATTGTTAAGCCTACTCATAATTTTAACAGATTATGAATTATTGATAGTCCATATCCTTGATAAATAAAATAAAGGGAACATTTTGTCCAGATTTCAAATGCTTCAGGTTTCTCTATTCACTTTAATGCATTTAAAAACATTTTCTTAGGCATTATCTTTAAAGTTGTCTATCTAAAATAGTATGTATCAAATGACAAAAATCTTGATGTTTCAAATCCGTTAGGTCCCCCCACCCCCGACTGATCTTAATTAATTTCTCGGTTACCTTTTTTAGTGGAGGTATAACTGCATGTTCTAGATGGGGAAAACAGGAGAGTTTGAGGGGAATACATTTATTCTGATGTATACATTTTTAGATCACTCTTCTCACCAATTTGCAGAACTAGTCAATAAGACATGATTGATGCATGCTTTACTCAAACTGGTAAACTGATGACACCATCAGGCTATGATAACTTAAGTATATATAATGTTTTACCTAAAGCAACCACTAAAACAATGATTCAAAGAATCACGCAAAAACACTGTAGATAAACCAAAATTGAATTCCAAAAAAATATTGCATGTAGGTAGGAAAAGGAAAACAGATATGAAAATAGAAGAATCAGAAAAAATTGCAGATTTAAGCCTTAAAATATCATTAATTATATTAAATGTAAGGAGTCAAAATACAACAATTAAAAGACATTGTCTTTTTTAAAGTGTATTTAAAAAATAGGAACCAAGTATATTCTGTCTATAAGAAATTCTCTTCAATTATAATAATACAGATACATTGAGGGTAAAAGGATGAATAAAGATGTATTATGCAAACATTAATAAAAAGAAAGAAGGAATTGCAATTTTAATATCAGACACATTAGGTTTTGGAGCAAAAAAATTACAGTGACAGAGCAGAATATTATATATGGTCAAAGAGTGGCTCCATCAAAAAAAATGGTGATCCTAAGTATGTATGCACTAAATTACTGAGCTGCAAAATATATCAAGCAAAAAAAATAAAAAAGACAGATTTAAGAAAAGAAATAGACAAATTCGCATATAGCTGAAAATTTCAATACCCCTATTCATCAATCGATAGAAAACTAGATGCAAAATCAGCAAGGATATAGAAAACTCAACATCTGTAACCAACAGACTCTAATTGACACTTCATCTAATAGCAGCAAGACGTACATTCTTTCCGGCATGCATGGAACATATATATACCAAGACAGACCCTATGCTGGACCAGAAAACACATCTCAACAAATGTAGAAGAATTAAAGTCATATAGAATGTATTATTTGACCACCATGGAATCAAATTAGAAATCAATAACAGAAAGATAATGGGAAAATCTTTGAACACTTAGAAACTAAGCAGCATACACTATAAATAATCCATGGGTCAAAAAGGAAGTCTCAAGGGATGTAAAAATATACTGCACTGAGTGAAAGTAAAAATACAACATCCAAATTTGAGGATCACAGATAAAGAAGTGCTTAAAGGGAAGTTTATAGCATTAAAGGAATACATTAGAAAAAGTCTCAAATCAATCATCTAAGCTCCACTTCAAGAACCCAAAACATTAGAGTTAAATATACCCAAAGGAAGCAGAAGGAAGAAAATAATAACAAAAGCCAATAACATTGAAAAGAGGAAAACAATCAATTTTTAAAATTTGGTTATTTGAAAATATTGATAAAATTGACAAATCTTTAGTAAGAATGACAAAGAAAAAAGAGAAAAGACACAAATTGCTAATTACTAATAATCAGTAATTAGAAAGTGTTTATGATTGTAGAACCTGCAGACATCAAAAGGGTAATATGGGAATAGTGTAAACAACTCTACACACATAAACTTGACAATTTAAGAGGAAATGGACCAATTCCTCAAAAAACACAAAGTACCACAATGCACTCAATATTAAATAGATAATTTGAATAGCCTTATAGCTATTAAGGAAATTGAAGCTGTAATTTTAGAACTTCTAAAAAATAAATACCCAGTCCCAGATGGTTTCACTAGAACATTCTAACTAACATTTAAAGAAGTAGCGCCACTTCTACACAATCTAGAAAATCATTCGTTTTATGAAAGCAGTATTATCCAGATACCACAATCAGACAAAGACAGTACAAAAAATTTTAAAAAAGTAAAACTAGAGACTAATATCCTTTATGAATATAGACACAAAATTCTTTAGCAAAATATTAACAAATAGAATTCAGCAATATATAAAAAAATTATATACTGGAACCAACTGGGGGGGTATTCCAGGGTTCAACTCAGAAAAACCTATCACTGTGAATCTCCATATTAATAGGCTAAAGAAGAAACAGCACATGATTCTATTCATTCATGCAGAAAAAAAATGGACAAAATTCAATACCCATTCATGATAAAAAAAAAAACCCTTAGAAAAATAGGAACAGAGAACTTCCTCAACTTGACATAGATCATCTATAAAAAACACATAAAAACTACAACTAACATTACTTTTAATGAGTAAGACTGAATTCTTTCCTCTCAGATCAAGAACCAGGTCAAGACTGTTGGCCCTCAACACTGTTACTCAACGTAGTCTGGCCAGTGCAAAGACAAGAAAAATTAATTAGAAGCATAGCGATAAGAAAGGAAGAAATCAAGCTTTTCCTATTTGCAGGTGACATGATTACTTATATAGAAAATCCCAAAGACTTAAAAAAATTCTGCCAAACTAATAAGTGAATTCAGCAAAGTAGTAGGATATAAGATAAACATGCAACAATTAATTATATTAATGTATAACAATAGAAAACTGGACACCAAAATTAAAAATATAGTACTGTTTATAGTCACTCAAAAAATTCTAAGACTGAGGTATAAATTTAATAAAACATATATATGAATTGTATGATGGAAGCCACATAATACTGATAGAGATCTAAATAAACAAATACATCATTTTCATGGACTGGGAGACTCACTATAGCAAAGATTTCACTTCTCCCCAAACTGTTATACAGGTTTACCACAATTGTTATCAAAATTCTATCAAAATTTTTTTTGTAGAAATAGGCAAGGTTGTTCTAAAATTTATATCAAAAGGCAAAGGAATTTAAATAGAGGAATAAAGTGGGAGAAATTAATTTACCCAATTTCAATATTCATTGTATTAATCAAGACTGTGGTATAGGCAGATGTGTAGACACACATATCAATGGAATGGAACAGAGAACCCCAAAATTGACCATGTACCTGACTGATTTTTGTCTAAGATGCAAAACCAATTCAGAGGAGGAAACATGGCCTTTTCAACACATTATATTGGAGCAATTAGACATCCATAAGCAAAAAATCAAGCTTGACTTAAGTTTTGCTTCTTATACAAAAATTAACTCAAAATATGTCATGAACCTGACTGTAAAACTTAAAGCTGTAACACTTTTATGAAAAAAGTTGAAAATCTTCAGGATATTGTGCTAAGCAAAACATTTTTATCATTATATGAAAAGCATTATCCATGAAAGGAAAAAATGATAAATTAGACTTTATCAAAATTGAAAACTTTATCAAATTAAAAACTTTGTAAAAATTAAAAACTTTTTAGCAAGGTGAAAATACAAAGCCACAGACTGTGAGAAAATATTTCCAAACCACATATTTGACCAAAGACCAGTATTAAGAATATAAACTTTCAAAACTCTATACCAAAAAAAAAAGCAAACCAAGTTAGAAAATGGATAAAAGGCATGAAGAAACATATCCTGGGAGAGGATACTACAGATGTGAAATAAGCACAGGAGAAGAAATTCAACATCCATAAATCATTATAGAACAGCAGAATGGCTAAAATAAAACACAGTGATACCACCAAATTCTGGCAAGGATTTGCAGAAACTGGCTCACTTAAGCGTTGCTGGTGAGGATATAAAATGGTGCAGCCATTCTGCAAAGCAGTTTGGCAGGTTTTTAAAGAAAACGTAACGTACTACTACCATACAACCCGGAAACGGCACTCCTGGGCATTCATCCCAGAGAAAGGAAAACTTACATTTTCACACAAAAACTGTATATGAATGTTTATAACAGCTTTGTTCTTAATAACCCCAAACTGGAAATGTTGAAGTGTCCGTGCAGTGAGTGAATGGTTAAATGATTCATACCACAGAACACTATTCAGCAATAAAAAATGAATGAACTATTGATACACACACGAACCTGAATGAGTATCCAGATACTAGTTCGAATGTATGATTTCATTTATATAATCTTGAAAAGACAATTATAGAAATTGTGAATAGATTAATGGTTTTCAGGTTTTCTTCAATTTTATTTTTCAGTTACAGTTGACATTCAGTATTATTTTGTGTTAGTTTCAGGTGTACGGCATAGTGGTTAAACAATCATATGCTTTACAAAGTGTTCGTTGAATATTTCCAGGTACCCTCTTGGCACCATGCATAGTTATCACCGTATTATTGGACCGTATTCCCTATGCTGTACTTTATATCTTCTTGACTCTTTTATAACTACAAATTTGTACTTTTTTACCCCTTCTATTTTTCACCCAGTTCCCCAGTAAAGAGGAGGTGGGGAAAGAGAGACCTGGGCATGGCTATAAAAGTGCAGCATGAGGGATCCTTACGGTGATGGAAATGGTGTGTGTCTTGACTCTATCAATGGCATTGTTTTGGTTTTGATCCGGCACTACAGCTTTGCAAGAGGCTACACTTCGGGGAAAGTGGATAAAGATACCTAGGATCTCTCTGTATTAACATCTCATAGTGGCATATGAATCTACAGTTATCTCAAAAAAAATGGCTTACTTAGAATAGAACCCTCTACTAGATTTTAGATGAAAATCCAAAGCCTTCCCGCGGCCCTTTCCAACTGCATTCATTTCCTACTTTTCTCTCATACACATCATGCAGCCTGTAGCCACAGGGGTCTTCGTACTGTTCGTGGATACTCTTGGCAAGCTCTCACCACAGAGCCTTGATACAGCAGTCCCCCCTTATCCATGGGGATACATTCCCAGACCCCCAATAGATGCCTGAAACTGTGGATAGTACCAAACCCTATATATTGCTGTTTTTTTCCTATATGTATATGCCTATGATAAACTTTAATTTAAAAATTAGGCACAGTAAGAGGTTAATAACAAAAACTAATGACAAAATAGAATAATTCTAACAATATACTGTACCCAAAAGTTATGTGAATATGCTGGTTCTCTCAAAACATCTTCCTGTACTGTACTGACCCTTCTTATGACAATGCAAGATGACACAATGCCTGCATGATGAGATGCAGGGAGGCACTCAGGACAGCATGCACTTTAAAACTAATGAATTGTTTATTTCTGAAAATTGTTATAAAATATTTTTGGATTGCAGCTGACCACAGGTAACTGAAACCACGGATAGTGAAATCTTGGATAAGGGGGTACTACTGTCCTTGCCATTCCCTCTGCTAGGAGGGCTCCTCCCTCTGGCTCTGCCTAATCACCCTGGTCCTGCTTACATGTCACCTTGAACACTCTATCTACAGCAGTGCCCCTTGACAATCTGTGCCCTTACCTGGATTTATTGTTCTTTTCTCATTAGAAATAGATTTAATATTTTTTTATAGTTCCTAGGATGGGAATCTTAAATTTCCTACTATGCCTCCTTTTTTCTATGTGCTCTGGGATTTGCAGCATTTGATTTCAAAAAGCAACATGGAGTTACCTCAAAATATTTAAAATGGAAGTTGCCTTATGACCCAGTGATTACACTTCTGGGAATATACCTGAAGAAACCCAAGACACTAATTCAAAAGAATACATGCGCCCTATGTTCATTGCAGCATTATTTAGAATAGCCAAGATTTGGGAGCAGCTCAAGTACTCATCAGTAGATGAGTGGATAGAAAAGCTGTGGTACATTTACACAATGGAACACTACACAAAAAAGGAGGAAATCTTACCCTTGGTGACAGCGTGGGTGGACCTGAACAGTATTTTGCTAAGGTGAAATAAGCCAGTCAGAGAAACACAAGTACCATACGATTTCACTTACCTGTGGAATCTAATAAGCAAAATAAACTAACAAACAAAATAGAGACAGACTTACA
This sequence comes from Pteronotus mesoamericanus, assembly GCF_021234165.1. Lineage (NCBI taxonomy): Eukaryota > Metazoa > Chordata > Mammalia > Chiroptera > Mormoopidae > Pteronotus > Pteronotus mesoamericanus. Next base: position 20,081,982 of record NW_026555310.1, read on the forward strand.
GATACTGAGAACAGACTGTCAGCTATCAGAGGGGATAGGGGTTGGGGGCTTAGGTGGAAAAAGTAAAGAGATTAAGGAAAAAACAACAACAATAAAAAAACCCTCATAGACACACAGACAACAGTATGGTGATTACCAGAGGAAATGAGTATTGGGGGAGGGAAAAGAAGGTAAAGGGGGATAAATGGTGATAGAAGGAGACTGGACTTGGGGTGGTGAACACACAATACAATATACAAATGATGTGTTATAAAGTTGTACACCTGAAACTATATCATTTTATTTGCCAATGTCACCCCAATATATGCAATAAAAATTAAAAAAATAATAAACAAGAAAAAGAGACCTTAAAAAAAAGTTGCTTTTTCTTTTTTTCTGCTGATGGCTCCTTACCTGTCTAGGTAGAATTTAAGGGTTCTGTAGTATTATAGTGGTGCTATGTTCTCTTATGCTCAGCCTATCACCATCCACTGGTATTTCCCTAAATAGCTCAATTTTTAAAAGAGTTGGCTTTGACGGCACATGCCATGAATCTGCCTCTAAATGACTTACCTCTTAACTCTCTTCTAGGCTTTTAAAGACACAGTATAAAGACATATTTCAAGAGGATCCTTAGAAGTCTTAGACAAGCCTCCCCGCATGTGGCAGGTATGTCTTTGTTTACACCCTGAGTGTGCAAGAAATGTAACTTTATTCTTCTGTAGATAAATATAAATTATATTTAGATTCTCTGCATATTTAGATTCTCCCTTTAACCATGTGGCAACATTCTGAGATTGCATCTAAGTTCTAGGTGAGTTTATGGGGTACCAAGCCTTTGAGGGGTGATGTACCTGTTCCTTGGCTGACTGAATGAAGAAAGAAGCATGATTCAAGGAAATGAAATAAAACATTGCAAATATCATACCCATATATGGTAAAAAAAATATATATATATATATAGTATGTCCTCTTTTGAGTACCTATCATGTGATTTTTAATCTTTTTAATGGTCCTGAATCTTTTTTGTTAAGAATTTGACATATAAGGAAACCAGATGTCTTTGCTAGGACTGCCATAACAAGTAAAGAGGGTGTTTTAAACAACAGAAATTTATTGTCTTGCAGCCCTGGAGAACAGACGTCTGAAATCAAGGTGTCAAAAGGGGTGGTTCTTTCTGAGGGCTGTGAGAATCTGTCCCAGCCCTGCTCCTTGGCTTGTGGATGGCATTTTCCCCATGTCTTTAAATAATGTTTCTTCTGTGAGTTTCTCCATGTCCAAATTTCTTTTCTTTTCTCCCCTCTAATAAGGATGCCAGTCATATTGGATTACTCTCACACCAATGACCTCTTCCTGGCTAATCTTTTATGCAATGACCCTATTTTCAAATGTTAATTCTGAGATATTGGGAACACACAATACACAATACAAATTCAAAATATGAATTTAGGAGGGACATATTTCAACCAAAAGCACCAGGGTCAAAAGAGGCTCACTGGCCTCAATGCCACACAAACCTTGAAATGCCATTGCAGGGATTCTGCAGGATATCTGGGAGGCTCTAGAGTCTGTGTTCTTTCTGCTCCTTTCACTTCATCTCAGGTGACTTTTGAATGCAATGAGGGGAATACTGTGTTTCTTTTAAACAACTAAACCAGGCTGGGTGAGGCATGGATCAAGTTTGGAAAGCAACTCTGACTTAGATATAGACTGTACCATTACATAAACTCAGAATAACTTGGTTTCTCCTGACACAAAGGAGAAACCAGAACGTGTTTAGGGAAAGGTCCAAGCTAATACCATCATATACCATCACACCTTAGACTAGAACTAGAGGCATAGATTATGCCAGGATTCAGATAGGTCTGACACTATCAAAATGATGTCAGCTTGAGTTCGGTGGTGTTATTTTTGTGTCCTATGGTTTGTAGTTTTGATGCTTTTGCCTTGTATTCATATCTACATATGCCATGTGTATGCAGTCTGCTACACATAGGGCATATTTAAACAATGTGCACTAAAACAACATTTTTAAATCATGCAAAAGAAAAAGGGGAAATTCTCTGCTATAAAGTTCCTGCAAGGATTTACTGAATAATGATAATGGTAGCTCTACTAAAAAAGAATAAAATATATTCAACTTCAATAAAGATTGAATTTAGTAGAATTATCAGATTATTTTGGCTATTTTCCTTTTTAAAACAATTTTTTATTGCATCCTAGTGGGAGGTAGGAATTATGAGTGATTCGGAAAAGTGGATTTGTGCATATGAACATAATTTGAGTCTTATAATATTCATCTGTTTTATTTCAGATGGCAAAAAAGTTTTTATTATTATTTTTTCAGTTAGTGCCTGAAATATATACCTACAGAAATAAGTCCACTAGAAGATTATTTTGCCAAGGTTCGAGTAGATGCTCACTTACCAAGAAATATATGCACTGAGAAATATTTAAGAAAAATACACTTTAATGAAGCTGCACTAATGATATTTATTTACCTAATTGTGTACAGGGATCTAAACATGATATCAGGTAGACTGTTGGCAATGTAAATAAGCCTAGCACAGGTATGCAGAATTTTGAGAATTAGATGGCAGATCTAATGAAAATTAGAGTAAACCTCAAAGAAACATTCTACTGTAAATTAGATTTCCCACTATAATACAAATATAGCCACATAACAAAAATATTTTTAAATAAGGGTGAAAAATTGCTAATAATACCAATAAGTAAAAACAATAAAAGTAACCTTTTGGTAGATTTTCCTCTCTTTCTTTTTCATTCATTTGTTCAGTTGAGGATTTCTGAGCACTTACTTAATGCAGACACTTGGCAAATAAGGAAGACTAGGACAAACTTTGTGCCCTGAAGGAGCTTTTAAATTATCAGGGGAAATAGACATTGATTGAGTCCTTATATTAGGTGATAAGTGCAATATTGGAGGGTCGTGGGCCAAATAACTTGCTATCAACTTTTGTTAGGCCCGGGAATGCTTTATCAGGTAAATTGGGATAGAAACATGTGGCGAAATCTGTTAGCCAGAAAGGAAAAGAAAATACATTTTAGTTTGAGGAAGGAACATCTGCTAAGCTATGGGAGGATTGAAATAACATCATACAGGAACTGTAAATAATGCAGCGTGTCTGTAATGACAGAAAATGAGGTTAGACTAGTAGGTGGAAGTGATATCATGGAAGGATTAGTGCCAGTTATCCTATTGGCAAGAAAGTTTTTAAGTACGGAAGGAATGTGTTTAGAATTTTATTTTAGAAAAATTAATCTTTAGCAATATGTTTGGCTGGATGGCTTAGAAATTACGGACCTTGGGAACTAAGGGTTTTCCCCACCAGCAGTGTACTAGGATTCCCTTTTCTCCACAACCTCGCCAGCACTTGCGGCCACTGTGGAAAACAGTATGGGATTTCCTCAAAAAAGTAAAAATGGAACTGCCTTTTGACCTGGGGATTCTACTTCTGGGATTATACCCTGAGAATCCTGAAACACCAATTCAAAAGAACCTATGCACCCCAATATTCATAGCGCAATTTATAATAGCCAAGGGCTGGAAACAACCTAAGTGCCCATCAGTAAATGAGTGGGTCAAAAAACTGTGGTACATTTATACAATGAAATACTCCTACCTTTCGCGACAGCATGGATGGAACTGGAGAGCATTATGCTAGTGATATAAGCCAGGCAGTGAAAGACAAATGCCATATGATCACACCTGTAAGTGGAACCTAATCAACAAAACAAACAAGTGAAGAACTAAGGGTTTTTTTGGTAAGGAGCCAGATAAATATCTATCCATCTCTTGATCTATCTGTGTATTTCTAATATATATATATAATCCAAGAAGCTGTAATAAAGATTAAATAAATGATGTTTGGCTTGCATGGGCCTCTAGCAGTATTTTAATAGGGACTCTAAAATGTGTTCTCGTGGTCATTTGTTTTTATAAAATTTGAGAAAAGTGTACGGCTTTAACTGCAATCAGCTGTGAGTACTTTTGCTTTCTGTACTACTAGCCCTCTGTTCTCTCAATGTTGGCATTGGTGACAGATTTTTGTATTTGCAATTTTACCTTCTTTTTCTTTAGAAGAGCCCCCAAATTGCATAACCTTAGGCCTTGCTTTGCAGATCAATCCCCAAGATGATATTGCAACAATCTAGAAGAGAAATAGGTTCTTAAGCCAAGATAGTAACTGTAGAGATGAAAAAAAAATGTGGAAGACTAAGGGGGAGGAATTATTGTCTATGCTGTTGTGAGGGAAAGAATAGTTCCAAGATTTCTTGCTCCTATAACTTGGTGAATAGTAGGGCCGTTAAAAGAAAAAAAAATGGTAGGGGCAGGTCACTATTGTAAATAACAGTTTATTAAACATCTTTCTGTGTGTGTTTCATAATTTTGAATTTATGAAAGTGGATTTACTGTATCACAGTGAATAAATATTTTAATGGATTTTGTTATCTACAACCAAATTGCTTATCAGGTGGATTGTGCCATTAAACACTGCCACAATTAATGTATAAATGAGTTTTCTTGTCTACTCCCACTAGCATTGGGCATTATAATTTTAAAATTAAATTATTGGGCAAAATCAGTACCTCCTTTTCATTTTATTACTCTGAGGTGAGATAAATACCATCCATTATTGTGAACTCCTCATAGGAATCTATTTTTAAAGGGTGGTTATTGTGATCTTTTCTGATAGTGATGTAGGAAGCATTAGAAGATAGTTGTAAATCTTTTATGTAAGGAGCTATGTTATATACTCCAAATGCATGCATACATACATATATTATAAAAGTTAGAAATGGGTGGGGCTAAAATAATTTTTTAGATTAGGTCATTTTAGACCTAGTATCAGCAAATTTTTTTCCAATAAGGACCAGATATAAATATTTAGGCTTTGTAGGCCAGAAGATGAAATTGAGGCTTTGTGTAAATTATTTTAAGAGGGAAAATTTTTCCACAAATTTTTATTGACATAGTTCAAAATGTAGTAATAATAATTGAGTAAATTTGTCATTTGTCATAATAGAAGTCTAATAATGAAAAAAATTGAATTCTTTTTTGGGGGGAGACATTTCACTTAATTATAGTTCAAAGTTAATGTTCTGTGTCATCAAATTGATTGTAAATATTAATTCATTAAGCCATTTCTATTTCACAAGCAGTGAGCTGGATTTGGATCACAGGCCATACTGTGCCAAACCCCTGTTTTAGACAATGACATTTAAAAGTCATTTTTTTCATTAGGCTTTGTTAAATGTTTTATTTGATAATAAGTTTCAGTTCTCTTGAAACTGAAATACTTTATTTTAACCCATGGCAATCTACAATTTATAAAATGCCAAAATGCACGTGCATGTGTGTGTTATGTGTGTATGGGGTATGGGTTGCTTTATTTTCCATTGCCAGTGGTATTTTGGGATAGATCTGGATTCACAACACTATTACAATGAAGCATTTTGTCTATTTAGGTTAACAGACCAGAGAAGTGAAACAAGAAACTAGACTTGGCAGGTCCAAATTTGGTCTGTTGGGGTATGTATTGGAATGACTTTGAATGTTCCCTGTTGTTGACTTTGAGTTGGCTGTAACTGGTTCTGTTCATTAACATCTGTTTCTAAAAACTTTAGGAGGTTTGTGCTTTGGTTATAGCTTTGCTGTTGCTCAGCAACATTCCAAAATGTCTTAATTCTTCCTTAACCTTCCCTCTCAAACTTATAAAATATATTTTATAATTCACATTTCATTTGCTAATGGTTTTGGTGGCAAGGCCACCCAGTTCCTATGGTTTCCAGAAAAAAAGGAGGAGGAACAAAGAAAATAAACAAAATGGAAAGATATGAAAATTTAAAAAGCTAATAAACAGGTCACTTCACCCACTTCAGAGACTGGGCGATATATGTTGAAAGTTTCAACTGGAATTTGATTCTAAAAGTCAAGACCAATTTTTCCTTTAAATTCTTACTGAATGTTTTGGGAAGTCTATTAAAACTTGGATAAGTTCAGCTACTTTCAATAGTATGTGGAGTTATGGTTTGGGTTTCTTTTTTAATGCTTATTATATCTTTAATATAAAATTATAAACATTTATTTACACACAGCAAGTATGTATAACAAAAGTCCCAGCACCCTTTTGAGCCATGGCTGGATTTCTTAAGGTCTGATGATGGGATGAAAAGTTTTTAGTCAATATGGTACAAAGGATTGGTCTCTTTCTAATGCATAATCAAATATAATTCAAATGAGTAAGCTCGATTTATTTTAAAAATGTAAGAAATACATTAGTGGCATGTAGAATATTTTGCCTTAACTTTATTTAATTGATAAATATGCTATACCTATGTGTACAACAAACATAGCTATTTGTAATTTTTAGAGATACTGTGTTACTAGATTGTAATTTGTATCTGAGAGTCAGCATGGGAGAAAATCCCATGAAAAATAATTTTGGAATTACTTTCTTCTCTCATTTATTTCCATAGGCTCTTTGGAAAGCAAGGTTCCAAATGCATAGTTCCATAATTTTCCTGCCAGTGGCTGACTCAGACTGCTCTTCTCAACCATTATCTTTTCTTTTTATCTAAAATGTGTCTATTTTTTTTAAAATGTTTAATTTAAACGTTTGTTTATACGTTTTGTTTATACTTTAGATACGGAAGGTCTTTTTCTTTTTTTAGAAAATCAGTACTAACAGCTTTATAATTTCAAGACCAAAATTTGTTCCAAACACCATTCTTTTTTATTTTTCACTGAATTCTCCAATTATTGTTAATTACTACTTGGAATCGCTGTGTCTTAAAATAAATTATTTTAATAGATCCTTATAAGCACAATTTTTGACAAATATCTGATATTTGTCATTAAAAAATTGTTCAACTAGAAAAGAACTAAATCATTTCATCAGAGGCAAAAATAAGCTTTAGGGTCCTTCTCTCTTTCCCAGGTTGGGGGAGAAGCTGTAGGCAGTGTATCAATTGATCACATACTTTGTAAAATTTGCAAAGTAAGCTATTTTAATTGCAATCACTTATGCCCACTGCATCACCTTTAACCTTCCTCCCTTCCTTTTCTGTTTTACATTGGCTTTGGAGAGGCGATGGGTTAGTTTTGGCGGGGGCAGGAGGGTGATGTTCTACAAAAGGAGGAGTCAGACTGGGGATATAGTGATTTTAAATTAAGTGGGATATAGTTACGTTGTTTGCAGACACTTCTATGTATAGTGAATCTATTGACGATGTTGCACCTTGCCAATTCACTAGAGCGCTGTGACACACAGGTGAGGAACCAGAGGCCATCATGTCCTATGGACACATGCTACGGATACTTGATACCTGACACATAGGTGGGGGAGAGATGCTAGATTTGAAACATAGGGAGCCAGAATCTACGCTGTTGAAAACCATTCTTGTTATTAGACGTGTAAAATTATAAGCAGAGGATATGGTTTGTATTAATGTCTAGTCACAATAGAAGTTATCTCCTGTCAAATTTAATGGCTAATGCAGTTAATACTATTATTAACCCATCATATGTATTTTTCTTTTTTCATGGATATTACATAAATAGAATTGCTTAGATACCTCTGTTTTGAGGGCACAAACTTGTGGCAATGATACAGGCAACAAGGACCCCTGTTTGTGTGCTATTGCATCTTCTCTGAATCCCAGTTATGTATAGTTAAAAATAAATTATGATTAATTAAACATACTAGATGACAAAATGGATTATCTTTCTATTTTTTCTATAGAAGGTGATGTTTACTAAGAGGCAATTAAAGGGTATTCGGCCAACAGCTGTAGGGGGAAAAGCATTAGAGAGGTATGGCCAGAGAGCTAATAATATGAACAATATGCTCTGTCCCAGATTTTGTGATGTTTGTGATATGTCTCAGAATTTTAAAATAGTATTTTATTGGATTTTTTTCACTGTAAGTAAATATTTACTTTTATGTTAAATTAAAATTTAATTTTAATTTCTATTCTTATTCTAATATTACATAAACTCTGGGCTTCCATAAAACCTGGATCCCCAGAATTAATACTTATTAAATATTTAGATACCTTCAAGGTAAGGGTCACTGTTAGCCTAGCATAGAGCTTAGTATATAATTGGCACTCATTATGTGTTTGGAACTGAATGCATTTCCATAATAACAATTAGTTATTTTTTTCCCAATGATGACTGGTACTTTATATGGACATTAATAGTATCTGTAAGCTGTAGCTAAGAAGAATTTCTGCCTTCTCAGGGTCTTGAGGTGATGAAATCATTTATTCTACAAAGCACTTTCTAATGGGTGAAAAACTGTTAAAAATCCTTCATTTAACCAGGGATTTGATATATGGAAATAATATTTACTTTATCATTTACCTGAACTACCTGTTCTGGTTTAACTTGTCAAAGAGAGGCGAAAAAAGGAAGGAAGGAAGAAGGAAGACAGGGAAGGGAAAGAGCAAGGGAGGGAAAGAGAAAGCCTTGTAAGTCAGAAGACCTTCTGGTCAAAATGAGTTTTAATGTTGTAACGGTGGGACAGTCTCTGAACAGGTGCCTTAAATTCCGAAACGTGGCCAGGGCACTGTTAGTAATTGGCCCTCCTGGGAAAGTAATAGCAAAGTTTTATTAAGGTTCTCTGTATATAAGTCCTTCCAAATAGTAAGTTTCAAACAAAACTTGGTATAACTAGTGTAATTGTTCGAGTGGTGTCTACCTGTGTTTTAAATAACTCATCACAGGGCAGTACTTAACAATGTTTCAAGGAATTAAGCCCAACATCTTTGGTAAATGCGTGTTGTATCTTAACATTTTAGCTATCAGCATAAAATCACTCCGTCCCAAGCATCTCTGTATTTACCTATCTTCCACTCTTGCCTGGAGATTTACACATAACCTGCACATTACAGACAAAGCGTTTTTAAAGCATCCATTTGGATATACAAAAGGATAGGAGTTCACAAAGATGCACCCAGGGATGACTGGTCCCCCAGCGTTCACCTGGTTGCTTCTAGGTGTGTTGATGGATGGCTTAGAGAGCGTTAGCTGGAGGAAGCCTGAGTGTGTGTGCGTGACCGAGCGGGGGCTGCTGCCGTGCCGGCACCAGCAGGGTTAACCAGCCTTGCCAGCATGAACAATGGAAACAGGGCAGCTCTAAATGAAATGAGCTGAATATTTCATTCGGCCACTCAGCTGCCTGCTCCAATTGCCTCCTTTACTAAAATAAGAGCTTAATCTAAAGTGACAACAACATCAGTTTCTGTGTGCTCCAGTCACACTGAACATGATTTCCTTAACATAAACACTATTTACATGGACCGTCTGGATCTAGCAGGGAATCAGGAGCGTGCCCAGCTAAGACGCAGGGTACAATGAAGGACGAGGAGCAGGCAGCTGAGAATTAACATCAGCAAATGAAAGCCTGACCCTCAGAGGGCATGTTCCTGATACGTTTTAAAATGAGAGAGCATTGCACCAGTAACCTTAGCCTTTGTAAAGACTATGCCATTTAAAATAAAATAGCACCTTTTCAGTTTAGACACTTAACCAAAGGCATTATGTCTGACCCATTTTCTAACTTACATGACACAAGAGGATGGATCCCTAGCTGCAATTATTAGAATCTTTCAAACGATTGCAACCAATAACCTCCCTCTCCAGACTCCTTCTCATAGCAGTCTGCATTTCTTAGAGATAAAGAGGGCATTTCGTTCAGTGAGGCAGGCCAGACAGAGACATCAGGGGAGTGGGAGACAAGATGTGACACTTGAACTGAAAGCTTTGATGTCAGCGCTTGTGGTACCCAGGAAATCCCTGTTTGAAAGTGATTTTCAGCTTGAGAGTTCTGGAAGATTAGAAGCAGAAGTGTGTCAAGGCACCAGCCTGTCAGAGTCCACAAAATAACAAAAGTTACTTATTTTCAACATCCCAGAATAGATAATGAGGGAGATAGCAATCCTAAATATGCATAATTGATGGTTTATTTCCACAAGGAGGATGCTATAGTATTATTTTCACTATGCTAGTCACCCTCTGGGAAATTTGAGGATCACAAAATGCAGAAATATTTAACTTAATCCTATTAGAGTTATTGACAGTTAATGGGGTTTAGTGTCTCCCTCCTCCTTACCACCAGCTTCATAGAGAGGGAAACTAAGGCACAGATAACCTGCTCACACATCTGAAGTCACACAGCAAATCAGAGAGCAATGGGGAAATTATATATATGTGTGTGTGTGTGTGTGTGTGTGTGTGTGTGTGTATACACACACATATATATATATAGTGCCAATTATTTCTACTTCCTTCAAGTCACTGTTAATTCTCTCATTTCTAAAATGGCTCTTCTCTTAAATTTTCCCTTGATTGAGCTTTTAGAGAGTCAATACCAGGCACTGATTTGTGGCTTCTAAGCCATGGAGACCTGAGGCTGCTGACAAAATGGTATCTCTTTTTAAAATTTAGTTCTGTGTTACGAGCTCTCATCTTCCAGGCTCTGTGCCTGAGTGAATGCCTTGCAGTCCTGTCCGCTGTGTTGGTACATCTTAGATAAAGTTCTTGGTCACTGAAGGAGATAGGAACTGATCTTTTAAAATTAGTTTTTTCTTTTAAAAAAGGCAGAATGAGTGACAGGGAGGAAAAAAATGAGAGAATCATCAATATCTAGCTGGCCTTAATAGAATACTCATTAATCAATAGGCTTTTACAGAGAATCTGAGATCATCAAGCATTATGTCAGGGGAGAGAAAATTATCTCTGACCTCTTAAAGCCCACCATCTTGTGAAAAGGTTTATCATAATTTGAAAAAAAAAAGTTTAGGTTTCTAAAGAAAGCCAAGAAAAATATTGTAATTGTGAAACAAATTATAATACTACTTTTGTTGTTTGAATTAATGTCCTCCTACTGTTTTCATCTTCATTTTTAACTTAAGGGAAATGTGAACAAAAAAAAACACCCTATTGCTCACCACCTCAGAAGCATTGATAAGCTCTTTCAAGTACTATTCTAGAGATGTCCCCAAAAGAATTACGTATGTTTTCTCATAATCTAATGGGATACAGACAATTGAGTACAAATATTAATGGTACAACTTGGTGAGTGCCTTATTAAGACCAGTACCAAATGCTTGAGAGTAGAGGAGAGGTGGGGATAACTACACCTGCTATGTGAGGCCTCTTCAAATGACAAGGACATTGACATCTATCCCCAGTAGCAGTCAGCTTTTCCAATTGGTCTGGATAGTCAACAAATGTCTACCTGGAATGGCAAAGCCAGTGAGATGGAGACACCGCATATTAGTATTGGGAATCAGCCTCTGCATAGATAATGAAATGGTAGAATTTGTTGAACGTGCTTGGGAGGCTGATCTGTGACTGACACTTCTCTGTCTTGTGTCTTGGCTTCACTCAGCTATGATAAGGTTCTTGATTACCTTCTCTTTTTATTTGTCAAATGAGCCAAAGCTTGCCTTCTCTTGAGATGCCCCTACTGCTTTATTGCCTCTTAGCATGAAGGGACATGATTAGCCAGAGAGAGATGCAGGATTTCTCTTGATGCAAGTAATAAAATCCACTTTGAAGAATTCAGGGCTCTCATGAGAAAGTGTCTGATATAGACTCAGGTAGTCTACAGTGCCTTCCATTTTCTTTCAGTCACCTTTCCCCTAATTAATTAATAGTGATCAGGTTCTCAGTTCTGAGACACTACTGTGTATTGTTAACTAAGCCAGTCATAGTTTTATGTTTCTCTAGGATAGGGTGTGACAATGATGTTATTTTAATTGTTCCTTTATTATTTGCTGAAACTAAACCTATTTTGGTATATTTCTTGACTATTTCTATTATTTTTTTTAAAAAAAGCTTTAAATGACTTTTTGGTATTCTTTATCCATTTATTGATTAAAGATTTGTAGAACCTTAAAAAAAAAAAAACCCAAAACCCCTATTAACCATGTTTTAGATTTCTTGTAAATACTTTTCTATTCCTTGTCCTTTAACTTTTTTATATGAATATTACTATATAGTTAAATGTTTAATATAGTCATATTATCAATATTTACTTTATAGCTTCTGGGTTTGAATATTTTACTTCAGGTCATGAAAAATATTAGTTCTATTTTCTTGTAAAACTCCTTAGATTCTACATATTGATTTTTAACTCACTTGAATATTTCTTGTATAATGTGTGAAATAGGGCTCTATATTTGTTTTATTTCAAGTAATAGTGGTCTATGCACCTTATTTGTTGAATAAGCCTTATTTTCCCCATTGATTTGAAATATCAACTTAATCATATATTGTTAGACAGATATATATGTTTGTCTCTAGGATGTTCATTATATTTCATTGATCTACTTGATTATTTCTGTGCTGGTGTTATGTGGGTTTAATTGTTGAGAGTTTATAGGGTTTTACATTTTTTAAATATTTTATAATTAACTTTGACATTTAAAAAAATAAATAAAATCAATCTGCATTTAAGAAAGAAAGAAAGAAAGAAAGAAAGAGAGAAAGAAAGAGAGATGGAACTGCTACCTTTTGTGACAACATGGATGAAACTGGAGAATATTAAGCTGAGTGAAATAAGCCAGTTGATGAAAGACAAATACCATATGATCTCACCTATAAGTGGAATCTCTTCAACAAAATGAACTAATGAACAAAATAAACCACAGGCACGGAAACAAAGAGCAGACTGAGAGTGACCAGAGGGGAGGAGGAAAGAGGACAATGGTGGAAAGAAGGGGAAGGGACTAGGCAAAGAACATGTATGAATGACCCATGGACATGGACAACAGAGTGGGAATGGACTGTGGGAGTTGGGGAGGGGGTGGTGGGATGGGTCAAGGGGGGTAAAAGGGGAAAAATTGAGACAACTGTAATAGAATAAACGTGATTTATAAATTTAAAAAAAGAGAATATTTTGCCTTCCTTTCCGTCATGTAGGTACACATAGACCATTCCTGTAAAATTAATCATAAAACCCTTCTTTCTTCTTTAAATATTTTCATTTTAAACTGTTAGAGAAAGATGTATTTGTTGTATTGTATATGTTGTATTTGGTCTTTCTCTCTTCTTTGAAGCACAAAATTTCTTTCATGCTAAAATAGGAAATAGTATTGTGTCATATTTTTTAATGAGTAGAAGAATCTTGCAACTTTTTAATATAATTCCACACTGAGTACTTCTTTTCATGAAAAGAGCCATATTTTAAAGCATAATCCTGATATAAGATTATATATCTCACAAGTTTCTGCTCAATAAGTTAATGTTTTATTTTAAATTTTATATAGTTAATTATGTGCACAAGAATGAACATTTCACATCTCATCATTCAAACATCTAGTTATTAAGGGAGGAGTGAGGGTGAGTGGTAGATTCAGGACAGGTGACGCTTAAGCTGTTTATCTTCCAGGTCTTTCCAAAACCCTTCCCCGTAATATCAGGCCGTCATTTTATTGTCTCTCACCCTGATTGGCCTATAGTTTCATGTCATCCGAAAGACCACAACCCAAAAAGTCAGCGTGGTGATTTTGCAGCAGCTGTTGCCGCAGAAGGTAAATGCCTTGCCGATATTGATGAGCTTGCTAATTTGTTTAGTAGGCAGAATTTAGAAGGGGGAACAGGATTTGTCTGCTAGCTGTCATCATCCATCAGCCCCAGGCTGCCCCAGGCACTGGGTTTGCTTTTTGCCAGATTCTAATTTTGCTTCATTTTCCCTTAGCTTCAATCTACTTTATTCATTTATTATAATTGAGAAAGTAGTGGTTGAGATGGGAAAAAATACCATTGCCTCACACTTGAGATTGAAGGCTCTCATATGCTGCTGTTTCGATATCAGAGGATTCAGACTGGACCTGTTGGTCTGTTGATTGATGTAGTTAGTGAATGAAGACCGAGCCCTCACGCAGGGGGCCTAAAGCACAGTGTGACTGGAAGACTTGTCACAGTTGCTCCCAGTCCTACATGTTTCTCCCTGTCTCCTCCGAGGTCAGAATTTACATTATTAAGCCTATTTCTTTGGGGTTCACATTCAGTTCATTTAAAAATTATTTATTGAGTATCCACCTTGCATTATTTATTATTATAGATGCTGGAAATATATTGGTGAATAAGACAGGAAAAACCCCTGCTTGGAAAATGCTTAGATTTTAGGGGCAAAGATAGAAATAAGAAAATAAGTATTCCATACATCATGATAGTGATAAATCAAATGAAGGAAATAAAGTAGAGTTAAGGGGTAGAGTTGGAAGTGCTACTTTAGATAAAGAGGCCAGGGAAAGCTCCCTGGGGAGATGACCCCGGAGATGTGAGTGATGACAAGTCCTGTGAAAATCTATGAGGTGACTTTAGGGAGAGGAAGTGGTAAAGGCAAAGACCCAGAAGAGACACTGAGTGTGTTAAGTTCCAGGAACATCAAGAAAGCCAGTGAAGTTCAAGCAGGTGGTGGGGATAAGGATAGGGGGAGCATTAGGAAGACGAAATTGGAGAGGAAGGCAGGGTCAGGTCACTGGGTTTTATCCTAAGGGTGATGGGTAGCTGGTGGTTATTGCATCAGATGAACATTTGAAAAAGGATCAGATGAACATTTAAAAATGATCAGATGGGCATTTTGAAGAGCTTGCCTTGGCTTCTGTGTGGAGAGAAGACTGTAGGGACAAAAGTGGAAGCAGGGATATCTGTAGGGAAACCATAACAGTAATTCAGTGAGAGGTGATTCTGGCTCATTCTGAAGTGACAATAGTGAAATGGCAAGAAGCAGTCAAAATTTCGTATATTATGCAAAGCTCTAACTGATGGTTTGGATGTGGACAGGTGTGGAAAGGGGAACAATCAAGGGTGATATTTAGATGTTTTGATTTCAACTACTGAATGGTCAAAGTGTCCATAATTTACCTGTACATATTGGGGAAGGATATAGGGTACAGTAAGGTGGTTACTAACTAGATGTTGTTTTTGAAGACTCATTGGTAAAACTGAAATAGCATATAGGAGAAATTAAATGCCAGAAGACTCAAGATCAGTAAATGTTATCTTGAATTTCAAATGGGATGAAAATTTATATTTTAAAAATGCTATGTGTTAAGGATTTCAGTAAAATCCTAGGTTCTACTAATATTATAGGTCATTTCTGAACACTTAGAAGAATAACAATGTTGACCAGAATCCAGTATGAGTTCTCTGAGGTCCAATGATGTAAAATTAACTTATTTTTAATACTTACCCTTTTATCAGATATAACTTATAAAACATAGTTTTATATCTTAAAGTTCTGAGCAGTTAAGAAAAAAATTGGTTTGTCTGACAGTACGGTAATATAAACTAATAGCTGAAAAACCCTATCTAAAGGGTGTAGATTAATATGTGGTTATCAACCAGAAAAGAGGTCTGTAGTCAGGGGCCATCCTTTCTATTCACTGGTTTTTTCCTCTTTATTGTTTTTATTAAGATTTTTGATGAAGGAAGAGAGAAAGTAAGGAAACTAACACTGAACTTTTCTGGCAAGGCTATACTTGGCACTTTAATCCATTTTATCTCATTTGGTGCTCATGAAATCAGTAACAGGCTCAATGTTGGCCAAAACTTAATGAGATGCAATTTAATATTGTTGAAGTAATTCTATCAGTCGATTACAGGTAGGGGATGGTCCATTGTCAAGATAGTATGGTTGATTTTATGTTTAACATAAGCCAACAGTAGGACATAGCTATTTAAGCAAGGAGTAGTAACCTTAATAGCATTAGTAGAAGAGAGATAGTGTCCGTAACCAGTGACATAATTGCCTGGTAAAATATACACTTGTCAGTTTACATATGTCATTTATGGGTAAAATAATTTGAAGGACACTGACAATTTAGTGTCTAATTCTCTCAGGATAGAGAATTAGAGGAGTAAACAATCTAGAAATGAACAGTTCATAAAATAGGAATTGTTTAGCCTGAAAAGAGAAATGTGGGGAGAATTTAAAAACAGTCTTCCAAAATATGCAAAAGAATTGGCCTTTGGGTCAGTCAGGGTCTGGCAAGAACCAGTTGATGGACTTAAATGAAATGATATGAGGAGAGTTCACTGTAGGCAGTAATTTCAAGTATATTAACAGGGTTAAAAATACCACAACCACAGTAACATACTACTTTACATTCACTCAGATGGCTACAATATAAAAGACAGATAATAATAAGTGTTGATGAGGATATGGAGAAATTCAAACCCTTGTATACTACTACCAATGGGAATGTAAAATGGGCAGCTGTTTGGAAAAAAGTCTGGCAGTGCCTCAAAGTGTTAAACCATGAGTTATCATATGATGAGCAACTTCACTTCTAGCTTTATTCAAGAGAAATCAAATATGTGTCCAGACAAAACTTGTGCACAGTGTTCATAGCAGAATTATCCATAATAGCCAAATAGTAGGAACAACCCAAATATTCATCATCTGATTAATGGGAATATAAAATATGGTATATCTATACAATGGATTATAATTTAGCAATAAAAAGAAGTGGAATATGGTTATACAATACAATGCTAGTAACATAGATGAGCCATGCAAAAGTATTCAGTGACAAAAACCAATCACGAGAGAGCACATGTTATATGATTCCATTTCTGTGAAATGTTTGGGTAAATGACCCCATAAAGATGGAAGGTAGATTAGTGGCTGCCTAGTGCTGAGGGGTTGCTAAGGGGATGGGGCTTCTATTAATAGTGATGAAAATGTTCCAAAAGTGAACATATGATGATTGTACAACTTTATATATATCAAAACCCTTTAATTTTACACTTTAAATGGATGATTGTATGGTATGTGAATTGTATCTCAATAAAGCGATTATCCAAGAGAACCAACAAGCATTGGTACAGAACTCTAGGGATAATAATCATAGGGAGTTGTCACTGTGCTTGGGCCTGAGGGGACCAGGAGGGAGCTATATAGAACATTCTACTTGCCTGGAGAGATACCACCAGACTCTGATATTCACCTGCAATGAGGGGGCTTCAGAAATACATATCTTGACCTTACTCTTCTCTTTCTGATCTTCTGCTGATGCCTCCTATTTGAAACCCAACCAGAAGCTTGGGAGCTGGGGAGTCTCTTAATCAGATTCACAGAAATCAGCGTCCTGGGGCACAGAGAGGTGAAAGGTGGAGCCTGCAACTGGGTGTGAAAACATAAGTGATTCTGTGTATATCCAGAACTGAGATCAGTAAAGGAAAATTAAAATTGAATGCATTGCCTCAAAGTGAAGTAAAATGTGATCTCTGGAAATAGCATTGTGCCAAATCTAAGATGATGATAGTGAAATTATATAGAGGATTCCAGTTTTAAATGAAGGATTGAATTAATTACCTCTGAAAGTTCCCTTGTAACTCCAAGTTTCTGCCTCTAACCATGGGCATATTGGCACCAACTGTATTATCATTTGGCCAGCTGTGATGTTGGAAGTTCAAGGTTTAGCCGTTGGCTAATAGAACATAGAATAGGTACATTTTGATGAGAGAAATCAAAGTGAATAATATAAGTATGGGGTATTCACCTTAAATTCAACTTCACTGAACAAATAAATTGGACTCTAATCTGGCCAGAGACAGTCTGAGGAGAGAATTGGCAGAAGAAAAATAGAGAAGCTTATCATCAAAGAAGATGCAGGATTTAGAGAAATAAAATTGTCTACTTAACAATTTTACTGATTTCGTATATTAGCCCTACTTTCCTTTTTTAGTTCAAAAGGACAGTGATAAGATGGCAATTCTATACCCTCCATAACAAAATTATAGTTGGCTTTCATGTCACCTGTAAGATGTCAAGGAAGGATGAGTATCTCCTCTCCTGCAGGACCCCGTCTGGATTTGTAGGGGGAGTGATAGATCCCACATGGAACCCACCTCTGACCCTCTGCTATACCCAGAATAGTCACACGCATGCTTTATGTGACTCCTCACCCCTTTGTGAAGTCAGTATCTACACCATTGAGTTGAATGTATGAGAAGAGAGTGGAAGGTTACTTAAGTGATCATGTTAATGGAGATGCTGTATTCAGCAACCACATCATTTTCAGGCTACTTATGTTGATGACTTTGAAGGAGTTATTTGATGCATTTTATGGTTTTCTAAAATTAATACTTTTACTTTGTGCCATGTTTTATATCTACTACATTAAATATATAGCAGTATAATCATTTACATGGTCCACTGCCAAAAATGTAGAAATGAAGATGCTCATTTACAACTGTGGACAATATCCAAATAAACCACTGATATGCCCTGCCAACTTAAATGGGTGTAGGATATGGAAGAAATAGTCAAGACTGTGGAAATATGTTTTTCTATTTATTTTATTTCTAGACATTCTTATATATTTTATAAATGCTTGATTATTTTTGTGTTTTTAGAAATTACATTGATTTTTTTTCTCCCTTCAGTATTTTGTACAGTAAATTTTATTATTTACTAAAGACCAATAGTTTTAGGTTACTTTTCCTTTATTTCTACAAGTATTCTTTTAATTTTTATCAAATTGCAACTCAAACTATTGACAATTCATTGTAATCAATGGCATTTCACTTGTATAAGACATTATATTTGGTATAGGATTATCGTTCAGATACACGTTTCCCAGTTACATGAGAGGTACCCAGGAGTGCATCTTTCTCAATTGTCTCCCATTATATATATTTATATATGTTATTCTATTCTTCACTGTTGTTTTTTGTTTCATAATAAGAAGAAATAACTCTATTTACAAGTTTTTTCATGAGACATCTGACTGTAGTGTAAGAAGTATTTATGAATGTTATAGGGTTAATATTAGAATTAAATGATTTAATATTTATAAAATAATACACAAGGCTTGGTATATACTATTATAAATGTCATGCAGAAGGCTTAACACATACTAGGACATAATAAAAGTTATTTTTTCAGCTTTTTAAAAAGATTCTATTTATTTTTAAAGAGAGGGGAAGGGAGGAAGAAAGAGAGGGAGAGAAATATCAATGTGTAGTTGCCTCTTGTGCACTCCCCCACAGGAGACCTGACCTCCAACCCAGGCAAATGACCTGAATGGGAATTGAACCAGTGACCCTTTGGTTCACAGGCTGGTGCTCAATCCACCTGAGCCACACCAGCCAGGGCTAAAAAGAGTTATGATGACCGTGATGATGGTTTCGATGACTGTAAAGTAGTCTACAATTATCAAAGTCAATTGTATATAATAATTTTGGGGAATGTTAGGTAATTCAGTGAAAATTTTAAAATACTTAATCTTTTAAATTTATTTTTAAAATTCCACATAAATCTTAAAGATAAAACATGAAACTTAAAATGTGCTCAGCATGAGGTCTCATCAACAGACTCTCAGAAGCCTGAGCGGAAATCTCCTTGCCATTCCTAGAAAGATGTGAGACATGCATATCCAGGGATGGTGCTTCATACTTGTTCTTCTGAATTGTCTAAACTCTAGTTATATATCAAGGCAGACCACAAAACCTAGGCTATTGCTTTAGCATGCGTTACATGAATTGACAGCATGAATTTTGCTGCGTATGATTTATCAGTGTATGATGAGCTTTAAGAAATTGTCTCTATTAAAACCAAATGGCTACACATCAAGGAATGCTCAATGTCACTAATCATAAGAGAAATGCAAATTAAAACCACAATGAGATACCATCTAACACCTGTCAGAATGGCCATCATCAATAAATCAACGAACAAGTGCTAGAAAAGATGTGGAGAAAGGGGGACCCTTTTGCACTGTTGGTGGGAATGCAGACTGGTGCAGCCACTGTGGAAAGCAGTATGGAGATACCTCAAAAAATTAAAAATGGACCTGCCTTTCAACACAGCTGCCCCAGTTCTGGGAATATATCCTAAAGACACCCAAAACACTAATTTGAAAGAACATAAGCACCCCTATGTTCATCGAAGCATTATTTGCAATCTCCAAGATATGGAAGCAGCCCAAGTGTCCGTTAGTAGATGAGTGGATAAAACAACTATGGGACATTTACACAATGGAATACTTGACCATAAAAAAGAAGAAAATTTTACCCTTTGCAACAGTGTGGATGGCCCTGGAGAGTATTATGCTAAGTGAAATAAGCCAGTCAGAGAAAGACAAATGTCATATGATTTTACTCATATGTGGAATCTAATGAAGAAACTGAACTAACAAGGAAAATGGGGACAGACTCACAGATGGAGAGCAGATGACAACTGGGGGTGGGGAGGAGGTTGGGGGTAGAGAGATTGAGGAAAAAGGAAAAGGGACTCATGGACATGGACAACTGTGTAGTGACTACTTGGGGGAGGAAGGTATAAAGAGAATAAATGGTAATGGAAAAAAAATACAATAAAGATTAAAAATCCCAAATGGCCATATTAAGCTCTTTGTACCTTTTAAAAGACCATCTTGAAGACACTGCCAGATCTCTCACGTCTTTCAAATAAAGACTCATTTGAAAACAATCACTTTAGTGGTAAAAACTAGGAAAATTTCTGAGAATGTAAATTTCTTTTACATTGTAACCACTCTCCTGACCTCCAGACACACAAATCTAAATGGCTATTTGGCAACTCCACTTGGTGCATATAAATGAGCTGTGCCCCTTTGGAAGTCTTCCCCAGCTCTGAAAGGAAAATCCATTCTTCCCATTGCTCAGACCCCAACCCTTTCATCCTTGACTCCTACTTTCATTTATACTTCACAAAACTCCGTCAAGACTACCTTCATATAATATTTCTAGAATCCAACTACCTGTCCTCATGCCCACTCTTTCTAGGCTGGTCTAAGCCACTGCCATCTCTGCTTATGACGTAGGCTCCTATCTGGACTCCCACCTTTGTTCTTCTTCAGTCTGCTTTCATATGGCAGCCAGGGGGAGCCTTGAAAGTAAACTGGTTAGCTTATGTCTTTCTCTGCTCTGGATCCTCCATCGGCTTCCTTTCTTACTGTGACCTGCAAGGAGCAGTAGCCCCCGACCCGCCCTCTCTGACTTCACCTTTACTACTCTTCCCTTTGCTTTGCACGAATCATAGCGCTCATAGCTCTTTCTCTGACATGGTGGGTGCTTGCCCCTCCTAGGACCTCTGTTACTTCTGCAAGGTTCCCTCCACCTGCAGTGCTCTTGCTCAGACTCTGCTGACTCATTCCTGCACTCGCTTCAGGTCCTGACTCAAACGGTCCTTCTCAGTGAGGTCTTTCTTCTCCTCTAATTGCTTCTAGCCAGCCCACAAACACTTTCTCCCATCCTTTGCTTTAATTTTTTTCTCCGTAGTACTTTCCTAAGATACTATACATCCATTAATTTATCTTTTTTGTTTGTTTTGTGTTTTTTGTCTCCCTGAGTAGAATATTAGCTGCACGAGGGCAAGGACTTTGATTTGTTTACAGCTCTATCTCTAGAACCCAAGATAGCCCTGGCAAATGGAGACATTCAATAAATATATGTTGAATAAGTGAATAATTTGAAGTTGATTTTGGCTGGTGTTCTGTATTTATGGCCAGATAAGGCATAAATAACGCGCCTTGTTTTGTTCTTGAAATCCATGTAGGCAGCTTTGGGGTTAAAATCAAATTCTTACTAAATTATTTTGTCATTCTTATTCTCTCTCAAGCATTTGTCTGCTATGATGACATCTATCACACCCCTATTAATTCATTACAAGTATTTTTAATTCATTTTTCCAAATGTTAGTTAGTTAGATAAGACCAGCAAGTAATCCATGTACAGAGGCTATTTTCAAATATAAGAGACAGCTGTTTAAAGACAGACTTTTATAATACTCAAATGAGATTTTTCAGAAAAAAATATGCTCTCATTCCATCCACTGGCTATAAGTTGGGGTACAAGACTTTAGTATTTAGAAAAAGACTTTGCAGGTGAATCCATCAATCCACACAACTACCTATTAAGAACCATTGACGTAACAGTCATGTATGTATATACTGTGCTTCCAGAAAAGCACACCTTACACCTTATACACTCTCTTATACACTCTCATAGTAATTGAAAGTTCCCTAACTTAAAGAAACACCCCAAATATTTCTTTATTAATATAGATAAAAACCCATATTAATATGAAAAATAAACATGTTTAGTTTTACTTGTCTCTTCTTTATGAAACAAGATGTTTTGGTTGCTTGTTTGTTTTGATTTTTTTAGTTTGTCAGTGAGTAAAAGTCACTGCTTGATCTCTGGAAGCGTCTGGCCTTTTGGGTATTTGTTGTGGCCAGGCTGGCCTTTCACCGCTTGCAGAGGGGTGGGCATCTGTGTACTTCCACCAATAGGTTGTCACACCAGCAGCGCATGCCTTCTGCAGGCTGGACTGCTCTTGTGGGCTCTACTGGTGATTGCCACCTCAGGTAAAAAGTATACTAGTGCTAAGTCTCAAGACTAATTTTCTCAGCCTGTTGAATACTGCCCTATAGAGGCCTCCCCTTCCTTAGAAGTTTTACTTGTTTCAAACTTTGGTGAAAATGTCAAGGAGTTTTCTTTCTGAGTAGTTACCCTGTTACTGAACAAACTTAGAAATATGAAACTCTTAGTATTTTCCTCGTTCATTTTTATATTGGGGTAAACCACACAGTGTAAACAATTTGATATCGTTTTGAACTTAGTCATCAAATTCTTTGATTTTTCCTCTCACTCTTTTGTGCATTCTATTTTCCATTTAAAAAATATGTCGAGAGCCTGGGATAATGAAAAATACTTGCCCTTCGTAATACAAGTAAGGTGAGTCTCAGTTTGGGAATGGGGTTTGTCTCTGGGTTCTTTGAGCTCAGTGCATGATAATTTACTAGTGCTGGAATCAAATGGGTTGAAAATCCTTGTTTTCCCACCAGATGGGTTATTTTAAAATATCACAAAACTTCTGAGGTTATTTACATTACAAATGTGCTTCTTCACACACATCAAGAATTGAGTACCGTGTTTGTGTTTTGACAGTAACTTCTTTATGAAATTATATGTTTTGCAAGTGGAGTAAAATTCAAGTCATTCTCAAGGGAGCAAGCTTATGAATCTGGATGAGGTCACACCTCTTTAAAGATGCAGTTTGATAATCCGACATCAAAACAAAGGAATTCTGTTAATCCTCTCACAAAAGTGCAAATTGCTAATCAGATCCCTGGGCTGGGCTGGCAGCTCCGTAAACAATGAGTTTGGCAGAAGAGCAACTTTGGGTGAGAAGCTCGGGATACCAACTTTGCCCCTGTGTTAGCCCAGTTGGGCCTGTTGTTTCGAAACAATTACATGTGTCAAAGGAGGTGGTTCTTGCAGTTATTGTGTTCTTGTGCTTTTCTCCTTCCATGTTAATGATGATGCAAATCAATCTTCCTGTCTTTCATTTCACTTTGCTGGTGTATAGGCTACTATGCTTCTATATTCTTTTCACTTGGATGCATGTGTGTCTTTTGAATTTTCATTACACGTTCCCCTACGAGCCCAGAGGGCTTTCCTTCCTTCCCATAAATAGCATGGTGGTATTTGAAAGCGAAGTATAAATCCTAACCCAACTAAAAAAAAGAACCTTTTTCTGGAAGGTGTAATAGTTAGGATTCTTTTTTTGTAAGTGATAGAAATCAATTTGAGACAGTGTGAGAAAAAACATCTGGAATTTGTCGGGTAAAGGAGGGAAAGGCAAATAACCAAACTGTTGGGCGGGGGGCGGGGGGGGGCGGAGACAGGAATGTAGATGGACCTCGGGAACAGCTGGAACCAGGAAGCCATCCTGTGTCAGGGCTTCATACCTTTCTCTTTTCTCCATGCCATTTTGAATGTGGACTTGAGTCTTTCTTGCTGTGACAGAGACATATCTCCATGTGGGAGGAAGTGATGCCATTGATGGCAGCACTGGAATGTCACACTCAGAAGCTTTTTCCATTCTGCTTAAACAAAACATCTCAGGAAGGACTTGATTGGCTCCTCTTAGATCAAGCGCTTGTCCTGGACTAATCAGTCCTGTGTACGTGTGTGTAAGTTCATTTTTGTCAGAGGGTAGAAGGTGCGTGCTGTTTGTCTTACTCTGTCTTCTTCAGACTCAATGGAACATGTAACCAGCCTGGAAAATTCTAAAACCTCATGACTATGTTAGTGTGTAGAATTACTTTGCACATCTCAACACAACTCTTCTAACTCTCACTCTGACCCTCTTGGCATTTCCAGCTTTCACCGGAACCTGCCTAAGAGTTCATTTGAAAGTGAAAAATACAACTGCTTTATTCTAATAGAGCTTTTCATTTAGAGGGTGCATTATTTTGAATACTTCCAGCTAGTTGCATCTCACCTGTTAAGAAAGCACTTGTAAACTGCTTGGGTGCAGTGTGTGTGTGTGTTGAGAAGGAGTGAAAATTATAGTTTTGGTGGTGGAGCCATCTTCCAATGGGTAAGGGCAGTGTACTTTAACTGCCGCACAGAATAAGCTACAGTTGGCCTATCGGTTTCAGTCAGGGGCATGATATGGAACACCACAAATCTACATCTGAAAGAGGAGAAACCTGTCCAATGTGGAGGTCTGGGGTAGAGGCTGCCCGGTGGGGCCATGCTACCCACAGCCAAAGCTTTCTGAATAAGAGCACTGTCTTTTTAAAAGCAATAGGGGGTGAGGATTGAGGGAGTGCTCACAGCGGTAAGTATAACACAGCTGTGCTCTGTTTATGCTTCGGCTACAATAAAAAAGCTATAAAATGTGAGATGTCATAGCTCCACTTTGCTTTATTTATACTATTTCCTCTGAGCTCTGTCACACTGCACATTCATCTGCTAAGTTGCAGCAAGAATGGAGATTAAAATATCACAGCTCAAAATAGGAGTCAAGCGGAAGGAGATTCATCATAGCCCTATTAAAAATATGTAAATATGGGAATGAAGTCATTTTAAAGCTATACAGCATTTCTCCTTTATGAGTTAAGATCCCCTGAGCAAGTGGTGGGCTATGCAAGGGCCAGAGCCCGAGGACTGTGTCCCCATTTATTCCACCCTTCAAAATCCTTTTAAGATTAAAGACTCTTTGAATTGCAAATTATACATGTTTTCCTATAATTATGCCTAAATTAATAGTGGCAAGAAATCTGATGTAAAACAAAAACAAAAGATTTGGTAATTAAAGGTTATACATTGTTCACTTGGTTAAAATTATTAAAATTAATATATGAAATCTTGTTTTTGACCTCAGCTACTATGAAGTTTGAGAACCTCCAAGGGTATCTGTATGTAGGAAAGCTCAAAGAAGGAAACTGAGACATGGAGACATGCACTAGCTTCCAAAAATTTGGTTGCTAATGATAAAGCTAAGACTGGAAGCTAGGACTCCTTCCTAAATCTTTGCTAGTACATTACTTCCTTTAGCATCTCCGATCTCCCTGGTGCTGACCAAAATTTACCCTCTGCTGTCTATGTGGTATGCTTAGGAGAGTAAGGAATATAGTTTTATTTTTTTATCTTTTTTTTTTAAAGATTTTATTTATTTATTTTTAGAGAGGACAGGAGGGAGAAAGGGAGAGAACATCAATGTGCGGTTGCCTCTTATGCGCCCCCTACTGGGGACCTCGCCTGCAACCCAGGCATCTGTCCTGACTGGGAATCGGACCTGCAACGCCCCTTGCTTCGCTGGCCCGCACTCCATCTACTGAGCCACACCAGCCAGGGCAGGAACATAGTTTTAGATGGAAAATCTGGAACATCTCAAATGGTATTAACAAGGCTTTTGTGCTCTTTTCTGTGTGCCGTTCAGTGGCTCTTCATGTTTTGGCCTCCTTATTTTCTAAATGTGCTATTGTAGTAATAGTAAAGGCTAACACTTATTAAGTATGTGCTTTTTCTGGGAGCAGTTCTACACATTTTATATGTATTAATTATTTTAATTTTTACAACAAATATATGCAGTAAGCATCGTTACTTAGACTTTACAGATATGGAAACTGAGGCATAAGATCATGCAGTTAGCAAGAGAGAACAAGAATTCAAACTGAGCAGTGTGGCTTTAGAACCTGCACTCTCAACCACTGTTGCCTTTACCAAAGAATAGAAAAACATTGGAAAGAGCACGGGGCTGAAAAAGAAACCTGCATTCCAGGCACGGCCCTGCCACTACCTTACCCAACTAATTTTCCTCATCTGTGGAATGAAACAAAGAAACGATTATGTCCTGTCCAATGGCAGTAGCATCTCTGTGGTACTACCTCATGGAAATAAACTTTCTAAGCTGTAACTTCTTACTATATTCTCATTTAACTTTAGTTTCAGAAATGGTTATGTTAAACATTTCTAATATTCAGTGATGCTAGAATTTCTTTTGTTGTACAATTTTCACTGCATTTTTGTTGAATTCTTTTGGTTGCAATTAATAGGAGTATCATAGTTAGCTAAAGACTTTCTAGCATTGTGACCTTGAACACATTTCTTAGTCTCTCATGCCAGTTTTCGCATCTGCAAAATGGATATATTAGAAGTCCTATTTTATAAAGGTGTTGTGAGCGTTAAGCCAGATACTGCATGTAAAGTACTTAGCATGATGCCTACGCATAGCTTCTACTATAAAATACCATAGTGTTTGATTATGATGACTATTGATCATCTTAGTCTTATTTAACATCATTCTTTTGCTCCTCATGCTGCCAATTCTCCTATAATTGGCATATCAGGTAACTTTTTTATTATGCTGCATTCATGAATTAGAAAGGCTACGGTGCTCTCTGAGCTACCATCTAAATGAGGTAGACATTAGATCAGGGCAGAACTTCAGAAATTGTACGTGTTATCCTTTTAAAATGATGAATATAATATACTGAAAGGTCAAGGGACTCTTCCAAGAACACTCAGCTGACTGGAACAGCGCAGAAGTAAAACCACAGATTTTAACTACAATTTCCAATATAACACTGCTACTTACAGCGTTGTTAGGTAGAACAAGTGAAAGTTGTTGAAATTTGTAAAAGGAACCACAAAGCACATCATAAGGGTTTGAATTAAGCAAATTGCTATAGCGTCTCAGATTTATAGCAATTTAAGCTTTTAGATCATGTGTCTTTTTGGAAGACTTCACAAGAGGGCTCCACTAGGAAATGTGCTTCAGGCTGGCCAGGGAGTACAAGTGCTCATCTGTCTTATTGATTCATAAGAAATTGATGTTCTTGGTTCCTTTTGTATGTAGAGTGAGGTAACATAATTTTCAATAGTATGGGAGAAAATGGATCTGATATACTGAGAGGAGGAATAAAGGTATGAAGAAAAAAGATTTTTCAATAGAAATTTAAGTAATTTAAGTAGGGAAATAATCTGATAAAACATTGTAGTAATTTTTGAGACCCATCTAATTGGGTCAGAATTTATCCACTTCTACTCTGTTATACAAAGAAAATGGAGTTATTTCCATAATGTATCCTTGCTCCCGAGTCTGTCTGTACCCTACTGGGCACACTGGAAGGTAATAAAAAGTTACCCAGTGTGCCCTGGCGGGTGTGGCTCAGTGGATTGAAGGCTGGACTCGGAGGCAAAGGGTCCCATGGGCACAATTCCCAAACTAGGGCACATGCTTTGGTTGCAGGCCAGGTCCCCAGTACGGGGCACATAAGAGACAACCACACATTGATGTTTCTGTCCTTCTCTTTCTCCCTCCCTTCCCCTCTCTCTAAAAATAAATTAATAAAATCTTCAAAAAAGTTACCCAGTGAGAGACATCTCCTTACATCTTGCACCCTCCTAGGTGCCCACAAGCCTCACTTTTGTGCTGGCTTTGCCTATGTCACCACTAACAAGTCAGAGTTTGAGGGGTTTGTGTATCACTGCAACGGGTAGGGAGTGTGGAATATCACATGTGCATGTGTGCCCTGGGGGTTGTCCTCTGTATCCATCCTGGTTTATGCCCTCCGATAGTGTCTCTTATCCTTGGGGCCTCTGTCTTTCCTGATGTAGTTGATCCCACCTGGATTTCAAGACAGAGCAGCTGCTGCTGACCTACCGTTGCCTTGAACTTGAGGTCCTGCTTTCTTTTCCCATCCCAGCATTTCCCAATCTTCCTCTGTGTCCTGCTTTACACGCATGTGAGTGTGGGGTGGGGGGCGGAGCGAGAAGATGGAATAGGGCACAGAAATCGTCAGATTCCTTGCACATGCACACAACCTATGAGGACTAACAATTTTAAGTCACTCTATCTGGGCTTCTTTACCATTCTGGGGGGTTCTTTTGTTTGTTTGTTTCCCTTTCTCACCAAGTTCGATGGCTGAAGACTTACAACAGTGTTCCCTGAGAGGCCTGAGACCTCTCCCATTCCCTTCCCAATAAATAATGTCCACAAAACAGGACTTTCAGCACAAAGATTCCTTTTATCCACCTGATATAATCCTGCCCCACCTCCTTATAGGTTAAATACCAAGATATGGGAAAAGCCTGGCCCTGGCTCTGAGCTCTGCCTCTCTGTTGGCCCTGGATACCTCTCCCCTTCCTCTGGAGGGACACAAGAGTCCTCATCCTGGCTCTGTCTGTGATTCATCTTTTCCTTTTTTGCTTTTTCACTGTTCCATGGTGAATGTTTTGGACATCTTTAAACTGCTTTTTACATTCAAAATCCATCACTCAAGATTGTTGTCTTACTAAGTAAGCTGATTAATGTCCCCTTTGTTCTGGATAGTGGCTGACCTCCAGATTGTATACTGGAGGGTCTGCTCTGGGCCAGATATCCAGGACTCACAGCTGAAACAGATGGTGTGACGGTAAGGAGGAACTATCGTCACAGCACACCTAAGACGTGTGGGCAGCACAGGTATTTATTTCATGGGCTCTCATGCCTTTCCTCTTAGCCTAGTTCCTACTCTTATCTTAGAATACTTCCCTTTCATTCTGGATATATCCTGTATATCCCACCCTACAGCGGGGATTAGGTCCAGGTTCAGCTTCTCCCAATAGAACCTACTCATTCATAATCTCTTATTGACTCTAAGAATTTGGGGGTATAAACACTTTCTGAATTTTCTCCCCATTATATTCTGCTAATGGAGGATACAGACATGTAATCTCATGAGATACAATGTGATGCATTTTATTTTATGATTAGGTACAATATGTCATGTAAGCACAGAGAAACGGTGTCCCATTTTGCTTGGAAGGGTCAAAGGAGATTTCCAGAGGAGTGAAGCCCTAGTTAGGGATTAAAGATAATCAGAGCCTTCTAGTTGAAGAAGATGGGAAGTATATTTTTTTTATGAGAAAATTTCAGTGAAGAGCAGGACCTTGTCTATCATAATTACTATTGTATCCTTATCACCTAACACAGAACTTAGCATCTTATACACACTTAAATATTTATTGCATGAATGAATGAATGATTTTATCTTGAAGGCCATCAAAATTGATCATTTTGAGGAGGAGTACAACACAATAAGATTTGTGTTTCAAAAAAATAATATGGCAACATTGTAGTAGATGAATAAAAATTAGGAATGAGACAGGGAGCAATTGTAGTAGCATGTTCTATGGAGACACCTGGCAAAGGTTCCTTTTAAGTGACCTCCAATCTTACTCCAGATAGAGATTTGCTGTACTCTGCATTGAACATATGGTAGTTTCCCACATATGCCTCATGAAAGCACAATCCCTGTCTACATCCACCCCTTAAAAAGGTCCTTGAAAACTTGGAGATAATTTACAGCGTATTTAAGAGTTACCATCTCAACATCTTCCATATAGGAGACAGAGTTGAGTTTTCTAAATGATCTGTTGCATAAGCAATAAACACATTCGTGTCTTAGTATATAAGCATTGCTATAACAAAATACCATAAACTGGGTGGTTTATAAAAAAACAGAAATTACTTCTCACAGTTCTAGAGGCTACAGAATTTTAGAAAGCCAGCCTTCAAGGCACGGGCACATTCAGTGGCTGGTGAGAGCCCGCTTCCTAGATGGCTGTCTTCATGCTGTAGCCTCACAAGGCGGAAGGGGCTAGGGAGCTCTGGGGGAGCTCTTTCACAAGAGCCCTAACCCCATTCATGAGGGCTCTACCCCCAAGAATTGAGCACCACCCACAGGTTCCACCTCCTAATACCATCACATTGGGCATTAGGTTTAGGAATTTTGGGAGGACACCAATATTCAGTATATTACATAGGTCATATAGCATAGTACCATTTTTTGGTATTGTTCATTCAGGGTAGGTCCATGCATTTTCAGTACTGACACTGGTAATCTGGAGTCTGTTTGGTTCATGAAACCTAGCATATAAGCGATACTTGTTTTTAGAGTGAAAGGCTGAAGACAGGTCAATAAAATACATGCAGATTCCTTAGTTCTTATGTGTATAAGTTTTCTATTAGCATGTATCAAATTATCAAAAACTTAGTAGCTTAAAACAGTGACCAGTTATTTGCTCAAAGTTCATGCATGTCCAGCATGGCTTTGATGGGTTCTTTGCTGGGGAAATCACAAGGCTGAAATCAAGGTTGGCCCAGCTGAGTTCTAGGCTTTGGGAAAAATCCACTTCCAAATTTATTCTTGTTGGTGACATTCAGCTCTTTGTGGCTATAAGACTGAGGTCTTTGTTTCCTTGCTGGCTGTCAGCTGGGGGTTACCTATAGCTCCTTGATGCTCTGTATGTTCTTTACCATGTGGCTCCCTCTGTCCTGGAGCCAGCAGTGGTGTGTCAAATACTTCTCATGCCTGAACTCTCTGTCTTTCTCTGGCTGTCATCTCTAAACCAAGATATAAAGGTATAGGTGATTATTTTAGGCTCACCCAGACAATCTTCCTGTTTTAAAGTCAACTATGTTATATAATATAGACCTGTCATAGGAGTAAAATCCATCATATTCACAATTCTGGGCATTATGAGAATACTCATTGATAAGGGAATTTTGAGTGCCATATTAAAATTCTACCTACCAAACCATTATCTGTAAAAAAAAACAATTTAAAGTTATAAGCAGTGTCTTGTATACTGCAGTTAGGAGAAGCTCAGGTATCCCCACTTTCTGAAAGTTGTTTTTACGAAAGATTTATATTAATAGAGTAATGGTTTATAAAAGTAAAAATCCTCTTTGGATTTCTTTCAGTTAGCAAAACAGGTATTTTTATACCATTTTAGCGTATGAAAGGTTTCATAGTAACATTTTACTTTTGTATGGAAGGGGGAAAAAAAACCCCTGCATGTGATTTAATTGATATTTTGTTTGAAAACCAGTATATCTGCTAATGAAGTTAATGTTCTAACAGCTGACCTTGACAGACCTGCTATTAACTTACCTTTAAAAAATTTGCTTGTATGTGACTCCTCTACTTACATAGTCTGCTACCATTCACATTGGCAAAAACAAAACATTTCTATATCTGTTATTCGGGGAGGGGTTTTTACTGTTTGTGCAAGGAAAAAGAAAATGATGGCATGCAACCTATATATCACTTCATATGTATGCAACCTATCACGTCAAAGTGATTTTTAACATGAAAGCTTTGTTAAGTTCATTTGACTAGTAAAGTAAGTTATCTTTCATAGCTTTTGAGTTCTCTAGATTTAAAGAAGGATGCTGTGAGAGTTTCCCCAACCGTAAGGTTATTGGGCTGGCCCAAAAGTTTGTTTAGTTTTTTTCCGTATGATAGCTCTAGTACCACTTAGCTGTCTTTAACTTCAGTTGAAACAGTTTTATTAGATTGTATCATGACAGCTGTCATATCAGTTTGCATTTAAAGAAACTTCCCCAAATTGGTGAATTTTTGTATAGCCATTTTAATATCAAAGATGGAAGAAAATGCACATTTTTGGTGGATAATGCTTTATTTTTTCAAGAAAGGTAAAAATGCAACTGAAGCATACATAAAAAAAGATTCATGCAGTGTATGAAGAGGCACTATGACTGATCAAACATGTCAAAAGTGGTTTGCAAAGTCTCTTGGTACTATTGACATTTTAGTCAACTCTTTGCTGTGGGGCTGTCTTATGCATTGGAAGATGTTTAGCAGCACCCCTGGCTTCTACCCTCTAGAAGTCAATAGCTGGAGATAGCCAACATACTCAAAATATCCAAATCAATAAAATTATTGGTGAAAATGAAAAATGTGTCTTTTATTTTATGGAAAAAACTAAATGGGCTTTTTGGCCAACCCAATACTTAACTACAAAGTTCGAGTGAGCCAGTTCTCCACATAAGACCACCCTCAATTCTAACACTAATTGCTAGTTTGAGGGGTTTCCAAAACCACTCTCAGGTTTGACAGTTTGCTTGAAGTTACTCATGGACTCAATGAAAGCTGTTATACTCATAGTCAAAGTTTATTACAGGGGAAGGATACAGATTAAATCCAGCCAAGGGAAGAAATGTATAAGGCTGAGTCCGAAGCTCGAGCAGTCAACAACAGAGCTTTCATTGTCCTCTCTCTGAGGTGTCAGGACATGTTACTTTACCAGCATTGATAAGTGACAATATGCATGAAGCATTGCCAACCAGGGAAGCTCAACTAAGCCTTTGGTGTCCGGAATTTCTAATGGGACTTGATCATATACTGCCCACGTCACTGACCTTTAGTCTCCAGCCCCTCGTGGATGTCAGTATTGGACTGATACCCTTAGTCTTAGCCTCCCGTTCCTTCTGGAGGCAAAATTGATGTGCATGGCCCACAGCCCCAAGCCTCCATCATCAATCACACTGTTAGACTATCCCCTGGCCAAAGCTTTCAGGCAAACAAAGACACTCCTATCAGGACTGACATTTTGGGGGCCTAGAGATCACCTCCCAGAAGCTGAAAGCAAAAGCAAGGCCTCTCCTTGGTTAAGGTTAACTCTTCACTGCACAGACATGGAGGGAGGGAAAGAGAAAGGAATGCAAATTGTAGTTATTTATTGAGGGTATACTGTGTGTCAGGCAGTGTGCTAAGCCCTGTTTCCTGTAGTCCTTTGAACATTATTAGAAACATAACTATATTTTAAAGACAAGATGAGATTTAGAGTGATTAAGTGACCCTTAAGTAGCATAAGGTAGAAGGAGGATTTGGACCTATGTCAACAATTCCAAAATTCTTAATCTCAAACACTTCATTGTATTCCTTCCACCCAAACTAAGACAATAAGAATATATAATTAATAAGGACTTAGAAGTAATTATTCTTGAGAATTGAGTTTTCAGTCTAAAGTTGTCATTCAAATGTGTAAGAATGTACACTGCTATTTTAATAATGTAGGATATAGAGGAATAGTGTTGATATATAGAATGGTTATTTCATTGAATTTGTACCTTCCAAATAGATTCCAGTAACCACTGAATCATCCAATTAATTCAAACACATTTATGGGATGTGCATTCTGTCCCAGGTGCTGTGCTGGCCACTGGTGACCCAAAGATGATGATAAATATGTTCCTGCCCACAAGGAGCTAGCGATCTACTGGGGTATGTAAACTGTGCATTTATTATTTTTAATATTAATTCATTTTAAGCAAAACAAAGAGGGTTCAATATGTAAGGAATATTGGGCTGGCCAAAAAGTTCATTTGTTTTTTTCCATAAGATGGTTCTAGTGACACTGAGTTGTCTTTAACTTCATTCAAAACAATTTTGTTAGATTGTATTGTGACACCTGTAATAACAGCATGCATTTAACAAAAGCTTTTCAAAATTCGTGAATTTTTTTAATACAATAGTCTTTATTATATTTTTTCCATTACCATTTAGTTCCCTTATGCCCTCTGCCCCCCAGCAATCACCATTTTAATATTGAAGTTGGAAGAAAATAACATTTTCAGCATATTATGTTTTATTATTTCAAGAAAGGTAAAAGCACAACTGAAACACAAAAAAGGACTTGTGTGGTGTACAGAGAAGGTGCTGTGAATGAGCATATGTGTCAAAAGTGGTTTATAAAGTTTCATGCTGGAGATTTCTCTCTGGATGATGCTCCATGGTCAGATAGACCAGCTGAAGTTGACAGTAATCAAATGGAGACATTAACTGAGAAAAATCAACATTATACCATGAGGGAAATAACCAAAATACTCAAAATATCCAAATCAATAGTTATTGGTGAAAATGAAAAATGCATCTTTTATTTTATGGAAAAAACTAAAAGGACTTTTTTGGACAGTCCAATAGTTTGTCTACAAATTTTGTAAGCTATGGGACAATGTTTTTCTTCCACTAGGTGTTGAAGAGTTGATAATTTGGAAATTGTTGCTCAGATAACCAAATAAAATAGTTAAACCCAATTTCAATCTTCTCGTGATTCTGTAATGATAGAGTAGATTTAAAATGTAAGACCACTGTAGGAAAAAAACAAAACAAAGCTCTCAGATTTATGTGTATTTACCATTTAAAGTGGTAAATGACCACATGTGAAGGAAGGATAGGAATTCCAGAACACATCAGATATAGCAACAAAGTACAGTTCTTCTTCCCACTTAATAACAGTGACTATTCCAATTTTTATTGGTTACTTTAGTGATAATTGTTGTCTTTCATCTTCTACTTCACTGACTTCTCCAGTTGAGCAAAGTCTATATTGGGATAAATAGGACTCCTTGTTTTATTTGATTGTTAGCAAATATGTATTTTATTTGAGTAATTTTATTTAAATTACAGTTTATAATAGTCTATGTTTACAATAAACCATGCAGTGTTCTGTGAGTAGTCCTGAAGAATTAAATACTGTAGATGCAGTAAATGTAAATAAGAAAAATTATATCCCAAGATACTTTATATATTTTATAGCTTAATAGAGAGGAATAAAGTTAGAAAATAAAATAATAAATATAAATGAAGTTGATGTCCACTAGCTCATAAAGATGCTACACAATGCAAACAATATATTTGAACATATTTAATAACTATATTAATATGCTATATAGATTAACTAGTATAACTGCTGAGAGTGCAGTTCTGATCACTTTAAAAATGTGAGCAAACCAGGAAAGAACATGTCCTTTTTCTTGGCAATATGATTTTAATTTTTGAAAGCATTTAATTTTATAAACCATATCCATCATCTTTGCATAGATAAATGTTGTGGCAATTTTTGAATGAACCTCTTGATTCCCTAAAGAAATTATGGATACACTATAAATTTACAAATGAAAGGCCATTCATCAGAGTTATAAATATAAGTGGTTCCTGTGCTGATGCCCATGTAAACTTAAAATGGTTTAATATCTATTGGCTTTTATGCATAGTTAGTTAGTACGGCAAAAGAATAGAGATATTGTCATACTTACGCGGTGTGATAACATTGGCAAAGTGGTGAGAATAACATGCAGTATTTTTTGAATAGCTTGGCATTTCCTTGAATTACTGCTGGCAATAGAACATAAATCAACCTTTATGATGGATATTCCAAAGATGTTTATTAATCTATTCATTTAATCTAAATACTCACTCTTGTCATTTATAGAGCTGGTTCAAAGGAAGTGGCAAGTGCTTCTAAACCTCAGCAGTTACTTTTAGGGGTTTCATAATTATGTCAGCTAAGGCTGGTTGGAATCAAGATTAAAATGCTTAATTTTTTTCCCCTCCTAATCCATAGTAAAGATATTTGCTTACCCATAATATATTTTCTGAGTCTAATCAAAATCTCAATTTTTTTGACCATTGATGAAACTCACCACATGACTTCCTTCTGGAATCTTCAGTTTTTAGCACCTGTTGCCCTCCCTCCCTTCTTCCATACTTTCTTTCCTCTCTCCCTCCCCTGCTCCCTCAACTGGAAAATAATTTTGCATTGTATAAACTTTGACTGAAAAGGATTGGGAAAGTGACCAGATTTCTGTGTACAAAATTAAAAATAGCACATGGAGTATGGTTTTGACATTACATATAATGAGATTAATGACAGGTTGGATGGACTAGGATGGACACAAGTAAAGAGTAAAGAGAAGGGAACTCATGTTAGATAGGAAAAGCCAGAGGACGCTGGTAACCATTAAGCTGAAGGGGTCAGCTATGCAAAAGTTGTGGAATAAGATGCTATGAATGTGTGTGTGCGTGTTACTTGCTTAGTAAAATATTTAAAATCAAGGCAAAGAGCTACGTTCTGGGTTAACATAATGTGATGAAGTCTCAATTTCTCTCCATCTCTCTGCTTCCACTAACACAGCTTCACTCTCTGGCTTCGTGTGGGAGCAAGATGGTGGCACTAACATTGCTTCAACTGTAACATCCTTTCAGGCTTCAGATCTAACAGGAAAAAGAGAGTATTTTTTCCCAGAGGCCCTATCAAATTCTCTTTATATTAATTTGCTTTGATCACCCAAACACACCTCTATTGGAGCAGGGATAGAGTCAGCTTTGTAATTTTCCATGGACTAAGAATGGAGTCCCAGAGGGATGGGGGGTACTAATGACTGAAAGAGGATCCTTGGATGCTAGGTAACGCAAAGGAATGGTTTGCTTCCAGAAAAATCCCAATGGGTATATACATAGGAAATTTTGCATATAATTTCAGAAACTTAACAGATTTCCTAGCAATCCATGGATTCTAGGTTAAGAAACTCTAAAAGTAATATTGAACCAATGCCTTCTGGAACAAACAAAAAACAGCATTGACATTTATAGCCATCAAAAAATGAATTGTTATTGGGATTTTTCTTGATAAAAAGAGTCAAAATAAGTATAATCTTTAACTAGCTGTTTCAATGATAATATCAAAGTAAGAATGAAAAAGAAGTTATTATTTTCTTGTTAGCTGAGGTGCAAAGTGTGGTTCAGCCTGAAGGTATTTAGATATTGTCATTTTGTATAAGGAAATGAGACAAAATCTTTTACATAAGGCAAGAACTTTCTATCAGCAGCAATAGAAGACTCTCATTAAGGGAAAAAAGTTTTCCAACGATGGTTCAACAACTTTTGTTGCGATGAGAGGCTGAGTTTCTATGCATCCTAACGCTTCCACTTAGTTCAGTTAAAAAAGTTACAAGCAGGTCTATGAAAGTAATTTGTAAAGGAAATATTTATAAAGGAAATATTGATAGTTGGCCCACACTACCTGTTAATTTGCTGACTTTAAAAAAAAATTAGGCATGTTTTATCTTGGATCATTACTTTCTTAAAAATTATTTTTACGGTAGAAATGTAGACACAATTGGTAGGGAGTGTAGGTCAATCACAGGAAAATACAGATTCTTTTAAAATGTCTACATAATGATTGTGTAGTTTTCATTCATATTGGGCAAAAAAGTAACCTTTCACAATGTGGAGGTTAGAGTAGCAGCCGCAGAGGTAGTAGTCATAATGACACTTTATTTTTACATAGATTTCTCAGTTTATTGATAAGTAGAAGGCTTTCGTCTGGGATTTTAAGTTGCTTCACTGAGCACAACAGTTTTTCTTCTTAAGTAAATCAAAATGCCACTCAAAAATGGGTAAGAATTCTGTGATAACCTGATTTAAATTTAAATTCTGTAAATTTAAAGAATAAACATGTTAAATGAATTAAGGTTCAGTATGTCATCTTGTCTCTCTTCACACAAACAAAAACCTTCTGTGGTTAACACTGTTCCTTACTCTTGAATGAATAAGGTTTTTAACCAAAATCTTTTATTTATAGCTAAAATGAGTTGTCACTGCCTCTTAAGTTTAATACTCTCAGTTGTGAAAAATTACATCATATTTTTCCTACCAACTAATGCAACTGAAATTCAGCTAAGCTGGAGGATGCCCAGTTTTCAGAACATTTCTACGGAAACCATTGTGTATCAGACTTTCCAGATTAATATGTTATTTTTAAAAATCTTCTCCAGAAAACCTCTGTTTACCAGCAGTTCTTATTTCAATTGGGAAGTGTGTGGCTCTACTATTACTCTGTTTGTGTATGGTTTTTGTTTTGCTTTCCTTTCTAGATTCCAACATATCTTTACACAGTGTCAATTCCCTTTGACTAAGAAACAGCAGGTAGTTCATTCATTGAAAACTGGTTTACAGATTTCCCTGCTATACCATTTCTTTGTTTTTCAGATTCAATTTTAATTTTTACCAACATAGGAAGTTGCTTTTCTCCATAGTAATACTAGTCATCAGTGGAGTTTGGAGAAGTGAGTTTTTTAAAGAAAAAAATATATATATAAAATGTTATTCTTCCATTTTGGCTAAAATAAATCAATGGATATTTTTAAGGCTGTGAGTTAAGGCAGGGAGAAAATGTCACCCTGTGTCCTTTCTAAAGACAGAAGATAGAGCGCCAAAATACTGTAAGAGAAATTCAAAATATATTTTTTAATATGATGTCCAATTCAGCTAGGTAGGTGAGTTTCAAATAAGATTAAATGCTCTCACAGATGTGAACTGTCAAAACATTCCCTATTATTAATTTTAAGGGCTTTTTAGGGAGAAGGAATGGGTTTAACTGAAGACGCCAAAGCATAGATTTCTGAAGACAGCTGCCTTTCTGAACAGGGACGCACAAGGCAGTGAACAGAGAAAATGCACATACATACTTGAGTTTCACTTTTGGACTCTTTTGGATAGCTTTGGTCAGTGATTGGGATTTTTCTCCCACTAGGAGTCAAAGACACAAGCAGGTAATCTACATAATCTTTCCCAGGTTTTCTAAAAGTGCCTGTACATGAAAACATGTCAGACAACTGGTCAAATAGGGCCTTAAGGTTTTCTCTGTTTGTTTGTTTTAAATCCATTCTTTACTGAGAAGAAATGAAAGAAAGCCTGAGGCTGGTGACAGCTTGGGTTCCTGCCACATTCCCGGCTCACTCTGTGGACGGCTCTCCACTTCAGAGAAAGTTAATATTTTCCAGAGATGTTCCATAGGTATTCTAAATCATACTACAGACACCTGCTCCTTTATATGGATATGTTATCCACATAGGATGAATCAGAGTTGATTTTTTTTTTAGTGTGCTTTTTTTCCCCCCCAAAAACCTCATTAATCTCAGTGTGCAGAATTTAGCGGGAAAGTTGTGTTTTGCCAGTTGACACTGTTTAATGTAAATGATTTATGATTATTCTTTATGTATACACAATAGGCACTTTATAAATTGGATTGTTCTAGGAGTAACATGATACATAAATGTTATTGCTATAAATTCTGAAGTTGGCTATATATTTTTGTATCATATAACCAGTTGACTTACAAATGCTGACTATTCCACCCCACACTTTCCACTCCATATTGTAAATGGTGACTTAGGTAAGCCTAGCTGAGATATACACACAGAGGCACTTAAGCTGCACACGAATGGGGCACCTTGGCCCCTCTCCAACATAGCTATGGCGATCTTCCAGGGGTGACGGCGAAAGAAGAAAGAGTGAGAGGGGAAAATGAAACTGTATATAGCAAAAAAATGAACCTAAATTATTATTATTATTCTTTGCCCAATAAAGTCAGGAGCCAAGAGATAGAGAAGGTGGTGGGGGGGGGGGGGGAGACAGAGCAAAGAGGAGTAAAGCATTAGTAAAACCAATTTAGCAAAATTTAGTTAGATAACATTTCACATGTACATTTTTATTATTTAAGTAATTTTAAATATAGATCATGGTGAATAATACAATAACTGCTTTGTAACTACATGTATTCTTGTGTCAATAAGTATATAATATATTCAGTGAGTAATTCTAATAATAATACTATTTAATTACTTTTCTGCATATTTGTAAGTGAAGTATTTGAGGAATGGAGTTTTTTAAATTCACTTGGTGCATCAGGATACTTAATCATGTGTATAATGCTGTTATACTAATAGACCTCATTTTTTAACATGGTATCTTAACTTGTGGTTTTCTTTCTGCAATCCTAAAGAATTTGAAACAAAAAAACCATCTGAATAATTGGTTATTTTAGATCCAAGTAAGTATTAAACACAAAAGGAGTAACACCTATCTAATCGACCAGCCAGATTAACAGCAAGTTTTTACTGTTCCTGGTGTTTACTCCTTACCTGACCACACAGTCCTGGCTGCAGGGTTGATTTGAATTGTTCATTGCCCTAATTTGTATGAAGAAGAACTGGACTGTGACAAAATTTTATCGTGTTTTTAGTGTCTATTCTGATAGTGATTTTATAGTCCATTTCATAGGCTGCTTCAGTTGATTCCTTTCCCTCATGTCCTCCTAAGTATTAATGTCTATACAATTGATCAGGTTGCCCATGAAATCAGTCCAAATCAGCTGTTACAGTGGCTGAAAATACAAGATCAGTAATTTTAAAACCTAGAGGTTCCTGTTCTGCACAAAAGGACTAACTGTCATCAGGCAATCCCCAAATGAAACGATGATGAGATTGGAACCACTGTGTGTGTGTGTGCATGTGTGACTTGTAATAAACACTACTTATTTGGCTCTTACATTGAGGAAAAATCCCAATGTGCTCCTTTATAACATCTGTAATATACTTCTAATTGTCATACTTTCTGGAGCTATCCTGCTGCATGCATGGGAAAGAATATACATATGCATATATATCTCTATATTTGTAGGCACTATAGTCAAAGCAACTTATTTGCCTAGCTGGCTTAGCTGCAAAGCTGACTTACCCACCCACCACTAAACTCCCTAGAGGAAGTAGGGCAAAAAGATCAAATAGAAGCAATACAACCAATGATCTTTTACCAAAAAAAGTTACTTACGAAGTTCTCAGTGGCAGTGTTCATCTGCTGGAAGGGACATCACTCCATTTCCTGTCCATTCCTGTGTTGTCAGCAGTAGCTTTGGATTCATTAGAGAAGAAGAAAGCCCATTTCTACATTGCAGCTGATACATGCTCAGGTAAGCCCAGATTGAAATTCTAGAAAGACTGCTGTAGCAGACTAGACTCCGGGGAGATTCCAGTGCTGGTAGAGGGCTTTACAATCCTCAGTTCTCTTATCCTGTAGAATTTTTAACCACCATTTAAAATTCTGCTTTCTCTTAACAGGAGGTTAAATTTAAATGCAAGACCTCCAGATTTAAATACATAAATATAAAATCAGAAAAAGGCTCCATCACTTTCTGTTCACTACAGAATACTTCTCTCATTTACTGAGGACTTTTTCCTCCCCCAGGCATTGTTCTTGGCCTTTGCCTATGACCTAATTTAAGCTTCCTAAGTACTTCACAAAGTAGGTACTATTATTATACCCATTTTTCAGCTGAGGGAATTGAGAGAGAAATTGAGTAATTGGCCATGACTCAACAGCTTGAAAGAGGTGGAGCCAGGATTTAAACCCAGGCAGAGTGAGGCCAGGGCTGAAGTACACACTGTATGCGAGGTTGGTTTGTAAGCAATATGTCATATTTTGTGTATGAAAGGACTGCAGTGGAGGCACCTTTTAGTAGGAAATAGAATTTGAGTTCTTTTCCATGTATGAATGGCCGCTGTCTCTCTCTCTCATCTTTTTGTGACTCTTGACCAACCTTGTTTGAGACAGCCAGAAAAAACTGAGTAAATAGCCTATGGCTATAGGAGAGAAAGGAACGTATTGGTTAATGCGAGGGTCTGACCCCAAGGCCTGGCTTTCTCTGTTACCACAGTAAACAAGTGAGCTAATGAACCATAGATGTTAGTGTGTCATCAGTGTTTTGCAGTTTTGTCATTGGGGTAGCCACGATCAAGAAGGACAAAGTGCCCTCTATGAATATGTATTTACTACGAGATACAGCAATTTATTCCTTTGAAGAGCACTTTATTATTTTGGTTTTGATACGTGTACAAGCAATAATCAGTAGTTAGGAGTTTCAGGCTAAAATGGATGCCATTATTAGTGATTTAACAATTTGGTGTGTGGATTCCACATGTGTTGCCACGATTGGATCATGCTATCAGGAGCTGCATGTATTTCCATTTTTGGGAAAGCCTCTCTTGTGCTACAAATCCTCTAGTTCTCAGAACAATAGTAGTCACTAATTTCAAAACTCTGAATATGTAAAATAAAGTACTCACACAAAAACCCTGGGAGGCTGCATAGGTCAGAAGATTTGTTTAAGCTAGTATAGAATTAGCTTTTTCAGTTCCAACCATTTGCTCTGCTGATAGGCCTTACTTATTCCTGTTTAGTTAGACAGTATTGTGATCCCTTTTCTTTTTGGATTTTTCATTCTGATTTGAGCACAACTTCTAATTCACATCCAACACTTCCATAATGATAATAAAACAAAAAAGACTGTTTAATAAATAAGAATTGTGGTAAAAATTAAGCTTCACCTGAACTGGGCAAAAATAGCATCTCACAGTACAAAATTCTAATACATTTTGAAACTTGGTCTTTACTGATATTTTTCTCTGCCTGAAACATGTGTGCTAGTTGTATTTATATAAGGGAATAGTGACATCCTGTGTGTAGCTAGACTAATTGCCTCTGTGATTAACCTATTTGAGAAGGAAGTTACTTAGAAAAAAATGTCATTGAGTACTGAAAGAGGCAACTTTTTCTTAAAACAAACCTCTCACTTTACGGAAGGGAGTGGACAAAATACAAAGATTCAGCTACTTCCCTTCTTGGCTTTTCAAACCTCTTCCTCCCTCCCCCTTGCCCTTCCATCCTTTTCTCTTTTCTCCTTTTTCTTGTCTCCATACGATTCTACTAGTATTTTACATTGATTTTTATCTCTACTACCTTTACTTTCTGTATTACAAGGTAATGATCTGCTGCTATTATATGTGGATATTCTATTTTTAAAATAGAATTGGGAAAAGGTGCAAGTTCAGTAAAAGGAGATAGTTTCAGTCCTATTGAATGTATTTTTTTGGTAAAGGATATGATATACATAGAATCATCTGGGTGCCTTGTAAGCTGAGGGGAAAAAAATAGGGTTTACCTCTCCCTCGATACAGTACATGTTAATTAAGATTAGAGAAAGGCCCAGGAGCACAGCAAAAGCAGGGCTTCTCTTGACCTCTTAAATCCAGAACAAACTATTAGAAGGCAATATATTATAGTAGAAAAAGTGCAGTTTGCTGGGGGTGGGGGGGGAGTCAGAATTATTCTTATCTCATCCCAAATATGTGGCTGGGGGAAAACTAGAAGAGCATTTTTCCCTCAAACGTGCCCTTTCCAACATTTTAAAAGGGAATAGGTTCCCAAGACACTTGAGAACGCATTGGAAGAAATCAAGAGCAAGAGGTATATAGGCGACGTTAGTAAAAAGTGTCCTGCTGTCATTTATGTCCTGATGTACCCAACAGGCCTCAGCAAGAGCAACTCGTAGGTCTTCTGCGCCCTGCCCTGGTCTTGCTCATAGTCCTCTGCCCCATCATCAAAATGGCATTTTCAATCAGGTCACTTGTTTAAGACTTTTTTCATGAGGTGCCAAATGGTATGTTATAAGTGACAGATATTTTAAGTCAGGTACCTAACTTTGCATTTTGCATGTTACCCTGACTTGAAAGAGCTCAGTTTAAAAGTTATGACCACTACTAAGGAGAATTTCCATGTCGAATACTTGAGAATCGTAAGCCAACATAAATGTAATCACTGCATTTTATATTCTAATGTTGCTCCATTTGAATAGTTGGCAAGGAAATGGTTTGGGGTATCAGAATGCGGTGAACTTGGATCCCTCAGCTTCTAGGATACTCTTTCCTTGCCTCAGTGTCTTTATCTGTAA
Organism: Pteronotus mesoamericanus; assembly: GCF_021234165.1. Taxonomy (NCBI): domain Eukaryota; kingdom Metazoa; phylum Chordata; class Mammalia; order Chiroptera; family Mormoopidae; genus Pteronotus; species Pteronotus mesoamericanus. The sequence goes on from NW_026555310.1 coordinate 20,125,468, forward strand.
TGTGAGGGTAAAAATTCCTTTTTTACTAAGGGAATTATGAGACCTGATTGAAGAAACATTCCAGTAACAGCATGCCTACTGCCTGCAAGTAAATGCTTAATAAATAGTAGCTTTATTATTTCAGATATTTGATAAAGCCAGATGTTTTGGATACTAAATAACTTATTTAACTAAATAAATAATTAAATAAATATTTATTTATAAGCTGGTTGAGCTGTTCTTCAAGTGCATTTTATTAATAACCTATCTTTGCATTCATTGTTTTATAATCTTTACTGTAGTTACCTTTCATGTCTATTGATAATTTATATTATCAATAGCTACATTATCATTCTTGGAAGATGGTTCAAGGACATTTAGAAGTATTATTCTTTGGGGAAAATATGAAGTGAAAGAGGAGCAAGAAACTGCAGAGAGTTTTCCTGTGCATCATCTTTGTGATTAATCCTGGAATCAACTAATGATTATCAGATTGCAAAAGAGCCTCCTCTGAGTAAAGGCAACCCTCAGCTTTACGAAAATGGTCATTTGATTGTAGCCAAGTTTTGGCGATTGTGACAAATAAATATAGTACCTATGATCATTGTGGCGTCTAGCAGTTTTACAGAAGTCTCTCATCTGTTTTATTGGTGGTCTTCAATAAGATAGGGAACTGCATGAATAAGAAACTCAGAAAACTATCCTCAGGAGATTCAGATTCAGTGACTCCTTGTTATGACAAGGTAATTCACTCATCCATTCAACAAATATTTATTGGGTGTATATTACATGCCGCCCCCTGTATCTATCTTAAAGATGTAGTCATGAACAAAGTAGACAAAGTGCAAGGCCTCACAGATTCTATGGCTTGATGGAAAAGGTACATAACGTAAAATAGGTAATTAAAATAAAACATGCAAGTCTTAGCAGAGAGGAAATTTTTTGGTCTTTCCAACAAACTGAGATGTAAATTCTCCCTTGTAGGCAGGGGTAGGGGTAATTCCTTACTCCTTTGAATTTCCATTGCATTTTATCGGTATCTCCATTGGAAATACATCCCACCTTGCTTTCTGTCTCCTTATGTTTGTGGCATCTCTTCCAGACTGAAAGTTCCTGAGGATCCAGGAAGGATATATGTGGGATTTGCTTTAGCATCTTTCAGAGAGCCTACACTTTGCATTACACATAGGAGACTCTAAATAAATGCTCCTGAGAGAATGAAGCAAAGAAAAAGTCTCTGAGCTTTACTCCCATTTTCTTTTGTCTTAAATTCTCAAATATTTCACTTTGAAATATTTCCTTCTTCATGTTAATAGTGGTCCGAGGGAGGTAAGTAACCAATTGAAAATCATTTCCCCTCCCTCTCACCTACTATTCTCTCAAAATTTAATCCACAGCAATCTCCTCTGGAAGAAGTTAATTATTACTTGTAAGAAATTCAAGGTTTTCTGTACAGAAGTTTGACTTCAGTTGTCACATGAAAATAATAATGGAAGAAACATCTATTATTTGTGGTCTGGCACATTTTGGGGATGTCATGATCGACTTATACTCTTTTTATCACTGGATCTGTTAGGAAAATTAGTGTTAGATTAATTAGTATCTAGTTTTAAAAAGTCAAAATTCTTTATTGGTTGTGAGAAAGAGAGAAGCTTTAACCCGCCATTGGGTATTTCATTTGGCATTGCTCAAGTAAACCGCTCTGCAAAAGGAAACTCTAGAAAACTGAATACTGACAGTTTTGAAAAAAGTGAGAAAATAGCAGCTCCTATACAGAAATCCAGTCCATAGCTTCAGAAAATTTAGTATTAAAAAAAGATAAAGGAAGGCTCTCTGCAAATGGAATGACGCCCTTCGCATTCTGGAAGGAGCGGAGCTGTGCTGAGATTCAGAGACCTGAGCGCGTCGCCTGTGAGCGGGGGTATAATTTAGTGAGCTGACAGGCGGAGTGAAGTATCTCCTCAATATCTGTTTTTGGCAGAGGAGATGAATGCATACATCAAGAAACAATGTTTAAGTGTTTTATTTCCTTATTTCAGCCTGTCAAACTGTCAGTATAGTTAATGGCCACCAAGAGAGACAGAGGGAGAGAAGGAGGAGGAGGAACAGAGAGAAACAAAGGTGCTATGGAATCTGCAAAGAAAGAAACCAGGAGAGCATTTGCATGTTTCTGTGGCGTAATGGTCAGCCAGACAAAAATAACTCACTGTGCTCATCTCTCCACGAAAGCCAGATGTGCCCGCTTCCTACCTGTTACCCCTGCACCCCTCCCCTGCCTGTATGCATGTCCTCCGGAACTGCTTCACTTAACTTTGGTCTCTGCCACTCTGACTGAAGTCTAGATTGACTGTCAATGTTTAAGGTATCACTCTATGTATTATTTGAATAATACAATTTTGCTTGGTTTTCAAGTTTATGTTCTTGTTTGCATTGTTTAGAAAATCTGGTATTAATGCTGTTTATACAAAAATGTTCAGTTTTGAATATAAAATACTCCTTTATTATCCTTCTGAGTGTTTTATAGTCTGAAAAGAGTAAATTGGGCTGGATTTTGACCTATAGTATCTTTCTTTTTTTTAAAAAAAAGGAAAATGGGTTTAAAGTGAAATACCTAAATCAGACATTTAGTCTTAAGAGTACAAAGCCACTTTAAATTTCCAGAAGAATGTTACCACAATGAAGAGACTTTTATTTTATTAAAGCAAGCATTTATAGTGCATCATTTTTGTACTAAAATAACTTATTTTTCACAGAAATGGAAACACCTTTTCTCATTTACATCTATGTCAAACTTAATTTTATATCTTTGAATTCACTGTAGTGATAAATATATTTCATAATGAAAATTTTTAGTTGCCTTATAAACTGAAAGCATTCAATTGGAAAAATTGTCTTTTAAATATAATATAAATTTAAAAATTGTATAAAATGATCTACGGAAAGCTACTATGGGGTATTCAATGCAGTGGGTTCTCAATCTGGCCAATCACCCAATCATATGGGAGGCATTTAAACACATACACTTTGGCGCCCCATTCCAGATCACCTGGAAGAGAATCGCAGGGTTGGGGGCCCAGCATGTGTAAGGTCCCTGCCCCAGTCCTTGGCCCCCCCTCTCGGTGATGGGGGCTCCCAGCCACGCTGGGAATCACACTGGCCCTGTCATGGAAACAGCACTGCTTTGGTTATCAGGAGAATTCTAGCTGATTTCTAACCTCATCCTTCACTCCCCGAGTAACCTTGGGGCTTATCAAAGCTCTGAGGGAGCATAGTTTTTACAACTTAATATAATTTGTATGATTTTTTTCCAGTTTGAAAATCTTATGACTTTGTTATATTAATGAGGTTTAAAAAAGTTTTAAACTTTAAAACTGAGTTAAAATACGCATTTCGTATTAGTTTTTATTTTTAGTTTGAGCTAATAGAAGCAAGCAAACAATACCAAAAAGTCAAAGAATCTTCCCTTTCATCCTCAGTTTGGTTTAAGAGTACTTGATTAGAACTCTCCTTTCTTGAAAATTTGCCACTGCTGTCTTTAGACCTTCAGATACAAAACTGAACTTTTCCCCACCCACCCAAACATGATTTTTCATTAATGTTCCTATCTTAACATCTATATATAAAAGATATACTATAAGTGAATAGTATATAGAAGGTTCTCAAAAATATTTGTTGAATAAGAAAATAAGTGAATCAATTTAAGAAAAATTCTCACAAATGTGGGAGACCCTCCCCCATTCTCACATATACTCTTTACTGTCCTATTGGAATATGCAAAGCATTATCATTTGTTTTACTCTGTCCCTTTTTACAGCAAGGGACAGTTACCTGGCAACCTGCCTGCCCCCCACTTCTCATCCTCTGTTCTGGCAATATCTGAACGTGTGGCTACAACCCTTCTCTGTTCTTATCTGAGATTAAAGAGTATAAAAGCAGTTGCTCTAGGCTTGTTACTGTACTCTTGAGATGAGGTTGAAAATTGTGCAGATTGCACATCATTCAATACAAGAAATAGAGGTAGGGCAAAATGCCCTCCAAAGTTTCCTTACAGGAAACGAAGACTTCCATTTTTCTGAACTTCCCTATTTTCTCATAGAAGAGACACAAACCTCAGATTTGACTTGGTGAATCAATGTCAGACTCCTGCCTTCACACAATACATTGATATAGATTATTGGCAAGAAGGACAGCTTTTGGAGATGGAGAAGATTTGAGATACAGAGTTAGTTGAGGTAATTTATACTCCTGCTTTTTGAGGAGATTATATTCTCCAAGATATATAATGATAAGGGCAACTGGAAGCCCTGCTGTGCACCTCATACATTGGAGGGTCCTCACCCTCACCCTTGTCTAGTTGTGCCCCTCAACCCTGGGTGGGTGAGAAATCCACTTGGCCCTATTCCAGACATGCTCCAGGGATTGCATACCTTGTAATTGCCTACCTTGTAATTGCCTGTCCAGAGACCTCATACCTGTCCGTGAGACCTGTGCAAGTTTCTACGATGCTCAGTCCTTTGGAGGTCATACTCCACCACTAGAGTGTTATTCCCATAATTAAGAGGAAGAATTAACAACAGAAGTAGAAAGTTAATAGCATAGTTAAAATTTACTGTCACGAAAATATCTGCTCATTCATTGCTGTCCTAAGTGAACAAAATCTCAGTGAAATCGAGAAGGAACAAAGTGTGGGACTTCTTAACTTTAAGATGATTATACAGTATCATTCAACAGCTCTTTTCCCCTAAGCCATCAGCTTTCTCTTGTACAGTGCCTTCAGAATCTTTTTGCAAAGTTGAAAGAGCTGTAATTTTAATGTAACTCTTATATTCAAGACATTAATGACCTGGATCACTGAAAATAACCATGGTAACAGGTGAGAAATCAAAGATAGTTAATTTAATTGCCACAGAAAGAAAATAAGTGCAAATAATCTATAATTCTTCATTCCAAATATGTACATGTTATTTTCTTACTGCATTAATTATCCAGTAGTTAGACAGAAATTATCTAGTTGTTGCTTTGTGACTCCCTGTTGCATTCATGTAATGGTTTTCACTCTAATAACTAACTATTATAATTTCTTACCTCAGCGGTTTAGGTTGCTGGGAACTGGGTAAAACGTTCACTGAGTTGACATTAACAATTTTTAATAACAATAAAAATGATATTTTAAGTATAGTAGAAAGGAATTAAGCAGTTCTTCCAACCCAGTTACCTAAAGGCCACTCTAATTCAGTGCCTCTATACAAACTGCTAATGATCTGGGATTGCTTCTTAGAACAATTTCAAAATTCTTCTCAATTCCTTAATTTTGGGGGGAGGGGAGGGGTTGCTGGAATATTCCCATAGAATCTTGCTCAGAAATGAGGAGAAGGTTGTAGAATCCAGTAACTAGGGATACTTTTCATGTCACTGCCAGGACGAGTAAATAGTTTGTGCGTCAAAAATTTTGCTATACCTGGGGATACAATGGTGAATAGATAGGGATAAAGATACAGGTGATGAAGTAGGAAATCATGGTTAATGAATAAGTTTATATAGTTTTAAATTTCATTTACTTAATACATTATGAAAGACATTAAATAGGCGGTAATTAAATTTCATGATTGTACAAGAATCTTATATATAACAATGTAGAGGATAATCAGTTGTATCATTAAAATAATATCTACCATTTATTGAGTGCTTCCTATGTCCCAGATATGGTCATTTAATTCTAATATAAACATACACCCTGCCTTTGTAAATGAAATCATTTATATTTTCACATCAGGAAACTAAGGTTAAATAGTTGACCAAAGCCATCTGAGGAAATAAGTTAGAAACAGTAGATCCCAGTCCAGGCTGGGCTCCGCTGGGTTCCAAAATTTTTACAGAAAGAATAATCAAGAGCCTTTTCAGATCTGGCACTCATAGCCAGTGCTTTTGAACAGGATATTTAATTTTAATCAATTCTGTTTTCCATGATGCTTCCAATTGACACCAAAACCATTCCAGAAAGTATCCATCACATCTTTTAGATTCATCTCAATCTCCTGTGGTAATTCTATCTCAAAGAAAAATGCCTCAGTAAGAAATAATTTAAAAAATGAATAAATGAACAAAGGTATATATATACAAAAGCGGAAACAAAGAACCACCTCACTTCCACTAGGAAAATTATAATCAAAGACAAATACCATATGATTTCACTTATATATGGAATCTAATGACCAAACCAAACTAACAAGCAAAATAAAAACAGACTCATAGAGAACAGACTGACAGCTTTGGGGGTGGGGAATGTTAGGGGGTAGAGATATCAGGCGAAAAATTAAAAGAACTCATACCGTGTTCAGGGATAGGAAGAATTAACACCTAGATGAAAATGTCCATGCTACCCAAAGCAGTCTATGGAGTCAGTGGAATTCCTATCAAGATTCCAATTATGTATTTCTCAAAACTAGAACAAATAATTCAAAACTTTATCTGGGACCACAAAAGGCCCCATATAGCAACAGTGATCCTGAGAAAGAAGAATGAAGTTGGAGGAATCACACTACCTAGTATCAAACTATACTATAAGGCCATCGTAATCAGATCAGTGTGGTATTGGCATAAAAATAGACACATAGATCATTGGAACACAATGGAGAGCCCAGGAATAAACCCAAACCTTTATAGACAGAGGAAGCAAGAACATACAATGGGCTAAAGATCATTTATTCAATAAATGACATTGGGAAATTGGACAGATACATGCAGAAAAATGAAACTAGACCACCTTCTTACACTACACACAAGAATAAATTCAAAATGGATTAAAGACTTAAATATTAGATCTGAAACCATAAAAATCCTAGAAGAAAATATAGGTTGTGAAATTTTGGACATTGCTCATAGCAATATTTTTACTGATACATCTCCTAATACAAGGGAAACAAAAGAAAAAATAAACAAGTGGAACGTCATCAAACTAAAAAGTTTTTCCACAGCAAAGGATATCATCAACAAGATAAAAAGACAACCCACAGAATGGCAGAACATATTCACCAATATGTCTGATAAGGGTTTAATATCCAAAATTTATAAAGAACTTACAAAACTCAACACCAGAAAAGCAAGCAGTCCAATTAAAAAAAGGTCAGAGGTCTGAATAGACACTTCTCCAAAGAGGGCATGCAAATGGCCAATAGACATAGGAAAAGATGCTCAATGTCACTCATCATCAGAGAAATACAAACCACAATGAGATACCATCTCACACCTGTCAGAATGGCCATCATCAATAAATCAACAAACAACAAGTACTGGTGAGGATGTGGAGAAAGGGGAACTCTTTTGTACTGTTGATGAAAATGTAAATTGGTGCATGCACTGTGGAAAGCAGTATGGGGATACTTTAAAAAACTAAAAATAGATCTGCCTTTTGACCCTTATATCCCACTTCTGGGCATGTATTCAAAGACACCCAAAACACTGATTTGAAAGAACATAATAAGCACACCTATGTTCATTGCAGCGTTATTTGCGATTGCCAAGACATGGAAGAAGCCCAAGTGTCCATCAATAGATGAGTGGATAAAACAACTATGGGCCATTTATACAATGGAATACTTCTCAGCTGTAAAAAAGAAAAAAATCCTTTGTAACAGCAAGGATGGACCTGGAGAACATTATGCTAAGTGAAATAGGGCAGTCAAAAAGACAAATACTGTATGATTTCACTCTTATGTGGAATTTAATGAACAGACTAAACTAACAAGCCAAATAGAAAGTCTCATAGATAGAGAGCAGGACAGCTATGGTGGGGAAGTTTAGGGGATGGAGAGGCCAAGCAGAAAGGACTCATGGAAGGGGCCACAGTGTGGTGACTGCAGAGAGGAGGATGGTGGGTGGAGGTGGAGGTGGGTAAAAAGGGGATAAATGGTAATGGAAAAAATTTACAAAGAGTAATAAGCTATTTTTTTAAAACCCAGAAAATAACAAGTGTCTGTGAAGATATGGAGAAATGAGAACCCTTTTGACTGTTAGTGGAAATACCAAAAGATATAGGTACTTTGGGAAACAGCATGGCAGCTCCCAAAAAGATTAATATGATTTACCATTCCGCTTTTGTGTGTAAGAATTGAATTGAAAGCATTGAAACTAGAGTCTCAAAAAGATATCTGTACACCCATATTCAGGACAGCATTATTCATAATAAGCAATGATGGAAGCAACCCAAGTGTTCCTCCATCAATGAATGAATGAATAAAAAATATTTATCTGTGTATATGTGTGTGTATGTGCATGTGTGTGTGTGTGTGTATATATATATATATATACACACACACATATATATATGATCTGTCCAGAGGTATCCAGCCATGTAATATGAAAAATAGAGACATTTATTGAAAAGGATACAAGATACAAGAAACACAGTACATAGAACTGCGATGCCTCAACCCCCTGCAGAGTAGGCACCTTGGGACCTCACACAGCTCTCCCAATTGCCATGAGCTGCCCTAAGTGTCTTTGACGGTCTGAAATCTCTTCCCTTCCAAAGGCGATTTTAGTTTTGGGAAAAGCCAGAAGTCGCAGGGTGCCAGATCTGGGCTGTAGGGGGCTGAGTCACTTGGATGATTAGATGTTTCTCCAAAAAGTTCTGCAGGAGATATGATGCATTAGTGAACATGTTGTTGTAATGAAGCTGCCGATCACCAGTTGCACATAGCTGCGGCCTTCTGAATCATCCAAATAGTTTCTGCAGAGGACTGTGTAAGCTTAATGTAAAATTTGGTGCAGATTTGTTGCTTTATTTGCTCATTCATTTTGAACATGGCGGCCATACAGTACACATGCTCACTCAATGGCATCTGCACACCCCCACTGGCTAGTACAGTGAAGCTGTCATTGTCCATGCATGCACATTCCAGTTCACTCTCCTCGGCTGCCAGGTTACATCAATGTCACACAGACTGTTCTTGGTATATTTACAATGGCTGGACTTTTACCAGACAGACCTCATGTATAGGAGTGTGTGTGGGTATATATATCAGCTTTAAAAAGAAAAGATACTTTGTCGTATTTTACAACATGGAGGACCCTTGAGGACATTATGCTATGTGAAATATATCAGTCACAAAAAGACAAATACTGTATAATTCTGCTTATGTGAGGTACCTAGAGTAGTTAAAATTATAGAGAAGGAAAGTAGAATGGTGTTGCCAGAGGCTCGAGTAAGAGAGGAAAAGGGGCTTGTTTAATGGATATAGAGTTTCAGTTTTGCAAGATGGAAAGTGTTCTGGGGATTGGTTGCATAGCAGTGTGAATGTATTTAACAATACTATGCACTTAACCATGGTTAAGATAGGCCCTGGCCGCATCTCTCAGTTGGTGGGAGCATCATCCCAATACTCCATGGTGACATGTTCTCAGTCAACATCAGAGCACATACAAGTATCAACCAATGAATGTATAAATAGAACAACAAATTGATGTCTCTCTCTTTCTCTGTCTCTCTTCTCTCTCCCCGTCTCTCCCCTCAGTCCTCTCTCTCTCAATTCACTCAATAAATAAAAATTTTTAAAAATGATTGAGAGTAAATTTTATGTTACATGTATTTTACTGCATTAAACATTTAGAAATAGGAAATATGGAAGACTGTATGACAGAGAGGACCTAGGGAGAAGGGAGATCCTCATTAGGTAAGTTGTTAAATAAAGACATGCACAACCCCAGGCAACCTGTTCTGCCCCAAGCCAAGAATAGAGTTCTCCAGGTATAGAGATCCTCAAACATAAATCCCAGGTTGACAAAGAACGAGACAGGTTCAGATAAAAGGAAGTCAATCTAACAGCAACATAGTGGCAGATTATAAACCTGGAGAGAGGTAAAGGGGCTGATCATGGCCAGACCTTGGATTGAATTATCACTATTACATTTTAGCTGTATTTGCAAGGGCTCTTTGCACCTTAGGAGATCACAAATGTTAGAGTACCCATTCTGTTTCAAAAAGCATCTCTTATTGCACAATGTAAAGACTATTCCAAAGTGGTATGTTCAGTTAGTAGGGTTTTATTTTGATTTATCCACTATTTCTTAAGTGACTGCAATGTGAAAAAATTTCCCTCTCTATCTACTTTGGTAAAATACCTGTGAAACATCACCTAGAACACTGCATTCATTTGATACTTCACAGTGCTTCAGTGCGTCTCTGGAAGTTTTCTGGGGCCAGGTCAGCTCATCAATTCTCACTACAGTGATTTCAGAGACTCTGCAGGTCCTAATTTAAGCAATGAGTATTCCTGACTTTGCTGAAAACTGTCTAGGGCTGCATTTAACAGTGTCAATTCATGATAGATTATTTAATACTGTACCACACCCTTGAGTTGTTAACATATGGAATTTAAAAGTTTATCAAAATGGGAATGTTTTCACTTAAATACATTTTCTTAAGCATATTACAAAAAGCAAAAATTGCTAACATTCAATGTGATTACTGTTGTTAAATACCCCATTATATATTGATTTTCTTTGATGGAATAGCCATTAGTTTAACTATTAATAATCTTGCAAATTATTTTTATGCAGTAGTTGCATCATATATATATATATATATATATGTTTTTCTACTTCAACTATGTTGAAAAATTTTATCCAACTTTGAAATACTGTTTTGTACTATTCAAGGTTTAAAACAGTACAGTAGTTCTGAAAATTCTCATCTGACCTTTCTCACCTGACATTTGTTTCAGATTATCAGTAACCTGGAGAGATTCTGGGGAAAATTTCCCTAAATGCATCAGTGATGGTCAGTCCCCTACATTGCAATAGAAGGTCCTGAATCTGGAAGTTTTGAAGTCAGGCTTTGAAGAAAAGCTAAAATATATTCATAATGAGATGACATATCAGTTAAAACTTAATGCTGTTGAAGTATAAGTGTGTTTGGACCAATCAACCCCTGAGACAGGGCAGTATGAGAAATTTATAGAATGGAATGGGTAGGACATCTTATGGGCTGCCTTCTTGCTTACTCTGTCTGCAACAGCAGAGCAGAAGGAATAGGTGTGCTTGAAGAGCAACTGAACAAGCGTTCAGCTAATGTGAACAAGCCCCACATAAAGCCAGTAGCACCTGAACATTATACACTCTTTTTCATGGCAGTTCTATTAATACCTTCGGTGAAGTAGGGATGAACTTTGTAGCTTATCCCTGTGCAATTAAAGAATTTAAGTATTTCAAAAAAAATAATGGGGGTGAAAATATTTAATATTTTGAAAGTACTTTTAGATCCTAGGACAAAGGTTAAGTGCAATGACCATTTCATCCTTCTTTTAGAATTATCAATATTAATTGTGTACTTTTTTATTCAGAGTATTAATATTCATAGTCTTACTATTCAAATGACTTCTGGCAATAATTCATATAATCAATAACAAGTAAAGGGATATAAAGACCATGATCCTGTTCTCAATGAGATTTCTAATAGTTTGGAAGATCAAACTGCAACATGAAATAATAGAGCAAGAAAGTGGTTTTGGGTGTCTGAGCAGTGAAAGAGTAGCCAAGAAATAGGTCTCGGGCCGGGGGCCCTGATGAGGGTTCAGGCACTTAGACCTTGAACTGGGCCTTAGAGTTTGTGTGGCTTCAGTTGCCTAAAGTCTTAGAAAGTGATAGTTCTGTGAACTTTAAGTTTTTATAATAAAATAGCTGTGAATTTTGCAATCTGTCCCACAGAATAGCTGTGTTCGTGCTAAAACAATGTTTCCATTACATTTAAATTACTTAAATTTTGTTGTCCAAGTCTGACAGCCCAGGATGTCGTGGCCTGTCTTCCCCCAGGTCGTTTTCTTACCCCAGCACAGCACCACACATCCTCAAGAGCCTGGCTGAAACTGCAGTTTAAGAAGCACAGCTCCAGAGGATCACAAGGCATTTAAACAGAAGAGCCTTTCTTGGCCATTAGCATGTAATCAGACTGACTAAAGCTTCTTTAATCATTAAAGACTCTTATGCCATATGGTATGTGTACACATTCTTTTGTACAAGTTTGATGGGCTTTATAAGAAGCCCAGGTTTCCTTTTTATTAGTATAACTAGGGCACAAATGGTTCCATTCTCTGATAAGAATATATTTTCAATAATATGCTGTACGATTGGGGGCAAAATCAACATCCTCCAAGTTTTGCTTTTAAAGTACAAGCCTTTGCTTTATATTTCCGCCTGAAGCCTTTTTGACCTCTGTCAAAAATATTTTTCAGTTATTCAGAGCACATTGGTGTGCTCTAAAAAAAGACCACCCAAGCACATCCCCTTCAGTTGGTAAATTCCGCTTAGCATGAGGAGCACAGAAGAGTTCTGTAGTCGATAAGAACTACAGTTTCATTAGAATGTTTGAAGAAGGTTAAGACTCTTTTGTCACCTCACAGAGGTGGTCTCTCTGCCTCTGTGTCTTCACGTCAAATGGCATGACAGTGGTCATCTGCACTCATCTCAAGTTTGGAAACTTGGCCCAGAGGTATCCAAAGGGAGTGGCAGCCCTTGCTGGTGTCAGAACCACTCCCCCACATTGTTTCTGTTTGTATCAAATACCAAACCACAAGCTGACCAAGTAGCAATGAGAGCATACAATGGAAAAGACAAGGAACATAAAACAGATTTTTAAGATGCCATTTGTGTTTTATGTGATTTTCATTCATTTGGTGAATGAGCATGGCAGCTTACTCTCAAGTACCTGAGTTCTTAAATCCTCCAAAGTTACAAAGTATTACTAAAACCTTTATGCCAACAATCCCCAAGTTAGAAATTTATACAATTTACAGTTGGATTTCTGACCACAATGTTGCTTCTCCTGTCCCCACCAAATCTCCCTTCTCCATTGCCTGTTTCTGCCTTGGGTCTTTCTCCTCAGAAAAGCCTCTCCAACTTCTTACCTGTCATTCAACCAGAGCATTTTGGTTTTTGGCAAGAATATTCATTCAATTATTTGTGGAGTATTTGTTAAGTATTTTTTGTTTCATTTATTTATTTTTAGATAGAGGGGAAGGGAGAGAAAAAAAGAGAGGGAGAGAAAAATCAATGCGTGAGAGGAACATCGATCGGTTGCCTCTTGTACATGTCCAGACCGGGGACCTGGCCCACAACCCAGGCTCGTTCTCTGACCAGGAATAGAACCAGCAACCTTTCAGTTTTCAGGACGATGCACAACCAACTGAGCTATGCCAGCCAGGGTAAAGTATTTATGTGTCTATACTGTCCTTAGAATTGGCAATAGAACCATGAATAAAACAAAATCTACTAAGTGAGAGGCTAAGAGCAACTAAAAATACATATTAAATGTTATGATACTGTATCCCAGCTATACATGTAGATATCCTTTCTATCATCTATCTTTATCTATCTTATCTATCTATCAGCCTCTTTATCTATCATATGTATCTATATAGTATCTTTTGTGTCCTCATTTGGTGTTTTGCTAGTGGACTACAGTTCAAACAGAAAGGTGTTGAGTTGGGGCTAGGGGGACGTAAGGAGTCGAGGAGCAGGCTCGTTTATCCTAAATGTCTTTCCTTATGTTACCATGATTTTCATTCAAAGATTTTGCAAAAGAGGGGATAAATTGTAAAGAGAAGAACAAGTAGGGAAATGATGCCAGCAGACCTCACACAGACAGGAGAATGAGACAAGAAGGTGAGGAAGAAGCGGACTTAGATCTCCAGGAGATGCTCCAAGCTATTGGCCTGGCACTTATTTCATATGACATCTTAGATCCATATTATTCACGCCTTACTTTCTTATATTTCCTTTGGGACATGAGAGGAGATGGATGAACTTGCTTCCCAGAACAACTGAGTTACTAGTTTAAAAAGGTGGGTGCAGGCATTCCCAGCCACAGGCGTAAATGATGTTAATTAAGTATCAGGGGAACGCTGGGTGAAATGAGCTGGCTGTGGCTGGAGGGAAGTGTGGGTACGGGGAAGTGATTAGGAGGCAGTCAGATTAAGAAAGCTTTTTATTTATCATACAGCACTATAAATTCTAGGCAAAAAAGATTTAAAAACAAATCTTAGAACAGTGTGTGGCAGTAAATCAGGACCTGTCTTTAAAGGAATTTTGGATTATCTATATGTCAGTGACAAGCTAGGAAAACAGGGCCCATGTTCAGTAGTTCAATAGAAGATATTTGATTTAATAGAAGGAATTAGTTGAGATGAGATTATCAATAACAGGAAGCAACTAGTGTCTTAAGGGGGAAGGCAGCATTTACCAGAACTGAGGAGCCAAGGCTGCTCAGTGGGAGCTGGAGCCAGAGCAGCAGCCTCCTGCAGAGGGAGGGGCTGTGTCCTGGGAGCTAGACCTCCCAAGCAAAGGGAGCTGTTGGTAGAGATGCTTCCTGAAGCAGAGAAAGATGGCTTCTCTTTCTTCCCACTTCCTTCGTTCTACTAATTCCTCTCATTGCAGGAATCGACTTATTGCTTGTTACCAGTAGACCCTGGAGAAATCTGTGGGGGATGTACCCTGCTGTGATATATGTGGAGCAGGGTGAGGGTTTGTCTGGTCTGAGGACAAACAGACAATGGACAGGCATATCTCGAGACAGACTTTTTAAAAAATAAAATTATGGTTATAAAAGCAGAGTCAATAAGACATGACATTTGCTTTTGCTCCCACTGACCTCATCAAACTAAAACTCTATTGCAAGTAGATTACTAATCATCTTGTAAAATTACCTCACAACATGAAGACATTTATATTGTGACATTTCTATAAGACTGTATGTTTTCCTAGATAAGTAGGGTTTAAGAACCAAGAAATGCAAAAAAAAAAAAAAATGTTATTTTGTTGCCCACATGGCTATTAGAGCTAGAACCACTCAATACTCTAAATTTATACATTGGATCAGTGTTCTTGCTGAGACTTCTCCCCAGATTCAGCTGCCTCAGGGGGGATGTGCACTTTGTAAAAATGAACTAATAAAAGATCCTTCTGACAATTAGACTTCCCATGCTGGGCTTAAAATAAGGGAGTGTGTAGCTCTGTATTAAAAGGTGTGCTCTTGATATAGTCTATTTTTGAGGTTCTCAATCAAAAGGCTCTGCTTTTTAGTGAGACCTTTAAACAGCATCAGCCTTTCCCTCAAAAGAGAAAGGCTAAAAAGAGTGCCAGACTCAATTGAACTTAACAGAAAATCTATTGGCGACCAATGAAGTAGAAAGGATGTGCTCAAATCACTGGGTTGAACGTTCTGTTGTATGGATCAGACAAACCCGTTTAGAGTCTACTGGTTCACCAGAGTCAGATAGTTGTTCGCCAGCTTTAGCTCCCAGGTGTTTTAATGGAAGTGTTTACAAGTTTTAGTGGGAAACCAATGAACGAAAAATCTGTAGGTAGATTAACGGGGTCAAGCTAGTCTCTTGCTTGGATTTTAATTTCCTGGGTAGTGAATTGGGTGCTAAGGCTTTGCTGTAATATTGTCATGCTGAGTAGTAGTTTATCTGGTTCAATCTAATACTAGATCTAAGATAATCTTAAAATATACATTCTATGAGTACCGTATACTATCTCTCAAAGAAGTATATCAATTAACAAGTGTGAAATAATATATGATGATTTAAAAACAGGTAAGCAAACAGAAAACACTTTGCTGTCTTAGGCTGGATTCTCTAGGAAAAGACAGAGGGAGATTATGTACAGGCAGTAAGGAGTTTATGGAAGAAGGCTCTCAGGGACGTCTGTAAGGGAGGGGACAAGCAAGGTAGACAGAGGCCAGTGGTGATCTGAAAGGTACACCCTTAGTTGTTATCCCTAATATAGGCAAGCAGGCTAAGCCACTGTTCTACCCTGCCCTCCCCTTCCCATGCAGACATTGGATGTAGGCTACTGCCAAGGAAGATGATACCTTGAAGAAGGCAACCCCTTCAGCTAAGGGAACTTTTCATTTTCCAGAAGTGAGTCAGTTGTGAGCTCTCTGCAGTGAATTTTCTGCTGAGCTAGGAAAATGACTGCCTGGACCCTGACAGGGGACCTCTGCGGCGCACCACAGCAACGCCTGCATCTGATTATTACCATGCCCCAAATGTGCACTTGTCATACCTGCCATTCTAACTCCAGTGTGAGCTACTAGCATCTTTTGGCTCTACTGACAGAGTTGCCACATCCTGGTGTCTTTCATGCAATCATTTCTGTGTTCTATCTTCCTCATTTTTTCCAACGATCTTTGGAAAATGCAAATCTGATTCTATCACTCTACCAAAGAACCCATTCAGTGGTTCTCGCTCCACTTAGAATAAACACCCAACTCGCTGACGAGACTTCAAGTTTCCTACTCTGGCTATCTCTTTGGCTTGCTTTCTTTCCATTTACTTTTTTTTTTTTTTTTTTTTTTTTGCCTTTTGTATTATAACCGCCATACCCTTCTCACCTTAAGGTATCTGCAAACATTGCACCCTCTGCCTGGAATGCACCAGCTCCCTCTGCCGCTCCCTGTCACACACATGCCCCATTAGCTCCTCCTTCTCTGTCAGCCTAAAGGTCCCTGCCATGACTCCTATCCTAATTTTCCAGAGGTAGTCCTGTTCTTGTCACATATTCTGCACATTTCTTCTGCACTGCGTTCTGTACTTTTCCTCAGTAACTCGTGTGTGTGTGTGTGAGTATGTGTGTGGCGGGGGGGGAAGAGAGACAGACAGACAGACCGATTAGGTGTATTTCTGCCATTAGACTGTAAACCCCAGGAGGGCTTTGTTCAGCACCACACCCTGCATGCTGCCACGCACATTGTGCATTAATAGTTGTAAAATAAATAAAGTGGAATAATCAACCTGAAAATAAAGTCTAGAGATAATTCTGGTCTCCTGAAGAAGTACAGTTTGATGAACAACCACCATTTTAGACACTAAACATTGGGGTTTCTTTCCTAATGTTTTTTCCTAAGTCCAAAAATAATGTTTATTTCATTTTTCTACATTTCGCTATATTTCTGGTCTTATTCTTTTTAGAATATATACACAGACATACATACTACATAAGCATATGTATATCCCATATACATAATATGGGATGAGTTTTAGGTGAAGAACAGAGCACACAGTCATCTGGTCTGGTCTTGTTTGATAGGTATCTTGGCCCTTTCGCATTTTAACACATCCTAGCATATATACCCATTAAAGATTTCAAATAACTTGTATGAGGTATAGAAAGTAATTGAAATATTTAAGTAAATCACCAGAAAAGTATTAAATAAAACATTTATAATAGCTATAAAATAAAATATTTTATAAATATGAAAGATCTTTGACATCCCCTAAATGAGTGACTTAAAAATCTTTTACTTCTCTGATTTTACATTTAAAAACAGTAAGGAGTAGGCCTCAGTCTGCATAAAATAACTCATTTTTATGCAAAAATTTTTTATTATGTCACCTTTTGATTAATGTGACTTAAAAAAGTTCTTTCCTCATTTCTTCATACCAAATAATTCTACATACAGTTTATATATTGTGACCTATTTACAGTTCATCTGATAAAAACCATATTGAATAATGTTCCAGTGCTTTAAAAATTTACCTATTAGCAAAAATTTCTTTTCCTACTTTAGTGGAGGCATCATTTTTGAGGCTCACTATTTTTTTCAATGTCATTTTTAAAAATTCAAGTAATACATATCTACCCAACCAAAAAGAGATAATATGGGAATGTAATCTTTCAACAGTTTGATTCAGAAATATAAAGCCAACAAACTGCGTAATGGTATTAATACAATTGAAATACAAGGTCTGTCAGGAAAAATTCCAGCCACTGCTAATGTAAAGAGAGTGGTTAGCAAGACATCAATGTAACCTGGTAGCCAAGGAGAGTGGATTGGAATGCGCATGTGTGAACAACGGGGACTTCACTGTACTAGTCAGAGGAGGCTGTGTATGTCATTGAATGAATGTGTATACTGTGTGGTTGTCGCATTCAAAATGACTGAGTGCATAGAGCAACAAATCTGCACCAAATTTTGCATTAAGCTTGAACATTCCGCTGCAGAAACTCTTCAGGTGATTCAGAAGGCTGTAGCTATGGGAAACTTAGTGATTGACAGCTTCATCACAAAACACCTGCCCATGTATCACATCTCTTGCAGAGTTTTTTGAGAAACATCAAATCACCCAGGTGACTCAGCACCACCTACAGCCCACATTCGGTACCCTGCAACTTCTGGCTCTTTCCAAAACTAACATCACCATTGAGAGGGAAGAGATTTCAGACCATCAGTGAGACTCAGGAAAATATGATGGGGCAGCACATGGTGATTGGGAGAACTGTGTGAGGCACCAAGGTGCCTACTTTGAAGGGGACTGAGGCATCATTGTCCTATGTACAGTGTTTCTTGTATCTTGTATCTTCTTCAACAAATGTCCCTATTTTTCATATTACATGGCTGGATGCTTTCTGGACAGACCTCATACATCAGAGAATTGTGAGCTTGAATTAAATGTCTGATTAAAGAATCTATGGGAAGTAAAGTGAATGTTGTTCATGTGCTCAGGTGGTGAAAGCCATGTAGACAAAAGAAACTCTGCTAATATTCTCTCTGGAGACATTACTCTCTTTTATTTTTCCCCAAAACACTAAGTGGGTGATTATTGTGTGGGTTCTGGTTAAGCTTTGGTAATGTGATGATGACCCCCACGCCATCGGAACCATTAACTGCATCAGAGAATTCTGAAATCTCCAAAGCATACAGTAGTGCCTTAACTGAAGCTTATGTTGCATGCATTTGGTGAGTATGTCCACAAAAGTTTTATTTTGGCTCATACAGATCCTTTTACAAAGCTTATTTGCCTGAAAAAAAAATGCTCAGAGGTTTGCATGTGACTGTGAAATGTCTGGACCATATCTTCATTTTCTGCTTAATTTGGTTTCTTGTTAATAAAAGAGGATTGTGTTCACTGCTCTGTAGTGACACAGGTGCCTACAGGTGTCCTCTCTCCTCCTCTCCTGTACTTTTTATGAGATATTTTAATTTTATTCTTATGTCTTATGCCTCTATCAAAGAGAGGATAGTTTTTTTTAAAGCAAACTATATTTAGTAGTAAAGCAAGATGGTTTATAGACTATGCACTGTATGTAAGAATTATCACTGTATGAGGATTTCTAAAGTGTTTTATATTATATTCAGTTGCACCTGAATGATGTGTTTGAGTTTTTATGCAAAAATTTTCTAGTTGATTTTCTTGCCTCTCAAAGGATGCCTTACATTGGAGTTCTTCAATGGCTAGGATCAGGGTCGCCATTTATGGATCTTGTTTTATGGATCTTGTCCCTACCCCCTCTTATTGCAACAGTTCCTCTACAGCTTTGAATGATCGTCTGAATGTTAGACTGAACTTTGACATAAAAAAAAATCATATTCCCATATTTTATTTTTAGGTATGAATTTAGAATATTTGTAGTCTAAATTTGTAGCATGTTTGTGCCACAAAAACTTTAATTTTATGAATGCATAAAAGGCAATATTCCTAACCTAGCCTGAAATCAGCACCTATTGAAAATACATTTCATAAAATATTTCAATTCCTAAACCTTGAAATTATATTGAAAATTTGGCTAATGAAAGCAGACAGTTGTAAATGGAGTCTACAGAAGACATGCCTAATCTGAACCCGTTTCGTATGTGGAGTTAAAGACAGTGAAAACAATGAGGTTTATATTCAATATCGCAAATTAAATTTTCTATACATTTTTCATTGTTGCTTGCCTGTCCTTCAAAGTGCCAGCCTTCTCTTCCCAGCCAGAATCTGCCCCTAAAAAAGATAAGCCTCCCATAGCTTAATGTGAATTTGGGTAAATTTTTCAGCCCTTCCAAGGACATATTTCTAACAGCATAGCAGCTGAAAGGGTGAGCCGTGGAGCCCAGTTGCCTGGGTTTCAACCCCAGCGCCCGATTCACTCTCTGAGAGGCCTCAGACAAGCCACTTCCCATTCCTATCCTGTTATCTCAGCTGCAGAATGGGAATGATCATAGTTATTGGGAGGAAGAAATAAATTAATATATGTAATGCATTTATAACCATGCCTAACACGTGCCAAATAATAAAGGTTATTATTGTGATGTAATGAAATGAAAATGAAAAACAATGCCCTTTCTTAAGAGAGATTTCTGGAATCAAGGTGTGGATGGAGACTCTTGGTTAGGAGGAAGGACTTCTTTTCCCCCCGCAATTGCTTCACAACTTGTAGTCTTCCTCTCTTCTTCTTTAGTATCTGGGTTGATAAGCTTTTAAAAAGGTTTTTCTTCATTTCAGTGGAAGTTTGAGAGAAGAAATGGGTCAACTCAAATGACTGTGTACAGGTCTTTAACACACTGTGTAGACACATTCATGTCTTTTCGATTCACTCATTCAAAACACATGCTTGTTATGCCTGCCATGTGACGAACTGTTGCCAAAGATAAGCCTCAGACTGAACTTCTGCATATCCCTG
This sequence comes from Pteronotus mesoamericanus, assembly GCF_021234165.1. Lineage (NCBI taxonomy): Eukaryota > Metazoa > Chordata > Mammalia > Chiroptera > Mormoopidae > Pteronotus > Pteronotus mesoamericanus. The sequence continues at coordinate 20,145,883 of NW_026555310.1, forward strand.
CCTTCATGAAGCTTACAGGTAGAGAAGGAGGCAACTTGCTCTGTAGTGAAGCTGAGGCAAAACGTGGCCCCATTGTTGCCAATTCCAGGCACGGCTGATCCCAGGGAGACAAGGCCCTGGCTGTGCTCCAGATCCTCAGCAGCCGGAGCAGCCTCGGCCGCCGGCGTCCCTCTGTGGGGCAGCCCTCCTCCTGCCCCGGGCCCGACCGTGCCCCCCCCGGGCGCGCTGACCCTTCTGCCTTTCACCTTGAGCATTTCTTTCTCGTCTACTTCTTATGGAAACATAGTGTTGAATTTATTTCTTAAGCCAACCTGAATTTTTTTTCCTAAGGGTAATTTATCTTTTTTATTTGTTGTCACAATTGATATGTTAATCTTAGTTTGTCACAACTTCTTTCAGATGTACATTTGCTATTTTTAATTCTTTTTTTTTTTTTTTGAACATTTGTGCCACAGGGTATGTTTTCCCTGTTTTGTTTGATTTAGCAGTTACATATTCTATTTAACATTATATTAGTGGTTACATTTAGGTTGTTAAATATGTATTTGAAATACCATATTCTCTTGTGCTAAAAATTAAGAACACACCACCAGTGTTTGAATTCTACTTTTGTAAAATTAGTAATCTACCATTTTTCTTCTCCCCATGACCTACTTCTAAACGTTTGTCATTTTAGTTTTAGATACCATATTTATTTTTAATTTCTTAATCTAAGTCATGCTAAACAGTGAGATTGGAAGAATGAGTGGGGAAATTCCTGTTTTATTATAGTGAAATAATGTGACTTTCTTTGCAATATATAAATCTTGGTGGCATTTAGTATATAAAGATACGGTAATATCTGTGTTTATCTCTTTCTTTTAAAAATGAGAGAAACCTTAATAGTTAAACATGTATCTTTGGAAATAAAATTTAATATCAATAGAAATATTTTTGTGTGATTTCTAAGCATGCTTCTACATTACTGCTGAGTCAAATATTATTAGGGTTTGTAAAAACATTCCAAAAAGAAAATTAACTTGAAATTTTGGTTTCACATTTTAAACTAAGTGAAGGGGGCTTTAAAGACAAATAGTTGTATTAAAGCAAAAGATAAATCGTAGTTAAACAGTTTTAGACAAAACGAATTGGTAATAATAAAGGTAGTTTACATCTCCCTCACCTTGGAAACTTTTTTAACTCATTGCTGCTGTTTCTTTAAAATTAGTTTTAACTAAGCCTTTTTCCAAAGCTTGACAAAGGTGAAAGAGTTAAACAATTTTCCTTGCTACCCACTTTTTTTGTGTTTATCTGAATAGCAGCTCCACTACAGGGAGATGTGTGGAGGTAGAGAAATATCAAACTAAGCTTTTGCTCTCTGTGGATAATAAAAATTACCCACTTTCTCACAGATGTCAAATCTGGCAGATTTCCATAGAAAATTTGGATTGAATGTCAACTACCCAAATTATTTTAGTGTCTGCTGAAGTGTGTGCTTGGCAGAGATTTCAGCAGGAAAATAGGAAATGGGTTTGAAAACATTAATAATATCTGAATACAACTTTTTAAGCTGATTGTTCCATAGATGAACCAAAGCATACATTGTCCAGGCAAACCAGAGGCCTCCAAGAAGTCCAGGTGGACACATTGTTAATGTTTCAAATATGGAAGTTGAAACAAGAGCTTATTTAGGAAACAGGATTTGCTACCATGATAGATCTTTGCCATCTCCTTGAATAGTTTAGATTGGATAATTAAGAACTAAACATAATCTAAATGACACAAATACCATATAGGCAATGAAGCTACTTAAGTTTTATCAGCTATATATCATTTGTAGAAAGATAGATCTGTTCAAAATTGTACGGAGGTCTGGTTAGAAGAGCTGAGTTCCGATTCTGGCACTGACATCAGAAGTCTCCAGCTTCTTAGCCCTTAGTACCCTCATCTGTAAATCAAAGGGGATACATAGCATCACCTTCAGAGATACTTTCAGCATGCCTTTCATCTATGTTGATAAGGAATAATTGAGATAATGCAATACTAGATAAATATAGTTACTTTGTTAGGAGAAGAAACAAAGCTTTCTTGCTTGAGGAAGAAATTAAAACTGCAATAACTCAACATAAAATGAATTCTAAGCCAATACACAGTATCAAGAGGTTAGCTTGATCATCATATACATTTTAATGACTATAAATGTTATCTGTTATTATTCATCAGAAATACCCTTTGCTCTAACAAATGCTATGTCATTTTGAAATTCATTCATTCAACAAACATACATTGAACACCTACTCTGCCTCGAGCATTGTGGTAAATGGTAGGCAGGGAAGAAAAAAAGATAAGAAAGGCCTGCCTTTGTGAAGTTTACTCTAATGGGGGAAAAGAGGTGACAAAACCAATACAAACAGTGTATGCTGTGTCAGATAGTGGTAAATGGGTGGATAGGAGGCTGGGCGTGCGTTGTATGTGTGTACACATACACATTTTAAATAGGGTGGTTGTAGAAGACTTCACTAAGAAACTGAAATTTGAGATAATACCTTAGAAAGGTGAGAGAGGGAGTTACGCCAATACCTGATAAAGGAGCATCCCAGGCAGAGGACACAGCAAATACAACACCCTCAGGTGGGAACGTGCTGGACGTTGTTGGGAATAGCACAGCACTGCTTCATGGGCTCATTCAAAATTATTGCTCACCAACTGCATGCCAGGTGTTCTTTATTTTCTCATGAAGTTTACTGCCATCTAGTAGAAATGGGTAAGCATCTAAACAAGAACAATTGAATAAAAATGTGTAGGCCTCCTGAGAGTTTGTTGAGGCTACAGTGAGCCCTCAAGGAGGAAGTAGTCAGTTCTCTGTAGGAGGTCAGGGAAGAATTCATACCAAGTCTGTTCATACTCCAAATTGCGTCAGAGATTACTCCTAACACTTTTTATCTTTGCAGATTCTCAGGTTAAGGAGAACTGTAGTATGGCATTTAATACAGGGGTGGACAAAAGTGTGGGCAGAAGTAAGTTTGCACTTGTTCATATGGAAAAAGACATGCAGGTTTTGATTATTACAATAGGTTTCTTAACTCAGCGTGTCATGGCCTCACAGCTGTGAACCTACTTTTGCCCAACCCTGTATATAAGGACTGACATGAATATGACAGAGAATTTTTCTTAAGATTTTGTGGAAGAAAGTAAAGGAAGCAGCCATTTACCAGGTGCCACATCTGTACTAGGCACTATGCACACAGGTCTGTCTTCTCACCAGCGTGCACAGGAGTCTCCTGGGCCTTGCTTAAGAGATGATGAAACTTCGGCTCTAAGAAAGGCGCTTGTCCTCAGTTACAGAGTGAATAAATTGTCGAGCCAAGATTCAAAGTGAGGTCTTCTTCCTAACTCTCAGTGTGTACATCCCTGTCTTCACACATCCATGGTTATATCGTCAAGCAGGGACTTGGAGATATTATGGGATAAAGATAAAGGTGGAGGTAAACACACATGATTAGAGGCTATTGGGACTGGAATTGCTTGTGATAAAGTTTCCTCCTATACTTAGGGGGCCTGACTTAGAATTTTTTACAAGTCTTAATAATAACAAATAGCTAATGCCAAGTGCTGAGCACTGTACCTAATAGACGCACACTGACATGCGCACACTCCCACTTCCGGGGTGGATGCTGCCATTCCCTTTATGTAATCAAGTGTTCTCCTGTTTTGTTGCCTTCAGCTGGGAAACGGTTTATCCATCTCCTTCTGTCTTTTTTAATACCATGTCTAAAATACCTCTTCTCCACTGTCATGAAAATACAGGCTCTTCTTCCTCCTCAGATACAGGATAGATTTATCCTTTACCATTCTTTATGTATTAGTATATACTTATAGATGGGTAGGTTCTTCACCGAGGGGGAGACACAGATTTTCTAAATCAAGACTCATTACATATCCTCCTATCTTGGTCTTCCTGTTGCTTTTCTCTCAGTCTTCTGATCTCTTCATATGATTATCTCAGATGTCTCTGAAATAGCATATCTAAGCTATGATAAATATTAATTTTCTTAAAAATGTAGGTATTTAAATCTGTCATAAATAAATTATAAAATATTATAATTATATGTTATATCTTTGGATATATAGCTTTAAAATCTTTCATAGCATAAGCCCAGCAGAAAGCCTAGCTTTTTATCTTCACAGTCAATAATTTCAATGTGTATAACATTTTATTATGTTCAATTAATACTCTTATTTTTAAGGGTTTATTTTTTCACCTTCATTATTATAAATAATTATTAAAGTTGATTAAATTAAGTAACATTTTTAGGTTATACAATTATATGACTGCTAGAACGGGAATTATTTTGACTTTTAGTCAGGGAAACTATATCCATATTTAACTATTTGTTCCACTTTGGTATCTCAGATGTATATTAGCTTGTGCTTTGTATTTTAAGTGAAAGAAGAACTGAATATTTGCATTGTCACTGGTAAGAAATACAACACTTTAAAAAGATTAAATAACTTTCCTGGTGTAAAAGGTACTAACTAAAGGCAAAAGTAAACTTTATTGAGTATTTCTGAGGAGCTGGTCATTGTATTATATAAGTCTTTAATGAATTAATTCATTGAAAAATTGCAGTAGCTTTATAAGCCAGGTTTTTGTAATATTTTCCTTTTACACCAAACCAACTGAGGCCCAGAGAAGTTTAGAGAACACGCCCAAAGACAGATAAGTACTAAATGCAGAAAAGATTACCTAGGTCATTTGGATTTACCATCTGGGCTTCTAACTGCTGTGCTATTTTTTGATATTTGTCACAATAAGAGAAGATAGAGAATTTTTAAATAACGGTTTTAAAAAGTGGTGGAATTTAAGAACTGCTCATATGTACTATACAATCAGAAAAACTTTTCTTTGTTAAAAAATGAACAAATGGCCCTGGCTGGGCATTGCAGTTGGTTGGAGCATCCTTCCATGAACCAAGAGGCTGGGTGTTTGAATCCCAGTCAGGGCACATACTTAGGTTGTGGGTTTGATCCCCTGCTGGGGCGCATATGGGAGGCACCCAAATGATGTTCTCTCTCATATCAGTGTTTCTCTCTGTGTCTTCCTCTCTCTCCCCATTTCTTCTTTTTCTAAAATCAACAAACATATCCTTGGGCAAGGATTAAAAAAAATGAATAAGTGTCACAACTACCTATAGAATTGCCCATGTAAAATAGTTCTTCCTTGCACTTAGTTATGAGTAGAAAAGCTATTTTGGGGACATATATTGTTATTAAAAATAATTTCAAGATCAAATAAGAGACAGAGATAGTCTGACAGAACTCTAATAACAGATAGAAGATAGCTTATCTTAGAACCCATTTAATCTGTTTATCCATCTCTTCTACCAAAGTTCATTTATGGAAATATTTGAGCTTTGATTTTTTGCATCCAGGAAAGTAGAGCACTATTGATATGACTAGGATTTTTCCAAACCAAAGGTTTAATAAATTAATACAGTAAATAATGCTTAATGATTTATTAAATAATTATATATAAATTTACATATAAATATATTTATATATAAATATAAAATAATTGCTACATTTTGAAACCAACTTGAAGCAAAAAGGTACTTGGAGTAAAATTTCAAGAACTATAAGACTCAAAAACAGATATATTTCTTCCTTTTCACCTGAAGCGTAGAATATGAGCAACTGACAGCCAAGGACTGTCTAGTCCACTTCTGTTTTAACTAAGTTCTCCTAGTCTTAAGGTCTTCATCCTTCTTTCTAATGTTAAAAATCCTTAAAGCACTTAATTCATGACAGTCATTTTTATACATAGTAATTTGTTATATTTATTTAATAACTGTGGCATTTTTCCTCATTAATTGAATATTTCCTCATAGTCATTTTGCAATCTTTATTAAAAAATGTCAAATTATTCTCCAGGAACTAAGCTAAGGAAAGAAAGGGAAACTCACTCCCCCCATTTTTTTTTTTAGTTTTCCTTTCCATCGGAAGTATAAATATACTTTACTTATCCCTCTTCCCCAAACAACCCCTTTGCCACCACTTCCCAAGATCAGGAAGCAGCTGTATCTGAATATTAAAGAAGCAGTATACCTTTTAGCTACTCTTTAATATTTCAGGGAACCATTTATATTTTTCCAGTATTTAAAACTATAATAAAGCACCTCAAACTTGATAGCAATTAGAAGGAGCATTTTTTTCCTCATGAACATTTAAAATAGAACAGAGATTTTGAATTATTAACATTTAAAACTTATTATAAAATAAAGAAATTAATATTATGAAAAATCTACTGCATTACTTTTAATTATGTTTCACCTTAAAGAAAGGGTATGTTTTAGAGTGTATGTACCAGAAAGTTAATATGATTTGTGCCTGGAGTTTTGAACTTTGCTTCTGTCACTGCTCTGTCATTAATTTAATAATGTATGTATCTCCATCCTAGAATTATATGTCCTTAACTGTTTGCTTTAGTCTACAACCTCACTGAACTGTTTTGAGAATTAATGAAATGATTCATATTAAAAAATTAGTACCTTTTTTATAATTGTGAATTACTATTGGAGGGCTTATTAAAACAGACAAATGGGCTGATCCTCATTGATTTGGATCTGTAGGTGTGGGGGCAGGGGTGTCCGTGAATATGCAAATCCTACAGGTTCTCAGATGACACTGATGCTGCTGGGCCTGAGACCACACTTTTTAGAAACACTGCCTTCTAAAACAGAATGAGGTTAAGGAAACACACACACACACACACACACACACACACACACACACACACACCCACCCACCCACCCCTGGCTGGTATGACTCAGTTGGTTGGAACATTGTCCTATAAACTGAAAGGTCATGGGTTTGATTCCTGGTCAGGGCACATGCCTGGGTTGTAGGTTCGATCCCCAGTTGGGGTGCTCACTGAGAAACAACCGATTGATATTCTCTCTCACATTGATGTGCCTGTCTCTCCCCCTTCCTTCCTTCCATGCGAAGACAATACGCGTGTCCTTGGGTGAGGATTAAACAAAAAGGAAAGAAAGAAATACAAACAGCCCAGCAACACAGGAGTAACTGTCTTTTGTTTGAAGAGAGGAATGGATTTGATTTTGAATTTGCTTGAATTTTTGGAGGGAATATTACTAGAAAGTATGACAGAAATAATGTGCAGAGAGTATGCCATACACCATTGTTCTACACGGCGCCGATCTTCACTGCCCCTCCATTTTTTTGGAGTATGGGTTTGGTTTCTTCCCCAAGCAAAAAATTGACTGAAATTCAATGCAGAATTTCATTAACTGGGATTTCTTGTTTGCAGGTATTTTTTTCTTCTTCTTTCACTTTTAACTTGTTATCAAGGCATAACTCAGAGAAAATGTGAGACAATTCAGTACAATCTCTGTGAAAAATGCCAGCTCACTGAAACACCAATATAGCAGTTTCAGACTTTTGACAGGAAAGAAAATTTAGGTCAGCCTTAAAGATGAATCTATACAAGAATGGATAATTGGACACACACATGCATGTGCAAGAACACACACCCTTTATCTTTCAAAAATACCATTATTCCCATTACCTCCATTCATAATATCAATACCTCTCATTACTGTAAACATCGTTCATTGGCAATAGTAGTGAGCTCAGACTTTGCTACCTTGTTTAGATAATATGCTTCCTAATGACTCTGCCTGTCTGGGGGAAGATGACCTTTTTAACTTGTCATAAGTCACATCAAAAATAATGCCTTAAGCAAGTACTTAAATACACTTTTCTTGCTAATAATAATAATGTGTGACAGCTAATGAGAAACAAACTGATGTACCCCTAATTTAAATTTACCACAAGTATGATAGAGGCTGCTATCTTTATTTTTTCATCTTATGAATGGGATTCCTAAAAGGCCATGATCAAGCATATAACTAATAAACAGCCTTAGAAATTGAATGATAAATTTGATCTCGCTGCTGTTTAGTTGACAGATGGGAATCAAACTGACATAAACTCTGTACTTCCAATTTATTGCTGGGAAGGGAAATCGTGTGCCCAAAATGCCATAAGACAGGTTGTTCTTCCAGCATTTATAGTCTGGTAGGAAGGAGAAAATAAAGGTTCTGTAATCTTTCAAAAAAGACAGTTTTAAGCCATTTTCAACATAATATTTCAGACTTACAGTTGGATGAGAATGTGAGTACATCAGGGCCAACTTCTGAACCTTTTGAGGTTCATTCACATAATATAACTTTTTTTTTCAATTTCTGTTTTCATTCAAGGTTAAATTAAATGAAAAATTCTTTACCCAATCTATTGCAGGTGCACAGTAAATATTCTACTTACAGTAACCCTAAAGGTGCTTCCTTGAAATGTTAGGATTTGTTTTATTACAATAGTATATATTTTGGTTTTCTTGTATTCTAGCTAGATGGTCCAAGTGATTAATTGTTCAAATATGTTGAGTCAACACTATAATACCAACATAGTCTCTAGTATGGTATGAATATGAAATGTGCATGTGATATGCATGGACTAGAAATTTTAAAAACTACATGTAGAGGCTTATTATGCAGATTTACTATACTGTATTCTTTAGTTCTAATGTAGTAGGCCTTTAAACGCTTCAATATGAAAATATCATAATGTTCACCTTTTACAAAGATTCCAATATTATATTTCTTATATCTCTTTAATTGAAATTGTTTTAATCTTTGAATTTCATGCAAATATAATTAGTAAGAATCCTATCAGTGTGATTACCGACTTGAAATTTTTCTATTCAAACATAAATTAGAGTAGCAATATCTTAAGCCCATGGAATTTTATTAAATAATGAAGAAATTTATTGATTTTCAAAGAATAGGTTCTCGCCTATTATGAATAAATATTGGAACTGGGTTTTTAGACATTTTTAATCCATGGATTAATCCTAGCTTTGCAAGGAGTGGATCTGTCTGACATTCTGGCTCTAGTATTAACTCTGGCTAATATTCTCACAGAGACAGGTTTGCTAACAAGGAGACAGAGAAAGGGAATGTGGATGACTTAGTTCAATACAGATTTAAAAAAAGGCAATGCTCTCATCCTATAGATGGTATACTGAATAGAAATCTGAAGAATGTTCTATTAAATTAGTCTCAGAAAAAAAGTTCCATGACTTTTTTAATGAATTGGCTTAATTGTATAGTTAAATTATGCCTATGTTTGTGCAAGAGGAGAGAATAGATATTTCACAAATTTAGGCAGGATATGAGGAAGGCTTAAACAAAGAAAATAGCATCAGAGACAGAGAAAGAAGAGAAACTTTTAAAGATTTTTTTAAGGGGTAAAATTAATATATAATGACTGATTATGGGGCATAAAGGAGAAGCATAGTCTAAGTGACCCCCAGCTTTTTGGCTTGGGGAAATACGTGACTGGTTGTTAATGAGAAACACAGGAATGGATTTAGAAACAAAGAAACAATTCATAACTTTATTGGTGGGGGTTTATAATGCAGAGGGATTAGCAAGATGGACAGGCTTGAGGGATATTCATGAATATGTGTGCTGATTATTAGTAGACTCTGGAGCATGTTTATTGACAAGGGGGAGATGAGTTGATAGAAAAGCAAAAGCTGAATCTACAAGGAAGAGTTGAAATAAGAAAGGAAGAGCATAGGCAAAGGAGCATGTTCTCCTTAGGAATGGCGGGAGACAAACAGGCAGCATGAGTGAGAAGACAGAGAGGGATGGAGGTGGGTCACTCCCTGTGGAAAGAATGGGTACTTGGTGGCCTCAGTTTTGCAGTATAGGTGTCATCTGGCGAGATGAAGTCTGGGTAATGGGGGAAACCATTGAGGAGGGTGCTCATGTGCAGAATAATTATTGAAGGAAATGGGTTAGGAAAAAACAAAAGCAAATGATGGAATGTCAGTATCACCAAAGGTTCAACAGTAGTATAATGCTTGTAATTTTACAGATGTACCCAGAAACACTGACTTTCATCTGAATAGTGCTACTTATAATGCCCAACATTTTTGAATGTTTACTTGGTACCAGGCACTAGTAAATTCTTACTATTTAGAACAAATCCATGAGTTAAGGATCATTCTTACTCTCATTTTACACAAGAGGAAAACTGAGGCATTGGGAAGTATAAATGTGTTGAAGGCAGATTGTCAGCCTAATTAGTTAGGCTTGGGTTTGTCTTCCAGTAAGAGGACAAGCCAAAGTAGCAGAGGCTAAAACAAGATCAAAGTTACTATCTTTGTAAAAGTATCTTAAGCCCACAACTAGTATGACCCTCTGTGGTGACAGAGACATGAGCTCTTCTTTGTCACTGCTCTGTCATTTCCAAGCTTCCTCATGATCCAATATGTTTGTTGGTGCCCCAGTCATACTTTACACACTGAGAAAAAAAGAGGCCGAGAAACTCATGCCTCCTCTCTTTCATTTAATGTCCAATCCCAGAAATTCCACACCCCACCTTTGCTTACATTCTTGGAATTTTGGATGCATGACTACATCTAACTACAAAGAGGGCCGTAAAATATTTTTATGTAGAATACACAAAATTTGGAATAAAGGGAGAGCAAATAGTTGGTAGGACTCTGCTGCAGGACTTTGGTTGATCTAGATTTAGACAATTTCAGGTTATATTGGATGAAAAGAGAAAAGAATAAAGAGTCAAAAGTAGATAAAGAGTTGAGGGTAGATAAAGAGTATATAGTTAAGTGATGCATTATAACAAAGAAATGAAATCAAGAAGGAAAAGGAGAGTGGGCAGAATAATCATAAAAGTCAAAGAGGTATTCTCAGCATTACTTCATGGGAAGTTCTCTGAGGACTTTGTGAGAAGCAGACTGTGGGAGGTGATGACTTTGGCAATGGGAAAGTCCCGCAGCACTGGAATGAACACTCTTTGTATTTTGCTGGTATCCTGCAAAGACACTTAGGGACCAGGCAGTTAGAGAATGGAAATGAAGATCTTAAATGACGAGGCCAAGAATGCTTCAATGATGATTATTCAATATATATCACAGGAGGGTTGACAAGGACTTGGAAAACTTTTTTATTACCGGGATAATGATTATGCTGTTTCATTTTTGACAAATACTTAGTCAAAGTTCAAGTTTGCTTGATATAGATGACATTGTTATTTTCAACATTGCAAGCCTTTAAAATCAATAATGTATCGGATAACTGAAGCTCTTCATTCAGTGCAGACCATTCAGATGGAAAAGTGTTACACACTGCTTTCTCAAAATAATACCCAGAATATACGTAATGGTTGACACATATGTTAAATACAGTCGTGAGTTATTCTCCCAGAATGAGAGGAAGGACTCTCAGCTTGTCTCCATCCCTTTCCCAATCAGAGCTGCTCTCTTATCCATGGAAAAGCTCTGTGGTTTTAGAGAGCTGGCTTCCTCCTAGTCCTTTTACCAGTCTGATTGCTCCCTGGCTGCCCAGAAGGCGAGATTGTGAGATGCTGACCCTTAGGTTAAGGTTGCTATATATCTTTTTAAAGCTAAATTTATTTTTTTAAAAACTTTCCATTTTAAAAATCTTGTTTGAGGACCAAACTATCCCATGCCACCACTAGTTTCTTGCTTTAGTGCTAGAAGGTATTCGTATGAATGGAAAACTATTTTGCTTTCAGAAAAAAGAAAATTTAAATGAAGACTATCCTACCTAATAAAGAATGCTTTTTAAAGCAAGCCTTTATGTCTAATTTAAAATTTTTAAATTTCTCCCTAAATACACTTTGGAATGACATGTGGAATATAAATATAGCTGCCTCAGCTCTATTACATGATTCCCATATACGTGTTAAGAGATATTGAAGCTTGTGAATTTCTGTGTACCAGTTCGTATTTCTGCAGATTTTCTGCTTCCTCCTTCCACACCCAAAAGTTAAAGGACCAGAATAGGGAAATCCAGTCACTCAGGGCGAGTGTGTCAAGAGTGCTGAAAATTTTGCCATTTGCACAGGAAATGGGCAATCTGAAAAAAATGCCGTCATGGCAGATCATTTAGATAGAGTATGCCAATGTCAAGTCTGTTGTTAAATGTCAGAACGAGGCGACTGAATGTATGCCTTTCCTCTGGGTGGCAGAGGTGGTGATTCCTCTGGACCTGTGGTTGGTAGGGATGAATGGGCGCCAGGACCGACACCCCACCCTCCCCACATCACCCCATCCTACAGAGCTTCCACCGGAGATGTAGCAAAAGATTCAACTAGTCCATTTAGAACAACCTTGAGAGAATTCGGCTTCCCAGCACAACCTTCACGTGTTAGGACTGTGGTGATTTTTATTCCATAATGACAACCTAGAGAAACCACAGGTTACCCAGGCGACTGTCCCTGGCATGGGCATGCCCGCAGAGGCTGCAAAATTTTTGAGGCCACACAGGCAGCTTCACAGTTGTCTCATCACCGGTGGGCCCCAAGTGAGGTGAAAAGGAAGCCTGTGGCTGACAATCTTTAGCTTTGAAGGCAGGTTCAAAAAGAGTCACATGCCTCCATTTCTGAGGGCTGAGTTAGATGAACAGGTATTTGACGCTTTCGAGATTTCTTTCTGGGGCTTAAAGTTGTAACTTTCATTTGCGCCCAAGGCTTTCAGAATAAAGAAGACCGCGTGTTGGAAAGGTGCAGCAAGGATGGTTCTTATGTGGACTGGTTTCCCCTTTATATTCTAAACTAGAGGGGAGTAGTATAGCTTTCTCAATGATTTACTGAATGGAATTATTTTAAAAGGAAACTTTTAGATTTTATTTTGATTTTTTTACTCTTGATCCTGCTAATGAAAGTCATAATAAAGCCAGTAAGGGATGGGGAGGAATCAAATTCGTCATAATCTATATATGTATTAATTTGAAATTTTGAAGAAGAGGTTTCTTTATACATACATCTTATACAATAATGGAAATTATTAAGATGTGTAAACAACTTTCTAAATATAGTAAACTCTTGTTTTCTTAAACTACTAATACTCAAAAAATTGAATGAAGATTCTGTAATTTTTTGCTTTATAGTGTCTTCATCTTTTAAACTTACATTATTTTGACTAAATAATAAGTAATGTATTTTAATTGCAAGGAGTTTAAAAATTTAATAAATGTGGGTGAACAAGGAGAGAAAATAGAAATAAAACAGCCTTACCTCAATTCAGCTATTTTTGTAGCTGTTTCTCTTAGACAGCTAGAAATGGGAGCATAACTCAACTAGATCTACTTTGAGTATTAATTAAAATAAAATGAAGATTGAAGAAATGTTTGTGGAAGTGATGAGAGAAGACATACCAAAGGCAGAGGAGGGGGCAAATAGGCCACTCATTCGATTTCAGTGATGTGGCATGATGTTAAAGGTTTATTTCTTGCTACAGTGTTTTATTATTTCATTAATTAGCCCACTAATTCATTAATTAGTTGGCAGTTATTGAATATTAATTATAGACCAGGAACTGTTCTTGACACTAAGGATGTATTAATAAGCAAGGCAAAGAGCTTACAGCTAGCAGAGGGATGCAGTCATGTTAGCATCTAACAATAAAGAAATACTGAATACCTACTGCATTCCAGGCACAGTTCTAGGTACTGAAGATGTAATAGTGAACAAAGCAATTAAAAAAATTCCCTGCCTTCATGATAAAACAAAACCATAAATGGGAGCATGGCTATAGTGCTTCAGGAAGAATGAGCAGATGCATTGGCTGGAGCAGAGGGCATGAAGTAGGATATGAGGTCTTGAAACAATGGTGGATTATTTAGATGTCATAGGACATTGCAAAGACTTTGACTTTGACTCTGAATGAGATGAGAAGCCGTGATAGGGTTTTGCACAGAGGAAATCGAATCATGTCTTCAAAGGGTTACCCAAGCAGCGTGGAGAGCACAGGCTCTGGTAAAGGTTAGAAAAAGAGAGGCCAGTTTGGAGGCTATCCCAATAAGATAGACAAGAGATCATGGTGGTATCAGTGGAGGTGACTAGAAGTGCTCCAAACCTTGCTTTAGGGTAGCTTAAAGATTTAGTCAACAAAATTTGTTGACTCACATGAAAATAAGGTATGTGAGAAAGAGAGAAATCACAGGTAACTTGAGGATTTTGGCCTAAGTAACTGGGAAGTGACCATTTTCCTTTCTCAGATTTAGGGAAGAGAAGAACAGATCTGAGGGTAAAGAATATATCAGATTTGAACATAAGTTTTTGCAATTTCTATTAAATATCCATGAAGTGATATTTAATAGAATTTGTGAGATGTAAATATTAATGTAAGAATCACAAGTAGTAATATTGAACAGAATTGTGGGGTGGAACTATAAATGTGAGAATCATTAGCAAGAAATCTTTAAATCCTATGCTCTCCTCATACACTTTCCATCTCAAGGAACTACCAGTGAAGTTCTCACATTCAGCAATGCCGACGACACCCCTTTGACTTTACCAGTTCATCCAGGCCTTTCCATCCGCCTTTTCCTTCTTGACTGCACTTCTTTGTTGCAATTCATCACCAAACTTACTCTAAGCACCTTCAACTCTTTATTTTTTTAAAGATTTCATCCAATATAACTGAAAATTGTCCAACCTGGACAAAATGGAAAGAGAAAGAGAGGATGTGAATATAGATACAAGGACTAAACCCTGTTGCCCAAATAAATGTAATAAGCTGTCATATAATGGAAATATATGCAGAGCAGTGGTCCTCTGGGACCTGCCAACCCAGGGAAGGTGTTTTAGATTTTATTGCGAGTATTATGAGAAACTTTTGGAACATGCTGGAGCTGGGGATACATAATCATAAAGCCCTAAAGAGGAAAAGTTGAGATTAAAACTTCAACAGAAGTTTATTTATATCCTTTACATTGTGATTTAAATCCAATTCCCATATATTCAGAATTAGTGGGACTTAAAAAATAAAATTAGTTACAATCTCAAAAGTTGTAAAGAAGTCATTTTTATTTTCTTTGTTAAGTAAACCAAAGTCCTTAATTTCATTTCTTTAGTACCAATTTCTTTGAACAATTAAGCTTAATACTATAGAATTTTTAATTAATTTTTTAAAGGGAATTTACTAGAACTCTTTAAGTTCTATATACTTTTAAGGGATATAGTTTATGATCTTCACATGCTGCTATATATTTGCCTGGGACCAAGAATATATATGTTTTATATATTATAAAAGATCCTCCCAGACATTATAATTCTAATCACAGCTTTAATCTCTATGAAAAGGAAGGAGGGCACAGATTTGTGGATTTTATGAGGCCAGGCATCTGATAGGTACCTTCTCAACATTTAGACAGAATTAAATGATATCAAGAATTAAAAGTATGGCCGCTCATCTTCAAAATTTATACTAACAGCTAGCCTAAAAATAATTCTAATCAATTTAAATAAAATGTTTTAAATTATTCTTTGGTGATAATTGATTTAATTATATTTATTTTGCCCAGAGACATCAGATTTGAGCTCAAACAGGAAATTTGTGCAATACTGTGTTCAATCCTACTCCTAAAATATCCCACATGCAAACTCCGATTAGTTTTGAAATTAGTTCAACAAACTTGGCACATAGTAGGTATTTGATAAAAAGTTCAAGAAATTCAGTAGTGGATGTCCACAGTTCCAGAACCTTTCTAAATTTTGGAAGTATGTTTTTTTTTAAAGTAAAAATTTAAAAAGGAGGGAAGAAAAAGAAAACAAAACACTGAATATCCTTTATAGCTCAGATTTTTAATTTAAACTATTAATGAATGTTCTGTTTCCCAGACATATAGTTGACAGGATTGAGCTATATGCACATAGAATTAATTTCTTGCTTTGATAAAACTCAGCTCTTCATTACTCCACTAACTTTCTGTATTCAATGACTTTTCCTTCTTGTTACTATATTAGCATTTCCCTCACTTTC
This sequence comes from Pteronotus mesoamericanus, assembly GCF_021234165.1. Taxonomy (NCBI): domain Eukaryota; kingdom Metazoa; phylum Chordata; class Mammalia; order Chiroptera; family Mormoopidae; genus Pteronotus; species Pteronotus mesoamericanus. Next base: position 20,161,757 of record NW_026555310.1, read on the forward strand.
CCCCCAAATAGATTTAGCTTGGTCAATATCACACATGCCGTTAAAAAAAATGTGTAACGGTGTTAAGAGACATTATAAAATGGGTTCATGGATAATGTGTGTGTGTGTGTGTGTGTGTGTGTGTGAGAGAGAGAGAGAGAGACACACACACAAATCCTAGGATGTAGGCTGAATTGAGGAAGATGATTTACATGTTAAAGAAAATTTTTTCAAGGTGTTAATACTTTCAAGAAAGCTTTTAAATATAACAGAAGGGTATACCATTAAGTGGATGTTGTTTGGAGTGATGATGTGGTGGTTCAGGAGCGAGTCCATAGACAGCAATAAATAACACATGTAACGTTCATATTTTACAAAGTAATTTACAGATGTTAAGTTTATTTTTATTTTTAAGAATATTTTATTTATTTTATTTTTAGACAGAGGGGAAGAGAGAGAGAAAGAGAGGGAGTGAAACATCAATGTATTGGTTGCTTCTCATGCGCCCCCCACCAGGGACCTCCAAGGCATGTGCCCTGACTGGGAATCAAACCAGCGACCCTTTGGTTCTCAGGCCAGCACTCAACCCACTGAGCCACACCAGCCAGGACCAGATGTTCAGTTTATTATCTTGGTTAATGATGTATAGTTATTGTTTAACTGTAATTTGGCGTTGAGAAACCAAAGTAACACAAATGGAGAATACCTTTCTTGAATTCTATAAGGAAAAGGATAGAATATAGATAAATATGGTAAATTAAAACTACTTATGGCATAAGAAGCCATTTTTTAAAGCAATATAAATGGACTTTAAACATCCTCATTTGGATCTAACAGGAAGTAATTGCTTGATCTTATTAAATGCCATATAATATTTGACTTAGTATTTTATATCTAGCCATCAGATAGGGAAAATGTTGTAGTGGATTGGAAATACCTGCTTTGACAAGCATATCAAAAAGATCATTATCATTTTGGCTCAAGTACTGGAACTAGTACTGATAGGGCATGTTAAAAACTTTTAGTTCTCCAGGTTACTACTTGTAAACATAAATGTAAGGAATAATATTTATCTGATTTGTATCACTTTTCTTAATGTTTTCTTTTTTTTTAGAACTTGCATTTCCATCTTTTCTGTTACTTTATAAAGTGGACATTTGCTTCTAGTTGTTATATTTTTTATGCCGTATATGTGTCAGAAGGAAGGAAAGGAATATATTCAAATCGTCTTATTCAAGGTAAAATTTAAAAGTCTCCCTGTGAAATTTTGCCTTAATTAATTTGTAGCTTTTTCATGACTATCAATAGCTGTTATTTTAAAACAGCATTTTGTCTACATTTTTTTCCTAAGAAAAAGCAGTTTCAATAACAGCTTAACTAGTTTTGATAAAATCAGCTTTATAATGTAAGGTGTAATTAAGTAGAGGAAAACAGAGAATAAAAACATACTTTTTAGCAAACTATATTTCTGTGGGAAGTTTTTATAACATTTATTAACATACAGAATTAGTCTTAACCTGCTGAAAAGAAGAGAAAATGCAACACCTTTCAAAGATGCAAATTGACAATTAACAAAACAATAGAATTCTAGGCCTTCCTTTGCCAGAGGTGCAAATTGATATCAGGCTCTGCTGAAAAGCTGGTTGTTTCTATTTAAAGGTTATTTGGAGATGAAGCCTCCCCAAGGAAGGAGAAAATATGAATTTAACCATTTTTGTTAAGTGGTACATACAATCTATAGTGATATTATTATTCTACTGTTCTCTGCAGTTTATAAAAATCACAGCCAAAAGGGAAAGGAATGTGTGAATTCAGTTTCTCTATATATTTAACAGCACTGCTTTTCACATTGGTTCCGGATTTCATTCTCTTTATTAACCTTTTCTTTTAGGTATTAAAAGGTATGAGATCTGCACCTGAAGAAATTTCGTAATACTTATTTATCTGTGTCTCTGTAGGCTATACAGGGGTGAGGAAAGCAGGTTCACACAACTGCACAGCGGCCCGCCCCCCCTTTTGTGCTGGGTGTGTGTGCCTATGTGAGTTTCTGTCATGGTAATTTCTCTATACACTTACTACCTAATTTTCCATAGGTAGAAATTTTAGTTTTTCTGATTTTCTCTTTCATTTTATTTTTTTCTCAGCTTCTCCATAGCCCTTAACCTGATCACTGACTTAGGTTTACTTTGCCATTGGAAGTCTGGCTGTATTGAAAAGATTTTTTTTATTCGATATTTCAGTAGTTACCCCACAGTGAATCTGCAGCTGTTGAATGCTCCTGACTTCCAGGCATTGTGCTAGATGTTGTAAATATAAAGATGATTAGAATCAGTCTAGCAGAGCTCTTAAAGTTCGAAGGAGAGAGGAAGTAAGAACTCCTCAGTTACTCTTCTCTCCTTTCCTTCAACATCATTTATTGAGCATCTAGCTATACAACAGTAAACAAGAAAGACACCTTTCCTGCCAGATCCTACTTCCTTTATTTGGTCTATTTATTTATTACTCGACATTGACTAAGGTTCTTGTTATACAAACATAAAAATACATGTAAATATATAAATGAAGAAAGCATGGTCTGTGCGCTCAAGGAATATGATCTTTTGGCTAAATACCTGAATCTTTCTTAGCTTCAGGTTCCTCACTAGTAAATAGGAAAAGTAATACCACGTCCAAGGGCTCTGGAGAAAATGGTGGAGGTGATGTATATGGAAGTTCTTACACAGTTTGTACCTAAGAGGTTAATCAAATTCTCCTGCTTCAGGAGAATTCTATGAATACTATACCATGAATACTATAATTTTAGGAAGATGGTAACTTAAGTTAAGGAAGAGGTTATTTTTATCATACAATAGATATTCTATTTTATTAACATTCATGTTTTTGCCTTTTCCCATAGCTTCTGAAGCCCTGTGATGTAGTAATGTGTAATTTTACTGAGGTAAATATTTGAAATGTGCGTTGACAGGCTTAGAGGCTAGTAGCTACTGGGGAAGTGGTACAGCTTGGTGGTCACAGATCTGGGCTTTGGAGTTAGAAAGACCTGATTTGAGCTCTTCACTACACAATTAGGCAGTCTTTTTAAACTATAGCTTTTTAATGTGAAAGGGGGATGGTGAAATCTCTCTCAAAGTATTGGTTGTCAGAATTGCTGTAACATAAATAGAGAAGACATAAAGATAATTTATAAAGTGTCTGGTACACGGTCAGCCCGCAGTAAATGAAATCTACCATTAGTATTAACTTAATTACCAGCCAGAGAAAATTCCTGACTTCTCAGCATTTGCATCCCATCAAGCAAGGCCTTATTATTCTGCCATCGCTCTCCTTCCGAAGAATGGCCATCAAGTGAGAAATCAAACTTTAGTGAAAGCTTGATTGTTAACTTGTGGTGTGGAATTAAATTCAGGCAATACCAGTTTCTCAATAGAATTGTGATTCATGAACAGTTAGCTCTTGTATACGTATATCTAGATTTGCACATTTGGGACTTGTAGAAGAACTCAGGACATCATTCCATGGGTTTATCAAAGGTCCACTGTACATTTGCAAAATGAATCTGGGAGCAGAGAAGAGATGAAATTCAGATTCGTAGTTGGCAGCAGGCAGCGGGAAAGTTTCTGTTTAGCTCTTTTTAGTTATTTGTTTGTTTATTCATTCATGCATTTTAGTTACTGTGGATCTGTGGAAAAAACACACATGCTTATATGAATATGTAAATATACTATTATACTTCAAAATTACTTTAAATTGTTTTGGCGATTGTCTTCTCATTGACAAATATATGACTATATTTGTGTTTGCCTTTGAAGACAAATATCACAAGTGTCATGTTTTGTTTGTAAATATATATCGCAGGTACTTAGTGAACAGAACATAACTTTTATAAATATTGACTGACAATCAAAATCCTTTTAAATGGATTTTTACATGCTACCTTGTCGTGCTTATACCTGTGAGTTCTTGTTAACCAAGACCTGACGGCGGCTATTCCCCCAGTGGTGGCCTTACCACAGCTGAATCATAAGAAAATTTAACACCACTTTGCCCATTGCTGCCACCTTTATTCAGCCCTGAAATCTCTGGGAGGCGGGCCTCATCTCTGGCAGAAGATGGAAGACATAATTTGGTGGAGGTAACACAGGCTGCCTGGTATATGCAGCTCTGTTCTCTTCCTTCTCAGAGTCCTTGTCTTTCCCTGAGTCTGGAAACGAGGCTGAAAATTGGGTAGCTTTCTGACATGGCTCACATTAGAAGGTTAGAGAGGATGGTTAGCTACCATTCCCAGCCCAACTTCCCATTCAGGATCTGCCTCCAAAAGGGATATTTCCTCCCTTTCCCTTCCATCCTTTGGTTTCAGCTACCCTGAATGGGAGGGGAGAATGGCCTGCATTCTGACCCCCTGAAGTTTCCAAAGTACTGCCCCTTCCAGTGTTATCTAGCTTTCCCACGGCTTGGTCCTGGGTTCTCTTCATGGGCTCTATCTAGGCCCAAAAAACACCTGTCTTCTCCACAAGCGAAGACAGAAGAGTGATTGCACTTCCTTATGGTTACAGGGTAGTCTAGAAATTTCCCTTCTGGGAGGCTAGCTAGAACTCTCTCTGCTCTCCTTGTGGGGTATGGTCTTATACTCCAAATAGCGGTCTTTGAATAATCCCAGGCCACAGTGTCAGTGGAAGAATTTTAAGTTAAGGGCCAATGGCTTTTTGTCCTTTGGCAGTCACTTTGCTACTACTGTCATTCTAAAATCACCACTAGAAGCTTAAAATTGCTGTGCCAAGTCCCATCTTCTTATCTCCAGGATGGGAGGTGGTGGGGCAGCCATCGCCCTGTCTGCACTGGGCTCCCTGGCTCCAGTGGTGAGGAGCAAATGCCAACTTTCCCCACCCTCCTCATTTTCTGCCAGCCCTGAATTCCAGCTCTAGGAGAATTTTTGATGGGTGTGGGACTCAGTCCGACAATGCCGTAAGCAGAGCACAGTACTCGGTTTACACCTGCCAAAACCTGTTCTAAATAGGTCAGATCTATACTTTCTGATTCTAAAGTTCCTTGGGGAGAACCCACCCCTTTCCAGGAAGTGTTCCAGATTTTGTTTTTATTTTGTCTTTTTTAAAAGAAATTCTGAGTCTGAGGTGGAGACCTTAAAAATATCTTTCCTCACCTCTCCTTGCAGAGGTATTCCCCTGGGAATTGCAGAAAGCATTAGTCTCTTTAGCTTGGCCTAACAAGGCTGCCTCTCTATTTCCCTTCTACCAGTCAACGTTTATCTGCTTATAGAATTTACAGCAGAACTCATTTTCATCACAAGCCACTGATACTTCAGAAATTATATGTGACCCCCTTGTCTCTGTACACCAAGTGTCCAGCAGAATCATAATCAGTGTCACAAGTATATTGGGTTCAGTTTTAAGGACTGACATCTCTTTTTGTAATAGTTATGCAGGCTTCAGGATTTTTAGCAATCCCTGAAGAGGTCACCATGTAGACTGTGGATAAATATCAGAACACAATCTCTTGTGTGTGAGCAATATCATTTCCTTTATTTTATACTATTCAACATAAATATTGACATGATTATTTTATGATAACAATTAGTCATGATAACATATTCATTCTCAGACCACCGTTTTACTAGACTGGTGGAAAATCTAACATCAATTATTCTTAAGGCTTCTGAACCTATCCCTTTGATTTGATTGTCAAAATTCTTCCAGGATCTTCCTTAGGACTAAGTCATTGATTAGGATGGGAGATGCCCCTGGGTTATTCTCTTGGCTTTATGTTGTGGTAGCAAGACTTCTGAGGGCCTGATGAAAGACAGGGATGCTGGCAATGGAAAGTTAAGAGGTAGCCCAACAATCAGAGATGGTGGCTAGGTGGGGAAAGAATGAGGGTCTAGACAGCCCAGTCTCTTATCTTGGGACACAATCAGTCATGGTACTTATGACAAATAGAAGATATAGGAGAAGAGAGCAGAGTTGAGAGGAGAGATGATAACTAAATTGGGAGACCTAAATCGGGAGACATGCTAAGTTTGCTGTGCTTATTAACATTTGAATGGACATATTGGAAATGTGGATCAGGAGAGAGATTTGAGCTAAAAATAGTAAGTAGAGAACACGGCCAAAGGGAGAAGTCTACAAACACCGGTGCTGTAGAGTGTGCTCTCCTTTCTGTCCAACAGCCACAAACCTCTTTCAGACCATGTTCTAGCCAAATTGCTCACTCTTCCTCCAGGAGTCTGGCACTGAGGTCATCTTATGGTTGCCAAACATTTACACGTAACCTTTGAATAGCATGCAGGTCAGGGGTGCTTACGCGGTGCAGTCAAAAATCTGCTTATAACTTTTGACTCCCCCAAAACTTACCTACAGTTGGTCTATTGCACCTATAGATTCAAACAACAGTGGATCAAAAACAGTACTTTGACCCCTGGACCTGCAGTTAGGAAGTTGTGTTCAGTAACACAAAATACTGTTTTTGATCTGATCTGTAGTTGATTGAATCTGTGGCTGTTGAAACCCACAGATGCTGAACCCCACCCTCCATACAAAGGGCCAAATGCAGGTATTGAAAAAAATTTGCATCTGAGTGGACCTGCACATTTCAAACATGTGTTGCTAAAGGGTCAACTGTAGTTCTGAATCATACATCTGCTGGTGGTATTCTTTCTTCACTCAAAAATCTTCTGTGACTCCTCTTTGTTTAACCCAATCTCTTTAGTTTGGATTTCATGCTCCTCTCTAATCCATTCTTCCACTTCAGCTTCATTTTCCTACCTTCTACCAGACATATCCTTAGTCTGAAGCAAAGGCCATTTTCAGATTCTTTAACGAGACCATCCATGTCCCTACCTCTATGCTTTCCTTCGCTGTTTATGTTGTCCCTTTCACATGGAATTCTCTTTACTTCAAAATATACCTGACAAAAATGTTATTCATTTACTTTTCCCTATATATATTATGTTTCTTGTTTGAGCTCTTGCTCTTGATCACTTGTTGAAGTCATATATTAAATTCTGACATTTTTTTTTTTGGTCTGGACTAGGCCATAGATTCATAGATTCTCTGTATATTAGAGTTGGAAAGAACTTCAGAGCTCCATTGATTCAATAATCTCAACATTATGTTTTAGCAGAATGTACAATTGAATACCAACTTTCCCAATTTTCAAAAAAAATAATTGATAGAATTTTCTGAGTTTTAATTTTACCTATTGGGGTAGGCAGCCTTTAAGATGCCTCTTTCCATGATCCCCACTTCTGGGTATTCATACCTTTGTCTAATCCCCTCCCCTTGACTGGGCTGTACTTACCAACTTGCTTATTACAAATATAATACAGCGGAAGAAATACGATGTCCCTCATTTACTTACAAAGGATGTTAGAAGGGCTGGAAACACAATCATGTAATTCAAATATTTAGAGAAATGTTTCAAACTTTCTTAGACTATTAGAAATATATCATGAATATCTGTGGTATAGTGCTTCTTCATACAAAGTTTACAGTATTTAAAGGAAAATTAGCCTATGACTTTTTTTTGATACTGTAATATTTAAATGAAGTCCCTAACCCCAGTGATTAAAAAGACTTTTGCTCATATGAGGGGCAGAATATGTTTTAATTGATATTCTTCAAGGGCCAATAGATACATGCTTTTTGACTTTCTATGAGCATCACATCTAACTTCTCCTATGCTCTATACTATTAGCATAATACAAGGTCTGTCCAGAAGGTATACAGCCATGTAATATGAAAAATAGAGACATTTACTGAAGAAGAGACAAGACACAGGAAACACTGTACATAGGACAATGATGCCTTAGTCCCCTCCAAAGTGGTACATTGGGGCCTCACACAGTTCTCCCAATTGCCATCAGCTGCCCCATCTTATTTTCCTGAGTCTCATCCACAGTCTGGAATCGCCTCCTTCTCAAAGTTGATTTTAGTTTTGGGAAAAGGCAGAAATCACAGGGTGCCAAATCTTGGTTGTAGTGGGGCTGAGTCACCTGGGCAATTTGATGTTTTGCCCACAAACTCTGTGTGAGACATGATGATTGAGCAGGTGCATTGCCATGATGAAGCTGCCAATCACTAATTTCCCATAGCTACTGCCTTCTGAATTGTCTGAAGAGTTTCCATGGAGGAATGTTAAAAGTTAATGCAAAATTTGATGCAGACTCATTGCTCTACTCGCTCAGTCATTTTGAATGCAATGGCCACACAGTATACATGCTCACTTAATGACATGTACTGTGCCCACTGATTAGAACAGTGAAGCTCTCATTGTTCACACATGTGCATTCCAGTCCACTCTCCTTAGCCGCCAAGTTATATGAAAGTCATGTAAACCATTCTTGTTTTATTAGCAATGACTAGACTTTTTCCATACAGACCTTGTATGCTACAGTAGATATTATTATTAACTTTTGGGTAAGACAAATCAGTCATTTCAAAGAAAATCTGAATTATACAGTGGTAGGTAAAAATAGGTTTCACAGTTGTTTATATAGAAATACAATTAATAAATAATAATACAAGAATAAACTCTGTTTCATGTACTCACAACTATAAACCTACTTTTGCCTGCTCCTATATTGGATGTGTATAAATTTCACATATTTGGGTGACACTAAAAAAAGTTGTGTGTGGCTACAAATTCACCTGGAAATTGTACTTTAAACCTTTCCTTTTCTTTAGTATATATTTCTGTTATGCTCAGTGCTTTTTTGGTGGCGTTTCTCTAATAACATTAGGTATAAAACTGCCTTTGTAAGCTTTGTCTTATGTTACATATACTCTTTCCTTGGGCCTCTCTGGGTCACAATGAATCTTGGCGTACTTTTCAATTTGGTACAATTTATTGAATGTGTATTGTTTTTAGAAAATTAGGTTTCTGTTGTTATTACTGTTGTTGTTTTTCCCCCATAACTAATGTGAAGTCAGCAATTTCATTTTCCTCACTCTGAGTGCTGTTGTCATCAGCTGTCCCTGTATAATGGCTTTTGATATGTCCCATTGTGGCACATTGGACCCTGTCCCTCGTTAATCACTCATTTTAGGAGACTGATTCTGGGCAACAATGATTATATTCTCTTTTCACTTCCAGTGTTAAAATTCTTGGCAGTTCATTTTTCTCCACCATTTTCTGGGGGCTGCAACTTCAACACCCAGCCACATTACAATTCTCAACGGAATTGGCAATGCCTCTTTTCTGGTTATCCTTAGAGAATTGTCTTAACTACTCCAAGGGCCTGGGACCTTGTAATGCTGAGAAAAATTTTTAGGTTCCACATGACCCATCCCTATGCAAATTGTTTTACAACTTGCTTTTCCCATGTTTTGTAAGAAAAGAGGCAGCACCTTGGAGCTCTTTGAAAACATGTTCTAAATTCTTTCTTACAAAGTGCTTCTAATGCACATTACAGTGAAAAGTTCTTGTATAAAACTATTCCTTGTGGGCCTTTGTGGATAAATTCGGTGATCTAAGAAATCAAGATATTCATGAGTCTAAATGATCCTAAATTTGCATAAGCATACACATTATTAATTTGTTATATCTTCTTTTAATCAAAGAATACCTTATGGAGATACGTATGTAGCAGTGTGTGTGTGTGTGTGTGTGTGTGTGTGTGTGTGTTAGAGAGAGAGAGAGAGAAAGAAAGAGAGAGAAAGGGGGAAAGAGATAGAAAGAGGTGGGAGAGAACGAGAATGTATGCACACACCATACGGATATACTTTAGGGGATATTTGTTGACATCTCTCAATCTTCTTGCATCTGGATGGAACCATGTTGAAAAGATGGGAACTTTCTACCAGTTGGATTTTAATATTTTGTTTTTGGCTGAAATATGAAAGAAAAACAGTGAAAAAATCTAGTTTGCTAGTTATTAAGATTTTATAAAGACCTTATGATGTATATTTACATATGTGAATATGAATAATTGTATGTATACAATTTGTAGCAAAACTTACTCTTGCTTCATGTTTTATCAAAAGTGATCCAATTGGTATGTATTGCCCAAAGAATAGAACTGAGGAAATATAATTTTTGCTGTGTTAAAATAAGCTCTCTTCATAGTATTTTTATCCTTGATATCTGCAATGCTTATTCATTTCCGTAGCCAGAGACAGGAAAATGCGTGTTTCTCCATCCCCTACCCAGGACAGCAAAAGTGTACATGTGGTCACTCACACTGGTTTAAAAAATAGCAAAAAGAATAACTTCAGAGATCAATGTGTTTTCGTCAGAACCATAAATTGTTAGAAACTCTAATAAGAGATTGGAGAGTTTGGAATATTTTTCTTTGTTTTATAACAAATTTTATTAACTAGCTAATTATGGTAGCTTTGCTGGAAACTTTCTACAAAGTTACATTTTGGCCCCTCCATTTTTACTTAATCATGGAGATGGGGAATGTGCATAACTCATGGTTATCATAATATATCATAAGATATATTCTTACAATTTATCATTATATATAATTACCATAAGATATATTCACTAAGATTGATGCTTTCCATGAATAATCTAGACATGTAAGACAAAGCTTTTGGGGCAACTTTTTGAGATAGCTGTCACGACATTTCAGTACAAGGTGGAATAGGTCTCAGAGCATTAAACTACCAATTTAAGTGGAATACTTTTTTTTTCAACAGCTAATATTGACATTACATGTCAGGATCAACAGTGACTTCCTGTATTCAGTTGGAGGTGAATAGGGGAGCAGAGCTTACGGGTTTCTTGTGCCTGGCTCTTCCCTGTGGCAGAAGGCAAGGGCAGCTGCTGGCCCACAGCTGGGTGCACTGAGACAACCTCCCGGTAATGCACAGAATCTGGAGACCCTGGGGTTTTCTTACTCTTGTAGTGGTGGAAGAGGAACATTTTCTGCAAATTTCACTTCATTTACACATATATAAAATATACACAGAGACAGGATGGCGTAGCAAAAAGAAATATTAAAATGTGCCTGATCTCGCCAGCATTAAAATCCTGAAGCAGGATTCTTGTATCTTGTGACCTGTAGACTGTCAGTAACCCAGGGATGGGCAGGCTGTCTGAATAGGCAATACACTGCTTTTAAGGCATGAAGTACGAAAGTTGAATAGAGGTTATAGTTTTGGAAGAACGATTACTGGATGGTTTCCTGGAAGAAAGAAGTTGTGAGGCAAGATTAACAGAAGGAGTAAGAAGACTCTTGGTCCACAGACTGAAATCCATTATGATTCAGGATCTCTACCACAATTTCAGTGGTCTGTTTTACTGCTCAGTGGATATGTTGCTTACTTTTGTTGCAAGGATAATGTCTTACTTGAGTCCAGAATAGCTCACACATCTCTCTTGTGTTTAGTAATAAATTGCCACTAACCATCAGGTAAAAGTTCATTTTACAAGATTCCAGATGGTGCATTTAACACCATTTTTAAGGCTTCCTGTAACTAGCTAACGTGTATAGTTAATGCAGATATATCTGAATTGCAGTATACTTTAATTCATATTTGTAGAGTTTTCCTTCCATCTTTCTTCAGATTTTTACCTTTTTGACATGGTTTTCTATTTTTCTGGACCCAGAAATTACCACTGACAGGATTTCTTTCAGATTTTTGTCAGTCTTTAAAGATACAATATTATGGCTTTCAAAAAGTTATTTTAAAATAGTTTTAAATTGAAGACAGCAGGGCTTTATTTGTTACCGGATAATCTCTAAATTCCAGCATTGTTTCTTCTTCATCGAAGTTTATAAGGAAATGTTTGTATTTGTTTTTTCCTTTAGGAAATGCCTCTATAATTTTATTTACTTTTAAGATTGTCTTGGGAAAATGGAAGGTTGTTATGTCCTCTTTAGTCTTAGCAAATTAAATCCCATGTAGCATTCAGGGTAACGGTTCCTAAAATCAAGGATAGACAATAATGATAGGCATCAAATCAGAAGACATAAATTTTTGCCACTGAAAATAAACCTTTGTTTGATGTAGAACTTTGGAAGTACTTAGTTGACATAGTAGGAAACAGTGACATTCACTAGGGATAAATTTTTTCTTTCTAAAATTAATTTATTAAATGAATTCATGTCCATGATCTAGAGGGAAAGCATATAAGGAAAATTGAAAGTGCTACCATATAAGCAAATATTTTTTTATTTTGAATTTGGATAGTCTCATTTCTCTGGAGATTTGAAGACACTCCGCAGAAAATTTTAAATCTTCCAAACAAAAGACAATAGATTGTAAAATGTAAACTCCTACCTAAACAGATTATAATCTCTAAGACTTTTTAATATACCCAGATATAAGCACTAGCAGTTAAAGAGGAAAAATACTTAATATATGAGAATCTCACCTGGCTGGACACCAGGAATGAGACTTTCTATAAACCTTGATTCTTTGAGACTTAGGTCCATTTTTTTTTTTTTACTCATACTGACATTTGAAGTTAGGGGTTGAACCTCAAATATGAAACATTTTGAAAGTACTACATACTCTGCCATATTATGGAGGAATTGAGAGTCCAAGCTACACCGGCCAGTCACTGAAATGTGATTAACTCTGGGAGGGATGGGAAGAGAATGTGCAGACACCGCAAGAGGGTGAAGACTCACCGGAAACACGGAGGCCGGCACTGTAGCTCCGTGAAGGGTAATAAAATGTGGTGAATCAAAGTACTTCCCTCATAGTATATTTCTGAGCTTTAAGTGAAAAAAGTATACGTTAAATACTAGAAATACTGTGTAACATATGGCAATTGCTCTACTAGTATGTTGACACTGTTGCGATGAGTGCAACTACAGAGTATTTAAATATAAAATTTCTACATGTCTTTTTTTTCCTACTTTATTACTCACTTGCATGGAATAAACATATCACTTTCTTAACTATTAGGAGAACATATGCATTGAAATAGAGTTAAAATTGACAGACTTCTGGTAGTATTTTGCAAGATCTTTGAAAATCCGTTTCTTTTAACTCAAAAATGGCCACAACTGTAGAAAAAGTTATTTTGGAAGTAGAAGTAATGTTTATTGATGGGGGGCATTTAATGCCTTTTCATTGATAGATAACAGGCATATATATTCAAATCTGTCATCCGAAATCCCTGTGGGAGGGAGAACGGGAAGGAAGTGGAACAGAAAGGGGCGGGGGTGGGAGGAGCTGGCTGCGGCGCGCGCGCACGCTCAGAGGCGGCGCCGTTTCCCCCGCCCAGCGCACTGCCGGTTAGGAGCCCGCAGTCAGAACGCCCTGTGTGCCCTTGTGCGATTCCTTTCCTCAGGAAAATGTTCTGAGCAGTCACGCACAGTTCCAGACCCACAGACACTGTGTTTCCACAGTGCGTAGTTTCTGAAGTTCTTGCCCTGACCTGAAACGCCGGGAATGCAGGGAGAATACAAAAGAAAGTCTTAAAAGGAATTACACCTTCTTGGCTTGTTGAGTCATTTACCTGCTATGATGGATCTGTTCATTACTTAAAGCAATTCTGTAGCTTTTGCAGTGTTTAAGGGAGCGCATAGAGATTTTACCTGTTTTGGTTAATTGATTTAGCCTGTGGGTCACTTGTAGTAGTTAACGAAATCCCCTTTCCAGATACCCATGCTGCAGTCTTGGGCTGCTTTTTAGCTGGTGATATGTGGATAAAGGAAAGAACAGCTTGTTTTATTGGAAATAAAGCAAAAAGCCTTTTGAGAACGGGGAAGCTGCAACAGAGCAAGCTCAGCACTGATTATTTTGCACAGAAAGACCCAGTAATTTAAAAACCATAAATGCTGTCCTCTGAAATGTACATCATGTTAGATTAGCCTCCTTGTAATAAGCCATCGGTCGCCGCTGTTCTAGATTTTGACCGAATTATAGGTTGGAGTCACAATTTTAATTACAAGGAGGAAACTTAAGCATAAGAATAAGAAAGAATCTATATTTTAGTTTCATCTAAGTTAAAACTATAAACTGTTTTTATAACCATCTTTATGTCTGTGACTGTTAAGTATTTTTAAAAATCATTAGTTCAATTAATTGCCTGGCAGTTCACTTGATGAGTAGATTTGGGCAAACAGCAGGCCGGGGGGTGGGGTGGGTGGGTGGGGGTGTGAGTGTGTGTGTGTGTGTGTGTGTGTGTGTGTGTGTGTGTGTGTCTCTTAGGCCCATGTGGGGTGTGTGGGTGTCCAGGTGGAAGAAATTACACTATCTAAGAAGTAAACAGGTTCAGTGTTTTTTCAAAATACTCCTGATCACAGTATGTGATTAGTGCAGATTTACCTCTTAGAACTGTGAAGCGGTAATGCCCTAGGAAAGAGGTCCAGAGAGCATGTGGGTTGCATCAGTGAGAGAGTTCATGTTCCTTTTACTGCCCCCTCATTTTCACACTGTTTCTACTGTCAGAAAGTTGGGTTATCAAAAAATCACAAGGATGCCACAACGGTTGCTTTTCTAGCTTTCAAAAAATATTTTTCTTACTTATTCATAAGTTTGACATTATACTTACATATCCAGGTCATGCTTATAACAGACAACTCTGTCAAAGGTGAAGGGAGAAATTCACATCAAAAGCCCAGGTCTAGGACCTCATGGCTGTAAACCATGGTGATGTCTATTCAGAATTCTCTTGTTCTGACTGAGAACGTAAAGCTCGGGAGAGGGGCCCTTGGAACAAAGGCATTGTGCTTCATTGTAAAATAGTCTTAAATGTTTGTGACTTCCCTTAATGTGTCAGAACGGCGGTCCCACAATAATGAGATAACAGAATTACTTTTCCCATTAAGTTATTGTGCAGTATTGCTACTGAAAAATTCATGGAAAAAAAAATGAGGCAGGTGAGCTTTGATGATCATATCTTAAAAAATAAAATCAGCTTATAAAGAGATATTTCTGCTAATTCATAAGTGAAACGTCCAGTGATAGAGCCTCAGATGAATTTTTGTTTGGTGTTCTAGTAAAAGATGTTATGAAGTTTTCCAGCACCATCTTAGGACATGTTATTTCTCAGGTTTAATTTTCCTTTCTTTTTATGAGTGGCTCAGATTTCAAAGAAGCGAAGTATTCCAAAACTATACACGGGGCAAAAGGAGGTTTGTAGTTCATGTTCATTAACAAAATGAGTCTGCTTGATATCACACACAAGCGCAAATCCTGATTCATGCAGTCTAAAGGCGGCATATTAGATGCACCAAATGAAAAGCAGCATGTAAAAACAGCATAAGTTTCATGGAACAAAATATCCATTGGTGAGCCCAAGTGATGCAGAGCATGGCCTTAAGCATTCACACATTTCCCTTCGGATTATCCAGGCTATGTATACCATGCGTGTAGCCTTACATTTTAGGATTAAAGTATTTTCACGTGTCTGAAACAGCCAGTCCATGCATCATTCCTTCACTCAATTTTCTATGTTGAAATAAAGATTTTTTAATAGATAAGTGTGCTTAAGCAAGAGGGAGTTGGAGGGAAAATGTTAGTTTGTTGTAAAAGAGAGTAATAAGGTCCTCCAGCAATAATGAGGGTAATTAGCTAAAGAAAATATTTGCTGCCAATAAAAGAAACTACAAACGTGTATGTGAGATGTAATTTCTATTATTTATAATTTTATATGTATAAATGCATATGCATATATAATTAGATTTATTTGTGCTAAAAGTTTAGAGGTTTATCATTACTAACTATAAAATCCTGCCAGCTTGGATTCTATACTTTACACCTGATGAGTTTTTCTGAAGGAGAAAGAGCATAGGAAATGCAGCCATAGCCCAGTTACAAGCCCAATAGCAATGCATCCCTCAATTCATGTAGATTAGATTTCCCAAATTTGACCTTTGCCTGCTTCATCCCTCTGTTGGATCAGAGCTCCTTTGTGTGCAGCAAGTGCACTATTTTCATGGGAACTTGGTTGCCTTCAGTAAGAGGCAGTCACTGAAAACACCCACAGACAGATAAGGTTTAAAGTGTAGTGTTGTTTTCTTCTTTGAAATTGTTTTTAGAGGTGGCAACAGTGTAGACTATTTAAAATGGTTGGAATCTGTGCATTTTGATGACTCCATTTTTTGTGCCACCTGTGAGAGTTAGAAAGTGTAAGAGGACCTCTGCTTCTCAGAGTGTGAGCACATGCTCAGAGGTGTTCACATTGGCATATGAAATAGTCGTCTTGGGGTTCAAGGGGCAAAAATGAGAAAGCAAAGGGCTTTCTTGAAGCATTTATATGCTTCCATGAAGAGTGTATTACATTAGATGTTAATATTAGTTACTGAGGCAGAAATCAAGTAGAAGGAGGAGAAATATAGAAGTGGCTTTTTTCCTGGTGCTTTTTCCTCAGGATGCTGTTTTCCAGTGTTTAGGAAGAAAATCCTGTGAGTTACTGATGAGGCAGCTGTAAGCAGAGGAAGTAACAGACGTAATGAAAATCTCAGTGCCTGTCCTAGACGAGATCCCAGCACTGGTTGTGTGAGCGTTATTTACACAAAGGGGTACCGGTAGATACATTTGATCAAATTCTGTGGGGCCCCTACATCAGAATTCAGGTTTGCATTTTGACTCTGTGCTTACAAACACATGTCTTTCTGATGCTTTTACATAAGCCACTGTTATATCTTAGTTTTTGTGGGATTTAAGGTTGTCAGTATAATGGCATTTTACTATTTAATGTAGCTGTTCTATTATGTTACTCTTTATTTAGTGTCATCATGATTTATTTCACTAGATACACTTTAGGATGATCAAAAGAGATAAACTAAATTTGATAAGTTATGCCATTTGGGGAAGAGATATGCTTTAAAAACCTACATAAACACCCCAGTTTTAATAGTAAAGTAGAAATGTGTAATTTAATTTTTAGTATTCTGTGTCAGCAGGGTTGTGGGATTATTCCCCTTGGCTTAAAAAGTTAGAACAAAACTAGAAAATCAATAAAGTGTCAACATTCATCATGCTGATGTTGGTGTACAAATGTGCACCTTCTGGAATATTAACGTTATGTCTTTAAGTTACATAATCTATGACTCCCCCCTGCAATTTTCTTGTTCTTAATAGTTTTATTTTATTTTTGCCACTTAGCAGTCCTTGGTATGATCATACCCTTCTTCCATCTCTGATGTTGTGTCTAGAGGCATTTGTACATTATGCTGAAGATTCCTTTTGTAGGTACAGCCATACCCATGTAAGTTCTAAAAGTATTATTATAATACATTTATAGTATGTAATAGTTTATGGTAACTGATTTAACTGACAGCCAGTGCAAGCACCTGAAATGTAAGGTCATAAAAATTAAAAATCTTGGATGAGCTCCGTAGAGCGATTTATCTGAAATGAGTGAAGCTGAAGTCTATGGAAGGACTTGAGCCCTGGTTGAGTCATAGTAATGTGATAACATGGCATATGTTTTAGTTAAATTTGCAGAATAATATCACTATTTTTATTTCATTTTCCCCTTCATCACTTTCACCTTATACTTACAGCGTTAGAGTGATGTGGGCATTTGGAGAATCATGTAAAGAAAAACTGATTCTGGGAATATGGTGAGTTTGGGTTGAGTGGGGTCCATTTATACCATCCAGTCACTTTCATGGGTGGTTCTTTATCAGTAGCTGGTCCACGATGGGAAAGGCTCCTAGCAATGATCCTATTGCTGGCTCACCTGCAAGTTTTAGGACCAGAGGTCACACCGTGGTATGAACATCTCCCAGGTCGTCAGACACTGGGAGTATTTAAGTAGTAGAAGAAAAACTAGGTTTGAATGTGT
Organism: Pteronotus mesoamericanus; assembly: GCF_021234165.1. Lineage (NCBI taxonomy): Eukaryota > Metazoa > Chordata > Mammalia > Chiroptera > Mormoopidae > Pteronotus > Pteronotus mesoamericanus. The sequence continues at coordinate 20,179,448 of NW_026555310.1, forward strand.
GGAGCCTTTCAACCGAAGGTCATTGGTGTCAATTCTGCACTTGACAGGAATCCCCAACTTGGGTTGCCGGGAGGAAGGAAACTTTATTCAGTGCAAACAGCTCAGTTGTGATATAACATGTGCCCTGGGGTGACAGGCCTGGGGCCAGGCCCCTGTCTGACTAGACAACTCTGGTTAGCCCTGGTCTGCTCCTCAGTGTTCCAGCTCCAGCCGGGAAAATGCAGTCTTCTGTCTTCAGTGGGAAGGGAAAGTGCACTCCCTGAGCTAGAGGGGAGTTGACTTACAAAGGCAGAAGTCCCCACCCCATTCCCTGATTGGTCTTTCCTCATGGAAGTGAGGATTCCAAATCTTCCAGTTTTATTGGTCCAAAAGGCACTGACTGTCCTGATGGGTCAGAGTGGAGCTGCTCTGGTTGGTTGGTGAAGAAGCTGATGAGGATATAGTTGTACAGTTTCAATTGGATGGGAAAAGTCTCAATCCTATTGGTTGAAATAGGATACCAGGAGCTCCTTTATAAGGGCTGGCACAGAGGGCAGAAACACAGTGCAAGCGGGCAGTTCAGTGTGGAGGCAAGTACTTCAGTGCAGGCTTTCCTCTGGAGTGCGGTTTTTGTGAGAGGCCCCTGAGTAGACATAACTATTATCTCCTGTAAACCTATTTTTTAAATTTGAGCCCAGAAGCCACTGGGAGCCCTTCTTAGTAGGTGTCTTCCTTTTTGGAGTCTGCAAGCCAGAAGCTAGTCTGTGGAAAAGTTTTTCAAATCTTGTATCTCATAAGAAACTTGATAAAGATTTTCTCAAATTTGATATAGTCTGAAAATGTTATATGACCTTACCAAAAACAAGTTGTAATGAAAGAATCTTTTTTTCAACTATCAATAACATCAAGGATAACAACAAAATCCTATCAACTATGCCTTTAGAATGATTAAATTACCTCTCTCTTGTATCTATAAACGTGTCTACGAAAGCCTCTTCATAAATTTCTATTCTGTACTTAAAATTCCCTCTGTGAAATTATGGTTGGCGTGAAAAGGTCATAATTTTATATTCCTTTAAGAAGAGCATCCCAAAATATGTAAGTTTTAGGTCTCACAAAACTATCCTCCCCTAATAAGGACACACTTTGCAACAGTTGCATAAATGCCAAGTAGCTAATGATCCTTTCATGGGTTTAAAACTGTGATAAAAACAATATCTGCAGATATTCTTTTGTTTGTTTTTGTTTTTTGTATTTTTTACTTTATTTTATTTTGTTATTGTTCAAATATATTTGTCTCCATTTTCCCGCCACTACTTTCCCCTGCCCCCCGCCCCCCGCAATCCTTTCCCACTTTGGCTTTGTCTGTGGGTCCTTTATACATGTTCCTTGACTTGACCCTTCCCGTCCCTTCCTCCCCGCCCCTTCCCTCTTGATTCTGTTGGTTTCTTTTCTCTTTCAATGTTGCTGGTTATATTTTCCTTGCTTGTTTGTGTTGTTAGTTAGATTCCACTTATAGGGGAGATCATATGGTATTTGTCTTTTGCCCCCTGGCTTCTTACACTTAGCATAATGCTCTCCAGTTCCATCCATGCTGTCGCAAAGGGTAGTAGCTCTTTCTTTCTTTCTGCGGCGTAGTATTCCATTGTGTAAATGCACCATAGTTTTTTGGTCCACTCACATACTGATGGGCACTTAGGTTGCTTCCAACACTTGGCTATTGTAAATTGTGCTGCTATGAACATTGGGGCGCATAGGTTCTTTTGAATTGGTGTTTTGCAGATATTCTTTAAATATTGAAAAACATGTGCCACATGACTATGGACTGTTTTAAATTGAGAGACTATCCTAAGTTTGATTCTAAGTATTTTTTAAAATCCCAGTCAAAATTTTATTTATGCAACTTTAAGTAGTTTTTCAAGTAGTGAAGCCTCAAGCATTATTTCCTTTTTTAGTCAAATTCTGTTGAAGAATATTCAATTTTTTTTTGCACCAAAATAATCCCTGAATTTGATGGAACTGAATAATATTGATGATATTAATGTGATTCTGACCCTAGGCTGTCATTGATCTTGGTATCCTGTCCCCATTGCTCACTTCTGGCTCAGGTAACAATGGTAAATAACGGAACTGGAAATGCCAGAAGCCTGTAGCACATTTCCCTCTACATAGCCCCAGCCTTCACTCGTCCCTTGCTTAGATTTCATTAGTTGTCAGCCTATAATCATGACTTGCTCAGACAGGCACTCCCCAAATGTTTGTTGGATGAATTACAGTAGTTATTTTATTTAGCGCTGTATTTATTGCTACTTATGCCTTCACTGGGGACTATAGGGCATATTCGTAGCATATTTATCTCCATTTTTCCTAGCAACTGCCTTTGGTATAGTGACACTAGATACAGCATGTGGTAGTGATAATATTGCTGTCCAAAAAAAAAATCAGTCTCACCAATCAGGAATATTGTGGTAATATTTTGCCATTTGATAAATATACTCCTTGGTACCTCACTTCCCAAGTCTAAGTACTGTCTGCCAAACCATACTGAATCTCTATTAAATCTACATGAATGTACCGTACTCATATATTAGAAAGCGTTGCAACTGGACTCAAGTCTTTTTGTTGGTCATGATTTCCTTGAATTTTTTGCTTTTGTTTTCTATTCCTTTATGAACACTTTATGTGAATAAGATGAACATTAGCAGATTTATCTACATCTCTTCATTTCTATTCTACAGCAATAGCTCCTTAGAGTAATATCTGAAGTTACAGTAATTTTCTTCATATCAGAGAGTTTCTAACTATGTTAATGGAAGTTAGACTGGTTGCAGAAACATTCGTGAGAACTACCTATGCTGTAACATTTAAACAATTTACTTGATCTCTCTTTAGCTTACCTGCTCATGCCTTTGGAACATTGATGTTGACCTTGTTGGAACTTTGTCTATAATCATGATAAACCCTTCAATAAAAATATAAGAGAAAATGACATTTAAATTTCCAAATGATTTGTTAACCCTTTGAATACTGTATGCTGGGCTAAGCCCATCTTAGCAGAGAGATACTCTTATGACATTGTATCCCTATATTATTGCCTTCAATGTCCAATAGCTAATGACTTCATATTTAAAAAACAATAAAAGAGAAATAATAACTATATAAACACAAGAAAATTATGAGGGTTGTCTATTACCTGGTAAAAAATGAGGAATAATTTTTAAAGGCAGCAAGGGATAGTATAAGTTGAGCAACCATAAAACTACAACCTTTTTTTTTCAAAGCAGTTATATAATTTTGGCCTTGTATCTCTGAGCTATCATTTCCTCATGTGTAAAGTCAGAAAATGCATTACCCTTACTTCTTTACCTAGCCTACTCCTAATTATCCTTCAAGATTCATCTCAGTCACTTAGTTTGGGAAGCTAGTGCTTCCCAAAGGGGATTCTGGGTCACTTTTTGTGTATACTACGTTGAAGCCCTTACAGTATTCCATTGAAACTACCTATTAATTTCTCTCTCTCTTTAGAGCATGAGTCTTTCAGGGGCAGGGACCATGCCATTGTGCCACCAGTGTGTCACTCACAGCGGAAGACAGAAAAGAAACACGACGAGGACACATGCTGAGTTCACATCCCAACTCTGAACCTAGATCTTAGGTCCAACACTGACAATTCTGTAGCCTTGACCTAGTTACTTAATTTACATAGGTCTTTGTTTCCTCCTGCGGAATAATGATAATAATGGCTGCCTCATCAGTGCTACTGTCAGAATAAACTTAAGTAATATTTATTAAGCTTCCAAGAAACTGCCTGGTATATAGAGCATTCAGTCGATGCTATTACTACTATTATTATTAGCTAAATACATTTTTGTTGAAATAAACTTCACATAGTATTGTTTGTTCAGATATTCAAGTCTGTGGTCATTCCACTCTATTTACTAAGAAATAAAAATAGATACTTTTAGCCTTCTGAATTTGTGTATGGGAACAAAATGGCCATCTGTTAAAATGGTATGCTTAATGTTTGTATGCATTGTTAAGGACTGTGAAGGGCTAATACATTAGCCTGCCACCGTTCCATGGATGCTGGCAGAAGACACTGGAATCCTGGATCGAAGACAAATGACAATTTATCACTCACAGCAATAGTAGTAACAAGAGTAATAGTATTTGTACCAGTTCTCTGAGCCCCAAATCCCACATGGTGATTTGAAGAGAGCCTGGTGATACCTACACTTTAGGGAGAGAAAATATGAGCTTAGGGAACTCAACTCTTTTATATCAAGCAGTAAGCATGACTAACCTTTGCCATTAAGTGAGACATTATCCTTATAATATGGATGATAAACAAAGCTGCCTTTTGCTATGGAGGGCGACACTATCTCTATCTTCTTTGGCTTTCTCTACACAGATACGCTAGAAAGGGTTGTCCTAAAGAAAGGCAGTTGGTGCCTTCACGCACAAAAATTACAGAAACATGAGACCCATATGAAAGGGTCTTTCAAAGTGGAAATTTACCATTCTATAGAGTGGGTTTGTAGCTTTGCTTAGATTCTTAAAAGGATATGTGAACTAAAAGTTTGTCTCTAAATTGCTAATTCATTATTTAGGTGCTAACATGTCTGAGGACACCAAAGGGTAAACACCAACGAAGCAAAAGATACCGTGAGGTATCTTTACAACTAAGGCAACTCACTGCCCCTGAACCAGGGCTTTCATTTGGCTCATATTAAAACTGGAACTAAGGTCAGAGGTGACACCCTGGTCCCTGAGCGTGGGAAACAGAGTTGCAAGCCCTGGCTTTGGTGAGGAATGTTAAAAGGGTAGAGGCAAAGAGTGAGGGCGTTCTCTTTGAAAAGCCTTCGTTATCATGCCTGCTGAAATGATTTAGTGCATAAGAAGATAAATTCATTTTTAAGATTGGATGTGCATTGTGAAATTTTTTATATAAGCTATAACGGAGAAGCCAGAAGTTACTTCCTCAACTCAGATTTCTATTTTTCTTCTCATGTTATGGAAAGGTATGTTTCTGACTTTCCCCATTTGCATCACCCTATTTTCAACATTCTTATAAGCAAAGTGTTATAAACACCCTAGCAAATTGTTTTATGATCCATTTGTCTCAGCAATCGTGACCTCTGTCACTTGAACCACTGTTCAATGTATTGTCAGACAGCAAAGATTAAAGCATAGGTTATTTTATGGAATTGGTGACTACCCAAGAGCTGATAGCCTTATGCCAAAGCAGTCATTAGCACCCAGCAAATGTTACATTCTGAAGGCATTATTATGATTATGTAACAAAAATAAAAGACAAAAACAGATGGCTTAAATAAAAATACTGCTAATCCAGGGTTTTTCAACCTCAGCACTATTTACATTTTGGACCGGATAATTCTTTGTTGTGGGCAGCTTTCTTGTGCATTGTAGGATGTTTAGAGACATCCTTGGACTCTACCCACTAGATGCCAGTAGTGCCACCACCCCCCTTCCCAAACCCCAGTCACAATAAAAAAATGTCTGTGGATATTGCCAGATGCTCCACAGGGGGCAAAATCACCCTCGGTTGAGAACACTCTGCCATTCCCATTTGTAAAAGTAAGAATACTTGGAACATTCTATCCGTGAATGAGAAAGTAAATAGAGAGTGCAGCATAATCCTGATAAATGTTCATAATTCCCTCAGTGTATTAATGCTTCCACAGTTTGAGGGATTTGAAAATGACCTCTCTGTCAGTTCCTAATACAGTGTTTGTGATCTGTGTCAGAGCATCGTAGACAGGAAAGAAGTCTGGACTTGGCTTACTGTCTTTTTTCTACTGTTTTGTGGTCTTATAATTTGGGGTCAGGTCATAATTTTCCTGGTGGGTTTTGTTTTTTTTTTAATTTGCAAGAAAGGGCTCATTCCCTGTCATACCTGCCTTTGAGAACTGCTGTGTAGATCAAATCAGAGAGTTTAAGTGAAACACCTTGGAAAGTCTAAAGGGCTTTATAATTGTTAAGACGAGGAAAAGTAAAATGACTTTGTTTTAAGAAATCCTTGAAAATTTTAGAGTACTCCTTGAAATAACTAGGGGAACCTCCAGGGCATTACAAAAGAAGGATTTAAAAACCACTTCTTTTGAGGATGCCCTTTAGCCCTGCTTAGCTCACCTCTCCGTGTACCTGTTGCCCTGGGCTGAGTGGCTGGGACAGAAGGCGCGGTCGGGGGAGTGCGGAAGGGCTTGGCTGACAGCAGCAAGGAAGCAACACTCAGTGTTCAAAAAGCAGAAGTACTTTGTTCATATTTCCTCAGTATCTGAAAAGTATCTATCAATTGCGTAACAACAGAATTTAAAAAGGACAAAAAATGACGTTAATATTGTACATTTTTAAAAATTGCTAGCTCTGGCCAGGTAGCTCAGTTGGTTAGAGCATTGCCCTGATATGCCAAGGTTGCAGGTTCAATCCCTGGTCAGAACACATACAAGAATCAACCAACAGATGCATAAATAAGTGGAACAACAGATCAATGTTTCTCTCTCCCCTTTCTTTCTCTAAAATCAATAGAGAAAGATGATGTTGCTGATTTAAGTAATTACATATCTGACATGATGTTATGTATCTTTTGTTAACAAAAAATACTTTGTGTTTTATTTAATAGCTTCATTTTTTGGTCTAAAACATAAATATGCATTCCCTATGTGATGATAAAACTATTTTAATGCAGAATGTCTGCACATTTTTCTCCTTAAATATTTAGTGCTAGTACTCCTTACTTGAAATTGTATGAAAATATATGCCTCAACTTTAAGAAATAGAATAATTTAGTCTCAGATTAGAATGGATCTTAAAAGCTAGATGATCCAATCTACCATTCAATTCAGAAATCCTGCTATCAGACCTCTGACAGGTTCCCCTGCAGTCGCTGCTTGATCTCCTACCTTTCCTCTCTGTAGACTGTATATGGAAGATATTTTAGATGAGAAAACTGAGGCATAGATTGTTACAGGACTGTGTGCAAGATCCCTTGGCAGCAAGTAGTAAATCCAGAAAGTGTCCCATTATGGCTGAACCCGGAGTCCTTGCTTAAACTTTAAATCATTTGGCTGATATCCAACCAATCCCTATTGCTGGATAACTCATGTATGAAGGACCCATGGACAAAGACAATGGAGGGGGAAGGACGGAAGGTGGAAGGTAGAAGGTGGGGGCTGGGTAGGGAGGGGGAGAGTAATGGGGAAAATGGGGACAACTGTAACTGAACAACAATAAAAAAGAAAGAAAAACTTTTTAAAAAGTTATTTTCATAATGTGCTGAAATCTACTTCTCAGTAACCCTGCCATCAAAACAGAAACGAAAATAAAACAACACCTTGTTCTTTCATGTAGAGCAAGAGACAATATATCTAGTCTATACTTTTATAAATGGCAACCCTTAAAATATCTGCATCTACTTAATGATTGTCCCCTCCCCTATTCTTAAGTTTGGTCTTTGTCTGCTGAATGCGTCTTTGCCTCTTCATTGCACTTGATTTAGCACGGTTGCCATACCCACAGAAACCTATGTTTCTGGTTGACCGTTTCTGGGCATTGAATACTTATCCAGTTTCCCACCTATAAGAAACTAGGGCTGAAACCATATTTGAAATGTTGTTTTAACATAGCGCATTGATTTGATCTGACTTTGATTTGAACACTCTGACAATTATTAACTATATTCTCTTTTATGACTGCCACCTCTGAATCTTTTTTTAAATATATATTTATATATATTTTAAGATTTTATTTATTTATTTGTCTATCTATTTATATTTATTTATTTATTTTTAGAGAGAAGGGGAGGAAGGGAGAATGAGAAGGAGAGAAACATCAATGTGAGAGAGAAATACTAATTGGTTGCCTCTTGCACACACCCCAACCAGGGACCAGGCCCACAACCTAGGCATGTGCCCTCACTGGGAAATGAACCAGCAACTGTAGGGGGCAGCTTTGAGTTGTATCTGAAACTGTAGCCCTGCACAAGGTGGAGCCTGGGAAAGGACCCATAAATCTTGGCCGAAATGCTGGTAATGCCGGAGGCTGGCAGGACCTGGTATTGACTCCCAAGGTCCTGCGGGGGAAATCAGACTTAGAAGTGAATTACACTCCTTGAAGCATGCTTTGTTTCTCCCTCAAGCTCTGCTAATTTTATACCAGATAACCAGCTCAAGGCTGGGAAAGAAATTTACAAAACTTCTGGACCCTGACCCAAATCCCACCTGGTGCCATTATGTTTGCTCAACCCGGACCGGAAGCAGTTCGGTGTGTTCCTGACATTGTCATCTTTAAACAACATCTATTCTCTGTAAGCTAAAGTTACTGATGTAATTAGATTACCTATACATTCCTGTTACCTACACCCCGCCTGTAATACTCTCAATAAAAGCCATTGAGCACAGGGGCTCAGGGCATTCCCCGCTGGAGGGAATTGCCATCTCCTTTCCTTGGCAGAAAATTGGTATCTGGAATGACTTGCTGTTTCATCCATAGCGAATCAGAGGACTCCACGGACGGAGGCCCCCACAAGCACCCTTTGCTTTACAGGGTGATGCCCAACAAACTGAGCCATGTTGGCCGGGGTTCTGGTTCTTTTCTTGCATTATGATTGTTGACATTCAAGATTACAAAATCTTGTGAACTTTCCTTAAAGTGAATCTTTTCATTTTGATATTTTTACAAAAAGATTACATATTAAAATAAGTTAAAGTTTCAGCTTGTATATTTAACTCAATCATTTAAATTTTAAGATTTTCTTTATTTTAAAATTCCTCACAGATTACAGTTCAGATTTGTTAAGTATATCTTCATTTAGCTTTATGATTACTGCATAATTATTCAAGTGTTTTGGATAAGATAAAATCATAAATATTATTTGTATCCTTTTCCATTAATTATTAAGCACATGTCTCTTTCAGGGAAATTTAATCTATATATCTGATTCATAGTCCCATAATTTTTCAAAATGTAATTTTGTAAGAGCCATCTAACATCAGTCATTTTTATGGAGTGTTTGTGTGTGTGTTCATTTCTAACATCAGAAGGTCATGTTTTTTTATGAAAAACAAATGCTTACATGTTAAACGTGTCTTATCTAAGACATAAACTTGGTTAACTAATCCCTGTCATCTACCACTGGAAAAACATATTTTCATTACAGATTGAGCTCCTTAATACAGACTGGCAGATTCCCATGATATTAGGTACTAGGGTATAATTTCTAGAAGTGGTAAGTAGGTCTCTGTGGTTCTTTCATTGGTCCATAGATTAAGATAAGTAAATAAAATAACAGGACATCAATAAACAATCAACAAGAGATACAGAATAAGAATAGATCATCTGGTAGAAGAATATATTATGAATATTATATATAAAGAGGTATACTTCAGACATGGCAAGTATTGGACCAACATGTTTGGGTTCATGTTAATGAAAGGGTCCTGTACTTTAGCTTGGCTTGCTTCAAGGAATCTATGAATAAAGGATAAATAATGGTTCCACAATAAGTGATAAAAAGTAAAATAAAATATGCACTCTCTATGGTACTCATTTACTTACAAGCAGGGACCAAGCAGGAAGAGAGGAGCCATTGTGATTATTTGAAAAGGGGGCATGCAGTGTTGTCAAACTGTTATACATTGACAATTATAAATTTTAAGCAGCAACCTAGATGTCTGGATCTACGAGTTACTACTACCCATATGCTGGGAGTCAAAGGGAAGAGTGAGGTCACTGGGTGGAAGCTAGAACAATGGGGACCTGTATGGCCAGAGGGGAAGCCAGGCAGAAATGCAGCTGCAGCCCGAGACACCTGGAGAAGTAGAGAAAGAGAAGCAGAAGGTTGACAGATGTTGATGCTTTTGGAGAATCTTGATTGGTGTCTCTTTTGTTTCAACAAGTATATGAAAGAGAGAGAGACAGGCCAGGGCACATGAGCACATGTGCAGGCACCAGTGCACCTTGGTGCCACACCCCCGCCCTCCACCCCTACTTGAAATCACCTGGAAGCCAAATGCCGGAGAAAGCCTGGGAAACTTGACCCACAGGGGCCAGAGAGTCTGGCTGACCCTCAGCCAGGACAAATGAGGCAGTGACTCCTCTTCTGCCCTCTACACAAAGTCCTAGCCAGACATTTCTGTTGCTCTCCATAACTTTCTGAACCTCTCAAAGGTACCCTGTATCTAAACCTAATTTTGTTGCTATAAAAGGGTGATTGAGCATACACCATGTAATCATTTGATTATTACATGCATCCTACATAGTAGACTATACAAGTACTACTAAATATTGGACAAGCTCCAGATCATTTGGAATATTATTCATAGTTTCAGTTTGAAATCCTTACTTTGCATAGAGAGTGAGGAGTTGAGCAAGGAATGATGATAATTAAAACTTTGGCCTCTTAACATAGTATTGGTGTTTGACACACATTAATTGCATTTAGTTGATAATAAGAAAAACCAGTACTTAAGATTTTATATGTTCAGCCATGAGTAGTGAAAATTAAAACAAAATGTAGCAAAATGGGAGTATGCTAGCTATATAATTATTTGAATTAACATATATTATTATCATATTGGAATTCATCTATACTAATTTTATATTAATAAGTGGGCACTTGGTTCTCAAAAATCTTTAGTTCTACAGAAGGTAGAGTTTACTACCAGAAATAACACTTTCCTAACCAAGAAAACTAGATAAAGTCTCTTCCGGTGCCATCCTGGATGGTTGTGCAGGAAACCTATTTTCTGAATGATCCACCTAAGGGTGCATCTTTCTCTTACTCACACAAAGCTGCTTTTTGTGTTGGCAACCGCCCTGATTTCCCAACGCTGATATTTTTGGGGGAAATATTGCTCAGAGAAGTTTCACGGCCTTCCGGAAAGAGGTTCGGCCTTTCTTGTGCCCATCAGGGTTCTCAGAGGCCTCCGTGCAGACTGCGTTGGCTCTGAGGAGGACAGAGCTACGCTCTGGTTTTAGAATTTCAGGTTTGCCTACTTGCATTTAAAGCCAAGAATCCTTTATTTACCTTTACTCCTCTCTTGTTAATCCTTTGTGTAATAGCAAAACATTTAATTATATTAAGCTCAAGATGGGGATCACAGAATGTTTTTTGTTCTCACATGATTATATTATGACTAGGACATGTTTTCAATGTATAGGTACTAATGTACCTTTGGGCTAATATGCACAATAGTATTGGTATATTTTTACAGAAGCTAATGTAGCATAATAACTTGGTTAAAGAAACTTGCATAAGGCCAGATTATTTACATTTTTTAAATATAATTTGACTTCTTTATATGAAGGCAAAGAGATTTTTCGATCGGGTCAAAGTGGTCGGGCTCTAGGACTGGATGGCAGTGTCTGGCTGTAGTGAAGTGTGCAGCTGTGGCATCAGAAGAGGTCGAAGCCCAGACCCAGCACTGCCGTAAGGAATTGATCAAGTTCCCTAACCTCCCTGTGCCTCTGTGTGATGACACATTTTCTGTGAAAATCAAGTGTAATGGATCTAAGTGTAAAGCATTTAGAAAGGTATAGTGTAGATGGCACTAAAACAATCTCTTATTAAAGTTTATTTTGGATTAAAAAATACCGACGTTCCTTGAGTTATTATTTGTTTTCATGCTCAAATTAGGTAATGCTTTTTTCCTAGACTTTCTGAACCCCCGTGCCTCTCTCTTTGTTAGTCTCTTACCTCCCTATGCTTCTGCCCTGTTCCTGTTCCTGAATTGCTCTGAGATAATGGATTTTTGATCCCAAACATCTGGCCATGTAGATATTTTGTGAGATGCTCCTTATTTCTTATTGTATATTCCTTATTTACTCCTTTCCCTCATGTTCCTAAAAATAACATGCTTATTGACCATGTATATTCCCTTTGTTTGAAGAAGATGCTATTGGAGAACAACATAGCAAAGTACAGTGGAGTTAAGATTTGGTTGGGTATTTCTGTAGCTCCTCCCAGTCTGAATCTCTGAAATTGAAAGATCTCTAATTTGATAGGTGATACTTTTGAAGTTAAAAAAGGAACACAGTTTTTCCCATAGTGCGTGCATGCGTGCGTCTGTGTGTGTGTGTGTGTGTTTGTGTGTGTGTGTTTACTCAACATGTGTATATTTTCTACTTTCCCCATCTGGCATCTGCTTGAGCACCAGCCTCACTAGCTGTTCTATGTCAAGAGTACTTTAGCCTTTTCATTATGAAAGAAAAGCAATGAAACAATATTAAAAAAAACAACTTCCTCTATCCTCCCCAACCTCACTTTTTGTTTTGCTGTTTCTAAGCAAGTTTCTTGCCATTTACCTTTGCATTTGCATTGCTTATTGATTGGCAATTTTAAAATTGTTTATTGTGCTCTTTTGTTTCACTGTTGAAGAGCTAAAACAAAAGCTACCAGGCCCTTCGAGGTATACATTTGCATGCGGTAAGCGTTGCCCGAGGAAAAAGTAATTGCTAATGCATATTTATGTGGCACAAATTTGCCATTTGTTTATGCATAAAATTATCAATAGTGCAGGGCAGCCCAGCCATAGAAAATGGTGACCTTTTTAGCTTAATAAATAGAAATCAGCTGTTATTGTGAAGAGATCAGCCATTTATTCTGCGTTGAGGGACATTGCCGGGAAAATGCAGATTGGGGATGGCAATATCATTAAATGGAAGGCCAGTGACCCTTTCGGTAGAGTCTATTATACTTTATCTAATAGGGGATAAATGACTCTGGTTGGCAAATGGAATAAAGAATAACAGTTTTTTTCCTTTTTTCTTTTGAAAATGTACAACTCTCTGAATTTTCAGCCAGTAAAACTGAACAGGAAATCGCATGCTGACCTGTTGCTAAAATTCTCTCAAAAAGTATATTTTAAAGTTGCTTTTTCTATTCATTATTCTCTGACTATTTTGATTTCAAATCAAATGCATTGGTACAAATCAAAGTACATTGAAACAAAGTAAGTCAAATGACATTTTTCCCAGGAAAGTAGTTCTTCCTTTAATTTTTCGCTTTCTTTGGATTTTTTAAACCGTACTTTTTCTTTTTCTCCTTTTATCCTCACCCAAGGACATGTTTTATTCCTTTTAGAGAGAGAGGAAGTGGGAGAGAGAGAGACAGAGAGACAGAGAGATACGTCAATGTGGCAGAGAAACTACGATCGGTTGCCTTCTTGTGCGCACCATGACTGGGCATCTAACCTGCAACCTGGGCATGTGACCTAACCGGGAATCAAACCCACAACTTTTTAGGCTATGGGATGATGCCCCAACAAACAGCCACACCAGCCAGGGCCCATGTTTTTTTCCTTTGAATTGCTGATATCTTTGTATTTTACAGAGTGACTCTGTATTTGGTATCTTAAAAATGTTAAAGGTAGAAGAAGAGAGAATCTATAAAATAAAGTTCCCAATAGATTGTAAACTGAGGTGTTTGTTGTTGCTGGACTAAGCATAATACTTTCTAAGTGATAAGAATGGCTTTTGAAGTAAGTATTTGTGTCCTTTAGATTAAAGAATATTCTGTAAATTAAAAACCTAATCAGCATATTTTCTTAATATGTAAAAAACTAACAGATAGCCATTGTACCTTTTTTGGTTGTTTCATTCATGCTTCTTGTAGGTGAAAGGCCCTCAATCTCCCCAGATCTCGTCTGTGTCTGTGGTTTAATGTGTGATCTCACACTATGTTTATTTGACTAATATCTCTTTGGTATGTTAGTGAATATTTCTACCTTTAAGGATTTTTAAATCATTTTTTCAATCTTTGCAGAATCACTGTTAAATGGAAGTTGTGGGGGTTTTTTCTCGATATTATCAGGAAATATTTGATGCACTCAAAATTTTAAGTAAGCTGTGAAAAAAAAGATAAGGAAACAGAGACCTGTAAACGTGCCTTAGAACATGGGAAAGCTCTTCCACGTTCCCTGCATGCTCCTCCTGATTGTGTCTTCTGACACAGTGAAAGGCACCAGGCTTAACATGTCTGCGGCAGTGCTCTGTCCCTTGTGCTGCCCTTGAACGCCACAGTGCATTCTGCAGCATGTCACCAGAGTGACTGAATTACCTCTCACTGGCAGAAAGGAGCCTGTTGCCCTTTTCAAAGAAGAGGGTGTAGATAGGGTTCAGACACAAGGGTCCATTACTCCATCAAGTGAATATATTTTTAGTATCATTTATAAGGTATTGATTGTATATCTATTAGATTCACAGTCCCTAGTGGGAGAAACAACAACAACAACAACAACAACTACGATTTAAAGCCTCGGGGTTGGAATTCCAGAGGAAGAGTAGCAGTGATTAAGCCCTTCTTCCTCCACTCCTTGCCCCGTTATGTAATATCTTCAAGTAGCTGAGAAGAGGACTCCATGGGAAACAGACAGTATATCATCTGTTTTTCCTGCACTTTACAAGGGATCACAAAACAAATTTCAACTGGACTATTACTGTGTCTCTAAATGTGAGAGCACCGATTATTCTGAGTTGATAGGAGTTGCCAAGATTGTTTCTTATAAGGTGGTTTCTAAGTTAGTGAATACATTTTATTTTTAGAAAACCCAGTGTGTATTTATTTAGAGAGTTTTGTTAATTTAAGATATTGTTTATGGAGATTATATAATATGAAGGAATCAAGTTTAGATATTTTTTAAAGAAAAAACATCTTTTTCCCAACTCTAAGAAAGAAAAGTTCATCATGGTGTCATGACAGCTCATCCTTCCTGAGGCAAGTTTTCTGTGATATTTGGCCGTCACCATAATTTTTAAAATAAAGTGTTTCCTGTTCCATAAGTACATAGAAAATTATTGTTTTATACTACTAGCCTCTTTTGTGATAAGAGGATGACTGAAATATCATTTTACTTCCATGTAATTAAATTCAGATTCAGAGAACTCATAATAATTCTAGTCAGTTTTACCCAACTAATGTTGCTACCACCTACAATGAATTTCCTCTAGGCTGCTTTGGCAGTGATGTCTTTATTCTTATATCTGAAAAGAAAACTAATTATAATATAGGTAGGAAATTTTTTAAAATTCTAATTATATATTTAATCTTCTGATATGCTGATATGTTATAGTTGAAGAAAAATATGCCAGCTGAAATCTGACTATCTGAAAACTTGACCTGACATAAAGATTATAGTGTCAAACATTTTTTAGAATTTTATATTTTAACTCAAGTTTTTTGAGTTCCGTGACAAAAATATAAAAATACAGGCTCCCTCTTGTGGGTAAAATTACCACCTTTGTATTTCTGTTGCCCACATATAGGATATGGCACAATATCTCTGTTTCACTTTTAAGTAAATTCTGCTCTGGTAGTCAGATGGGACATTTCACTTAACTGAAAAAAAAGTAGTTTGGGATACATTTTTAAGTAACATTTTTGATGAAAGTAAATACTTTTCTAAATTGGCAGGCAACTTTTATTTTATTGCAGCAACATAATTTCTGATGCTCAAAATTTTTAATAACTTTTATCATATTTGAATAGTCTCTAATGGAGTAATCAGTGAATAAATGAAATAATGTGCCATCTTTGTCTATATAGGGACTTTTGGATTTCTGTGTATATTATCAAGAATTCTGGTATTGGAATGAAGTAAAATTCTCTACCGATCATTCTGCAGATAGACACTCTGTGGCAGCGATTTTCAAAGGCTGTGCCACAAGAATTTTTAAAACCTGCAATACCTGACTGTTCAGTCAGGGGCACTGACCTTTTCCCCTTGAGATAGTCAAATTATAAAAAAAATGATAACAGCCAACAAACAATAGCTGTCTGGTGTGCATGAGTCAAAATCACACCTATTTTTTTTGTCAGATTGGCAAAAAATATATTTTTTGGTGTGTCGCAAAATTTTAGTAATCAGTTTATTTGTGCCATGGGATGAAAAAGATGGAAAATCACAGCTGTATGGTAATAAAACACCTCAAATACTATAAACCTTGTGATCAAAACTGAATAATCAGTGGCATAATAGAATGAGCACTGAAGCATTACTCAGTTCTCCATGAACTGAACTGATAGCAAAGAGACTGAGCTGGAACCGATGCTGTGGCTGCTACCATACGCATGTTTTCTGCTTTCAGAAGTCTGATGCTTGGGGATTTCAGCTGATTAACAGAGGCCATTTCTGTCCACCTGGGGACACTGGTAACAAAGCCAGAGTTTTATGTACTCATGAAAGTGGCAAAAGCAATGTTTCTGAGTTTGAGCCAGGCAGTCACAGAGATATCTAGAGGAAAGAATGTGGATGCAGAGGTACTAGCTGGGTGACTCCCACAATACAGTTATGAGTTGACCATTGCTGTCGTACATTTGAATGGAATCAAGTAAGGGACCTATGAGGACACCTGAAGCTCTCTCATAAATCATTTCCAGAAATAAGAATTTTCCTGTCCTAAAGTATCTGTGGGATGTTTACATGAAAATTAGACAAAATGAACAACTTCTAAGGGGATTAACATATCTGTAAATATTCATACAACATAATTTATAAATGCATTTTGGATTAATTCTGGTGGCATGATAATGTCACATGAATGCCTCTTTTTCCATAAACAATGATGTTATTATATATTTATATATGAATTTATTTTGTAAAGCTGAGATATCTCCTGCTTCCAAAAGTTGTATGTTGATATATTTACTAAAAAAAAATATGCACCGTTAATGGACTAATTTTATTTTTTTCTAGCATTCTTTTTGCTGATGACACAATTCCTGTTTGAATCTGTTTACAAGATTCTGAAAGCTGAACAGAGAATTTGGGCACTGCGCTGGACAGGAAAAAGGTATATTCTTAAAAAACCATAATATACACCTTTGAAAAATTGATTACTACATTTGCTGCTTCCTCAAAATGGAAGTTTATATGCCTTCTCTTATTTTTAATTTATAAGTCAAATTTATGACTTATGCATATAAACCATTGTACATAGTTTTTCTATATTCAGATGACAACTGGATACGTAATTATAATTTTGAAACTCATTGTAAAGGCAATGTCTGTAAGCTGGCAGACGATAGCAACATTCTTTTCATTTTCTTAATGAGAGACACTTTTTCCTGAAGTTGCAAAAGCTTTTTATTTCCATTGAAAAATATCTTTTAAAATGGCTGTTACTGCTTTTTTTGTTGTTGCTGCAAAAGAAATATTTTGGGTCACAACAGGTAGGTCACCCATTTTACAACAATTTCCATAGGCTATTAAGTATTCCAGGGTATGCTTTTATAAACACACACAAAAGCACAACTTTGCAGAGGCCCAGATACATTCCAGTTCTCTTGACAGAAAAATTTATGGGTATCTCTCTGTGTATGCATTTGTGAAATGCTTGTTTGTTTTTCAAAAAAATTATAATCTTGGGAACAGGAACTGAACGTTTGACCACAGACTAGAGTTGAAAATCCTTTTATAATCCCTTGACTGACTGATGGTCATGTGGTGGCAACAGGCGAGTTTGGAGGTAAGGGAGCCTGTTGTTCAGAGAGGTTTGTCCCTAGAAACATGGAAAAGGCATTCTCTTTCGATGCCTAAAGAGAATAGTGAAAAAGCTGTCTTTTTGCAAAGTGAACTAAAACTTATTTGTTCACGAATCCACTCTTAAAGTATTATGACTGTTTCTAGAACTTCAAGATACACATTTACTTGTGACAACCTTTAGAAGCAACAGTGGTTTTTTTACCGTATTTAAAAACTAAATTGTTATAACTCTAAATAATGTTAAAATATTTATAAATAAGACTTCATGTAGTCACAGACAAATGAAATATAATATGCAGGAAGGCACAGTGAGTAATGGAATTTATGCTAATAGAAGTGGAATTAAGTCAGAAATAAATTCTGCAAATATGAAACTTCTATAATTTTACAAGTAAAACGACCAGTATAAGCAACAGGCTATCAACAAACTGGGGCTACTTCTAATAAATATGACAAACATTATATGCAAGCACTGTTATTATAAGAAAGACACTAACGTTTAATTTAAAAGACAAGAACAAATTATTAATGAGGAATACCATTCTGATACAAAAAGCCAACAAAAATGCGGAGTTACTATCTATCTAGAAAAAAGTTACTATCACTTACTCTATAACCAGTAAAAAAGCAGTTTGGAATGACAGTATTGAAACCAGAATGTGGGAAGATGAGCTCTTTCATTAATGTTGGAAAAAGGTTATATTTACTCAGCTTTCCAGGAAGTGATTTGGCCATCTCTGTTAAGAGCCTTAAATGTTTCCAAAGCATTCTCTGCAACATTTCTATTCTGTTTGTTTGGGAAACATTTGATTGCAAGTAATCCAAAATAGTTTTACAAGATCGAGCTTTATATTTCTTTGGTGTGAAGTCTGTATAGACAGTTCAGAACTGGTTGGTTGATTCCACAGTCATTGGAGACCCAGATCCTTCATCTTTCGCTGCGTTACTCTGAACACATGACTTTCACCTAGCCCCTGGAATATCCAGTATTGGCATGCCAGCAACCATATTTGTATTCCAATGACAGAAAGGAAATATTTCTAGGAGAAGATCATATTTTCTCCTTTTAAGAAAATCTTCTGAAAGGTCCTTATTCCTGCCATTTGCATCCCCTTGGCTAGAACATAGTCACATGAGCATGTCATGCTGCAAAAGAGGCTGGAAAATGTAGTTTTTATTTTGGAATATAAATGTGGGGGACTTATTACAGTGGAATAACAAGAGAACAGATAATAGGGCCTAACTAACAGTATCTGACAATTTCATTTCCAAGAAACTAAATGAAATAATTAAAGGAGATAAAATTTATTATGTAAGTATGTTAATTTTCATGTATTGGGAAGAATTTGAGATCTACTGAATTGTCCAACAATAGAGTAGTGGTTAGATAAATTTGAGTACTTTCATATGATATAATATATGATAGTATACATTTCTGGATTAAGAATTTGATAGAATTATTTTTTATAGTATTCTGTTGCTTTAGAATATCACAATTAGGTAGCAACCTGTGAGAAATTCTTTGCAGATATTAGAGTAAGAACATTTTCTCTCCTGAACCTGTGCTGACTTCAGTCTTCAGAACTTGTAAGGGAAGTGTAATATTGAGAAGCATAGGCCTTGGAGACACTGTGCCACTTATGCTTGTCTGTTGTTGGGTACATTCCTTAACCACTGATTCCCCATGTGTAAAACCTAAACAGTAATAGAACACACTATGTCAATCATGTTATCATGCCAATACTTGCCATGGGAACACTGGTGTAGCTACCCTAATGTTAAACAAAATAGACTAAAGGCCAAATCATTTACTGAAGATACTTTATAAATGATTGAAGTTTCAAGTCAGTGAGAAGATAGAATAATTTTAGATGTAAATGCCCCTAATAACATAAAATTAAAAATTATTAAGGAAACCTTGAGATAATAGCAAGGAGAAATAAACAGATCCACAATAGCAGTGGATATTATCTTATCTCTCTCAGCAATGGGTAGAGTAAAATAGAGAACATCAGTAAGCCTGCAGAGTTGAAAGACAAGCTTAAGAAAACTTGACCTAATAGACATATATCGAACCTTGCATACTTTTACAAAAGTCACATTATTTGGAAGAATGCATGGAACAGTTACAAAAATTAGTAGTGTACTAAGTTATAAATTAGTTCTCAATCATTTCAAAGATTTGGAATAATAATGAAATTAAGCTGCAAATGAATACCAAAAAGATAGCTAGAAAAAGTTTCAAAGTTAGAGAGAAATAATAGAAATTATAAATATGTTAGACTAAAAAAAGTGGACATTATGTATAACAATAATATAATGATGTTTCTACTGGGAAAATTATGTCTTAAATAAATGTATTAGAAAACAGAAAGGAAAATTAATAGGCCAAGAATTAATTTCAAAAAGACCAACAAAATAAACATAATGGAAGGAAGAAATTAATTAAAGTAAAAGCAAAATTAATGAAGTAAAAAAGGAGACAAAGAAAGTGAAAGATTGATTGTTGCAAATGATGAATGAGTTTTCCAAACCTGTGATGAGACTGAGCAAGAGAGCAAGTGACAAAGGGGCAAATAACTATTATCAGGAATGACAAAGGTGACATCACAACAGCCAGTGTAATAAAGTGAGATAAAGAAATAGTTATTAGTATTGAAAAAGAAACAGTTTTCATTATTAGCAGATTATGTGAGCTAACAAGAGCATTTAGTAAGGTTGATGCGTACAATGCAATATACTGAAATCAAGAGTATTTCAGTATATCGGTATCAATTTTTATCTAGTATAGAGTAATAATAGATGTGCAGTACCTCTGTGGGGAAAACTGTGAAACTATTAAGAAATATTTTCAAGGCTGAAATAAATGATGAGGTAAACCATGTTTATGTACCAAAAGATGCAACACTTAGACCCAAATTGATTAGTAAGTATAATGTGACCACAATCAAAATGACAACTGGTTGTTCTGTGTTTGTTTCTTGGTTATTTGTTTAGCTAGTTTTGTGTGTATGTTTGTGTGTGTGTGGTGTGACAAGTTGATTCTGAAATGCAAAAAGCCAAGAATAATCAAGGCACTCTTGAGAAAAGAAAAGAAAGCAGGGGTAGGAGTGCTTGCCCTACTGACATTATGAAGCTCTCAGAAAATGTGGCACTACTGCGGGTGTAGACAAGTAAACGAATAGAGACCACAGGGCTCAGAAACCTCTTGGATATGTGGACATTTTATTTATAATAAGAATGGTACTTAAATGCAGAATAGAAATAACAATCTTTTAAATACATGGGTACTGGGAAATTTGATTATTAATTGAAAAAAACAAGTTGGGTCTCAACCTCATACCACACACAAAAAATACCAATTTCAGTTGGTCAAAAATAAAGTGTAAGAGGCAAAACAATAGGAACATCTCCTATAAGAGGGCCACCTGTATTCTCATGTAAGAGAATCTAAGAAAAGTTTATGATCTGAGAGAAGTATTCTTTAAACAAAAAAGCACATAATCTATATTATTTTTTTTTAGTAGACAATTATTCAGAGCCATTTTTGGTTCATAGCACCATTCGCTGAAGGTACAGAGGTTTCCCATATACTACCCATCCGCTCTCCACGCACACATGTCTCCCCCATTATCACTTCCCCATCCTAGTGATGCATTTTTTACAGTCCAGGATTGATGCGGTACTATCAGCCAGAGTTCATCATTTACATTAGGGGCCACATTAATTTCTTTTGTTTTGTTTATAAGAAGCACTGTAGCAAGAGTGAAAAGGCAGGACATGGAGTAGCAGAAAAAAATTGCAAAACATCACCGACACAAGTGGTGCCCATGTTAAGAAAAGTTTTTTTTTTAACTACAATCAATGTAAAAATGCATGCAATCCAATAGAAAACCGAGAAATCCAAATGTCCAATATTTTATCCAAGTGGCCAAATATAATATATTAAAAAAGTGCTTAGTCTCAGTATTAGTCAAGGAAATACAAATGAACTGTTAATGAATGCCTATCATGAATTCTTCTGAATGGGAAAACAAATATGGCAAGCGGGTCAAAGCACTGACAAGCATGCAGAGCAAGAGTAACGCTCACAGAGTGCTTGTTGGGATATTAATGGAAACAACTGCCTTCTGACACAGTACCTAATAAAGCTGAAATTCATAGCCCTGCTAAAACATATCAATCCTAGATATACTTCCAATAGAAATATGTGTGTATGTATATCAGGAGACATGGACAAGAATGTTCACAGGAGAAATATTTATATTTATCCAAATTGGGAGGCAATGCAGTTGCCATCAACCAGATGGAAAATGTGGAATAGTCATTCAATAAAATATGAAGTGATGAAAATGGACCCATTTTGGTGATTTTGTTAATAGTAAGTGGAAAAAAGTAAAGACATAAATAAGGATATATACAGATGGTTCAGGAAAACAATTATATTGTTCGGAGATGCATTGTAGACAGTAAAACTATTAAAAAAAACCCTCAAAGAAATACTGCTATAGAAGAGCCAGGGAGTGCTGATCTCTGGGAATGAAGAAAGAGACTGAGCTGAGGAGGGAGATTTAGGTCAGAGTGTTTCTTTCCTGAGGGCGAGCGTAGCTGATGCGCTATGTGGCAGTTACCTGGGGCCATGCTTTCTTACCATGTGTGACATTGTATATAATATAAATGTATAGTTCATAATGAATGTGTTAAAATACAAAAGCAAATAGAACAAATTCTATTTCTTTAGTAATGTGTTATGTTTTATGAGGTAAAAACATGGTTAAAAATATTATACATTAAATTGATGTATCTTCCAAAATTAGGTAAAATAATTTACGATGATTGCAAAGAGTTTCCCACATTGGAAATGAAGAATAATAGGATATTAATATAAGCATTTTTTTTCCAGTATTCTTTTTCTAAGAAATCTAATACAGGCTACCAAGCATTGCCAACATGTTTTCAGAACTATAAAATTATGAATATTTTGTTTGTGTACGTATTGAAGTAGATCACCATTTTAAAACATCCTTTGCATACATCAACAATATGCTACAAAAATAGTTAGTTGAATATCAGATTTTATACTGCCTTGAACAAAAATAACACAACAAAAATAGTACTTCACACAGGTGTTGTAAAACTAAGAGTTTGCAGAGATAAATTGAGGATATTGGTTAGTTATAACATTGGTGGCAGTTATTTTTGTTTTGCTTATCTCCTTCTGTGATAACATTCTTTTAAAATGTCACTGCATTTATAACCACTTAGCCAGTTAATAATTTGTGATCCTAAGCGGTCTTTTTTTTTTTTACATACCTTTTGGTCACCTTTCTCTTTTCCTTGTAAAAAGCAAGCTTTTTGCTTTGTTTATCAAACCAAATCACTTTTTTTCTGCAATCACCTTAAACCTAGAAAGCAAAACTCTTTATTGCTTGAAAAAGAAAAATAATCCCAATGTGTTGTAAATTGTTGAGTGAATTCTTTATAATTAAAGATTACCCTGCAATATACAATTTTTAAGGCATTTATCTCGACAGGGTTCACTGGCCTTCGAGAATGAGCCACTTTGTTGACAAATCTATCATCTAAATGGTGCAACATTAATGAGAACTCTGAGCAGCACACACTTACATTTTAATGTGGGTGGCAGTTGAAGGGGGGAAAACGCCACCAAAACAGAATACTGAATATAATTGAAGCTGATTTTAAAAAAGGACTACCACCTGTGGATAAAAGGCCATGGCAAAATCCAATGGCCCTCTGAAATCAAAACCCTGGTTATTAAAAAAAAACATAGAAAACAAACAAACAAAAACAGAAAAAAAGAAGGAACTGATTTACACAGTTATACAGATGCAGGGATTGTGATGCTTTCCACCTGGACAACTAACCGTCCACGATCTATCCCTTAATCCACAGCTCTTTAGAAACATATGGTAGTACTGATACCTAAAAGTACGGTCTTTGATTTGAATCCCCTGTTTCTTCATTAATAACTCATTATGCGATCATATCTTTCTTTATAAATCATTGGAGATCATCTCTTATTGCTGTACTCAATCTTTTGAATAGATGCCTTTTTTCAATATACTTTCAGCTTAGTTTTCTCAAGTTAATGAAACATTATGGGCAAAAAAAGCACTGTGAAAAGCATGCTAAAGGAGCATTTAAATCTAACAGCATTATGCTCTTCTTTTTTTTCTTAACTCAAAATTATTTATTTAAATGCCTGATCATGCTTGCCTTCAGGCTCTACCTACAAATATCGAATATCCATCTGAATAGTTTAGCACAAAGTGAGAAGCTTATTTTTCTGGGTGTTTCAAGTGTATGTACATATGCACTGGGGGAATTTTATTAGCACGATTTGAATTGCAGAGTTCATTTCGAAATGTAACTTAAGTAATATAATGCAATTAAGTAGAGATGCTCCATTGTACTGGTCTTGGAATGAGATTTTCTTACTTGAGTAGCCAATGCTAATCCACTTGAAGCAGCCCTAAAACACAAGCCTGGCAGAAAATAATTGCCTGTGTAGAATTCCTTTGACTTTCAGCTTCTTGATTGATAAGGAATAATGAGTGAGAATCATTCAAAAGCTATAGGAAAATTAGAATTGTATTACTTTATAAAAGTCAGATAATCATGTGTCTTAAAAATGTAATAACAACTGCTTGAGTATTGTTTTTCTTATTCAGCAATTGTAATTAAGAGGATTTTTCCTTCTAAATAAAATTATGCATGAACTGCTGACCAGAAGTCTTTACAATAATGTATGTGAGCAAGCAATTGTTTAATTTTGCATCTTTATTTAGAATAGTAAGCAACAAAGAAACAGTTCTAACAATAATAATTTAATTTGAGAAAAAAACCTTGAATGCAGAGTGCCTCCATAAAACTTTTTGCATAATTAGGTTATACATACTCTCAATGGAATAAGTCTTGCCCATGGTCACATTCTGTAAATGAAAATGCATTTTGCATAAATTAGTAAAGTTGTACTGCTGAGATTCATTATAAAATGTAATAAATATTTACTAATTTTTAAAGCAGTGATTTTCAACCAGTGTGCCACGAGAATTTTTAAAATGTGCAGTACTCGACTGTTTAGTCAGGGGCACTGACCTCTTTTCCCTTAGATCGTCAAATAAAAATATAAGTGACAACACCAAGACAACAATGGCTGTCTGGCATGAATAAATCAAAATTATATCTATTTTATTTGTCAGATCAGTAAAAAATACATTTTTGGTGTGCCACAGAATTTTAGTAATTAGTTTATGTGTGCCAGGAGGGGAAAAAGGTTCAAAATTACTGTGTTAAAGCTATTATGAACTATGATATTTTCTATTTTCTTAGATGATATAAATATATGCATCTTTAAGTAAAGAATTTTTTAAAAATCTTATATGTAACATAATACATGATGTTAGACCTGTAATTAAGGAACTTGATTCACTCTTAATGGGGCAAAGTTTTTTTATACAAGGCTAATTTTAGGAGTTTAAAATCTGTGTAAAAGAAATGATTGTAAGAAAATTTCCTAAGTGTTTAGAAATAAGTTACATTTCTATACTATTGCCAATATAAGTTATGGAAGGGTTAAAGATTTAACTTATTAATAAAAAAATCCATAGAGGTATTAAGAGATAGTGTTGTGAATATTTATATAAGTTGAGGGAGGGTTGGAAGTTATTTTTAAGTGTTGTATCAGAGGCAAAATACAAAATAAAAGTTTTGCTCGGTTTGATCACATGAATGTAAAAGCTTCTTTGCATCTTAAGTGATGGCAGACAAACAAATGAAGAATGGAGAAATACGTTTGTAATATATTAAATTTAACTATATAAATTTCCATTTTTGTGAAAATGTCAGACTATTAGCAGTCTCATATGTTCAACTTATGTAACTGAAATACAATTTAAACTGCTTACAAAATGACAGAAAAGTGGAGAAATAATTTGAATATTCAATTAGTAGGAAGAAATCAAATGAAGAATAAACACAAAATGTTTGATTTTTATAGGAATTCAAGAAACGTAAATTAATCATGAGATCTTAGTTCATTTAGCAAGTTGACAAAGGTTTAAAATGCCACAAAAACCAATGCAGAAGAGATTGTGTTGGGATGAGGCCTCTCATTTACTGTGGCTAGCACTATCAATTGTATTACTGCACCAGAATACAGTTTATTTCACGCAATGCACATTAATACCTGTTAATGTTGATCATATGTGTTTTGGAAATTACCTAATATTTTATATATCTGTTTATAGTAACGCAAAATTGGAAACAATCTATATACTAAAAAATGGGTTCTGGGTTAAAAAATTGTTGCTTCTGTGTATTATGGAATATTAATTTCATTTAAAAATGATATTTTAATGATAAGGAAATCAGAACCAGGGTCATCATAAATGTACAAGGAATATACATATATGTGCATACACACACATAAACACACAAGTGTGTTTCATGCATAAATGAGAGTACTGGAAGGATATATAACAATGCTGAAAGACTATATACCTAGACTGCAGAATTATGGCTGATTAAAATTTCTTTTTGCCTTTCTTGTTGTATGTATTAGCTACCTTTCTTTAGTGAACATATATTACTGCATTTTGCCATGTATCATGTGCACTTACTTTGCCCCAGTTTTTGAAGGAAAAATAAGGATGCGCATTATACACAGGTAGTACTAATTTTGTATCTATATAAAAGTTTTAATTGTTTTATTTATGCTTATATGTTACAAGTGTAACTCTAGAAAGCAATAATGATATCCATATGCAAAATAATACCCTTTATATTACAAAAATATCTAAATATAAATAAATTAAAAATTGAATTAAGAAATTAAAGTAACAAATTTTTTTCCCCTGAAAATTTGGGCCAAAAACGTGAATGTGCATTTTACATGGCAAAATGCAATACATTAATTTTTAAACTTTAAACATCAATGTAGAATTTCATACATCAAAGAGCTTTCTCCTACCTTTTGTTTTGGGAATTTTATGGTTTCAGCTCTTATGCTTGTCTCTAATTTACTTTGAGTTACTTTTTGTAAGTGGTGTAAAATAGGGGTCTGATTTAATTCTTCTGCATGTAGTTACCCGGTTTTGCCAGCACTATGTGTTGAAGTGATCTTACTTTAGGCAATATCATTTGCTCTCTTATCAAGTTTTAATTGACCATTCATGTAAGTATTTTTTTGGACTCTCAATTCTGTTCCATCGGTCTATGTGTCTGTTTTTTATGCCAGAACCTTACTGTTTTAATTATTATAGCTTTGTAGTATTGTTTGAAATCAGGAAATGTGATGTCTTCAACTTCATTCTTCTTTCTCAGAATTGTTTTGGCTCTTTGGAGTCTTTCGTGGTTCCATACAAATCTTCGAATCACTTTTTTCTTTTTCTGTAAGAAATACCATTTGAATTTTGATAAGGATTGCATTAGTAATTCATGCATAGTTTTTCTAATGATAGCATTTTCTATATACATAGATTGCTATATACCATATCTAAATTCTTGGTTCTGATCTTTTAATTAGAAAAATTTTTTAGAAAAACAAAACATTTGGGGAGATTTTCAACATACTAAACTAAAGTCTACATGGCTAGACAATATGCTGTAACACTGCCAACAGGTTTATCCAGGATATACTCAGAAAATTCCCATGGTAGAGTTGGGGTCATACCACTTTGGAGTTGATCAGTCTCAGGCAATTCCACATGCCATGCTAACTTTTGCCTTCATTTGAATTCCAGTTGGTAACACCATCACTGAGAAAAAATGCTCCAGGAATAGGCTTTTTAGAATATTTTGAAAATACATTCTGGATCCTGTCTAATGGGCAATAGATAATCATTCCTTATTAATATACTCACCTTTGGAAAACCATCATCAAATTCTTCTACTATTCTAGTGTTTCTTTAGTCACTTTTAAAAAGATGAAATTATTTCCCTGTTGAAAGCATATCGCATGTCCATGAATTCACAGATGAATCTACAGTTAGATTTTAAAAGGTTCTACTGCATTTCCCCCGTTTTATCCTTATTATAATAATCAAACCCCTCAATAAATAGTGATTATTACAATAAAGTACCAGGGGAAGAAGCAATTTATTAAAACAAAGTTAAATATGTTTCATAGATTTTTCAAATGAATTTATCTTTATTAGATTTAAAGAAATTCTCATAAAATGAATGCTATATTCTTTTATTGCCCAAGATATTTCATATGGATACTTAAATGAGTGAATTTTGGTGCATGATCATTTAATCTATTTGTAAAATTTATCTGCAGAGGTATTAGAAAGCTTAAACAAATATTTTAATTTTAAGAATAGGAATAAATTTTTAACTGTAAATAATGTTTTTAAGAGGAAATTTATACTTTAAGGCTAGAGATTTTAGAAAGGAGTAATGCAGAGAACTTAATAAAACTAAAGATGTTGATAGGCCCTTCAATAGCAAATATCAAAGTCTCTGTCTAATGCCATTGAAATACAGAAGAGTAAGGTGAATTGAACAGTAAAGGAAGGTCAAGGAAACTGTAACGTTTGTATTTATTAGCAAACCATTGCATTTATTATCTTTATGTATTCTCTTCTCTTTTTCTTTTGCTTTAAGAGTATTGTCGTTTAGAAGCAAAAGCTATGCATGTCAGAATACCCAAATTGCATTAGAAATTAGACCTCAATATTATCTTTGAGGTGGAAATAATCCAACAGTTATTTCTGGTATAAAAAGTTTTTTGAATAACAACATTTTCTCAGAAGCATTTTCCAACCTACTAACTCTTAGAATTATGATCTAAAATTTCACGAGGATTAAGGCTGCATAACTACTAAAAGTACAAATGTGCAAGAATATGACTAGAAGTGAAATCTGATTAAAAATTTCTTTCTGGAAACCCTAGTTTGAAACAGTACTCCTAAGCAAGCAAAAATACTACTTAGGTAATATTTCTCACCAAACTTGTCTTAGTTCAACATATACTAAGTACTGGGATGGCAACCTCTCAGACATTCATTTACTAGGATTTTAATATATTTCCTTTTGCTTCAGTGCTCCTTGAACAAAATAACTCAAAACAGGGGGGAAAAAAGCAAGGTTCAACACTTTCTGTATTTTTCCTTTTAGCAATTTCTTTATGAGATATTTTGGAAGCAATGTGTGATGCACACCCATCCTTTGATGGCAGCCCCATTTTGGGTGTGCCCACCATGTATCTGCTCTAGTATTTTGCCAGAGTTGTGTCGAGTTGGATGGGAAAGAAGGAAGCAAGAGCTATCTCTATGCAACAGAGTTACACCATTAACATGCCACGCATAATGCTGGTTGTTGAAAAAGAAACAAGTAAAATGGGATCCTTGGCCTCAAAATTGTTAGAAAGTCCTGGAGTGTAAGTGGGGGTGAGGGTAGCAAAATACATCAGTCCCTCTGGTGAAAGGCAGACTGCAAATGGTAACAGCTCATGCCTGGGCCCTTTGCATCCAGCAGCTCAATTGCCTAGGCGTGCCAGTTTTCTGAAGGTGGGGTCATTTTGCTACTAGTTTAATCATATGCATTTTATTTAATGTTTGACTATATAGAATACAGGAACTCCACTTCTTTCGGAGAAGAAAACCTCAAATTTGTTACTGCATATCTAGGAGATACTAATGACAAACAATATTGAGGGAACATAGATTGAGGGATATGCAGTTCTTTTGAGATGGTCTGAAACCTATTTCTGAACTAATTTAGGGTTTCCTAGAGGTGTGTCCCTGAAAGCCTTCTTTTTTAAAAATTATATCTTTCCATTACCATTTATCCCCCTTACACTCTCCTCCCCCGCAATCACTGAACTGTTATCCATGTCCATGAGTCCTTTTACTTTTTTGCTCAGCCCCTCCACCCCTAACCCCTACCCCCATCAACTGTCAACCTGCTCTCTATCTGTCTCTATTTCTGAGTCTGTCTCTATTTTGCTTGTTAGTTCAGTTTGTTCATTAGATTCCACATATGAGCAAAATGATACGGTATTTGTCTTTCTTTGACTGGCTTATTTCACCTAGCATAATGTTTTCCAGGTCCATCCATGCTGTTGCAAAGGGTAAAATTTTCTTTTTTATCATAGCCAAGTAGTATTCCATTGTGTAAATGTCCCATAGTTGTTTTATTCACTCATCTACTGATGGACACCTGTGCTCCTTCCTTGTCTTGGTAATTGTAAATAACGCTGCAGTGAACATAGGGATGCTTAGGTTCTTTCAAATGTGTGTTTTGGTTTCCTTTGGATATATTGCCAGAGAGTGGGATTGCTGGGTCAAAAGGCAGTTTCATATTTAGCTTTCTGAGATCTCTCCATACTATTTTCCCCAGTGGCTATACCAGTCTGCATTCCTACCAACAGTGTACTAGGGTTCCCCTTTCTCCACGTCCTTGTCAGCACTGCTGTTTGTTTGTTAATTGATAATAGCCATTCTGACCGGTGTGAAATTATAGCTCACTGTGATTTTAATTTGCACTTCTCTGATGATGAGTGACATTGAGCATCTTCTTATATGTCTATTGGCCATATATATGTCTCTTTGGAGAAGTGTCTATTCAGGTCCTTTGCCCATTTTTTTATTTGGATTGATTTTTTTTTCTTTTTGGTGTTGAGTTTATAAGTTCTTTATAAATTTTGGATAGTAACATCTTTCAGATGTATTTGTGAATATGTTCTCCAATTCCATGTATTGTCTTTTTATTTCTTTTTTGAAGGCTTCTTTTGCTGGTTCCATATAAATTTTTGAAATATTTGTTCTATTTCTGTGAAATACATCATTGCTATCCTGATAGGTATTGTGCTGAATCTATAGGTTACTTTGGGTAGTATGGACATTTTAATGATGTTAATTTTTTCTATCCATGAATATGGTAGGTGCTTCTACTAATTACCCCAAGTAAGTGGCTTTCACGATCTATGATTTGTTGTGGTGTCTTTGGTCCTGACGGGGGACTGCTGTAAGAAAAAGACTCATAAAACTCCTTATGCCTTCCAAGACTTGTATTCCAGAAACATTTCATTGCAACCCACAGTTTGCACTCAATGATACTTCTTGGGAGATATTTCTGACTCCTCTTGTCCACTGCTCCTGATTAGTTGGTTTGCTGATGCCTGCCTATCAGTTGTATCACTGACCATTACCCCTTTGTCATTCACTACTAAAAAGTTTAGTGCCAAACTTAGTCTTTGTAACCAAAGGTATAACATTTATGGAATATATTTACCATAATTATACCCCTCTTTTTGCTTTTGTGTCCATTATTTCATACTTTTGATTGATGTTCTCTTTTATAGTTCATGTATCAGAAAGGAAGGAATTTCACAGGCAGGGGATGTAAGAGGGGGAGTCTGTGGTGTAGAAGTGGGAATTCAGAGAGGCATAGCTAATGGTATTTGGGTTGGCCTTGAATGTGGAAAGGAGGAGAGTATTGAGAAAGCATGAACAATGGTACAAAGACTGAAAAACTGGGTAGTTCAGTTTGGCTCAGAAATATTAAGGCCCAGGTAGTGGCATGTCAGTCAATTTCATGTCCTTAAATTTGACCTAAAAAACTTATGCATAATCTTGTCTCATTTGATAGTTCTATGGTATAGATATATTTTTTCTCAGAGGGAAAATGTCAATATTTAGCATGCCTTGTCCACTGCCACAAAGATTTCTCTGGTTTTCAGTGTGGTATATAGTTTGTGTGCGCATGTTGGTGGGGGCAAGATGTTGAAATTCAAGAGACCCAAAATAAAATGTAATAATTTTGCCAATAGAAACTATAAAAATGCATTTAATGAGAGTGGGTGTTGGTACCTGTGGTAAACCCAAGTAATACAAATTCAGTTAATCGATACTTCACTACAGAATCCTTTATTTTTTATATACTCCTAAAATGTTCAGCTGAGTCCATCAGCTAACTTTTCAGCTATAAATTTTAGTCACATTGATTTAAGGATTAAAAAGAGTGAATAGAAAAGTAAAAAAGAAAGTTAAAAAATGTATTCTTGCCTTAGATGTACAATAGCTAATTTTTTGCCTAAAATTTAGAATTTCCTATTTTTTCACATTCCACATTTTAAATCTCAGGGACAAAGATATAAGTAACATATATTGAACACTCATAAGTACTTTATAAGCACTTCACATTTTAAAACAGCCCTCAGAACAATCTTACGAGATTAGTTCAATTATCTTGGTTTTACATTTGGGGAAACTGAGGCATGGGGAAATTAAAAAGCTTTACCCAGGCTTATATGGGGGATTAAATGACTGTGCTTAGATTCGTTATAGAGTTTTGTTCTAGAGCTTACACTCTTAATAGTATACCACTTCACAACCCAAAGTTGAGGAAAATAATTACCTAAATTTTATTGTTCTCCAAAGATGAAAAAATATGAATTCCTTAATAACTTGCTAAATTTACTGTTAATCAGTTAAGAACTCCAGCATTTCAGAATGAGAAGGGAGCTGAGAGACATGCATTCCAATTTCCCATTTATTGCAGAAAACCTCTTCACAACATTATGATAGACAATTTTCCCTTCTTATCATAAATACTTTAATAAAAATAAAAATTTACGTCTTCCCAAGGTGGTCCATTCCACTTTGGAGCAGCTCTGTTAGGAAAGTACCGCCCTAAATCGTCTTTCCTTGCCTTTTCCAGGAATTTCATACCAACTAGACATACATTATAATGCATTAGTTAGCAATAATATTGTAATATTAATAATAGCTAACATTTATTTAGTACGCATAATGTGCTGACACTTTATCTAAATGCTTTGCATGGATTAACTCTTTTACCCTCATTCACAATCCAATGATATGGATATTAAGGTAGAGGGAGATCAAGTACTTTGCCTATGGAAACAGTTAACAGTGAAAAACCAGGTTTTTAGCCCCACAGACCTCAGTACCAAACTTCAGCTGTCTCCTGATTCACCTTTTTTTCCCATTTTGCTCTTTGTCCTCTATCAGCCCCATCTTTTACAATTGAATCAATCAAAAAAAGTCTCCTGACCATGCCTTAGGGGAGTTTGCCTCTTTTTTGCTGAGACAGCTTTTTTATTGTTACTTTCAAACCACACCCCCTCACACCATCCTCAGCAGCCCTGCTTCTCCAAGTTCAAGTTACTTTTTGTGTGGGATCTTTTTAACTTATCTTTTTCGTAAGAGTTTATTATTTTGACCTGTTTATCTTTCCATTTGTAAGTCTATTTGGATTTTTTCTTCACTCACCATTTTTTAATCTCCAATTAATCTTTCAAAAAATACCAGATATCTTCAAGATGATTTCTCTGTAAAGAACAAGCAAGGTATACGTTCCCTCCCTTTAAAATAATTTATTTTATGGAATTGTGGAATCTAAGAT
The DNA here is from genome assembly GCF_021234165.1 of Pteronotus mesoamericanus. NCBI lineage: Eukaryota > Metazoa > Chordata > Mammalia > Chiroptera > Mormoopidae > Pteronotus > Pteronotus mesoamericanus. Next base: position 20,212,327 of record NW_026555310.1, read on the forward strand.
GCAAGATGACACTAGACAGTATTTAGGCTGGCTTAGCCTTAAAACCATTGCAGAAATTCCTGCTTATCATTCTTTATAGGTCATCGCCCAACTTGAATGACTTTAGTGACGGGTATTATCAAACCAGCCTGATTCATTGCTAGTTACCTCTGATACTTAGAATGTTTTTTTCTTTTAATAAGTCACATTTTCCCTCCCTGTAATGGCTTGTCATTGATCTTAGCACTTTCATTTAATCTACAATACAGTTCATTGATTGTATTCCATTTAGCACTTTGTAGTGTGTTAATTGTATGTTTCTCAAAATTCTGTCTCTTCAGTAAGTCTGAAAACCCCTTTTAGTTGGGAATCATAATTTATACTTCTCAGGGATATCTGGAGTAATCTTCAACATTTGCGAAACATTTTTTTCTCTTTGCGTGCGTGTGTCTGCACGCGTGTGCTCACACACACACACACACACACACACACACACTTATGGTTTCACTTTAAATTATGGATTAAATGTACTAAATGCCAAGTTCCAAAGATGTCCAGCACATATGATAAGTATTTCAGTTATGCTAATCTATTTTGTTCTTTTGGAACCACTCCTAGAAATCTAGATCCATTGCCTATTGAATGGAAACCTAAGTGGGATGGTATCTTAGTCCCTGGAGAAGTCTAGAAGAGCGGTTAAGAGTAGAAATTTGGAGCTTACCAGTCCTTGGCTGTCATTGACTAGCTGTATACCCTGGACAACTTTCTTAACTACTTGTTGCCAGTTTTTCCATCTCTAAAATTGAGATAATAGTACCTATTTTATAGAGATTTGAGCATTAGATGACTTGATGGATATAAAGTATGTAGAGCACATATGTGGACTTCAGATGTTATTATTGCTAAAAAAGCACTCATCTTGTATCTGAAAAACATTCATAGCTAAGAAAAATTGGAAATAGCTCTAATGATCCCTGGTGACCAAATTTGCTTTAGTTTATTTTCCAAAACTTCATAGACCTTATTATTTTTCAAGAGAAATTCTTACAATATTATCTTTTCAGTGAAACAACTTGTTCAAGGGGCTTTACTATATGACTGGTTTAAATAAATAATAGTTATCATGATATAATTATTAAATGTTATTATTACAAAATGGCTAAATTCTCCTCACTCTTTTTTTTTTGCTCTGATTGTATCTTTATTTTTTGACCTCGTTCACTAATAGTTCCATGATGCAAGGTTACATACACAGATAATGTCTGCATTGCACATCTACGGCTATACTGCAAATGAGCCAGAAATAGTACAAATACAAGAACTATGTTTACATTCTGTAACCCAAGCTCCAAACATCAGATAATAGTTACATAGTAAAACATGAAAATGAAAATCTGAAATTAAGAATGTACATTGTTGCTAATGTGCTCAACTCTACTAATGTATTTCTAATTGCTGAATAATTTAAATCTGTAAATAAATATAACAATATCAAAGGAGTTTAGTTTTATATGCTGATAATGATAAAATACTAATAGATATAATATAGCACTTTAAGGTTTTAAAGTGCTTTCTTACATATTATGTTATTTTAAATGATAACATAGTAATTCTCACTTAGAGTTACTACTGGTACATAAATCACATAGCCCATTTTTCCTTTTATCAGCTAAGACTGGCTAAGTTCAGGGAACTTTTAAGAGTCCATGGGCCAAATGCCAATTATGGCTTAGTTTTCAGTGAAGCAGTTTTAAAATAAAATTTAAAAATGTATTCAGAACCACCAGTTCTACAATTCAAAGTATTGTCAACCAATTCCTTATGTAGGAGTCTGGTAAAAGGACTAAGTAAAAACTGGAGCTTCAATCTGCCAATCTAAAATTTAGATTCTAAATTATGTTTTAGAGAAATTAATAGTTTCCTGGAAAAACTTCGTGCATAATTAATACATATACACATACATGTAAATGCATATAATAAATGTGTGAAAATGTTATTTCTGAAAAATATGGCTTCTCCGTTATACAGAACATAAGATCAAATGCAAAAATGGTAAAAAAAAAATCAGTTATGCTAATTTGGAAATTTTGTGTTTCTTAAGGACTTTCTCTGACTTTTCTATTATTTTAAACAGCCCTTCTCTGCAGGAAAGAAACATTTAAAATATGGTTCCATGTGTAAGGTGGCTGACCATGACTTTCAGTGTCCACAAAGCAAAGCAGGCCACACAAACCCGTGAAAGCGCTTTCCCTTTTATTCACACTTCCAAAGGGTTAACTGAGAAGTGCTCTATTGTATTGCTGATGGTTTTCTCAGTAGAAAGCCCAGTGGGCTCTTTCAAGGGACTCTAAACAATGAGCTCAGTGAGGCTGTTCTGTCTAATTACTCAAAGACAGGGATGCTAAAGAGGAATTAATGACAGTTGACAAGTGCAATTAATAATTATAGCAAAGCCGGGAGTCATGCGGCAGGCAGATGACAATAAGGGGGTAACTGTCCACGGCGGCTTTCAACGGTTTGCGCTCTGCGTGTGTGTTTAAAGTGAGAGGCTTTGTGCGGGACGAGCCACACTTCATCCTGACAGAGCAGAAGCTGTAATGCAGCAACTTTAATGGATAGAGTCAGTCGTATTCTTTTTCATTTTCTCTCTCTGTCGTTTTCCTTTTTCTCCCTCTCCCCTCCGCTCCCCCTCCCTCCTTGCTTTTCGCAGTTCCAATTTGGTGAAAGAAACATAGTGTAACTTAAAACAAAACTTAACAGGAAAGAGCTACACTTAGCTTTCACTATCAGCTGGTGACAAAGCTACTTAAAATTCCTGTTGGGCGACTGGAAGAAGGGGCCGGGAAAAGGCGGTCGCAGAAGTGGGATTTCCATATCAAAGGGCAAGCCTTTGGCTCTGAATGGTAATTAAAGTACCCTGATTTCATCTTCGTGGTCTAGGCATGAAAGGGGGAAAAATTAGAGAGAAGAATTTTGCACTCCCTTTAAACTACAAGGAGGGAAGCTGTAAATTAAATGAAAGTTGAGCTAAAAGGTGTCTAACACTTCAATCTTCACATCTAATAGAAGTTATGATATTTCTCAAGCATTTATTCAGTTCCCATCTGCATTCTGCCCTGATTGTGAAGGATAGAATGCCTGCTTACCTGTGTTGGGCACACATCTCTGGCTGCCCCACTATGCGAAGGTGTCTGTTTTCATTACGCTGCGTTGGCAGCCCCATCACAGGGGAAGGGCTTGTTCACGTGGAGCAAAACTAAACTGTGTTAAGAATTATTTCTTCAAGTAACCAAGAAAAGCAAAAACGAACAGAAACCCCCATAAACAGACTTGTTCAATATTAGATAGATATTGGTACAACTTAATAAGAACTTGTATTTCAAAATGCTGCAGATTTGACTTTTATTTGCTATAAATTGTGCCTCTTCTTTCATGGATTGCTGGAGCTGTTTTACTGTTTCCAACACTCCCATTTCCAATTATGAAATAATTATTTCAAATCAAAGTATGAGACTCATAAGCAGTGTCTAATTCGTTAAAGAAGGATGCCACTTATGTTCAGGGAAAAGAAGAACTTAGAAATCTTATTCCTGTTTTTTGGGTTTTTTTTTTTTTTTTTTTTTTTGGATGAGATGTTAAACTTGGACCTACCTCTCTATTCATTAAAGATCACAGAACATTTTTTTTTTTTCCAAAAGAGCCCAGAAGCCTGGCCAAACTCCAGTGTAGATAATTACATTCCACCTACCTAATTCCCTAGCTGCTTTAATTGGAAACAATTCCATTTTATGGTCCATCCCCCTTTTCTTATCCATAAACTGCCTTGTAGCTTCTTGGGCATGTTTCACAAACTACCATATATCTCTCATCCTCAAACATACTGTTTTGGATTTAGGGTAAGATGAATTATACAGCCATGAGTTAGTACTTACAGATTTGCTCAAAACAAAATACAAATACACAACTATTGCTGAATTCCATCTCATCTTTTGGAGAGATAGTGGATCCAATGTGCTAAGCAGAAAGCTGTTTTTCTAACAAGAATTAGTTCATGTATTATCAAAAGGCAATTTTGCTATTAAAGGGGCAAAAATTGGTTCTTAGGCAAGAAAAGGTTTACCCTTTTTATGCAAAAAGCAAAGATACGAGTACAGTATATACACTATATCTGTTGTGTTAAGCTTTCATGGAGGGATATCAGGGAAGATTTTATAAAGAAGTTCATTGGGGATTATAATAGTGAAAAAAATATTGACTCAGGCTTATACCCACCCTTATTTATTGACACAGGAAAGAAAGAATGACAGTTCAGGAGGCCTCAACACCGTTCTCTTTGCCTTGCTTCCTTTTCTTGTTTCTCTTCATATAGTATCAATGTCTGTGGTACAGATGAAGAACCAGTATGATCTACTCTATTTCTTACCCACTCTTTAGAAGTAAAATGGATGGACCAATGGAATGCAACAGTGAATGACTGAGGAGTTACAAATACACATTAATCCAAGCACTTAAAAGAATGAAGAATAATCAAATTAAAGCCTAACGAGAAAGGTCATAAATAAATAACATTAAGACTATATTAGACAATGACTTAGAATTATCATTGGAGAGATGGTAGGGAATATTTGTTTAATACATATTTATAGAGGAGGAAGCAAATACTGGCTTCAAGACTTTAGTAGTTAAATAAAAAATTTAAAAAATACTAATGGATAGGCTATAGTGATACATTTTCCAACTTGTTTTACTAAGAGAGTATACTGAAGAGTATACTGAATTTGGGATGTCACAAAACAGTTAAGAATATTTAAAAATTTTGTCCAGTATTGTGCAGTGACTGGAATTTGATGTTATAAATGTGTTATGAAGACATTGTTACCTTGTGTTATTATGAATACATTGTTACCCTGTAGGCCAAATAGAATATGTTAACAGCACCCAAACTAGTACATGTATGTTGAGAAGCAATGGATGATGATGGTGATGTGTTGTTGATGAGGATGCTGATTACATTTATGTGACACTAACTCTGGGTTGGAAAGTGTTCTAAGCATTTTATTTATATAAACTTAATTCTCTCAAAAACCCTGAGTTAGTTACTATTACCATGATCCCTGTTTTTATACATGAGGAAATTAAGTGCACAGATAGTTCAGTAACTTGCCCAATAATTTGTTTTGAGCATAAGGATTACAATAACATATCATCTATAAAGTCTTATGAAGTCTTTATAATTCTTTCATTTTTATATCCATTGTCTTAAGAAGAGTTAAATGCCATGGTAAATAACAGAAAATGTAATACTATCCCTTCAAAGGAAATTTGGGGTTTCAAGGTTTTATGAAGTAATCTTTTCTTTTTTCCCTTCAAAAGACAAATGTCTTAAATTTTTCACTTGAAAACATATGTCACTTTGATATGATAACCCCTTCATTTATTTTAGGACTTACAAAATCAATCTTAAGTAATATTTGTATGGGAATTTCCCATTCTTCTTATACATAGTCACTGTGTTCTTGCTTCTCTTTTGTTTTGCCTTTTCCATCTTTGCCTTAAAGGCAAGAAAAAACATAAATGACTTGAGGGGACTTCAGAAGATGAATAAAGATAGATTGAGTCTCTTCTCCATTTCTGGTTTTGAGTTTGTTTTTTTTCTGGATGAATTTTCATGTGTGGATCCTATGTTGATATAAATAATCAATCAAAGAAAAGCAAGATCTTAGGTCCTTTTCAGATTATCTACAGCCTTACAGAGTAAAGAAGTAAACAAGGATGTACCTATGTTTCTCCTGTTATATCTATGAAGAGCTGGACAGGAATTCAAATAATAATCTAACCCTCAAATAATAATCTAACCCTCAAACAGAAGTTTGCAATTGAACTGCATGGTAGGGGCCCCGTCTCTTGGCTCTCTCTTTGTTCCCATTCCTTTCCTTTCTTCTTTTTTGTCTTTCTTTTCTTATCTTAATGTCTCTATGTATCTTTCTTGTTTCCTAGCTCAAGTGCATCATTTTCTGCTATTGTGCTTAAAAAACTTGGCTGCAGGGGCTCTGAAATGAATAAAAATGTAATCCTCACTGTGCCCATTGTGTGCTCTCATTTGTTTTTGCTGTATCGATTTATCAGCAGAGGGAAATTACTTGCTGGAAGAGAGGATGCCAGTCAGAATGACATTTATTTCATAGTACAAGGAGGCTCTCCAGCGTGTTTCCATGTAACCCAGATATTGGAGCTGTAAAAGGGCTTGTAACAAGGTTTAGTGCTATGATTAGATCGTGTGGAGCACCTTGCTTTCATAACAACAGGCACTCTGCAGGAGCTAGGGCCTCGGGTTATGGTCAACCCCTTTTATTTTTTTTAAACATAGATACAGAATTCAACAATTCCCTCCCCATCTAAACTCTTTCTGTTCCAAAAGCCAAATCTTGCAGACTTAGAAGAAGAAAAGGGGTATATTTTTAGATGCCTAAAGCTTTTATAACATCAAATTAAATGCAAAAAAAGTAGATGAAACGCTTGCCTATTAATCCCCTTAACTTTTTTTTTGCCCTTTTCCCTTTATTTTGGAAAAAATTGTTCCATTTTAATTCACCAAAGCAAATCTTTTCATTCAGTGATTGTAAGTTACATGTGCTCAAGGCTACCAATTACCTGTGAAACCAAACACATTCTCTAAGTAAAAACTAAGGCAAGTGTAGCAAATTCTAACAGCTACTGTTTTTCGCTTAGATATTAGAGGTAAATTTTCATAGGTCTTTGCTATTATTCTTATAAGACTGGTATTTAGGAAATTAACTTTTTTCATTTTTTTTCTTCTATGGAATGAGAGAAACGAGTGTATTTTCTAGGGAATGTGTTCATTTTCATAAGAGTACAGACATACTGTCTTTTCTCCCCACCCCCCATTCCCTCATGGCTGGGCTGGCATTTACTCATTTTGTCATGTTGGTAAGGCAAAAATGATTGAGGTCTGTAGAACAAAAAACACATACTTAACATAAGTAGAAAACCAAATTCTGCACTTCTTTTTTTAGCAGTACTTCTTTTAATAACTGGGTTTGCAATGTTGAAGTCTATTGGCCTATGCTAGAATATATGATTTGTTAATTCCTTCTTGAAAACCTGGTCATCCCAGTTCAGTAAGGACTGGGATGTCCCTTAACGAAGACTGGAACTTTCAAGCAAATCTAGATTTGTGGCATAAGATAGACCAGAAGACACAAGGAAGTGAGTGGTAGTTATTTTATTGTATTTTATTCATTAGAGAAATTTTGGAATTCAAGAATGACATCTAAATATTAAGCAAGGGACTAGAACTTCCTGCCGTGCTAAGTCACACCTCTGACATATATTTTAAGACTATCGTTCAATATTAGCATGCTTTTGGCAGTTAGATAAACATTAAGATTTTATCAATTCTATTAAAAAATTAGGATAAGAATGAACCAAGTTAATTTCTGAAATACCAGGTTTATAAGTATAATAGCAAAGACTTGCTATTTATCTTGAAGAAATACATACAGTGTGTTTTAATTGTATAAATCTTAGTAGAAGTTTGTGTGTTAGTCTCAGCTGATTCACTCAGCCTGTTGCTGGTACCCACTGTACAATGCTCTCTTGAATATTTCAATACAGAATAATATAGCTGCCAGCTCCAGGAAATTTAGTCCTGGATGTTGGTCTTTACTGTACTGCTTAGAGCGTAAGTTTAACTAGAAAAAAACTGTAGGAATTATAAAGGACAAGTGATTAGGGATCTGATTTTTTATATTCTGAATGGAAAAGATCTTCAGTATGAGAGCCAGTATGCAATACTCAGAACTGTGGACCTGTATCTGTTAAGTACCTTCCAACTTAAAATATTGGGAATGCCCAGGGGAAAGGTAGGATGTTTAAATTAAACTTAAACCCTGGCATATATCCTCTGAACTGGAAATCTCTTTAGGTAGTTTTAGTGAAAATTCTTTTAAAAATATTGTTATTTTCTCTTCTTAATTTTATTTTTCAATTACAGTTTATATTCAATATTATTTCATATTAGTTTCAGGTATATAGCACAGCAGTTAGACGATCATGTACCTTATAAAATGGTCCCCCTGATACTTCCAGCACCCACCTGGCACAGCACATAGTTATGGCAGTGCTATCGACTGCATTCCCTGGGCTGTTCTTTACATCCCCAGGACTGTTTTGTGACTACCAATTTGTAGTTCCTAATCCCAACTTTTAATGATCTTATTTTATACTTTTCAGTGAATAGGCACCCTAGATATCTTGACATTATATTTTAAAAACTAAATTGAAATGTAGTTTTGGAAAACCCAGTTGTCCATGTTGTTCTTCGTTGAGCTTCTTGAATTCCAAGATGTTTCACAACTTTAAAGAGAAATGCTGCAACTTTTAGTTTTCTAACAAAATCCTACAATGGCTGAACCTTTCGGCAAATCAATCAGCTTCTCTGTTCCAAGGACAACTGCTGTTTCATTTTTGACTCTTGCTGGTATTTATGGAAAACCAACCTTTTGACATGTTTGGGCTGTGTCTCAAAAATTCTCTCTCTCTTGCTGGGGTAATACAGGTTAGAAATCACTGGTTGCAAGTGATTTGAGTATTAGCTAAAATCCTTTCCGTAAGACCAGCTTGGAACTGTTACACATCAATACTGCAGTAATGTAAAATGTGCTAGGTGAAGAAATTATATTGAGGAAGATACTTCTCATAAATTTTTCCTATTTGTTATACATGTGGGTAATATACTGTAAAACAAAACTTAGCATCACAGACTTTTCATTTTCAGTTCATGGTACTGGTGGCAAGAGTTTATTCTACCATATTTCAAACTAGAGGTGGTTTGAAAATAATTCCTGTTTTCAAATAGAGTCAAATAGTTCAGATAGATTTCTGAAGTCTTATATCTTTGAGATTTCACTTTTGTTTCCTCCTATGAAATTTCATTCGCTGAATTTAGAAGCAGTGTTTGGTCATGATCAAAGTGGAGGTATGTCTACTTCTTTATCTTAAGGAGCAGGGTTTCCTTATGGTCTAGATGTCATAACACCATTCCCATTTCATTTATAGGAAATCAGCTTGAATGGAAAGGGAAAAAAAGCACTAGTATCAGAAGTAAGTACCAGAACAAAAGTCCTCTCAGAGAATTGAGTGAAATAAAAGACCGTTTAATTAGAATGTGGTAGTAGCTTTTTAATGGCGAGATGCTGAGGTTAAATGCACGAGTGTGGGATCTGTTTTATTTCAATTAGGTGGTTTCCAGCTGCAGTGGTTCCTTCTAGGCTGATCAAGGGCATGTTGGCCTCATATCTCACCCCACTCTTTGTGATGCCATGTGATTGTGAAGCAACGTATGTGAACTTGTTTAGTTGACAGCTGTCAACTGTAAATGGCCATATGTAATGATGAGTAAAGTTGTTGTCAACTGTCAATAGGCCATATGTAATGATGAGTAAAGTTACAGGCTGCTGTCTGATTAGATGTGAGATTAGAAAAAAGAAAAAGCACTGACACCTGTCCCTGAAAGGTCCGAAACAGGTACGATATTTTTGAAAAGGGTCTTGTCTTATGTATCATTTACGTACCCATATTTCTGCCTTGACCCCCTTCCTCTATAGATACATAAAATGAATCCTGATTCATCAATCCTCATTTGAATGGGAAGAGTCTTATCAATCTTACAAAACAATGGCTAGAACCTTTGGTTGCCCAGGGGAATGTTCAAAGGGAAGGGAATTGGTTTGTAGGGCAAGTACAAGGCTATGAAAGACCTCTTCATATGCACTCCGTCTTCCCCAGGACACAGGAAACATTTCATTCAAGACTAAGCATTTACTAGGCAGTATTCTGTGGAGGGTAATATGATGGGCAAGTGTGAAATCATTCCTTTCGGATAAATATTGTCACTCCAAAGAGATGATCAATAGCATAGGCATGATAGATCGATACAGTCAAGCAGTCATTCTTTGGCATCTTTTCTACAGGACATATTTTAACCACCAGCTCCAAGAAAGATCACTATTGTGTGATTTCTAACTGCGTTTCTGGGCACCACCTTTCTTCCATCATTTTTAATGAAAAGATCCTCTTCATCATTTCCTCTGTGACTGTCATGCATCTACCTAGAACAAAATATTCTGAAAAACCTAAGTAACCTAAACCAAGTTAGAAAGGAAGACACTGTGCAGAGAAAGAGTATGGAACAAAGAAGCTCCAGTCAAAAGAAGACCATGAAGGGGAGAGGCTGAGAAAACGGGTCTAACAAGGCTAAACAAACAAAAAAACATAGAAGAAAAGAAAGGAATTTACCATTTCTTCCTACTTATGAAACAAAAACTGGGTCCCCACTTTTTGCATCAGATCTCCCTGAAGTCTACGATCTATTATCTCAGAAATACTGGCTCTCTGAGCATGGAGTGTGAAAAATCCACTCCAAAGGCAAATCACCGCATGCCAAATTAAAGCTCTCCTTTACATGCCTCCAATTCAAATCCCTTAAAATGTGCTTCCAGAAAATTCTGTTTTCACTATTTCTCCTGCTCTGAAAGGGAGGCTCAACATAATTCTTTCTTTATTATTTATTTTCTGACAAGTTCAGTAAAACTTCATCTTGACGATAAGCCCCAGAGTGATTCTCCTAGATTCGCTAAGAGTCTATATGAGAAATGATCTTACAGAAAATGCCTCACTTTTACCGGTGTGTGGCTCAGTTGGCTGGGAGTGGTCCCACAAAGTGAAAGGTGGCTGGTTTGATCCTTGGTCAGGGCACGTGCCTGGGTTGCGAGTTCTGTCCCAGACTGTGTGTGCTGAAGGGGCAACCAGTGGATGTTTCTCTCTTGCGCTGATGTTTTTCTCCCTATTTTTCTCCCTCCCTTCCCTTCTCTCTCTAAAAGTAAATAAATAAAATCTTTAAAAATCTTTAAAGAAAAAGAAAATGTCTCTGGCTTTTTTGTTAGGGTAAAGACTTAATATGCCGAAAAGGCTCTGCTCCTCTGGCCCCTGTAGAACTTGCAGTCTTATCTTACTGTGTTCTATGCTTCCACCACTCAGATCTTATCTTCTCCTCTCCAAAAGCCCCCAGCTCTCTCCTGCCTTTTGGCATTGACACAAACTCTTCCCTCTCTTTCTAGAATGTTTTCTAAACAACCTCATCCTTTTCTAAATGAACGTGTAATCATTGAACAGATTTCATTTCCAGCCTAACTTCTTCCTGGAGTCTTCCCTCAGTTTGTAGTCCAGATATGGTTCTTATTGTCCACTTTTATATTACATTCCTTCCCAGCAGAACTATCTCCGCCAGAAGTTACACACTAATTTTTTGTGTGATTGGTTGATTAATGTTCATCTCCCTTTCTAAACTATGAGCTCCAAGCAGACAGCAGCCTTTCTTTTCTCCCCTGGGTGTCCTTACCTCCCAGCACAGTGTTTAGCACATAGAAGACAGTAAATATACAGGGTCTGGCACAAATAACACCACTTGTTTCTATTTCAAAATCTTTTATTACAAAAAGCATAAGCATGTAACTCTCTAACATAACAATGTCACATTCAAGCACACCATATGGCATTTTAGGTGAAATGTTCAAATTAAAACTATAAATTATTATACCCATATTATTACCCTACCAACCACACTCAAGCAGGCGTTACTTCTGCTGGACCATATATATGTGTATGAATGAATGCTCCTCTGTGATGTCTCCAAGAGCAAATCACTCATGCACTTGAGGGCTGCCACATTTCTCTCATGTCTCTTTTCTTGAAGAACAGGTATGCTTTCATTCATTATTTCTCACTGTAATCTTTATATGCCATCATATTTTTTCCTTTGAAAATCATATATATATATATACACACATATACATATATATATGAATTCTACAAATCATTTAAAATATATAGTCTGGAAAAAATGCAACTATTGTTAATATAACAATAATGGTTTGAGTGACATAGATGTAACCTGGCAGCCAAGGAGAGTGAACTGGAATGTGCATGCATGAACAATGATGGCTTCACTGTACTAGTCAATGGGGGCAGTAGACGCTGTTGAGTAAGCATGTGTACTGTGTGTACTGTCGCATTCAAAATGAGTGAGTACAGCAACAAATCTGCACCAAATTTTGTGTTAAGCTTGAACATTTCACCACAGATACTATTTGGGTGATTCAGAAGGCTGCAGCTATGGGCAACTGCTGATTGGCAGCTTCAACACAACAACGTACCCACTAATGCATCAGGTCTCATGCAGTGCTTTTTGGCAAAACATTAAATCACCCAGGTGACTCAGCCCCACTGCAGCCCAGATTTGGTGCCCTGTGACTTGTGGCTTTTCCCAAAACTAAAATCACCTTTAAAGGAAAGAGATTTCAGACCATTGATGAAATTCAGGAAAATACGACAGGGCATCTGATGGTGATTGGGAGAACTGTGTGAGGTCCCAAGGTGCCTTCTTTGAAGGGGACTGAGGTGTCATTGTCCTGTGTACAATGTTTCTTGTATCTTGTATCTTCTTCAATAAATGTCTCTATTTTTCATAGGCTGGATACCTTCTGGACAGACTACACACACACACATACATTTTCTACTTGCTAGAGCTTCTTTTAGTTTTTTATTTGACTATTGCATAAATCCTATTTTTCTTCATCTAACTGTGGTCTTTTTACTTTGTATTTTATTTTAAGCTATCTCAGAGCTTTTTGGAAATATTGGGGGATATACAGTAATACATTAGATAAATCAACACCAGTCAAACCCATTTCCTCGTAACGATATTGGAATAATTTATCCTTATATAAACATGGCTAAAGAAGAATTTCATGTTTTTTTCCCCTCAATTGGGGGAACATTTAAAAAAATTTCTCTTACTTTGCACCTGTACACTACTTCTCTTCCAAGAATATTTAAGCTTGAAGCACTTTCCAATCATTACTTGATTAGCTGCCAACATGTCAGTGTTTATAGTATGGAGGAACTGAGGCAAAAAGAGCCAAAATTTCAGAATTAAAAAAAAAAAGAAAGTTGATAACATGAGAATGTATTCCTGGCTCTTTAGTCTCTTGCAGTTTCATTCAGGTGGTGTGATGCTAGGTTGGTAGTCACGGTAGTCATTGCTGTGGAATTATTATTTTGAGCTTTTTTATTGAAGTATTGAGTTTTATTTGGCTGACAATGACTACTATGACTGTCATAAAATATTTTATTTCAAATGCCTTTTAAAAATCAGTTTGATAAATTACATAAACATATTATTTGTATAAAGCTATATAACTTGAGAAAATAAACAAGAAAATTATATCAAAAAATGGAATAAATAAATTTTTAAATAATCAATGTGATATGGCACCTATATAGACATTTTAAGAAAAAACATTAAAATATAAGGTTCAACAAGACTGAGATCAAAACTTTAAATAAATGCATACCAGTTGTGTAATGTTGAAGGCATACATTTATTTCATGGCCAAAGGCTGAACTTGGCTCAAATCTGATATGGTCACTTGATGTGAACCATTGATATTAGCACTTAACAGGTGAGCTAATAAACAAATAGTTGAGGCTTATACAATTCTACATTGAATCCATTTTTTCTTTTGGATAAGTAGAATGTTGAATTCTCCACAGGTTAAGACAAAAATATATAAAATGGATACTTTCTCTTCTGTTTCATTAAGGAGTTATTTTCTTTACCTCTTCATTTATTAAATTTGAATTGTGTATTCTCATATGTATTTTTTAGGTGTTCTGTATTTTATCTGTGTTATAGCTTTCATTTATGTTATCATTTAGTCAAATTTTATTATTGTTGTTACTGTTTGGATTTTAATTCTTATTAAAAATTAGCGAAGTTTAACATCAACCAATACTACTAGATGTGGGCCGAAGTAATATACACATATGTGCATGTGTGAACACACACTCACAGTCCTTTTTCCATAATCCCAACTAGTTAAGGCCCAAACTTAAATTTTAATGAATCAAATGTGTTATCCTATCTACCTACTTGTGTTAACATACCCAGGATATAGAGCAAAATCTAAGATCAAGTTATGGGCAGATCGAATTAGCTTGTCCAGCTCAATCTCAAGCACGTTGTCTTGTTTGCAGATTTCTTAAGTGTGTTGTCTATGGTTCTTTTTTTAAAAAAATCGTTTCTTATTTCTTATTTTCTATATTCATTAACTAATACTTTAACATTCACTAATATTTATTGGAGTCCTATATTTGAGGATCTGTTTTCTCCTAGATATAAGCACTGGGTATGATCTTTTAAAATTGTATCAGTTGGATAGAAATGTGATATCTCAATGCACTTTTAATTTGCATTACTTTGATTATTATTGTATATTTATGTTTGGAAAATACATGATATATGAAGAAGAAGCAAACCACCTTTGTATAGCTTGGAGAAAATAAAGGTCAGTTTAGCATAAAAAGTTGAAAATGGATCTTGTACATTAGTCTATTTCATATCTTTCAGTGTTTTTTAAAATGCCCTCATTTTTGTAAAAACAGTTTGCATGTCATGACACATACATTGAACCATTTACTTCAGTGAAGGAATGAGCAGAACTGTAGCAAAACCTTATTTATCACAAAATTGTTTTAATACCTTTCAGGCAAGAAATTAGTTTCATCAAGAAAATTGATTTAATTTGGAAGAGGTGTAGTATTTATAGCCATAACCAGGTTAAACATGTTTCTCCACTCCTGTATCAGAAAATAGCTTCTAACCAGTATATAGCTCCAAATCAATTAGTTCAGTTTAAGGTTTTCAAATTTTATTAACATTCCTCCCATCTTTAGGACATTTATTATTCTGTGCAAATCTTTGAAGTTCTTCACATAACTTTACAAAATAGACAAAATAACTTTTCTGGGCCAGCTGACTGACCCAAAGAAAAAATCGCCATTGAGAATATTCAATTATTTTGGTTCATAGAGTGGATAGTGACAAATGACTTTAATGAATTCTTCTGGCCTACTTAATATTAATTTTTTTCTGTTTCCCAGTACCTGAATTCACTGAAAAATTGAAACTATATACAGTACAAAAACTTACTTAATTTCTGATGGCTTTGAAAACAGAAAATTTAGTAGCTGATTAAATTTAATGAATCATCTAAAACTTAATGTATTTTAGAAACATAAATTGAAGGGAAATCCAGAATATTGATATCCTACAAATGGTAACTTTGCTCTTTGCCGGACCTGCATGCTGTAGATCCTAGCTGCACAGTTTCTGACTGGCAGCCTAATGAGGTAGACTATTCCATTGAGACTGAATGAGCAGTAAGTATTTCTCATTGCCTTCTCCAGAGGTACCTTTGGACATCTCAGTGCTGCAAAGTAGAAATGAAGCTTTGATCCATAGAGCACTACCTGTGCAGAAATCATGAAAATAGAGGATGGCTTTATTTTTTTTATTGAGTGTTATTTTACATCATCTCTCGATATGCACCTTAGTTCTGATTGAAGAGAACATCTTGCCATAATCATGGCCAGTAACAGAGAGATAGATTGTTTTTAATTGTCCTGAATATTTTTTCTGTTTTGAAAGAGCATTCTGTATTTTAAATTTTCTTTGAAAGAAATTTTAAATCATAAGATAGGAACAAAGAGGCTTTTGGAATCAAAGCAGCCAAAGCCACTCATATGTTTAAAATCTGTCCATAATGAAATTATTTTAAGTTTTTCCCAGATATACATTCCTTTATCTAGTAGGAAATATCTTGTTGTTTTAGATGTGTTAATATATCCTGGTATTACACTTTAATTGCAAAATAATATGGCTTAGTTATAAATAAGGGAAATTTTGACACAAACCTTAAGTTTTTTTCAATAATGACCAAGTGTGCTTAGCTATTCTCTACTATTTTATAGATTTAAAAAACCAGGGTACATCTAATCAATCTTTCTATTTCACAGCACCACACATAAACCATTACACTTAGGTAAAACTCTAGCCATAGAGAAGGGATTTAACAACTTATTCTCAGTGAATACTTGAGTTACTACATTTTTTTAAATCATGTCATTAAGAGAAATCTGTGTAAGTGATAACTATGTCAACTTGAAAATTTACATTACAGTTAATTTTAATGGAAAAATAGAATAACTTTATGAAAAACAATACCATCACCATAGATGTTGTTTAATAGGAACAACCGCTTAGTGGAATTGTTTCATTTCACATGTAAATTTTCTCCACTTGCCCACCCAGGGTAGGGTTTTCTGGAGTGAAATTCAGCTGCCACTCTTGACAGTCTTGTGATTCATAGAGAGATATTAGCTTGGGATAAAAGTTAATTTTTTCCCTATTAATTTTATTGGAGTGAAGAAAGGGCAGATGACTTACTGACTAAATAGGAATTTGGCCAATAAAACAGCAAAGTGTAAGATATGGAATTTAAATATTTGCACACTTTAGGATTTAATTTTATCATCGGGAGATCTTTGCCTTTGACTTTGAGATACGGCATAGCCAAGTCACCATACATTGCATCTTTGTGCAGAAAATTTTTGTTCTTTTGGAAAATGTGGTTTTATAGAATATGTTACAAGCCGGTGAAATGAACTTGCAGCATGAAAATTCACAAATGAAGACAGGAAGCACACAATGGTAAGTGAAGTATTACAGCTGCCGTAGTAGTGAGACCCCCAGTTTGGAGCCTGCCATCAGCTTCTTTGATTTGCCATTAAATAACTTGTACAGAAATCAGAATTTTAAAATTAGGATTATGATTCGACTATTCTTACAAGTTTAAAAAAAGAAAACACTTTAGATAAACTAAAATGAATTTTCAAGGCAATTTAATATGAATACAACTACTCTGTGGAGTTTTTATTTTTAAAAATGGGTAGTCAGGCAGTAAATAGGATTTCGTATGTCACATTTAAGGATCTCTTTATATAGTGCCATAACTTACGTATGTAAAAAGATACATACATTTGGCTAAAATTAGCATAAGACCTCATATCTGGAGCTGTGTATTCCCTCTGTGGCAATGCAGTTTTATTCTTTACGTCTTCTATACCCTCATCAAACATACATACTTGGGACATTTGCTTGAAAGGCAATGGTCAGGTTAAATCTCCTTTTTAAATAAAAGTTTAAAAAATAGCATAAAAATAAATTGCAGAAATGTCTTTAGTCATTTAGAAGCATACACTAACTCTGAGACTTTCCCTAATAGAAAACTTTGTTTTCTTGTCCTTAACCACTGAATCTCACTTTCTTTTCTCAGTGTAAACTGGCAGATTAGACATTTCCAAGGGCTTGTTCAGTGTGAAGTTTTTCAGGTGATTTCAGTTTAATGCAGCCAGATAATTGTAGCTTCAGGGCTTAGTTAGGTTGTAAAGCTGCTAATCCAGACAATATTACCCAGTCACATGTTGTGCTTCCAGGAGACACCTCTGCCTTTAATGGTCTCTCCCCATGCTGGTGATTTCTAGTTTCACACGTCCTGTAAAAATGAGGCACACCAGGCCAAGATTAAGTCTGGAAAAAAATCAGAATATGCGCTTTGGGACAACAATGTGAAACGTGATATCTTTTGCCAAAGAAAGAATTTGATATTTTTGTAGCGTTAGGTTCTATTTTATTTCTTCTAATCTCTAAGAAAAATTAGCATTGAATTTGATAACTATGTCTTTTGTTGTTGCTGTTGTCTAATGAACTACTGCCAATGCAGCCATACTCTAAGCTTTTATAAATACTTTAACCAATTAGTGCAGTTATTATTTGGTAGGACTCTCTCTTCTAGTGGAGTGCAGTAATTCACTTCACATATTTATTCCACTCAGAACCTCTTCTGAACGGCAATTGTAATGCAATATTGAATAATGATAATGTTGGGATTTTGAAAGCTATTGCCTTTTTCTCTCACCCTGACCAAAATTTGATATTTCTATAGTTAATATATAAACAGATGCTTATAAATAAAAGGTAATTCTATTCATTTACCAAATTTTTGTTAGTGCCTGTGGCCCACACACTAATGAACAAGTGGGAAGTAAAATAGCTTTGGGGAGAGGTAGCTCCTCTGTGATTAAATTGCATAACTGCATTGAAAGTTAGAGATGGGCAGATGTTTTCTTTGACAGTGTGGTTACATGTGGCATGTACCAAAGGGAATTCAGGTTCTAGCGTGTCTATGGGTCGGTTCAGGATTTGGATGATGTGAAATATGTAGGCCCAAAGGCACAGAAATGAAGGAGGGAATTGAGAGCTCAGGCGTGGGGGTTGTGGAGCCTAACAAGTCACCTCATGGCACTAAGAATACTCTATAAAGTGCCTAACACAGAGCATAGCTCCCTGTAGATGTGCCCTTTATTTCTGCATTGCTGATCCTCTTATTTCTTCTATCTCTTTCTCCCTCTGCTTCTCTACTACCTATGATGGGAGGGAAGCTTGTATATTTTACTCTTAAGGGGTCCTCATCTATTATCCTTTCTTTCAGTAACTTTATATTGTCCAAAGTTTAATGTGTTGGAGTCATGGTTATTAATTATACTCAGTTCTCTTTGTTACCCCAGAAGGAGTCTAACAATAAGAAAATGGAGAGTTTCCACTTGTATTTATTCCTGGTACCTTGAGTTACAGGGAGAGCCGTTCCTCTTCAGCCGAGATTGTCAACACCAGGAGTGTTGTTTTGCTTCTTGGTTATTATGGCCCAACAGGGTCCTCTCTGGGCTATAGAGGACGGACCAGGGATGCATAAGGGCTGTGCTGGCCATGCCGTCCTCTCCCAGCCTGGTCATGTTCCTACACAGTCTGAAAAGCTGCCACCGTCCTCAGCGGTACATACGTGTACACCTGTGACAGCACTGCATCAAAAGAGGGAAGCTTAGAGGGCACGGCGGTCAGGGGGCGGGGAAGAGGGAGAAGAAAGAAAGAAGAGGGAATCCTTCCTTCATTATAAACATGGCAGGTATTCCATTCGTTTCATTTAAAAATATATAACTATATCAATTTTGTTATCCTAAATGATAATTAGGATGGAGTTATTTTGAATATATTCTGGTAGCCATTAGATTCTTTTAATAAAAATACAAAGAATTTTAAATTTGCTTGAAACGTACTTTCACTTTGATCTATTTATACCTTAGAGATGATAATTATTCATGCTTGATGCTATGGGGAATTGAGTATATCAGGCATACCCCAAAATGACTTCCATGGGCTAACTGTGTAAATGAGATTTTTACATAGGAAATAGATAATTAAATGAGATAGTAAATGAGTTATAAACACATTATTCATGTTTCAAAAAGTACTACTTGATTATTTCAAATAACAATTATTACATTTTTCTTAATGGGTTGTTTGCTTATTTCAAAAAAGAAGTCTAAGAAAGATTTCCAGGTTTAGAGTTTAAATTACTCAAATTTTAAGTTAGTTTGAAGGAAATTGCAATGTAAACTTGGACTTCTAATTGTCAGAATATTTTATTTTTAGTATTCAATACTACATATTCACTTTATTGATTACTTTGGTATTTACTAGTTATAATCCAGTTAATCAATTAAGGTACATTTGTTTCCACTTCACAATAACCTAGCAAGCTTTTTTTAAATTGTAGAATATTGGAGTATTGTAGTGCCCCAAGTCTTAGATAGGAATGATCTAGAGCAGCTCTGGGCAACTCTGTCTCTGGAAGGGTTAATGGACACTCCCTCTCCCCTGCTTCCCTGGGGCTACCTGACTTCCAGTGGAGGCCTGATATTAAAAGATTTATTCAGACCAAATAACATGTTAAATTCAGAATATATATTAAGCCACCAGCATTTATACTTTGTAGTTACAGCATCACCATCTTATTTTCCAATAGACATGTGCACCTCTAACGATTAGGAGACTTTGGCAAGGTTCCTTAACTGTTTTCCCAAGTGACGCCTTGATTTGAGCTTCTAGAGGACGCAGTGAGCATACCAGAACTGCATTATATTTTTGAGTTGTAGATCCTGACCTATTTTGGGGGGGCAGAGTTTCACCTATCACTGAACACCCCAGTGTATTTATGACTTTCACCTGCTTTAATGCCCTCATGGTGCTCTACCTGAATAACTACAAAAATACAGGCTATAGTCCTTATAGTTAAAGGCCAAAAACTTCCAAACATGAAATGGTGTCTGGTAAATGTCTCTTATTGCCAATCAGTCTGCTTTGCAAACGTACTGTCTCTTGCTTATATTCTTCCCATGATTTCCACTACTGAATTTCAGATCCTTCTAATTAGAAGACAAGAAAACTATAACCAATAGCCGTGTGCACATAAATCAGGCAAAGACTCACTGAGGTAGCGGCAGCTGCTGTGAATCAGAATTGAGGTCTCTGTGCTCCTGGCTCCACTTCTGCCCTGCCAGCCTGCAACAACCTGGAGTTTTAAATAGTTTCCTACCAAAATTCTAAATTTCGTCTTCATTTCTGAAATTTCCATATGGTAACACTTTTATCATTAAATTAATGAATTTTACGTGTCCTCTGATTGATTAATGTATTGGGTTATAACACTAAGCAGTGCTCCTTAGCACTAGATATACGGAGGAACAGTATGAGAAGAAAGGAACAAGTCCTGTCACCTGATTATAGTTTCTTCTTTATTACTTCCAGAATGGTTAGTTACAATTGCATAATTTTTTACTAATTAAGGGAAAGTCTTATATATAAGTAACCTTATTTTAAATTCAATTGTATTACTCTTGAATACCTTAAGTAGCTAAATTTGACTAACTATTGAAAATTATGAGCCATTACCATATAAAATTACGAGCTTAAATCTCAACTTATAATTAAGTATATAAAAAATTAAACACATATAATAAAGGGTACTCTCTTGAAAAGATAAACATTCTACCCTTTCTCTTCCAAGTCTTGTTTATCAGATTCATTTTGCTACAATGATTCTATTACTCAGAGTAGAGGGCACATTTTAACTTAGTTTTTTCAAGGTATTATTAATCTGATATTAGTAGATTAATACATAGTGTTTGTTGTTGTTATTTGGTTTCATGTTTTTTTCAGCTGTTTGTTGGCTCTTTAGTTTTGAATAAACCACAGCAATACTTCACATATTTGGAGTCTGGTGATCTCTAGTAATTAGAATAAAATAAGCTTAGGAAGTTTAATCTATGCCTCCGAACTACCAAGATTTACTCATAAGGTAGCTCTAAAGCCTTCTTTCATAGGCTATATGATCTATGGTAATAAGCTTAAAAAATGTTTTCCAACCCGTAGCAGAATAATGTAGCAAATCAGCATGAGGAAGGGCCATTATGAGGGAGTCTCAGGGTAAGACAGTGCAGGGGAGGAACAAAAATAGTGCAAAACAAAACAAAAATAAAAATCAGTGCAAGTACTGTAGTCATAATGGGTTGCTCCCAGTTAGTACAATTTAGGGTTTCTTATCTTCAGTGTTGTTGATATTTTGGTCTGGATAACTCTTTTTGTAGGGAGGATGTGGGTGGAAAGAGGAGTTGCTCTGTGTGTTTTAGGACTTTTAGCAGCAGTCTTGGCTTCTATCCACTAGATGCCAGTAGCACCTCCCCCGCTTCCCTCAGTGTTGACACAAAATTGTCTCCAGATTTTGACAAAGGTCCCTTGGGGGACTAAATCAGCCCCTGCTGAGGACCACTGATGTAGCATTTAACCTTGATAATCCTTCAAAGTATAATTGTGCTATTTCTTATAATAACTCTAGCCATCAAAATGTTTATCTTTAGCTGCCTTCAAGATGACAGGTGAATATGTGATATATTTTAGAAAGCTCTATATTATAATAATTAGAATTTTTTAAAAAATGGTATTGTTTGCATGGTAAATGTCAGTGATTCAGGAATCCAGGTATAATCCTTTATATTCCTGTGATACTAAAAAAATAAATTATTGAATATCATTATTTTGTGAAATAATAAGGCAAATATTATAGGCCTTCTGGCATGGCCCCTTAAACTGATACTAAAATTATCTTCAGTTTCCGGAGCACACATTATAGGACAGTGGGTGGAAACAACCGCAACACAATAGGAAGTATGAGGGAGTTGGCCTTGGATTCCATGTTTAGATTTGGACTGCCAAAATTGGACGTGAATCAAGAGCTCATGAAACAAAGAAAGTTTCCCTAAAGATTGTTCTTGATGGTTTGGAAAGGAAGTTGTACCTTTCCTTTATTCTTTTGAGCATATTTTCCTAAATAAAAATCATGACACATGCTCCGGTCTTTGATCTGTTCATAATTGAACATATTGAAAAAGAATGCTTATATTCCTCAGCTTGTTCTTTCTATGGATCTATTTTAAAAAAATCTCTCTGGTTATTTAATCCCAAATAAACATATAGGCCTCCCTTATGCTGGCTACACTTATATACAAACGGGATCAAGTAGCACAGCTGAAAGTTCCATCTATCATATTCTTATTTTTAATACCTCCATTTGAGAGAGTTCTCAGACCTTACCCACTAGAAAATCCCTTCAAGAAAAGGTGTAGATGGACACCATTGTGGGAGATTGGCTGCCTATCCACAGCTACCTCACATTAAAGTTTACCTTATGAAATGGGGAGAAAAACTCCAAAAAAATCAAAAGACTTTAGATTTTGCATTGCCAACTTAAATTTAACATTTTTCCTTTACTATATTTTCAATATTATTTCTGATCCCCTGATTCCATAACTTGTACCTGCATTCCTCTTATCATAATTTTAATTTATGATCTTAATCTATCATTTTTGTATATTAATGATGTATTTTTGTATATTTTTGTCATTTGTTTTTTCTTCATGATTGTATATACTTAGAAACTTTATCATTTTTAATCCTGATTAAATTTTTGGTATATTTTATGTATTTTCATTGTAATTCATATATAATTTAGAATATTCTATAATTTTTAATCTTCATCCTATTTCCTTTGTATTTATGAGTATTATAAGCGTTATTCATTTACCGATTTCCTTTGTCTGATTTGTATTATCTTGTATTTTTCTATTGACTTTCACATTTTTGTCTTTTATAGTAAGGCTATGTATAAGAGGAACAACTATAATATCTATGTTCTAAGAAAAAGTCTCTGAATATTTTATTCCTCCAGTCCCCTAAAACCTGCTCTAAAATCTTAAGTGTCAAAAAGTCAGCTAACTATAGGAGCCCAACAGAACTGGTAAGGACCGTGATGAACCAAGCGTATGTATCTCTGTCATATGGGCAGCTTTCTCTTAGTGTCAGTAGACTGCTGTCTTGTGTGAGGGTGAACATAGCATTGCCAGATCTTCCAAGTTTTCAAAAGGTGTTAGAAATATGAATTTTTTCAATTTCTAGATATTGGAAAATACTTTTTTAAAAGTGTTAGTACTATATGTCAAACAGAACATAAGACAGTGGTGTTCAGCTACTTCTCAAAGATACTGCAGGGGCCATTAAACCCAGGTGATATTGCTGGCCACAGAATAAATAATTAAATTAGAAGGTCACTCTTATCAATTAGTAATATATACTTTAAAGATTTCATTCATTTATTTTTAGACAGGGGAAGGGAGGGAGGGAGAGAGAGAGAGAGAGAAGCATCAGTGTATGGTTGAGTCTCATGCACCCCTCTATGTGGGACCTGGCCCGCAACCCAGGCATATGCCCTGACTGGGAATCCAACTGGTGACCTTTCAGTTCGCAGGCCAGCACTCAATCCACTGAGCCATACTAACCAAGGCTCAATTAGTAGTATTTGATAGTAGGGCCACAGGTTACTAATATTTGCCATATTTTTCTGTCCTTGGACCATTCTCTAACAATTATAATCTTAATGGTGGGGATCCTTTCCTTTTTTAGGAATAGATTTATTATTCTAATATCTGGTTGCTTGAATCCTGAACGTATTTGGTATCAGTTGATTTCTCTTTGTGTTAAGATATTGCTCTTATGTCTTTACAGTTACCATGTGAAGTCCTGTCTGATTATTCTTATTTTGATTTTAAGACTACCTATAGAACTCTTATTAAATGCAAAGGAAATTTCTTGAGTTTTCCTCATATTATTGTAAGGACAGAAATATTAGAAAATATATTAAGAATTTTAGAGACTGTTACATAAATAAGATATTGCGTGAATGGAAAGATGAAAATTGTTGAATGAATTGAAGCCTAGAAAAACCGTTGCTATTTTTGGAGAAATTATGTAATCTTGCTTGTAAGATATCATGGTGAATAGATGGAAAAAAAATCACAAGCTGCATGAAAGACAAGATGAACTTAACTGGGATAGATTATGGAAAATGATTATTCCTAGACTGATTGATTTCTTTTTTTTTAAAAAAAGATTTTTTAAAATTTATTTTTAGAGAGAGCGGAAGGGAAAAAGAAAGAGAGGAAGAGAAACATCAACATGTGAGGAAAACATTGATAGGCTGTCTCTTAGCCTGTATCTCATGCATGTGCCCTGACTGGGATTCAAACTGGAGACCCTTTGGTTGACAAGTGGTGCTCAATCCACTGAGCCACACCAGCCAGGGCTCTAGCCTGATTTCTAAACCTGTTCAGAAAGTTTGAAGACTTATGAAATCCTAAAGGAGCTGGTAATCCTGCTGTAGATTTTTAGGTCCTAAATACCTTGTATTTTGGACCCAGTGCTGTTCTAGGAACATAGAGGACAGTCAAATTGAAAGTAAATTGATGTTTTTTTGGAAACTTTGACATATAATATCATTTGACACTTAAAACAACCCTGTGAAATAATCAGGAGAATTATTATCCCCATGGAAATTGATACTAAGGAGAATAAATAATCTTTCCTAAGACACACAGTTCTTAGATGTCAGAAATATGACTGTAGGCTCTTTCATTCCTAATCTGTCATACTGTTCTGCTATTCTGCCATATTATCACGGGTAAATGGCATAGTCATGTCACTCATAAAACGTACCTGGGAATCCTTATTCTTTGCAGGTTTATGTGTGGAGACACTAGATAAGATTCTCAATAATTGACAGTGTGCCTTTCACTTCATGGTAGAGTTTTTGTTTGTTTGATTGTTTGTTTGTTTTTATACTGGTTTCAATGTACAAGCAGCTAATGGGTAAGCCTCTATCATTCACTCCCTTTTGATTATATAGTATTTTCAGTTGGTTGAAATATATGCTTAAGAAGTTTTTCCCTGTAGTTGAGTTTGTGGTTGAGCCTATTAAGTCTAAACCTTTCGTACTGAAAAAGTGGGAAGTGTGGGAAGAAGTCACAAAACAGTCCCAGCAGATTTTCTTGTTTTATCCATAGGCAGAGTTTCCACTGATTGTTCTAAACATGCAATTGAAAACAGAGGAGTAAGTAAGCCTTGTCACTGGGCTTTAAAAAGAAAATAATTTAGTGTGGCCATATCAACTGAAATTTGAAGAGAGGAAGCAGAGCCATCAGCCCCTCTAAGTAATGGCTCCCTTCATCCTACTGGTGCATCCAAGTAAGAGCTTCAACCTGGAGTAAGAGAGCCAAGGCTTCCTCTCTCTGACCCTTGGTGGTGGTTTCATTTGTTCTCTTAATGTTGAGGAAGCCTCGCACTTTAGATCTGTGGAGAAGCTCCTGTTTTGAATTCTGCAAAAATGCAAAATGCAAAATGAGATGAGGGCCTTCAATAGTCAGGTTTTGTTACTCAACAGTTTGCTCGATATTCAACATAATTTTTTATATTTGTATCTTGTCAAGAAACAGGAAAACATAAGCCAATATAACTATGTGCTTCTGATGTTGGTTTTATTTAAATCTATACGAAATGTATTAGAAAACCTCTGAAAATTGCACAAGTTGAGCTCTGTGTCAAGGCACAGTTGCTGGTTTTTACTGTGATTAAAAAAAAAACTGATCTAAATTGATTTACTACTTGTGGATGATGTTGCTGTTTTTTTTTTCTTTTGTTTTCATCATCTGCCAGATTGAACTCTGATCCTGAGAGTGAAAATTCACTCCAACAATTGGTCCTTTTTTATTGGTTTCATCCTGTTCTCTCTCTCTCCTTCAGTGTCAGCCTCTCTCCCCATCAGAGTGAACGTTTCCTGGGAGTAAACAGTAGATGTTACATATATTAACACTGTGCTCTGGTACAATGTGTTTGGGTGAGCTCTGTGCAATTCCCTGGCAGTCATAAATTAATTAAAAGTAGACAGGAGCCACAGAAAAAGAAAGTTCTCCCTTTTTCTCTCCCTCCCCCACTTTCTTTCTTCTTCTGCGGGTAAATAGCTAGTTCCTTTGTCCCTGGCTGCACTATTTCATTTCTGCCATCATTGTCCTCATTGTTCTCTGAAACAGGAGGGGTCTGGGCCAGGAGCAGCAAGGTCTCAGCTAATGACGGGAAGTCTTTAAAGTTTGCGCTGCATTTCATCTTCTCTGTGGGAGTTTTAGGACGTATCCAGTGTTTGATCCCCACCGCGCAACTTTGCTTCTAGTTAATTAACAGATCCCCCATTACACACTCTCATCTAGAAGCACATGGGAGGCCTATTGGGAGGTAATTCAAGGCCAATCTGAGTGATGGCAGGAATTAGAGAAATCAGTTGTTTTAGGGCTAATGTTCAAGAAATAAAGATGTCCCATTTTAGAGATCCCACTTGAAATTTTTTATTTTTATTCTATTGTAAAAACAAGATAAGGGTGTTATTTCGTCCATGTGACCTTACCATGACAATTCAGGGTAGTTTGAACTTAGAACTCTTTATAACTGCCTGAAAGAAAAATAAAAAGGAATAAAAATAAAGACAGACAATATTATGAGATGTAGCAATGCTAACAAGAATTTTGGGCTCCTTTTTGTTGCGAGCAGTCTGTTTCCTGCCCAGCCTATTAGCCAGGTCACAACTGTCCACAGCAGCTTTTCCAGGGCACACGAGGCAGAATAGCTGGCAGGGACATCTCAGTAGTCATTTATTTTATAGCCAAGGCAAAATCATACGCTGCTCTAATGTTGTTGCTTTTGTTCCAAGCGTGTCAAAGTGATTCACAAATAGTAAATAATAGCTTCACCGTTAGGATCACCTCCCCTTCTAGCCTCTTTCCAGGCGAACGTTGCAAAATAAGTGAACTTGCCCAAAGTTAGACGTTCACCTCTGAGTGCCAGGGAGGGAGCCCTTGTGTTTCAGTGACTCTGCTGTCCTAGATCACAGAGAGCCCAGCTTTTCATGGCTTTTGAAAGGTGAATGCCTTGTTCAATTTCTTATCCTTCTACAATTTCTCCAGCCCTATGAGCAATGACCCCCTTTATCTAATGAATTAGGAGCCACTCCTGCCTTGCAATTCTCAGTTCGACACTTGGCAATGAGAATCAAACCGGGGCTATTTAGTGCAGCAGTAAATGGCCCGCCACATTAGCCCCCTGGCATGCTAAGCTATTAGGTTGTTTTACTGTTGTTAAAGTTACATTTGTTAGGTGGAGTTGCTGCCCCTCCACACAAACTCAGCAGTGCCTGATACCAGAGGAGGCAGCGCGTGTACTAAACTTGTGCCAGCCAGGACCCAAACGGTCAGGCCATGCTGCTGTGCTGCAGATCAGGCGCAGGCCTCTGCCTGAAAAAGTAGGGGCATGGATTGTTATTATTGAAAAAAAGAAGAAAGAAAGAAAAGCAGATCGCTGGACAATCATCGTTTTTGCACTTTGCTGTGACTAAACTAATTACATGGGCTCGATTAAGCATTTATTTATAGCAGTTCTTAAGTGTGCCGCTAATTGTCATAGTGCCATACAGAAGGAAGGCCAGGGGTGAGGGGCCCTGAGTCAGCTGGCGCGGCCCTCCACCGACCAGCAGCCTGCACATGCCCTGGAACTGGGCAGGATCCTGCAGATTCAAAAGATAAGCATGAAAATGAAGGAGAAATATTCAGAATGTTTCAATGGTGGTGTGTGTGAGCACACGTGTGTAAGTGTGTGTGTGTGTGTGTGTGTGTGTGAGAGAGAGAGAGAGAGAGAGAGAGAGAGAGAGAGAGAGAGAGAATGAGACTATTTCTGCAAAGAAAGGAAAATGCCAGTACTATATAGCTTCATGCAGCCAGCTTGCAGGGTTGAGTTGGCATTTGGTAACTTGGTAGCGGCTGCCAGTGTGTGTGTGGTGGGAGAAGAGGGAATAGACAACAAGAAAAACACATAGAGCTTAAAAAAAGATGTAAAATGATTCACTTCATGCCATATGGACTAAAATGTTGTCACAAAAATAAGGCCAAAAAATAGTGCCAGGTTAGACTTTTAGTTCAAAAATATATGTATAATCATCCCCATGAACATGAATTTTAATTAGTATTTTGATAGAGAGAAACCAGATATTTTTTTAACCTGCTCTGTTCTTGTTTTCTGTTCCTCTCCCAGTTTTAGCCTCCATTAAACATTCATATACTGTATGTTTTGTGTCTGTATGAGGAAAATGCCTTATCCCTGGATCGGTGGGAATGCAAACATCTTGGTTTTCTGTGGCATACAAAATATCTTCCCAGTGAAGCCTGCGTGTGGAAGCGAGTCACTGGGAAGTCTAGAGCTCTCTCGGAGCCCCAGGCTCCCTGGGAAGGAAGGGGGCCATATGCCTTTTTCCTTTGTCAGTGGGGCTGTACCCGGTTGGTTCCCCAGCCCTGCTCTTCACACCCATCCGCATCTCATCTCTCTGGGATGCCTTTTACAAATGAAATACGTTTAGTATACATACATAATACCCTGTGACAGGGCAGTTTTAGAGAAAATTTAATAAGATTGTGACCACAGAAACGTAAAGAAATGGAACCATGCCACTTCCTGGTAAATAAACTCAAAGGCTCACATTTTGCTTATTAGTTACACTCGACCTACTTCTAAAAGGGATTTGAGATGACATTACACATTGGAAGGTACAGTGCTGAATGATTGTCTCTTAGCAGAGCTCTTTCCCACCTTAAATGAGATGCTTCGATTAATGCCCTGCATGCGATAATGAAATGGTGATACAATAAAAGGCTTATATTAGGCATGATTTTGTTGCTTAGAAAGCCATCCACACCCCATTTCTTCTTCTCTGAAGTAATACAGGTGAATCAGATATTTGAATTAAAAATGATACAAGTGAATTAAAAAAACCTGGTATTTAAAATCAATCAAATCTTGGTACAAAAGCCTTAACCTATTTTATATTCTCTGTTAGAATCCCTGAGCTTTCCTCGGAGCATTAGCTGCACTTCAGTCTGCTCCAAGGGCAAAGGTAAAATCAACAATAGTCTTAGGAAAGGTACATTTTACCTCCCTCTTGGGGTTTCTCAGGGATTTCTCAGTCTTTTATTTTTTGGCAAGCTCTAACAAAACCACTCATTCTTTCTTCCCACTTGCCTTTCTCCCCCGAGGAGCTCTGGTCCATTCAGCAAGAGTGAGATGCCTCACAGGCACGTGTTGAGTAAAACCCCCTCGGTCCTGGCAGTTGTCTCTTTGCTTGCTGTATAACCTCAACACAAAGGAATGTGTTATTGGACATAGAGCGACCTCAAGCCACGAAATGAGATCCACATCAATCCGTTACATTGGGATTGCAATAGAGGTGGCCTTGGCATCGTGTTTGGCTGCCTCGTTTTTGGAAGAGTGGAAAAAGGTTGATCACATCTGCCTCCCCTCAGAACTCTAACTCAGGCTTATATTCCCTGGAAACTCTTCCCAGGCCTTTGTGTCAGGCTTCTATTGGATCCAGTAGATCCATTCATCCATTCATTCAGTCCATCACTATTGTCAAGCCCTGAATACATGAGTTCTCCACTTAAGGAAAGTTAAGGGCTGCAAAGACGTTTGTACATGGGAGAATATTTCCTGTATCTTATGTTTTTGGACTTCCAGTGAATTTAAGTTAGTTTGGGGTCTCAAAGTCCTGTGAAATGAAGAAACATTTAGAAAAGTTCTAAAATACATTTCTTATCCTTAGTATCAACCAAGACTATTTCATATTTATCACAGAGACCTATATTCACAGGTAGGAGTAAAGCTAAGCTCTAGTGAAAGCATCAAAGATAATTCTAGCTTACCAGCTTTATTCTTCTCTCATAGAGAAATGGAGAGACAGTTGACTCCAGCTCAAGTAGACTAATGCAAACTTCTTTGCTGAGAATCTTATGAGAATTTTTAATAAATGCATGCAGGTTATTAATTGTAACATTATTTGCAATTGTCAAGTATTAGAAATAATGTAAATTTCCATCCATAAAAGAGCTGTTGAATAAGTGGAAGTATGCCCACACAGTGAAGTATTATGTAGTTATAAAAAATAATGAGGAAGACCTCTGTGCACTAATATGAGGATATTTTCAGGTTACATTGTTATTTGAAAATTTTTAAAAACTTAAAAGAGTACAGACAGTATGCTATCTTTTGCTCAAGAAAGAATAACAAATAAGAATAAATATATGTATGTGTTTCTTTTTATAAAAAGAAATACAAGAAGGATAAGCCAGAATTAATGAAAATAATTACATTTAATATGTGAATGGGATTGAATAGAAGGGAGATGAATGGAAGTCAGTCTCCTCAGAGTTCCCTTTTTATATACTTTATTAATTTTTGACCATACAAATATCATATATGTATGTTCAAAATTAAAATTTAATCAACTGGGATGTAAAAATATCCGTGATGTTAGATACTAACATTAACAGAAAGCTGAATCGTAATCATTGTTGGTGGTGCTTTGGACCAATACTTTACTAGAGAACAAAGAGGAAGTGAGGGGGAAGCATTTAAGAGATTTATACCTAATGAATTGTATATATGACTTCATATTACTGGAACTTCCCCACTAAATTTAATCCTGAAATTTTAATTTTTAAAAAATCCTACAACTAACAGAAATCCATTCTCCCTCTGTCATGCACCCCTTTAACAAGAGAAGAGAATAAATGAAACAATTAATAGTTTTCTCTACTTTGGCAATAATTTGAGTCAATGACATGATTTTGTATTATATACTCTGGGGAGAAGGGGGCAGAATCAGTGCATATCCTTTGCCAGTTTCTGATGTCATTATGATCATTAAAAACATGACCCATTATAGGAAGTATTACTTTTTTAAAGTCTGATAATTCTTACGTTATTCACCTAATGGGTTTCTAGTGGCCCAAAGTGTTACAGGAAGTTTTAAACATTGTCCTAGCTCTTTTATGAAACAAAATTGTGAAGATGTATATCATATAAAAATTGACTTATACTGGGCTCACTTTTAAAAAAATTAACAAAAGAAAACCTGACTTTCGTGATAGCAAAATACAGCTATAGATTCATGTTCTCCACTTTCAGTCCTGATGTTGCTGTTCACCTGAGAGAAGCAAAGGAAGGGGGGTAATGTGTAACCATGAAGTTCACCTTCTTTATTTGTGTAGAATTTGTGTTCAATTTAACAAAAATTTATTGGCACCTCCTGTGTGTCGTGCACTTTACTAATTCTTTTTACCTATTGACCTCCTAATTAAATAAGCAAACTTTCATAGAATTTCACACAGTGCAAGGCAGTCTTAGAATTAAATACACTGACTAGAGAGAAAGTAAGAAGATGACTGGAATGATACAGGGTGAGTACCCTGTATGTTTCTAAGGAGAAGGAAGGGAATTAAATCGCCTCTGCTAGGGTAAGGTCTTAGTTACGACATGGGTCAGTGATCACAATCTTAAAGAAAATTGTATCATTGTACATATCAGTGCTTTTCATCATGCAGTGACATAAGAAAAAATTAATGAAGTAGAAACGTCAGTTCTCCAGATCAAAAGCTGTGAAATATATGTCCTCCCAGCCAAAAAAGGCAAGATCTGGGCTTTTTTTAAAAACGTGGATATATAGAATAAATATGCAACCCTCCTGATAATGTTGGCTGATGAAATGAAATTCACCAACTGTAATTCTGGCACGGAGAGACACACACAGTGCCTGCATGCACACGCACACACACACAGACCCCCAGCACATCCTTAATCATTTGCTATCTTATTTACATTTCATTTGCTAGAGTATATTCTATCATTTGAACTTTTAAAAATATATTTCAATGTTACTTAGGGAGAAATAGGAAATAATGTGATTGGCTTTCAGATAGCTATTACCATTCAAATACTCTCAAGATAAATTATATTAGGAAAAACACACACCCTGTTTTAGCTTCTGAAGCATTCTAAATGGAGACTTAGCTCTAAGTAATCAAAATTGCTTTAGTTGTGCAGAGCAGCATTAAAAGCCATGTCCACTAATTGAGTGAAGCGGCATTACTGAAGCAGCCCTGTCCCCTCATTAGATGGTCGTGCAGACACTGTTTGGCATCCTGGGTCCCCGGGCTCCATCTAACAGTACTTACTGCTGGCTCGAATGAATGGTAATTGATTATAACACACGATGTCCTTCCAGAGAGACAACAATGTGGAACCCATGGGGCATCTGTCTATCCCTCGTACTTCTTGATCACATTCTTTCCACTTTAGTTCAAGCGACCACTTTTGCATGAATCTTCCAACTTCTTTAGCTAAGTGGTGATTTAAGGTACACCTTGACTGAAGAGTGGCATTCATTTGCCTTCCACTAGTGCTTATAGAGAGGGGGGAGGCTGTTGAACAGTAAGCCAAGTCAGTCTGAACACTGATGCTATGTTCTAATCTAAAGGAAGTAAAGTGCATTCTAGTGTACGTGTGTGTGCAAGGACTTCTTTTGAAATGCAGATACCTCACCTATATCTCTTCATAGGGGATATTAATAGAAAATACTGAAATAGAATTTTCATAAGGTTATTAAACATATTTAGGAGGAATGTCATGTTTCTATGATGAACATTGCTTTTCTACTCTAATGAGCAGGCAGAATGCTGTCGCTGGGGGAAAAGGTTCCAGCAGGGATGCAAGTGGATACTTCCTCCTAGCAACTCTAAATTGTATGTTTGTATCAATCAGTTTATTGTGCTGATTCAGATAATTTCTTTTGTCCATGGAAGAATGACTGAAGACCGCCCATATAGGGTGTCTAAATAGTGTCTGGAAGTAGCACTTTCTCTGCAATCCTTAAATTGATTATGAATGTAGAAAAGGTTGTGTATATTGACCAATTGACTCCATGATGTTGGAAGTGGTGGTGTTTAGTCAGTATGAGGTACAGGACAGTTGGGGCACCCACTGTTTTCCCAAGACTGAGCTTAATCTCGCCGTGGGAAGTCTACTCCTAGCAACGGGGACCTGGTGGGGCTTTAACAGCATTAAAAGCCTGTCTATCCACACAGATTTAATGTTTGAAATTCCACTGTTATACTTATTCCTTTGGGTTATTTTAAGACAAAACAAGAAAAAAAACTTTTTGTGACATAATCTAATTGCTTAAAATAGCTAATAGATTTCTATTAGTTATCAGTGATAATTTATTAATCTAATGTTTATTTCTATCACCCCTGTCCCTCCATAAAGTGCACTCTAACAAATTCATCAGTTTAGAACTAATGCCCATTACCTGATTTTACAAAATTTTTTGATAACATATGCATATCTACTTTTACATAATAGTTTTTAGTGTGTCTTGACTGAATGCCTGTTTTCTTTACCAAATTTGCTCCATCCACATTCAATCTTCATAATTTCAGTGAATAGCAATGACATACTTTTGTTTGCTCACTCCAAACACCTAAGAATCATCCTTGACATCTAGCTTTCACTCATTCACATATCTACTTGACTGGAAAATCCTACCTGCAAATTTCATTTTATATATATATATATATATATATATATATATATATATATATATATATATATATGGATTCTGAATTCATTGTTTTTCATTGTTGTCACTCTGGCTCAAGATAACAAATTATAACCTGGAATATTAAAATAGACTCTACTTTTATATCCAACCTCAGTTTATTCTTAACATACATCTAGAAATAAAGTGGTGGCATTGTGATTGTTAAAAGGTCTAGAAATCACTACTGTTATTTAGTGGAGTGATTTTAGAGATGCCGAATGACCTGCCATGTGCTCGATAGTCAAGACAAAGAGGAGTTACCCACCCAAAATGCCAGTAACAACTCTGCTGAGAAATAAAAACCTAAAAGGCGCATCATATACAACTTCTACTTAAACCTTTCCAGTGGCTCCGAATTTTTCCGAGAACAAAAGCCAGTATTTTATAGCAGTTACAACAGAAGAGCCTCCAGTGTCGCACCCAGTCTGCCTTTGCCCCTCCCTCACCTACCTGATTTTGGTTTCTCTTACTCTCTCATTCACTCACTGCAATCCAGCCACTCTGAAAATACAGTCGTGCCAACTTGCTAGTCTCACTGTGTGAACAGTTCCTTAGATCCAGTAGACATATGTCTCAATCCCTCAGCTCCTTTCTCAGATGTCCTCTTTCCCAGTTATCTGTCTTAAAATTACAGATCCATCTCTCAGATTTCTATTCCCGAGCTCTTTGGTCTCCAAAATAGTTATCACCATCTAACTTATTGTCACATTCTTGTCTTTCTTCATTCTACAGATCATAAACTTAGTGAGAAATTTCTGCTTTGTTCCCTGCTGTTACCACATTGCTTAGAACAATATCTGGCATATAACAAGCTCTCAGTAAACAGTATTTGAATGAATTAAGTTAAACTCATTAGTCACTATTGTGGTAAGGAAATGGGGATATATAAAAGCTGAGAGGCTAGTAGATTTGTAAAGAGACACATAGCTAGTAAAGAGAATTTACACATGTCCTTGTGAGTATATTTATTCATTCATCTACCAACTGTATATTAAAATCCAGTTTAAATCAGGCACTGTTCTAGGTGCTAGAGTAAAGCAATAAACACAATAGGCAAGTTCATGAAACAAACTAGTTTTAAGCAGTATGCATGAAATAAAAGAAAAAAAAAGGAGCAGTGATAGCTGATGAGGGGAGGCTTCCAATTCTTGTATTTATCCTCACTGTAACCTGACTTGCTCATTTCCATACTAGTATCAATTACTTCACTTGATGCACTAGCCTCCAATGGTGACAAATGCCTTGAACCAGGTCTTCTGGCCAGCCCAAATCTGCTTTTGTACTATCTGGTTTTCAAAACCTTGTCCTTGAGGGATGTCCTCAGGAGAAAGACAATGATCTCAGATGCCCTGAAGTGCAGGCAGAAGAGATAGGTCTCCGAGGAGCTGATCTTCATGTCCTTGACCAGGTGGCCCAGCGTGGTGACAGGGATATACTCCTTGTTGTGGGCCTTGCCTCCTTGACCACTGCAGCCTTCCACAGCCCTGACTCAGCCCTGACCTTGGTCCTGAATGCCATTGTCACATCCTCCATGCAAGCTGCTGTGACCTCCCATTCTCGGGCTCCAGGGCTTCCTGCAGCCCCTCCATCATCTGCCATTTGCTGTTTCCTTGAAAAAGAAGCTAATTTTTTATGGTGCTTTTGTTTTTAATATACTAGAAGTTTTCCACATGTATTATTGAATTTATACTTAAGTGTTTTATTCTTTTTTCATGCTGTTGTAAATTTAATTGTCTTTTTAATGTTACTTGCAGCATATTGATTGCTAGAAATCCCATTGATTTTTGTATATTGGTGAAGTATTTGGCAACCCTATTGCATTTGTTTGTAAAATTTAATTTTTTTTAGTGAATTCCTTAGGATTTTAAAGGTAATGTTATATACAAGTACAGATAGTTTTATTTATTTCTTCTCTTCCAATCTGGATGTGTTTTATTTCTTTTTCTTTCTTCATGAACCTGACTATAACCTCCAGTGCAGTGCTAAACTGAAGTGGTATGAGTGGACACCCTTGTCTTATTCCTGATCTTAGGGGGAAGCAGTCTTTTACCCTTAAGTATATTAATTGTGGGTGTTTGGGGTTTTTTTTTTTGTAAATGCATTATATTAGGTTGAGGAAGTTCCCATCTGTTACTAGTTTGTCAGTGTTTTTATCATGAAAGGGTATTGGATTTTTCTCAAGTGTTTTTCAGCATCTGTTGAGATGATTATATGGCTTTGGCTTTTGTTTTATTAGTATGGTATATTACATTACTTGATATTTAGATGTTAAACCAACTTTGCATTCCTAGAATAAATCCTGCTTGGTCTTGGTGTATAATTCCTTTTGCTATTTTATATACTTTAAAAGAATTTAGGTACTCCAGAAATCACCCAAAATTACAGAGCCTTTAAAAATGAAGATGAAAAGTCTTACTAATAATCAAAAGTTATACAAGTAACCTTGTCCTAGGTCGCCTGTAAATCCCTGTCTCTAATATGTTAGACCAGTGTCCCAAAGTAGGATTCCACTAGCCTGAAAGTATCATTTTGAAGTCTTACTTAAAATACTGATCACACAATCAGGTTGGTGATGGAGGTAACTCTACCATCCCAGGACAGAACATTTGTAAAATTTGTATTTTTCCAATTTTAATACTTCTGTTTTCAACAAGATCACAGAAATCATTAATAAATGTTTAAACATTTTAAAACCATAGAACTTAATCATTTGAGGTGCCAAAATTTAAAAAGCTGAGAATAGCTGATGAACTTTCCCTTATAAAAATTATTCTATTCCCACAAGTAAATAGTAAAATCATGATATTGAATAAAACAGTTACATGTATTGTAAAGTTTATTTTTTCATTTTTAAGTTCATGTCAGGAATATGAAACCATTTACAGGTCAGTAAAACAAGCTTTCAAGAGGTTAAATTTCCAAAGACCTATAGTTCTTCTGTGTGGGACCAATGAGTCAATCCTGGTCTTTGGGCCACTGGAGTCTGTCTCTGGTAGAGTGACTGAGAGTAAATAGAGTGTTTCTGTTTTTATTTTACTGTTTTTGTTGTTGTTTCAACCTAGAAATTATCCAGGGAGTTTGTAAGTCTTATATTTTTGTACAACTTAGTATCCTAATATAATGTAGCACTGTGCTTTGATAAATTCTAGTCTATATTTAATACATTTTAGTGCCCTTTAGCATGTTTTCCATAAAGCACTACTTAGCTATAAGCAGTGCTGTGTTATAGGTACACTTCAGGTTAACCATCAGATTGTTTCTCTCACTTAAGCTAGGCCCACAGCTACATGCACACACATGTGCTTATATGACTGAATTAATAATAAAAAATTTTTTAAGAAGTGATTTAATTGGTACAGCACTAAAATAACTGGTGTGTGTGTGTGTGTGTGTGTGTGTATTATTGGCTCATATTTTTTTACATTTAAACTGTAATGTTATCTTGACTGTCATTTATATAAATTTGTTTTTCAGCTGTTCATTATTTATTCATCTACCATTAACTGGCACAGTCCTATGAATCTGACATTGTTGTGTGACTATGAAACTGGTCTTTTAAAAGTTATTACAATGAAAATTATGTAAGATTTCTTACATAGTTTAGTTGTAGGAATCTTGTTTAACTCTATGATGTTTTGTTTTCACTTGAATATCTTGAAATTACTTTGATTTCTCGCTAAATACTTTTCTTTCTTTTTATTTGTTTATTTTTTTAGCATTGCAAGCTATAGATAATATCAAGGACATCGGGAGTAGGAGAGATTGGACTGGGAGACTCAGCAGGTCAGGACATTTGCATTATCATTTGCTGATCATTCTTTTGTCATCAGTTCTAGAGTTCTGATGTCTTCTTTCCACTTGTTCTTGTATGTACTTAATACGTTTTTAGTTTTGCATGACTAACACCTTTATATAAAAAGTCTGGGTATCCTCTTTTCAGGATTTAAAGGTGAAAAATAATTTAAAGAAATTTTCAAGACTAGAAGAATATTTCTGAGCTAATAAGATATATAGATAGATAGATACCCTGATTTCTGTTATTCTTTATGGTATGTAAATTGTATCAAAGTGAACATTTCTTGATAACTTTTCCAGACTCAAAACCTTAAAACATAGAATGTGATTAGTTCTGTAATTGTAGTAGGAGAATGTTTGGCTCAGAAATCAAGTTTCCTTTCTTCTCTGCTATATTCTTGGAGCTTGGGTATACCTCTGCAAGCTCCTGACACTCTGCGAATTGATCTGTTTGCTATCACTAATTTTAAGTACTGAGTGTTGACTGCCAGGTATAAAATGAAGGTTAAT
The DNA here is from genome assembly GCF_021234165.1 of Pteronotus mesoamericanus. Taxonomy (NCBI): domain Eukaryota; kingdom Metazoa; phylum Chordata; class Mammalia; order Chiroptera; family Mormoopidae; genus Pteronotus; species Pteronotus mesoamericanus. Next base: position 20,250,339 of record NW_026555310.1, read on the forward strand.
TAAAACAGACAATTTCTATGTAAATAGGAAGATCCCAACACACAGAGAGTCGATGATGGGCATTTGTCAGCTATTGTGGAGGGTTTGGTGTTAGTCATCCTCCTCAGTAAGCTGGAACCAGGATGGCATTTGCAGTCCCATTGTCCTGGGTCTCGCTGTGAGTGACTGATGGTTTTGTGTTCATCTACAGCTTCAGAGAAGCCTCCCGCTTACTTAAAATAGTGATTAGAATTCTCACTACTATTGCTTAGTTATTGATAGAAACTTGGGGATCCTTCCCCTCTCTGTTACCCCTCTGGTGTTACCATTTCCACAGCTCCTCTGGAGTTTGACTTAACTCCTCCACATCCGAGTCTCCTATTGAGCAACTGCCGCTGGGTTTTTAGTTTTCATCACAGAGAGAGACAAATGGTTTCGTCCTTCACTCTGATCACATCTCTTTAAGTCAAATGGCTTATTCAGAAAGGAGCTAAGCTTAAAGTTCTTCCTGAATGTTTCAGGGATTTGGTGATATCCCAGCATTAGTATTAGGCGACTATACAGATTACTATTGTTATGTATCTTGAGAGAACACTACCCTCCTTCTTAAAGGAAAATAATTTCAAGTAGATCTTATTTTAGTGCAAATGTCGACGTCTTTCCTTTTAGCTAAACATGGAGAGTCCTGAAAAAAAGCTGTATTTAGAATGATATGCCCTACTAATTGGGTTGTACGTGTGTCTGCGTGGATTATCGCACAGTTGAGAGCCACATCAGGGTGATACTTTTATTAAGAGTTTCCTGGTAATAAATATCCCCAAATTTTCAGTTTACAAATATTCTTAAACAAAACATTAAAAAGAAATAAACTGAAGCGCAAAGTGGTGGTGTTTCTTGGTGCCCAGCTGTTAATGTACATGTCGACATTAAATTGAATCTAGTACTTGTTTGGGATTTGTGTATTTGGAAGCAAAGTCAAGAAGGAAGAGACAAATACCTTGGATGTCCCTAGTCTTGAGAAATAGGAAGAACTTCAGTGCAGTCCACCTATTTTATCAACCTAAATTGCCACCCAGTGTCATGCGAACTATTGCTAACAGAGTTCAATCAGTGTTGCTTGACATGATGCAGGCCTGCTGCATTTTGCTGCCTTCCAGCTTATGAATGCAAATAATTCTGCACACAACACTGTGCACCCATACAAGATATACTATAAGCATATGCAATCTTTACTAGTTTGTAATTTGATACAAAATACAGTTGATACTGATACTTTGGATATTTGAAGAAATAGAATTTCAAGAATTTTAAGGTTTTTCATTTATGTGTTTGTCTGTTTTACTATCGTGTCTATGAGGAAGTTTCCTGTTCCATAGATAGAATGAAAGGATGCTAATCCATCCATTTATTCATCATTTATACAATGGAAATTCTTACTCTCCTGGAGATTCAATCTAGTGGAAGAAAACATGAACCGAAGATTTTGATACCTATGTTTATAGAAAAAAGCACTATTAGGAAAATACCATGGAGTAGAGAACAGTGGGAGACTATATCAGATAACGTGTCTAAAAAGGCCTTTATGATGAGAGAATGGAGTGCAGACCTGAATGGAATGAGAGTGGGAATCATGAGAGTGAGAATGGAATGAGAGTGAGAGGGATACATCGGTGAAGAGAGATACATTCGATGGCAAGGACAAGTGTAAGGAATGTACTTGTGAAGGAGTTTAAAGAAGGGCAGTGTGGCAGGAAGAGAGTAAGGTAGAGAGTAAGGTGTGCACAGGAGAAGGGAAGAGGGAGGGTGATGCGGAGCCCATCGCGCAGGGCCTTGATTATTGTCCTCTCCCATGTTTTAAGTATCGCTCAGGCTTACAGGTTATAAAACCATTTTAAAAATTATACTTGATCCACAGACTATAAATTATGAATGAAAATAAATGTAAATTAACAATGATCTGGGCAATTTTATCTGATTAAGATATATTCTGATGATTGTGTTCAAGGAAGTACTGATAGTACAGCTATTATTTTTATTTTTCATGTCCTTAAATTGCAAAATGCCTTTGAATATGAATCTTGTTCTTTGACTTTGTATAATTACTCATTGTTTTGTAGAAGGGGCATTAATGACAATGACATGTAATAGTTAAAAAGTATTGTGCATTCAGTTAGTTTCTTTACATAGTCGAACTTCCCATTTGTTTGGCATTTATAATTTTAACCAAAACTAACTACATGGCCTTGCATAAGTACACAAATAAGTCATGAATTTTATCTTCTATTTGCAAAGAAAGATGTTTGAAAATTATGCTATGGTTTTATTATACTTACCACATGACCCAAAAGAATATTTATTAGGAGAAACGTGAAGTAGTTTAAAAAATAACAACTTAGTAGGAATTAGAGGACATGACTTTTAGAACTAGCTCTGCAACTTAACCAGCCTGATGACTTGGGGGTCTTTAGCCTGTGTTTGTCTGCAAATGACTAACACTGTTCTCCCCTAGAAAAAGCACACTCTTATCATCTTTGCAGTCTCTTTACATTTCTTAGGTGTGTGTACACATAATAGGTGGTAAATAAAAATTAGTTAAATTGAGAGTCACCTACATTAGAAGTGACCATTTTTAATATAAATGAAAAAATAAGGCATATTATTTCATAAAAGTAACAGAGATATATGTCCATATTTATTTTTATAAAAATTATCAGGTTAGAGACATATCATTGATCCTTAGAAAGAAGTTTTATTTCTAAAGTTATTATTACTATCATTTCAAAGAATAAAAGTGATTATTAAAAATGTAAATTTAAGAGCTGGAGTTACCTTTTACAGGCAGTCTTATAGCAGCAGTTTCTAATTTCCAAATAATTGTTTATTTTATTAAAAATATTTCAAACTTAAATCAACACATTAAAAATGATTTTAAAACTATAATTATCTAAGTATCTAAAGCTTAGATTTCCATGATTTGGCTACCAGGATATTCATGAACCAAATATATAAAAACCCATTTGTTTATGAGTATTTAATATAGTTTCCCTGAAAATTCTTGTTTATTCTAAAGTTTTTTAAATCATAAGAGTATGTATCAGTTTTATGATTACACAGAGAAGTAAGGAAATTATTCTTTCACATTATTTTTTGAAGGAGAAGGCATGCCTACCTCACCTTCAAACACCCACCTAAAATCGTTGTTGAATGTGGGGTGATTCACATCCCTTTGTGGGTGAAGGAGGCTCTCTTTCTCCTGGAAGTTCCCGGGTCTTCACTGATTCTTATACCCCCTTTCCTCTGGCAGTTTCAAAAATGTTGATTTTTCATACTAGTATCTTGAACTTCTTTACTGAAACCTTTAATATTTAAACATGCCCAGGTTCCCCACCTAATCTTAAATAAACCAATGAAAACTTCCCCTTAATCCTTCTTCCTCCAGCTTCCTCTCCTTTCATATATATAGTTCTTTAAAGTTTTAATTTACTGCCTTCATTCTCTTTCTTGCCTTTTTTTATCTGTGTAATTTGTTCATCTTTTTCATCTATGGAATCATGTCTTCCACATCTCAGACTAATTTCCTGATCTGCAAGTTGGTTGGGGTAGCTATTAAAGGAAGTGATGGAACTTTGACCAACATGACTCATTTGGTCTGCAAATTGAAAGTTTTGATTCCTGGTCAGGGCACAAGCATGGGTTGTGGGTTAGGTCCTCCGTTATGAGAGGCAACTGATTGGTGTTTCTCTCCCTCTCTTTAAAAATAAGTAAATAAAATCTTTGAAAAGAGGAAGTGATGAAGAATTTTTTACTTTCATAATAACAGGAATTGCATTCATTTTGCTGATTGCCTTTAGGCACTTGTAGGAAAATATTTAACTCATGGATTGAATCATCCTCTTTAACAGTAGTTAAGCATGCTGATGTTATAGAGATCCAACACACCTAACTATTATCATATGACTAGTGAAAAGTTTTTGGGCAGAAGTGCCAGTTAGAAGAAAAGAGCCCCATCTCTGGATGCTGAATGAGTACTTGCCTGGGGTGTCCCCAGGAACAGGAGCTGACACAGGTGTTCAGCACAGTTGCTTACTGTTTCCCATCAAGAAGGATAGGGGTTCTCAGCACTGCTGGTTCATGGCACTCAGCGTATTTGGCAGGCAGTCAGCCCTGGCTGTGGATTTCCCTGGGGAAAATAAAAGCCACAGGGAAGTCATCAGTGTGACCTTCTGCTGGGTAGTTGGCACACGGTTGCTCCGCAGGAAGGCTTTCAGTTGTCATTTTCCAAACGGGTAAGATCAGGTGTTGATGGAGGCTCCCCTTTCAAGGTGGGAAAAGGAGAAGGAAAAAAATGTATTGAGCAAAATCTTACCAAATAATTCCCAGTCAGGAAGCTTAATACCAGCTGATCTTCTGATAAAGGGATTTTTTGGGGGGCGGGGGAGGGGAAAGAGTTTGTTTGGTTTTATAAGCACAATGATAAGCTTTCCTGTTTAAGTCTGACCCATCATCCTAAAATGCTGTCACTAGTATCATTAGCAAGTAAAGTGTTGATAACATAGTCAAATGCACAGCAGAGTTCTGGCTCTTAAGTGTCTGGACTAACTCCCAATATTAGGAATAGGAGTCAAACTGCCATCACTTTTCCTGTGCTAACAGACGCCCTGCCATTAGCAGTCTGAAGGCAATTTTAATAAAATACATAGCCCTGCTGAGTTGGACTCAAAAGATAAATAAGCAATGCAGAAAAGAAGCTTTTGTTTAAAAGTAATTATTTAAACTACACATTACAGGTAATTTTCTTTTACCAGTAAGGCAAATGCTATCAGAATTTCAATAATGATTTGGTGGCACTTATCAAAGTAATGTGATATTGTCATTTGTAAGAGTTAAAGCATCGCTTTATTTTCACTTATATACAAAATGAGGGGGAATTGGATCCAGGTATCATGTACATGTGTTTTACAGTTTATATTACATTTTTTTGGGTGAACAGTGTTGTATTCTTGGACAGATTTATGGAAATGTAACAAGCTGTTGATAGAGTTCTGGGAATTGCTGACTTGACTTCCAAACGCGGATTAGAACAGGAGGGCAAAGAACATCTTTTTATTTTCCCTTGCTGTCAGAAAGGAAATCACATTTCAGTCTTTTAAAAACTCTTTAATAGGATGCTTGTACATAAACCAAATCACAGGGGGGTAATAAATGTGCGCATGTATCAGAGGAGCCAATGCTTTGTTTGCCAAAAGGTAAAAATCTCAGAAAGCTTTTTAAGAGTCTATCTGGAAACCATTAAAACCACCACCTTTCCTTTCATTCTTATTAGCAACACAATGGCCTGGAGTCTCTTATCTAGAATTAGCTCTGGCATTACAGTGCACAGAGTAGGGACCTGCCTACATAAATATGATGTAGAAGGTATCAGAAGTCAGGAAGCGAAACAGCATGGGCTTTGGGATGAGGCAGACCTCAGTGCAAATTCCACTCAAGTCCCAACTCTTGTTTTCATGATATGTCATGTTAGACGAGTTATTTGTCTTCCCCAAGTCTTTGTTTTCTCATCTGTAAAATGAGGGTAATAATAAAACCAACCTCTGTACGATTGTCATGAGGGTGAAATGGGACAACAAATGTAAAGAATTTAGGGAGGTGTGTGGGGCAGAACAAGCACCCAGAAAACGTTTGTCTTTATTTTAATTAGCTTTTAAAATTTTTATCAGCAAAATACTATCATTAAAAATTTAACACAAAAGTTTATATGTTGAGCATTGCACTAGGAGTTGGGATGTATTTGTTGATCAATAGATGATCTCGACTTTAAAACTAAAAGTCTAATGCTAGCTGGGCATTTAAGCAGATAAATCAAGTACTGTGTGCAACTTGTAATATTGGTATGGATCTTGGGGACATAAAGGAGACAGGGCTTAATCTTGATCATGGGAAGAGTTACTGTAAAATCTTACTGGTTTGTTAAGCTTTCAAAGGGAAGGTTCTAAGCTATATGTTTCAATCCTCAGCTGTTGTGATCAAAGCCAACTATTTTTTTTTTCCGAGAGTGATATTTCCCAGCTCTTGTTCTTTCTGTTCCTCTTCCTTTTAACAGTTATGTAAACCTTTTCTTTGATCGTTAGCTCTATGGTTAGGTGATATCTGTAGTCAGAGAGAAGAGGTAAATATAAATCAACCACCCAAATGCTGCTCAGCATCTCTGCTAAAGTGACTTGAGGGAACACAGGCTTCATTCTAATAGGTTGCTGATGGTGAGGGAAATTGATACAGGCCTTTTATATGGGAACTAGGCAACATCTAACAAATCTACACATACATGCCATTTGACCCTGCAATCTCATTTCTAGGAATTTATCCTGAAGACATACTTTCAACAACATGAAAATCACATGCTTGAGATTATTCATTGTGGCATTGTTTATAATTTTAAAATACTAAAAACTATCTAAATGATCACGCATAGGAGGGTGGTTGAATTTACCATGACAATTCTACATAATAGGGTACATTCAACTATAAAAGTAACAAGTAGCTATAGAGTGATTTTCTAGGCTACACTGCCAAATGAAAATAGTGCAGAGATGGCCTAGAAGTAATAATACTTCATAGTGATGAGCACACCAAGTACCTAGAGCTTAGTTTCTGAATACTATTATTTAATAGAAGAAAACAAAAATTCTTGTAGAAATGGATGATTCTAAGGCTAGAACAGGAAAATAATGTGTATAATGAGATAACAGAACATCTTGTGGTACAAGAAAGTAAGGAAGAACTAAAAACAATTGAAGGAAACATGCTGAAAGGACACATGGGGCCACCCTGAAGATTGGGTCACATCAAGGACATTGAAGCAAGAACATAATGATAGTAAAGGATTATATTCAATATAGTTCATGATGTTATAAAATGTATTGAATAAATGGGGAGAAAGGTAAGCTTTTTTACAACAGTAGAATACCAATTAATAACTGTAGAAGTCATGATGTAAGTATAAAATCACCATTTGGTAAAAACCACAGCAACAATTTTTTCACAAAGCAGTCATCTCTGGGTGTTAAATAAATGGTGAAATTTGATCATAAATAGGGTACTTACATAGTGTCAGAATATCTTCTCTCAGAATGCTTATTAATTACAAAAGGGAAAGCAGTAACTTTGTAGTGGAAAAACCTGGCAGACACCACCTAAAACAAGTGATCAAAGTTAACATCACCAGTAATGAGACATATCGGCATCATGTGCCATTCCTATGATTCACTGAGAAAGGCACAAAAATCATTTCTGTCATGTGCTTGCCAAAAATGCACAATATGAATTTTATCATGAGGAAATATCAGGCAAATTGAGGGACATGCTACAAAATAACTGGTCAGTGCTCTTAAAAAGTGTCAAGGTCATGAAAAACCAAAAGAATTTGATGACTTGCCCCAAATGGAGAGAGATTGAGAGCAACGCTACTAAATTTTGGCTCCTGGTCCAAGAAAAGGACTTAGAGGGACAATTGTTGAAATTTAAATAAGCTCTGTAGATCAGCCAGTTGTATGAATATTATCAATGTTAATTCCTTGGTTTTGATCATTATACTCTGGTTTTGTCAGATGTTAATATGCAAGGACACTAGGAAATCTGTACTATTTTTTAAGTTTTTGCAGGTTTGGAATTATTTCAAAATGAAATGTTAAATGGAAAAATAAAAAATTAAAATATATGTATGCATTACCTATCCTTCTTTATTATAAAGAAAAGAGTTTGCTATTTAAGAGGTTAATATCACTAGGCCCTAGGAAGAAAGGGAAAACTGTAGTAGAGTGATAAGTCTGTAGCATTGAGAATTGGGTTTGATTCTTGTAACTGGCTCTGTCACACACTGTGTAAGCCTTGAGGGTACTCATGGCTCTGCGTTTTCTAGTCTATTTGCCAATAAAATAGGGATAATGGTCTTAGCAATATGGTTTCTAATTATTCACACCAATGGAGGAGAGCAGAGATGTCAAGTATGGAGCCCAGCAACAATAACTTTAAAAAGCACTCACATGAAGATTAAGATTTAATGCCAATGAAGGAGCAACTGTATTTTGGTAGGTGTAAAACTCCAGGTTATAAAAATATTTCAAGAGAGAGAACACAAAATGAGCATAGTCAGTTCAGCAGAAGTGTGTAAAGGGATCAGTAATAACACAAATGCTAGAACTTACAGGTACAGTACACAATGCAGCTGGTCAGTCAGTCTCTGAGGGTTCAGAGTCTTAAGTAAGAAACAGGGTCTGGTGACTCACACCTCCCCAAGGTTGATGGTGCCAGCGGGGTGGGGGTAAGACTCATTAAAGCTTTTGACAGCATCAAAGGACTAGGGTCCTACTTTAATAGCAACTTAGAGTAATAGCAACTTAGAATTGCACACAGTTCCATGTACCACCAGGCAGTTTTCACATACACTGATATTAAAAAAAATCATATTCAACATGGTTATAGGATGCAAACAGAGAGATTGATTTCATTACCTATGTTTTTATAGATGAGGAAACTCAGATTCAGCATGTCCAAGATCATATAGCTAATAAGTACAGAATGGATTTGAACTCTAGACCAAGATGTTCACTTGAGTTTATGATCCTCCTTCTAGCATCAGCAAATCCCTTAAGTTTACATGAAAATTTGTGCGTATGAGATTATTTGGATGCTTTTTTTTTCCTGAGGAAAGGATACAGGTCAGTTGATTCTGTCAGATTTTTCAAAGGGGTCTGTAACTTTATAGAGGATAAAATACAGATTTTCTTTTCACATTAGTGCACAATATGGAGTGGAAATATTTTTTGCCAAACTTGCAGAATGTAGAACTCTGAGAGTGCACTTACTCAATAAATATCATTATCAATAACATTACATAGAGAGATTGTAGGACTTGACCCAGAATCCCAAGAATTACTGCCAGAAGTAAAACCAGAACCCCAGCTGCTGGCAGTCAGGGCAGTGATTATCCTATTGACCATGTTATGAATTGTTTCCAGTGCAGATAGTTCATTGATTGTCTAGCATCAACCAGTGAGAACGGAGATCTGCTTTCCTGGCCAGATATTGTATTACTCCATGGAGGAGGTTGGGCCCAAAGGAGCCTTGAACAGCAGCCTGAGTTCCATGGTCTATTGAGACATTAATTAGCATTTTGAGCATTAGGGTGATTTGAATAAAATTCTGTAGATTGCTTGTGAATCCTAGCAATGGAGTTATGGGCAATAATACAATTATGCAGTTGTCTTACCTACATAGAATGGAAAATGGCTTAAATCTGACAGAGGCTTTGGGGTGAATATTCAGAGTGTATTGTCTCATTTAACACCTGAAAGTCTCCCCTGAGGTTTAGCTTCTTGAATGAGGCTGGGGCACTGGAGAAGTTCCTTCTGTCTAATGGCAGTATACTTTTTTCTTCGAAGAATACATTGATGTCAGATACTTTATATGGCTTTGAGATTTTCCAAAAAATTATAGTATCTGCCAAGAGACACAGATATTGTCCCTGTCTATAAATGTGTGTATTGCCATATCAGAGTACATCTGGTTAAAAAAAGAAAAACACTATTTAATTCTTTGCCATTAGAATTAGGGTCCCTTGTATATTATACATATTTGACTTCTAAACTCAGGATTAATGGAAGACTTAACATCATGATGTGTTATAAAGACCACGCAGCATTTAAAACATAACTTGATCTCCAATGACTTCTGTATAATACTTAACTAAGTCACTGATTTGGTAGATAAGGAACCGAGGCTCAGAGAGGTTAAATTTTGCATCGTTTTACACCATAAGTGACAGAGCCAGCAAAAGAACCCAGATTTCCTGGTTCCTGGCCCAGTCTCCACTCTGACATGGTGCCTCATAACACGGATGAGGTTAGAGCATAATTATGTTTGTTCAAATGCGTGATAAGTGCTCTGGGTCTTTTGATAATGTTTTATGGAGGCAGTGAGGTCTTTCTATCCTTATTTATTTTTCTGTTTTATACTGAAATTAATAAATGAATATCCTTTATCTACCTCAAATTAATAAGGTGCTACTAATCTTTTCTTTTCACAACCTGCCTATAGTTTAGAAAAATACCTCCTTGTTTCAGAAAAAATGCATGCATACCTTTGAACTCCTAGCACTTGAATTGCTAACCTATTAAATTAGTAATCTAAGAAATCACCTCTCTTGTTAAGTGCACTGGATTGCAAATGTCTTTTGATAGTACTGCAGTGGTAGTGTAGGGATTTGCAACTGGCAGGCAGGAATTGAATTGCCATCATTTGGCTTTAGCAGGAGTTAGAGTCTTGTCTCCAACATAAGCATGAGCCAAGGTACTGTCTCCTTTTTTCTAATTTTAGTTGGAACCATTGGCACTGATCTTACCTAGACAGACTAGTGTTATTTCTACCCAGCACAATCTGCTGGCATGGGCTCTATTCCAAGCCATGCAGTTGAACTTCTCCCCCTGGTTTACCAAACAGAGATACGATTGGATGTAAAGGATAGGCTCTTTCACCTTTTTTATTAGAAGGCATCCTTTCAGGCACAGAGATTCTAAGTTTAATTGGTTCAATGAATGACTCAGAGAGAATTGGCTGTTATGACTGAAAAGTGCAGCCTGCTTTAATTGTGGGTCACAAAAGAATTGCTCTGACATTTTGGTTCTGGGACATGCCTATTGATATGTTTAACTACTCAAGAGTGAGAAGGAAGGTGAGCAGTGATGTCTGCTTTCAAGCCCTCACCTGTTTTTTACTGGTGCAGGGGAGGTTGTGCCATTTGTCATGATTTCTGCTCATAGACATTCGTCCCTGCTGGTATCTCTCACAAGCTCAGTCACATCGGCCATGCTGTGGCTCCCATCTGTGTCCCTTCATCCCAACCCTCCGTGAGACCCCTTCAGACTGTCATCGCTCTCCCTCAGCCAACTGCCATACCCTGGAGAGTCAAGAGGGGGCATCAGGGGCTCTCGACCTTTGACCCTCTATGCAGCCATACATGTGCCGTCTTTTGGTTTGTCATGGATATCTGCAAGGCTGCTACCTCATAGAGAGCTGTTAGGGAAGATGATCATGCTGCTCTTTTTGCTTAGAGCCTAAACATAAAGGATTTTCAACTATTTCCCATCTCATCCCAACCTCTACTGTGGACATACATTCAGGAGTAGGAGGTGCATGGCCTTCACATTAGCATCTGAGGACTCTTTTTCCTGGTAACTTTTTTTCTCCATAAATTAAAAGTGCCTACGGTACTCAAAATCTTTTGCTATTACACATATACAGTAATCTTTCCATACAGAAAAACAGAAAATTTTTTTCTCTGGTTCCTTGTGACCCAACTGAGAAAGACTATACCTGGAATGGGGGCGCTGACACATCAGGGTGCTATTTCACATATCATCATGCAGAGGACTCAGTGGTAAATAGAAAAGACAGACTCTGTCTTCATGGGGGTCACAGTGAGCTCACATGGAGTTCATTTGCTTTTGTTGTTCTTCAAAACAATAGTTATAAACACATCCACAAATAGGGAGATTTTGATAAACAATGAGAGATTATGTTTAGATTTTATGAAAAGGAGGGCTTTGACATATATAGTGCATCCTGAAGATCTGGTTGAAAAACAGGGAATCATTGTCCAAGTGGAAAAGAATGCTACAAATTTAAACCACTACTCTCACTACTCTCCTCTCTCTCTCTCTCTCTCTCTCTCTCTCTCACTCTCTCACTGTCCCTCGCTCCCTCCCTCCCTCCCTCCTTTAACATTTTTCTGTCCCCACTTACTCTTGGATAATGTTCTGGTAGAAGGTCTACGTTCCCTGCTTGTTACATTTTGGTGCTAACTTTTGCCTCATCTTGAGCCATGATGAGCTCCTCTCTTATAGAAGCCCAATAAGACCAGTGGTAACGAATAATAATAAACACTTAGACCTTGGTTTATGTGTGTTAGATGGATTATGTCATTTAATTATCTGAGTAGAGCTTTGAGGAAGGTATCACTATTATCCTTATTTTACAGATGAGCAAACTGATGCACAGAGAGAGCAGACAGTCCAAGAGCACATGATAAGTGTGCAGACCAAGATTTTATCTGACACTGCATTCTTGAGTCCCTTTCACTTAGAAGTTGTCTTCACATTCAAGTAGCCCAAGTAACAGTGGTTTGAATATGGTAGGAGTTTGTTTTTCTTCTGTAATACAAGAGGATCGCATGCAGTCCAAGGCAGCTGTTTCAGCATGCTACGTGAGGTCCAGGCTCCTTCCAGTGTCCTCTTCCACCACACTCAGAGCTCATCCTTTCTGCAATGCTTACAAGAGCCCTGGGAGGGTTTCAGCAGGCTAGCTCTAGCTCATGTCAAGGCAGAAACTGGAAGCAGCGCGAGGAGTGAAGAACAGAAGAACAAAAGCAGTCAGAGCTATCCCCTTCTAATGGGGTTTCACAGACTCTCCCCACCAAGTTCCATTTATATCTCAGTGCTATTAGCAGGGTTCTATTTACAGGGGCTGTCCAAAAGAAATACAGCCATGTAATATGTAAAATAGAGACATATTGGAGAAAATACAAGATACAAGAAACATTGTACATAGGACAATGACACCTCAGTCCCCTTCAAAATAGACACCTTGGAACATCACATAGTTCTTCCAATCGCCATCAGCTGCCCCGTGTTATTTTCCTGAATCTCATCAATGGTCTGAAAGATCTGAAATCTCTTCCCTTCCAGGGGTGATTTTAGTTTTGGGAAAAGTTAGAAGTTGCAGGGCACCAAATCTGGGCTGTAGCGGGTCTGAGTCACCTGGGTGATTTGATGTTTCGCCAAAATCTCTACACAAGATGTGATGCTCAAGCAGGCACGTTGTAATGAAGCTGCCAATCACCACTTGCCCAAAACTGTGGCCTTCTGAATCATCCAAATAGTTTCTGTGCAGGAATGTTCAAGCTTAATATAAAATTTGATGCAGATTCATTGCTCTACTTGCTCAGTTATTTTGAATGCAATGGCCACACAGTGCACATGCTCATTCCAGTCCACCCTTCTTGGCTGCCTGGTTATATCCATGTCGCACAAACCATTCTCATTGTATTAACAATGGCTGGACGTTTTTTGGACAGACCTTATACATGTCTGATTGCTTTATTTTAGTGACAGAGTATTAGGTAGCCAGTTATTATTCGCTGATGCAGCTTTTAACCCCCCATCATACTGTCTTTTCCAGCCTTATTGCAAGAATAGAGGATTTATAAAAAATTATTTAAAATAAGCTGTAAATTTTCCTTTGTCTAGGGTTTCCTTCAGTTATACTTATGAAAATATACACATTCGTACAAACAGACACACACAAATGTACCTCTCTTGAATGGAAAGATATCCATGTTCTGATGGAATATTTCCTATAGAATCTTCAACAAATATTTAAAATAAACTTATCAGGGGTTATTAAGTTAATTTGGAAATGAGGAATTGAGACATTATCCAAATTTAGAGAAAGTGTCAACTGATTAAAATGATTAAACCCTGTCTCCAAGTTCCAAGATGCTAATTGACAAATAGTTACTTATTGGGACAGAAATGTTTTATTGTAGGATAGATCATTTTGAATTGTAAATTTTTCTGTTCAAGCCTGGTGAAACAAAAGTTACTAATCAGAATATTATGTGTAGGAAGCAGTATGTTTTCAACTGTAAGAGACTAAAATTCCATGAACTTAGTTAGTCCTTTGTATCCTAATGTTTGAATAAAAACAGGAGATTTACACTTAAGCAGTGAGAGTGTGTTGAAGATTGCTGGAAATTATAGGATGTAGGTCCCTTACTCAATCAACCTTTCTCTGACAAAAATTTATCTTTGCTCTCTGTTGCCTCCGTTTCTCCACTTAGAAACACTCTCATGTGTACTGGACTTGTTCATAGAGTTTATTTCAGTAAAATATATTATAATAAAATAACAGTTCACAGGAATTCTGACTAATTCAACACTAACTCAGGGCACTTCTCTTTTTACCCATGTCTATAGTCACATTGTTTTATCATTTCATTGTGAATGTGTTAACTATATAATACTGTTTTGATAACAGATTGACCCCCAATTACTTCATGCATAGGAACCAGGTGCTTCAAAGCAGATAGTACAAAGCTGGGCCAAAATAAATACATATTTTAATAACTTTATAGATTAAACATAAATAAACAATTATGTAGACTATACCCACTCCAGGATATGTTAAATTTGTCCTTAACAAATCCCTAGCATCAGTGTATTTTCTAAATGATTGAACATGTTGGTTAGTTGAATATTTTGTAAACAGGGTTATATAGACCTTTAACATTGAAATCAATTCTATATATTCTTGTCAATTTTGACTTACCTCCAAAAGAGGAAATTAGGGCAATTGGTGAATATAGACTAGAGAGATAAGCAGTTTGGATCACTTAAGTTCATAACTTTCTCTCTTATTCAGTAACTGTTTTTAATTTTAATTAGGCAAGTATATTGAGTTCTCCTTTCCTTTTTAATATTAAATTATTACATGCTCAAAGTAAATATGTATCAAAAGATAATTAATATAAAATTATTTTGCTCTTATTTTTGACTATTTATGTGAAAGTATTAAACAGATCTAGGTTAGCTGAGTAATTGTCTTAGTTCCCTCTTAGTCGGTATGTACAAATTATGGCTTGAGCATTACTAAGAATTTTTCAGCTACAGGAAGTGGCTGGATTTAAGTCGGTGGTTATGAACAACTTGGTGACTTCCAGAATTGTGAATCTACTTGTTTTTAAAAGATGACTAATTTAGTATAAAATTTTATAAGGTAATGTTTTTTCTCAATATTCATAGTATGAGCATATAAAATTTTTCTATTGTTTTCCATAAACAATTTATTTTAGACTGCAACTAGTAGATAGTTGCTTTTATTTTAAATGTAAGAATCGCTTAATGTTTGTAATCCCCCCAAACATAAATATAGAGACTATACCATGCCTGTATCTAATGCTAGCCCTTCAGTATAACTGAATCTTGCCATCAAGCCTACTCTCTAAGGAAACTCAATCTTTTTTTCTATTCTATGAACTACTGTAGTTGACAAAAGGGATTTCTAAAAAGATAATTGTATTGATTAATTCAATTTCTGGGTCAAGCAGAAGGTTGTAAATTGGAGATCACTCATAGAAATTGAATGTAAGGGGAAAATCTTTTTTGTCTTTTTTTTTTTTGGTTTATTGAATGATTTATGCTGAACTCCTAAAAGCTTTCCAACCTCACAGAGCTTCTAATGGGGTCCTGAATGCCAGCTCTATTTTTGTTACTTGTACAGTAGGTGGGAAATCTTTAGCTAGTAGGATGAGTCTTTGTTTTTAATTCTATTGAAAAACTCATGGACTAACACTTAGGAACTACTAAAATTTAGTAAAAATTTTTCTGGTGTAACCTAATATACATTTATTTATACAAGTTTAAATATATATTGATATACTGTTCCTGAAATATGAGTACAGTTTTATATGAATATATTTAATCAAGCCAGTTTTATGCATATGTATATACAAATATATCCACATGTGGATTTATAATGTCTATATTTATTATATGTTAGTTTGCTGAATGTTTCATCAGATAATAAATTCTCTAACACAGAAATTATTTTATCCACATTCTGTCACCCCCAGCAGAGTATAATATAGTATCTTTTACACAATGGATGCTAATGTAATGGTTGTAGTGAATGGTGACCAAAAGAATACATGTTTATTCAGAGAAAAATATGCCATTTGCTTTTTGCATGGTACATAGGAAAGACATCACTTGAAGCAAGTCCCCTTTATTGTCAATTAGAACTGTTTTATTCTTATCTACTTAGATGAAAGCTAAGCTCTGCCACTTTTATATAGTTTTATTTATAATTGTAAACATGTAGAACCACATGAGGCCATCAATCAGTAGAGCAATGAGGGCCCAACAGAATTATTTCTGTAGGTGGCCAATTTTTTTCAATCAAGGACAGCTGAAAGGTCATGATTAAAACAGTGATTTTCCTGAAATTGTAAGTAACTGTTAGTGACTGTTTTGCACAAAAATGTCAAAGCTACTTTTTTTCTCTAAAAAAGAAAATTATAAGCTCTAAAACATTGGCAGTTTTCCAAATTTCACTTTCACTACTATAATGTATTTTAATTACTGCACTTGAGTCAGTCTCTTAAAAAAAAAGAGACAAAAATAAGTTAGTGTGATAGTAAGCATACAATGATTAAATAATAGGCATCTAATGCCTCACTGATAGGTCCATCCTCATTACTCAGTTTAGCCAAGGAGTATAATTTAACAATTTTTACTCAAGGAGTATGCATAGCATTACTTCATAATTCTATATAAAGATAAGAAATTATATCATATGTATTTCTATTGAAATGTGGCCGTGATACTTCAGATATTTAAGGAATTTGCTTCATGTAGACCAGTTAGCAAATGCATTCAAGGATAGCAAATGTTGCCAGTGAATTCTGTAGGTGGCCCTTTATTTTCTGAATTAGAATTGACTTCAATCCCTGGGTAGTGACATGTAGGAAGAACTGCTGGTTGTCATCATCTTTCAGATGAGGTGTAGACAGGAAGTCCTGGCCATTTCTAGTCATTAAAGACTCCTTGGAACCCTTATAGCAAGGAGGACCTAACCATAGTGTCCTGGTCAGTTTCCAAATCGGGTAATTACATTCTGCCTTCTAATGTCTTCCTGCAGCTCCTCTTTTTGTTTATTTGTTTGTTTGGGGGTTTTATTGTTGTCACTACTTGGCTATATGGAAGCTGTAGCTTTTGTGGTGCATCCCTCCTTGGTTAGAAGCTGTTGCGTGCTTTTAATCTTTAGGCTGTATTAGAAGAGAACTGAAGAGTTTTGTCGAGTACGTATTATTTTAGCTTGCATTAATAATTTGTGTCCCATACTTAACACTCTCCTTTAGTTTATTTTTTTTCAAAGAGCTGCACATAAAGGAACAAATGATCGGAAATAATGACAAGAGGAGCAGAGGTGTGGCGACAGACATGGGCTGCTATTTGAGACATGGTCCAAGTGCAGCTGCTCCCCTTTACCTTGGAGGAAGGCACTGGGAAGCAGAGAAGATGAATGTCACTGAAGGAGGGACCACAAGAGAATATGCATCAGGAGTTCATTTAGAATTAAAAACTGGTTAAGTTCCACTTGAGTCCAAGACTGACATTTCCA
This sequence comes from Pteronotus mesoamericanus, assembly GCF_021234165.1. NCBI lineage: Eukaryota > Metazoa > Chordata > Mammalia > Chiroptera > Mormoopidae > Pteronotus > Pteronotus mesoamericanus. Next base: position 20,267,550 of record NW_026555310.1, read on the forward strand.
TGTTAAGTTACTCTTTTTTCCCATTGATAAGCATGTTAAATTTGGATTTGTAAGGTAGAAGGATATGTATCTGATTTTAAGAGCAATATTTTGATATGTCATAATTTTGATGGCCGTGTTTTGAATTAGATATTTCATTCATGATTATTTTTTATAATCTATGAGATGGTAACATTCTATCAAATTAACATTTATTGGGTTCCAACCATATTAAAAGAACTGCATTTGATGTATTACTCTTGAAGATACCTTATTTGGTCAAAAAAACTCCACAAAACCCTATATAAACTATCCTATTATATTTCTACTGGACTGAAAGTAACTTATTTTTAGTTTTGTTGTTATTTTATTTATTCAATAAGAAAGATGGTAAAATAAAATTAAAAGTAATTTAGACCTAACCCAAGCATAAATGTCATCCATTAATTTTAAAACCTAACCTGCCAACAGCATTATATAGTAGGAGAAGCATAAGCCCATGTGTTGAAAGAGCTGGGTTTTTTTGTTGTTGTTTTGTTTCTTTTATGCTGGCTCTTACAAACTCATTCATTTCCAAATAGGAAGATGCTTAGCTTCCCTACCCTAGTTATTTCATTGTGAATAGGAATGATTCTAATATTTTTTACATACCCAAATAATAGAAAATAATTTCCCTTGAAAGTAAACTCTAAACTATAATATAGTATTTTTCTTGCTAATACTTTATCTTTTATCACATTAGTTTACATATAATCCTCAGTTAGAAATTACTCTTCACAAGTTTTCTGGAATTTTAACTTGAGATAAAATATGCTCTGGATTCTATGTGATGGAGCTTTTCTCTTCCTCAATGCCACAGCCTCTGAAATGTTTTCATTCTGATACTGGAGAGTTTTGCTTTTCTCTAAGTCATCTTTATACCATATTTAGAATCCATAAGATAAAAATAAGAGCCTTTAATCTTTCTCTGCCCTGCCTAGTTAATCTGAAAATATCTGCACCTGACAGAATCAGGGCTCAGCTGTAATGAGGACCACGTGGGGAAGGCTGAAGACTGAGTATTGGAGAAATGACCAAAAAGGAATAAGCTGTTGGAGCAGATCTTAGCACTATGAGGAAGTTCATAGATTCCAAGCATTAGATGATCTCATAGTAGGAAATCATCTTGTAAGACAGGTGCTGAATGGCTAGCTATGGGCAATGGGGGTATTCCAGGGAACAAGGGTGGAGTGCCATGACTGGAAACACCATCAGCCGATAGCAAGAAGCACTCAAAATGATAAAGTAGCCTTGAGCAACAGGGAAAGTTGGCAAAAAGAAGCAGAGACTAAATTTTCACCCAAGATTAAAAACCTGATGACAGAAGACCTGAGGTAATACATACTATATGTGTATGCGTGTGTGTGTGTGTGTGTGTGTGTGTGTGTGTGTGTACTAAATGTTGACTCAGTAAGGGAGCAAAACACAAAAATTAAGCTACTGAAATTGCTGAAAAGCAGGATCCTGGCTGCTAAGACTATGAGGTCTGCCTGGCTTTGGGGGCTGGATCGTGAGGCAACATGTCAATATTATCTTCCTTGGCTTTCTTACTTTAAGATCTTCTGATGGCCACCTCCTTTCTCACTCCTAAGTTCACACAAGGCAGGAGAAGGAGGTATTTATAGTCCTTTGGAGAACATGATCCGCAGTATGTGCTCTCTTCTTTTCAATTTTCTGTCAATCAAAGGATGGTTATTTCCTACCTTAGTTGATTCTGTTTTCTCTCAACCATCATCAGCTTGGGGTTTCTATAATCCAGCTACAAAATTACACCAAAATTCATTATTTTAAGACACATTTTAGCACATTTTAACATATGAGGTTGGGATGCATCTTAAATCAAAAGTGTGTCATAATTTAATTGCCAGGGTATTTTTTCTGGGTGATGCATAAAATATGGGATTGCCCTCAAATAAATGGCATCTTGGATGAAATACAAGCTTATCTAAGAGCCTATTGCTGCCAACAATGGTTTCATATCAATCTGACTTATAAAGACCCAAGAATATTTATAGTGTCACATAATGTCACCGACATTGACTGTCACTAGGGTTTCATAGAGCCCCAGTAGTTTGTAAAATCCCCAAGTGTCTAAACCATCTAATCCTCAACTTGCCACATTGTCATTATAGAAGAAAAGAGCAGTCACAGACGGCTCTCCAAAAGGGGAGACTCCTGTACAGGTTTTTAAGAACTATTTTGTGTCTTTATAGTAGGAATGCATCATACATCTCCTTTTTCTTAATAGAAGTTTTTGCACCAGAGTTTATATAATCTCTGTCTTCTTCATTTACATACATTTATGTGTATGTCCAAAAGTGACATCTAGCCATTTGGGAATGAATACAAGTTCTCCTTTCTTTAGTGGAGCCTGTCCCAATCAGAAACCTCTTAGGTACATTCGTTTGTTTCCACAGTTTTCAGTTTCCTGAAACTGAGGTTTAGCTTTGTGTTTTCCGTATTGACTTCTTTGGTCACAATATTGTCCTAAAATTCCCATCTTTGTCTAAAAGGAGCACAGATTTGTTACTGGGACATTTAAATAACATATGGAACTTTTTTTTCTAATTGCCTATCTGAAATGAAATAGATACTTGTAAGGTAACTTATATCAATGCTTAGATTTCTTTTGAATAACCATGTATCGTTTTTGTCATAAATAAAAGCTCTTCTTCTCCTATTATAAAAGCTGCAGATATCTCCCATCGGTAAGCTCGCTATTTGGAATGCTTCCCAATATTGGATCCTAATACTTGGGCAATGTCTTGATTTCATGATTTTATCAAGGATCTGTATGTAAAATTTTCATAGGGGGAAAATAGTGTATATAGGGCCAATGAGAAAGTGTGATATAACTTTATTTGAAAAAAATGATATCAAGGGATTGTGGGTAAGAACTAGAATCTATAGACTAGGAGAGTACAGCTATTTACAATAAGGAATTGTAGACTGCTTTCCTCAGACAACAACCTCATTTGAAGATGATACCCAGCTTCCACTGAGAAGTTAGGAAGAGACCTCCTAGGTGAGAAGTGAGAACACTCTTACTTACCTGGGGTCCTTGCTTGGAAATTACCCACTCATTTAGCACTACATTCATAGTTGAAGTGTTTGAGATGATATGTGAAATCCCTGTCACCACCAGCCCTAGGAAAAATGTGTCCTGAATATCTCTGATTATAGGGATGTGTGAAAAGCTCTTAAAAAAATTCACATAGTTTCAAACTTAGAATTGTAAAAGACTAATAAGAGGGTTTTTTAAAACATGTGAATGCATCTTTGGCTGTTAGGCCTTTGAAGTATTGGAAAACAGGCAGGTTCCTGTTTCTTATGCTTTCATGATACTCTTCACCAGTTAGGTGTCCCAGGGAGAGACTTTGGATGCTGACTGTCTGTGCTATAATGGGAGTTCAAGTTCTAACAGCCATCCCAAAGCCTTAACTATTGAAAAAGTTTCCAATAATTGCTAGTGAGTAAGTGGAAGCTTTGAGACACATATGGGGAAAAGTTATAGCAAAAATGAAATGTAATATGGAAGTTGACTTGGGGTAGGCATTTAGTTTAGAATTTTTATTCTTGTAGATAATGTTTTCTGGTGGAATATATCTCAAACTACATCATTAAAATAAAGCAATATCATTTTCAAAAAATCATTTTTGGAAATTGCTTTCCTATAACTACACATCTCCTTCTTTATAAGAAAATATGTGAGTCATTGTCACTTCCTACTTGCACCATTTTATTAAACTTTTAGCTGGTTTCTTTACCTCCAGGCTCATCCTGTGATAATCTGTTGTGCACACTATAAATGATCAGTCTTCCTCCAGCACAGCTCCGGTCCTGTCACTCTTCTGCTCAGACGTGGTAATAACTTACTAAATGACTAGCTGAATGACATCTCACTTTATTAGCCTGATGATATTCAAGACCCTATGTGCTTGGTCCCTGTTCTTGATGCTTCAGCCAACTATTTATTAGCCACTCTTTAATAGTTCAACTATCTTCCTCTTTATAAAATCTTCACACATTGTTTTGGAAACAATACATTTTTCACTTTTAAGTATTACATAAATATTTGTTGGTTGACTCCTCTTGTTTCTCCATGCAGTCTGTATCTAATAGACATATTTGCTATTACACAGAATGAAAATACATTGGATAAATTGACAAAATTTCACTGTACATATCTCCAAGTACTAATTATTAGAGAGCTCTTCATTACTGGTGCATTTTTCCAGACTTCTTGTCTCAAATTTATGCTAACTCAGATTTTTGCCTTATACATTTAAATTTTAACTTTGGAATTACACAGATAGAAATGAAGCATTCAAATTACTTGAAAAGAAAAGGGATGCATTCAGCTTTTGTTTTCTCCTGGCTTTTGATCATAACTATAATTCTCTGTAAACAATCCAATAAAAATTGCTATTGAGTTGCAGTAGTGTTTCCTTTGAGCTCGAATTTACAGGCTACCATTGGTAGATTAAAAATCCTTTAAAATCTATGAGAACAGCAGAAGTTACATATTCTTTTCGCTGTAGTAAAGATTTTCTAAAAGATTTTTACATTAAAACTCTGCTGCTAAGTAGTGATATTAATAGGACATTTTACAGTCAAACTTGACTTGTCTTTAAGGCACAGACGACTGCGCAGGAGTAGCTTCTCATATTCCATGAGATTGCATTTTGGACAGATGATTGAGACACAGTTCATTTTTTTTAATGTCAGAAAGACAATGCTAGACTCCATTAACAAATGGCAGACAACCTCAAGGATAAGTGGTAATGAGGAGGATAGTTGGCAAAGAACATGCTAGGAAGGGGTGATAATAGATTCAGAAAAAACAGTTGTCCTGTAAATAGTAAGAAAAATGAAACAGAAGAAAAGGTGAGAGGTCAAGAATAGAGATAGAAATTTAAACTAATACATAGATTAATAGTGACCAAGAAACATCACAATGCCCAATTTTGTAAAACCAAAAACAAAAACAAAAACACTCAGGTGTAGTACCGATATAATGAAAATCTATTTGTCTGCTCTGCATCTTTTCAAATTGATGCTTTCCTTTCAACGTCATGCTGTATACTCTTTGCTATAAAAAATGTGTTCATAACACCTTACTGTCTTTGCAGATGTTTAAGAATTATAAATTTTAACGTTGAGATGTCACATTTGTAGCTCAGAATGCAGTAAGACTTCAGTGGGCTAGAATACTATGTCTCCCTGTTTTCCCAGATGATTTGCAATCACCAGGTCTTAGATTAATCAATTACACTATGAAAATATGATACTATTAATATTTCCTCTAGAGTTTTCTTTGTACTGGATGTCCTACCCAAATTCTTAGTTACTCAAAGTAAAAGTTCTAAATACAATATGCTTGGATGGGATTAATTGATTTTTATTTACATTTTTTAAGTCAGTGTTTATTCCTATTCAAAACCTTTAGAATGCTCAAGGCGCCAAGGATATGTGAGTTTCATATGAAACTATAATCAGGTCAAGACTGTTGGTTCCTCATTGCGAAAGCCTAGGATACTGGGAAATTCTAAAACTTGACATTTTTTCTTGTGTGAAAACTGATGTCTGGTTTGCTTCATAAATTACATCAGTCCAGTGATGAAGAAAAGCACAGTGCTGGTGACAGTCATTGTCTTTGCAAAGGAGAAAGATGTGTGAATAGAGAACAAAGCCATAAAAACATTGCTGAGTAATAGTACTCTTATTGCAGAATAGAACAAATTGATCACGCTCTTGTGTTTTTCCCATCTCAATGGTGTTTAGATCAAATTAGAATCCTCATTCTTTCTCTTCTTCTCCCTGATGTTCTTATTTAATTGTTTCAAAGTTTTGATGATTCTACTTCCCAGAACTGCTATTGGAATTTTCCTCTACTTTTACTTTCTTTCCTATATGTTATATTATTTTTTTCTTTTCTACAAAGCATTCCATGTTCATTGGAGAAACACCGAAGGGGGGAAAGAAAAATAATTAAAAAAATTTAAAATATAACTATACTTCTGCTACTAAAAGAAGATGACTAGTAAGATTTTTGGCAAACAGTTTTCAATTTAAAAATGTAAATTTGTTTACCAGTTAAGTATATATTAACAATATATATGTTTTTGTTCACACTGATGCACATCGTAATGTTTTTAGAGCCTGCTTCTTAATTTAATTATATGAACATACTTTTATGTAGTTATAAATACTTTGCTACTTTAATACCTTTGCCTGTATTCTTTCTTTTCCCCAAGAATGTCTTTTACTTTTGTTTATACTCTGTAATATCCTACCCTTCTTTAAAGATAACCTCAAATTCTATGCCCCTATAGCACTTTCTTGTTGCCTGTGCTGTGTAATCTAGTGAGAGGACATGATATAATTTCCCCATCTCAGTTTCATCATTCATTCATTCAACAAATATTATTAAATACCTCGTGGGTTCCAAGCCTTGTGTGGAACTCTGGGGTACAACAAGTAAATAATATAAAGAATGGGTACTATTTATTATGGAATGCTTATGTGTATACATGTGTGAACTCATCTAATCCTCACAACAAGTTCTATCACTAGCCCCCTTTTATGAAAGACAACATTCTAGTACCAACCAATTAAACACTGGTGAAGTTCACATAGCTAATAAGTCTCAAAGCAGGGTGCTGTGGTTCCAGATATGTTCTTATAGTCAATAAGCTTTATTGCCTCCTAAAACAAAGAAATCAGACACAGACTCTGCCTTTGTGGAACTTCCAAGTTGGTCAGGGAGACATACATCCAATAAATAGCAAGCAAACAAATACAAAATTACATATGGCAGGAGCTATTATTGGCATTATGTTTCTTCACTTTTTCCCTAACAATGTGTCATTTGTGACTAGGTCTGAAGGAAACGTAGGAGTAGACCAGGTAAGGAAAAGAGGGAAGCATGCTGCAGGTGCAGGGAGCGGCATGCGCAGGCGCTGTGTGGCTGCAGAGAATGTGGCGTGTGCAAAGGCCCGAGAGCCAGCAGCATGACTGGAGAGAAACTGAGACTGCAGATAGTTAGGGCCAGAATTCTTTAAGCCAGGTTAAGTCTTATCTATCCCAGGGGCAATGGAAAGTGATTAAATGTTTTTAAGGAGCCTGTTTCATGATCATATTTTTATTTCCTAAAGATCCCTCTGACTGCCGTATAGAGGACTTTTCAGTAAAGGTGATAATACCTGTGAAAGGAAGTGAGATGTTATATTTGAAAATATCTATCATAGTCTCGAGCTTGCATGAACACTTAACAAATGCTGGTGTCCTTCTTCATTTGTTATTTTATTCACCAGATCTAATAAACTGCTCTGCAAACAGTAGCAAAACAATAAATGCCTGTTGACTGACTTAATTAATAAATGCTTCTATTGACTTTTCTTGAAGATTTTCAGAAACAAGGAACTCTTTGCCTCAAAAATCAGCCCATTAAACCAGAGGTCCCCAACCTCCAGGCCATAGACTGGTACCAGTCTGTGCTGGGCCTCACAGCAAGAGGCAAGCTTGAATATAATGCGCTTGAATCATCCTGAAACTATCCTCCCCTTCCCAGTCTGTGGAAAAATTGTCTTCCACAAAACCGGTCCCTGTTGCCAAAAAGGTTGGGGACTGCCGCATTAAACAACTTTCTGTGAGAATGTATTCTCTCACTTTGAACCAAAAAGCTAATCTCCAATAATTCTACTTAATTTTCCCTTTGAACCTATAAAGAATACATATACATCCTCCTCTATGATAACCCTCCCAATAATCAGAGGCAATTGAAACATTTCTGTTCCAGATCCTTTAGCCACATAAGGTACCGAACAGATTTGGCCTCATCCTGAAGACCCTTTCTTTCTTTGGCTGCAGAGATCATAATCGAAACAGTCCGTGTACCCTACCTAGTATAGAAATAGTGAGCCTATTAGCATCTTTATTTGGGGTGACCATTCTAATTAATTCAGCTCAAAATTACGGCAACTATTTTGAAACAAATGTAAAGTGTTAACTCCCTTTGAATTCTCAGTCTACCCAACACCTTTCTGCTGAAACCATTTCTTTTATCCCATGCTTATGCCATGGACTGTTTGAACTTATCGTGGCAGCTTTACATTTATCAGAATTTAAATTTAATCATTTGGTTGAAATCTTTTTTAACTAGTGATTCCATCAGCTAGTGTAATAGTTATTTCTCTAATATTCTGTTTTGTACATATGCGCGTAAACTTTTTTACAACTTAACTTTGTTGTTGGTAATCCTGTCAAATAAGAGAAAGTCCTGCTAAAAATCAGAATCAAATAATTTTGCTGATTGCTTGCTTTTGAACAAAGGCAGTGTAGATGATATGAAATTATCTATTGTCAGTAAATAATACCAACAACCACCTAAAGAGTAGTCACTCTGTTCCAGACACTTTCCCTGAGTGCTCTCATACATCACCTCACTTAATTTTCACACAAAAAACAATGAAATAAGTACTGTAGATATCCACATTTTACAGATGAGAAAAGTGAGGCACAGAAGAAGTTAAGCCATTTGGCACCTTCACATAGTTATAAATGGGGGAGTCAGGATTCAAACCCTTGCCGTTTGGCTCCAGAATCTGTGTTCAAACCATCTTGATGCAGGAATTACCACTTCTTATGTGCGATAGAAAAACCAAATCAAAACAGTGAAACAGTGTGACACTTTTGATAAGAATTATTTGAAAATTTTGGTATTTTGGAATTTTTTTCTAATATTCCTTTTATTTAGGACTTCATAATATGTTGCTTTAAGCCTAAATATTTCATACACTATATATTGAAAATGACTTACTAGGTATCTACTGTCTAGCGAGAACATAGATGAGGAAACTCTGACTCAGATAAATTACACGAAGTTTTGTGCCTTATGGTGCACTGGCAGCATAATGGCGAATGCAAAATGTACTTAGCTGTGGGGAAATACGGGGAGGCCTTTGCAGTCATTCATTGAGTGCAAGAAAACACATGCATACTGTTCTCAATATGTTTTTTTAAATTGTGGCAATATCAGCTGTTTGTGAAATTGAAAGAAAATGAGGATTCAAAATATTTTTCCAGTAGTAGAGTAGCATACAATTTTATTAAACTTTAAAAAAATAGCTTAATGTGGTCCAAAAGGAATACATAGTCTCTTAGAAAACGAATACCAATAGCAAATATTTGTATGACTTTTTTTGTATTTTGGTGCCTGAATATGGTTCTTAGCTTCTTTGTGGGAGAACTCTCATAATTGATACAAATTATAATCCTTGTAAATGTGGCACTATCTCAGTAAGAATTAACCATATGGAATTCTAGAGTTTTTTTCAGTCATATAGTGAGGGCTTTTCCAATGAATTATATCTGTATCAATAATCTATCATTAAGATGTACTGGATAAAGTTTTACTTTCACAGAAAATATCTTGTAGGTGAAAAGAAAAAAAAATCCCAGTAACACATATTTTTCATTTTGGCTCCATCAACAACAACAAAACCCTAATTTGGACAACTAATATGCTTAAGTATTCTCTGAAAAGAGCTATAATATATTCAAACTGTTTAGTTGCTCCCACAAATCATTTTGCTTTACAGCTTTGATATTGAAATATGTGGACTGATGTCTGATTTATGCTCTTGGTCCTTCTTGTAGATACTTAAGTGTTCTTGCTTAATGTTATTAAATAAGCCCAAAGCTGCAAATGGGGCTCCTTGACTCAGGGCATTTGAAAAAGACCTTTACCTTCAATTACATACCTTGTCCTTTTGGTTACCATAATTTTGCTGTGGTCCACTAATGCCTTTCTGTCCTTTAGGGAGTATTTGTTAACTCTAATTTTCAGTTGTCATCTCCTGAAATCCCTTTATCTTGATTTATAACTATTATCTCTAAAAACTTGGGGGATAGTATTCAAAGAAGGTTATTTGACTGCAAAATCTATGTGCTTTGTAACCTATGCATTGTCTTCTAATTTAATTCTACACAGAAGGTATTTCACAGAAAATAAATCTTGTATCACACACAAAAATCAAAAGTTGGATTTGTTTACCTTGTATATACATGGAGCTAAAAGCTAAAAAGTTTGTCAACATACCCATTTGAAAACTCTAGGTCAAATTTTAAGAAGGCACATATAGAAGGCTATTTTTGAATTATGATTATTCATTTTATTTTTCTTTCCCATTGAACTTTCAGTTACGGGTAAGATCTTACTCATTTTTTGGCTTCAGAACCTAAAACAATATTCAGTACATTTTAAAAATAGAAGGACAACACTAATAATATCTGTATTTTATTGTTTATAATGTGCCAGGCACTGGCCTGGGTTCTTCCTGTATGTTATGTCGTTCAGTTTTCACAGGAGCTCTACCAGGCAGGCCATATTATGACCCTCATTTACATAAGAGGAAACTGAGTCATAGGGAGTTTAAGTATGTTGTTTTATGACCATATAGTAAGTAGAGATGTATATACTAAAACAATATAAATAGATAAAAAGAACAGAATCAGTGTATGTTATTCTGCACTTATTAGTTAACTACATTTTACTACTTAGTTATTAATTTAGATGTGTTCATTTCGCTCTGGCTTTCATTTAGACAGGATTGGTTGACAGATTATGGAGCAGCTGGGAAAGACGATCAAACCTACAAGAGTAGGGAATGGAACTATATTTAACTAGACACTATCTAATTTACATTTTAGTGGAATCAAACCCAAATAGAGTAGTCAGGTCATAGAGTCTATGTTTAAGATTAATATCTAGTATCATGAATTATTGAAAACCTCCAGTAATTCCTAAGTAAGGAGCAACAGAGTGAGTTTTTCCCACAGCATTGGAACGTTCTTCTACCTCTTCAGGTGAGAGGCAAGGGGACGTAAACAGCTTGTGCTGAGAGCCACATAATATGAAAACTACTTCTCTTTAAACACTATACTCACCCTAATGGTGATATGCTCATGCCATGAGAGACACAGGAGATCTAAGACCTAGAAAATGGCAGAGTCACCTCTCCCATTTCTTGCTTAGTCTGGGCCGTAAATGAGCTGAGCAGAATGATGGTAGAGTTATATCATTTACGTTACAACTTAAACTTCTCCCTATTTCTGCTAGATGGAAATAGTTGGAATTCTCATAAGCAAATGCATGTATATATTACATCGAAGTAAAATGTATGATCATGCAGGGTTTTTATAATTTGTAACATAAACAGTACTGTAATGTCTATGCAGCTTAAATTTATCCTCCATAAGATATTGGATGGGGGGCAAGGATGAAGAAGAAAACCAAAGGAATGTTGACTGAGAGAACAGATTAGAGTGGCACAGTAACCACAGTTATGAAAGGGCCCTCAGTGCCTATCCCATTAATGTTAAGTAATTGCAAAATTTCAGACTGGGCCAAATGGGACATTGAACATTTCCTACAGACACTACAGGTCCTCAGACTTAAGATTTAGAAACTTATTTGCAGTAGCTCTTCTAGGAGTGATCGGATCCCTGGAACTAATTTGTGTTAACCAACACGACTTTGAATGGTGCAGGTCCATTTACACATGGTTTGTTTTTTTTTTCAATGAATACATATAGTACTGTAGATGTATTTTCTCTTTCTTATGATTTTCTTAATAAAGTTTTCTCTAGCTAACTTTATTTTAAGAACAGAGTGTGTAATAAATATAACATACAAAATATGTGTTGACTGTTTATGTTATTGGCAAGGCTTCTGGTCAACAGTAGGCTATTAGTAAAGTTTTCGCATAGTCAAAAATAACTTGTGTATCTTCTGCTGTGTGAGAGGTTGGCACCCCTAACTTCTGTATTGTTCAAGGGTCTGCTGTATACAGTTAAGACATTTAATTGTCAACATAACTAGAAATCTTATCAGTAAAGAAGTATCCCTGGGTCACTTGCTAATATATTTCTGAAGACTCTTTCATCAACATTGAGGCAGGATGGGGCAGTAAGATGGTTTTAACTGAAGCCACTGGTGTCTGAGGCCTCGTATGCCCTCTTCTAACTCGCTCACTCCCTGAGTAGAGACCAGAATACTCAGCCAACCATCGAGGTAACTTATCAGAGCACCTTTCCCATGGAAGTGTTAAAAAAAATACAGTTTTCCCTGTGGTTTCTCTGCTTGTGGGTTTTCTTGATACCATTCGGTTAGGTAAAGAGAGCTATATAATGTTAAGTATTTATTTAACACACAGTATAAATGCCTTCCACTAGTCATATTTTAGCTTTCTTGATAACATTTGATACATTTACTTAGATTTAAGAAACACTCTGATATCATTTATATGTTGACCAATCATTTTATCAAGTAATTTTTTTCCAGGTGGTAAAGCTTGTCCCTTTTTCATTGATTTTTATTAAATATCATTGCAGAGGATTATACGCTCTGAGGTTGTCCTCAAATTCTGTTCCTCCTTAGAACCTATCGAAGATAGGATTGGTGGGAAAAGCGTGGGCTTTGAAGTGAGGCAGATCCACATAAAAGCACTAGCTGAGTGATCTTAGGAATATTACTTTATCTCATCATTTGTCCATCTGTAAAATAGGAATAATTAAACCTATTTTATAGGGTGGCATTGAGTACAATAACTATTACTTAGTAGGTTCTAAATAACTTAGCTTTATTTTCTATATTAAAATTTTTTAGAAGGAAAACAAGATGGAGTAAAAATCCCATAGATATTGTTAACAAGAGTTTTTTGTTGCATTGTTTTTAACAAAGGGAAAAAATCTGACCTACACAATTTTTAAGATTTATATTTGAAATAATAGCCAACTCTAAACATCAGTAACTATGATATAGAAATCTGTATTTCTAACTTTTCTTTAAAAAGTTTATCTTCTGGGATGCAGTGTCCTTGTTTCTGTACAGAACAACAGGGGGAAGCCGAGCATCAGCTGCCCCTTTACACGGGGCATTTGCTGAATAGCTCACAGCAGACCCTCCAGCCCACTTCATTCAAATTACCTAGCTAGGCCCTTGCACTTGGGACTCCTTCACTACATTATCCTTTTCCTAATAACTCTTCATTTCATGATATTTTGACCAAAGAAGCACAGATGTCTGTGAGTAGAAATAAGTATTAACTGTGCTTAAATTAAAAAAAAAAAAATCAAGCTCTTCTCCTGAAACAGTCTAAGGTGATCATACTTTCCAAATTGAAAACTGGCCTAACTCATGATGTGAAGTTGACTGACATTTGAATATTTGAAACTGAGGCTGCCGTAAGTAAGCTTTGTTACTGTGGCTCCGAACCACGTGGATACCTAATTAATGAGGCTGATTGATTACTGTATATTTTCAAGATAGTATTCATGGTTTTATTGCTGTTGTCTGGACTTCCCTAGAGTCTGTTGGCAACTACACACCATTTATAAAATTAAACTGCTATGTTCATCCTTGATACAAATGGCAAAGCTACTTAGGACTGGTTTTAATCTGATGTCCTGGAAAGGATCCCATTGGGACACACAAATTAAAACATAGTCCTGTTTCAGTTACAGCAGTGAATCGTTTGAATGGGAAAGACTCAGTGACCAGTAACCCGATTGAATATTATTAATTTTATTGTCCCAAGAGAATAATGAAAATAAGCCTGTTGTTTTGCCCTCAGGCTAAAATTGTACACCATTACCTATATGAACAATATTTAAAGTATCTGCCCAGAATGTACTTAAAGGAGTGGGAGGTGAGCACAATTATTCCTTTAATATAGAAACCATCATTCAATATGGAAATAGCATGACTATAAATCTAAAATGTAGGATCTATGGAAGAGAAAATTCTGGAGACAAACCTTGGGCTCAATTTCTGGATTATTCTGACACTAATTGTCTCCATCATCTTCTATTTAAGCAACAATCATAAAGTATCACAGCGAATTTGACAAGATACCATATTTGCATTTCCTAGGGTCTTTATGATTTTTCTAAGTGTAGCCTCTCAATGAGACACAACAGTGCAATGGTTAAAAGAGGTTTTTGGAATTAGGTTGCCCGTATTTGAAGTCAGGTGCCAACATTTATTAGCCAGTATGGGAGCTTAACCAAGTTGTTTCCACTCTAGATTTCCTCCCTTCCCTCAGCTAAAAAGTAGGGTAATAATAGCACCTTCCTAATAGTGTTAGTGAGAAGAATAAGTGTGAATGAGTTCTTAGCCCACAGAAAGCCCAAGAAATGCTAGTTTTTATTGTTGCTTACCTTGGTTCAAGAGTCATTTCAAACACAGCCCAGGTTTTGATAAAGAACTATTCTCTGATTATTTTATTTAGTCACCAAATCTAAACCAAACTAATGAAAACAAAGCTTGGCTGGGCTGCTCTGAATGTAGTGTGAAATACTGCAAATTACTACTTCCTAAAGCAACAGCTTGGTCTGTTAGTTGACAAATAATCATCAGAAATTAGCTGTTTGTCTGCAGCCTGAAGCTGCAAATCCAAGTACCAGGGAAAAGGCACTTTTCAGAATATTTAGAGGAGTTGAAAATATGAGAAACCTAGGATATTTAAGTCCATTTTTATCTTGGACGTCTGTGTCTGTAATCTATCCCTGGCCCAATGCAGTGCGCATAGTCACACAAGGGAACAGGAAGAGACCTCACTGCCGTGATGATCTTGAATTTAGCAGTGGGACTTCTTTATTTAAACTCAAGTCCTCGGTAGTCTGGGCTGTCGACCAGAGACTCATGGGCTCTAGCTCTCCAATTCCCATGGTGGGAAATGTGCTCATTTCAGCAGGCCCCTTTAACCGCAGCAGGCTGTGTGTGGCATGGATACCTGGCCAATGATTTAGCTCAAGATGAACCACTATATGTTTAAATAATATTTAAAACATATTACTAGTAATTTTTTCTCCACTCATCTTTAAAGATTTAAACATGTGTGCTTTCTGCAGTCAATTTATTCCCTCTGCTTTTTTGTTTGTTTGTTTGTTTTTCCCCAGTCCGATTTCTGCCTGTCTAAGGAGCTTCTTGGGATTGTTTTTAACGGGACCTGGTAGGTCTTGTCTTTGGAAGAGACACCAGCTAGTTTTATGACAGAGGGCTTATTGCCTAGGACAGGTAGTCCAAGATGAGAGACCAGAGATGCCTAGTACCAAGGTCTGTGACATCAGGGAAGCTTTCTCTAGCAAAAGTCTTTTTTTCTTTTTTGTATAGCGGTTAGTGCCCGTACCCATTTCTAACTTATTTGATATTTCTTACCATTCATTCATATTATGATCTAAGGCAATTGTTCCTTTTCATGTTGGCTCCAGGAACTTGTGCCATCTCATAGGGCCCTCCAGGGATGAACAGAGAGGGAATATGAGGAATATGTATGCACATGTAGTCTGTATGTGCAAAAGACTGTACACCTTTGCTTCCAATGAACATGTGCTCGCAATGCAGGACACTGACAGTTTACCCACCATTCCGGAAACAAAGCTTTTCAGAGCAGAGTTCTGATTCCAAAGAAACACTGTCACCTCATATCACCTCTGTACTTTTTTGGTATGTCCTAGTTTTAATTTGGTTTGAGTTTATTTTACCCCTCTCAGGCGTTCTCCATTTAGATATCACCCAATCACTCAAGTTTAACTGAAAATACTACTTGGAAAACTGCTGGAAAAATGTTACTATTATAGGAAAAATGCTAGAGAACTCAACAAAATGATGCCAAGAAGACAAACTATGAGATAAAAAGGAGGGGTATTTAATTGCCACATAAAACATAAAGTCTGATTTCTAAATATAATCAGTAAAAGTTGAGGATATTTGCATCCTTCCTTTAGTTTTAGGACAACTGTGGACTACGTTTTGGGGCTTTAGATAGGGCCTGCCAAGGAACACTTCCTAATCAAGAAGCAGCTCTTAGTCCCTGTGCAAGGACTTCCCGAAGAATGACTAGTCAAAAAATGGCTTCCTTTAGCATTTCTGTATTTTTCTTTTTGCAAATCTGTAATCATTCTTAGGTTGCTGAATGATTATTTTCTCCACTGAGTTGTCTTCTTTTGAGGCAGGAAACTTATTTCTTCCTTGTTTTTGTTTTGAGTGCCTCTGCGTTCTTCCTCTCACTGATGTCTGGAATAGTAATTTGGCATGGCCCTGAGCAGTGTCCCCTAGGCTCCTCGTAACTCCCCAAGTGATGATAATGGCTAGAATCGACAGAGTCCGAAAACAAAGCAGCTAATTGTAGTCCTTGCAGAATGGTTTTCAAAAGTTTGGGGAATCTAAAAATTTATCTACGGAGCCTGTCAAAAGTCAGGTACTGGGCTCCCGCTTTGCAAGAATCTGATTTCATAGGCCTTGGTAGTTACTGAGAAGGTGTATTTTTGCATGCTTCCTTAGTGGAACATTGCTTTAGGTCAGTCATTTGTGGCGTAAATTGGGAGTCTATTCCTGATACCTTCTTAATCTTAACTATGACTGAGCATTACAATTTACAGTGGCTGTTTAGAAAAGTGCCTGGGCCTCACACCCAGAAATTCTGATTTATTATATTTGGTTTATAGCCCAAGCATTTATATTAAAATACCGCTACTCCCCCGCTCCCCACCCCTTTCCCCAACAACACTCCACAGGTGACTTTTTTCTGCACAGCCAAGATTGATAACCACTGCCATAGCCCTTAACCTCGCCATGTCCTTATTTGAATACCCCTCAATGATTACCAGGTAGAAAGCTGGAAAAGGTTGCTTTCCTTGTGAATAACTAACACAGGGCAGAAAAGGCCAGATGATCAGCTGCCCCTCATTTATACATTGATTAGGTCTCAAAATATGACAAGCTGGGCTTAATTGTTAGGGAAAAAGTAAAGGAGACCAGTAGAGAGCTGGAAAATAGAGACCTCTCAGTCTGTTCCACAAGTGTCACATCAATCTGCTCAGTTAAGTGATTAAAGCAGAGGCTCTAAACTGCACAGGGAACCAGTCCCTGATTTGTTCAGGGTCATGAGCAATGGCTCGAAACCATCTTGTTTGCAGATACTCCTTTCATGTTATTAGGCTGTCAGTTGACAGACTTCGCAAGATTTATGGCTCAAAACTCAAGTGTCCACATGTGTGTGAGAGGGTAGGATGGTGGGACGGGTTAGATGAGGTGAAAGGAGAGGAAAGACAGCCTCAGAGCGTTGCAGAGATTACTGTGCACAGTCTTGGGGATTCAACCTCACAATCCTTCTCTTTGTCTCTCCTCTCTCTCTCTCTTTTTGTTCCTCTTATCCTAATAAACCTTATTTTTAGTTTCTGGAATTTCTGGTATAGGAAATTAAAATAGAGAGACTTCAAAGGGAAGCACCTAATTTTTATGAAAAGATTCCTAGGGTGCTTTTAACCACATCCTATTGAGGGTATAATAATAAAAAATGTAGGATACTATGTCCAGCAATTGATGGCATTTCTCATTCTCTAGAGAAATCTTTTTTCCCCCCAAAACAAACTGTATTTTACTGGACTTATTTGCTTCTTTCTAACTTATTTGAATGGAAATTTCTGATATTTAAAATCTCACATTCTTTTCACAGTAGGGACAGTAATCTCCTGCCTCTTTCTCCTTTCCCCCGAGATATTTTTCTCTTTCCTGCCAAAAGGAGACCCACTGCTCATTTCTGTGAACTGCCCTCCTTACTGGCTCCCCTCCTTCAGTCCCTCCATTCTAAATTGAAACTTTCTAAAGGAAATGTTAGCATGTTACACACCTGCTTGAAATCCTTCTGTGACTCTCTAGGGTGTATTAAATCCAATCTAAGAGCAGTAAGCAGGACACATTTGGTGCCTAGAATTTGTTCCTAGTCTCAACTGCCAAGCCTGTTTACATACACACACAACACCCCCCGCCCCCGGCAAAGTTCTCCAGTGAATAATTGTTATTCCTCAAAATGCCATATTCACATATTCTCTCATATCTACCCACATTCTCTTATTTTTGCTTAGATTTATCCTTCCCTCTAGAAGACCTTAAAAACTCTAACACTAACTTCAAGACACAACTTAAATTCCACTTTCTCTGTAAAAGTGGAGACTTCCCTCTTCCCTCAGAGAGTGCCAGGGGACCCTCTTTATATGCCTCTGTAGTACACGGTGCATACTCCTTCCTAAACACACTCTGTTATCATTGCATTTTATGGTTTGTGTCCCTCAGGGATGGTATTTAAAAGTAGGTTCTGTGTCTTATTTATTTTTCTCTGTTGCCTCATAAAAATCTGAGCAAATAATAATCAAACTTTTAAAAATATCTATTGGCTGGTAAAATAAAAGCAAGAAACAATTAAAATCAGCACTAGTGATTTCCCAAAAAATATGTTTGGGAGGAAGTGGAAAGAGCTTGCAGGTAAAATATATAAAGAATAAATGATCAAGTTTTAATTTTGTACTGTTTCGAGAGCACACTAATTTAGCCACCAGACTTACTAAGGACCCCTGTGTTCTGGGACCCCATTGGACCAAGCAGAGCTGGACATTGTGGTTCAGTGGGATAGCTATTTGCCAAGCCTTCCTTATGGTGGTTCAGCGGGAGGGGCGATTATTCCCAAATCCTACATGATTCCCTAGTAATGCTATAGATGCAGTGTAGGTGCAGTGACTTGGCAAAGACTTCTCATTAGTGGCTTCTCAATATGCTGTGTCCTCTGAATCCAGAGCATCACTTTGGCTAATAGATTGGCTCAATGATTGAAAGCCAAATCCATCATTTTTTTTTTTAATAATTAGGAAGAGTATTTTGTGCATATGCATTCCTAATGCACTTGACAATTTATGTATTAAAAAACCTATGCAGCTATTTTGTTTAAATGTGAACTAAGTAGCATAAGTGTTCATCGATTTTCAAGTTTTCTCTCTCATATTCAGATGTGTACAGGAGTGGGGAGATGGGGTTTGCAGTGGGTGGAAAAATGACACCAGAAAGGCTTCTCCAGACAGAGGCCCTATTTTAAGTCTACATCTCCCATTGCTGTGAACGTCGGAGGGTGCAATCAGGTTTTCCTTACCAGGGGAGAGCACAGGAACTCGCGCCCTTTCACCTGGCTTCTTCCCACCTGAGGATGCGTCTCACAGGCACTTGCAGACACGGTGCCTTGCCTGTCGTGTGGCATTTACTGTGCTTCTTCTGTCTTCTAACAAATGCAGAGATGCTACCTGCCACCTTACGATCTCTTTGCAATGCTGCACAAGCTCCCTGTCCTCGCACTGCCGCCGCCTGCTATTTCATGGGCTGCAAAGGAGAGCGGCCTTGTGTATTTAGTGCTTCCCATGAATTTTGTGAAACAGCTCTTTTATTTCATTGTTGCCTTTTTCTTTCCCCAGGATTCTGACACAAGCCCCTGAGAGAAATTGTGGGGTCAGACACCAATCTTAAACCGTATAACCTGCTGTACTTAAAAGTGTCACTCTCCTCTGAAACTAACTCATTGTCCATAGACTCAGTTTATGAGCCTCTGTTATTGCTTTCTCCCATGTTACCCGCTGTGGGTCAGGCAAATACACACCTTACGGGCATATTTTGCCGGCCTTCCGGAGAGCTGGCTGTATGTGAAATTGGGCAGCTTTGGCACCGTGGGGGTGAGGATGGCATAACAGAGCCTGGGTCAGTCAGATCTACAACTCACTATATATCTATAGTGAAATTTATATAGAAGAGGGCTAGAACATCCCCAAAGTCCTTGAGGGAAATAATTTGCCCGAGGCTACAGGTATGCTGTATCTCATTTGATACTATAATCTAGGCCTAACTCAAGGGTTCTACAGTTTTAATACTTTTCATTTCTTGTCTAACTTTCTGTCGTCAGCCTCTTGCAAAACATGCAGTGGGTGTAATGGAAATGTTGAATGAACAAATGGCTGTTGTGTTTATATCAGCATCAACTGCATTGTTTGGCAAGACGCTAATGCTGTGGAAATACGGTAAAATAAACCTTTTGTACATAGTATGTTTTTAAAAAAATCCCTTATTAAAAACTAATTCTGAGGAACTGATTTAGAATAATAATTTATCTAAGAGCTTAATTTTTAAGACATAACCGAGAGTTTTTATGGTCTGCCCTAGAGTTGATAGAGAAGTCTGACAATAATTATTTGAAAGGGTTTTTTTCCCTGGAGACTTTAAACAAGCGCCTTATGAAGTTTCCTAGAAGATTTCTCTTTTAGGAATATAGAATTTTAAATAATACATTTTGTAAGTCCAGAACCTTATTAAGTGAGAATATAGCAAAGGATGGTCACTTTTGTTATATCACAATAGAAATGACATTATTTCCTTGAGAAGGCCTTTTTAATCCTGTGGAATTCTTAAATTTTTATTTGGTTATTACTATCCACGATAAGAATCATTTTATTCTCCTTTAAAGTTCAGCTTTATTTTTTTTTTTAAAAATCTTTTGTCTACATGGGAAATGTTACATTCAAAAGAATTTCTTTCGTGTTCATTCAGGTTGTAGTAATAATGTTTATTTTCTGTGATTCACAACAGTGATAGCATACTTGGCTCTGCATAGAAAAACATATATGCACACATTTGCATGCATATACTTAAACAGATACACAGGAGTGAGTCCCTAGTACCAACAGGCAAATGCCCACCCGCCCACCTTCTCATAGAGATATAAGGTATTCCTTCCACCCTGGGAGCTACATTTACATGATGATGGGACTTATTTTGTGCCTGCTAATTCTATTCTCTATTCTGTGTCTCACTAAAATGGTCTGCTGTGAAGCTAATTCTTCTTGCTCATTTTATTGATATTTTTGAAGAGTGAGATATTTTCCAAGCCCTTCCGGCTTTAGGATAGGATTGTACTAGAAATCCTACTACAGGTTTTAAAAAAACCTCTAAAATAAATCAAAATAAAGCAGTTTGTTTTAGTATCTCTGTTGAAATGTAAATTACAGATCATTGACATCCCCCCCTCACTTCCTTGCAATTATTTTTACTGAAATTTTTTAAAGTAAGACAATGCAATGTATTTTTTAAAAAACAAGTAAACAAACATCAATGATAAAAATAGTAGCTGACATGTTTTTA
Organism: Pteronotus mesoamericanus; assembly: GCF_021234165.1. Taxonomy (NCBI): domain Eukaryota; kingdom Metazoa; phylum Chordata; class Mammalia; order Chiroptera; family Mormoopidae; genus Pteronotus; species Pteronotus mesoamericanus. The sequence continues at coordinate 20,288,584 of NW_026555310.1, forward strand.
AGTGGCAGTAACAGATATTTAGTAGAAGAAAAACTTGAAAAAATTCCTAGCTTTGTTGTTTACTATAATAGAAAACAAAGTGAAGCAGTAAGTTAGCACAGTTCTAAATTAATCTAGTCTCAACATGAAGAGACATTTTAATTATAAAAGTTTAGACCAAATTTTTCTAGTCAGATCAACTATTTTAGTTATATCTATATTGATATAGATTTGTAATAAATAAATATAGAAATAATAGCTAATATGTATACATTGCATATACATGGGTAATGTATATCTATGTAATAAAATATAGATATGGGTATATAAAATATGTATATGTACACATTAGAATAGATATATTTTAAGAGCATATACTTATATATGTACAATAATATAATATATATTTTTAATCATGTGTTACAAAACCAGAACAAACGGAGATGATGCCAGTACAAGCAGCACCCTTTTCCCCTCAGAGACGGTAGTCACGAGCCTTGCCTATGGGAGGTGGAGGGCAGATGAAAACATTGACAGGAAATACCTGGCTCTTAACCCTGGTGTGGCCGCTTCCCTTCATCACTCTGAGCCTCAGCTTGCCCTTCTGCAACCTAGGGATAACTGGAGTGCCTTTTTTGTAAAGTCGTTCGAGGTTTCAGTGAATTTGTATTTGTAAAGCACTTAGAAAATACTGCCTGATACATAATAAGCACTATATTGTGTTTGTTAAATAAAAATCTTGCTAACGGTTGCTGATCAGAAACAAAATAAATATTGTTTACAATAGCAAGTTGCTGTTTTTAGTAGAACAGAGAAAAAGATGTACCTTCTACGTACCCACTAAGAGCTTAGCATTTTAAGACAGAAGAAATTGTTTTCCTTTGCAATAAATTTTTGACTGGAAGCCCCAGGGTGATGGAGGGCCAGGGAAATCATGGGAGGGAAAGTCAGCATCCTATTATGAGGGGCAAGTTCGGAGGGCCTGCAGAAATCACAGTGCTGTTTCTGGCCTTATCAGCTCGCCAGCGAACACTGAGTTAAGCTTATCTCTTCGAACCTGCTCCATGCGCCACTACTTTTATAAATTGTTAATAGATGTCAACCTCTTCAGGTTCTTAAGTGAAATAAATTTGCCGAACACAGAGTTGAACAAAATTAAATAGCAATCTGTAGAGCTTTTAAAATATTTAATATACATTTCAATACTACAAGAAATGTACACATGCACAGGATCCAAAATTTATTTCATCATAATTTCTTTCTTTTTTTTAATCATATATCTATGGCTACCTTCCAAAGGTAGAAGATAGAACATCATTAGGAATAATAGTTATTTTTTGCTCATTTTATATGATTATACAGAGAACTGAATAAAATTAAGCTAGCTTTGAAAAGAGAAACAAAATGTTAATAATAGCTAGCAACTGAATAACATTTTACAGCTTAAGCATATATATATATGCTATATATATGTACATATAAATAATTTTCTTCAGTGATATATATTCCTCGTGTATACTCACTAACCCCCTTTCTCATTTCCCATCTCCTCAAATTATAAGGATGGGCACCTGTTCAATTATGTTTTAGGAGAAAATCTCAGAGATGGGAGTATTGAGCTGTAGTCATGTTTTAGCATAATACATTAATAAGTTTTAGTTTTCTTGTTTCGGAAAAAAAGGGGAGATGTGGGCACATTCCAGTTCTAAGTAAATACCTTTTCATAATACACGCAGCTTATCTGAGTTAAAGGACATTGTTTACAACGCTGTTTTTTTAGGATCAAAAGGTAGAAATCACCTAGTGTTAGCAAAGGTGGAATGAGTAAGCAAAGTTCATGTGTAACAGTATTGATACATATTAAAGCGTAGTTTCAAGTAAAAATAAATAGAACAGAATTTCAGAGGCAAAAATACGATTGAATGGTTTGAATCACTGGCAAGTAATAATGAGAAAGAAGAGTCAGTAACGGTAATGGTGACCCAAGTAAAGTCAGCTAATTGCTTATGAAAATTTAGGAAATTTGATTTTTAGTATGAGGCTTAAGAAATTAGGCGAGTGCAGTTGTATTAGTGCTCTCTCCTTTATTGTTTCTTTTGTTGCTCTCTACTTAACTATGACTCTCATTCATATTCAAGATTTCCTATTTCAACCTGAGTGCTAATGACATGCACATTTCTATTCCTACTTCCCACCTCTGTCTGGAACAGTGGGCCTGTATATGCATGTGCCTGCTGGACTTCACTTGGCTGTCATGGATGATTCAAATGTGAACTGTTCCAAATGGTTCAATGTGACACACCCCTCTTTTCCTCTTCCACAATGAAATAATAATGATGCCTCTTTTTGTATTTTCCTCTTACTTACAAATGACACTCAACCTAAAACCTGGCTGACACTGCCAGCTCACAACCCTTCCCCAGAATCCTATCATTTCTTCCTCCTAAATTTCTGTTCAGGCCAGCCCTCCCTCTTCATCTCTTTCCCCACTGCCTCAGTCCGTTTGCTCTAGCAATTCTTCCTGGGTTATTGCAATACCTCCTTAAACACCTCTCTGCCTCTAGTCTTGCTGTTTTCCAAAAACACCCTTTACACGTTTGTCAGATCTTTCCAAACTCCGAGTAAGATGTCTCTGCTTTCCATGAAAGCCTATGATGGCTTTCTTTAATTTGTAGAGTGAATCTAACTAAACTCCTTAACGTGGCTTCAAAGTCTTCCTTAAACACTGCTTACCGCTCTCACTCTTCTCTCTTTTCTCTCCCTCATCGTTCCTTCTCCCAGACTTCAGTCCTATCAATCCGGCTTTTCCTGTGTGTTTCCATCTGCCTGGCATCCTCTTCGCAACCCTGGTGTCCTGGTGTGCTCTGTGATTTCCTTTGCTATTAAGAAATAAAGCTATCTTGTAGAAGAAGGTAAAAAACTATGTAAAAGGAGTGACATATACATTCCTACTTACAGTTATTTTGGTTCATTAGAAGAGAAGCAGTGAAAATGAGTGTGCTGAATTTCTAAGAACAATGTTAGAGTCTATCACTCTAACAAATCTAAATAGTCTAGAGTAGTCTATGATTGGATGGCAATTTCAGAGAAAAGTAAGAATTTTTATTACTTAGGAGATATTTGTGGGATTTGTAAATTCAAATAAGTTACCTTTTCTGTTTTAAGCTGTTTGAGGACAGAAACTGTGTTTATTTTGTAAGCTTCATAGTCCATAATTCCACATTGTATAGATACTTGGCACTGAACACATGTGTGCTATATTGAGGGGGAAAAAAGGTGAAATATGGGAACATGTGGTAACATAACATTTTATAATACATATTATTTTATCTCACAGAAATAATGTGAGTATTAACTGAGAATACTCAAAAGGTCTTTAAAATAGCATTTGAAAGTGTTATACTTATGTACTTGTAAATAAATGATGAAAGAAAATGGTATTTGCAAGATATCTGAAAATACTAAATTCAGTTTCTTCTAGACTAAAAGGTGGTCTATTAAAAACAATTTTCTACTGGTTAATTATACTCTGGATTTAAAAATATATGACTTTCAAAGATACCTTTATACTTGTAAAATGATTAGAGCAAATTGCCATAAGCGCCTTTCAATATTAACACTAAAATTACATCATAGAAAAGAATTCTTTTTTTGAAGGCAGTTGGACAAAATGGCATATTATCTTGTACTAATGATTTCTACCAACTTAAAGCAGAAAAATAGGGAAATGAAACTAACATTTTGAGGTAGGAAGCATTCAGGTAACACAGGTATAAAGTAACCTTTGAAGGTTCTCCCATCTATTTCCCTAATTTTCATTTTCTTTCATATACACTTCTAGACACACAAAAGAAAGAGTGGCCTGCAAGTCAGCACATTGATAGTAATTTAGTATAAATTAACTGCTTGTTTCCAATCACAGACACCCGGATTAATTAGCAACTGGAGAGGTGAATTTAATTTACATATTACCTTTTAACAGAGTTTCATAGGACCTGCACTTAAATACTAGACAGCATTATCATTATTTTTTGGTAAATAAGTTAAACCACCATTTTGGTTTCAAAAATTAATATTATATGCCCAAGAGTGAGAAATTAAATGAAAATATATATGTATATTGGAGCTTTTTTAATTAAAAAGGAAAGCATACATTATTGTAATGCTTAGGTTTGACAGGAATTTAAGAAAGTTTTAAGTTTATACACTCTGAAGGGTGTATGTTCGAACAATAAAGCATCTTATACCATTGCTACCGATGGGTATTGTGTCTGTCTCATAACAGCTAGTGTGCTCTGTGTCATACTGCACGACATTATTGCGTGCCAAGGGACTCGTGAAAGAAAATAGAGTGAAAGGTATGAACTTGTGGAATATTTCCTCACTAGAGATTATTCTCTGAGACCTTATGTAGAGGAAGGATTTGTTGCCCCACGGGCAAAGATACAGGTTTATTTTTGTAATAAACCACTCAAATAGTCTATAACATATACTATACAATTTAATTTCTACTACATTATTTCTCTTCTGTTGAAATAATTTTATCTCAACGAATACTTTGAATCACGTCTGCCATTTTTATTGTTTTGCAGTTTGCAGACCCAGGGCTTCCGATGCTTTTCCCTGCCTGGGGACAGAGCCAAGTGGTGGGGAGGGCGGAGATACGGAGAAATGATAGTTGATAGGCAGCTAGACACATAGATAGATATCCATCCATTTTTCAAATCAGGGCAAATTATAGAAGAAAGCCTTTTTTTCTGGACAAAAGTTAAAGATAATTACTTCCACCTTTTCTTTGACTGTCACTAACTTTTCCAAAGAGATTCATCATCATTATCAGAAAAACATTTTGAAGACCCACACTGCATTCACACTGTTTAGAGCTGTTTATACTGACGGAATCCTTGCATCCTAGGGGCTCATAACCCTATCCAGATCTCACTGGCAGGAATCTACAAGGCATAGATTATATAATAAAGTACAGAATAAATACAAAAAAAGGGAATTAATTTAAGAGAAGGTGCAGAAGTGCGATGATCACTAAACAAAAAAGAACATTACTGAAGTTTGATCTCCTCTTCCTTAATGCATTTCTGCAAATAGCTCTGGCGCCAAGATCATTGTCATATGGCTACCTCCCAGAACCTGGGTCAGGAGCCTACTTTTTATTAAAATAAATGCAGATATGTCTGCAAAGGAGCACTTTCAAATAACAGACCTTCTTAATGCTGTGTGACTAGTTTGGGATTTAAAAAAAAATATTTTCTTTAGGTCGTTTCTGAAAGCCCTATTGTATTGCTAACTAGATTATACTATGATTTGAGCTTATTTCTTCATATCTGAAAAGCTTTCCAAGGCTGCCCTTCTCTGCTTTGCACTTAAGTCAAATTAAAAGCCTGACTGTTAGGTATTGCCTTTAGACCAGCTGAAATAGCTCCTCCAGCTTACATCCTTAGGGCCTCATTAGAAAGAGGCTCACAGCATGCCTGCCACAGGTTAATATTTGCAGAGCTCATTTACCTACATTGGAAACAAACCAAAAAAAGGCCAGACAAATCCTACTAAAGTGAAGAAGGCTGAGGGCATCGGTGCCCATCATCTGGGTCACCCTTCTCTGTCGGAGGTGAATGACCCAATAGGCAGTGACTCCTTATCTCTCTTAGGCTGAAAGAGACCTGTTGAAAATGTGTCTTCAAGTACCTTTGTTTTAAAAGATGCCACAGGACAAACTAGGTAACCTATAACCTTGAGAGAAAAAGGGAGTAAGGAAAAGATTCCTTTGCCAAACAAGGTATGTTCTTTACATAAACCTAGTTAACCGGAGAGTTCATTTTCCAAGAAGACAGGGGATAATTTGCCTGTGTTGTGTCTCTGTCCTGACAGCATTCTAAGCTGATAGTTTTTTCCCATTCTGAAATTCAGGGTATGGTGATTTCTCTGAGAAAACTGGCCAGCACATTCTTCATTTCTATTTTTCTTTATGCTATTTTAAAACTCCACTTTGCGGTATTGTGTGATATATGGCATTTGGATTAATACATACTTATGGGGGAAATCTGGTGTGAAAAATTATTGATAAAAGTCCTCAACAATTGAACATTGTCTTCACATTATATCAAACTTATTTAGGAACCACTGTATTCAATTATGAAGATGCTTTTGGCTAAATCTAGATACGTGTGCCTAAATTATAGGCATGAGTTTGTTAATCTAGAAATATCCTCAAGTGTGCTCAAATTATAGGCACTAGCTGATTAATCTAGAAGTATCCTCAATTTTTGTATATCTCTGGGATAGCTAGAGATTATGGATTACTTGGTCTGTGTGCTAAGGAGGGTCTGGTCTGTTGCACTTTTTGTTCAATGAAAGCATACAATAAAAGAGAAAATGTGTCAAAAGCTCTTGAACCCTGGTAGGATTTTCATTAACTTAATTATTGTTCAAAAATTGCAGTGATGAACCCTAGGTTCAGGATTTTTTAATGGTTCCTCTACTTATCCTTTTCTTTGTCTTTACTGACAATATTGTTAAAAGCATAAAGCATCTTTAAGCATAGCCCAGCAGTTTTCTCACCAATGATTTCTATTAAATTTTTATGTAAACCACAAATTTTTCTTCAAAACCACATTTTTTTATTCTTTGTTGATGTAATTCTGATTGTTTTTAAGTGGGAAAAGTTCTTGAATTTAGAATTATTGGGAAACAGTATACACACATGTGGGAACTCTTGCTACTTAATACTGCACTGCTTCGATTGACATTCTAAAGAACAAAGTATGACTTTCTTGTGTCCCTGGACTGTGTTTAATTATTTTGCAAAGTTCATGGATGACAATTTTATTATTATGAACAATGCCTTTTTCAATTGTCAAATTCAATGAAATGTTATCAGCAATCATTCCCCTTTTTCTCTTTGCAATATCTGATAGTCTTTGGGTATATGCAACTACTGGAAACTCTCATCTCCTCATACTTTATATTGCTACTCTTAAATGGTTTGTATCCTACTATTGTTGTTTGGCCTTCTTAGCTACTGTTCATTGATACTGTACCTAGAGGCCTCAGCTCTGGCCCTCTAATTTTTATGCCCTCTGTTCTAAGAAGTAAATTTTATGGATATATTCAGAGTTCACCACTGCATACTTTAAACTTGACATATGAAACAGGGCTCATTTCTGCTTGATACAGTGTAGCTATCTTCAAATATTTGGGAAAAAACATGGGATTAAAAAGAGTGCTGAACAATGCCAAAGGCATTTTAAGTACATTATTTTATTTTATTGTCACAACAGCTGAGGCTCAGTGAGAAGTAGCTTGCTTGGCCAAGATTATATGGTTAAGTGGAATAATTGATATATGTGTAGGGTTTGAGACTTTCTAGGAAAGGTCCTTTGGTGTTTGTCTAGAAGTACACCACTTTCAGGCAGAAATTTAACTTGGTGTCAGGGTAACAACAACTCAAAGTAGAAAGGTTTGGAGTTAAGTCCACCAAAGATTCACAATTGAATGACCTCATAGGAATAGAATCATGTTTGTATTTCAGTGTATTCAACTACAAAGTGGGGGCAATGGTACTTATTACAACAAGGTTGTTGTGATCATTAAGGAAAGCATATGGAAATGCTTTGCAAACTTTAAATCTCTCTTGGTCAGGGGTGTGTATGCCTGTGTCTGTGTGTTGTTACTGTTTGTGTCTGGGATTTTATGTATGAATTATCTCCTGAAAAACAATTTTTATAACTTTCCTTTAAAACACATCATGTCTCCATTGTCTAGAATTTCATATATTAAGTTACTCTTTTCACTGATGTTAATGTTTAGTCAACTCAGTCTAGGCTATGCAAATATAGAGAAGGAACCCCTTCAGTGGAGTTTAACCTAAATACATTAGTCTACAGTGTCCCTTGTGTCTATCCCTTTTTCCCCTCTTGATGTAAACCTGATTTTATTTCATGCCATCTTCATTTTTTCACTCTCCCCCTTGCATCAAACTTCCATACTGCCAATGAAGTGATCTTTCTAATAATAGAAATTTGGCCGTATTATTTTACGATTAGAAACGTTCCATGGTTGAACACTGCTTTTAGGATGCAGTGCAGATGCCATAACAGCTTCAAAAGCTCTCCAGGCCCCCCGTCTTCCTTGCCACCCCCCATTCTTCTCCTTTGACCACATGCCTCCTGATCAGAGTCCAAGAAACGGGATGACGTACGGTGATGCTCTTTCCTTTGTATTTTCTCACTCTAGATATTATGATCAGGAAAGCTTCAGGAATGTTATAAAATTTAACATGTGCAAGTTAAAAGTTTAAAAGTGCAAGTCATTTCTTATATACTCATTTTTCATCACTGTAACTTACCAACCACTTTCTGGACTGAATCAGTTTTGACATTTTTATCATTTCACAATCTTTCCATTAGAGAAAATGGTATCATGTAAAGCTGAAGGCTAGATGTTTAATTTTTGCCTCTTGACTGAGAGAGCAATGTTTATAATAGTTATTTATATTAAATTTTGATTTAAAAATTGGTTATTAGATACCCAGAGATAGAAGCTTTGCTGAAAGGCATATCCTGTTTAAAAATATTTTATTATTAAATAAAATTGTAGAAGTTTATAAAAATTATAAAAATATAACATTTAATTTGCAAATTATTGGTTGTTGAAAACATTGGAGAGAATTTACTTTTTTATCTAAGTATAGTATCCTGAATAATGTTACATCCATAAGGATTACAGATCTTTGCAGTCTGTCAGCATCATGTTTTTGCATAATTATTCACCTTGTCAATTACTCAGATATAAGTGTTGAATGATTAGAGTGTTAGTCTGAATGATACTGATCCCAGAATATTCCCTGGAATCTGTTCCTTAAAATAAACTGATAACATGAGTTTGTTTTATTATCATATGCTATCTTCTAAAATTAGGTTTAGAGAATAATGTATGGTAAGAGTTCAGCTAATGAGATGGGCGATTAAGTCATTTCTATGCCTAATTGATGTATAGTGAGTTCATTCAGGAAAATTTATTGAGTTTTAAAACCAAGTGACAGGTTACTTAAGTTGTTAACAGGAAAAAGGAAAACACAAGAATTGCAATGTCAGTAAATTCATTGACTATTTTCTCTTAGAATAGACTTTTGTTACAAAATAAATGTTTTCCTTTAGGTTCAAAGTATTTTTAGCACTTTTTCCATTTAGGAAGAGATATTTAATTTGTGGTTTTTGTGGGAAAAATATGAGGACACAAAAGAGAAGCAGGGACTTATATCTTATTTATCTCATGCCTTTGGATTTAGCCTTGCACATTGTAATAGTTTATTAAATGTTTGATTAACAAATGAATGAATGATTAATTGGACAGGTGGATGGATGGGTGAATGGATAAATGAATGAATGAAATAAAGGTGCAGAAGTTAGGGAATCAAATATAACAACTGTTAGCAATAGTTTGCAAATCTCTATGTACATATTATATGTAAGAATACTTTCATATGTAAATACATACTCCTTAAAATGAATGTCATTTTTCAAGGTTACTTTGGTCTATGAAGGCTACTGTTTGAAGTAATTTTGAAAATCTTATTTTATATTTAATTTCATAATAATTTTGAAGTTATGTAAAAAAACAGCCTCAATACTTCATTTTTTTATAGGAACGTCTCACGGATTTAACCAAATGTATTACCTAAGTGTTCTCACCCAATTCAGTAAGCAATAAAAAGCTTAAAATGACTTTTGAGTCTCATGCCATCAAAGGAGTTTGGTTATTGAGATATCCCGAAGAATATATTGCAGTTTCTGAAAGACAATTCCAAAACCAACAGAGCAATGGAATTACTGGAATAAGTTGGTTTGTTTATTTGTTTCCAAGAAACTGCTTTGAAGGGGGAAAACTCATTTTTGTTTAAAGTATTTTTTAAAAGTCTCACTAAATTATTGCTCACACCTCAAAGCTACATTTAATGACAAAGATTGTGATTTTACCCATTAAGGACATTAGAAATATATATTAATTCAATTCTACGAAATCAGACCATTTTCAAATACATATTCATTCTGGGTAAATGTGAATTATTTCTTTGTCTTCCTGGAAAATGATAATTCAGCTAGATTTATTCTATAAAATATTTCCCTGGATAGAAAGAAATTCTGAAATTTTAAAATGTAGAACTAATGGTTTGTCAATTCCAAGAGGATCAAAGATTTTTGTTTCTTTAAATAAACATTTTTATTGTGTTAGCTATTGTGGTATAAAGCAATGACATATGCTGTCTCTTTGCCCCCTTTTCTGGGAGTGTTATTGTGACCTACATGCTAATTAACTCGGTAAAATCATTTGAAAGGTTTTGGTTTTTAAAATGTGTTGGATTTTTCTTTTGAAAAACTGACCTTGATACAACTGCCTTTGCTTTAATAACGAGTTCACCTTTAACCTGAGTCTTAAAAACGTCCATGTTTAAGGAACAAAAGTAAAATGCAATAAGTAAGGTGTTCTGAATTAGTAAACACTAAAAAAACAAATTACATATACCATTTTATTTTGGAACATTCATGATTATTAAATAGAACACAGAAGAAATATAAAAGAAGAAGAGGTGAAATCTGACTGAGGGGTGTGAGGGCCCACGTACATTGCCATATTATTACTCTCTCTCTATGTATTGCTCCTGTTACAAATTTTTTTAATGCAGTAAATATTGGTACTTCACTTAATGTGACAGATGGGTTCAAGAGCAATGACTTAGTTGACTAATTTATTCATCTCCAAGATAAAGAAAAGGCAGTGTTTATAAGGTTTCTATTAAGACAATTCATCTAACACGAATTCATTTGCAAATCAATTGTTGAAGATCAGAGAACATTTGCCCATAGGATTACTGTTGTGAACTGGATCTGCAATCTACGCAACCAAATCCTATCTTGATGTCCATTTAAAATATTTAGTAATGTTGCCCTAGACCTTTGAAATTAATCAGCCAGTGGACAAGCATTTAGAGATTAAATGAAAAAAAAATGCCTGCTAAGTTATACCTGTTGGCATTGAAAGATGAGAAGAAAGTTGTGACTGTAAGAGTTGCATTTGCTCCTGAGCATTTAATTATTGTTTTAATTAAGCTTATAATTTCTACTGCATGTAATGTTCAATATATTTCATCTATTTTGAACCTAGTGCCATAGTTAAATGTGTTATAATAATTACATGCAATTCTAAGTATTAATTTAGTTGAATGAAGAATTTTTAATGTTTTGGATTTATATTTACTTAATCAAATATTTAAACATTTCGAGAAGTTTAAAGGAATTTAACTATGCATAAGAATATTAAAATACCATAGAAATGCTAATGAAACAAAAGTAGTGATCAAATAGATTGTGAAGCTGTAATGAAACTTCACTACAATAGAAGTGGAAAGACAACACTGAAGATGAAAAAATGGAAATGAGAAGGAAAGTGAAGTGTCATTATTAATCAAAGAGAAGTACTGAACATTAGAAAAATGTTGTAAACCTCATGGAAAAGCATAAGATAGAATATGACTTAGAACTTGGAACACTGCAGAGAATTTGGATACTGTTTTCATACCATGTACACCTCTCATTTTCATGTAATCAAGTGCTATTATTTATAAAAACACATTTTTCCACAAATTTCATCTGAATTAACTATTCCCTGAATAGATTTTTATGTGCATGGATGAAATATTATAATATCTTTATAATCCTTTATTTCCTTTGTTAGGGACAACTTATGATGTTCTTTCAGAAATTTAGTCATTGAACTCATTTGCTACGGTATCTAAAATATGAATATGTAAATTACTTGCATTAATATTTTATTAGTGCTAAGTTCTCCTAGAATTACACTGGATAAGGCTGGTTTCATATGTATAACAGAAAAACGTATTAAGAATAATGGCCAGGTACAAGTTCTGAGAACTGGTGAAAAGGAGGAATGAATATGGGAGGGCAGAAGAAGAAAACAGGAAAAGGAAGAAAAAATGGCCATGTGTCTTGATTTTTGTGGTAATAGTATTGTAGCTCTCCAGAAGCAGAACCAGAGAAAAGGATTCCTGTGCAAGTTATTTATTTGGGACATGCTCCCAAGAGAAATCAGTAAGGGAGTGGGGGATGCAGGATAGGAAAGGCTGAAAACGAAGCAGGCTTTGATTTCAGGAGAAGTCCTAACCTTGCCTTGTGAGGAGACTTGGAATGTAAATTACACCTTAGGGTTATCTCCTAAAGACAAATGAATTGGACTTCCATAGTGACCTGGTACTCAAGCCTGCAAGGCAGGGCATAAGGAGATAAGGTACACATTGCTAGGCACTTCCAGCTCTCTGCTCCTAGAGTACAAGATACCACTATAGCCTAAAGAGTGGGGGTCCACAGTAGAAAACCTGCAGGTTCCCAGTAGGAGGAAAAGCACCTGTGGATGGTGGTCTTGTGTTCTCAGAACCACAAAAGACAGGGTCTGGTCTGAGCACCTACAGTGTTCACTAATAAAATTTCAAAATAGAAGCCATCTGTTTTTGTTATGTTTTCCCCCTCTGTTTCCACATTTATTTTCATGTCCTGCTGTGGCTCTTTCCAAGTTTTATCAAGTATCTGATACCCTGTAGCTGCCATCCAGGTGCCCATATTCAGGCCCACCATCCTTTCTCATGCTTAACGATCTACTTTTTTTTTTCCTAAATGAAAGTCCTATTTTCTTAGCACAGCTCAACTAAGCATTGAGAAGAGGTGGGTTCAAATTCATTCATAACTTTATATTTTGTTTTTAACAGCTGTTTGTTGACCTAAGTGAGTACCTTACTCAGAATGTTTTTAGACAGTTTAAGTGAAGAAACCTTGTCATGGTAGGTACACGGGAAGGCATTTTTTTTTAGCATGGAGGCCACCACAAGCAGAAAGTGGCCCTAGATTGCTAGTCTTGCTTTTGTACCTCTGACCCCCAAAGTTTTTTCATGTTTGCAACTTGCGGAGGGTTGTTTTAAAAATAGTTACATGTCATGATAGTACATTGGGGAAGCAATGTCCAAAAAGTAGAAAGTTTGAGAATAAATAATTTTGGAAGCTCTTTCAAAATAATTAAAATACTTTAACAAATGATAAGTAAAAAAAAATCTAATAGAAACATTTCTCATTTATCTTAGACATTATGAATATTTTTTTTCTATTCACCCACTACCAGTAAGGGATGGCTGACTAAATTCTCCTATCTTATTTATGGAGGGTTGAACTATATCTAATGTGTCTATAAGAAACTCCTGGAAACAATATGTATCTGGACTGCTCATTATATTTATTCTTCAGATATTTATAGAGGGACCTCAGTGAGAGGAGACCCATTTGAGCAGTGCTAAGAACACAATAATACCTGTTCTCAGGGAGGATGTACTCATTCAATTTCAATTTCTTAGTGATGAACAGGGAGTCAAATAAAAAAAGACAAAAAATATTCTCAAATTGTTTATCTAATAATATAAATTTGCTCCTGATTATAAGGCATAAGACTTACTTTTACAACTAACTTTTGATAGTTTTACACATTATTCTATTTTTTTAAATTCACTTTTATACAAAATAATACATTATTACTTATAATAATACAATATACCAATTTTAATTGTATTATTATCAGTTATTATGAAAAATCAGGGCAGAAAGAAGATACATAAAAATGCATTTTTATCTCACCGCCATAATAACCTAACTACTTGATATGTGCTTCCTTTCCCATCTAAATATTTTATTCTTTATACTTACATTTCTGTATCTTTTTTCCAATTAACATTAAAGCGTAAGCATTTTTCTGTTGTTATAACCTCTTCATAAATTATTTTTAATGCCTCCCAAGCATCCCATTGAATATGCTGTTAAGCTAACAACTCTCTGATTGTTGGGCACCTATATTTTTTACAAAATTTTCTCTTTTGCCCTTTCAAAGCGGGTATCAGCCAGACAGTTTGTGATCAGACCTCTGCAATAGCTGTTCAACTCCCAGAGGGGCATCAGCACTTTCAAGTCCTTGTTGTTTAGTGAGCTTCTGCAGTGGTCTCATTTGTCCTCCTCTCCTGCCAAATAAAAGGATCTATTTGGAACATAACTTCATCTGTCAGTAACAAGCCCCAGACAGGCCCAGCTGATTATGCCTGGGGCTTCAAACCATCAAAAGTCTAGCTACCAAAATCTGAATAGCTCTAAGGCGTTTTCACTTTAGAGATGTTTCCACTGGCCAACATCTGGCAGAAGCAAAAGGACACCTGTTTCTTTTGAGATCAGATGAAACTTTGGGAGTTGCTCTCAGGTGGGGCAGAAGTTACTACATTTCTCCTAGTTTACTAGGGAATTCTAGAAGACTCTTATGGGTTGCCTGCCGAAAGGAAAGCACATTAAATTGGAGGTGGGGCATTCCAGGCTTGTGCTGAGGATTCGTTGATAGGCTGAAGGTCTCTTCCCAATCTCCTAGTTTAATTCTAGAGACTGTGGACATCAGGGACAAAGGAGACAAAAGTACTTTGGAGATAAAAACACATTTAGGTATGTGTGTGTATGTGTAAATGACAATGTTTCATTTGTTAAGGACATAACTGGTGCTTTGAAAATAATAAAATCATTTGCACTTTGATAGACCAGGATAATCTCTCATAAGAATTTAGGGTGGCAATTAGTCTTGCATTGACTTCCACATCTGAACTTTTATGTATGTTTAATGTCTTAGATTTGCTTTAGTTTTATTGTAAAGTCACTTCTTGCCATTACATCAGTGAGGTCTGAAGGAAAAAAGGTAAAAACACAAGGATGCAGGGAAGAAGATATTTTTAACCTATGTGTTAGGTTAACATGTAGAAAAGGATCATAGATATCCTGTGTATGTCCAAGATAAGTGTAGTTATTCCAATAGCCTGAGATTTTCTAGAAAACGATTTTAGAAAGCATATATTACTTTGAAACAACAGTAGGCAAAGTAAGACCAAATTGTGATGTAATCATCAAGAAAACCGTATTTGTAATAAGGTTAATTAAATTTGCAGCAGTCTTGAGACAAGTGTCCTGTAGGTGTGCCAGTAAATCTGGTGTTGCTTTATCAAACTGAAGGACACCCCTCCTCCTCCCAGAACAGGTAGTTCATTGCCAGGGGACACACATGGACTGGCAACAATAACTAATAACATTAGGAGAGGTTAGACAAGTTTAAATAGAATTCGTCGCTGAACTGAGGGGCAAATTGTAAGAAATGTCTTTGTTTCCTTGCGATGCTGTAAAATTGAAAGCTCAATGGGAGGTTTGGTAGAAGCAACAAAGGTTGAAAGGACAGCCTGCTGTTTGGAGCAAGCATCCTGGCTCCACCGATGGTCCAGACATCTGCTAACAACAGCCACTGCTTGTCAGGTTCTGCCCCACACAGGGCATAAGAACACTTTGCACCATTTAACTCATCAGAGTCTTTGTGCTCTACAGTGTACTCTACATCAAGAATGTTGATGTAATAAAACAGAGCTAATTTAATTAAAACTTTCAAAGGGAAACATTATTTTAACACTAATTAGATATGATTACAGTTTTTTTTCTTTATGCTAGGGCTGAGCTGCACTGAGCATCTACGTTTGGCTTCCTTTGCTTAATTTTGTAACCAAGTCTTACTAGATACTGAGATCCTGTCTCACGGTATTTATTCTAGCATGTTGACGTGTTCAAAAACCTCTATCAAATTTAGGGTGATTTAAACAATGAAAAGTGACAACAACAATTGAATGTATTGGTCTTGATAGAAAAACATGTCAAATATCCACTGATGGCATTTTTGGATACTTTAAAGGTGATGTTTTGTAATTTTTTACTTCAAAATTGTCAGGTTGGTGCAAGAAAAAAGTGTCTCCATTTCACAGGTGAGGAATCCAGGGCACAGATAGGATACGAAGATTCGTTGCAAAGCAAGGGTCACTAAGACGTGAAGCTTAGAGTTTGCTTTCTGGGGACATCCCTGTACAAGAGCTATCAAAGTGCTTTTGCTCAAGGTAGTTAAAATCTACCAGATAAAAACTTATAAAATGTGCATTAAAGTCATGCTGGACTGGTAATAAACAGACAAAAGATGTCTTTAATCAATGTCATATGAAATGTTTAATATAATTTCAGCTAATCAATGACCCAGAATTTTTTGAACTTTCAAAGAAACTACTTTTACCCAAGACACGTGACAACTTACGTTTTTACTTATGTGCATAGTATATTAATGGAAGCTTAAAGAAATTCACAAATATTCAAGATAAGATTTCTGCAGAAGAAAAAAAATGCCTGTTTGTTAGAAAACAAATCAGTTGAAAGCATTTCAGTGATAGAGGGAAATTAAGGGTTTTACATGTTTGAATATTTTTTTAATGAATTCAATGGTATGAGACATTTTCCTAGCTTAATCAAATCTCTTTATGATTAAGAATAAAGTATATATATATTTTTATATATATATATATAAATGGTATTATGATTGAATATATTGTATGTGGTCTTGAGAAACAGTAAGCTTATTTTTTACCTCTTTTGTCAAATTCTGTGAAATCACACTTTTTTTTTTTAACAAAGAGAGAAATTGGTTCTCTGCAGTCCTAATTAAAAAGAACTTCAATGAGATGGGGTTGGGTTTTTTTTATTTTGACTTCCAACCCAAGCTTGAGGGCATAGCAGTAGCTGGAGAGTATATTGTGTTCATTTTTCTGTTTGAGTAGTTCAGGAAGAAGTTGTCTTTCAAACACCAAGCATCTAATCTGATGCCCTCAGGACACTGCTGTCACATCAAAGTTTCTTTAAAACACACACTCATCATCATCGTCATCATCATATCATCACCAAGTAGCTAAAGCTTTAACAAATATATCAGAGAAAACTTTTCCTCAATTATAATTATGCAGTGAAACTATGGCTGTGATTTTACCAATAACACCCAAATAAATGATAGATGATACGCTATCTCATTAAGTCAGCATATCTAATTTTTAGAAAAATTCTAGTGACTGTGTGGGATTTCTTTGTCATGAATTATAGATTCATTATGTACACCTTTGCAGTTACCTCTAAAACTTGGACTAGGAAATTAAAGGAGAACAAAAATATTTGGTAAATTCGAATATTCCTCTTTTCTTCTTCAAGCAGGTCTCACCCAACTTTCTTATTGCTAATTAATATCCTTATTTTTTTATTCTGCCATGATTTTAAACATGGGATCTCATTTTAGTTCTCAATCTCCTTTGCCCTTTCTAATACATTAATACGTTATATAATATTTTCTCTGTGATGTTGTGTGGTGTTTTTTCCTTGCTATTCCACTGACAGCATTTGTACACAGACTCTCTACCTCACTGCAATACATCGCTTTACAAAAGACCTTCCTTCTGAATTCTGTTTAAATTCACATCTCATGCAATTACCATGATATCTCCCTAAAACAAGGCCTTTGCTGTGTTGATTCTTTATTCAAAAACTCTCTTCCACTGAGATCTTGCCTTTACCACCAAATCTTCCACAACTCTGTTCTTCCCAAGACCCTGTGTTCTCTCAGTTACTGTGCCAGGGAGCTGTGATTCAACCCTTGTTTTTACTTAGTGCCTGTTCTTCATGTGAGTTTTTGACTATTCATCCTTTTCAAAACTGTTAATCTCTATTGGATTTTGAGACAATGGTCAAGTGGCTTTTTCTCAATCATTCTAGCTACCCTATCTTAATCCCCTTTATAGTGTCTTCTTTCCCAGCCCATCCCTTAAATGACAGCTCTCTTGTAAATTCTGTTTGACCTTTATCTTCTTACTTTGTCAACTATCTTTCAGTAATTTCACTGAAGTCAATGTCTTTGACTACCGCCCAACTGCTTGTAGTCACCTAATTTTTTTATCTGTAGCCCATAAGCTCATTTATTTCAACTGCTTACTAAACATCTGCATTTGAAGGTACCATAAATACCTAAAGTTCACATTTTCTAATTGATATTATTTTTCCCACTTCAATGAAAACATTTTCATAATTATGTTTCTACATCTCTGTGAATGAACCCACTACTTCTGCACTTGGATGAGTCAGAGCCTAAGAACCTTCCTAGATTGCTTATCACACAAATATTTATTTAGCACCTACTGTCTGCCAAGCATTTCTTTAAGCATTGGCTATATAACAGTAGACTAAACAGACAAAAATCTATGCTTGAATAAAGCATAGATTCTAGTGGAAGAAAAATAATATACATATAGTATAATAATAGTTTCTATTTCATTGATGTATAATTGATATATTATAACGTGCACATGTTTCAAGTATAAAATTTGAGTATTCACATAAATATAGACCCTCCCAAATTGTCACCATAATCAGATAGTGAACAAATCCATCACCCTAGAGGTTTTCTTATATTCCTATGTTCTTTCTGTCATTGTAGATTAGTTTTCATTTCTCAAATTTAATGCAAATAGGATCATATATTATGTACATATTTTTCCTTTGGTCTGTTTTTTTCACAGTTTTCATTATTCTGATTTATTCATGTTATGTGTATCAACATTTGATTTCTTATTATTGTTGTCATATTTTATTTTATATATCTAGACAATTTGTTTATTCATCTGTTTATAAACATCTGGGTTATTTCCAATTGATTATTATAAATAAAGCTGCTATTAGCGTTCATATCCACAACATTATTGGTTATATTTTTTAAACATTTCTGGAGTAAATACCTAGAACTGGAATGACTGGATCATAAGGTCAGCCTAAGTTTAATTTTTTAAGGACCTGTCACTGTTTTCTCATCAGTAGTGAATGGGGTTCTATAATAGTTCCTCCATATCCTCACCACCATTTGGTATGTTTTGTCTTTTTAATTTTAGTCATTCTAATAAATGTGCAGTTGTATCTCACAGCGATTTTGACTTACATTTATGTAATGACTAATAATGTTGAGAATATTTTCTTTTATCTGATATATGCATGTCTTCTTGGTGAAGTGTCTGTTCATATCTCTTGCCCATTTTTAAATTGGGCTAAACATTTTTTTTCTTACTGAGCTTTGAGAGTCCTTTATACATCCTGAATACAAATCTTTCATCAAAATACATTTTGAAAATATTTTCCTGTTGTCTATAACTTGAATTTTGAAGAATGTAACTTTTTGTGTTTTATGAAGTCAACTTATTTTTTATTTCTATGGTTTATGTTTGATGTTATATCTAAGAAATATTTGCTTAACTGAAAGTCACAAAATTTTTCTTCTGTGTGTTCTTCTAGAAGTTCTGTAGACTTAAGGGTTCATAATTAGGTTTATGATTCTTTTTGAGTTAACATTAGTATATGGTACAAGGTGTGGATCAATGTTTTAACTTTCCCATATGGATAGCCAATTGTTCCAGCATCGGTTTTGAAAAGAGTATAATTTCTCCACTGATATTCCATTTTTCACCTTGTCAAAGATCAGTTTTTCAATTATCTGCAAGTCAATTTCTAAATGCTCTCGGATGTTCTATTGATTTGCCCTTCTTTGTGTCAAAACCACACTTTTTAAAAAAAATTACTATAGCTTCATAATAAAACTTGAAACAACCCCAGAGTTATGTGGTATTTCAGGGCCTTTACATTTCATTTACATGCTAGAATTGATTAGTTTGTTTCATAGAAGTTATCTTCTAGGATTTTAGTTGTGATTATGTTGGAATTGCTGTCTGTAACATATAAAATGGGAAGAGGAGAATTGACATATTAAAGATATTGAGTCTTCTAACCAATGAAAAAAGTAAGAGTCATATGTCTTTCTCTCCATTTATTTAGTCTTTCTTCATGTCCTCTCAACAAAGATTTATAATACTTAATGAATAGATCTGGTACACTTTTTTCTGGTACACTTTTTTTTAATCCCTGCTTCACAATTTTGATACTATTAAAAATGATATTGTATTTTAAATTTTAATTTTTGAATTTTCTTTTTGGTATATAGAATACAATTAATTCTTGTGTATTGTTCTTATTTCTGTAACCTAAACTCATTAGTTCTAGTAGATTTATTGTAAATTGAATCAGATTTTCTGTATACATTTTTACTGCTTTTATACTTAGCTGTCCTTCATTGTTTTTTATTGCCTTATTCCTCTCCAATACAAACTTAAATAGAAACTATGATAAGTGGACACCTTGTCCTATTCCTGATCTTAAGAGATAGCATTTATTCTTTCATATTTAAATATGATTCCACTTTTAAGTTGGATGTTCCTTATGAAGTTGAGAAGTTTCTCTTCTAATACACTGAGAATTTTCAAGAATAGATTTTGGCCTTTATAAATGCTTTTTCTATATAGCTATTGATATGATTTAGTCTTTTTTTTTTAGTTTGTTAATATTGTAAATTAACCAATTTTCAAATTTTAAAACAACTTTACATTCTTGGTGTAAACTCCATTTGGATCTATTGGTTATCATTTTAAGAATATTTGTATTTATGTTCATGAGTGATGTTGGTCTTAATTTTTCTTGTATGTCTTTGTCTAATTTGCTATCAGGATATGATGACCTTAAAGAGTTATTTGAGCAGCTTTCATTTCTTTTCAAGTTTGTGGGAGAGTTTGCATAGAAATTATTCATTTATTAGTGTTTGGAAGAATTTACCAGTAAAGCAATCTGGACCTGGATTTCCCCCCCTCCCCCAAAAAGTTTTTCTTTATCACAATCTCATTCTTTAAAAAATCAACATAGCTATTTATGTTATCTATTTATTCTTTAATAAGCACTGGTATTTTTTATCTTTTAATGAATATGTTCATTTTGTACAAGTTGTCAAATTTCTTGGCATAAAGTTTTCATAATATTATCATCATCTTAACATCTGAAGAATCTCCAGTGATGCCACTTCTCTCATTGGTAATGTATGTCTCCTTTCTCTCTCTCTTTTTCTGATCAGTCTAGCTAGGGGTTTACCAAATTCATTGATCTTTTCAAGAGCCAGATTTTGATCTCATTAATTTTCTCTATTGCTTTTTATTTAATTGAATTCATTCTGATCTTCATTACTTGCTATCTTCTGTTTACTTTGGTTCTTTTTTTAAAATTTGCTCTTTTTATTTAGGTTCTTACAGTAGAAACTGAGGGTACTGGTTTGAGACTTTTTCTCTTTCTAATATAGGTATGTAAAGCTAGAAATTTCCCCCAGATGTTGTTTAGCAGAATTTTACAGATTTCGACATGCCATGTTTACATTTTCTTTAGTTAAAATTATTTTCTAATTTTCTTTTGAGTTTATATTTTACCCTTGGGTTATTTGGAAGTATAGTATTTAGTCTCCAAATATATGTAATGTTCCAAATATCACAAAGTTATTGATTTCTAACTTAAGTCCATGTGGTAAGGGAACATATCATCCAGGAGTGAATCATTTAAAATTTATTGATACTTGTTTTATGGACTGAATATGGGTTGTCTTTGTAAATGTTTTGCATGGACTTGGAAAGTATGTATACTCTGCTCTTGTTGGATATTGGGTCCTAAAAATGTCAGTTAGGTCAAATTGATTGATAATGTTCTTCAAGTCTCCTATACTTAGTTATTTTCTGTCTACTTTTCTATCAATTCTTGAGAGAAGGATTTTGAAATCTATGACTACAATTGTTGATTTGTCTATTTCTTCTTGCTGTTCTATCATTTTTACTTCATGTGTTTTGCACTTCTGGAATCTGGGTCATAAATATTTAAGTTTGCTATGTCTTCTTGATAAATTTACCTCTTTATTATTATGAAAGACTATTATCCATTCCTGGTTATAATCTTTCTTTTGAAATTAGTTTATATGTTTTTAATAAAGCTATTCCAGCTTTTAAAAAATATGTTATCTTGCAGCCCTGACTAGTGTGGCTCACTTGGATGGGCATAATTCTGCAAAACAAAAAGTCACGAGTTTGATTCCCATTATGGGCACGTGCCTGGGTTATGGGACAGGTCCGTTGGTTGTGTGCATACATGAGACAACCAATCAGTGTTTCTCTCTCACTTTGATATTTTTCTTCCTCTCTTTCTTCCACTCTACTCCCTGTCTAAAAATAAATAGAATCTTTAAAAGAAATTTGTTATCTTGCGATAACTTTTGTGTTCATTTCCTTTTAACCTATTTATGTCTATATATTTAAAGTGGGGTGTTTTTGATAGCGGGTGATTAAATGTTGTTTTTTAATTCACTCTAACAATCTCTGTTAATTGGGTAATAATTATCATTTATATTTAATGTTATTGTTGACAGGTTTCAATATAAATCCACCTTCTTGTTATTTGTTATCTATTTGTTCATTTATTTTTGATCCCTTTTTTCTGTTTTTTCAAATTAATTTTAATATTTTTATAATTCTATTTTACTTCCTCTTTTAAATATGAGCTATAAATGTTTTGTTGTTATAGGATTGCTATAGGGTATATAATCTCAACATCTTGAACTTACGTGTTTTACATTTATGTGATATTATACCATTTTCCATTTGATATGAGAACTTTAAAATATTATATTTCTATTTTTCCCCCCTGGCATTTGTGCTATTTGTGTCATATACTTTTTTCCTCCATCTGTTGTAAACTCAATGCTATATAATTATTATTTTTGTTTCAACTATATATAAAAGCTATTTAAACAAATAGAAAGCAAATATAATTTATCCAGGGAGTTTCTGTTTCCAGTGTTCTTTATTCTAATTTGTAGGTCCATATTTCCACCTGATATCATCTATAACCTTCTGCTTCAAGGACTTCCTTTAAAATTTCTGTGTGGTGGATATCCTTGTAATAAGTTATTTTGACTTTTGTATTTTATATTTCACCTTTGGTTTTTTGCAAGATATTTTTGCTGGGTATAGAATTCAAGGTTGTCAGTTGTTTTCATTCTCTTTTATCTGAGTTTATGCTTTTAATCAACTTTAAAATTCTTCTACTGTTATATTTCATACATTGTTTATTTCTCCTCAGCTTCTGTTATTTCATCTGCACATATATCAGAATTCAGAATGTACAGTTCCTTGATTTGTCCCACAACTCATTGATCCTCTGCTCTTTTTTGTTTCTTTTTTTTTCTTTCTATGTTCTATTTAGGATACTACTCATTTCTATGTCTTCAGGTTCACTAACATTTTTTTCTTTAGTCTTTATCTGTCAGGAATCCCATCCAATATATTTTTAATTATGTGTGTTATGATTAAAACTCCTTTTGCCATCCCTGGAAACATTCTAGCTTTTATATCTAAAATATTTTATATTTTAAAATATTTTTCATGTGTTTTCTTATTGTTTTCCTTCTTTCACTTAGGTTTCTGAACATGTAGAATGCAATTAAATAACTGTTAAAATTGTCTTTAACATTTCTGCTAATTCTAACCTATAAGTTTGGGGTCTATTTTTAAGAATTGATTTTTCTTCTGACTGTTGGTCATATTTTCCTACTTCTTTGCATGCCTGGTATTTTTTTTTAATAGACACCAAATTTTATGAAGTGTACCTCATTGGATCCTGGGTATTTTTTATTCCTATATTCTTGAGCATTCTTCTGGGACTTGGTGGAAACAGGTTAATCCTTTTTTGGGTCTTGATTTTATGAATTGTTAGCTGGGACCAAACCAGCATTTTTTCTAGAATTCATTTTTATTTACTACTAAGACAAGACACTTTTGAGTATTCTAACTGAATTGTAAGTCTTCCAATCTGTGGCTGGTAGAAATGGGCCCTACTCCTAGCATTTGTGAAACTTGTTACTCTTTCCTCTAATTCCTTTCCATGGTTCTTTCCCCAGCTTTAGACAATTTTCTCACACATGTACTTACCAGTACTCTGCTAAATGCTTGAGGGGGAATCCTCTAGCATCTTCCAAATTCTCTGTGTAGTCTTCTTTTCTTTGATAGTTTATTCTTTGAGCCCTTGCTGCCTTTGTCTTCCTGGATTCAACTAAGTCTCCTAAACTCAGGGAGTCTACCAATTCTTCCTGAACTCCCTTTTACTGAACTTCAGCCTGAAACTCTTTCAAGTGAGTAAACTGGGTTAATCATAGGACTGATTGTTTCTTAGTGCTCAAGGATCAATTTCCTCTGTCGCCTGATGTGCAATATTTAAAAAAAACATTGTTTTACATATATGTCCACTTATTTTAGTTGTTTCAGGTGGAAAAGTAAATCCAGTCCCTCTTAGTCCGTCTTGTCCTGATAACATGTGTTAGAAATATAGATAAGTAGACAGGATATGTAGATGTAGAAGAGAATCAAAACAGGTTTACCAGAGATGAGGGGGTATATTTATTAAACACCCACTCTACAAATTTCCCAGATAGAAAGGAAAAGGGAAATAAAAAGAGATACCTGTATACCACTATTAATACTACTAGCAACAAACCTTCTTTGGATTGAGTCTAGAACAGATTTGCCATAATCCAAATTTTTTCCCTCATTGAGATATGACACATTATTCAGGTACACAGAAATCAATACATTAAACCTCCCTTTTATATTTGGGGTCTCAGTGTTATAGGTATTTACAATTTAAACCCAATCCTAAGAGATAGAATAAAGAAACAAGTTGGAGATATCCCCCTCCTCCTGGTTCCTTCCCTTCTTGCCAGTGAGTGCCTATCTGTGACTTTAATTTTCTTCTGTTTACTGGGGAAAATTTTCCTCTGTTGATGAAGACAGTTCCTTTTCTAAAGTAGGAAAAAGTAGAGAAAGGAGACATTTTATATATTTTACTAAATTTGATTCAAAGGGAAGCACATGAAAGGGGAAATATATAGTAAATACTGCATAATTTGAGCCCATATATTTTATTATAAAGAAACCTCTAGCAGACTTTTAATGCTTACCTCATTTAATAATTAAGACTTCTTTCCATTCACAAAGTTTAACATACCTAAATATAAACATGATTCAACCACTGATTAATTCAACAGTTTGGGTAATTACATTTCCCAGCCTCCCAATGACTATACCAATTTGCCTTTTATCAGATTTCAGACCTTAATAACCCACATTGTTATTACCACCTGTTTACATTTTTACTAGAATTTTGGGCATATGGTACATTGATGTAGTAGTATGAATAATAAACAGACAGAGCAGTTCACAGTATTTGAGAAATAGTTATTTAGGTTGATTTTATAAAATGCATTTCATTTGCTTATTAGAATTAACTAGTGTCAAAGAAGGTACCTGTCCTTTGGGGTAATCAGTGTCTTTTCTGAAATGGGCAGAGTGGTCATTTGGCTCCTGAAGGATTTTCCAACCATTTATAATGTAATAGGTCCTCTTAAGAAAAAGAAATCATTTAATGTAGTATTATTTCTTAGTCAAAATCTTTCTCCATACCACAGGTAATATTATTAATATGCTTGTGTTCTATTTGTCAACCTATATGCATATTTAGCTGTGGAAACCACTTAACTTCCTTCAGTGTATTCACCATCTTCCATTACCTAAGTATAGTCCACAACCATTTGTTCATTAAAGCTTCTTGCTGACAGATTTTACTTTGTTTAATAATACTTTGCAGCACTTTGGATATAAATATGTTTCACCTGGTAAACTATTTTAATAGCAATCTGGATTAAATCATGAGGGAGAAGAAATATTTCAAAGGAGGTTTAAAATACTTCATATATATCTTACTTTTTAGCAGAAAAGAGAGATGTTTGCTAAAAGGCTTTAGAGTCATTTATAAAGCTTTGAGCCCTGGCTGGTGTGGCTCAGTGGGTTGAGTGCTGGCCTGTGAACCAAAGGGTCACTGGTTCAATTCCCAGTCAAGGCACATGTCTAGGTTGCGGGCCAGGCCCCCAATAGGGGGCTCTAAATAGGCAACCACACATTGATGTTTCCCTTCCTCTCTATCTCCTTCCATTCCACTCTCTCTAAAAATAAATAAATAAAATATTTTTAAAAAAAGTTTTGGGAAGATGTGCCTTTTTTCCCTTAATGTTCTAATGGTTTTATATTTGTCCTTCTATTTCTGATGCTCTGTCCTTTCCTCTGAAGCTTTTGAGGATTAGACCTTTTAGCACGTATAGTTTGATAGAAATATAGGTATATGCTACTTGAAATAGTAGGACATTTCATTCTTGTAAATTCAACTGAAAATCTGAAGCTGACTTCAGCTGGTATTAAGCAACATCAGTGTTTTTTTAAAAAGATTTTGATGGCATTTATGAATGCTTTGGAACAGTAGAGCAGTTATTCTGACTTTCTATTAAATGATAACAATGAATTGGAGTACTTGTTGAAAAGATTCTAAGATCTTGTTAAGGTAAAAGAGCTTGGTGTCTGTCTTTGCAGTGTAAGTTACGAGGTTTAGTCCTTTGTCCCAAACAGAGAGCTCTCAATCCTTTGACTTCTTTGTTAATCTGAATATGTATAAAACACCTAATTATTCAAAACTGAGCTATAAACCAAAATATATTTAGATGACATTAATTTCACAATTAAAACAGATCATAGAGATAATCATTCCCCATGCAACTATAGTCCTTATATCTATAGGCTTAATAAGATCAAATCCTCATTGTTTTTCCAAAAATGATTGTTTTTTCATTTACAGCCTTAATTCACACCACTTCTCTATACGAAAGAAGCCTTGGTCCATTCACATTTTCTTACCAACAAAACGCTTTTTTCCCCTGAACATCACTCCATCTCTAATTCTCCACTAACACGGCCACCCTGCTCACCCTCATAGCTTCCCAAAGTGACAGCACAGGTAAGATTAGTGTCAACAATGCCAGCTGGCAAGCATGGACCTCTAAGACCATTCACTACTTTGGACTCTTCATCCTTGATAAACCCTTCAATAATTGTGAAATACGGTATAAGTTTTTCTGTGTTTTTTTAATAATAAGGGTGAATTTGTCATAGAAGTTAAGAAATAAGCTGTTTATTTAGAAAACAAACCCTAATTAATGGAATCTACCTCACATCTAAAGGTCTAAAGGCAGTATTGCTTTCTTTTCTGTTTGAATTCTAATTATGGAACATGTATTCATTAAAGTCTCCAAAAGAAAGCATTCTTTGACCCAGGTGGAGGCAGGCAGGTAATGCACCTGTGTGTCCCTCAAGGCTTGCCTTAGGGATCACTTCTGAGCACCCCAAGCAGCCTCCCTAAGGCGAGATTCCGTTGGATAGAGTGAATCACCCTTTGAGCCCAGCTTCAAATGCTCTGATTTCAAATATGAGCACATAAAGAGCGAATGTGCTCTCACAGATTAAATATTACAGTGTGTATCTTTAAAAATCAAATTGTTCAAAACAGCAAGATAGGTTTGTTTTTTGAAAAACCAACAAACATAACACTATTTTGTGGGCTAACCACAGAAACAGGTTCTAAATACATTAAAATATTTTATCCCATTATTTGTTTTGACCAATTGACCACAATATTAAAAATTCAATCATGGAGCAGCTGACAAGTGCAGTTGCCTAATTTTATTTAAGAGTTTTTTTCCTTTTTCCATTTTTCCATCCTGTTAACGCTGCTGCCTGTGCCCAGACAGTAATGGGCTTCTTGTATGCCCACGACTGTTATGATCATGTAAATTTATTGGTGCTTAGAAGAAGCGAGCTATTAAAACATTACAACAGCCATTACAGCCGGGCTCGTGTTGGCTTTCGCTCCCAATGAACATATGCTTCCGAGTGAATGCCTAAACTCTTATTTATGGATTTAATTTAATATGCGGAAAGAATTCAAAATTAAATTTTGTGTCTGCCTCCAGAGAGTGTCAGTGTATAATAACATGGTAATTTTTACACATCTTTATGAGAAATGGGAAAATTAATTCTTTCTGACAAGTTGTAATTATTCGACTTGGAACAGTTGCAGCTGAGCAGTTTGCATGCCTGTTGTCTGGTGTTTCGCAGTGTAAGGGGAAAACTCAGGGATGGAGATATATTGTGCATCTGAGAGTTTCTAATAGCTTCTGACATTTTAGCCTTGCATATTATCAGGGTGCTCTTTAAGGAATCCAGGTATAATCTATTATGTTGCCTGGGACACACACAGTTGCAATCGCTGGAACATCCAACAGCAATTTTTAAAATGGGGAGAATGTCTCCAGGATTATCCTATAGAAGTACATGGTTGAAATTGATGTAACAAATTTTTATGTCTCTTAAGTGTACCTATTATGATCTTATCTTTCACCTGCATATACTGAGAATGTAAGGTCATTTTGTTAGAGTGGAATGTTAGGCCTGTAGTTTTAAGACTAAATATGTTTAAAATGAAAATGCATGTTTTCTTACCTGACCTATCAACATATTTTCCCACTCCTACCCTGCAAACACACAAATGCTTCTGTAAGAAAAATGCCCGCTATCCCCCTAAATCTTTAGATTTGATGTTTAAGTGTTCATGAAAATGTCGGATTAGCTTAATGCATAACTAAACCAAAACACCACTGGCTATGTTAGCAAAGAAAATATGGAACATGTTGTATGGGAAGAGATGGTATGTTGATTGACAGGCCAGCCTGGAGGGGAGTGGTGTCATCTCTGTGTGTAGGATCAATATAGTCTTTGCAAAATAAATGCAAACTACAATGTAAGAAAGTGTTAGCAGATGAACATGAGAAAAATTCAATTGTCAAAAGCAAGCACATTTCTTTTTTTTTTTTTTTGCTTTGGTATTTCTGCTACAGAATACAGGGATAAACAAGTGGGTATGCCTCTGTTCTTTCAGTTGGTGCACTGACATTGTCTTTTTTTTAAGTGGCAAGATTTTGCTAAAAAGTTTATATTTAAGATGAGATGTAAAGCAGAGTTCTACCCACCAGTAGCCTCCAAAATAGCACAATGCCTTCTGTATGTTAAGGCTAGTATGCTGCTGAGTTCTCACCACGTAACTGTATTGCACCATGTACACCTTCCTTGCAGGTTCTCTATTAGCTACCAGGTTCTTTGCTTTCCATTTCAAGCTGCCCAACAGCAGGGCAGTGTAATCCAAGAGACGCTGCATCTCAGCCATTGGTGGTAGATTTGATCTTGGCTGGTTAAACGGCACGAATCATCATGCTCCTGAATGAGGACAACTTTGGACCTGATGCATTTTCTTTTCACTGATCCCCACAAATAAGCTGTCATATATTCTCTCATTGTGATGTAAGGTAAAGAAATATGATGTTTGTAAATTATAAACTTAGAATGTCCTAGAAGGGAGCGTCACAACTCAGTAAAAAGCAGATTGATATGTGAGGCCTCCTGCCCCCTCCACTGTTATTGCACTTCCTCACTACAGGGCACAGCAGAATCTCAGGAGAGAAGTGCCTGGCATAGATATGTTCCATTAATTTATTAGGCCGCATATGCCACCCAAAATTGTCAATAATGACTGAACTTGTTTTGGTGCTTATTTAACAAATTACCTTTCTATTTTCTATGCACTACAAAACAATTTTAAAAAGCTCAGCTTTGGGAAAATGGAAGAACACTTTGAAATGGAAATAGTAACTTCACTCTTGTCTGTTCTCATAAGAGCCCGGGTACTTTAAAGTTCCAGACCTTTATAGCCTTGTTCAGGAGTGAATGATAATTTTGAAGCACAGCACAAGATTTCAAGTGAGAACAGATCTAATAAGCATAATAGACTTATTAAAATTTGATTTTTTTGAGGTAAAGTAATAAATTAAAAGCTCCCAATCTAGCCTGTATACATCAGATAACACCCACATCTAAAAACAACCCCAACCATACAGAAACAACTTTAGAAGAGAAAACAGAAGTCCTTTCCAAAACAGGAGTTTGGCGCTTTTATATTTAAAAAAAAAATAGGTACAAAAAGTCATGCGTTTTGGGTGTGCTTGTAGGGGGGCGGAAGAAGCCTCTGGCCAGTGAGAACTGCCCTCCCCGCTCTCACCCTCACGCCCCAAAGTCTGAATCCCATGTAAACGTCAGCAGCTCTGGCCAAGCGCTCCACGTGTCTCACTCTTTTAATTCAGTCAACACAACACCTCTGTAAGACAGGTACTGTTATAGTCCCCTTTGCACAGAGAGAGACTTTGAGGGTTAATAATTGCTAAGTTGCCATATCTAGTACTGACTGAAAGTGATATTTAAACTCACATTTCACCGTAAGATATTCACTTCCTTTAGGTGAAAGGGTTGCTCATTCTCTCTCCAGGACAGCTATTAAAATAGAACACAGACTGTACGGGAAGGGGACTGCGGTGGGCTAGACGGCGTTGGAATGTAAACGCAGGACTGTGTTCCACTGTGCTAGCTCCCCTCCAGGTTTTCCTGCCTCTTCCCAGGGTTCCATAGGTCCCACAGTCAGTTATGATCACCCAAGCTCCACCCTGCAGTCCTCCCTGACTCCTCTCCCTTGCTTTACATGTCCTATCTGTCACCGTTGTTGGATACTTGGCCTTGAGTATCTCTTAGATGCTTCTTTCTTTTCCATTCCTGTTTTCACCATCCTAAACTAAGCTGGTTAATGCTTATTGGAACTACTTTAGAAAGCCTTCCCTCTTCTGACAGTCTCCTTGGCAGGGCTTCTACTCCGGCTACTCTGAACTCTTTTCTACCTAGGCCTTGACTTTGTGCTTCCTGCTTCACCTCTGCATCATCCAATTTTAGCAAGAATCTTGCGGGGTCAGTTTAGCCAGAATCCCCTTCCTCAGTATCTGACTAGGTTCTGCATCTTTCACCTCTCCCAGGGGATGTCTGATCGTCATGGCCAGCCTTCAGCAAGAATCCTACTAGGCTTCTTTAGCCACAAGTCTTTTCTTACCCCTGATGTTTCCTCTTACTAATTTTCCATCCACTGACCACCCCCCACCCCTGCCATTCTGCTCCTTTGCTATAAATTCCCACTTTTCCTTTTTGTATTTCTGAGTTCAGCCCAGTGTCTTTCCCTTACTGCAATACCCCACTGGAGCGCTGCAGTCCCTATTTCTATTGCTATAGCCCCCTCAGTATAGTCTACCTCACTGTTTTAACAAGTGTCAAGAATGAATAATTTTTCTTTAACACTTCCCAGTTTCTCATAACAGTACAGGGTAAATGATCCTGAAGTATACTTCCGATGGAGCCATGTCTTTGTTCAGAAACCTTTAGTGATTTCATACCATCTTCCAAATAAAATATATTGACTTTAGTGTCAGATTTCAGGCTGACCTCTCAGTAATTTCAAGTGTATACTTTGTGTTCTAGCTAAAGTAGGTTACCAGTCTCCTAACACTCCTCCCAGCCTCTACATCTGGGCTCCTGCTTTCTGTCCACTTGGACTGCCTGTCCCCAGGTCTCAGGAAATCTGTTTTAAGGTCCAGGCCATATGCTACTTTCTCTCCAAGCATCTGTGGACCCATTCTGACAATAATCCTTCTGTCCTCTGAACATTCAGTGTACTTTGTTTATACTTGTCTTGTTTCAATTATTGTATGTGCCATTTATTTGCATTATTTATCAATCTCTTATCTCTCCGAGATAGTAAAGCCTCAGGAAAGCAAGCAACGCTGCTTACTTCCAGTTGTCTTTCACAGAACACCAGTACCTTCCACATAGTAAATACCAAACAATTGCTTACTGAACATATAAAATCTAATCTGTCAGAGACCACCAAGAAAAACCCTGCGGTTGGACAAAATCAGACGTATAGTGAGGGAGGGAACGCCAAAGAACCAAGAGATTCTCTTTACAAGAGCTAAGTGGGGACAACTTTTGAGATTGGGTTCCTACTGAAGATTCTGAGGAGGGTCTAAGGGAAGGAGGGATCAGTTTCAGATTGGTTGCTGTTTCTGAGGTGGGATTAGAAGCAGGCAGTCACTATACATTGGATGCTGTCAAAATTTAGATCCTGGCAGTTTAGCAGCGATTTGATATTCCTGTTAAGAAATGAAAATATTAAAGGGGGTCAGGGATGACTTCGGTACTAATGAAGGGGTCTTATGATATTTGGCAATCCCTGCCTAGCCTTGGAAAAAAATAGTGTTTTCTGGTTTTACTATGTAACTTTCCCTGTCTGTCCTCTTAGTCTGACTCAAGAGGAAGCTGCTTGCTCTTCTTTCCAGTCCGAGCTGACATTCATTCTTTTGGTCCAGCACAGGTTTTGATTCTTTCAAATAAGTGAGTGAATTTTAAAAAAACACAGAGGAAAGATGCTTTTATTTTTCTGGATTATAACTTAAATGGCTAGAATCTGAAACTAATAATTCTGAATGGTGAGTAGAATATTATTCTCCTGTGCTCAGTAGTTTAAGAATGCATATTCATGCACATTTAAGTCTCAACTCGATTGTCTACACTTATTTTTACTATTCCTTTGAGTGACTTTCTTTTCTTTGTGCCACCAGATAATTCTGTTTTTATTCAATGCTCCTGTCTCTGGCTCATTGTTTATTCTTAATATAGCTATATAGCTACAGAGATGTGCTAAGAACCTTTTCACAATTTCTTCACTTTTTTTTTTCCATATCGCTGTCCTTCAAATGCTTTTGGTTTAATGGATCAGAAGCCTAGGAGTTTGTTATGTGTGCTCATGTTTGTGTGGTGTAAATAAATACATATTTACTACCTCCCCGCCACACACATGAAAAAGGGGGTCTGCCTGTTTTTATTAAAGGTTTCCATAGAGAAGAAGCAAGCATAATCAATGCTGGAAATTGTTCATCCATTTTCTTCTAAAACTGCAATCTTTAAAATTAGGTTAAAACCTTTTATGGCGCACTTTTTCATGGTATCTTTAGACACTGTGTTCTCTGTTATAGAATTCCTCATGGCAGCGGTTTTTAAAAGGTACTAGATTCCATCCATTCCAGATTTCTTTCCCTCATTCTTTCTGAGTGAACCCACTAATAAAACCCTAAAAATTTATTATTTTTTCTTTAAATGGATACCACAGCTGAAATCATATATTATTTGGCTCAATTGAAACATTAATGTTTCTTCACCTGCATTTATCAACCTGTCTACAACCAGAATGTTTAGAAGCAACAATTTTTTAAGAAATGACCTCACCATTTTAGAATTCACAAGGAGAGGTGTTCCATTAGCAAACTGCTCAATTTTTGATTCAATAAAACAAAGTAATTTGTCCTTAAGTGGAAGCCCCCGTCTTAATTTTGTTGCACGTTACCTGGGCAGCCCTGTTCACACAGCAGAGAGAGCATGTAAATATTTTTGGTATGTGCTATATATCACAATGTGATTATAATCATTATATCCCTATTTGCATTTCTCTGGCTCTCTGTTTTCTTTCTAATTGGGTTATAAAACAATTAGTTAACACCATGTCTTTTCAGAACTCCACAAGTGGGCCAGGAGCTGTTTGTTCTCCCCAGACCAAAGCGGGAAGGGACCCTCAGGAATCTTACTTTATTTACAGCAGGGTGAAGGTCAGAGAGAAACAGTTTTTGTTCTTGTGCTGTTGCTTTCTGTTGTGACCTCTCTTGCATTGTTTGGCTTCCCTACCCCCCTTGGTGCTTTGAAGAGCCGAACACCAGGTGTTCCTGTTCTGAATTACACATGAAAGAACTTCATCCCTGGACTAATTAACTAGTAAACTGTACCCCTCTCCCTTGGGTTTAATAGATGCTGCTCTTAAAAGGGGAAAGCAGTTCCTCACCCTCCCAGCTCCTCCCCCGCCCCATTTCACACCACACTCATCTCTTCTTTATCTTTCTTAAACGCAGAGGATGTTCCAAATGATTGTGACATCTAGGTAAGGTGCCAGGGCATGTCACGTAGTTCATAAACTGATTCACCTGGATGAGAGAAAAGAACACTGGACTTCCCTTCACGACTTTTTAAAGCTATGCATGTGACTCTTTCTCCAGGGAGTGACACGTCCTGAGTGATCTACTTGCTCACAGTAGCAAGACCCGGAATCTCACCAGTAACTTCCTACATTTGATTTTCCTTCTTATGAAAGTAGAACAGGAAGCTAGTACGCCAACCACTGTTTTCTATTTTTTTAATTGCAGTTTTGAAAAATATTAGAGGCATATTAAATTCTACAGAATCAAATAGCATATCATCTTGTCTTTCAGGATCACAGTGCTAGGATGATTTTACTTTTCGCCTACCAGGGTTCCTGATCTCCTGACATAGGGGGCTTACAATACTACGAGAGTCCTCTCCGGGCAATGACCTGTGTTCCAGGGAAACGCAGTGCTAGCTTCATGCTGTAACACCTGCCTCTTCTTTCTCCTGTCCTCTTTTTTAAAGCGTCTTTAAGAATGCCAGGGTTTAAAATTTAGTTTATGAATTCTGTGATTTTTTCTACCATCATTTGGTTGGGATTTATTATGTTGTTGTTAGGGTTTTTTGCTTCATTTTAAAGCTAGAGTTAAAACAGGTTTTATGTGTGAGGGCATTTTAAAATTCTCTCTTTAAGAATAATTTCTTATATAACTTCTTATATATTTTCTTATAACTCAGTATTGTATATTCGAAAGTTGCTAAGAATGTAAATCTTAAAAGTTCTCATTTTTTAGAAGTTCTCATTAGTTTAGTAGCTAAACTTATTGTGGTAATCATTTCACAATTTATATAAAATCAAGACAATGATTTCTATATAAATTTGGCTTTCCAGGCCTGGTTCTTAATATTCCAGCTGAAGACTTAGATACTCCTCATGCAGTTTTGTCCTGAGTAACATAACTTTAAGACCCCTTTTTATTTTTTCCCTGTTTTCCACGTCATAGGAGCACAGATGGACATTTATTATTCTGGTACTAGCTTCCAGAACACGACATGAAAGACAAAACTTTTCTTGATCCTACATATGATTATTTATCTAAAGTATCAGTAAGACAAACTTTGTTTCTGTAAAATGTATTAAATCTTAAAAAAAAGAAAATCAGTCACCCTGTTGGAAAACTTTGCTCTGTGGCTGAAGGATTTACTTAGTGGATTGTACATTGGGTATACATGATAAGATTTACAAATTTTATTCTGAACTTTTAACTTTTCTTAATTGAAAGCTACTTGAGAGTGGGTGTTGTCCGTATTTATCATCTCTCTATCCTGGTCCATGGCAGAACGCTTTGGTTCATGTGTGATCAATACATGTTTGTTGAAAATAACTGAATTGAACTCCTAACTTTTTGCTTAGTATTGGGTGTTAAAAAGAGCCAGCGATGGGAACTTGACAGGGTGATAGAGCAAACAATCTTCCTTAACTTATTAACGAAGATGTGGTCATGCTCCCTGAGTTCCTTAGGACTTGAGTGCAGCTGAATCAGCCTCTGACATGAGAGGGGGAAAAGTAAAGAAAAAGTGCTGAGAATCTAGTTCAGTGTAGACAAAATGTGGTAGTAGCGGATTTGTACCCAATGATCCTGTGAAGTCTGAAAAACACTTGTTTTAAACATAGACGCCGTTATAATAACACAGATGTGTATCACTTCTCTCCCTCGCTTTTTCTCACATATCTTGCACATGGCAATCACATGAATTTGCACTCTATGCCATTACTTACAGAGTTCATAATTCTTCAAGTATAAATAATAGCTGCTGCAGATCTAAAATAATCCACCTAATATGTATTTCTGTTGTACATTTTCATCTTTTCTATCTTCTTACAGTGATATAAATATATGTAAAGTTAATGTTGCATTTTTAAAATGTTAGTTTGGTAAAACATTTTAATATAAAATGGATTACTCTTTGTGAAATTACATAAAATGGCTTAGAAAAATAAATTTTAGGGAACAACATGAGCTTTTACTTATATGATTAACACAGTACTACATTCTGGGTTTTGAAAGATGTATTAGATATATATCTCTTGCCCTCTAGAAACTCTCAGTCTTATGTCAAAGAATGCCATGCAGATAAAACCATGTAATACAATGTTATAAATGCTAAAGCATTTAAAAATACTACAGATGTACCCAGAATAGTTTTTAACTATGAGAGGATTAATTAAAGTTTTCAGAAGCCATATCATTGGAATTGAACCTTGAGTGATGAATTTTTAAGGCAATTCAGATATCTCTCTGTATATTTTTACACAACTGCTTTCAAATATGCTATTTCAGATCTGCTTTCCCTGCTCCTTGGTTATATTTTGCACATATCTCATAGTTCTCTCTTCCACGCCTATCCTTTTTGTTTTCTTCCCTCCCCCAGAGGCAAGCACTGTTAAGTGTTTCTTGAGTAAATCTTTTAGATTTAGAGTATTGAACACATACACATGAACACAAAATCAATTTTGTTAAAATTTTTACTGTGGGCATTTTAGAATTCTGCTCTAAAATGAATGAACAAAAACCCAAAACTAATGTTGACTTTTCAACCTTTTAACCTTTGACACTTCACCTAATAATGTTTTCAGTGCTCTTTATTAAATTTATCTACTTTTATATAGGACTTTTTCCATTGTAGTGAAATGAACTCAACTCAGACTAACTTAAACTAGTTTGATTTTAGAACCTCTTTTTGAGTCTACTTCTTTTCTATTATCTTCTAGTTGATGCTGCTCTGAACTCTGGCTTCCTCTACACTGACAGGTCTAGGTCTCCCTCAGGAGGGAAGAGGCATCCTCTATGTGCAGTTCAAAAAAATGCAGAGAAGTCCTGATTTGGCTATGTACCCATCCCAGTGCAATTATTCTGTGGTCACTAATATTAGGTACAGAGACCAGCATGGGCCTTGGCCATACCCAAACCACAAGTATAGGAAAAGAGTACCCTGAAAGACATGAGGATGTTTTTATGAAATGAGGAATAAAGAGCATGCTGGGCCAATGAAATGCATAGCTAACACAGTCCACAGAATCTCTTTTAAAAGATTAGTAAAAGGTACATTAGTCATGACAAAAATGATATTCCTATTGTATTGAACTTGTTTTTAGCAGACTTAAGCTCTTAATATGTTGCTAATGACTATAAAGGGCTTATTCAACTGAAAAGGTGTTTAACATTCCTTCAAAGAAACCTTCATTATGGATGTATTTTCAATATTTTCTCTAAATTATTCTTTGCTTTAAATTAGTATCATCCATCCAACTGATTATACCCATTATAATCACAATTTGAAGTTAAGTCATGATTGAATGTTTATATAGATTAATAGTAGTCAGATGTTCTTGTAAATGTGCATAATAGTGTTTAAATCCATCAACAAGTCCCAGTGTTTCTATTTGAAAATTACATCTTGTAGCTCTCCACTTCTGTTCTTTCTCTGTTGATCTCTTCCTATTCCACAAGTTTTCTTCTGGACTCAGCAATGTTTTCCCAACTCCTTACCCTCTCACCCTATTCCACAAATATTTTTTCCATTAAACCCAAGAGAGCCCTTTCAAATATAAATCAGATTATATTATAATTATATCATGCTTTTCCCCATTTTAAGACCTCCAGTATATTCTCATTGTAACTGGAATTAAATCCAAATTCTTTGTCTTGGTCAAAAAAGCCCTGCAGCATGTGGCTTCTGCTCACTATTTTGATTTCAACTTGAGCCTCTAAGCTTTCATTCATGAAGCTAAAATCATACAACCATTCAGTTTGGGGAAGATGGTGAAAATAGTCCCAAAATCAAGGCCTTTGCACATGCTGTTTATGCACCCCCATCCACCATGTCTGGCTTTGTTTCATCATCCAGACTTGTGCTAAAATATCAAGTTTAGAGAATTCTTTATCCTATCTAAGTAGTATCCTGCCCCTTTTTGCCACTGGCTTTTTACTATGTTGTTTCTTTTGGGTGCTAACAATTGTAGAATTTTGTGTCATAGTGCTTCCTTTTATTTGACATTTTTTATACTTTTTCCCCTCACTATCATTTAGTCCCCTTATATGCAACCCCCTACAGTCACCACGCTGCTGTCCATGTCCATGAGTCATTTTCCCTTTTTGTTCAATCCCTCCACCTATTAACCCCACCACCGCCTTAGCTGTCATGCTGTGATTATTGAGTCTTTCTCGATTTTTGCTGGTTAGTTCAGTTTTTCATTGGATACCACATATAAATGAAATCAGATGGTATTTTTCTCTGACTGGCTTATTTCACTTAGCACAATGTGCTCCAGGTACATCCATACTGTCACAAAGGGTAAAATTTTCTCTTTTATGGCTGAGTAATATTCCATTGTGTAAATGTCTCATTGTTGTTTTATCCGCTCATCTACTGATGGACACTTGGGCTGCTTCCATATCTTGGCAATTGTAAATAACACTACAATGAACATAGGGGTGCCTATATTCTTTTGAATTAGTGTTTTGGGTTCATTTGGGTATATTTCCAGAAGTAGGATCACAAGGTCGAAAGGCAGATCCGTTCTTAATTTTTTGAGGTGTCTTTACACTGCTTTCCACAGTGGCTGCACCGGTCTGCATTGCCACCAACAGGGCAAAAGGATTCTCCCCACATCCTCACCAGCACTTATTTGTTGATTTATTGATGATAGCCATTCTGACAGGTGTGAGGTGATAGCTCATTGTGGTTTTAATTTGTATTTCTCTGATGGTTAGTGACATTGAGCATCTTTTCATATGTTGATTGGCCATCTGTATGTCCTCTTTGGAGAAGTATCTATTTAGCTCCTTTTTCCATTTTTAATTGGGTTGTTTGGGGTTTTTTGTTTTTTGTTTTGGTATTTGGAGTATTAACCCCTTGTCAGATGTATTGGCAAATATGTTGTCCCATTCTGCAGGTTATCTTTTTATCTTGTTTATGTTCTGCTGTACAAAAATTTTTTAGTTTTATCTAGTCCCATTTGTTTATTTTTCTTTTGTTTCCCTTGCCTGGGGAGATATAGCCAATAAAATATTGCTTTGAGCAATGTCCGAGATTTGCTGCCTATGTTTTCCTCTATGATTTTTATGTTTTGGGGTCTAACACTTAAGTCTGTAAAATCCATTTTAAATTTATTATTTTTTATTATTTTTAATTTATATTTATTGTTCAAATACATTTGTCTCCATTTTCCTGCCACCACTTTCCCCTGTCCCCACCCCTCCACCTCCCACCCTCAATTCTTCCCCACTTTGACTTTGTTCATGGGTTTTTTATACATGCTTCTTGATTTGACCCTT
The DNA here is from genome assembly GCF_021234165.1 of Pteronotus mesoamericanus. Lineage (NCBI taxonomy): Eukaryota > Metazoa > Chordata > Mammalia > Chiroptera > Mormoopidae > Pteronotus > Pteronotus mesoamericanus. Next base: position 20,327,566 of record NW_026555310.1, read on the forward strand.
TCCCTTCTTTTCCCCATTACCCACCTCCCCCCTTCCCTCTCATTGCTGTCAGTTTGTTTTTTCTTTCAGTGTTGCTGGTTATATTTTCCTTGCTTGTTTCTTTTGTTGATTAGGTTTCACTTATAGGTGAGATCATATGGTAAATGTCTTTCACCCCCTGGCTTATTTTGCTTAGCATAATGCTCGCCAGTTCCATCCATGCTGCCTTGAAGGATAGTAGCCCTTTCTTTTTTTCTTCTGCGTAGTATTCCATTGTATCATGTGATATAGCTTTTGATCCACTCATTTACTGATGGGCATTTAGGTTACTTCTAGCACTTGGGTATTATAAATTTGCTGCTATGAACATTGGGGTGCCTAGGTTCTTTTGAATTGGTGTTTTGGGATTCTTAGGCTATAATCCCAGCAGTGGAATTGCTTGGTAAAAAGGCAGTTCCATTTTTAGCTTTTTGAGGAAATTCCATACTGTTTTCCACAGTAGCTGTACCAGTCTGCATTCCTAGCAACAGTGCACTAGGGTTCCATTTTCTCTACAACCTCACCAGCACTTGTTGTTTGTTGATTTGTTTATGATGGCCATTCTAACCGGTGTGAAGTGTTGTCTCATTGTGGTTTTAATCTGCATTTCTCTGACGGCTAATGGTGATGTGCATCCTTTCATCTCTGGGCTCTCTGTATGTCCTCCTTGGAGAAATGCCTGTTCAAGCCCTTCGCCCTTTTTTTAATTGGATCGTTTGTCTTTCTGAGGTGAATTTATTCTTGTGTGTAGTTTAATAAGGTGGCCAATATTCCCAAATGAACATAGGTGCTAAAATTTTCAACAAAATATTAGCAAACTAAATACAGCAATTCATCAAAAAGATCATACACCATGATAAAGTAGGATTTATTCCGGGAATGCAAGGTTGGCACAACATTCACAAATCCATAAATATGACTCATTACATAAACAAAATAAAGGATAAAAACTACATGGTCATATTAATGGATGCAGAAAAAGCATTTGATAAAATCCATCACCTATTTATGATAAAAAAAAAACTCTCAGCAAAGTGGGAATAGAGGGAACATACCTAAACATCATAAAGGCCATATATGACAAACCCACTGCCAGCATCCTACTCAATGGGCAAAAACTACAAGTGTCCCCCTTAATATCAGAAATAAGTCAGGGATGTGTGCCTTCACCCTTCTTAGTCAATATAGTACTGGAAGTCCTAGCCACAGCAATCAGACAAGAAGAAGAAATAAAGGACATCCAAATTGGAAAGGAAGAAATGAAACTGTCTTTATTTTCAGATAACATGATACTGTACATAGCAAACCCCAAAGATTCCACCAAGAAACTACTAGAGCTGATAAATGAATTCAGCAAAGTAGCAGGATATAAAACTAATATCCATAAATCAGTTGCATTTTTATATGCCAATAATGAACTAACAGGAAGGGAAATTAAGAAAAAAATTCTTCACAATTGCTTCAAAAATATTAAGATATGTAGGAATAAGACTAACCAAGGATATAAAAGACCTGTATTTGGAAAATTATAAGACACTGAAGAAAGAAATTAAAGAAGATACAAATAAGTGGAAACGCATAGCATGTTTATGGATAGAAAGAATTAACATCATTAAAATGTCCATACTACCCAAAGCAATCTATAGATTCAGTGCCATTCCTATCAAGATTCCAATGATATATTTTATGGAACTGGAACAAATATTTTAGCAATTTCTATGCAACCACAAATCGCCCTGCATAGCAACAGTGATCCTGAGTAAGAAGAACAAAGTTGGAGGAATCATGTTATCTAATATGAAACTATAGTGTAAGACCATAGTAATCAAAACAGCATGGTACTGGTATAAAAACAGACACATGGATAATGGAACAGAATAGAGAGCCCAGAAATAAACCCACATCTTTAAAGTTAATTAATATTCAACAGAGTAAGCAAGCACATAAAATGGGCTAGAGATCATTTATTCAATAAAGGTACTGGGACAATTGGACAGATAGATGCAGAAAAATTGCTTACTTGTTTATTGCCTATCTCCCCTACCAGTTGTCAGCTTCATGAGAGCAGAGTAAAGGTCAAGCCTGTTTCTTCACAGTGTATTGTTAATATTTAACACAGTGGTTGGCACAACATTTTTGCTTAGGAAATACTTATTAAGTGACAAACAGACTAAATTTAGTAACCTCATTTTAAAAATCCATTCACTTGAGAATTAATTAAAAATATACTTCTATATGATAAAAATAATGAGAAGGGGGAGTTGTGAACAGCTAAAACAGCAAAATCTTCTAAAAAGAACCAGGAAGTTCATCAAGCGTAGGGACAAAACCAAACCAAACTAAAAAATCCTATAGATAACTGACCTAGTTGGATGATTATAGAAAAAAAATGATTCAAGGGGTAAAAATTATTGTTAATAAAGGTTTTGCAACAAATCCCAGGGGATTGTGCTAGGTATCTGTCAGGATGGCTCTTATTTCTCTAAGGCAGGGGTCCCCAACCTCTGGTCCACAGACTGTGTCCGTGGCCTGTTAGGAACCAGGCCAGGCGCTTACCTGAGCTCAGCCTCCTGCTGCTCACTCCCAACCCCATGCCAAAAAGATGGGAACCACTGCTTTAAGGAAAATCTTAGGCTTACATGGGGACTATGGGCTAATTTAGGGTTACAGGGAGCAACTGATGTAGAAATTAGATGAAACGAGACGGTGTTACTTGTAATGCGCTCACTGGTCTATGTGTTTGGCTTGGGGCTCAAGCTTCCCAAGTTAGTCTGCTGGTGTTGGAGGTAGAGTTGCAGGCCTGTATGATACTCATGCAAAAGGCAGTGGTGAATTGTTGTCTCATTGAGGAGGGGCACTGAAGACACCCAAGAATTTAAATGCCTTGCCAAGGCTGTGGCATTTCATTTCTACACCGTGGCATCAGGAATGATAGCAGAAGTATGGAGGGGAAGCTTAGGAACTTTCTCAACCTCTAACCCTAAGTTGCTTATAAAGGAATCTAAAAATAGATCTTCAGAAGTGTCATAGCAGTGGCCTAATGGTTAGGCAAAGAGCTAAACTAGGTAACCGACTTATTATATTTGGGCTTAACTTGAACATTTTGTGATGCTTGTTTATAATGTGCAATCTCACACTAACTCCACTTGTAATATATAACTATCATATAATGTTTAATATAGGCACATAACCATAATACTAGTTTGTTGAGCTTCTGGTAAGGCATCTCTAAGAAGCCTTTTAAGATTAGACCTGAAGCAGGATGTGGTTAAGGCAAGGGTGGAAGGAAAGAAAAGAATTACATACAAGGAACAGTTTCTGTGAAGGTGGGAGCTGAGTCAACCCCTCACAGGCTATGACCCCAGAGAGAGCAGTAGGCTGCACTCCAGAGAGCAAGAGGCACAGAGAGGCACAAAATGACAAGCTGGAGGGCCACATACAGCTAAATTATGAAAGATTCTGTATACAGGTGTGAGATTTTGGCAGAAGGAAGCCAAACAACTTACTTTAGTTAGGAAGTGACAGAGCCAGATTCGCATTATAAAACAAGGTTTCTATAGTCCTTTCATCAGTCCAAAGGGAAGTTTCTAGTGGGCTGAGTGACATGGTGGTTGTGGAGACAGAGAAGTGTCAGATTAGAAATCTGTTAAGTCATGGAGACTCTGTGGGGCATAGTTATTTCCTAGTTAGGTGGCAGACAGGGTGGTGGGCTGGGGAATGGGTAAGAATGATGTCCTGGTTTTTCCCTGAGCAGCGGGGTGCTTTGTGCCATCTTTATGGAAATGAGGAATGCTAGCAGGGTTGTACAAATGTAGGAGTCCATTTCTGGGCATGTTGATTTTGTATTTTCTGAAAGGCCTCCAGTGGAGATGTTGAGTAGGTCGATAGTTGAGTGAGTGGGTTTTGGAGAATGCCTTAAGAGTCAAGGAAGGAGACAGAGATTTTGAAGACATTGACCTATAGGTGAAAATTTAACATGTGGGAGTGGATGTGATTTTAGAGTGAATCAAAAAAGAACCTGGAACATAGGTCTCGAGAACTTATGCATTCAGCATTTGGGCTGAGGCGGAAAAGGAGTTGAGAGAGAAGGCTGAGAGAAAGAGGATCCATAATGTAGAGTTTCCTCAAAGCCCAGGGAAGAGAGTAAATACGAAAAAAGTGAGAATGGTGGTTAAAATCTACTGAGACATCAAGCAAAGTTTGGAACTAAAAGTACCCTAGGGTGCAGCGGTGTGCTGGTCCGGCAGCCTTGGGGCAGTGATGGTGTGGAAACCAAAACGCTGTGATTGGAGAAGAGAGTAACAAGTGAGAATGCTTAGAAAAAACAATTTTTCCCAACCCTTTCTTTCTTTGGAAGTAAAGCAATGTCTAACAAAACTTTATTTTTTAATTTTTGATTTTATATATTTAAGATAAAGGAGACTTTAGCTTAATGATGATGGAAGAAAAGGGAGAGGTTAGAGTATATGTATTGAAAAATGTATATTATTTTAACTTCAACGCACCTATTAGAACATCAGAGAGACAGTTTTTTTAATGTTACCTGATGAGTTTTCTTTTTATTGCTACTCAGAGGTCATGGTCAAAGAGAGTGAGGAATATAAAGGGACAAAGAGGGACCCCACAATGACTGGGAAACATGTTAGATTATGCTGTACGTAGTTATGTCGCTACAGATTTTGTAGGTACCCATAGCTGTTTGTTGGATGGTTGATTGAATAAGTGTTTTGTACCTCAAGCCATTTCTGAGGAAAAAGGGAAAAAAAGGGGAGAAAGAAAAAAAGTTTTGAAATTTGGAGTGATTGTGATTTCAGGTAGAATAAAAGGAAGGAGAGGAGAAGAAAGGTAGCAAGGAATAAGTCTGCAATGGATATTTCCTAACTGGGTCTGTGTTTATATCTTCAAGGTCTTTGTATCTCTCATTAAATTGCTCTGAAATTCTTCCTTTAGGAAATTTTGACCTGTATAATAAATCCATAAAAAGAAATTTTACAATGGAGAATTGTGTTTGCATTAAAAACAAGGGTTTTTTAGTATATTTTTGACCCAGGATTAAAAGTCAATCTAATTTTAATGTAATTCATTATTCTTTTTTTTAGAAAAATTAGCTATATTTATAATAATCAGGAAATGTCTCTCATCTTACTTTCACAGAGATTCTCTTTGTACTTAGAACTTGAGGAAGTCTATGATGTCACTGCATTATTCAGAGTGGAATTTGGGGGAAAACAAAACCCTGTTTTACACTTACGAGTGTATCTGATTATGTGTTACAAATACTGCCATCATGTATTTATGGTTATTCTTCATTTATTATATGCTGAATGACTAAATTATAATAAAGGCTGAATAACCCCTTTTAGATTTAGAAACGATAGTGGCTATCTTTGAGAAATACTTTATTCCAATAAGTCCATTAGTCTCCAATGGAGACCAGTAGTGAATGTAGTTCACTGGACCCTAATTCTTCTTTTCTAACTAAAAGACTCTTGACCAAATATGTATCAGGCTGAAGTCCAGGGGATCCGTCCAAAATGAAATCCATTTTTTTCTTTATTTGGTCCTATTCCACAGTATTCCACAAGTGATTTATGTAAGAACATTTGCATAATGGAAGGTGATTCAGTGTCTGCTATTTTCAATGAGACCTGCACTTTCAGATTGTTCTTTGTGCTGGAGAAATTACTGAAGCGTCCCAGGAGTTTGACTTCACACTCTTCTGTAAACTAATCAGTGAATGGTTTTGTTAGGAAAAGCCATAGTCTAATGTCCTAAGGCTATTGTAAGAACTGACCTGTTGTATGCATTTTATGACTCTGGTTTCCAAGGAATTTGTATGCAGGAGGTCACAGAGCAAATTTTTCACCTTGCATAAGCCAGTAAGAATTGTTGGCTGCTGAGTAGACACATTGTGAAAGATTATTATGTGGGAGAAAAAGTACATATACAAAGTGAATCAGGGCAGCAGGGAGGATCAAGAGAGGGCAGAGATAGTTTTCTTTAAAAAAAAAAAAAAGGAAAAATAGCATACAGTATTTAAGATGAGGCTGTTACAATTCTCGATGTTTTTTACAAAATGAAGTTCTACCCAAGCATTTTACCAGCCATTGATTGCATTTTTGAAATAAACATAACTTCATACATTTTTTTATTATAAGAAGGATGACACTGTTCTTTTGGGGAAAGATGAGACTTGAAATTAGCATGCAAACTTCTGGAAGGAGATAGTAAGAATGAGAGGGGATGGGATCACTTACCCAGTTTGGATGGAAGACCAGTGCTCAACGCTGGGCCTTGGTGGAGTGAGGATGTTTTAGAAAGAGCATCTTCATAGTCTACATGTCAGAAATGATATGCAGTTTGTTTGGCCCATACAATTTTAACAGTTTCTGTTTTGGAATATGCCTGATATTTATGCCAAAATGATTTATCATGAGCTCTTGATTAAATTTGAAGGGTGGTAAAAGGAATAAGAAGAAAGACATATATCTTACTGTAATTTATATTGCTTTTGAGATATGTTATTTGACTTACTGCAGCAAACACAACCTCCTTATAATGTTCTTAGCTAAAATTTGCTAGTCAAACCTTGGCTTTTGTTGGTGAGCTTTATGTTTGACCTCTCACCTTGGTTCACACTGAACTTGCCTCTAATGGCTTCACAGTACCCCAACAGCAGTTTCTTAGCTCCTTAAGTAAACATAAAATTACTTCAAGTTAACATCACATTGTGTCCTTCATCCACTTTTTCTGTAGAGTTATGTTCTATTGACCTCTACTTCACTTCCAGAAATTGCTTTTAAGAAACTTTGTTTTTTTAATATTTTTCAGGAAAGAAATATAAACAAAATAGCAGCAAAACAAAGAGATAATAGTTTACTTCACTGAGCTATTCCAGGGGTTGTTATACTTTATAATGTAAAATTGTGCTACATTTTACATTATAAAGTATAATGTAAATTTAGTAAAGAGCCTAATATCTTATATTCCTACTCTGATGTATTTTTAAGATATAGATTACCTTTAAATATTCTGATCTTGTGGTTCATTTTTGTCTTGTTGACAAAATATCAAAAGAACATGCAACAGTCTATGAAGGGACTACTAGGCTTGGGGTCAAAATATGCTTTAATCGGTAGTGGCAGTTTGTCTTGAATCATAACTTCCCCTTCTTAGTGAACCTTCCCCTTCTTTGAGCTTATACTGATACCTCTGATGGCAGTATGGAGCAATTTAGAATTTTATAACTCTTAAAATTGAAGGAGGAACTTCTCTGTGAGGGGAGGCACTGAGAACCCCGGCTCCAATGCCCTGTCTGGCCTGTATGTCAGGTCCTTCCTTAAGGTGCAATATATTTATATGGATCTGTAGTCGTTGTCAGTTGTCATAATTTTTTTTCTAAAATTCCCTAAGTCCTTGATAGCTTGTTATAAAATGTTGATACCACAGATTAAGAGTCTGTTTTGTAAGCATGTAGTCCCTAGAGTTAAGAAGGTAATGCTGCTTGTGAGTTGGCCCAGTGTAAGAGTTAAGCTCTGCCCTGAGTTTTGACTGGATGGTACTCAGTTCTGCCCTGAGCCCAGGTTTCATATTAGGGATAATTGGGGAAAAGGGGGACCCTGGGAAACCGGACAGCACCTGCCTCAATCAAAGGAGGCTGTAATTTTTCTTACGTGTTCTATTTGTTTTTACCTAGTTTTTTTTCCAAGAAAAATCAGAAGTCTAGATATTTATGAAAACTGCCCTGATTTTTAAATGTTTCTCAAAAAAGAGGGACACAATCACACCGAGGACTAAACAAAACATATCTCCCAAGTCACATCAGGGCCTTGGATCATCCATTTGAGTCCTTTGCCATAAAGAAATATTACAGGTATATTGTGTTTCCATTGTTCTTAATGAAATACGTACTTTCTTTAGTCTTAACTGACTAGTAGGTCATATAGTAGATGTTGACTGCTCTAATTTTGAAGCCATGTCATAGTTTCTAAGAATATCTTCCTTTTCTGTTTCAAATAAAATCATTTTGCTTTTTGTTGCTTAGCTGATAAAGAGAGGTGCATAGTTCTGACGTAATAGTTTGAAAATGTATTTTGGATAATAAAAGCATCTTTGCTTTCTGAATGTCTATCACTTGTGATAATGAGAAAAAACTATCACTTTAAAGTGGTTAACATTTAGTAAGTCCTCCATGAACATTTACTGAAATAAAAATAAAATGCCTTTTAAACAGAAAATATTTAGTGTGGGTAAGGATATGGAGAAATTGTAGTTTTAATACATTGCTGGTTAGAATGTAATTTGGCCTAACCAGTTAAGAAACTGATTAGTAGTGTTTACTAATGTTGAGCTTATGAATGAATAACTGTAACTCCAATTCCACATCTAAGTATACATCCAACAGATATACATATATATGTTCCCTGAAAGATATGTACTAAAATGTTCAGAGTATCACTGCTCATAATGGCCAAAACAAGAAACTACCCAGATGCCTAAAAAATATAGAACACATAAATAAATTTGTGTTTATTTTTAAAATGGAAAACTATAGAGTAATGAAAACATATGATCTATAACTGCACACAACTATATATAATTTTACAAGCATAATGTTGAACACATGAGCCAAACATAAAATAGAATATACTGTATGATTCCACTTACATAAAGTACAAAAATTGGCAAAGCTGATTTATCCTGCTTATATAGCAGGAATACTTGTTACTCTGGGGATATCCGTAACTGGAAAGGGCTACAAGAGGAGGGTCTTTTGTGGTCCTGGTCGTGTTTTAATTCTCAAGCTGGAGGCAGCATTATCCAGATATGTTCAATTGTTAGTTATCCAGCTGGACACCATGGCTTGTGCACTTTTTTTGATGTACATATTCCTTAATGATACTTTCAAATAAAAAAGTAATAGGTCTTTTAAATTCAATGAAATAATTATTTGCAATTGAAGGAAATGTATTTATTTTTAATATTCTCCAATATCTTATTGCCTGTTTTAGTGTAAAATTAAGATAAATTTAGAGTGGATTGTTAAATGGAAGTACTCTTTAAATTATGGTTTCACATAATTACATTTAAGGTATGATTCTTGCCAAGTTCAGAGATGTTTTTAAGTCTGCATTCCCTTAAAAAATTTTGTAGAGTAAAGTGTAACCTCAAGTGTAAATCAACTAGTATGCATACAGCATACCAAATACAATGCCTCTCATTTTTAATGATTTCTTACAACATTTAATGGTGAAAAGTTCCAATGCAAAAACAATTTTTTATAAGATGAGAAATCACTATTTAATTTTTGTTCACCATGAAAGTTAAGGAATTTTAGATTTCTTATACAGAGTATTACAGCCAGAGGAAGTTTCCTCAAATTGTACTTACACTCCTAATAGTTCTTGAAGAACTATTCCTTTCAAACAACCAAATGCTCATTTAGTTTCCACTGCTAATAAGGGACAACTGTAAAAGAATAACAATTAAACATGATTCCATAAAAAGAAGAAAATGCTAACTTAAATTTAAATCATAGTCTAAACTCTGAATTTTTAAAATTGTGTGATTCTAGACTAATCCCCCCGCCTTTTTGTGTGAGGAAACATACCAGAAAGGTTAAGCAATATGTGTAAAGATACATCATTAATGTTTTTTATTACTGAGACCAAAACTCTTTGATATTTTTCAATGTCTACTTTTCAGTCTACTGAGTATATTCACAAGCATAAACTCAGTAATTGCTAGTATTAATAAAAACATGTTTGTGTGATTTAAAGTCGTTCTCATATTATCTGCCAAATCCCTGTTTACAATAACCCTACATTGGTATTGGAATATTTTTATGTTATGTTATTCTCCTTGACACTGTAGATGCCTTGATTAAGGAATAGCTAAGTCATTGAGATTCTATTATACTTAAAGCTCTTTCAGGTTTGACCACGTCTGATGTGTTCTTTCATGTGCAGGTGAATTTTCCTGCCTACAATTAAATAAATACAATTACAGATGAAGGGATTTCCTAGGATTTTTAAAAAGGATCTCTGACCATATAAATATCATCTAATTGTTTTATATTACCAAGATGTTTAATGACCTTTGATAGTTTCTTGTATTTTACTGGGGCACTGAGAACTGTCTATGTTAATGATTTCAAGGTAAGTAAGAACATAAGGATTTTTCATCTTTAGATAATTAAACCAGGTTTAAGAAATATAATGCCCAACATATCACATCATATATCATATGCCATATCATATCAATCGTAATATAATATATACATATGTGCATATTGCTTTATATATGCACAATTCAGATTTTAAGTGTTTCAAATGTTGTTGTCAAAGTAATACATACATGTGACTTAAAAAAAAATCAAATAGTACATAGCAATAGTTCTGTCCCTTACCACAGTCACAAACCCTATGGAATTTTCCAGGGGCAAATGTATTTATTTTATTTTGATTTCTCCTCCATAATTCTAAATCAAGAAATTTTAACCTATAGATGATCAAGAGGATTCAAGAGAGCTGTGGGCTTGGAATTGGGGGAGGGGATTACATATATTTTACACAGTCCACAGTAGCATTAGCAGTACTGTGACTTTATCAGATAGAGAATTCCGAAATATTTTGTATTACAGTAAGTTGTTAAAAAATCTATCTTGATATATTGTTTATATTCATCTCCACTTCCAACTTAGATCTTGTTATTTAATAAAGAGGCATATCTATTGTTTTTTTTTAATTTATTTACTTTTTAAATACATTTGTCTCTGCCTCCCCCCCCACCTCTTTCCCTTGCCCCCTCCCACCTTCCCTCCCTCAGCTCTTCCCCTTTGGTTTTGTCCATGAGTTATCAGCTATTTGTTTAGTATTTTTGTATTTCAATATAATTAATTTCCTTGCAATTCTATATATTTTGTTTTATGTACTTAAAAATTATCTTGAGAGTAGTGCCATAGGCTTCACCAGACTGACAGTGGGGTAATTCCAAGTGTATGTTAAAAATCTTTGCTGTAAATATTATGCATATCCCACTGTTTCTTGATTTATCAAATTAAGGCATTTGAGGCTTCCTCTGCTGTGACACAGAAGGATTCAGCTCACTATTTATTTTATTCTTCTTTCTTCTATTCTTTGATATGGTTATACCATTCTATTTTCCTTCTTTATTGGTTATCTTTTAAACTTAGGAATCTATCTATAGTTTTAATTACTATTGTTATTGACCATATCTCTTGCTGTCCCATTTTACTAAAGATGATAGTAGCGCTCCTGTCTTTCTCTTTAGCTTTCATTTCCACCTTCCTCCTTAACAATTTCAGTAATTTTTTACTTCTCTATTAACAATGTTAAATATAATAACATTTGTAGTCTGTTTTAAAAGCATAATGATATTTTGAAAACATAACTAAATCTCCAATATTTTATCTGTGTGTTGATTCTAAAATTTTAAAACCAGTAAACAGTATTTACCTTCTTATGACTATGTAAATTTTCACTGTACATCTAACAAGGAAACTACAATTACTTCCTTTGTTTTTCATGTTGAAGTTTCTAATTACCTTCCTTTAGTCTTATTTATTTATTTATTTGCAATATTTGCCTGTGTAATATCCTCAATTTATTCAAACTCCCTGGCAAATTACTGATTTTAGGAAGTACCTTCCTCCTGCTTAGTTTTTTTTTTTTTTCCTTTAATTCCTGGTAATTCCCATTTTTGAACTCTTCTGACTGTTCTATTCACACTGTTCACATTGTTTTTTAGACTTACTGCAGAGCTTATCAAGATACATCTGCATAGGAACAAAGAAACTTTGCATAGCAACTAAAATTTCTGAGACTTTACATGTCTAAAAATGAGACTTTACATGTCTAAAAATGATTTTACTCTGCTCAAACACTTGACTTATATAATTTGACAGAATATAGAATTCCAAGTCAATAACCATTTCGGTTTTCCACAACTTCCTAAAGATACGTTAAGGTTAGTTGTTTATTTAGTTGATATTCTGCTTTTTTAAAAAATAATTTATTTTTGAATACTAAGACTAGGTTATCTATGTGTCCTTTTATTAAGAATAGTAGTGTCTTTTGAATTGAGTATTTCTCCTCTAATGTGTGTCACTTTGTTTTCCTTTTTCTCTTTTTTATATTAAACTTTTTGTATTGATCCTTCACAACTTTTTTTTTATACATTTCATTTGTAGTTTTGTTCAACTCAATCTGTAAGCCTACCTTGGAACTAGAAAAAAAATTAGCCCATTCATTTTTAATTTTTAAATATATATTTTTTCTGATACTTCATTATTCATAGAATCTTGTCACTTTATAAATTCAGTACCTTTTCAAGTTTCTCTGAAGATTTTAATCTGAAAGTTATTTTTAAAATTTTTCTTCCCTGAATTGTTTCTGCTAGAATATTTTTCTTTGAATTCAGTCTCTTTCATGCTGTAGACTTTCTTCCAATGTTTGCTTATTCTTGATTTGCCTATATAAAGTTGTAAAAAGAAGTAGACTCAGGTCTGTACATCCAGACAGAGCTTGTTAATAGGCAAGCTTTACTCAAGGCAGGGGTCAGATGGCCAGCCATAAGCATAAAGTCTCCTCAGACCTTCAAAGAGGAGAGGTGTTTGTTTAAATTTTACTTGTTTGTTTGTTTGTTTTTGGAGGATTCTTAGTCTCATTAGCAAATGCCCTTATGGGAATTTGGTATATCGCTGAATTCCAGGCAATATGCACACAGGGATAAAGTACGTGAGTCAGGGTTTGAGCCCATTAATTGTCAAGTTTCCTTTTTTTTAAAATTTTATTTTAATTTATTTTTTCAAATACATTTGTCTCTGCCTACCCCCCACCATTTTCCCTTGCCCCCTCCCTCCCTCCCTCCCTCAGCTCTTCCCCTTTGGTTTTGTCCATGAGTCCTTGCCAAATGTTCCTTGACTTTCTCCTTCCTGTTGCACATTTCCTTCCTGCCCTCCATGTTGGCTAGAGTTTCTAAGCCCTGAACCTTCCTGAAGTATAAGAGGGTAGGTACCCAGTTACATTTTCATTTATAGCATCTCCATGACTCTTCCAGCTTACAGTTTTCTCTGTTTGGTTTTTATGTTATCCTTCCAGCCGCACCTTCTCATTGTCCAGAAATCTGTTGCAAAGTCGTATCCAATGATCATTTCATCCCATATTCTTTATTGTATCATTTTTAAAATCTCTTTATAATTCATTATTATACTTCGAAGTAGTCTCTGAGAGATTGGAGAAGTCTGTCAGTAATCTTCAACCTGTGTATCACAGCGTAATAATAAAAATTTCATATTGTTTATAATTGTTTGGCCCAATGGCCTAACTTTGTGTTACATATCTAAACAAAGTATCTTTGAACAGTTTAATGTATATTACTTTTTCACAAATGCAACAAAAAATGGTAAAAAAAATATTATATTTCATTTTGTTCTGAACTTTATTAAGGGTGTTCACCATTTCAAAATGTCACTTTACCTTATGATATTTGAGTCATCAAATAGCAACAGAATTATATCAACATGCACTTTTACCTCTGGATTTTTAGTGATTCTACATATAGTTGCAAATATTGGACTTGGTCATTTTTTATTCCAGTGCAGACATATTGAATATTTATAAAGTTGAATATATATCATTACATTATAAATTACTCCCTTTTTATATCTTTTTATATCTTTTATAGCTAGGAAATTATATTGATTTAGTTGAAATCAATATCTGAATAATTTACATTATTTATGACTTTCAGAATAATAAGGGACAGTAAATATCTTTATTTAAGAATTTGTCTTGAGTCTGATAAGGCTGAGAAACAGTGATATAAATCACAAACTAATTTTTTTTGCCTTTCACCCTTTATAAGGAAAATGGGAATAAATATCCAAATATTGAAAGAAAAAAAAAGAAAGAAACTCTTTCTGTTGATGCTTTTTAAAAGCAGTGAATGGGAAAGAAGTGCCAGGGAGTATTCTGTATCCCTGAACATGATTGTAAATCAGCAACATTCCATCTTCCTGTTTCCTGATGATGAAGTCTTACTTGGATTTTCTCCAGCAGAAACCAACAAACTTTTCTATAAAGGACCAGAGAGGAGACATTTTAGCCTTCAAGAGCTAGACCATCATGGTTTCAACTACTTAACATTGCTGTTATAGCATAAAAGCATCCATGGACAAGTTATAAACAAGTGAATATGGCTGTGTTCCAATAAAACTTTATTTACAAAAAAATACCAGGCTGAATTTGACACCCAAGCCACAGTTTTCCAAACCCTTGATCTTAATGATTATTAAATCTTTCAGTTTTAATGGACTGTCATTAGTGATGACATTATTATCCAATAACAAAACGATTTCAACATCTTGAAATATTTGCCTACATTTTAGTTGTTGATTCAGGATAACACGGCTTTGGAAGTCTCTTTTTCTTTTTCTCTCCCCCCCGAATGTGTCTTCTTCTCTACTCGGTTGTTTGTCGTGATGGTTGATAAACTACGTTTCTTGAAATGAAGAAAGGAAAATACTACTGTTAAATCTCTCACCATTCCTGATGATGGCAAGATCCTTTACAAAAGCTGAACCAAGTAGGAATCACTCCATTAAGAAGGAATGTAGAGAGAGTGGAGAATATCTACAGTGGATTAACCTAAAATAATTAAAGGTCAAGAAAAATAATTTATGAGTAATGATTGAAGCTGTGATTAGTAAAGAAAAAGAAAAGCTTTTGAGGGCCTCCTATGAGTCATCACATATTTGAATAATTACCATGAAGAATTCTTAGGTTTAATGGTTGCTGGTTTTTCATTTTTTTCAGCCTTGACAATTTAACAAGAAAAGCTTTGAAATGCATGCACACACATACTTGATTAGAGGTTTACATATAAGGACCATCATGGTTGTAAGAATTAGTAGCTATCACAAATCAGCTGACAAAATGAATTGTTGGTATTTCTCCTTTTATAGCATATCTTTCGATTTCAACCAGCAGTATATCATGAATGGATTTCCAGATCAATATGAATAGCTCTCACTTATTCTCTTTAATGTCTGCGTGATAGTAAATCTTATGTATGTATCAATATCCTATTGTTTAACAATGAGGGTATTTCAGGTTATATACCATTACAAACAATGCTGCAGTAAACATCCTTGGGCTTATCTATTTATGTGTGTTCATTTTATTAATTTATTTGCTTATTTATTTTCATTTAAATTATTCTTTTTATTGAATTTATTGGGGTGACTTTGGCTAATAAAGTTATATAGGAATCAGGTGTTCAATTCTGTAATACATCATCTGTATAGTGGTTAATAAAGTTATGTAGGAATCAGGTGTGTAATCCTATGATACATCATCTGTATATATATTGTGTGTTCACCACAAGTCAAGTTTCCTTCTGTCACCATTTATCCCCCCCTTTACCCTCAACTTTAAAAATATGTAGATACAATAAACATTGGTTTTTGAGCTTAACCAGACAGATAACAGATTTGTTTTTCAATGATATGCACAAATTTGTTAAGTATTAAAACAGCTGAGATAGTAACACTTTCCAATGCTATGAATAATGATAGTAAAGGATGACTTTTATTTCTGGTAATTGTTTAATTAGATGTGGTTAAGACTCGAGATCTTTCCATTGTATCCCCTCATCTTTCTTTCCATTGACAACATAGATGGTGACTGTCGGCTTTGCCCTTGGATAGATGTTAACGAATGTTTAAAATGTCCCATGAAGACTTTTTCAGATTTTTCTTGGTGATTTCAAGTTTAGAAATGAATGTGATTTGCTTAGTGTAATGCTCCCAACTGGGAGTGATTTAACCCCCAGGGGCCAGCCAGCCATGTCTGGAGACATTTTGCTTGTCACAGCCAGGAGATGCTAAGGACATCTAGAGAGTAAAGTACTAGGACGCTGCCAAATGTCCTGTAATGCATAGTGCAGTTTCCCACAATAAAGACTTAACTGACCCAAACTGTCAATAATACGGAGGTTGAGAAACTCTCACTTAGTTTAAAATTTGGGAACAGCCCTTCAGAGTTCTTCTAATCCATACCATCTGAACATTCACCAGTGAGATCAGTATTTTAGGTCTTTGTTATAGGGATATGTAAAAATGCAGCATCTCTCTGTATATCTGAATCATAGGGAAATCAGTGATTGTTGATATTTCTTTCCAGGTCAGTCATTCATTTGTTCATGAAGCATTTAATGGACACTTGATGTGGGACCTAGGCTGACTCTACAAAACTGAGTAAGAGAAGGTCTCACTCTAGATTACTGCTGGATAGTGAAGGTGCCTGTGTGGTGATTATTCTCCATGACTTTTTCAAGTTTTGGTACTTGTTAGCAGCTCCTTGGGCTACATTAAAAGCAAAGATAGGCTTATGATGAATGTTTGGAAGTTGTATTTGCACTGGCAAGAGAATAGGGCAAGATAGTTGATTTAGAATCTTTAGTTCTGTGTTTTTGCTTAAGTAACCCCGGAGACCAAAACTGTTGATGAACCACCAGTGAGGGATAGCTCTTATGAGCAGAGAAATGCAGTCAATGACTCTGTTTCTTTCAAAAACATGAACAGCACTATTCCAGTAATATATCATCACACAGAAATTTCGATGAGATTAGCACTAAAGTAAGTTTGCGCTAAAACATATTTGAACTTGTGGATGTAGGTTTCACAAGGACTCTGCTTCTGTCTTTGTTTTTTGGAAACTAGGACATGGACTGTAGGCTTAGTTTCCAAATGTGGATTTTAAAATACTAAGTTTTAAAAATAAACAACTGTTTAAAAAATTTATATTAAAATATTTTACAATTTATTCTTTAGAATCGATTTTCTTTGTTGTTATTTAAAACAAAATTGTTGGTACTATTAAGTGAAAAAGAAACAAAACACGTATGAAGAGACCAATCTATTTTTACTGTGTAATGATCCCCCTAGTGGATATAAGAAGCAGCTAGCTTCAGGATTTGCATAAAGAAGCAGGTGACCGTGGGTGAGACTTGCCACTTGTTTCTCACTTTCAGAAGTCCTTTACGAGATCAGGACTGTCTTTACTATTTTTTATAGAATAACTCCCAGTGATTAAATTGCCTTTTTAGAAACCTGTAATGAGACAGAAAGTGACAGAAGCGCATAATCCTTTAAAGTTAGAAAACGATAAATATCTTAAACAAAAGTTGGAGTGATGCATTTGCAATTTTTCAAAAATACTTCTTAAATAAAAGGATTTTCCCAATTTTTTTGTGTTCTTTTATTTAAACTGACTAACTTTTAAAAGTAGTCATAATGCAATCTGGTGCTGTTGTATATCTAATCAGTAGTTAGAAGATTTCTTTAAAGCAGAAATAAATGTGAAGGAAAATTGATGACATGAAAATCGATTGCTTATGAGGAAAGTGCTTTTTAAAGCCATGCCATCAAAATAAGATGTTTAAGGCATCTACTTGTAGTAGCTATACAATAAAACTTCCAAAATAAAGGTTCCTTTTGACTGAGTAAAATATAATGTTAAGCCTACAAGTTTCAAATCTGCTACTCTTCAGAACGTTGGAAACAGGACCAGGAGAATAGAGATAAAGGCTCTGTGAGGTAAAGACTTACATTGCTATCTCAGAAAGCTTTACAGTGTTCCAATAAAAATAATGTTAATGATGACCATATAGAGGACACAGTATTGATAGAATATTGTATTGCCTAAGTGAATAGTGTTATTATTTTCCTCCTTTGAAAAATACCTTGCTGGTTCATGAAACTGCTACTGTTCTAAGAAACATGACACTTAAGTAAAAAAGTAGCCTGTGTCTTTGTAAAGGACTTTTACACTGTTAGAGGATAGTACCCTGTTAAATAAGATGTATTTTGCAAATGCACCATATAAAAAGTCATGTTTGGTATTAATCATTTTCTGATATGAAGTCTGTATAAAATATGAAACAACTGCATTTGCTCTTTATGTAAATATGATTGCTTTATTTTGTAATAACTTTAGTTAATATATTTTAAATTTTTTACCTTTTTAGTTTGGAAAATACCTGTAGAAGAAATAAGAAAATACCTAACTTGCTGACAGAAGTGTGGGATATAATACAATAAATGATGCATAACATCAGTCAAATAATGAGAAGTCTACATATTTTGCTTGATTTATAGAAAAAAGTCACATTTTTCAATGATTAACATTCACTGATGACACTAATGATGATGCATGAATTGGACAAGGAAATAGGAAACAAGATAAAAGGATGTAAAATCTATAATTAACAAAAAAACATACACAAACAATAATTAGTGTAAGTGAAATATATTTCTGCAGAATAAAGATGAAACAGTGAACAATGAAAATCAGAGACAATTAGGGTGGATGTAGCTTGGATCACAGACATGGTGAAAGGCAACAGATAGTGTAATGCAACTTGTACATAGAAACAATGGGAATCTGTTCAGAAGCTCTTTTAAAAGGCCTTCCCCTCACACATGGCACATCTTATTCAGCTTTTTCCTTAACTTGTTTTCTCTAAACTTTCTAACTTACAAAAGGCCTGAGGAAAATAAACATTTGGCTTGGTTTTAAAACTTTATTTGTAGCTCTGTCACCTCATATTTTGAATAAGCCATTGTGTGACATGGATTTACTTAAACGTTCACTTGGCTTTGCTTCTGAGTGGACTGTTAGCCCAAATTGCCCGATATTTAAATGTTACCATAGTGATGAGTAGTGGACACTGTCATCTTTCTCTTTTTAATTAAGGAACAGATGCAGGTAAGGCTGATCTCTCAGTGACCCTCTTTAGGCTGGCATCAACACATGGATTGTTTTCCATTTTTTTCTCTCCCCTGCCATCTTAGCTTTGTCCTTTTTTCATATCAAGGTCTCTATCCTCTTAGGTTAAAGATTCAGGAACTCCTTTTAAACCCTTCCTTTGGGACCTTTATCTTGGAAGGAATACAACACACTTCACTAAACACCACTGAAACACTAATGCTTTTTTTTTATTTTTCAACAAGATGCCCTGGCTTTATTTAAAATTCAGCTATCTTTGAGTGGTATTTTGTTAAAATTCTGTTTAGCCAATAAAGTTCATAAATATTTCTACTCCTGTACCATTTTTGAAGTAAACAAAATGCCCCTTCCCATTTAGTGTATGTACAAAAACAGTGTATTTGGAAGGTATTAATGGTGTTTTTGTTGCCATCGTTCTTCCTTGGGCTATAATCTCCTGAACTACACTATGACCGTATTTATTGAGTGACTGACATGCTTGGCATTGTTTGGATGTTTTTTTCAAATAAGAAGAGTTTGTACCCAAAGACGTGTGCAGTTTGTCTGTAGATGAGGCAGACAGTAATGATTGTTTTAACCCATTATATGCTCTTGGTAGAAGAAACAGAATTTTCCTGGCAGGATTACAGATGGGGATTAGTGGGTACCCCGTAGTCAGAGATACAGGCCAGAGGAATAGTGTATACAATAAAATGCTTGTCTTAACTAATTTTCATTCAATTTAGAGGATGGTTCATATTAACTCAATACTTTTAGGGTACTTCTTTCTCTCACCTCAGTTTTATGGCAAGTTTGTCTCATTGGATTTTTGTATCAAATTTCATTGGTATTTGAGACTAGCTAATCACATTTATCATTTCTTTTAGGGTATTTCTAGTTTCTTTCACTCATGTTATATAAAATAGATTCCAAATACATTTTTCTTATTATTTTTAACCCTTTTGATTTTACTACTTTTATAATCTTTAACAGATACATTTTACGTAAAATATTCCACATTTTACATTGCCTTGCTCATCTAGAGACTATATGTACATTTGAATATTTTCCCACTATACAATTTTAAAAAACAATGATTTGTGAAGGTGCTTTTTAAAAAATTATCTTTATTGGTTTAATTTGCATGCAATTCCCTGTAACCATTTAATGACTCAATGAGTTTTGACAGATGTCTCACCATCATAGTCAAGCGAGAGTATTCCCATTGCCCTGAAGTCAGTGCCCGTTTTTAGTCAGTCACTTCTACCTCTGGTCCCAGACAACCATTGACCTGCTTCCTCTAAATTAATTTGCCTTTCCTAGAATTTCAAATTAATGGAATCATATAACATGTATTCTTTTATGTTTGGCTTCTTTCACCCAGGATGTTTTTGAGTTTCATCACGTTGTGTGAATCAACAGTTTCTTCATTTTTATTGTGAATTTCATTTTATGGATATATCACATTCTGTTTATTCACCTGATGCTGAACATTATGTTGTTTTTACTTTTATACTATTCGAATAAAGATGTTATGAGTGTTTGTATACAGGTCTTTGGACATATACATAGAGATTTTATTATTCTTGGGCAGTTACATATTTTGTGTGTGTGTGTGTGTGTGTGTGTATTCATTCTTAGTAAAAACCTGGCAAAGAGTGTTCCAAAGTAGATATGACATTTTCCATCATCATCAGTATTTCCATCATCATCAGTATTTCCATCATCGGTATATGAGTGTTTCACTTGTTCCATATACACACCAGTACTCAGCATTGTCAGTCTTTTAAATTTTAGTCATGTACAGAGTTATAAACTAGGATCTCATTGTGCTTTTAATTTGTATTTCCCAATTCCTAATGAAGCGGATTGTCTTTTTGTGTGCTAGTTGACCATATATCTTTTTTTGGACAAAAAGTCTATTCAAATATTTTGCCCATTTTTTAATTGAGTTGTTTAATTATTGAGTTGTGTTTTCTTTTTCTGGATACAAGTTGTTTGTCCTATACGTGTGTTGCAAATATATTCTTTTCCATTCTTTGGTTTGCCTTTTGTTTGTCAGCATTGCTTTTTGAAATGCAAATATTTGTGATTTTTTTGTAAATAAAATCCCACTTACCAATGTTTTTCTTTTATAGTTTGTGTTTGTTATGTCTTGTTTGAGAAATCTTTGGCCAAAATGCCAAGGTTTGCTCCTGCTTCCCTTAACATTTTTAAGATTAGGGAAGTAGTAGTATCATAGATTAATCTCTTTTCTTACCAATGCAAGATATTTTGAGTATTAGGTAAAATAATGAAACATTTCCTAAATTGTGAAAAAGGGAAAAATGCTTGGATTATTTATGATTATACTAAATCTTCTTTCTGTCCTTTTTGTCTCTGAGTAAAACTTATTCTGAATGCCTTCCCTATCAGAAAATTCTCTGTAGTTCATATACTCTGAATTTAGTAACATTAAACGACCTATTCACTGGCAAGAAAAATTTATAGTCTTAACAGTGAAGAAATATTTTATATTTATGTGCAAATTAAAGCATATCAAATATATATTTTAAGAAATTGTATTATATTTCACCAAATCTTTAGTTTGCTGGTTACAGATTTGTCATGGTTCTGTCTGAACACTTCATAAAGCAACATGGCTTTAAATCACATTTTTCCAACATGAGGACTTGGATAAAAAATTGATAGTAT
Source organism: Pteronotus mesoamericanus (assembly GCF_021234165.1). NCBI lineage: Eukaryota > Metazoa > Chordata > Mammalia > Chiroptera > Mormoopidae > Pteronotus > Pteronotus mesoamericanus. The sequence goes on from NW_026555310.1 coordinate 20,349,069, forward strand.
AAACTCTGAATAAGTGTGCTTTAAGGGTAACTACATCTTTGATATGACAAATAAGTTAAGATAGAGGTGTTGAAATTAATTTATCCGCTACCAACAGTGTTACTGACGTTATCAGAAGGACTAAACTAATAGCTGCCTTCATTCTGCAGTGAATCATATACCATGTCTCTTTTTCTTAGTAGTATTCTTTCCATACAGAGGCCTGTAGACCATTCTAAAGTGGTGATCTGAACAACTCAAAAGAATAAGTCAAATCTGGCAGGATGATATGTGGCTTGAGTAAAACAATAGTAGTCTGAGACTTTATTGACTGATATAAAGGCTGCCAATTATATGGCTGTCCTGGGATAAAGCTGTTGAATATAGAATCCAGCTCTTGTGTTGGGAGATAATATTGCATTCACATAAGCCAGTGCTTTCCCTTTACTTGAGCTCATCTGCAAAGAGCTCCTTTGGTAGAGATGTTTCTGAAAGTACTACTCCTGGTGCTGCTCACTGGCTTAGGCTGATAGGATATTGGGATGGTAGATACCACGTCATCATCTGTGAGTGAGTAAGTGTTGGCAGTGACATTGTATCAAAAGTCATGATGGTGATGTCGGTAAGCGTTCTTTGGGTACTTCAAATACTATGAAAATTTTTAACTTTTCTTTAAAATCCTTATGTTAGTGAGAGGTTAACTTAAATCCATGAAGTCTCCAGATTGCATGATCCCTAAAGATATGCATTTGGTTTCCCAGAAGTGATCTTTAGGTACTAATAAGAAAGATATATCCTTTTCCATGAGCAAATAATTTTTGACTTTAAAATAAATAAAAATCTGTAAATGATATAAAATAAGAAACTGAAACTAAAAGCGGTCATTTCAGTACACAATTTATGAACTTATTGTGATTATCTTTTCTAATTTCTATATTTCTCACAACACTAGTTTTCAATTCCAGTATTAACATGCATTCAATAAACTTTCCTGCATGTATGCTCCCAAAGAGTCAAGGAATAACGGTAAATTTTTTTATTCATTATCTGTATCAGGATGTACAAGAAATTATAACATTTAAAAAACAAACATGTTCAAAACTTAGTAGCAGAATAGAGACATAAAACTTTGTTACTTGCAACAAAGAAGACTAAAAAATTTATAAAATATAAAGAAAAGATTTTAGTGTTTTCTCAAACAAAAGAAAAAGCTGCTTAGACAATATCGACAGTTTACTCTTAATGTTTCTTCATTTATTTCTTGTATGTGGACCTCTTGTACAGCATATAACAATTAGAGGCATACTTTAATTTGCTTTGCGATTTGAACTTTGCAATAATAGTGTGTATCCATTAGGGTCCTTGGAGAAGCCTCTTGGGCTCTCCTGGAGATTGTCCTCCCTCTTCACATCCTCACCATCCCTGTGTTCGCTAGGCCTATTAGTCAGGGATTTCATTTTACCACCTCAAAACTGCAAAGGCAACCTTGTCATTGTAATTTTCACGCCCTTTCTTTGTCTTTGTTCTCTATGTCAGTGAAATCTTATCTCCACAGTCTCTTGTCATAGCTTAATAGCTTGGAACAAAGTTCAATTAGAGTCTCTAACATAATAAAACAAAATGCACAGAGGAAAAAAATTAGTAACCATTGCCCATCCCTGTACTTTTAGTCAAGCACTGTTTGTTGAATTCCGCCCATGGGTGAAGCTGAATTACTGGGTAGGATGTGAAATTTTCAAATGTGTGCATAGACACAGATTTAAGAGGCCTTAATACAACTGCGCTGTTCTAGATGTTTCAATGACATGGTAGTACTCTGGAAAAGTTCTTAGTGTAAATTTTATTCTCTTGAAGGTGTGGTGTTTAAACATAGTGTTAAATCCAAAGCTCTGAATAATGCATGGAAATTTAATATCTGACCGCTATCTTAACATTTCAACTCCTTTTGTAAAGGAGTTTGGTTCATTTCCATATACTGCATTTATTCAATTAAAATCACCTTTGCTAACAGGTTAAAGTCATGGGCCACTGTCTGTACTTATTCTACTTATGCTGCTGTCTGTTCAAGGTTATTTGGAAATCATATTGCAGAAAAATTTTCCGAAGAAATAAAGAGTATTAGTGCAAATTTACTAGCTGGATTGTTTGAGAAGAGAGATATTGACATCCCTGAACATTATCAACAATCCCACTGCCATCACTTCCTCCTCCTCTACTCAATGAGCTGTTAAAAGACACAATTTGTTGTACTATGTAGCTAACAAGAAATAAATAACATGCAGCAGGTGCTACACAGGAAGGCACTGAGTGTTATTGTACTAACTGTGCCTGACTAATTCTAGCCAAAACAACAATTCTGTATTCAGCAAAGGAGAAGAACAGATAATTTAATGGAGATTTGGAGCCTATTTATTTGTAATGTCAGGGTATACAATACTTGAAAAATAGAACCAAATGAGCGACATGGCTAGAGGAAGTCCTCTGCTACAGAGATTTATACTCAACTCATGAGAATCCAGTTGAATGGAAGATAATGGAATGCAGGTGACTTACAGCATTGTATAATCAGAAGTCGTTTTCTCTGTGTGTGTGTGTGTGTGTGTGTGTGTATTTTAAAAGAGCTCTGTGACTATTTTGGGATAGGTCTATGTTCCACATAATTTTTTTTTAGCTTAATGCTAAAGGTAACTTGCATTCCTGAGTGTACCAATTTATGCTAAAGGAAGGCGAAAAGCTCGGGATAGCCACAGGGAAGAAAGCCAGGAAAAAACCCAGCTCTGGCACAGTTGACTCAGTTGACTCTTAACTTCTGTCACTTCCTTCCCTCCTGTCTTCCTCTTAAGTCACTGGGTGCTTCTTTCTCAGTATCATTCCTTACACAACCTCTAAAAGTTGGGTACTTTAATCTAGGTTTGGAGACCTCTTTATTTACGCTCTCTTCAGGTGACCTCACTAAAGCCAATGGCATTAGATGCTGCTGACTCTGGAAAAAAGTGGTAATATTCACCTTTGAAAAGAGTCATTTCGGTACATCGGTAGAAATGGAAGCGGAGTGGAAGGAGTGGATGAAGAATGAGTTGGGTGATTCGAAGTGGAGAGTGGGAATTTAGCAATGCTGTTCCAGAATGTTAGCTGTGGATAAGGAGGATAAAACAGGGATAGCAGTGGGAGATACGGAGTTCCAGGGGAATTGTGTTGTTTATTTGATTTAAGATGGAAAATACCAGAACATGTATTGATACTTGAATACCCATGATCCACTGAAAAGGGAGGAATTGTAGATGCTGGAAATGGGAGTAAGAACAGAAGTAGAGAAGTATTTTAAGAGGATTACTGCCCGTATAAGATTCTAAATTCATGAACTATATTTGTGTATCTGCATTACAGTTCATTGGGCATAATGTAATCATCATCAGAGAATAGTAGTGTTGGAATGCACATCACATCCAAATTTCTTATCTTACAAGTGACCAAAATGAAGCTACAGGTACAAGGTGAGGCTTACACCATATCTTACAGCTTTATTAAAAATTGGGGAGTATATAATGAGCACTATTTGTCGATAAAGGGAGAGTGTAGGATGGAGAAAGCTTTTTCCTACCTAATGTCATAACCAGTGTGTTTACATCCATAAGCAAACCTAGTACCTCTCAGCAAGCCGGTAGGTAGAATAGTGGCTCAGAATGTGGTGTAGTTACTTTAGTGCATGCCATGCTGTGTCCCTCTTCAGGACTGAAGCTCTCATTCTCCAGCTGCTGGAAATGTTGGCAGCCTATTTCCCTCAGCTGAGTCGCTTTCTGAGACTTGCCTCATCTGGAGAGAGCTACTTTGCCTCATGTCAAAGTTACTTCTTGTGGGCACTCTGCATACAACGATTGGTTGATGAAATATAGCAGTTCAACTCCTTCATACCAATGCAAGACAATTCTGAATGGCCACCAAAGATTTCTAAAGGATCTGCTGAAGATTTTGTTTGGAGTGCATCACAGTTTACCTCTTCTCTCAGCCAAATCCTGCTTCCTCCCAAGCTGTTGATCCCAAAAGTATACCAAATCTCCCTGCTTGCAAGTTTTTATCTCAGGATCTGCTTCCTTCGGGACCCAGGCCTACAAAACTCACAGAGGATATGAACAATAATTAAAATTTTAGTGTAAGAATAATATTGGGGTTAATCAGATGCAGCATGGATAGTTCAAAAAAAGTCACAACTGGTAGGTGGGTTATGATTAGCAAAGGGAATGACTGAAGTCATACCTTATGTCAGGGTTATAATGGTGGGGAATTGACTCAGTTCAGAGTAAGGCCTTAGCTAGAGGTTGGGAATTGTGGTTATCAGGTTTTGGCCTAGTGGGGAAGTAGCAGACAGAAAATTTAGGTTCATCAGAGCCTGAGGTAAGATATCTAGACTCAGAAGTGATTTCAGGACTAACAAATAGCCTTTTGGTGAAGCATAAACCATGTTGAAACCCAGTGAACCAGAAAGCTGTCCTTGGGGAAAGGTACATAGATGCCCAGGGCAAACATGAGTCTGAGAATATGAATACAAGCTAATTCCAGACCTTTACTTCTGGTGGGGATATGGCTTCTGGCCACTACTAACCTTGGCCAGTATGAGTTCAGGAGCCAGACGAACTGCCTCTTCAGGGAGTGGGGCATAACAGAAAGAAGCTGGAGAAGCTGAGAGCTGGGAGCTTAAGACAAAAAATGATATCCATTTCTGGGAAGAAAAGCTGTCTTACTAAAGCAAATTTTGCTCTCATTCTCACATTTCTAGATTCATTCTGAAATCCAAGAGTGCATAGTTTATCAAGGTAGTGGTAGAATTCAGATTCAGTTTTGTAAGCTCTGTGGCTATTTTCAAAACCTTGCCCTATTAGTGAGTTTTGCAATCTACAGGAAGAGTCCATGGCGGGGATGGAGGGCAAATGAATTCAGTAAAAGGATCAAATTGATACCAATATCCCAAGCAACTGAAAACTCTATGTGTACATATGTGTGTGATTTGTCCTCTCCCTTACTTTTGTGCTTTTATATTTGCTTTTTGAAACATAAATGATGTCTAACTTTAGTTTTCCTGACAGGAGATTCCTGATGCCTTTTTCTTTCCTCCTGCATTGGGATCCCTTTGATTGTACTGTCAAAAAATACCTTTTTAAATAGCAACTTATTTCTTTAGACTCATCTTCCTTTTTAGAATCCGACATTGTATTCCAACATTGTGTGAAGTGATAAAGGAAGAGATCAACAACTTAAGGAAGATGATGTTGTACTAAAAGAGTTAAGAAAGAAAACAAACTATTAAAAATATACTTCATTCAATTGTAAAGTCCAGTAATCTGTAGGTAATTTTAGGAGGTTATTTTCTTCTAGAATAATCAAAAATCAATCTCTCTCTCTCTTTCTCACTCCTTTGTGTATCTGTGTCTGTATGTGTTCTTGTGGCTGAATATGATGAAAAATTAAAAGAGGATTTAAAATGCTTAGTCTTTACACTGAAGAATATTACCAATCATTCCAAGAAGGGAAACTGTTCTTATAAATTATTTACGTGGGGAAACAAAAGAAAGGAGAAAGTAGCCTAGACAATATCGAAGAAGTCCAGATTCAGGAATGCTTTTCTCTAAAATCTCATTACTTATTATAAAGCCAAAAACCCCAGACAGCATGGAATTGGCATTAAGTCTATTACACAGGCCAGAGAGGGGAAGACTTAGCAGTCGAGAAACAGTTAAGTTCATTTATGAAAGCATATGACACTTGACAGTGGTGGCGTAAGAACCTTGCAAGGAAAGTACGGGCTCTTCAGCACTTGGTGCTAGGACAATTAGTTATCCATATGGAAAAAAGTAAAATTAGATTCTGGTGACAGAATAAATTCCAGGTGGCTTAAAACATCTGAAAGTAAAAAGAAATACTTTAACAATTCCACAGTCAAAAATAGAAGTATTCTTATGACCTCGGTTAAGGAAGGATTTCATAAATGGCATTTTCTACACATTAAAAGGGACTAAAGAAAATAGAAAAAGAGAAAGAAGCAGCCTCTGACAGAGGGGAAGAGGAGAGATACTGAAAAACCTATAGTCACCAAAAGGTAATCATTTAGAACTTTTGCAGTAAGAAAAAGACAGCCTAACAGTAAAAGTAAAATGGGTAAAGGGAACAAACAGGCATTTTACAGAAAAAGAAATGTAAAATTTCAATGAAATTATCTTCAATTTTACTAGTTATGATAGAATTTCAAATTAATCTTCTATTTCATATGCTGCAATTGCCAAAAATGAATGACCGTGGCAGTGTTCATGGGTGTAGAGAGCAATGGGAACTCACCTATGATTTCAGTGATAGGCTACAGTCATATTGGAGAGCAACTCGGCAATATTCAATTGGAAAAAATGAAAATTTAAATATTTTTAACAGACAAAATAATTACAGGGTTTATTCATACAGTGGTTAAATGAGTGAACTAGAATGACAAGTATCGATATAGATAAATTTAAAAATATATTTTTGATATAATGAATTATTTTTAGGTAAAATGGAGAGAGACTGCTTTCAAGGTGTTAATCATGGAACACACAGTTTACTGACGTTTTAACTGGTTGGATAGTCTTAACCATGAAGTATTGATTAATGGATTGGGTAAGGTGTTGTACCATTAGCATTTTTGACCATTAACAAACCATCCCAAAACACAGTGGCTTAAAACAGTCTATGTTTTATTTAGCCCATGATTTTTTGGTCGGCTGGGATGACTGAAACTTCTGATGGTTGGGGACTCTCACTGTGAGGATCTCACATCTTTTAGAAGATGAGCTTTGGCTTCAGAAGGCAATCTCTGGATTCTGATAAAACAGTGAAAGGGTACCCCATAGCACAAGAACTTCCTTTGACCACAGCTGAAGTTCAGTGGTCCAAAGCAAGTCACGCAGCCAAACTGAAATTTAGGGGTGAAGAAACAGACCCCGCTCTCAATGGGAGGAACTGCAAAGTTGCATTGCAAAAAAGGTAGCCATATGGGGAAATATATGTGGATGTTTTTGCAATCAGTTGCAGGTGTTTTTACACAGGTATCTGTACTTGATCTATGAAACCTTTATATAAGTCACTTGGATAAGGATCCTTTACTTAGGACCAGGTTAAGATGCAGCTTTTAGTAGAATGGCTTTACCCCTATGTTAGTACCCATGGCCATAGGTCTAACCAGTTTCTGCCAGGAGGAAAGGCTATAGACTTCCTGGGCCAGGCTCTCTCTAGTGGAGTGGGATTTCCTAATGAAGCAACCTATCTCAGGGGCTTCTAGAAGTTAGGACAGAGGTCCTGAATAAGATGTCTGGATATTATTCCAGGGGTCCAAGACTGGATAAGAAATATGAGATTCTGCTTCCCCGATAATGTAAAGGCCCTGTTGTGAAGAGAGAGTTCCCCTTGATGGGGTATCTAAAGTAAATCCAAAAAGATAATTGGGAAAAAAAAATCAGCAGCATTTGGCCCTGGCATGGAAAGTAAATGCATCCACCTTTAGAGATTTATTTTCCCCAGATAAGAGAGAGAAGACAATGAATCAGAGAAATTCAGCCACCTCCACTTTTCTGTAACCTGAGAACTTTCCTCAGGGACAGAGGTGGGATGAAACCCATACCCTTGAGGTCAAATGGGCTCCTCTTCCTTGGCACTGATATTCTAGGTGCACTCTGGTTGAAAACATGCAGCAGTAGTCAGTTAAGCAGTAACCAATTTAGCGTCTAACTCTGATAAAAGATATCAGGGTGAGGGGCACAAGAGAGAGAGAAAACCAGAAAGAGGCTAAACCTTAGTAGTTACGGTCCATTTGATAGCTGAGGTGTGGGCCATCAATGTTTTCTTTATGTTTTCTGAAGTTTGCAATAGCTCTAATGAGCACATAGTATGTTAAAAATCATGGGAAGAGAAACTTCCCAGAGCCAGGATTTAAATCCAGGCTAGAGACATGACATTATTTACATTTATACCTCATAACCATTTTAATCCTTTATAGGTGCCAATCTCTAAATGTTCATGACATGCATATACAAAATATAGGGAGTTCACATTGGCTCACTGTGAAAAATAATTTTCTAGGACGTAAAGTGGTTTAAAAATGCAGTGCTCTGTCAAGCAGTAAAAACCATGTCTAAAAGCATCCAGACGGAGCTGGATGAAACAAGCAAAATCTTGGAAAGAGTTAATAAGTCTGACTGTAAATTTCAGGTAAGGCGTCATGGGGGAGTTTGAATGGGTGAGTAGGATTCCAGTAGATGAAAAAAGACAGGGTAGGTGGAGATGAAAGAACAGATAGAAAAAAATTAATGACTAGATGGCTCCAATAAGCCCCCACTGAACTATGAGTTTCATATATCACAGCTTGAATGATTGGATTCCTCTAAAGAAAAATAGTATATTTTCAACCTTAGCATGGATTCCCTATTTTTTTAGTAAGTCATTTTTTATTTGCATCTACCTCACCCCATTATTGGACTGTTTCATTAAAATTTATTATAAAATAGTATCCCCAATTCACTTTATACCTCTTTTGTGAATACCTAATTTTTATTTTCTACTTGTAGAAACTTGTCAAATTTCAAATTCTGCCATTAGCTTTAACCAGTAAAATGCCATTGATGCAGTATATGACAATAATGTATCATAATTTTGTTATGATATGGAGTTATATTTTGTTCATATTCTATGTCTATTGTGTAAAATACTTATTAAGACAGCTTAAATAAAAGATCTGTATGATTTTAAAAACATCCATACCTGCTGTGTATTCCTCTGAGAAGTCAAACATTTCCAAAATACTGTGATTTCTTGTCAGGCAATGTCACAAAGCAAGTTTATTTTTTGAATCTGTGAACAGAGAATCAAACTTAAGAATGCACTTGGGCTTTGTTCTTCAAAAGTTGTCCTGAATGACAATTAAAGAGAGAAAGTAAAGAAAACATAGCAGCAGCACTCTTGCTCACTGGAATGTTTTTCCATAAGGTGTCGACAGTTCTCTGTCAACTTGTAGGCTTGAAAAACAAAAAGCAGTCTTGTTTGTCAGGTGTTCTGCTGCGTCCCTCCCCAAATCCCCCAGAGTGCTCAGAGCTCTAGTTCAGATGTTTCAGTGTTATGTAATTTTTCTGTCTCTAAATGCTAGTCCCTCTCTACCTCATGATTTGCTTCCAGATTGGATGCCTACAGCACACCGCCCATTACCCTGAAAGTGCCTATCACACAGATCTTGGTCTATCTTACACTGCTGGTGTATTGGTAAAATAAAATTGTTAACAGAAATAGAGAAAGTTTTATAAGAAAATAAGTATATGTTTTGGATGTATTTTAATCCAAATATTTCAATTTATTCAAATATGTATCAAATATGTCGATACACTTTTTCATTGAGGAGATTCCTTGGCCACATAGTTATTTTGTATTTTCTTTATAGGGAGTCATACTACTACTATATAATATTATTGTTTTACCTACTGTCATTGTCTACGTCTCTTTGCATTTTGGGGGTAATTCAATAAGAGGACTTTGACCAAACAGCAAAAGAAATCATTTTATAATTCCACGGGTGTTCTTTGCGGTCACATAGAAATGTAAGTCAATGTGAGTTTACACTCCCCTTTCATTAGCTGACTTTCATTTCAGTGAGGTAAATGATTGCTTTCACTGAGTTTCAAGTTAAACATTTGAAAAGGTTACTTGTAAATGACACATTTGCTGTTTACTTTGAAATCAAAATTTAAGAAAAGAAAAACTTGTAGAAATATTTTACAAAGGTTTTTAATAAAAATACATTTTAAAAATGGGGTAATAATTTTTGGAGATTATAAGGTACTTTTAAATCAAATATATAATATATTAGTCATCTAAAATATTTAGTCAAAATGTCTTTTTGGGCATAGTGATTCGCTATCTTTAAATTGTTCTACCTGGTCTTAAGTATCAATTTTTTTTAATTGAAGTAACATATACCTATGTGCTTTCCATTTTTTATATAATAGAGGTGGCGTCATAACTGAAATAAGCCATTAGAATCACCTTTACACCAACAACAGTTTTATAATACAAAGCACTTGTGGAGGGCCAACTAACCTACCAGAAATAAAAAAGGAAATACAGTAGCTGAGAATTCCCATATTCTGAATATATCTTACATTTAACTTAACTATTCAGGTCTCATCTTAAAGAATTCCTTATAGGAATCTCTATGGCAATCTGGTGTTTAGACCGGAGAGGAAAGCACATAAGGCCTGGGCATTTTACCAGTCTTTCTGCTCTTGGTCATATGCTGTTTGGTTATCACCTAGAGGATACTTCTGTGCCTCAATTTCCCACATTTATCAGAGATAACAATGTAGTTCTGGAGTGTATATACTCTACACTAAATATATACGCTAAAAGGTTTAACAAAAAATAAATTTTCTATTTGGTTAAATTTTTTCTGTGCATGAATATATAAAGGTATATATGTATGTATAGTCCTATATCAATTTCTAATATTCATATATACATATAAAACTTAAAGCTTATTCTTTGGAATGGCAGAATATTAAAATATTCATGCCAGCTTTTCCAATATATCAGTTTTGGGGACTAGATCTGGCAAAGCTATTATTTGTAATGACAACTGGAATGCAGATGGCTTTTAGGACTGTATGTAAGAATCTGGGGGGAAGGGAGTAGCAATCCTTTGTTTTTTTTAGAGTGAAGCGGAAAAATCTGCTCTCTTCTATATATGGAGGAATTTGTTAGAAGCAAGGACACAACAAAGAATTAACGATCAGCTAGACATTACATTTCTTTTATCTTTCTACTTTACTGATATTTTTACTCTCTGAAAATGTATGGATATTTTAATGCAGATATATTACTAACTCTTGGATGAATACCGATATTTTTCATTTGCAACCAGGAGTATATTTACTGGTGTTATCTAAATACTCTTTAACAAGTCATCAGCAATTTCATTGTAGGCATCGCAGGCAGAAAACTGATAATTAAACATTTTGTTTCATTCCTAACTAAGTAGGTGAGAATCCTCCATCACAGGATACCTTTCTATGGGGTGTGATTCAGAAGGCTGGATGAGGAAGGCACTTTTAAAAATGATACTTCTCTTTTAAATATGTATTCCTAATTACAATTTACTGCCATAATGGGCCACTGTTGCCAGTGGAATCATGTAATGTCCCTCAAGTGTGTTGCGATAGAAAAGTTTTGCGAATGACTGATTTAGGAGATTTTATGGTGTTTTATTGATGTAAGAATCTATAGCTAATATTCAAGTGAAAGCACAAAATCATTGCCATAGAAGTAATTAGATGGTAGGGAAATAGAAGGAAGACTAAAATTAGCCCTCAATGTTAAATTAGTCACTCAAAATATCTTTATTAATATAGACTGTGAAATCATTCACTTATACTCAAGTAATCAAATCCACACGTGTCTTTCCTCTTAATGCTTCAACTGTTCACCAACTGGTGTTTTATTAGCTTTTCCTGATTCAGCAGGTATTCATGGGAAGATCTGGTAGTTCAATGTCTACACCAACCGCACTAAAGCAGCTTTTAGTAGCGGAAATTGTGATACTAAACTGTTCTCAAATGGAAAAAAAATCACTACATTGTATAATTGACAACAAACAATAAGTAGTTGCTAAGGCAGCTTATTCAGCGCTTACAGTTCCAGGGACTAGGGGGATGTCCATCTTCAAGATGTGCCCTTTCCCCCTAAAATCTACATTCACCACTAGATTGAGGTTGAAAATATTTAAGATCAGTGTGTTTTAGATTCAGAAGTCTTCTGTGTTGATACATACATCCTTGATTTTTTTTTAAAGATGAGATTTATGGAAAGGAATAGCTATACTTTCAGTACTTGGATAACGTAAGGGCAGAGAGTCTTACCCATTGCTCCCAACTTTTCTGGGAGATGTTAAGTGCCTTCTCCTGTTTCCATTTCTGAGATATCAATAGAGACTTGCTATTTGGAAGATGGTGAGGACTAAAGAACCCTGTTTCTGTCTTCATTACGCTGATACCCTGTTGGTTCTATTAGCAGAGGAGGGAAACAAGACATGCTTTTAGTTTTGCCTGCTGTTCGAATAAATGAAGGCTGTGAATATTTAGAGAAGTCTATTTTTAAATACTAACTTCCTTCAGTATTTTAAAATGAAGACTTACCATAGGAAAAATATTTAAGAATTAGCTCCTAGAAAAGAAGAATTTCCCCACATATTTTAAACATATTATCTCTAGCAGTAACTTAAATGATCTCAGAATTTATAATTGGGAGTTACACCTGAACTTGAAGTTCATTGATCAACAATATATCACATTCGTAATTCCTTTGCAGAGGATTTACTGTCAGCTGATACAAAATGCACATAACCTGCCACTTTAATTTAGCAATGATAAAAAAATTAATCGACCCCACATAGACCTGGTAACTAAGTAGATCTGCCTGACGCCTGTAAGCACCAGTTTGTTTTTTCTTGTACACGTAAACAAATGCATAAGTTAAAAATATAAACTATTCGTTTAGCTAAAGTTTGTTCAGTTTTTTTGGTAGGATGGCTGTAGTAGTGCTTAGCTGTCTTTAACTTCATTCGAAACAATTTTGTTAAATTTTATTGTGACAGCTGTCATATCAGCGTGCGTTTAAAAAATTCCACATTGGTGAATTTTTGTGCAGCCAGTTTAATACTGAAGATGGAAGACAATACGCAGTATATTTGGTGTAATATGCTTTATTGTTTCAAGAAAGGTAAAAATGTAACTGAAACACACAAAAAAAGATTTGTGCTGTGTATGGGAGAAGGGGCTGTGACTGATCAAACATGTCAACAGTAGTTTGCAAAGTTTCTTTGTACTATTGACATTTTGGCCAAATAACTCTGCTGTGGAGCTGTCTTATGCGTTGGAAGATGCTAAGCAGCACCCCTGACCTCTATCCATTAGAAGTCAATAACGGGGAGTGGCCGACATACTCAAAATATCCAAATCAATAGTTATTGGTGAAAATAAGAAGTATGTCTTTTATGGAAAAAAGTATATGGACTTTTTGACTTCTGGCCAACCCAAGATGAGTAATAAAGATAAGAGATATATATTGCTTCATATTACTCTACTCTTAAATATACGTGCAGGGTAGGTATTGAAATTAAAACATACCATTCTCTTTGAAAATTTGCCAATATACTCTTTTTTTCTCTTTTCAACACCTTGCTCATAAGTTATGATAACATTTTAGTAATTTATGGAACAATAATCATGATTAATTATTATTAGTATTGCTTATATAATAAAAGCAATTCAAAAATTATATATATGGAATGAGAGAGAACGAGAATACTTTGATGGTCCTTTCAAAGCTAGTGGTTGTGTCAACATGTTGCAGCTATGTGGACAGTGTCCAACATGTGGATACATATGCAGAAGTTCTTGGTACTAAGTTAGTTACGTGTATATTTAAACAATTAAGAAAACAGGTCACTCTAAATTTTGTGAAACTAGGATATTTATATGTCATTTTGGTTTAATGATCTTGTAATCCTGTTTTTGGTACTTTCAAAAATATTCTTAAAAATACCACACTGTAACAAAAATAATCATTGAAGGAATTAGTGATGACTACTTGATTGTGCTTTTGTATTTGGCACTTAAGTGTTGACTGAGTTTGGATATTCTCACCAACCATAGTGGATTTGTATCTAACTAATTTAAAGAAAGGAAAAAAAAGATTAACTGTCTCCTTAAATGATATAGCTCTCTTGGGCCCATCAGATTCCACAGAGAGAACTCTAGTCACTAGAAATGGAATAATAACATTCCTTTTAAAATTTAGTTTTGAGGTTGAAACATCAGTACTTGGGAAATCATTTCTGAAAATTGCTCCTTCCAAATAGCTCCAATAATATATTTTGCAATTTGTTCTAAGGTATGGCTCTTTCCTCTTCTCCTTTCCTACTTCTTGTTTGCTAAATTCTATAATCCAAAAATCTATAAGTTTAAGATCACCCTAAAAACAACCAAGTCAGTTTTCTATTCTTGTGGCATTTGTACAAGTTTTATAGGAATTTAGCACTATACCCTCAGTTGTTTCTTGAATCATTTCTCAAGGGGAAAAAAATTCTATGAGTCAATGTAGCCTGCAGTATATACTGATTTTACTTAATACTTCAGAGGTTTTAAATGATTTCCAACCAGGAGTTTCTTAAATAAAGGTTTATTTTAACAATAATAAAGATTGCACAGTGTTTTTTTGTCCCTTAACAGCCAAATTGTGTTTGCCAATGCTTCCCTTGGAAACAGATAGTAATAGGTAAAATGGTTTTGAAATCATTTTGAATACTCTTGGCTTTCTAAACCACCCAAAAGTAAACTTTTGATTTGGCAAAACTAGTTTGAGTTGAGAAATACTTTAAGTAGTATTTTACTACCAAGTAAAATATTTTTAGTGTAATTTAAATACTTTTTTTGAGCATATGCTTGCTTGTCTGTGTGGACAACTTACCTTTGGGATTTTTCTTTGCTAATTCAAGTGTACTGACTAAACTTTTATTTTGAACAGGGCGTCAAATGATGGAATATTTTCAGAGTTAATTTTATTATCCATTTACAAATTAATAGCAGTTTTTCTTTTCTGTTAATGACAAGGTATTGTTGTTGGTTTTTTTCCCCCCAAAATGAAGAATTTGTTCTTCTTTCAAATATGACAGATTTGAAACCATTGGGGAAATGTCTTTCTACGTCCACTTCCCTCCCATTTATTAGGAAGTAGTTGCATAAGCTAACAGTAGATTATAGTGTGCATTTGGCATTTATTGAGCCCTGACCACTAACACACATGTATATTATAGCCCAACAATTAACAATATGTAATTATGTAAAGTGCGAAAACAAACGAGGTTTAACATAATGATACTTATGATACTTTATTCTGATGAAGAATGAGGGCTCTGAGTTCAGAATGCTCATCTGACAAGTTTGATGCTTCCACTGTCCAGCTGTGACCTCAGGCAAGTTAGTTTACCTCTGTAAAATGGGCTCAATAATTATGCCTAATTCAAAGAGCTGTTGTGGGCATTAATGGAGTTAGTGTTTGCGGAAGGTATAGAACAGAGTTGCTGGCCTGTGGTAAGCCAGCGCCCCACACTTCATTGTGAAGAGCTTGCATGGCCCAAAGGTGCCCAATAGAGAATATGAATAGGGGATAAGTAGGGTTGAGATTCACCCCTTGCACCTTTTTTTTGCTAGAGTTGGTCTTGCTTGCTGGACAAGGTCACTCAGAAGGAGGTATCCTTGTATTTCAAAGATGCCAGATACGGTAGTCGTGGCTTCGTATGTTGGCTACCTTTTCTATGATCATATCCCCTCCTTTTTCAGTCGTTCTAGGATTTTGAAGTGAGCCCCTATTTCATATAATCATTATGAAAATGTGATGTGAACAATACTTCCTCCACGAGGTAGTTGGAAAATATAGAAGGCAAATATCCAAGTGATTATATTTAAGGTCTATTTAGCATCACTGATATTATATAAGACTTATTAGTTAGGAGAGAGATAGCCATAGTTAAGATTTAGCATTTACAATAATTAAGGTAACCTCCATAGTGATAGGATAGGACAATCTGTAGTGGGACAGTGATTAAAAGACAATATATACTTTTTGAATTTCCACCAGATATATAGAATAAAATGGGAAGTAGAACATGATTAGAAACTGCATGAGGAGGACCATTTTTGAAATAAATAATGATAACTGATCATAAGTACAAAATTATTGTAACTGGTAGGATGCATGTGTATTTGAATTGGCAAAGTGTTCCATATTCATTATTTATTTTCAATATTTTTCTAATATGTATTCTAAAGTAAAATGTATAGCCGACTATTTTTCAACTGAAATTTCATTTTAAAAACTCTCTCCTAGGAGCTTTCAGTAAAAGACAATGAAGAAGCAAAATTGATAAATCAGGTACCTTGGGTCTTGGAGAGATACACAAAATATGAAATCTGTTGTATTCAGAAGCTAACTCTAGAGAAGGAAACCAGGAGCTCTCTGTTCGAGGGCTACTGAAGAAATGAAATGGGAATCTTGTCTCTCCAAGGGACTGTTTCATGTCACCATCTTACTGACTCGGCTTCACCCTTCTGATTCCTGAGTCTAAACACAAACCACATTTTTTCTCCCTGGATTTTTCTTTCTCCGCCAAATATTCAAAAAACATTTAGACTATTAGGTTGGCAATTTCATATAGTTCCGTCTGCTAGGTACAGCCAGCCTGGTGTAAAACCTTCGAGAGAGCATGTTAACCCCTTCCCCTTCTCAGCCATCATATCTGGCTTCCAGAGCACACTAATTTTTTTTCTCACTTTAATACATTCCCCACTTTCTTTGGCACAGCAGAAACACCATACACTCATCCCTTCTCGGTTGAAATCCTGAAGTTGCCTTGGAATTCCTTTTCTGGCTTCCTGTCGCTTTCTAAACCACTGAGCTGTCCCAAAGGCTAGCATTTAAGGACTGCTGACAACACTGTAGCCCCAGCCTAGGTTCCCAGGCCTACTGTGCCCCAATTCCATATAAATACCCTCAATAGAGACAGAATGGGCCACTAAATAGTCCTTGTTATGATCCATATGTTTCCTTTATATTTGGTTTCTCTTTGCTTCTCTGTCTCTTCCTCAAGGTAGAAACGGTTTTGTTTTTTCACTCTCAACCCTAATACACTTACACTGATACTTTTCAAATGGGTACTCAATAAATGCCGTAAACACACTCAGCCTGCCTGACATGGTTCTGTGGAGTTTATGTTTGAACTATACAATGAAAGAAAACCCTATACCTATTTGTGTATCTATAGCCCTTCACACAGTGGGAGTGATTCCTCTGATTTAGTCTATGTCTTCCCTCATAATATAAACTGCATTAAGATGCCTTCCATGTGCATTGTACTGTACAATTGCCTGGTACATTGCCTCGCAGATAGAGTATGCCTAGTAAAGACTATAGAATAAATGTTGCAGAATTTTGGTGCTCAATACATGTTTTAAACCACACACATGAGACAATATCTCTTTGGTCTTTATAATTCAGATCATGATATCTGATGATATATTTTAATATTTTTTTCTATCTGCTCTAGAAGAGGTCCCTAAATTTACTTTGTAATGTTTAATCTCCAGTCTATAGGAAGGAAAAATGAAAATTTTCTTATAAAATTAATTGAATAATAATTCAAGGGATCATTGGGCATTTTATTAGGAAATTCATTTTTAGTTTTCATAACACATGAAAACTTATATACTGTAAAGGATATGGTCATTCCAACATTTAAGAATTACACAAATCCTGTTCTATAGTAGAGAAAAAGCACTCTTTCTAATGTTAGGGCAACTGAGCATATCCAAAATAAAGTTTTTTGCCATTATTATCATTAAATATATTATTATATCTTTGTAAAAACATCAGATGAGATGAGGCATGCTCCTGATAATTAGTGGTTTAAAATGTGAAGAAAATAACTTACCAAGGATATTAATGATAAGCACATTACCTGATTGAAATTTCAATAGCATAGATACCTATGAGTTGTAAACAGAAAAATAAAATAAGGCAGGGGAAAGGACAAACTGTATTTGTACTCCTGCATTTCAGGTGCGATATCTACATTTTCCTTGTCTCTTTCTTTCTCATTAACTGTACAAACCCATAGAAATAAGTCTCTGTGCAGCTCCAAATGCCCCCATTTCATTTTATATGATATTTCCAATAAGGGCACTGTTTCTTGCAAAGAATATTACATCTCACTAATTGTCCTACAAATCCCATTCTTAATTAAAATCAAAATCTTCATGGTAACAACTTTACTATATAGCTGGCAAATATGTGTTCTTCTTGTTTGTTTGGAGGATGATGCTCTGGATAGATCTTTTTTTTTTCTTTAAAAAAAAGCAGCCCTGGTGAGAAAAAATTTACAGCAATTGATTTTGTTTGTTTGTGGCTACAGCCATAAAAATTCCCATGCAAAACTAAATAGTGCTTGTGGGGCACAGACATGGTAGTTCATCGGCGAACAGTCAGTTTTATAATATTGTTAATGCTAGACAATAAGACAAGGTATAATAATTCCAATTTCATCATTTGACTCTGTTTTATACTAAATTGTACACTCCATCATGCATATGCTGGCTATAATGTGACATATTTTATTCTGCATTTAGTCGCTGCTTTGTTACTCATGCACGGAAATAGCAAGTCAGCTTCTCAGATGCCACGTACCAGCCCTCTAACAACAACAACAAAAAATTAAATACAAAATAAATTTGAATAACAGTAATGGTGGGAAAATCTATCCCAGGATTCATTCTTTTTACAGGGAGTTGGCAAACCAGGAAGAATAGACTTTGTCATGTGCAAATATGGTGACCATAAATGGTGCTGAAGGCTTTTCCATTGTCCTCTGAGCTTGCCATGAGAGAAAGCGGGTGAGAGAAAGAAAGACACGTTTGATAGAGTTGTGAAGAATGTTTGAATGGCTATTGGGTGTTGAGCATTGTCTTGCAGTGACCTCAATTCGGTACAGTAGAGACCCTTGAAAGCACTGTCTGAAGTCACAATACCACTATTCTCCTCCATTTACTAAAAGGGATTAGTTAAAAGGGTGACGTTCCGTGCAGAGAGTTCCAAGTATTCCATGAAACAAAAGGCTCTGAAATGTTTTTGAAGTTATTTTTAATTGAGTTGAACTAATTTAATAAAGGTCCTAAGGAGGGAAAAAAATAAAGGAATGTGATTGTTTTATGATTCCTCACAGATGGAATGGACATTTATAGCATACTTTTCCTTTAGTGTTCCAGAGAACAGTAGCTCCATTTACAGCTACTGTTAGCAATTTAAAACTGCTCCAAAATGAAGTCTTTCAAGAAGTTGACAGCTTATAAATAAATCTGTCTGATAAAATTGAACATAAACTGCATCTGTGGTTAGTTTGCCAAAATTAATTCTACATTTAATTAGAGATAGCAGTCAAACATATTTAATAAAAAACAGTCTTGGAGAGTAAATCAAATGAAGTCAGATTTTAGCAGACGTTTTGCATTTTTTTTTGCAAGGAGTGATGAAATGACCTCACCTCTTCGATTCCCAGTTATATGGCAGCACGAGCTCTGTAGACTTACGGGGAAGCCAATGAGTTCATACTGTTTGGAAAGGTTCCTTGCTCAGCTTAGAGTAAAGAGAGAAAACGATCATTTTGTGATTTTGCTTGTTTCCATCATTGGGTTTTACTTTGATGCCATATGTATTAAACTAACAAGTTAATAAATGTATTACTGCTAATGATTAGAGAGCCCAAGCTAAGGCAATCCTAATTTATATATGTACAAAGACATATAATTGTCCTTAAACTTTTTTTGTTCTGGCTTCCTTGGCAATCCTTTTTTTTTCCCCCCTTAAATTTAACCATCCCAGTGAGATGTATTAAAAGGCCATTTCTTTCCCCACAAAGACAAAAAAATAGCTTTGCTTATCAAATATTTGTATTTGCTCTGCATGGTTTAAGCAATGTGGCATAGTTCTGGAATCCTGGGGAAGATGCAAAAACACATAGATCAATCAAAATGTAGCAAACAATATTTTGGAACAAAAGTGACTTACAGTTCAAAGGGCAAAGAAGCAGATCTTCAAACAGTGAAGTTTCAACACCCAGTCCATAGTCCTAGGGAAAGTATACAGACAGACAATGGAAACTAGTATTAGCAGTATTAGTTTCAAATATGTATAAAAATTATATGTGCCTGCACAGTGCATACAAAAATTAAATTCATTTAAGCCAAATATTGTTTTCATTCTTTTAAGTATGTGTTTTTACTTTATAGCAATATGGAAGAATTTTAAATATGTTGTGGGAGATACCATTGTTGTACTTAGTTAATATAAAATTTGGATTAGACATTAAATGTTTATTTATTGAGCTCCTCTATATTCTTAGCATTGCAGTTAGAGAGACAGTTAATCTATACTAAATATATTTCCAAAGTATCTACATGTTTTGGTGTCAGACAATTTCTGACAGAAATATGCAAAGGCAATTTTTCAGTTTTACAAGTTTCACTTATATATTTTTCTTTTCAGAAGAGTATTTTATATGAATCCCCCTTCAAGTAACTTTTTCCAAGTACTGCTAAATTTATTTAGAATAATAGGAAGCAAAAGCAGTATACTCTTTTCCTGAAGTTAAACAATATGTCATTGTTTTGACATTTGCACCTTGAACCTTGCATTGATTGTACTCTGAAGCAATAATGCCATAGTAAATGTTTACAACACAAACATTCTCTCTACCAGTCACTTTTAGTTCTATATGGAATAAGTATTTTGTTTTAAAACTCATAGGTAGGCTTAGATACTAATGCATTATAGTCACTTCATCATTTATCCAAATATAAACCACCTAAAGGCTATAATAAAAAAAGTTATTGAAATATCGGATCTCAAAAACAAAAAGAGTTGACCTGTTCAGTCATGCTGTAACATCTAAATCATCAATGACATATCTCAAAGAACTGGCTGATCTCAATTTATATGCTGAACCTGAGGAAACAATCATTTTAATTCATGTTGTCAAATTAGGCGTTTGTGTTTTAGTGCCATTGCAGAATTAAGATATCTTTAGTAAAACTTTGTGAACAATTATTAAATGATTGCCCCTCTCATTTAATAAAAATATAAATAAAATAAACGTCTTCCTTAATTTAGGGAATATAAAAATGTTTATTATTTTCATGTCCTGTTTTTAGTAGGTGCTTGGAAAATAACTTTTTTTGAAAATTTCATTAGCAACTCTATAATTTATAAAATAAACAGCTTCCGAATATGAGTTCATGGTTACATGGTTCCCTGTGGTCTTGTTAGTAAGTCCTTTCAGCAGTTGATTTTATTCTAGGCAGATTACTTAATGTCACTGGGTCAAGTTTTCTCCGCTTTAAAATGAAAATACTAACTAAACTCTAATGCGACTTCTTGGTCTTTAATTCCATGACTAGAGCATTTCTACCCATTCTACTTTTTCTCTGATTTCAAACAAATACCATGTCTTTTCATTTTCGTTTTTGCTGGCTACATAAGGTGACGTGCAAAACTAATGGAAAGAGAGACCACCATTTGCAACATACACAGCTGAAGCTTGGGGGGCATCACCAGGTGTAAAAGATAATAACAAATAGAGAAACAGGTCACTTGATGCTCCCAAGTCATTGATGCTGAGGCACTAAGTCATTGTAACAATACTTTTATTTTTAAAAAATCTACTTTGAGAGGAACAGTTGCCACCTTTTCATTGCCAAGGATGTTGAGAGGTTTGGTTAAAACATGCCTAAAAAGGTGCTCTGGAATGATTATGTTATACACCTGAAGCTAAATTATGTTGTGTATAAAATATACCTCAATTTAAGACAAATCAAGTTAAAACAAATCAACATGACAGTGTTTGGATATTCTCAAAACTGAAAAAACGGTGTTTTGCAAGGATATATATTCTAGAAAAACGAAATAAAGTTTTGGGAAGCATTGTAGTACTATATAAACAGGGTCTGGCACAAATAATGCCCTTTTTAATTACAAAATCATAAGCATGTAATTCTGTAACATAGTGATATCACACTCAAGCACACCCTATGACATTTTAGGTGAAGTGTTCAAATTAAAACGATAAATTATTACACCCATATTATTACCCTACCGACCACACTCAAGCAGGTGTTACTTCTGCTGGACCCTGTAGTTCCTTGAAGTCAATACATTGAGTATACAGGGTTAGGGCCTTACCTAGAGCAGGAAATGGCTCCCGAGTGCCTGTGTTTCCACGTAACTGGGAGTCCTCATCCTCTGTCGCAATGTATCATAAATTCTCCTGAGTAGACTCCTTGCCTCCTGCCTCTTGTTGCAGATCCATTTATCTCATTAACGTTGCCAGTTATCTTTTACAAATGCAAACCTGGTTATGTCATCTTCCTGACTGAAAACCTATGATGACTTCCTGTGGCCTAATAGATAAAGTCTAAACCCCTAAGTCAGGTACATAAGGCCCTTGCCTGTCTCTGCGGCAGTTTCCAGCCTCCCCCTTATGCAGTTGTTTACCCTTGTCCAAGATGTGGACTCACAGCGTTCAGAAACTATTGGGTGTCTTCAAAAGTCAAAACAAACCTCATCTCTTCCATCAAGTTTTCCTTTTCCCAAGCACCTTCCTTGTCTCTCTCCCCTCTCCCCTCCCCCACTTTTTCCTCTTCCATACATACTGTGCTTTTTAGTCACCTTTTATTAAACCAGCTTTTAAATATTTACCACCACCAAGCACAGCATATATATTTAAGAATAAATAAAAGTTACCTCTGCAGAACAGTACAATGCAACTGATAGGTGAGATTTATATTGCTGCCAAATGTGTTTTACGGAGGTCATTTCATTTGTCTTTTGCAATGTCTAATACTTTGTCTATGAATTGTGCTTCAATGAAAATATAGGATGCCATCCTCTATAGTTTTGGATATTATTCAAATATTTCTAAATTATTCTTAAGGTTTTTCAAAGTTTATGTATTTACTGTAACATTCATAATTGCTGTGGGTATGCTGTTAAGATTTTAAATTGCTGTTTTGAAGCCAAAATTAAGTTACTGAGATTTCAGTTTATTTATTTACATATATATATGAAAATACCTTTCAAAGAGAATAACCACCTTACATAAATTAGTAATTTCTTTTAATTGCCTCAAATGTTTCAGTCGCATGTGGATTTTTGAAGTTGTATGCAGCTTTGATGTTTTATTAATTATTTTCAAGGTGGCTTTCTTTCCAGAGTGAAGCATACATATTGATTTTGTGTATGATGAAGACTGAAATTTCTATCTTGGCACTGGTACTTCTTGCAATCAGTTCTAGAAAGGGTTTGATCGTTTTTAAGCAACTCTCCAACAGTTAACTGTTGGCTGCCAAAGTTCAATTTAGATAACTGGAGGGGAAGACTTTAGAAATTTCACACATTAAATGTGTGATGGGAAAAACCCAATATAATGTATTAAAGATGCAGCCTTTGGAAGGAAAACATGGAGTATCGTAAGAATTGTGTGCCAGTCTCCAAAGGTTTTCAGTCAGGTTTGGTTCAGAAAAGCCCTTGAATGTGTTGGAAGCACATCTTGGAAGGGGCTGTGTGGTGTGTCGGGGAAAGCACCAGAGTAAGTCTTGGTTCCACAGAGTCTGTAAAGTCGACTGTGGTAGCATGACAAAAATTGGTCTGTGTGGTTTGCCACTGCCAATCTTCATGATTGATACAGATTGTTGGAGCCATATCTATCATATGGTGCTCCATATTGATTGTTAAAATCTGCAAAACTGAGTTATTTGGAGTGTATTTTTCCATGTCATTGGCTAATTTTTCCTGTGCCAAAGAGTTTAAAAGCATTTGACCTTTGCACTGAATTCTTAGTCGTTACCATGACTGGAAGGAAACTATATCACCATTTCTTTATTCATTATATTTGGACAATAATATTGTAATCTAATTCCTGAGGAATAAAGGATAGCTGCACACTTGAAAATTCATTGTATAAAGGTTCTCAGTAAGTCCGTTGTTTCTTTAGAGATGGCTTATTTTATTGTTAAAATTGTTATCTAGACTTGAAGAGAATTAGAAACCCCATGTCAAATAAATTCTTTTAGAAGGGGTTTTGTTCTTACCATTACAAAAAAAAAAAAAGGAATAGTTTGGATCTTTTTAAATATTGGGACTGGTCTTATTTTTCTGTATAATTCAAACATAATCAAGATGTAGATAAAACTACTCCAGACTTTTTGAAACTGAAAAGGTTCTGCAACAAGCAGGTGACATAGGAGAGTTTCCTTAAAGCACCGATAATGCCAGGATCATTATAAAGTAAGCAACCAGAATGCTGGATTGCACGGCTGGAAAGAACCCACATAAGAATGAAAACAGATGGTATTATCATTCTATCCCAAGTGCTGTGCGGATTTTTTGGTCAGGGCCTGATTAAGGTTTCTGAAATTATTAAGTGGATAGATAATAGAGAATAAGAAAATGAGAGCACAGAGGGCTTGCCAAGTCTTTAATGCTCACTTAAACAAAACTGCCTGCAGGTTCAACAAACCCATGCCTGGGTTTTGTGGGTTTACAAGGTCTCTTTGCAGAAAAGTTGTTTTTGATGATGGTCACCATTTTAATTAATGGAATATCAAACTACATGTTTAGAACGATAATAATAAGCCATCCAAACCCAGATGCTAGATGCCACACATGTGGGCATGTTGGAGAAGGGCTCGAAGAAAAAAAAAATGCTCCCTCATTCTGCAAGCTGGATTTAAATTAAACCAGTGAGGGAAGTTACAACCATTTTTGTTTTCCATCTCCAGAAGTCTTTCTCCACACTTTCCTCTCTGCCTTACTCCACATCTAATTATCAGCTATCTCCATTTCTTCACCTGCAATTGCTAACTCCATTTTTTTGGTTGCTTATTTACTATATGTGTGTGCATGTGCATGTGTGTGCATGTGCATGTATGTTTGTATGTATCATACTAAATATGTGTGTTAGCATATGAGGTCTGTCCAGAAGGTATCCAGCCATGTATGATGAAAAATAGAGACATTTATTAAAGAAGATACAAGATACAAGACACATTGTACATAGAGCCACGATGCCTCTGTCCCCTTCAAAGTAGGCACGTTGAGACCTCACACAGTTCTCCCAGTCTCCATCAGCCGCCCTGTCTTATTTTCCTGAATCTCTCTGACAATCTGAAATCTCTTCCCTTTCAAAGGTGATTTTAGTTTTGGGAAAAGCCAGAAGTTGCAGGGCACCAAATCTCGGTTGTAGCAGGGATGAATCACCTTAGTAATTTGATGCTTTGCCAAATCACTAAGTGATGCATGAGCACACACATTGTTGTGATGAAGCTGCCAATCACCAGCTGCACACAGCTGCATCAGAATCATCCAAACAGTTTTCACAGAGGATTGTTCAAACTTAATGCAAAATTTGATGCAGATACATTGCTCCACTCACCCAGTCATTTTGAATATGTTGGCCACACAGTACACATGCTCATTCAACAATGTCTACTGCTTCCACTGACTAGTACAGTGAAGTTGTCATTGTTCACACATGTGTACTCCAGTCCACTCTCCTTGGCTGCCAGGTTACCTTGATGTCATGCAAACTCATTATATTAACAAAGGCTGGTCTTCTTCTGGGCAGACCTTGTATATACATTAAGTAAGGGAAAGAGCATCATGTCTTCGTGTGCCAGCACATGTGCATCCTGAGTGTTTCCTTCATATCGCATGATGCATTGGTAAAGTTTTACTTTGTACTCCTCAACTCCTTTAAAACATACTCAGGAATTAAACAGTTTAGCAAAAGTCAAAGAAATAAACAAACAAAACTCAAGCCATGAGATTCTGTGATTGCTTTCAGTATGATTACAGCTGAGGAACATTTAAACTTTGAGTTTATCTCAACCATTTTTGTTTGTTTGTTTATTTGTTTTTTAAAACTGTGGTTCAGCCATGCCTTTTAAGGTATAATTTCCTTACATATTACAATACTAAGTTTCTCAAATTCAGGTGTGCATCTTTGGATTCTGGCTTTATTCCCTATATATCTGTCTGCAGTGTTACAGTGACTACTTTTAAACTAAATACACATTTTTCATTCCTTCTAGAGTACAGTTGACTCAGATCATAGCACTCTAGTGTGAGAGTAGAGGGTTTTTGCTGATACTCTTGTCACTTGAAAGAAGAGTTTGATAAATATATTCTTGACTTTTTCATTTAAGTTTCACATGGTATAAAACTAGGAAAACCTGCAGGCTTTGTTTCTAAATGCCAATGAGTATTCATGAAGTAAATGATCTGTCATCAGGAAGGTAGCACATTTATGTTTGGGTGGTAAAAAAGCAAAGCAAACCGAATTTTTCCAGGTCACGCAGTCGTCATAATTAAGATACCTGAGTAAGGCACACAGAGCTTTTGAGAGAGGTGTGATAAACGCTTCAGGTTTGAAAGGCTTTGGAATTTTGTATCACATGTACACATTTTGTTCGTGTGAAGAAGTGAGACATCTTAAATTGAATATTGAGCTTTTTTGGGTAATTTACAGAAATAAACATTGAGCCTGACACCAGGTTTGTGTGGGAGTAAGGTAAATTTGGGCTAAATGACTGATGTACTGTTTGGTGTAAACATTAGATTCCATATTGCTGCTGTCTGCCACTACTCTTGTCATTAATCAAATAGATACTAAAATGTACAGCAATGTTTAACTGTATTTAATGCAGTTAGTTTTTATAATCATTGCTGGTAGCTATCCAGGTGCAGGTGGTAGTGTTTTTTTTCCTTCCTGCTTTAAGATTGTGAGATCATTCACTGTTTTTCTATAGAAATAGAATCTGAATATACAGGTTTGATGTGATCTGTTGAAATTGGTATCATTTGAGATCTAGTGGTAACTTGGGATTTAAGTATCATGAACATTACATAAGCACTGGGGAAGAGAGAATAAATTCATTTGATTTTTATGTGTGGCCTGATTAGAAGTCAAGCACATCTATATTCGTTTTTGGAAATTTCTATGAATGTGGAAGTAAAAAGTGAATTTGAAGGAAAATGGAAGTAGTGTGGTTCCATTGAACTTATTCTATACTTTGTATACATTGAACTTTTATAGAAACTAAGGTAAACATATTTTGAGTGTGAATTAACAGATATTTAGTATCTTTATAATAAATTGTAGTGTTTAATTTCCAGTGGGAAAACTTGACTTTAAATCTCACAGATTTAAGATTTAATGTGGCTTCTAGAGAGAAGATACCTCTTAGTTTTTCACGCTAACATCATTTTAATTGACTCACTCTTTAAAAATCATGCTAAAAGGGACCTATTAGTAAAAGCAACAAGATTTCTAGATTATCTGAAAAAGGTTATTTAGACTACTAAGATTTTATTAGAAATTTATCAAGAAGTCATCTGATATGTTTCACTTTTTTTCTTAAGCTCAAGTTTATTCTTTTGTATATTACCTATCAAATAACCAAAAGCTGGGAGCAAGAGTAGAGAAGCAATAAATAAATAAAAATTGTCTATTCGTTCTGCATGGTTAAGTGCAATTGCTTCAATTCATTTTATATTATTCCTTTTTTTTTCCTTTTAGAAGATACCAGAAGTGTGTAATTGGAGCACTTGCTAGGTAAAAGGTTAAATTTGAATCACTATTGAAAAATTCTGGTTTCTAATACAGATGTTCATTTGAAAATGATAGATGGTCCTTCAGGGACCCTGAAGTGTTTTCATGGATTCTCATGCCTGGTTGGCAGTTTTATTGAAAATGGCTGTAAATCAGGAAAGAGAGCTGAAAATACATTTTATTACATCTCTAAAGCAACTGTAAGTTATCATCCAAAAAATGGAGAGGCCATTTTTACAGAAGGCATAATGATAAGCTATTGAAGTGGATAGGAAAAAAATGTTCCTAGATAATTATCCCCAACCAGTTACTCATTAATTACAGTATATATGAAGGGATATAGAAGATAAAGATTAAAATCAAGGTTGTTGGTGAAACCTAAGTTTTAAATTTGAAGAACTTGATGTTTTTGTGTGTGGGGGGTGAGAGAGTTGTGGAGGGTTTGGTAGTCATTGGTCCTTTACAAGATGTTTGCTGGATAGCAAATTGAATTTGAACTCATGTACTGTAGGAACCAGGTGAACTCACATTCTCCAAATACATCTGTTGTTTGCTTCTTCCAGAATAAATATTACAATTCTTGATGAACAACAGCTGGGAGGCTTGCATGTGGTTGCAGTTCTCAAGAGTTCACATAATGAAATTGCTTGTGCGCCACTGACAATTTTAAATGGGGAAGAAAAGTATATTCCATCATAAGATGTCAGCAAAAATTCTTTTTTAAAAATATATATATCTTCCATATTTACTCTCCTTTGAGCTATATATTTTAGTATTAGTGAATGAGTTAGAAGATGTATATTGTACCCCAACATTCTCTGTGACTTCTCTAGGCTTGTTTTTTTTCCCCCAGTAATTTGAAAGAAATTAATATATGGTAAGTGCCAAAGTCCAGTTTGGCCATGCTCTCAAAATAACAACTTGATCATTATTCTACTAAGTAACACTTTTGTGGGTCTTGTTTAAGGCATGTGAACCACTTTATTAATATTTTAACTTATTTTACAGTTTTGGGTGGAGAGTATATTTTCCTCTGTGAATGCCTCATGGAGAAGTTGATAAAATAGTGCTAATAGACAGAGTCCTGGACTGGGAGTGACTATGACCACACTGCTTACCAAGGAGTTTGTGTCTGTGGGCGGAAACTTTCATCTGCCTGTGCACACTTCCTCCTGCATAAAACAAGGGATTAGCACTGATGACTTCTCAGATCTGAGAACCTATGATAACTTCAAAACTGGGCTTAAGTGTCTTGATATTTGCTGCCAACCCTGAAATTTCCTTCTTACTTTCTTTGTGTGTATTATCTCTTTCATAAATTGTGTTGGTTGATTTATTTAATGATATACTTTATCATACAGTCTTTTATGTGGTAATCTATTTTCTTCTTTCAGGAACACACATTTTAATAATTTTGACTGTCGCATAAGGTTAATTCTTATCTTGACAATGAAATATCTAAGCATCTCAAGGAAAGTAACCTTGCACTATATTGCTTTTTTCCCCTTTCTCCTCTTAACATATTATAAAATTGGTGCCACAGCTATTTCAAGTGTTGATAAACCTATCCAATGCAATTGCAAAGTTATTTAGAACCCATGCAGTATGCTTGATTCAGAACCATAAAAATAGAACATAGCTAACGCTTGAATGGGAATCAGGAAACCTGAATTTCAGTCCAAGCTTCCACATTATCTATGTGCCCTTGAACAAGTCAGTCTATGTTTCAGTTTACTCATCTCTAAAATGAGGGCAAGGGCCCAAGTAACATCTAAGATTCCATCTAACTGTCAATTTCTATAGTTTTTGTCCTATAAATTCTATCATGGAAGTGATGAACAACTTTGCTTATCATTTTCAAAATATAGTCCATGCTTCCTCAAACATTTTTATTCACCCTTCAATGGAATGATTCAACACATATTTTTTGAGTATTTATGAACCAAGCACCAGGAGTCAAAAAGTACAAGGTTTGAATCCATTTATTATTTAAACATGAGCAAATATTTTCCCCTTCTTGAGCCATCTGTAAAATTGAAATAGCAATAGCTGTCTTATGGGGTTAGAAGAGAATTAAATGAGGCAATGCAGTCAAGCATTTAGTCCAGTTCCTGCCAGATAGGATGGGATTGATGTTGTTATTAGCATTGTTATTATGTGATGAATTTAATTTTTAAGCTATTGGGGATCATATTTAATGGTATATACAGCATAAATAAGGCATTACTGATTTTTTTAATGTAATAGATTAAAAATGTCAAGTGCAGTTTTATGTTGAGCAAGCTACTTACCCTCTTTCTTAGAAACTTGGAGCAGGAATACTGGTCTTCTCTTATACTCAGACTTAAGTGAGTATAAAATGAGATAATATATAAAAAATTTGCAGGATAATGTTTAGCATATAAGGTTTAAATATGTTTGTTTCAGGCAAAACTAACCTATGGTGATTAAGTAAAACTTGCCTAGTTTTCTTCTTGACAAAACTAACCATTGGAGGTTATATCTGGTGAAGAATTGACTAAGGAAGGGCATAAATAAACCATCAGGGATGACAGAAACATGTTGTATCTTAGTCTGAGAGTTATTTCATATGTGAATCCATAGGTAAAAACTGATTTTTCATTTTATTGAATGTAAATTTTGCCTAAAAGTCTGTTTTCTTCCTAAACATAAACAATATATTGCATTTTATTACTAGGAAAAAATCTCAATAAATAGTAATATTTTTGAATTCCATAACCAAAATACTATTCCCATTCAATATTTTTCCAACAGCACATGAAAATGAAAAGAGCACCATGATTCCTTGAATCACCTGATGTCTGAAAGCAGTTGCAGGAACACTCAATGGTTCTATGTATTTCACCACCCATTTGCTTCAATTTGGCATACCATATTTTAGGATATTTATTGCCTGGCTAGTTCTTGGATCTACTCTTTTCCCTGGTGTAGACAAACTGTACATTATAGAGTATTATTCTTACCAGGGCCTGGTCAAAAAGATGTGATCAGTTCTATTGCCTCTTTCTTCAAGTATTTTTCTGAGATGAGGAATAGCTTATGATTTATTCCAATCGAGCTGTATTTAGGATTGGGTCTGTAGGCAGGGGTGGGAATGGCGGGGGAGGGAGCGGAAGGGGCAACACAAATATATACATACAGTATGTGAAAATAAAGAAAGAGATTTTTGTTATAGCTGGTTGCAGAAGAAGTTTCTGCTTGCATTGTTCAAGATAGTATGAGATTAGTGGAGTGGTGGCGAAGTCAGGACAAAGACAGGCTGTGTGAGAAGGATCAGTGTGTTTGCTCTATGGAGGTTTCTCTCTAGTTGTTGACAGATTTAACTGGTGTGATGTTAGGCCTGGCTAGCTCCTCCCCATGATTGTCAAGAGGCAGTGGTTGCAGTAGTAAATGGCCATGTGGTGTATACCATGAATTCCCTATTTGTATAGTAGCTGTAGCTTAGAGTGGGGATTTGATATTGAATGGACTCCAGATTGTCTAAATTGCAATCACAGTGTTTATTTAAATAGTCTATGGGGACCATTAAAGCATTTTAACTTTTGCTCCTATATTTCTCATGTTATGAAATCTTGAAGCACATTGGGGAGAAAAGGAAAATCCAGCCTTGTAAAAGCATTAGGATGCTGAAAGTTCTCCCCGCTGCCAAAAATGCTTCAAGAGTTTTAGTTCTATGAACTAACATGTAATATGATGGATGGGATCCTGCTGTGGTCCCTAACTAGGGATTTCCCATGTACAGATATACTAATCCGTCACAGTGTAATCACTGCTATCTCAGCCCAGGAGAGCCTTTCTGATATTGGAACGCCACTTGTAATGCTAAAGTCTGTTCTGCTCACAATAATTTTTATCATGCTGTAGCTTTAAAATGAGGTATACTTCTGTTTTAATTGCATAAGTGCTATGAAATTATTAAACTCTTAACTTTACATACAGAAAAGCTGTTTATTTTACTCTACTGGCAGAGCCAGGGCAATGCTGAAGCTTCAGTTTGGTGCGTGAGGACATGAACTTGAGATGTGGAGGGAAGAACGCATGTGTTTCTGAGGCAGGGCTTCTGAATAGAAAGCATGACTTTAGTGTCCATGCTCTAATTTAAAACAATTAAATTGAAAACACTTTACAAATCATTGCCTGTTAAAGTGCTAACAGGAATTTCTACCCTTGGTTCCCTTCTCCAGGAAGACTTGCCTATATTTTTGAAGACCTAAGACTGCAGTACCTTTTGACAACGCTGAACGTGATGTTCTGATTACAGAAGCAGCCTGGTGCCAGAGAGCTCTCTGAATTCCTGAGCTCAACTTTCAACTTTTACTTATTTAGTAATTTTAATTCCTGCTAAATTTCTAGGACAGTGCTAACTTATTTGAGTCCCTGTTTTTGAGGCTTCAGTGCTGGGTGAGAGAAGGAGATGTGCCTCATTAGACGAGTTCAGGGCGCCCCCAGCGCCCAGTAAGCCAGTACTTCTGTCTCATTTTGCTCTATGTTCATACTGGTGATAACATACCTATCTCTCTCAGATATAAACTGGAGACTTGTGTTAATGCATATACAATGTATATTTTATATATATATATATATATATATATATATATATATATATAAAACATATAACAGTAATACATGTTGGCCCTTCTTTAAAGAAAGATACTACTCTAAGAGTCGTTTTGCCAAGGCTAGAAGAAAAGCAGCAGTAACAGATCTTAAAGATAAATAACCTCCTTTCTGCAGCAGGGCAGTGCCGTTTAATTTGACCAAGACCATGTGCAAGTGAAGGTTCTTTTCCATCAGAAGTTTCTGGAATATCATTTTATTTGTCATCATGATAGGCTAAGGCTAATTATTTCCAAACACATCATGATCTAGGAGTAGTTTTTTTTCCCCCCACTAATACTCTTTATATTTATCTTTATTCCGTAATATAATTTTAAATTTTCAGATTACTTTTGATTTGACATTCCAGATTCTTGGAACAATATCATCAAAACTTCCCACCATCCTATTGCATACTTACCTCTCATTTCTAATTCTTTTCCTAGGACACAATGTTGACTAAAATATGTAAATTTTACAGAAACCCTATTTAATCTGCTAATTTTCCTTTTCTTGTCACTATTACAGTTATTTTTAAAAGAATCAATCAACTGTTTATTTAGTTTCACTCTTAGTTTCATCTTGCTTTTCAAATGCCTCCCCATCCTACCTCTCCCCTCCCCATCTCTCCCTTCCCTCTTTTCCCTCTTCTCCTCTCCACTCCTCTCCTCTTTTCCTCCTGAATATGTAAACATTGTGCACTGTCCAAAGAAAATGCAAACTGTAGAGAGGGAAGTGAAGAATATGTGTAATATATAACCCTGGTGATCATTCTTAGAATAACAAGAAGTTCACCATATGTCTCCTATTGTTTAATAGGAAGTGATAAAGTATGTATAGTTAGTGGAAGGACCTCTGCTTGTTTTAAGAGTTATACTAAATAATAACATCTATCTTTTATATAATATCCTACTAATTTCTAGAAATACTCTTTCTAGGACTACCACCCTCCAAAAAAGGATATTTTAACTTACTATAATGTTAAAAGGCACTAGAGTCTGGGACTACAAGGGAATCTGAATGGAAGTTATTTTATTTTTGGGGGAAAAACCATTGGTATTAATGCTGTTCATGGTTGTTTTGACTATATTACATTTTGCTGAGCCTCGGGACTGCTTTTGGAAGGTTTAGAAGTATCCAGGGAGGCGCCTGCCACTTTGATTATTCATACCCAGCTCTTTATTTTTATTTGAGACATAAAATAAAAACACACCCTGGCTTCTGCTCAGCCTCAACTGGTGTTCATTTTAAAAACAAACCCCAAACTGACCAAATGGCAGCAACGCAAGTTTTTTGTTTGTTTGTTTGTTTGTTTTTTGTTTTTTTGGTGAGCGAGTCATCTTTCATGTCAATCAGAGTTCATTTACGGAAGCATTAAATTCTGGTGCGGGCCAGGCCACCTTTAGACAAATTAAAATGGGTTGGGTTTTGGTAGGCTTGGAACGAAGGACCAAAAGGAAAACCAGGGTGATGTTATGACTCAGAAAGTGACTCTTTTCCTTCTGATTCAGACTTAAGCCACTGGTAGAATTAGTTCTTTCAGGAAGATGGCAATTTTTAGGTGAAAGGTTAAATGGAATATCTGACCACCTGTGTTCGTCTTGTGGTTCAACTCTGTGCCACATGCGGTATTTCTTACTCTTCACCCTTTCCCCCATTGCTTAGTTACAAGTAGGAGTAATACTTTCCTTCCTGTTTTCTTAAAACATTTTTTTTAAGGATAACTGTGAACTTTTAACCGCTGGTGCCTTTTATATACCAAAGGTGACTTTGTTTCAGTAATGCACTAATTTCTGTAGAAATGTAACACATTATTTCTTCTACCCTGCTCTTCTGATAAACATTGGAGAATTTCTCTCTCGATATTTACACTCTGGAATTTGCTGCTTATTCTGTTTATGTACAAAAATCATCAATTCTAGTTTTCATACTTTTTGTTCACTCTGTTTCTTTGTATTTCTATCTGAATACTTCTAAAAAGGCTTTTTCCAAGGATTTGTTCAACAAACACTTGTTGAGCACTTATTATGTGCAGCTATTTTATCTTTTTTACTCTATCTTTACCTATCTTTATCAGAAACTATTTTAGAATCTTTTCATTTCCATAAGCAATTGATGTCTACTTCATACCGTATGAAAATTCAATATTTTATTAGATCTTACAAACGCCTACATGAGTTAGATTGCGTTTTTTGTTTGTTTGTTTGTTTGTTTTGGCACTTGTTAGTTTAGCAGAAACAGCAAATTTTAAGACTTTTGTGCATTTAACAGTCTTCCATATGAATTGATAATCAGGAGAAGGGTTTATATTTTTTTGGCATCTTTTTTTGGTTCATTGTAGAATTATAACTATGTTAATCCCAACACACTTGTTCATTCTGTATTTATTAATTTAATCTATAATTATTGATATCCTACCAAGTGTCATTAGACTATAAGTGTCTAGAGGCATTATAATATTTTTGAATGAAAGAATAAAGAAATACATGGATCAATAAGCATAGTCCCTTCTCAAGAACAAAACTCCTTTTTAGTGAAGTTGACTATGCCCTCACCTACTCTGAATTAATTAAGGATCCAGGTGGTCTTATAATTATGGGTGTTGAGCCTTTGTATTACTTGAAAAGCAGAGCCAGATAAGTAAGGATAATGTTTCATGGAGACCATGAAGTGAGGAGATGGGAATGTTGACAATGGTCACTGTGGGGACTTGGCAATTAAAATTTGCGGATGTTAGCATTGAACCCATTTAGTGATTATTCATTTTGGAAATGCTGTGCCCCAACCTCCAGCTTATTAACTTACATATTCTCAAACCCATCTCCATGTACTCATAAGTGTAATTAGAGCCAAATGCCATCCCTGTGGAAACTGAATTTACACTCTTTGTTTAGCAAGAACATCACTGCTAAGTGATATCCAGATGGTTTTCTTGTCTTCTCCTTATCACTGTTGCTGATGCCCACAACTAGTTATCTTTCCCTTAACTTTGAGGGATTGGAGGGCACAGAGTGAGCTTGCCAGCAGTGGAGTCCAGGGGACAGCAGCTAGTCAAGATTAGGCTTGTAAACTTGATATCTCTGCCAGCCCATAATCATCCTGCTCATAATTACAGGAGAATCTGACCACTATGTACACACCTATCAGAAAATTATTAGACCCTGTTACCCCTCTTGCACAGTGCCATTCTTCATTTGCAGGCCTTTATGTGCAACTGGGTTTAATTTGGGAGTAAAAGCTCCTGTAAGTTGGAGAAAATGACCTTCCAGTTTCCATTTTCAACCTCAGTTTAAAAGTTAGTGTCTCAGAGGAATATTTAAAATCTCTTTAACTGATAGCCTATTTTTGTATCCTGTGTACCTACATCCTTCTGATAAGCAGACCCTGGGCTATAAATTCTGTCGTATGAACTGATCTTATGTCTGTATGAACAGGCATATTTTAAGCCAACAACTTTTTGGAGATGTGCATATTCACTTTATGTACACTTATTGTTCAAGTCAACAAATATTTATTGAGCATCTACTATGTACCAGGCCCTTTTTAAAGTTAGAATACAGCAGGGAACAAAGTGAGGTTTCAGAATCAAATAAAGCACAGTTTCATAGGGAGACACAGACAATAACCAGATGAATGTGTTAAGAAAAACCAGTAATATTTAAATTTATTATGGAAACAACTTAATTTTAATATTATATTATCTTACATTTCTGCATTACTGTTATGTTTCAAAAACCATTTCTCAAATTGTTTTTAATGTTCTATTTTATGTATTTGAAAGTAGTGTATAAATTGTAAAAAGATGGATGTATGAAAAATGTAAGTTAAGAACACATCCCCTCTCTGATCTTGTGCCATAGCTACTGGATGTTCAAAAGTAAATTTAAAACCTACTATACTAGTGTACATTAGGGTTATCTTAGGTGCTTGATATAGTACATTAACATCTACTTGGATGAGTTTTTGGAGCCTGCATTTTTATAAGCACACTGGCCAAATTTAATGCTGGCTGTGAGAGGACCACATTTGGAAGAACACCGTATTAGATAGAGAGTTTATCAGAAAGGCACATGAAAGGGCCACTCTGAGAATTGAACACACATACCCTGTTGGTGTCTTCAGTTCAACCACTGAGATTGGTGGGTCGTTTGATTTGTTTTAAGGCCATGTGCTACATGTACCAACAACTGGGATAAATAGTTCCTGAACTCTGAGCTGAAGGATCTCACAATTTATTTACACCATAGACTTCACTGCCATTTTATAACTAGTTTTCATGCTATAATGTGGCATTTCAATTTATATGCTACTTTTGCACATGGTATTTGACTCATTAAATTACCTCCTTGATCCTGGATGGATGAATTTTTTAATTATACAAAGTTGTCATTGCAGATTAAAACAGAAGCTTAGAGAAAACTGGTTAAGTAGCCAAAATCATAGAGTCAGTATGTGGCAGAGCTCGATTCTCTGATTCCAAGTCCAGATTTTTTTCCAATTCATTGCGTTTGTGTGCCTTAGGATTATTAGTTCAAAATTTAGAGTATTTCTTTACCTACCACAGGTATATTATAATATTCAGAGATTCTTCAGTCTTTGTAAAGGATGTAATGTACCATGCTCCCAGCCATTAAAAAATGAAATCATTCAACATTCTTAAGTAAAGCCAGATGCCTCCATTGAGAATGGCAAGGATCTTTTGTAATAGGATTACTTGTACATTCCAGAAAGTTATGACAAGTGACAAATGAACTAATACTAGGAAATAACATATAGACTTGCTGGGAAGGAGCCAATCTTTGACCACCTCCATTCTAAATGTTTCTTTAACATTAGAGACTCTTCTTAGTCTAGGTAGTGCTGTTACTAAGGCTTATTCTGTGATTTACTATGTCTGACTGTTATCTGTTCGTTCACTCGTTCATTCAATAAACATTTATTGAGCTCTAATTATATACAAGAACAGGGCAAGTCACTAGTTATAAAATTATGAATAAGACATGTTCTCTACCCAAATATGAAGCAAACTATATGTAATTACCACAAAGATGTGAATAAGGGTCTGTTCTATGATTTCTCAACTCTGACAGTTACCAGTGGAAATATTGGTTGGAGAAGTGAGTGTGTGGGTGAATTTGCTGAAAGGGTTGAAATTTGTTATAGCTACGCATCTGGCAGTACTTAAGAACTATGAATGATTTCATGTTTCCATGGGCACATGGTACATTATAACACATTATGTAATATGCTGGTTGATAAAGCACTTCGTAATAGTATAACATTGTACCTTTCTTTCCTCATTCTTAAATCATTGGTTACAAGTTAATTCTCACAGTATTGTTAATAGAAGTTGTTGTTAGGACTTCTTTATTATCAGTAACAGCAGCGGCAGCACCAGTCTATAGCTGAGGAGAGTGAGACACAGAAAACTTGCCCAGGACCACTGCACAAAAGATTGGCATTATACCATCTCATCATTCTCTGTCCGGTTTCTAAGGCTCCAAACTTCTTTGCAAGAATTTCTAGACCGGATATTTTGTTCATTTATGTTCTTCTAACTTAGTGTGATGGCTCATATAAGCATTAGGATTTTCCGTGGGTGGCCCATTGGCAAGCTCGAACTCTTTAGGGCCATGTCTTTAGAAAGCTGTCAGAAGGCCCCACCCTTCTCCTGCCTACTACTTTTTCCTACAGAGAAACCATAGTTGAAGAGCTCTGGTCTATAATAATGTTATGAGTCTTCGTTGGCTTGAATTTAGGGCACTGTCATATATTCCTTCATCAGTTCCTGTCACACAGGAACATTTAGAGCTCCTGATATTTGACCAGTAGCCCAGTTAGTTTCTTTTTGGCAAATATCTTCATTATTCTTATATCACAGATTCTCTAACACAAACCAAAAACTAACAATGTTATAAAAATCAATATTGCTGAAATCAGGTGGAGGAGTCAGAACTAAAGGTGAAAATCTTTCAGACTTCATTCTACTCAGTGCTTATTAGCTTTGCGGTAGAGAGGCCTGGACGAAACAATAGTATTTTAAAGTCAGAGGAAATTTTCTTTGCATGCGTAGGTCAGGTCAGATTCCTGTCCCTTTCTTGCTATTGTTATACCTCAGTTTTCCAACTATGTTGTCAGGATGTAAGCCTACCTTTTAGGTCTAGGAACATGCAACGGATGGCTTCTCTGCAAATATGATGATACCGTTTGATGACAACCAGGTGATTCAACTATTTTAATATCAGTTTGTTTCTTGAATATATCTTCTTTTCTATTTTTTTCCCTCTCTCATATTGCTATATTAAAAAAAGAACAAAACTCCCGTTCGAACACAACAATTATTTGAAACCATTTTCCACAGAGCAAGAGAATACTTTATGTAGTAATGACTAGCAAGCCGTGTTTTAATGTTCATGTGACTGACGCAGTGGTTCACAACAGTTCCTCTGGAACCGTTCTTGCTTCTTGCATTATAAGGCCTGTTCAAAGAAGGGAGCTGAAGAGGGAAAGTTGTTTTTTTTCTTTTCCCTCTCATATTGATGCAAAAGGTATGTGGCAACCATATAAACCTTAGGTGATTCAGTTATTACTACGCTCTAATTACTGACCTTAGACTTTTGTGTGACATAGAATAAAGTTCCCAGAACCAGATTTCTTAGCTTTTTGCAAGGCCCAGTGTTTTGAGCTTTGTAAAAAAGTTATCATTGACACTCCAATAAATGTAAAATTAAGTGGGGACTTGGTTTATATAAAATGCTATTTCTATCTGGATAATCATTTAGATATGTGACCCTCTGTTGTGACTACAAAGTGGGCACATGGCAGTAGTTGGTTCTGGGCCCTCTGGAGACACAGTGAAGCCAATTTGAATGTTAACATTGGCTGGGAAGAAAGAGAAACTATCTTTTGGTGTTCCTTAACACTTAATACTTAGACTTTTTAAAACTTATCCTTTTGTTCGTTGATTATAACTGGCACAGGAAATTGAACTATGGTCATTTCTTCTGTCTCCATTCCTGGTTTTCATATAAGAACTCAAATGTTGGTATGAAAACCTGACAACTGTAATAACTGAAATAAGGAAAACAGCCAACATTCACTGATTATGTACTAATTCCAGGTATCCTAAGTTCTTCACATGTGTTGTCTTTGTTAGGTGATTCATTAGCGTGGGCTATTTTGGCCATAAGTGACAGAAGCCCAATTCTAATAGTTTTGAATGTAAAAGAGGAGGGATTGTAGTTGTATCAAGTAAGGGAAAATACCAAGAGCTGACGTGCTTCCGGCATGGCCATCCCAGGGCTCATTTGCTCTTTCCATCTCTCATTTTTCCTTGCCTTTCTCTGTGCTGGCTTCGTTTTAAGGCAGGCTTTGTGCATATGGTTTCTGCTCAAACACATCTAGTCTTTTATCCTAAAACTTTAAAAGTTAGGGCTTCTCTCTTCATAGCTCTATCACAAGTCCTATACAGGTTACCTATTAGATTAGCTTGCATACTGGGTCCTGAACCCATCCTTGTGGCTAAGAGGATAAAGTGCTTTTTTGTCTAGGGCATGGTCCTGTGGTTATCACTTGTTTGAAAATGGAGGACCAATTATTTCCCACATAAGAACATGGGGTCATTTTGTTTTGTTTTGTTTTAAAGAGAACATAACCAGGCAGGCCAGAACAATCGATATCCATGACATAGGTGCAGTATTGTTTTCCTAGTTTACAAATGTAAGAACTTTGCCTCAGATCACGTAGTAAATATATTGGAGAAGTGGAATATAACCCCATCTGTTCGATTCCAAAGCCCATGTGCCCACAAAGGAGGTATCGAGGTTGAAAGTAGAAGCTAGATTTGGAAAGGGTGGGTATGATTCTTGGCTCCACCACTTAGACAAGCTTTGCGGCCTTCATGAAACATTAGTCTTTTCAAGCCTCAATTTTATTTCACATAAAATGGGGGGTAATAGTTTTATTTACTTTGTAGTGTAATTGTGAAGATTAGGTGATATAAATGGATAGACTACTTTCTGCAGTCCTGAAACATTAGTGCTCAATAATTTCTGATTATTATTATAGTGTTTTATTTTGTTTTTAAATTAACTACACAACTATGATTGAAAACACCAATTGTTCTGACTTCACTTTTATTTGCTGGTTTACCCCAAGTGCAAATTGGATTTATAAACCCAAACCATCACCTGATTAAAATCCCTAATTTCTTCCATTTCTTAACACAGCCAATTCCATATATTTAATTTTCATATTTTTTTACATTTATTGTATTTAATTTTTTACATTATAATATTATTTTATGGTCTGTTATTACTGTTTAACTCTTTTATTATTACCTAATGAAGTGGTAATTTTGTACAGAAAGGGAAACATTTTTCTGACTCTAACCTTCATAGTACTTAGAATCCTGTATAAATTATATACTCAGTAAATATTTGTTGATTTTGTTGGTTTTTTAATACTTTGAATTTTAAATTGTGTCTTGAAAGACCATCCATAGGGAATTAGCAGGGAAGGCGTGATTCCCTTTTCCTGAGTTGCCTAGGTAACTGCAGGTTTGAGGCTGGGACTGGACATCAGATACCGGCCATCTCCGGGAAGGGAGAGTATGAGCGCTGCCCTGCTCCCCACACAAAGGCACGTGAGCCAGCAGAGAAGATTCCTTCCTGGGGGCCATTCACCTCTCCTTTCTCATCTATGTCATTTTCAGATAAAATTATGGCAGCAGGGTGAGAATAAAAAGTTTTTTTAGCAAATAAAAAACCCCCCATAAACTTTGGACTAAACAAGTGGGTTCTCTAAATTGTTTCAGTACTTCGCATTGCCCAAGCGCCAACTGTGGGCTTCATTTATTTGAGATGAAGAAAATTAACTTTATTTATCTGATATGCAGTAGCTATTTAGCAAGTATCACTTTACTAACCACCAATTTAGCCCACTTCCTTTGCAGATAATTAAAGTTTTGGGTATAATGGGAGTTTCTTGAATATGGATTTACTATCAGTAAAACACAGGGGAGCTGTTTTCAGAGTAAGGTGAAATTTAATGCCAGAATTTCAATATTTAAATGTCTTAGAGATTAGGCTGTAATGATAAAATAAAATATGATATGCATATAGGGTGTCTGTATATAAATGTAGAAAACTCTGTATATAATTACATAGAGAGAACATCTCTAGCAAGTGATAATTTTAAACTCCTTAAATGTTACAAAAAATTAAAACAGCATAGTTAGAGTAAGACAGTGTTTCTTGAGTCTTGGCTATAGACTATTCAAAAAGGAAGCACACGTAGTTGAGGTTCGTGTGCAAAAGAATCATGGAAGGCCCCTTGACATTTGCTTTCACCTAATTTGGTCCTCTCATCTGAAGAACAGGCTTGGATAGAGCCTTATGCTTAATTATTTAAACTGATTTTATCTATTTTTTTAAGGGGCTTATTACAGCAACCTGGTCAACATTCAAGGTCACTTACTCTTTTCATGTCATAAGACAGTTTGGCCACTTTATGAATTGGTAGCATTTGGACTCACAGCCTAAAGGCTAAAATGCCTGTATCTTTTAACCTACATAAGATAATAACGATTCCCTCTATATTTACAGATTATTTTCTTTACAAAAGTAGTAACACTCAGTAAACAAGAAAGTGCTGCTAACATTTTGGAGTTTTCAACTAATTCCTCAGCAAAGAAAATGCACTGTGTCCCCGTTGTATTTAATATAAAAATAAGAGGAACATCTTGGAGACAGAAGTGATTTTTCTAGTTGGTACCTACATGGAGATGTATTGATTTCTATTCATAATACTTGTTTCTGCCTACAGTTGTACATTGTGTCCAGGGATTTAGAAAACAGAGCTTTTAATTCTTTGTAAATAGTAGCATTGTATGAAAGGTTTCTTTTTTCTTTTTTTTTTAACTGCAGCTACAAAAAATATTGTGCACATTGGTTTAAAATGAATTGACCTTTGTTTCAATGAGGGCGGTGTGTTACTTGTTATGGAGTGACTCCATTTGCCCATGCAAATAAGCACAAAGCCAGGATATTATCAGGCAATGGCAAAATTAAGAGGTAGGTCAGATTTAATGGAAACATCTGTCATTAACCCTTTTACAGAAACTGCCTCAGGGAATCCTTGCAGATAAAAGCTATGCTAAGCTATCTTACCTTGCTTTACTGAGCTGCAAAGCGTTGGCAGTCATAATGTACAAATTATGCTCAGAGGATTTACTTGAAAGAATGGCACATATTAGAATATATGGAAGAAAAAAAAACAGGCTTATTTTATGTATTTTTCTCTTTAGCGAAATTTCAAGACTACTACTAGTTTTTAGATTTTACACCAGCAAACTTGTTCTCTGCTGTTTGCTACATTATGTCATTCCAGAGAATGTCCTCTTTTTATTAATACCTGAATTCACAAATGAAATATTTATATATCATTTGGAAATATAGAAAACACAAAATTAGAAAAAAAACGTATCTGTAGCTTCACATGGTAATACATTTTTGCCTGTGTTTTGCCATGGTAATGAGAAAACCTTCATTTTGTTAACTAACCATTTATTGAAAATAAGTCAACTTGTGAAAGCTTAACAATCATTTGGATGCCATATATTTTTGTTGTTTTAAATTATGAGTTACTAATAACACAAATGTATATGAGTCAGTATGCATTAGCAATGAAATTTAAAACCCAATTTTCAAAGATTACAAGTCAGATAATAAAATGCACTTGAAAAAAGTTTTTTAAAAAATTTATGTAAATGAAAACAAAATGTTAATGATAATTTCTTAGTAGGTAAGGAGGTTGGAGGTGAGGATCCCTAATTGTTTCCATAGAAAATATTAACCTAAAAAAATGTGTCTAATGCTTTCATTATATTTGTCTACAATATAATTGCCCTAAAATACTTTGCCTTCCTTTCTCTTAATATTTTTTATTTTCACATTTACTTTGATTGTAATATTTTATTAATTACTTCTTTACATGACCATTTCTATCTTTTCCTCCTTAACTATGTCTTGGATATCATTCTGATGCCAATTTAGCCTGGATTTGTTTTTCTCTTTTCTCCTTCCTCTTTTTTAAAAAATCTTTTTGATAGTATGATGCACAGAGTAAAATGTACCACTCTTTTGACTACTTTTTCTTCTAATTTTAAGCTCATCTAAGTAAAAAACACTGTGAAATGAACAAAGTGCCATTCACTTTCTCTTTTTTAGGACTTTTTTTCCACGGTGCCTGACCACTTTCCTTTGAGTAGGAGGGGCGCACAAAAGTTTGTGGAAGCTAAATGATGAATCTTATTACTATGCACCTAAGTTCTTTAAATTCGTGGGACTGAATGTGGCTGAATTATTCTGAATGTTACTACTTTGAACAGATTAAGGGGCAGGGTATAGGATGAAAGATAAATAGCACAATCATGTATATTGATCTACTTTTAAAGAATCCAGTATTCACTTTGTGATATTAAGCATTAATATGTTTGAAAACTATTGTTGGCTTAAAGAAAAATAGAAAGGAATCTTAAGCTTCAAACAAAGAATTAAATGAACTTGAAACTATTTTAGGCTGTGTTACAGAATTCACCTGTACACCCATATTTATCAGGAATTAGCATTTTATTTCAATATAAAAAATATCTCTGCTGCATTCTATCAATACACATCTGTCCATCTTTGTGAACTCCTCAAAGATGGGGATAAGTCTATCTGCACTGATTTATGAAGCACTCATTTCAACAGTATACACAATTAGGCACCTAATTAGTGTGGTTTTGAAATGACAAATGGTTTCATGCACTAATAATACTTCCATTCAGTATACAACTCTCCTATGCTCACAGAGGTATGGCATAAGGACATTAAAAAAAGTGGCCATGTGACCCTAGAACTGATCAAAGGATAAAGAATTTTTAATGCCATCCCTTCCTCCCAGTTCGCAGTGAGTGCTGTAGGCTCTTGGTCCCAGAGGTAAGTCTGACCTGCTTAGCTAACTGGAAAATAATGCAGACTTCGCTGGATGTCAGCTACCTTCAATCAGCTCACAGGAATGTGGCATCTGCCAATAAAACGTTGCCTTTCACCTACTTAAATAAACCATGGTGCCTCAAAGGTTTCATTGTATTTAGTACTTGTTTCCTCGTTTATAATATTCTTTGCATCTAATGGCTTGTCAAGATGTTTTGGGATATTAAAATTTGGCTAGCATGTCTATTTTGAAAGAAACTTTACCTTTTTTCATTTTTATCAGGATTTAATGATTCTCCTTTAAAGAACTCTTTTTGTGATTAAATGCTCAGAGCAAGATCTGTCAGTCATCAAACATCATGTTCCTGGTTTGCAGACAGGAAACACCATGCATTGAAAAGAAAGTATATGCTATTCAGAGTGGTAAAATGAGGATTTATCTTTGATCTTTGCAACTTTTATGTTACAAAGAGAGAGCTGTGCAATTCCCTCTCTGATTTTTAATTTGAGGCAAGACATTGACTTTTCTTTTCCTAATCCCAGGGACCATTGACCTGTAACTTAGAGACCCCTGTCAGTTAGCTGGGCTGCTGAGGACCTTTGCCACATTTTCTTTCTCTTTGATAATCAGGACATGAATCCTTGGTGTCAATCAATAACTGCCTCTTTCTTGAAGGAGTTATCTGAAGGAGAAGAAGCAGTATACCTGACTGATGGGCCTGTTTGGCCTAAATCTAGATTCTTAGGACGACACACTCTCCTGTTGCAGATTTTACCCCCAAACCAAAACGGTTCATTGTTATGCTGACAGGCTTTCAGAATGGTCTACTGGAATTATCTTTTTAGTCTCACTTTTTGAAAGATTCATATTATTAAATTGGCTTCTAGAGTATAGACACATGGGTCAGAATTCAAAAAGTATTAAAATGTGTACAATGAAAAATAT
This sequence comes from Pteronotus mesoamericanus, assembly GCF_021234165.1. Lineage (NCBI taxonomy): Eukaryota > Metazoa > Chordata > Mammalia > Chiroptera > Mormoopidae > Pteronotus > Pteronotus mesoamericanus. Next base: position 20,393,857 of record NW_026555310.1, read on the forward strand.
TTCTCCCATTCCCGTTCTATATTTACCTACCCAGTTTCCACTCCCCTAACAGTTGAACTGGTAACTTGTATGTTCTTCTAGACTGTCTTTTATTGCCTGATCCTCTTTAATAGGTTGTACCTATTCTCCCTTTGACAATTTATACATGTCCATGTTCACTTGATGTTCATAAAGTGTCTTACTATGACGTGACATTTAACAATGTGCATGTTGAATCTGGGTACTTTTCGCTTGGCTTTGCATTCATCTTTCCACTTATGTTTTGAAGAGAAATTTCATATTTTCTTTGCTCTAATTCTGGTTGCCAGGATGGCTGAATGCCATTCCTGGAAGGGGTGTGTGTTAGAGTTGGCACAGACAGAACAACTGGCACAGGAAAAGGAAACCATTCCTGTGTCAAGGAGATTTATCTCTTCATTATTTTAAAAATTATTATTTTTACCACCATTGAGCATTTCTTGTGTGTGACCTGTGTCCTGAGTACCATTTTAAACAAAGAACAGGCATGTTCCTGGGTAATGCCCAAGGAACTCCCAACTGGCCATGTTGGGACTCTAGTATTTTGGTAGCCAGATATTTAGCAATAAGTAGAAAACAGTCTAGGACAATTGTTTTCAATCTGTATTCCGAGGAAGGCTGTAGGGTTTTTGTAGGTGACCCTGTGGTCAGATAGTAAGGGGAAGGGGAAGGAACATAACCCTACTGCTTTCATCTCTTTTGCAAATTGTGTTCTTGTGAGATTTCTAGTGAAGAATTATTTCAATGGCTTAAAAAAAGAAGTTTGAAATTCACTGTTCTCAAAGAATAACTACCTTAGCTGGAGTCAAGAAACCGTATTGTTTAGTCTGGCTGTGCCTCATTTTCAATTCCATATAGCATGGGGTTCAACAATCGAATAAGAACAAGTTGTAGCTCACTTTGCAAAACTAATACAATTTTGGAAAGGTTGAGTACAAATGTATGTTATTTAACAGATTTGCACTTTTCATGCATTAGAGAAAGTCATGTTCAGAGGGATTCCATAGGCAATTTTTTGAAAAGATAAGGATATCTTTGTAAAGTGAATACACCCTATTTTACATTGGGTTTGAGTATTATTTTTTATATTTTCTTTAAGGGAGTAACATGTATTGAATAAGAGAGACCTCAGTAGCATTGACTTCCTAAATTACCTGAAAGATACAGTATTAGGTATACAAATATCAGAGGAAAGGAAAGAAGTAAAGGACCAAAGGAAGTTTTATTTACAAATGTGTAAAGTTTTATAGAAGTAGGGGAGGAAACCATAGCAGCAGAAGATGATCTAGCAATATATATAATTTGGAGATGAGAGAATGGAGAAAGATGATCTAGTTTACTGAAGAGTCTTTACTGAGAGTTTGATGACTATGTAATGAGGAATTGAAAGACACCTATGTAAATTGTCTTTGTTGCTTAAATTTACTATTTGGTTACAAATTAGAGATAGTTATTACAGAGTTATAATGATTAAAACATCAGCATGTTCTTAAAATGATTACTTTATATTCTGAAATCAGTTTAATCTATGTAATATCTAGTTGAACTTTATATATTAAAGTATGACTATAAAAATGATGTTTCACAGGTCACTGTTATTCAATAAATGATTGCTGAATTCTAAATATCAGATGCATCCTAATAATTCCCGTAGTACTAGCTGACTTCAAATTCAATAGCGAAAGGGTTAAGAATCAAGATTATGTAAAATTAGAAAACTGGTATTTTAAGTTTAAATTAGAGGTCTGTCCAGAAAAAGTCAAGCCATTGTTAATAGTGAGAACAGTTTGCATGACATCAATGTCACCTGGCAGCCAATGAGAGTGGACTGGAATGCCCATGCATAAACAATGATGACTTCACTGTACTAGCCAGTGGTGGCAATACATGCCCATTGAATGAGCAAGTGTACTGTGTGGCCATCACATTCAAAATGACTGAGCAAGTAGAACAATGGATTTGCATCAAATTTTACATAGAGCTTGAGCATTCCTCTGCAGAAACTATTTGGATGATTCAGAAGGCAGCAGCTGTGGGCAGCTGGTCATTGGCAGCTTTGTTAGGACAACTCGCCCACTCATGAATGACATCTCGTGCAGAGTTTTTTGATGTAATATCAAATCACCCAGGTGACTCAGCTCCTTAACAGCCCAGATTTGGCACCCTGTGACTTCTGGCTTTTGCCAAGACTAAAATCACCTTTGAAAGGGAAGAGATTTCTGACCATTGATGAAAGTCAGGAAAATATGGGGCAGCTGATGGTGAGTCCAACAAAGGATTTTGCAGAAGAGACACTGGAAGAATTGTGTGAGATCCCAAGATGCCTACTTTGAAGGAGACTGAGGCATCATTGTCCTATGCCCATTTCTTGTATCTTGTGTCTTCTTCAGGAAATATCTCTATTTTTCATGGCAGATGGATGGATACTTTCTGGACATACCTCCTCATGTAGTCAATAATGCAGTGTGTATGACAAGTAAATAATACCAGAATGACACATGAGGTTAAATATTACGATCTTTTTTATTATTGGTATGGTGGTATTAAATATGCTGAAGGCAATATGGGCAGAGATCATCCATGTTGCAATGTGTATTTTTAAAAATGTATTTCTCTCAGACTGGAACCTGAAAAGTTGAAAATCATGTGTAAGTTTTTTTTGTTTGATGCAATTTCTGGTATCGTTTTTGTAATAGCTTAGTAACAGTTTCCTCGTTTTCTAATTCCTTTTAAACTCTGATTTCCGTCCTCACAGGTAAGACATGACTTAATGGGGTAAATGGTAGACTTCTGGGCATCCTCTGTGTTGAGGTGCAGGTAGAACAAGGTCAGGTGGTGAAAGACTGCAGAAGGCCTAAGGGGCAGGAGAGTCAAGCAAGAGGCATTCTTAAAGCCTACAGGGGCAAAGAACGGACAGGTTTGTGGACCAGTTTAAATGCTCAAGAGATGTTAAAGAGATTGAGGCCAGAGTACAGGCCACTGAACCTGAAGTTAAATGGATATTGGCACCTTGAAGAAATGAGCTAAACAAAAAGGTAGGAGCGGAAGCATTTGCGATGGTTTTACCATGTCCAAGAGATAAGTAAGAAGAAATAGGTCCTAGCTTGCAGGCAATGTGGTTGTTGGTGAAAGGAAAAGGAAGCTAGAAATAAAGGAAGCTGGGTCATTTCTGATAATTTGACTATTTTACCATTATCTGTGTGTTTTAGTGCTGTTTATGACAAGTAAACTCCCTTAGAAGGCAGTTCTCTTCTCTTCATAATTTTTATTAGACAAGTCTGGAATGGTTGGCCCTTTTTCTTTCCAAAGACTTTTAAACAATTTGCTTGTGAGTTTTTACCTTTTGTCTACTGTTTTAAATGTTGAAAATTACTTAAATATATATCTTCATATTGAGCCAGCCTTTCATCCTGCAATGAATGCCATATGGTTATGGTACCTTATTCTTTAATTTACTCTTGAGGTCTGCTTGTTAGAATATTACTTCTTTATTTTGGAGTGAGTTTGATCTATACTGGCATGTGTGTGTGTGTGTGTGTGTGTGTGTGTGTGTGTGTGTGTGTACACTACACTGTATTGGTCATGCCTTGTTATCAAAATTGAACTAACCTTGTAAAAGAACTATGAGTCCTTACTCATTTTAATGTTTTGGGACTGTTTAAACAAGTGAAAAATGTATTATTTTGAACTTAGTTTCATTGGAACCAATATAAAAGTACATACTATGTGGGTCAGAAGAAAAATCTACCTGTGTCTGGCATTTTTTAGAGATGGATCTTTAACAGTCTTCAATTTCTTCAATGGCCATTGGCCTATTAGGCTATCTATCTCTTCATTATTTGGCAGTTTATCTTTAAGGCAATTATTGTTAGGATATTTCTGTATATTTCTGGCTTAGGAGCAGGAATGAGTGAAGAAGGAATTTATGATAAAAACTGTCAGAGGAATTATGTAATTAAAAAGTTATTCTGGTAGAAGGAGTGATGGCATTAATGTAATTGGAAGGGCCAGAAATAAGCAGAGACATCTATTTTTTTTTAACTTGAGAGGAGGAGGTAAGGATGGGCAAAAATAAATTCAATTTAGAGATGGAAGAAAATTGTTAGTTAAAAGAGAAGAGGAAGGAAGCATACATTTATCCATTTATTCTCTGCCAGGCATTGTGCAGTGTGTTACGTAGAAAGAGTCACACTTAATCTTTATTCAGCCTTATTAAGCAGGTTTTATTCTCTCTATTCTATAGGTAAGGCCACAGAGAAGTTCAGTAATTTGCCTAAAAATCACTTCTGGAAATTGTGAATCTCTTATTAGTATCTACTCAATATGATTACAGAGCTTTAAATCAAAATATTTATTTTTATTTCCTGTGATTGGGCAAAATGTGTCTACTATTATGCTTTTATACCTTTATTTGTGCATTTTTTTCTCAACTACATGTAGACCTTACATGTATTTAAATATACAAGCATAGTTTATAAGATTAGGTGTATATTTATATTATACGATTAGGTATATATTTATATAATTCATATGAGTAATTATGAGTAACTTCTTCATATAAGGATTTAACCTAGAAGTAGTCCTCTCTAGATTATGTTAATGTAAATAATAATGATAAGAGCTTCATTTATTGAGCAACTACAGTAGTCCCTCCTTATCCACGGGGGATCCATTCCAAGACTCCCAGGAGCAGTTTGGAACTGTGGATGCTACTGAATGCTACATACACACCAATGATGAAATTTAATTTATAAATAAGGTACAGTAACAAATTAACAATGACTAATAATAAAATAGAACTATTATAACAATATACTATAATAAAAGTTAAGTGAAAGTGGTCTCTTGCTGTCTCAAAATTGCTTACTGTACTATACTCATCTTTTCCCTGAAAGGCAGCGCTTTACAGCGTCTCTTTGGCATATTTAAATTGCCAGCATCACTGCTCTTGTGCTTTGGGACCATTATTAAGTTAAATAAGGGTGACTTGAACACAAGCCCTGCACTCCTGTGACTGTCAGTGTGATAACCGAGATGGCTACTAAGTGACTAACTGGTGGGTAGGGCATGCAACACAACTATGCTGGACAAGGAGATGCTTCCTGTCCTTGGGTGAGATAGAGTGGGATGGGTCAAGATAGTACTCACGAGGACATGCAATTTAAAAGTTACGAATTGTTTCTTTCTGAAATTTACCATTTATTATTTTTGGACTCTGGTTGACCACTGAAAACTGAAACTGTAGGGCAAAACCACAGATAAGGGGGGACTGCTGTTTGTTCTTCCTGACAATTTGCATTTTTTATATTTCTGATCTCACAACAATAATAAGAGGCAGAATTGTTATCAAGGTTTTTATGGAGGAACTTACTGAAGCTTGCAGAATTTCAGAAACTCACCTTGGGTTCCATTGCCAGCATATTGCTGACTGGGCATTCAAATCCAACTTTAAAGAACTGTACCACTCTGTAAACAGATGTGATTTCTTTTGTGGTATTTATTATCTGTAGAAATTGTTTAGGACACCCTTTTCTTTTCCTAGAAGCTACTCTAATGATGGCTGCTTACTTTCCAGATTCAGCCATGCGAATCTTTGGTTGTTACAGGGTTTTTTATTATGACTCTACTAAGTACATATTCTTTCCCTTTGATAGTCTATTTAAACAATAAAAATAAAACAAAAAAAAAAGACCCTCACTTTTATTTTGCTGAAATGGCTAGCCAAGTACCATGCACAGAGTATACACTCACCAAATGTTTGTTGATGGTGCTCATGATCCTCTGAGTAACGCATGCCTACTCAACAGGACCGAAGAAACCTTACACCTGTTTATTTGTACAAAAATGAAAAATGTAGCATTTGAAAAAAATCCTGGGACCATATGACTGGTGATTTTTCTACTGGGTAGAAAATAATTCAATGTAGACTTTGGAAAATTCACATTTCAAGAAACTTCCAAGACATTGGTATGATCATACACAGTCACTCACTTATCCACTCACTTTTTCTTGTTCCCTTTCACTTCTCTGCCTTTGCGCCTACTGCATGTGAAAGCATTGAAAGAAAATGAGAATCTTAAACTCATAAACATACCTGCTTACCATCTGGCAGGCATCCCAGCAGTCTGGTGATCTCCTTAGTTATCCAGCAGATAGTAGAAAAACAAGAGTCCTGTGAAGATTTCACATGTTGCCATATTCCTGCCAGATGGTGATTTGTAAAACATGGACAAATTGCACTGGCTCCACTTCCCTCCGACAATCACAACAGAAACACTGTAGCGATGGTGTTTAATTTGAAAGCAATTTCAACTGAGTAACTTTTAAGGTATAAACATCTAAAAATTATCAAGATAAAATGTGTTATAATCTCTGGAGACGTGGTCCTTCACAAACCTGCTATTTTTTGCTCTAGTACTTCTAGGATTCTCTCTTAAAACAAAAAAAATCTATGGAAGGTTGGGGAATGTCAACCTCATGGGACATTTGATTATTACTTACTGATTCTTTGCCACAACATGATGTTTTTCTGTTATCTAATGATGGGCCGCAGGACTAAAAATTATACTGACAAATTTACCAATTGGGCAACTTAATTCACATTGAAACATGAGGAACTGAGTCTGGGTAGAAGCAGGGAATTCTACTCTCTAAGTGTTAATAACACCATAAGTACTTTTAAACTAGGAGTTTCCTACTTGTTCAGTTCTTTGTGGTTGTCTACACAATACTCACATCACTAGTCAGTTTAGATGAAAAAATGTCAAACAAGCCATTTAGCATTAAGTAAATAACCTACCAGATTGTGTTTCTACCTTTTTCAACAAACTTTGGTCTCAGAGCCTATTTGGCCAGAGAGGGATGGCTTGTCGATTCCCTCAGTGAGTCAGAAGGCCAGCTGAGCCTAGCCAACTAACAGTGTTTGGTGATATTTAGGGGAAAAGATAAAAACAGATAGTCAAGTCAGCATCCCCCGCGCTGCAGTAGTTAAATTTCCTTAGTAGTTCTTCTTCTCCGTAAGGGATGCCCTGCCTAGTTTCTTCTTGATGATATAGATACAAACATTTTACATCACTATATATATATATATATATTTTTTTTTTTAGTAAGAGCTTTATTGCCTTGGCTGGGTAGCTCAGTTGGTCAGAGTGTGGTCCTGATGAACCGGTTTGTGGATTAGATCCCTGGTCAGGTCACATACAAGAATCAACCAAAGAAAGCATAGATCAGTGAAACAAAAAATTGATCTCTCTCTCAAAAAAATGATTAACAATTTTAAGAAGAGCCATATTAAGATATAATGTGTGTGTATATATATATATATATATATATGATCTCCAGTTCACTCATATAAAGCATATAATTAAATTGTTAGTATATTCACAGAGGTATGCAAACATCACTACAATCTCTTTTAGGATGTTTTCATCACCCAGAAAGAAATCCAATATTCCTTAACAGAGACTCCTCATTTCTCCCCCAATCCCACAGCCATAGGCAACTACTAGTCTATTTTCTCTCTGTAGATATTTCTATTCTGGACATTTAAATTAAATGGAATCTTTTAATATGTGGCCTTTTGTGAGTGGCTTCCTTCACTTAGCATTAATGTTTTTAAGGTGCATCCATGCTATGTGTCAATACTCCATGTCTTTTTATTGCCAAGTAATATTCCATTGTATGGATATAACATAATTTTTCTCTCCATTTATTAGATGATAGGCATCAGGCTTGTTTCCATCTCTTGTGGGAAGGTGGCTATGAATATTTAGGTACAAGATTGTGTATGTATATATATTTTATCTTTTGGGAATATACCTAAGACTTGAGTTGCTGGGTAAGTAGGTAGCTCTATGTTTTACCTTTTGAAGAACACAAGGACTATATTAGTTGTAACTCCCTATTTTGTACAGGTGAGAGACATAGTTGTACTGTAAAAACACTGAATTTTTATAATTCAGCATTGCAATCCTTATTCTAGAATTGAGAATGAGCATTGGTTTTAGAATTAGACTTACCTAAATTTGAATCCCAATTTCACCACTTTTGAACTCTGGTCTTAAGTATATCGCTTACTACATCATAATTTCATTCTGACATCTGTAAAATGAAGATAATAACATAACATTAATTTTGCCTGAAGTTTGTGTGCATTGTATGCAATGATGTATCCAAAAGCAGCTGGCAGGTAGCACATTGATGATGAGATAGTAACTTTCCAATAAATGCTATTTTCTTTTGATTTTTTGCTTTTGCTTCTGAGTACCTGAGGTGTAGGGATGGACTTAAGGAAAAGCTTGTAGGTATGATTTAGATACTCATGTGAGGGCCTCCTTGGCTGATTGAGAGGATCCCTGGAGAAAGGAATCACGATTTTATGTTTACTCTGTAGGACTGTATTGAGAATTAAATAGTCAGAAAACAAAATACTGTATACAAAGCATTGCTGTAACTTAGGTTTGAAGAACTTAGTGTTAAAATGAGATTTTACTGGAATTCCTGTACTGTCGTGTCTACCACATTTTAGAACTTGGGCCTCACTCCACATGTAGATCATCTCATAAATAATTGACATGAGAAGGAAGTACGATTCTGAAGAATATATTTTTGTTTTAATTCAGCTATAATTGACTATACTATATAAGTTTAAGGCATACTGAGGAATAATTTCCAATCAGAGTTTCAAGGTGAGGTCTTTGCATAAAGAAACAAACAATCTGTGATTTGCAGACATATGGGCCCTTGTCCAACACAGAAGAGCAATGTCTACATAGTTCCATAGAAAAGATGAAAGCTCTTTGAAGGAGGTGTTATAAGTCATAAACATATACAGTCTTTAAGATGTCATTGGGGATGTCCTCCTGACTGCAGCATAAATTGAGCTTACTGTATATAATGACATGAGTGTTGAAAGATCATTAGCAAAGAGGATTTCATCATCTCCCCCCTCCTCAAAATGGAATACCCATGTGAAATAATTTTCTGTGTGCAAAACCTGGCCTTACCTGTAAGCTAAATCCTTTTGCTTTCATTGAAAGTTCATTTTCATTAAATTCACCTTCCTGAGGCAAAACTATTATTAAATGGCATGAAAATCTGTTAAAAGAACAGGAAAAAATATGTGCCTAGATTAGCCGGTTTTCTCCCTGTCCCATGATTTTAAAGTGTCCCAGGGAGGTTCAGATCAGCATAAATGGTGTGACCAGTGAAACTGAGATGTTTTCTTTTGCCATGTTGTTGGGTGGTCATCCTGCTGACCCTTTGAAATTCTAGAGGTAGTTGAAGAAACCAAGAACGTTTTATTCACACCTTTAAAGGGGAAAAGTGAAGGGAAGAAAAAAATATGAATAGGTTGGTAGATGTGGTTCAGATACACTCTTGTTTATTCTTAAATTCAGATAAAAATTTTAAACCACCTTTATGGCTTTAACCTCCAAGTTTGGGCATCACTTATTAAATTTAACTTTTTAAAATAATTAACTTGCCTTTATTAATTGCATGCACTATCACAATTCTATATTTTTGAGTCAAGCCAAAGAGGGATATTTGAATTCCAATAATTATTTTAATTGAAATTATTAAAAGCACACTGCAATTATGATATCACAGATATTAATAAGCTTTGTAAGCCCTTCCTCGAGACAACTCATGCTTTCTTTTAAAACTAAATTTGAATTTCAACCCTAGATTACTTCATAGTGTCACTGTAAATTGATAACATCTGGAAGGAAGAAAAAAAGTTTGCCTTTCAGTCCTTTAGAACAGATTCCATTTCAAGCTCGCCAGAAAATTTAGACCTGCTGCAAGTTTAACTTTTGCATCAGTGTTTTTTTTTTTTTTTTTTATTCTTTCCTTGCCCACTCCTCCACTCTGGTTATACTTGTATTCTCCTCCCCTGCTCTTAAATGTGTCTATTACCCTCAGGCTTTGACCTTGGGCAGACTGTGAGCACAAAGTCATGTTATTTAGAGTGAAGTAACACCAGTAGTCAGGAAGGAACAATGTAGTTCAAGCCAGATAAAATAAATCTCTCATTTCCTGTCAAGGGACTGAGCCAAAAGCAATGATGAGAGACAGAGGGGGCAAACCGCACAACTCGAAACACAGACGCTGGGGATAGACACAACCACAGGCCTCCTTTGAATACAGACAACAAAACCAAAACAGCCAGAGTGACAGCAGACTCATAATAGCTGTGGAATAAACCAAAACATATAAAACAGAGGGGAATCTCTGCAACAACTTGGCCACAGAAAACACATTCAAATTGCATAAGTAGGGAATCCTAAGAACGAGACTGAAACTTGGGAGGGATTCCCCTGTACAGACCAGAGTTTCAGAGACACTGAAACACACCTGTGTAGCTGCCACTTTTGACCAAGTCAGCTTCAGAATGAAAACCATACACGGTGATTTCTGAGCATCCCTGTGCTCCACACTGAAATTTGAAAAGAGCCATAGGAACTCCCAAATTTAATTCAACGGATATACATAGCGGTTATCATTGTCCCCATCTGTAAGAAAGTTGACTTCTGAATGACTGCTGATTTAGTAAACAAATTCCAATAGTGCCTACCAGCTACAGGTGCTGTTTAAAGTTATTTCAAATATTTAATCCCTCTAATCCTTAAAACAACCCTAAGAGGGAGGCATTGTTGTACTCTCATTTATAATTGAAAAGCCTGAGGCACTGAGAGGTGAAATAACTTACAGTTAGTGGCAAGTTAGGGCTAGAGTCCCCATTGGATCCCCAGCAGCAGGGGTCCAGAGTCCTCTCTCTTAATTACTATGGTTTGCTGAATACGTGGCCATACAATGCTAGCATGACATTTTACAAATCTTAGTTGTTTGCAAGGCCTGCTCAGATTCTTTTGAAATCTATTATTTGTTTTAGAACCACAATGAGACTTCTGAATGCGTATGTCAAAGCCAGAGATATATAAAAAGTAGTGAGAGCGTGCTGCATTCATTACCAATGCTGAGTATGTTACTTTTGTCCAGAGCTCTTCCAAGGTGATTAGGAACTGAGAGTTCATTCATTCATTCATTCCTTCAACAAATGCTCATTATTGAGTGCTTACTACACATTAGGCACTGTGATGGGTGATGGGATGGTCTCCTGGCTGACACATAGTCAGTCAAAGATGCCTTTTAGGTCTAATAAGGTGCAGGAGCAGCAAGTCAAGAAGAGAGCAAATTCTCAAAGATGAATACTAGTCATATTTAGAGATAGAACATTTTTTTAACTCAGAATGAAATATTATTTAACTTTTGAATCAAAACATTTTGAAGATATCACAAAGGGATAGAAATATCCTTTAAAACACTGCCCACTTTGTGCCATAATGACAGTGGACATACGTACTTCAGAAAAAGAGGATACCTCATTGAGACGTTTCTAAGAGGTGGTAAAGTCTTGTCTTCTGTGATCCTCCTTGCCCCTTGTAGACTATAATAGGTAGAAGTATTTTGGCTCTTAAAATGCATATACTGTGCGTAATTCTATTGATGTACATAACATATTATATTACACTTATCTTTTAGATGTAGCAGAATTATACTATACTTAACTGCTAAATTAAGCTTCCAGAGTAAGGGTATTATGTTCTTCATCTTTGTTTTCCAGTACCTGTCATAGTACCTAGCACATAGAAATTACTCAGTATCTGATTTTTAAATGAATTAATAAAAATATTTTGTGCACACATATAAATAAGAGGCATGTACATGCACTTGTATATGTGTAATGTTGTGCAAATTGTGCATTGTCCAAGGCAAATTGTTCTTATTAAAGACAATGATTATTCCTTTTATAAAATAACAACAATAATAAAATAGATAATTTATTTGAACTTTTACTACGGAAGGCCTAGTAACACCTGCTTGCATATTTTTAGGATGGGTTATTTAATTTAATCCTTAACTTTAATAAATGAAGGATATATGCTTTATTATAAGGTTAAATTGAAAATGATGTAAGTGATGGGCCTCTTAAAGTATTATATAATTAAATTTATTCTGTTATGATTACTAGTGAAAAAGACACAGGAACATAAAAATATCCCCCCCCATTTCTAAGAAATAATAAAATTCAAGTTCAAGAGGTAATTGTAACTCACATGTATATCTTTATGACTAATTCTATAAAAATGTCCACATTCACAAAGAAGAAGGCTCATGTAGATCAGGACAGATTTGCTTTGGGCAATGTATGATGGTATGAGGAAACCTGTGCATTGTTAGAATATAGAAAACAAAGAAGTGCCCCACAGTGGACTTGCGGGACCTTTGCTTAAAATCAGTAGGAAAATTCTATTAGACCAATCGAACATATGCGGTTGGAGCAGAAGATTGCTCCAGATTTGTCGTGCTATATTTTGAATTAGAAAGTTATATTATGTAACTTTCATAATTGTTTTTTATAAATTTTTGTTTTATACAAAACATAATTGTTTTATAAAAAACATAAAATTTTATATGATATAAAAAATATAAAAATATAAAAACATAAAAATATATAAAATTGTTTTATACAAAACATAATTGTTTTTTATAAACTTTGAACTTCATTTTAAAAGGTAGGCATTTATATTTAGTATATATTTAGTAATCTGTTCATATATTATTCCTACACCAAATGTAGAATATTTGAACAAAATCAGAAAATTAACTCAGATGTTTTGAAATTTTCTACTTGATGCCCTCAATACTTGCATATGCAGGTGCCTGATAAATACTGACTAGTCTTTTGATTTCTGATATTTATTGACCTTTCAACCTCTCTGCGTTGTCTTCTGTTGACAGAAAGTAGAATTTTTGCTTAATCTAAGCCAGGGCATTTCCTTTAACCAAAAACAATTACTTCCTTTCTACAGGAAATGTAGGAACCAGAAGACCTGTGGAGACAATTCATCTCTTCTTTAGGTGGTTTGCAAGAGTGTGAATCTAAGGTCAGCTCTGGCTCTGGTGGAGAGTAATACAAATTATTTTTATATGATCCAACATTGGGTTATCCATTCCTATTTCTACTGTATTAATACTCATATTTAGGATATGGCAGTTAAACTTTGATAAATATTATGTAATATATTCTTTGAGAAACATGCTTGGTGAAGATTCTGTGTGCTTCCCCAAAGTGGAAAATGAAATTATTGAGAAACAAGGAATTACAATTCCCAGCACTGTATTGTTGCCATGAGTAAAAGATGAAATTCAAATTTAAAATATTCTCCATGTGGACAGATCATGATAATAAAGAGTACATTTAATTGGTGTAACTTTTTACTTTTCTTCATGAGGAAATGCCCAATGAAATCAAATATCAGGATCAAAACAGTTAAAAGGAAGTAATTTTTTACATAACACATAACTGCAGAATTCAATGGGGCAGATTATCATTGAGCAAATGGCACTATGTGTACTTTTTAAAAAGGTAAATCATTTTTATAGACATGGAGAATATTTTAATTATCCATAGAAATCCTGAGAAAGTTCAGTTAGTCAACTTCAAAACAGAACAATAGCTTGGTCAGGAAGAAGTATTCCAAATTTTTTTTTTAGCTTAGCACACTTGATGTATTATTGAACTCTAGATTTTACTGTGAATATTAGGAAATATTCAAGAAATACCAAAATAGGATAAATATTGCATAATCTGTTTTATCAGTTTTAACTGCATTATAACTACCTCATATATATGATACCAAAAAGATACGTACTGATATTATGCTAAAATTAAAGCATATTTATTATAACTAACAATAATACAAAGGCTTCCTAAAACTTGAATCCTTTGTTTATATGCCTTATTTGTGTTTGTGTTTTATCCCTTATTTTGTAATAAAATTATTTGTATTCAATTCTATACTGACTTTATTTCATGATATTTGAAGACATACTATAAAGGATTAAATGAAGTATTGGTCGATCACTTTAAAATACAGTTGAAGTGCTCAAGATTATATCTTGTGCATGATAGATGTTCAACAAAAACTTTAATTATTAATTTGGGGCTTTGACAAGAGGACCTGGTGCTATTTGTAGTGCAGTTAATGTTCATTTCGAAATTCAGTTCTAAGCAAGAGTTACAACTTATTATTAATCAATATATGGAATAAAGCAAGTCTTACCCAAATTCATCAGTTTGCCATTTATCAAAAAGACATTCTGATATTTAGGGGTAGTACTTTTAATCATTTACTGACTATTTCTGTATAGGCAAATACAGAGATTTTTATCTAAGCATGTTATGTAATTTTCACTTAAGCGTTTTGCTGTATCCTGAGTTTGGGCAGCAATTTTTTCTTTTACATATGTTTTAATTTTTATATGGATCTTTCAGTATTTTGTTCACCATTAGGCTCCTATCAATGTGAACAATTTGGAAGGTGACTTTTTTTCTTGCAGTTATAAATTCACAAGATTTGTTTAAGAACTTTAAAATATGTTGTTATGGTAATATATGTATATATAGAGAGAGAGAGAGAGAGATAGTAGAGTAAGAGAGAAAAAGATAGAGATAAAGATAGAGACATAGAGATAGAGATAGACATAGACATAAAGACATAGAGATAGAGATATAATCTTTAATCAAAAGAGCTCCAAATACTATAACAGTATTTCTTAAGCTCCAAGTTCATCTCTCCCTCTGCCTTCTGAATCCAAGAATTTGACATTTTTCCTGATATCTCTAGTAAGCAGTTCTCTGGAGTTTTTCATTTCAGTATTCTCATCTTGACAAATATTTTTAATGTTCAAGATAGAAGGACTGAAATTGTACACATATCTAAGATAGGTGTCACTCACAGAACAAGTATGCAGTGAGTCTTATGATATATAAAGCTATTTAGGATTCAGAAGCTAGGGAATCCCCCCTTATATATAATGCCAGGAGCATTAAAATTAATATTTGGGATGGTTCAGCTCTGGTTCCTTTATAGATATAAAAGTTTTCCTAGATGTCCAGGTTTTTTAGTTTAAGAAATATTAGTATACTTTCATGCCTGATAAGGGTGAAATATTCTTTAGAGTTATACTTAATTTATTTAATGTTTGGTATATTTTACAAAGTTTTTTATTTCCACCAATGACAAGCATTCCAAACAGTTAAGTGAATTTTTAATAAGTATTGCAAACTTATAGCTCAGTTAAATATTTAATACATATAGTAAAACATCAAAAACATTTCTTTTTTTAGTTATCAGAAAGTATTCATGTAGGTTATGAGCAACCAAGGGGCATAATGTCTTATGACAATATAATAATATTACTACGGTTTCATCCTTGCTACCATGTGCAAGTATTTACAAGGAATTTATGTTTGGTAAATTTGCTATCTTTTTTTTTCTTGGTGAAGTTTTATCACAAGCCATTTATAGTATAGAAATTAAAGATTCAAGAGTGTTAAGTAATTTGTCTAAGATCACACAGTGAGAACATTCGGACCTTGGATATTTTCAACTTTAATTTCTGATTATTTTTCTAAGTCTAACTGATAAGAAAGCACTTTTTAGAACAAAATTTTTCCCGCATGCTTGTCCTGCGGATTTGTCTCATACTATATGCATAGTTATGCATTCAACATCCACCATACAGTTATCACAGTGGTATCAAACATACGGAGATCATTTTATCTTCCTAGAAAAATATTGCTAACATAATCGAACCAGGACAATGCTATAGACTTGCCTGTTTGATCATATTTGCTCGAATTAAATTTTTAATTTAAAAAATTGTTATGTCTACCTACTTCCCATAAGATTAAGATTAGGAAGGTTAGGAAACAAGGGCTTGCTTCCATTGTAGTTTAGTTTCCTACAGCACTGAGCCACTTCTGGTCGGATAAAATAGGCAACTGATGAGAGTTTATTGATTAAATGAATGGCTTTTCTTTGGTTGCTTTAGTTTAGTGTGTTTAATACATTATCCTCCTTGTATTTATGTCTGTAGAAAAAAATACAAAAGATTTAAGAGGAGTAGGGGGAAATTAATGTGTGTGTGTGTGTGTGTGTGTGTGTGTGTAAAATTATACATATAGTGGGATTTTCATTGGCCTGAAAATGGTAGATTACTCTACCATCATTATTATATCCTGAAAAATATTTTATCATTTTTGCAAGCATTTGACCTTTAGCTACCTTAAGTGTATATCTTCTTTTTTTATTAAATATGAACTGTATCATATGTGTTAATATACAAGTAAGAATATTTTATTTTTAATTGATGTTTTTTGGTTGCAACAGTGTTGCCAGGATTTTTTTTCCCCCTGTAATCAATGAGTATAAAAGCCTTTTGCTTTGAACTGATCTCAGTATTACCTATCCAATGTTGACTTTAAAGAGACCTTGAACAGTCACCACTACACAATATAGTTTTAAAAGCTATTTGTTTTGGCTTGTTTTAGTCTAGCAATTGAGAAATTATTTAGTCATAGCCAATCATACTTAGGCACAGGAAAAATCATCAAATCATCATTTTTTTAAATCTCTGTGATTTTTCGGGAGGCTTCATTACTTCTGGGGATATAAGTGACTCATGTGTTGTGAAAACTCACAGTTTCCATGATTGCTCACTTTTTTGACTTTAGTGTTTACCGTTGGAAATGGTATTTTATCCTGCTAGGGGTATAAGAAGGGGGAAAGGCTCCTAAAGTCTATTTCCCAATAAAACAGATTGTTTAAGCTACACAATAAATACAGGTTATTTATTGGATCAGAAGAAAATATAATCAATAAGCTAATTTTTAAAAACTGGTATAATTGTGAGCATAACAATTTATAATTTTTAATTAATATAGCCACATGAAAATCATAGGAAGTTCTGTAACTTAGTGGAGGCTGATGTTATTGATACACAACTGTAAACAGGACTGAGGGGCTGTGAATATTGATGAAAATATTATAGCTTAGAAGACGTAGAAATAGTGGACAAACCAATTGCCATTCATTCTCTAGCACAAACCACACAAGAGTGAATAGTACAAATCTGAATTAATTTTAATTGGGCTTCAAATCTAAAACACAAAATTTCCTACCATGGATAGTGAATCAAAACTTTTGCTTTTTTGCTTCCTTTACTTGAAATATATTGGGCTCTACCTAGGCCTCTTTTTACTCTTTTGAACAAATACAAAGCAAGGTGGAGGTTGAAGTCCCAATTATGTCAATAGGCCTCAAGAATGTGGCAATCTTTGGTTGCGTAATTAATTTGTTTCACAAAAGGAAGAGCCCCCTTAGGATTTTTGGACCTGACAATGGAACTCCCCAAGCCCAGTCACATGTCACAGGACTGTGGTGAAAGGCTGCTCTGTGGGTCATTAAGAATCACAGCAGAGCAACTCCCTCTTGAGTTGGTTTCTAGAGTTGGTATTGTCACTGCTCCAGAAGGTAACAGGAAAGCTGGGGTGGGATGAATGTTCAGGACCACTGAATTCCAAGTCCTTGCCACTGACAGAGCTTCCTGGGAACTCAAGGCACATGTTTTGCTGTGAAGAAACCTTCACATCCACATGGTTTCTGGCTGAAAGAGAGGTTTATTCAGTGACTCATTTATATCTGTCTTCCTCTGTTAATTTTGGTAGAGTTTTGTTTTTGCTTCAACGAACTGTATGATTAAAGCTCTCTAAACATTAAGAAAATTTAAAAAATAGGGTTTTTTTTCCTATTTTGTATCTTCATTTCTACCCTTTTCTCCTTTGCTATCTTTTTTTGAGGGAAAGAGAGAAATGACTGGCTTCAGACAAGTATCCTAAAAATATTTACAACATGCATGATTCTTTATGCATTTAACATTCAAGTTTGTGTTATTACTTTTAGCAGTGTCCTGTGTAAAAAATTGCAGTAGATCCAATAATACTATCATTAAGTGTACATTTAAAACTATAGCACATAGTACCCCTAAAGTGGAGAGGTAGTGTTGGAAATTGCTAGACAGACCCTGATTAGTCTCTACTTTGAGAAAATATTTTAGTGGAGATGAATAAATAATTCTTGTAGTTACAGATATGTACAAGTACACATTTATGAGATGTAACATCTTTTCATAAAATTTTATATTTAGCTTTTGGAATAGAAATAAGATAAAGATGAATATTTTGAAAATTTTAAACTGAATATCACTTAAATGATATATTTCATCATATACTTCTCACTGCATTTTATATTTGCCAGCCTCCTTGACACTCCCCTGTTATAATTATGATCATGTATTGAAATTTTTTAAGTTATTATGGGAACAAGGTAGCTCCCTCTGTTGCGTAACTCACAGAGCTCTTTTAGCTGTAGTTGATTCATGGTAAGTTTTTATACCCCAATTCACAGAGTTATTGATTAAATTCATGAACTGTTGTTACCTTCTGTATATGGGAATTCCACTTGTGCTATCAATGGCAGTGCCAAGAAACAGGTTCTAAGATGGTTAATCTGTAGATAGCAACCTCTCTACTTCATCAGGATTCACTCTTTTGCTATCTATATGTCTGCTCTGTGTACGTGTATTTATGTTATTTATTTGAATTGTCTTAAGTGCATACTTGAATAGCTTGCAAGGGTCAAAGAGAGTTCAAATGATAGAAAAATGGTTTGTTTTTTCCCTTCCCCTCCCCGCTGTTGCTAATGCTAACTGATGAAGAGTGGAGGCAGTGTCCTACAGTTTAAAGAGGCAACCCTGCTCATTTGGAACGTGTGAGTGCCATTCTTGTGATATCCTCTACACAGTAATTCACAAGAGGGTGACTTTTTTATTGCTTTTACATTGATAACATGCCTTGTAAAGACTTACAGTTATTCTGCTGAATTTAAGAGAGATAAGAATGGAATGTGTGTGCTAATTTAAACATCTGTACATACAATAAAAGAACCCTTTATTATCAAGAAATCAGATCCTTTTATGCATTTACCGGTTTTAAATAACTTTTAAAGCTGTTGCCCAATATGTGACTACTTTATTACTTTTCTCAGTTTTCTTCCCATTGCCTTCCTGAAATATTAAGAGAAGGACTATGATCATAATATATATCACCAAATCTATGGTTTATAAAAATGACTTTGAGTCACATCTTAAAGCTGTTTGACTTGCCACAGCAGCAGGTTGCACAGCAAACGTTAGCTGCACAAGGACTGAGAGGAGTTGTCAATCAAACAAGGGTGCAGCTTACTGGGTATTGACTTTTTATGCAGTTTATCATTTACTTTGATAGAAACATAGTGCCTACATATAAAGGTGATTGGCAAATGTAAATATACAGACTTAAGAGATGTAAGATCGTAGGAGATATACCAGAGCAGTCCCAGCCAGTTACCTTGCAGAGTAACCCTGTCAGTGTACCGTCACAGTATTTACTTATTTGGTTAGCTACAGTAGGAGCATTTCAGAGTTTGAGTGCCCAAAGCTGTTCAGTAAGTGTAGTGTTGGAATGTTTAATGGCATTAATTATCATTTATACATGGAACTACCCTTCTTAAGACCCAGGAGGCAATGACTCACTGGGTTGTCATTAACTGTCATTATTGCTAGTAAAGTCAACTTCCTATTCATAAAAATAAAGAAAAATAATGGTGAAAAGCATGTCATCCTATAATAAGTATTTGTGTTTCTAACTAACTTATTCTGTGTTTTAGAATCCTATTTGCATTTTTGAAATATTGATACATCTCAATATATTCATCACTACAGTTTAAACCTTTTTAAAAAATTGTGGATGTGCATGTATTTGCGTGTATGTAAATTTTCCTTTCACTAAGGTTATCCTGGTATATTAAAAAAAAAACTTTCAAAAGATCTGCAGAAGAGTTTTGTTTTTGTTTTAACTTGATCATTTTTGAGAAGAACAGAGATCAGTTTGGAAGGCTAACTACCTAGAGACTGAAGCAAACAGTGGGCCAGACCAGAGCAAAACTCTCTCTAGCCTGAGGGTTTGGCATTGTTCAGTTAAACCGTTCACATTTGTGATGATTGAGGAGAAGGCAGTAGAGTAAATGGTTGTAGAAATTTTACTTCTATCAAGTTAAAATATCCTCAATTATATAGTTAGGGAGATGACTTTCTTTCTTTTATTAATAAATTATTTACACATTAGTGCCAGACGAGTTAAAAGACTGCAATTTATTTATTTTTAACCTAATATGCTTATTGCATTTTATTTGTGGTCACTATTCCTGGATGGGTACATGTAGTTTTGGTTTCTGTTACAAGAAGAAAAACTATTTCCATGGCTTCCTTCTATGCTGTTTTTTTTAATTGATATATTTCTTTGTTTTAGGGATGCTTGTACATTGTTATACCTGCAAATGATCCTGTAGAAAAGCAGCTTCTTTCCAATTTAAAATTTTTATTTGTAAATGTTTATTTTTAACCATTAATAGGCATAGAGGTTTGTGTGCTGACTGTGTGTATGTGAGCATATATGATAGGTTAAAGTGAAAACTGTGGTTGTTTTCACTGGTTATCATTTGCTGGCTAAATACATATACTAAGACCCAAGTTGGTAAAATCTTAAAAAGGAGAGGTCGCTAGGATGAGATTTAAGTTCAAGTTGCCAAAAGTAATTATACCACGTTTTCTACCCTGAGAGTCACTTAGAATCTTCTCACAAAGACCGCTACTGCCGTCAGTTAGTATTTTGTTAAGAACTCATAATTTTTCTAGGTATAGAGAAAAGCGTTGAAAAGAAATGACTGTGGTTTCAGACAGAAATATAAAACAGGACTTAGGAGACTTTGTGAGCTTACATGGTCAGGAGATGCTGGGGTTAGTGTTCTGTTTCATGTGGAGACCCACATTTAATATGGTCCTTGTTGAAACTTAAAACAGCTCTATTAGTAGCTTGATTGAGAAGGGGGAAGAGGCCTAGGGTAAACAAAAGTGTGCATTTTCAAGCAGCCTAATTGTATACAGAATATTTGCTTCCGCAGTTCCCTCTAATCCATCAAATAGGAAAACACCCAAATTTATTTTATTAAAGTAGATAAAATTGTTAGGTGAGTATAATAGTGGACCGAAAGGGGAAAAGGCATCTGTTTAACAATTCTCTATTGTTCAAAGGATCATAGAAGTTCTGTTCCTGGCCTGTCACATTCAATCAAGCCCCGTGAAATGCTGCTTGGAGAAAAGGAAGGAGGAAACTCTGTGAAAGGATTTGCTTACATGTTTTTTCAAAAATTCCTTTGGAGTGATGGTTCTGAGTCTCAGGGCCGGGGAGAATTCTGTTTTGTGACGTGAAAGAGTTCTTGGTTCTCCTTCACCCCCATTCCTGTCTTTGACTTTGGTACTGTCCAGGAAAGCACGTGGCAGTCGGAACTAATTGTAACTCACTCAGGAAGGTCTTCATTAGCACTACCACACATGGTTACCAGATGTGCTGAGAAGCGAGGGCGAGGTGGGCGAAGTGGGTGCAGCATCCAGAGAGGGGAGAGAAACCAGTAGCTTCACTGCAAACTTAATAATCTGCCTTTTGTTTCTCAGTGTATTGTGTTAGAGAAGTGAGAAGGAGAGTTTGGAAAAATGAAATACCCTCTCATTCACTCATTCTCTTGAAGCTGAACAGAATCCTTTGCTTTCTTCAAAATACCAGAACTTTCTGTAACTATCAATGTGTTGGAAATGTTTCACTTTCTCCATCAGAGTAAATAAAAAGTACCTGGATTTTCAGTTACGTTTTTTTAATGGTTGAGATTGACGGTCCTAAATTTAGGGTCTCTGAACAGAGACAATTTATAGAATTTGTAAATGACTTGTAAAAACATTTATCTGCAGATTGAAAATCCCAGCTAAGCATCCTTGAAAACAAGAGGACAAGGTTCTCTTCTATTTCTCGTTCTTATCTGAGTCAGGCATAGAGTGAGGTGGCATTACATGTCCTTTCATACAACTGTGCTACATTTCGTAGTTAAAAAGAACTGATTGCAAACCCTTGAGATTAAATATTTTATTTGTACTACTTACAAGTAAATTCCTTGGCAATTTGGATTTATTCCTACTGACTATGCTTTGCAAGATATTAAGTGAAATCCTAAGAAATTCTATTATTTCTGAAAATGTTAGCCGACATCTTCTCACTTACTGTGTACTCATGTCTATAGACATAGATTATTTTCAAGAGCCAGTGAGAACTATTCTGTCTAGATGAAACCTCTGGTATTCAAAATGGAACATTTTGACACTGCAGAAAATTGTGACTTAAAATGACATCATAATTTGGATTCTCATAAAAAGCATAGACTTTAACTATTATTTATTTAGTGCCTAGATTGATAGTTTTTTTAAAACAATTTCACTTTGTATTGATCCTAGAGTTTCAAAGTACTTTTTAAAGCCAGACATCAAAAATCTTGAATAAATAATTTATACAGACCTTGAATTTTACAACTGAAAATTTCAAGACTGGCTAGGTGTTTTACTAGAAATTTTATGACAATGCTTTTTGGGTGATGTTGTATTATTTCTAATCCTGCAGTAAAATCATAAAGATGCTTGGTAAAAATGACAAATTAAAAACGTTACTTCAGCTGATTTTGGAAAAACATAGTTTATATTCATTTCCTATTTAGATAAGAGACCCAGTGATTTTTAACCTATTTAGTATCATGGGACCATTCGAAATTTTGATAAAACCTATAGACCTACTTCTCACAAATGTAATTTAGGGCCTCCCCAAATTCAGCATCCAGTTTGAGAGTTCACAATTTAGAACCTTTCATTCTTCCTCTGCCAAATCCCCCCCTACAAAATTAAAGTGTTATAAAGTATGAAATGTATGACCTGTTGTATTTAGTCCTAATAAGGGATAGGAGAGAATATAGTCTGAAAATTTAAATGAAATGTTCTGTTTTAAAAATGTTCAGTTGCTATTGTTAGAAAAATATGAACCTATGTTTAGTTTCCTTAGTTAAATTTTAAATTTCTTTCAGACAAGAATCATACTTTCTGTTTTGTTTAGGGTTCCCAAAGTGTTTATTACCACTTTACCCATCCAGTACTCACCTGGCATGGTCTTATTGAATGAATGAATGAATGAATGAATGAATGAATGAACGAACGAACGAATGAGTTAATTTTAAATGTGATTTGATGGTAGCTACTACAGTTAACATCAGGAAATGCTACCACACTGAACTAAATCTTCATACAAAATTTGCTATTAAAACATTTGCATTTTTGAAAATTGATTAAGAAAAAATATACTCAATAATAAATTTTAGTGAATTATATAAAAGCTTTGCTATAACAATATTTAACTGGATAATGTTGGATGATTTTATCCAACATTAGGTAAATTTTTTTAAAGTACTAGTATTTTCAGGAACTGAGTTCCTGAAAATGCAGACTTCAATGGGTTTTCAATGCCATAATGGTATACGACAAAAACTAATATTTATAACATTATCTCCTTTTTAACCACTGTGGCTTATTTTGTGCTGACTGTGATTATTTTTTAGAAAATCAAATAATGTCAAAACATTGATGTTTATACAATATTAGCTGTTACTGTAATTTTCCCCATAATTTATTACCTCACCAGTAGCCCCAGTATTATATGTGGTTGAATCGAAACTATCTACTATACATGTTGATTTTAGTCCAGCTCTCCTCTTCCCTGCTATAAATACTTTAATTTAGGCCTCATTATTTCTTAGTAACAGTAACAGCATGTAAACAGTATCTTTGGCCCCAGTGTAGAGTCAATATTTCTGCTGTTAGAGTCCTTCAGAAATATGGATTTGACTCTGTCATGCCCATAACCTAAAAACACCTTTTGTTCCTCATTACCTGAGAATCAAATTGAGAAGTCATAGCTCTTTAGCTCTCACCATAGCTCTCACCATAGTTCTTTACAAGATGGCCCCTGCCTCAGCTCTTTCAACTCCCCAGCTATACTGAGTTATTTCGAGTCTTTTTTTTTTTTGGTATGTTGTGTGAGAGTTATTCTGATTTTTCAAGATGTGTAGAAATGGAACATTATATAGTATTTTATGGGTTAATGTAGTCAGAGAACTAGCATAATAATTTATAAGTGATTTTTAAGAAAACTAGTAATTTGGGAGTTAGAAACTAGCATATATAAAAACATCATACTCTGAGAAGCACATTTTTATTCGTGAACTATGCAAAAATTACCACCATTTGTGTTCTACGGAGTTGGCATAACAGCCATGCAAAGCATGGACTCCAGAGCCAGACTGACTCAGTTCACACCCAAGCCCCTTCCTTTACTCACCCTGTCAGGGAGTATGTGACTTCACCCTTCTGGGCTTCAGTTTTCTATCAGGAAAACAAAGGGGGAAACAACACCTACTTCGCATGTATTAATACACATGAAGAAGTTAGAACCAAGCCTGGCACAGGTGAAGTGCAGCATAGATGTGATAAATTTGAGCCATCCATATTTCTTAATTCTTTAATTAAATAAAGCTATCCAATGGTACCTTATGAAACACAGTGTTGAAAGGTGATTTTCCTATTTAAATAAATGAAATTCATCATTAAAGTACTATATTTTGAAACATTATAGAGCTTCTTTCTTTCTTCTTCATTCAGGAACTTAAAAAATCATAGGAACATAAAAGAAAAATAATATTTGAGGTTAATGGTCAACATTTTGAAAAAATATAAATGAAATTAGAGCTCAC
Source organism: Pteronotus mesoamericanus (assembly GCF_021234165.1). Taxonomy (NCBI): domain Eukaryota; kingdom Metazoa; phylum Chordata; class Mammalia; order Chiroptera; family Mormoopidae; genus Pteronotus; species Pteronotus mesoamericanus. The sequence goes on from NW_026555310.1 coordinate 20,418,498, forward strand.
CCCAGTTAATGAAGGATTCATTGGTCAGGCAAAGCTGGGAAAATGGTGTTTTATATATACAAATAAAATGTTGGGGAAGTTTTGGATCTTAGTAAATATTCCATTAAGGTACATTTAACTGTTGTATAAAACTGATGAAGAGACATCTCAATTTTAAAGTAATTATGGAAAGTTGCTAAGAAGTATAAAATATAGAACAATGCGAATGTGTTATTACAAATGTTATTATTTTGAGGGAAAAACTGTATTTTAAATTTTCTTGCTGTGTCTCTATATATGAATATATATAGTCTATATATGAATATATATAGAATAATGATGATATATATATATCATCATTATTTCTTATACAAATAAAATATGCTTACTTATTTATAAAATATGATTGGTTTTGCTACTGAGTAGCATGAACTTATTTGTTGACTTAGGTTCTTAACATTCTTTTCTGGGGTAAAGTGCCCTTTCTATTGTTTGTTTCCAGAAACAAATACACACACACATATGTATATATATACATATATTCACACACATACATATCTACTTATTTATTTATTTTAAACTGACTAAATATTAAGTAGATATTTACTGCTAATTAGTGTATGGTTTGAATTGTAATTATGTCATCCAAAGGGACTTACAAATATAGTCTAGTTAAAATGTGATTCAATCTTCAATCATTCACAGTGGCATACATTCATTATTATTCATTTAGCGCTCTCTGGTTTGAGCTCTAAATGTAATCCAAGAAAAGATGGAGGATTTTACTTTTATTGTCATGATTTAATATAGCAGATCCTTTAGTTATCATACTATACTAATCCAGGGATTGTTGCAACTTCTTAGAGCCTGTTATTTGATTTTTAAATTAGTCTGTTTATCATACCAACATAGCAGCATATAAATACAAGAGGTTAGAAGAAGATGCCACATCTCATTATGAGACAATCAGTATATATTTTTTCTAACTGTCCACCTTTTAGTTTAACTTTAGACAAACCTTCATTTCAGCTATTTCATATATTACTACTTTAAAACTCTTATTCATGACTCCTATTAATTTATATTATAAAAAATCTACCAACTACATTCATCCAACTAAATTAATTCAGTAATTCCCAGCTGTGTGACAGGCATTGTGCTAAGTGCTCGGAGTTTTGCACTGAACAGGACAGTTATGACCGCCTGCCCCCTGGGATCTTATAGCCAAATGGTCATTTTAAAAATGCTATAATTAAGAAGATGTTCACTGCTGCAATACTTTTGACTGCACAGGTTGCCTAAGGGCAAAGTGTCATAACTTGGGCAGCCAGGGAAGCTCCTCCCACCTACAAATGACAAAAATCATAGGTACATTTTTTAAGGCCCCAAATGAGAGAAAGTATGATGGAATCACGGAACTACAAAGTTTGAAACACTGGGGAGCCCAGAGAGTAGTCAAGACATAGTTAACAAGAACCAGATTGAGGATGGCCCGGAAGCCCGTTAAAAATATTGGACGTTCCTTAGAATTGTGGTGGTAATGGAAAATATTTCATGTGATTGGATTTGCATTTTCAAAAGTTGAGTTTAGCTATGGGGTGGAGGATGTATAAGAGCGGAATGAGACTGGAAGCCAGTAGATACTAGTGCACAGTAGTGGTCCAGGGAAGAGTTCATGGTAGCCTAAAAAGGCAGAGCCAAATTACTTTTTTAAATTACTATTCTATTACAGTTGTCCCTTTCTTCCCTGTTGCTCTCCCCTGCCCCGCCCACCCCCTCCGCTACTCCCACAGTCAATCCACACCCTGTTGTCCATGCCTGTGGGATCATTTATACCTGTTCATTGATTAGACACTTTCCCTTCTTTCCCCGCTCCAAGTTCTAATATTGAGTGACTTGAGGGCAGGAAGATGATTTTGACTGATGGAAGAGTGGGCACATGATGAAAGGGTGTTCTCTGTGAGGGCCTCTGTCTGTGTCTCAGTCTTGCTTCCACAGTGCCCCCCTTACGACTTTTCATCCTGGTCTTAAAAATATCATGCTATATTACCTTCTGATAGCACCTTGAATAACCTTTCAACAGAAAGAGCACTGCTTTTGGAAAGCAGGTTGAGGGGATGTCATCATCCCTGATCGGCATTTCGTCTCCCGTGCTTCCACCCCAAGTTGAGCGCTGTAACGATGGCATCCGCGGGGAGAGGTATACAGGAGGAGGGATGAACGGGATCTAACCTCTTCCCGGATGCTGGGGATTATTCCTAAATTTCTGGCTGTGGAGTTTTATCAAATGGTGGTTTCATTGGGAAAATGTTGAGGAGGAGCAGGGGGAGATAACGAATTTAATTTTAAACATTCTGAATTTGGGGCACCAGCAAAACATCCAAATGAAGAGGTGGAAGGCAGTAGACCATTGTAGTCTGGAGTTGAATGAGCCCTGTTCTTTTTTGTGTAGATAGTGCTTGGAGTCATGGGTTTGATAGCACATAAAGTAAACAAAGAAGAAGGGTGATGAGGAATTTCCAAATCGAAGGGTCTGATCTGGTAGGCTGGTATGACAGAAACCAAAGGAGAGGATATGTTTTGAGGAAATAGGAGCATTTGGGTAGTAACAGACTTGCTCTGGAATTAAGCAAGAGAAAGGGTATGCGAATGAGTGTCTGCCAGTTTTATCAATATGAATGAAGAGTTTTAGTGAGTTAACATGTGCTAAGTAGTGAATCAGAGGCCATTTTGAGATTTTTTTTTTTGCTATGAAGACCCCATATTAGGCAGTAAATGATAACTATACCAATTATTATATAAAGCCTTGTGTATTCACCTGGCTTTCAGATTACCTTTTCAAGTTTACTTATGTGTAAATCTTACTTAATGCTTCATTACTGCTGAGGCCTAAGGGTTTTATACTCACAATCTTTGCAGAGTCCTTGGAGCCTGGTGTGGGTTTGTGATGGTGATACATCATTCCCTTGGTGGTTTCCTCTTCTCGGAGTGGATGAGATTACATGAATTCTGTTGCAGATGTGCAGTGGAGAACTTTCACGAAATCTTTGCACACAGTTTAACACCTGTAGCCAGAGTTAACAGTGTTTCTATAGTCAAGGCCTCATCAATTCTACCCACAGCATGGAAATTTCCCAGCCACTACCTAATTATAATCAGAGATTTTTTTCCCCCCAGGGGGCTGTAGGATTTTTTGTGGGGGCTTCTCTTTTTCAAGATAAGAAATATTTTATACTCAGAAGATCTAAAGCAGAATTGGAGAGATTCTTTGCATGTTAAGACTGTGTTGTCTTCTGAAGTTCAGGAAGTTTCACTGAAACCTTCGCTCCCATGGCTACCCTGTCTAAGTCATTTCCTTTGGGAAGTTAAAGAGCCAAACTGCCAACACAAAATTTAGTTTTACTTTGCTTCCTCTTTTGTTATGTTCATCCTAATTATCATGGGATATTTTGCTTTCTTCTTAGTGCTTTTTAAGAGTGTAGCTATATTGAATGTAACCATTCAAAAAGAAGTTAAGCTGTGTTGGGTTATGTTCAGATGCTAAGATTTTATTTAAATACACTGATCTATAGGGATGAAGGTTATAAAGCAAATATCGTCTCCAGGAGCTAATTGTTAAGTGCACAGATTTCCTATGTTTATTATTCCATTCCTGAGAACCTTAATATTCACCGTAGTGGGAGACAGCTCACTTTTCTGATTTACTTGAGAAGAAATTTAGGTGTCCATAAATAAGCATAGTCATCCCTTGGTATCTGAGGGAAGTTGGCTCCAGGTTCCCCAAGGATGGCAAAATCTAAGAATACTTAAGTCCTTTATACAAAGTGGGGTAGTGTTTGCATATAACCTACATGTGTCCTTCCATAAACTTTATCTCTGGATTACTTATAATGCCTAATACCATGTAAATGGTGTATAAATAGTTGTTGTTACACTATATTGTATAGGGAATAATGACGAAAATAAAGTCTGCACATGTTCAATACAGACCCAACCATTGTAGGCTCAACCACATCGTATCATCAGTAACAATGTAAAATTGTTTTTTATTTTTCAAAAATTTGCAGTCTGAGGTTAGTTGAATCTGCAGATGCAGAAGCTGCAGATATGGAAGACCAACTGTATTGTTATTTATACTATGGAATTATTTTTTCAATAATCATTGTAGTCATTGGTATTGTTTTTAAGTGTGCTATTTAATTTTGTGAATAACTTTGGAAGTTTTATTGATATTTTATCATTGCCCATTTGTTTATCAACTATCAACTAATTCTGGGATGTGAGAGTATTTTACTTTTCCCTGTAACAAACATTAGGTACCACTGGGTAGGGTTAGGCAGTCTTTACAGCCAAAGAAGGACTCATCTCTGCGAATATTGAAAGGCCATACAGAGAATCACTGTTCTCCGTATCTAAAATAGTATTATCTTTGGGAAAACTTCTAGGAAATGTATTAGGTTAAAAAGTAGAAGTGAAGATGTTTAAGCAAGAGAACTAGAGTTGAGCTAGTGACTTTTCAGTTGTTTTTCTCTAGCCTAGATTCTTTTCATTATTTATGTAAGCTTCAGACCTTTTTTTTTTTTTCTTACGAGTTTAGAAAATAAGTTTCTTTCCTTAAAGCATGCATTGAGTTTATTGTGACCTCAGGTTCCTGGTGGCCATACTCTTTGAATTTCCATTCATGTATTTCTATCTTTCCCTTTCTCACTCTGGTGCTGTCCTTTATGTACAAAGGCTCACCCTCTCCAATTTTGCCCAGATCCCCTCCATTCTGGAGTTTTCTGTTTTGTTTTGGTTTTATTTTTCCTTTCTTATTTTATTTTTATTTTTAATTTTCATCCACAGATATATTTATTGATTTGAGTGAGTGAGAGAGAGGGGGAGGGGGAAACATCAATCCGTTGCCTCCTGTACATTCCCCAAAGAGGGATCAAACCCGCTACATAGCTACGTTCCTGGACCGCAAGATTTTGGTGTACAGGACAATGCTCCAACCAGCTGAGCCACGTGGCCAGGGAAATTTTACCTCTCTTTCTTCCTTTCTTTTTTTGTTTGTACCGTATAGCCCCAAAAGAGGATAGTGAACATCTTAAAAATATTTTCCAAAGGTTTCGTTACATTATTATTAAACTATGTTTAATTAGCTGCACATTTAAATTTTAGTAAAAGGAGGGTATTAAAAAATATTTAACTACAGAATGTAGGTTATAGTTTATTTTATTTATTAGTAACCAGATTTTAATATACATGAGGTTATCACATTCACAGAAACTAGTTCTGAAATTCCCTACAGGATAGAGACATTCAGTGTGGATCTTACTCTACTTTTCTCAGTGAATACCTACGTGCTTAAATGTAGGCCTTATAATTTCATAATTAAGTCAAATAAAATTCTCAATGCTCAGAGTTACAGGTTGGATATGTTATAGAGATTAAGGATTGCAGTTGTTTTCTTTTTCTTTTTATTTTTTATTTTTTTACATATTCTGTCCAACCCTAACTCATTATGGAGCCCCTTCTACTTGCTACTTTGGCAGTATCTGTGACCATAATAATTTGGAAATATTGATTGAAAACTGTTACACATATTTAAAAAAATCTGAAATGTGGTAAGATTTAGTTCACTGAACTTATTTCAAAGCAAAATATTTATCTTGAGCAAATGCCTACGAAATCCCATATTTTATGAATTCTGGTGGTTATTTTTATTTTTAAGCTATGCTACTAAGTTTTCATAGATGTCATATAGCAGTTATTTAAGAAGTTAAATCTAAATTGATTTGTATCGCTATAAAATTTGGTTTGGTTTTAGTTAATGTGATACAGTGCAATGGAGATGAAATAGACTCTATAATTTCATTATCTTGATATAAAATTTTTTGGATATTTTGATTGAGTAATGAGATATGCTTTATAGTATATCTAAAGAAATTGTTTTGAAGTTAAAGCAAAGTATCTTTACAGTGTATAAAATAGAACTTTGCCATCTTAGAAAACATAATTAACATCTAATTACTAAACTTCATTTCCATTATATTTCAAAATACAAAAGCACTAATGAATATATTTCTTTGTATTCTAATAACTTGAAAATATTCTCAAAGTACTTATCTTAGTTTAAATTAATTTCTGATATGAGGGAATCTAGCTAAATGTTTACCAAAGGGCATAATATTTTAAGAAAAGTGTAGCAGAATAGTTAAAACCTAACACTCTGAATTTCAGAAGCATGAATCTACCACTTACCTAGTGTGTGACCGAGAGCAATTTATGTGTTTCTGTAAGTCACATTTTCTTCACATGTCAAAAAGATAACAAAAGTACCTTGAGGGAAAGGATTATGTCTTTTTTTTTCACTGCTATATTCACAGTGCCTGGCACCTAGCAAATACTCGATAGGTATTGAATGAATTGATGAATGGGATACCTGAACATCATGGCTCTTAAAAATTTAGTTAAAAATAAATTATTTAATAAATACATAACAAAGACATATATAGCTGATTATATGATATACTCAATACCTCAACCAATGGGAATTATTTTTATGATTCTTCCATATCAACTCTAAGGATAAAAACATTTAAAATAACTCCAAATTTAGTACAATATATGCCAATGTCAAAATTTGGTCAAAGGAATAATCAAGTTTAGCAATTAATTTGGTTGTTCATTTGGTTGACTATAATTTGAAGTAATGTTTGCAAACCACCTCAAAATAGTCAACAAGTTCTCTACTGAGATACATTTTTGTTCTCCAAATCAGACACTATAAGACTTAAAATGTCTACAAGATAATTGTGCATTTTGTATCTGGTATTAGAAAAGCTTTTCTAGGTTTCAGACTAATATGAAGAATTTAACATTCATTTAATTCCCAAAGTTTGTGTTAACTATGCAGATCAAGTAATAGTGCTTTTCAGAAAGGAAATGAAGTGGCTTTAAGAGAAACTTGAAGAGTAATCCTTAAAAAGCTCTTGATGCAGCTGTTCTATCATGTGTAACAAACATCTGAATCTGCTTCCTGAATGTGCTCATTATGTGATAGTTGCATGTCACAGAAGAAACAAAGCTTGCATGGATGCTCCCTGGGAATTGTGACTCACAGATACATTTATAACTCTTTGGATACCCATCAAATTGAAATATAAAACCTTAGGTTTCAGATAGGGGGGTTAATTTGCAAGAAGGCATGCCATTACACCTTCTGATGTCTCGGGCAAGGAAATGGTCATTTTCCAGAGAGAAGTCATCCAACCCAAACAAGTGCCATCAGTTTCAGGGAGGAAAGCATGCTGGTGCTTTACTCGTAGTCAGAAGTTTGGTGGAGGTTGTGGACTGCCACTTTCCCATGGTGTAGCTCAGTTAAAAGCCATACATTCATCCAACGGTGTTAGACAAACAACATATTAAAATGCTTCTGAATTTAATTTACTTGAAATTATCTTTCTTCCAAAAGTGTTTTTTCTCCTTCTGAGAAGGCAGTCTTTTTCATGGCTCAGGCATGGGGTATACCTATGGAGCATTGGTATTGAGTTAGACCCGCCAACCCTTGAGAGGGAGATGCCACTCTACACAGCGTTGTGTTAGGCACTGGGAAAGGACAATATTGAATTGCTTTTAAACACTAGAGATCTTGTAATATGACGGGCATATGACAATGGCTAAACATCCTGATTGTATCTTGACACCTCTTATTAGAGAATTTCATGTTTTCTCCTGTCTCTGCAATGATACTGGAATCCTTACATGGCCTAAAAGGCTGCTTTTTATGTTCTAGTGTCCAGCTGCCTCCCCAGAATCAGCTCACGCTGCTCCTCGCCTTGGCACCTATGTCCTAGGCACATGCCCCTTGCAGAGCAATCTCCTTGTCATGCTCACTCAAGCAATAGACTCTCTGTCTCTGTCTTCTCTGTTTCTACCAAGTTGAACTTACATATTACTTCACATCAGAGGAAAAAATGTCAATTTCTCAGGGAAATCACCCACGTCCTACCTTAATAGGTTAAAACCTCCTGTTATTATCTACTTCTCCTTTGTGACATATAACATGATTTAATTTTACATTTATTTATGCATTCATTTGATTATCTTTCTCACTGACTAAACAGCAAAGACCATGAGAACGAGGATGTTGTCTGCTTTTAGTCATCCTTTTACCTCCAGTGAATAGCACAGTGCCTGACACATGATAGACACTCAATCAATATTTATTCAATGAATAAAGGGATAAATAAATGAAATAATAATATAATATACATGAGAAAATATTGCATTCAATAAAAGAAGTCCTAACAAAACACTGTGGGAGTTCAAAGGAATAAATCCATTTTCTAAATGACTAAATCTAGAATAGATGAATGTGACCATTATTATTGCACCCTCTGAAGGAGGTGGAGGCTGAAAATCTTGCCCTATCCAATTGGATGTTACAGGTCTTGACAGTCCACAATGACCAAGGGTCTGTCACAAGTAGGGGACTTTATAAAGTACTCCAATGAGTCACCCAGGTAATAATTCTATTTACCAACATTGCCATAAGATAGTGATGCTGATTCCATTATGCCAAAGAGCTACCTTGGAATTCTCCTCATAATCCCCCAGAGATTCCATGTATGTCCTTTGGGAGAATTACCTAATTTGCTAGAATTTCTTTTGTGGAGCACTGGGCCCTGATTCTACAGGACAATGTTATAATGGTCCTGAGAGGTTACCATTAGTGGCGCCTGGGCGTTGACAGGGTGAAAAGTGTTCAAGCTGAAGTGCAAGTCATCACATCTTCAAATCACTTAAACCCGTCTTGCTAATGAGAGTCTGCCATTTTCAGCCTGCATCAGTCCTTAGCCTCCAGGGAAAAAAACCCCAAATACAAATGAACTTGAGAACGGGGGGAGGGGGGCAGGCACAGTAGGGGTGGCTGTGCCTGGCTCTCCCCCTCAGGTCTCCTGAGGCACTTAAGCCTCCCTTCCCATCTCATGCAGAGCTTCTAATCTAGCCGTAGGACAGTGCTCTGTCCTCTGTCACCTGAAATCTCACAGACTATACCTTTCATTCACTTTCCTTTGATTTAAGAGGCAGAAGTTACTGTATCTCATCATCTCTTGTTAAATGTATTGTAGTACCACAACCCTCCCAATGGTCTGCCAATGACATCACCGCTGGGGTGGGTCTGCCTCTGTCACTGCTGGTGAAGACTTTTTTTGGGGAAAGGGAGCAAGCACTGTAGGCTCGGTGCCAGCAGTGTCCAGCTTCCTCTATAAACCAGCAGTTGTTGGGATGTTTTCTTCAGGGCAGATCTCTTCTTCTTTAATCACTGGTAATAATGAAGTTTTTGTCATATTAAAGGGGAAAGAAGAAGCGATTGAGAATAGTTTGAGAGGATGACTGTATCGTCCCTCAGGTCCAGCGACAAGAGGACTACAATGGGTAGCTTTCAGAACTACACATGGTCTTCCTTCTGAGGGAGTTGATTAAGCGACTCCGGATGAAATTGAAATCCTGTGATTTGACCTTTGTCTGGCCTGGGAGGGCTGCAATTCGCATAACAATTTCCTTTTGTTCTTTGTTTGGAGTTATTAATCCAACATGAGCCTCGAATTAATCAGGGGTAGTGCGTAGCTACATTTCTAATTCACAGCTCTGCTGCTTGTGTCTTTTTAAATTAAGGCCAAATGATAGCAGGCCGTAGCCCTGATTGCCACACTTGCTAACCACACGTTGAAGGATAAAGAGACTAAACAGGCAGAATGAGATTACTTCAAGGTTTTACTTAATTGTTTTCTTCCTTTAAGTAAAGAGCACTGACTGAACGTTGTTAAATCTGGGCTGGAGGAACTTCTTTTATGAGTGTTGCTTGTCTTGACTTTGGGATAGAGTGGAGAGAAATCCTGGTCCTTGTTCTTACCCGCAGGTGTACTGACCAGAGGGATAACCCAAGTCATAGTTCAGTCACTGATTGAAACTACACTGCACATCGTCATGTGGAACAGGAGGGTGGTTGGTGGGGCCAAGTCAAAGGACTGTGACCCTTGGTTACCTATGTATTGTGTCGAGTCTGGCACCTTTGGTACTTTAAGGAGAGCTCAACATTGCTTAGTCAAAACTGAGTAAATAAATTGAAAATTTAATGTGACTTACATTATTCTAGAATTCAGTATCACATGGTTCTGTCTTCCACTTTTTCCAAAGGGATTTAATTACTGGAAGGACCTAATTACAGTTCAGCTTCACCAAGCAGGCATTGCCACACAGTGTGGAACCCAGCATGCATAATGTGGGATTTTAGTAATAACTATTTTCCCTTTGGTAAAAGTTATTAATTGCCTCCATTCCTTCACCTGCTTCTCATATTTTAGAAGGGAAATATAGCACACAGATATAGATCAAATGATGTTTAGTAAAATTGAACTCCAATTTACAGAGTTACTGTGTCTCTCCCTGGAAGAAAATGGTTCCTTGTTGTGGTAAATCAGCTCTGAGACAGTGGTTTATTAACCACTGTTGCAGTGGAATTGTTAGGGTCTTTATACAGCTCTGCAGGTAACTTCTCCAAGTGTCTTTCTACCCTAGAAGAAATTGACTCTTCACTGCTATGTAGTTCAGGCCTGGACAAAGGTGTAGAGTGAATAAAGACAGCCGCTCCCTCGGTGTGTGATCTTTTTCTTTCTGAGACGCAGCTTTCCAAATAAACAAATAAACATCAAACAAAGAAATAACAGGAAGTTGGGCCAGACAATCTAGATGGTTCCTTTCATCTTTAAAGCTATAATTCTATATTTATATATTCCATTCCAAATCCCAGATTTGGTCATTTATTCCTCTAATCTCTGTTTTGTCTCTGCCTATGAAAATTAGTAGGCTTTCATTGGGTAGAGATGTCTATTTTCCATAGAATTAAAGGCTGGAAAGCATTTTAGTTTAAATGCATTATTATTGTATATTTTAAATTGGCCTCCTCTTATGGTTGCACTCAATGTTGCATTGTGTTTCTTTGTATGTGATTAAATAGTATATGTGAAGAGAAATATTTTATTCAGTTTGTAAAGGACAGAGCAATAAACTGGGAGCCAGGAAGCCTGAAGTCAGGTTATAGCTCTTCTCTTGCTGTAGCATTTCCAACTTCAGCAAAATTAGGAAGAGTAAAGCAAAAGTTTCTTTCAGTTCTGACTTTCTGTGATTCTGATAGTTTCATCATTATGAAAATTTTGAGACTGATTCATCAGACATGTTGAGTGTTGTGTTTTTCATTCTAGAATATTCCAGCACTTTATTGCTAGATAAAAATATTGGTAAAATGCCTTAGCAACTGATAAAAACAATAGCAAATATTAAAGGAAAATGTATTTTCATCTACATTTTAAAATCTAAGTTTTACTTCTAGAATAATAGGCTGCAAAAGTGACCAATGAGGTTGGGCTAAAAAGAGGGATCTAGGAGAGAGGTGATAGGGTGGTACTAAAGGGGATAAGAGGATGTGAAGGAAGGGTGGATGTGATAGGATGAGGATGATTTGAGCATGTCTATAGGTTAACAAAAGTGAGTTGACAGAACAGAAGGCATGCCAAAGATTGGTGAAAATCAATGAAGCAAGGCCTTGAGATGATGTGAGCAGAGTGGATCCCAACTATTAGTGGGAGCATTAACCTCCAAAAGAAAGAAAGATGTTTTGCCTTGGCTGGTGTGTCTCAGCGGATTGAGCACCAGCCTGCGAACCAAAGGGTCACTGGTTCAATTCCTAGTTAAGGCACATGCCTGGGTTGCAGGTCACGTCCCCAGTGGGGAGCACATGAGAAGCAACCACACACTGATGTTTCTCTCCCTTCTCTTTCTCTTTCCCTTTGCCCCTCTCTCTAAAACTAAATAAATAAAATCTTTAAGAGAAGAAAGAAAGAAAAAATGTTTTATCCTATGACCCCGCAGAGAAATTGATTAGGTGGGTTGCAAAGATGGATGATGTGTGTGGATAGGTCAGGTAGCGCTCACTTATGGGAGGTTAGGTCATCTGAAAGTGAAGTGAGGAGTATATTAAAGACAATAGTGAAGTTTTAGGAGGGCTAACTAAAGAGAGTGAGAGGAGATGAGAAAGAACAAATAAATGGATTCTTGTATGGGGTTGGAGCACAGGTGGGTAAGGTAGTGGTAAGGATCTGTCCTGCTGTATAATTTTCTCCATTTTACTCAGCTGACCCATGGTGGATGAGCTTCAGAAGCAGACTGTAGAGTTGATTCCGGATGGGAGCTCTTGGGGGAGCGATGTGCAGGGATAAAGACAAGTTGATATGCCTCGGTGCATTGATTTATTAATTCCTCAAACAATCTTGGAAGATAAACACACTTATTGACAGTTTAAAGAGATGGAAACAGAGGTTTCAGGAAGGTAGATAATGCTGAGAAGTCAAACATTCTTGTCCCTACACCTTATACTGTCATTTGATAGTGTAACAATTCCTCTTCATTATTTCCTTCAAAATTATTATATGGAGTCATTCAATGAATTTTATGGATGAGAACACTTCTAAGGATTACACAAAACTCAAAGTAAACCTTGCTTGGTAAATAGCAAATCCACGGAAAGTGCAGAAGCAGGAACCCAGGTATTTATGACTACCAGTCCTTGGCTTTCATCACTGTGTCACAGCCTTTTGCTCTCTTTATCTCTTGGCTGAGATTTAAAAAAAATTCTTTTTAAACTTTTGGATAAGGTTGATAGCCCTATGCAAGTCAAGATATTATTGCAACATTTCCAGTATATGGATGCCAAGCTCTTTGGGGTTGTGATACACCCAGATGGTCTTCTTTTTTTTTTTTTCTTTCTTTTTTTTTTTGCATTTCTGCAAATGTTATTACCAAAAACAACAAATTTTCCTCCAAAGTCATTAGAGCCCATTTGGCATCTTCTCTAATCTGTCCTACTTGTTACCTTTTAATTACTTTGTGAGGGGATCTAGTTGTCTTGTTGCTGAGGGCCAAATGACCAAAGGGTTAATGCTTTTTCTGTCCTGGCCAATTGGTTTTTAGTCAGTAGTTATTTATGGGAAGGTCCAGAGGCCATTAGTTTGCAAGTATGCAGCTGTACTCTTCTCAATTACTAGTCCCTAAGCAAATGTGGACTTACTTTTTGTGTACAGTTGTTTTTTTTCCCTGATTGGTTAGACAATCTGTTGCCATTTATGAATGATTCTTGTTGATGCAAAACATGGCATTGAATTCTACTTTATTATTTCGATTCTGTGTTCCATTGGACACTGTAATCTTGATTCAGACAAGGCACAAGGGAATACACCTCCTGTCACTGGTGACAAATTGATCCTGTGTAGCAAAATGTCAAATCTTGCCCATCGCATGTTAACTGTACTATACTCTATAAGTCAGCATAGGTGCTGATGAGCCCCATTGTGAAATCAGTGACTGGTAGGCCTTGGCCTTTTTTTGCTCATGTTCTGTTCTTTTGGACATAAAGTAGAGATTACTATTAATGGTTCTTTCAGTTCCTAGGAGCTCCTCCCTCTGTGCTGTCTTACTGTGATTTTTTTTTTTCTTCCTGCCCTCATTGAATGGTAGTCTTTGATGTCACTCAAGAGAATACTGTTGGCTAACAGTCTGGAGGCTGCTTCATTTGAGCTAACCACCACATGAAAACAAATGTGATCCATCATATTTCATTAACTAGCTGTCCTCCTTTTGGGTGCCCTTTTTTGATGTCAGAGTGCATCCTGACAGGAATCAGAAAGATATGTGTGATTAAGAACAGTAATAATGCTTATTACATTGTATTGTAAATTACCTTCCTGGGCCCTGCTACTTTATCAGCCCCACTTTGACTACTCAGTATATACAGTGTATTAGCGCAATGGAGATCATTATGTGGCCTGTATTTGAGTCATTTTTATTTAAGATGCCAAACAATAAGCTGTTGATTGGGGGAACAAGAGGCGAACAATAATGTTCTGTGTCACATAATACACCACCATTTTCCAGCTTTGCTTTAGAAGGGCCCTCTTTATTGTTTTTGTATAAAAATGGTTCTTAGGAGGAGGAATATTTTGCTGAGGTATGTCATTATTTTGCAAATTTCTATTATCTCATCATGTTGTCTTCATTGTAAATTGCAGCTAATTAGGAACCTAGTTAGAGCCCCAGCTTTGAGGCTGGCTTTTTTGTGAAAAGAGCCCACCGATTACCGCACTACAAGAGAGGAAGGGAGAGAAAAAGGAGATTAATCTGGTTACCTAGGCGACACTCGCTTCCATCTGCGAGGAACAATACATTTTTGTTTCCTTGGCTCAGTTCAGATCTGTTTTGTTTAGAGGAGGAAAAAAAGAGAGAGGGAGAGAGAGAGAAAGAAAGAGAGAAAGAGAGAGAGGGAGAGAACCTAGCTCCACAACAATGCTGAATTCTGTCTAGCCCGGGCGTACAGGCTCGATTCCTCCGCAAGTTAGGGGTCTCGGGGGGAATGAGAAGATGAAAGAGATATAAACTCCAAAGTTGTCAAAGGTCATGACCTTGCCACACAAAGCCAGCAGTTTTACCTCTAAATCCCCTTCTCCCAAAAAGCACTTAATGAAATAATATACTGGGCTTCTCAACACCCCATAGTCTATATTAAAGAACAAGGCCCTCAAATTAGGGGTTTAAGAAGTCATTCTTCATTTTATACTAAATAACCAGTGACTCTAAGAAGCTACTTATGGCTCCAGTTTTTGTCAAGGCAAGTTAACTTTGACTTTTCTATGTTTTTCCCCCCAGTTGGCTTTTCCAAAACGTACCATTCCATTGAGGTGACATACAATGTTTAATGATTTCCTTTCCAGTGAATAAAACAAACCTATTGAATCAACCCAATATTGAGGCTTATTACTCACTTCCAGTTGCTTGTGTTGTACATCAAACTTTTAAGCCTTTAAAATAAGATAGCTATTTAGTTTGCTCAGGTGCAATGTGTGAGTGTTGCCAGGCTGTTTGCTGCCTTTTACATAGTCACCAGAGAAAGGGCTGAGTATGGCACAGAAATGGAAACAGTTCGGCTAAAAGGCTCAGAAGTCTCAGGGCTTCTTTCTGAGAACTGGCTAAACCCACAGCCTCTGATGAACATAATGCTTTCGGCATCATGTTCCTAATAGTTGGTGTGCCATTGTGCATAACGAACAGTTATCCAGGAAGGTTCTGTGTGATGACGGCCGGCAGTGAAAGGAGGCTCCAAGAGAGGAATGTCGACTTCTCTGAGCTTTCTAGTCCTAAAATGTATTGATTAAATTAGAGCAGCTAGCTTATTTTAAAAATGCAAAATCCATGCTTCACACCCTTGCATGTTTCCTCGTCAGTCCTCTTTCAAAATACGTTCTTAATAAAAGGAAAATAAATCTTCTCGTAACAACTACAACTTACTCTCAGTTCTCTGTATGCTATATATGTTAATAGACACTTTTCTTCAAAGGATATTACCCATTTCTCTTGTTTATTTGCAAATGGGAAAAAGATACCTACCCAAGTGGATTCTGTACTTATCACTCATCCAGTCCTCTTAGAGCATCTGTACTATTTCTTATTCCCATTATAGCATTTGGGAAGCTACAAATGATGCATCTCATAGGATTTATAAGCAGTCTTAGAAATCTATGAAAATGTTTAAATCATGCAATTTTAATTTGTTCTAAAGTTTATTAGATTTTATGCATAAAAACAAAAATCAAAATCTTGCTTCTTATGCCAAACTTAAGCCCTCAAAATGGCACTCTATTTGTTTGAGTCTTTGCAGAAAATCAGAGAAGCTTTCTAATTTACCCTTAAGTACCTCAAATAAGACAAGACACAAATTACTTTATAATGGCAGACCCTCAACAGGAGTCTTCTCCCAGTAACCACTTACTATATAAGGGCAAATCACCAAATACTCATTGTTACTAAAAGCTGGGACACCTTTCTGAAGTTTGTGAAACCAAGGCAGTTTATGGTAACTGCAGGGACTAAATGTGCAGATGTATTTAAAAGCTCACTTTTAAGCAGACAAATGAAATGGTCTCTTCTTATTTGAGTATGAGGGTTTTTTTTTTCATTAAATTTATAAAGCTATGTTAAGCTTTGAGGGCATATTCTCTCAATACCTTTTTTTTTTAATGAAGAACTTCAGTAAGTTACATACTTAGGCAGATAAATAGTTGTAGTAAGTAAGTCAACGCTGCTCAGAATAGCTTTCTTTTCAGAAAGTATCGGAGCTTTAAAGAGCACTCTCTAGACGGACTCCAACATCTCTTTCCTCATGGACTGACTGCGGAGTGTGTCCATCCAATTCCTGTTCTCAGCTTACGAGAGTCACACAAGAACCTAACCTCTTTATAAACACTTTGATTGACTCTATGCTGAGAAGGTGGAGAAATAAAAATGACAAAACTGTTTAGTATGTGAAGGAACCTATTTTGTCCATGTTGGACAAGACAAGATTCTTTGCCCACAAAATGTGTTTTAAAATAATTTGGGTGTGCACTTATCACCAGATGATTGCAAAGGCTACTTACCCGTGTAACTGGAAGTAATACATAGTGAACAAGAGTATGTCTACCTGATAGATTTAGGAAGGATTTGGTAGTTCTCTAATGCGTAAATGTCCCTTGTATTCAAAGTTGACTTACCATAGCTCACTCAAGACCTTAGGTTTCCCCCCACTTTGGAAGTCACTTCTAATATTCTGCCCTGAAAAAGTGGTTCAAGTGGATGCAGAGGAAAGAGTGCCACCTGCTGATTTCTCATCCTAAAGCAATTCTGAGTTCCTTGGAGGTTTCTCAGACAAGATCTAGCAATGCCTGTTATTGTTTATTGTCATAAACCACAAGCACAAAGCCTGAAGTTGTAGGCTACAGTTTTGTGATCATGGCATTAGTTATTAGGTTAACTCAGAATAGGCTATAGTTTTGTGATCATGGGATTAGTTCTTAGGCTGATTCAGAAGGACTCAAAGATTGATTACAAAATGTTTTCATTCAATTCAAACTTCTCTCCTTCATTTTATGGCTTTCAAAAAATTCCAATCCATCATTTCATCAATTTTTAAATATTTTTCTTCTTATTATTAGAGGCAAAATTGTAGACAATAGGAAAATAACTTCCTTGTCATGTGAAATTTCATGTCCTTAATTTCTTCTGGACTCTTCTCAGTGTGGAAAATCATGTCTAATGAGAGCTACATTTGATATTGACTTGGGAGTTGTTCTCATGAACATGACTTTTCTTCATTCTGACTTGTAAGGAACATACTTTTCTATTTACCTATGTCACTGTGGAAGAAAATTATTTAAATTAAAAATGAAGATTAACTTTCCCATAAACAGCCTATTTGCAAGTTAATATTATAGAAGATTATCATTTCTGTTTTTCCTGCTAAAGTTTGAAGTTGGGAAAATTTCATAAGTTTTAAAATAATTATTATATGTAATTACTCACAAAGTGTTTAGAAGTTAGAAAAAGTGATGTGTGTTTAAGAAAGACACGAACCTGTAGCTGATGAATAAAAATAGACAGAAGCTCTAGGAGCAATTTTCAACTAAGTGTGATTCTGACATCAGAAATATGTGTAACTTTTTTGTTTTGCCACACTCATACCACCAATTAATAGGAGAAAATACTTTTTTATTGGTCAAATGGCAGAGGAAATGGTCCGTGCTAATACCCATTCTTTAAGAAAAACCCTCAAGTTAAATATATTCTTAAAAGTTGACCAAGGTAATGGTGGGCTGATGCAGGCTTATCCAAAGTGAAACTTATCACCTCTTGCAGTTTGTTTATTCTTAATTGTTTCTTTAGAACAGTTTCCATTAACCTGTGCCTCCAGTGTTAAGGTGATTTTTATCTCCAGTCAACTCAGGCATGAATCGGGTTGCAGGCACAACAAGAAGAATGAGCAACAAAGGAGTTGCTACCACAAGGAGCAGCTCTAAAAATGGGCCAAAGCTGTCAAGATCTCTTCCTACTCTACCAAATTAAAGTTGTTAACAAAAAAAGATGGAACTCTCTTCTCTTGGAGAAAAAAAAAAAGAATAGATAGAAAGAAAAAATAAGGAACTTTAGTTGCAAAGTGTTCATGAATAATTTTAGTAAAATAAGATATATTTTCCAATCTTTAGAAAATAGGAAACCATTGATATGAGTCATGGGTTCCATTTCTATTTAGGTGAGGTCAATTTGAGTGTGTCTGTGTGAGTACGTATGTAGGTACACATGTGCATTATTAGGAACATTGTTTTGTATTTTAAATATTGATTAATTAATTTCAAGAAAATAGGTAGGCTGATGCATGTTTATCCAGAATGAAACTCATCACCTATTGCAGTTTGTTTATTTTTTATTGTTACTTTAGAACAATTATTTAATTTCTACAGTCATTCTGCAAAAAAGCAATCCTGTCTATGCATAAGTAACCCTGCCATATTATAAACAATTTTCTAAATAGCATACTTCACTTAGTTGCTATATTATTGCTAAATTGTTGATTTCTCCTCTGATATATCTGATATTAAGGTTTTTTAAAATAGTGGTTTTGACAAAGTTGTTACTTTTTAAAAAATATTTTATTTATATATTTTTAGAGAGAGGGGAAGAGAGGGAGAAAGAGAAGGAGAGAAACATCGATGTGTGGTTGCCTCTTGTGCATCCCCTATGGGGGACCTGGCCCGCAACCAAGGCAAGTGCCCAGACTGGGAATCAAACCAGCAACCCTTTGCTTTATAGTCCAGTGCTCAGTCCACTGAGCCACACCAGCCAGGGCCTGATATTAACTTTTAAAACCAAGAAAAAAATGATTTGCAATTGTCTATCATTTGGAATTTAATCCACTTATGTCTTTGTCATCAAAATGCTATTAATATTTTAGAACACTATCCTAATTTCTAAATAAAGATTTTTCAAGAAATACACAGCAACTAATAGCAATGGCAATTTTTATGTAAGGTGCAAAGTCTTTTCTTTCCATTGTCCTGAATGCTGGTTGTTAGTCCTTTGGTTTAACTTCTTGTATTACCTGTTTAGGCTACCTCCTAATTTTGTTTCTGTAACATTTATTCTTTTAGAGATCATACTTCCCAGGATGCAGAGCAGTGTGTGACTTCTAGTGACTTCCTTTCAGTACTTCTCCCAACATTCACATACTCAGTCATTTGTGTTTCACATATTTATTGAGTTCCTGTCTGCGCCAGGCATTGTTTTGGGGGTACACATCAGGATATATCAGTAAACAAAACTGATATAGATCACTATCCACGTTGAATTACATTCTAGTAGGGAGAAAGGTGAAAAATAAAAGCTTATTTTGACTGAAAATGTTGACAAATGCATTGAATAATAAGAAGTAGAAAGTTCCTGGTACATAATAGTCATTCAATAAATTTTGTTGTTTTAAGTGAGAAGTTGTTTTATTGTAAAGAAATGAATGGAATATAGTTTTTTTTTCTGCAGTGGAAAACTGAATCTGAAGTTTATGCTGTATTTAGCCAGCTGAATGAAGGAAAAAAAATGCCAGGTACTAAGGACCATGTTAGAGATTGGAAGATACCTGCTTCAGAAGAACAAAAGACCCACAAAATTATTCCAAAAGGAAATCTCTACTTTGCTCATTGTTCTTTCTTTAAACGTTTAAAACTTGTATGTCAACTTAGCAGATTTTCTAGTGAAATATTAGAGGAGGGTATCAGGGATAGGTGGGAACAATACCATTTGGATCAAAAATATTTTAAACATTCTTAAATAAAAATATGACCTGATATCTCTCTTGCTTATAAAAATTTAAAATATTAAAAAAAATTGACAGGGAAGGAGGGAGGGGGCAAGGGAAAGTGGTGGGGGGTTGGCAGAGACAAATGTATTTGAAAAAATAAATTAAAATAAAATTAAAAAAAAAATTGAGGATCAATTATTATAGGTTAATCTTTCATCTTCCATTTTCTTTTTGGCTTTCATAAAATAATGAGAGTTTCAAACTGAAGACTTTAGAGAGCACTTTGATCTAATTAATCTCTCCTTGAGATTTAGAATCCCATTGAAAATCACCTGAAAACCATAGGTCCAGAATTGTATATTATGTGAATAATATGTGTATAATATGTATGTATATAATATATGCACATGCATGTGTAATATACACATGTATACATATATACATATTTACACATATACACATTGGCCTGTATGTATATGTATATACATACATGTATATATACACATATGTATATGTGTGTGTGTATTTATATATATGGCTGCTCTAAATGTTTGGTAATTTGTAGATCCTATGAATCCATTCAGTGGCCTTTCAGCTCTGACCTAGATCTAGTCTCATCCATTCACTTTGTGGATGAGAGTATGTAGATGCGAGTAAATTGTGATTTATTTAAGAACACACAAGTAGAGGTGTCCACCAACAAATGAAGAATTGTTCTGATTTGTACCTAGTCTGACTTCTTTTCACTCTACTTCTTTCTATTCTGGTTATCTGTAGCTGCATTACAAACCACCCCAAAACTTAGACACTTAAGCCTACAATTATCTTTTAAGGTCCTGAGATTTGATTGAGTTTAGCTAGGTAATTTTCACTGAGGGTCTTTCATGCAGTTGCAGTGAGAGCACAGCTGGGGCTGGAGTCATCTGACGCCCTGACTGGCTGGATGTCCTAGGTAATTTCTTCACTTACATGTGTGGTATCACAGCTGAAATAGCTGGAATAGCATCCGTGCATCCTCTCCACATACTAGCTTTTAACAAGCACAGCAGTCTCTTAGATGACAACTGGATTCCTCCAGAGTGAGCATTTCAGAAAACCCAAGAGGAGGCTTCAAGATTTATTATAATCTACCCCTGGAAATCAGGTAGCATCATTTCTGCTGTATTCTATTGGCCAAAAATCAGATCACAGAGTCAGCCCAGGTTAAGGGCACAGGTCTTAATTTGGGAAAGCAAGGTTCATTGGGGGCCTATTTTTGAAGACTCGCTACATCTTCCTTGTCAAGTGTTAGCCGTGTCTGACTTTGGAGAGGAACTTCTTTAAAAACATAAAAGTTTACCTGTAAGTTTTTCAAAATTTGAGTATTTAAATTATCCTCTTAACATAATCTATTTTCCAATAGGGTACTTGATTTTCTAGTTAATATTAAAATGGGAGGTCATAATCCTTTATAAATAGAATCTAAGGGAACAGAGATCTTGAATATCTTTTCTATTTGGAACTAAATCTTAAAAATATATGTACAGATTTAATCGAACTTCTGATCTAGGATGTCCATCTATTCCTCCTCGTAATTGAATTCCACTGACTGACATAATTAGGCCTTATCTTTTAAACTTGTTGTGTCAAAATCTTTTTGAAGTGTCTTCATTTACATACTTCAAATGTTGCAGAAACAATCATAATAGTCAGTTCTGTCAAGTCCCACTGTAGAATGCTTTCATTCCCTGATTGACAGTGATAATAATTGATACTATGGGTCCTTTATATTAGAATAGTTGTTTATTTGGCATAATATTCTAGAAAATGTACAATGAAAATCCTTAAAAAAAGTATTTTGGTAAAAGAAGCTTCACAATTTTTCATCCATTTTTTTTTACTCCTGTCATATCAAATGGTTTGGATCAAAGTGCCCCTAAATTAGCAGACTGGGAAAAGAGTGATCTTAGTCTCTTACTGCATACATTTACTGTTTTCTATAGTCATTTCTCTCCATAGACATTCACAGATTACTGAGTGGCAGCTATACATAAAAATATCTAAGGGGTTTAAACCAAAGAAAATATATTCTTTCTCTCTTGGCCCATTCCTTAAATTTATTTAGGAAGAATTTCAAAGACCATTTAGTAAGTAAGGAAGCTGACACATTATAAAATAATTTAGAAATCTTGAACATTAGAGACTTAAATTCTCCCTCATTTTTACTGCCAACTCCTTAATTCTCACTGCCTCTGTTTTGGGTTTGTTGTTGTTTTTGATTTTAGTTTCAGTTAAGATATTAACATTGGTCAGTTAAGACCTATTTCAAGTTGTTTGAGGAGGTCCAGTAAAAAGATCTTTCCTGCCTGATTTTTTTTCTTTTTTTTTTTTTTTTGGTCAACCAACAATTATAAAAAGAAGAAAAAGATAGATGAGGGCTAAAAGGTTACCTTAATTACTGATAAAGGTGACATCAGAGAATGTGGGTAGGGAGTCTTGCTAATACGGAATGCCAGCATTAAGCAGATTTGCCCAGTCAGCTGTACAAGCAGATGGGGTGGGGCTCCTCCCACAGGGGCGTAACCAAGCAGAAGTTGAGATTCTTGTTCAGCTTGGTCCCAAGAAGATGAGGAAGGAGCTGAGCAACTTATGTTTAGTTTCTCCCACCACATCCAGCACATACATGCAAATGACTGACCCTCCCATAAAAAGCAGTAACAGAAAGAGGAGTGAGAAACCAGGAGTGTATGGTATGGTAATGGGATTGACTCCACAAGGAAAGGCAACAATATGTAAAGCATTTTGTTGCTACATTTCCCCAGTTTTATTTTTTTAATAATCTTGGGTTTAATCATTAAACCATTAACAAGATAGCATATGAAGAGAGCTCTCTTAACTTTCTTTTCAAGAGGGTCTCCTATTTTAATATTATTTCTGTTCTACCATTCCAATGAAAATATGGGTCTTCTCTTTATACTGCATAAGAGTGACCATGGCATACTTGGACAAAACTGTCCTATTCATTGACTGGGTCAAGAGAATAATTCTTCTCCATTCATGATTACTATAAAGGATTTTGGCATCCAGAGCTCATTTAAATAAGCCCATGTTAAACCTAGCCAAAGGAATGAATCCAGAATGGATGTGAATATAAAATTATTCCAGATGCAAATAGAGGTTCAAATTTGATTTAGGGGATATTTTTCCTCTATATTTTGTTCTATTGGAATATTTCCTGAGATGAATATATAGTATTTTTACAAGCTTTTATACTTTATGCAATAGCTAGTGAAACAGATGCATATTTTTTATTATTTTGATTGCTCTTTATTTTATAAAGTTTTTTTAAAAAACATACTTTCAAGTTCTGTTACTCATGGTGATAGCTGTATCTGTGATAGGTCACTTCTGTATTTAAAAATAGACTTAAAGGAAATGTAATGAGGAAAATTTTTGTGAAGTGATAGGGATGGGAGAGGACAGAAAGCCTGTTTTAGACAGAGAAGTCTTCTTCAAAGAGCTGACTACTAGTTGGAAGTAAAGGAATGAGCCATGAGGATGCTATACTAATTCTGGAAATGTATGCTATAGAGAGGGAATTTCAGAAGCAAAATAAATAAAGGGAGGCAGAAACATGCTTACCATGTAACTTGTATTATAATGTGGCCAAATGTGACCAAAAGTGGATTTCATCTTCAACATGAATTTGATAATTAGTAGTGAGGAAGAAAACCTGAATATTTTACTGAACAAATGAGTTCCTCCAACCTTGTTCTTCTTTTTCAGAGTTGTTTTTGCTACTCTATGTCCTCTGCATAACCAACCATATAAGTTGTAAAATCAGCTTATAAATTTCTGCAAAAAAAAAAAATCCAAAAAAGCCTGCCAGCATTTTATAGAGATTGGGTTTGGTATGTAGATAAATCGAGCAAGAAATTCCATGTTAATATATTTAATCTTCTAATTTGTAAACATAGACTGCCTCCCTTCATTTAGTTCTCTAATTTCTTTTAATGATATTTGCTAGTTTTCAGTTTTAAGTCTTGTATTTCTGTTGTTAGTTATTTCTTAAAACTTTTTATTTTTGATGCTGTTGTGAATGAAACTATTTTCCTAATTTTATTTTTAGATTGTCCATTGCTCATATGTACAAATATGTTTGACTTTTGTATATTGATCTTTCATTCATCCATTTTACTTAAACGTGTTCATCATTTTTGCAGTTTTTGCAACTCCTTTAGATTTTCTATATGTATAGTCAAATAATTTGTCGATAAAGACTCTTTTACTTCTTACTTTCCATTATGGATGATTTTATTTATTTATCTTAACTCATTGCACTGCTAGAACCTTCAGTATTATGTTAACCCTAAATCATGAGAGCAGACAATCAAAGATAATTTCCTGTCTTAGACAGAAAACATTAAAAATTTTTCACAGTTAAATATAATTTTTCACATTGTAGAATTTATTTTTAAATTATATTTGATTGATTATACTATTACAGTTGTCCCAGTTTTTCCCTTTTGCCTCCCTCCACTTAGCACTGCCCACTCCCTTAGACAATCTCCCCACCATTGTCAATGGGTCATGCATATAAGTTCTTTAGCTACTCTGTTTCCTATACCATACTTTACAACCCCATGGCTATTCTGTAACTGTCGATTTGTACTTCTTAATCCTCTCACCTCTTCATTCATTTGCCCATACTCCCTTCCCCTTTGGTAACCATCAAAATCCTCTCGTATCCATAATTCTGTCTCTGTTCTTCTTGTTTACTTAGTTTGATTTTTATATTCGATTATAGACAGATATGCATTTATTGCTATTTTATTGTTCCCAGTTTTTATCTTCTTTTTCTTAAATAAGTCCCTTCAACATTTCATATACAATAATAGTTTAGTGATAATGAAGTCCTATAGTTTTTTCTTGTCTGGGGAACTCCTTGTCTGCCTCTCCCATTGACCTGCCAACAGCAGTGAAGGCTCTACTACAAGAAGAAGGTATACTCAGCCCACACGAAGGGCACACCTTAAGTACCCAGGACGAGTGATGGGGGAGGCTGTGCCACTAGACCCTAGAGGGCACATACCACATTAGGCCACACTACCAAGACAGGGAGTCATAAAAGCTCAACCTAAAACCCAGAAACAAACACAGGGAGGCTGCCAAAATGAAGAGACAAAGAAACATGGCCCAAATGAAAGAATGGATCAAACTCCAGAAAAAGAATTAAACAAAAGGGAGATAAGAAATCTATCAAATGGAGAGTTCAAAACACTGGTTGTAAGGATGGTCAAGGAACTTAGTGAAGACCTCAACTGTATAAAAAGGTCCAGTCAGTATTTCAATTAATGAAGGCTACACTAATTGAAATAAAGAACAATTTACAGGGAAACGACAGTAGAGTGGATAAAGCTGAGAACCAAATCAATAACTAGGAAAATAAGGAAGCAAAAAACAACCAATCACAACAACAAGATGAAAAAAAGAATCCAAAACATTGAGGATAGTGTAAAGAGCCTCTGGGGCAACTTCAAGCATTCCAACATTTGCATTATAGGGGTGCCAAAAAGACAAGAGAAAGAGCAAGAAATTGGAAATCTATTTGAAAAAATAAATAGAGAAAAATTCCCTAATTTTGTGATGGAAATAGACATGCAAGCCCAGGAAGCACAGAGAGTCCTAAATAAGATGGATGCAAAGAGGCCCACTCCAATACACATCATAATTAAAATGCCAAAGGTTAAAGATAAAGAGAAAATACTAAAAGCAGCAAGAGAAAAGCAGTTAGTTACCTAAGGGGAATTCCCATAAGACCATCAGCTGATTTCTCAAAAGAAACTTTACAGGTTAGGAGTGACTGGCAAGAAATATTCAGTCATGAAAAGCAGGGGCCTACAGCCAGCATTGCTCTACCCAGCAAAGATATCATTTAGAAATACTTCATGCATTTTTTATGGTACTATGCCAAATTCTCATTACATTGTTTGAATGTATCCTGCCATGCCCTTATATTCTTCTAATTTAAAAAAAATTTCCATTATGATTTATCCCCCATACCTTCTTCTACCTCCACGCACTCGCCCTTCCCTACAAGTTGCAGAAGCAATTTTTTTTTCAAAGAATCAGTATACTTTAATGATTATTACATATTATAAACTCACAGGTATGACTGCACATTGTTGTTTCCAGTGATAGTCAGTACCACACAAACAGTCTATTCCCAAACAGATGGTGGAACAGATAACTCGATCCTCTTATGACTACATACTAGCTTTTTAAGAGTGTAAGAGTAAATTCTTTTTTTTTATTGTTTTTTATTATTTTTTATTTTTTTTAATTTATTTACTTTTTAAATACATTTCTCTCTGCCTCCCCCCCACCTCTTTCCCTTGCCCCCTCCCACCTTCCCTCCCTCAGCTCTTCCCCTTTGGTTTTGTCCATGAGTCCTTGCTATATGTTCCTTGACTTTCCCCTTCCCTTCCCGTTCCCTGCCCCCCCCTTCCCTCTTGTTTCTGTTGATTTCTTTTCCTTTCAGTGTTGCTGGTCATATTTTCCTTGCATCTTTTTTAGTGTTGAGAAAGTTTCCTTCTATTCCTTGTCAGATGAAAATTTTTAACGTGAATAGCTGTTGGATTTAGTCAATTTTTTTTCTTCTTCATTATTGTGGTCATGTATTTTTTGTCTTTTAATCTACTACTATGGTATATTACAGTAATTAATATTCAGTTATTATAACAACCTTGCATTCCTGAGATAAATTACACTTAGGGTGTATAGTTCTTTCTCTATATGGCTGTGTCTGTTTGCTAATATATTGTTGAGCATTTCTGCAACCATATATATGATGAATACTGGTATGCATTTTCCTTTTTTGACATATACTTGTCTTGCTATGGTACCAGGGTGATAGTGTCTTGAAAAAATATTGCTAATTGATCCTCCTTCTTTCTCTATGTTTTTGGAAGAGTTTGGGAAGTATTGGTATCATTTTCTCTCTAAATGATAGAATTTACCAATGATGCCATTAAGGGCTGAGCTTTTCTTTGTAGGGAGATTTTTAATTACTAATTCAAATTTTTAAAATAATTATTGGTCTATTCAGATCTTTCTGCTTCTTAGTTATTTTTGATGTTGTGTGTCTTTTTAGGAAGTTGTACATTTTGTCTAACTAACTTGTTGACATTAAGTTTTTGATTGAATGTCTTTGTAATACTGAAATTCTATAAAGTCAGTAGTATTATTTCTACTTTCATTTCTGATTTTGGTAATATGTGGTTTCTCACTTTTTTTTACTTGGTCAGTCTAGCTTCAGGTTTGTCAAGTTTATTGATCTTTTTAAAGAATCAACATAGTTTTCATTGATTTTTCTCTCTTGTATTTCTACTGTCTATTTTGCTGACTTCTGCTCTTACCTGTTTTTTTATCTTGTCTTCTGCTTGCTTTGAGTTAGTTTGTACTCTTTTACTACTTTGTAGGGATGAAAAGTAAAGCTTAAAATTTTCTTAAGTA
Organism: Pteronotus mesoamericanus; assembly: GCF_021234165.1. Taxonomy (NCBI): domain Eukaryota; kingdom Metazoa; phylum Chordata; class Mammalia; order Chiroptera; family Mormoopidae; genus Pteronotus; species Pteronotus mesoamericanus. The sequence continues at coordinate 20,445,670 of NW_026555310.1, forward strand.
TTATTACAGTGGCATCCCATAAAATTTATTTTATTTTTTGTTTTTGTTTAGTTCACATGATTTTCTCATTTACTCTGTCATTTCTTCTTTGTTCTATGGTTTAATTAGAAATGTGTTTTTAACTTCCAAATATTTATTGATTTCCTAAATTCTTTTCTGTTGTTGATTTCTAATTTAAATCCATTTTGGTCAGAGCACATGTATAATTTGTGTAATTCAAATCTGCAAACTTCAACATATGAATCCCCCAGAAAACATTTCTATTAACTGCTTTTTTCCCAGTGTATGGTGTACAGTGTCTTCTTATTTTATTTTTGAAAACTGGACAATTTTATAATATTTTATAGTAACACTTGGTTCAATCTTCTCCTCCCCCCACCACTGGGAGTTGTTGCTGATACTGTTTATTTGTTTAGTTATTTGCCTGGATTAATTTGTGGATTTTTATCTCACCCTCAATATGCATCACTGATGTCACTGCCTTGTTTTTTGATTTATTTAATTTTCTTTTGAAATCTGACTTCTTAGATTTATACTTAAATATTGTAAGCTATTAAACTTATCCCCTTTGTCAATGGATGTTTGTATGAGTAGAGAAGCACAACATTCAGGCAGTTTGTTAATCTGTCCCAGTTTATACTATCTCTTTGTGTGGGTCCTCACATTCTTATAGTGGTGAGTAAATAGCTCGGGCAATTTACATGATTTTGCAGTCATGTTCACAGCCTTCCAGATCCCCACAGTTATGTAGAAGTTTGCCAACACCCACAATGACTCTCTCTCTCTCTCACTGGATAGCCCCATAAAATATCTGATTGTGTGCAGGTCTATTGCTTACCCCAACCAGTCTTGTGACCTTATATAAACTATGATGTTGACCTAACCTGACTGTGTGTCATAGAGATTGTTGGTTTTGACAGCATCTCAGGACATGGGCCTTTCAATTTCTACTTCAAATCAGTTCTTCCCTGTGTGGGAGGAAAGCTGATGTCCTCATGGGTTGCCAGGCCCTGGTGGAAATACAGCAGTAAGAGAGTGCAAGAAGCCCCAGAATAAAATGCTACACAGACTCCCATTGTATTTCTGAAGTTTAGTAGTTTTCCTGAATAAACATTTTTGCTCTTCTTTGAACAACTTTCAGAACTTTGAAATAGTGGTATTGGCAATTTTATACCTTTTTGATGTTGCCTGGTATAGAAGATTGCCCCAGCACTTTACTTGTCCATTTAGAAAAGCTCTTCTTCAATTATTTTTAGGTGAAATTCATGTAACAAAAAATTACCTATCTTAAAGTATACTATTCAGAAGCATAATCATTTACAATTTTGTGCAACCACCATGTCTGTATATTTCCAACCATTTCCATCCATCCCTCCAAAAAATCCATACTCATTAAGCATTCACTCCCTATTTTCTTATTCCACCAGTCCCTAGTAATCACAAATCTGCTTTCTGTTCTGTGGATTTACCTATGCTGGATATTTCATATAAATAGAATCATAACATATGTAACCTTTTGTGTCTTCCTTCTTTCACTTAACTTATTGCTTCCAAGGCCCATCCATGTGGTAAATGTGCTAGTACTTCATTCTCCTTTATGGCTAAGTAAATATATATATAAATAATGAGAAGATATGGTCTGTTCGGAAGATATCCGGCCATGTAATATGAAAAATAGAAACATTTACTGAAGAAGATACAAGATCCAAGAAACATTGTAATAGAACAATGATGCCTCAGTCCCCTTTAAAGTAGGCACCTTGGGCCCTCACACAGTTCTAGTCATTGTCATCATCGGCTGCTCCATCATACTTTCCTGAATCTCATCAATGGTGCGAAATCTCTCCCTTTTCAAAGGTGATTTTAATTTTGGGAAAAACCAGAAGTCGAAAGGGCACTAAATCTGGACTGTAGGGGGGCTGACTCACCTGGGTGATTTGAAGTTTTGCTGAAAGACTTTGCACAAGACGTGATGCCTGAATGGGGTATGTTGTTGTGATGAAGCTGCCAATCACAGTTGTCTACAGCTGCAGCCTTCTGAATCATGTGAATTGTTTCCACAGAGCAATGTTCAAGCTTAATGCAAAATTTGATTCAGATACATTGCTCTACTCGTTCAATCATTTTGAATGCGATGGCCACACAGTACACACGTTCACTCAGTGGTGTTTACCACCCCCACTGACTAATACAGTGAAAATGTCATTGTTCACACATTCACATTCCAATCCACTCTCCTTGGCTGCCAGGTTACATCCATGTATGTCCTGCAAACCATTGTCATTATATTAACAATGGTTGGACTTTTTCTGGACAGACCTCATATATATATATATGCATCTTTATATATATGTATATATATGATTATTTGCATAAATATATATATTTTATATATATATGCATATATATGCATCTGTTGCATTTGGGTTGTTTCTATCTTACAATAATAAATAGTGATGCCATGAACACTCGTGTACAAATATTTATTTGACTGAATATTTTCAATTCTTTGGGTATATGCTCAGAAGAAGGATTCCCAGGTAAATTCTGTGTTTAAATTTTTTTGGGGAACCACCAAACTATTTTCTGTGGCAGCTTAACCATTTTACATTCTCATCAGCAAAATATGTGTTCCAATTTCTTCACCTCCTCACTAACACTTATTTTCCATTTTAAAAAATTACTAGAGTCATCCTAGTGGATGTAAAGCAGTATCTATCTCATTGTGGATATGATTTATATTTCCCTAATGATAAGTAACAGTGAACATCTTTTCATTTCTTCCTCAAATTTTAAACTAAAATCGTAGAACAATCTGTGGCTTAGATTTCAGGTCTCTGGAATTTAAGTTCAGTGGTCTTTTCTTAGTACAACAATCTGTTCTGTTACATATTACATGGTGCCATTTAATGTCTTGAATTAACTTGCCTTTATTCATTTTACCCAAACAGTGAACAATGCAGATGTATCTTTATTGACTTAAATAGACTTATTCTAATAATCAAAATAAATTTGATAAATTTCTGTTATATTTACATTTTAGTTTTAGTTTTCTTAGGTGAGATGCCATATATCCTAAGATAAAACATATTAAAGAACTTTCATGATTGAACCCCTCACGTTGGACTTTGTTCCATGCAGAGGTTTAATCTGCTATTGAAATACACGATTATATTTTTGTTTCAGTTATACAAGGTGAACAAATCCTAGAGATCTACTGTAGAATATAGTACCTAGAATTAATATTGTACTATATGCTTAATATTTTTCTAAGGGAATAGATCTTATGTTAGGTGTTTTTATTACAAAAATAATAATAGTGCTAATAAATAAGGGTGAGGGAGGAAACTTTTGGAGATGATAGATAGGTTTATGGCATAAGTTGTAATGGTGGTTTCACAGGCATATACTTCTCTCCAAAGACATCAAATGGTGTATAGTATTATAACCGGCTTTTGTATGTAAAAAAGAAATAAAAAGAATATAAATAATTTATTTAAAGATATGGTCAAAATATTTTAAACAAACACTTTATTAGGTAAGATAGACAGATGGCAGATAAGCACATGAAAAGATGGTTATCATCATTGTCTGTTAAGGATGTGAAGATTGAAGCCATATTTGAATATCACTATATATTTATTAAAATATCTAAATTAACTGTTTATATTATAATATAAATATATGTTTTATATATTATATTTCATATATTTATATATCATTTATTGATTTGGGAGGATGTATTTTTTGCAAAAGAGAAACAAAAGCAGGATAGAGAAGTTTTTGTATAGTATGCCACCATATAACCAAAAGAAAAGGAAAAAGATATCTAGATATCTAAAGAAAGAGAAATTGATCTAGATATCTCCTTTATTTAAAAATCAAAGGAAAACCATGTGTTGTGATTTTCTATGGGTGAGAATCATAGACGAGGTAGAAGTTAGACTTTTCCAACACAACTAATTTTGTAGGTTTGCCTTCAACACCAGTAAACACATATATTTTTAAATAAAATTCCATGAAAACTTAAAAAAAGAACTTGTTATTTATTAAAAGCAAATGTAACTGAATATAAAGGAAATATCCACTTTAACATTCATTGTGGAAAACTATTAGGTGCATAATGTTTAACTTTTATGAGCAGAGCATTAGCTTTTGATGTTACTTACCACCATCCTCGTAAATGGAAAGTCTCTAATAAGATCTGATCACCTTTGAACTCATCGGCATTGCTATTTTTCTTTCATATTTGAAGGTGCAGTTATCTTTTTTCTTCTGTCATTATAGTTGTAACACTTTGACACCACACAAATATTAATAACTCTAAATTATTACTTAATGTAAATATGTTTGTATGTCTATATATTTTTTGTCTATTTGAAGAGCATGGATTTAGATTGTTTCCAGTTAACTTCCAATACTTTTAGTTCAGTAAAAGCCACATGGAAAGATAGTTTTCTAAAAGACTGATACCAGATCACTAATGTGACAACTCTGGTTGTTTATGTTAAAAAGCTTATGTTACCAAATAATGAAAATGAGAAAAGATAGTAAGTGCACCATCTCACCCATTTCATTCACTTTTTCCATTTATCAGTCACTCACTGATATTTCTTGTGTACCTAATATGTGTGCCAAGTTCTCTCCTGGCCCTAGAAACAGTTATGAGAAAGAAGCGTTATCTTCCCCTCCATTCATGGATCTTTCAGTCCAATGGGAAGTATATGTATTAATCATATAATCATAAACACTAATAAAATGCACCTGTGACAGTGTGCTCTGAAGCCGAGTTGACAGAGCTGTGGGGAAGAGCCACAGGAAGGCTTCTCTGAGCAATGATATTTGAAACTTACAAGGAGCTAATTAGGCAATGAGAGGCTGGAAGACTCTGATAGTTTCCTGATAGAAGAGACAATATTTGAAAAACTTCCATTGCAGGAGGAGTTTGGTGAATATAAGGGCCTAAAAAGACTCCTATGACTGTTGCTTGCATCAAGTAAGAGAGAGCATGGTACAAAATCAGGCTGGAGAGAGAGAGGGGAAAGACCTTGCTTCACCCTGTAGACGTTTATCTAACAATGCAGTACATGTGATCCTGGATGACATTGTCAGGTTCACTTTAAAAAAAAAAATTCTGCTGTTCTGTGGATAATCAAGGAAGGTATGGCATTGGTGGACAAGAATAGGCACAGTAACAGACTATTAGAATGTCCCAAACAAGTTGTCATGGTTCCCAGAGCTAGGCAAAGCAGATGGAGGGACCTGTTTGGAATAGAGATTTTTAAAAGTTAAAATGTCCACCTTGGATTTCTTAGAATATATATTTATATGATTGATGCAGTCTGAATTGGTTCAGGTGGACAAACAATGCCAAATTAATTTCTCTTTCTCCCTCTTTCCCTCTCCCTTTTCCCTCCCCCGACCAAGCATTTATTTTCTCCAGCAGTATTTATATATATAGCATTTCTTGCTAAATGTCAAATGTATGCATTTAAATATCATGCCCTCTGTTGCATTTACTATGTAGCTAATAAAAACCTAATAGACACTAATTGTTGTCAAATTTGCCAAGAAAAGACTCTTACAAATCTTGTTAGTTTTTAACATTCTGTTCATTTTGGAGCCTATAATGCATCCCCAGCAGGGACTGTGCTTGGAAGCACCAGGGGCTCCTTGGAAGAAAATATACTTGACAGATCTCAGGTCAAACCATAATCATCCTTTGTAAAGATTGATTCAGGACCTACTGTAGGTAATTGACACATTTTTATACTACTTGGTTTTTTTACTTTATTGTCTAATTGTTCTAGATATATTGTTCATCAAATTATGAGCATCTACAGAAATGTATGCAATAACAGGTTGCTTTTTTTATTAGACCACTGGCAAGAAAATGTTTATTCCAACTTTCTCATGTCTATCTATGGAGGTTTGGACAAATTTCTACTGTGCCTCATCTAGTGACCATAAATGTGGATATATTAGCCTATCAGGAAAAGATATCATTATTACTTTGATTTGGATATCTACTCTCTCCCTCTGCCAGCAGCCCTCCTCCCAACCTTTAAAAATCGATTTCATTATTGCTATCCTTCCTTTATTTTTCTTTAAAATTACCTCTCTTTGCTATTTCACTTAGTTCATTATTCCCATATATCTTTATTCATTCATTGCATATTCCCTCCTTCTGCAATTCCCTAATATTTTTAGAAACACTCTTATGTGTATATTGCCTTTTAATTTTTCTCATCATCTTTTTTTCAAATAATGCCTAAAAAGAATCTTTTACCAAAGATTCCTGAAAATGTCTACCTTGTTTTGGATCCCTTGTGGCTTTGAGGTGATAAAGGAGTAAGTTGGGAGTTGTAAAGGGAAAGGGTACTGAGTCTGGACCACAGAGGTACCTGGGAAAATTATTTGCCATGCTGAACGTCTTAGAGGAAGTTGTCATGATGACAGTTTGTAGTTTTGTCTGACTTGACAGCATTGACTTGCTTTGCTGCTCCAACTGAAAAAATAAACATTGTGTCTGGGGACTTAATCCACTTGTGTATTCTTGAACTAGATTAAAGGTAGATACTAAAATGTCTATATGGGTGTTTTTTTTTAGTTTTGTCTTTTTTTAGTATTGTAATCTGATTTACTAAAATTCTGTTCTTTAATACAGCTTATTTGTTGTATTTAAAAGGAAGAGATTTGAAATATACATTGGTGTCACTGTGGAAGTCATTTGTTAAAAGTAAAATTCAATATTTCATTGATATTTATTTATTGTTTTGAATAGTGTCGATAAATGTGACGTGCTTTACAGTATTCTAATTCCAACTGGTCTAAGATATCTAACCTATGGACCACAATGTGGGCTATCACAAATTCTGATCATTAAATGTCTGGGACAACTCTTTGTGGAATTGTTCCAGTCCTCTACACAGGTTTAATTGTCATTGTGCCCATTGATAAGGAAGGAACAGAGAGGAACAGAATGAGAAGATATTATAATAATTTTGTTAACCCTTTTCTTTACTCTATATCCTCCTGTGCAAAGTGGTTCAGTAAAATTGTTACCAGCATGGATTTGTCTCTTTTGTCATGCATACTTTTATGGTTGTGATGTGGAGCTATCTAACCTGATTATCAGTAGTAATAAAGAAAGTTCACATTGGCTTTGAGAAACTTGTTATATAATGAAAGGAAAGTTTCCTTTCTTTTTGGGGGCCTAAATGTTACTGCTATATAATACGGATCTCAAGGGAGAAATTATGAAAAAATGTATACCCATATCTGCATTCTAAGGGTTGTGTAAACAACTTCTTTTTCTTGACAGCTACAAAATGGTTATTGGACAGTGAGTGAGAACTCATGGAAATATTTTTCTAACAATTAGCTGCAATCCTGGCTAATGTGGCTCAGTGGATTGAGTGCCAGCCTGAGAACCAAAGGGTTGCCAGTTTGGTTCCCAGTCTCAGCACATGCCAGGGTTGCAGGCCAGGTCCCCAATTGAAGGCACATGAGAGGCAACCACACATTGGTGTTTCTCTCACTCTCTTTCTCCCTCCTTTCCCCTCTCTCTAAAAATAAATAAAATCTTTTTTAAAAAGTAAAAAAAAAAATCAGCAAAAATTTAAAAAATTAGATACATTTATGGAATAGATAAAAAAGATATTAAACTTCTGGGTAACAGTTATTATTTTAATAATAAATACTACAAAAGAAGCTATTGCAAATAATGTATTAAATGTTTAATACACTTATTAAACATTTATTATTAAAATGTATTATTAAATGTTTAATAATAAATACTATAAAAGAAGCTATTGCAAATAATGTATTAAATGTATTAAATGTGTAATAGTTTATTTACACAATTTGACTTTGAAACTATGAAAATAAATATATTCAAATTAACAAATTGATTAAGGTAAGAATATTTTGTAGCACATACATTCCTATGGAAATTTCCTGAAGTAATGTTCTGAGGACACTAAGGGTAAATTTTTAGCTTTTAAAAATATCTTACTGTTAACTAACAATGTTATTATAGGTGTTGCCAGACCAAGCATAAAGCTCCTCAGAAAATGTTCAGAAGCCATTGATGTACAGATTTTAGGGAAACAATAAGGTGATTTCCTCTGTCCATAAGCTCCAGCCAACACTGATCATTGTTTCCTAGGACTGCAAATTTATTATTTTGCTTTTGCTATTGAGGATGATTAAGTCTCATAATATTATATGAGTCCAAGACATAATTTGTGGAAATCTGCATAGTAGAAAATAGGTTTTGTAGTGTTTCTCTCTTTAAAGACTTTGTAAAAAGTGATACCTGAAAGCTAACAAGGTGGTTTTTAAGCCAGGCAAAATGTTACCAGAGGGTTATGCATCAGTCCAAGCAGTCTTTTCTTAGAGTGAGGTGATTAGGTCTATATTATTTGTGTACTTTTTAAAATTTATTATTCTTTTAAGTACTCTGCATAATTATGCAAAATGTTATAAAAAAGGGAAAAAATTTATATTTGTCTATCTGGTTACTGCATTTGAGTCATTTTGTTACAAATTGTTTTATTAACAAATGAAGGAAACTAAAGTAGTTGCAGTAGTACCTCCTATGGCAATATTGACTATGGATTTAATAGCATTTCAAACAAACTTACAATTCTGTACTGGCAGTTCTGAAAATTTTTGCAAGTCATTTTGTAAATGGAAAATTGGAAATATAAAATTTTGGGTAATTAATTTAATGGAAAACCTAAATGGACCTGACAAAAAGCTAATTATTTAGTGTGAATATTCATATATTTTATGGAAGAAATATCAACATATTTGATTATAGGATAGTGTCCCAGACCTCATTGGTAGTGCTATATAATATGTGGTGTATATATACCATATTACATTTCTGTGACCCCGTTTTTTCAGTGTTCTAAAACCCCTTTGGCCTCTGGGCTTTTGGACAAGGATTGTTTACTTATACTATTAACAGTTAAATTTAAATCTACCAACTATTTTAGAAAATGATAAAAAAAGGTTCTACTGTGGTCTGATTACTTTCAAACATTCTGCCTGATGCTATATAGCATGTTCACTCATTCTTTACCATGCCTTCCACCTTATATTAGAAAACATGTATTCAGCAGCCAGTATTGAGCACCAACTATTTTCTAGGCATTTTTCTGGGTCCTAAAGAAACACAATGTCTGTGCCCTCAAAAAGCTTAGAAATTGCTAACAAATAATACAGCTGGAAATATGGCATAATAGAAGCATGTAGAGGATACATAGTGTAGTGTAGAATAGGAGGTGAGAGGATGATGGTTCTTTCTTGGCATAGATATGTCAAGAAATGGATGATTCGAACAGGTGGAGAATTAGAGAAGGCTTCACAGAGAATGTGATGTAGTTTTCAAATTGCAGCACAGTTAAAGGAAATAGCTAGAGCATAAAACAGATGTGAGAACTGACACAGTGTTTGCATAGATGGACAAGTAATTGTGTTGCAAGGGAATTACAGGGAATGTGGTGGGAAATGTGGTTGGAGGAATATGCAGTGATCAGATCATCAAGGTCCTTGATTGCCACACTCGGACATTATTCTGTGGATAATGGGAGGCTATTGAAGGGTTTATGGAGGTGAGTGCTGTGATCCATTTGGTATTTTAAAAAGCTCTCTTGTGAAGCCTTGTGAAAATGTACCAGATGGGAACAAGACAGAGATCATTTAAGAGAATAATGCAATTAAGAGGACAGATGCCATAATCTGTAGCACAGTCTTTTGATTCTAATTTGTCAAAACATACCTTCCTGCCTTTTCATTTATTCCCTTTTTCTTCCCTACCTCCATTTCTCTCTCTCTCCCATTCTTGCCTCCTCTTCTATTTTTCCTTGGAATTATATTATTATGGTCAATAATGACACTATCTTTTCATATACTTTCATAAATATTTGTATCTACCTCAATATCTTCTCTTTCTAGACTTAACCATTTTTTGTCATCTTGTTGCAACAGTTTTTATGCCTTTTTATGGATGACTAGTGTTCACAAACTGTCTGTTCAGCCACTTATTTACATGACTAAACCCCATTCCTTAACATCCCACATCTGAAATCATAACTTCCCATTTAAGACACTAACTGCAATCTTCTGTACCTCCAACTTTCCTTCAAGGATGTCACATAGAACGACTGTAGGAAACACTACTTTGTATTCCATATGAGCACAACTCTGGGAATTTAATATGAATGATGTTCCCTGGAGAGGTGCGAAGGGAGCTCTTTTTTGTTCCAACTAGACTTTTCAGTCTCATAAAACTTCAATCCTTTCAGTCTTCCCTTGTCTCTTAACCCATCAGTTCCTTTAGCTTCACTTAATTCCCTGTTGATTCCAGACCCATTTGAGCATCACTTCTCTCAATCTTACCAGAGCTTTCAAACTCTCACTTAGCTCTTTTAATACCACTTTTACTACCACAAGGATGTTGGTTTAAACAACCTGCTCAGTTTCTATACCTGAGTGTTAAGCATTTCTGAAGGAAATCACATAATCACGCTATTAGTGCTTGTTAACTTATGGTCCTCTTTCTTTATTGAGTCCTTCCTACACCAAACTCCCACATCACTCTCAAGTCCTTTTGATGGGAGACACATGTATCTCCCGTAAAACAGAGTCTTCGCTTTCTCCACCAACCTGCTTCTCTATTTTTCTTCTCCATCTCTATAAATAGCGCAATTTTTCAACTGCTTTCTCAATTCAAAAATATGTGAGTTATTATTGATTCTTATCTTTATCTCTTCCACATCCAGGCAGTCACCGAATTTTGTTGTGCTACTCCCAAAAGATAACACAAAGCTAGCCAGTGTTCCTCATTTCTGTTACATTATTTTAGCCACATCACCATCCTCACTCAGATTAATGTAATATAGTCTCTACTTTGTTTTTGTTTTCGTTTTTAATACTAGTTTCCCCCCGCACAAATGATTATTTTTTCACATAGTAGCCAGAAGGATCTTTTTATAATATATGTCGAATAAAATTCTCTTCCTGTGTTAAACTTTTCAATGAATTCCCATCATCTATTTTACCATGACTTTCAGAATGCTCTAGATGCCATGTGGCTTCCTCTCTAAGACCATTTTGTGTCACTGTCCCTTCAGCCCACTAGCCTGTTAGCCTACTATGCTCTGGTTTCATTTCCCTTCTCCCACACATCAAGCTTGCATTAATGCTTATTTCCATTAGTGGTCCCACTGGAGCACTGGAGTGTACTTCTGCCAATCTATGCATGGTTGGCTTCTGCTTGTTATTATGATCCCCATTTAAATGCCATCCTTTGAGAGAGGCCGTCTCTGACTACACAATCTGGACAATCCGTCTCTGACTACACAATCACTCCAGATCACACCATTCATTTCAATTCTCTGCGTAACAGTTATCACAATTTGATCCTTTTTTCTGGCTTATTTATGGATTCTTGTCTCCCCTTGTCTGTCTTATCTTCTACTATATGCACACCTTCTGGGATAGTACTACACTTAGTAGGCACTCAACAACATGTTAAACTATTTATTTATTAAAGTTAGCTTTATTAACTGCAATGGCAAGTAAAATATGTTAATTAAACTCTACCACATTTTTTAGTTGAGGAAAGAGAGTAAATAATGTTTTTTTGGGTTTTTTTTTCCTAACAAAGACCTAGGAGTAATTTTTTAAAGTGAGTTTTTGGTTAGCACAAAAAGAAGAGGCACTGAAAGTAGAATTTCAAGCTTTTTTTTTCTGGAAAATAATGAAACATAAAGGAAAAGGTTGGCTAACTTGATAAAGTCTATAATAGAAACCTTTCAAGGATCATAAATGGTTATTATAATCCCCAAAGTATTGTTTCCTTCCTAGAACATTAAAAGGAGACATTCATAAATACTTAGAAAATCTGGTGCCACCCCTACTTGATACTACAATGATCTGTCACTTCAGTAAAAAAACATTCATGTTGATGAAATAAAAGATCATTCAAATCAGCTATTTAGCACCATGTTGCTTAGTTGGTTGAATGACTAAATTTTTTTACTTTCTCTGTGGGTACTGATGAATCACCCAACTGATGAAAGACATATTTTGTTCTTATTCTAATAGTATATTATGATTTATGTAATGAAATATTATTGATACATTATCACATTAATGTGATTGATGTTAATAATAGCAACAATTATGTCTGTACTTAATGAGTACTTAAAGTGGCGCAAGGTTGTTGTCCCAGGAGATTTCTACTTTGGGGGGTGTGTGTGTGTGTGTATCTGTGTGTGTGTGTGTGTGTGTGTGTGTTTATTTTTTTTCTTTTTGCAGACTTCATGAAGACAGGGGCTTTGTCTTGTGTCTTCTTTGAAATTTCACGAAAACTTAACATCATGTTCCCATCAAATCTTATTGGGAAAAAATAAAATATAGTTTAATTACAACATAGGTTCAAAATAGATTCAGTTTTCTTACCCTGATTGTTTCCATGGCAGGGAGAGTAATAGCCCTCCACCCCCCGCCAGGATATCCACAGCCTAATTCCTACAACCTGTAAATATGTTATATTACATAGCAAGGAGGAATTGGAGTTGTAGATGAAATTGAGGTAGCCAGTTGGTTAAAATACAGAGATCATCCTGGATTATCCGGATGCGCCCAATGTAATCACAAGCCTCCTTATACAGGGAAGAAGGGATCAGAGAGATGGCATTCCCAGAAAGGCTCAACATTGCTGACTTTGAACATGAAAATGGGTCATGAGACAAGTAACACAGCCTCAAGAAGCCAGAAAAACAAGAAAATGAAGTTTCCCCAAGAGCCTCCAGAAAAGAATACAGTCCTGCCAATACCTTGGTTTTAGGCCAGCGAGACCCATTTTGGACTTCTAACCTGCAAAATGCAAAATAGTAAATTTTTGTTGTTTTAAGCCAATAAGTTTGTGATGATTTGGTAAAGCAGCAATAGGAAACTAATAGAGTTTCCCTTTTGGTTTTCTTCCCTGAAAGAAAAAAATAAAAGAGCAAATCAAGGAAGGGAAATGGGTGGTTTGTATGTCTACCTATGAGGGGTTTTCACTTAGGAATGGTATTTACATTTTTTTTCAAGTTCTTTTTGCTCATTGTGTAAACTCTTAAGGTTACATATGAGGGGAAATATATTTATAAAAAGATATGTATCTATTCTTACATGTTTAAACTTTAGTCACCTTCAAAGTACACTCCATTTTATGCAATACACCTAACAAGACATTTTTCCACTGCTCAAAACAGTGTTTTAACTTGTCAGTTTTGATGCCTTTTAGTTCTTCTGCTGTTTTTTGTTTCACTTCTCCCACATCAGCAAAACGTTTCCCTTTGAGGACTTTTTTATTTGGGGAAACAAACAAACAAAAAAGTCTCTCAGGGCAAGATCGGGTGACTAGGGAGGGTGGGGCACAGGGGTCATGCCATTGTTTTGTCACTCAAATGCAGTGTGGGCAGGTATGCTCATAAATCACCCATCGTGAAACTGGCAAACACATTGAGTCTTCAGAAAAAAATTCACTGAAGCTGATCGCAGCCTCTCATAACAGCACCAGCTGGGACACTGATACAGATGGTTCCTAGAACACTCACCTAGTGGGGGAAGCCTGTACTGCAAGGCCTTGCCTTCCAGAAGATGATTCCATTTTGGGGAAATTGTATTGTGAGAACACAAAGACAAACTTGGACAATGTAATTTAATTACAAACTTTAAGTTATTTCTTTTTAGTATGCACATCTAATTATTAGGGAAGAAAATGTATAAAAACAAATACAGTAAAAAACTGATCATTTTATTTTGCCAAGTTTGAATATATAGCCATTTTAGAAATGCTGGACAGCAGTTTCTCTTTTTAAAAAAATAAAAATGATATAAATGAAGCTTGTACTTGAGCTTACGGGGTGGGAGGGACACTTAAAATACTTAAGAGAATGAATGTTTTTAAAGTATTTTCAAATAATTCAAAAACATATTTACAAAGAAATAATTTATGTACTAGTTACAGTTATTTTTATCTGTCCATTATATCAAATGCCTACTCAATATTTACTAAGCAACATTTTCAAACTTTGATTTGCTAGATCTACAGCAAAGTCTAATTTAAGCATAGAGTGCCAATTTAGCGGAAGCATTAGGCTTACAGAATAAAAATGTAGTTAGTTTGAAATTTACACTAATTTGGCATTATGACCTGTTTATTCAGATAATCTTTATTGATTTTTCTTATGTATCAGAGATTGATGTTAAGAACCCACATTACATATCTTCATGCTATCACCACTATTTCACTATAATTGGTGATACAGTCATACTAAACACCCTAGTATTTCCCAAAATGGGTCGCATTCTCTCTTACTTCTGGAATTGTAAGCACCCTGTTCTTTATCAAGAAATGTGCAGAACTTCAGCCAGCGCCTGCTTCCACCCATTGGTGGGTTTCTAAGTCACTTCAGTTTAAAGTTTTTTCTGTAAATTACTTTTCACGACTAATCCAAGACTGAGCTAAATGTTTCTCCTATGCTACTTTGGAGGCCCTTATAATCCAAATTTACTCCTTTTGTAGCACTTAACACAGCACATTGAAATTGCCTTTTTGCTTGTTTTCCTTCCTCAATATCCATAAGCTCCTTTGAGGCAAGGATTACACTTTGTACACTATTATTTCTCTGATGCTTATTAGCATAGTACTGGCATATATTAAGTTTTTAGTAAATAGTTACTAAATAAATGGACCAATGACTATATAAAAGACAGAGAGAAATAAGTATTGATAGAAATCAGAGGAGAAATGATTCTTTTAATTTTTTTTCTCTGAGCCTACAGCTTCAAAGCTGAAAAATAATTTAGAAATATGCTGTTTCTAAATTATTGCCTTAGATCATTCTTGAGGACTGATTTCTAAGGCTACACATTAAGCTTTACTTTGTTTTTAAATTTTGTTTAAATTTTTGTTTTAATTAACTTTGACTTAAAATGTTTAAGAGATACTACTGTAGACTATTATTTTGAAAAATAATAGTTTCTTCACATTAAATCATTTAATAAAAATAAAAATTTCTTCACATTAAATCATTTGACAAGTAATAAGTTAGGACAAAATGTAAGGAAAATCTGGTTCGTAAGTTCTTGATGACCTTCTAGTCCATAGAAATTTTTTCTGTTAGAAAAATTAAAAACCTCTTCTCTGAGGTAACATTTCATGAATTCACCTTTTCATAATTTTAGATTGCAATTATAGTTCTGAATTAATAAGTTTGGAGTGCATTTAATAAATGATTTTTATTTATGCTTTTATGATATTTAATTGATTTTTACAGTAAATAGGCATTTTCAGCCCAACTCCTGATATTACAGATGAGGAAAACTGATTCCCTCTTCTGCAGTAACTGCTCAGGTGACTTCATATAAAAAATATAAACCTCAGAAGCCAACCTTCTGATCCCATGACTGTTCACATTGTACCAGAATAGCGCAGTTCTATCATTTAATGATGCTTAGGTAAAACTAAACATCTAATCAAAAAGCATGGCGAGCTTTGGAGCTATTGAATAGAGTTTGGAGGGGGAGGGACTGAGTAGATGCTCACAAATTCCTGACACACCACAGCCGGTGCCAGTGTCCCATCACTGATATGATGCAGAGAGTAGAACACTGCCTGCTCATCTCTCAACACAGATGTGTCAAGCTTTGCTTTGGGACCTTGGGTACCAGAGCTGTATCAGCATAATTGCTCCAGGTCCCAGTGCCTGGCAAACAAGGAGTATTTTCTGGTGCTTGTTCTCCAAGGTTAACTCAGGTTTTTGATCATGCCAGACTGGTTGAAAAGAGCTGGGAAAGGCACACACTGATGCCTCTGCTGCACTGCCCCACAGGGTAGCCCTGGTTCTGGCTGGTCCAAACTGAGTTGTGCTAAATGTGCACTAGATTCAAAGCCTTCCTAAGAAAAATATTAATTTAAAGTGTATTGCTTTTTAATAAAAATTACATGTCAAGTTGATTTTATTTTGGATATATTGGGTTAAATAAATTATTAAAATTATGTTCATCTCTTTCTTTTACTTATTAATGTGGCTACTTAGAGAATTTAAAGTTATATATGTGATTCATAGAAATATTTTTATTGGGCCATGAACCTTTAAGGATTGGACTAGGGAAGATAAAAACTCCAGCATCTGTGACTGGTACAAGACTCAGTCTCCAGACTCTGATTACCATCACCTATATGCCATGCAGCATTCCTGGTTTATTCCGAATGGACAACTACTATGGGGCTCTAGAAACATTCATACATGTCTCTAAGTGGAAATTGGGGAGATTTTGTAGGCTTAGAAAATAAAATAGCAATGATTCTCCACTCTCACTGCCCAGTTTTCTGTATCATATATATATATATATATAAAGGAAGTGGATAAGTTACAATCACTTGAATGTTACAAGCATCTGTGTTCTTTTCTACTTTAAAGGTAGAAGGGATATTCTCCTGGCTTAAGGGTGAAAATGGTGAGGTAGGGGGATGAATTTTCTGTAAGCCATAAAATGAAGTTTAATGAAAAGCAGAGATTTTATGGCTTTATTCATTCACAAGATTCTTTCCAAATACATTTCCCAAAACTTAGAATTAAAGCTTGAGTTCCAAATATTCTTTAGTGCTCACTTCCTTCTCAAGGATGTCAATACATGTACTTAGTTCCATCAATCATACATTTTCATTGACTATTCTGGATGCTGATCACATATGGAAAACAATATGATCTCTGCCCTCTATGCAGTGTATTATAGGACTAGTTAAATTATTAAATCAACATTATATATGACAATAGAGTGTTTTCATAAATATTCCAGGGACATAGGCAATATTTTCCCATCTCAAGGAATGTGAATAAATTTTCCTAGTAATCATTGCATACACTAGTAGAAAACAAGGATTTATATTTATGAATTGGGAGAAATAACTATTGTATATCAAGTAAGAATTTAGAAAAATGAACATCGGTTTAATAACATTTCTGAGCCTCTGTAAGAAATATACCTAAGAATTCCCATCTTGGAAAACAAACAAAACAAAAACAGACAGACAAATGTCACCCTATATTTTCAGGATTCCTCACTCAGAAATAATTTTTAAAGGCCACATTCAATGATTTCTTTTTTGAGAATAAACAATGAACTAAATAAATCAGAATCTAAAACCCAAGATGCTCACAAATGTGTGTGTGTGTAAAATGTACAGAAAAAAATTACATATTGTGGTGATAATCAAAGAGTAGTAGTTAGTCACTGTTGTCTGGAATGCCCTGATTATTACCAAGGCCATATGCTGAATAGAATGTTGGCCATTACAAATTAGGAAACACAATTGAAAAAAATTACCCAATAGATAAAACCCAAATGTATTTAAATCATTATTTTTTAACACACCTTGAAGAGTTTATGAATTTTTTTAATTCTGGAATTTCAGTAAAAAGAAGTATCTTTTGTTTTTTCATTTCATTGAAACTTTGAGTTTCCCAGAATGGAAAGATTTAGAAATCCTCTAAACTAGTGCTATTGGGGTGGGAAGTAGTATTAATAAAATCCCTAAAGGGTAAGCTACTAACTTCAGTTTTGGTATACCTCTAAGAGAGGCATGCAGACATTGGAATTAGAATTGGCTATCTGTTAGTAGATCCTGGCTTCTGGTTGAGGACTCTTACCATACAGACTCAATTTAAAAATCTCTTAAAATAGACTGTACCAGCTTCAGAGAAACTTCAGACATAGAGTAGCAGGACATTTAGAGGGACCCACATTGGTCCTGTTCTGACCATGACACTTCTTCACAAGAAGATGTGAGAGGCCAAGGGTATGTGCCCATGAAGACCCAAGATTCCATCTCCTGTCCTTCCATAACATACTTCGAAGATACAAAACTAGAAATTCTTAGCCAAACAGTCCAAGCCGCTAACACGGTTAACCCAGATCTTCCTGAGTCCAACCTCCAAGGAAGACCTTGTTACTGCGGATGTTCACCCTTCAGCCCGAGGGGTAGTTCAGGAACCATGTGGTTCCCTGGCAGAGAGGTGGGAACAAAGGGCAGTTGTAGCTTGGCATGCGGTGGTGGTGGAGGTGGGGGGGTTAGAAGGAGAGAGTTCTCTGTCTGAAACGGTAAATAGGGATAGACCGGAAGTCTTGCCATACTGGCATATTTTTTGTGTAGGAAAAGACAACCAAAAATGGAAATTGTTAAAAGTATTTTTTCCCCATATATGAGCTTCGATTCTTTGCTGATATTACCTCACAATGTTCATGGTCATCATTACATACACAAGGCATATGAAGGATATTTCCATATCTTAACACATTCTGTTCGGGTTTTAGAATCCATCCCCCTCCCAAAATTTTGTATATAAATAAAGGAGGAGAGAAAGAGAACATTTAAAGGAATGACAATATTATGAACATTAAAATTTTATCTGTGGCAATGAATACTCAAATAAAATGAATCAATGCCTTTAAAGTTAGGAGGGGAAAAAGTTATTAAACTGCATTTTATATTATGCAAAAGACACTTTGAATCATGCAATAACTTAGTGTAGTATTCACTCACTCTATATGAAAAACATATTCGAGAGGATTCATTAGGAAATCAAAAAAGAAATTGTAGAAAAAAGACTATGTGAAATACATGTAATAGTAGCAGCTAAATATGGCCATATGAAGGGAAGGAAGCAAGAATGTAAATGAGAGGGAATTTGTCAGATACTGATACCTGGAAGGTTCCCCTTCAAAAATTAAAAAAAAGACTTAAGATTATATTTTCTTTTTTATGAAGTCAATACTTCTCAATCTACACTTAATAATATAAGTGTTACTACTTTTTAATTTTAAAAATTAAACTATAGTGGTCCTAAATCACATGACAAAAAGAAAGTGAATGATAAACCTTCATGATATAAAAATGAAATTATAGCTAATTTTTTTAGGTGAGGAAGGAGGAGAGGTAGATAAAAAGTTTACTAATTACCTCATCTTTCATAACACGAAGAGAGTAGATATTGACTTTATTGATAAATTTTAAAAATTGACATTTAAATATATTACTTAAATTCAGAAAGCCAATGAATAAGGAACTAAGGAAAAATGCATCTAAAAACTTAAAAGAGGAAGGAAGAGATGTGATAGGTTAAGTTTCCTAAATACTTAGTTGAACACTTTTTTATTCCTGACACTATTACATATAGCCTTGTTTACACCCTTTGCCGCCCTCCACCCTTGCCTTTACCACATTGTTTCTGTCTAAAGGTGATACATTAATTAATAGAGTATATGGGAAATTGTGTTTAATTCTTTAATCAGACAGCTATTAAGTAACTATAGGTTAATGCTGAGCAGCCTTAAGTTTCGAATAAGTGAGCAACATGATTTAAAGCTAGGTATGGAACCTAGAGTGAGAAAAATCTAAATGTTCTCATTGGCCCAATTTTAGGTTGGTTTATGACAGGGGCAATAAATTCCTTATGATGTAGATTGAAAACAAATAGTTCATATTTATTTCTAACACATATTGTGAAGAACGACTGTGTAATGATTTCAAAGGACATTCAATGACTCAGAAGAATGATGTATGGCAGTAACAGGGATGGTGTTTTGGGAAGTTTGATATCACACCGACAGTCTCGTGTTTTAGTTTTTGTGCATAATTAATACTATGGATACTTTCTATGATTAATTCCGAAGTTTTTCTTCCTATATAAAACATAAATAAAAGGAACAGCTTAAATTTTGATATTCTTAGTTGAATTGCATTTATTGGCTACATTTAGATTTCATTTTTATTTAAGACTGAAGACATGTTGAAATGTGCAACGTGGTATTCTTTATTACTGAAAGACAAATTTTTGGACATTGAAAATATTGCGAGTCAATCTGTTCTTGGAAATTTACCAGACAGATTTTGCAGAGGTTCAGATTAAGTTAGCACACCTTTGGGTACTTACTCCAGATTAATTTATTGAAGATTAATAATAGTGATACAAATCACATGTCCAAATACATTTTTATCAAGTAAGGTGTTATTTAACTTCTTAAATACAAAACACCCAGTGAGCAAGCTGTCCCAAACTTATGAACAGGTTGCTTCAAATAGTTTGGGATTTGGAATTCACAACACATTTTCCTACAGAAATGAAGTTATGAATTGTGTTTGAATAACAGGGCAAGCCTATAAAAGCCTATTTAACCCACAAATTAGTATCTGGGCTACAGTGCTAGCAGGTTTAGAAATGGTAGTCAGTGGGGTGCTTGTGGTTCAAGGGGGATAAGAAAATCATTTGTTTCTTTTTTGTTTTTTAGGCACGGGGTGGCCTGGATAAAATAATGAGAAAAATTTTATCTTCAACACGTTCAGCCTCTCTTTGTGCATGCTTTTTTTTTTGTTTGTTTGTTTAATTTTCATCAGTTTTTAGAGAGAGAGAGAGACATTGATCTGTTGCTCCACCCATTTTTGCATTCATTGGTTTCTTCTTGTATGTGCCCTGACTGGAAATGGAACCCACAACCTTGGTGCATTGGGATGATGTTCTAACTAACTGAGCTATGTGGCCAGTGCCTACATCTTAACGTTTTTCATTTTACCAATTTTGTGTTTACTCAAACTTTAGTCTCATTGCCTCTACTTTTGGGGGATTTGGGAGATGGAAGAAGGATAGAGTAGTAAGTACAGTGTCATTTTATATAGCATACTCCAAATTCCAAAATTATTACTTACTACTTCCCCTTTAAACCTTCTCCATATTGTGGGGATGACCTCAATGAAATGTTGGAAGAAATTAATGTTGATTAAATTAATTCATATTAAGTTATAGAAGATAATCTCTTATAACAAATCTTATCTCTTTGCTATTGTCCTTATTTATCATCCCCAATAGTTTTAATCCAGGTATGAATTCAATATGTCAGAGAAGCTAATGAGGCTAAATGCTAAATTCAGTTACATTAAAACAGGGTATTTTTATTATATTTAGGAGAAGGGCCAACTTACAAAATCTGATTCACTTCCTTCTAATTTCTTTCCTCCTTTTTTATTTTAGCAACTTCTATTTGCTTTTCACAGAATATTTTCTTCTATTTCTAAAATAACAGATTTGTAAAATATAAGTTGGTATTTTTTGTTAATTAAGTAATGAGTTTACAGTGAACACAGCATCTTGAAAAAGGAAATTATCAGTGGTTTTGACTATCTCCTTACACCCGAGGCATGTAAAAGGGATTCAATGTATTATTATAATGAGAGATATAGTTCCTTGACTTCTGTGACAGCTGTAAATGTGCCTTCAAATGAATGTCCAATGGGCTTCCAAGTCACTCCCTAAATAATATTCTTTCTGTTATCCAACCTTATAATCACGTGATTTCTAATCCTAATCAATCTTATGTTCATCTAACCTTTAATAAAATAATGAAAATTAGGCTAATCCCTAAATCTGTTTCTTGGGTTCTAGTAACTTTTAGGTTTCTCAGTTTCTTCTCTTGTTTACGCTCCTTCTCCTCCACTTAGTTTTTCAATACTGTTGACCTCATAGGAGTGATTAAAGACATAGTCTGTAGGAGGCTGAAATTCTTTGGAAAGACGGTTTACCTATTTCTCTAAGATTTAGTCAAACTGTCCAGTGTCAGTTTCTTAGTAATTTTGACAAAATAGGTTTTAGGTTTATTTAATTTCAGGCAGAACTTTTTTCCTTTAATCAGTTCAGAGAATATTTTATGACTATTCAAGGATTCCATTAAATTCCATGTTATGAAGGAATTTAAATTACTCCAATTTTATATTAAAATCAGCTGTTTCATGAGAGTCAAGTAAAAAATTGGTTTGTTTTTTTTAAATTTATATATTCACATTGTATATAGAACATACCTTTTTTATTCATTGCTGTGTTTGATAGTTAAAATAAGTTACATGAACTATATTTGAAGCTGATGTCTATATCTGGAAAAAACATGCTAATTCTAATTTAGACCCATAGTCATTTTGCTTACAAGTAAGTAGAGAAGGATAACCTTTGTTAGGTTAAGTAACATGGTAGATTAAATACAAGTCTCAGAGTTTAAAAGTGTTGACTACCTTTCTGACCTTAATAACAAAACTAGAAGAATACATGCTATGTGCAAGACATTCATGCATATTCATTGACTTTATAATTACCATAGCCCTCTCAAGTAGGAATTATCAGCCTTACTTTACAGATGGGAAAACTGAGGCTTAGAGAGCAGCTAATGAATGGCAGAGATGCAACGTGAACCCTGTCTAAAACCCACAACTGTAGTCATGACATCACACTGCCACGCTAGATGGAAATACATCATATTCCAAACCTGCTGTAACTCAAACAAATGAGTCATAGCAGGGCACTAATGACCATTAAAAAAAGACAAAATAAACCGCACTTCAAAACAACCAACTAACCAACACAAAGTCAAAGTCAGATTTGAATACATGAGGAATAAACAGGACCATAATCAATGAACTTGGTATTTGATCTTTCATGTTTTATAATTAATCCTGCTTCATTTTTATTTTTTAAATAAGTTCAACAAATTATCTTAAGAATAAGGGTCTGTTTTAGCTGTCTGTTTTTATTGTACTGAGTCATCAATTAAAAAAGAAAACAATAAAGGAAGATTTAGATTATGTTTTCCACTGGCTATCTGTGGTGATATTTTAAGATTTTTGAAAATGTATTTTCATTTAAATATAGTAATTGAACATTTTCATTGTTCTATGCCTATTTCTAGTGCTTAAGATTTTAGAATGCTTACATGTAAGTTAAAAGAAGACTGACAGAAATTAATTTATATTGTTCTTATAACTGACAAATTTAATACAATGCAGATTTATAGTGAGATAGAAGTGATTTACTTTATCTTATCTTCAAATAGAAGTGATTTACTTTTAGATTGATATTTTGGCTTCCTTGTGTCAACATGATTTTATTGATTTTTCCAAACATATCAAGATTATTTTCTTTCTTTAACTTTTTCTCTTTTCTATAACACATTTCAAATATTTTTTTGTAATTTTTTTCTTAATTCTCCTAAGTTTTTCTGTACAAGAATGTCCCTTATTTTTCATAAAGACCAAATTATTATCTTTAATCGTGTGTTTTGCCTTTTATGCATCAGTTCATTTTTAAGATTATGATTCCTCAAATTATGTTTCTTTTTCATTTTCTTATGAAGTGATCCATTCTGTTCTCCATACTATCTTCCTGTCATTCCTGTCCAGAAGACTAGTTATTTTAGAGAACTAAAGCATGGACCTAATTTTTTTTGTAGGAAGATCATAACCTGAATTTTGAAAAGAAAGACAATAGACTGGTTATAAGTTTATTGAACTATGATGAGGCTACTCCCCATAATTTCATTACCTTTTCATTATTGAATTTATTAGGGTGACATTGGTTAATAAGATATATAGTTTTCAGGGCTACAATTGTATAATACATCAGTTGTATATTGTATTGTGTGTTCACCACTCCAAGTTTCTTTCCATCACCATTTATCCCTCCTTTACCCTTTCCCCCCTCCCCCTAAACCCCTTTCCTTCTATTATCACCATATCGTTCATGTCTGCGAGGTGTTTGTTTGTTTGTTTGTTTGTTTGTTTTTTGCTTAACCCCTCCACCTTCTTTACCACCCCCAACTCTCCTCCCCTCCAACAGCTGTCAGTCTGTTCTCTGTCTCTATGTATCTGTTTCTATTTTGTTTGTTTTGTTCATTAGATTCTACATATAAGTGAAATCATATGGTATTTTTCTGTCTCTGACTCACTTACTTTAGCATAATGCTCTCCAGGCCTATCTATGCAGTCACAAAGGATGATTTCCTTGTTTTCTACAGCCACATAGTTTTCCATTGTGCAAATGTACCACAGCTTTTTTATCCATTCATCTACTGATGGCACTTGGGCTGCTTACAGTAGGCAAGATTTGGAGTCCTGCCATCTTTTAATACTAGATTATGCCTAGGTGAAATTTTATGTTTTCTTTTAACTTGAAATGAAAGTGTAGAATTTTGAGTCACTAGAATAAACAATGTTAGTGTCAACAACATAAAACAAAAAGATAAATTTAGAAAAGGAAAAAAATAAAAAGATAGGAATTTGTCCAGGATGTATTTAGTGTCTTAGCTTTTTAGTTTTGTAATCTGTGTTATCCCGAAGTGTTTATGCTCAGTTTTTTAATCCTGTATAGAAATAATCAACTGACATTATACATTAAGGAATGCTGGTATTATCTAGCCTTTCTTTATGACAAACTGCAGGACTATGCGAAGCCTTGGCGAACAAGGGCTCATGGTACACACTCTGACCTTCCCCCAGTCTTTAAACAAAGCAGTATAATTTTGATCTCTTTTATATTTTGAAATGCTATGTAAGATGTTAGTAAGTGCTTAATACATATTTATTAGATGCAGTGATGAAAAACTAGTACAAGTTTGCCCTGGCCAATGTCGCTCAATTGGATGGAGCATCATCCAGTATACCAAAATGTCACAGGTTCAATTCCTGGTCAGGGCACATACCTAGATTGTGGGTTAGATCCCTGGTCAGGGTGCCTATGGGAGACAACTGATCAATATTTCTTTCTCACACTGATGTCTCTCTCTCTCTCTCCCCACTCCTCTCTCTAAAATCATTAAACATATCCTTGAATGAGGATTTAAAAAAGTGAAAAACTTAGAGAAATTTCAAAACCATTAAGTTATTCTAATTCTGCTACTTTTATAAATATTATTCTTTTATAGTCTCACTTTTTCATCTACATAATAGTAAATTTTAACTACTATTTTGAAGAATATATAATATACTGCATATAAAAGTGCTTGCACAGTGTTTAGCATTTACTAACTTTCAACCTGTGTTGACTTTCCCCTCCCCAAATCTGTTAATTGGCAAAATAATTAACAGTCTTGTGGAAGGTAAAGGATTTAACAGAGATTCTAGTTCTCTCTGAAAATATCAGAATTATTGAAAAGGCACTCAGTTTATTCTAACTTTTTTGTTTCCTAGATCTCAGCAAATGTGAAAAAAAATCTACACAGTTTTACCATCTGTTAATCAATTATATATTTATTGTATTGAACCTAATTTATATTTATTTAAGTCTAAATCTTTCCACTGTAGAAGAGGTTTAGTAGTAATTGTGGTGGTAATCATCCTGGATAAATTTGTATTAGTTGCACAAAAATGAGTCACCTGACACATATACTAGGATGGCTATAATTAAAAAAACAAAACAAAACATTAAGAAAAAATGCAAAATAACAAGTGTTGGCAAAGATGTGGAGAAATTGGAACCACCTTGTATTGCTGGTTGATATGCTATGGAAAAGTTCGGTGGTTGCTCAAAGAGTGAAACACAATCGCTCTATGATCCAGCAATTTGATTCAGCGATATGTACCCCAAAAATCGAAAACATGAACTTAAACATATACTTGTACATCATTATTCATTGTAGCACTATTCTCAATAGGGAAAATGTGGAAACAACTTAATTCCCATCAGTGGATAAGTAAATGTGATTATTTTCATACAATAGAGCATTGTTCAGCCATAAGAAGGTATGATACATGCTACAACATGGATAAACCTTGAAAATATTATTGTAAGTGAAATAGGCCAGGCACAAAGAGACAATACTCTACTATTTACTTATATTAAATACTATAATGGGCAAACTCGGAGACAGAAAGCAGATTAGAGGTTTTAGAGGTTGAAGGGGAAAGGAGGATGGGAAGTTACTGATCAACAATTACGGAGTTTTTGTTTGCTGTGATAAAAACATTTTGAAAATAGTAGTAATGGTTACCAAACAGTATGAATGCAGTCAGCGATCTGAATTGTACATGTAAAATACTAAATTTTATTATATATATCAACAACTTTAAACAATTAATAATGTAATATACCACAGGCCATTCAAGTATACACTTTAAATGGGTGAATTGCATGTAATTGAATTACATCTCAATAAAGTTACTAAATAGCTGAAAGTCTGTGATGTACTCCTTTGTTAGGAAGAAGGGAGTCCATACGTTTCTGTCCCTGAGATAGGCAGTGGGATCGGTCATATTAATTCATATATCAGTGTAAAATGCTACTGTGATTAACTGTTGCACAGCCCTAATATATTATATGTTAAAAGGGTGAATTTGTGCATGTTGACATGCTATTGTACCATAAAAATGTTTCTGAGCTTCTCCAGTTTGGTGAATTGTTCAGTTAGTTGAGGGTAGGGACAGACGATTGCAGAACTTTGGTGTTTCTTATGTTAGATGGTCATTTTGGAGCTTTGTCCTCACAATTGTACACTTGTGCAAATGTAAAATATTTGCACCATATGCTGGTTTGGTAATAAATCAAAAGAATGCAGTTCAGAACCATACCGAGCCATCTTTGAAATGGTGCCTGACTCTAGCTCTAGTATTATTTAATACATTATAAAGTATTTGTAATCACTTTTTACCATGAAAATAAATGGAATAACCAACAATTGATGCTCCAAAATTGAAAATTAGATTGAGGTAGCTTAGTTTGGAGGTAGAGAAAAGTAGAATTTAAATTGAAATAAAGTGCAAGTGGACATTAGCCAAATAAAAATTAGATAAGCATTATTACAAGCAGAGAAAATAGCATAGGACAGGAGCCTTCGTTCTGAAATGATCTAGTATATTCTGTTAATAGCGATGAACGTGCTGTGACTGGAGCTGATAGCAGTAAAGGAGCATTGTGTAGACCATAGCAAGGTTTATAGATTTTATTCCAAGTGAAAATGTGAAGACCGATACATTCTAATTGTGGGAAATAATATTGCAATCAGATTTTTGTTCAAAGCTCAGCAATCTGGGTATTGTGTGGGGTAAAAAGTGGATCGAATAGAACAAGGGTAGGTAGAGGCAGACTGATTAAGAGTAAATTGTAGTACTTTAGCAAGAGATGATAGTGCTTTGGACTGCTTTAGCAACAATGGTATTAGAGACAATTAAGTGATTCAAGATATATTTAGAAAATTGAACTGGAAACACTTGGAGACAAAATTAATTTGGGAGCCTACAGGAGAATGTCAAAAATAACTGAATCTTAGGTTTGGGGCTGAAACAATTGGGTCAATGTTGTTGCCTTTTATCATGGTAGAAAAATCGGGATGGAGAGTGGAGAGGTGAAGAGCTTACTTTGGTGACATGTTGAGTTTGAGATGCCTATAAAGCATTCAAGTGAAGTTATAAAATTAGAAGAGGAGTCTGATATAGAAATATTATTTGGGAGTCTTGACATATAGACATTATTAAAATAGAAGTGATTAAATGAAATTGCCCACTGTGAGACAGGATCATAAGAATTTCTATTATAGGGATCTTCTCAATCACAAAACCAAACTTCATATCCTTCTAAAATTTCTCTTTAGGAACACGAAAGCCAGGAAAATCAGAAGATAAAGACAAACAGGAGAAATTAAGGGATGTTTATACTGATTTTAATTACTAATACTTGGTTAAAAAGTCTTTCCAATTTCCCACTTCTATATCCAAATATTTTTTACACATTTCCCACTATCCTATACTATTTTATTAATGAGATAAAATACAGTATTTTTGTTACATCCATTAGATAAAATTATTGTGAAATTATAAGGGTATTCTTAAATTAAGGTTTTTAATCAAAAATACATTTATCTGGGAAACTATTATTCTAGACAGCTTAATGACTTTATACCACCTCCCTATTTTTACTGTATGTTGCATATTTTCTGTATAATGTTGTGGAAAGAAACTGGCAGATGCTAAATCTCTACATTAAAAATAATTTAGAATATTTTGCATATTTAGTTACTTTTTATATTTCCTATTTATGTATATTTTATATGCCTTGAAAAATACCAATTGAGCTTTTCTTTCTCTTGATTTCATTGTTTTTTAAGCTGTAATGCATCTTTTTAAAACAGGGATATTTCTCACATTTCAATGTAAAATGTTCAGTTCATTACTATGGACCCACCTAGTGTTGACTTTTCAAATTCATTTCCTTACTGTGTGCATATGCTTATGCTAAACATGTAATAAATGACATGCTTAAACAATCTAAACATTTAAAAGCTCATTTCAGAATCTTAATGTTGTTGTTTCCTTTCTTATGGCATGCATTGTATGTATGCAACATAAACAATCTGAAAATAATTCACTATGGGTTAAACATGCAGCTGCTAGAAAGCATCCTATTGCTCTTTTCAACATCATTCACTCAAGGGGAAAATATAATGACTGGTATGAAAAGTAGCATTATTGAAAAGAGGTCATTTTATATAAGAACTTATGTGATTTATCTTACACGCGAGTTACTTTTCTTAGTTTATAAATAATACCTTATTGACTGTAATAATTGCTAACACATTACATTTCACAATTTACAAAGCATTTTTCATGTATAGTAATATGAAATATTTATAATATTTTTGCAAGATAGGTATTGTTATCATTCCCAATTTGCAAATGAGGCAAGTAAGGAACAGACAAGTGTTAGAGCAGAGTTATGACTTGAATCTGGGTTTTCTGACTTCACATAATAAATGTTTGTATTTATTTACTATATTATATTGCTTCTGAGATTTTGGTATATAATTCAATCAATATATATCTATTATAGCTAATTATGTACTTAGTATGCATGTTACATAAAATTTGGACTGGCTATCATGATATAACATGTCAATGTTCAGAAACTGTCCTGTTTGCTAATTAAATTAATAAGATCTAATTAACTTTATTGGGAAAGTCCAATATATCTTTCTTGACTGCATTTCTGTAATCTCATTTCTGGTTAAGTAAAATATTTTATTTAGATCAACTTGATTTCAATATGCTTATTATATATGTATGTATATATAAAATACATTTAAATACAAAACTTATTGCTTAATGTTTATGACAATCACTGTCCCAAATTTCCTGCACTTCAGTTTCTAACTAAATGGAAACAAATTTGTTCCTTTTCCTTGTCTGGAATGAGAAAAAGTCTAGTATAGGCCATTTTTCCAGGCAACTCATTTAATAGAGTCAGTTGCTTTCTCTTTTTTTTCTTCTTCCTTCCTTCCTTCCTTCCTTCCTTCCTTCCTTCCTTCCTTCCTTCCTTCCTTCCTTCCTTCCTTCCTTTCTTTTTCTTTCTATCTTTCTTTCTTTCCCTCACTCGCTCCCTCCCTCCCTCCCTCCCTCCCTTCTTTCCTTCCTTTCTTTCTTTCTTTTGATATTGGTTTTCCCTCTGTAATGGAGAAGAAAAAATGGAGGGTGGAGGGAAAGGAAAAAAGGTGGTGGATTCCCATCCCTTCTTTCCCAACACTACTACCTCTCAACTTAGAACACTGAATATGCAAACAGACATTTATGCTGCTTCTATGAAATCTTGAATAATCAAATACTCTGCATCAAGTAGTAGACAACACAAAACTTCTAAGGCTGACTATCCCCACAGTCGGTCTGAAGGTGCTGCAAAAGCAGTTTTAAGAGTGAAAACAGATGTCACTTAGATCTACACATCTGCCTATTGGTTGTGGTTGTTACACTGAAAACATCATCAGGGGACACTAAGCCCCTACGTGGAGGATCAATCTTCAATTTGTGTAGGACTTTGTACAGTGCCGGCATATTTTACTTTCGGTCCTTTTTTTGCCACAGGTCACCACCATCACCTGGCTGTGGTGGCTGGTGTTTTCCAGACAAGAATCGGCCGGGGGTCTAACATGCTCTGGCTGCCAATGTTGAAACTTAAGTCGTTAGTAAAATGAAACGACAAGTTGATAGGCTTTTTCCTCAAACATGGCAGGATAGGACACCTGAGAATGATCAGACTAGCAACTCTTAGTGTTCAGGCCACCACACATGACACTGACCACCTGTTCTGGATATTGTGCATGGATGAGTTGCACAGACTATGAGAAGGGCCACAGCGACAATCTTGTCCTGTGTTTTATGGTTCATGCACAGAGCACATTGTGGATATCCATGTGCACACCAAGCGCGTTCTTTTCCTGCCCTGCCTGTACTGAGTCTGCACCCACCAGCCACCCCTACCCTGGTTCTGGCCTACGCCCTGCCTAAGGTCTGCACCCCCTAGTAGCTGCTTCTTCGAGTTTAATTGTTCACAAGACATTCAGCCAGCTTTGTGTTATGAGCCACTGTCAAAGATTTGTTTCTCAAGGGGGGGCCAAACTTAGTGGATATATGTAAATATATTTTTAATTTTATGGATAGACAGATGTCCATATATGTGTATTTATATGTAAAAACCTATTGTACATATTTAAAATAATCAAGGAAAGCCTTTTTTGCTCTATACTGAGATAAATGATTGTATTGGGTTATTGGGTTACCTGGTATATTAAAAAATATGTATATATATATATATATATATATATATACACACACACATACACACATGAGGTCTTTTTCCAGAAGGCATCCAGCCATGAAATATGAAAAATAAAGACATTTATTGAAAAAGATACAAGAAACATTATACTTAGGACAATGATCCCTCAGTCCCCTTCAAAGTAGACACCTCAGGACCTCACACAGTTCTCCCAGTCTCCATCAGCTGCCCCATTGATTTCCCTGAATCTCATCAGCAGTCTGAAATCTCTTACTTTACAAAGGTGATTTTAGTTTTGGGAAAAGCCAGAAGTTAGAGGGCACCAAATCTGGGCTGTAGGGGGACTGAGTTACCTGAGTGATTTGTTTCACCAAAAATCTCTGCATGAGACGTGATGCATGAGCAGGCACATTGTGGTGATAAAAATGCCAATGACGAGTTGCCCATCACTGCATCAGAATTATACAAATAGTTTCTATGGAGGAATGTTCAAGCTTAATGCAAACTTTGATACAGATTCATTCCTCTACCAGCTCAGTCATTTTGAATGTGACGGCCACAACAGTGTACATGCTCATTCAACAATGTCTACTGCTCCCACTGACTGCAACAGTGAAGTCATCACTGTTCACACATGCTCATTCCAGTCTACTTTCCTTGGCTGCGAGGTTACATTGATGTCATGCAAACTGTTATTGTTATATTAACAATGGCTGGGCTTTTTCTGGAACAAACACATGAACACTTAGGGAAACACTCATTGTTATGCTGGACTTTACACATCAAAACAATTGGTGGTCTTCTCTAGGGGTGTATTATGTTAGGTTCCCTTTCAAGGTTGGCCTAGAAAGAAATGTGAACATGTTATATTTATGGATATCATATTGAAACCCCTGTGCTAACAGGACAGCTATGTGTCTTCAAATAAAGAATAAAATACTTAGTAACTTAGATATGGTTTTCCTGCCCCAGGATTGGAAGAAACATAAATAAAAGGGATAGTAAATGGTTGTTTCTGAAGGATACACGTGAATAGTGGCAGATATGACAATTATATTTGTGTAATATTTAGGATAGTGAAAAAATTATAGACATAGGAAAAAAGGGCAAAGATGATAAAATCAGATATTTTATGGTATAAGTTATAAAATACCTTAAGAGTCTAGTTTAAATGCTTTTAATGTCTCAATAGTTACCTCCCAAAATATATCTTAATATGCTTCTGTAGATACATAGAATTATTTTGGTGTGATGTTTTTCTAACTGTGCTTTGAAAGCAGGGATGTAGTGACATACTCTGCCACCAGCCATGCTCCAAACACCACCAGACAAACTCATACCTATTCTTTAGTTTAATATTTCTATTTCTCCTCAAGGTTTGTTGTTTCATTTCTGAGAAAGTGTTCCAAGGCTAAAAAGTTTGGAGACCACTGCTTTAGATTTTTATTAACTAATTATAACTAGTTTATTAGCAGACTGTTTTTATTTGCAGAATGCTTATTTAAATAGCATGCATTTCAAATGCAAAACCATTCACTGAATACAATTTAGAGTCTTCCATCTTCTTGTACCTCATTCATTCATGCATGTTTGCAAGCTATAGTTGTAATCCTGTTGAACATATCCCTGAAAGTTTTCTAAAGTCAGGTCATTAAATTAACTAGTCTCTTACTCCCTGATGCTGAATTTTGGTTTTATATGGATATGCTATATTCACGATCAAGGGCAATTCCTTAAGCCTGCTTTTTTTTTCTGTAACTGAAGGTATGCAAACGAAAATTCATGTTTATGACTGAAAGGTGTGATTATATGTATTTGACAGGGATTATAGAAAATTAGATAAATTTATTATTTTTGAACTAATAGAACATAAGTAATATCTCATTTGTGTTTTTCATAACTACTCTTATGCTCATGCAGCATTTTCTATTTTCTCTGTACTTCCTCAGCATGTTAATAGGATAGCTTCCTACTTGTCTAATTGGCTTAAGAATTTATTTAAATATGTTTTAATTTAGAGGAGGTTATTTGCCCCTTTTTGTACTTAGATGCATCCATTAGATTGCCCTTTATATAATAGCGTAGTTTCCTTTTAAAAGATTTTGCTTGCTTTCCTTAAACTACAATAGAGTGGGAATCTTTCACATGTGTTGGTATTTATTGTTCCCCTGCCATGCTTCCAGAATATCAGAATGATAAGGGGAAATCATTAGATTCTCTCCATTTAATTTAACCGTTTTAATTGGACAGGTCATTATTACATTTTCTTTTAGTGAATTGTGGGTTGGTTTTTCAGTGAATCAAACTGCTCAGGTTGCTTATGAGGTTCAGCCCTTGGCATAATGTCACTAATGATTTCTACAGGACCTTGAAATAAAGCAACAGGAAAATCTATCAACAAAGAGATATAAATGGAATATTTTTAGATCAAAAATAAGGTTCAAATCTTTGTACTAGAAGAAAAGGACAACGGTGGGCAATTGCATACTTGATCACTTTAAATGCAGTAAAAATGGCATTGACTGCCTAATTGCCAAAACAGCATCTGGGCGCATGAAACAATGAAATGACAGTTGTATGTGACAAGGGTTATTGCCATTATGAAATATGAAGAAGTCCATCACGTTATGAAAGTGGTAGTTGGTTCATTACTTCTTTTCTCAAAAACTTGAGATGTTTTAATTTTAACATTTTCACTGGTGTGTTTTCCCTCGAGGATGCCTTCAGGTGATACTTTCTCCTTTAGATGCAGCTCCTAATATGGAGACCCTATGTTCTTTCTGGAGTCCTTGTCGTAGAAGGAAATAAAATGTTTGTATGCGTGCATGCCTGTGGTGTGTGGGTGTGCTCATGCATGCCGAGGGGTGGGGGACGCCTGTAGAATTTATGATTTCATTTGCCAAAGATGAACTCTGTTCTCCTGGTATTGTAAGAGCATCTCTCACCAGGGACTGCCAAATTGCTCAGATCAGTGGCTTTTTAAATAGGCCTCTTAAAAAAAAAGTCTTTATGTTATTTATCCTTTCTTGAAGATTTTAACCTTTTTAGTTTAGTGTATTACTCACCTTATAAAACAGCCTTTCATACTTACAAATAAAATTTACTTTTTCTATGATATTTTTACATAATTTAGTGAATATTTCCATCTCTAAATTGGAAACCTTACTTATATGTTCTGCCATTATGTCATATTCAATGTAACATCACTTTTCCCACAAGCAATGCCAACTTCCAAACTTCTGTTAATATCACTATTGTCCATGAACTTTAACACTTTAGGACATGTTGTTTTTTATACTTCAATACCTGTCCAGGGAAGGAATACCTTTCCTGAGGAAGTAGTATTTAAATATAGATGTAAAGGTGATGATGTGAGAGTTCCCAAGAACATACCACGATCTTAGGAAACAGATTGTGCTTGAAAAACACCAAGGCAAATGATTATATTGGGCTACCTGTTATAATAATAACAAATATATAACATGATATATATTATTATATATAATGATATGAGAATTGTACTATTAATACAATTATATATTATATATTATTATATATTATAATATATAATTATATATTATATTGTATAATATAATAACAGTGATTATCATTATTATAATTATTTACATGTATATTTCTGTGTACTGGTATATATATGTACCAATACACACACACATAGGGCTCTGAGTCTCTGGATTTTTTTTCTTCAGATAGAGAGTGCCATGGGTACTACAGAACTTGAAATGGTTGGTCTAGCAGAGGTGTCCAAACTTTTAGTGTCTCTGCACCACACTGGAAGAAGAGTTGTCTTGGGTCACACATTGAGTACATCACAACGCATAATCACAAAAAAAATTCATAATGTTTTAAGTAAATTTATTATTTTGTATTGGGTCACATTCACAGCCACCTGGTACTTCATGCGGCCCACGGGCTGCAGGTTGGACACCCCTGGACAACAATGAACAAATCAGAACCATCTATCTTTATAAAGCTTAGAGATGAGTAGTAGGAACTTATGTTCTACCTGTATTATGGGAATCCCAAGGAAGTTAACAGGTGAGAGATGAAGATAGAATTCCAGTAAGGTCTGATACTTCAACGGATCTTAAAGAATGAGTATAAATTAGCCTGCCAAATTGTGGTAATGGAGTTTGGAAGATATCCCAGGAAGAATATACAGTTCACACAAAATCATTAAAGGAAGAAACAACAGGCTGTTTTTCCCACAACTATAACTGTCTAGTGGAGCAGGAGCATGAAGTTCATGGCATGTTTTGAGAGAGGAGGCTGGCTAAGGAGACCATGGCAGAGCGAATGTCAAATACTTGATTTATAATAAGATTGTCACTTCTCAAACTTGAGTTATACACAAGCCCCTGAAAGAAAGGAAGAAAAGAAAGAAATAAAGAAAAGAAAGAAAGAGAAAGAGAGAGACAGAGAAAGAAAGAAAGAAAGAGAAAGAAAGAAAGAAAGAAAGAAAGAAAGAAAGAAAGAAAGAAAGAAAGAAAGAAAAAGAAAGAAAGAAAAGGAAAGAAAGAAAGAAAGAAAAAAGAATACTCTTACATAGTCCAAGAGTATAGTCACTGGAGTCTTTGAATTTTAAAGGGACATTTATTCCAGAAAAGAAAATTATATTCTATGAAAATACCTTTAAACTGAAGATTATTGTTAAACATGAGAATTTGTTTTTCCTAATAGGTAAATACTTTTTAATAATAAAAATTAAACATTAATTATAGGCTTCCAAAAATACGTGTTGGGTCTATTTATCTGAATTTGAGAAATATGGTATATAGTTGATGGGTAATGATTAGAGAGATTTTAGTTTAATTAGATGTGTATTTAAATAATTTAATTTATTTATAGTTACCTGTTTTTGAAAATAAACAAACAATGGACTCGCTTTGAAAATTTGCTCCATGTTTCTTCTCATTTGAGGACCCAGGCTGATGGAATAGCCTCTATCTGGGACATGTTATTTCATGGTAGAAGGCAGAAACAAGATAAGGTGGCTGAGCTACATCAAACATTAGTTACATGTCTAAGTTAAAGTCAATGGAGTAGGAAATAAATTCCATCAGCAGGGCAGCATAGCAAGGGAGATAACAAATTATTTATGAATAAATAGTACAATGTCAACCCAACTTTTGATTTTTTTGCCAAGCTGATAGGTTAAAAAAATGGTTATCACACTGTAGTTGTAAAATTAATTTCATTAAAGAATGCTGAGCATCATTCCTTTGTTTAAGGATCATTCTTAGTTTCTTTGAACAACTTATCTGCCTCTTTTACTGTTAGATTATCTTTCTCTTATTGACTTCAAAGATGTCTTTATATATCATGGAGGCATAGATTTTTTCTAACTTGTCTCAAGTCTTCTGATTTGTTTACAGTACTTTTTGTAGTTTAGAATTTTTGGTGTTTATATGATTGGATTTATTAGGAGTAAATGGTCCACAAATCAGGAAGGACATAGATATATTTTTTAAAATGTTATTGGGATTCTGTCATATCTTATGAATGCTTGTCATACTTTAGTCTATGCCTTGACTTGAGGCAGGACTTAAAAATAAATGTTTCTGATTATAGACCCATGATTTGTTTAGAGTTAATTAATACTTAAGTGTTTTTAAATACTAATATATCATTTGATACCATTAATATTTGTAAATTAGCACCAATTTATCTTTTTTTTCATTTTAGGAAAGTGTGCAGTATAAACAATAAAATATTAATATATAGTTGGTTTACAATACAAGTGTAGATTAAAGTTTCTAAATGTATTTATTGAGTAATTGAATGAATACATTCTTTTGGTAAAGTCTGTTTTGTTTTGTTTTTGCCTTTTTTATCCTGTGCATAGTCTTAATGAATTGGTCTCTATATTATGGCAGTAAGTAACTTTTTAACAATAACATGAAAAAAAGGATGCTGTTTGGCAGGAGTTCTACAGAGCATTTACAAAATTCACTTAAAAAACTAGGTTTTCGTGAATACAATTTGCCTGTCAGGATTTCTAACATTTCAACTTCTTAGTCTGTCTTTGAGTTTCTCATTTGTGTTCTGAAATTCTGGATAACAGCAGACTTTGCATTCATTTCCCCCACATGCCAGTCACTGTCATCGCACACATGTGACATATTCAATATAGTAATGAACTGCTTTTAATTCTGTTATGAATTAGGTAATGTTAATAAATGTGATAGTAGTTAGAGAAAACGAAAGTTGTGACTTGAAAATTCAAGCACACAAATTTTTCAGATTTACAAATAGATTATCTTAGTTATAAAATTAGTTCTTTTGAAAACATGGTCTTTTATGTGACCAATTAAGTTCTCCTGATCATTTTAATTTAATAGACTTTAGCCAAATTAACTTTAATTAATAAAAGATTCATTTTCTTTATCACCTTATATATGTGTGAATGTAGTTATGACATACTTTAAAGGGTTAAAAAATACAAAAATTAGTCTTAAAAGTTTTTTAAAAATCTATGTAACTGGTTTAAAAGAGAGAAGGGTAAGAAATTTTATTTTGCAAATTTTAAATTGACTCATCAAAGAAGAGATTATTGAATCAGAATTTGAGAGTGAAGAGGGACCTTAAAACTCATTCTTTCCTGACATATTAGACAGGCAAGATCACATCACTAGTTAGAAAGGAATAGAGGCTCTCCTTAGAGCAGAGGTCCCCAACCTTTATGGCACCAGGGGCAGGTTTTCCCATAGGCGAGGAGGGGGTTCAGGGCAGGAGGCAGAGCTCAGGGGAGCTTCACTTGCTCTGTGTCCACCTGCGCTCACTGCCGCCTGTGGACCCGGTGGAGTCAGGGGTGTTGAGGGGGTGGCTGGGAGGGTGGAGACAGGTGGCGGAGCTCAGGCAAGCTTCCCTCCAGGCCTGATTAGGCACCTGGCCCTGGCCCAGGGGTGGGGACCCCTACCTTAGAGCACAGGCCTCCTAAGTTCCTTAGTCATAATTCTTTCTGTGCTATTCTAGGCAGAAGTACACTGAATATTGTTAAGGGGTAACATTTTCATTTACCATGAATAAGGTTTATTTGTACTTAGTAAGCTATCAAAGGAGAATATAGAAAATAGACAAGTATAATCAACTTAAAAATGAAGCTAAGTATTCAAATGTTTTCATACTTCGTTTTAGCTCTTATTTCTGCTCTAATTAATTAGTATCAATAAATACTTATATCTACAGTGGAAAAAGTTTCCTGAAAAATGTGTACTAAAATATTTTGCAGAAATAATATAATAAGTAAGAATCGAAGCCATGTTTGAGCAATATCATGGTGCTACTACTTCTCACTTTGTTGTTGAATCATTTACAATAAAATGTCAGCATAATGTGTTCCCTGGATTTATTTCCAGGTTAAGAAATTACTGTTTGGTAGTCAAGAGCACTTATATTTTCCAGACATGTTTTTTAATTATTATTTTTATTTTTAAAAATTCTTTGTATTTTTTTCCATTTCCATTTACTGCTCTTATACCATCCGCCCCCTGACAATCACCACATTGTTGTCCGTGTCCACGAATCCTTTTTCCTTTTTGCTCAAGCCCTCTACCCCCTCACCTCCCCACCCCCTTAGTTGTCATCCTGCTCTCTCTCTCTGAGCCTGTCTCTATTTTCCTTGTTAGTTCAGTTTGTTCATTAGATTTCCACTTATGAGTGAAATCATATGGTATTTGTCTTTCTCTGGCTGGTTTATTTCATTTAGCATAATGTTTTCCAGGTTCACCCATATTGTCACAGAGGATAAAATTTTCTTAATTTTTACGGATGAGTAGTATTCCATTGCATAAATGTCCCATAGTTATTTTATCCACTCATCTACTCATGGACAGTTGGGCTGCTTCCATATCTTGGTGATTTTAAATAATGCTGCAATAAATATAGGGGTGCTTATGTTCTTTCAAATTAGTGTTTTGGATTCTATTGGATGTATTCCCAGAAGCAGGATCGGTGGATTGAAAGGCAGATTCATTTTTAATTTTTTGAGGCCTCTCCATACTGCTTTCCACAGTGGCTGCACCAGTCTACATTCCCACCAACAGTGCAAAACAGTTTCCCTTTCTCCACATCGTCTTCAGCTCCTGTTGTTTGTTGATTTATTGATGATAGCCATTCTGACAGGTGTGAGATGATATCTCATTGTGGTTTTAATGTGCATTTCTCTAATGATTAGTGACATTGAGCATCTTTTCATATGTCTATTGGCCATCTGTATGTCCCCACTGGAGAAAGAAAAGAAAAAAAATAAACAAATGGTACAACATCAAACTGAAAAGTTTTTGCACAGCAAAGAAAAACATCAACAAAATAAAAAGGCAACCCACAGAATGGGAGAACATATTCGCTGATACATCTGACAAGGGGTTAATATCCAAAATCTAAAAAGGACTTACAAAAGTCAACACCAAAACAACAGACACCTTAATTAAAAAATGGGCCCAGGGCTGAATAGCCAAGAACGCTTTTTAAAGATACGGTCTCATTTGAATGGCTGCTCTTCTCATAGGTTATTGGGTTTTTTACTCACTAGGTATCTTCTGATTTTTACCACCAGAGTGATGGTTTCATGTCTTTCTTATCCCCATGAACTGACAGCTATTAAACATCACTGCTTATCACTAGGAGAGATGATTGTGTAATGAGTAAAATAATAAAAATATATGTTCAGTTGGTCTTATCTTCCTAATAGACACTCTTTGCCTGAAATGATTCTGTCTGTAAGATAAAAATTCCATTGCAAGGTAATAACATGGGGACTAGAAAACAAGTATTTCACCTCAGATTCCAAAAATGTAATCATAATAAGGAAGGGAATGTTTAGTAATTATTTTTAATAGACAGCCAAGTTATATTATTCCTGCTAAGTTCTGTGTTTATGAACACCAAAAATGCGATGAGTATTTTCTTACACTTTTTAACACTGTGTAAAAATCAACTTTTGTATCAAGTTATTTGTCAGGATGGAGCAAATAACCTAACTTTGTCCAAAGTTTGGTCACTCACTAGGCATTGAAACATAATTATTAAGCACTTCCCCTTCACTTGATATTGCTATTAAGCTTTTTTCAAAATAAATTAGCATTTGGTGGCTTTTGAGAACTTTGGAAGGAAGAATTCACATCTTTGGTTTCCCCATATCTGCACTTACTAGTTTTAGGACCTCAGACAAATCAGTTAACTTCTTTTCATAAGCCTCGGTTTCCTCATATTTAGTTGGGATAGTAAAACTACATATCTCCTATTGTTTTGAATAGTAAATGAAATAATTTTATTTTATATGCATCACAGTGACTGAAAGAAAGTCCTAGAAAATCAAATCTGTTATATTTAAATTTCTTCACATTGTTCTGAAGGTATTAAAGAGTAAGATATCACACAGTGGGAGGTATTAATGGGAATGACATCATCTCTTTCAGAAAACTATGAGGCTAGAGTTTCTAAAGTGAACACATTTTAAATGTGTTCTTGAACAGCACTAGTTGGTCAAAAATGTGATCTGAGGACAATTCATATTTATATTCTAACTAACTAGCTAAGTAGCTGACTGACAGTACCATAAGTAGGCTTATGTGCCAATTCTGCGGCATAAATGTTATAGAGAATTGAAGTTTAGATCTTTAAAAAAGAAAATAGGTGTCAGAGGGGAAGGGGGAGGGAGGGGCTGGATGAAAGAAAGTTAAAGCCAGAGGGAAGGGCTGGGGGCTGGGTGAAGGTGGGCAAGTATGGGGGATGGAGACACATGTAGCAGTGTCAGCAATAAAAAGAAAGTTAAAAGTAAATAAAGAGAAAACAAAGATAGGCTATGGAATTTCTTAGGTGTTTTTCTGAAATGTTCCAATGACAAGATTAAAAGTTTTAAGCTGTACATATTAGGTCAGTGATGGGCTCATTTATTTTTTGAAAGCTGAAGGTTCTTTTTTAAATGTTTTTGTGACAAAGTGAGAAGAATGAAACAGTGATGAGAAAAAATATAAGTGAACATTTTCTTAATGCCTCTGTGTCAGGTTAATTCAATACAATTTTGCACTCTCTGACACTGATTTGCTTTAAATTCATTGTGATTGTAACACTAAAAGTTTTGTTTCTCAAAAATAGCCTTTCAAATTCTATAAAATGAAAAAAACTGAAGATTGATGGTAGGCACATGTATCAAATATTAAAGTGTAATGTGTATCTATGACCACATATTTCAATTTCAGTTATTAAATAGAAAATGTTTACAATTCTCTTAAGACTTGGGAACAGAAATACTTCCTTTTAAATAAGGAAGATATTAGAAATGCTTGCTTGAAACAATGCCTGTAAGGGGTGAAATTTGGAAATAATTTGTTTATGATCTTAAAAGTTCCTGTATTCTCATTGAGAATTTTCCAATGCATTCAGTAACATATCTTACATTTCCTTAGCTTGGTGTGAGCCTCCTTTTTATACTTGCAATGGAAACAACATGATTGCAAAAGCTCACTTTTTCAGGTTCATTCCATTTTCCATAATACTACTTACTGCAGCAGTGTCAAAGAGACTCATTAAATAAAAAGTTATTTTTTGTAGGTTTATATTGTAGTTTGTGCTCTGGTCTTCTCTGAAAATGTATTTATATTTTTATATTTGTGTTTGTAGATCATTTTCTTATTTGTCACTAATTTAATTATTATTTAATTAAGTTCTCATCATTGTTTTTTGTTTATTTGCTTATTTTGGTTTTAACTTTTCTTAACATTTGTTTTAGATGGCTTAGACATGAAATAATTAATTTGGATTTCGGTCATATATATTAGATTTGTTATAAATTTTTCTTGAATTCTTTTTTAAAAGTCATGGCACTTAACGTATTGGCAAGGATTTAATAGATGTTCAGTGAATGCTAAAGTGCAATCTCAATCTACATACATCATGAAACCTTCTGGAGACCTACTTATAATAGTATAGCAAAATCATATTCAAATGTTAATTTCTATGTAGAGA
Organism: Pteronotus mesoamericanus; assembly: GCF_021234165.1. Lineage (NCBI taxonomy): Eukaryota > Metazoa > Chordata > Mammalia > Chiroptera > Mormoopidae > Pteronotus > Pteronotus mesoamericanus. Next base: position 20,487,081 of record NW_026555310.1, read on the forward strand.
ATACCAGATACATAACCAATTGATTATGTTAAACTTCTTAGGCAATTGATAAAGAATATGGTTTTATTTAACACATATTATGGTAGTCATTAACATGTGTAATATTTAAGCATTTTAACATTTAATGTAAAATAAAAAGTTTATATTAGAAATTTACCATTCATCATTGGATCAATTAGATCAAATCAATTCTTTAATGAAATTGCCAAAGAGAAGATTTGATGAGAACATTTTGGAACTGCCTTCTCTTTTGCTGACATTCTAAATCTTACAGAAATTCTAATTTGTAATATAGAATTCAAATGAAAGAAAACTTTTATGGCCTAGAGAGCTACATTTAAAAATATTTATTCCATTCAACCATCAAATACAGTATAACTTCATGCCAATGAGATTATACCAAATTTAATTTAATTAGCAATTATTTGAAAGCCTTTTAGATCACTTAAAAAGTGAGTACCTTCTTGGGATTTTAATTCACCTATAAATCCTGGAGTGTTATTTTATTCCGTGTTATGGTGTCACAAGCGAAATAAGATCTGACTTCAAGTAACAAATGGACCACTAACCAGTTGTATGACTTTAAATTCCTTTTGCCCAGGTTTAAACAGTGGGGAACTTTGGGACATATATAACCCCTTTTTTTCCGTGCTGCATATGATCCATGAGCAAATCTATGTGAACAAAATTCGTCATAAGCTTGAGAGTTCCACTAGTTCAAAATGTCATTATTAAAATGATCATTATTGTATTTGGCAAATTTTCTGTCTAGTTCCTACTCTATTTCAAATCGTTCAGCAGGGATGATTGTGCAAGAAATAATTTGTTTTTGAATGGTTACAGTAATGTTTATATGTTGAGGTCTTAAACTGACTTCCGAACCATTTACTATGTTCCTGCATATGCTTCGTGTTTATTTGGCATATGTGTACTTACACATACATGTATTAAGTGTCTATAAAAACAAAACCAAAGGCAAGGAAGATTCTGATAGGAGCATCTTTCCATTATATTACAGTTGGCCTCAAACACTCACACTCCTTCTTACCTGCTCCGCTGACCTTCTGGATTAGAGTTTCAGAGAAACAACCAGAGGTACTAGCTGTAGCAAGACAGCAGCTGGGACCATACGGATCTCAGCATCCTGCCTTATGGCCATTATCTTTGTTTCTATCTTTATGCTGCCACTATGTCTCCTTGTGCTCTCCCTGCATCCTCTCCTCACTGCCTCCTCCTTTTCCTGACTCCAGCTCCCATTGCCCCTGTAACTTACCTTCCTCCTGCTTCATTTTTCTCTATTTATATAAGAAGGGACAAGATTCTTTAATTAGAAATTTTTTAAAAAAAATTATTTTTAAAGGGTATCTAACAGCCCTGAAGCTACCGTTCCCTAATTCCCATAAACAATATTAACAATAGAACACATTTATTTTTTGGTATACTTTATTAATTAGAGTGTATCGGATTGTAGATCTCATAAGGGCTGAAGAAACAGATATTTAAAATAAATGTGATAACTTTCTCATTTTTTCTATGTAGGAGTGGGTTGTTGCTGTAATAAAAAATAATTTGAGGCTAACGACAAGAAAGAATAGTGAGTAATGTCCTTCCCCCTTCCCCAACTGCTGAAAATGAAAATCATGTCAGCATCCAGTCATTTTTGCCACATCCCTTCTTAACAGCTTTTTCAGGGTGGGTCATAATTCTGTGTTTTGTTACTGTCTTAACTCCATAGTGACATGCTTGAATCTTATTTCATATTGATTTTGTAGTAGACATACATTTATTTTTAGGATACCCTGTGAATGATGGACCTCATTATTAAGTTATTATCAACTTTGTCAAAAAATTTATAAGCTTTGAATGAAGAAGAAATTGATTAATATTGGAAGGATAATAATTGATTTCGATATTTGGAATATGTGTATGGTGTCACATTGTGTATGTCTAAGAAAGTAAACTTACTGTCTGCCTGTCGCCAGGGGAAAAAAAAAGTGGGACCTAATCAAACTGCTGTGGGGTCAACCCTTGTGGTTTTAAAGGCCCTTAATGTTGTCCAGCTGCAAAATAAAAGGAATTGGGAGGGGAAGTTGGAAGGAGTGGAGGGGGTTGGGGGGGAATGTGTGGAAAAGAACAGGGAGTCTGGCTTTTATTTTTTTTTTAAAGTGAGTTCAGTGCCAGCCTGGACATTGGCTGTGCAGACTATTGAGCCATTGTCTGCTCCATTTCCAGAATAGCCCCCAGTTAATCACTTCGGCTTTGAAGGGAATTTCCTCGTGGAATTCTCCACAGAAAATCTAATCAACTGACCTGCCCTCTCAACAATGGAAGGCTTTTTTTTCTCTCTTTCCCTTATTGGGGCGGGCTCTGTAATGTAGCCTTTTGTGCAGAATGAACCCTCCCAGTAGGAGTGGAGAGCGTGTGTGACTGAGAGAGAGAGAGAGAGAGAGAGAGAGAGAGAGAGAGAGAGAGAGAGTGTGTGTGTGTGTGTGTGTGTGTGAAGAATGCACACTATCTCGTGTTGGTGAGTGTGTGCTTACTCCCTGACCAGATGCTGCAGTGCACGGGGCAGCCACCATCTCTGCATGCGTGTCTGTGTAAGTGTCTGTGTGTGTGTATGTGCCTCTGTCATTTCATGTCAAAGGTACATTACCTGATTACCTTCCTCGCCTGCCAGATTTTTATCTAGATAATTGGAACTGCTATGGAGGCTGTGCCTTGCCAGCCAGCTTAGGATCTGTAAAGCCACAGTTTGTCCACCTTGTTATCTGTAGCTGCCTGGGCAGAGGAAATTAAAGAGACCCACAGCCAGGGGAGCGCTTCCTACCCCTGACCTCCTCAGCGATCCCAAACAGGACAGTTTCTGAGTCTCATCTTTTTGTTTTCATTTTTAGATGTTTGGTTTGTGCTTTTTGTTCCCTCGTGGGTGTGTGTGTTTGTGTGTGTGCATTATTTTGGCATGTGGATACCTATTCCCCTCCACATCGCACGTCGTGTTTTATGGAGTTTGGAGCTGAGGAAACTTTGGTTGGGTTGCCAGGACGTTCGCACCACTTTGTGGAAAGCAGGAGCTAACAGTGAGACCGACAGAGTGAGTGACAAGTTGTTTACAGGTTTCCTTGAAGGGGCCTCTGCTATATTTCAATCTGTCAAAGTTGCTTTTCTTCCCTCAGAACAATGCCTGATTGTTGTGTGTGAGTGTGTGTGTGTATGTGTGTGTGCGTTTCCGTGTGTGCACGCAGAGAGCCTAGAAAGGGGTGAGAAGGAATAACAATTCTTTGTGTAAAATGCGATTACTATCATTTCTTTGCTTAATAAGTTAATAATGCAGTTTAATCAATTCTGCTAGTACACAGACTTCTCTTTTAATCAGCAGTAAATGCATTTTAAAAAATTATACTAGGGTGTGTATATGAGAGAGAGAGAGGGAGAGGGAGAGAGAGGGGACTTCTGTTATTTAGAGGAGAGTATGGGAGTCGTGTTAAATGAGTTGACTTCTCACACTCGGTGATGTCTAGAAGAGAGAATTAAAAGGAAAGGACAGGCATCCTGAGGTTGTCTAGTGCTTTGCAGCCTGAGAGAGCGTGCGGCTCCGTGGAGGGGGGAAGCAGCCAGACCCCGCTGTTGGAAGTGCGCTACCCCTTTAAGAGACTGGTCAAGGAGTCCTAGGAGAGGGAGGGGGAAGAGGGGGAAGAGAGAGAGATTGAGACAGAGAGAGAGAGAGAGAGAGAGAGAGAGAGAGAGAGAGAGAGAGAGAAGAGAGGGAGAGAGGGAGAGAGAGAGAAAATCAATTGGTTCAGAAGGTTTGGACTCACTTGACAGGTTCAGTTGGAGACGATCATAGGTGGCTGCTGTGACAAAGGGAAATTGTGCTTTTCCAGCATGCTTACTGACCCTGATTTACCTCAGGAGTTTGAAAGGTGAGTACAGTTTTTACCCCCTAATATATTGAAGTACAACTCTCCCCTTTTACAGTAGTCTCTGAATCAGTTGGAAGATGCTCCCCTGTTTGTTAGAAAAGCCTTTAGCCAGTGTTTCTGCAATCTTGTTAGCTGATTTTGGTGGTGATTGCCCGGACCAAATTGAACTGATTTGTAAGTCTCCGAGATTTCAGTGTTTTTAGGCTGTGTCCTATAACAGGGGATTAAATGAACATTAAGCATCTCCCTCTCTCCCCCTTCTCGCTGCTTTTCTCTTTCTCAATCACTCTCTTACTTTCTTCCTTCATTGATATTTTTCTTCCCTTCTACACCTTTTAAAATGCTTTTGTGCAGAGTGTTAACCATTTTCAACATCTCTGTCTGGCAATTCCTGGGGTGACAGAAGATTTTAGTGGTGATTAAACAGAGGCTATAAGTTCCTATTTGATCCTTCCGTAAAACTTTGGGAGCTACTCAGTAAAGCACATGACCTTTTGTTGATATAAGAGAGCAGATTTTTTTAAAAGAATATTTAACATCATAGCCATCTATTAGTAGATTACTTTTGAAATGTCAAGAAAGGGGGAAATAGTGATTATCTCTTTCGAAGTTTTAGTGGCCACTTTTTGCACTTGCTGTCTTAAAGTAAATTTTCATTTACTTTATGTTCTCCTTTGCTATGATGAGAATAAGTGTATCTGTAATTAAATAGTTCCTATTTGGAGAAATATGTGCAGTATCCTTTCATTTGATGTTATGGCAAGTCAAGCAATTCTTTTGAAAGAATTGTAGCCCTCTTCGTGTTCCTATAAGTACACATTGCAGTTTTTAAATTTGAGTTCTTATCCCAGCATGAGTTCATTTTTAGAACTATAAATAGAATTTTGTTTGCCATTAAAAAGAATTCAAACTTTGTATTCTGTATGGTGAATTAAAAAAAATAGCTAAAAAAAGCCAGGATGCATGATACCCTGGCTTTTTTTTTTCAATTTCATGAAAGCTACCTTCTGTATAAACATTTGTTGTATCTGACTATGCAATGCAAGCTAGGTGCTAGACCAGCTGGTTAAAAATATGCTAAGTCAAGCTGTTCATCGCTCAAACAACTGAATTTGATATGAAAAGATGAAAAAAGAAAGGACAAAGATTAAAACATTCTAGAATAAAGCAATGGAAGAGAAGGATATTGAGAATAAAATAATGCTTGAATGTGACCAAATATTAGAGAAGCCATTATCAGATCAGGGAAGAAAGTAAAATAGCCAACATATATACTTTATTACTGTCTTTTTTCCTTCATTTCCTCTTCGTCTTTTTTTTTAATTAAGGTGAATCCTCACTAGATAATTCTAGTGAATGATTGAGCTTTCTTAATAGTTTGAATTTGTCGTTTCAAAGTTCTCTATATATAACTCTTTAAAATAGCTTTTGTTTGCAAATATAGCCTATTTCATATGTAGATGTTGAAGTTATTAATAGTGGAACATACTATTGCTTAATGTAGCAGTTTGTTAATATATCACAGTAAGTTTTCCTGCGTGTGCGCAGGGTAGCACTTAAATAACAGTATTCTTCAACTCTGTACTTTTTGGAAATAAAACTCTGAGTCTGATTCTTAAGCGTGTTAACAGACTGTTCTTATAAAAAGGTAGTTACATATTAACAGGCTGTAGCCTATTTCTCTATATAGGCAAGATTTCCTGCTGTGAACTTTATTTGTACTTTTTTCAGTTATCTCTTTTTAAACTAAACTTTTCCCTTTCCTATTCTGATGCTCAAATCTCTTAACGATTTTTTTCCTCCCGGTGAGATCTTTCTTTTTCTTTCTTTCTTTCTTTCTTTCTTTCTTTCTTTCTTTCTTTCTTTCTTTCTTTCTTTCTTTCTTTTTTTTTTGGAGGGGTCACCCAAAGGCATGCTTTCCTAACTGGCTAATTAAATAAGCAAGTGATAATCAATAGAGTTGTTAGTATAGATAGCATATTGATAAATATTAGTAGCTAAAATAATTTTGGAAACTGTCATATGATATAAATTTTTTTAATTATTTCCCCTGTGGTTATACTTTGTAATATATACAAATATCTCAGTAAATCATTACTAGTTTACATTCAATTTGTATGAGTGTGTGTGTGTGTGTGTCTATATAGTCATCCACATAGAGTATATATCTTGTAGTTTCAATATTGAATATTAATATTTTCCAAAGGAGATATATATTCTATAACTACACTGTCATAGTTATTTTTGCCTTTTCAAATATTTGCAACCTTCATTGAATAAGGTTATTTCAATCAAGTGCTAATTTTTATTCTATTTATTCACCTGCTATAGATGAGTTGTTCACCCAAACTTAGTCAGAAATCTAAAAAGAAGGCTTCAAAATTTCGTTATGAAGTAAGGAACTTTCCTTTAGAGGATATAAACAAGTTGCTAGAGGGTGATATATTTTGGAAGTTTTATATGATCTTTTTTTTTCTAATTTCATTGGTAGAGTCATGTCCATTGTCTATTATTCTCTGCAACCTGTAGACTAGCTGTAACTTTAAGGAATATTCAAAACTTAAATATCAGGATAAAAATTTGGATTTAAATTGGTTATGTGTGTGTTATCAGTCCTAGAAATGAACATGCTCAATACTGTCAGTCTAATAAGCAGTTAAGTAATTCAGCTCTAGTAACAGTTTCATTGTCTGTTAAAAAACATTCAGGAGGTAGAGCAAATTAAACAGTGATTTTGAGAAGTAAAGTAGAAATATTTTATTTTTATTTTTAAGCATCCTTGTCACAACTGATTATGACTAATGAAAAACAATTCTCAGGTGGGAGGTGAATAGGCAAAGTATGTTCTAAGGAATTGTTTGTAAGCAAAGTCTTTTAGGTCATACAATTTAGAGGAAACATAATTGGCAACATGGTCCAAATGTTAGTAATAGCATCATTAGAATGAACGCATGAACTCTCCTAAAAATTTTTAAAGTAAAACAGTGAAATTATGTATTTACTTGAAAATAAATAATAAAAAGTTGTAAGTTAAGATTTGTCCTTTAAGAATTCCATTTATTTATTCATATTTGTAAAATGAAAATATTTAACATTTGCCATAAATATCAATGTTTCTGATGAATAAAAAAGTAATTTTTTATACTGTCAGTATTCCATTCATTTCTTTTACTCTATCTGTTAATGTTAATAGTGTTATGACTAAGCTACTTGTCACTTTCTAATTGCTCTATGTTAGAGACTTAAGTAAAAAGCAAGTGGAAGATGATTGCCTAAGAAAAAGTTTGATAATAAAATCGAAAAAGTGGGATTGAATGTAGTAAGATGCAGCAAATTAAGTTCATAGAATCACCTATTTGGCTGCTTCTCTCAAAACGGGTGCAGAAGCAGACTGCCTATTTTCTACATGTTGGAGATAACACCACAAGAGTAAAACCTTCTGTAATGAAAATTTAACTTATTTAACTTATAGGCTTATCATATTCATTTGTGGTCATATTGACTAAAGATAATTATTTCACATTAAGAAACTTTTAAGTGTTTTTCTGAGGAAATAAATGTATATCAGGTATTGTGAAAAACCAATTTGTTAAACCACCATGACGAATTGCTATTAGCGGTCTACAAGAATATCTCTGACATTCGCATTACTTTAATTACCTAAAGTTTGGCCATAGTAATAAAATACTTATCACCTACCCAGATTTATTTGGTTTAATTAGAAACTTTTTAAAAAAAGCATTGTATTCATGTGATAAGCACATTCAAGTTAGCAGGTAATCTCTAGCTATGAATCAAAGGGAAGTTACCTGTTCACATTCTGTCACCTAATGGCAACTGTAAACCTGTAACTTTGATATTAAGTTTTCAGGATATTCTGATATTTGCCTTTGTTCATTTTATTATTTTTATTTACTTATACTTTGTAGAGGAAAATGTGCCTATAACTGATTATAAATTTTAATCACCATCTCAATAAGCTGCAAGTTAACTGAGCTGAAATATTAGCTTGGAATGCAGCTCACATGAAGCAGTGGGCAAACTGTACTTGTATCACACTCACACGGGAGTACTGTCCTGAAGACCTAGCAGGAGACCTGACTGATCACCAAGAACAATTAAGGGTTAAATCAGGTGGCATTGTATACAGCTCATTGTTTAGCAGCTTAATAGATATAGAAATGTGTGACTGTTACGATTACTTCACATGTTGATGTGTTCTTTTCTTATATTTCTCAATTATAATAAAGATACTAAAAAGTATTTACCTGTTTTTAGGGAGCTTTTAACTAAAACCCATATATGCATCCTACCTGAGAGGCAAATAATAAGACCTTTTCTAACACTTCAGCGCATTACTCCTCCACAGGGATGGAAGCTTTTTCAAATGAATTACATTCATAATGCATTTAAAAAACAAAATTACATTCATGGAAAAGTCTGATTTTTATTGTCTATTGTCTCTTCTGTCAATTCTCCAGCCTCCTAATGAGTATATATTCATAGTGCAGATATGTATTGTGTAGGTCGAACACTTCCCTTTTTATAGATTAGTTAAATAAGTATAACTGATGGATTTTTGTTTGCTTCTATAATTTGCTATTCATTTATAATTTCAATGAGGTTAACTAATAGGATGAAAAATAAACTAATATGTTTCTCTTGTACTAATTCACATATAGTTTAATATGTCATGTCTCTGACTCAGATGATCACAATCAGATAAAATTGTCCATAGATTTAACCACAACATGAAATACCGTCCTTCTAATGGAAGTATTTTGTTGAACGAGAAATGAACTAAAACATCGCAAGTTCTTCCTTGCTTCATTCATTCTGTCCTTCTTTCCTTTTCATCGATTGGTATCATCATCATTTATATTAAATACGAAGTTTAAATGTTTATAGATATAGTGTTATTGTTAACAGAGTGTTTGTTACATAGATGATTAAGTCATTTTGCTAGAGAAGAAAAATTTTAAAGACTGGTACTATCTTGCTTAAGTGAACAGTGTTTATTTGGACATCCTTTAGGAGAATGCTACATATTCCTTCATATTAATGAAGAACTGATAATGGGTCCGGGGAAGATCTTTTTCTATCTTTTTTTTAATCCTATGTGTTTTCCCCTGCAGTTTGAAAAGTGCACTCCCTCCCCCTTCGTATTATCTATTCTTCTTCTCACTTAGTAGTTGAGAGTTCATACATCTCCTCTGGAGATACAGTGGCGTATGGTTCTGCTTGTCCAATAGGGGGGTGTTGCATTTCTACACGTTCAGTATCCTTTTCCGTTGGAGTCTGAGTAAAACCTCAGCAGTACTCCCTGCCTTTGCCAGCCTGAGGAGTCAGAGGCAAAGTTGCTCCCAGCTCTTGCGCCTTCATTGTAGAACTGCATTCTGCTCAGTGGGCTGCCGAGAAGGACCAGACCGAAACAAGATTTAGAAGAATTCTGGTGAGAACTGTTTATAGGGATATGGTATTTTAAAAGAATGTAGTAAACAAACAGAATTGTGGCATAAACAAAGATAATTAGCATAAACAATGTCGTTTTAGGACAGGTGGTTTAAAAAAACAAACAAAACAAAAAACCCAAATATGAACCCAACTTGAATGCTGCCAGTTTGGAACCACTGAACCTTAATCTGTACTTGATGAGAATTACCCAGGTTTGTTGATAAACTTGTTAACATGCTTTTTCTGTTTCTTTTGTATCATTTTCCGGTCATTATGCCCTTTTGTCACCCAGCTTGAAAGCAATTAATCTATTACAAGGTAGTTTAAGGACTTTTTACTCATAAAACATGACAGAAGGAAAATGAAAAACAAAAGCTTGTAGATGTTCATAGACATTTGAAATCAGTGTCTAACCTTATATCAATTCCAACCTGAACTTGGCTTATTGTATTTCAGACCTCTCTGTCTTTCATCTAGGTAACATTTCAGGCACTTGGCTTTTTAGTTTTGTCTTGGCCTTAAAATTCAGAATTTTTTTTTTGCTATGACTGAATCATCATTTGTGTTATATGTTTATTTCTAAGTGTGTTTATTTCATCTTCCTGTTTTTTCTCTATAACTTAGTGAAGGTGGTACAGTATAAATGTAGCTGGTGATCATACAGCATAAGGATGCTAGTTATTGTGAACCACATTGTCTAAAAGTACTATACCGTTGTGATGGATTTTGATGTGCAGACATTTAGGTTTATTACTAAAAGGTGTTTTTTCTTAATTCTTTATACTAAAGTATTTTGACTTAATTGAAATGTGGAATGTGGCAAACAGAAAGCTGTTTATTTTTCTTGCATTAAGAACCAATGTTCTTTATTGAAGTTAATAAGATTTTTTTTTCTTCATTTTCTCCTGAAGAATGGGGACCAGGAATTCAAAATAGATACCTGTGTTATTCTGTAGCCCTTCTCTTTGCTGAAATGAAAGCATTTGTGAATGAATTTTGGTTTCTTGGAGTTATAAAGATGTGTGTAAACTAGTAAACCATGTTTCATTCATGTGCTATGGAGATCTCTCTTACTTCAGGGACAAAAATAATTTGGCTACTAACGAATTAGGGCTACCTGCCAGTGTCAACAACATATACTGTAGGTAAGAGAACACTATAAAGAAAAGCTTCTGGAAGCAAATCCGTTGAAACTTTCATATGTAACAGCATTTCTATTTCTGCTTTTCACATCTTTGAAAGAATGCTTTTTTTTAGAAAAGAAAATGTTAAACACAAGATATGATGTTTCTTAAAAATGTATTAGTAGTTTCATTTTTAATGTTTCTTTTTGTAGAGATGCATATTTATTATGTTCTGTGAATGTGTGCCTGCTCTACCCATCCCAATCATTTCTGTCACATTGAAACCTAGGAATCAGATGCATTGAGAAGAGATGCATTTTGGAGAGATGAAGTTCACTTCGTAGGGCCCCCTAAGAGGGCATCCTCAAAACCTTACAAGATTTTTATTTACAGTTTAAGAGAATTAGATCAGTAGGGATACTGAGCAGCAATTTCATAAATGATGTGTTCTCTCCTTTAGGGCTTTAGGACCATTACTGAGAAAAGAAGGGTTAACCTATTTTGCATGTTGATAATTTTTAAATCTAGTAGTAAAAGAAAGACATAGGTTCAAATTGTGTTTTCCTGCTGCATTTTAAACTTACAATTTATTATGAACTATAGTAAATCATTTACTTGAGAACTAATTTTGGTTTAGTTGTCTGTTTTTATGTTAATTAGGGTGAAGATACCAAGGTGGTAGATTGTTTGAGAACTGATTGTAAAACTTTCACAAATTATCCGTTGACTTTTCATTTTAAACAATTTCATATTTATCTAATAAAAGTGCATCCAGTGGGAAAAAAACACAAACCCTGAAAATGAGAAATACGCGTTCACATAAGAGAAAACAAAATGAAAAAGTGGTGCTTTATTTATGCTATCTTTTTATACACAGTTAATATAGGTTGCTTGACACAGTTTCAGAACATTTTAATTCTGATTTTTGAGTTAAGGTATTACTTGTTTGCCCACAACTCTTCCTTTTGATTATTTACCTGGGCCAGAGTTTGTTGGGCAATATTTTACTAAGTCCAAAGACTTTTTTTACTCCTTTCCTGTTATCCCTTTGTTTCAACAACTCCCCCTTTTTTTTATTTGCTGTTGAGTTTCATAATATGTTTGAAAAGAGTTTGCAGGATGATGTCACATAAAACATGTTAATAGTTTTCTTCTTTATCTGTTCTACAAGAGATATGTCGAAGATTTGTTAAATAATATATAGTGTTTTACTCTTTAGTAGAGAAAAAAATGAACTGGTTATCAAACTATTTAATTTCTGATTCATTCACTAATTCAGCTTTGAGTTCAAATGAGTGATAGCTGAATATACAATGTCATATTCAAATTGTCATCTCTCCCATACTGTCATCAAGATGTGAGGAAAATTTTATGTAATATTCTAAGTACCATTAATCAAACAGAGACCTTGGAATGGACAAAGATAATAAATGCTATTTCTGAAGCAAGAACTTCTTTTTCCCTCTAGTCCTAAATATAACCAGAATTGAGGAAATAAAAAAGAGATATTGTTTTCAGAGCCCTAAGGATTATGGGATATAAATATGGCAGTGTAATTGTTTCTTGAAAATTTAGCATTACTGGAAAAATAAAATGGATTTAATTTGACCTAAAATAGTTTACAGATATTTAATGCTTTAAAAGCATTTTCCTAGAAAAAGAAAAGCATATCCAGGAGATCCTGATTGCAATTTAAAGATTTAGAGTGAAGGAGCAGAATATATAGACTTTTATAAGTAAATTAAAGGATAATTGGGAGTCAGTAGCAGTCATGTGAAGAATTTATTTTGTGGAATGTAATAGCTATACACATACACATAAAAAAGTTTGGAATTCAGGAGAAACTTTTTTACTTAGAGGGTAATTGAATTTTGAATAAATTGATTTTGAATACATCCTACTAAACACTGATGAAGCAGTTTAGAGGAGAAAATCTTGGAAGAAAGAAATATTGCATGGAAATACAAACCAGATCCATTCCCACTTTCTCACATGTAACAGAATCTTTTGGCATCAGGTATAGGGACCTACAATAGTTTTCCAGCTTTAAACATCTGAAGATGGCATTGTGATGCATATTTAATGGAAAATTTGAATTCAATATTTTGGATATATTAGCATTTGCTTTCATAAAATTTGAGATTTCAGATTGAGATGAGAAAGTTGAGTGTGACAGGCCTAAGACATTCATATCAAATGGACAGTTTTTTGTTGATTTTGAGCTGCTACTCCTAAAACATAAAAATTTCCTCCTCTTTGGTACAAATATACATTTGCTAGTATCACACTGTTTGGGGGGAGGGGGAGTGCACCATAATAGAAATTGCTTTAGCTTGGCTGTAAGATCTCAAGTTCTAGTTCTTTCTCACAGATTCAGAAGAGGTTTTGGGTTTTAGTGTATACATCTGTGATATGCAAACGCGGGCTGAGTCGTTTCTAAATTCTCTCAAAATCTCAAAGTTTCATCACTTCGAACTACATTTGGAAGATCCCTAGCTCTTTACTCCAGTGGTCAGAATTTTAGCTTTTTGTAGGCAGAGTATCTCATATGACAAGCTTTAACATGTGGAATCCCTTCTCGATTTGCCTTAGCTGTCAACTGATTGGTGGTATGCAAGAACAAGTAACCATAGCATATTTTAGAAGTTTCAAATCTAAGTAGTATGTATAATTCTTATTTAGAATTAAGTGCTCAAATTTGCTATGAACTATTTAAAAGTTATGTGTTTCAAAGGTAAGATTCATCTTTTATGTTTAAAACCCACAGGTGCATCAGATCACCATCCTCAATTATTACAAATATTGTGAAAAACAAATTATGTATGGATTATTGAACGACACACGCTGGGGTAATATGAGGATGGCATTTTAGTTCAAAGTGCTGAAAATCTACTTATAAGGATAAAAAAATAGAGAAAATAGTAGAACATTAGGACAACACAGGGTCTGTAAACAGTACATGTTTTTATATGAAAAAAATAAGACATAGGGCTTGAAAATGGCACAATCAACTAAGTTTACAGTAGGTAGTAAAGGAAGATTTTAAGTGGTTTTCAAAATAATGTAAACAATTATTAGCATTAGCATCTAGCCAGTCAACCTAATATACATTAGTTGATGGTTGGTAATTTCAAGAAAAGAAACTCTGAACCCTATGAAGCAAGGAGTAGAGGAACAACCAATGAAAGATGTATTTACAAAGCTATATTATCTCAGAGAAGAAAATTCATATATTAATGATATCTTGCATTTGGCTTTTTTTTAACTCAGTGTTTTAAAAATTTTGTAGTTATACTATCAGCAACATAATCTTTGACTACATATGCAAGGTCCTTCTTTATTATGTGTACCTTGAAAATATAACTATGGCATCATGAAGTATAAGTTAGTTACAAGCTTTAAGTATAGCTTGTATACTTGGGATAATAATAGAACTGGCAATATGTTGAAATTAATTATTTGATTAATAATTATAATATCCATATTATTCTATTCCTGTCACTTTGATTTTGGGAATAAAGAATTGGTGTTATTTTTTTCTCCTGGTACAGATATAAATGTAAAAAACAAACAAAAAAGTGCCTTATTGAACCAGAACTACATTTAGAACAAGGACCAAAGGAAAATGTGCAAATATCCTACTCTAAAAAAAGTAAGAAAGTCTGGAAATCATTTAGTTGGACAACTTATTGCTAATATATTATATTATCCAGCATTTACTGATATACAAAGTTGGATATGTTCCTACAGTTTCTGAATCAAGAAGTAAAACTTTGTGATGTATAAGTCACTGAGATTCTTTAGGTTTTAGCCATGCATGTATAAAATGGGCTTTAAAATGTGTATAACATTATTTATCCCTCAATGCTAACTAGTCATCTTAAACTTGGAAAATTTAGAAAAATGTTTGTATATTTCTGAATGCAAACCACTGAATTCAGAGTTTGAAAACTAGTTTGATGTTTTGGAAAATATAAAATGATCAGCACTTGAATAAAAATTATATATTTTTGATAGCATTCTAGCCTGATAGTTGAAAATCATTTTATCATATAAAATAATACCTGTAAAAATATATTGACCTATTTTTTAGCTTTGTAGTTAATACAACAATAATTGTTTTAAGTGCACTTACAATTATTGATCCCAGGTAACTTGTACCTAAATAGCAGCAATATAGCTATAGTTTCTTCTGACAACTGACTGTTAATAGTAAAGTAACTTAAGAAAGATCTCTTCTCACTTTCTATGTAGGGAAATCTGATACACTAATTGTTGTTTTTGGAAGTATCAATATATCCAGTACTTAATGAATTTGCCTATTTATCTTATTCCTATGCTTTAATACCTATGCAAATTAAAATTCACTTGTTTATGTATAATCATGATAATGAATAATTTTATAGAACAAATTTTTGGACAACAACAAAAAAAGAGTGCTCTTTTGTTTAGGTAAAAAATTGACACATACCATTTATTGCTTTTTAAAGAATTGTACAAATATCTTGAAAATTAATTAGAAAATGCTAAATAACTAGAAGAACTTATACAAACACAGTACATCACAGACATTTATAGTAAAAGTAACATGAGAGGTATTGCATTAGCTAGCTACTTATTCCTTAGACAGTAGGTAAAGCTTGGGCAAATTAATAGATTTCTTCTCATCAACAGTTGTATTACAAGCAAATAGAAACATCTGAGGAAAAAATTTTTGATATAAAAATTGTTTTCCACTAAAATTTTTGATATAAAATTGTTTTCCACTAAAATAATCCGTTGAAATCCAGAAGCCATCCAAAGTGCTGATACCAATTTAAGAAGATGATCTTTTGCCTTAATTATACATCTGGGAAATATTAGCTGAACATTTTGTGGAGAACAGTGAATACCTTAGTTGCCAGTTGTCTAAAATGCTGCTAATGATCGACATAGTGCCAGTGTTTTGATGGCTAAAACCTAGGCTGAATATGAATACAAAGAACACAGTTGGGGGAAAAAAGCACACATTTTATACAAAACAGATTTCAACCATCTGCTTGGCACTTAAGTTTGCGACTATAGGCAATATATGAAAGAGACCACTGTCCATATTATGAATGGTATCACTTTTATTGGTACCTTAGAAAAACCATAGGGTTTGAAAGCATATATAACCCACAATTTTCTTCAGCCAAATAATGAAAACAAGGTCCTTATCCTAAATTCTGCTCCCTCCATAATCTCTTCTATGCCATTCTTCTTTCCCTAGCAAAATGAGTTTCACTAATAAAGTAAGTCTTGGTGCTGTACCTCTCAAGATATCAAAATATACCAGACAACAGTACGGTGTGGCCCTAAGGACGTGAACCCCAGATGGTTATGAGATAAAGTACTGTTTGCTTTAGGAATAGGTTATATTCCTGAGTCTGTTGCCTGAGTACTATGGTGCATGTCAAATCAGCATGGAAGTTAATGGTCCAGAAGTACTTCTGAATTTAATGCTTTCTCATTTGTTCTGAATTTATAGTATTAAATCAGACCAGTGCTGTTTCATCACTAGTTCAGTAAAGGAAAATCATGCCATAGATAGTAAATTATAGGCAAAATCTAATTATTTCACCCATTTCATTTACCTTAAAGGTATGGAAGAAATCCTCAATAAAAGAATGTTGGCAAGTATTATATACTAGAAGCTTTTAAATTTATAGAGTAGTTTTTAAGAGCTATTATAGACTGTTACTTAGCACATAATAAGCAAAAGAAATACATTTTGACTAAGTGATTTCATCTATTTTATTTTCTTTAGCTGAAATATATTTTGTATTTTTAAATATTGGGGGGAAATGAGCTATTAGAATGTGTTAGCTTACTGATTTATCTAGATTGTATGAATTACCATAGCTCTACTGAGACCATTTTAGCTCTTGAGGAAGAAGTATGTGATATAGTAAAAAGGATCAAGAAAATGCCCACAGAATCCTTTTTATCTGTTCTTTCCAATATTGTAGCCACTAGCCACATGCCACTATTAGAGGAATTGAAGTGTAGTTAGTCTGAATTGAGATTTTTTTTGTAAGCATAAATACGCACTGGATTTTGAAGACTTAGTTTGAAAGAAAAAGTGCAAAATATCTTACTGTTTTTTCTTAATATTGATTATGTGTTGAAATGATAATATTTGCATACGTCGGCTTAAATAAAGTATGTTATTAAAGTTATTTTCACCTGTTTCTGTTTACTTTTTTAATGTGGCAACTAGAAAATTTCAGATTACGTGTGAGGCTCATATTTGTGGCTCACATTATATTTCTACTGGATGGTGCTCTTTTATCCCTTTCTGTGGAGGGAGGAAAATTAAAACTTTTATCTGTATCTAGATTCCAGTAGTCCACAGCTTAGTAGAGTAGCAATGAGTCAGAAAGACTTAAGATTTTATTAACTGTCTTCCTTCTTAGCTTTCTTTTACAAGAAGGTGAAATTTTATCACATTTTAAAAAGCCTCAGTAGTAACTCTGACTTGTACAGATGTTTATATCATTTACCCAATGAATACAGTCTGTTTCTCCAGACTCCCATGGAGTTATATTGGAAAGGAAGGCCTTTGATTAAAGATTGTATAGATTATTTTAGAGATTGTAGGTTTGAAAGGGACAATTATATTTACTATTTGAAATACCACCTGTGTATCTGTAATTTCTCTACTGGGTTTAAGGAAGTTTGTGGTTGGGAAAGAGTACTTTTCCCTTTTGCATCACAGCTTAAACTACATACAGTTTCTAAAATTGATCTGCAAGATGTGATCCGAGCTCTTTCTCTATTCATATAGAGGTATACTTATGGAGAGAGACATAGAGATAGCACTAACATTTAATATGGACTTACTATGTGCCAAATTTGGGGTCACAAAAGTCTTATTTGTTATCTCCATTTCGCAAATGAAGAAAAGGAAACAGTTGCCTAATTCCTCACAGGTGATAAGTGGCAGAGCTGGGATGTAAACCCAAACATTCCAGCTCCAAAGGCCCAGGAAGTTTATCTGATAAGTTTTTGCGTCTTAATGGACAGGAAGCCTCTTCACAGTTCAGTCATTTTTAAGAATTTAGGGTCAACATCTTGTATGGTGATACTAATATGGAAAACTTTGTGATGAATGGTTAAATAACAATATAATTAATAGGATGTTAATCTTTTGATTTTACTTGTAGCCATGAGTTACTGATTTTATTGGGTAGCAGGCAAAATGTCGGTAATTTTGAGTAGAAAACTCAATCAGGGATAACGAAATAATGTGACTGATGAAAAGACTCTAGGTTCCTGGAAATACGAAGGCATTTGGAAATGGAGATACACCCATGGCTTAATTCTATGAATTCTTTTCATTTTACTGTTAAATTCATATATTGTAATACAGTCTTGAATTGTTCCATGAGTCTCTATTAAATCTTAATCTTTTAAGTGTTTTTCCATGTGTGGATTTTGCTGGTTTCTAGTGCTTTCTCTAATCTCTTGATACCTTACTAAGGAGAAACTGTATAACTATAGTTACTGGTGGGCTTTGGAGTCAGAATGCTTATATTTATTTTACAACTTAATCACTTATTAGCTACACAATTTTTGCAAGTTAAATAAACTCTCCACACTTTAATTTCTTCATCTGTGAAATGGGGATTTTAATTCCCATCATTTAGGTCATTTTACTGCTTAAATAAGAAAGCATATGTAACTTAGCATGCTCAGGAAATGTATAGTAGTATTATTACCTTGAACAGATTTTAATCATGTAGAAATGGTTCTAAGTATATTTCATGTAATATGGCAAATAATATCAGGCTACATAGTGACACATAAATATCAAGTAATTAGTAAATAATATTGAAGCCCATGGATTTTGCAAGGTGTATTAGAACTTCAGATGGTTACAGAAAGGATTAAAAATAATTAAAGTTAAATATTCATGTCATAGAATCACATATTTTACATATTAAACATGTGATATATATTGTTACTTAAATATAATATGTACATATTTTATAAAAGTATATATTGTACATATAGTATGAACACCATGTATATTATGTTAGCATGTGTACAGATAGATAGATAACAAAAGAGAAGAGGATTATTTCTAAAACTATGGCTAAGAATAACTCTGTGTTCCCTGATGGTCATAATAAGGTTAATGGTTATTTTCTGATTTAAAAGAAACTCACTGTCTTATCAGTAATCACAACTTTTTGGGGAGCCCTGATGTCTGAGGTAGTAATTTATTATATATGCTCTTTAAATTTTCTTCAATAGAAATATTATAGAAGATTCTTAAGGCATTCTTCGCATTGCCATTTTTAGTAGAGACCAGATAAGAGAAAGAATATTGAGTGAGAGCTTATTGAAGGAAGGCATTTTTAAAAGTAGTTAAACTAATGTTTGCCAGGTATGTAGATTTCCTGATGACGGGATACTGTAGAGTTCTAAGACAATGCTAACGTGTCCCTTAAACTATCACCTTTAAATAACAGCAGTTATTCCTATGCTGTTGCTAAAAGATGAGGAAGAAAAAGTTCTTGAGTGAGTTGTTTTCTTGCCTAGATTTAGGGGCACTCCCACCTCTGTCCTTAGGAGCACATAAAGACCGAACAAGACTTCCTCAGCAAACAGCTTGGATTTGCTTGAATACCCAAGGATCATCCCATGGAGGCCTAGAGTTTGGTGGAGTACAATGGAATAGGGGTTATCTTCATTTAAAGCATGTTAAGGTTGTTTATTAGTAATTGTCCTCTCTGATAAATGTGTTTGTTTCTGCAGATGTTGGCCAACACGGCATGTCATTGGATCCTCTGAGTTGACTTAACTAAGTCATTTCAAGTTAATAAAAATAAGTTAAATTAGCATAAAATATTATAAGCTTTCATATGATTTGGTTCTACATGCACATTTAAACGGAAACATTATCCCAGATTCATTTATTCATTTAAAAGTATTTAGTGAATACTTAATAGGCAGATAATTTGGCAAGATAAAGGTACACATCAATGTGAATAAAAGAATGGGAGAGAATGACAAAGCAGAAAAAAGGATAAAAAATATATTTACAATTTATAACTTCATCAATATGAGAACATTATTTAAAAGTACCTTTAGTTTCCATTTGCAAACTGAAGTATCACCAAAACCATTGGCATATTAGGCATAATTCTTTTATAAACGCTTTTTATGGCAACATTCAGGCACTTACAGATCACAATGACAAATATAACTCATAATACCGGACAGGTTTTGACTTTACATTTGTTACAACTGAAAACATCCCAGTCATCTAAAATATATTACAATTATTTGGATATAGTTTTCCTTAGTGTTTCCATCTCTTTATTTTAAAAATTCCAAATTTACAGGAAAGTTTAAATAGTGGTACAATAAGCATCCATATACTTATCAGCTTGTTTTGCTAATTATTAGCATTTGACCCCTTTGCTTTCTCTTTCTCTATTTCTTTTTCTTTTCTAATTCAATTTTAGTCGCAGACTAACACTCCCAAGACCTGGGACATTCTCCTACATAACCACAATAACATTAGCATATCCTATAAATTAACATTGGTACAGTAATATTATTTGATATAGTACATATTCACATTTTTCAATTGTCAAAATAATTCCTTTTATACCTTTTTTTAAACTTAAATCGAGGTTGAAATTAAGCATCAGGTATTGTATTTACTTTTCCTATCTCTCTAGGAAAAAATTACTAGGCTTTAATTACAAATAGTACCCTGCCATATTTTTGTCATGACGTTCACATCAACATTTTTTTAAAAGTCCAGGCCATTTTTCATATACAGTATCTCACAATCTGTATTGCTTGATTGTGTCTTCATAGTTAGATTCAAGTTAGATACAAACTTTTTGGACAAGTATTAGACCATTGTCCTTTTTAAATCTCTTATGATTATAATCAGGTCCATCAGAGGTAAATACACACCAAGTTGAAATTTTGGCATACCAAGTTCATGGAGACTTTTTTTTTCCTTAGCTTAGATTTCAAGAGAACTAATCTGTGATCAGAAAGCTAGTTGAGTTAGTGATTTCTCTTGCAGAGAGCTATTTGATACTACTTGAGAAAATAGTGTTTCCTTAATTCAAGGAACCATGACAACTTATCCATAAAGTCTACTTTGAAAATAACCATAAATATAAAATATTATGCAAGTAATAATCTCAAAATACTGATTACAAAGTCTATAAAATAGAAAGGTATTGTAAATGTGTATTTTGTTGGATTGCAATTCTTACTTAGAACTACAGTGTTCATTGTGAAAAAAATGCTAGAAGTCAACTGTCTCAACAAAACTAATTGAATTATTTTCCTTAGTCTTCTTTTCCTATTCTCATATTTTCAGAAATAGCCTTTTTAGAGTTTCTAAAATATTTTGTAATTTTGAAAAAAATTAAGGACAGGTACAAACTATTCATTCCTGTTTTATCTCCACCACGCTACTATTTACTAAATATATGTTAAGATTAAGGAATGGAGATCTTTCCCAGATTTTCCAGTTCTTAACTGCTATATAGCACAAAGTAGTTATTCAATCAGAGAATTTAAAACTTTGAAAATTGCTCCTATTTAGAGGTAGAGTACAGTTCAGGCTCTAGAGCCAGATACTTATGTTCAGATCCTGGTTATATATTTCACTGGCTATGTGATAGGTGGCCAGTCAGTTAACCTGTTGAAATTTCATTGTCCTTTTATGTGAAAAAATTGTGGCCATTAAGTAATCAAATATAAATTAAGTGCTCAAAATTGGACCTGGGATGGTAAGCGCTAAATATACATTAGCTGTTATTGATGGGAAATTATCATTTTTGGAGTTACTAAGAGAAATTTTTGAATGGCACTTGAGAGAACAGATTTCAAAAACAATAATAAAATGTATATGCATCCCTTTATGAAATGTTAATGAGTACTTTGCACATGCTGGACAATGCTAGCTTCTGGGGATTTATTAATGAACAAGAGATTATGGCTCTTGTCCTCATCAAACTTATAGACTTAAGAGAGAGACAGACATTAAGGAAGCAGTTGCAGTGTACAGGTGGGGCAAAAGTATGTTTACAGTTTGAGTGCACAAAACACACTTTATTCTTACATTATTATTAATTGTTGTATTTACATATAAACAACCGTAAACCTATATAAGGAGAAAGTTTAAGGATGAGGTGCTATGAGAGAACACAAGGAGAGAACACAATGGGCCTTTTTGAGGATGGCTGATGATAGAAGATGAAGAATGTAGAATTTTCCATACCTAGGCACTTGCATGTGTCACACATGTGGGTTCTAATGTAATATTGTCTGGATCACAAACCTGGTTCAGCCATATGCAAAATGGTTTCCTGTGGGTGAGTTTTTTAACTGGTCAGTGCCTTCCTGTTCCTTCATTTGTGAAGTGGTGATAGTCATACTACCTACCTCATAGGGTTGTTCAGAGAATTAAAAGAGATGATTCATGGACAACTCAGAACTGTCATTTTGCATTTTAAGTACCCAATAAAATGTTGGCTATATCACCAGAGAATTGAGCTTATTCAAAGTCCTGATAATACCAGTATAATCAACTGAAGGACCTAAAGTGCCTTAATTTATTTCTCAGATGTGACTGTGCCATGATCCTTTGTTGCAAATTTCCTTCAGTTTTCAATCTCCTTCCCCTATAAATGGTTACAGAGCTTTCTTTTGTAGGTTCACATGAGTCTGATCTTCAAAACATAAGTCAAAATATCAAGCTGAACACACTTATTTTTTTTCTTGGGTGTGTTAATAGAACTGGCATTTTGTGAGAGCAAGAAATAACCTAGTCAAATTGCTGTAGTCAGGTAAATTTTAAATGGGTTTGAATGAATTAAAAATGAAGCATTCTACCAATGTTCTTGGAAAGTTTATGGAACAAAGTCTGCTTTACCAATGTGAACAACTTGGCCATTTTCTCTGCATGTTGCCCTCCTTCCCACATGACTCAGTAACATAGTTACATTTATTGGTTGTTTACTTACTTTTAATGCCCTTCATTCCACTACGGTTTGTGAGGGGTGAGAAAGGGAGCTTCAGAATGCATGGTTTGAATTGAAAAGAGTCGTTGTGTGGTCAGAATGAGGATGAGTAGAGAAATTGTAGGGAAGTTTTAGTTTTGAACAGCCTGTTGATTGTCCCATTTTATTGAATGGATATGCTAAAGAATGATTTAATTTGATGAAACTGTAAAGTTGTTTTTATCCTGCTGATTAATGGAGTCTGATAAACTTCAGTGTTTTATTTCTAACTGCAGAATTTCTAAACATAACATTTTGTTGATTCAATACAAGCTGTCATGTTAGTGCTCAAAAAAAATGAGAGTTTTCAAAATTGTGTTCTAAAGGTATTAGATATCCCCAGGTGAAAACATGTATGTTCATAAAAATTAAAAATTGTTAAAAGGTATAGCTTATATTTATCCTTACATATGCTTTTTAATTATGTTCTCTGGTGTGACCTTACTTATAATCAGTTGAGTTTCCTGTGTTTAGAAAAGTTGAGATTTTTTCATTTATTTTCTTTCACAGTGGTCTTAACTTCACTTTTTATTTTTCTATATTAGATATTAAATGCTCAGATAAAGACCAGCCCCATGATGTTTGAAATTTGACTTTTATTTTGAAGACTCATTAATTTAATTGGCTGTTCAGTATTATTCAGCTCAAAATACAGAACTTAAGGACTTTTTATTTTTAAAAAAGGGTAATAAATAGAAACATTACTTTTATAACAGTTCTCAACTGATAGTTTTATTTTTCATTTCTTTCTCATTTATAGCATTATCTAATATATAACTTTGCTTTTCCTACGTGTAGCATAGTCTTATAATATTTTCAATAGGGTATTAGTTTGCCGATTTTCACAAACTTTAAAATGAGTATTCCATATATTTGGAAAAAATGGGCCATTGTTATCTAAGGAGATGCCCTCAATAAAATAATATCAAATTCTTGGCTTATTGTTCCACTTTGAAATACTACTACATTTTTATTTTTTTTTTATTTTTTTTTTTCATTTTTTTTTTTTTATTAATTTAACTTAAATACTCTCTGCCCCCCCCTATATGTTCCTTGAAATACTACTACATTTTTAATGTTGAACTTACGTCTTTATTTTTTCAAAGGCATATTTAAAATAATATTACCAGAGAAGCTCATAATTTATTATAATTTCAATTTGGATATTATATTTATAATTATATTTACTTGCATAAATTAGTAATACAGCTAATTGAATGTAAATAGTCAATTTTAACCTAGTATTGAGTGATAGAAATTAAGACACCTATATGATAGGCTATTTTTTTTTGCATTCCTGATTTTTAACAGTTCAAATTTCTACGCATTAGCGATTGCTTGCCTCTTTTATTAGCTCTAAGAGCTGGGATGCTTAAAGATCATTGCCAGAAGGACAAATGCTTTTTTTTTTTAATTGAAAAGTCAGGCAGATGAAAATGCTAACTGTTCTACTGTACCTAAGAGCAACCAAAATTAATCTCTTTACTTATAAATGGCTATTTTTATATGGAATGGGCATTTAAAAATCAAGGAATGTTTACATTATTTTATAATAAATTTATATTTTTCTATACCTATTTTGGCCTAAATATGAATGAAGTACTTAAAAAGTATTTTTAAAGGTTTAGAAGGTTAAGTGTCTAATAAGGATTAAAGGTGAAAAATTTGTGCATCTTTCCAAAGTCAGTTTGTTGGGCTTTAATATTAAAGAGTTCTGTTTCGGTTAAAGTGTGACCTGTCAATTCCCATAAAATTCCTTGGCCACACACAAGTACTGAGCTCCATTAAGGCCAAAAAAGAAATTCACATTTCTGCCTCCAAAGGGCCTTCTGCTCCTAGATATTGAATCTTAGACATCTCAATGTTCTTGTGTGCTTGTACTCACAGCAGGAGAGTAAGACTTGCGTTTTTCCTTGTACTTTACCTTATTCAGACTTCTTGGTTTTTACTCTGTATTTTGGGGGACTGATCTGGCCTCCCTTCAGGTTTTGTTACCTCTTGCTCCTGTGAGCTGTGCTACAGTCCAATGCCCTTTCTCATTTGCCCAGCGGGTTTTCATGGGGGAGCTCTATGATTGTTAGATGCCCTGCTTCCGTCCTCTCCTTCTGCCCCTTGATGCTCCTGTTACTTTGGAGTGTATTTTAGAGCTGTCAAATGGACTGTAAATCTTTTGGATTCTGCAAAATGTAACACACATTTGGAGACTGATGAATTTCAAGGTTAAATTCCTTGTGAGTTTGTAAAGATCTCTATGTTTGTAGAATATATGATATCACAGACCTTTAAAGTATAAGCCACTTATAACAGACTACCTATAGTTCTTAAAGACCCAGCAAAAATAAAACAGAAGTACTATTTGCATATCTGTCTAAGGTGGATTTTTGCATCATAGTTTGTTCTTTGGAACAAAATATTGATATATCTTGTCACTGAACAATGATGGACATTGATTTGTAGGTATTACAGAGCCTGTGAGGAAAACAAGAAAATTTGAATAAGTATTTGTTATCAGTATCAGTTTAATAGGATGAAGCATTTTCCACTAATTATGGAAAGTATACTATCTCAGATCTTGGGTCTTATAAGCCTACTTGTATGTGTGAAATGGGTGTATATATGCATATAAGCTGAGAGTGAAAGACAAAACAGAAGTGAGGGTGAGGAAAAGAAAGAGAGCAGGAGAAAGAGACAGAGAGAGCGAAGGAGAAGAGGGGAGAGAGAGAGAGGTGTCAACATAGACACAAATAGAGAAAGTGATGAAAAATGAGAGGGAGTGCCTTCCGTAAAATACCATGCATTCTTCACAGAAGTGATATGTGTCCAGTGGAAAGGATAATCTCACTTTCTCTCAAACACTCCTTTTTCACAACACCCCTTTTCTTCTTGGGAAACGTACCATTGAATACAATAATGAAAATGCCTATGTAAAGAGAATGTAAGGGTAAGGAAGACCACTCCTGATTCAACCAAATCCTATAATATAAAAGTTCCATAGTAAATAATTGAGTTCAAATCATCTTGGTGTCATGAATATAGAAAACTCTGGCATCTTACCCTTACTGAGTCAGTATCCTTTTCAGTACCTCGCGGGGCTGATGTGCAGCAGCTACCACCAGTATGGCTCTGTTGACTATTGATAGCCAGAATATGTTCTCATTGGTTGGTGCCATGCTATACTGCCTAATAAGATTTTTTAACTGTCATCTTTAACCACAGTCTGTTGTGAGGATTAAATGAAATAAAACATTATGTATTATAGTGTCAGAGCAACATACGCAAGTATAACATTTGCTACTTTCTTCCAAGATGCATTTATTTATAGGAAAATTGACATACACAAGTTTTATATTACCTTTTAAAAAATGGTATTGGATTTAAAACAGATTTATTTTGGTAAGATCATTTGTGGCATTGAATATTCACCTTGAAACAATGTAATGTGGTTATAAATCTCTCAAATTTAAAAACAGCACTATAATTACTTTCTGATGTACAGATTACTATTCATCTTTTATATTTAAATGGACCCCAGGATGGAATTTTCAAAGGAAAATACTACTTCTGGCACCTATCACTAAGTTACCAATGATGTTATAAAATTGCATGTAACACTTTTCTGTTATATGAGTCTTAAAGAAGATGATGTAAGGGACCAACTAAGGCGATGTTAAAAATTACACTGATGTGCCACTTGCTTTCCACTGATATTAAACCTACTCAGTAAATTAATTCAAATATAACAGAGAGTTATCAAATTACCATATGCATATTTCTTGTGTAAGAGAAATGCCACTGAATTTTACCTATAATATTGTGCCAAACTATTATGCTGATATATGAGGTTGCAATTGTGGTTTGTGGCTATATTATGAAAACATTATATAGCTATGATGATTGCAAAAATTCAAATTCATGGTAACATATTTGTGATGATTTATTGGCATGATACATGGAAAATACGCTTGGGGAAAATGGCTTGGGTTTACTATTATTTTATGAGACAAGAATAAAAGAAATTTAAAATTAAAATACATGGATTTAAGTATATGATCTTAACGAAGATTTTGCTAGGTAGGAAATGTTGACCATGTTGAAGTATCAATTATTCCATGTCCTAAAATCAATAGTAATAATTTTAATATCTAAAAATATCTATTGTTAATTCTGTGAATTCCTTGATGTATATATATTTTAAAAATTTCCCTCATATTTAAAGTTTTGGCAAATATTCATTTATCCTCTAAGGATTATAATTAATGGAAGATTAAGCTATTAATAATCTACAAGTTTTATGCCTTAAAAAATTTGTAATATTTTCCCATTGCACCTGATTTAAATGTGTAACATTTTTACTCATAACTGAGGAACATCTGGAAGTAAGAGAAAACTATGTTACCTCACCATTTTTGGTGTTCTCACTAAAATTTCACCTTAATTTGTCAAATTATATACAATGTATAAATTTAGCTTCAAATACCTTATACCAGCTTCTATAGCTCTTTAAAATCAAATTTATTGGGGTGACATTAGTTAATAGGATCCCATAGGTTTTAGTTGAACATTTCTCTGATACATGATCTGTCTTAGCATTGTGTGTCCACTACCCAAAGTAAAATCATCTTTCATTACCATATATTTGTCCCCCTTTATTCTTTACTACCCCTTACCCCAGTCCCTCTGGTAACCACCATACTGTTGTCTGGGTCTATGAGTTTCAGTTTTATCTCCCACATATGACTGAAATCATATATTCTTTACTTTTTCTGACTGACTTATTTTGCTTAACGTAATATTCTCAAGGTCAATCCATGTTGTTGCAAATGGCAGTATTTCATCCTTTCTTAAGGCTGAGTAGTATTTTATATATGTACCACATCTTTATCTAATCTTCTATAAAAGGACACTTTGGTTGTCTCCATGCCTTGGCCACTGTGAATAATGCTGCGATGAACATGAGCGAGCATGATCTTTGTGAATAAATGTTTTTGGGGTTTTTGGGTAGACACCCAACAGAGAGGTTGCTGGGTTATATGGTAGGTCTATTCATAATATTTAGAGGAATCACCATACTGTTTTCCATAGTGGCTGTACCAGTTTACATTCCCATGAGCAGTGATGAGGGTTCCTGTTTCTCCACAACCTCTCCAACTATTGTTATTACCTATCTTGTTGATAATAGCTGTTATAATAAGTGTGAGGTGGTATCTCATTGTAGTTTTGATTTGCTCCTTGGCCTTTGGTTAAGATCAAGTGTAAGTAAGTATCTGTCCTTATTAATCTATAACTTTTTGATGTTAAAATCTGCCTCTGGGTAAAAAAATTTGGGAAGGTTTACCACAACATCTTCACAGGCTAAAGAAGTAGTTACATGCTTCATGTTGCTTCATTTCTGATGTTAAATTCGTATATGATTTTTTATATTTCTATTTCCTTCATACATGTTTAAGATCACTTTTTAAAAGTAAACAAACATACCTAAATATTTTATCTTAGTACAATTCAATTAATATTCAATGAACATATACTAATGCAAAAGCTTTTTAAGCAACATTTAGGAGAACACATTTTCCCTCACACTTCATTGGCATAGTAGAAAATTCATGTAAACCTCACAAGAATATATTTTATAACTACAACAGATACAGAATGCCATGGGAGTTCAGAGAAGGGAAAATAAATTCAAACAATGAAGATGGAAGAAGCTTACATGAAGGTACTCATTTTTGAGCTGGGTCTTAAAGGTTGTATAGCTCTTATATCGTCTGGCATATGGTTGAAAGATTGCACGTTGGCATAAACCAAACCATTATCACCATGCTCAGCTTTGGACATGGCAAGAATCTTGTATGACTAAGACACAGGGTGTACACACTTAAGTAAACAGGCAGGCTGTGGGGAGGGTACCGAACCCAAGGATTGGCTTTTATCCTGTAGGCAACAGAAAAGTATTAATTTTTGAACTTGGGGGCAAGGATTGCATGTTAATGCAACTTTATGTTAATGTATTATTTGGTCATGGCATTGCTTAATTTAGTCATATCTGATAACTCTGCAGTGTCCTCATTCTCCAGTGTTAGGTATAATCTTGTCGTTCAAGGCTTTCTGGCTATTTATTCTACCATATATCTAGTTCGTTACCTATCAACCCCCATTCTGACTTTCTGGGTCTAGGTAAACTAGCTGTTTATCCATCAATTCCTATCTGTACACTATTCTCTAGCCTCTCTATACCACTCTATACTTTTTTCAATTCTGTGCTTCTCTCTGTCTCTCTCTCTCTGTCTCTCTCTCTCTCTCTCGTATAACCAAATTTTTTATTGAATAAGTGTCCTTTAGGTGGTGCCTGCACTCTGAAGCCTCCTATGACTAACTGAGGAAGTCATGTACTCCCTCCATGACTTTCAAAGAATCCTTTCTCCCTCTATAGTATTTTTCACAGTTGCATCTCCTCACAAGATTGTGATGCCCCTAGATTGTGAGTGCATCAGCTAAGATTTATTCGCCTTTATTTCCTCCCACCAAACACATATCAGCATTTGAGAAATGCCTGTTAAATTGGATTGACTTTTTCAAAATATGGATTTAATGGCAGTTGAACTTACATATTTTTAACAGGGTATATCTGACACAGTTTACATATGAATATTGTGGAAACTGTCATTTATTTATAGGGTCTCATTTTCTTTGTAATATTATCATCTAAAAACTCATTTGAACTTCAATTACACATATGAAGCTAAATGCAGTAAATCATAGAAAGAAATATTTGTAAGGCACAAGTGACCCCTTGAATGCAGGCAGATTTCCCGTTCTCCTTGTACTCATACAGAAAGAGATACTTTTCTTGACACAAAACCCTGGTTTCATTTTGTGTATTGTTGGTTGTAAATTTAAAGGGGGAAAATATGAGCACTCTGTGTGGGTAGAATTTCAAAACCTGTATCTTTTGAAAAGTCTTAGTATTATTATTGTATTCTAAATGATATATTGATAATCAATGGCAACATGGCATCTGACATTTTGTTCTTTGCTATTATTTTCTTTCTTTCTTTCTTTCCTTTTTTTTTTTTAATCAAGACTAAACAACAGGAAGCTGTGTTGGCGATGAACATATTGGGTGGAATTCAGGAGTAGGTATACTAGAAAGGAGTGAAAACAAAGATTGCTTTGGTCTTTTTTTTTCTTCTTTTTTTTTTTTAGGAGGAACACACTAGCTAGTTTATAGTATTATTCCATTTTGAAAAAAGTGGGAGCCGAAGGGGAAATTGTCTTGTGTCAACTAGACTTTTTTCCCCCCCTTGCAGACAGTAATCATTTCTGTATTCCTTGCTCCTAATGAAATAATTGTTATATGCTGGAAGTTAGTGATTGCTGTTTTGGATAGAATGGAGTTTTACTTTGGAAAAAATAAATTAGTAATGGAGTGGCAGGGAAGAAAAGACAGAACAGCTTTTCTGTTTTCCGGTTTGGATTCTGCTAGTGGCTTTGCTGCCTTGCCTGCAGTGATGGGTATTGCCAGAACTTGGGGGAAAAACAAAGCTAAAATGGCAACATCTCTTAGGAAAATCTGTAAGATTGTAAGAAGGCTGGGTGGTTGTGGGGAGTGTGAGTTGGAGAGCAGATGCCTTTGGTCTGAGTTTCAGTCCTCACAGTCTGTTTGCTTTCTTGCTTTGAAATATTTTTTGTTTCTACCTCCTTGGTTTACAGGGAGCTGGGGAGGCTCGTTTTTGTTGTTGTTTTGAAATGTAAGTTTGCCAACAAGTGAAACAGAAAATAACTGCTGTGACAGACATGTCCCCTAAGACCTTTGCTTCTAAGGGAAACACCTCTTCTTCATGTTTAAAAACAGAGGCCCCAACTAGGAATACCAGATTCTTTTTTGTCTGCTGTGCAGTATGAAAAGCCAAAATTGTCCCTTTGGATTTCTAATTTTTTTAAAGGTCATATCAACTTTGAGGTCTTAGAGCAATAATTTCTCTGCTGCTATGATTTGCTTTATATTTTTTTTCTTTTTTAATTCTTAGGGCAGACATTGTGCTAGGGCTGAACAGCTGCTTTAGATTCTACTTATGAACGGAAATTTGAGGTTTTTTTAAATGCTCTTACCTAATCATGATCAGACCTCCTCTGATTGATGCACTGCTCCTGTTGATTATTTTTGTACTTCTTTATTATGCTTACTTGGCAGTACAGAGCCTGTTCTAATTCATATATTCCCTTTGAAAGAGTGTATTAGGTGAATTGTGTACCAGTAATTGTTTAAACAATATAGATGGAAGAATTATTTTATATCTTTGGACAATCATTCAACAAAAACACACTGTCAGACACTATGTTAGCCCGGGATAGATAGAAATGAAAAAAATATACATAGTCTCCATCCTCATAAAATTGCCAGTCTAAATAGCAGCTCACTTGTTATCTATTAAAACTTTTTATATATTCTTGCATAACACATTATTAGTTTTTATCAGTATTGTTTATCAACCTTATCTTAATGAACAAGATTTTTTTATTTGAATCATGCTATTGTACTTATATTTTATAAACTGCTTATTTTGAGGCCCTCAAAGTTACTATAGAAATGCAGGTCTAGTTAAGATTATTTTAGATTCTGTCCACTAATATACTTTTTTCTTCCCATTTATAGAAAAATTTTGGCAGGCATATTTCATAAGGGCAGGTCCATAAATCAGGCCAGTGATAATCTGGCTTTCTTTTGGCTCTTCATGAGAAGATTCATGGAAACAGTGTCAATTACCTTCTTCCAATTCACGTATAATCTGTATGAAAGTTATGATTCCTATACTCATGTGAGACCAAAATCAAAATGGAAATAAAATGACATAAATAAGACACGTCATTGTTCTGTGCTGATAATTTTGTCTTGGAACTGATCTATTACTAATCTTAGAGAATAACCTGGCTAGACTACCAGATTCCCTCGAAGACTGTACTAGGCATCCTCAAAGTTTGTCTCATACTTGAAATACATTGAGGGCCATCTGCAAGTGAAATACAACCAGTCTAGGATTAGAAGTTGTATTTTAGGGAAATTAAAATTAAACAAATTGAAACTCATTATAAGTATGGATATTTTTTCTATTGCTTTGGCATAATAATATTTTTATATTAAAAAATTTCAATTTAAAAGCTAATCCTTTAAAACGATTTTTTTTCCTTTGGCAGCAGAGATGAGAAAAACTGTTTTAGAAAAGATAATATGCCATAAGTAAATAGATATTTAGGCAAAAAGAGTGCTGGTTAAATAATCCCGATAGTTGGCAACAGGGCTATAGACAATATATCAGATTTAAAACAGAGTCTACTAACCATGTACATAGGATTTTCTTAGATAATTTCAGTGTCAAATATTACAATACACCAATGGTTTCAGCATTTTGGAGTCTAAATTATATTTTCCAGACGGTCTTACTCATTAATAAGTGGTACAAATGTATTTACCAGAAGTGATACCAATTTTTTGGTAGTTTTTTTTTTTGTTTTGTTTTGTTTTTGTAAAAGTTTGTGTATTTGATGCACCCCATGGACATTTGCAATAGAAGCAGTGTAGTGGCTAATGGCATGGACTCTCAGGATTGAATTCTGCCTTGCCCTCTACTAATTGGGCAATTGTGGGAAGGTCATTTTACCTTGGTCCTTTAGTTTCCTTAGCCATAAACAGGAAAAGTAATAGTGACCATTTATAGGATTACAAAGATTAGATAGGTAAGTAGATAGATAATAGATATGTATTTCATTTAGGGTTTTATCTTAGGTGCTACACATTAGTCGCATTTTATTATTATTACATTTAAGTGAAGAGACTATAGCTAAAGTGACAAGAAATACTAAAATATTTAGAAATAGTTCTAATGTCAAATGCTTTCTGTTCATTTTTATTTTTATTTTTTTTTATTTTTTTTAATTAATTTATTTACTTTTTAAATACATTTGTCTCTGCCTTCCCCCCACCTCTTTCCCTTGCCCCCTCCCACCTTCCCTCCCTCAGCTCTTCCCCTTTGGTTTTGTCCATGAGTCCTTGCTATATGTTCCTTGACTTTCCCCTTCCCTTCCCTTTCCCTGCCCCCCCTTCCCTCTTGCTTTCTGTTCATTTTTAGATTCACATTAACCAAAGGTCATAAGCTGATGAACTCTATGGGTGCTTGTTGATGCTCTTGTTTTACTAACATTAAACTTTTGGAGATTTCTCATAAAAATCTAGATATTTGCTTTTCCTTCATAATTGGATATTTTGATCCCACTGAGTCAGCAGTCCCCCCTGAACACCATGAACCTGAATGAGGTCACAGCAACCACCATAGTCTTGTCATATGCTCGGTAAATTTCTACAGTCTACCTGTCACTGATACCCCAATACAATGCTGGCATTCGCACATTGTTATTTTCTGTCGAGTGTCTTTCAGTTTCTGTCGAGTGTCTTTCAGTTTCTGGATTTTTGTGACTCTCTGAAGCGCATTCTGATTTCTAGTCGATTTATTTTATAATGTTGACTATTTTAGGCAAAATGTTAAAATGGATGAATTAGGAGCATTGTTATCTTTATATATAAGCTTCTGAAATATAAGTGGGTGAACATCTGAGAAGTATGATCAAATATAGCAGAACTTTATTATAGCAAATTCTTATACCTATTGGGCTAGCCAAAAAGTTTGTTTGTTTTCTTTTATTGTTTTATTTTTTTCCTAAGATGGCTCTAGTAGCACTTAGTTGTCTTTAACTCCATTCAAAACAATTTTGTTAGATTGTATTGTGACAGCTGTCATATCATCATGCATTTAAAAAAAATCAAAATTGTTGAATTTTTGTGTACCCATTTTAATACCTAACATGGAAGGAAATAAGATATTTTGGCATATTATGCTTTATTATTAAAAGAAAGGTAAAAACTGAAATGCAAAAAAGAGATTGTACAGCGTATGCAGAAGGTGCTGTGACTGACTGAATGTGTCACAAGTGGTTTGCAAAGTTTCGGGCTGGAGATTTCTTGCTGGATGATGCTCCATGGTTAGGTAGACCAGTTGAAATAGATAGCAATAAAATGCAGATGTTAACTGAGAACAGTCGATGTTACTCTGCACAGGAGACAGCCAACATACACAAAATATCCAAATCAGTAAGGTTTTTGGTGAAAATGAAAAAATGTGTCTTCTATTTTATGGAAAAAACCTAAAAGGACTTGTTGGCCAACAATATAAATATAGTCAGCCAACAAAGAACTAGATTCATTATCTGAAATGAGTCAAATAGTAAAATTTTTATTCTGATATTTTTGGTTGATCCCAAGATTTTGATGATCACTAGCTTCAGGTATTTTAACTGGCAATGTAAAAGTTGGTAACAGTCCTTTCTTTGTAGTAGAAGATTACATGACACTTAGCTGGAGGAAAGAGAAGGTGTTAAAATTGCATGCCCATGTTACCTCAAAATAGAAATCTCTGGGAACCATATGCTTTGAAATTTAAAATGAAATACTTTGAGTAAAGAAAAAAACAGATAAAGTCCCTAAAATTCACTAGGAAATGGAAAAACATAAATGCAAAGAAAATATTAAAGCTGTATTGTTAGTAGGCATAAAACATGCATGTACCATACTGATATGTCTCCCTGTGTTTATAGCAAATACCAATACATGCTAATAGCTTGCAAAAAGGATGGGGAAAGAGGAATCATGTCATGTCAATCTTAAAATATAACTCATATAACCTAGTATCAGTTTTTGTTTTACTTTGAAACTGAAGTAAAGTATACTGTGTAATTTATAAAATAGTCACATTATAAGATACTGTATTATAAAAAGTTATCCATAAGTACATAGTATACAGGGTGGGATAAAAGTAGGTTTACAGCTGTGAGTACATGAGACACAGTTAATTCTCGTGTTGTTATTTATTAATTATACTACTTTCTATAAGAACAACTCCAAACCTAGTTTTTTCCCACCCTGTATGTCCAGTTGATTGGTTCTATGGAAAATTCCTACTTGTGTTCTTATAACTTTCATTTTCCAACATTTTTACTATAATATTAAACCCAATAAACTGTGCTTTTTATTATAATATATAGCATCATTGAAATATTAGCAAATCATAGTCGATCTTTTTAGGAAGAGTAAAACGCTGAGACATTGGAAGGAACCATAGAGGTTGAAGAGTTCACCTTCTTAAAGATATGCATGCGTCCTCTCAGCAGCATTTCTGATATGTGATCCGTCTTCTCTTGGGTACTTAAAGTCTTGTGGCACTCATTATCCTATGAAACAAGTGATTTCATTTTTGGTTGGCTCTGAGAATTAGTAAGTTCTTTTTAACACTGAGCCTAAATGT
This sequence comes from Pteronotus mesoamericanus, assembly GCF_021234165.1. Taxonomy (NCBI): domain Eukaryota; kingdom Metazoa; phylum Chordata; class Mammalia; order Chiroptera; family Mormoopidae; genus Pteronotus; species Pteronotus mesoamericanus. The sequence continues at coordinate 20,521,991 of NW_026555310.1, forward strand.
ACCTTTGTTACCTTATGCTTTTAACTCTTATTCTCTCACCACTATTTGTATATCTTTTGTATATTATATAGTGTATATTGTTCTGTTTATATGAACATTATAACACTATAATGTTATAATAGGACACCTGACACATAGGTGACATAGGTGATAAGGTCTGTGTCAGACCTTCAATAAATATTATCAATCAATGAATGGATGGTCCTTGTAATGTCCTCTAAAACCACACAAAAAATATACAAAATAACCTCTGCAAATGCAGAAGGTTATGTTTCAACAATTTTCTTTGAGATTATATATATATATATATATATCTCAAATAATATATATATAGAGAGATGTATATGCTATATATAGCACAAAAATCTATGTATAATATTTTAGAAGTTAAGACATTTTTTATGTATTCAAAAATTCCTGATAGAAATTCCTCCATAGGCAGAAATTGCCACACAGGTTGGTAAAAATGTTTAAGACCTGAATTTTAGAAGTGGCTTCTGGACTGATGCCCACATTAACACAGTGAAGTGGAGATTCTAATAATACATTCCTTGATAGTGCTCTGTGGATTTCAAGACTCAGGAAGGCTACACTGATAATTTATTATAAAACATTTTACCCATAGTTTGCCTTTAAAATAATGTAAAAATAATATTGGTAACATTGAAGCTCAACAAACAATATAATTTAATCATATTAACTTCCATTAGATTATAGTTCTGTATTCTTTCTTGTATTTTTTCATGGTCCCTCCAAACTATGAAGGAGGGTTTACATTTCCTGAGAGTACTGTGACAGCAGTGGTTATTAATTCTGAAAAGTTTCTAAATATTCCATGAGCTGAGGGGATATAGACCATACGGAAAGTCATTGGTTGTGTTTAAACTCTCTTGACATCACTTCATTTTAAAGTAGCTGTTATTTCAGTCTACTTTTGGTGATTGCCAGAAGGTACCTACCTGCAACTTTACATTTTAGATTGATTTTGCTTTTGCCAAATGATGCTGGAGCATTCTAACTCAATTGTTTTCTCTTGGAGTGTTTGTGGCTATCTTTCTTCATTTTAAATATTTTTATTAGAAGTTCAAAATAGTTTTAAGTGAACTACATGGTAATTTTGGAAATGGAGATGACTAAAATTATTGATTGATAATATGTAGGGAAAGAACTGTGCTCATCAATTGTTTCAGGAGCTGAATAGTTACAGAGATTGAAAATGAAATTCTCACTACTGTACTAGTTATTTTTTTCCCCCTTCTTTTGTAATAGCTTGGATTTTCTGGTAAAAAAAAATACCCTGTTGGGTTTAGCCTCATGGTCCTCTGATGGCCATGCAAAATGTTAGGTATCAATCTAAGCCAAACTCTGAGTTTCTTACAGTACTAGTGGAGCAAATCCAGTGACACAATGCACCTGCCTTCCACATTTATTCTTCACATTTGAAATCCATTTCTTTGTCTGGAAGTCTGAAGTCCTATACATAGAATGGGGAAATTGTTTACGTGAATAGCAATTTCTAATGAAACCTTTGCAATGATTGAATCTTATAATAATGTGTACTACTTTCCTTTATTCTTAAGGGGATTCATCTCACCCTCTGAAAGAAGGCAGAACCTATTTTATATAAGTTGGAAATAAATGTCATGCAGCAAAATCCATATTCTGAATTCCTAGCAACAGGGTAAGATTGGGATACTTCAGTAGTACAAGACTGCTAGCACACTTCTTGTTGTCACTTAAAAGTAATTTCTTTTCACTTTGCTTGTAACTAAAACTATTTGAAGGCCAAACATGCTGCATCACCAGACAGTAGAATTTGATTAATCAGTTTTCCAGGAAGATTCAGAATTCTTAGCCTAGTGCAGTGAATTCTGAATCTTATATTTTTAATTCAAAAATAAAAAATATGGCTGTGCAGAAGTATTAAAATAACTCTTGGCTCTTTTTCATAGGTCAAAAGATATTATACACAGATGGTTTCTCATAGCTAATTAGGTTGGGTCATACCCTAACCTTAACTATGCTTCACAGCTGAGTTATTTAAATTATATTCAACTCAATTCAATTCCAAATAATAGTAACAGTAGATAGCAGTTAATCAATACAAATAGTGTGTTTGATAAAGTGCTACATCCTTATAGATGTACTTATTTACTTCCTTCAAAATACAGCTAGCATTTTGTACTGTAAGAAAACAGAGACTCAGAGAGGTTAAGTATCACAGTCAAGGTCACAAAGCTGGGAAATAGTATAGCTAAGACTCAGCCCAAGTTAGTTTAACCAAAGGTCATGCTCTTCGATACTACCCACGTTCCTCTACTTTTGTTTTTTTAATGCCCTACAAAAAATCCTGCTGTCGATTGAAAAAAAAATGAGTAATATTGTCTGTGGCTCAAAGAGTTTATAATTCAAAGTGACTCAGAAAGTCACTTTGTAACTCACAAAGAAACTCATAAGGTTCAATATTCAAAGTGAGTAAACACACTTTGATTTTGGTTAAAAAAAGTTTCTTCTGGATTAAAAAGTCTGGTAGTTGGGTTTCAGTATTAGAGATAAAGATTAGAATGTGAGGTTTTGTATTTTAATCTAGAATTCAAGTAAATTACTTACAGTAGTACAAAAGTTGTTTAAAGATTAAATAAGATAAAAATAAATAAATATGAACTACCGGCACAGATTTGGAAAACAATTCTTTAATTATTAAAATAATAGTAGTTGATTTGAAAAATATCTGGACCTGTGGGGATCAGTAAACTCCTGTGCTTTACTATACTTAGATATGTAATTTTAAGTTATTATTGTTATTACATAAATGTCTGTACCTCTTCCTCCTCATTCATTTCTTCACCATGAGAAAGCGTAAATTATTTTTAAAGAAATAAAATAGAGACACTTGCTTCTACATTTACCTAAATGTTTATTTAACTAGGCCTATATTGATTTGACCTAAATCAATTCAAACTACTAAAGCATCTTAGAATATATTATACAGTGTTAATAAGCGAGGACAATGTCCTACTTTTATATAGTGGATATGTATTTGTAAACAACCTACTAAGAAAAAATTAAAAACACAGGTTATACATTCTGCTTCCCTACTATCATTTTAAGACTTGATTATAGGTGGGGAGAAGGCAGAGACAAATGTATTTAAAAAGTAAATAAATAAATTTAAAAAAAAAAGACAATTACACAGCTAGCACCAACAGTAGTTGATTTGATAGGAAATGAATTAATATTGGGCTCAAGACAATTATTTTGGAGATTATTCCACAAATTATTTACAAAGGTTGTGATTTCTTTAGAAGTTTCCTCAGAGAAATTGGAGGTTAAGTTACCTCCCTAAAGACTTACCTATATTAAAAAGATTGAAATGCTGGATCAAACTGCTCCGGGCTAAACTATTTTGGAAGTGTGATAACACATTATATCTTTTATAAGCATTTCAATGAAGAAATTAGTAAAAACCAAAGTAAAAATTGATAGCCTACTACTATGAAGATATCCTAGGAGAAAAGGATATCATCTTTCCAATGTGGGCCTTAAGGATGATTCTGTATGTTGTTTTCTTCACAATCACTAAATATTTGAGTATCATGAGTACACAAAAAGAGGATGTTGCAATGAGGGTGCTAAAAAAACCCCAAAAAAAACCCTAATGAAAAAAATTTAGAAACAAAAAGGAACATTTACTTAGTGTAGGTCTAAGAAGAATATTCAATAAAAGTTCACATTTAAATAAAAGCAACAGAAATTATAAATATATTTCTATTTTTGGAGAAAAATCATTTAAAAACATGAAGTAATTTGTTTTGCATAAAATAATCACTTAAATTATTGTAAATTTTCTTAAGATGTCACAGAATTTTGCTGTTTTTAGTGCTTTTTTTGAAAGATTTTTATATATTTGGTTTTAGAGAGAAGGGAGAGAAGGGGAAAGAGAGAGAACTATCGATGTGTGAGTAGTACAAGACTGCTAGCACACTTCTTGTTGTCGCTTAAAAGTAATTTCTTTTCACTTTGCTTGCAACTAAAACTATTTGAAGGCCAAACATGCTGCATCACCAGACAGTAGAATTTGATTAATCAGTTTTCCAGGAAGATTCAGAATTCTTAGCCTAGTGCAGTGAATTCTAAATCTTATTTTTAATTCAAAAATAAAAAAAAATATGGCTGTGCAGAAGTATTAAAATAACTCTTAGCTCTTTTTCATCAGTTGGTTACCTCTTGCACTTTTCCCTACCAGGGACAGCCCGAAACCCAGGCACATGCCCCTCACTGAGTAAGAACTAGTGACCTTTCACTTTGCAGGATGATGTTCCACCAACTGAGCTACAGCGATCAAGGCTGGTTTTCTTTTTTACAATATTTTGGTGCTGCATTGTGTGACTATTCAACAGATTATCCACAATTATTTCTGAAGAGTTTATTAAGTATACTAAGGAAAGGCAAGGTTAGAAATTGGTGTTTGTAAAGAAGTTAGTGTTTAACCATTGCTCTCTTTTGTGATGGAGTATATAATTATTTTCTCTGTGTTTTACTTAATTTGAATACAACATTGGCAGGTTTTGTTTTTGATACACTTTGATATGCCCAGCTTGTTTCATCAGAACCAAATATTTTTACAAGGGAACTGTTTAATTACTTCTGAAAGCAGAATACAACATGAAGGAAGTAGGACTGTGAGTGCCTGTTGCTGTAGTACCTACACCAGTTGTGGATATGGAAAAACATAAACTCTGAAAGCAACATAGTTTATTCTAAACAAAACTATGCATTGTATTATAAATATATATTTTACAGAAGAGTATACAGACTGGCAAAGGAATCGCATTTACCCCATCTCAGAAACGGTAATCCCTTTAGGTCATTGACAAGACAGTGTAAAGAAGTCTTACATCGCAGCTGCAGCAATCTTTGGATAAATAGAGGCTTTAATAACACTCAAGTATTTGTCCCAACCTCAAAACATACCCTGACATAGAACTTTAAGGATGATACAGCTCTCTCCATATAGGTTCTGGTGTCTCTTACCCAGAGACTTCCTTGGACATTTAATGGTTCCCTGACTCTTTAAATGCAGTTATGGTAGCTCTCTTTGAGTGGAATTTGGCTTCGGTCCTTTATAAATAATGTCAGTGTAGTATGTAAGAATGACAAACGTGAAAATAGGAAACGCATATTTAAGTCCCTGAAAAATCATCCCCACAGTTTGATGTTCTTGGACACATGAGAAGAAGGTTTTGAAAGGACTAATTAGCTCAGTCTAAACTTTCCTTCAAACTTCAGAACCATATCTCACAGTTGCTACACTGAGTGTGCATATAACCAGTTCTCTTGAAACGCGTCTTCTACAGGAAATGTTCTTTAAAATGTCCAGCGCTCATTCTACTTCAATTATATATGTTTTACTATCTTTTAAAGGAATGTATATTCTTCTGGAGTCCTTGGCAGAAGTAACTATCTTGCAATCCAAAATTGTTAATAATATTTAGTTATATTAATGGCTAATAAGTTTATATAGACATTAAAAATGTTTTCATGGAACTGCGTATGGATGGTTTAATGGAGGGAAAACCAGGATTTTAAGAAGTCTTTAAATGATCATGCCTTCAGCAGAATAACGAGAGAGAGAGAGAAGGGGAGGAGAGGAAGGGAGAACTCTGTCCCTTTTGGAACACAAAGGTCTTTCAGTTGTGGGGGATCGGAATGGGGGTGTTTGGGTAGTGGAAAAAAAATGTTCTAGCATGTGGTAATGAGGTTTAAAAAAAACAGCAATGGATGATTACTTTTCTCCATCAAGGCTCCTTTATCCTCATAAGCTCAGACAGTGGTCAGCATGTTAGACACCCCTCCCTGTTTTATCCATCCCTTAACTATGTTTTCTGACAGGACTGGTTTATACAGCTGGGTCTTTGTTAAGCTTTGGGAGAGATACTACAGAACAGCAGACAGTGTGGCAGAGCACCTATAAAACAGTAAATGGTAAACACTGTTGAGTACAAGATTTTACTTTCAAAGTTTTGCTTTTGGTTGATTAGTTTTTCTTTTCCAGATTTGTAAAATGAACATCTTTAAAAATTTTAGGTTTTCTACTGACAGATTTTAGGGTGATATGGTTAAATTGATTGTATTAACCACTAAAATTTCTTATCAGCTCTATTTTAATGAACAAAACAGGAAAGAATTCAGTTGTATTGGCTGAAAATACAATAAATTAGGCATTTCTGTTGTAGTGATATAGTATTTTAAAGAACATCTACATTGTGTGTGCTTAGCCATTGAACTGTTTGAAAAGAGAAAGCAATGGGAAAAGTATTTGTTTAAAAAAAGTTTATCGATAAGATATACTTAAAAATATTTTTTAAATGGAAATTCGATAGTGACATTACTGTCAGCCCTGTTTGAACTCGAGTATAAACCTTGTGCTGAGATCATTTGGTGTTTTTATACATGTCATACTTTCATAAGAGTTTGATGACTTTTTTCTCTACAGAATACACCATATTCATTGGATTTTTATTTCACGGGCAGGAAACTGATAGCCTTTAAGTTACTACTGAGCAGTATGTACCCATTTACAGACAAAAGCTAACATTCCTAACTTATCCACAGTGGCAGTATGAACCATGCTTTTAAAGCTTTTTTGTCCCCCTTAAAAACAACAGGGAATGTGCTAAAACCAGAAAGATTAATGGGGGAAGAAGATAAACAGTTAAGACGTAAAATGAGTTTAGAGGTCAAGCTAGAAAAATAAGAAAGCTTATGGATTTAATTCATATTCATCCAAGCAAAGAAGCTTTGGCATGAAAGGAACCAATGAAGAGGCTCAGCATTCTCATAACATCAACCCTGGCTACATCCCGCTGTTTTGGAGTTTGGGTTGATAGATGCTCATCGTCTTTGGCACTGCACCCTTACTCTCAGACTTTTCATGATTATAATGGCAAACTCTTCATTTTTCCGGGAAGTTCAGAAAAATGTATCTTTGCCTAGTATGCCTAACTTGCACATCAGAAGCTGCTGTCCTTGGAAAGATTTGTGCACAGTATATATGTTCTTTGCAGTCTATTTTGAATATAACATAAATATTTTTTTACTTTGTTCATATTTCAACAGCTGTTGTAGGAACAGACTGCACCCAAGTGTGTATGGGGCCGAAAAAGAAGAGCGAGTCCCCTAACTTGGCCAGAATTTAGCAAAGCGTAAACTTTTCCTTGCCAGGGTTATTTTGATTCCAAAAAGGGTAGGGGTCATAATATTTTTCTTCATTGAACTACTTAGTCATTCTCAACAAATCTGACATTGAGGTTCAGTATTTCCTTTAGTTGTGAGCCTCCTTTCTCATTTCTGCTAGGGGAAAAAAAACAGCACACCATTCTCTAGAGGTTTGCTTTTGAAGGCTTAACTTGCTTGATTTCACAATGACCTTTGAAAACAAAAGAAATTAAAACGAGACTGGTTACTTAATTATTTTTGTCATCGTTATTAGATCCTAAATAAATTAAACATGCCACAGATTTTATTTCAAGGCATACACCATGCTAAGAATAAGTCACTTTTGATTATGGAACAATTTGCTATTTATTTAGACTTAGCCAGTAATGTGAGAAGGGAGAGGGAGAAGAGTGGGGGTGGGCTTTTCAGAAGATGCTCAGATAAGAAGATAGGGAGGGAGGCTCAAAATGAGTACTTAAGGGTATTTTGGAAAATAAAATTTTATATCCTATTTGCAGTTCTGCCAAAGGGAGAACCTCCTGGGAGAGTCAAAATGACAAAGTCATTAAAATAAATGAAATTATATTTTTACAGATGGGTCAATATCATTAAACTTAAATATTCTTTCTTGCTTAAAAACTCAGGGTTTTTTTGCATATGCACTTCACTTGACCAGTGATGTTTATGAGTTAAAAAATATATTTTTCACTATAAATATGATGAAAATGGTGAACTATTCTTGTAGGTTATTACAAGCATGTACACATGTATGTGAACATGTGCGCATATGTAGATATACATATATCCTCATGAGGATATAATGAAAAAATGACGCATCATTTTAGAAAGGAAAAACTACAGGTTAGTATTACTATGATAGTAATAGTCCCATATTACATTTCCTTTGGGTTGTTTTTCTTTTATGTTGTGTATGGGTTAACAACATGGAGGAGTTTGTTTCTACTTCTTTATTTTTTCCTTTAAAATACGCAGAACTTCCAACCAAATAGTTTAAATTTTATTGTAAATAAAAAAAATGTTAGTATATGATTAGGATTAAATTAAAATGGTGATGTCCAATTCTTAATAGAGAAGTTGTATAAAAAGAGATTATTAATTCCCATCCATTAATGTATCATTATGCAATAAAAGTCTTCTCTGCCTTCTTCCTCCTCCTTCTCCTCCTGTTCCCTCTCTTCCTCTCTCTCACACATACAGGGTTGTACATATACACAAGATATGGATACTCTCAAACTCCCTTGTAAGATTCATTCAGAGATAGAACAATAGAAATTGAATTAATCCCTGATTCACTAGCACTTGTTCTGATTTAGAGCAGTTAAGATTATCCCTTTGCAGGGATTCTACAGACAGTTCTTAAAATTACCTTTGTGGAGATCTTGAGAATTGATATGCATTTCATACAATATTCTTTCACTCTCCTATCCAGTTGTCTATAACCTGAAATTTATACATGTGGCAACCACATGTCTGAGAAAAATCCAAAAGGCTTCTGATTTTTTAACTTTATTTCTTTAACTCAGAAGTATACAATTACTTGCTAAAAGATCTGTCCCAACTTTTGGTCTAGATCAGTGGTACTCTTATTAAATGAATGTGTTTTTGTTGTTGTTGTTTCTTCTTATGGTTATTAATAGAATTGTACAGCATGTACTGGAAGAGAGAGTTTTTGCTAATCTCTAGATTTTCCCCTCCGATTCTCTATCTGTCCCAGGACTGGAGTATGTGGCTACTCAGTGCTCAGCTTTCAGACTTACAAGGAGCCGAGCATCTGGGGAAACTCAGGAGGTGAGCACTTTCACGCTGACTCAGAGACCAGCCGTATGACTCCAGTCTGGCGCTGTCATGCCTGGTTATGGAAAGGCAAGAACAATGCCTCCCTTGAGAAGGGAGAAAAAAAGTCTAGTGCAGTCACAATTTTGATGTAAAATTTAAATCATCCCTCCACATCCTGTGGACTTAGAGCTGTCAGAAAGGCAAAACCCATGCTCAAATGGAAAAAGCTTTTTATTTCCTTAAAAAGTATACCTTCTCTAACTATAATTACAAGTTTTAAGAACCACAAATCTTAATGCTAGATCATTCAAAGTAACTCATAAATAATCAGAACAAAAAAGACTTTTGACATTTTTAACCTGTAGATGGCTCAAGGTTAAACATTATTTTGTTTGTTTGTTTCTGATTAATGACAAATCTATAACAATACATGAATTAAATAATTTGCAGCAAATTAGTATTTATCATTTTGATTTTTTCTTCTAAACTTATTCACTTTGTCATTTATTTACGACTTAAAAGAAATTTCTCTTCAACATTTTAAGGTCGTAATTATTTATATTGTTTTCTATAAATAGATTTGATTGAAATGTAGTATATTTGGTGATATAAAACATTGTAAAATCAAATGTTTAATAATTCACATATAAGTGTTTTCAGATAAGGAAATAAAATTATAGCAATTATTAAATGAGTCAAACAAAATTAGGTTATTTTTTAAGTAGAGATGCTTATTGCCATTGCTTTGCATTGCAAATCATGAGAAAATTTTTGATAACTTTTTTCAGAAAAATCTAGAATTCTCTAAAAACAATAACTCTTCTCTTTATAAAAGTGACTTTGTGTTCACTGGTTATGAAAGTTCCGCAAACTAGTTTCTTACAGCTTGTCAGACTCATAATTAATTCTATCTTTTCTAAGTAGAATACTATGGGATGATTACAGTAGAGTTTAATTAAATTTAATAATCTTTGTACTCGTATATATGTCATGTATATTATTGTCTTAGGCCTTTAGTGAGTGTGGATTAATTTTAAAATAATACAATATAACATAAACATCAGAATTTTTAGGTGGCAGATACATTGATTTAGGTAAGTTTGGACTCTAGAGCCCAGCTATGATGTTACTCATATAAAACAATTTTGTTATTTACAGAAGTTTCATGGGTCTTCATTCCAGTAACACATGTTTTAACATTGGAATAAATTATAATAATTTATAATTATTAGTAAAACAGTAAGAGAAGAAAGTAGGAAAGAAATAACATTTTGAATTCTGAATCATTATAGAATGGAATTTTGCTATCATAAACTATTTGTAATGCTTATCTTTGGTATTTGTCTCCCTTGATTAGAAAACAAAAAGAAATGGACACTATAAAGTTAATTTTATTGCATACTTCAGTTAATGTAATTCAAGCACTTCTGAAATATACTGTGTCCAAGTAGTAAAGAAGCACTTATTTCTTTCAGGTACTGACAAGAATTAAGTTCTCTTTTTGACTCATTCCTTATCACTCTTTAACTTCTGATTTCTTTTCATTTTCTACACATTCTTTGGAGAACCCTTTACCTCTTTATTTTTTCCTCTTCTTAATTCTTTCTATTTTCTGACTCTTTGGTGGTTCAGACAAGTCTGAGGAAAGCTATTTGATAAGAGCAGGGATGCCAGCAAATAGAAAGGCAAAAAGGTGGTGTACAAGTTAAAAGTGATGCTCTTCTTATCAGAAAAAAAGGAAAAGTAATAAACTACGTGACTTCAATGCAGAGACCATCTCAAAATCTAAAAATATGATGAGGTAAACAAAGGGAAAAGCCTTGGCAAAATTCTTAGGGACTATGTTTTTAATTAACATAATTTTAAATACTGTTTAAACTTTTATAATATTTATTCAATTTTTTATCTAAATTCAAGTTGTCTTTGAAAACAAAATAATAAATTTCTTCCTAAGTAGCTATAGCTCAAAAATTACTTCTACTCTTAGACTTCAGTATTATGGTAAGTTTTGTTTATAAATACTAGTAGACAGAAGTGAAAAGTATAGTATTAAAAGGGAGTGTAGTCTCATTTATTATTCTGTGTTATCTGTTTTTATATTTATATGAAATCTGTGTTTCTACTTCCATTTATAGTATATGCCAGTATCTGATGAACTTCTTCATGCCTCTAAATAACAATATAATGGATGAAGTCATTGTATGTGGGAAGCAATGGGGAGAGAAGCATAGAGATTGGCATATTCTATATCAGAAATTGATGGCAAAGAGGATTTAGAGAAAAGAGAAGAAAAATGTTAAGACCACAAATCAATTTTCTATTTAAAAAGCTTCTGAACATTATATATGACAGAGTTGTTTATAAAGTATGCATGGAATATTCACAGGTTAAACACAAAGCTGACTCTAAACTTGTAGGAAAATGAAGATAGTCAAAAGATGTTATAAAGAAAAAGAACCAACTATAAGATATGAGTAATAATTGAAATTCATAATCAAAGTTAATGAAGCTGGGTTTTTCTTAGTATAATGATGCGCCAAGTTTGTGTAATTCTATGTTAACAAATCACATAGAGGTGTTGGTTGTTTCATTCATTTGAATCAGATAAATCCTGTTCATTTATGCTGAATATCTCTGTTGATATTCCATATTGGACAGGTAACATTCTATTGTGAAAATATCTTTGATAAACAGTAGCCTTTCATTCCTAATCTTGATTAGCCTTCTCATTAAACGTTAATTACATAAAGAACCAGGCAAGTAAAGGTAAATGTCCTCAACAAATGGTCCCACTGCCAGGAAAACTTGAGGCACATAACTTCTAGGAAAATAGTATAATCTTTGGGTATGAAAGATTGCCACTTTTTTTTTATTTTGTAATTTTCCAAATTCATTTTAAAAGTTTTCCTTTATGCTTAAAATTTAACATAAGAAGGTGGTTATTATCAACAGGTATTTAGGAGAACAAATAATGGAAGTTAGAGGTTAAATAAATGCCATGATCCATTTTAAAAGTTCATATTCAGAATGTTTAGTTTTCTAGAGTTGTTTAGAGAATAATTAAGCTGCTCTGCTTATCACTTTGGCTTCTCTTTATCTCCCTTGTTTGCTCAATCCTCTTCATACACTGGTCTCCCAAACTAGGATGGCCTGTAGGATTCAGATTATTCTCCCCCTCTGCTCTATTTTCTACTGATTTTTCCTTGGGAGAGGCAATTTCTGCTCTTAACTGCTATCTATGATAGCACTAAGACTGAGTATTGTAATGAAAGATATTTAACCATTTTATGACTCTGTTTTCTCTTTTATAAAAGAAGAATAATAAAAACACTGACTCAGAGCTTTATGGAATAAGTCAATGAGAAATAATTACAGCTATAGGTTAACTCTACTTGTGTGTAAAAAACTACATGGTCTTAGTTACTTCCACAGAAATCCTGCATTTTCTGATGATGTGCTATTTCTTTTTTTTAAATCCTGCATTCAATAAAGATTTATTTCTAAACTGAATTTCATATTTCCCTAAGATTGGTCTTTCTTTCTAATTAATATATTTATTTAAATCGCAGTATTCCCTAATTTATACATTTAGGTAATCTCTTTATTTTTGAAATATCTCACATTGTTCTCCATCTATGCTTCTCACCCTAAACCTTCTATCATGTACTAATTTCTAAGAAATTTTATTCCTAAAATATTAGTTTGATTATGGTATTATATGGCCCACAAACCATCACTAGTTCCCTGCTGCCTTTAGTATAAATTTCTGATTTTTGCTTAGACATTCAAACTTGATAGGATTTAACCAAAATCATGATCATATGCTCCGTACCTTTCATTCTTAGTTACGTGTACACATCCTAGAATCTACTGCTTTAACCAAACTATTATCCCATAGCATTCTGTATTTTAAAAAATTTGCTGCTTTCATTTCTCCTATCTGTAATCTTCTCCTTTTCTCTATCTATTGACATCTACTCCATCTTTTATTACCCTGTTGAATTCTGGTAATTTGTAGTATTCTCTGATATTTTTAGCAAGATGGTATCTCTCTATTCTTGTACTCATATTTATAAAAAGTAATTTACCTTAAAATACTCTTCATTGATTTCATAATTATGTTGCTATCTAAAGGCGCAGTAGTCTTTCAGTAAATTTTCTTTCATTATTTTTTTCCCATTAATGAATGAATGGATGAGTGGATATATTTCTTTCGGTTTTCTTCTAAACTGTACTGCTTTAAGGGTAAAGCAGAAGGGTCTTCATATCTAAATTGCCTGTTTCCCCATAACACAAAGGTAATTTGCCTAGCACAAAGTAAACACTCATTCAATTCGTTCATTTATTTATAGAAAACTACAGTGAGTGCCAACCATGTGCTAGGAATTGCACTGCCATATAATTAATTGTATCTCATTCAGCACAGAAAATTAGACTATTTAGGGAAAAAATACAGAGCAATGGGAAAGACTTTTATCATGTAGCCAGTTATAACCTTAGCACTAATCTTAGAAAGACCAGGTGAAATGGTCAAAAATAGACCTGTATTTACCAAAATCTTATTAAATACAAGACATTCTAAGTGTCATGGTAAATTTAAGAAATTAAAAAATGACATTCTTGCTTTCCAAGTGCTTGTGTTTAACTTTAGATACTGTATATGCTCATAAGTAGAGAAGGAAAAAAATTAAACTACTGAATAAATGTCACAGGTTACACTGATGTTCAGTTTTTCACATGCGCAATAAGAAGAAGTGGTGTAGCTTGAGGTGGGGTGAAGTCACTTCGACTGTGTGGGAAAGCATCACTTTGTAAAACAGCGAGAGTTTGAGTTTGTTCTTTATAGCGTTCTTTCCCCCAATCTTTTATACAAAACAGCAAACCTTAAAAGAAATACTAACATGCCAAAAGAATAACCAGTAGAAGGCACTGCTTCCTAGTACTTTATCTCCAAATTAACCAGTTAAAGTTTAAAATATTTAGAGAAAGAAACTTTAAAGATAAACTTGTATAAAAGAAAAGCAATTGTTATTCTGAGTCTTCCATTTTATGTTTGTTCCATACACAAATTAGGCTTTGTGCCTGTCATTTTCCAAAATAATTACAGCAAAGAACATATCCTAAGAAGACAAAGTTTAAAGGAGAGGATGACTCCTCAATGAAAAGGTATATTAATGATTAATTAATTATGAAGCATTTTTATAATTACTTCACTTTTACAGTCTTTTACTTACCCACTTTAGAAAGGACTGTAAGATTTTAAAAAATACTTTAAAAACATAATCAAATAGAGTTTACCAATTCATTTACATGGAAACTGTTTTTAAAAAAGATACTGAGTCAGCAAACTAGATTTCCTTTTCTTTCTGACAATATAAAGACATTACCTATACTTGTCCTGGAAGACTAGATTTTACAACCTTTCATAGAGAAAAGTAAGAGAGTTGCTAGTTTTATTTAGTAGCTTTCATATAGCATCTATTTATTTAAACATTACTCTTTTCAGAAATAATTCTAAGTACTAGGCAAGTAGTGGTGAACAAAAATGAAGTCTATCCTCTTGTATCTTGTAGTGGAAGAGACAGATAAATTAACTAAGAAATAAATATCAAATTTGTCAGGTGATAAGTGCTCTGCAAAAAACAGAGAGTAAAGAGCAATAGAAGGAGGAGGTGCTGGTTGAGGGGGGATAAGCATGGGAGGCCTTACTGGGAAATGATGCTGGCGCAGAAAGCTAAATAAAGTGAGGAACAGGCAAGTGTATATCTGAAGTAGGAGCATTTCAGACTGGAAAAAAAAATCAACTTTGAAAGAGATATGTTTAAGTGAGTGGTATATTAGTTTCCTATTGCTGTTGTAACAAGTTATCACATATTTAATGATTTTAACAACACAAATAGTTCAGGGGCTCAAAAGTCTTACAATCACAGTGTTGGCAGGGCTCATTCCTTCTAAAGGCTCTGGGAAAAAAACCTGTTTCAGTGCCTTTTCTAGCTTCTGGAGACCACCTACAGCCTTTGGTTCATGGCCCCATCATCTAATTTTCAAAGCCAGCCTCTCAGTATCTTTCAATGTCTCTCTCTGACTATGATCCTCCTGCTTTGTCCTCTTGTAAAGACCTTTAGGAATACTTCGGGCCCACCCGCAATATCCAGAATAATCTCCTAATCTCAAAATCCTTAAATTGATCACATCTGTAAAGCCTCTTTTTGCCTTGTAAGGTAACATATTACATACATATTCACAGGCTTCAGGGATTAGGATTTGGGTATCTTGGGTGAGGGGCATTATTCTGACTAAGATAAATGATTTGCAAACTTTGCTCTGAATTAGAATGACATGGAAGTTTTAAAAAAAGTCTGATAACCCTGCATGCACTCAAAGGCCAATAATAACACAATGCCAGGGAGTATGACCCAAGCAGCTGTATTTTTTAAAGCTCTCCATATAATTCTAATATACAGCCAAGGTTGAAAACCACTGGTTTAGTTTTCTGTTGCAGTCTCATACCCTGTACCCTACTCCTTAGTTCGCTACCCAAGTCTAAATACAATTGAGCACATCCTGGTTACAGAGTGATTATTGGGCACATTGAGAGCTTTTAGCCAATAGCAGAGGTCTCCAGTATTTTTAAAATTACTTTCACACATGGACTAGAGTAGCCTGATTGTGCAGATTGCTACAGGGACAAGTAAATGAAAAGCAACTCCTTGTAAAAGCAAGTTACCCCTTACAAGGGAGGCCATTTCTAATATATTCCATTTATGTAACTTAGCAACTGTAGGAGTGTTGTAAGCTAAAGATGGGATTTTATCTATATTTTTCAGTTTCCCCCCTTTTAAAGTAAACTTGAAACAAATTTATACTGTGCTTTCTAAAATTCTCTCTGCAATTTTGCTTTTTTTGTTACTTCCTACATGAAATCCCTCCTCATTTATCTCAATTTGTCCTCTCCTCAAAAAACCAAACTGGTCATCCATTCCCCGAAGCATCCCCGGACGCTTGGGCCCTCAGGAAGCCCTCAGACTCTTGACTGTAATGGTGTTTTACCCTTAACTAGAGCTGTCTTTCATTATTTTTCTCCCTTTATTTAAAATCTTGTCAACAGGTTCATAAACTTTTTAAAGTAGAGAGCCTGAATTACATGTTTTAATTCTCATTAGATAAACATCGTACTCATAGGAAGTGGTCAGTAAATTGTTAATGATTTGATATTCCCTTTTGCCCCGGCAATTAAACATCAATTCTTTCAAGAAGATTTTCATGTCCACACACAAAATTTAGTTAAAGATTACTATTGTCATTTTAGCTCCACCAGTTAGTTTTACACTGGATTATATTTATCTGCCTCATGTCAGTTTCTTTGAAGTCTGAGGTTTGTTCATTGGTAAGTCTGGCACCTACCACAGGAATAACAATAATCATCTCTGATTTAATACATAAGAGCATACCCCAACCTAGATCCTTAAACTGTTTCCAGGTATCCTTTCACTGCATCACATCCTTATAGCTTAAGCTGCAGGAATTGGAACCTTATATATCCCGGATAGAAAATATATGGAAATTTGCAGGGCTTTCTTAATGATTTTTAGAAATGAATGAGGCTTTTCTCCGTCCAAAATGAAACCCTTTAGGAGATGAACAAAAATCTAAGAGTCTAAAGTCATTGGTGATTTTGTTGCCAATATTTTTAGATGAAGTGTAGATTGATATCTCTGTACATAATTTGTTAAGCATATTTTAAAAATTAGTAGCCTATTATTGAACTATAAATATGGTCATTTTATTGTATTAATTTAAAAAAATCTTTAAGAAATCTCTTACCTGAATTGTATAAAAATACCATTAAGTTCAACATATTAAGAAATTATATGTCTCTGAAAAGGGAATTAAAATAAACATGAAATATGTTGTATGTTAGGATCAGTTGCCATCTAGCACCATAATTTCTTCATGTTCAGTGTTTTAGACTTTGTAATTTTTGCTTCATAGAAATATTTACTTACAGAAAAGTTGATATGTATTTATATAGATATAAATATTTATATAGAATGTTTATCCAATTGCATATAAGATAATTTAAGTATTGAAATGACTACAAGTTTTGAGAAGAGTAGTGACATCTATCTGCCTAATGTCTACTTTTGGACTTTCACTTTTCATAATTATGAATGATAATCATATTTATTATAAATAATTGATAATTATATTTATAATGTGGAAGTCACCAAAAAGGCCATGCTTTCTGAAAGTCATAGAATTGTGTATTACTGTAGAAAAGGCCAGATGACCCAGCTTTCTGCTTTGATCACCTGGAAACTGACTCTTGCCAATAGCCTGGAGATTTCTGACAGTAGGAGACTATACATAAGACTGAGGCATACACCAAAATACGAGCTTAGTGATTCCAGCAAGAATGGTAATGGCCACACAAAATGCGTTATCTCCTTGAAGTCATGCTGCATCTGAAACCAAGAAATTATTAGAAGTTCATTTATTGATTTATTCCTATAAATCACAAAGACCTTAACATATTTTAAATCTATCTGTTAGCCTTTTTTTTTTTTAATGGGAATCTGAAGTTTGCTTGGAGAGCATGGAAGCAGAACAGTAGAAGTTAAATAACCCTAGTGTTCAGAGTTAGTATTTATAATTTAATATATCCATTTGGTGTTGCCAGTGAGACTAAGATTATTCTAATTCTGGTAACTCCAGCCCCTTATTTCTTTTCTGCATACTTGAGTGTACTTGAAATAAATCTTGGTCATGAGATCAGAAATAGTGAAGGATACCTGAAATGTATTGGCTCCGTCTACTTCTTTCGATAGTGCTTACATGGTAGCCACCGACATTTCCTTTTACTTTGTCTGTTTTTCAGCTATTCAAGATCCCTACCATGAATATCGTCTTTAACATTTGCTCATACATTTGATCAGTTCATTGTCAAGTCTGACTGGCCGTAGACCATTTCTCTATTAGGAGCCTTTGTATTTAATGCCTGATTATATAGTTTGTCTTTAAAGCCAACCTGTTTTCCTAATTTTGGAGATTTGTGGTTTCATTTTTGGAGGAGGATGTGGGTCATATTGTGGTTTTAACATTTATATCAAAGTAAACAACAGCTATTGTTTATTGAATATCTACTCTGTGCTAAATGCTCTACAAGTCATTTTTAGTATCATACATGGTTCATTCTTAAAAAGCCTTATAAATAGATATTATATCTCACTTTAAAAATGAGCAAATTGAGACAAAGTCTCACTGTAAGTACTGAAATCAGTTTTTTAATCTATGTTTGTCTCCTTCCAAAGCTCTTATTTTTTCTAGTCTTATTATTCCTAAATAGAATGTCTTCAGTACTCCAATACTTTTCTTTTGAAACTTCTAATACTAAGAATGGTATTATTCAAGAAAGATTAGAGCCATCTTCTTTGTATATTTTAAATGTAAAAACCAGTGACATATATGAAGTAGTATTGCACTTAGTTAATACCCTGCATCCTATCCCACTCTTCTAAATAAGAATGGATGATTCTGTTAGCACTCTTTGTTTGTTGAACAAAGCATATATTTTTTCAAGGTGAAATCAAGTTGTGAGTAGAAGAGTTTATTTTTTATTAAAAAAATTTAACTTTATATACATCTATGTAAAACTTTTAATGAAAGAAAAGGGGACTGTATTTAAAAATATTGCCACATATTTTTACTTGTGATTATATTCTCAGTCAGGTATAATTACAGAAAATGTTTAATTTTATTCAGTTATCCAGCCAGGTGCATTGTCATGTACATATTAGCTTAGCCAAACAAAACACCCTTATTTGTTTTTTTTTCTTTTATTTAGATGCCTGAGGAGTAAATATGTCTGATAAGTCATATCTAAGTCTGTCATAGAAATGTGAAAATAATACTGAAATGTTTTTATATCCTCACCTCTTATACTATTCTATGAATTTGATATTAGAACTAAATGTCTACATTGGGCAATTTAGAATTTGAGGGAAGAAAAATTCTCAAATGTTTTAAGATTTACAGCAATTATAAAATTTATTCAATTCTTAAGTTTTAAAAACTTTTTTCATGTGTTCTGAGGTTTATATATATCCAATATCTGTATTTCACAATAATCTTATTTTTAATGAAGTGCAAATTTTTATAATGGCAATGATTTATTTATTTTGTCTATTTTTGATGAAATAAATTTTAGTTATTTCCTTTCCTTTAACTCCCAACCATATTTGCTATTCATAGATGTTCTGTTTTCAATAAGGTCTATCAAAGTGTAAAACTAGATGGTATTTTTCTTTTCTTTAAAACGGAATGGTCTTTCATTATGCAGTATTCTTAGGTGAATTCTCTTGTTTAAGGAGCCAGAATACAAGAGAGTGCTATATTAGTGTATTATTCTCCCAACAAACAAGCACTGTTCTGTTGCTACCTGCTTGGCCATTGTTTCTGACTGTGTGTGCTTTGCAGTGGTATTTGGATGGTTTCCTGCTCTCTGCCAGCCCAGAAAGGCATTTCTGTTACAATGGCCCCTAACCACACAATGACAGCATTAAGGATTTATGTGGAGGTTTCATTATTTTCTCCTCTTTTGTTCCTTCCAGGATGTCTTCCAAGCGACCAGCCTCTCCGTATGGGGAAGCAGATGGAGAGGTAGCCATGGTGACAAGCAGACAGAAAGTGGAAGAAGAGGAGAGTGACGGGCTCCCAGCCTTTCACCTTCCCTTGCATGTGAGTTTTCCCAACAAGCCTCACTCTGAGGAATTTCAGCCAGTTTCTCTGCTGACGCAAGAGACTTGTGGCCATAGGACTCCCACTTCTCAGCACAATACAATGGTAGGTTTCTCATGGACTATTGTGCCTACACTCACTTTTTGACCAGTCTCGTCTTCTAATAATAGTTTGGCTTCAGCCCTTTGCTTTATAATTATCATCTACTTAATAGCCATGCACAAGATTCACTCCTACCATCTTAGAATTCTTTATAAGTAAATTGATTCCAGCAGGAAGTAAAAGATATGCTATCTTTTGTTTTTCAAGAATTATGCTTTTGAGATACTTATAATTTGAGGGGAAAAACATATAAATATAATAATTTTAGAGTAACATATTTTAAAAATTTAGATGTCATACTATTTCTAATAAAAGCCTGTTCCAGATAGAGTTACAACATAGCTTGAGATTTGCACCAAAATAAATCATGGTTTTTTTTTTCCATTTTTTTGCTTTGCTCAGATTGGATTCCAGTATTCCTTAAAGTACTGGAAATATTATAGAAATATATGTTTCATAGAGACTATAGTTTCTAATGTGACCACACTAATTTCTAACTCAGTCCCATTCATACTGTTGTTTTGATAACTCACTAACTCTCTGGTGCATCCTATTCCAGAATTTGAAACTCAGAATAATGTGTCTGGCCTCTCATCCTGGGGTCTGGATCGCTGGGAAACTGTGGTTTCACGGATGAGAAAAAAGAAGGTAGTGTAGCATCTTTGGCTGAAGCTTAGACAGCAGACACACAAATAAGGCTTTTAGGCCCATCTGAGGAACTAAAATACATGGAATCTCCTTGTTGGCAAGGTGGCGGGGCACTTAGCTGCCAGCAAAGCCACCCTTGCCTTTCCCACATGGCTGCTTGGGCGGATGTCACATTTTTGTGACCCCCCCACCCACCTTCAGGAATGCCGCTGCTGTTAATCTGAGCCAGATTACACCAACAAAAATGTTTTTTTGCACATTCTCGGATCTTTAAAGGCAGCTCTAATTCTGTTAAATAATTTTTTTTGCTTTCTCTAGGATATTATTATGCATCATAAATGTGCATAGTACTGAGATATGCCCACTTGTTTATGTTATTGCATACATATATGTAGAATTAAATCCACGAAAAGAATCAGATGTCCTCTAATAGCTATGAAATAAACACTAATCTTTGATGATCACATTAGATTTAAATACTCTCATTCAACATTTTAAGCCTTTTAGATAAAAAAAATTTTTCTGGGTATTTAACTGTGTGCAAGATTTTTCCACAAAGAATAATGTTTTAGCTAAACTTATATAGCACTTATATAGATTTTAAGCATATTACAAATATTAACTCCTTTAATCATCACAGTATTTCATTGAGGTGTTATTATTAATCCCAGTTTACAGGTGAGGGAACTGAGGCACAAAGTGGTTAAATAGCTTGTTCTAGGTTGCAGTTAAGAAGCGGGAGAATGAGGAGGGTTTTAGCTAGGCAGACTAGTTTTAGAGTCCATGGCTATACACATTATAAACTCTTCCCAAGAGCACAGGCATATTTTATTTGGCAAGTTAAATCATACTGTCTATAATTTCCCCCTTCTCCCTCTACCGTGAGTTTATGTTAGTTGTGTGCAATGACATGACTTTTTGACCTCCTCTCACAGAGGAAAAGCTGGGAAAGAAAGTGGGAAAATGGCCGTGTGCAGTTCACCAGGGAGGAGATGTTGGACTCTTCATTTGACGTTGCATCACTGCTAATGCCTTTTTCCTCTCAATATTTTGACCCTGGCTTTTCTTCGGGGAATACCCTATTGAGAGTGCTTCTTGGTTTGGTTTTCTTGAGATACTACTATAAACATAAATGCAAATTTAAAGGAGCGGATATAAATAGTTATCATTAGAATAAAACCTCAAAGATAAAGGTGAGATTATTTCAAGTACACCCATGGATGGGTATAAGAAAGGCATATTAAATTACGTACTATAGCTTGCATGAGGGGCTTCTGTGATGCATGATATTAGTGAAAATGAAACCAGTCAGTGTGTAATGGAGTATTGGGCTTAACTAAATAAAACAATAAACTGCCTGCTTTGTTCTGAGTTTTTTGTTGGGTACTGTGGAAATAGATTTGAATCAGACAGAAGTCCTTTCCTCAGACAGCTTCCTCTGGAGGAGGAGTTTTTAACCAGGGTGTGTGGATCTGAAAATGAATGGAGAATTCTGTATATGCACATGTGTGAGTAGGAATATGGTGTTCATCAGATTTTCGAGTAGCTCTGTAACCCAAATAGGTTAAGATCTGCTGTTCTCGAAGTTAAAACAGTGAATACAAATGATTTAACTTAGTTTTACTGACATCACAACTGACAGTTTTCCCTTACTGTATGTCTAATTGGTTTCTAAATTTGTTTCTCCCTCAAATGTTTCTTGATTCCACCAGCTTTTCATCTCTCGAGTAGGCAGTTGGAAGAGTCTACTATGTCATCTCAAGTTTTCAGCTTTTCTTTCCAGTCTTTCCTTCAACTTCCACTAGACTTGTTTCCCTGAGAAATGAGTTAGCTTATTTACCCCACTGTGGAATCTAACAGGATTTAGTGTAACACTCTTTGTCTTAGCATAAAATTCTATATAGACTAGCATCAAACTATGGCTTTATTGCCCTCTCCTGCCACGTCTGCCTTGGAACCTATGCCCCAGTCATGCTGGGCATTTGAAACATATTCATAAACATACCGAGCAAGCTCAAATGTCACAGCTTTATTCTTTCTACCTGGAAAACCTCTCTCTTTCGATGTTTTGCCTTCCCAGTGAATTGTATATCTCAAAGAAGACTAGGTTCAGCAGTGACTTCTTATTAGATGTTTTAATTGACCTCCCAAGGCAGAATGGTTGTTGGATCATTTTTTCATCTATGGCACTTGTTTATATCTTTAACAATGGCCTATATTATAATTTATGTGTTTACACATCTACTTTTCTATGCACTCCTTGAAGACATAGGCATATATATTTGTATTTTTGATATCCAGCATATAATAATTAATTTATGATTACTGATTAAATGGCAGAGTTTATATGGATGATTAAATATACATTTTGGGCAAAGTTGTTAAGAGAATTTTCATGGTGAATATGCTGATTTTCTAGAAATTTTAGAACTCATAAAAATCTGCTAATGTAGTATATTCAGAAAGCAGAAGGCATGTTATAATAGCTATGATATATTCAACAGTTAAGCTTATTAAGACATATTTTACCCATTTATCAACATGATTGAATATATTTATATAATTGTTATTTTATACAAATACTGTATATTTTTCTCTAGATACTAAGTCATTGTCATAATCATATAACATGTCCTTTTATTTCAGTAGAAAAATACATTTTATTTTTTTTTTCTATTCAATATCTTTGAAAACAAGGAGTTTCATGTCTTTATATCATAGAGTTCAATTAGATGGGGGAAAAAAAACCCAGCTTTCCAGATCTCCTTGCCAATTTATGTGTGACATTCATACTACATTCTTAAATTAAAAAAAAAAAAGATATTGAGAGGTCTACATTTTGTATTTTGCACATATTTTAGAGACAAAGTAAAACTGATGAATAATCTTTGTAATGATGGCTTGCCATTCTAGAGAGATACTTTCAATATAAAATTTAAGTGGGAAAATATTTCCTGAGATATAAGTTCTGTATACTTCATAATTGTTGTTATATAAAAGTTTTGAGGAATTAGGGTCCAGATCCTTTGTTCATATTCAAAGTATGCAAGCACTAGCATTTGGAATTAGGTCAGCTAAAGATGCAATTTTTCCTTTCTGAATTTGTGTTTTTAACGTTAATATTTTTGAGAAATAAACTAAGGTCCTTACTAAGAGCCACTCCCAAACAGTTGTATCTGATATGAGTGCGCCAGCCTCTTCTATTCTTGGAAGGTTTTACTCCTATTCAGACTATACTATAGATGAACTCTATTAAGCAGATTATACACATATATGTATAAAGTACTGTCAGATTTTTAACCAATATGAGATTGAGACACAGATAGTTGTAAGTATGGAAAAGACTGTCAGCTCCTTCTCTGAAGCAATCATAATCTTGCCAATTAACAGCAAAATTTATTCTTACATTATCTTCAGAAAGGTAAAAGGCAAGATTGACAAGTCTGATTCTGACATGAATGGAAAAGCAGTCCTCGGTTTTATTTTTATTGAAAGTCTGACCATCTTGCTCCACTTTTTTTTTTTTAAACATGGGCTTGGAGGCTGTCACTTCAGAGTTTCAGAGACAAGCAGGACTCATTAATTTCTGGTTCATTTTTAATAGTGCATATGATGTAGATGTATTTATTTCATGATGTGAAGAAATGTCCTAAACATGCCCTCATGTCAATGAAAATGATTATTTATGAGCAGCAGGGGGAGTAAATCTGAAGGAAAATCAAGTAGAGCATTAGAGACGGCCCAGGGGCTCTCAGGTGGCCATTCGGGTGCTCATCTTCTGTCATGCACTTCTGTTGGTGAGATTGTTGTTCTCGTGTCAAATGCGATGTGAAATGAAAGTCTTGACCACCTGTGGTTACTGAATTATCGGTTGCTCCCACCCCCCCCCACAAAAATCCTACTCTTGTCTCAGCCAAACTCTCCTTTTGATCCTTAAGACGCTCTTGAGTTGATTGAATGGCTTTTTATTAAGTGTAGAGTGGCTGCGTCCCAACATTGATTTTTAAAATATAGGTATTTATTTTAACAATATAATATTGTATTAAAAAGTAATTTGAGCTGCCCACTCTACTGATAGCAGAATTACATATGAAATAAATGCTATATATGTGTGTAATTTTTAACATTTAAAGATGCATTTGACTTGGAAATATGATGTTATAATGTTTTAATATCTTATTTATTGTCTAAATTGATAACATTTCCTGGAATTGTTAAAGAACTTCAGGTCTATATTAGGTTTACTGAAGAACGTATATCTTAATGTGTTTAAACATTTCAGGGCCACATCATAAAGCAATATTCAATGCAAATCAGTTTCTTCATGAAGTTCATCAAAAAAAGAAAAAGGTGTCTACTTAAGTTGATAATCTATAGAAGTTGGACATATAGCTGAGAATCAAGCATAACAATTGCAAGCCTGCAACATACAAAATTGAAACTTAAATACTGAAATAATTCATTCAGTGCACATGATAGAGAAAGGCTTTTACTTGCTCAGGCTTACTGTCAACTCCTGGGATTCTTTATTTACCTAAAATAATTTTAATCACTCCATGATAGTTGTGTCTTAAAATACCCCTTATGTAAATTTTGCTTATAAGCTAACAGTCATTAGTAATATGTTTGAATTTTTTTGTATTTATTAGCTTTGGAGAAAGAGGGGAAGGAAGAGAAAGAGGAATTTGTCATTCCACTTATTTAAGCATTTATAGATTAATTCTTATATGTGTGCCCTGACCTATAATTGAACCTGCAACCTTGGTATATTAGGACAATGTTCTAACCAACTGTGCTACCTGACCAAGGCCAGTAACGTATTTTTGATGTGTGACTGGTATAATGTTATGTGTGAAGTACTGTTCCGAAAACTTTAAAAGGAAATAAGAAAAATGCATGTGTTATTTAAAAATAAGTCACAGAATAAGAACTTAATTATGGTATGGTAAAGATTCGTATTTTTATATGGTGGTTTTTATAAGCTTTTAAATTTCTGGTTACCTTTGTACATTAAACTTAGCATAAGTTATTGTGCTGCTATAATGCCTACTGTTGTTAACACCAGTGTGGTTATTGTGCCAGTTCTAATAATGAGAATTTCATTGTTTAGGAAGAACATTCTCCTATACTCTAGACAAAAGTGTAATTACTTTTGAACGATGTGAAATGTGCTCAGTTTAATAGCATGGAGAATAGATTCAGAAAGATTCATATAAAGTAAGCTCGCAAGCCATATGTGCAGTGTGGCTGTATAAAATTATGGTAGTAGGCAGTATAATTCTACGCACACATACTGGATTTCACACAGTTTATCTATAAACTGTTGTTTCCGTAAGAGATAGGCTTGCTTATCTGAACACGGCCAATTCCATTGAAACAAGGTGAAAGTGGTGACAAGTTAGTATCTGTGTTTTATGGTAAATTGATGTTTATCATACAATGAAATTCATTGTTGCAGACATTATTCTGTAAATGTCAGAAAATATCACATGAAGTTGATTATCTAGATATAAACCCAGGCTTATGTTTGAATGTAAGTGGTTCAATCTTTATAATTTATTGTTGCTGAAAATTACCCCCAGGGGTAGCAGGGGTCCAACAAAGCCATTGGATAAGTTGTACAAAGGATCAGTTTGTCCTATTGCTATACAATTCCATTCTGTGTGGTTGTGGGAGGGTTTAGTAACAAACTGAGAAAACATTGATTCATATGATGGCCACAATATTTACTGTTAAGTTAAAAGTTAACTGAGCTTGAGAAGTTAATGAATGTACTCTCACATAAAAAATAGCTTCATATGGGAGTTCTTAGATAGTTGAGGACACCTAATGAGGGTCTACTGTAAGCATCCCCTGCATAGTGCTGTGAAATGACATGGGAATAAGAAAGAACTTCTAATGCTGTGGTAATAGGGGAACATGTGTTTGCAAAGGAAGATTTGGCCTTATGGAATTTAATGACTTATTTAATAGGGGGTGTTGTGCAAAGATTCAACTCAATACAATGAATACCTATCTGCATAGATACAGAAATAAAAAATAACTGACCTCTTCCCTCTTCTAACGTCTTATAAAATATGGACATAAGATAAGCACGGAAGTCAGTATAATGTTTTATAAAATATTAGAACCCTGATCCAGGCTAACAAGTGCTAAGGAGATTCACAGTTGAAAAGTATCCCATTTGTGGGAAACAAAAACAAATTTCTTTGGAATTGTTTCCACAAAAAAAAATGATGGACCATATTTCCACATTGGACCAATTTTAATTAATGCAAGATCTTTAATTTATAATTTAGTTTTGTTTCTTCCATATTTTCCCCAGAATAAATATGAAAGAGAAAAGAACAAGTTAAAACAACACTGAAGACAAAGTACACTGTAAAAGTTTTAAAATAAAAGGTGGAGACCATTATTAAAATATGTACTTCATATTAATAGAAATTAAAACAATTATTCTAGTTATGGGGATTTTAAATACTTCCTTTCTTTATCTGGATGACCACCCTGAATGAAGTGGAAAGAGTGAAGATCTGCTTGGATAAGATACCAGAAATAGCACGAACACTAAGAAGCTATGCTGGAAACTTAGCTTGAATAGTGTTTCTTCAGATTTTGTTGACTGGATAGGTGGTCATTTTCATTTCATTTGTTATTCTGGGACTTGGGTAATAGGATCATTTGTACTTGGATGTTAAAAATAGTGAAAAGTTTGTGAGCCAAGCTTCATTCTGTATCTTCGATGTAGTGTTTTCAATTCTTCGTTAGTTTCTTCCTTTGATTCTTTTCCTCATTTGCTTCTCTTTTTTTCTCTCTCCTTTAATTTGCCTCTATCAGAAAACACTCTTAATGGGTCCTCTTGTGGATCTCAATGGAGCCATTATCAGGAAGGGAGACAGGGTTGGAGAATCAGCACCATTGTGCACTGATATATACTTCCTTCTTATTTGCATATATTACCTCTTGGGGCTTTGCCAAACCTTCCTGCAATGAGCCTAGGTTTTACTTACTGTATGTGATTAATGGATCAATTGGTTCTATGATGAAGTTTTCATTGATTTTTTAGTCAACAGGCACAGTATAGTGAGTTCTTCACAAAACTATATTTCTTCAATTTATTCAGATTACATTCTTTTACTTTTCTCTTATGAGCCAATGTTAATAGTAACTGATAAGTTTATTTTTAATGTCCTTACTTGGGAAAAAAACACTTAGAATTCTATGTTGGTCCTCAAATTATTTTTTAAGTTGCACTTAAGAGCAAATCCAAATCTCTTCGATCTAGTGCTTTAGAGGATTCCTATGTCCTTTGTGTGCCTGTACTAGCTTCCATTTTTAATTTTTTGACAGCCTCTGTCAGTATTTTCAGTCAGTTATTGATTGTCTGTTTAACTTAGTTGATTTTTGTCCTCATATTTTTTATAAAAGAATCCGAAAATACAAATTTTGCAGTATTGGTGCTGGAATTCTAGGAATTGGAATGAAGTTTACAAGGCTCTGTAACTCAGTTGCCAATGGAACCTCAAAATATTTCAGAAAATATTTTACACAATATTTCCTCTTGGCTGTATCAGTTTGATACCACTCTTCACTGTACCTAAAAAGGGAAAACAGATCTTTGTATAGCAGCTTCTTTAAAAACCACAACCATTTAACAGTTAATTTGGATTATAAAATGAAGTCAAAATGTACAGATGTATTAAATTATCATTGCAATTTATTATTCTCATTTATTTTGGCAATTAGGCTCATATAGCTTTCTCTTCTAAAAATACAAAGACAAATACCTGAATTTGTAGGGGCACATAATTAGTTAACATACAGCAAGGAATTCTATACGATAGAAAAATGTAGTAAGAAAATTGGGGGCAAGTACTTCTAAGAGAAATGATTCTTTAAGAAATGAATTCAAAATGCTTAGAACACTATTGGTATCACATTAGGTGTAATTAAAAGCTTTATGTGTATTTAAATTCTTTACTTCCTCTACAAAGTCTGAGATGTCCATAACTTGTACCGGCATTAAAGCTGACATTAAATTGATAACAGTATTATAATACGGTACCAGTTTTGATCATCTTGTGCCATTTTTCCCCATTTCTTTTCTCAGAAAGTAAATTTTATATTTTTCTCTGTTCTACTAGATATGGCGGGGGAGGGGGCTGGTTCTTTGGTATTTGAAATAGGAAATGAATATAAAGCTAAGTTAAAAATTGTAATATGTCCCTTTGTTTACATATTTCCTTTGTGCAAAGGCAAAAATTTTTTTCTTAAATCTCCTGTAGACCATTTTTAGGAACGATCTATGTGAGCAGATGAGGTGTGAATGTAAGGATGTAAGGCCCTGGCCAGCTCTGCAATACTGACATCGTAAAGTAAATGAGCACAAGTGACTGGGTTTTGTGTCTTATTTAGTCAAGGCGGCTTCTGTGGCAGCAGAGCAAACAATGTTATCATTATATAGAGAACCAGTGTTTACTTCAGTGTCTCCTCTTAGCTCTTAAAAATCCAGCCTGTCTTGAGATAAAACAGTTAATCTTGTTGGTCGATATCCCTAAACGAGAAAATAATATTCTAAGGGTTAATAAAATATTTAAAGTAAAGGTAGGATATGCAAAAGGATATAATTATAAAGGGACTGTTAAATAGCTTTGCATGTATTTACAAATATAAAATATATACAATGTTAAAAAGTCAAAACCTATATTAATGAGTAACAAAACATAAAGTAAAATCACTTAGCAGTATTACAGTTGATAACATACTTAAGTCTCATAATCACCTCTCCTGCCATCCTGGGCCTATATAAACATATCCTGGAGAGGGGAGATGGCTGGGCTGTGACACTATCCATCTTTAGGCTTCGTGGCAGTGGTTGGAATGCTTTACACACTAGGGACACACAGTAAGAGAATATGCTTCTTCTCTATCTGAGACTCTGATTTCCCCAGGGTCACCAGCAGTACATAAGAAGCAACTTTGAACGTCCTGTGTGAATGTATCTTACAGCCTCTCTGATTATTGCAGCTCAAATGTGAGAGATTTCAAACAATCAGTACTCTTTGGAATATGGTATTTGATAACTACTAATAATATGAATCTGTGATACTTCATATTTTCTAAATACCAGCCACCCTACCTTTATTAGCCAATTTTTACGTCAACCCAGTAAGGTCAACAATTGTAATTACCCCTGATGTACTGATGGAAAACAGTCTTGGTTGAAGTAATTTGTCTAATAGGTAAGTGGTAGAGTTTGGATTCATGACTTTACAATCTGAGCACTTAGTAACTGTGCTCAGTGCCTCTCCACTCAAACAAACATTAAAATCATCTTTAGGGTTTATCAGAATAAATACTTTTTAAAAGCCTTTAGAAAGACTTACAGGGAATTGTTGCTTGATTATTCTATCTTAACTCAGAGACAACTTGGATGGACTAAGAGATTTAACTATTGCAGAAGGTATACTAGAAGTTTTACACAGAATGTTAGGCAATATATGATATTCCAAAGGATTATTTGCTAAACCTTTCACATAAAGATTAGTATTGATTTGTGCTCTGGCTATACAAATGTTGGCATAATGTGGTTTAGCACATGGCTGTTGGTGAAAAGAATTACTGAGTATATTCCAAGTTCTCTTCTTTGATACCTGCATGGCAATTGACAGTTTTTTCTAATTTCCTATATCTTATTTTTTGTCATCTGTAAAATGAGAATTAGAACAATCAATAGCATCTAACCTGCAGAGTGCTTATCATGTTTAAAGTCAATATATATAAAGCACTCTGGTGCCTGGAATATGTCAAGGACTTACTAAGTGTTATTTTGGTGAACAAATGTCTAAAGAAATATGAACATCCCATGATCTTAGAGAGTTAAATGTCATATGTTTTTAATTCTTATAAATTTAAATAACCTACAAGAAGATTTTAAGCTAAGGAAAAATACTTCGAAATGAGAAATTTATTAAAAATGTCAATCTATTGTCATTAAAAATTTTTTATAATATTTTAACTATTAGTAAAGGTGATCATTCAACTTGAGATTCTGTTTCTTAGTTAAATATTTATGGCATATTCAACTATTATAAATGGTGTTCATTGCCAAATTTTGGTTTAATGTTGTTTAGGCTGTTCATTAAGTGTGACTACCACCGCCACCGCCACCACCACTACCACAAAAATTTACTTACGTCAACTAAGTCAGAACTGCATTTTGATATGATTATGGGACACAGTGGTAAAGAGCCTAAATTCACCCTTAAACAGCATGGGTTCCAGCCATAATTCCATATTTAGTGACATGTGTGATGTTGACTGTGTTTTGTGCCATCTCTTTGTGCCTTTATTTATCAACTGAAAGTGGGAATCATAACAGAAACTCCCAACATACAGAGGTAGTGTGAGGATTCAATAGTAGAATTCACAGAAGCAGCTTTGAACCATGCCTGGCACATGGTATGAACTTAACAGATGCTATAGTTTTTGAATAACTTGTACCCTGTTGGATAATCACTATTAATTACCAGAACAAAACCCTGTGTTTTCTTTTGGGCTCCCAGTAGTCATGTTTTCCTTTAGTCACCTGGAGAAATATCACCCACATTCCTGTCCTATTTTAAGTGGTCCAGTCGCCTCACCAGTAAGTCCTGTCAGCATTTTTAGATTTAATTCATCTTGAGCAGTAGATGCAAACTCATTTAAAGGAGAAATCTCTACGGTAATACGTCTGTCTTGTTCCACGCTGCATTTCTAGAGTCTGGCACTGTGGCTGATGCACTGCAAGTTTCTCAAAATAGTTGAGTGGGTGAATGAATGTCTCCAATGCCTGTGCTCATACTGAATGGACCTTTTTTTACCTATACATTGAAATTATGATATTTAACTCATACATAGTTGATAGAATGAATGAATGCAATAATTAGCGAGTACAGTGCTTGTCATGCAGTGAATATTCACTTAATGTGAATTCCCTTTTCCTTTTAATTCTCTCAGACCAATTACTCTCCAAATCACTCATAAAAAATCACAGCATTCTCCTGTAGCTTCCCCTATTTTGCTTCTGCAAATAGTTTACCAGAGAAAAAGAACATCAGTATAAACAAAACAGCAAAAATATTTTGGAACAGAATATCTTTAAACATTGCTTAAGATTTCTTGTATGAATATCCTAGAAGCTACATAATAATTCTTTTAAGGCGTAGCTAATGAAATTCTTGTTCATTACTACGGTTTTATTAGCATACCCACTTTTTGGTGTGTTTTTTTTGTTATTGTTGTTGTTTTGTCCCTATTTTAAAATTTCTGTTTGATTTGAGACATTTTTGAGATATTGTGGGGAATTCAGTCCTTTGTTTGTTAGTATTGTGTTTATTGTTTCTTAGTCCTTTAATCTCTCATTTCTGTTTACCCATAAGGGTTGCTTGAGATGATGAAAACAGGATGTGATATGGGTAAGAGGAATAATACAAATGGATTTATTTAACAGCTCG
Source organism: Pteronotus mesoamericanus (assembly GCF_021234165.1). Lineage (NCBI taxonomy): Eukaryota > Metazoa > Chordata > Mammalia > Chiroptera > Mormoopidae > Pteronotus > Pteronotus mesoamericanus. The sequence goes on from NW_026555310.1 coordinate 20,553,988, forward strand.
ACCTGTCAAAAACCTGACATGTTGCATCTAAAACAGTCACACCTAACTAAAACATGTTCATCTCTAGCAGTTAATTCTTGATGATTAAACATATTTCTCTGCCTTTGTTTTAATGGATAAAACTTTGACTTGTCATTTCCCTAATGGGCTTCACGGGCTCTTCTTATTTCCTGTCATATAAACTCTTCCCTGTTCGTTTATGTCCTCTTTAGTGATTCTATAATTATTTTTGTTTTACATAGATAGAAACATGTTTTTCCTTCTTTTTTTACATATGGTGTTTTGCTTCATGCAGAGAGAACTACACAGATGACATTTTTTTAATCCAAATTTTATTCAGTTTTACATTTTTATGTTTATAACCCTGAATATCTTCAAAATGTCCTTACCTAAAACACTTCATCGTTTCATTACTAGATTTATACCCATAAAGATGCATCAGCTTTCTTGAGGATAATCTTTAAGCAGAACTTCGTAAGACAAGCTTTGAAAACTATCATTCCTGGGAAAGTAAATCTGGAATCACGGAACATCAGTTTAATCTCTCCCCTTGACAATTTAACACGACAGATTGAAATACAAAAGCCGACACAAGTGGGATCAATGGATTATCTAAGTCCCTGAACATCTTCTCTTAAATTGGGGGACTTGACAAAGTGGTTGAGAGAGGGATGTGTATTGTGTGTTCCTTGTCATGTGCAAAGCATTAAGTTTTCAGAGCTTAGTGCTGAGTGGATGTCTTCTACCTGGACGTGAAGCAGGGAGAAAGAAACTGGTAGGAAATGAAAAAGGAAAAAGGGGAGCTGCAAGAAGAGAGGGACAGAGAGATTTACATGTGAGAACTCAGGGGGCTTTGTCATGGCAATTGTATAAAGTGATATACAGTGCAAATCGACTTGAGCATGTCCCTGGATGGCAGACGGTTTACGGCCTCCAAGAGCAGAGATTACTGCTTTATCTTGTCATACTAAATTAACATGGCAGCACATTGTTAAACACTGGTGACCTCTTCATCTGGGGAAATTGCTGCTGCCTAGAAGAGAGATGGTATTTAAGTCTCTCTCTCTCTCTCTCTCTCTCTCTCTCTCTCTCTCTCTCTGTAAATGGACACACATATGTATATATATACACACACACAAACATATACATTCTCTCTATACATCTATATATCTATGTATCTCTATCTCTATCTCTATCTATCTATCTGCCCATAAAGCATTTTGGAGTTAGACAGATGCCATTTTTTTAATTGGTATAGAAAATATGATTTTTATGTTAAGGTGACAACAGATAGGTGCAATAAGATAAAATGATAAAATGGACACTTTGGGTAGAATGATAAAATTTTACTTATCCAGTGTTTTAAACGTGGCATGGCATCTTTATGCATCAATTCATTGGAATTTAGAATGTATTTTCTGCTATTTAATATCTTTTATTCTACAAATGGCCTAGTAATTTATGTAAGAGTTAATTTCTACACTTTCCATAAGAATTGATTAGCAGTAAAGAAATAGGGGAAATAAGCCTCAAGCACTAGTTTTCCCACTAGTCGGGTGGAAGGTTAGCCCCAGAAAGCTAACAATGGTGTTATGCCTTACCTAGAAGTACCCAAGTTATCTCTTCTTCCTGAGTTTCCCAGGTACAGCTTCATTCCTCTTTGTATTTCTTTATTAACCTCTAGAGCAAGTGTTTTCAACATGGGCATTAAATCACTTGAAGAACTGTAGGGAGAACTTTATGGAATCTGTGAACCTCCTGAAACTGTGTGATATATTCACTCACAAATTTTTCTAGAGAGAGTATCCATAGCTTTCATTACGTTCTCTAAGGGGCATGAGCCTTATACCAAAATAGGTCATTACTTATCTAGAATTTGTCTGTCTTAAGATATTGCTACAGTCCTCATACTGGGGCTATACATCTAGCAATTAAGATACTGACTTACAGGCGCAGTTATGACCCCAGTTATTTTGTCATCAGGAATTATATCCACCAAGTCTGCCCTGGAGTGTTTTCACAGGGCTGGCATGTGGGAATTAGTCCTGTGTCTACTTACTGCTCCTCACCAATTAACACTTTGTCTTTCAGCATCCTTTTCCTGGGTCCACTTTTTGAGCAAAGTAGCTAAAGAGCCTGTCTATAATTCTAGTATAAGGATGGGGTCCAATTCTTTAGTATCCTGGATTCAGACTCCAGACCCTAGAAACACAAAAAGACCATTTAGCTTGCAAGGGATGAAGGACAGGGCATTGCACTTATTTTCTTTTTTTCCTGATAAGTTGCTTTCTTCTGCCCATTGTCCTCTCTCCTCTCTTTTCTCAAGTCAGCGTGCTGCCAGAACTATGAAAAAGAATACACATTAATTTATGAGTGACCTGATTAAATCCTTCCTGGGATGCCCTGGTACAATACTGTTAGACTAACACAGAACTTTTAATGTCAAAGCAATTTGCTTATATTCAATATTGTTATAAACATAGTGTTTTTGTTCAAAGAAAATGAAATAAGATTACCAAAATTTTCACCAAGTTGCTTTTGTATACTATATATTATTTGAGAGCTAATATTAAAGGAGCTATTGAATTCAATCTTTTTCTCCTTCTTCTCCTGTTGACAATTTTTTCTTCCCTAGTATTTTTCATCGGTTTAGATCAGTGATTTTCCATCAGTGTGCCACAGCACACTGGCGTGCTGCAAGAATTTTTAAAACACACAATACCTGACTATTTAGTCAAGGGCACTGAACTCTTTTCCCTTGGATTGTTAAATTAAAAAAAAATGACAATGGCCAACACAACAATAGTTATCTGGTGTGAGTGAGTCAAAATTATACCTATTTTCTGTCAAATTGACAAAAAATACATTTTTGGGGTGCTGCGGAATTTTAGTAATTAGTTTGTTTGCCATCAGATAAAAGAGTTTGAAAATCTCTTGTTTAAGTGCATTAGCAACTCTTGGTCATTACAGAAAATCACTGAGTAGCCACTCTCTTCTGTATTGGACTATTTCCAGCTTTAAGAAGTAATTATTTTAGTTAAGTTCAGGACTTAGAGGTAAGTTAATATGGTATTACTAAAAAATATTGTGCTTTCCCCTATCCCTCACTTTCTATTCCATTTAATAAATGTTTAGTGAGTACCCTACACACTCATGCATTAAAACATTAAAGGCTTTCTTTCAGATAAATTGGGAATTTGACACAGGAAATCATGGAGGACAGATGGAATTTTATGTCTTACAAAACAGCAATGTATCAATGAGTAACAGGATAGGACCCTGGCAAAATTAACTGTTACCTCCTCCTAACTCAGAGCCAGTGTTGGAGGAGTGGTGCAGTCTGAGGAGCATGCAGCTGTAAACACCACAGACATGGAATGGTAGAGGGCTTTATTCTGGGACTGGATGCCTGCAATAAGTAGGCTACTTGAACACCAGAGATTCTTTTTGAGATACTTATTATTCAGAAAGTCAATATGATACAGTGATTTCCACAGAAACCAGAAAAACTAAAGGAAAGAGGGGGATATATATAAACAGACCAAAAGAGAAAGCCTAAAAAAAAGAACTACTAAACTTCACGACAGCATGGATGGAACTGGAGAGCATTATGCTAAGCAAAATAAGCCCGGGGGTGAAGGACAAATACCATATGATTTCACCTATAAGTGGAACCTAACCAACAATACAAAGATGCAAGGAAAATAAGACCAGCAACACTGAAAGGAAATCAACAGAGACAAGAGGGAAGGAGGGGGGGAGCAGGGAAAAGGAAGGGAAGGGGAAAGTCAAGGAACATATAGCAAGGACTCATGGACAAAACCAAAGGGGAAGAGCTGAGGGAGGGAAGGAGAGAGGGGGCAAGGGAAAGTGGTGGGGGGTAGGCAGAGACAAATGTATTTGAAAAAATAAATTAAAATAAAATAAATAAATAAAGAGAAATCCTGTGAAAGTAAAAATAATTGACAGTCATCACACTAAATATAAATGGGTAAACTTGGCATTTAAAAGATTAATATTTTCTATATTTGTTTAAATATAGTTTTATACTTTAAAAATGTCAGAAATAAAAATAACATGAAATGTCAAAAATAAAAGAAAAAGTAAAATTACAGTGGCCATCCACAGACAGAAATCAGAGGCAGGATTATTAAAATTAGACCAAGTTGAAGCAAATGCCATGGATAGAAGCCTTTTATGTTGTTATATAGAGATGAAATGTCATGACTATTTGTACATTAAATGAACTATATAAAAGAAAACATTACTTCAATACATCAACCTACATAAAGGAGAAATATTATAAATAAGAGGTGTTGACAGAAACAAAGTATGCTGAGAGGTAGTATTCTTTGATCTTTCAGAGAAGGATTAGACTGAAAGCAACAAAAAATACATAGATGACTTGATAAGTATAGTTAGTGAGGTTGACTTGGTATGTATATATAGATATAAATCACTTGAATAATTTTAAGATTGTACACTACTAAAAATTATTTTGTTAAAAAACAATATTTAACTTCAAGATATTCAAAAAGTAATAGCATGATTATCTTTCCTCCATCCCTTCCCTCCTTGTTTATCTATTATTTTCTTCCTTCTTTTCTTACTATCAAGAAAAAATATTGGAGCATTCAAGAAAAAACAGTGAGGACTTTCTTCAGAATTATAGAACTTAAAATGATCTTTTGAAGTTCCAAGTTATCCTATCCTATCTTTCAACAAAAAACTTTAATGATATAGAACAAATGGTTTCCTTTATACTCTTTGATTTCCTCAGAACAATTAAAGATTATCTGATAATTTCTTTTTATGTATTACTATTTTAAGTCAAAATATTATAATTTGTGATTATTGAACAGAAACTTCCTGCATTGTTTTAATTTCTCACTTCCACAGACCAATAAAACTCCCTCTTAATCATTTGTTACTAACATTAGGTAAGTTTTACATTTTGAACATGAAATGTGTCAAGAAAACTCACCACCCTATGGTCGTAGCCTTAAACTGGGACCATAACATAGAATGGAAATTGATGACTTACCCTTAAATGTTCCCTGTTCCTTCCCTGTTCCTAGAAAAATGCCTATTCAAAGCACATGAAACCTGAGGTTTCTTTAAGCTATAAATGAGAAAGCACCCAACAATACCTATTTTCTTCCCCCTGCTTTATGTGTGTGTGTGTGTGTGTGTGTGTGTGTGTACCCAGTGGTTTGAGTTGAAAAATAATGTTGATACAAGATTTCAGGGAGTTTGTTTTACATGCAATCTGTCTTTTCAGAGATTTTTCTCATCATTTATAGAACTAATCCCTTCCCTTAAGTTCAATTTTAAATTGGCACCCTGGAAACTATATTTATATTCAGCATCATCCTTGGACTCACCTTGTGTGTCTTCAGGTTGATCTTGCATCTGAATATGTTGGGGTCACCTCTTCATTCTATCTCTCTTTCTATAACTCCAGCTTTTGGTTCAATTCTCTTCCATGTTGCTAGTTGTATATTTTAGATTTCCCTTCTATATAACTGGCCTTTACCTACTGATGAAATATGTCCTGCCTTTTCCATATGCCCTATTCTCTTTCCCTTTCATTTTAGGGCACTTTGAAAAAACAGTAGTTTTATGGGGCCCATCTCAATTGTCAGAGATTTCTAGGAGCAAGTAGGTTATAGTGATCTCTATGAGAGTGCTTCAGTGAACCTGATCATCTCAGTGCTACCAGGAATTTACAACCAGCAATGAACACCCAAGGACAAATCAAAGCATTGAGATTGATTTCCATTTTGAATAGCTATGGTATCAATTTATTAAACATAAATAAACAAATGTTAAAATGCCATTTCCATGAGACTATTCACCTAAGAATTCAGATAAGAAGATACCATTTTGACTCTTACTAGAAATGAATTGTCTTTAGCTTTCTAGGCCAGGGAAAATGTATCCTCATCTTTTCCTTTTCTACCTGATATGATTTAGCTTTATGTATTTTCTTATGCCTATTTGTCATTCCTTGACATTTCACACAACAGAATGTAGTTACATGAATCACCGTCTTCAAAGAACCTACTATTCAATGTTTTTTCTTATTCAGACAATTCACTGAAAAAGGTCTCACGGGTAACCATACTTTTGCCCAGAAGCCCGTAGCTTAATAGTAAAGTCTATCTGGTAAAAGTCTTAAATAATCAAATTATCAGAAAGTCTGTTTTTTTTTAATTTAATAAGTATTGGTAGCATATTGACCAGTTAACCACATGTAGCTTTTCAAACTTGCTTCATGAATCTTTTAAATAAAATTCGTTCATGTGTGTTTTATATGGCCCTTCTACAGTGTAGTGATACTTACCCAGTAGGCACCTGTGTATCCTTTGTACCAAAGAAAACACAATAATCTAATCTAAATCAGAAATAATAGATTGTTTGATTTAAGAATGAGTACTTTATGGAAATTACAGTATACATAAATAATTTACAATCAACATGTGGATGAAAATGATTTCCTTAGCTAACAGACACACAAACTGATACTTTATAATAAAGGTTCATTAACATGTGAACAAGTGGTTTATTTTGGTGTCAGCAATGACATTGGAATTTAATTCTTGGCTGGGATCAAATACTCAGTGATATGATTTAATAAAAAACACAGATAGGAAACTTGAGTCACAGTGAAAAAAACATTTTTCTTATTAGCTAAACTAATGTAAATTTTTAAGAATGATTCCTTTTCCTTTTGTTAAAGCTGTCTCATGTGAAGAAAGTAAAATATAAACTAAACTTTACTAATATTTTACAGGTTTAGAGAATTTGAGAGCAAAAGTTATTTGGATTGTCTATGCATTTGGTAGAAACATTTATTCCTCTAACTTAGCTTTAATTGTCACTGAATATGAAGTCAATCTACCAGGGATATTTATCACCCCTTCTATATTCAGGGTGCATTTGGTTAACGTGGCTGGCTAGATTTGTGCCTGTTTTTCTTGCAGTTCTATCCAACCTTTGGCATTCTTTTGAAGACAGCAACCTTCCCAATTGTTCTATAATCAAAACTGTCTTAATAACTTTGTCATAGAACTCCCAAGCGTATAGCAACTAGTCACCAATAGTATCGTGAACTAGTAATATGATCATACAAGTGTTACTAAGTATCTGTGATTTCATAGTCTAAAAAACTCACAGAGAAAAAACTTTAAATATAAATTAATGTTTTTTTAGTAGTTCTGCTAGTCTGTACCCAAAATAAATGCACAGGTTTGAATTTTTTTAATGCCTTTTTTCATACCAAACCATGAACGGCACTATATCTTCAGGTTTTTTTTCTTATAACAAGTAGTATAATTTCTGGAAGAACAGAATCAGTTTCTTCTGACATATATATGTTTGTGCTTGTATTTTTGACTCTTCGTGATAAAAGCTCATAGAATTGTTAGTCAGCAAGTTGAAGGTATAGAAGTAGATAAATATAACATGTACAAAAGATTCAGCGAGAATAAATGCAATAATGCTTGTGTTAAATCAAGCCTTGCAAAGATGTGCTGCCAAATATTCTCAGTATAATCAGAAGAGAGGAGAGATAGGGAGAAAATCTATTGTCACAGACAGGGCCATCTCGTCCATTAGGCGGTGCTGACACAGCGCCAGGAATCCACAATGCTTCCAGGGGCCATTGAAAATGTTTTGGTTTCCTTTAAAATCAGAATAGAAAATGTCAACTTTTAGGTTGAAGAAAATACTTTAATTTATCATTCATATGTATTTGTTTTTATACCAGTGGAGTCAGGAAATGAATTTTTAAAATATTGTATTGTATTGTATGTATGTGTATATGTATGTATATATGTGTTTGTTTTCCTTTATGTATCTATGGAAGGAAGAGATTTCTGAAGGTCAAAAATGCTTAGGTCCCAGGAGAGTTATGATGTGGACCTGGTGGTGGGTAAAACACCTAAAACAATTTTGAAAAAATGTTCAGCCCCTACCAATTTCTATACAGCCACTACCACTGTCTTTCCCATCATCAACCCTCATACCAACTCATTTACATTCCATGGTTAATCATTCTGTGTCTGAAATTGGAATGTCACTTTTATTCAGGCCATTTTGGTATCATAGTCCTTTAGTAGCTTAAATTGTGGTATTGACCAACTGATCTCAATATTCATCTACCGTCTAGTCCAAAACAAAGATCAAGTTATTTGTCAGTTTAGACCCATGTTAATTAATTTGTATACTACATAAGATGTAGCCATTATTCAAAAAGATAACTATGTAATACAATTATCAATAAGACAAAATAAATTTAATAGAAAACTAACACACAAAATTTGTGTGTTGTTTAGTACTGTTTTTCTTTCCATATTCTTTTATTTATTTTTTACTTGCTGGAGAGTTTATTCAGACATAATAAAACAATCAAAAGCTACTATCAATAAGACAGTTTTTGATTATTTGTAATTGAGATACTTTTAGCTTAATATATGTGCTATATATGTATAGGCATTTAGTTTCTTTAAATATTTTTCTCAAAGATATTGCTTATTGTTTTTGATTTTATAATTTTTTTTATTTTATAATTTAGAAAAGAAACAGTAGTTCCTTCATCTAATTTTGACTAGTTAAGTATTTTTGTTACATTCAACTAGCTACAGATCTCCATGGTGGATAAAGGGATTCTTATATGTATACCTGTAATTATGAAGAGATTTCCTTAGTGAGTGAAGTACCTCATTTATGCACCTCTACTGTAAAAAAAAAGAAAAAAGATACATCATAGTTAATCTTACATAAGTAGTAATAGTGAAAAAATTTAAAGATCAGTTAAACTAGAAACCATAGCTAAGAAATAAGAATATAGTAAAACCACTGGGAATGGCAGAAATCCAATTTAGAATAAAATTTAGCACCAAATCCTGTTTTTATGTCCAAACATAGCTAAAGGGGAAAAGTCAATTGAATAGTTATTGTGAGTTTGTGATAAGAAACTTAGGCCTCATAGGTTCGCAAAAAATGGGCTTGCTCTGGTTTTGGACTTTACAAGTACATCTACATCAGTTTTCTGATGTAGCCTAACTAGTGTGAAATATTATATTTTTTTAATTGTAAAGGCTTTATGTAATGTTATATATGCATAAATATACATATATTTGTATTCAGAATCATTCTCTTAACTTTAATTACTCTTTATAATTTGCATTATTACATACTTTCTTATCTGGAAGAAGAATGGGTAGAGTTAGAGTTTGTATAGAGTTTGTATTTGCTGGGGAAATGTGTTAAGCTTTGAGAGACCTCCAGATTTATAATGGAACCCCCCCAAATTAGAACCTTTGGTATAGAAGAAAAGTTTGGAAATTGGGTGTAACTCTCACTGTACCAAAACTACTGCCCCATTCCCCCAGCTCCATAATATTCTAGTTGAACAATAGATGGCTTCTTAATACTGTGTTAAATCTATAAGAAATTGTTTGACTTTCCTTTTACTTATAGCATAAACTTCTATATACTCTTTTCTTCATTTCATTTTTAATTACTTCCTCCACACTCTTTGTCTCATTCTAAGCACTCTCTATATGTAGCCCTACTTCAGAAGTCTCTTTTAAATATTGCAGACACACTATGTACATTATGAGCACCAGTGTGATAGGAGAAAATTGTCCTAAAGGAAGTGGTCATATTTTACATAAATCTTAAATGCCTCATTCTTCAGTGTAATGACAAGGGGAAGAAGTCAATTCAATTAAACTAAGATTTATCAAATATTTCTCATGTATAAAATATATTAGATGCAAACATGAAAAAGGCATATTTTCATCCTCTGGGAGTTCACAATCTGGTGGGGGGCGGGGGAAATGGGTACACACATAAATCCTAATTAAGGCTTTGATCACATTGTGGTAAGTGTTACAGATGGAGGAATTCATGATATGTTATGGAAGTGGATGGGGGACGAACATTTTCTGACTGAAGAAGAGAAGACATTGCTGAACAAATGGTTCCTAAACAGTGTTTCTCAGAATGCAGTCTGTGCTACCTACTTCATCTGATAATTCTTATTACGAAAAGAACATCAGCTGAATTAACAGGGTGTTTGGTGATATAATTGATTTCCATTCTGGGGCAGCTACTTATCTTGTGGACTGGTGCTTGAGGGTGACTCCTCTAGAGAACGATGGTGCATTCATTCTATATCTATAGATGTTCATCATCTATATAGATCATCAAAGGGGTGATGAATATCCCTGGCACATCTATATACATGAACAAGTCATAATAAAACTGACATTAGTGGGCTCGGTTTCAAAAGGGCACTAGGGCAGTGTGTGGATGGACTCTATGGAGAGAGTATTAAGCAGAGCATAGCTTTAAAGAAAGCCTATCTTAAAAGTAAGAAAATTAAGCTGAGTCATCTAGGATAGGTATGATTTGAAAAAGCGAGTTAAGAGTAGAGAAGGATTGAGGGAAAAGAGATAGAGGGGGAGACAGAGACCAATGTATTTTAAAAGTAAATAAATTTAAAAAAAAGTTAAAAGTTACCTTTATATAGTGATTGTTACATAACAACATGTAATAAATATAATATAGTAACATACCTTCTGATTCTTAGCAAGTGCCAGTGTGTGATGACACATTGTATCATTATCAACATGAAAATGGATTAAACATGGGAATTCAATCTGAAAAAAAAAAAAAAAGATAGTCTAAGTAGACTCAAGGAAAAGAGCTCACAATAAGGAACAGGCCTTCTAGTTATGGTTGTGAAAGTTATGTCATCTACAACCTGTACTACTATTTGTGTCTTTTTTTATGGTTTTAAATTTTTTAATTATTTTATAATTAACTTTGACATTTATTTATTTTTTCATGTTTTTATGTATATGAATTTTTTTATTTTTTCAAATACATTTGTCTCTGCCTTCCCCCCACCACCTTCCCCTGCCCCCCCCCCCCCCCAATCCTTCCCCTTTGGTTTTGAGAATTTCTAGGTATGTGTGGGGAAACCTAGGCAACTTAGTGCTTTAAAGGAGTCCAGTGATAAAGAAATATCACTTCTCAAAAGGTAAATACAGTATGGGCTAGGAATTATGCTAAGAATTTATATTTATCATGTTTATAATCTTTTCAACCCTCCACAAAGAAAGTGTTATTATCTCCATTTTCTGATTGGGATACCAAAGTGGAAATAATATAATAAAGTCACACAGCCAGTAAGAATGGACCTGACTCAAAAGGTCATGTTTTTATAAGAAAAGTTGAAAAGGCAGATTAAGGCACAGCGCAGAGGGCCTTGAATGCTCTCAAAAGTTTGGAGTTACATAACCTGTAATTGTTGGGGAATGATGCAAGTTTGTGGAAGCACAAATGGCTTTATAAAATTCTTATGTCATGAACTAAATATTAGTATATGGTTTAGTTTAGACTCTAAATAGGTGTCTTTAAGAAAAAGAGAAACAAGTTGAATCCTTGTTTGATTCAGGCTTGATCTAAGCAAAACTGAACCAGGGTTTAGTCTAGCATGGGATGAGAATGAGAGGAAGTAGGTGTCATGTTTAAGAAAAGCCTTCAAATGTTTTGGCTGGTAATTGGCTTATTGTAGTTTAGAGAAACAGATCAAGTCTCAAGTAAGTTCTGTGAAACTAAAAAGAAAAAACAAACTTTTTTTGTCCATTAAGTATCAAGTGAAAACAAAAATCAAAAAACCCTGTTATATGTAACCCAGGATTGGCTTATACAGATATTGCCACAAATGAAAGTGAGTAGGTTTTGTTAGGAGTTTGAGAAATGACCAGGGCTTTCTGTATTTACTTTTCCTGGTCATTAAGGAAAAAATAATTTTTATGTGCTTCACAATACTTGCAATTTATTTTCTTCTTAGTCTTAACATTGTTTATCCAGCCATGCTAATCAGAATGTGGCAAAATCAGATGAATAATTAAGCATTTTGGAGAGATAAACAAAAAGAAATATTGCCTTATTTTGCCTAGAAATACTGAGTAGAGTAGTAAAAACAGTTCGCTGCAAGCAGAAAAGGCAAAATTTGAAATCTGGATGAGGCCAGCTAATATTAAAAGATGTTGAAGCGTTAACACATTTGTTGAAAAAGGCAAGGAAAAGGGAAGTAAAGAAGAAAGGAAATTAAACTTACATAGCTTGATTTTTGTGTAATTTCATGCCATTTTCTTCAAAGTGTCATTTTCTCTTCAATTGAAGTTAAAACTACCTGGTCAGCAGTCTTATTTAATATATAAACATGTATTCACACACAAATACATATATACATACACAGACAACATATATATCTATATATATGCACATAGGTATTTTATGTTAAATTTTATATTAGGTATATACATGTATATAGAATTTTTCTCAAACTGCCTTCTTTATTATTTATACTCATCTAGAGCATAATTTATAGATCTGCTTTCCAGAGGAAAAGGTATCACCGTCCATTGGGTGGTGGCATAGCGCCTAAGAAAAAACTTACTCCTTACCAAAGGCCCAGACTTAGGCCATTTAGTCCATTTCAGTGGTGGCAAATAATATGAATTCCTAATTTATCATACTGTTAATCCAGGCTGTTATTAATATGAGCTATTAATATAAAATGATGATAATTTTAGAATGATTAAAGACCAAAGGTAGGAGCTATTGTATTTTCTTATATTTGTTGGGTAGCAGCTAGGAATGAGCAGCCAGAGGGGAACAAAGCGGGGCCCACACCATTACAGTCCAATAAAGAACTTAAAGCAGGAGCCTAGAAACACAAGGGAGACATGTCTCACCATTGACCCATCCATCAGTCCTGAACCTGATCCAATAAGATTGCCCTGCGTTCCAAACATCACAGGCAAAACTATAATAGCGCAGGATGAGGGAAGCCCTTAAAATTCTGTGCGTATCATCTTCACTAGTTGGGAAAGAAAGCCTTTGGAACAGTCCCAAGACCTGGAAGAGAGAGGAGGAGGGGCAACCTAGAAACTGACCCAAGTATATAACCCTTGAACCCCAATAGTCAGCGCCCTCAGATTATGAGTGGCCGCTTGTAGCCAGGTGCTCAAGTGTCTAGAGCAAACTTACTAACAAACTTGCTAACAGCTTTATTTCCTCTATACATGAGGCATTCAGATTAGCTGGGAACCTGCTTGCAGCTTAGTGCTCACATGTGTTTCATAAATAAACTTGCTGTCTCGTATCCACTATACATGTTGTCTCTCGCCTGAATTCTTCTCTTGCAAGCAAGACAAGAATCAAGGAGAGGCAGCTCCCTGACTCAAGTCTCCCTGGTAACGTATTTACCACTCCCAGACCTTAGAATTTAAAACTTGCCTTATATCTTAGATGGCTTTTAGTTCACATACTCATTCTGAGATGGGAAAATTAAAGTTCATAGAGGTTAAGAGACTTGTTTAAGATAAAAAGTAGAGAATTTTGCTTCGCTGTGTGACGGGGTAATGATTATGCTGCCCGAAGGAAGAAAACCAAAGTGAACCAGGAGCAACGGCTGCTTTGGGTGACAGAGTTCTGAGTTCACATTTATATGTTAGATTTGAGAAACTGAGATATTTGGATGGGAAACAGATTATTTGAGATATGCAGTTGGAACTTCCCTGCCAAGAGGTAGAAATGGGAAAACTACCTGCATAGATGCAAGTTTTGAAATTGTGATTTTAAGAAGAGTCATTTATTCCACAAATATTCATTGAGAATTTACAATTCCACAAGGAAGTAAACCTAAACCACATTTTAAAGCTTGAAGTTGCCATGAAAGAGGCAGGGAAGTGAGAAAATAAGGAGTGTGTGGCCCGGGGAAAGCAAGGAGGTAAATTATAGTTGTATCAGTAAGTGGAGTGGAGAGTGATGATAAAGTTTTTGTATCATCCAAAAGGGTTCTAAGTTTTTCCTGAAAGATGCATGGAAACTGCCAAAAGATCTTCACTAGATAATGTCAAGATCATATCCGAGAGAGAGAGAGAGACAGAGAGAGAGAGAGAGAGACAGAGAGAGAGAGAGAGAGACGTAAAAAATTATTAAGGCTGTTGAAAACATTTCAGAGGACTGAAGGTCAAAACAGGCAGTTCCTGGGATAAGAATGAACAGCAGATAATGGGCCATCAGAAATCTGAGAGACCAGTTTGGTAGTCACAAACATTTTGAAGAAGTTATGAATGATGTCTGATTCAACTATTAGAGGATTATTTGTCTTTCCTCTAGGACTCAGTGTGATGTTTTTCAAGGAATAGGCACATGGTTAACAATTTTGTATTCATGCCTCACTTGTGTGTGTTTGGGAGGCCGTGTTCAAAATGTCATTAGGAGTTTGACAAAACTGCTTCATTTTCATTTGGAAATACAAGTCATAGAGTTTGAAATATGAAACATAGCCAGATAAAAATAGTGTAGAGCCCTGGCCAGTGTGGCTCAGTTGGTTGGAGCATTGTGAAAGCAAAAGATTGCGCATTTGCTCCCAGTCCAGGCATATACCTGGGTTGTGTGTTTGATCCCGGCCTGTGCACGGGAGCAGGCATAGGCAAGGCCCCCAGGCCCAGACCCGGACCGCCCCGAGTCTGGGTGTGTCTGGGAGGCAGCTGACGGATGCCTCACTCCCATCAATGTTTCTTTCTCTCCCTTCCTCTCTCTCCCACCTCTCTCTCCAACAATGTCCTCAGCTGAAGATAAAAAAAAATAGTACAGGAAATTGAATAGGTATTAAAGTATATTATAAAACCAAACTTAGATATTAGAAACATTGTATAGGATTGAGAGATGAGATATATGGAGATAAAACAAACTTTGACTGGAAAATTAGATTAAGGTTAGTAAAATTAGAATGATTAGGTGTTTTCAGTCCAAATGGAAGCTGTGTAACATGATTAAATTTACATAGGTTCAAATTATTTGTTATTTAACTTGAAATACACAGTTTAAGCTCAGTTTCTGCATGTGTTAATTCAGTCCTAATACCTACTTCATAGGTCTGTTAGAAGGGATCAAAGTAATAGCAAACCAGAAACCCCAGTGTAGTGATTGAAACATTGATAAGTTTAATAAATGATACTTTTACTTTTTTGCTAACAATTTGCCTTCAGGTTCTGAATAAAATCTGAGATTAATTATGATAAACAAAGAAATTGTTATTCAAATGTATTAAACAAAAGAATTATCCTGATGCAAAAATAGTGGTATATGAGATGGCCGTATAAAAATACACAGTTATTCAAATTGTTAAGTTTTGGAACTGACACTCAAGTGAAAATGTTGAAATCTTTGTCATGTAGGTCATTTTAAACTAGATTTTACCACACTCAAGAATCTCTGTGGTTAAATTCTTATTCTTTCCAGTAGTTGCATAGGTCTTCCATGCACAGACCTGCTATTGACTTCCCTGTTTCCTTGCACAAAGCAGCTATTCACTTCCAGGAAAGTTGGTGGCTCTGTGGAATTGGATAAAAATTTGGCCTACAATGAGTGATTTGAATGAATGAATTTGAAATTGGCAAGAAAATACAAACATATGCCACATTTACTTGGTACATTCATGCTTCAAGAGAACTCAGGTAGCACGCAAATTCTGTATAGAAAGCCACAGATTTTGAGCAGGAACCTACTTCAAAGTCAGCACAAATCTTCTCCATGTACTTTTGTCATAGTCAAAGAAGAAGGCAAAATATTATATTTAATTACTTCTCACTGGATTGTAAGAGGCTGAAAAATCTCTTCTGATAAAGTCATGTACAGAACCTATTCTTTACAATGCTGGTGTCCAACAACAGGACTAACAGTAATGTTTGTTATACGCTAATTTAACATGTGAACTTATTTACCTTTTTTTTTTTGGATACATTGGGTTTTAAGCCACTCTTTAGTGGCTGGATTGATACTGGATGACTTGCAAGTTAAATGTTATCCTTTGCTTTTTGTAGGCAAAATACAACCAAGGTGTAAGGTGCTAACTTGTGAGCTGGTGTGAAGTCGGAGGGAGTATAAACCTTCTATTTTTAGTTGTAGACAGATTTCTTCTCTTGATACTATTGCTCATGCAATTTTCAGTACCAGAGACATTGGGCCTTTTAAAAAGGAAGAGATGTTACATTTTTGACAGCTTCTGTCTTCCACTGACTGAAACAATAAAAATAAACATGAAGCTGTCGGAATGGCCTCTGCATATAATGTCATTTGCATGTGATTTTCTTTGCTTCTCTAGATAATTGAATTTATTCAGGCAATTTATTTTTTAAATGTGTAGTTTCTGTGAATGGAAACATCTTAACTAAAGACAACAGTTTCATTTCGTCTTAATGGAATATATATATATATGTGTATGTATACTTAAGTTAAAACTAAGGGAGTAGAAGAAAAATAATGGAAACACCAAAAAACACTGTAAAAAAATTAATAAGAAATGAAATGTGACTCTTGTAACAAAATATTCTGTCTTTGGGTTTACTCTCTGTCTATGTTGAAGGTCTCTAGGTGCTCAATAAGAGCTATTTAATTATTCTTCCCTATTTGATATTGCTAAGTATAAGGAATAGATATAGCAAAGGACTTTTGTAAGAAGACCCTGTGCCTGTGTCATCTCAGAGCTGGTAAGCATATACTTGGTTGGACCCCATCCTGTGAAGTAGTCTTAATAAATTACAGGCTTATAGAGAATGGCTATTTAAACTGAACTCTATTAGTCAAACAATGTAGCTGTATGACGCAGGTAAAGCTTATATTTTCTTGATGTGGGGAATATAAAGAAAACATGCCTTTATTTTGGATTGGCATTTTGTAGGTTATTGAACACAAAGCCTGAATCACGTAGAGATATCAAAAATATCCAGGTATATTCAGAAGTCAGGAATTCATGTAGAATTGAAGAAAGTACATCTGCCCAAAATCCAAAATTATTTATCTCCTCTCTATATGGCATAGAATTTAGTATGACAAACACAATTTCTATTTTTGTGCAGATACCCTGAGCACTCTTGCCAGAATGATTTTTTAATGGAGCAAATACCATCTCCTCTTATTTACACCTGTGATCACAACTCAATAGAGCACTCACAGCAGTAGGTTTCTGTAGAACTTTTTGGTGTTGATAAATTTTATTTTTGTTTTCCCCTCATTCTAACATCTGTATGACAATAATCGTAGAGGTTAAAAATACAACATCCTGAGAGATCAGTCATTGTAAATAAGGGAAAAATGTGTTCATTTCCAATTTTCTCTTTTATACAGTGCTATCTTTTTAATCATGTGTTAGTCTTACTTCTCAGAATAGTAAATGTCTTTTATACTAACATTTTCATCCTAGAGTTTTCTAATTTTTCAGTTTCTATCTCTGCTTTGCATAGGTGTTCAATGTTATTTCCATGTAAGCATTTTTCTTTCCAAAACATCTTTCATCTTTCAAAATTTAATTATAAATAATGATACACTTTCAAAAATTTACATGGTAAATCCAAGTCACTGAAGGAGATGGTGATACCCACTCATACCTTCCATTTTTAAATATAAGTGAAGGATGCTTGGCCATTGCTCATCTCCCAGAGTGGGTAAGTTCGGAGAGCTCATGCACTGAAACAGATTTAATCATTCACTAAAAATTAATGGTTCATAAATCATCATTCTACAATCTTTATTACTTTACCAGCACCTTGTATTTTGAGGGATATCTACATTTGCATGTTCCACATACAAATGTAAGGACTTTGAGCGATATAAATTCATCATTTGAATACTGAGAGAGATCATAGAGCACCTATTACTTACATTTCCAGGCTCAAAAGTTAGGACTAACACTCAAGTTACAGACTAATTCAGTTATGAGGATTTATTAATTTTTAATTATATCGATTCCATTTTAATAATCATCTCTGTTTGCTAACCATTCTGTTTTTGTCTATACCATAATCATTATTTCAATCTCCCAAGCAAGAAATATGTTTATCTTTGTCTCCTTCATCCTCATTTTCAAGTTTCCGAGTTTCGTCATCACTTGCGTTGAATTGTCTTTAAGATTTAATGGTTATTTTCAATTTTAACAGCTACAATCTAGTGGAACGCTTTTTATCATCACATATGTGGCCTGGTAACAGTTTCCTATTCAGTGAAGATCTTTTTCCCCTATCCAATTCATTCTCCTTATCACCACTAGACTAACCTTCCTAACAACCTACTTTAAGAAAATCACCCAGTATAGGAATGAATATAGTTCTCCACAACCTTTCAGGCCAAATGTAAACAATTTTATTTGACTTTCAAGACTCTTCATAAAATGACCCTCCTATAGTAGTCATTCTTTCTTATTATTCTCCATTTATTTGGGCCAAGCCAATACCTTCTGTGTGTGTGTGTGTGTGTGTGTGTGCGCGCGCACACTATAAAATTTTCTGGATGCTTTTTTTAAGGAAGAATGCTCTATACTTTTTCTTTTCTACCTATATTTTTAGGTTTACACCAAATGAGAATTTCTAAATAAATATTTAAGAAATTAAGTAATGGACTAAGTATGTATTAATTAGGTATTAATAATAAGACCTACGGTCCATTGTGGGTAATTAAACATGTTTCTTACATACAATGTCCTTTCTTTTTAAAATGTTTTCTGCATGTATACTTTGCTGTTATACAATTTAGTATTTGCTATGGTTGTTATCATTACTAATATTTTCTTGTAAATGATAAGATCTGTCCAGAAGGTATTCAGCCATGCAATATGAAAAATGGAGACATTTACTGAAGAAGAAACAAGATACAAAAAGCATTGTACATGGGACAATGATGCCTCAGTCCCCTTCAAAGTATGCAACTTGGGACCTCACACAGTTCTCCCAGTTGCTGTCAGCTGCCCCATCATATTTTTCTGAATCTCACCAATGGTCTGAAATCTCTTCCCTTTCAAAGGTGATTTTAGTTTTGGGAAAAGCCATAAGTTTCAGGGCACCCAATCTGGGCAATAGAGGGACTGAGTCACCTGGATGATTTGATGTTTCACCAACAATCTCTCCACAAGCTATGATGCATGAGCAGGTGCATTGTTGTGATGAAGTTGCTAATCGCCAGTTGCCCATCTCTGCAGCCTTCTCAATCATTTGAATAGTTTCTGTGGAGGAATGTTCAAGCTTAATGCAAAATTTGATGCAGATTCGTTGCTCTACTTGCTCAGTCATTTTGAATGTGATGGCCACACAGTACACATGCTCACTCAATGACCTCTATTGCCCCCACTGACTAATACAGTGAAGTTGTCATTGTTTGCACATGTGCATTCCAGTCCCCTGTCCTTGGCTTCCAGGTGACATTGATGTTGTACAAACTGTTCTCAGTATATTAACAATGGCTGGATTTTTTCTGGACAGACCTTGTCATATACGCATGCTACTCAAATTTAATTTTACACTCTTTGAGGACAGAGAACCAGCCTTATTTTTAAAATATACATTTGAGATCTTTTACAGCACCTGAATCATTTGAGGAAAGCAGTATAACTTAATGATGACCAGCATGGATATTAAAGTTAGATGGTCCTGGGTTCAGTTCCCTAATTTACTATTTCCTACTATTACTTTGGGTAAATTACTCTGAGGAGCTTAATTCCCTCATCTGGATATATGAATAATAGTCTTTAGGAATTTCTCTGAGAATTATAAAAGATTATGTCCATAAAACTTTTAAAGCAGTGCCTTTCAGAACTCCAGGGGTGGTAGCTATACTTTCACTGAAACATTAGTGACTTTAAATAGATTTTGTGTATTTGGTTGGGAAATTCCTAAAGTTTAGTGGTATTTTTTTAAAGTTGTAAGCCCTATAAGACTAGAATAAAGTTTATATATAACATTATTCATAAACCATGTGAAAATAATATTTTCAGAGAACACAATGTTTTGCCTATAGTAGTGCCAGTGTCCCTGATTATGTGTGCTACAAAATGGTCCTTATATGCCTGCTAAAATAGGCTCAGGAAATTATGACTTATGCCATGAATAAATAATTTGGCTAGTTGGGAAATTCTATGAGTATGCAGGCTGCTTAATGTCTTATTACTTTTACAAGGAGAACTGATGCTTGTGCTTCTTATATCTCAAATCATTGCTTAATGCCAATTCCCTTTCAAAGAAAAAGTGCTACTTTTGCTATAAACATAGTACCCTATTGAAAGTTTTAATTAGTATAGAAAAATAGGCCTTTATCATTGTTGTTGTTGTTTTTAATTGGAAAATTGGATTAGTATAATGACATAACAACATTTACTGACATTAGGCTATGAAGTCATTAGCCTGATCTAGTAAGGAGACAAAATGCTGCTCAAGGTTTAATGGAGCATAGAGGATGGAAGCTAGCAAAAGGAGTTAGTACTTAATCTAGCCTTCCTCATATTACCTTTGCTGTTGCTTTGTATTTAGACTGTAAGGAACCTAAGGATTTATTTGCAAGAGAATCTATTGGTGCTAATTTTCTCATGAATAAAACAAAAACCTTGGTATGTCCATCTCACAAGAAGAAGGAAAAATATGAAAGTAGAAATATGGCATAAGTAATTGGTGTCATGTATTTATGAAAAATAATATATTACTCTATATTTTCAGACATTGACTTTAAAAAGTTTTATTTCATAATGAGGAATAATTGAACATTCTTTCTTTGATCATTTCCGTGAGTTATCACTTTGTAGAGAACTATGAAACTGTGAAATTTAAAAATTGACTATGCAACAGAGATAAAAGCACATTAATGTCACATGACATTTTGTGGACTACATTTTTTTCCTAAGAAAGTTTGTGTTAGGTTATCTTTAAAAATGGGTCACCTTAACATATCTAAATTATTCTTTAAAAAAGTGATTCCATGGATGCAGTTTGATTTCAGCAAAAAGAAGTATGAACCTAATTGTTTATGTATTTTCTTTCTTTTTTTTTATGGCAGTGGTGGAGGGGAGGTGTTTGTCTCTTCCTCTCTTTTTCCAGGTAAAGGGCCTGGCTTTTTACTTGATTAAGTTTTATATTTTCTGTATTTTGCTTCTCATTAAATCCTAATGTAATTCTTAGAGCATACTTACTTTAATAAATACTGTATAATCTCTTGTCATTTCCCAGTTACTGTTTTATGAGTTCTATAATTTGTAAGGTAATTATTAAGTAATATACTGTAATCCCTAATTCATATAACTCATTATTTGGTAAACCAACCCACTAATAACGCAATGAGGTAGATAGTAGTAATTGCCCACTTTACAGATGAAGAAACCGAGACAAGAAGATTGATTAACTTGCCCAGGCTCACACAGTTAGTGAATGTGGAATGAGGATTTGAACCAAAGCTATTTGGCTTTAGATTCTCTGTGCTAAACTGAGAACATCATTATGCTGCCTCTCAATTCAATATGGCTTTATTACATGAATGTAAAAGAAAATTGTGTGAATAAAATATTTTCTATTTTTAATAATTATTTTATTACTATCAGATTCTGATGATCAATAATACTATATACTAACACATATGAATTACTTATCATTTATTTTCCCATTTCATAGATGAGGAAACTGAAGTTTGGAGAGTATAGATAACATGTCCAAGGTTATATAATTAACAAGGACAGAGCCTGGATTTGAACTCAAATATCCTCACTCCGGACCCCAGCTTGCTTAACGCTGCTTTATACTGCTTTGCTGACATCATATTCTACTGTAGGGGATCACACTTTAATTCATTTATCACTGAACATTTAGCCAGTTCTCAGCTATAAGAAATGACAGCAGTTAGCTTATTAACTCTACTGATTGTCTACTTTGTATAAGACACTGTACTCACTGCTCTGTGGGGTAAAAAGAAGTCACTACCCAAACAGATCACAATTTGAGAAATTCCTCAAGTTTTTCATGTCTTCCTTCAGACTCAGGGTGAATAAGTATTTAGTCAATTGTATTCACAACCACCGTAAGATTATTCTGGAGGCTTCTTAGGAAAATGACAGGTGGATTATTATGTATAATTAGTGACTAGTTTCAATAAATATTTTTTCTTTATTTCTTAAAATATTATTAGATAATCCATAGTGCTAGTGGTAAATGGGAGTGTTTTGATGTGTAGTCTAATTTTTGTTTAGAAGCATCTTATGGTTGACCTTTGAGCCATTGGGGAAGAGATCATCAAATACCTCAAAGTGTATTTACTAGATGTTTAAACATAAGATAGTGCACACATCATCAGCAGGAAGATAATGAGGCTGTCCCAGCACAACATGTTATTTGTTTTTACACGTTCTATTAGTTAATGTGTTAGAATTCTCTAAATGCCACTTTTGCTTATTAAGTGGTTTGGAGAGCACAGGAAAACATACATTTTATTCTTGAATGTAGCATTTCTGAAATTCTTAGTAAATGTGATTCTGAAAAAAGAACCATTAGACACTTCTGCCCATGTAGCATTTGCCTACAGATAAAAATATTTTCCAAAACTGTGTTTACCATTTGCTCAATCTCTTATCAAATGAGAAAATTTGTCCTTAAATGTCTGTTTCACTCACTGGAATTAAATTAGATGGCAAGTATGATATTGATTTTAAAAAAACAATGGAAACTCTCTTATTGTTTTATATGAATATTATAAATGAGATTAAACCATTAATAAATTTAAACCAAATTTTAATACATTTCTAAAAACAACCTCTTTCTACAATGCAATCTTAACATAAAACTGAGATTCTCTAATCTATACAATTACAAAGACAAGCATAAACATAAACGCATTCAACATGTGCCAACATGGATGTTGAAAAAATTAAGTTGATATCATTTTCCATGTACGTGTGTTGACCATTTTTCCTGCATGTTTGGTAACACTTCTCCCTCTTCCCTACCCTCTGCTTATTCTCCTTCCTGGAATGTATTCCCTATTAGTTCTCCTCTCAAATCCATTAATTCCCATCCTTTTCATGACACCCTTCTTTACCATTGCAGAGTTTAGTCATCTTTTTAACCCTCAATTTTTCCTATACCTACTTCTCAGGGCTCATCAGTGCATCAGTCTTCCCTGAAAAGCTTGTTATATCACACTGCTGGGCCCTGCCATCTGACTTTCTCATTCAACAAACCCACCATTTGAAAATCATTTGTACAAATCACCTGTCCTTTATTGTTGTTTAGTACCATGTGGATGCATTTTAAGAAAGAACACACTTTTAAATGTTTATTTAGTTTTCTGATCAATAATTAAATATGAGCCTGAGCTAACCTTTCATCTCAGTGCTTGGCAAAAAAGAAAATTGCAAAACAACTTAGACTTTTGCTGAATTTTTATCCTATTGCACAGCAAAGGAATCTTTAAAAGATTATTTTTAGGCTTTAAAGACACAGCAAACAGTTTTCACTTTTTTCTGTTTTCACTGTTCAAAATACAGAAAAAAAAATCTTTAAAATATGGGCTAGGAAATGTATTTGAAATATAACAGAACCATTTTGACAAAATAATGATCTTTTACATAACTGGGTGAGGCCCGTACTATTTAGGAAGCTAGAGCTGCCCCAGGAGTAGATTGTGTCCGCATTACGGAGGTAGACGAACTGCTAAAGTTCCTGCAGTATTTTTTTTAAGTTAGAACTGAGCAGAATATAGAATTAGAAATTTCCACAAATCACAGAGCAAAAAAAAAATACTGGTACATATTTGAGTATTTTAGAATTTCTATCCATTTTTATATTGTGATGATTGAATCATTTAATGATGGATGTATAGTACTAATTTTTAGGGAATTTCAATGATTTCACAAAATATTGAAATATATAAAACATAAGGTTTCCTTAAAAACTGACTTTGGTTTCTTATGACTAGCTTGCATGCAATGTAGAACAGGCCAAGCACATCCTAGCCTAGCAACTGATTGTCATAAACCCCAGGGAACTTTAAAAAACATGCATATCCGTAGTTTGCTAGTGCATTCCCTAGCCAGATATGTAAACCACTCATCTAATATCTGGAATCTCAATTAGTTTACCTTGTAGTTGTTTAGGCACTAAGAATTGTTTATCTTATAAATCTCAGTAAGTTTCAAAGTTTTATCAGTAATTTTTGGTTTTCTAACATAGACCGGTTGTGGAAAGCTCTGTCTCTGTAGATGACTATGGAAATTGCCCAGACATAACTCTCTCTGTCAATTTCCCTTTTTTTGAACTGCTGAACTAAGCACACAGTAGGCATATTTTTAAGGCAAAATTTTAGAAAAGATTTTAAGTTGAATAGCTTTAACACCAGTCTTAATTACAAATATAAGAGACACCCTTCAGAGATCTGCCTGTAGGTGCTGATTTTGCTTTATAGGTCTTGGGAACTGACCATGTCCTGTTCCTAGAGTATTGAATTTGACCATATTAACCAAAGAAAGACTCTTAGCATTCTTTATCAAGCATTTCAGGTGTTGGCTTTTGCTTTAGAATATCTTTTATATGTTTACATCCTGTTTTCAGGAAAATTTATATTTGAAAAGGAACTGGTATGACTTGTGAAAATCATAACTTTCATTTATAAAAGTGAGCAATTTGCTCTGCCTTCCATTTCAAATGTGTATGTATTATCACAAGGTTATTGCTGAGTAAGAAGACAATTGTCATTAATAAAGTAATTTTTCTTCAATGTGTTTATTATTCTTTTAGTTAAAATGTTGATCTCTTTCTAAATGCTTACCTTGAGAACAGCAAAAAAATTTAAGTTATTGAAATATATACCTTTAACAAAGTTTATCTGAATAAAACATCAATACTTTCAGTAGTTTAAGGCTCTTTTGCAAACACTTAGTCACTTAAAAATTGTCTAATTTGTTTTTACTAATGGATTTATAGGACTTTTCCGTGAAGATATACACTTAGGTCAGAGCTTCTTTTCCTGTAATCCATGGTTTTTAAGAATTTCTAAGAGACTTCATGGAGGAAGTTTATAATTGAAACTACAAGAGTAGAAAATCAACTTTCTAAAACTGTGAACTTGTGTGTGCAAATACATGAGTGTGTGTTTGTTGTATGCATGTGCATGCGGGTGTGGGAGAGCATCTATAGCTATCATCGAGCATCTATAACCCTAAAGGAGTAAGCATTACTGGTGTAGGGTATCATGTGGAACTCTTATGAAAAAAATCACCTTAACCAAGAAAACTTTAAATATAATTAAAACTTAGTCAAACTAATTTTGACTAAGTAGGTTACAAGTAACAGTATTTTGCTTAAAAACAAACACTTGTAATAACATATTTCCCCATTTTTAAAGAGCTTAAGGAATAAGCAAATAATACAGGTTTTTATTTGAGATGTAACTGATATATAACATTATATGAATTTTACATATACAACATAATGAACTGCTATTTGTCTAGACAGTGAAACGATCACTGTAATAAGTTCAGTTAACATCTATCACTGCACATAGTTATGATTTTTTTCTTGTGATGAAAATTTTTATGCATTCTCATCATTTCTTTAAGAATTGGATATGTAGGACCAAAAACCTTTCATGTTCATACTTAGACACTTCAAATATGTATAACAGAATTTTTAACCATAGTCACTGTTGTGTACCTTATGTCCCTGGAACTTATTTATTTTATAGGTGGAATTTTGTAACTACACTCATTTCAACCAAATAATATAGGTTTTAAATATTTTTCAAACCGCCTTGTCCTGGTGATATTTACAAGAGAAGTACATTACTAGAAGAAGAATGTGACAATATCAAAATTTGTTTATTACCAAAAGACTTTCTCCATGTATTTGTTTTTCATTTTATGCAATTTCAAAAATCAATGAACTTGTATTAATGAAAAACTAGTTTAATATAATCCCAGTCTTCTGTACTGTTTTAATTTTAAGTTCAAAACTTTATTATACTAGAAAGGATGCTAGAAATGCCCTCACATTTTTAAAAAATAGATTAAAAGATCATAAGCTACTGGACACCTTTTTTTTTTTAATTAGCCACTTGAGGGTCAATACTGTGTGTTTAGTTTAAATAATTATTTAACCCTTAAGCTTTATCTTTTTTAATATGACATAAAGCAGTGGACATTTGAACCTAGAGAGCTTTATAAATCTATAATATATTTGGATTAAATAATTTCAGTGCATTTATATCATTTCTTTTCTATAAGAATTGAACAGGTAGGAGCGAAACCTCTAATTTGCATACTTAAGAAGAAGACAGCATATCTTGTTCACTGACAGCATTGATAAATGCAAATTTAGTTTGGTGTTTTGTTTCTATTTTAAGAGAGAGGTGGTAGTACTGTGGTTCAGAACCAGAGTTCTGAAGCCAAACAGGTAGAGGCTGACGATACACTCGACTATTTATTATTCATACAATTGCAGGAATTTATTTAGTCTATGTGCCTCAGTTTCTCCAGCTATGAAGTGCAATCATAATTAGACTTCCTGTGAGACTTAACCTAGTAAATGCATGCAAGGCACTTTAAATATTGCCTGACACAAAATAAATATTAAATAAATACTATGATTCTTAGCAATTATAGTCTGGTAAGATTGACTATTAAATGTAATGTTTTTACTACCCTGAATGAATTTAATTTCAGTTGACAGGGCCAAAAGCAAGCACGATAATGAGTTTCTTGTGGCCAGAAATCAAAGATGAATGTCATTTGGACAATAAAAGGAATATATATGTGTGGCTGAGTCACATATAACCTCTTTTTTGAAATGAATTCATTCTTTTTAATCACCATATTATTTAAACAAAAATTTGGATATTAAGGTTGAAATATTATTTCTCTCGAAGTGTTCATAGCAAAGTGCTATCTTTAGAATTAATGAACAATAATGCATTTTTAAAAAAGACATTTTGCCCTGGCCGGTGGGGCTCAGTTGGTTAGGCATCATCCCACAAACCAAAAGATTGCAGGATAGATTCCAGGTCAGGACAAAGGCCTAGGTTGTGGGTTTGGCCCCCACCAGAGAAAGCGCAAGTGGCAACTGATCGATGTTTCTCTCTCACATTGATGTTTCTCACCCTCTCTTTCTCCTCTCTTTCTCTCTCTCTGGAATCAATTTATACAATGAAAAATGAAGAGATTTTAACGAGGATAGATTCTTTAGGCAGATCCTTTCCTCTGTCTCATGGCTACAAAGGTGACAAAGAGAACAAAATTAAGTACAAAACCTCTCTCAAGTATAACAAAAGATTATCAACCTCATTCTAAAAGTTTACAATTCTTTTTTTAATCAGCAAATGTTAGAAGTCATATGTCACAATCCTGAGACCTGTTTGGCAAAATGCCGAGGCTTGTCCTTAGGGTTCCTTAGAGTTCGTGAAACTTGATTAAGAATCTATTGCTAGTCTGTACCACTAACGTCATTGTTAGTATACTCTCCACGTGGTCATCTGACAGAAAAGTGAAGAGGAACATGCAGCCATTATTTCAGGCATGGCAAATGCAATCCCAGGGAAGAAACTGAAAAAAATGCAGGACTTCCTTGACTGAAGACAGTGCCAGCTCCTTAACAAGCTATTCACCATGCACATGAACAATGGAGTCCCACACTGAAACATGTTAACTACATAAAACTCTTAAAGGGATTAACAGTGACAGAGGCTAAAATGTAATCAAACAGGTGAAATAGCGATAAGATAACTATTCCTCCCTGAAATAGCAGTAACACTTCGTTTATTTTTATACTGTGTGGTGAGTGAGTTTAGAGTGCTTGTGAAATATATTATACTCTTTAAAATATGCCCTTTCCCCTTGCAAGGCGTAGAACATTAGAGACATGCAAAGTGAGAAGTTATTGTATTTCACATTAATTTGAAGTATTTTCTGATATATTAGTGGACTTAATTGTGTATGGTTTGGGTGTCATTCTCTCTACTGGTGATGCTCTGGAAAGATGTTTGTGCTTTTTAATTAGGACAAGTGAAGTTCAGCTGCCAAGTTCTTGTGTGTAAACTTTGTCATCAGATAATGTGAAAACAGAGACTAATACAGAAATGTTTAAAGCGAAGCTAAAACTGGGGTGTTTCTGCCTCTGACCTTGGAAATAAATGAAAAGAAAGATATGGGAAAAATGAATATAGAGGTTTTTCTATGTCTGGTATGCACATTAAACTGAGCTAATGTGTTTTATGGGCCATTCATAAAAAACATTCCTTAGTTTACTGAATGAATTTGTGATCGCTCTGTGTGTGTATTTATGCATTTGCTTGTATTTATGTGTAGGTTTTAAATATATAATTCCAGAAATGTACCTTCACTTAGCCTGCAGGTGCTCGTAATTATTACATTATGTATATTGATTTCTAAATTCAAGTACATTATAAGCTCAGGTCTGTCCGTAAAAGTATTGTCTATACAATACTCATTCAGAGGCATATTCTGTAATGTCTATAAGAAATGGAAATCATTTTTGGGTTTGGAATTATAATTTCAAAAATTCTGTTAGCATGCATTTTTTTACTTCTGCTTTCTGCACATTTTCTTGGCCCCATCCAGCAAACTGATGTTTGCACCATAGCTAACATCCTTGTACTCGTTAATATCCATTAACAACAAAAAAAAATCATATGAACATATTATGATGATCATAATACATTTTTGTGCAGGCATTCCTTTTGAAATTCACTTTTGAAACAATTAGAATGACAGATTTATCGAGTATTTTTTGGATATTTTAAGCTAGTCAAAGTGTTAATATTAGACTTAAAATGTTAGATATCAAATCAATATGATTTGTCACTTTTCTAGGGTCAACATATTCTATTAGCATGTCTTAAGTAGATAGAGAAGAAATGTGTAGACAGATATAATCTATTATTCTGAATGTTAAATATTCATGTACTCAAATATATTTTAATGGAAACTTTTAATAATGTAGAATTAAGAAATATACTTAGGGGAAAGCTAACTTCCTCAAAGACCTTAAGATACAGAGTTACTTTTAAGAACGCTGTGCTTTGTTCGAAGTCAAAGTTTTATGGAAGTAAGTAAAAGATCATGAAAACAAAGAAAACCTTTAAATAAGATAATTATTCTTTCATCATTCCAATATCATTCTTCTTGACACTGTCTGAAAAATCAATTTAGTGCTTTTTATACAACATATACCCCAAATATGATACAGATTGGCAGAGCTGTGTTAGAAATTGTGGAGAAAATAATGAAAAAAGGAACACTCCCAATATGTTTAAATTTTAGAGTTATAGAATAAATCATTTTATACAAGAGCACAATTATAAATAAGTAAACAATGCTAAAAACTTTATTTGTATGGCAAGTAAGACTAAAAGTACAAAAATAGCAGAGTATTGACAGAAACAGTGCTTGAGGTAATAAATGCAATTGGAAATATCTTCAGCATAAGCAGAAATAAATTTGCAATATTCCTGTCTGATGTCAAAATAACCTGTGAGGTTGACGCTTTCTTTGAAAAATAAGAGGGAGGTGGATAACCAAAAGAGGGCCCTGTTTTAAGAGTGCCATCAAGAAGAGGTAGCTACCTAAAATGAAAATAAAGGATTTTATATATATAATGTTATTTGCTTAAGATTTACAATGTCATGAAGAAGTTGAATTGATAGAGGTAATTGCTACATTTAATGTTCACAGGAAAATCTAAGACTTGCAAACAAAAGTAGAAACATAAATAAATCTAATTGATAATATATAGGCTTTGTATAAAGCTATATTACCATTCATACTCAGTCCAAGGGACGGTATCTTCATATTTTTATTACTGTGATAAATTAGTCTTTGATTCAGGTGCTAGCCTATAAAGTTAATGTATTCTTTTTGGAGTTCCTTTCCTCCTTTACCTCTTGCAGAGTGACATTTCACTTTTTAATATTTCAAGCCACGTAACGATTAAAAAAAAAAAAAATCTTACCAGATTTTAAACACAATTTTTTTCCCTTGCTTTCTCTTTCAGGAAGTTGATGGCAATAAAGTTATGTCTTCATTTGCCCCACACAACTCATCTACCTCACCTCAGAAGGCAGAAGAAGGTGGGCGACAGAGTGGCGAGTCCTTGTCTAGTACAGCCCTGGGAACTCCTGAACGGCGCAAAGGCAGCTTAGCTGATGTTGTGGACACCTTGAAGCAGAGAAAAATGGAGGAGCTCATCAAAAACGAGCCAGAAGGTAAAGGCTGGAAAAGAAAGTTGTTGCCATCTCCTTATTTTAATAGTTTCATTATAACCTCTAGTTCTGTTTTTTACTAATCCTCTCTGAATTAAATTGGACAAAATAGAAACTTAATGCTATGAAAATGGGTACTATTTAAATGTGGCTGTTGTACTTTTTATTTTAATCACCACGTTCTGCTGTGATACCTTATTTTCACACATGAGTAAGTTGCGGTTGAGTAGAAGAAAGGCTTAGGAATAGAATGCGACTTATAAAGTGCCTATGACAGGTGAATGGAAAGGAGTTTTAGCCAGGAGGGGCTTCCCAGCTAATAGGAAGGAAAAAGCACTTTGTAAGTGGAATGGCTTCCTCTGTGTTCTCAAGGTGCTATTACAAACGTAGCTCAATTTGGCGCAAACGTTGAGTACTTTGTCCAGTAAGCAACACAATGGATATGCATCCATTTCCCTTGTACCCCCTGTGGTCAAGGAGTCTTGAATTGTAAAACAGAATGGATAGTGAATTGCCTATGAGAGTATGCAGGTGAGCCCAATAATTATTATTTATTAAATGTGTTGTATTGCTTCACATTTGTTAATTGAAACACTAATTCAATGTTAAATTGCAGTTGCTAATAAAAATGTTTCATTGTTTTTAAAAAAAAGAATAGAATGTGGCAGCAGAGCCCAAGAGGCCATTTTATAACTTTGTTTCATTTTATAACCTTTATATATTAATGTACCTCATACCACCTTGATAGCTAGGACTGTTTTTTGTATGGTCCACAATTAATATGTCTAGGCCTATTACGCATTTGAAAAGTAGGGATTCTCTAACTCTGTTGGCTATCCTGGGCTTTGCATTTGTTCAACTTACAGGGTGCCTTGCTTTTAAGAGTCTATCTTTTAAATCTCTTTAATAGTTACTGATAGCAGTCTTCAGGTGATAAGCACATGGACTGATCTTAAAATTAAAGCAAACAAACTAATAAAACAGCAGATGCAAGCTGGATAATTTGTGTATAACTGACAGTCATCCTTTCTGTTACAGATGTTTTCTAAATCATATTCAAACGTGTGTCCATCGAAAGCATGGATACCATATTGCACGAAAGAGCATGCCTCCTATTTCAGAGTCAGATGGAAAATGAAAGCACACAAACAAAAATAGGGACATAACAAGACATAATTTATACCAAAAATGTACTGCATTTATACTGTGTAGTACTCAGGTTCATTTTTATTCTGTTATTAGGAAACTGGTAAATTTTAAGTGTGTCTGGTGCAAAATATATGTTAACCAGTATATTTGGGAGTCCTGTGGTAATTAAAATTTCCGGTCCCTATCAGATGCATAGTTGGAACATGGATTTTAGTTAAAATTTATGGGGTTCACATCATCTTACAATTGGAAGGAATTTTAGAGATAATCTAGTTAGTTAAAAACTTTTTGGCTCCTATCTGCATGGAGTTAAAAATGAGATGTGGGGGAGAATGCAGGTGACTTTTTTTAAATGTTCAGGATTTTTTCCTTGATATTATAAATACTTGTCTTACTATAAGAATTGTTTAAACAACAGAAATATTGAAGATAATTTAAAAATTGCTCAAAATAGTAGCTTTTCCATACTGCTTCTCTTAACCTTATGATATATTTCTTTATCTTTTTTCCATTTTCTATTCATTTTACATGATTAACTTTCTATATTTTAACTTATTTTTCTTCTTTTATGCCATGGTACATTATTATTAACTAAAGCCCATAGTTTATTCACATATCTTTGTTTTCACCAAGTGTGCTTTTTTCCGTTCTAGGATGCCTTCAAAGGTAACTCATTACATTTCAGTGGCATACCTCCTTGGGCTTGTTTTTGGCTGTCACAGTTTCTCCCACTGTTCTTGTTGTTGATGACCTGAAAAGTTCTGATGACTATATTTCAGATGTATTGTACAATGCACCTCTGTTGGAATTGGCCTGGTGATGTTTCTCTTAATTAAATTGGGGTTTAGGGTTTGGGGAGGAAGATCGTAGAAGTAAAGTACTATTAAAAAGTACATCATATCAAGGGTAAATACTGTCTACATGATTTGTAAATGTTGATGATGACCTTGATAAACTGACTGATGTAGTGTTGGTCAGGTTTCTCCACTGTAAAGCCTCCCTGTCCCCTTTCCATAATACTCTGTGGAAGGAAGGTGCTATGTGCAACCCACGTTTAAGGAGCAGGGAGCTCTGCTGCTCCTCCTCAGAAGGGAGTATCTGCATGATTTATTTAGAATCCTTCTCCATAGGAGTTTTGTCTCTTCTCCACCATTTATTAGTTTCATTCAATTATTCATTTATATAACTATGGACTTGTGGAGGTTTATTTTATATTTTGAGTTATAATGTAATTCTATTTTATTTTATTGCTCAAATTGTTCAGCTTTGGCCATTTAAAGCACTTTTCATTGACTTCTATGTCACTTTGACATAACAGCTGGTTGTGGGTATTTTTTTTGTTATTGTTGCATTTCTTCACTTGCTGGCACTATAAGGTACTATCAGTTCATCTTGTGTATTACTTTTCCTAGGTCTATAGTTTTTCATGTAATATATTTATCTCATGTTGATAGAAGGATAATACTAACTTCACAGAATGAGTAATTAGGTGTTGTTCCTCTCATATGTACACTTTTAATTTTTGTTTGAGATGTGTTCCTGGTCCAAGATTAAGGCTTAAAAAGAACCTGTAATTCTGTGGAATGCATTTTATTACAAAGTAGTTTTGAGGAGTTTGTCTTTAGATGATGTCCTGCAAGACATTTGATATATAACCTTGGTATTTCCCCAGTGTGTCATGTTGACTTCTTTTCTAGTGGATGTGCAGATTCTTAATTTGGCAGTTTATGACATGGCAAAGCCAAATGAATCATTCATAATAAGAAAGAGGGCAGGAGACAATGCCTCCCAATTTACTTAGTAGAAGATATTCAGAAGTACTGGGAATTAGGAGAAAAAAATAATATCCAGTAATAGCTAGCAACAGGGAAAAGAAGAGAGATAGAGCATTCACAGAAGGAAGAAATGACACAAAGAAACATCACTATTGCATGTAGACATTAGACTGTTTTCATTATTGTATTTCACACAACTTTTTTGGTACTTTTCCCCCATCAGTTATAATACAAGCTCAGCTCAAGAGTGACTTGTTATTGAATAATATAAAGCTGTTGAGAAAACACAGATATATCTTTATGGAAAACTAAAATATAAATTGGACATGACAAGAATCTAAGCCTGAGTTTCAGAAAGATAATTTTATTATAAGTACAGAACCACAAGATACATTTTATATGTACACAAGATTCTTAGATGTGCAGTGAATACACAAAATGTACCATGAATAGACTCGCTATTATTAATAAAGATATTTACCATGGCAAGAATTTTTAATAACTGTGACAACTGGGAGATTTATCAAGGAGCAACTTATATATTTAAGTAAAGTGATGATCTTAATCATCAAAAAAAAAAAGCTACTCCAGCCAAATATCTCAGCTGGTAAGAGGGTTGTCCTGATTTGCCAGGGTTACATGTTCAATCCCTGGTCAGGGCACATACAAGAAGCAGCCAATGAACACATGTATAAGAGCAACAACAAATCTCTCTCTCCACCCCTCTGCACCTCTCTTCTTTTTCTCTTTCTCCCTCCCTCCCACTCAATTTCCTTCTTCTCTCTTTCAAACCAACAAATAAAAAAATTTAAATAATAGGAAAGCCGAAACTTGTTTTATAGCAAAGTTATAGGAAGTTGAAGGAACTTTCCAATATTTTTTATTTACTTGTTTTACTGCAAAGAGAGAAAAACTGGGAACTTTATATAGGAAGATGTGTAAAATTTTCCACAGCAAGTAGAGAGTTGCACTGGCTTTAAAGAGACCACTAGTCAAGGTGCATGTTTGCCCATGAGAAAGGACACCTGACATTAATCAAGCATCGGTACAGCAACCTTGTATACAAGCAAAAACAAACAATCTGCAGCTCTGTGAGGCACTATAGCATCAAAAGAAAAAAAATACTTAGGAATAAATTTAATAAAAGAACAGCAAAATGTATACAAGAAAAACTACAAAATGTTATAGCTCCTTGATGAAAGCAACAATGTGGGAACAAGGAAAGCAGAGAGATAGAGTGAATGAAACTAAATGTTAAGCCCACAAATATATGCCACAGAAAAACCTTTTCTTCCCTCAAGCTATTTTTTCCATTGTTTTTCAAAGGCCATTAAAATGAACAGCAGGTTGTGATGAAAATTTCATTAAGTCATTAAATCCCAGCTAAATCATTATGAGGGTGCCATATTCATGCCTTTGCTTCCTCTCATTCAGTGGGGAAAGCAGATTTCAATAGAAAGTCCATATTATTTCCAACCTTATCCTTGCCAACAGTAAACTAAGAGAAATTCAGAAGTTACAGGAGAATGTGTGTCATACAAAAGGAGGCCACTGAGGTGAAATGGTCAGAAAGAAAATTAGATTTGCAAATGGGTTGAAAAAAATGGCTCTCTTATTCCAGCAAGCTTATTCTTTCAAGCAATTAATTAAATATATTTTAAAAGTTATAAGTAGGAGGAATACATATAGAGGTATTTTTGTTTGTGTCTTTTTCTCCATCAAAATTTTTGCCTGGCATGACTCAAAATGGTCTGCTGCTAAAGATT
Organism: Pteronotus mesoamericanus; assembly: GCF_021234165.1. NCBI lineage: Eukaryota > Metazoa > Chordata > Mammalia > Chiroptera > Mormoopidae > Pteronotus > Pteronotus mesoamericanus. The sequence goes on from NW_026555310.1 coordinate 20,588,783, forward strand.
ATCTGTTCTGTGTCACATAATTGCCATGGAACATGCCAAAGTCCATAGTAAATTCAAAGTTCAAAATTTCTGGCTGACATAATATAGCTATATTATATTTGGTAGTAACTAGGCTATACCAGTCGACTTTTAACTCTTAGACCTAACAGTTAAGAGTAACACTGGGTTTTATTAATATGTGACACAGAATTCCTATATAAAATACTGAATAAATAATTATGTATTGGGGGAAAATGGTAGCATATATTCAGTGCATATCTTATTTCAACTGTAGTGTGAAGTAATATATATGAAACACTGTATTTAATCTTTACATAAACCTTAGAACCAGGGCTACTATGTGTGGCTATTCCAATTTCAGGAAGTGCCATACACAGGAACTAAATAATCTGATTCTTATTATCTCCATTTTCAGATGAAGAAAGTAATGATTAAATATGTCACAGGGTGACTGTCAGGGTCATTATTCAAAATGAAGTCAGCCTTAAACTAGAATCCATGCCCTTAATCTCTAGTTATATTATTTTTTCCAATTAGGAATTTTGCCAGTAATAGTTTAATGTTATTCTTTGGCACCTGTGTGCCTAAATTCATTTGAAATAATGAATAATAAAGTAGTATTCAATAATATTCTGCTAAAGTAAATTTCTTATGCCTGAATGGTGACCAAATTTCCAGAAAGTTTTAAAAATCATCTCAACTTAAACAGTTGTAATTTAAAGTATTCAAGAAAAAGAAGCAAAAAATGAAACAAACAAAAAACTTAGAATATATGTTAATAAAAACTTGTTTTAGAAAAATGGGAGCAAATTAGCTGTGGAATAGTAGAAATTTGGATTTGAAATGAAATGTAGATACATTTTAGGACTGTGTCCTCAATTTTGAGACTGAGGCAGAGATGCACTTGAAGTCACACAGCAAGTTGGTGTAAAAGCCAGAATGAGAATCCAGTTCACATCCTACAGGCCCAGGTACCTTATCCTTCTTTTTCCCCCTGTTCTGTTACACCATGCATTTTTGATATTAGCATTTCCTTGATTTTTTAGAAATAATGTAATAACCTCCTTTTATTCTTAAAGTTTTTCATTGTTCACTGAATTTAAACAAATCTAAGACAACCAGATATCTTAATTTAGCTAATAAAACCAAACTAGATAGGTATCTGCAAATATCCTGTGTTCTCAAGTTCCAGAAAGCTAACGATGGTTTCTAAAAATAAATCAGCATTTAAAGTTAGGTTTGGATTCAGACTTTAACTTGATTGTCATTCAGAATCAGGTTCATTAATTGTGCAGGTGAAAATAATTTTTACCTTGATGAGAACTTTCAATATCTCAATTAAAAGAGAATCCTTTTAGATGCAAATATTACAACAGGCATCTTATTTTATTTTTTATATTAACATTTATATTACCTTTAATAACTGTTTGGAATTGCTATTCCAAAGCATAGACAACATCTACATTTCTTCCTCCTAAAAACACTACAAACTCACCTTTTCTTAATCCTATCTCCTGTATCTGTAATTCTATTCCTCATCTATCCAAGTGCCTTAATCTATGTCTAATTGCTAGAAAGTTATTTACACTCCCTGCACTAATTTTTTCTTCTTTTAAAGAACTGTTACTTGTCTCCATTGTTACCCTCTCTTTACTGTAATATAACTGTTCATTTATTTGTCAGTTTCTGAACGTATATTAAACTCCTTAAGGGTGTAAATAGTGCACACACTATTAAAACCATTTGTTGAGATGGTTCAACTATTTCTGCACTGCCCCCTTGCTGTTGTGGGGAAAGGAGTGAGAGAGCTTAACAAGTACATGACTCTTCTGCCAAATGTTATGTGAGCTACCTCTTTTAATCCCCCAAAACTCTGGAGTTGGTTTTACTTCTTATTATAAATTAAAATTGAGGATCAGGAACTTGCTGATATTCTTGTTACATGGAGGAACTAGAATTAGACCAAAATTGTTAGCCTCCACAAAACTACTTGGCATAACACAAGAGAATATATAATCTGACCCAACCTTTTTTATTTTCCCTTAACCTTATTTTTTCCACCACATTTTAAGGTACATGCCCTCATGATATCTTATCAAACTGCATGCAGTTCTATCAACTATCTGTATGTTTAATATTACTCTGCCTTTCCATATGCTGTCCCCTCTGCGTTAAATGTCACTTCCTTTCTTATCTACCTAGTGAATTTGTATGCATCTTTTATCAGTCAACACCTTCTCTGAACACCTTTGTCAGAATTTTGCTTACATGGACTCATCTCTGTTAGTTCTGACCACATTACCACCAATGTTTATTTACTTTGGTTTTCCACAGTAGTATGTGAATGTTGAAATGAAGAGTTCTAGTGCCTCCCTGCTTCCTTTTAATGGGCTTGGCACATAATAGGTGATTGTGTTAATAGCAGATGAAAGTCAACCCTTTAACTGACATTTTATTGCCAATCACTGCTCTAAAAATTGACTATATTTCATTTGTCTACTTCTGATTTTACTGTCCTCTATTCTTCATGTCCTACTCAAACTCTTCCTTAATCTCCCAACCTATTTCATTCATCCTGTCTTCTCTAATCTTCATCTTACCATATGCATGCCCTTATCATTATTGAAACTTTGAGATCATTACTTTCAATTTTTTCTGTGACTTGGAGTTTAGAGTATAGTTGTAGCTCACAAAACTAGATATTGTAATCCAGGATACAAAACTAAAATACCCACATAATGAAAGCTTACATTCATACTAATCTTTTAAATAATTCTAATAATGAACATTTCTCTAATAAAACTTACTGGCATTACCTATGAATTTGTGGCCATAGAAAATAATTCTTGTCCAGTGAATTGGATTGGTCTATGAACACTTTTCCAAAATTCAAAGTTGTAACTGGTCTTTAATCTTGTTTCAACATAAGGGAGACAGTTCCTTTTTTGTAGGTATACAGAGCTGGCGTGGGAGAGAAGGTTCTTTTTTCTTATGAAGGGTTCAAGGTGGGGACAGTTTACAATTGGATCTTCCAGTCCACAATGCCTATCCCCACCAACATTTGCACAATTTATCTTAGGGGGATTATGGTAAAAGAAAAGCAACTGGCTCCTTTCAACACATTGCTTCTTCTGCAGTCTTCCAAGGACTCTAGTATGTTAACTCAAGGGTACTTTCCAATTCCAAAGTCCTAAGTTCCTTCAGTGGACATAGTATGAAAAATGGTGACAATATATGTTTTTTGTGCATTTTTGAGACATAGTCCACAATTCTTATCTGACATTCAAATCAACCCGTGATGACGAAGAGTAACTACACTGTGAGTCAATGTTTGGATTTTAGTCTTGATTCTGCCACTAATTACTATGTGATTGTGGTATAACATCTATATAGATTAGTCTCTAATCAATTTTGAGGCAATGATATAAGTATTTAACAATATTTGGGAATGCCATTTTATCTATTTTGCAACATTTTTCAGAAATGCAGATTTTAATTTTAAATAAGGACCTCTACATAAAACTTGAACACTAACCTTATAATTTGCAGTTAAAAAATATTATATTTACTTACCTTTAAGTTGTTATAATAATCATATTATTGTAATGAATATCTGCCCTCAATTGTTAATGCTAACTGCCCTCCTTTCATCAAAGGATTTTGAAGAAAACAAATGAGGTAATGCATGTTAAAGTGCTTTATAAATTATAACCAAGTTGGAATTGGACCAGTTATTGTCATTATCACATCTTGGCTGGTTGGAAACATTGTTATTTTAGGCGTGATGGAAACATTATATAGTTTCCAGTGCTGCTTTCCCAGGATGCTTTTATGTACTGAAAAATTCTGATTCAGACCTTCACAATCTAGAAATTTAAGACATGTAGTCAACAACAAAAACAATAGTGCACCCGACATTCTTAAAAATCCTGGGATAGGTAGTTGCTTTGAAGTTTATTTATATAAATTTCCTTAAATAAAATATGGGTAAGCTAGTTTCTTCCTTAAGAATTAATTTTCAAAAAGAAAGAAAATTTCATCATAATTGATATAGGTGAAATACAAAATTGTAACCAATGTGAAACTAGGAGAGGCTTTTAACATTGGGTATGGATATGCTATAATCTTTTTCCTACACTAATGTGAACATGTACTAAAGACAAATATAAGTGAGGTAATTGAGGTCTCCCTTAACTAAAAGTTTTATAATTTTTCTAACATTGTAGCTTTTTCTTATGTGTTCTTTTATTACCTCCCTCCCCAATTTGATTTTTTTCTTACTATTATTCTTGTGTATATGTGTACATGTGATCCTCCTTTCAGATCCCACATATGCCTGCCTTTCACTTAGCACCTGTATCTGTCAGTGTTCTTTCTTCTTAGACTGTGACACCCACACCTCCCAAATCCTTGTGCCGTGATGAATGCACTCCATGTGTGAGAAGCTGCATTTATGTGAGAAATTTGGTTTCTACTCAAACTAGACTTTATCATTGTTTACACAACAGGAACTTTTTTTCTGAACTGCAGAATCTTTGCTCTCAATTTTATAAGACCCCAAAGGTGTAATCTATTAGCAAAGTAACCGAATGTTACTCTACATGAAACAATCCATTACCTCACAAAATACTTAGCTCTCTTCTTATGAGAAGTAAAAAATGGAATGAGTTGGAAAAGTATATTTTGTGGCACACCTCAAGCCATCACCCTCAGCATCATCTATAGAGCTATCATTGGATGAAGGAAATTCTAGGATTCTCATTTATATTCATTCTCTCTCTCCCCCCCCCCCCCCCACAAAAGGGAAGATTGATGTTTTAGGTAGAAAAACATAAGTGGGTATCACTTTGACATTGTATAGTTCAATGCAAAATAGCAGTGGTAAATATAAAAAAAGACTTCCACTTAACCCCATTTTAACCATTTTTAGGGATGAATTGGACAGTTTTTAAGCTTATAACTAGTAGTTTATGAAACAGAAATATATTAATTGTTGCTTATGAGTTATCCTCTTTTTAAACCTAAAAATATGTATTTTTATTGTGTAGCATATCTCTTTGATGTTTGAGTAGGTCACAGCTACTGAAAATAATTCAGTTTAGTTGATTGCACCTTCTATGTTACTTCACTTGTACTTTTCCCCCCAGATATAATTATGTGTTAATGGCCTTTCAATTTTTACTACAAATGTGTTGACATATAGAACCATTAGATCCTCTAATGGATATAAAGCTTTTCCCCCTTGTATTAAGACTTATTTTAGGGGTCTTAAAAGAGATGATATAAGCAATATATTTTCATCTGTGGTGTGCTGCAGCATTATATGTAATTCTTCTGTGGAAAAGACAGGCCCCTGGTGCATGATACTTGGCCTTGTGAACATCCCTGCAGGCATTGCATGTTTGATGTTTGAGTTTACATTATAAATCACAATGCCTGTTCCTTTAATTTAAATGTCTGTAGTTGAGCAGCCCTTTAAAAATTAAATTGAACCATATTGCATTAAAAGACAAGTTGAAATAAAAATTCAAAATTACCTCCTAATTTTACCAACTTTTTAATTAGTGTTTTTTTTTTAAACAGGGAATTATGGAGATTGGCTTTCCTAAATTCAAAAATCCCAAAGCATTCCATTAAATTAAGAATATTGAAATTCGCTTTGAAATTCACTCTTATTTTAAAACCTCATTTGATGAGGTGGGAAAAATAAAAAGTGAATGGATCAGGGGAAAAGCCTAAAGATACTTTAATTGGCAGAGGTTGGAGTTGCTTTGTTTAGTTACTCACTGTCCTTTTGACATGTTGAAGAGGCTTTGTAAGTGCTGTTCCACTGAAGGACAAACAAGGGTACTTTTCAATTGAGGCCTTTTAAGTTTTGTTCCTCACACTCCCGCTGCTGTAGGAGGCTACTCCTCATGCATTGTGGCTACGTGTTCATCTCTGCAGTCTGTCACTGAAAAATTCTCTTCTTGTTGAGCAAGCTGGAGTCTAACCTCCAGGCACCCTTCTCAAAGGCACCACTGTATGGAAATTGAAACTCATAAAATGATGAGAAAGAGAAGAGTTTATTTTTTAAGATCAGGACAAGAAGACACCCTCAAATGCTGTACAGCCTGTTTCTTCAGGAGTAAGTGTTTTAACTTTAGCATGCAGTAAGCTGAATTGAAAGCCTTGTAATTTTTCAAAACTAAAGTGAAACTTGTCCCCTGTCATCTCCTTTTCAAGTGGCGTCTATCAAAGCAGTTTATCTTGGTATTGTTGACTTCATTAAGTGTTATAGAGAATTAATTTATATTTTTTGAAAGGTCTTTCTACTTGGATTATAAAGGCTCAGGGATAGCCTCTGGTTATCTACCAGGAGTAGGTCCCTCGGCTAAGATCTAAAGTTGTCTGTACAGGAACCCCATTTGGCCCAAGAAAGCTTCTATTTTTCTTTTTAAGTAGAACTTGTACTTTTGTTAATAAAATATAATCATATTTTAGATTATGTCCTTAATTTTTATCCTTCTATGGACAACATTCAAGTCAACCTTCTTTTTTAAAGATGTCTACTTGTCTGTTAATATAAGGAGAGTTCTATTTCATTCCTGCTCATATATGACTTTGGCTACTATAACAGTTGTAGATATCATTACAACTATCTCTTTTCCCAAATGTTCCTAACATTTTTTAAACCTTTCGATAAGTAAGGTACCCCTGTTTTTCTTGCTCTTAACTAAAACTATCAGGGCCAGACTTTTAGTTATAACACAAGATCACTTCAAAAAGGCCCACTGACCCAGGCTGTATATTAGAAATAAACATTAGGGGAATATGCCAGCCCTTCTTGTTCCTTATGTGCCTCAGTCTTTGGATATATCATTTATTCAAAAGTGAAGAGCCAGCCACCTGTTTCTGAGGCCTCTTTTCTCCTCACATTAAAGGTTCAGGCCCTTGCTGAATAGTAACACTCTAATCTGGGGAACACACACAGCATTTTTCTGAAACTGATTTGTCAGACTGCACTAGCTGGAGGATTTTGTGTGTTTGCGCGTTTGTTTTTCACTCAGTTACCCTTGAGGCACTTGTCATGACCGTGCATATTAAAATTAATCAGACCTCCTAGGCCTGTGTGGCTGTGTGTTTAACATGAAGAAGTGGATATCGAGCAAATGCCCTAATTAAATAGGCCTGCTTGGTTTTATTCTAGTGGATGCTTGGTCTTTTTTTAAATAGGAGTTGTTTATGGGGAAGGCACGGATGGCACTAGAGTCATGGAGAGCTCACTCAGAGTTTCCTTTGCCAGCTGCTCCCAGAGTTCTGAGACCTCAAGGACTCCCAGTGCGCCTTCCTTAACTACCCTTAATGTTGAGGAGAAATATGGCCAAGATCATGAGAGAGCAATGAGGCTAATGCAAACAGAATGAGCATATGACCTGGACATTTGGATTGATTAAGATAGTCCATCTTACATGTTGATGAACTTCAGATACCAGACTGCTCTATGCTCTCATTTTTGGATATGAGCTTTGTTGGCTAGAGGAAAGATCTTGAGTGAAATTCAGAATGAATGCCCCTCCTTTTATGTCTTGAACTTGAAAGCCAACTTTTATTCATCTATCTCTTCAATTAACATTTCTTAGATCATCTGCATATCATATAAAACAATTTTTGAGGACTAACTCATATATATTATATATTATATAGAAAGATAGATTATACATCATATATACAAGTTTACCTCCACTCTTATAGTTTAGACTTAGCCTACCTTCATTTATGTGACACCCTCGCCACAGCTTCAGGGAAGGCTGTCATGGGACATTTGGAAACAAACTTTGATGAAGAGGAAGCTCAAAATACTGAAAAAGTCTCAAGTTGATTTACACAGTAGCTCTCTTGTTTGTGTATTTAATGTCATAAGGGAAGCAAACTTTTAACACTCTGATCACTGAGTTTGTGAATTTTAGTCTCTATTTAGTCTCTATGCATTAGGTCTACACATATTATTAGGACTTCTTCTATTTTAGAAAATGAAATGGAAAGATTTATTTAGAATATTTCAAATTTGATCTCAATTGATGTACATGTAACAAAGCAGGGAGCCCACAGTGGAAACAAGTTGAAAAATAAAGTAATGGGGTACTCTTTTATGTTAAAGAGTTTGGAGTTATGGTTTAGTAAATTTCCAAGTAACCACAGAAGGTTATCTGAGAAAAGATTACTCTGGCAGGACATGGTTTGTAAAATTGATTTATTTCTTCCCAAATTGAAAGTGTTGGACAATTCCAAAAAGCAAGCTAGCATTTTCCAATTTTTCTTCCTTTCCTTCCATTATTTTGTAATAGAGAAAAGAGTCCATCCATTAACCCATGTGCTCTCTTTCCCATGTGGGCATGCAATTCACGTGTAAAGAACTGTATCAGCAATGCCAGGCAACCGCCTCTTACCTGACAGCATCATAGAAACCCCTCCTCAGTCCACTTGGGTTGCTACTGGTTATTTATTAACACAATCCAGACTGTTCAGTGTGGGTGTATATAATATGAAAAGCAAAATAAAAGTATTGAACAAGTAAATACATCTTTCATAATTTGTTGGGTTGGGTGTGTTTACTGTGTGGTCAATAGAAGTTGTTTGACAGTTCTACAGAAGGGTGAGGAAACTTTTCTTGAACTTTATCTTTTTGTTTTGTCTGTAGGACACGTTTTCTATTTTCTATTCTCTTCTTATTACTACCTCTCTCTATAAAATGTTTTTTGAAGATTGTCATTGCTATTAATATGACAAGTGCAGGTGATTATGAAATATGATAGGCAGTTTTATCTACTTTGCAATGGACAGGTAAAGGACTAGAATTCTAAGATAGTTTTCATTTCTAAATTTCTGAATTAGAAACCGAAAATAAGGTATTATAGGAATCATCATTTTTCCCTCCTCTTAAGAAACATACCATTTGCTCTCAGGCCTTATATTCAGCCTTGATTTAATTTGTACTTAAGTTGTCCCCTCCCCGCATATTAATATAATATGAATGTACAACTCATTGCATGGTATAATTACCGAGAGATCAGTAGCTAGGAAAGCACACCATAACTGAGTATGTCTGGTTATTATAACAGGACAGTGCTTCTATGCTGGTATTTAGTGTGTTAATAGATAAGAATTGATTTGCTGTTTCAAGATGAATTAAATCTCTGTTGCAGAGGCCTTTCTCTTCTGAGAAGTTAGGCTTGCTTTGTAGAAATTTCCCTGAAAGGTTTACACACCACCGCGTGACATTCGTCATGTGGAAGACTTGAGAGCAGAAAGCAATATAAATGAACAAAACACACCCTCCTCCCTTTCAGTTTTGTTTTTTCTCCATGTGTTTTTTTTTTCTTTAACCCTAATATTTATGCTTTGGTCTTTGCTCAGTCATTCTAATATTCTTCATCAATGTCAACATACCATGTGTAAGTAAAGAAAAGCACATAAACGAGGGCATTTGCACTGTCCAGAACAGTACAGTGTAAATAAGAGAGGTCAGTTCTCAGCCTTCATATAGGGCTCCAAATTCCAGAAAGAAAAAACAAATCCAATAGCAAAATACAAAGGGTAAGAATTAGACATGTCTGCTCATGTTTTACCTTCTTAATGCTTAAGAGTTGATCTCTTTCTGTTCTGGGCTGAGGAAGGACAGCTGCCTTGTTGATTTACTTAGTTTTTTCCTCCATGTAGCTCATGGGAATCATTAAGAATGAACCAACAGAACTAAAGATTAATTGAAGTTGCACATTTTTAGACACCTTTTTCACTTACAGAGTATTATAATTAGGGGTTAATAAAGAATATTAATTAAGTAAAAAAAAAATAGTAACCCTTAGAGTCGTTATTTTTTATCACCAGGATTTTGTTTCCTTTATTTTCTAAATTGCAAATATTGACATTACAAATGATTGCAAGTTTCTGGGGGAAAATGAGGAAAAGAAGGGGAAGGGTCAAATCAAGGAACATGTATAAAGGACACCTGGACAAAACCAAAGTGGGGAAGGATAGAGGGTAGGAGGTGGGGGTAGGGTGGGGGAGAGTGGTGGCGGGAAAATGGAGACAAATGTATTTGAACAATAAAAAAAAATAACTGCTAGTTTCAAAGTATATTGCATTATAAGAGTTGGATATAGTCTTATGCTTTGAAATGGTTTATCTAAATTACAAAAGTTGTGAAATTTTCTGAAACATGTCTAACTGTTTTTGAAGACTTAGAATTTAAAAAGTATTAAATCTCTTTCAGTATTTAATTGGTATCTGTGCCTATATATACAAGACAAAATCTTGCCAACTCTATTAGACCTCCAAAATTTCTCTGAAGTAAATGAGTAACATGCACAAATTATAGTAAATAGCAGATTTTAGGAGAATTTATCTCACTCTTAATCTCCAAACTAAAAATTTTGGCCTAGAACAATTTTTAACAAAACTTGACTATAATCTCAGTTTTGACTAGAACTCCCCTTCTGTTCCAGATTTCATTTTTCATTACCTTTGGTCTCCTGTTAACATCTTGTGTAAAGTCTTTTTTGATGACCAATATAAAATCAATACCTACTTTCTCTTATAACAATACCGCTTTTCATTGTTCATCTCTTCACTCATTCTGTCTTTTGTATGGGAAGCATTTATTGAAGTCCTATTATATGCCAGGTATTTTATAGGTTAAGGAGAACACAGAAATGACACACAGCTTCTGTTCTTAAGTTTCTCATGGTCTTTTGGGGGAGACAAACCATGTGACTTCATAGTGAAAGGAATTGTGAGGCACAAACAGCTCTGAAAGAGGAGAGGAGGGGCCTTGCACCATATGTTTATAATCAGTGTCCATAATTATCTTCTAAATTGAATTAATATTTTACATATTAATACACATTTTTGATGTTTATGTTACCTATGAGGTCATTATGATCTCTCTCACCAATTCTCAAGTGCTTTTGCAAAAAAAAATGCCATGGTATTCACTGGGTCCATCTCTCTGTGGCAAAACTTCTTTTAATATACTTTCCATTCATCATCCCACCTTTTCTTGGTATTTTCAAGGCTATTGATTTCTGCTTATCCACAGCTTTCTAAGAAAAATTTACAGTTCTAAAGAAGATATTCTAATTGCTTTCCCCCGGTAATCCCCCTAATAAGGGTAGATATATAATGCATTATTTCTTCTTCATCAGTGTTTAGACTTTTCTTACTAAAATAGTAGAGGATGTTATTTTTGAATTTTAGTTTTAGTACTAGCAAAACTATTTTTGGAAAGTCCAGCCAAAATCAAGATAATAATAATAATGAGTACCTAAATTAAATCTGACTCATTCAACTAAAATACACTTAACTTTTTAAGTTGGTTCATGTCAAAAGTTTGAAAGCTTAGGTATAATTCATTAAAGGTTTGTTTGTAATTGTAACCTTAATTTTAAACAGAACTGTTTGAATTTGAACACACATGTATATTCATGTGTGTCTTTTATATATAACATATATATCATAGTACATATAGAACAAAGTATTAATCATTTTTTTCTGACATGCGCACATGCCATCCTAGCAGTTAATAAAATGCAATCCACACTTTAAATTTTTTTCCCAAAGAGGAAAAAAAAAACAATGGTAGAGCAATGTCAGGGATATGGAAGTAGACTTATGTAAATTCTTCTCAAGAGTGGAGAAAGAGCCTCATTTGGCATGTGCTATCCTATGTATTTTATTGGGTCTCCCACAGATCTTTATTAAAGTGGGTGTGTAGTCAGCCAGCAGCTGCAGTGAGTTCACTTCCTGTCTTAATCTCCAGCTTCGTTTCTCATTTCCTACCATTCCCTGCATCAGTCTTTATGACTTTTGTTCCAGCAATGCTGAAGTGCCTATGGCTTTTCACAGCCACCATGCTTTTCTTTGCTTATAATGTCTCGTTGTAATGTCTTTTGCCTTGCTTTGCACCTGGATAATGTCCATTTATTTTTAATATTTAGCTTATATTTCACCCCTACCAGGAATTGGTTTTGTATGACCTATTAACTAAGAGTAATATTTTGTGACACTTGAACATTATATGAGATTCAAATGTCTATCAAGTTTTATTAGAACACAACAATGCTCATTCATTTACATATTGAGGTAGTGTCTTGTAATGTAAGTAATTTAGTGTTACAATGGTAAAGTTGACTAGTATACCCCACAAAGCCCCAAATATTTTCTATCTGACCCTTTATAGAGAAGTCAGTGGACCAATGTCCTAGATCCAGAGGGCAGGAACAGAGTCACAGTCATCCTATTATCCAGAGTCCTAATTAAATGAGTTAATTAAATGGCTGAGTAAGCTATCTCTGAACTGGACCAAAGTATTCATCCCAGGGTTTCCAGCTCTCTTTCCAAAGGAAGTTTCATAGAGGAAATTTTGAATTATGAAGACCTGGATGCTAGTTTTTCTCTATCATCTTTGTAAGCTTGGACAAGTGCTTTATTTTCTTTTATTCATTTTCATGTATATTGGAAAATAAAATTATTACATTAAATGGGTTTTACACTTTCTAGATATAAAATTCTAGAGATATATCAATATTTTAATTAAGTCAATATGTAAAAATAAGGAGAAAACAGAACTGGCAAGCTCTTTATTAAGAGTTATGGGCAAAAGGAAAAGAAGAACTGTGAACTCTTACAGACCTATTATACACCAGATTTATTATTCTATTATTACCGGTTTCGATTAGGTGTTCTGCAGTAAACCAAACAAAAATAAAGTTGGTTGTTGCTTTCTATATGCATATCTAGTATTAATGCATTGGGATAGAAGATAAGATCTTTTATTTAAAATCTGTGACATAATTTATCTACATTGCTTTAAGTGATAATTTTGTGCAAATAATGAAAGATATACTTTTACTGTTAGTTTGGCTGGATTCCGGAATTATCCTATTTTCTCTCTCTCTCTCTTTTTTTTAATCATGTTTGTCTCTCACATCAAGCTGCTTACCCAGAGATACTGCAAGCTAAATGAAGGACAATGTTGCTAACCAATCTGCATACCTTATTTTATAGATTTTGAGAATTACAAAGTTGTTACATCTTTTAAAGTGACTTCTCTGATTCTAATAGGGGTGACAGTTGTAATCCTGGGCAGTCATAAAGTCACCTTGAATGAAAATATCACAACATAGTTTAAAGACTCTTTGGGTGAAAACCCTTTTGTAGTTTATACCTATTTCTAACATACTTTAAAAAGCAATTAAAAAGGCGAACAAAATTTGACTTTTGGTATAAAATATTCTTACTTCCATGAGAATATTCCTGAGAAAAATTGATAATCACACAAATCTATAAAAATAATGCAGTTAAAAGAACAAAAATAGAAGAATAATTTTTAAGATAATATTATTAAAATGGATAATTACATGTGTTTCTACCTTTCTCTATACACTGCATTAAAATGCAGCATTGAAACTTTAAAAAAAAATTGTTCTGCAATGTTTGTTAAAAAGCTTAACTGGTTACGTGGAATACCCACAATAGGATTGGCCTTCAAATTACTTTTTCCTGTTTTCCTATATGTAGGACTTTAAGTTGATAAATACCAGAAAAATAATTTCAGTAATATAAAAGCCAGTAAATGAATTGAAAAAAAAAAAGAATACCCAGGAAGACTTAGGAAAACATATTTTTCTGGTAGCTCTATGTCAACTTTTATGAAAACATCTCAAGAAATAACTTTAAAAATAGATAGTTGTACATAGCCTCCTCACTGCCAGTATTAGGGTCCTCCTGCTTTGCTCTACCACCTTTCTCATTGCCTTCCACAGGAATCTCTTGTATTGAGGGCCTGTGACCCTTCCATATGGGATATCTTATTGTGAAAGAGGATACATTTCCTGCAAACCCACCTGCTTCAGTGTGTGCTGTGTGGTCTATCATCAGACCAGCTCAGCTACCAGCAAGTATGTGAAGGGAAATCAAGAGAACCGATTTCAGTGAGATAAGAACACGCTATTTGTAAAACATTTCTAATTCCACAGGGTATATATGTTATGGGAAATTAGTATTATTCCTACCTCTAGTTTTCTCATTCAGTTTTCAGTTAACAAATATTTGCCAAGCACCTGTTTCTCCACTTGGAATTATGAATGACATTAAAGATATAGCTGAAAACATCTATGAATTCATAAAGTCACCTTGAATGAAAATAGAAAATAGAAAATATTCTATTTCTGTTTTATCTTATTTTTATTTTTAATGCACCCATTCTGCTAAGTTCTGTACTCAGATAAGATCATAAACTCTATTGGACAAAGATGAATATTCTTTTAATTTAAAAACTAAAAAACCTTTTAATACTCTTACATGTCCATTTAGATTTTTCCATATGAAAATCCATTATTGTTAATATGTCAAGATTTACCTTGTGATTGTAAAGGAATGAGATCACCCTTATGTTGCTGCATTTGATACAATTCTAGCCTAATTAAATGTCAAAATATCAATTACTTTATGTTATTTGTTAAAATGTATGCACTTATTTCAAAAGGAGTAATTTAGCAAGGATCCCTCAAGCTACAGTCATCATTTATAAGGAGCTTTTTAAACTAATGTTAAAAATACAGATATACTCTTCTCAGGACTCAGAAATTAACTTCCTTAAGAAAATTCAAGTATGTGTGTTATGTCTTCCGTAGGAAAATGGTACATAGATGAGGAATGACAGTTAAAAAATTTGTAGTTTGTGTCTAAAACAAAATAAGCATTTACTTGCTGAATATAGGTTTCGACCTGTGATGATGATTTCAGAAAATGTGCATTTATTAAAACAGGTTTGAAACAATTCCTTTCTATATATTTACTTTCTGCTCTTCCTGAAAGCTTTTAATGTTCAGAAACGTGGTGATCAAATTCTGTGATTTGCATGGAGGTGAATGAGCTGATGCATCTGCACCCTTCCTTTTCCTTACCATCTCTGGGTCTCCCTGAGCTCTCCCCAAGCGGAGACAGATGGCTGCTGGTTCAGTTATGTGCGTGGGAGAGAGGGACTTCCACATGTGATTTTTACCATTTGGTAGTAATTAGTTTGTTGTATAAATTAACATTAACTGAACCATTCTTCAGGCATTGTTCGTAATTATCTTCTTGGAGTCTCTGAGTCATGTAAAGAGATAAAATGCAGGGAAGAAACTGATCCTAATTTTATTAAAGTTAAAGAAGCTATTATTAGACAGAATAGATCAAAAATTACTGTTGTATGCCTGACAGACCATAAACTTTGCTATAACTATACAACAGAAAAACCAAAAGATTTTTCTGGAACTTAATGATTGAGAAATACAATTAGATTTTCTGGAAATGTGTGATGTTTTAAAAGACTAACCTGAATGTAAGAGAAAAATGGAATACAATTTGAAGAATTTTTCTTCACGTCATTTGGCATATGTACATACATACATACATACATACATATATTTTTTTTAGTTTTCACAATAACTGTTATTTGAAGGTCACGGTCTGTATTGTCTTTTTCTTTATGTGTTACATAGTTTATTTGTGCTTTCAAGTAGACTTTTTTTTAGTGTACATTTTTATGAGAAGCATATATTTGCTGAGGTATAGTATGCTGCTATTTATCTTTTTAGGCAAAATTACTTATCAGTAAATGAGATTTTGATAATTGAGATTTTAAACCTTATAGAGTCACCATCCTCTCTCAGCTATCCAATATGAAGGCAGTGGATATAAAAGAAACAAACAATAAGCAAATTATGCTGCTTCAGATCCCCCTTGAGTTTGGTTTTGGCCTTATTCATATTATTTCTGGGTTCGAAATTTTCTTCTGTGTATTTCTCTAAAGAGATCTAATAACTAATACCATATAACAGATTGTCCTTTAAAGCATAAATGTTGTTTTCTTAAAAAAATTCCCATCTGTGTTTTTCTTTGGAAATGCCTCTAAGAAGCTACCGAGAAGAACAAATTATCACTAGATATACTCTGACCCAAAGTACTTAAAATATGTCATTGCACTTTTAATGTTCATAACACTGTCATGACTTTGATGTTGACAAGAAAAAATGATGGTCATTATTTTATCAAGAGTTTCTTTATTATAGTCCATTAGGTAATAAAACCGCAGTCACACCAGAATTAATATTTGTGTGAACCTGTTATTAGAATATTAATAAAAATAGAAATGTATACCATAAGTAGTTATTTTCTATCATACAACTTCAGTTACAGACCAGATGTTAGTTGTAGAAACTATAACTACCAGAAGTAATTCATTTCTTGGCTTTTTAAAAAAGGCTGTTGCAATATATTTCATGGAATGTAATTATTTAATGGGTCTGCCATATTTACAAATATCCCAATACCACTGCAATTCACTTGGAAAAACAAGAACATTACACCCTTATTTAGAATTGCTTCACTTACTGCACTTTTTTCACCTCAGTGAGTGAACAAAATTAAGGCACTTCTTTTTTTCCTACTGTGACCAAGCAGGAAATTTATTCCTAAAATGCAAGATGATTTGACAAACGAAAATCAATCAGTGTAGTGTACCTCATTAAAACATAAAGGAAAATTTAAAAGAAGAGAAAACATACAATGTATGTTCTCAGGCAACAATGAAATGAAACTAACGAACAATAGCAGAGAAATGCCTAGCTAGAAAATTCCCAGATGTTTGGAAATTAAACAGCTCAATTTCTTAAAATTAGATAAAGACTGGCTTTTGTTTTGAGTTGATGGATAAACCATATGATACTGAGGTTAACAGATATATGCCTTTTTAATGAGAGTATTTCAAGAAGAGTTTTTGGATTACTATTAATGAGGTTTGTTTTTTTTTAAAGTACTTCTAATGCAGAACTTATATTTATGAAATGGGAAAACTAGAAGTACTGTGGACTCAGATGTCAGCTACCCATAAAATGAATCATCCTACATTTCCCATGATTAATCAATAGTCTAAAATCATGCTTTCATCTTAAATGTAAAATACTCTTGAACATTTTAAAGCCTCCAAAATTTCTAAATTTTCAAAAATTTTGTCTCCTCACAACAGCTTAGGCGCATATATTTTTCCACAAACGAGATCATTATTGTCTTATCTCTTTATTTTGGCTGTAAATCAAATAAACATAACAACCTTATGCTCTGCATTTTTGAACACCCAGAGCTCTCTAAGAAGCATGCGGCCTTGGTCCTGAGGATATTCCCTTTTTTGCTTCACAGAATAGATGTATATTTTCTTTTAAATTGACCAGGCATAAAATTTGGTCAAACTTTGAAGGGCATAATTTGTGTCTACTAAAAATTCACTCCATATTCTAAATGGCATCTGCAGATGATTTGAGTATGATTTTGGCAAAATATTTTAATATTTGCTTTTTTATATTCATGCATATTAGGATTCTTAATATCAGGTCAACATATTCCTCTGTGTGAATGGAAACCAGTATTTATGTTCCTCAAGTAAATGTAGGTCCTAATTCCTGGAAATGAAGCAAAATAAATACTTCTGCTTCCAGACTATTGGACTTTGCTTCATTAATGTCCATGTGTTAATAAGAACACGTAAATCTAGGCCTACGTGCACCTCCTGAGGAAATTACAGTATCCTACCACCCCTACCCATATAGACCTAAACCATTTTTTCATTATCCCCCAATTCAAAACGATTCGTTTTAATATTTCTTCTTTTGGAGAAATAGTTTTCTTAGATTAAAACCATGAACTATTGACAAATACCCTACACAATATCCAACTCTGAATAATTTTGGACAACCATTTGAAATGCAAAGTCATGTATGACATGATATGTTTTAAAACCAAAGATAAGAAGGGAGGGGAAAAAAAACAGCAAGCAAGCAGCTCGTCTGTGGCTGTAGCTGTGGCTGTGAAGCTCAAAGAGAATACATTAATTAACCCCAGAGAATTTCTAGGAAGCTGTAGTGAGAAGCTGTAGCTTTGAAATCTAGTGATCTTTATCCACTGTTGAGTTTGGGTCAAAGACCTTGGACAGAGAAGGAAAAAAAGGAAGGAGGTACATTATAGGAACCAGATGTTAAAAACTGATAAGGGCTGACCAACCCCCTGCTGCTGAAATCTAACCCCACCACCAAGGAAAGGTGACATTCTCCTCTGAAGCCCCTCTGTCCTTCCAGGAGGGAAAAAGACACAATTTTGGCTCTGCAGTTTTCCTCCGGCCTACCTTGTCGAATGGCCCTGGAAGACTAAACAGGTGTTATCTACTTTTGATTTCAGTGCATTTAAATTAATCCTGTCAGCTCAGCTGTTAAAACAACTGTCATCTCCAGCTGTTAGTAATTTTGGACTGGGCACTTTCACAGGTTGCCAAGATCCGAGCCTGCATTGTGTGTCTCTCTGAATGCAATAGAGTAACAATTTGTGGCGTTTTAAAGGGGCTTGTATTGTGATGCTGCACACATGAAATGATCATTATAATTTCCAAAGACACTCTGGTGCTTTGTTTTGTAATATATAAATAAACCATGTGCTGAATGCCACTTCTTTCTATATTCTAGAGTTATGTTACATAACTTTTGGGGGTATTTAATTTAATGACCAATAAGTCAACTTAGAAAGCATGAAAGAGGGATGTATGATAAAGTTAGGAGACAGAAAATAGTACTGCACCTGCTTACAATGGTTTCTATGCTTCCAGAAATAATAGTACCTTCTGGTAGATTTATGATTTTTCTTTCGCTGAAATATCAAGTAAAATTTTTTAACAGTTTGAGTAACTCTGCACTTTTAAGCTAAATATAATACTTCTGGCTTATTCTGCCATTAAACATTTTAAATCATTACAGGCATTTTATGTATAATTTCAATATCTGGGATCTGTTTCAGTAAGTAGCATGGAAAGTTAATATTGTGGAAGGGAGGAAAGGCTATTAGGAATTCAGTCTTTTAACAACAATTACAACCCCCTGAAAATGTCCAGTCATCTCAACTCTTTGAAAAGAAACAACCCTTTTTCATTTGCCACTAATGTAACTGTTTGGAGCCAGTGAGTTTCCCTCCCATCCCAACCTTATACATTGTAGAGTGGAACAATGAAAGGTTTTCTTTTGCTTTTACTAAGTCTAAATTTGGGTGCTAAAATGTATGTTTCAAAGGAAAAATAAAGATAGAAGAGGCTTAAATTGATTTAAGTTATTTATGTTTAAGAATAATATCCAATCAACAATGAAAATGATTTTTAATCAAATATATCAGTCACAAAATTTGTAGGTAATTTACAATACTGTTTGAATTGATGCAATGCAGATATTGAATAAATTTATGCTGATTTAGTTACTCTGCTCTGCATTTACTAATTTCTAAGGAAGTTATAATTCCATATTTACTTAAATTTATAAAATGTAGCTACTTTTTAGGAGGACTTTAGATGCACAAGGTAAACAGTGAAAAATGTAATATAAATGTGTATAATGGACAGTATTTCTCTTTCCTACTCCTGTTCTTCACTCACCCAATTCTTCTTCTTGGGGTGTTTATTTAATGTTTTCCCCAGTATATTGACAGAGATGTATTTTCTGCACACACATGTATAAATAGGAGTGTGTGTGGGTGGGTTTGGGGATATATAGCAGAAGTGTATTACACTAACAAACACCCTAACTTGGATGTCATTACCCCAAATTTAATTGTACAATGTTTATTCCCTAAGAAGACATATGTGTACATGAGTATACATGGTAAGGTTACAATATATATGATACATACCGACGTAAATTACATAGTTTATTATAGCTGAGAATTATAATTCATACTGAATAAGAATACTAGTTTTGTTAACAAGAATCAATTACTGATGGGTTTTGCTTTTAGTTTCTGTAAACATTAATTTGCATAGGAATAAATAGCCAATAAGTACTAATGCAATATATAAAATATATATGCGAGAGCACTAAGATGGGGGTGATGGGCTGGAGAACAGGACAATGCCAAGGATCATAAGAAAAGTGTAAAAAAGGATGGTGAATAGCAATGTGGAGTTAGTTTTGTTCCCTTTACTTCCGAAGCCATATTTACTGAAATATCTGCCCTTTAAAAAAAATGGTGGAAAAACAGGAAACAATCTCATAGGAATATGCTTGCTCACACACCTTTACAGACATCAGGGGTTTGAAAGGGAAACAGGTGTGCCTTGCTCAACGGTATATTCTGAATACACTGTGGTCGAGATTAATGTATTTGAATGAATAAGCTACTCTTAGTATTAGCTCCCTAGGGCTGTTGTAACAAAGCAAACTGGAGGGCTTAAAACAATGGAAATTGGTTCTTTCACAGTTTAGGAGGCTAGAAGCCTGAAGCCAAGGTGTCAGCAAAGCCATGCTCCCTCTGAGACCCTCAGTGGAAGCCTTCCTTACCTCCTCATAGCTTCCTGGCGGTGGCCGTCAAGGCTTGTGATTCCTTGGCTTGCACCTGAATCACGCTGACCTCCGCCTCTTTTGTTACATGGTTTTCTGTGTGCGCGTGTGTACATGCCATCTCTTCTTATAAAGGTCCCAGTGATACTGAATAATGTCATGTTAACAAAAATCTGCAAGGACCATTTTTTCAAATAAGGTCAGATTCACAGGTATTACGGCTTAGGACATCAACATAACATTTTGGGGACACAATTCAACCTATAACATTCTTAAAAACACACAAATGATGAGCCAATTGACCCTTTATAAATTACTATGAATTTATTTAATCACAGTGTGAATTTGAATTTCTATATAAAAATTAACGTTGGCCTGTAAAAGAGGATAAAATATTTCAGAGTTTATAAAAGGATTGATATAGGCCACTCCATCTAAACAGATTTTTCAGTGGCATATGTGAGCATACAAAAGTTGGCCTAAGGACCCTGGATAGATACGATGGGAGAAAAGGTAGGAAATTATTCTGAAAGAAAAATGAGAAGATTACAAAGCAGAAACCAAACTCCTTTTCCTTATAGCAGAAAATGTTCATGTGCCCCTGAAAGCCATCTTGTTGCCCAAAGATGCAGATCCTTGGCTTATTGTGGGCTTGAGAAAAGTTACAGTGCCCTGTGACGGGAAAAGCTCTATACAAAGTTTATTGTTTTTTGTTTTTTGTAACTTATATCCCATTGTTATGGGGATTGTAACTCTGTTTTGTCCCAAACCCTTATTATTTAAAAAACAAAGCAAAAAATTACTGCAATCCAAAACCCTGTCTTTTACCCTTCATACCACTATTCATCCTCCCTCCCTCCCTCCCTCCCTCCCTCCCTCTCTCCCTCTCTTTCTTTCTTTCTTTCTTTCTTTCTTTCTTTCTTTCTTTCTTTCTTTCTTTCTTTCTTTCTTTCTTTCTTTCTTTCTTTCTTTCTTTCTTTCTTTCTTTCTTTCTTTCTTTCTTTCTTTCTTTCTTTCTTTCTTTCTTTCTTTCTTTCCTGTCTTCCTTTCTTTTTCTTTTAAATAGAATAAGGATAAATTTTCCATTGTAATAGCACCTCAGTTTTTTGTTTACATTTTACATTGATTCCAGTGTTTTAAACCAAAGATCAAAAGAAATGTTTGAGTAAAACTGACTCAAGCTAACCTCTTTGTATTTATGTCAGAATTAAACATGTCCCTACCACCTAGCAGGAGCCGAGTGTTGTAGTCAAAGCCAGTCCCCTAATTTGAGTGCTCATGACTGGGGAGGATAAGGCGCTGTGCGTGCTAGTTGACCTTTCCGGTGTGAGACAGAGATGTTTTCTCTACTTCTGCCCTGTGCTTTTCATGGCATTCGCAGGAGCTGAGTGGAGAAATGTTAGGTCTAAGTGTAGAGGACTGATTTTTCATTGAAGTACGGAAGGTTAATGGAAGGGGAAAAAAACCTGAGAGGGGAAACGGCAGATTCTCCCTTTTCCTAGGTTCTGCCAGGCATAAGGGAAAGCAGAAAAAGAATAGAGAAGATTGCCACTTGCCTTTTCTTTCATTTTCATTTTGCCAGGAAAAAAAATGCAATTACTCATAAATTGATAATGTAAACCTTAAAACATTGCCAGTTTCATAGATTAGAGAATGTTTTATAATAATGCCTTCTATTTCTATCTACAATATCCTTGGAAAGGTGTTAAGCAAATGCTTTCCATGGCCTACATCGTCTAATCAAATATTAAAATTTAACTACACATACAGTAAGTTACTCAGTCAAATATTAAATTCAAGGCTATTAAGAGGGAGTGATAGCAGTATATAGAAAATTTGCACATTGCTAAAACTTCCACCTAGATGCTAATCTTAACTTAGTTCTGAATTACCTCGTTTGACTCTATGTATTTACATAGACCAGTCTGGTTCTTGTCCATTACACATTTGTGTTCAGATTGTATAAAATACATAAGCATTTTTCTCTTTATCATTTAATGACAGGAAATGGAAACATAAAAAAATTACAAAGTAATTTTGATTAGCTTGAAAGATTGTACTAACCTTGGTGATGCTACCTTTTAATAATAGTGGATAACATTTATTTAGCATTATTATACTTTTTCTCAGGCAACATGCACTACACACACACACACACACACACACACACACACCCATGTCTAGATTGGCTAAATAAATTGATTAAAAAGTTAGTAAAACCGAGATTTGATTGTGCAAAATTAGTATACTTTACCTGATGCAAAATTAGTTTTTTACCTGTTGTAATACATTATTTCTCACATCTTCAAATAATATGATGAGCACAGTTAATATGAATTTTTGAGGTAATCAATGATTTAATTCATTTACTCATTAATTCCACAGATCATTTTTGAAACCCCTGGGCTTGCAAAGTTCTCTGACATACAACAAAACAAGCACTGTGCCAACCTTGTCATATAGAAGATTGGATTCTTGTTTTGAAGACTTTTCCAAGGGTATCAATAGCTATATGCAATAATAGATAGATGGAGAAAAAGTCAGATACCAGAAAATGATAAAACTCTATTTAAAAAGGCACAACTATCTTGATGGAGAAAAACGTGGATCATTCCATGATGGAGTGATGTCACTGAAGATGGGCAGAGATGAAAGAGGATACTCTAGGACTTTTCTGAGGGGAGTTGAGTTGGCATGAAAAGTTTGATAGTTTAATTAAAAGCATAGAGATTAAAATGAATCATGTATTATCTGGGTTAATAAATAAATAATTTAGTTTTGGGGAAAATAGGGCAAGTAAATTGAGAAATGGGAAACAAATTAGATTCCAAATGTTGTTTAGGGTCAGGTTTGAGAAGCCCTAAATGCCATACTAAGGAGTTGAAACTTTCTATAAGTTAATCATTGAACAGCTGTTGATTACTTTCCAGCAGGGAGGTGGTCTGACCAGAGATCTCAAAACCTATTTTCATCAATGATCATTCCTTCTTACATGCTTGCCTGGGTTTCTTTGTCTAACAACAATCATCAAACAGTAGTGCCATGGATATGCTCATAAAGATCAATTTCTATGGATTTATTTTCCATTGTAATGGGATTTTAGGTGAGAGGTGTTACAGATAGTGTGATCAGTTAACCCCATGTTTATGTGATGCTTCTACCCTGTATTTTGTTATTTCTTCATAGGAACTTGTTTTTTACTATAATCTTTGTAGTAATTCATTTCCACCATTAAATTTTAAGTATCTTGAGGCCAGGAAGTGTGTTTATTTACTAATAGCATGGCTCAATAAATCATATTTGCCTAATTATTATTTATTGAATAAGGGGATTAATGTGGAAATGTTGGAAGATTAAGAAAATAATTATTTGCTAAATGGATAAAATTTAAATAAACAAAACTCAAACCATGCAATTCTTTGTCTTCATCCACCTAAACAGACATTCACGTCTGAGGTTTTGTGGCCATATTACAGCTGTTCACACTGATAAGATACTATTAATACTGTACCATCTTCTTGAAAGCTTTTAACTCCTCACTTTCTGGATAATGTTTTTTAAGTCCTTTCAAACTCCGCTACACAATACCTCTCCTAAGAAGTTTTTTAAATATATTTTAATTTACTTTTTAAAAAGATTGTATTTATTTATTTTTAGAGAAGGGAAGGGAGGGAGAAAGAGAAGGAGAAAACATCCATGTGTGGTTGCCTCTCATGGACCCCCTACTGGGGACCTGGCCCGCAACCCAGGCCTGCGCCCTAACTGGTAATTGAACCAGGGACCCTTTGGTTTGCAGGCCAGCACCCAATCCACTGAGCCACACCAGCCAGGTAAGAAGAATTTTCCTGCCTCTCATCAGGCAGTTTAGAAATGCAACCTTTGTGCTCATTTTTTTCACGCTTATGTAAGATTTACTATTTATACCTCATAGTTCTTAATCACAATATTTCGCAGTTTTGTTCTTCACTAGATTATGCCTATCTTGAGGGCAGGGACTACTTCAGTTTATTTTTGTGTTTCTACCTAAACAGTATTTGGTAGTATTTAGTATTTGATGAAAGAATGACAGACTAAAGGCTGGGAGATTTGTTCAGTAGCTATCAGAGTGCTCTGTGATAGAGTTCGTTAAGACCAAGAGTTTGGACCTTATGGGTAGAGAGTTGAGCAGAAGTTTCAGAAGTACAGAGTAACATTTAATATGACTTGGTGACAGATAGTATGTAAAGATAAAAACAGAGAGAAATAAATGATGCAAAGTGATTTGCTACATGAAGGTGCCATTGAAGGAGGTAGATGAGTCAGGAGTAGAACCGGACTTTCTGTTGAGACAGATGATAAGTCTTCTCTTTGACATAATGATTTTGAATGACCGGTGGGCCATACGGAGAGGTTTAATAGGTATTTTGCAGAAATTAGAGCTTGAAAGTGGACAGGAAAGAATCTAAGAATTTGTGAATCAGTTGCATAGTAATGGTAATTAAGTGTGTAAGTGGGAGAGAGCTTATCAGTGGACTTAGAGGAGACAGGAACGATGGGACCCTGTGGGACACCCAGGTGTAGAACATTCAGAGGAAGTGTGCCAGAGGATAGGCGATGAGAGAGAAAATCCGGGAAGGGGCAGTTTCAGGAAAGTTAAGTTTCAATATAGTTCTTTGTGTGTGTGTTCTTTTCTTCCAGCTGTACTGAGGTATAATTGTCAAACAAAATTGTAAAATATTTAAAGTATATATCCATTTTGATAATCTGTTAGAAATATACATTGTGAAAAGATTCCCACCCCCTAGTTAACTACGGAGTTTTAAGAACGTTGGCCAAGACTGGCTGCGGTAGATGTTAGCAGTTACGATGTTCTCTAATGCGGTTCACAAGTAGCTGGTTACTGATCTGGTCAGACGTCAGATTACAAAGGAGTAAGGATACATAAGGAAAGCAATAGGATGAAGAAATTATGTGAGTAGCAGAGTTAGGATAAATCCTTGTTTTGGGGGCATTTCCACTTTCAACTAAAATGGTGTGCAAACCCATGGGGAACATTTATCTGGATTGCGTTAAAATGTATTGTTGAAACACAAATTTTAGAAACAATTACAGTTGCCACTTATATTCCCTGTATGTCTGGGAAGACGTAAAGAGTAAAGTAGATTTTGGGAGAAGATTTTACATTTCAGTAGGAAGAATAATCATATAGCCAAACTATTCTGATTTTTATGAGTAAACCGTGTTATAAATGTGTTATATTTTGAGATGTAAGATTCCAGAATTAATAAATATATGAAGAATCTGAATGGCTAGTGTTTGTGATCTATGTGTATGGATATACACAATATCCATAGGCTGACTACTTTATATATAAACCTCTTAATTAGGTCTTATGTGTTGAAAAGAGTAAGAAGAGTATTAACTCCCTTAAACTTTGTTCCATGTCTAATATTTATAACTTTACCATGGTAGGATATATTTCCTGAAAGTGAGCTTAAAACCTGGATTCTGAAGAGCATCTTTTTACCATAAGATCGCTAGGATATGGTGGTAGCAAGGATGATAAAATGAACTAAAATACCTGTGGGGCTGGGTGAAAAAGTGAAAGGGTAAAGTAAAAAGCAGCCACCACCACCAAAAACAATCCAACACATAGACAGAGACAACAGCATGGTGGGTACAGAGGAGAAGGAGGAGGGAGAGAGAAAAGAGGATCTAGGGGGAGTAAATAAAGGGTGATGGAAGGACACTTGACTTGGGGTTATGAACACACAATACAATGTACAGATGATGTATTATAGAAATCTACACCTGAAACCTATATAATTTTATTAACCAATATCACCCCAATAAATGTAATAAAAATAAATAAAGTAAAATACCCGGTTTGTTCCTCTGAACTATAAATGTTTCAAGGCAAGTGAAAGCATGAATACCATTTATATCTGAACTCAGCAGTGGGAGCGGAATACAAATATCATAGTAATTTAATTAATGTAATAGTAACCAAATAAAAAACTATGTATGAACAAATTTTTGTGAAATTAATGTTAAAAAGTAGAGAGAAAGTACTAGTTGTAAGAACTCATACTTTGCTAAAAAGGTAAAATATTCTATGTAAAATGTATGAGATCTTATGGCCTAATATTTGACTATATCAAGTGGATTTTTAAAGTTTCACCAACAAAAGATGTATTTTTTAAAAGAAATCACTCAGGTAGAGATTTGGGCAACTTAATGAACAAAATTAAGTAACAAGCAAAATAGTGGCAGACTCACAGATAGAGAGCAGGCTGGCACCTGTTGGTTGGGGGAGCTGGGTAGGGGGT
This sequence comes from Pteronotus mesoamericanus, assembly GCF_021234165.1. Taxonomy (NCBI): domain Eukaryota; kingdom Metazoa; phylum Chordata; class Mammalia; order Chiroptera; family Mormoopidae; genus Pteronotus; species Pteronotus mesoamericanus. Next base: position 20,615,478 of record NW_026555310.1, read on the forward strand.
AGAGGGATCGAGAAAAAGGGAAAAAAGATAAAAAATTTAAAAAAAGAGAGATCTGGGCTCATTCTCTTGAGCTTTAACACGACAGATAACCCACTGAATATGCCATATTTCCATTGTGATTGAATTACCATTATCTGTTGAAAACCACCTCCAAAAAAATTGTCTTGGCAATCTGGGTTTGGAAGATTGCAGAAAGACCTTATAATTGCACCCTATTTTCTTATATCCTATTCATCTTCTCCATGTTCTCTTTTCCTCTTCCTTTTCTTCTCTTTTTCTGCCTCTCTCTTCCCTTTTCTTCTTATGCCCATACTATTTCATAATTAAAACAGGTCCCCAGTTATATTGTTGCTGGTAAATTTTATGTGCTGGGTTTTGCTGATACACTGTCACTAGGTGTGGGTGCTGTAAAACTGCCCCTGGAATCAAGAAAAAGTGGGTAACAAGATGCCCTGTTCCTGGTAAGGTTTCTCATTCCTTTTTGGAGAAATAAGCCCAAAGAGTAATGGGATGCAGCAAAGACAGCAATTTCCTAGAGGAGTATTTCTTAAAGTGTGGCCCCATGCCCTACTGATTGCTTTATAAAGACACAGAGTGTTTTTTAATATGTCTGCGTTTTAACAAGTTCTCCAGGTAACTAAAAGCTTTACGTTACTTAATTAATTTTACAATTCTGTAAGGTAAGATCATCTCAATTTTTCAGGTAGAGAAACAGTGACAAAGGCTATATATGATACTCACAATGAGAACACTTGTTCATTTCATGACCGACCTTCCTCTTTCAGGGCTGTTACCATTGTAAACGCAGTTTGCCTTGTGAGCAGCTGCACCGTTCTCATTCTCCAACACAGTGCTTTAGAGGAACATTTGCTATGACAGGTATAAAAGGAAACAGAAAGAATCAAATTTTCTGCTCTCTCTTTATATTAGTGGATTTGTGCTATAGATACTTAACCCCTTAAACATTTCTATACAGAAGTTTTGTTTTATAAAGAAAAGCGATAGCTCAGCACTATCTAATTTATATCCCAATTTTGAAGTATTGCTATATCTTCCTTATCATTGACGGGTATATTTTAAGCACCCCTTTCTCACTATGTTCATTCCTCTGGTTCATCAAATGACAATGGTCACTCATATATTAACAAATATATGTGGAGTTCTTAGTATGTTTGGGCACTGGTTTTGCGCAATTTCATGAAAGTCTTATCAGTGTTTGATACTAGAAAAAGGACTCATGGACATGGACAACAGTGTGGTCATTTGGGGGGGGGGTGTTAAGAGGACTAAATGGTAATGGAAAAAATGCAATAAAGATTAAATTAAAAAAGAAAGTACCATGACATCTTCCACTAGTCTCACTGACATTTTATTTTATTTTATTTTATTTTATTTTATTTTATTTTATTTTATTTTATTTTTGGATGAGCTATGTGGCTGTTTTATTTTTTATGTTTTTTAAATTTTATTTTAATTTATTTTTTCAAATACATTTGTCTCTGCCTACCCCCCCCCACCACTTTCCCTTGCCCCCTCCCACCTTCCCTCCCTCAGCTCTTCCCCTTTGGTTTTGTCCATGAGTCCTTGCTATATGTTCCTTGACTTTCCCCTTCCCCTCCTTTTCCCTGCCCCCCCTTCCCTCTTGTCTCTGTTGATTTCTTTTCCTTTCAGTGTTGCTGGTCTTATTTTCCTTGCATCTTTGTATTGTTGGTTAGGTTCCACTTATAGGTGAGATCATATGGTATTTGTCCTTCGCCCCCTGGCTTATTTCGCTTAGCATAATGCTCTCCAGTTCCATCCATGCTGTCATGAAGTTTAGTAGTTCTTTTTTTCTTTCTGCTGCATAGTATTCCATTGTGTATATGTACCATAACTTTTTGATCCAGTCATCTATTGATGGGCATTTAGGTTGCTTCCAACACTTGGCTATTGTAAATTGGATTGCTCACTGACATTTTAGATCTCACTGCAAGAATGTTTCAGCCCTTGTAAGGTGTTCAAATAGCAGTCAAATGCACTGTTATTTTAAAAAGTTTACATTGGCATTCAACACATTTAGAAGCTTGGCATTGAAATTATATTATTGAAAATGTATCTAGTTTATTATCTGTTGTGAAATACATTATGTACACATTTAAATCATCATAGATAAAATAGATAGGTTGTTAAACTTTATATAGTGTTTCAAGCAAAAACAAGCTTGGTTATGAAATGTGGCCTGCTTAATCTTGACTCTAGAACACTGTAATTTTCTGTTTGATGAACTTTGTTCAGATTAGTAATACTGAAAAGGTTTTCTTTGTAGTACGTTTTATAAAATAGAGAACAAAGTATTATTTGAGAATGACTAAACTTACCTGGTGGAATAAACAGTTTAGGAGCTGATTGAAATTCATACATGGACAATTCTCATATAAGTTTCTCCTGGAGAAATCGTCCCTGGGCAGAATTTTACTCTAGATTATTCTTTCAGTTGCTTCATCAAACTTTACCCTTAGCCAAAATTGCTGAGGGTTTTACTGTTTGCCCATGGTATAACCACTGTGGCTGGGGTACTTCTATCATATCTAGTCTGAAAATGCGTCAAGCATGTTAGAAAGGTGTGACCGAATCAAATCAAATATTTCTTATACTTTCAGACTTCTCTAGAACAGCACCAAAATTTTAGAGGTTTCAGGAGTTATCCAAGAACTTTTACTCCAAAATCAGATAGGTGCGTGGAATCTCCTCTCGCTTTCGGAGCTTTTATGCAAGGTTCCACTTGGACCCGCTCTCAGAAGGTCCATTTGTATCTTTTGTTTTACTTTTCTTGTTTGTTTGTTTTGGGACCAAATAAGAAGAACTTTCTCTTTGCAGCCATTATTTTAAAGCTATTTAGAGCCAAAAACTCAAGTGAAGGGTGACTCAATTGTCCCTTTATTGATCCATAAGGAATTTAGCCAGGGGATCCACATGTCCTGGTCGGTTCAGTAAGAGCATGTTTTATGGCCAACATACAGCTGTCTATATTCTCAATACTTTAAAAGGCAGATTCCTGAACCACTGCGCAAAATATTGTTAAAGAGAATATTCTCAATTATTCCTATTGTGCCAATACCTCGTCTAAAAATTAATAGGATGCTTTCATTTTAAAAGAGTTTGAACAAATAAGGTACCAAAAGAACAGGAGGGCCTTAGGAATCCATTCCAGTAATATGGTTTAAACTCATTAAGCATCTGGTGATGATTAAGACCACTTTGAAGCTGTATTATTTTTCAGATTTTACATTCAAGTTAGAGTCATGTTTTGCTTTTTTAAGAGGTATAACATACAGTTACTAATTTCTCTTTAAATAAAAATATCTATTGAGAAATAGTAAGGACATAAGATAAGGAGGCACATAAGATTAGCTCCACCTCTCATGTATTTATAAATATATTTTACTTTAAAGCTTTTTGCAGTATAGAAAATGTTTAAATATACACACATATAATACTGTATAAGAATGAGTAAGCACACTAAATTAGAATGAAAATTACTATATTGCTGATCTCTTTATGTAGTTTTCAGTCAGCTCTTTCATGCATTGGAATTGTAAAACCCTATCATTTTGCAATTAGGAACAATTGGTCTTCATTTAGGAGATCCAGTTTAGGAGCTCAACACAGTTTGAGAGTTTAATCCAGACTTAATCCCTCCTATTTAGTTCCTATGTAGGCCCATTGGAATACGAAAATTCCACCACCAGTGATAACTCATATTTTTTGCCTGTCTGTTCCCCAACTTTTACTGTCATTAATTCCTTGATATGATTTTTTAGCATTAGCTATGCAACTCAGTTATAAAAAAATGTGCCCTTTGACTCGTGGTGACTTATGAAATTCTGACGACTCATTAATATATACTTTTCTTTTACCCTTCCCCTGAATTTTTTCCTCCAGGGATATTTAAACATCTTTAGAATACTGGTACATTTACTTTCTGCGCTTTTCTCCATTGACCACTGCTATCTTACTGGGTTCTGCAGGGTTTTGTTCAATGTTGCATTATACTTTATACTTCTAAGAAAGAATTTAGCTGCCAGGCAAGACTTTAGGCAAAAGAACTTAGAATGAAATGGCAATGTATGATTTGAGCTGTAAACACCAAGGATTCATTGTAGTGTAAAAGTATTCATCATAACTGAGCTGTACTGAAAAGGACAAGGTAGACGACTGGGTATATAGATAGGCAACAGTTAGGGTTTTCCAGACTCCCTTTTATGTGGCTGAATGAGAGCTGCATCCCAGGCAGGTTCAGACTCCAAAATTACACCCTTTCTAGACATTGTCGTCCAGACTCCAGGCTATTTTTTAGTTTCTTAGTTAAGTACTGCCCAGTAATTTAAATACTAGAAAGCTATTTTTTTTAAGATTGTTTCCAGGAAGAGAAAATGGTGATCAAGAGAGATGTTACAAATTATTTTCTGTTTTGCCTGCCTGCACGCGCGTGCACACACACACACACACACACACACACACCTGCACACAAACACTCGTCCCTAAGGGTGGCCTTCTGTAAACTGTAGCTCCATTGTATAGTAGCAATCTTTGGAAATTCACTAACTAATAATGCACAGCAAAGGCTCTGTTCCACGGCTAGTCCTACCCACAAAACTTCCATTCAGCATTTTTTCTGTTTTCCTGGATTATTTGAACAGTTAATAGGCACATACACATGAGCACACACTCGCACATACATGCTTACCCCACATCACACAAGCCGCCCTCACATTTGGCTCTCATCTGATCCTCAAGTGAGCCACGAGGCAGGACTTCACCAGCTTGTGTGGACTCTGTTAAAAAGGTATCCACAACTCGTCCCAAAAGGTGCAATTTAAGCCACATATTTGAGGTAAGGAAAGGGGGAAATTATACTTAAAGTCATAATGTAACTTTTCTATTACAAAATAAGTCTGTAGAATATCTCTTGCTAGCAGTTTTTATGGACACTCTGTTCTTTGAAAATTTTATAGAAGGCCACCCCTCAAAAAAATCAATGGTAAAAGATGCCCTTGTGAATCTTTTTTTTTCAACACTATTTTTAGTGCCATTTGAACTGATTTCTCCCATTTTTCAGAAAATTCAAAGTATTACTCCGTTCTAGAGGTCAAACACTAAGTACTCACCTTTCAACATATACCATTTAGGGCACTGCGTCATGAACAATTACTATTAAATCTGACAATACAACTTTAAACATGAGGGATGGTGGCACCTGATACTCTGTAGCATTACAGTTTCCTTTTGGGTCCTTTTATTGTACATTTGTTAGAAATAAGTTATTTTATTTTTGAATACATCAGCTGGATTGTTAGAAATCACCTTTCTAACAGAAGTTAAAAAGTAGATTAAAATTTAAAACTATTATTAAGAGATGATGAGCATTTATAAAAGAACCTACATTTTATTTGACTAAGAAACAATTATTTTAATGCAAAAACTATAAAAATAAAATATTATCTCATAGACCAACATGCATTAGTCCCAAATTAGTCTGCTGTATTGTCAGCTGAAGATATGAACGTATATATGTAGCAGCCATATTTTGATGAGAAAGAGTAAATACATAGTTTTTGTATATTTTTCAGTAACATTGTTTTTACATTTTCAAAATATTCTGAGTAAGAATTATGTTTTGCTTTTCTTACATTTATTAAATGAGTACTATGTGAAAGATATACTGTCTGTTGCAGGGAAGCCAAAAATAAATAAAGCCTCATCCTGTCAGCCTCCCAGGGGAAAAATGAAGACTGGCCATAGCATATTACACAGCAGTTTTCTTACAGCATCTCCTTTAACCCAGTGGTTGACAATCTGCTGAGAGACAGTGATACGCCACATGTCTGTACCTGTCAGACCACAGGATTTATGAAAAGTATTCTGATATCAGGTATATGATTGTATTTTTGAAAAATCCCATAGTAAGGAGAATTTGCTTAAAGGAGTTAAGATTTTATAGGGAACTAGAATTATAAGCCTACCTTTATAAATATATATGTAGGTAAATTTATGTATAATATTTATTCTTATAGTCCCAAAAATAAACTAGTAGGAATAGCACACCAATTAAAGAGAATGTCAGTAAATTCTTTCATATTATATATGAGTATATAAAAATAGAGGGTTATTCCTTGATAGATAAAACTTTTTCAATATTCCTCCCATGTGGTGTCAAGGAAATACTGGTTAATTCATTTTATGTTAACCATTTCAATGAAGGATTATACAAAAAGTGCATACATCTTTATGTTTATCTTAAACAAAACAAACGACCATAGTCACCATACCCTGTAAAAGTAAGAAACCTGGGGAAACATTCAGTCTCTTGGGATGGCTGATATATAAAATGTTAGTGCTCAGATCACAATATTTAAGAAGGCATTCACTCTGCGTCTTGCAAATTAGAGTCTACAAGTGCAGGACTCTAAGAGTGAGAGCCTCCTAAATTTTTGCACCCTAGGCGCCTCTCTAGCCTCATCCTTATCAGGTGCAGCTCTGAAGGCAGATGGTTCTTGCTATGCCATGTAGTTGTAACACAAACACATTTAATTAATGTAATATTAAATTCAGGACCTTCCTTCCTACATCTTCACCATTATTATGCTTAATCCTCACATATTGTCTTGCTTACCCTAAACATGCATCAAGCAATTGAGTAAATTCTGCAGAAAGGTAGGAGTTTTTTAGAATCCTCCATCCCCTTTGCCAATCTTTGGTTAGGGATTTGATGGCTTTCCTAAGTACAGAGTGGTTCTCATGTTTATATAGGCATTCTGTGTGTTTCTCCTCTAGTCAAATTTAGTTAGTTCTTAAATATTCATGGGCTTAGAAGTTACTGTTTAGGGGTATCACAAAACACATATTGTACCCTCTCGGCAAACACAAAATTTTTCAAGATTATTTTTCTTAAGAGCTACTCTGGCTAATGTGGTGGTTTTAGAGTCTGTCTCTCACCCCTCACCTGACGGCCTAGCAGATGAGGGCCTACCAGCGTATATAGCACAAAATAGGTGCTTCATAGTGCTTGTTCAATGATGGCTTATGTAGTAACCATTAGGGTTTTTTTTTCCTTTATAACTTGAGTTACTTATGATTCATAGTGTTTTATCAAGAATTCTTGCAGTGATGAAAAGAGTATGCAAATATATATCTACTTATTTTCACAAAAGGGACATTTGCAGTTAGGGAAAGATTACTGAAATTTTAATGGCAGTTCTAAAATCTCTAGGTGAAAGTCATACAAGAGGAAAGTTTCAAGTTTGTTTCATATGTTTTGCCTTTGAAATTTTTTGCCTTGATAATTGGGTTTGAATTTCAAAAATCTTAATTAAGGTTTCAGTGATTTTCTCTATAATGGCCCATTTTACATATTATAATTTTCACACACGAAAATCCAAACTTATAAATACAATTTTAAAATCTTTTCTGATTAGGGGGAGGTAAAACCATAAAGAGATATGGGATAACTTTACCCCATTATCCTCTACTAATTTTTGCTAAAGTCTCTCTTGTCTCAAGACATACTTGAAACTATTTCAAACTGTGGGAGCATCAATATTTCAGTTAATCTGTGCTACCTGCAAAAAACCAATAACCGAGTCCCAGTAACACACATGAATGAACTACTTCTAAGTGTGGCCAGTCGTCACAATTCAGGCCATCTTGGAGATATTTTTAACTGAGTGAATTTGCAGTCTAATTGATCCAAACTTTAGCTTTTGATGGGCATCACAAGAACACAGATTGTGGATATGGAAATTGCAATAAAGTTTCCATAGAATATAGTGTTTTTTGTACTCAAAATAGCTGTCAATATCTAGTTCATTAAACACTGCAGATGAATGCTCTCAAAAACAATGTCTCTCTCCAATAAAAACAACTGGTATTTTAAGCATACTTCCATAGTTATGTAAACCATGTCTTAGAAAATAGAACTTAAATATAAAGTAATTTATTCCATATTTGTGAATTGGACCCCAGAACATATTTTTTCTTAGGTAGCTTGAGTCCTGTGACCTTCCCACTCATGGTCATAGCCACTTTGTGGTAAGAAGAGCTGCCTCTGTGTAATTAACAAGATTTGATTTCTGGCAGATGTATTGGGGAAAAGTAGATGTTTGTTCTGAAATTTTGATCCTCAGCAGTTGGTAGATTGGTTCATGGTTTACTGAGATAGGGAACACTGGAAGAATTGAAGAAACAGCTTTGCCAAGTCTAAGTGGAAATTTTGCTAATTACTTTCTGCAGGAAAATAGGCAACTTTTCCTCAAGTTTAAAGAAATATTAATTATCTGCCTCACAGAGCAGGTGTAAGGATTAAATAAGCTTATATACTTAAAAGCCTACTACTGAGTTATGCCACAGTATGTACTCAGTAACTAGACACTAATTTCTATTATTAAGATGCAGTTTGACTTTTATGTATTTTACAACTTAAAGATTAAGAGACATTTAGGAGACAGTTGTAAACATGAATCACAGAACTTTCTGGTGCATATGTGTGTTTGTGTGTGTGTGAGAGAGAGAGAGAGACAAAGACAGAGACAGAGACAGAGACAGAGACACAGAGAGAGAAGGTAAGGAGCGGGCAGACACTAAAAGAAAAGCCAGTGAAGTTCTAAGAGAAAGAGGAAAACTGAATGTAATATAATAAAATTGTTACTGAGTCATTTATTGTATGCATCATATCTAGGCCTTGACATAATCTTTAATTTTCTAATGCTATATTTTTTTATTTTTTAAATGTTTTGTTGATTATGCTATTGCAGTTGTCCCAATTTTCCCCCCTTTGCTCCTCTCTGCCCAACACCGCCCTTACCTCCAACAATCCTCCCCTTAGTTCATGGCCATGGGTCATGCATATAATTCATTTAGTTCCTCCATTTCCAATACTATTCTTTATTTTAATTTATTTTTTCAAATATATTTGTCTGTGCCTTCCCCCCACCACTTTCCCTTGCCCCCTCCCACCTTCCCTCCCTCAGCTCTTCCCCTGTGGTTTTGTCCAGGAGTCCTTGCTATATGTTCCTTGACTTTCCCCTTCCCTTCCTTTTCCTCTGTCCATCTCTCCCTCCTTCCCTCTTGTCTCTGTTGATTTCTTTTCCTTTCAGTGTTGCTGGTCTTATTTTCCTTGCATCTTTGTATTGTTGGTTAGGTTCCACTTATAGGTGAGATCATATGGTATTTGTCCTTCGCCCCCTGGCTTATTTCGCTTAGCATAATGCTCTCCAGTTCCATCCATGCTGTCGCGAAGTTTAGTAGTTCTTTTTTTCTTTCTGCTGCATAGTATTCCATTGTGAATATGTACCATAACTTTTTGATCCAGTCATCTATTGATGGGCATTTAGGTTGCTTCCAACACTTGGCTATTGTAAATTGTGCTGCTATGAACATTCGGATGCATAGGTTCTTTTGTCCAATACTATTCTTAACTTCTCCCTGTCAGTTTTGGACCTACCAATTATGCTTCTTAATCCCTGCAACTTTTTCACCATTCCCCCTTCCCCCTCCCAACTGATAACCCTCCAAATGGTCTCCATATCTATGATTCTGTCCCTGTTCTGGTTGTTTGCTTAGTTTGTTTGTTTGTTTTTTTAGATTCATTTGTTGATAGTAGTGAATTTGTTGACTTTTTAATGGTCATAGTTTTGGTCTTCTTTTTCTTAAATAAGTCCATTTAACATTCCATGTAATAATATCTTGGTGATGATGAACTCCTTTTGCTTTATCTTTTCAGCAGGCACTTTATCTGTCCTTCCATTCTAAATGAGAGCTTTTCTCGATAGAGTAATGTAGGTTATAGGTCTTTGTTTTTCCATCACTTTGAATACTTTTTGCCAGTCCCTTCTTGCCTGCAAAGTTTCTTTTGAGAAATCAGCTGACAATCTTACAGGAACTCCTTTGTAGGTAACTCTGATTTTTTCTTACTGCTTTTAAGATTTTCTATATTTAAACTTTGGCACTTTAATTATGTGTTTTGGTGTGGTCCTCTTTGGGTCCAACTTGCATGGGATTCTCAGTGCTTCCTGAATATGTATAACTATTTCCTTCACCAAACTAGGGAAGTTTTCTTTCATTAATTTTTCAAATAAGTTTTCAATTTCTTGCTCTTCTTTTTCTGTCATCCCTATGATTAGTATGTTGGCACATTTGGAGATGTCCCCAAGGTTCCTAAGCCTATCCTCATTTTTTTGAATTCTTTATCTTCCTGATTTTCTGATTGAATGTTTTTTCCTTACTTCTGTTCTAAATTGTTGATTTGATTCTCATCTTCATCCTCTCCACTATTGTTTCCCTGTAAATTTTTCTTTATTTTACTTAGTGTAAGCTTCATTTCTTCCCTTATGTTTTTGCCATACTCAATGAGTTCTTTGAGCATCCTGATCACCAGTGTTTGGAATTCTGCATCTTATAGGTTGGTTATTGGGATTCACCACCAGGGCAACAGCTAGAAGGGCACCAGTTGCATACGGGAACTGGGTGAATTGACTGGAAATGGGGCAAGTGCTGGACAAACCTCCAGAAACCAGGCAGCAACGTTTTCCCCTCTTGAGCCCTCCTCCCACACAGAGCCACAAAGCAGTGAAGCAGGTTGCCACACCCTGGCAATTACCTAAGACTCCACCCCACACAATTTACAAGTGCCTTTTCTAAGACAGGGAGTCAGAGCACCTCTACCTAATACACAGAAGCAAACCAAGGAGGCTGCCAAATTGAGGAGACAAAGAAATATGGCCAATATAAAAGAACAGAACAAAACCCTAGAAAAAAAGAACTAAATGAAACAGAGATAATCTAATGCTATACCTTTCTTGAAAACTTACCCAGATTTAAGAGATGCTTATGTATAATTTGCAAATCAGGACACTTAAGTTGTGATGAAGTAATAAAAAAACACAGAGAAAATTATTTAAATGAAGGAAAAAAATTATCTTCTGGTGATTAACTAGAGCACACAAACTGGGAAAGATAAAGCAAATGTTCTGTTACCAATTTCATAGTTATAATAATTATCATATTGAACCCAAACTTTTAGATACATTCTATAGGAATGCCTTTTTTTATATTCAATGATCTAACACACAGATTAAATATTTATTATTTGTTTATATAGTTGTTTTGTTGACATTTTTTAAGTCTAATATTAGTAATACCTTACCTAGTTCCAACAATATCCAAAGAACATGTGTTTTTCCCTATTCTTACTGGTATTATCCTTTAAAATGACATAACAGAGGACAGCCTTTTCTAGTAAATGTGATACAAAGTAGAGAGTGAACCATTTGTTGATTTTCATACATTCTGCTTTTGGCCTGTTCTTAAAGGAGAATACAATATTTCTTTTTCACATTATTCTCTAAATGAAAGCATCATGTGTACAGGGGCAATGTCATAGGTTAAATACCTACATGAGCCAGAGAGATTTAAACTGTTCCTTGCCCACATGCTATTGATTACAAGAAGCCCAGAATATGTGAATGAATCACCACAAGTATATCACCACTACTTGGAAAGCTTTAAAAACAAGATAGTTTTTCCTATAGTTTACTTAGAAGGGGATAGGAGTATTCATCTATCCATTCAATCTTCTTATGTATTATCCAAACAAACTTCTTATGTGTTAACTTCAAAATAAATTTTGTCTGGCTAACCATTTCAAAATTAAAACTAATTTTAATTTTGAATACAGGCAAGGTTTATAAATGTGGTATGTAGTTTAGCTTTCTTGACTAACCTTTCCAAGGACTGAGTTAGGCACTAAGAGAGGCTCAATTTTTAAATTATCATGTTAGAACCAATTATCTTCATAGTAGTACAGAGAAATATGTTAACCTAGATCTCTGAAGACTAATTTCCTATTGTGTTAATATAGACAAAGTTACTACTGAATTTTCAGGATAATTTATCTGCCAAGTGAATGAACTGTCAAAGACCTAGGAAAATAAATCATATTTACAAATATGCCAACTTCAATTTTAAGGTCTACCAGGAGATCACAGAAAAAGATAATAAAACATGAAAATCACTTTTTCTGTTGTTTGAATACAACAAACAAAATAAAATCTTCTTGATCTGGGTATTACCAGATATATGTGGTAATACCCAGGAAAATAATCCAAAAATCATTCATAGAAATGTAGGTACATATCATACATTTCAAAAACAGCACATGTGTGCCTCACTAAAATGTAACATTCCAGCTTTATCAAGGTCAAGCCCATGTATCACTCTTAGAAAGAATTACATGGTATTTATCACACGATATTTTCTAAAAGTATCCTTAAGGACAGCACAAAACAGTGCTCATCATATGTGCTTTGAAAATGTTACCATAATTTAATGTGCTTTTTTTAATTTCAAAAACGATTAGAGTTGAATTAGAAAAATGGATATTCCTGGATTGCCTTGATTCATCATTTATTCAATTCTCTCTCTGGCCATTTCTTTTTCTTTCCTTCTTTTCTTCTTTTTGTAGATCCTGTATGTCACATATTATATAAGTTGTCAAGTATATAGAATACAACAATTACTGATATTATTCTTATCTGGGTGATGGGAGACGCCAAAAATTACCTTAAATTGTGCTTTGTGGACACATATACAGAATATTTTAGGAGCAAAGGAGGGGCATCTGAGAAACAGGCAAAGAGTAGAGTCAAAAGTAGCTTACCTATATCTCCTTATAAAACTAGATTTATTGGACATATTTTATATCAGCCATAGAAATTTATGATTTATCTAGTAAGGTTCTGAAACATTTTTATTTAAATGTGACAGCTCCACTATCTGAAGGAAAAATTCATTGGAAGATCATACAGATAGATTACAAATATTCTCTATGGCCCTAAATATATTTATTTTTATCTTACATGGGATTTCTGTAGCTACAATAAACACAGAAAAGTACAATTTATTGATACATAATCTTTTTCTTTGTTTAAACTCATTCTTCACTTCCAATGAATGGTGCCAGACACACATTATGTGCTCAATAAATATTTATTGAATCTATCTACTAAGTAATAGGTAATTTCCATATTCCATGTTCTTATCAATCTGTATAACATCTGAACTATTTTTCAATTGTTATCAAAAGCTCAGCTGCAAAATAAAATGTTTATATCTGATTGCTCTAAGTTCAACCATACATGGAGGTTTAAAAGTTTTTTCCCTGAATAAAACAGAATTTCATCATTTGCACTCTTAGGTCATGTACAATATTTTACAATGCTTTTATTAAACTATGCTTTGGCATTATATCATTAGACTGCATTGAGAAATTTAAAAAGAAATGTTCATAAAAATCATGCTATTGCAAGGATACATATAGTTCACTAAATCAAATCAGGTGTTCCATTAACGAGGACCTATGGGAAGATTTTTGCTGAGATTTGTGCATCAGGACCAGCCTTTTTATACCTGTGCAACAGATTTGTTTTTGTCTGATAGACAACATAAAGCTGTAAACTGTTTCTCTTGCAGCTCTGAAGAGTAGGAGGTGCCAGCAACTGCACCATACCTTCGGTTTATACATGCTACCCTGTGACTTGACTACTCAATTCATTTTATTTAGAATCCTTTTTCTTTTTCTGTATTTCCTCAATCTTTTTTGTTGTTGCAGTTTACGTCTATATCTAACTTCAATTTTTAGATTTAATAGAATATTTAAACTTTTTCAAAACACTCAACACCTATTTTGCCTACCATTAAATCTTACCTAGTATAACAAATGCAAGAATATCAGTGTAAATTAAATACATCAGCAGTTATCCTTCTCACTGTGTTTACAGGATAATACTACTTTCCCCTCTTTATTAAGACTGTGACTACTTCTGCTGCATCTCAGGTTCAAAGAAGAGCACTTTCTCTTTTCCCACATGCCTCCCCTGCTAATATTGGTAATAGACATGTTTGTTGAACCTTGAACTATAATGCCATGATTTATAACTCTCACTTTATAAAAAATAGCAGTAATATTTCTAGATGCCATAGTACTTCTGTACTTAGCTGAAGTATCTTTGATTAATTAGAAGACAGCAGGCATTATGGTTTATTTCTCACAAAAATGCAGCATAACACAAAATACTGTGTTCTTGTAAGGAATATAAAATTAAGACAACAGGTTAGTATTGATATATTTTAAATGGTAGTGTTCATCATATGTGCAAATCTTGGATCAAAGCAAATATGAAATTCTTTTTTATATAATAACATGGAAAAAAGAGATTTTAAATTGCCTTTCTGTATAATAGAGTATAGGAGACTCAGGGCTAGGATTCGGGAGACACGATCTACTGCATGCCCTTCTGCTGACTCAACATAAAAGTCTCACTATCTAATAATTCTGTCATTTCAGTTTCCCATTTGTGTCATGTTTAAAACCTCGCTGAACAATACCTTACAGTGACATTTTTAGGATGATTATGATTTAGAGTCTGACTGTTCTCTGTTTGAAACATTGATAATAAAATGTTTACTTAAAAATAAAAAACATTTTAAGTCCAATACCTTGTAAAATCACATGACCACTATATTGCACCCCTGATATTTTCAGAAGGTACACAAATGTACTGCAAAATACAATTTATAAGTTTTAATTGTCAAAACCATTTAGTTCAGCCTCTAAATCAATACATGTAATTTCATATACCCAAGCAATATGCTCTGATTGCCTACTTTGTGTTAGACACTGTCCTAACTCTTAGATATACAAAGAAAATAGGAAAATATAGACTCTCCTTTCAAGGACTTACTGTTTAGTTGGGAGACAGAAAAATAAAGTCTATACTTGATGGCACATCATGACCAATGTGTTGGTAAGACAAAGTGGATATTCATCAGCTACCCATTAGTAAATATTAAAATTATTTTTCATTATTGGGGACTAGCCAGCCCTTCAAGCTCCTGAATGCCCCTTTACTGTGCTGGCTGTCTCAGCCCTTCCACCAGGACCCTTTTGACCTCTCGAAGACCCAAGAATCAATGCCTAGAAATTAATGTAAGGTCTCCATGGCCATGCTTTTCTTATTGGGCCTGCAATACTGGTGGTTAAGGTGTTGGGTTTGTTAAAAATATATTTTGAGTATAATCCCAGTGTACAGATGCACACAATGATATCCAAATCAAACTTCAAAGAGGGCTTTCTGGAGGGCTGTGCTTAGTCCAACTCCAAAAAAATTAGTGAGCATTAGTTAGAGGCAAAGAAAATGATGACCTTTTATGACATCTTCAATAATTAGTTCATCATTCAGTTCTTACTTGAACAAACTTGAATGAAGAAGTACCTTACAGGCAACTGAATCTGTCTTTGGAAATTTTGAAATCTTCAAATTTTTTTCTCTTAGGGGTAGAATTAATTAAAAGTATATCTTCCACACTTTTATTCTTACTTTATATTCAATTTAAAATAATTGCCAAATTGCAATCCTATTTTGTAATTAGTGAATCTGAATTACCTTTTAGAAATAATCAAAAAGACTTGATAATGAAAAAAGTGAGCTAAAAGTCCTCAGTATTTCTTAAAATAACATGT
This sequence comes from Pteronotus mesoamericanus, assembly GCF_021234165.1. Classification (NCBI taxonomy): domain Eukaryota; kingdom Metazoa; phylum Chordata; class Mammalia; order Chiroptera; family Mormoopidae; genus Pteronotus; species Pteronotus mesoamericanus. Next base: position 20,631,031 of record NW_026555310.1, read on the forward strand.
TCATACTTTGGTGCTTCAGAATTTCTTATCTTTTCTTGATCCATATGTTCAAAGTCTTAAGCATGTTTACCATATAATTTGCTTTCATATGTCATAAATACTAGTTCTATCTATCCCTTGTACTGAGATTAAAAATATTTAATGATTATTTAAATTTTAAAAATTATGAGGAAACGTGTAGAAATTATGTGGTTCTAGTACATTCTCTACTCCTCCACTCCTAGCACCTGAGACCAAAAGAAAGTTCTCTGATTTGCCTAAAGCTATCTAACTTTGGCAGGGGACTCATGGGGGAAATTGCCTCCTCTTTTTGTTTTTTATTTTTTAATTTAAATAGTTATATACAGTAGTTTGAACTTATTGCCTAAAATCCATGACCAAGAATGCAGAATTTATTTTTCAATATTCTAAGTGGAATGATGGCTTTGTGGTCTGATCCTAGTTTGTTGTGGGGTAAATCAATGATTTCTTATAATCTGTAGCCTATTATATTTCATTATCCTTGCAGAAAGAATTGAGTGAGGAACGGAAAAAGAATATTCCAATGGTTCCTTTTTAAAATAAAAAAAGCACTGAATTGACAACGAGAAATACTGTTCTCATTTTAAATTCAAAAGAACTTAGATAACTTGTTTTCCCCACTATTTAAAATTTCTTCATAATCTGCTTTGCTGTTTATTAATCTGGCCTAAACAATAAAAGGAAATGCCAACAAAAATTAAAGAAAAATTAATTTAGTAATCACACACACACACAAATCTATAGTTCTATTTTTGGTTTTAGAGAAACTGTGTAGCTTCTTATGAACTTATTACAGTTAAGGAATCATGTTTTCTTTACATCAAAAGAGTAATCACAATGTATTCTGGTAGTGAGTATGTGGTGTGTGTTTATGTGTGTGTGTACGTATAGTTTTATGTCAGTGTTTTATAAACACTTTTCAAAAATGCATAGCATTAATTAACACTATTATTCATGTAAGTGATTTATTCATGGTTTCTAATGAGTGAATTTGGAATTGATAAATAACAAAACAAAAAATTGCTTAGCTAAGTATTATATTCATATAATTTCTTGCTAGGAAAGTAAATTATTAGATTAAAAAATCCTTTTGAAATAAACATAAAAATTTACTTAATATTTGTAATGATTTAGACTTTTTATTGAAATGTTTTTATTTAATTTTGCAAGATTCATCCACTTGTTATTTTTTCCACAAATGATTCAATGTTTAGTTTAAACACAAATGACACCAATTCAGCATTCATGCTAATCCTGTAACAACAAACTAATGGAAATGGAAAAATCAGGTGTTTAAGAAAGTAGATTTTGATTTACAGCTTCTAAAGACTGATTTTAAACAGTGAAAGATGAATTCTATGGCTAGCCAAATGTCTAAATTCTCAATAAAAGCTCCCAGGTTGGAAAGCAATCACCTCATAAAATTTACTTTATATAAATCATGCTTTAAATGTCTTTGAAAAATGTATATCAAAACACTTGTCAGTTGTTGTGATCTTTCCCAAAGTGAAAGTTCAAAGCTTTAATTAAATAGATGGCATTTTTTTAATGCCATGGAGATAAGATTGTGATAAATAATCCCCATTTACCCAGAGGAGATAACTTCCAAGCCCCTTAGTCAATGCCTCAAACAGTGGATAGTACTGAACCCTATATGTTTATTATGTTTTTCTCCTGCACATACATACGTTATCACATAAAAGAAGCACTTTATGGCTTATCTTTGGCATATCCAAATTGCCCGCATCACTACTCTTGTGCTTTGGGGTTATTAGTAAAATAAGCATTACCTGAACACAAGCGCTGTGTACTGCAACAGTTGATCTGATAACTTAGGCAGCTACTAAGTGACTAAAATGAGCGTATATAGTGTGGAAATGCGGGACAAAGGGATGATTCATGCCCCTGGCTGGACAGCGTAAAAAGGTGTGAGATTTTATCCCACTGCTCAGAACAGTGTGCAATTTAGATCTTATGAATTATTTATTTCTGGAATTTCCCATTTAATATTTTTGACCGCAGTGGACTATGAGTAACTGAAACCATGGAACGTGAAACTGTAGATCAGAGGGGTCTACTGTACTTCATCAAAATGGAATAATTAGCAGACCTCAGAGAAAGCTGTATATTCACACAAGACCACTTCTGCTACATATTCCCTTTTTATTTCTGTTTATGTATAAATGTACTGTGTTAATCAAATGAATCTGAGAGCCATTCATAGGTCCAGATGGAACTTTAGAGGTTCTGTCATCCAATCGTTCATCTCACCAAGGAGGGCCCTATAAGGGTATAGATTGCCCATAACTGTCCAATGATTGGTTGAAAAGCCAGGGCAGAAACCAGGTTTTTCCACCCTTTGTCCTCTCTTCATCCCATTACTCCTCACTTCCTTGTTAGGTTATTTTAAATATTTGTTTAGAAATTTCAGATGTCAATTGTGCAGCAATTAAATTCTGGGTGAGGTAGGTTGTTAAGAAGACTAAAATAACTGGGTCACAGAAGTTTACTTTATAGCCATTGTCTGGGTTATGAACTCCATGAAAGCAGGTGAGGGTGCCCAACTTGTTTACTGCTGAGTTTGCAGATGCTTGTTCAATGTCTGGTATATAGTAGTTTCTCTGCACATATTTGTTAAATGTTGAAAGAATAAACTTTAATGGTTTAGCTGGAGTCTGTCAGTTCCATACCAACTAAATAGTAACAAAATATGTGTTATATTTTTCATAAAATTTTAATAAATTTTCTGTGAAGTTAAATAAAAGTAAAATTTGTAAGTGTAACTTGTACTAAATGACTTTCATGTTATTTAATGTGTGGATTAATGGCTTGCTTTCTGCTCCTTTGCTTGCAGTGTTGTTGTTTTTATTATTATTTTCCATTTGCTATAATAAAGACAAAGGCAGTCTTTTTAGACAGAAGAGTCTTTTTCAAGTTAGATTCATGTTTGGCTAAATAAAGCAAACTATTTCAACTCTACCTCAGAATTAAGTATAGTGTTCTATATTTCTAAATAGTAATAAGCTCAAAATATTTTAAAATTTTGTTTAATTCTAAGTAGTCAAATAAAATCATTTGATTTCTCCTTCTTTCCCCAAACTGGTACACCTTCCAGAATTGCGCAATGACTAAGGTCCTACTATTCACATCAAATTACTACTTTTTAAACTTACAGAAATTAGGCATACTTTCCCTCTCTTTCTTTTATTCAACATTAAACTAATATTTCAAAGTGTTTTTTATGATTTACACATTGTTTTAAACACCAGAGATATATCGATTAGCAAAATAGATTGTCATGGAACATATATTCCAGGAGACGGAGACAGATAAAAGATTTTTTCATGTAATATGAACTATGAAGAAAATAAATTAATATGATAGATGGTGAAGGTGATGAGCTAATATAAATACAGTGGTAAGAAAAGTCTGCTAAGGAAGTGGAATTTGAACTGAGAACTAACAAGGATGGCAGTGTATTTTTACATAAGAAAGATTTTCAAGTTACCTTACTGGAGAGCATTCACTCGGTGATCAAAGAATTTACAGGTTTATAGATAGGATTTTACCAGCTTAATGAGAGCAGATCCATCTCTCAGCAGTAGATTCACTTCATCTAAGCTCAGGAGTTCATTCGTATGATCAGATGCAAAAGTATAGTTTTAAAATGAAGAGTAACTACTACAAAGTTTAGAATACTGAATACCCACATGACAAAACAACCTTTTTCCATTCCTTAGGTAGATGCATGTGGTTAGCCAAATAACTATCTTAACGATGTTGGTAACCATGGTTATTAGAATAAGAGATTTACATAGAGTTTGATATTTATAGCTGATGTAACTACAATAATAATGGTAGTTTTGCCAGTGGCACTAGCTTGGCTTATGTTGGCTGTAACTTTAGCCCTCCGGGTCCACCTCGGGGACGGCCTTGACAGTGTGTCCAGACCCTTGGTCATTTTGGATGAGTCTAGTTTTCTGCTCCTTGCCTATATTCATCCAACCTCAATCCCCCTCTCCAATTTTTGGATGCCTACAACCTCCTCTATTACTTAACGTTCTTTTTTAGATATATTAATACCTTCAAACTGGTTAAATTAAATTCTTAAAGACCTGAGGAGCTGTTCTGGTTTTACATGTCTGATTTCATCCGTTATGTTTTGATTCTGAGGTTTTCTTTATATCTCTATCAGAGAATTATAATGTTTACTACCAAAATCTTGGAGAAAGCATGAAACCCCCATATATTCATAAAACTTATGTCTACCTAGTTGATGATGATATAAGATAAAAGCTTATATAGAAGAGTGTGATTCTAGACTACTGTTGAAAAAATGTGTGTTTATGTAATGTAAATACTTTTAGCTCTCTACTTCTGTTGTTCATTCTAAACCTTTCTGTGGGGCTGGGAACTGAAGACTAAGATAGAGATACCCATATTTTCGATGGCAACAAAACACCAAGGGTAAGATTTCTTATCTAAGGAGGATAAGTAGATCAACTTTTCTGTACTTCGTGTTTTTCCTGCTTTTAAGGAAAACCTGTTCTGTTACTATGGAAAGGTTTTTTTTTTCTTTTGTTGTGTGTGTGTGTGTGTGTGTGTTTTTAATCTCTTTGCTCTCGCCAAGTAACCATAGGACTAAAAACTGTCCCCTTTCTAATCTATGTGTTACAATACTACTGAAGAATAACTGTTACTAATAGATAACTACAGAAATCATGAAAGTTAAAAACAAAACAAAACATGAAATCACACAAGGCCTGGTTGTTAAAAACATCCATGTTGGCCTTTTTCTGAAAGAAAACAAAAGAGAAAACAAAATGTAATTTAATTTTATTACCCAGTATTTTCCTGCATTTAAAGTAATACAGGAATTACTTTTAAATGATAAGAAGTAAAAAAAAAAAAAAAAGGTTTCAGGTAGGCTATTAAAAATGAAGAATGATATTAGCCAAAGAAAATTGAACACAAAGTAAAGCTAAAAACTATTTGAATGTGTTTTATTCTCTCTGCCTTTTTGTCTCTTTGTATGTGTATTTTACTCCTGTTCATTCTTTAAAACACAATCAGTCTTTCTTGAGAGAGTGTTTTCTCTTTATTCCTAAATCAACATAGTTGAAAGAATTTGGAAAACTGAAGCTAAATTAAAGGCCAAATCCAGACACTACTTTTATTTAGGCTAAGTTAAACTAAATAATGAGTCATGATGATTGTTAAACTGACAGAAAATAGTAACTTTTTAAAAAATAGTGGCCATATGACTTTGCCAGGGAACTGTTAGTAGATGTATCACTTCTCAGTTAAAGCTTTTTTTTTTTGCCATTTCTTTCTTTCTTATTGAATTTATTGGGGTGACATTGTTTAATAAAATTATATAGTAAGGGAAAGTGGTGGGGGTAGGCAGAGACAAATGTATTTGAAAAAATAAATTAATTAAAAAAATAAAATAAAATTATATAGATTTCAGGTTACAATTCTGTAATTCATCTGTGTATTGTGCTTTGTGTTCACTGCCCCAAGTCAAGCCTCATTCCATCACCATACCCTCTTCTACTTGCTCCTGCCCCCCCTTTTATAACTTTTTAAGGTTAAAACTAAAGGGAATTTAGGCTTAAAAGACTGGGATTTGATGATGAGACAGACTACATATGGTTAATTTTACAGACTAGAGAATTCCATAGCATTACAACTAGCTCATTTGAGACATCCAACAAACATGAAATGCCAAAATCAGTCTTATCTTCACTGTGTACATATATGCACAGTTATATATGTATGTATGTATGCAAATATGTATATACATTCATGTGTGTGCATATATGATCATATACTAAAGAAACAAGTGCAACTTTTGAGAAAGTTTGCAAAGCCATATGCTCGAGATGAAAGAATTGCTAGAAAATTGAAATAACAAGAAGTTCCTATGCAATTAATTTAGGCCAGTATTTTTTTTTAACTCATGTGTGCGTGAATATATGATCATATACTAAAGAAACAAGTGAAACTTTTGGGAAATTTCCCAAAGCCATATGTTTGAGATCAAAAATTGCTAGAAAACTGAAATAACAAGAAGTTTCTATGCAATTAATTTAGACCAGTGTTTTTTTACTCATAATGTGCTTTGTGTCAAACTTTAAATTTTTAATTCTATCATATGGACCAGAAGTAATTTTAGCAGAGATTATGACTGTCTTAATAGATATGCATATTGAAGTCACAGGTATCTTCAAACTAGTCTATGAATTTAATAAAAAACTGTCAAACTAAGCATAATTGGTTATTTTTGAATTTATGCACTAATGTTTATTAAAATTCCTTTCTTATTCATTTATTTTTGTCATTTGAATGTACTTGTTGGCACACACTAGGTAACAAGTCTCAAACGTCTTAGAGAGGTCTGAGTTAGATCATTCAGAAGAAGTAAAGTCAAGTGATTTTATTGGATGCAGATGATTTTATAATGAGTGTAATCCCTCCTTTTAGCAATGATTACTCTTGAATTTGCTTTTGTGGCTAAAGTGTCATGAGGAAAAAATTAGTATTTCTCAAAACAACATTTATTAAGACCTTTATGAGGTGAGGTATTGTTAAATGAAGATTTATGAAAATTGCCATTTTATATTTGGGGGCACAGAGTTAAACATTAAAATTCATTATGGTAGTTTTACTGTGTGTTTTACATTATTGAAAACTTTTGCCTCATGCTGGAAGCAATCAAAATACACATCAGTCTCTTGCTACCATGCCCTTTTTCATTTGCTTTCCTTTGTTGGGTGATATTTTCCTTTATATTCACATGGAAAACTTCATTTAGCTCTCAAAGCTTGTCTTAGTTAACATACTTTTTTTTTTTGGTAGATCTTCTTAATTTTGACCTTCCTACTCTGTGCTACACTCCCTCATTCTGTGTTCCACAGCATCTTGAACATGTTTCTGCTGTAGCTCCTGGTCCAGTGGTAATTTGTGTGTCTGACTTGTAAGCATTTCAGGTCAGAGAGCATGTTCCCTTTTGTAACTACAGTGCATTGCATAGTCACTGGCACACAGTGGGCATAGAGTATATATGGACAATAGTCATTCCTATTCTCAATTCATAATGCATGTTGGTTTTTGAGAAGATTATAAAGATTTGGGATATACGTTTAAAATTTTAAAAAGGAAAGGAAGTGGAAAAATGTAACATTCTTACTTGTACGTCCATAGTAAAGTAAAAATTCAATACTTAACTAATCTTTTATTCAAAACCAATAGTAGTGTCACATTGAAATTGTGTTTGGATTCTAAAATCAGTGGGAAGAACATAATCACACTTGAAAATAACTCCAGAACTTGCCGCAGTGAAGACCATCTTACCATTATCACTTGGTCAATCCAACAAAGCATTGCAACATGTTCCTGTTTCTTTGGTGGAACCTCACATAAAGTTGTTGACTTGAGGTTCATAGAGAATGAAAAGTGTGTGTCTTTATACATGAAACTCACTTCTGAGAGAGTGAGATGCTCAAACTGAGAGAGGTAGATAGGAACTGAGACCAGCTGAAGGAACAGCAGTCTCAAATCCTACATGTCGTGTGTCAACTTGGTGCAATTTATTGATGGCAGTGACAAACAGAATCATCTGCCCTATTTAAATGGGTAATTTCTTTACTTACTGTTTTTTCACAAATGAACTTAACTTTAGATATAATTACAAATTTAAAATATAGGTTTTAGATTTAGATGTAATTACAAATCTAGATTTAGATTTAGAATTACAAATATAGTTGAATTAGGCGAGTTAAATATTTGTATGTGACTCCACAGTACATGAATTAAAGGATTTTTTCTCAATTTACCCAAATAATTGTCACAGTTTTATAGATCCTTCAGAAAACATGCACATGTAGATGTATGTGCAGTAAGAAATTATGTCTGTATTTGCATGTGTATGTATACACAGAAATTTAGGGACAGGCAGATGTTAAGGTTATTGGTTATTTCTGTCTAACGTAAATAATGCATCTAGAAAGAACCAAAATTCACCAAAAATTAGGAAAAATGTGAGTCTAGAATCATGTATAGGACAAGGAAACTACATCGCTAATACTGTTCTGATTACATTTTCTTTTAATATTTTTAATTAGAGATAACAAGTATAGCCCTGCCTATACCCACAGTGTAACCCTTTTATGTTATGAGAGATAATTAAGGAACTTGGATAATGCAAATTTGTCATTTTATACTATAATTATGGTTAACTCAAAGAATGGTCTTCCTACCCATCAGGAATGACTTCCAAATTATAATAACCTCGAATTATTATATAGCAAAGAAAATGTAAGTCTCTGGCAGAAATTCATACATCATTCATTCATTCAACAAATATTTTTTGTGTGTCTGATACATGCCAAGCTTCAGTTTAGGGAATGGAAGTACATAGTGAAAAAGGCAGGTAAGTTCTCAGTTCCCCTATAGCTTATATTTTCGTAGAAAGAAAGAAAAAAACAAATAAATGTGTCCTGACTGGTGTGGCTCAGTGGACTGAGCACCAGCCTGTGAACCAAAACATCGCTGGTTCGATTACCGGTCAGGGCACATGTCTGGATTGCAGGCCAGGTCCCCAGTGGGGGATGCACAAGAGGCAACCACACATTGATGTTTCTCTCCCTCTCTTTCTCCCTCCCTTCCCCTCTGTCTAAAAATAAATAAATAAAATATTTTTTAAAAAGTAAAAAAAAAAACCAAATGAATAAATAAGCTGATTTTCATTAGATATAAGTACTATAAAAAAATAAAGGAAATCAGATAGAAATTGACTCGAAATGATAGTAGGGCTATATTGCTTTAGATGGTGTGTCAAAGAAGACATTTCTAAAAGGGTTAAATATGAGTTAAGATGTGAATAAGAGGACTCAATCATGCGATGTTTTTGGAGAACCATGTCTGAAATAAAGTGGAAACACACAGGAGTGATGGTGAACTTAGCTAGTTGGAAAAGTATCAAGATGGCCACAGTGGTGCGTGCATGATGGGAAGCATAGTACAAAATGACTGGAGAAAGGGCTTATATAACCCTGTCAGCCTTGGTAAGAGGTCTGCATTTTATTCTAATCCCAAACAATAAGATCCTTAGGAAGTCAGAAATCATCACCAGCAGGAGCTCAGGTTGGTGGTGTAATATGCACTCAATTCTATCTTCAGCATGTCACCTATTATCATTATTAGTAAGCTTGTCAAGTTAGTAGGGTTACTGGTTAAGAGAGCAGACTTTGAAATCACACAGTTATAAGCTTGAATCCTGGCTTATTTTTTTCCTCATTAGCTGTGTGTTCTGGATAAAAGACTTCACATTTCTAGTCTCAATTTCCTCTGTAAAATAGATGATAATAGTACCTACCTCTTAAGGTTATTTTAAGAATTAAATGAGATAATTATATAAACTACAGTACTATGCATGGTGCATAGTGAAGTCAAATATTAATGGCTTCATCATGATACTTGGAGCATTTGTTTAATTGATTTGGGATTACAAAGTTGTCTCTTTGGACTTGTAATTTTTATTTGTTAAGCTATACAGATTTCTCATAGCCATTACAGATGCAGAATCTGTTATGAGGTAACTTCTCTTTTGCAGACACACAAAAGAGAAGTAGCTGAAATCTGCATATTTTAAAAGAGCATCAATGGGAAAAATCTTCCTATGAAGTCATGGATTCAGATTAAAGATGTATCCCAGAAAAAACTATTTTCAATAGTTAAATATTTACCTATGTAGATTGTATAATACTACTTTATTCAAAGTGCTCCACTTAGTTGGTATAATTTTCCAACTTTTTTTTTAAGAGAATATCACCTAAAGAAGGCTCAGTGTAAGAATAGAAAGTTTCTCAATGCAGAATTGCTCTTTTCCTTAGGGCGAAGCATTTCTCATCTGCCTTTACTTTCTTTCTTTGTTATACCAATACTATCAGAGTACAATAATAACAGTAGTCAAAATATTAACTAATTCCTATGATTTTAAAATTTTGAGAGAAAAAAAGTATAAAAATTATTTTTTAATCCCTGTCTTTTCTATTACTCCAATATTTAAATGAAAGTCATTAGATAACTATTCCAGCTAACTCCATTTATAGTTATAACCAAAATATGCAAAAAAAAGTGATTTCCTTTTTTTTTTTTTTGGTCCTTTTCCCTACCATTGTCCAGGTATAGGGCCCAGATCAAAGTACCAATTTGCTTAGGAAACATATACTGAAATGCACAGTTAACTACTTGGAGTCATTTGTTCCAGAATACTGCTTAACAAGAAAATTGTTTTGCTTACAGGTATGTATTCACAATGGCAGTAAATGTTGATGAAGATGACGAGGATGCTGATTTTGTCTATCCTCTATTACGCACTTGGTGTGTGTTAGACACCCTTATGGTCTGTGTCTGTGCCTCTGTCTTTTTTTTCTCCCTGTAAGGCAAACAGACATCATAATTTCACTTTTAAAAATGAGCAAACTGAAACTGTTGAATAGATTGACCAAGGCCAATTGTGAGTGAAGAGCAGAACCAAGATTCAAATTTAATACTGACTCTAAAGCTTTCTTCTCCCTATGCTACACTTCCTTTGAGAAAGTAATAAAACTGATTTTTTTTTCAGCTACCTGCAAATGTCAGCCTTACTCCACTCAATTCTCATTAACATTTTAATATTTTGTATGGGAATTTAGGTTTCATAGCTAGCATCTTTGTATCCTGATAAAATGTAAAAACTGATAAACCTGATAAAATGTAAAAAGTCAGCTGTTTTTTTTTTTTTTCCTTTTTAAAAGAGCAACAAGTTCTAACTAGGTGAATGTCCTGGTACAGTGAAAGAACTACTTATAACTTACAGTTTTTTTTTCCAGGAATAGATTCTATTCCTTTATCCATACCGCCATTGCATTTGGTGAACAAATTATTTATTGTCACAGATGAGAAACAAGAAATTAGAAGTGTTTATGCTTTTATATATAATAGCAAAAATAGTCATGCTTAACACTTTTAGCTAGAATTAATAATAATTTAAAGAAACCCATGGAAGAATTCAGAACGTTGAGAATATCATACTCCTGAGTTGCAGAAATAAGATTAGAACTCTTTATTAAAATAGCCTTTCTGCTACAATTGCTTTTCAAATAGCTAAATGTAGTAGATGTTCAATAAATGAAGGTTGTTATTATTAATAAGCCCATGAAACACGTAACATTTTTACAGGCATTGATTTGCTTGAAGAAGCTAAATGTTGTTATGAGCGCTGTTACTCACTGACTCGCTTGACATTTGGTTATTTGAGCAGGGTATTACTTCCAAAGATGGAAATGATGAGGAGGAGGGAGAGTAAGGATGATAAACATCTTAAAATGCTGTAATGAGACACTTTGCTTACGGAAAGTCATTTCATGCCTTAATAGCCCTATATGGTAGATTTATTAGGGAGCACTAATTTTACAGATGAGGATACTGTGGTGCAGAAAGTTGTCATTTCACATAGTGTCTGAGCTTGTAAGTGAAGGACGAAGACTCTGACTACAAAACCCCTGTTCTCAACAACCACAGAGAAGATTTTGAGAGAATTAAAAAAAAATTATATGTAAACCACTTAGATTTAACCCCACTTAAGCATCACATCAGTCAGTACTTATTAGTATTGTTCTCGCTTAGCTCTTATAATTACAGTATATAGTTATAGAAAAAGTTTTCATTGTGGATTTGGAGGGAACTGTTTTTCTAATTTTAATTACAGATTTAAAAAAAAATTTCCAGATATTTAAATCTATGAATGATATCACAGAATATTAGTTATTCTTATTTTTAGCCAGCTTTTGTTATTAAATGTTGATTTGCTTTTTATATAATGCAGTGGATATCACTTAGACTTCTAGAAAAAATCTGTAGTAATGACTTTAAAGATAAAAAGCCACAAGGGTGAAGATAAGATTCCACTGTGGAAAGCACCAGTTAATACCAAACATGGAGTAAAAATGAAAGGCCAAAGATTAAGGCAACAACAACAACAACAAAACTCCTTTATAACTATTTGATATTTCTTCCATTTCTATTATGTATTGTGTTGGAAGGTACTCATTCAGTAATTTCAGGTTTGTAGAGATTTAGGAAAAGGACTTGAAATTCTTTTTTTTTTTTTTCCTTTTTCTATCACAGCCACTTTGTGTAAAGGCAAGCATGCAAATATGTCGGGAAAGAACTCTAGGTCTTCTTGAACGTTAAGAGTGATGTCCATTTTAGCAAAGAGGGAGGCACACATTTGGATAAATTTATATGCACCCCTCAAATTTGGGTGCTAGTCTGAACTGCCAAACTTTAGAATTTTCACATTTTTAATGTACCAAAGTGGGTTAAAACAGCCTATTAGTATAAGGAGTATTTTTGAAACTGTTGACATTTGGCTACTGTTCTTTCATCCACTGTTCTGTAGTCTTGACAGAAACTTGGTTTAACTTGCAGAGAGAAAGTGAAAGACAGAGAAAGGTGTCTATATGAAATGCCCCAGAGAGAAGCAGAACTCCTGTAAGGCAACATTTAGGCATTGAGTGTGACACTGTATTAACCTTTTTAATGGATGTATGTAATAAAGTGACATGTAAATGGAGCACAAGGGGAGATATGACACTATATCTGGAAAAGGATAAAACAGTTGGTTGAATACTGGGCTATTATAGCAGTTTGCAAACCTTGGATAAACTCAGTCAGCGGTTGTATAATTGGTTATTCAATCCCGACCCTTGTTCACAGCTCAAAGCCAGGAACACTGAGACCTGTTGCCAATTTGAGTGAATATAGTGACTGTACTCGGCCGGGGCCTAACATTGGAGCCAGGCCTTTTCCTGTGGGCTGGTTTCCACCATGTCTGGGACTGGCTCGGTGACAGTGGGTCTTTTGTTGTGAAAGGCTGGCTGGTACTCCCCTCCTTTGCAAAATGTCTAACAGCTACACAAATATAAGAAAATAGGAAAAGAGACTTACTGTAGCTTTTCTCTTAGTAAGTTAATGTGGAATTATTAGTTTTCCTTTCTTTTCTTTTTTTTCCCTCCTTTTTTGCGGAAAGTCTGAGTTAAGTAAATAAACTTAAAGAGTGATACAAAAGCTTGCTTTTGGATAAGAATTGAATCTTGGTAGTCCCTGATTAGAATATGATATGTATGGAGAAATTTATGGCAATTTGATTAACAAAAATTCTGAATAAGGTATTTTTACTTTCCCTCCTTTCTCCTGTCGTTTATGGAAAGGATTGTTTTTACTCTATACCTCTTTCACGACAAAATATCTAGCATGTTTATAAATCTGTTACGTATTTTACTTTATGAAACAAGCACCCTACCTATCCAGTGTGTTCTCTGCCCAAACATACTGGATAGAGGCCAACAGACTAACCACTTACTGTTTCTAGTCTAGTAAATTTTGAGAAATAAATCAGTGAAGATTTTGATTTGAGCGTGTGGTATAAAGAATGCCCAGTCTTCATACAGTGCCCAATTCAGAAAGGAATCTGTAACGAGCTTGTAGTATTTGCCAGTTAGGTGCTGCTTACTGATAGGGTGACAGTTCCCAGCTGCAATCAATTATGCATCCATTATTTCTGTTGTTTAAACATCCTGAGGAATACCAGTTCAGAGGATTTCACAAAACGCATCTAAGTTCCAAAACAAAGTAAAGAGCATGTTACAAAAGAAAATCCCAAATACATTTGAATCGAGATTTTTTTCTGAGCTTATTATAATCTTTTTACCACCCCTCTCCCCTTTCTGATTCCACCTCACACACCCAGCATTTATGAAATCACACACACAACACATAGTGTTTGATTTAATGCAGGGTTGCAATTCAATCAGGAGACTGCTGAGGTCATATAATATAAATGGCTACAGTACTTCTTGGCTCAGTTATAGCCTTGATCTCTCAGGGCTTTTGTTTTTGTTAATTGAGTAGCCTCCTGCTGGGAGGAGCTCCTAAATATTTTGGACTATATGTCACTAAAAAGAATTTGGAGTCTAGAAGGTAGAGGGGGAAGGGGGAGGAGGTAAGTCTCACCAGCAGTGGATAAAGGAAAAGGAAAGAGGTTGTCCATGACAGGACAAAGGAAAAAGAATCAAATTGTTTTTGAATAGAAAATTAATCATCGAAAGGGACTGGCTATTGTGAAGCAAACATAAAAATAGAGGGAGAATTTAACTTGAAATATGTGAGAAAAAGCGCTATAGAAACTCCAACAGAGGACTTTAATGGAAAATACACCCAGCCATCTCATTATAAGTACATCCCTGGGAGCCAAGTGTTATGAGCATTAGTAAGAAGGTGGTATTTTTAAAAAAATTGATTATAATCAAGCTTAATGTATTTGAGGCTTAATAAAAGTATAGTGCGGGGGTAGTGAGTATCATGGCATAATAGAGACCTCTTAGCATTGGATTGTTCCTAAGTATTGTATTTCATAATGTTGATCGCTGGAGGCCTTTACTTCCTGATGGGAAAATAGGAACTTGAATTGGTAAAGAGAAGATCACAGAATTGTAGGCCAGCCCTATTAACCCCAGAAAATATAATTCAACATATATCTTATCATCTTAATCTCCCGAATAGTTGCCTAGATTATATTACAATACAATAGTGTATGTAACAAACAGATGTCTCCCCTAGGTCACTATTTGTAATTTAGTAAATTGTAGGTGTCCAACTGAAGAGCCTGGAGATGCTGGTGGAGAATGAATGCTTGAGATGCCTCATTAATTTAATGTAGGTGAGAGGCTGGGGGGCTTAAAGGATTTGGTGGTAGTCCCATAGAGAACTACTTAAATGGAATTCAAATAGTGTGGAAGAAACTTTTTTTCCCTATTATTTTTTTCCCCTCCATGCTGTGAACCCTTACTGATCATTATTTTTCAGGCACTTCAAGTGTCACAACAAAACCAGAAATGCTGAGATATGTATGAAAACAAGAGTTTCAATTAAACTCAAATCAACTATCTTTTAAAGGTGTTGGTTTTTAGTTTTTATACAGCTTTGTTTGGCAGGGAAGTCCTCACATGTTTTGAGATTTGGCTTTGCTGCTTTATAATTTTGAGGGTGCTGCGCTGTAAGCTTGGAACAATTTGCTGAGAAGAAAAGAGAGAAAAACAAATAAGTTAGGTTTTACATCTAGAATTATGGACTAAAAAAGTAAATTGATACCTACTGCATAATAGGAAAATCTGTTAGATTATGTATCTAATGTAATTAATAAGTTTCCGACATTTTCCTATAAATAATTTAATCCCCTCATTAAACAAGTAATTTCTCTATTGTTCTTTGGTAGCTGCCTAGAAACAATGATGTTCTCCTCCTTCTCTTTAGAAATGGAACTCTTTTATTTATAATTTCATAAACATATATTTTAAGTAGATAATGTACTTTTTAAAGATCAATTTTGCTGGTTAAAGCAAATTTGCAATGATTTACCAGTTTCGTTTAATCTTTTTTTGCAATAAATTTTTTGCCTTCAGCAAGTAAGATTGCAGGCAGCTACCACACTTGGAATGACCTCTTTGGAATGCTTGTAATTTAACTGAAGACTCAACTCTTTATTAGAATACTTTAATTTATAAGAATGATTAAATTTGTTTCTAACGTACCATAATTGTCAACAATGTCTTATCTGAATCTTTTTCCTGGGAGAAGTATGAGATTTTTCCAAGTAATTTAAGTCCCTGGAAACTTTTTGAAACCTTCAGTACTTATCCCAGTGCTCACTTAGGGTGGGAGACCTAATGTCCTGAAACAGGGAGCCTGTGGAGCTTAAACACACTTGCACCTTTTTTGAGAACTGAGATAGCAGGTTCCTGGGGGTTCTCATATGCCTCAGGGAAAGGTAGAAGAGATATAAATACTTTTGAATTTTCAGCATGTGGAACACAGAGCTTAGTGGCTTTTGAAAGACCATCTCTGAGTTTGTGTAAGCTTGCCCTCTGCCCTCCAGGTCAGAAAATTGGGTCATCTGTCATTTTACTAGATTCACCCATTCTTTGTTACAAAATACCTATCTACATCTTAACGTTTAACTGCTAATATTTTACTGTACTCTCCCCCAAATCCCTAAGCTATTTTAGATATGCTTTATCTTTTTAAAAATGTTTTATCCTTTTAAATCGGCGAATCACTACAAAAGCATGAGATGCGTGTTGCAGTGTGGTGAACATCCCTTGAGCACTTCCCACCCCAAATCACATTTTTTCTTCAGATTATTTGTAATGAATGAGTTAAAATTGTATTTAAATATTATATTAATTATACTATGTATGTATGAGTGAGAAATGATATATATCATTTATTACATATGTGAGAGTGAAATTGTCCAGTAATTACTTTTGGACAGCTAAGCACAGGAGAAAGAAGGAATATTGAACATATCTCTCTTTTAGGCTCTTCCTTCTATGCCTGGATATTTCTCTCTCCTTCCTTCCAAATGTTGATGTATCATGTTTTTCTCGCAGTTACTAAATGTGAGACATAATTCTATTGATTTTACTGACTGATGTTTTTAAGAATATAGAAAAAAATAAGACTCAAAAGGTTGTAGCGCTGTGTGTTAGTTATATTCAAGGTATAAATTATTTTATTTTCTAGCATTAATACCCTTCCTAGGATTTAGTAATTTGTTGTCCTGCCATTCCTTTAAGTGAATAATGAGGGTATTATCCTATTTATTTTACCCAGATTTACCAAAGTACTGGTAACATTAATTAATCATTTTTTTCTGCCTCACTCCTAAAGCCCTCAGAGAGGATGTTCTGTCATTTGTCTGGCATCTAAGGAGTCTCTCTTTTCTGTTTGCCTCTTACAGAAACATATGTATCTCTCTTATGTGAGTGGCACATTATATTGAAAAAATGTCTGTATTTCTAGCATTATTCGTGGGCCCTTATTTGAGACTTTTGAAGAAAATTTTTATTTATAATACCCCAGTAGGAATTTGTCATTTCTTCCCTTTTTGATAAATAAAATATATATGAGTCCCTGGTAGTTCATTATAGCATTTTACTGTGACTTTTTAAAATGTGATATGCTGTATTTCACTCAGTTTTAAAATAGGAAAGTATTCATATGTATTTGATTTTTTTTTTTAGTTGATAATGTTTAAATTATCACTTAAGTGACAATATGGTGTTAGTAAAATTCTTTTACCTTTCTAAGGATTTGGTCAATTCTACTTTAGGTCTTATTTACTTGAAAAATGTTTTCAACTCAAGTTTCTGAAGATTTAATAGAATGTTTTTATCCATATTTTTATATTCTGAATCAGTGTTTATTAAACAAAAAATTACCTTAGTTCTCGGAAAAGTGCAGATTCCTGGGACCTAAAGAGCCAGACTCCCCAGTAGCCCTGGAAATCTGCATCTTAAGGAAGCTTCCCTATGACGATGAACTCTGAGCTAGATTGTCCAATTATGTTTTGCTCTTGTTAATATACCTAAAGCCAAGAAAAATATCTTTTAATTTAATTTTATATTGTTAACATGATTTAATTCATATTATTTTTCTAACAATGGACAAGATAACAAATTGGTCCCATTTTCAGAAATTATTGCCTAGGGGAATATTTTTATAACATGTTTGATTGATAAACAGAAGACTATTTTAGAACTCTTTATGGCAATACTATGATAGTTGTTTTAGAAACAATCTATCACCATATTTATTTGCTATAATAATTAAAGTAATGCAATGTTCTCTTTACTTTTACTTCAACAAATGAAACAATAGGAGAGCAACTCAATTACGTTAATAATTTGAGTGAAAGGTTTAGTGTCTGGTCACTGTTAGTCTATCCATCCACCCCAGGAGATGGTGAGTTGCTTGAAGTGCAGAGGTCATGTTTTAGTGTCTATCACAGTGCCACAGTAGCTGCTTAATAGATAAGGGTTAGATAAATTAATGAATAAGTAGAATCTGATGCTTCCTGATCTTGTGTTTGCAAGCCGATGTATGTGAATGGTAAAAAATAAAGAAAATGGCAGTATCTGTACATGACACCAGAAGAAAAGATAATACTATAGTTCTGTATGTTCATTGAACTCAGAAATTTAATGACTATACCAATGGATTGTACATGCCCAATTTTACACCCACTGCCTTTGACCGTGAGAGTTGTAAATCTGGTAATATAGAAAAAGGGAAAAACAAACCATGCTTTTTTTTCCCTATTTATCCAGATATTTTTCCCTTTTGTTTGCTTTTTTCTTTTTTGCTCTTCTTACTTAAATGAAAATGTTTAATAAAGAGAACTCCTGTAGGTTCTTTTCTTGCTGTTCTGCGTTTTGGGGGCCACAGAGCATTATAGCTAACACACGACTATAGATTTCATTTTTGACTAGATTGTATCTAAGCTTGTGAACATTAAATGCCTTTTTTGCCAAAAAAAACTATTGTATTTCCTCATCTAAAATTACTCTAAAAATGACATGATCCAAAAATCCATGAAAGGTTATGAGAAATATAACAAGTTGTTAAGGCAGATGGACTACTTTGGTGGAGAAGGATATGCGCAAATTTAGATATATGATTCTAAGCAAATCAGAGGATATTTTCCTTAATTTTAAAATCTGATGCTATGTATTAAACATAAAAATATAATTTGAATTATAAGTAGCTTTTCAGCTCAACTATTCAACTACCTGCATATCACAATCTCTGATTTATCATATGAATCATGTCAGTTTTATTGTTCATATCTTTTCAGGCATCTGGCAAGCTGAGACTGCGATTTGTTTTCACATATGTTGTGATAGAGAAGATTCAGGATGTGTAGTGGTTTAGCATCAGGCTGCATGTGCTTTAATTCTCACTTCCAGTGGTAAAACATTCTGTCATATTTTTAAAGTATTGGAATTCTTATTCTAATGTATGTTAAGTGGTTTTCTATTTCTATGCTTTTTGTGTCTTCTTTATCGTCTCTACTCCTCACTTTGACAATTGTAAACATAAAAATTCTACAAATATGATCATTAATTTTTGTTTTCAGCATGGTCTAAATATCTAAATGGAATGGATGATTATCTGGATACACTTTTTTTAGAAAGATAATTGCTTCATTTATAATTCAAATACATATTTAGGTAATTTTTTCTTAAATATCTCAATAGACATAACATAATTTGCTTAAAACTATGCAGTCTCATCTTCACGAAGCTATGATATGTTTAAGCTATTTTAAACTTTTCCTATTTGTTCATATATTTTTCTTGTGAAATTAAGACTTTTAAAAATATGCCTGATTCTCATATGCCTTTTGCTGTAATTTAGTTCTTATAGATTGACTTCTATTTTTCTTTCTTGCTCTAACTCACAAATGCAGATGAAAAATACTATGTCAAATAAAATTATATGGAAAATAACAGATGTATTACCATTGAAGTTGGTTATTTGATGTATTAAATAGTAAAAATAGTAATGAATATCTCTTATGAGAAATATTTTCACTTTTATAAGTCGACTGTTATTGATATAGCATGATCATCTTTCTTCCAATTGTCTTTCTATCAAATTGCTTCTGCTTTTATATTCCACCCCTTTTGCCTTATTCATCCCTTTGCACTGTAACTAATGGCAAGAACCTAATTCACATTTCCCCACCCACCCTTTGCTAACATCATAAATTATTCGGATATAAATGGACAGTATTCATTAGCTGTGCACTTTACTGAAAGATCTTTACACAGAAGTGCTGCATGCTCCCATTTTTATTAAAAGTTAAAATGCTTTTGCTGTCAGGGGGATTGTGGTGAGTTAGCGATGATAGAGGACAGGGCTACAATGCTAATAAATAAAAATAATAACTATTGCCATTGGCTGAGTGACCCTGGGAAAAGAGCACTACAAAGCTATTTGTTGTTCCCTTTCACTTGTCAACAGCACTGACTTAAAAGCTTTAGCCATTGTTGAGGACCTAATAAAACCTTTGGAAAGTTAGAAAGACAGCTGTCAAAAAAAAAAAATCAGACGAAGATTAGTTGAGTGCTTTTTGTACATCTGTGTTGTTTTGGGACAATTCATACATTAACCTAAGAGAAGTGACAAATTTTCTTGTCCCTCATACTACTACATCTCTTTCTGTATCATCTTCATTGGCATGAACCGACTGAAAAAATCATAAGAATCATAGAAAATGAATGAAATAAGGGTTGTGGGTCATTGTCATAAAAATGTATAGAGATAGAGCTCTCACCCTTTGATGAGGCTTTTGACTTCTAGGTAGATTTAGTGATGGGCAAAGTGAAGCATATATACATTTCTTTCATTTGATTTGTGAAGTAGTTTTCTAGGGTTGTTGTGTACTAAGTTGTATTTATAATATTTGTCAACATTATTTAGTGTTATTGTGTACCTAGCACCGTTTTAAGCACTTTACACAAATTAGCTCCTTTAATTCTTTTGACAATTGTATGAGATAAATGCAGTTACTGTTCCCTTTCTCATCAACAGATGAGTAAGTTGAAGCAGAGAGGTTAAGTTACTTGCCAAAGGTCACAAAACTAGTAAGGGAGGAAGACAAGTTGTATGACATCAAATTGTTATTTTTATATTTAGTAGCAAAACATGAAAGATTCTGTATATAAGAATAACTGTATGCAATTACTTTCTGAAATGCTGCCCTCGAATTATTTGTTATTTTTGCTGGAATTCTATATTTGAAACAAAAACAAACCAAAGTGTTATAGTCTATGTAAGAAAATGCACTTATTTGCTAAGTAATGGAGTGGATAAAACTATGAGAGTTTCATAAGTCTATGTTTTCATGGGAAGTTTTGTGTAGAAAGTATAGAGCCATCTTGGAAGGAATATTCCCAAGGTTACTCAAGGATATTGATATGCAGCAATTATACCATATTGATCATGGCATATTTAGTCATGTGCTATTCTCCTAAAATGAAGCATTAGATTGGGTATAATTGACTAGGGTCTTAATAGTTTCAGTTTATGCAATAAGGAAATGTAAGCTTATGAGTAATGATTTAGATATTACAATATTCTAAAAATTTATTTCATATTAAAAATTTCATAACATGCATCAGCAGGCCAAGCAACTTTTTTTCTGGCACTACTAAATGTAAAGTAGTTCTAGAGTTTAATTCATTTCAGGATAACCACATATAAAAACGAGGCTTATTGAAATCCTAATGCTTTGGAATTTCAGATTTCTGTTGTGTGTTGTGGTATGTGTTATTTTTTAACATTTCCTAGAAGAATTTGACATTTCCAGTGGCAGACTAGCTGTAGTGCTTGGCTAATGGGACTGTTCCAAGGCCTTCTGGTCTTCATTGCACAAATAACTTTCCAGATATGTAAAAGCTTTACACTACTTCCATTGCATTGTTCAATAGTTGTCCCAAAATGCTTTCTAGACAAGTAGCTATTGTCAACATGAATTGAACTCTTACTGATATATGAATTCCAGATTTGGCTCAGTCTTTCTCTCAGTAATAATTTTAGTTATTTAATAATTAAATATTGACCTACTGAATTGTATTGAGCTTTTTGAAGAAAGATATATTTGGCCAAGTGCACTAACTTGCATTTATTTTTGAGTTTTATGGTGACCATCAAAAGAAAGCTTCTAAGGGGAGAAATATTGAGTTAACATTAACTATTTCTAACAGAGATTAGGGATCAATACCACCTATCATATAACTATTGCCTAAAACCAGGTGAGGTGAGTAAAACTAGACTAACAGTTCATTTTTTAAAAGTTTGACTCTTTATTGAAAGAACTTGTATATAGTACATTGAAAAGGGCACTGAATTAGGAGTTAGGCTTCAAGTTCTGCCTTTATCATTAATTAGATTAGTCATCTTGGGCACGTTTTAACCTTAATTTACAATTTTCAGTATTTAAAATGAAGAATTTGACCTAACTACTTATTAACAAATTGTATTGAACAAAACAGTCATCTCTTAACACTAAATCACTTAGGCAAATATTTAAATAATACTATATGATACATTACTCAAAGATTGACAGCACATAAGAAGATCTAAATCTTGTAGGAAGAAATGAAATATGTTTAAAGTTCATTAGATTTACATGATAACAGAATGCTTATTTTGGTTGTTTTAGTTTTAAGTAACCAAACAATATATGTTCCATTTATGTTCAATATGTCTTAGAGAATTACTTTTATGAAATGCTTATCTAAATGATATCTAAGTATCTTTCCAGATTTAAAATTCTGATTCTATGACATGAATAATCTATATATGCTTTTTACTTATTGACTTCAGAGAAGGTATTGGTAGATTCTAAAGTTCAGCCGTAGCATTTTTCCTTTCAAAAGATGACTCTCATTCCTAAACTTGCACACTATCACATGTCAGAAATAACACAGCTTAGTCTAAGCTACAAAATTAAAATATAAACAGTGCTAGATTTGGTATGACCTAACTCCTGGGACTTTGTTTAAAAAGTCAAATATTATACATACATATTTTTTGCTTGTTTGATTTTTCAATGAGCTCTGCCACTGCAGCTCAAGGGAGATTAAGGGGGAAAACCTACATAAACACAAAGCAAAAACCTGAGCTTGTGTGTAAAGCTACTGCACTGGAGCGAATGTGGTTTAATTCTTGGCACTGGCAGCTTGTTGGAGAATTACAATATGTTGGCATGAGTCTGTAGGTCTCATTGTTCCAGATGAGGGAGTCAGTCTTAAGAGTGTTTGGCACTGAAGGGAAAAAGGAGTGAGAGTTATAGGGAATGAACAGGCCCTAAAGAGGCAGGATGCTGTTGTAACAATGGCTGGCACAGTTGGGGGGGACATTCGCTGGTGGGGATTGCTAGAGTCATTGATGTGAAGAAGCATATGTGAGCAAAAGAGGCAAGGTTAAGAAGGAAAAGCAAGTAAACATTTCAAAAAAGTCCAGTTGGCAAAAAGGGACAAAAGTAAACCAATTAGAGTCATCTTAATATGCTGATATGGATATCTTTCCTATCTCTCCAATTTACCTCATAATTTATTTCTTAACATTTATTTTATTTTCTCTTTTAAAGTGTATACATATTTGCCTTTCCTTTGAAGAGACAGATCCTTGAATTGAGTACCTGCTTTTGTATTTCATCTGCTCTACTTTCTGCGCAGGGGATATCAAACAAAGTTTTTTTTTGAGCCTTAATTTTATCATATGCCAAATAGATATGCAAATGAAGTGCTATGCAAATAATAATAACTGTTATTGTTCCTCACATTTATTTCAATATAGGGAGCCATAAGTTTTATTTTCACATTAACTGTGATTTTCCAGTGCTTAGGAGAAGTAAATCTCAGGAAAATCTTTAAAAGTTTTTCAATTAACCCCTGGGCAAATGGCTCAGTTAGTTGGAGTATCATCCTGTATACCAAAAAAGGTTGTGGATTTGATTTCTGGTCACAAACAGGAGGAAGCCAGTTGATGTTTCTCTCTCACATCAGTGTTTCTCTCCCTTTATCTTTCTATCTCTCTTTCTCTCTCAACGTATCCTCAGGTGAGGATTAAAAAAATAAAAAAAGTTTTCAATAAAATAATGATATATCTTTAAAAAAAATAATGACATATCTTAACATAAAAATAATGGATAATCCAGAATTTGAACATTTGGAAATAATTAAGCGCACAAACATTCCTTACTCATAGTATTATAAAATAAATTTTGATATGTATTTATAAAAACATTGCATTTTAGAAAATGGAATATTTAATAGATAATTACTATCTCTTTTATTCCATAAGCACTGAAGCAGAACTAACATATTAAAGTTTTCAAATTGTATAAAGTTTCACATTACTTATATTCATACATTCATGAACAGTGTATTATACTATTGAGATTTTGACATTTGATCCTTTATATTTATAATAACGAATATTCTATGGAATCTTTACTATTTTGGAGAAATTTCAGTCATTTGCACATGTCCATCCATTGTGCTTATTATTGTGAGATCATTTCTTGCCACCCTTTCATGGGCTACAATGGAAACAAATTGAAATAGTAGTTGATAGAATACCAGATGTGGATGTGTTTAAAACTCTTGTTTTACAGTAATTTAGATAGAGAGGTGAAGTAGGTAAAATGATGTACTTTTGGTCCCTCTGAGCCAGCCAGGGTGTAAGCATTGGTGAGAACCCAGATTGTTTGACGTATAGCCCAATCATCTTTCCACTATATGAATGCATTTTCATTTCATTGTATATCTCTGCCAAATGGTCACAGGTATTCCTTAAATTGTTCAAAATTCTAAAGTGCAAAGTCACATTCTGGGACTGTATCCTGAACATAAAGAAAACTATAAGAAATCTTGGCTTTTAATCCCACCATAGTGCTCATAGGTATATGTCACCAGGGAATTCAATTATTATTTCAAGTTTTTACTTCATCCAGCCAATGGAGTTAATAATTTTGGAGCTGAGAAACTTCCCGCATGCCTCTTTAGTTCTTCTGGCTGTTTGAATAATTCAAATGCCATCCAGCAGATTAACAGGAGAAAGTCAAATTTTAATACATATGCAGGGGAAATTCACATAGCATGAAAATTCCAAAGACAGTGGGGAAAAATGAGACTTATATGTCATTTTGAACCGAGATGGGGGAGCTAGGCACTTCACAGGTAGATGAGAAAGAGCAAAGGTTTGGTGAAAAACGAATTCTTGCAGGGCCCCGTAAAACACAGTGGAACACAGAGGGGGATCTAGTGAATAGATTTTTGCTTGGATCCTCCCCATCTGCCACACTGATCCCGTGTGCTAAGGTGAATATGCTGAAAAGCCCACCTTTCTGAAGCAGGTTTTTCTATCTGAATCTTTTTAGGCAGGTAAGCAGGAGGTTACAAACAAAAACTTGTCTTGAGTTTGTTGGGCTTTAGTTGTTTTCAGCTGGAAGTAACCTGCCTGCCAGGGTGGTACGTTCTGGGGAGACGCCCTTCAGGTCCCCACAATAACAATAGTTTCCCCCAGCATCCGCACTCGTTTTGCAGATGAAGTGAAAAAAAAATGCGTATGTACTAGAAAGAGCATAGACTTAGATTCAGTAGTTTTAACTAACTTTGTATTGAACTGTTATGATAGTTCCCTAAACTTTGGTTTCTTACATGGTAAAACAGATGTATAAAAATCTAATTCAGAAAATTATTGTGAGACGTTTAAGATGCCATATGCAAAAGACTTGGTACACTGCTTAACATTTAGCCCTCAAAATAGTAGCTATCCTCACGATTTCGTTGTCGTCAAGAGTTAGGGATGGTAGGGAAAAGACAAAACAAAACAGTTCAGGACTCAAGTACTTTTCTTCTTTTTAAACCTGTAAGTTGGATATAATAACACAACCTGAGTCTTCAGGTGTTTGCTATGAATAAATGAGAAAATACAGGTAAAAGCATCTAGCAAAAGTCCTGACACAGGCTGCTCAAGAAATGTTTACTGAGTCTAAATTTAAAGCTTATACCTCATTCAAGTTGCAAATATTAGTGTCTTTATTCAGCCACAGACATGACAACCCCGAATTAGACATGTTTCTGATTTTGCATCTTTCAAATTAGTGGGTCTCAAAGAAGTTACTCATTTTTTCGGTAGTCTATGTTAAAAGTCGGGTACTTGAAAAAAGCAGCTCTGTATATGAGCCTTATATCTTTATGCAAGTTAATAAAGAGGCCAGGAATGTTCTTCAGGTTTCAGAAATCTGGTGGCTGTTTCTTTAACTCTGCAACTTAGACAGAAGACTTCTGTTTCTTTATGAGCACACTACAGTGAATATTTTGTCTAGCTGCAGGGGAAAAGCTTTGTCATGGACTTCGCAGACAATAGCCTTAAAAGTAAAATGGTCTGCTTTTGGTGCCGGGAGGTTCAGGGGCCTATTGTTAGTGCACAATGGATTTCTATTGCTGCATTCCTGCTTTGCAAAGGTTTGTTAGCTTTTAATGACTGACAGTACTCTATTGCAAATACCATATTGGCTGTGCCCTGTTTACATGCTTCTCAAGAATTTTTGTAGAGTGCTAGAAAAAAGAAACAGTGATGTTTGTTTGACCTACTCTGATAAGGTTTAAAAAATAATTTCACTCATAAAGTGTCTCCTGGGAATGTGGAAACATTAGAAATCCTTGCAGAAGTAGTGAAACTTACCTTTAAAGCTTAAATAAACAGAAATATTGATAACAGTAAGAATGTATTTCATTCATTTTATTGCTCATATAATTGTCACTACCATTTTTAAAACAACATGGTTTAAAAAGGGATATTTTAAGAAACAGTGAATTGTTTAGGATATTTTCCCTAAATGTGAAAAATGGAAATATATATTTTGGTACAAAGGAAAAAATACATTTCACGCATTCTGTAGATAAACACGCACACAGTAGTTGTGAAATATGTAATTTTCTCCATACGCACAGACTATGTAAGACAGTAATCAGAGTTTTTTCACCATTTTATTTTCCTCACGTTTTTGACATCTGAAAACAAAATATTCCATATTGTTACAGTTATTCCAAGGAAAATTTCACCTTTACTTTCTTGAAAGCACCACACAGGCTTTGAGATTCTGATAGCTGATGGCCACAAGATCGTGGCCTTAGGAAAAGTAGATAGCATTAGCTAAAGATGAGGAAGACGGGACCTTAAAGTGCATTTGATGTGGGGAAAATTAACCAGTTTCTAATAATCTTATGGTCTCTAGGCCAGACGGTCCCTTTGATAAGTTAACATGTACTCCCTTTATGCTCCTAGTAGGGGGTAGACAAATGTCTGCACAAACACAAACACACATAAACACCAGTGGGGAGAATGGCAGTGTATGTCTCAGATCTAGACAATAAGTGTGGGTATTGTTATTTAGATGGAGCATACTGGGACACTTATCTTTTAGTACACTCCATTTTCTAACTGAATGCAGCGCTAATCGTGGGATTGAAAGCCATTGTAATTGTGTACCCATCTAAATGCTGACAAGAATATACACTTACATTGTTTGGAACCGAGTTTAATGTTTGGGAGTTTTATTAGCATTTATATTTACTTATACATTAAAATTTAGACACAAAAAGAGAGGTCAAAACTGTGTGATATATAGAAACAAATATCAGACTGAAGCATAACTTTGCTCTCCAAAATATGTGTGCCCGGTCCCAGTGTAGGGCATTTTAAAAAGAGTGTGACACAAATCTGAAATAAGCAAATAATAGGTTTCCATTATAGGCATTACTCACTTCTCTAGATTTTGCAATCTTTGTAAAGCTCCTTTTGTACCAACTTTTTTTTTTTTTAATGTTCACGGCAAATCTTTCCACAGTGTGCTTACCACCACATGATGTTAAACACATATTATAAAGTGGATGTAATTGTAAACACACAGAGGGATATAATTACATGTAGCAGATTTAAGAGCTAATTCTTTGCTTCTTTTTTTACTCTGCATTTTATCAACATAATTATTTTTTGACTGCAGACTAACACCCTGAAATTGACAAGCATCCATTATAGCAGGAATTTATTCACCAAATTGAAAAACAATGAACTGGAGGCTTATATGTACCCATTGTCATAAAGAATTAGAACCGCTTTGTTCTGCAAAAGGAAAAAGCTAATGATTTTGAAACAGCAAGTGACAAAACATTCTTTTTTTCCTCCCCTGTTATCAGTTTGTTGATGAAGTCATTATGAACTGGAGCTGGGATTGGGATGGCCTTATTTTTAGCACATAGATTATTTTTTAAAAATTTAAACAATTTTAATTGATTTTAGTGAGAGAAAGAGGAAGGGGAGCAGAGAGAGAGAAAGAGAGAGAAACATCAATTTGTTGTTCCCCTTATTTATTCACTCATTGGTTGGTTCTTGTACGTGTCCTGACTGGAAATGGAGCCCGCAACCTCAGCGTATCAGGACAACACTCCAACCAACTGAGCTACCCAGCCAGGGTCTAGCAGATAGACTTTTAATGAGCTTCATTGTAAAGATGGTCATGTTGATTGCTTACATTTTTTTTCTTCTTTACTTAGAAACCCCCAGTATTGAGAAGCTACTATCAAAGGACTGGAAAGACAAGCTTCTTGCAATGGGATCAGGGAACTTCGGTGAAATAAAAGGTAATATGTTTGCAATTATTTTGAACCAAAATGTATCAAAATGAAGTTAATATTTAGGAATATGAATGGTAATAAAACACTTCTGCTCCCACCCCCTTCTGCCTTGTGCATCTGCTGGCTTTGGTTTTTCTTTTTTATAGCTTGAAAGTGGATGTATCAGGGTTCTTATTTTTTCTCTGTTTATACTTTATGGGATAAGGGGTGTGGTGTTTTAATAGAATAACCTCACTATATCTTTAGCGGGCTTTGACTTTTGTCATTAAAAAGCAAATTAAGTGATTTACTTTTTAAGTGGGAATGTTTCTAAAGCTTTAAATGCATATTATGAAATGATTTCATACATTCTACATATTAGAGGAATGGATGTACATAATCTACATTTAAAACCGGAATGATGAATGGGGAAAGCTTAAAAGAACATTGCTTTGTACTAATAAGAGCAACATTTTTGTTTTTGTTTTTTGAGTCAGAAATTACATACAACTAGGAGAAAAATTCTATATGGACTTCAGACAATAAAGAATATCCATATCTTAATGAACTTTTCCTAATAACAAGGGAGAAAAGTAAATTCCTCATAAAAAAATGGTCAAATGATCCTTTCGAATTAATTTAAAAGTTTGCTTTCTTAGAACATAGTAGGCAATCTATGATTTCCTATTTGTTGCTAATAGGACACTTTTGATTCTGAGTTCTAAAGGATAATTTTTTTAGAAAAAATATTTATCAATATTAAAATATTGTTATATATTCCTCTGTATATTTTGTGATAGGAACTGAGCATCTATTTAAAATATCACCAGATTTATACTGGTATACATGTGGAAATATGTGTGTAAACACTTTTTTGCATGTGTGCACATGTGCACGCCATCTCCCAGTGAGAGAGGCCATTGTCTCTCTAAAGACTCAGCATCAGAGCATCCTGGAGGAAGGCGAAGCATGGACTGATCTTCACAAATGTCTGGCCTGTATGCTACTAACACCATAGTAATTTGAAACTTCCAGAAAATGTTTGACTGAGTAGTTCACTTTTCATCAATATATTTGGAGTTTATGTATATTCAGGCTATGATTAGGTATGAATGGGTGGTGAGAGAATAAATAGGTGCTAATCAATAAAATCTGTATTGGAATCCAGTTTAAACAAATAATAATATGCCTTAAAGGGCTTGAAGACACAGTTTAAAGAGAACAAAGAAGTTTTTACTGAGGCAGCATATATTATACTTTATTTTGTGGGATTTTAACCCATTTGCACCTGAGATAAAGGATGTATTATTCTCCAAGGTTCTTTATTCTCCTCTGATCTAGGTAATAACTGGACGTCGAGCCCGTTCCAAACCTTGCGATCTCATTCCATCAGAGAACACACATTTTTCCCTTCCTTGTTTTCCTCACAAGTCAGACTTAGAAGCAGCAACAGCAGTGATGATAAGCTTAGAGGAAAGACATTCGGCTGTCCTTTCAAGCTTGCTGTGGGGCTAGTTCAGGAAGCTGTATTGCAGTCACGAAAGAAATTTCTGTCTTTAATTTTGAGTTTTTTAAGCCTCACATTTGGAGCACAAGGTTGGTTATTGTCCTCTGGTTCTGTTCAAAATGCTGTTTTCTGATGCATTTTAAAAGCAACTGTAGATCTTTCTTCTGTTGGAGGCATGGTTATTAGGTGCTCGGGTGAGGTTTGGCAGAAGACTGGGAAAATCGCGCTGGGTTACTTTCCCTGCTGACTGCCCGTGACAGTTGCGATTACTATCCATTGTTCATAGGTGGCTAGAAAATGGAGAGGATACAATAGCGCGTTGCCCTCTGGGGGTAAATAAATTTGACTTAATGGTTTTTGGGGGGTCAGACTTCCGATGATTATGTAGTGCCCAGGAATGTGGTTTTCATGCCACCTCTGAAGTTAGACAAGAACAATGGCTTAGCTGTTCGGCGGCTGTTTTTTTATGAGGCAAATAAAGGTGTAAGTCTCATGGACTTGTACACTGTTTTTGGTCAGGGTAAGGAAGGATAAGTATGAGCTTTTTTTCATCTGAAAATATGAGCTTATTCCATTATTACATAATTTAATAATGATACCTTAGAGTAAGTATTTGAGTAGAATCTTTGCTTATATTAAGATGTGTATACCTTCTATGGTTTTTACTGAGTCTTCTTGTGGATTGAAACTTTTCTCCAACATTTATACTGAGAAGTTTTCATTTGACTTTTAATTAGTTCCAGGAAAAATGCAAGTGAGTGAATGAATGTGTGTGTTTGTGTGTGTGTGTGTACACGCATCAGCACACACCTATTCTTGAGTATCTAAGACTATAGCCAAAGGAGGACAGCACTCAATTCCTAAGTGCTGGCTTCCAGTTGCTGTGAGTGAATTACTTTCACTCACATGTGGACAAAGATTATAGTTACAGCTTGGCAGAGTTCAAAGAAGCATTTCTTACTATTGTAAAAGTAAAAATGATCATTTTTTAAAAGTAGGAAAAATAAATAGCATTTGGTTTGGATAGTTTAGCTGTCAATAATAAATTGTCGTCATACCTGCTTAAAGTCAATCTCACTTTTTAAGAAACAATGTGAGTTCGTAAAGGTCACCACTTTTAAAAGCATAAAATTATTTTTCACGTTAGATTATTTTGTCTGTGAGCATTTATACCATTTTATGGTCTGGTACTTTGGAAATGTGAAGTAATTAGATTTTAAAGTTGCATTAGAAATGATCCTCTAAAAAAAAAACCACACGAAAAGGACACTAGATCCAGTTTTGCAGTTTGACTAAAAAGTTCTGCAGACAGAAAACAGTCCATCTATCTAATAAACTGATTAGCTGCCTGGAAAAAAAAATATTTATTTCTTCTTCTCTAATCAGCCATCCAGTGTAACTGGCCAGTTTACAGAGTCTTTTGCCCTTATCTAAAGGTCCTGTGGAAGATAAAGACCTTGCATAGCCTCCTAGTTATGGGGGGGGGGGGGAGGGGAAGGAAACAATGCTTGCATTCCAGTTGACAGCAATTGCATCACACATTGTTTCAGTGAGCATAAAGGTCATTGCATTGGCACTTCACCTGAGAACAGTCTCTGAGGATGCATGGTGGCTTTGACTAATCTAAACAGATCCTTTGTTTTTCAATAATGTCATTGGAAGTTTGTATTTTACTGACATAAATTTATTTGTAGAATTATAACAAAAATATCTACATGCAAAGTTCTCTCATATAGTATTTCTATTTGGTGAGGGTATAAAAGGACGGCATTGTTTGAGACGTTTTCTGGTTAGGCCACTCAGAAATGCCTAGATCAGTTTCTCTACCCGCCCTCTTTAGAGCCCTGTTTCTTTCCCATCGGTTTCCCTCAGAGACCCTTCCGGTTCTGCTCAGAATGCATCAGTTTAGGCAGCCAACGTGTGGTATATGGTGTTAAGGAAAATGCCAGCTTAAGTTAGGATAGTGAAAAATTGGCTGGTTTTGAAAGCTGTAATTTCGTTCTTTCGAGAAGCTGGGACACAAAGGCAAACACCAAATAGCTCTATAATGCCAGTAATGAATGGATTCAAGGAAATAATCCATTCAGCAATACTATGGCCTTTCAGAACTCATGAATTAAAGACATCCTATGTGGATTCAACATGTGGATTAAAGTAGATCCTCTCTTAGGTGATGCATATTTTGAGATAAAAGAGAGGCCATTGACTCAGGATAGGTGGCTTGAAAGAGATAATTCTGTTTAAGTACATTAAACAATTTGAAAACAAGCTGATTTGGGATAAGAATCAGGTCCCAAGTAATAAATCTGAAGGGGATCTGCCTTTCTCTCTTGTTGGATAAGCATGCCACTAAAAGAAGCTTTAGTTGTAAATTTAGACTAACTTAAGTTAGTCTAGGAATTCACTGTATTTTCAGTGAATCCAACAAATACTACTATCTGGATGGATTTGAATTCGATTGATCAATTGATTGATTATCTCTTTCATGTAAATGTAAAGTCTATAAAGCAGACATTTTTGTGAGGCTTGTGCACTGCAGCATCTCCAGCACACAGCCTGGTGTGAGGCACATGGGAGAAGCTCTGTGTACAGATGCTGAATAAATTAAAAGAAAGAACCAGTCGTTTGGTGTAGTTCTCAAGTGGGGATGCTATTGCTGTACTAGGGGAAATTTGTCAATGTCTGGAGACATTTTTTAGGGCATTATGTGTAGGTAGAGAGAACTACCAACATCTAGCCAGAGGTACTAAATACAGCCCCCAGAAAAAGAATTGTATGGCCCAAAATGTGAGTAAGTGCCCGGTCTGGAAAACTTTGATTTAGGGGAAGAATTTTCCAGGGGAAACAACTGGAGGCAAGAGCCCTGGTGGGAGGATGTTTGTGTATTGGTCTTAGAGAAACTTAAAGAAGGGCATGTGACTGAAGCATTTCTGCAAAAGAGAAAGTGGGTTGGATGGTGCTATAGAAGTTCGGAGCCTGACCACTCAGGGCGTTATAAGGGTAGGGGCTTTGAATTCTATTCTATATGCAGTATAAAGTTATGGCATGGTTTTATACAGGTATGCAATATGATGTGGTTTACCTTTCTGAACATTACTCTAAACTTTTACTTGGAGAATGGATTTAGCAAGGGAAGCAAGTAGAATGGTTTAGAAAACTGGTGTAGTCATCAAGGCAAGCAGTGATGGTGGTGTGGAGTAAGGAGTAGTGGTGGAAATAACAGTTCATGTGCTGATGTATAATATGATCATGGGTTAACAGGATTCCCGGAGCACTGGATACAGAAAATGAGGCAGAAAAAAGAATTCAAACATTGTATGGATGGTGACACCTCTTACTGAGCTGGGGATGCCTGAAGCTGGTTTCCTTCCCTCATGACATCTGTATGTTATATTAAGGAATGCTCTGACCTGTGCTTCTTCTATGGAACTACAGAACAATAGGAATCACTCACCTGATTAGCATGCCTAATAAGTAGCAGGAAAAACTGAAATGTAGAGTGTGTTTGTCTTTTACTTCAGTAATCCTTCATCCTAAGGTAATTGAAGCCAGGCTAGAATAGATTAAAACACACAGGAGTGCAAATAACTGAGAAAATGAAAATAAATTACTGTCATGAACACACACACACGCACACTTATACAAACATAGTATTAGCTCTTTGAATATGATGGAGCTAATCCATACGTACATGATTGTGTCCCCATAGTGTAACATACCTGTGTGAATCTTAAAAATCTGAATCTAAGTAAAGAAAGAGTTTTTTTGTTTAGTGGGCCCCTGGGATTTCCTAATGATCTAGTTTATTCTCTTTTAAGTCTAGGTTGTTTTGTAACTATCACCAGAACTTCCAATGTTCCGAAGGTCATTTATTAGAACCTCTCCACACAGTGGGAGAAAATTATAAAGAACATGACAATTTAGAATTGAAACCATGAAACTTATGCCTTCATCTTCATTTAGCACTCATAAAAATGGGGAAATTTTCTTTTACAAAAGCGTAGGTTCCTTGGCTTAACTCTCTTGAGCAAAACAAGAATATATACTTATGCAAGTATGTTCTAAGATAAAATATCTCCCCATTTTTCTTGGCTATATGGCATGCCTAACCTTCAGAGTGGTATAAAGGGAATAAACTTTATTATTTATGTTCTTCATTAAACATGTTTAGATGATTCGCTATATGCCAGGTTCTGTTGTGGGTAATGAAGATATGAAAGTTGGTAATTTACAACTGTTGCTGTCACAACTCTCTCTGCCAGCTTTAGGAGACAAATGTGAAAACAAGATAATACAATTAGTGATTAAGTACCATAATAAAGATACATACTCTTTGGACTCCTAAAGAAAGGAATGGCTGTTATCTGTGAAAATAAGAAAAAGAATCACAAAGAATAAGACACATGATCTCCAGCTTGAAGAAGGAATGTCTAGGTACTTGGCACTTGGGAAGGGTGGTATTTGAGAAGAATGGTAGAAAACTCAGTGTGACTAGAACTTAAGATGCACAAAGGAAAGGGAAAGTTAGGTTCTATTTTGAAGGAATTCATTCATTTTTAAGAATCAGTTGACATTTTATTCAGAAAATAGCAGACACATTTAAACAGAGGAAGTGATATTACAATATTTGTTTTCTAGGAAGATAATTTTGATGCCTGTTTAAAGGATAGGCTTGTAGAGGGAAAAATTAATGGCAGGAAGTTCTATTAAAGGTTTACTATAATAATTCACAAAAAAAGATGATGGAGAATGACAATGAAAGTGGAGAAGGGCACCTAGAACAAGAGCTCTCCCTAAGTAATGTAGAGCAGTGTTTATGATGGAGCTAATCCATATATTGACACTTGTGTAACAGAAACTCTTATGGGTTGAGTTTCCGTTGTTTTCTTGGGCTAGATTTTTAGAAGTGGAAGTGCACCCTTGAAGATGATGAGGATTACTTTTCCTAGTGTGTATCCCAGGATGGTGGTAGAATTTACTCTTTTACCGACAGTGTATGAAGATGCACCTCTTACCATCATTTGGATATTTTCATTTAAAAAAACCTTCCCAGTATTTAGATTATTTAATGTTAGGATTCTAATTATACTCGTCCCATAGTTATTCTTTAAGTAAATGTCCTTTCCAATGGATCTAAATATCTGAGGTATAATAAATTATTAGTGTCAACCTAATGAGCACCTGCAATGAATAAGACAGGAGTATAAGGCATGATTCTTGCCTTAAATTCACTCAGAATTTCTTTTATGTATGTTTCTTTTCTAGCCTATGTAAATTACATTAGAAACTTTATTTCCATTCCCAATGGGCAAATGAAAATTTTAAGCCACTATCTATAGCTACTACTTCTTAAAAAAGCACATGCTTTTTCAGCATAAATTAGTAGGGAGAAATGCAGTAGGATGGGGAAGGGTGACTGAGTTATAACAGATTCTTCTATCTAATTACATATACAGGTGGCAAATGCATTATTAAAACAGTGCTTAGTGTCTTATGTTTCAAGTGAAAATTGTAATTAAAAAGTATGTTCTCTCCTTCCGCTATTACTTTACCATAGAGGTCTTGTCTCTGGTGAATTTTAGAACAATTAAAAGCGATAATGTTTCTGTTTCAGTGAACTGCTCACCTTTCCGTTGTATCAAATAAGTATGTTAACCCGACTAAGATGATTCACTGGTGTGCTTTCAAATCTTGAGCATGCTATTTATTGTAAATAACTTTGCTGTGACTTCTTCAAATCTTAGATTTAACTGCAATCTTGGGTGACCATAATGTGGTCTGTTCATTTTCAACCATATTACTTTATTTCATGATAGATTAATTGTATATCTCAAACCTGAATATTTTCTTTGCTAGCTATATTCTATTTTGAAGAAAGTATGAGTGGCATGTGAGAAATGAGGCTAAGACTTGATTGGCTAATAGATTTTTTTCTGTTTTTCTAAGGAATCCTTTTAGTATAGAATTCCTTAGCTCTGATCCCTCAAGGTTCTTTTTAAGGAATCATATCACTGATAATAATACCTTGAACTGTTAACAATTATGTTTATTAAATTTTCATGTCTTTGTATTATCTCTTTACTTTGATTTGAAAAACTGCTTAGGTCAGGAGAATTGTGCATTAGACTTCTTTTTATTCCCATCAGACTCCACCATAGAACATTAAAAATAGTAGCTAGTCAGCCTATGACTTTTGGTTTACTTGTAAAATAAAGGGGGGAAAAGTATACATTTTTACTTGTTATAAATAAAAAAAATCAAAATATTCATTCATTGTGATATTTTGTTATGGGAAATAACCATCCCTTTTTACTGCCGAGTTAAGATGCAAAAGAAAGTATCATTTGTGTGTTCAACCTTATATATGGAATAGTTCTCTATACAACAGAATCATTGTCATTGAAAAATTACTGTCATCTCATTTATCCTTTCTTATGTTTTATTGCTGTATTATTTTCAGGGACTCCTGAAAGCTTAGCTGAGAAGGAGAGGCAGCTCATGGGTATGATCAATCAGCTGACCAGCCTACGAGAGCAATTGTTGGCTGCCCATGATGAGCAGAAGAAACTGGCTGCATCTCAGATTGAGAAGCAGCGCCAGCAAATGGAGCTGGCCAAGCAGCAGCAAGAACAGGTGAGTAAGAACTAGAGACAAAGTCAAATTCCTTTGCTTTGTTTTGTGTGCTATTTATGTCACTCTCCTAGGCATACAAAGAGCAATTAAAGCCTCTCTCCCCTTTCCCCCACATAAATAAATAAAAAGGCAAAACACCAAAGCCAACTCTGATCTGAAGGTTATCAACTACTTTAGTGCTATGTACCATTGAAGTAATTATAATCAAGGTGAGATGCTGGTAAATCATATGAGAAGTACTGAAAAGAAACATGGAGAGTCAAGAGAACATTTCCAGTCAGGGGCATTATGAAATATTTCATTAAAGGAGTTTGTTATAAGCTTTGAAGAAAGGTAGAATTCACCAAGTGAAGTATATTTTCAATTATGGGGCAGGAATTTGAAATAATAAGAAAGAGTGAGAATCCAAACTAGACAGGGTAATGACTATGGGTAAAAAGAAGAAAAGAATGAACAGCTGGAAGAATTCATGGTTTTTGAGTGGGCAAAAGGCAGAGAAAAAGTGTTGACTCTGAGTAATTAGGATAGTCAGGGGGAAGGCAACTTTGGAAGAGCAAGGGATGAATTATATCAAATTAGAGCTGCTGTCAGATTACCCCTCTAGAAGTACATGAGAGATGAGTAGAAATACCAATGAATGGTTTGGAAGAGAGAGTTGAGCTAAGTGTTTTAGATTACCTACACAGAGGTGACAGCTTAAAACACTGGAGTAGATAAGTTTTATTCATCTGTTCAATCAAGTGCTTTTTATTCCCTCATGTTTATATTTTTTCATTCATAGATTTTGTATTTCATTTATTTTTATTTTTTATTGTTGTTGAATTACAGAACAATAAAAATGGGTTGTCCCCATTTCTCCCCATTAATCTTCTCTGCCCTACCACCTCCACCCGCCACATGCAGTCCTCCTTACCCCCCTTGTTTTTGTCCGTGGGTCTTTTATAGATCTTCTCTGACTTGATCCTGGGCCAGGTACTGTCCTAACTGCTGAGGCTACTGCAATGAACCAGAAAGACAAAGCCCCTAAATCCTATTGGAAAGAAATGATTAACAAAGAAAAAGGGAAATCAACAAAATATTTTTAAGTAGTGATAAGTAATTTGAAGAAATGTAAGAAAAGTAATTCGATAAATATTGATTTATTCACAAGGCAATGTTTTCTTAGATAGGGTGATTGGATTTGGCACTTAAGCTCAGCTCTTGATGACATACAAGAAAAAGCCATATTGATATCTTGGGCTCAGAGTGTTTTGTGCAGAGAAATGGCAGGTTTATAGGCCTAAAGAGTAGATCCTTGGGAGATACTGGTATATAGCTTCTAGAGACAAGAGAATGAACAAATCTAGAACCAAGAAGTAATTAGAATTGTCATTTAGATCCTCACTGTTGACCTTTAAGAGTGTGCCTTCTATGAAGCTTTAGTAGCAAAAATCAGACAATAACAACTGATGTACAGAAAAATTTATATATATTGAGAAATGGAAAACAAAGCATAAAAACTATTACTTGGAGGAGAGTTGACACTCATGAGAAAGGAAGATAGAGAGTGTCATAAGCTGAACTTACATATAGAGATGGTTCATCTTTTATAGGGCTAACTCCCGTTAATATCCCACGTTCTGGGCTCAGTCTACTCACCATCTACAGTGGAGGAGAGCCATTGTTTAGTCAAGGGTATTCAATACAGCTTTCAAAGGGTAAACTGGCATAGTTGAAAGACGTAAAGAAATGTTCGTATTACATTTGAAGAGATTCCCATTCTTTCCATTTCTTTTCTCTACTTGGTGTTTCATATCTGCTTGAAAGATGACATTTTTATCAATAATGAAATGCCGCATTAAAATCTCTGAACAATATTTAGTAGTTATTCCATAAGATACAGAATAGGTTTATCTTCTCTCAAGAACTTCTTTTCTGACTCTCCATCTAACAATCCCTACTTAATGTACCTAGTATAGTATATGCCTACTCTGTACACGCTAATCTTAAAAGCCTCTAAGGGCATTTAGAGGTGCTAGTGAACCTGTTTGCTGATCAGCCTTTCCACCATTCTTTCCATGTGGAGTTCCATTCCACATTCATTTCCTCAATGAATATCTATTGAGTACCAATTTGATTCCAGGTTCTGTTCTAGCTATTGGAATCAGCAAGGGATGAAACAGACAAAAATCCCTCATATATTGAATTGTAGTTGGGAAGAGATAGGCAATACATTTTTTTAAATGTAAAATATAGTGTATGTTGATAAGGATTATGATGAGTAATAAAGCAGAAAATTAGGGATGTCAGGTACAGTAGTTCTTTTAAAGCAAGTGATCAAGAGAGACCTTATTGACAAGGTCATATGTGAGTAAACTTGCAGGAGGTGAGAGAGTGAGCAATCCACTTATCTAGGAAAAGAGCATTTCAGATAGGGGAGAGCAAGAGGTCCAGAGGCAGGAGTATCCTTGGGAGGTAGGAATATTCTTAGTGTGTTCAAGAGACAGGAGAGCAACGTGGCAAGAATGGAGTGACAAAGGGAAGAGAAGGAGGAGGTGAAATCAGAGGTAGCAAGTAACCAAATTATATAAGGCCTGTAGGCATTACATGAGTACTGACCTTTACTCTGAGTGAGACAGTGTTTTTCAATGATGGATAATATGACACAACTTATATTTTCAAAGGATCTCTCCAGATTCTGGTTTATAATAAGTTTTAGGGAACAAGGACAGAAAAAGAAAGAGCAAATAGGAGGCTATCACAAAAATCCAGGCAAGAAGATATGGTAGCTTGCAACGGGAATGAGAGTAGAGAGGCATGAAGTGGTCAGTTTCTTGATAAATTCCTAAGATGCTAATGAGAGGATTTAAATGCCAGCTGAAATATTGGTACGTGGGAGGAAAGAACTGGACTTAAGGAAAAAAGTGATACTCCCTTTTCTACCATATCCTTTCCTATCTTTCTTCCAAAAAATAATTTTTACTGTATTCCTAAGGTAAAGAAAGCATTAAAATAATTATAGTTGTCCCAAAAACCATAAAGGAAATAAAAAGTTCATTACTTAGCCTTGTAGACCCATCCTTTTCATATGGGTTCTTTCATTCATGCTAAAGGACTCTACTTGTATCATATTTATCCTGAATTTTTAGCTTTCTGATACCATATTTAAGGGAATACACTTTTTAATGAAAATGATTATGATAAGGATATGAATCAGAGTTTATTTATAAAAGAATGAT
This sequence comes from Pteronotus mesoamericanus, assembly GCF_021234165.1. Lineage (NCBI taxonomy): Eukaryota > Metazoa > Chordata > Mammalia > Chiroptera > Mormoopidae > Pteronotus > Pteronotus mesoamericanus. Next base: position 20,670,492 of record NW_026555310.1, read on the forward strand.
GTTAAAATCTCATGAGAAGATAACCTACCCATTATGATACAAAGAAATGTTTAAAATTTTCTTCTCATCTATTCACCCAAGCATTCTTCATCAATTATTCATTCTGTACTCCCTTTACTCCAGGCTTTTTTGCAAATGATGAACAAAATATATATGATCGATAGCATAATATATATTAAGGAAGAAATTGTTATCAGAGCAAATAACGGGGTGACTGTGCTAGCCACTGGCTTAGAAAACATTTCAGATGGCCACATGAAGGGCTAAGTCTGAGTTTAGTTTAGAACCTGTTGAATTTGAAGTCCCTTTGGGAATGTCATTGGATAAATGGCTCTGAGGCTTGAGGCAAAGGTCTAGTCTAGAGAAACAAATTTACAAGCAATTGGCATACATATGGAAGTAAGTATAGAGGGGAAAGAATTGAGTCTAAAATTAAGCTTTATAGAACTATAACATTGGATAAAGCCTCTGAATGTGACAGAGAAGGAAAAGACTGAGAGGCAGGAAGAAAAGCAGCAATATGTGTTGTCCTAGAATCCAAGAAAGAAGGTTGAGGATCACTGAAAACACTTGAGTGTTAACCTCTGATGAGAGGTCAAAAGGTGAAGGCTGAAAAATGCTTCAGAATTTTTTTAAAAATTAAGGTGACTGGTAACTTTATTAAGAATCGTTTTAGTTGAGAATGGGAACAGACAGCAGAATGGGGTGCGTGGAGGGGCTGGCCATTTAGATGTTTTGGGGAAGCAGAAATGAGGACAGAATTTAGCAAGAAACAAACAAACACAAAAACTATAACATCACTAAGAAATAAAGCATCTTATAATACTTTGTGCTACTCTGAACTCATTGATTCCAAAACTCCATTTAATCAATACTTTCTTTCATAAAAAACAGCTGAAAACATCAGAGACAGTCGCTTCTTAACACATTGCCAGGAAGTGGGATTTTTGAAACTAACATTTCAAACTGGATTAGATCATTGCTGTAGTGTTTTAGGGCTTCGTTTGTTCTAGGCCAAAAGAACCATATATGTTCTTAAAGACTGAATGTCTTGTTTGATCCTACTTAAGGATGAATCGCTGGTACCATGGAGACACAAGTACATCTATTTGCATCATCTTAATAATCACTGCCAAATCAAACTTTGAGAAACAGAACATTGGTAATTTCCCCCAGGACTACAATATACTTTAAAATTTTTATGTGCAATTTCTCCACAGATTGCCAGACAACAGCAGCAACTTCTGCAGCAACAACACAAAATCAATTTGCTTCAGCAACAGATCCAGGTCAGAAATCATAATTTCATACATACTTCCAATTTAAAATATTGCATTTCTCATTCTGAGATGGACCTAATGGAAATGGTCTACAAAGTAAAAACAACTTTCAGCATAGTTTGTGGTGCATTGCCTCCTGTGCTATGAGAACGGTGCAAATGGTGGCTCTCTGTCCCAAGGAGCTCCAGTCTTGGCAAGCTGACAGTAATTTTCATCCAGTCTTGAAGGGAAATTAATATTAGAAATGTTTTGTTTTCTCTATGGTTTAATTTTTAAAGGTGCATGAAAGTGTTCTTAATAGGGGAGGTTCTGGGGAACCAAAGCGGAAAGGTGTAGCATGTTTGCATTTAGAGCAGTGATTTTCAACCAGTGGGCCATGAGGATTTTTAAAACATGCAATACCTGACTATTTAGTCAGGGGCACTGACCTCTTTTCCCTTAGATTGTTAAATTAAAAAAAAATGGCGACAGCTAACACAACAATAGCTACCTGATATGAATCAATCAAAAATATACCTATTTTTTTTGTGAGATCGGCAAAGAAAAATATTTTTGGTGTGCTGCAAAATTTTTTTAATTAGTTTTATGTGCCACGAGGTGAAAAAGGTTGAAAATCACTGATTAAGAGCAGTAGCATGAGAATGTTACTGTATGCTCAAGTCATGTGTGATAAAGTTGGAAGTTAGGGATCATATGACTTTGTGTTCAAGTAGAATCCGACCCTTACTGTTGCCAGAAGAAAACAAGACTCAGGGCTCTGTAACTTGATATTTTTTTCTTATGTGGAAATTTGCAATTAGGAGGAGCATCAATAAAGAAGAAATAAAGCAACTGTATTGGTAACAAAAGGAAAAAGTAACTTGGCCAGGGGTGTCCTGTCTCCACCACTCACTAGCTGCACAATCTTTGACAAAATTTGTATCCCTTCCTGAAAATTCCCTTTCTGAAAGCACTTATTTCATAGAGCATTTGTGAAGATTTAATGAAGTCGTGGATGGATTGCTTTACTTCCTAGTGTCAAGACAAACAGAAAGGGCTCAATACACCCTTGCTTTGGCCGTCAAGAAAAGGAACCTAAATTGTGGATCTATGAGTCCAACCCTGTGTAACATCATGGCCATCCAGAAGTAGCTGTTAGATTTGCAGTTAGATTATCTGGGGAGAAACTTACATACTCTTCAAGTTGTATCTTGATAATCCTACATATTTTATTAAATGTGAATATTATAAATGACAGAAGAAAATGGGTCAAAATTATTTCATTCCTTCATGAATCATGTTTAGTCATCTTTGCCAACAAAGTTTATGCCATTTTATCTAATTGGGTCAGGTACTCGGGTTCTTTATGCAGCCTGCAGTGTTTCCTCATTCTCGTTCTCCCTGAGATTTCAGTGCACGGGTCACAGCTGCGGTGAGACAGAAACATCAGTGAGATGATCCAACCCCAAACCTTCACCTTCCTTAACTGTAATGATAAGAAGTACAGTTCTAATGTGATATGATCCATCAATTTATATCTGGAGTGTGGTTGTTCAATGGTTTAAAACTGTTTATGGGATTTCTGTGTTTAGTCTAAGTATGCTGACTTTGAATACAGTTTTAGTGGATAGTACCAGGTTATCTAGATTTAAAATGTGTTTAATTATTGGAAATCTATGGTAATAAAACTCTTCTGGTGATTTCTTATTGTATATAAGATACAATCCCATAATCACAGATACGGCCCTTTGCAAATCTCTTGGTTTCACTGTGCTTTGATGAGGGTACCAATGGTTTTATATTTTTACATTTTTTTATGAAACTGAGAGAGTCCTCTGTTAAGCAGAATTGCAAATTATATCTCAACCCATATTATAAATACGTAGAAGGCGAAGCTTTGTTTTGACCATTTAAATTTGAGCCAACACCTTCAGTTCTTTTTTTTGGAATTACTTCACAATTATGAATACTACATTCATAATGTGGGTTTTAAGCTCTATCATAATGACCAAATGTTGAAATGGATGGAGTCTTGTTCCAGAGCATAGAGCACTCTAATTTATAAGTCAGAGCATTTTGAAAATAAAATGCCTAACAATGATCTGTGCTAGAGAAGCTATGCCTGTAGAGACTGTACTGCGGAGAGCTGAACCCAAAATGGGTGATTTGCCCAAGATCCCATAACCAGTTACAGGCAGAGTGAGGATCAGAGACAAACTTTTCTGACGGGCAATAGAAATTTTGCTATGTATGAGCAATTTATAAGCTTAGAATTTTTATTTGATCAAAATGTTAAGCTGCTGGCTTCCGCTAGTTCATGAAGATGGTAATTTGGGGGAAACATTAAGGGAAATATTGAGATATTATATCTGTGTAGTTGTCCTCTTTCTAGTCTTAGTACTGATAAATGATACTGGCAGAGTCATATTATTTTTAAAAAGATATTTGGGAAGTAGGGAATGTTTTGAGTAAAAAAATAGGTACTGAGCAAGACTGCGCTCTGAAAGAAATTCATTTTCACAGCTTCTAGATTTTCATTAACTAAAAGCATAGTTCTAAAGCATATTTTATAAATCGTTAATTTGGGACAGTCTTACAAGCACTCAGTTATGAAAGTCACAATATATTTAAAATAGTCTATTGAGAGATTGTTCAGACAGTTATGGGAAGCACTAATATAGTGGTATGTGTAGAAATAAAAGATTAAAAAGATAGAATATATCCTGTTTTTCCTCACATAAATCCTTACCATATATTTTCTTAGAATGTTTTTTTTCTTTTTTTTCTCCTTTCCACTTGCTCCTTTCCCTTGGAAGCATAAGAGAAAGAAGAAGAGTAAAAATGAAACCTGCTCTAGTGGAAGACAAATAAAATATATAGCAAATTTTATTATAAAAATGTGTTTTTTCAATGCATATATAGTCAAATGCTCACATAAAAATTTACCAGAGATTAAAATTTCTTTGATATCTGAAAATACTTACATATTTTGAATTAGATTTACTTTTTTTCCCCTTTAAATACGGAGCTTTAAGACCTCGTGGAGATGAACATACCAATTTTTGTTACTCATCTTAATTTCACCTTCTTTGATGTTTTGTTCTATTGTTGCCTTAGATTTTAGAAAACAATATATTCCAGTTCATTTAGTAATAAAATAGTAGACCACAGTGTTTCTAGTCCACAAAAAAAAGAGTCTGCCTTTACAATTTTTGTTTCAACTAAAGTACATAACACTTTAATTTGGTCAAATACTGGTAAAGGCATGCAATACCTTAAAAGGGTTAGACAGATGTGCTAGGGGTTAGATATAAGATAAGAGAGCAAGACAAATTTTCACACTTGATGGTGTGTTTAGAACCTTCCTCAATATTTTTCTCATTCTGTTACTCAGATCTCTTTAAAGAAGAGGTTAATTTAGACATGTTTATTTTAGTTGAAGTATGTAATTTAATGTTTATATGTGTGTATGTGCAGAAACATTCATATATTCTAATGACCCAGTTATTTAAAATTTATTTGGGCCTGTTAATTCTTTTTTGTTCAATGCCAGATAAAAAGAATGGTGGTAGGTTTTACTCTAGTTATATGAAGAGAAAATGCCACATGATTTAGCAAATTAACCAGTTTTAGTTAATACCTTAGGATCAATTATTTATGGTTTTCTCTTTTTAAAAAGCATCCTTAGCTCTAAAATTGCATGATTCTAATTGTATTGAAAACACAGCCTAACCCTGGCTGGTGTGGCTCAGTGGACTGAGTGCCAGCCTGTGAACCAGAGGGTCGCCAGTTTGATTTCTAGTGTAGGGCACATGCCTGGGTTGCAGGCCAGGTCCCCAGCAGGGGGCACACGAAATGCAACCACACATTGATGTTTCTCTCCCTCTGTTTCTCCGTCTCTTTCTCCCTCTCTTCCTTTTTCTAAAAATAAATAAATAAAATCTTAAAAAAAAAAACAAATACACAATTTCTATATTACTTCCTTATAAAGGCTTTATAGAGTTACTGTCATTTTCCAGGTTTACATATAACTCAAGATTAAAAGAAAAATTAGGAAATTTTTCTTTTGTTCTTTGCAACATAATGAATCAATTTATTCTACAAATAAAATCATATCATAATACAAAAAAAATTCCATTATCCCTCTAGAACTTGTTCATTTCTTTATTAGATTCTTAATTTTAGGAACAACAGGAAGTTTGGCTTTATTCCTTTATTTGGCAATATTTTCTTTTAATTGTCCTTTAAAAAAGAATATTTTTGCATTTCTTCTTCCTGAATCTAGCTAAGTTTTAATGCATATTAGTATGTTAGATGAAATGTATGTCACAGAAAAATATCTTTTTAGATTTTTTGAGAGTAATTTTGTTTTTTACTCTATTGCTTCTGCTACAATGACCATTTCTTTCTCAATTTTATTTTCTGACTAATCTATTTTAACATTAAATCAGCTGACTTCTAGTACTGATAGTTGGGTGGTTTATGTTTCCAGCAATGATCCTAGACCAGTGGTTCATCTTGACCTGATTCACTGTTACCAAAACTTTTTAAAGCAAGTGAATATGACCTCTACTGAGCTTCCACTATGGTAATAATCTGAATGTCCCCGGAGACCCAGTTTCCATTTTATCCTGAAGCTCTCTATGGGACAGAATTTCTACAGCTTTGGGCTGGGGAAGCGTGTCCTAGTTTTACAATTTTTGTTCTTTTTAAATAATACGTAATGGAATTTAATATCCTTATTAGCATCTGTTAGGGCCAACTCAACAACTTGCTTTACTATAAAATCCATTTAAGATATTTCTAAGAGCAAATTTTAAGATATTATACTTCTTGTCAAATGAATATTTGTCATGATTCCCATACTAAAAGTTCAGTGTTTGAATTTTCATGAAGAGATTCCTTAAATTTGTTACATTCACCCTTCTGATACACTTTTCCAATAGTTGTTCCTTGTGTTTGCTTGGAGGCAAAGGATTGATATTTAATAACTCCATCATTGTTTCTGATTCATAAATTAAGCATGTTCAGGCCCAGTAATAGTTTTGGGTTGCTGGTTCTGTCTGGTGCTAAAGATAGAGCAAAGAACAAGCCTCTGTTCCTTTGTACTGTTAGTTGGCCAGTGTATATTCCATAGTGTGTAGGAAAGGATTTTGTCCTTTAGGTGATATAAGAATATATCTAACTGTGTGAAATACAATTTTTATTGCATTAAACGCATTAATAAAAGATAAATTGCATTATCTTTTTTTTAAAAAGATAAGAGAGCAGGTTTCCTGGAATTAAATGTACCTGAATTTAGTCTCCACATCTTCACACCTCATCTGCTGTGTGATCTTGGGAAAACTGCTTAATCTCTCTGAGTTTCATTATTCCCATCTGTATAATGGGAATTATAAAACATAAATCACAACTGGTTACTCTGAGGATTAAAATGGATCATGCCTGGCATGTAGTGAGCACACAATGCTAAAAATTTTTGTTTAAGTCATTAGAGCAAAAAACTTGTTCTTTCTGTATTTCTGATGATGGACAATTTAATGAATATTACCAGCAAAAGGAGAATTTCTAGGAAAATATGATTATAATCTACATGGTGGTAGCCACTAAAAACTGTATGTTCAGTGTTCCAAATTCATATGATTTTAGAATTACAAGGGATTTTTAGAAAGCCTTTATTTAAACCTATCTCTCTTTTTGACATTTGTAAACTGAAACCAAGTAAGGTTAGATTTTCCCAAAGTCAACAGAAGTTTTCACTTGTGGAACAATGGCTGGATTCCAAGTTTCTCGAATCTTGGCTCAACTCATTTTTATTTCACTGATATTCTACCATTTAAGGTTTAATGGCCCAAAGTTTTAAAATGAGTTTTCTTTCACTGGGAACTTATCCCTATGAAGCAAAAATACAATTTGACTTATGTACAATTGAATGATTAAGTTGTAGTCATGGGCTCAACCAATTTGTGACAAAGGTTTTATTTTATTGGAGCCAAAGTTCTCTGAGCTTATTAAGAGTTGTGGTAATTCTTGATAAATTATTACGCAGAATGGAATCCATTAAAATATTGTATTGAAAATATAATAACATTAAAGGTGAAATCATAGTACCTGACTGACCTGCTGATTTATGATTTCTTTCTCTGAGTGTGGTAAGTTGGAAACATTTTACCCCCCTCACAAGACCCCACACACATACAGGAGCACAAAGAGATTGCAAAGTAACCTTGTCTATTTAGGAAACTGGAAATGCCAAGAATAAACACCATGCAATTAAGGTAGCATTTCAACCTGAGAAGGAAATGCATTAACTCCTTGAGCTCCAACTAATGCTTTGCCACATGGAATAAAATACAGCACAACTAGAAAGAATATGGTTCTTGACATTCAGATAGATTAGTAGAGGAGAAAAATATGCCGATAGAAGGAAGTAGCTTTATAGATGATTTTCCTCTGTTCCTTGTACTTTGTTGAAGCAGAAAGATAGGTGAGGAGTAGGCAACCTCTTCTAAAAGAGTAGTGATCAGAACTGCGCCTCCAACCTTTCCCTCAGAGGGAACTACTCTTAAACACTTCATGCATTTTTTAAAATACATCTCCTGATGATTACCTAATGATAGTATTTTAGTCATTCATATTATTTCTCTATCCAAACAAGTGTGTCTCTGTATGTGAAGATAGACCAATATGCATATATACTTTTTATTTGTATTGATATAATACATGCCACATGGCTGAAAGAGCAGAGGGGAGTAATGAAATCAACTGTCCAGTGCCCAGGCTGCTATACTGTGCCCAATTCTTCTACTCAGGAGGAATCACTTTAAAATTTTTAAAGTTTTTTTTTTTTTAGTAGACTCTAGTATGTGCATCCAGTGCTATTTCTAATTACCAACATTAAATATTGTTTACTTGGAAACATGACGATTTACTTAGTTTCTGTATTGCCAGCCTCTCATCCCCTTCTGTTCCCCTTCTTTACCTCAAATATATGCCATTCATTTAAGTTCTTCCAATAATTACTTTTAAACTTTAAGTTGTTTACTTATACTGCTTTTCTTGTTCAGTCGCCTATACATAGTGTCTCTTGACATTTGCCTAGTCAGACAAAGATGGCATCTCTCTTCTCTCACTCCTACTTGCCAATTTCCATTATCTCTATGCTTACTCTAAATGTATATGTGTGTATGTATGTATAAGCTTTATCTATAGGTTAAGAATAAAAGTTGAAAAAAATGTTTACGTTAAAATGTCTATGTATTGTTCTCTGAATAGTTTTAATAGGATGCTCCTATTTTCTGTGTAGCTTTGTGCTTTCTAATTGCCTTTATTTATTTTTTTGTCTTCATATTCTTTGCCTTTTTATTTCTATGAATTCTCAGGAATAAATCAACTTTCCAAAATCCCCTTTCCCTTGATATTTGCTTCTCGGCCCTCTGTCCCCCTGCTTTCATGTAGATTGGCTTGTCCTGCTGACATTCTCAAATGTGCATTCCTAACTCTCCAGAGCTCGATTCACTGTTTCCAAAATTATCCTCCTTCTTGACATCTCTCCTTGGTTTGCTCCAGGAACACATCACGGAACTTCCCAAAAGAAAAGGAGGGGCAGGAGGATGCTTAGGATATAAAGTTTCTGGGATAAAAATGTTCAAAATGTATAAATATGTAATAATGTCCCATTTTTACCCACCCCCACTTGATTGGCAGTTTGGCTGTAAATAAAACCAATTTGGAAATCATTTTCTTTATATTTCAAATCCATTGTCATCATCTTCTAGCATCTATGAGAAATATGATGTTGATCTGATCTCTTTATTGGTGGTAGGGACCACTATTTTTCTTCCTGAAAGCTTTTAGTAACTCTTTTTTTGTCTTAATTTTTATTATTGCATAATGAATTAGCACAAATATATCATCTTAAAAACAACATACAATTATCTCACATTTTTTGTGGGCCAGGAATTTAGGCAGCTTATCTGGGCCTCTTCTCCAGGTCGCGTGAGGCTGCAGTCAAGGTGTTGGCCAGGCTATATTCTCACCTCGAGGCTCAGTCTATCTCTTTTACTGTGACATTTGCTAAGATGTGTACAGATATCTTTCATTTATTATGTTGTAAATACCATGAATCTTAGTCTAAAGAGCTATGGTTTTTTGCTCTGCAAAAGACCCTTTCTCTCTCTCTCTCCTTGTTTGTTTGACATCTATCCCTTCTTTTCCAGTTCTCTCTGGATCTTCCATTAGGCAGATATTATATTCTCTGGGTTAATAACTATGTTTCTTGTTGTTCATATTTTTGTCTCTGTTTCTTGATTCATTCTAAGGGATTGCCTAAACTTTATTTTTAAACTTTTTAATTGAATCTAATTTGAGAAATTGCCTTTTTAATTTTCATGAGCTTCTTCTTGTTCCCTGATAACTCTTTTTTTAGGTTATTCTATTCTTGCATAATGGATTGTTTCTCCTTGAATATCTCAGGGTATGCAAATTTGAGGGTGTTTTTAAAAAAATAAACTTTCATTTCCTTAAATTACCTTTTTCTTTATTTTTCAGTTGCTTTTGGTGCTTGTCTTTCAGCTTTAAGTTCCACTTGAATTAAAATGGTTACCTATTGAGATTTAAGAATGAGTTAAGAAAAAAATATATTGGGAACTCTGACTATGAATGAGGCTTATCAACAGGTGGGCACTGCTTAGTGAGAACAGGCAACTGGTCATATATTATGTGAATACTGCATATAAATAAAGCAACATCTTTGTTCTGAGATACCAGTGATCATGCTAGCTATGTTACATTTCCCCCAACTGTTCAATTTCTTTTGAGGGATTGTGATATAGCTGGAATGTAGGTGGACTGATGAGACCCAGTTTCAACTAATACTACTATTTTCAGCCCTAGTCTCACTCCTACCCTCTCTCTCATACCTGAGATTTTAAAGTCCCAAGATGTCTTTTTGTCAGGGGAGGGAGGGAGGGCGAGAGGGGGCAGGAGGGGGGGCAGCGAATAAGCTGAGGGCAAATTAAGCTCCATTTGCACTTAACCCCTTCTGTGAATACTCCACTTTGTTTCACCCACTTCCATCAGTTAAAATTCTACAGTCACTCTTAATCTTCCAGAAATTGGGTCAAGTTTCTTGCCTGGACATCCATCTTTTATTCTTTACTATCTCAAGTGATATAAGTTTATACATTTATTTGTTTTTATCACTTTAATGGTGTCTCGGGAAATAATGGAGATACTCAATACATGCTCAGTCTACCAACTTGGATGGTAAATCAGGGCATCAATTTTTAAATCTTTTTTAAATAAGAGAAAATATTGAAGTCAATAACCAGTGACTGGGAATGAAGTAGTTTTTGTAAAGTGGGTGAGTTATTTTAGAAAAATAAAGTTTGAGGATACAAAACCAAACTGAACAGTTTTAAGATTTATATAATATATAATTTACTTTTAGCTTCCTTGTTGGGAAGATAGTGAGGACAAAGGACATAGATAGACATGGAGAGTTTCTTGATTCTTCCCCTTTTGATAAATTTCTCAAGCAAAATAAGTTTTTATTTATGTAGAATTTTAAACTATGACTTTGACATTTTAAATATTTTAATATTATTATTGAGACCCTAGTTGAAAAAACTATATTTGATGTGATGTTTACAGCAGTTTTTAGAAGCTGTAATCCTGGTTCTATAATTCATTTATCCTGATGTGGGCTCACCATTAAAAACAGAAAGAGTGCATTTTGTGGAAGGAGATTTTTTCCCCATTTTTTATGTGGAATCTTGAATAATCTTCCTCATGGTTTTTCTTTTTTCTGTTTTCCCATTTCTGTGTTGTTTCTGTGTTTCTTCTTTCCAGTCTTTGCAATATGATTTCTGAAGCGAAGTTTGTGTTCCTTTAATTTAATATGGACATTTTGGAATTACCAAAACTAGCCCAGAGAGAAGACTGACAGTAGCACTCCCATGGCTTTGCAGCCTTTTTCCAAACAACATTACCTGTGGAAAAAGTTGAACGCTGTACCACGCTAATGCTCTGCAGTCCATATTTTAATTGATTAACAAAATAAAGTCCACAGTACTTAGACAAAACCCTAGGAATGTAATTATCAAATAGCGGGGAACAAAACAAAGCAGAGCAAATGAATAACAGATCTGAATATATAGGCCAGAAGTCAAAGTGTTAGTCTAAAATGAACCTCTTATATTTCACCTTGGTTTATGAATTAGTGTAGTAAAATAAATGCTGTAGCAATGACTGATCAAAAAAAATCTTTAGAAAGATTTCCTGTCTCCTGTCTTTGAAGAGAGCTGATAAATAGGTAGAAAATTAGGTGCCAATGAAATTAACAGAGTGTTACCATAAAATGAATTATTCTATGAAGAGTAGTTACATCATGAGTTAAGATATGCGTTTCAGACATCCCTAATACGTGGCAAATTTGCTTCAGTCTTCTAATGAGAATACTAATTTCTAGTCAAAGGCTGGTAAATTTTATGTAACCTACAGTCAATGAGGAACTAATTGACTTTTACTGTGTGTGTGTGTGTGTGTGTGTGTGTGTGTGTGTGTGTTTGACTCTATCTTCAGAAAAAAGAAAGACTAACAGTCAATAAAATGGGAAAGGAAAGATGTAGAACATTGTGGTTACCTTTATGACACTAAGATGGTCCCAAGTGTTCCCTGTAAGGGGAGGCAAACATAAAAACTTAAATTACTTCTTCTATGAATATTCCAGAAGGGGTAAATTCACAGTCTTCACTATACTTGAGCTTACAGCAACATGTAATAAAATTGATCACTCCCACTTCCTTGTGACTTTCTTCACTTGGCCTCCAAAAAAGTCACAATCTGCTTTTCTTTTAAACTTTCTGTTCCTCATTCTCAGTCTCATTTGGTGGATTCTTTCCCATTCTTAAAAGGATAATTTGCTGCAATTCTCTAACATCTGACTTCTTTCTCTTTACTTATATCCTAAATGATCTCATCTATTGGCATTATATACTGTCCTAAAGATAATACTCCAGCATTAATCTTTTTATCTTTCATCTCTTTCCTGGACCACAGAGGCCAATATCCAACTACCTTTTTAAATATATAACTAATAGGTACTCAATTTTCATATTTCTGAAACAGAACCTTTATATTTACCGAACAATTTTCCCTGTTTATACAACAATGAATAATATACCACTTGTCTAGTTGCTATTGCCAAAGACCTAGAAGCTATCCTTGAATTCTCTCATTCTTTTACACCTCATGATGAACCCATCAATATTGGTTTTTACTCTCAAAACCTATCAATTGACCAACTTTCTCCCACCATCACTGTAGTCTAAGTCACCATCTTTTCTCATCCTTACTACTGCAGTAGGCTCCTAGCCAACTTGGTCATTCTGTTTCCTGTAGTAACCCCCTAAGTAGAATTTCTACATAGTTGCTAGAGTGCTCTTTTAAATTTAATTGTGCCATAACCGTGTTCAAAATTATGTCATTTGAAATAAATATTCTCACCTTTGTCCACTGAGCTGTACTTCACTGCACTGCTGCCAGTCTCTTAACTCCCATTCCTTCCACCCAAGCAACATGTCCTTCCTGTTTCAAGGACTGTGCCAAGAATGGTCTAGTGCAGAACATTTGCATTCGTCATTCTCATGGCCTGGAATGTTTTCTTCAGGTCAGCATATAACGCAGACACTCACTTTATTCAGGTCTCTCTTCAAATGCCATCCTTCTCAGGGAAACTGACTCTGACAACAAGATCCAAAATTGTCTCTGCATCTCCCATCTTTAACTTATACCCTTACTTTTTTCACAGCACTGATTACACACATATTTACTTGATTTTTGCTATATCCTCTAACCACTACCACAATACACACTGGCAATAAATTCTGTGGGGTCAAAGGTTTTATGTCTTGATCACTAGTGTACTAAAGTACTTATAATAGTTCCTGGCATATAAGAACTTTAAAAGATTTATTGAATGTATGAATGAATGAATCATTAAAGTAAGATCACATTACCTACTCTGTAGTGTGTGTAATAACAAGCTAGACAATAATTTTCTCCAAGGATTCAAATAGATGTTTAGGGAGCCATCAAACTAGATAACCAACATTCTCTGTGCTGTATGTGATTTGTAAAATCATTTTGTACTCGGTACTACACTGGTGAGAAGGAGCAGCCCATTGTTTCTTAAGTGCTCATCACTCTACAGAGGTCATTTCATATAATTATCACAAGGATTCAGATAAGTTATGACATTATCTCCATTTTATGGAACTGAGGAGCGTGCGTGTGGGTTTCTGAAATCCTGACAGTCGAGTACTGTGTAATCTAAAAAGGTGTCTTCTTTCTCTTTCTCCCTAGTGGTGTAGCAATAAGTGATGTAAGTCAGATTATTTCTAAAATAAGAATAATTGATCTTATCAAACTGAATTAATCTCCTAAACTTGCAAATGTTGCAGGAGGGTTTTTTTGTTTTATTTTGTTTTGTTTTAAGTAATTTAATTTTCTTTCTACAGTCAGCGAGGTAAGAGAGTGTTCTTTTATAAGTGAGAGAAGTTAATATTTATAAATGGAGGAAAGATGTGTTTCACCTCAGCAAATGTTGCATATAGCTGATATTCACCTACAAAAAAATGGATGCCATGTTTATAAAAGATACATATCTTTAAAAAGAATTATTTTATGTTGACAATCTTGTTATACTTAAAAAGGAAATTAGAAGAGGTGAACTAATGACCTTTCATAGTATACACATATGTTTAACTAAAAAAGGAAAACTAATAAGCTAATTTTATAACATGCATATATTTAGAGATTTATATTAATGTATGTATATACATACACTCAAGTTTCTGTAATTTTTAAATCATTATTTTACTTCATTTTTTAGTTTATTACCAAGATACGTGTTTGAAAAAGTTTCCTTCTACCATCCCACCTTCTAATTCTGAATACATTTTTTACTCCTACCTCTCTATTCCTTTTCACAACTTTGCCAATACCTGTATCTATGCCTGCTGCTTGACCATCTGACATAGCCTCTAGTCATTTCCTTCACCCTTTTAAATTTTTCTCTCTCTCATAGTCCTTTTCTGGCTAACTTTCCTCCTCTTTCTTTCCATTTTTCAATTGGGTTTTATGTTTTCATTGAATAGAAAGTTGTTCACTAATAAACAAAGTAAGTGGGAAAAAATGTTTTAATATTAAAAGTAAATTATTTGAATACTGTGGGGTGATTCAAGAGGGAGAGAGCAAAAGAAACATAAACAGGCTCGAAGAGAGGTTTCACAGAGTGTTAGTACAATATATTATTGCAATTTTTCCATGATAGAGGGTGTGTTGTCATGAGCACCGTGTCACACAGTCAGAAAAAAAAGAGGGCGCGTGCTGCCGTAAGGTAAATCAAAAGATAACAATAAATTTTTTCTGTTGCCTGGTCTGGAGGTGTTCAGGATGTGTTTTCTTTATATCTTCATCCGCCCCTAATTGAGGATGCTTTAAAATTGAATGACTAGCAGTCAAAACGTGTTTGCTTCAAGCTGAGAAGAAAAATGCTGGTGTCTCCGCTTCTAAACTGATTGCGCTTTGTACACAACTGACAGCTACAGTCACTTTGAGTGACTGATAAGTGGGAAGCTTTGCCACTTATCAAGGAATGCAGGATGAAAAGAAAAGACTGGAGCCGTTTAGATGCTTTGGCATGTTCAAAATAACATCTTACATCAGTCAGACTCAGAAACACTAAAAGACATTTAAAATGAAGTAATGTATATAGAAATGTGGTATATGTGTATGTGTATATGGAGAAGGACAAAAGTTATTCAACAAGCAAATAGCTGCAAAAGGGCAAAAGAATAAGTGTTGTTTGGTGTCAATATTTGTGAAACAAATCAATGGTTAAATAATTTACACATATTCTGATTAAATTTACCCTTACTTTGAAACATCCATATTTAAAATTATATACCTGTAATGCTCCATCCACCTTTGCTTATGTAATCAGCTAGCTTTGACCAAATGATTGCCTTGAAGAACCTGAAAATAAAAATGTCATCTACTTATGTAGTCATTTTCACCCTGAGGAAGAATCCACATTCTCATTCTCTTTTCTGTGTGTAAATATTTAACATTTAAAATATATGTGTAAAATAATCTGTTATATCTAAACACATGACTATATAATACAGTAGGAAGAGATATGTTTCTTTTATTTTTTTAAGATTTATTTATTTATTTTTAGAGTAGGGAAGGGAAGGAGAAAGAGAGAAACATCAATGTGAAAAAGAAACATTGATTGGCTGCCTCTTGCAGGCCCCCCCAACCAGGGAACCAGACCTGCGACCCATGCAGGTGCCCAGACTAGGAATCGAACCAGGAGACTTCTCAGCTAGCAGGACAACACCCAACCCACTGAACCACACCAGTTAGGGCTGTTTCTTTTAATTTTAAACATAATTTTGAGACTATGTTAATGAAAGAATATACAGATTCATTGGACTATACTTTCTACAAATAGAGACTTCTGAAATGACAATTTTGGGGGCTCAGTTATTAGGCTTATATGCATAGTACAGTATATCCTGCTCTTAATTCTCTAGGACATTCATATTTCAGATACTTTGTCTGTTTACTAACAAAAGTTATTTGTTTTTCTACACTTCATAAGTCTCTACTGAGATGCAATATCCTTCCAGTGATTTTAACCCTCCTGCAAATGCCTTGCTTTTTATTTAAATAACTTGTTCTAGTTTGAAAACCCATAAAAACACTTGTTTTTGTTAGACCTGTGTCCCAATTTTAGTTTGGAGATAAAGTCACAATCACCATAGCCAGGGTTAATTCTTCAAGCTTCATTGGCTTGAGGAGGCTACACTTAATGTAGAGTATCTTAATAATTTAAGGAACAGCCAAGTGCATGCTTCAGAGGTGTAATTATGAAACCTGCAACGTATTTCACTCAATTGCTGTAGGATTGACTACTAATGATTACATCATGGTAAAAACTCTTCGGACAATATGGCCCTCAGCCCAGCCTGTGAACTGCTACAAGTCTTTGATGAGATAAGGAGCACGCGAAACCCACTTTATTCAGCTGACATTGTTTCACTGCAAAAGTTTCCTGACGAAGGAAGCAGTTTTCTGATTGGCATCCTAGTCCAAACTCCTGACCTCATCATGGTACTTTGAGTAGTACTGAATGAAAACTCTTTGATCAATAAAATAATATAGAAAATTAAGCTTTAGAGATAACTTAGTCTTTTTGTGTTTTGTACATGGAAAAGACATGGTCCAAAAATGATTAGAGCTATGTCCAGTTCCCATAAGTAATTATATGTAGACCCTGGTCTCTTAGTCCTGGATGACCATATTAAGTAAATCACAAACATTAGCACCCCTGAACGCAAAATGAGCAGCAGTTCTTCAGAACCCATCAAATTGGGTTTATTACTTTATCTGGAATTTGAAACTGATATGAAGTCTTTTGCTAACGAAATTTGCAACAACATTTTAATGTGTCCATAGAAATTTTTAATGACACATTACTTAGGAGAAAACAATTAGAAAATGCTAATCAAATTCTGATTCACTAAAATTATCAGTATATCATTTTGGAAGACATACATGCAAAACTTCCTTAACGTTTATTTCATTGGTTCATGATGGTTCTTATATTTCTTAAGAAAATTACCAGTTTTACAGTGAACGAGTGCCTCTGATTAACCCACTTTAGATCAAAATGTATAACAACATATCATTAGCGTCTATAAACTAACTATAGAAAGCAAAAAATGATGCTCTACTCTGAAAATATAATATTAGATATGCTTTTCCAAGAAAAATGTTCTTTTGATAAACAGCTAAGGCCCTTTTAAAGTAAAACAGTAATATTTTTCAGGACCTCTTTGATTTCTAGATATGTTTTTAAAAACCTAAATTAGGAAATGAGTATTTTGGCAATGGGAAATGTTTCCCCATCATGAAATTTATTTTTCTTTTTCTCCCACTGTAAAATGATGCCCATCCTCAGCCTCCCCATTAGAGTATTTGATATACTTGTATTCTATCCTTTATTGAAAGCTTTATCATCAACCTCCTGTTGTTTTAAAACATCCTCTTTCTGTTTCGTTCTGTAGCAAGTTCTTCATTCATGTAACAAAAGAGAAAAGCAAGGTCTTTTTCTAAAACCTTTATCCCTTAGACATTGAGTGAAGTCTTCTTTTAATTAAAAAAGGCTACTGCTCTTAAATGTATTACAAGCACAATCTTGAGGTGTACAAATACTTCCATGAACACATCACTACTTTAAACTGTCTTCTCTTTTACCTGTCTTCTTCTGCTACCTTATATCTTTTTCTTTTTTGGCACTACCTCTTACACAATTTCTCTCCAATTATTCCCATATTTGTGGCACAAACTTATTCCTAGATATCAACTTAGATTTTAGGAGATAGAACGCAATGCAGAAATTGTCTAACAGATGTTATTTTGTAAATACCTGCTTTAACAATTTGGTACCCTGATAGTATGAAAATGCTAATAATCCTTATAATCATGTGAGAGCTATCTTGTGAATCTTCTCACAGTAGTATCATTATTTTACTTCTGTTATACAGGCACTATAAGTAACAAAGTTAATAACACATGTAAATACAACCTCACTTTGAGTAATGTAGCAATTAGGTTTTAATTCATCTAGTAAATCTATAATCATCCCTATCATAACACAATTTAGGTATCTGGTTCTTTTCTTTTTGCATAGTAATAATCATAAAAATAACATAACAAGGATCTATCACAGGAAAAAAAAGTAAATGATAAAGCAAATCAGTGAACATTCTTTGGTTATTTTTAAAGAAAATTAGGATGGCTGTATTTATGATACATACTAAAGTCCTCTAATGCCTGTATCCTGTCACTTTGCCCATTTGTGAAGGTTATTAATGGCTTCTGATGGTAAAATATGATATGATCATTATTGTTCTTTCTTTTTCAGAGTAAATCCTCAGAATTCTGTGTTTAAAATGGGAAAGAGGTACTCTTCCCTTAGCTTTTCAGTACCATATTCAGAGCTACGTGGAGTTAATCTTCCCCTTTAGCTCATCTCCTCTCTATATATTTATTTAATGGCCATTTTTATACTCTTTTCCTTATTTTAAAAGCATTTAATTGATTTTCTTCATTTGGGGACTAGAACAAAGAAAATGTAAAATCATGAAAAAATTAAACCCCACAAATTAACACTGATGTTTTATGAGGGTTTTGATACAGAATGATACGTAATGACACCATACCTGGAAAGCAAAGACAGAGACACATGAAATTTAAAACTGTTTTCACAGGAAAAAATGAAAGGATAAGTGTGGTTTGTGAAAATATTTTATTTTTCAACCATCCCAGTTCAATTTAGATTAACCTTCTGTAATATAATTCCATCAAGTCTCTGAAATTATAGACCCTAAGATGTTGAACCTATTTGTTCAATCTCTTTTTCTAGATGTAAAGATTAGGATAGGAAGTTTGGTCCTTATCTTTAAGGGATTTACAGCCACAGAATGAAACTGAAAGGCTTACATGAAGAACTAAATCTTGATTTCTTCATTTATTTTCACTGAGAATAGTCTAGAAAGTTCAAGGAATGTACGTATTCCTGAATGATTACCCTAGTTCATTTTTTAACGTCCTCTGATTAGTGCCTTGTAATAGTATTAAGAAGTTATAATAAACTAAAATTTTCATATTCTATTTGAAACCACTACCCCCAAAACCCACATTTATGGTTTGGTTCCTTTTATTGATTCTTTTGTGTGAAGATTTAAAATATTAAGAGTCTCAAACTTGGAGTGTGCCTTTGATTTGTAAATATTTTAAGGATGCTCATGGTATGTTTAAGAAACTTTAATTTTTCTCTAAATACAAAACATGCAGACAATAGAGTCCACATTATAGTTCACCTATTGAAGTCATGAAGGAAAACATAACTCATCAAGAAAAGATGTACAAAGTCAAGTAGACATCTTCCTCCGGTGCTACTACTTAAATGACTGCAGTATAGTTAGGGGTCTGTTCTCCTTACGGTACTGCTTTAAAACTGAAGGAGAAACAGAAAATAACCTCAGGATGTATTGCACTTATTTTATTACTGCTTGTCCCTTCTCTCCACCTTGACCACTATTAAGTGTTATTCTGTTCTGGCTGTGTTAAGCTGTACTAAATGTCAGTGGGATGTCTGAGCACATCATCTGTTATAATGATCTGTTCCTCCTCATAGGGACACATTCACTGGAGCTTTCTTTTTACAATTCTACAAACCCACCTGCTTGCATAGGAAATATAATTCTCCCCTTATGCAGTCCCGAGCTGGTCTTAATAAACACAGTGGTGAGAAATGCTACAGGCCTCTTTTCTGTTCACTATTTAATAACTTGCTAAAAGGGAAAGAGCAGTAATTAAGAATACAAATGCTTGTTGTAGGTGGGTAGTTACTGAGGCAAAAAGGAAAAAAAATCATGGTTGAGAGCTGACTAAAAAGCATGAAATATATATTGTATTTTCTACATATTTTAATACATAAGTTACAACTTATTACAATGTGTGTAACTAGCAAAACTGGATTTTTTTGCCTTTTAAAATTTAGTTATCTTTACATATCCAAAGTATAGGGGACCTCAAAGTACTATCAATTAGATATTGATCAAATATCTCAGATATCCTGCTCACCTATAGTGAGGACATTGTTGTCACCTTGCAAACAATGCTCACATATTGCTAAGATATTCAGAATCAGTGAGGAAAATACGGTGATATAGTTTCATTAGCCAAAGTAAACTAGGGGTGAGGAACCTGATAGAGGATTCAAAGGACTGGGTGTAGAAGTGCAAAACCATTTCTTTGCATGTGGATTCTGGTCAGATCATCTTCTTAGGAAAAGGTGCTGAGAGTGCTCATGGTGATAAGAAGTGAGGAGGAACAATGATCTTTTCCTTGAAAGGCTACATGGGCTCTACACAGATCATAGGGTTTAGAAACTGGAGATTTCACTATTTTCTACTTGTATGATTTTGGACAAGTCATTCAATGGCATTGATTCTCAGGTTCTTCATCTGCAAGTTGGTAATTTTAGTGTCTCTCATATGATTATTGAGATAATCAAATAACGATATGAGTATGTCTTAAAATTTATAGAAAACTAGAGCAAATGTACATTGTTGATGGTGATCTATTTTCCCCTCCTTTGCTTCATATCATTACTCTGAACTTGAAATTTGAGTAATCAGCAGCCCAGCAAGGTTTTTGTTTGTTTCTTAGTTGTTTTTCCCCCTTGGGGGGAGCGGAGCAGGAGAGAAAAACAGAATTATGAATATACTTTACAATTGATGTAATTAGCTTTAATTTGTAGCATACATATTAGGATGTATATTAGGATGTGTCTAAAGGAGTTTGCTTGATTACAGCCTCATTTCCCAATGTTATGCCTTACACCACATTTCATTACCATACATATGAAAGAATAAACATGTCTGCTTATTGTCCAGAACGATGATCTGACAAAACCATTAACTATTTCAAAGCTCTTTTTTTTCTTTTATTAACAAGAGTAAATGCTAGCTTTCAGTATCATTATTGACTTAAATTTTTGAATTAACTTTGTCCCTAGTCATATTGAATTCAGGTATTAGCCTAAATTAATTTGTATGTAAGCACACTAATTTGTATGATTTATCAAAATGTAATTTCAGTTTCACAATGGGTCACAATATATTCTGTGTTGCATAATTTATGGTTCCTATCTATTTTTGGATTCAAAATTTTGGTAAACTTAAAAAAACTGGAATCATATGTATGAAGACTTTAAATCAATTTTTAATTATGAAAATTTTATCAGGTCTCTGCAGACTGGGAAATAGTCTTAAGGTAAGTACAAGTTTCATAAGATGTATTACTAATGATAATCATGTTTGGATGATAGACAGGGAGGTTAAAATTCTTTAACTAAATTTTCCCTTTTAGCAATTTTTAATTGTTTGAGGCCAAGCATTTCTTTGGAGCAACGGCTACTCTGTCCTTTTAACACCACTTACTGGACTCTGTGCTAAGTTGCTGTGTTCTTTACCACTGATATTTCTGTATAGAATTCATTCTTTAAAAGGACCATATGGGAGCAGTTGATTGCTTCATCACAACTGGCATCTTGCTTCCAGCTGTGTCCAATAACTTGGCATAGCTGTATTTAGTGGATAACTACTAATGTTGTTATTGGTTATAAAAATCATTAAGGTACTAGGAATAATAATGGGATTTCTGCAGAGTAGGAATAAGAATATAATTTCTATATGACCTTTTTAAGTGTCCCTGACCTATCCTACAATATAAAATTAGTATGTGTGTTACAATAATTTTATTTTATTTCAAACATTGTTTTCAAATTTGATAGCATTTACTGCATTCTATTTCATTAATCAGGTGGTATGGAATTAAAAGACTCATACTTAATTAAAAATTGCAGAGAAAGTAACTTTGCCAATGCCATCATGGAATGCATTTTTTAAAAGTAGAAAATCCTATGCATCACAAAAGACAGTTGTAAATAATTCCATAAAATTTTACTATACATTAATTTTAAAATTCATATAGATTTCTTCTTACTAGTGTATCTTACTACATAGATACTTGGTCAAAATTTTATAAATATTCTTACTAAAAATGATACTTTAAAATTTGAATTGAGCATTTAAAGAATACTTACATCGATTTATTCTTTTGAAAAGTAAATCATTCTTTTCAAATATAGGTAATTTTTTAGTATATTTTTTGCGTTTGAATTTTATACATATTAAGTCAAGTAATCTCAAAGGCAGACATACAGATACAGAAAATAACAAACAGCTGTAGACAAACTGTTTAAAATTACTTTTAAACATTACTAACTTCAGTGGTAATTTACAGTATAAAAATTAGCCTATTGCTATTGCCTTTACATTATACTTTGGAGAATTATTTAGATATAAATTTATATGGCACATTCATACTATGGAATATTGAATAGGTACTAAAAAGAGTAAGGCTGAGAAAACGTATCAGCCAGGAAACATGACCAATACAGGGTGGGGCATTCAGTAGTTCATGTAGTAAATAATACAGTAATTAATAAATAACAACATAAGAATAAACTCTGTTTCCCATATTCACAACTGTAAACCTACTTTTGCCCCACCTTGTATGTATTTTTCAGTGCCCAATGCTAGTCATAGAACAAAATATATATTATCTTCTAGGTCAAATAATTTAAAAAGAGAAAGAAAGAGGACCAGAACACATTTGTCTTTAATCCAATTAATGGAACATAAAACCTAAGGGACAATTAGATAATGCCACTGCATTCATGAATCAGATAATACCAATAAAGTCAACATCCCAGAGATCCTTTAGGAGTGAATTAATGATGTTAGACTCCTTATATCATCCAGGATTGCAAGAAAAGTTTTACATCCTTCAGTACCATATATTGGGGAAATAAGGCTTCCATTTACTATTTTTAGAACTGCAAATGTGTTAAGTGTCCTAGGTTTGCCATAACAAATCCCCATAAACTTGGTGGCTTATGGCAATAGAAGTTTATTCTCTCACAGTTCGGGGGCCAGAGTCTGATATCTAGGTATTGGCAGGGTTGGTTTATTCTGCAGGCTCTGAGGGAATATTCATATTATGCCTGTTCCTTAATTTCCATTGGCTGTGCAGCATTCCTGGGGCTCCTTGTTTTGTAGGTGTACTGCTCCAGTCTTTGCTTCCATCTTCTCATCAATGACTACAAACAACACTGTCAATACACGAAACAAAACTGCTTTATCATGCCATACACATGTAAATTTTAACTTTTGGTCAGACTGCATAGTTGTTTTTCAGTATGGCTGTACTTTGTAATGATACAGATTTATTATTGAGTGATATAGTTGACAGCATTCTGAACTTAGCTTTAGTCTGAATCTTGGCTCTATCATTGAGTAGTTTTATAAGCTTAGAAAGATATTTAATCCTTTGCAGTTCCAATTTATTCATATGTAAATTCTAGGCAGTACTGCAAGTGTAAAGTTCATAATTAATGATGATTATTGTAATCATATGTTTCCTCCAGGTGGATTCTGGCTGTTTGGTCTCTCCCGAGGTTACAATCAATAGAGAGTTCTTACAGCTTGGCTGCTGAGCATGTGGACATAGCCGAAGGGTCATTTGTACCTAATCCATACTCGTCCAGCTGATGAAATCTGTACAAACTGCCTTTATCATTAAGACACTTTAAATACCAGTTTAACATAATTTTTATTATTCTTATCATCATATACTAGACTTCTGACCATCTGGAAAGAGAATTATGTATCACTCTTGGGCTATGTCTTATCTGATGCCAAATATTTGATGAATTCAGCCAGATTTTTAAACAAGAGATCTTGATTACGTTTTTATTGAGTTGACAACAGTGGTGGCGGCTGAACTGGCATTGTTCTGACATGAGAAATGTCATATGAGAAGTGTGGTGAAAATAGCAAGGACACCTTAGTCAAATAGAACAAAGTTTAAATGGCTGTTTTACTAGCTACTAATGGTATGACATGAGCCATTTACTCACTCTCCTCCTTTCTAAAATACAGGTGATATATCTTTGTTTCAAGTATGTTATGCTCATTAGAAATAAATTTAAGCATCAAGTTAGTGACTACCTAACAGTAGATACTTAGTAAATGGTAGTTAAAATAAAATATTAATAGTGTCTGTGATGAAGATGGTGATAGACCTTCCAATGAAATGAATTGTTTTAATTCCTTTTGCAGTAAGAGCCAGGATTTGTCACTCTGTGGCAAAACAATTACTTTTTCAATATAATACTTTAGTGCCTTTCAGTTCTGTTTTCTGATTGCAATCACTTTGGGTTCCTGTTAAAATTTTTCTGTTTAATTTTGTTGACATAGCTAACATTTCATCTTATGTTTTATAAGCTATAGCAAGTTGATCAGCATATGTTTTCATAAAAATGCATTTATATACAGAAATACATATAATATATCAGAACACAGAAATATGCTTTTAATCTCAAATGTATTAATTAAATACTATATTTTGCTTCAAAGATCTACAGCAGATGTGTGCCAACATTGTTGATTTTTCATAAATACATATTCAAATGCATAACTATTTTCTTTGTATATAGACACACACAGACTTTGTTGCCTATATTTTAAATTTTGACAAATATAATTCCAAAACAAGACACAAGATGTGTTTGGTAATTATTAATTGATGGTTCTAAGTTTAAAATTTTATGAAACTATCCAAATGTATTGGGTGATGTACATTTTCTACAATGGCTTCCTACCTGTTTTGTCTGACTCTGGTAGCTTTACTCTCCAGTTCTCTTTGTGCACTGCTGTTCATTGATCAGTTTTTTTTTTAAATCTATAAATAGTTTTATTGAGATATAATTTACACACCATAAAGTTAATTTGTTTTAAGTGTACCAGTCAACAGTTTTTGCTCTCAGATCAGTTTTAAGAAAACATCACCCAATATCCATCCCTTGCGCAAAATCTTGAACAAGCTCCCAACTGTTTACAAGACTCAATGCTTCATTATTAGCCTGTCATTCAAAACCCTTTTCCATTCAGTGCTACCTTACTTTTCTAACTTTATTTTCTCTTATTTCCTTTTATGAATTTGGTGTTCCAGCTAACTTAACTGTTTTTCTGTTTCTCACATTTTTATACTCACTGACCCCTGTGTTTTACTCATGTGGATTCTTTTTTTCCTGTAATAGTATTCTCTATTTCTTCTCCACAGGTCAAATACAGTCACATACACTAAGACAAATTTACATGTTCTCTTCTCCATAATAGTTCCGTAATCTTCCTAGAACAAAAAGTTCCTCTGAACTCCTATAGCATTGACCATTCTATGCCTCTTTATGGTCCTACTAATTTCTACCTTGTGTTAGACTGAAGCAATATTTTATCTTTCTCATTGAAAGAAGAATCTTGATAGACTTTATCTTTGTACTTCATAGCGTGTATTTGATTTTCATATGAGAAACATGTTAATTGCTTAATAAAGACATCAATTGAAAATAATTAAAAGTCCTAAACTTCCTCAACTAGAGGAAGCTGATAAATAAGAAAAATTCTAAATCTCAATGATGCTTTAATTAAATCAAGAATCTTCACAATTAGGAGCATTTTCAATTTTTTTGTTGTTTTCTGTTGTTGTGGGTTTTTTCCCCATTAACATTTAATCCCCTTATACCCTCCTCTTCCAGGCAATCCCCACACTGTTGTCCATGTCCATGAGTCCTTTGCATATGTGCAAATCAATTTTTGGTTAAATCCTTAAAAACAATGAAATAGGTGCCTATTTTGAAATACTAGTATCATGTAAAAAAAGAAGACATTCCTGTATATTCTACTCCTATCTCTAGTGTTGAAAGTTCTGGCCTATTCAGGAAATAACATTTCGTGGCACTGTATCCTCCCTGAAGCCAAGCTAAAGCCACAGAGCTTTAATCTGCCTCACACTCCTGAAATCTAAACTAAGTCACTCAGTGGCCAGGTCCAAGGGGTTCAACAGACAGGAATTTCTGCAGTTGGTTTTGTTTAGAAGTTACCTTCAAAGTCAAGTCCTATGGTAGGCCTCTATTAATATCTAGTGCTTACTAAAGACCAGGTGACCTAACGCACCATCCTAGAAACAAAATAAACCTCTCAGTAGTGCCAAAAAAATGAATAAGCTTCTTTATTAGGACTGAAGAGAAGGTTTGTGCTAGGGCCAAGGAAGTACTTTCAATAGAATAAAACTTAAATCTTGTCCTATAATCCCACTCAGGTTAATTATTTTATTCTTTACTTCATAACTACTCATGTATAGGAATTCTAGTTTCTATTACTGGCCATTTGGACAGCATGGAGAATTTGTACTAAATTAAAATGTCTTTAAAAACATGTATTTTAACTGTGAATATACAGTTTTTCATGTTATTTGTAACATAGTTGTGGGTTGCATAGATATGGTTATAATTATAGCTACTATCTCATTCTGCAACTATTTCAAATATATTTATAATAAATTGTATTAGCACTAATATATCTTATCACCCACAGATAAGTAATTTATATTGACATAGTGCTAATACACTTTATTAAATATAAAATTTCCCAATTGTTAATGATTTTAGTTTTTAAAATATTTTCTATAAATAAAAAAATTCTAAATATCATTTGAACTTTCTTTATATTGACATCAGGTGTTTTAAATTAAGTGTTTAGACCTATTTGAATAAATACATTTTTCTTTGGTACAAAATATTTAGGATAATTTGTCATTATACACTTAAACTTTCTTCACTTGGCTGGAGACATCATGAAGTGAATATATATTTTGTTCCTCTGTAGTGGAGACTTAATATTATATGACTAGTAGGAGTTTTGTTGTAAACTTCACGGGGCCAGGCATTAAACATGCTTTCATGTTAAATTAGTCCATGCTACCCAATCCTATAAGAATTTAACTGCCTAACAAGATCGAATGTATCCAGCAATTGACTAAATATCTTATTTGTGGGATTTATGTGCATCCTGATAACACTGGGTCTTTAATTTCAATAGGGTGTATAAGTACTAAACATAATATTTCACACCAGGGCCAGTAATTGGGAAAGATCATCAGATGACTGTGATTTGTACTCTTTTATCTACTTTCGTGGCTGACATATAGTGTTTTTCCCTCTCTTTGCCTTTTGTTTACTATGTTCCAAATTGTTTTTAAACTGTTACACAAGGGATTATGTCCCTTGGGAATGGTCCATTACATTTTGAATATCAGTGCCATTCCAAGTTATTTCAACCATAGCATTAATCTCACTTAAAGCAATAAAAAGCAAATAGTGGTAAGAGGCAAGATGCATAAAGCATTCCATTAAACAGTTAAAAAAAAAGATGTTAAATGTTCCCTCTGTAGGAGCTCCTGCAGCTCTTGACACATTTGTGAGCAACTGAGCTAGAGAAAAGTAGCAGTGGGATTATTAGTGGAGAGAGGAGTTTACAAGGAACATGAAAAGGGGACCGCTTCCCATTCTGGCTTCTTTCTTCCTGCGTGCAGTTACAAAGAGAGAATCATTTAAAGAGCTCCTGTAGAACTCCCTTTCATTGGTTTCTTTTCTTACGTAAAGTTACCAACAGGTTCATTCATAAGGTGATCTTGAAGGTTGTTTCACTGTCACCGAGCCACAGTTAAGGTGGTTTGTAAAGGGTATCACCCAAGTATAAAGATGCCTGGTAGGAAAATAAGGCCTTTATACAAAAAGAGCAACAGCCCATCAGATCTTTGCTTTTCAAACCAGGCAGGTTTCCCCTTGGAAAGATTAATTACAGTCAGGTTGAGAAGACAGTCTTGCTGTGTGTGTGCATGTGTGTGTTTCCCCATCTAACATTAGAAAGATAAAGGCTGTGATTAGTGTGCACAAAGCCTCTGATCAAACCAGCTCGGAGGTTTGTGACAGGAGGTTCAAACACTTTATGGATCACTGGTGCTGACAGGTAGATCACACAGGCCTTACACAGATGTTTAGTGAGAAGATGAATGTGTGAGATCTCAAACGCACAGCGTTCTTTCACTGGGCCACTTTAGTCTGTGAAGTATTAAACGTTGCTAAAGAAAACTCCTCCTCTAAAAAGAGTGAGAAAGTTACTAACAAGCTTCCATTAATAAAAGAAATCTCAAACTTTCTTTTATTATCAAGATTTAATACAGCTTAGATTTGAAAGTTACCAAACTTTCTGCAGGAATCGATGAAAACTTTATCTTATGGTCTATGACGTGCTTATTAATGAGTCTGTGAGTGTTCCGACTCACGAACTATATTTAGGTTTAGTTAATAGGTAGAATAGGTAGAAGATTCAAGGTAAATTAAGTTTAGTCATAACCCAGAAAGGGTCAAGTAACATTGCTTTATATTTAACTGAATTCCCCTTGTGAACTCTACTGTCATTAATAATTTTTCATGTGTTTTAAGAAATGCTATGAATGCCTTCTATTCCCTTCTTTGACAAGAAGTTAAGTGTATATAATGTGTGTGCATGTGCGTGTATGTGTGTAAATGTGTGTATAAGTCCCAGATCTAAATAGATAGGACCATCAATTATTTTATTATTTTATCACTATTACAGGGGAGTATGGACCTGAGGTTTCTGTCTGTCGTAGTACTCATGTCTAATCAGTGGTAACAATTTTGTTAGGTATCATGATAAATTGCCCTCACCTTCATATGGTAGAATCATACAAACTATTGAAAGAAATAGTCAGCTAGTCTTGGCATTTTTAATACCTTAAGCCATGGCTCTATGAGAAAGTTCTTGTAAAGTCTCAAGGAAACATTTACGTAGGATGGACAATATAAAGGAAAATGATTTATTTTACATATTTTGTACTAGAAAATACTGTTGTTATTAGATAATGTCAATTTTTCAATCTTTTCAGTGTTAAATTCAGTTTAAACAAACTACGGCTGTCAATAGGATCACCACTAATAGGAAGATGTAGAAATTAATGGAACTAATAGTGAACTAATAGAACGATTAGTAAACTTCTTGGCACAGAAAAAATATTGTGAAATACTGTAAATGAAAGCATTCTTTAAATTAATAAAGACTTTATAATGGTGAAAAATATTTGAAAAGGAGGAAGAGAAGGGTGAAGGAAGTAGGAGAAGAAAATGAGCAGAAAGGAAAGGATAATAACAATTGTTGGCAAGAGCCAAGTAGTTCTATATACTGCTTGCTATTATGGTATTTTCTAAGACTGTCTTTTAGAAATCATATTATATAAGCTCCTTTCCTGTTCCCCCATCTGTTTTAGCTGTGTTGCCCAAATCATTGACAATCCAAAAATGCCTTCTATATTTAATCAATACTTACCAAAGATAGCACTGTGTATAAGATATTATTAATACTCACAGACAACAAATAATTTAATAAGACACAGTTCTTGTTCCTGAGGAGTTTAGATGTAGGGGCAAAGGTGCTTAATGGTATTAGATCAAAATTATTTTGAAGTATTTCTCAAGCTATATCAGGGTGTGTATGTGTGTGCATACATGTGTGCCTGCATGTGTGTTTTCTGTGAAAATTAAGGGGAAGCCTTTGGTATGAAGCTCAAAATTTCATATTCAAATGTATTGTGTCTATCCATAATTTAATCTTTACAAATATATGCTGAATCCCACTCACCTTGAATGATCCATTCTGTTGCAGTTGAATTCTTAGTGTCTGGGATGTCAGACAAGAAACAGGTTTACCTCGTCTCATTCTCTGTCCTTCAGCTTTTTCACCCACTGAATTTTTCTTTTCTTAAAAAAAATAAAGATGTAAGAGTTGTTTGTAAGCAACTTTCACAATTATTTCTTACCCAGAGTGTGGGACTGCCTGTTTGAATGTTTCCAAGAAAGTATTGTTCTTATGTGACAACAGGTCAAAAAGACTCTGCATTAATTACACTAACATATGGTTATTAACAGATTCTAGCTCAGGGAGCAATACTTTACAATGTTATCTTCCACATAGTCAGATGTTAGCCATATTGTCAGTGCTGGCAGCTATTGTTTCACTCATTTACTTCACAGAGCTAATTACTCCCTAATAATAACTTTACCTTGGAGTTTTTCACTTGCTTGTGCCAGCAAACCTGTTCACACTACATATGCTAATTATTGGCACTTATTCATTATGTTAAGATAGCTTTAAGTTCAAGCTGTGCAGCCTGGCTTTCGGTATGGAGCCAGCTGGCTGCAAAGTTCCACCTTTTTTTACTAAAGTCATTAAAAGTTTTAATATGGGCCCATCTTGTTCTCTTTACAAGATTCAGTCTTTCAGGAATTCAAATGAATGTGCAGTTACCCATGGACAATTGCAAATTATAATAAGAAGTTCTTTTGTTTTTGTGAGGCTTGCACTCGTTGCCTTTTCTGTTAGATTGGAAAAGATGAGTGAATTCTTTTACATTTAAACTAGCTGGTCACTTTTTTTGATTACTTCATACACAAACAGAAATGCATGTACAGACACACACACATACACGACTCTCTCGTTGGTTCATATTCCTTCAGAATAAGTTTAACTCACTGGCAATATTTAATTCATGCATATCTAAATGATAGAGAATCTGGAATTTTACTGTTTGTGTAACAATCTTTGTCACCTTTTTTTTCCCCCTTATCATTTCAAGAGACTTAAGGTTACTGCCAGGGCCAAAGACTCTCCTTGAACTCCATGCAGGATTCCCATTGTTAGCAGCAGAAATTAATATATAAATGTTGATTCAGTCAGAGTAAAATCTGGTTTCTCTGGTTTTAATGAACAAATAGGTTCATTTGCATCACATCCAAATGTAATCAATGACTACTATTACTACTCAATTAAATAACTGAACTTTGATGTGTATGAATCAAAATGGATTTAAACATTATAGGGGGTAAATTTTTGGAGAAATCTTTTGAGACCTGGAAAATAATATACACTCAGACATCAACTTTGTATAAAAGTAGTTTTTATCTTAAAAAATAACTTTTAGCCCTGGCTGGTGTGGCTCAGTGGCTTGAGCACTGGCCTGTGAACCAAAGGGTTGTTAGTTCAATTCTCAGTCAGGGCACATGCCTGGGTTGCAGGCCAGGTTCCCAATAAGGGGCGTGCAAGAGGCAACCACACATTGATGTTTCTCTCCCTCTCTTTCTCCCTCCCTTCCCTTCTATCTAAAAATAAATAAATAAAATCTTTAAAAAAATAACTTTGAAAATATTCAAATTCTGATCTTTACTTTAGACATAATAATTCTCTTTACTCTTTTGTATTATTTAATTTTGTAATATAGACACTAAATATAGGAAACCTTAATATACAGGTACTCTGGTTAAGAGATTTATTAGTCTAAGTAAAAGAGAAAATTAGGAGATACGAACCTTTTTCAGCCAAACACAAGGACAAGAGGCTTGGGTTCTGCTTTCAGCTTTGTATTCCATGATGTAAATCTTCCTTCATTTTTTTCTCCCTGATTCTCCTATATTTTGTTACTAGGTCATTTGATGTTAGAATACTCTTGGGTAGTGTTCACTTAAACCTATGAAAAGAAAGCTACAAAGTGCTGGTATTATTAAGGATTGGTGTAATTTAGTGTGTATTAGGGAAGGGATAGTAGAGAACAACTAGCGTTAGAAGAGAAATGGAAGAGAATGCAAACATTTTTGAGTTTATAACTGTGGGGACATGAATGATGGTAATGGGAGGAGAGAGGTAGGATCAATTACCAGGATGTGGATAAGTGCATGTCTGTACAAATATACAGTAAGGATTGGAGGGTCTATAAATATTTTTTTGCTGAAATATAACCTCTATAAAAGGTCTTATTTACATTTTAAATAATCATATAATGAAATAGTTTCCCAATGAGAAATAGATAGTCAATATTGAGAGTATTAATAATTGTTACTTTTAATACTGACCAAAGTTGGAAAACAGACTGTATTTGAATTTAATATTATGTTTATAAAGACTATTAATTCACTTGTTGGTTTAATTTTTCAATTCATGAATTATCCATTGCTATGTCGATGATGGAGACAGAAAAAGAGTTTGGAATACAAGATAAACAAGGTTAACAAAATTTAGCTGCAACTTAAGAAAAAGATGTTTCTCATTAAAAAATGTTTGCTCGAGACTCTAAAATTCTAGTTTGCATTTGCCATTTTTTTTGAGAAATCTTTTTTTTATTATTTTTCAGTTACAGCTGTCCCCATTTTTCCCCCATTACTGTCCCCTGCCTTACCCACCCCCCAACTCCTACATTCTAATAAAGGTTGTTTGTGATTTTTTTGGTTGTACTAGGCATGTGAGAGATAAGAAAACATGTGGGTGCTATGCCACGTGTGTTGGCACACATGAACATTACCACAGTTGCTTTTAAAAGTAGCTGGAAAGTTTGATCAAAAACAAATAAAAGTACAATTGCAGTTTTGAAGAGCTGTAACTGAGAGGTCTAAATAGGCCACCTCAAGTTTCTTGAGGTAATTTAAAATCATCTGTATACAATGAAATTATAGATAAATAAGAATAATTCAGTGAAAATAAATTTTAATTTTAATTTTAATACCACTAAATTCTCCATAAAAAAGTTATAAGACTGGGATATATGTAATATGTTTCTACTTGAAACTTGTGAAACTTTTATTAGCTATCGACCTAATAAAAACATTTACAGATATATAAACAGTCACAGTGACTAAGGAAGACCTCATTTGGACTCTTCTATATTTTCTGGGTAATCCAGTTTTATGATTTTTCATTTGGCTTGAGTAATTTTGTCACCTTGATTCTTCTCTACATGTTTATAGAAACTATTAACCCATTCTTTACTTCAGAAAGGGAAAGGGTTGATTAATTTCTACACTATCTTCCATGTTTTAACATGTAAAATTGCAGTGACCTTCACTTGGGGGAAAGAGTCTGTTGGAGTTCTTATGACCGAGGGTATGCTTAACATTTTCTCCCTCTCCCCACTCACCCGAGATGGTGAGATTTTGTAGGCGGCTACCTGAAGGACAAATGCTTAAATACTCCTCACGCTACCCACCACCAAAAAACCCCAAAAATACTTGTTTCTGGATAAAAATCATTATATATAATTTCTGCCCTTACACGAATTAAGGGAAAATCTGAACATTATATACAAGAAAGAGAAAATTTTAAGTCAAGTCCAGAATGTAAGGGACAGCAGTGTAAGTTGTCACAAAAGCTGGGCTGCTCCTGGAGCCAATACCAATACCAACATAACTGGATCAGAACTTTGAATTGATAACCCATGAGGTGGGTTAACCTGATGTGGTAGAGCTTAACCTGAGATTCCCTCATTAAGCTTAGGCAAACTCATGCTACAGTAACAGCAACAACAATAACAACAGCAACAACAAAGCCCAGGTCTTAAAAGATATAAATTTCACTGATACGTATGTCTATTGTGTATCAGCAACAGCTTTATTCCACCTTCTCTTCAATCCAAGACCAAACAAGACTTAAGGAGCAGCCCTTGCCTGGGACATGATAGTCTAATAACAGAGGGAGAAAGATTATAGCAGAAATATGCAAGGGCTCTTAAAGTTTTGCTCAAAATTGCACCCATCATCTCTTATTTTATAGGCCAAAGCAAGTCAGATGACCAAGCATGAGCTCAGTGATATAAAAAGTGAAGTCCAACTGCATGGACCTGTAAAATAGGGAATGAACTATATTTAAGTAAACTCTACTATAGAGCCTTAGGTATTCAAGCTTAGTAGTGTCCCTAAAAACCTAACAGAATCAAACAGACACCCTCTGGAGGAAAGTATCTCTAATTTGGTTCCCCAAGATTCCTACAAGTAAGATGAAAGAAACATAGACTCAAATTAAAAAAAAAAGTTGTGTGACACTTTTTACAAAGAAGTAATCCATAAAGAATAAGAGTTGAGAGAAGCACTCAAATATTTAGCCCTACACTCCAAGGACTTCAGATATTGGAAATGTCATGTAGACAATATAAAAATACACATGAAATGCTTAGGAAAATAAATGATGAAATCACAGAAAGCAAGCATGGAAAACTCTCAAAAATTAATAAGACTATTTGAAAATGAGTCCATAGAAATGAACTTGATAATCGGAATTAAAAAATCAATAAATGGACATCTTCTGGCTTCGCATTACAAAGACCAGATTAATTATATTGCCTTAAACATTCAGGAAATCAGAAAAATTGTATGAAACATAAGTATCCAGACATTGGCTAGTAGTAGGCAGTTCACTGTTCCCTGAGAGGCAGTAAGTGAGGAGAGTAATGAAAGTCCCCAGCTCTCTGCCTGGAGAGAGTGGGGAGCCCAGGCAGAGTCTGGTAGTCTTTCTGAGTTGAGGAGACACACAGCAGCTTTCAGGAAAACCAAGGCAGATAAACAGATATAATTCCAGGACAGAGCTGCAGAGGACAGATTTGCATAGGAGAAGGAGGAAACCTGATTTACTCACTGGGAATCTGCAGAGGGTTTTTCTGTCAGGTTTTGGCTGAATAGCGATCTGTGCATATGCATGTAAACTACTGAAGTCAGGTAAGGAACCTTTGGAAAAAGAGCTAGCAGAAATGCTAATCTCCAGTTCTCACAAGGGACTAGGGTAATTTGCTTTTTTTCCAGCCACAATGTAGAGACTCCTAACACATGGGCCATTGGGCCTAGCCTTTGAGAAGGATATTAACTTAGTAGTGGAATCAGATTAATTTTAGGCTGACAGCTATTCTAAACCTGACCTAAAGAAAGTTTTAAACAAGGCATAGAAGGATCAAATTGTGTCCAAGTTTAAAAAGTACATTCCAGAATAAACCCAAAAATATCAAATGAGATATTTTTACAAAAAGTAAAAGCAACATTCAATTTTTTTATCATTCAAAAACTAGCATCCATGTAAAGATGCAATAACATATAACATATAATCAGGAGAAAAGTTAATCAATAAAAACCAAACTCAAAGTGGCACAGATGTTAGAATTAGTAGACAAAGATGGTGAAACAGCTATTACAAATACGCTCCATATGTTCGAGAGCACGATGAGGAAATGAATGATTTTTTTTTTTTAAAGTTCAAGATTGAACTTTTAGAGATGAAAAGTGTAATATTGCAGATGAAAAATATACTGAATGGGATTAGGAACTTGCAAATGATAAGATTAGTGCATTTAAAGACATAGCACTAGAAACTATTCAGAAATAAAACAGAAATAAAAGACATAAAAATAGAGGACCAGTGAGCTGGGGCAGGGAGTAAGAGAAGGCAGAGAAATTATTGGAAGAAATAATGCCCCCAAATTTTCAAAATCTTCTATACACTATAAACTTATATATCTAAGAACCTCAGTGAAACCCAAACAGAGGACACATGATCAAATTGCTGAAAAGCAGTGATGAAGAGGACACCAAAAAGCATCCAGAGACAAAAGAAATACTCCATTTAGAGAAAGTAAATTTTTGAGAGGTTCTTCTTACATTGTATATGAAGTGATATAAAACCATTTGAAGTGGACTGTGATAAATAAGTATACTGTAAAGCATGGAGCATCCACTGAAACAGAACAAAACAAACAGTTAATGCCCAGAAGCCAATAATGGAGATAAAATGGAATCATAAAAAAGTACTTGGACCAAAAGAAAGGAAGAGTTAAAAAGGGAACAAAAAGCAAATGAAATAACTAGGAAACAGAGAACAAGATTGTAGATTTATTCACAATTGTGTCAGTAATCACATTAAATGTAAAATATCTAGACAAACTAAAAGTCAAAGAATGTCATATTAGTTTTTATTTTTTTAATACAAGCAAGGCCCACCTGTATGTTATTTGTGGAAACCAGTTTAAATATAAAGATTCAGACAGGTTAAACCAAAGGATTAGGAAAAGATATAACAAGTTAACAGGTCAAAAAACAAAAACAAAAACAAAACAAAACCTGGAAAAGTTATACAATATAAAGTAGATTTCAAAGCAAAAAATATCAGGGATATTAAATATTATTCCATAATGATCTAGTTATCAGTTCATCCCACAGTGGTGTCCAACCCAGGATAACTATGAATGTGGTCCAACACAAAATAGTTAATTTACTTAAAACCTTTTTTTCCATCAGTTTTTGTTAGTGTTTGTGTATTTAATGTGTGGCCCAAGATAACTCTTCTTCTTCCAGTATGGTTCAGAGACACCAAAAAGTTGAACACCCCTGAAAATATTTGTGTGCCTAATAACTGAAGTTCACATTGTATGTCATAAAATATTATAGAACTAAAAGGATAAACAGACAAATCCATATTATAGTAGGATATTTCAATAGCTCTCCATTGGCAATATATTGGACAAGAAATTGGAGTCAAACAATACATTCACCAACCTGACCTCACTGACATTTATAACACTCTCTATTTAAGAACACACTACTTACTCTTTTAAAGTACACATAGAAAATTCAGCATGCAGATCTTATTCTGGACCATAAAAGATCTCAATAAATATGAAAGGATTGAAATAATTTAAAATATTGTGTGTTCTATGATCATTATAGAAATAAACTGCAAATAGTAAGGCAATAATATCTATAAAGTCCCAAGATATTTGAAAATGGGAAAAAACAACAACAACAACACAGTTCTAAATAATGCAATGGATCAAATAAGAAGCCACAAGCAAAGTGAGAAAATATTTTGAAGTGAATCAAAATAAAATCATCACATATTCTAAATTTGTGACATATAGCTAAAGCAGTACTTAGAGGAAAAAGTATAGCATTAAAAGTTTCTTAATCAATGTCACCCCAATAAATTTAATGAAGACATTAAAGTTGATAAAACCTTGAAAAAGGTTTATATTAGAAAAGAGAAAGATTTCAAATCAATTAGCTAATATTCCCCTTTAGAATCTAGAAGTAGAAGAGCAAGAGAAAATTAAATAGAAATTATGCAGAAAGGGAAAAAAAGAGTAGCAATCATTGGAATGTAAAATAGAAAAACAAAAGACACAAAAAAGTGAGTTAAAATTTGCTTCTTGAGATTAAAAAATTGATAAAGCTCCAGCTAAACTGCTAAGAAAAATAGCAGACACAAATTAAAAATATCAAGAATGAGAAAAGACATCACAGCAGATTCCACAGACTATAAAAGGACAAGGAGCTATTTGAAAAACTTTATGCCCATAAATTTCACAACCTAGAGATAAAAGACACATTCCTTGAAAGACAAACTACCAGAACTCACTCAAGAAGAAACACAAACTCTGCATAAATATACAATATTAAAGAGTTTGAATTTTCAGTTAAAAATCTTCCCATAAAGGAAATCCCAGGCCCAAATGTCTTCATGGGTAAATTGCATCAAATATTTAGGAATAAAAAATAATGCTAATTCTATACAAATTCTTTCATAAAATGTTACAAATTGATTATCAGTGGAAAAAATCACCTTAAAAGATACAGAAAACACATTTGACAAATTTCAATGCCTATTAATGATAAAATTCATTCTGCAGATTAGAAATATAAGAAATGATTCTCAATTAAATAATTTCTACAAAGAACATAACTACCCTCATATTTGATGTTGAAAAATTAAACATTATTTTTCTAAAGTTGACCACTCTTAATTTTTTTATTCATTATTTGACTGGAGGTCCAATTCTTCAATGCAATAAGTCAACAAAAATAAATAAAAGGCATGAAGATTGGAATGGAAGAAACTAAATTTTGTTTATTCATGAATAACATGATTATATAGAAAATACTAAGAATTCTATTAAAAAGGAATTATGAGTTCAACAAGAACACAAGTGTAAACATAGAAATTATAGTACTAAAATCAATCAGAAATTGAAATATTTAAAAACACTTAAAATATCATGAAAAAATCAAGTTTTTGTAAATAAATTTGACAACAGATATGCAAGACATACATTATGTAAATTAAAAAATTTTGCTGAATGAAAAGAAGACCTAAAGAAATATAGACATACACTCATTCATGGAAGACTCAATATTTTAAATATTACTACTCCAAAACCTTATCAATAGATTTAATATCATCAGAATTAAATCTTAAGGGGTTTTTGTGTCATAATTGACTATATTTTGTTTTTTTGACATTCAAAACATTTTTTAAAAACATGGACAAATCTGAAGGATTTATACTTCTTGATTTTGGTTTACTTTCAAGCTATGCTAATCAATAAAATGTTTTGCCATAATGGAAAATATGCAGATCAGTGGAAGATAATAGGAAGACCAGAAATATACACACACAAATGTATCTTGAATTGATTTTTGATAGAAGTGCCCAGGCAATTCAATGGGAAAAATAATCTTTTCAACAAATGCAGGGACAACTGGATATCTATATGCAAACAAACAGATAACAACTATTCTCTCACACCATATTCAAAAATTAATGCAAATGGATCTACAGATGTAAATATAAGAGATTAGCTATACACTATCTAGAAAACATAGGATAATTATTTTAATGATCTTGGATTAGGCTGATATTATAAAATAGCACCCCCCCAGAAGCATTAACCATAGAAAACATTATAATAAATTGGATTTCACTAATGCTAAACCTTTTGTTGTTTTTGCACACTATAAAATTTAAAGAGCAACCCAAAACTGACAGAAAACATTTGAAAAAAAATATTGATAGAAAACTTCTTTTCAGAATATAGTAAGATCTCTGTAGACACAATAGTAAGAAGCAATTCAGTAAAAATACCAAAGAGTTGAAGATCTAAGGTTGGCAAACACATATGGAAATAAACACATCATTGATTATTAGAGAGAAGCAAATTAAAACCTGTCACACACAAGAATGGTTAAAACAAAAATGACCATATCACAGGCAGAAAGGTTGTGGAGCAGCCAAAACTCTCATAAATTACTAGTGGAAATTCAAAATAGCTCAGTCCATAGAATGTTTGTAGGTCAAAGAATTAAAAATAAGACATAATTGGCAAAATACCAATCTAAAAAAAGCTAAAGAGCTTTTTGTCAAAAGCTATATCAGCATTTGACAAAATAGACTTCAACCAAATAGCATTGCTAGGGATAAAGAGGGCTTCTACATAAAAATAGAAGATATATTTCACCAAAAACCAGTACCATTCTAAAATTGAATTCATCTACTAAAATATTCTCCAATTACATAAAACTGATAGAACTAAAAGGAAAAATTGTGAAACAAATAATCATTGTGGAAAACTTTATGTGTGTCTTTCAATTATTGGAAAGTTAAGAAGATATATTATTATAAAAGATACAAAATAA
Organism: Pteronotus mesoamericanus; assembly: GCF_021234165.1. Classification (NCBI taxonomy): domain Eukaryota; kingdom Metazoa; phylum Chordata; class Mammalia; order Chiroptera; family Mormoopidae; genus Pteronotus; species Pteronotus mesoamericanus. The sequence continues at coordinate 20,709,645 of NW_026555310.1, forward strand.
TTGGAAAAGATCTCAGAATTATCTTCTGGAGGGTGGGCTCCTTGTGATAGTAAGACAGAAAATAACAGTGTTTGATAGTGTGACAGAATTTAGGAATTTTGCTGCTCTCATTGCCACTCTCTTGTTTTATGCCCATATCCTCTCTCACATAGTCATTTTAATACACTCTTTGCCCCCTTGCCTTTGGCTAGCCGCCTCTCCAGGTTTCTTCTCATTGCTTTCAGTTTGGTCTTCCTAGTCCCTACCATGCTTAAAACCATTTATCAACTTGCCATTCATTCTACTGCACTCTGAGCACTGTTCTCAAGATGCCGAGGCCAGTTGGTAAAAAGAAAAGACAATTGAGTATGGTAATTGTAATTCAGTATTGTGAGTGTAATAATGTAGAAAGGTGCTTCCTTCCTCAATCTAGGAAAGGGTGGGTTGGGGGACTTGGGAAGGGGAGAATCAGGAGTTCATAGCTAAGGAAGGCTTACTGGAGAGGTCAGCCTGAGCTGATGGCTCAAAGATGAGTGCAAATGAGTCATTTAAGTGGGGAGAGGGACATCTCAGGAACAAAATGAGTCAACCACTGAGATTCTGGCAACCTGGCATGTATAGGCGATAAGGTAGGAGAAAGGTCAAGGCCACTCTGCAGTTGAGGAGGTAGTGCTTTATACTCTAAGGATAGAGCACTATTGAGTCATTTTGAGATGGTGAGATTCGAATTTTAGGTACACTTGGCATAAAGTGGAAACCAGTTGTAAAGCCTGTGAATAGTGGGAGAAAGAGATGAAGAGGATCTAAATTACAACTGGAAATCGGTAGGAATAGAGTAAGGGATATATTTAACATATACTCATCAACTTGGCAATTGATCAGACCATTTCTTTATAATATTGTCTAACAATGTCTGACATATAAAAGACAGCAAAATAAATCATTGAATGTAAAATTAAGTGAATAAATATGACTCTCTTTTACATGTATTTCATGGAAAATTGAAGGGATAGGATTTGACTGTCACTTAAGCCCAGTTCTGATATATGAGGTCCATCCACAAGGTATCCAGCCATGAAATATGAAAACTGGAGACATTTATTGAAGAAGATACAAGAAACAAGAAATATTGTATATAGGACAATGATGACTCAGTCCTCTTCAGAGTAGGCACCTTGGAATCTCACACAGTTCTCCCAATCACCATCAGCTGCCCCATCATATTTTCCTGAATCTAATTGATGGTCTGAAATCTCTTCCCTTTCAAAGGTGATTTTAGTTTTGGGAAAAGCCAGAAGTCAACACCAAGTCTGGGCTGTAGGAGTTCTGAGTAAACTGGGTAATTTGCTGTTTTGCAAAAAAAAACAAAAACAAAAACAAAAAAAAAAACTCTGCAGGAGACTGTGCTGCATGAGTGGGTGCGTTGTCATGATGAAGCTGCCAGTCGCCAGTTGCCCATAGCTGTGGCCTTCTAAATCATTTGAATAGTGTCCGCAAAGGAATATTCAAGCTTAATGCAAAAATTGGTGCAGATTTGTTGCTCTACTGGCTCAGTCATTTTGAATGCGATGGCCACACGGTACATATGCTCCCACAGTGGCATCTATCACCACCACCACTAACTAGTACAGTGAAGTTGTCTTGTTCACGCATGCGCATTCCAGTCCACCCTTCTTGGCTGCCAGGTTACATCGATATTGCTCAAACTGTACTTATATTAACAATGGCTTCATTTTTCTCAGACAGACGTCGTATATATTAGCCAAAAATTAATTTATTTTATAATCTGCAGTATGAAATTATAATTCAATGTGATGAATAAAATAGTACAGAAATGTTCCCTCACTCAAACTGGGAAGCAACAAGGACATGAGTAAAGATTCAGAGGTAGGGAAATCTTCCCAGAGAAAGGGAAACTTGAACTGAATGTACCATGAGTAGAAGGCAGGCACTGAAATTACTCAACTGATGACATGATTCAACTTGAGATAGTGACTAAATGCTTCAGAAGATTATATGAAAAGTGTCTAAACTCAGTTTTATCAATGATGAATTTGAGGTCCTTGTGAAATTAACAATATCCAACATAAAATTGAATATATATACACGAATATCAAAGAGGAGCTCCTCCAAGTAGCTCCAGTGTTAATATTGTGCCTCCAGTGTATCTTTTAACACTGACCGTGTCCCTCAGTGTGAGATTATTCATTTATTTACATTTCTCTAAAGTATACTTCCAAATACTTTTATTCCTCTTTCTCAACTCTTGTTTTTTTCTGTCATGCCTCTCTTAAACAATGCCTTTTTTCTTTTCTTTACCTTATTGTGACAAAATCCAAACATTTTATGAAGTAATGCATGTGATGTGTATTGTTGGGCTTTGGGATGAACACCTACAATATGAATGACCTGATGAATACACTTAAGTTTTACCTGACAATAAAAACATAAAAATCAATAAGAAGTGGTTAGAACTCCTGGGGGGTTGAAATAGACTGCAAAATGGCTTAGGTAAATTGGAGAAGTGCAGTCAATGAAAATGAAAGTAGTGTAGCAGTGCATGTATGGGGGCAGGGGGTTGGTAGTAAACAAGAAATATTTGAATACTAGTCTACAAATGAGGGCAACAGAAGCAGCCCTGAGCCAATGGAGACAAGCTGGGCAGCAGAGAACTGTCAAGTCTGCCAAGTTATTTTTTAAACTTGGTTTTGAATGCATGTAAAACAATACCATCTAATGAAGAATATACAACTTTGTTATCCTAGTAACATAGTTACTGGGGTAAGAAAAAAATCATTCATTTGAAATATGGTGTTGGAGGAGAGCATTCTGATTACCTTGAACCACCAGAAAGACAAACAAGCAAGTCCTCAGACAAATTAAGCCTGAAACATGCTTGCACATCATATAGTCTTTTTTTGAAAAGACTATAATGCTAGGGAAAAGCAAAAAGCAGCAGGAAAAGAGAAGAGACAAATATGAGATGGATTCACCCAATAAAATGAGTGTAGGCATGAGTCTGTAGGAGCTGAGCAGGGCTGTTGAGCACAGGACACTGCGGAAAATACTCCTTCGTAGGGTCGCCAGGAGTAGGAGCTGACGCGACAGCTCATAACACACACATCTGGACCACAAACTCTTTTGCATGTATTTAGTTATAACAGTAGCTGAATGATGATGCCAGTCTGGTTGTAAAGAAGAAATTGAAGACTACTTATGCGTTAGGAAGGGTTAAAGAAGGAAGAAAGTAAAAGATTGTTGACATTGACTTAATAACAAACATCAAATATAAGAGGACCTGTTTTCATTTACATGGAAGGGAAAACAGAAGAAAATGAGCTTATACCACAGCTTAGGGATTGTTTCAGGTAAAAATTTTCTGAAAGATATGCTTATGAAATATTGTAATGATAAGGAAAGTTGTACAAAATGTACTGATCTTTAAAATAAGTATATATTCCTATTTGCTTAATTATTAATTTAACACACATTTGTTGAACTCCTTCTCCTTCAGGTACCTTATACCTGAATGGTTTTGTTAAAATAAGATATATGCAGTTCTTGCCACTGTGGATCTTACAGTATAGTGAAGAGATAGTCATTATTTGCATGGTTGTGGGTATATTGAAATGTGTTTTTCTAGTTACTGATGAAATTATTCACACACTGGAAAAAAAAAAGGAAAATGTGAGACTCAGCTGATGCCAATTACTTAGGCAGGATTTATTAGAGGATTTCTGATAACTTGCTAAACTACTGGAAAATAAATAAGGGAAGAGAGAGTTATAGAACGTAAGTGAGGCATAAGAAACCTCTAGTAACATAGACTGTTTAGACCATTCATGTGACTATAGCCACTTACATTTTGTCATTTAAATTTTTTATTTATTTTTATGTAGTCAAATGAATCTGATGGAATTATTTTACAGTAGAACAAGTTACTATGTTGCTTATAAAAATTGCATATGTAAAGTGTAAGATTTTGCAGTGTTTCCAATACTGAAAGTATATCAAAATCATTTGATTAACTGGAAATGTTACTTCCAGATTATTTAATGGTACATTATAGTTGGAAGCTTGTCATTAATGTTGTCATGTGTCTAAAAATAATTTTCTAAGTGCAGCTCAGTATTAGAGGTGACTAAATATCACATTATAATTGAGATGAAAACTATATCATTGTATTGTTGAATTGGTGATGTCAGGCAATTCTACTTCAGAGCCCCAAAGGACTGTATAAAAGGCATTTAAAAGCAGATGTAAGTATAGCATCAGCATAATTGTAACCAAACAGATCTACAGAAAGAGTTTGTGTGTGGGGGACCCAAAGGTCCAGCTGTTCTTGAAGGATTATCAGGATTTAATGGAAAGCACAGATGGAACCATTACTATTGTCTAGAGTATTCTAGGGCAGAGGCTAATATGTGAAAGGTGATCAGTGGCAGGCTGACTGTAGTGCAAAACAATACTTTTTTGTTAAGATGAAAAAAATCTGAACCAACTCTACCCAGTAACACTGATTCAGAGGAAATAGTCCCTGGTGCTTCATTTTAGCCATTGTAGAGATGGTCATATGTGGTCTGCAGCTGTAAGTGGTTCTTTCTGAATTATTGGAGACTGAGCCTATTATTCTGAGTGTTTAGGCAGTTTTACTGGATATGGACCATTGCAATCTTATAAGCTCTCTATTGTGTGACTACTAATTTAGAGTGCTTCCATAAGCCAGCTACAAGATCCATGGCTTCTGTGAATGAATGAGTCATGTTGAAAAACAGACTCTGAATATTCAGTCTCTAATTTGTTATTTAAGAGTTTAGATATATTTAAAATTCTACGAATTTCTTGCTGAAAGTTTAGTTGCGTTAAATCAATGAAAACATTAATTTCTTTTAGAATCAGTTCATACGAAAAGTGTTTTCTAAAAGTAATACTGTCACTTCTGCTAAGCTGAGTGTAACACTGGGTATGTTGGATTTGGGCATGCATTTCAGAAACCCCAATAATTTCGATTATAAGTTATTTTGCCTTAGGTTCACAAAATTTCACTTTGAAAAACCACTGTTGTTCCTTAATGACCACACATGCAGGCCGGGACAATTTTTTGAGGTTAATGGCATTACCATTTATAATGTATATGAAAACACTTAAATGTCATCATGCTCTTTCATTGAAACTTGATACAGTCATCTTTGCACATACCCAATATCAAACAGTAAAGTAAATCTCCAGTAACAAAATGAGTTTACAATGGTTCATGTGTAACTTGACACTAAACTCATACCAGAGGCCCTCTTTCACAAAGGCTGCCTGTCAATAGAAATGATTTTTTAAATTCTGTGGAATTTGTTCTAATGGAAAAACACCTAGACATAATGAACTATCTTTTATTCAGAGTTATTGTCTCCTCCAACTTTCAATAATAAATGTACCTTTTTTCATTTTTTTCTAACCCATATCAATAAAAAAATAACTTTTGAGAGGCATAATGTAATCTCGAGGACTGCAGAAGGGAGCTCCCATTTTTGTCACTACCCTACTCTCAGAAACAACGAACCAGGTAATTAATGCAATGTTACAAGATAAAGAAAAGATATGTCATATGCTTCTCTTAAAAGAGAATTTGTATTTCTGTGAAAGCAGTTGATATTTGAACCATTTCCTAGTTTTCTTTTGAATAATTAAAATCAGTTTGAGAGCCCAGTATTTGTGAAGTTTGAATGGCATTAGAGAGTCGCCAATTGGCATTGCTTGGTAGTTCTACTATTTGTTTCAGTTTTGAGTGGGGGAATATTTTTGTATTCTGGGAGAAGCTGTTCTAAAATATGTCATCCATTTCACATTTTCCCTTCATAAGCTGGTATTTTTATGCAATGCAAAAATAAATAAATAAAACACTTACTGGGGCTACAGGATGGTCATAATACTGGAAAATTGGCCCTCAGAAAAATTAACCAGGAAATGGCAAGGATGTGGCCAACTTTTTTTTCATTCTGAATTTAATATCTGGCTCATTTTTAGGCCTAAATTTTGCACTAAATTGAGTTATTTTCATTCAGAAGAACCTGATACTACTTTGGCATTCTCTTTATATAGACTATACTCAGTTCTACAAATGTTTGCCCTCTAATTATAGCTCATTTCAATACCTGGATTAAAGAATTAGAAATTATACCAGGGGCTTATACTATATTATAAATGTATTTCATGATAAAATAAATTTAATTCTGTGACTATTGTATAGGAGATGTTGTTCTTAATTTTTATTTGGAAAGTATAGACACTCTAAGTTGGAATAGGCCTGTGTATTGATACGAATTACAATTACATGACACCACAGTAAAAGAGCACACAATTCTTAATGAGATGCAGTATTGTGTACTACATCATCTATATCATTAGATTTTTGTACTGAGTAATCATAACACAGGAAAGTGTTAAATCAGTGGTTTTCAAATTATATTGACAGGACCTTATTTAGTACCTGGGAAGGGATCATATATTAAGAGACAAAGGGGTCCTTGTGAGTATGGATAAGCCTGAGTCTGCATGCCAAACTTTCTTCATTAGGGTTGTATATTATGTTTTTCTGCAAAAAAAAAAAAAAAGTTTTTTATACCTTGAAAAATATTTGAAACCAATACACTTAAGATTCTCTTTGTAGACTAACATTGTTCAGAGGGCGAGTAACCTACGCATAAAGAGTTCTTTGTCAATATATTTTACTGCCTTATTGTTATTTGCTCATTCAAATATGTAGACGGACAGAATTAAGATTTTAAGTTGCCAGAATTCTCAAATCCTCTCCATGTCTAAGATCTTTTCCCATGAAGGTGTATCTTTATCATAAGTTACGATGGTTCTAACAATGAAGTTTTAATTTCTCTACCTTTTTCCCTATATACTTTTTAAAGTAAAAGTGGGAGAATAAGAAAAACCAGAGAAAGCAGAAACAAAGACTAGAAAGAGAACACTGGGAGAGAAAGAAAGACCTTTTTCTTTTAGGATCACCTATTTTTATCTGCTACTGCCTTTGACTACTTACCGTTCCAATCTACCATTGACTACTTGGTTTCTCACTAGCTTCCAGGGTTAGCCTAAGAGTTGTCTGTGCTTATGAAGAATGGTTGAGGAGGATGACAATCTCAATATACATATATTTTTACACAGGCGCATAAAGTATCTCTAAATATTTTTATAATGATATGCTTAAGCACCCCTACATTGTTGTTCTGATAAATTTAGATTAATATTAAACAAAATAACAATACAGAATGGACTTTAAACAGCCATAATTATGTGAATCGCCTTTGTTTCCATTTTAAAAACTGAAAGTATAGAATAAAGGTTGACATTAAGTCAGTTGCACTGTTAGAAAGTCATGCAATTTAAATGATAGATGAGATCACCCGCAGTTCCAAAGGCTTTACCATCACTTTAAGCACGACAGGGTAGCTGTAAGAAAGAGTTTTGAACTTAAACTTTTGATTTGCAGCTCTTTGTATTAACTGTTTTTTAAGTACATTTATCTATAGGCTTACAGTTCCAGAAACAAAAAAAGAAAAAGAAAAAAAGAAAAAAAATTCTTGTTCTTTTAAAAATATGCAAATGTGTAATTAAAAGAACTGAACAAATAATCAAATCCATACAGGAAAACGTGACGTTTGTCATGTTCATTAGGACAGATATGTGAAAGATCCTGAAAAGAAACACTGGACAGAGCAATACTAGAAAGTTCCAGCTGATCTAGTAGCTGCTTTTATGTAAGACAATAGATCTTGTGAATATTCCTCTTTCTCTCCAGGCAGCTAGCTAGTCTGGTTAACCGAAATTGTTGAATAATTGTTCTGTGGTAGAGAACAAAATGCTGAATTAAACTGTTCCCAGCACAATAATTGTGTGATTATAGCATTTATGTTGCTGGCCAAAGGAACAGTCATTAGGTTTGGAAGACTTACCAAAACCACAAGTACAAAAAAAATGCAAATCACATGTAAATTGCTGTTTAATACCTATAGTGGCTTAGAAATGAAACTAAGAGTAGAGCACATTTCCAGTTAAAAGAGATGAACCTTGGTATCTTCATTATATATTTGGTATAATACTGAAACTAGGAAGAAGCAGAAAATGCATTTTCTTTATGTTTTCTCCTTCTGTACAGTGCCTATATTATGGCATGCATTTATTTCTTTCAAATCTCTCCAGACCCTTTCTTCCACCCCTGCTCCCATCTTTCTTAACCCCTTGTTAACTTCAGTATTTTTAACTTTGTAAGCCTGTTAAGTTTTTTTTTTCCTTTATTTTTCTCCTACTCAAAATTATGTGGTGAAAAGAACTTACAAACCATTGGGGTGTTAAGGTTAATGTAGAGAAAGATTTAATAAGAAAACTGTCAGCAAATACATACAAAATGTCAAGTAAAAACCAGTTGCTAATAAAATTGAAATATTATTATTTCTTTTCATTCTGAACTACTATGCTCTCTATGGCTGATAAATGCCATGTACTAAAACACTGCATTTTTTTTCTCTTACAGTTTTCTGCCAAGCGAACCATTCATAGACTAAAGTCTCTCTTTGATAAGAATCAGCTCTTGCTAAGTACATATGTGGTATGGAGAACCACATGTGAACTTTAAGAGCAGTAGCTACATAAGCAATATTAATTGTTCTAAGACTAATAAGTAAAAGAGTACTTTCGAAAGATGAATGACCCAATAAAAATGCAATAGATACACTGGCATTTTTTAGATCAGTTATGAAGTGTGTTCAGTTCAGAAAGTCAGTTAAAAATAGGAATTTAGTGAAAATGTTAAAGATTTTGGTTTTATCAAAAACTATACTCAACTTGTTAAATGACACTTTATTTCACAAGATTAGATCAACATTCACTTTATTTACTGCTAATATCTTATCCATTTTGTTTGTATGATTTTCTTCAAATTTTTGAAAAACATTTTTATACATACCATGTATATTTTTTCAAACATCTACAAAGATTTTAGTCCTTTTTGTCATTTAAGTAAACAAACTATTTAAAAATGTTTAACATACATGTTTAGAGTTTAAAAGCATTATATATGATGTCTGTTGACCTAAAAAAGAAACATAGTGGCTTTAAATGTATTCTTCTTGATTGTTTTCCCCAATAGTGCAATCGTCAAACTGTACAAGTTTTGAATTGCTAACCACTACATGATATTAAATAACCTCTAATTCCTGCTAACCACCCACACATTCATTAGAACAAACACAGAAATTTTAATGATTCTACTTGTCAATGGTAAAGCACATTTAGAAAATAAGGCTAATATTTCAATTATCAAATTGTGTTTTTATTAAAAATATGAACTCAATCCTCATGTAATATTACAGTATCTTTTAAAATATACCTCATAAACCTGAAGTTAGACAACACCACTGATTCAAAAAGAGAAATTGTTATTTTTGGCATCCATTTTTAAAAACTAACAATTTTTCCCTATATCTGAAACCAAATGCATTCGTCAAAATTTTGCACAGTATCAAAACTTGGAAATCTATTGAATCTTGCTTTATGGCTTACTGTGTAGATAATTTTTATAAATGTTCTGTTTGTCTTAAGAATGTTTGTATTCTGTAATTTTCACGTGCAGAATTCTATAAATGTCCATTAGGTTAAGATTTCTAATTGTGTTGTGCAAACTACCTATATCTTTACCAACTTTTTGTCTGTTCAAGCTGTTAATAATTTTAAAAGTTATGCTAACATGATCCATGATAATTAAGGTTTACTAATTTCTCCTTGCAGCTCTCAATATTTGCATTATAAATTATGAGACTTTCAATAGATAGATTAACATTAAAATTTTGAATCTTCCGGATGAATTGCTTTTATTATTACATCTACAAACTGTGTCCACAATAACCCTTTTTGTGTTAAAGCCTAATCTGACTGGTACTAAAATAAGTACTTTAGCCTTTTAGTTTACATTTTTATTTGATTAACATTTGCCTGATATATTTTTCCGATCCTTTTTCAACCTTTCTTTCTCATGACAATGTAGGTATATCTCTTTTTTATAAACTAGATGGAGCTAGTCTTAAAAATTCAATCTGTTCCCTGTTTTTAACCTATGAGCGTAGTCCTCTTACATTTATTGTGCTTAAATGTAATTCTGTTGTTTTATTCATCCTTTCTATTTGCACTACATTTTTTATGTAACTTTTTTCTTTTTTTATTTTGTATGTATTAATTTTAAGTTTTTTATTATATCTTTTTTTCCTCAGTTTGGTCGTTATTTACTCTGTTTTCATTTTTATGGGTTATCTTTGATAATTTAACATTTCTAGTTATGTTTAAGAAAGTCTAAATTTGACAAATAAACTTTTCCTCCTGAATTATAAAATAATCTTGTAATTCTTAACTATGAATATTTTTCTCTTGTTTTACATGTTATTGGTTTTGGATTTAGTTCTGTTTTTTTTTAAATCCAAATATTGAACATTATCTTCATTGAACAGTTTTTTGTTTTATTTTATTTACTCACATCTTCACCAGTTTCTTTACTCATTATTCTTTCTAGGGTTCCTTTCTTTCTTTCTCTCTCTTTATTTATGAGAAATATTGCTTAGAAATTCCTTCCATGAAGAAATTTGTGGTAGATTCTTTTTTGGGGGGAGAAACGTTTAATTTGCATTCACTCTTCGAAGTGGGAAAACACTTCAAAGTTGATGATTATTTTCTTTTATCTCACCATTTACTTCTAGTATTACTATCTATAATTTGCTTGTCAAACTGATGGCATGCCTTACTGGATAATTTCTATCTGGCTGCTTTTAATATTTCTGTTCCTTTGTTTTTTGCAGTTTTATTCTAGATTATTAAGTGATATTTTCTCTCATTCTGATTGTATATATATTTTGTCTGTTACATCTGTGGGCCTATACCATTTAAATTTTGAAAAATTTGTGATTACTTATTTTTGGAATATCATCTACTTTTTTTTTCTTATTCTTACCTAAAAAACTGTCAGGGATTTGTTGGGCCATCTTATTCTAGTTTCCATGACACTTAACTACTCTTTCATGTTTTCTGTCACCTTATCTCTGTGGACTGAAATTTGGTTAATTTCTTTAAATGTCTTTTCCAGTTGATGACTTCTCTCATCACCAGTGTCTAATTTGTTTTCTAGCCTTCAATTAGTTTTAAATTTCAGTTATTTTAATTTATCAAAGTTCTATTCAATTATGTTTAAAGTATTCCTGAATATCCTTGTTAGTTTTGTTATTTGCCCTTAATTGCTATCCCATCTTTTACTTTAGTAAACATTTTAAGTATTTTATTCTTCATCAGTTAATCCAATACTTCATCAGTTAATCCAGTACTTAATCAGTTAATCCAAAATGTTTACTTTAGTAAACATTTTAAGTATTTTATTCTTCATCAGTTAATCCAATATTCTTCATCAGTTAATCCAATCCAGTAAATTTTGGGTGTCTAAGTTCATTGCTTCTTGATTCTTTTTTACACATGCTGGATTATTCATGTATATATTTATTTCTGTTGTGAGTTTACATTTGGCTGAACTTAATCTGTGGGAAATCAGACTATCTAAATCGGTGCTGCTGGTCTACTGGACTGAATTATTCTGCCAGGTTACAGAGAACAACACAAACCAGAGATCACTTACTTTTAATTTTGTTGCTTGCCATTTCACTGACCATATGGGAAGTTTGACTTGCATTCTGACCCAAATGGTCTAAGATCTGTGGTTGAAAAATGAAAATATATTATTAGTAGTAGGGTTTTATAGTAGAAGAATGTAAACCCCCATGAAATCAAGTATTTTAATGTGTGTTGTTTTTTTTTTTACTCTCATTTCTAAGTACCTGCAAAAATACTTTGTACATTGTAGGCACTGCATAAATATTTGTCAAAGAATCATGATTATTATCATCATAATCATCAGTGGTTTTTTACCAAAGCTGTTATAGAAATGTTCCAATATGTTTGCCATAATTGCAATATTTTTAATTGCAATCTCTTACTAATGATATACCCCGTCAACCTTGATGTCCTGGGTTTGTGCAGGAGTCTAAAATTCAGCTTTGTAGGGACCCAAGGCTCATCTAGTTTTTCAGGTGCTGTTACTTGCATTTCTTACCAAGATAACTCCCATCTGCCCCACCTCCTTTCAATATACCGGTCCTCCCTTCCTTTCAAATGCATCAAAAACTATGTTGATTATTATGTACCAGGATCTACTTGTATTATAGTAGCAGGGATTTCTAGGAAGCTAATATTTAATACTTTTTATTATACTTTAAAAAATCATGTCTTGAATTAGTTATTTTCAAACTTGTACTCAAAGTTTTTGTCATTTTTAAATTTTTCAAGCAAGTTAAAATTTATTTTGATATGGTTAAGATTTATTTATAAGTATTATATCTTTTATTCAGGTGACTAAAGCATAGTGGTTAAAAGCCTCTTTATAGCTAGACTGCCTAGATTTGAATTCTAGTTCTTTTACTTGCTCGCTTTCTGATTTTAGGCATTACTCACTTTGCACTTCTGTAAGTGGAGTGATGGAGGGGTTTTATGAGTTCAGGTGAGAGAAAATAATATTTTGCAAAAGTCAACATGAAAAAAGAATCTATCATGAGAGAACCTTGGGGAGAATAGGTATTAACATTAGTAACCATCTTTCAACTTCTTTTGGGGAAAGGCAGGAAGACAGAAAGAATTTATATAATCCATGTTCTTTCTTTGTCTAATAAAATACCCCTATAAAACCACAATTGTCACAGTTTTGGTGACTAAAAGAAATTTTTTTTTAAATTGAGAAAACAGTAAATACCTATGGTATTACATAATTCATCTTTATTTAAATAATGCCATCATGTGTAGGCAAGTTACACTGCTTTTTGCTAGAAAGTATCAAGTAAACTTGCCAAGTAGGAAAATTAACTGTACTTACATAGATTGTTGCAAGTAATGTATAATTCCCTATTATTGAATATATATACTTTGGTGTATCACATATTGATCTTTCTTGAATAAAGATTTAAAAACTTTTATATAAATGACACTGTTCAACGGATTGTCCAGTTACAAAAATATTTCACATTTTCAACTTAAGAAACATCTACAATGCCCTTTCTGGTAATTTCACACATTTTATTTTCAGTGACAAATGGTCTAGTGAGTGGCTTACTGTTAGAGTGTCCTCAGCTATCATAGAGTTAGACAAACATCTGAATACCAAGTTCCAACACCAACTTTGAGGCAGTATCTATTATAACTGAAAGAGCATGGATTCTTCACATCCTAAGGAATGAGACTAGACATCAACATGTTCCTGCTGTGGTTGCATTTGGAGGAGATGTTTGAATGTTATTTTTGTTTTTGTTTGCAGGAATGTTGCCATAAGGGCTTCTTCCCACATATACAGCATTACTGACTTGGGATGCTCTGCATGTTACAAACAAACAAATCCCCATACACTAGCCACTCACACCAATCTAGCATCTGATGGGTAAAAAACAGAAATTATACACTGGGAAAAGTTGGGACAAAACAAACATAAGCAATATAATCAGTTGTTTTCTTAAGCAAAATGAGAATAATATTCACAGTTTAAGGGTGCAACTATTGAATTCTTTTAGTCAAGAGGATATTTTTTTAACACATACAAGGTCGTGTCTACAAACTAAGTTCTATGTTCTTTAGGTGTTTTGATACCTTTAAGACACGCCGTTTTATGCACTGTTGATAACTGAGAAGCCAATACTTTAAGTGTGTTTAATGGCAATGTTTGACATTTGAATTTATTTTCTATGCTTTTTTTTTTCTTTATTTTTCTTGTTGACACTATTACAGATGTCCCCATTTCCACTTCCTCCTCTGCTAGCCTCGATATAGTCCCTCTCTCCCTTCTTCTGGCCATCACCACACTGTTGTCTGTGTCTGTGAGTTACGCATGTATATTCTTTGGCCAGTCCCTTTACCTTCTTTCATCCAGTCCCTCATCCACTCCCCTGACAGCTGTCAGTGTGTTCCGTGTGTCCATGCCACTGTTTCTACTTTGTCCATCAGGCTATTTCATTCATTAGATTCTACGTATAAGTGAGATCATATGGTATTTGTCTTTCTCTGACTGTCTATTTCACATAGCATAATAATCTACAGATCCATCCATGCTGTTGAAAAAGGTAAGATTTCCTTCTTTTTCACTGCTGCATAGTATTCCATTATGTAAATATAACACATCTTTTTTATTTACTCATCTACTAATGGACACTTGGGTTATTTCCAGATCTTGGCTATTGTAAATGACACTGCTATGCACATCAGGGTGCATATATTCTTTTGAATTGGTATTTTGGGATTCTTAGAGTATATTACCAGAAGTGGGATTGCTGGGTCAAAAGGCAGTTTCAATTTTAATTTTTTGTGGAAGCTACATGCTGTTTTCCACAGTGGCTGCACCAGTCTGCATTCCCACCCACAGTGCACTAGGGTTCCCTTTTCTCAACATCCTAGCCAGCACTTGTCATTCACTGTTTTATTGATGGTAGCCATCTGGCAGGTGTGAGGTGATATCTCACTGTGGTTTTAATTTGCATCTATCTGATGGTTAGAGGCATTGCAGATCTATTGGCCATTTGTATGTCCTCTTTGGAGAAGAGTCTATTCAGTTCTTTGCACGTTTTTTTTAATAGTGTTATTTATCTTCCTGTGGTTGAGCTGTATAAGTTCTTTACATATTTTGGAAATTAACCTCTTATCAGATGTTTCATTGGCAAATACGTTCTCCCATACAGTAGGTAATCTTTTCATTTTCTGATGGTTTCTTTAGCTGTGCAAAAGGTTTCAGTGTGATGCAGACCTATTTGTTTATTTTTTCATTTCCCTTGCTCTAGGAGAGATATCTAAGATTTTACTGCTTATGTTTTATTCTAGGATTTTTATGGTTTTAAGTCTTACATTTAAGTCTTTTATTCATTTTGAGTTCATTATTGTGTATGGTGTAAGTTGGTGATCTAGTTTCATTTTTCCACATGTACCTTTCAAATTTGCTGACACCATTTATCAAAGACACTGTCTTTACTCCATTGTATGTTCTTGCCTCCTTTGTCAAATATTAATTGACCATATAGGTGGTGGTTGATTTCTGGGCTTTCTGTTCTTTTCCAATGATCTGTGTGCCTTTTCTTATGCCAGTACCATGCTCTTTTGATTACAATTGGGCTTGTAGTATACTTTTTTTTTAGCAGGTATTGTGATCCCTCCAATTTTGCTGAGGTTATTCAAGTACTGTTCTGGTTCCAAATTTCTGGAATATTTGTTCTAGATCTGTGAAATATGCCATTAGCATTTTAATAAAAATTGTGTTGAATCTATAGGTGTTTTGGGTAGTATGGGCATTTTAATGATGCTAATTATTCCAATCTATGAACTCAGTATATGCTTCCACTTATTTGTATCTTTCTCAATTTCTTTCTTCAGTGTTCTGTTGTTTTCCAAGTACAGGACCTTTTAACTCCTTGGTTAAATTTATTCCTAGGTACCTTATTTTTCTTGATTGCAATAGTTAATTTGATTGTTAGTTTATCTTTAAAAGAAACCCTGTACCCATTAGCAGTCACTCTCATTTCAGCCCTCCCCACAAAGTGATAAGTTTTTGAGGTGTAATATTTTTAAAAACTTATATTGAACTGAGATTTATAATGCATGAGAAGAAAATCGCTGATACTCTATTATAAACCCTTGCAAAACACCATAAATTAGAAATCAATAGAGAATTTTACTAAATTTCTAATCATGGGCTCCTAAGAAATATAATTGAAAAATACATTATATTTTATGTTGACCATTATATTTTTTGTTGTCTTTCATTTGCATGTAAATGACAGTTGACATAGTAATACATGATATAAAATAAGGTTGTACAGCTATTTACGTACACAGCTTGATTTTGTTCATATGGACAGAGAACCATGCATCCTTCTGTGAACCAGTCTTTTTTGTTGTGAAAAACCATGATAAGTTATGCAAGTAGTTACACACATTTGAGGAAACAAATAGAATTGCATTATAAAGAAAGACCAGTTTTAATCAACTAACAGCTATCAAACCTGGTAAAATGAGGCAGATCTGGACCCTGCAAGTCTCTGTTCAGGCACCAGCTGAGGTGGCGTGGGGGTCCCTGTTCGGGCGCCAGCTGAGGTGGACAGTGGACTCTGTCCTGCAGAGGCCGCTCTGGATCATCATGGACAGGGAATTAAAATAAGTTGTCCCAGCTACTTTTCTCTCAGTCTGCCAGGGGAAGGAATGGCAGTTCCCTCTAGAGGAGAATGCCCCAAGCCCTTCTCTTGAAGTAGCTTTTATTGAGAACCATATGCACAGGGGTATGGATGCAAAGCTTATCAATCAACATCCAAAGGCTATGTTTACAGAAAACAAATAGAGATCATAGATAACAGTTGAAGGAACACAGGAGATTTGCCTCAGGTCAGGGTCTGTGAAAAATATGTTTCCTTCCCAGCATGAGCCAGTTATCATAGCTTTTGAGGGAAGAACAAAGCATACTTCAGGGAATTTACTTCTTGCCCTAATTCCCACCCTCCCCCCTGCCACCCAGAACCACCCGATCCAGTTTAGAGCTATACCTGCCTTTAGTATTGTTTCAAGCCTGAACCAGGTGGACAGGGCAGAGCCGCCAAGAGATAAGGAGACTTCTTTCATATAGAATAAGGACTTTGGCTATATCAAAGCCAAGGGATGAGGGTCTTTTTCCCCTTCTCTGTGTCCCCCAAGTCCTTCCCTGATGGCCCATTAGGCTGTTCCTGTCTTAGGTTGCCCCTGCTATCAAGGGGTTTTACCTGTCATTGATTAACCAGCCATCCTTCGGAGTCAAGCAGGGTGATATGAGGGAGGCAGGGGCTATGCCCCTGGCAGGGGGACAAGTTTTATCTCCTCAGTGGCCTGTTTTCCCAAGACCTCCTTGCTTAGGTCCAATGTTGGGGCTCTCGCCTGTCAGCGAGTCTACAGTCCCTGAAACCAGGCGGGACGGTTCCCAGCAGTAAAACGTTGCCTTTAAGAAATAGATGATAGCAATCCAAAATAGTGCATTCTATGAGATATTTTAATCATTGGGTTTTAAAATTCTGCCTTTTGGTTCAAAATTGCCCTTGGCCAATAAAAGAGCTATTTTTTTTAATACTGTTCCCCAATTGCTATCTTACTTAATACCGTATTTTTGCCACCTGCCAGCTAATGATGATCAATTTTTAAAATAGAATGCGTTTCCTTGAAGTCAGCAAATATACTTTGTTTAAGAATGTATTATCTTTATAATTAATGTCTTCATTTTTGTTGACATGAGTTTAATATATATTAAAATGGTGCTTTATAAGACTATACTGCTTAAGTTATGAAAATAAATAAAGGGTACTGCTAGGGAGAAAGAATATTTAAGCCAACTTGTATAGTATCAAGAATGAAATTTCACTGCTTTTATGTGACAGAGCTCTTAATTCTACATTATTTGAAAGTGGTTGTATCCTAGTAACAATGCCAACAATAAACACATCATGCAAAAGTAAAAATGCAACAGTGAAATGAGCCATTGAAAGGAAGAGTCAGTGACCATATAATATTTCAGTTTCTATTATATCTAGTAGCAATCTGGTTAAAAAGAAATGACAGTTGCCCTGAAGGAAATAAAGTGTAGGTATTATTGTAGTAGTAGTTCCAAAAGAAAATTGCCAGTGTGTCTTGATTGGATTATTTCTCTATCCTTGCAAACTATCCCTACCTCTGTGTGTGCTGCTTCTTGCCTTTTTTATACAAATTGAGTTTGTATCCTATGAACTCATAGGGCCCTGGGGCCCTTTGGTGACTGGGAGGAGGAGGAAAAGGGGAATTAGAAAAAGGAAATGTGATGGGCGTTTTTGAAAAGAAAAGCAATTTTCCTTGTGGGTCTTTTCCTAAATAGGAGTCCTTCGATGCAGTCTTTTGCTTCCACAGAGCAGTCAGTCAGAATCCAGTAAGTTGGTGCTTGTGCTGTTTTGTGGGGTTTGGCACTGACAGGTTTTATTTAGGAGGGGTGGGAAGAAGGAGGGGGGGATCAAATGTGGGGAAGTTAGTATTTTGGCTATATCAGCCCTGGAGGCAGAGTTAGCACTAGCAGTGGGACAAAAGTATTTGTAGTCATCAGATAACTTTGCAGTCAGCTTCAATAGCATCACTCTTTTTTTTCCTACTTTTTTTTTTTTTAATTTTGGCAGCCAAGCTCTTAGTAGAACCATCTGTCTTTCTATTAGTATTTTTGAGGCCTGTTTTGAAGCCACTTTGCTTGGCAAAGTCACTTTCATCCTTGGAAACGATTTTTTAAAAAAGTTCTGTGGCTTTTTGCCGAAGAAGAGTACTATGTAAAAAATCCACATGGCTGTTCATTTTTGTTCTAAAAGTATATGGCTACTTCGTCTTTGTCTTGAATCAAATGAAATTAGAAGTGATACAATTCCAATGTGACTGTTGGGAAGTGAGAGGCAGGGATTTCAATTTTAGCAGTGTTTTTCTGTTCCCGTATCTATCTCTCAGTGAGATTTCCTTTAGTCTTCCTAGTAGATTAATTGGAAAATAAGTTGACTCCTTTATTTTTAATTTTAGCATAGTTATTTTTTTTCTAAAGACCATTGCATTGGGTAGGATAAACTGGCAAATCAACTTTCTGTTCCATGAAATGGAAAATCACAGACTATTACTGGTCATTGAAGTTCCCATGTCTCTTTTTGTAAGTGGTAGAAAGTCAACTTTGTTATCCTGGTGACTCCAGTTGGGTAATTATATCCTCCAACCTAAACCCCTGTTGCAATCTCATTTGGATATTATATTCTTCATTTTCTCAGAACTGCTGTGTAGTATCACTGTGTGCTTCTAAACAGCTGCTCTGTTCCCCACCGAAGGTGGCTGAATCTCAGTTGTAGGTGAACTGATCCCTAAAGACGCTACGTGCTTGAACACTACGGTAGTCATCGGAATAAACACTCGAACATTGGAAAACTTTTAGATTTTACATTTTATTATAATTGTGCTGACTTAAATTGTATAGCTGCCTTTCATTTTGACATTTGTGTATGTATTTTTAAAACATCTTCTACCATATTTTCCTGTTGGAGCTCTCATGCAAATTGCTCCTTGATATCATGGGAGTTTCTCTAGTTCTTTGATTGCTATATTTTCCCCAAGGTAGTAATGCCTTCCAGGCCTCTCTTCATGGGATAAAACCAAATGCCAATTGTTGTTTGAAAGCAGCTTTGATTTCCTCACAACCTATGCCTGCTGGTGTCCCCCCAAACCCCATTTCTTCCCCAACATGAATGCTGTGATTACCTTCTCTGATCCTCATCTACAGTGACCAGGTACTCTTTAAAAAAAAAAAAAAAGAAAAGAAAAAAACACTAAAAAGAGAAGACTGGCATCATAATTTATGTGGTCATTTCTAAGAGCTCAGAATTTCCTATCACTGTTTACAATTTTCCATGGTTTACTTTCTCCTTTATTACTCGCAATGACCATAGAATGCTCTTACCTTTGCTGAACTCCCTTCCTCAGTCCCAGTCTCTCTGACTTTAAAGACATTATAACTGAACAAAAACAGAAGTTCATCTGCCTCTTACCACAAAAGCCAAACTTGTGAGGGAGATGCTGGTGCAAAAGGAAAGAGGTTTTATTCAGGTGCTGTGCAACCTGGGAGAATGGTGGGCTCCCATCTCAAAGTCCATCTCCACTTTTTGCCATGGAAAGAGTCGAGCCATCCTCAGCAAGAGCAAGACAAAATCCAGTGTGCAGAGTTCCTGCTCTATTTTAAAGTACAGTGCTTTGCAGCCTGCAGCTGGCTGCTTAGTGGTTTTAGACCCCCATCCAAGTAGCTGGCTTGGTCCTGGCTGCTGTCCGTTTCAGGCCCCCTCTTGAAACCTGCAAGTGGAGCCCACACAGCCATAGGCCAGGCAGCTGCCAGCACCACATGGTCATGTGCTCTGGGGTGAGAGAGTGCACAAACCCACAGCCGAGTGTATCGCCAGATGGGGAAGAGAGAGAGAGGGAGAGAGGCTCTCTTATGGAGGCCATGGGCCACATGGCTGCTAGGGTCACATGACATTGGAGAGAACAGGCGAGTATACTGTGCTAGTGTAGGTCACAAGCAAGCAAGAGCTTCTTTGATCCCCTGGGATTACATTAGCTTGGGCTTGGGACGGCCCAGGTGCTTTCTTAAAATGACCAATCAATTTCCCAGACTTCGGTGCACTTCAGTTGACCCATCTCCCAACCAATCCCTTCTTCCCCAGGCTAGACTAGAATCTCTCTTTGGTCTTACACCATTTTGACTTCCCAGGTCCCACTCCTAATCTGGCACTGGAAGGTGGGGGCAGGGCTTTTTCTTATCCATTTATCTTGCTAGCTATCACATCCTCAGTGTAAGAACCTCCCCTTGCTGCTCTGTTGGCCAACAGGGAAAACTCCCTGTGCTCCAACTGACTGTTTTACTATAACAATATGATTGTGCCTCAATCATGAGAAAAATTCTTCCATTAGGTCTGATTTCTGTAGCCTTGCCTTCTCATTTCTGTAGCTAAACCTAAAACATACCTGCTTATTTCACTTACATACTCCTCTTCCTCAGGACTCAGAGGAGGAGATGCCATTCCCGTTCAAAGGTAACATCTATACCTCTTACTTGTTTTTACTCTTCTCTGACGTTTTGGTTCAGCACTTTGTTTCTCTCTTTCCTACATTTAAAAATTGCAATTTCTATTTGTTCCTTTTAGCCAATTAATGTGCTCAAAACTCTGAAACCTAAATAAAGACCATGCATCCCATGCAGCTACTGTCTAATATTTCCCAGCTTCTCACCCAGCTTTCTCTGAAGAATAGACTCTGTCTGCTTTCTCTATTTTCCTCCTTGTCAGTCCTCCACCTTTTGCAATTTCTACCCTCTGTTCTAATGGACTTGATGTTATTAGAGTTACCACTATCTTCCAATTAACAATTTTAGAAAATTTTTTTGTACCTACAATCCTCTTTCCACTATATTTTTCACTATTAATCACTATCTCAATCTTGAAATTCTACTCATTTTTGTGACACTATAATCATGATTTTCTTTATTCTTATCGTATGAGCCATTTATTTCTTTTATCATTCAGACCCTCTCTGGATTAACTAGTTCACTGTCATCAGTGAATGACTCCCCATACCATAGCCTCTAAAACTCTCTTCCCTAACTTCAGACAGGGGTATCGATCGACTAGCAACACACATCCAATAGAATATTATTTAGGCACCTCAAACATATCACATCCAAAGCCATATTCATTATCTCCCCATGAAAACTATCGCTACCCCTCTATGCCTTTTTTTCTTTTACACTTGTATAAATAGTTACATAAAGTAGACCCCGGGAGTTATCTTTGAGTCTTTTTCTTCATATCCAAGTTTTCAACATGTATGTATTTATATATTACAAGGGTGGACAAAAGTAGGTTTATAGTTGTGAGTACTTGAAACAGAGTTTATTCTTATATTATTACTTATTAATTATTTTGCCATTTATTGGTATTGCAACTGTAAATCTACTTCTTTCACCCCTGTATTTATTTATAGATATATACAGAGATTTGTTTTATATGCTCACATATATAACCTCACCCATCAACAATGTTCCACATATTTTCCCTAAATGATTCTTTGGCTTTTTCTCCTCATTTATAACCCTTCTATCACTGATTAAGCCCTCATAATCTATTACCTAGTTAATTGTATAAATCTACTTCCTCTCTATGCTTGGCCTCTCAAATCTCTTTTTCATATACTCATCAGAGCATTCTACCTAAGCCAGCTTAAATCCCTCAGCGATTCCCCAGAGCCTGTTGGGGCTGAGAATCTTAAGTCTCTCACCCCAATATATTCACTGATTCAGGCGGACTTTTTCACCACTGGTTCCCTCTTACAATTTTTGCTGTTCTAGACTGTTGGAGGTGTTCGCCTCACATGGCAATTTTTCTTGTCCCTGTTTCTTGCTCCTGCCTCCTCCTCTTAGAATCCCTTTCTCACACCCTTGTCTCTTTGCCTGGCTAACTCCTACTTAACTATCTCTCCTTACACCTTCTGTATTATCTCCATGAGGCCTGCCTTGACTTCTGGTTATGTTAGGAGTCTACTGTCTGTGCTTCCACAGTGTTCTGAACAAGTCTGTTTTGTTGAAGTTAACAGCCATGTGACTGTCCGTTTGCCCCACCAGAGTCAGCTCCTCGTGAGCAGGCATTCTATGCCAGTTCATCTTTGTATCCCTAGTTATCAAAAAAAGTGTGTGTTCTGCTTGGTGACAATGTTGACTGAATGAATAAATAAACAGACCCATGCAATTAGGAGGTGTATTAATAATCTTAAATGTCTATTTGCTATATTACTTTCAAGGGACCACTAAAGTTGCAATAGAATAACATAAAATATAAAAATTTAACTATGAATAATTGATAAGTATTTACTTTTTCTTTTACAATGTGATAATGTGTTTGGTTTGTGTTGGGTTCTTAAGATTTTAGAGGGCAAGTCTATATGCAGTATCTATGTGGTAGAACTATAAAAAGTGTTAAAACAATATTCCATCTTAAAGCTAAAACAAATATAGGAGGTAACCTCTTAAATTTTAATAGGTTGTTTTTTACTTGTGAATAACATGCCCCCAATAAAAAGACTAAAATTTTGTGACAAAAGTATTTTACAGAAACTTAATTATAAATGTCACACGTTTTAAAACTTAATTAGGAGCTTAAAGGGAATTTTATTCATTAGGTCAAAGGAAATAAATGAAGTTAATAGTGAATAGGATTTGGAAATATTCAACACTGGCAAATATGTAAGAAGGAATAACTAACCCTTATAACTAAATTAGTTTCAGAATTTATCTAGAAAACATTATACTGTGCTGATGTAATGTGTCCTTTTCTCCCAAAAAGTGCCGAAATTTCAGCAGCAGTGACCTGAACATTAATTAATATCTAGTGATAATATAGTTAATGCTCATTATTTGCACTATTCATGTTCTATAAAGTTGCCATGAACACTGAGTCCATGCATATTGAACAATTGCCCCTAGGGGGATATACAGGGTTAGGTTCCTGAGAGCCTTTATTCCCACGATGTTCATCAACTGATCAATACATAACCTTATTTTATGTGTGTCTGTTTAAAAATGCCTTCTTTTTCTTATTGATTCTGAATGCATTTTAAACAGTGAAATCACCAACAAGATTTCTTTCTACTTTGCTCAAGTCTGTGTGTGACTGCAAAAGCACTGGCACAAATAAATTTTGTTGGGGTACAAGTAAATTTTAATGAGAAGTCAAATTTGCAAATACAAAATCTGCAGATAATGAGGATCAACTGTATTTTGAAATGTGTCCTCCTTGCATATGTGGACTAACCACATATTTTGGGTCATATCTATTTTGCTTTTTCCTTTATTCTCGATATTAGTACAATGCTCTGCAATCTATTATATAATATTGTAAAGAAAACCCATCATTGGGGCTATGAAATTAGGTGCATTTTCTGTGTTAGTTCTGTTCTGACCCTAGGAGGTCCTTCCGCTTTGCTCCCCTCCCCCGTTCACTTTCCGTTGTGTGCAGGAGTGCCAAAGTCAGAGGTAGAAGGTGTAGTTTCATTGTTAACTTTCCTGTTACCTAAATATGGAATCTTAAACAACTTATGTGGCCAAACTAAGTCTTACTTCCTTATGGTCACAATGATTGTGTCGTGCCAGGCAACCTCTAGAATCTTTCTCAGCCTTAAAACCTTGTTATTCTATATATATGGATCTTGGAAAATTTATACATTGAAACAAATTATAATACTAAAGCAAAATTAATTTCAATAATTATAATAAGGCAAAAGTTGAGTAATTAATAGACATTTAAAAACCCTGGAATTCATTAGAATTTATTCTTTAAAATACTAAAATTGTTAGCTGAAAAATACTATAAACTATTAGAGTATAAATGAATTACCTGATAAAAACTGTCATACAAGAGTAGATAGCCTTATGTACATGCAACAACCAGTTAAACAATATAACAAGAAAACATTTCCTTTACAATAGCAATAAAATATTTTTTAAAAATCTTAAAAATAAAATTACCTAAAGAACTATAAGAAGCAAAGGAAGATTTAGATAAATTGAAAGAAATAAACTGCTATTAGCCATCAAACCATCAGGTTGATAAATTCAAATAGAAATTTTATATCCTAAAATTAATGTGAAAAAATAAATGTCAAAAAGCCAGGATGTATTTGAAAGTAATAGTAAAGTAGAGTACTAACTTTTATTAAAACATATCACAGAGCTATAATAAGTAAAAACATCATGTTACTAGAACATAATAGGCAAGTATATCTGTTCATTATAAAAGTGTGTAATTAATTTCTAATATTTCTGGAGCCTTTTCATGTCTTCATACATGCATAATTCCAAGAGTCATGGATAGATCACAGTGCGTATGACCATATTTTTATAGCTTAAAAATAGGAACATAAAACAATTGGTACTTTATTCTTCTTGGTGAAATTGAATTCCTTTGTAGTCATTAAAATTTTTATTTTTTTGGTCCACATGCCTTTTTTGAACATTTGGAGTTGGTACATATGAGTATAAATAGAAAGGTGGGACTAATAATTCATTCTTCTTTATTTGTGAATTATCAATTCATATTATAATTTCACTATTGTTCTGAGCTCGAAAGATCCAATAATAAGTAAGTTATACCCTCTTTCTTTATTAAAGTCATAGGTCATTGGGAAACTTTACTTTTACAAATAACTATTATTCAATACAGTATTACATTAGCTTTATGAGGTTAAAGGAAATAACAGTTTTTTCCCTGAAATTTGCACCATAAGAAAGAAATACTTCATAGGCAGAGACATTATGTGTGCTCAAAAGCCTTTGAAAAATAAGTAGGTTTTTGCCAAGAACAAAAGGAAGAGAGAAATTACTCAAAACAGAAGAGAAAATACTTGTGACTGCATTCAAGCATGGAAAAACATTGCGTATGTAAGAAGTCTTCATGATCCATGAGACAAAAATACAGAATAACTGGAGGAGGACAGCAGAAATGTCTGGAAGGAAACTGGGGGCAAATTGTGAAGAAGCTTGCAGACTGAGGGATTTGGTCACTATTTCTAGGTAAAAACAAACCATCAGAAGGTTTGTTTTTTGCAAGAAGGGTATGTAAAATAGAGATACAAGATTCATTCCGAAGTAATTGTAAGAGGAATATAGCTTAATATCTGATTTTATCCTGTGAGCACCAGAACCTGTAAAAGTCAGGCAGAGTCTCCCTTTCAACTACTTATATATGCGAAGGTGTTTTGTAACTCAAGGCAAAAATGAAGGAGACGAAAAGATGCATTGACAGTGACTGAAAGCATTTTTTGAGACACTACTTCCCAAGCCTGGATGCACATTGGAGGCATCAGGGAAACTTAAAAAAATGCTGATGGCTGGGCCTCGCCTCTAATTCAGATTTAATTGGTCTGGGAAGCAGTCTGAGCATTGGGAGTTCTTCAGAGCTTGCCCAGTGATTCTCATGTACATTCAAGCATGAGAGCTACTACATTAAAACTAAAACCTGTTGTTTCTACAATTCTAGTTATTTTTCTCAGATCCTAAGGTATCTGAAATTTGAATGGCTCTCATGATCCATGTATGTGTTTCATTTTGTTTATTTCTTCTACCCTTTAAAATTCTTTTATTAACTTTGTGATAGATCTTAGAACCAATGTTGTCTTCGAAAAGAAGTACGATATAAAATATGACTTACTAACGATGAAATGTAAAGGACTTACAGTAGTTGGTGATAACCCTTATCCTGTGCATCTGGTTTCTTGTTTGTCTCTCTGCAGGCTACTCTGGCCAGTGTCCTCTGCTTACACTGACCTAGTTCCCATACTGTTTGCCTTCCAATGTTTACCTCTTGTTTTAGGCCACTTATTCTTATGTACTTGCTCAATATGTAATCTCTAATTTTTTAAGTCTTTAAACAATTGATTTTCATTGATTTCTACATGAAGTTTATCTTGTCTCCAGAATATTGAAAAATGCTGGCTGCAGTGGTATAACCTCCAGCTTTAACCTTAAGATACTTCTTGTTTTCTTTGATGTGGTCCTTCCATTTTAGTTTGACTAAAACAGATATGATAGTGATAGGTTTAAAATCTTATTGGCTAAAAGAAATGCTTTCCAATTTGGAATCATTGCTGAAAACAGATTCCTTATTCTTATAGTGCTCATTTCTCTCTCCTCTCTCTCTCCCCCTCTCTCTCTCACTCTTCCATTCTCTCCCCCATTTCCTCCCTTACTTCCTTGCTCTCTCTCACTTCCCACCCACAGAAGGACACTCACCAATCAAAGTCTCAGAAATAGCCCAGAGGTTTACTGTGAAAGATGAAGGAGAAACTGAGGGTGGACTTTAAGAGTGAGAAATGATGAGAGAACTATAAGAATCCTAAGTGCCATAAGAATGTGCAGTGCCAGGGGAGAAGGGAAAACCAGTCTGGGAGATGTCTCAGAGCTGCTTTTAGGGTTAGAAAATGAATGGATTTGTGATATTTTTGTGTATCTCTTTTACTTTTTACTATTCTTCCCATTGTAATGTAAGCTCCATGGGTATAAGATCCTGGTTTTCTTGTTCACTATTATATTCCTACAGCCTAATTCATCCTCTTGTACATAGTAGGCACTTATCAAATATTTTCCAAGTGAATTAATGTGTGAAAGGAGTAGTAAGTGAAAATAGAGTGTTGATAAGTGATTTACAGCATGATCCTAAATTCTCATTCACATATTCAGTGACAAACACTAACTAATAATCATGTTTGCCAGGGAGGTCTTGCTTAAATATTTGGAAAAAATTATCCTAGGTATTTTAGTTAATGACATTCTCTGCATTAGTCACTAATGGGACATAGCTGCAGAAATGACAACATTAGGTTATACTTCTGGAAATTCTTATTCAGGTCAAAGAAGATAGTTATTCCATTGTGCCATATTATTCATTTGAGGATGTGAACCTTATATTTTGAGAGTTATACCAGCTAATTAAGGTGTAGTCCAAAGACAGCAACCAAAGCAGAGGCTATGTCATTTGAGGAGTGGTTTAAAGCTTCAAAAATGATAGATGAAGGCAAAAATATATCACAAGGCAGAATTTAAGGGATTGGATTCTAGACCTAGTTTTGACTATCCTATTCAATGACCATGGCAAAATAAGTTGCCTTTTAGCCCCAGTTCTATAAAAAAAAGCAGGGGGGAGTCTTACTCTCTAAGCTTTCTTTCAGCTATTTTATTCAAGAATTGTAAAATTTTAATAGTATGTGTCAACATAAGAATTATCTTCAAGTAATGAAGAGCTATTCACGTGTTAAATGATACTAGTTTCATTTGTTTTATTTTAGAAAGAAGAATTATTCCTAACAGGTGGGATTTACGTGAGGAGAGTTTAGTTCAATTCGAGGGATAATTTTTTAATTATATAAATGCAATGAGAAGAAGGCTTATTGTGTGAAGTAGTGATGCTTTATCACTCTCAAGAATATCACATAGGGAAATTATTCATCACGTCAGGAAGTGAACTTGATTAACACCTTTCAACTATAGTATATATTGATTTCCCTAAGGTAGTCCCATAGCATGACTTCTAACAAGTTTGTATGCCAGTGTATTGAATTGAATAAATAATTTTCTTTAATCATAAAGTAAGGCGGGTGGGAACCATGGAGCACCGAAACTTCTTCTCTTTGATCCACTTTATCATGTTCAGCAGGTTCAAGGTCAACTACCGCCATTAATGATTCCCGTATTCCCTCCTGATCAACGGACACTGGCTGCGGCTGCCCAGCAAGGATTCCTCCTTCCTCCAGGCTTCAGCTATAAGGCTGGATGTAGTAAGTACCACTGACTTTTCATTTGGGAGTGGGTGGAGGATATGGCGTTAAATTAGGCAATTTAACATTTCTGCCACACCAAAAAAATGAGATCACCCATATAGCATTTTTATTTTAAAGAGGAAACACACAGAAGGTATTGAAAAGGATTTATGTTGGTATTTAAAAGAGCTTAGATTACTTCTATGCTTTTGAAGCCAAAATTTACTTTTTAGAATTCAGTTTCATAACTTCTATTTCCAGTGTATTCTTAAAATATGAATATAATATTCAGGCTAAACTTATTTTGCATAGATAAGACAGGAATATGCTTTTCAATAACTTTCCATTGTCCTTTAAGATAAGCCCAGTTTCTTAATGTGGATTAGTTGGTCTTCCATTTTCTCTCTCTGCCCTATGTTTACAGGCTAATTTTTCCCTAGTCTTCTTTTATTTTTTTTTCCATTACTATTTAGTCCCCTTTTGCCCATCTACCCCCAGCAATCATCACACTCTTGTCTGTGTCCATGCGTCCTTTTTCCTTTTTGCTCAATCCCTCCACCCCCTAACATCCCCAGCCCCACTAGCTGTCGTCTGCTCTCCATCGATGAGTCTGTCTCTGTTTTGCTTGTTAGTTCAGTTTGTTCATTAGATTCCAAATATGAGTGAAATCATATAGTATTTGTCTTTATCTGATTGACTTATTTCATTTAGCATAATGTTCTCCAGGTCCATGCATACTGCTGCAAATGGTAAAATTCTCTTTTTTATAGCCGAGTCATATTCCATTGTGTAAATGTTCCATAGTTGTTTACATGGAAGCAGCCCAAGTGCTGTAGTCTTATTTAGTTCCTAGGCCCAGCCCATTTCTTAACTCTGGACTGGCATTGCCAGTGTTCACTCTCCTTGATATTCTGAACCTCTTTCAACTCAGACCAGGGAGAGCTTGCCTGACCTAGTTAGATCTCTTTCTTCTGGTTCTTTTGGATCCTGAATAAAGAAATTTAAAAAAGTAGCTCTATAATTGTATTATATTACTAATATGACAATAAATGAAAAATAATATTCAATACAAGAATAAACTCTGTGTTTTGCATACTCACAACTGTAAACCTACTTTTGCCCTCCCTGTTTTTTCTTTCACTGTAATTGAATGCTCTATGAGGGCAGGTGCTGAATCTGTCTTATTTATTGTGGTCTCAAAACTTTGAGTACAACATTAAACTATTTGTTAAATGAATGTATGAATAGTGTGAATAAGTACTCATTACAGAGAATGCAAGGACGTTTTGTACTAAGTGGTAAGTTATGAAGATAACTGTTAATATTGCATAATAACTGTAGATGCCTGTCATTTTATGTTTTTCCTTTTTTACTAAAACCAAAATTGTGCATTGTTAGTATTTTTTTTAAGATTTTGTTTATTTATTTTTAGAGAGAGGGTAAGGGAGGGAGAAACAAAGGGTGAGAAACATCACAAATATCGATGTGTGAAAAAAAATCACTGTTTCTCATAAATGCCCCATCCCAGGACTTAACTCACAACCCAGGCATGTGCCCTGACTGGGAATCAAACTGCTGACCTTTGGCTTCTCAGGAGGATGTCCAGCCAACTGAACCACAGTAGTCAGGGCCATTGTTAGTTTTGAAAACCATCTAATATTTCGTTGTGTAAAATTCATATAGCCAAAATACCAATTATAATATGTTAGATAAAAATAGTAACAAATTCCAAAAAGGGTCTAAACTGATAAACTAAACATCTTCTAAAACATCATTACCATTGCTAGAAAATGTGTAGGAAAAGCAAGTTTACTGAACTGTTTTCATTGATAAAAGTAGAACACCACTGAAAACAATTAGTGGAATAATATCATTTTACATATTTATGTAGAATATCATTTTGTAAATAACAGTAGGTTTTTTGTTCATTTATATGTTAATAAATTAGCATCTTCCCATGCTTCAGTACTTATTACATTTGTAAAACTCTATCCAATATTAATAGAAATCAGATCTAATTTTCCTGTTAAATGATGTTTTGAATTTTCATATTTACCATTTATTTCTAGTCTTTAAACCTATCTCTATATAATATGGGAGAAATGGGGTACAGTTTTTCATATATACAAAGTCATTTGAGATGCACAATTGCAACTATGAAGTCCAGATAAAAGTGAACTGAACTCAGGACTATAAAAATTTACACTTTTAGGGTACTAATTTACCCTTTGCGAGTTTTCTACTACATTTGTACATCTTTCTATTGACTTCATTTCCCTATATTTTAAGATGATGTTCTCACTCTGGCCTTTTAATTCATTAATTTAATATTATTTGCCACACATTCTGTCTTTGTAGATCAACACATCATAAACATCAACATGTTTAATAATTAAGAGCTATATATTTTAAATATTTACATTCTGATAATAATTTAAATTCTAAAACTGGAATTTTAAATTTTATTACTATACTAAATCTTGAGATTTTAATTATAAGAGACTTTTGTGCTCTATTCTGTTTCCATTTTCCTAAGGAATTACTATTCACATTAAACATATGTTTTCAATGTGGTTTTGGTAACCTTGGTTACTAAAATTAAAAAAAAGAAGACACTTTTAAAAATCATCAGTTGCCTCAGACTGCACCTGCAATATACACATATAGACTAGTTCTGTTTCCAGAAAGAACTTTTTAAGCAGCTATAGAAATACGTCCCATTAGCAAATATTGTGCTGAAGAGAAAACCACATTGAGTATGAACAATAGCATAACTGTAGGCTTGGAAAAGGTCAAGAACACCTCAGCCTCACTTCCAGTTGACAGAATTGGCATACTGAATTTGTTCAGTGTGAATATAATATGGCATGCAGAAATTTTTCCTCTTTAAAATTGTTAGTGTATTAACCATTTGATATTCATACCTGCAGTGCTTAAAGTTATAAAACAATACCACTTCTTTTATAACTTTGGAAATAAAATAGAATAAAGTCTCTATGGTTGCTGGAACGCTTGAAACCAGCATCATGCCAAACTGTAAAACTAAGAAGCCAGTAGCAAAAGAAAGTTCCACCCTTTGTTGACGCCCTGGCACTTTGACTCAGTTTGATTGAGGAGCCTGGTGGAAGTGATAAATAGTCCAAACTACTTCCTATCTAATCACATTGTGGGAAAGGAAAAGAGGGAGAGAGACAAATCCTAACATCCCCTCTCTTAAATATGTCTTAATTTTTATCCTCTCATAATTGTCAACCATATGTGACTTCTCTGGTTGTTAGCTGTTGAAAGTAATATTAATAGTTGTCAATGAAAAAGACTGACTCATCCATCTTGATTTGAGTTTCAAGTAAATATGAAAAATATACTATTTTTATTAATAACTCAAATGTTTTAATAAACTTCATAGAAAGTATTGATAAATTTTCATGTTTAGACTATAAAATAAATAAAAGAAAAATCTCTGGAACTTCACAAAAAAACTAAAATGTTCTCAACAGGGAAAAAATAAAATAAAATTACAAGTCAGGAGACTTAACCATGATACACTTAACTCACATCTTTTCTCAAAAAAGAAGCTTTTTGTTGCACATAAAGATATTTTTTCCTTTAAGAAATATAATGGTAGAATTAGAAATATGGTGTGCCATCTTGACCTGTAGAATATAGCTACACATAATTAAATAATATCAGTATAAAAATCACAGTTTTAAATTATATTTATGGGCACTAGCTCATTTGAATTAGAAAACAATCATTATAGTCCTGAAATAAATTTGAAAAATTAAATAACAAAGGTTCCAGTGCTAAGTTATAAAGTAAATGGGTGTGTGAATGAAGTACACTTTGGGTGATGGTGGCTGGTGTGGCTCAATGGATTGAGCACTGGCCTGGGAACCAAAAGGTTGCCAATTTGATTCCCAGTCAGGGCAAATGCCTGGGTTGCACTCCAGGTCCCCCGTAGTGGGTGCATGAGAGGCAACCACACATCGATGTTTCTCTCCTCTATTTCTCCCTCCCTTCCCCTCTGTAAAAAAAAAGAAAGAAAGAAAGAAAGAAAGAAAGAAAGAAAGAAAGAAAGAAAGAAAGAAAGAAAGAAAGAAAGAAAGAAAGACATAGTCCATTTGCTCTGTTGGAAAGTCTTAGTGGAATCCTAACCTCTTTAACCAAAGACTTCAACCTGTGAACTGAGAAGCTTGTACTGAGTAGATATTTTTGAAGTAAAATACACATACATTTGACACCTGCAGAACAATTTTTGTCTTTAGGTAGGCATCTCTTTTGTATTTGCTTATCATAGAAAAACATGTACCAAAATTCAAGATTTTTTTAAGTGTTGGTTTTAGCCTAACATTTTAGACTTGAGAGAGACTTTTAGATGAGGCTGTTGAAAGTCATAAGTTTGGTCAATACCAATTTCTCTAATACCAACTTCGAGTTCTCTTTCCCCAACACACAGCTTCCTCCATCCTACTCTTAGGTTAAGTGCTATTCCTGTTTGGGTATATAATTTCTAGTCATATAATTCTAATAGATACTTTAGAAGTTTTGACATGAAGACATTTTATGTGGATATAAAAAAATCTAAAGAAAGGCAAAATTTAACAAAACAATCCATTTTCTATATATATTATAAAGCAGTGTAAAAGAGTCAGCTTGATAGTTAAGCACAAACTGACCCATTGAATGTGCCAGTCACAAAGCTACAGGTATGGAGCCTCTCCCCATTGATGGGCATGTACCTAGTGTTACAGTTTCCAAGCAATGTGCTAAGGTTCCCGTGTTCTGTAGCTAATTCTAAGGGGCACACAACATATTTTAAAACTTCAAGGAAAATACAGAAACACTACATAAACAACCTTGATCTTTTGGACCTTACTACTTAATAAAATGGAGTAGTTGGGTATTTCTTTTGTCCTAGGGGTGCCATGAAAAATTATTGAACCACACTGGTGGTGCCTGAATCCAAGAAAGTTTAGGAACTTTTGGTCTAGTTTAGTATAGAGTCACTTTTAAATTACAATGACCTTTCTGGGAAGTTGTTCACCTACCACATTTCAACCACAGAACAGAATACATATTATAACAAAGTTTATCTGGTGTTTACAGGCCTATGTACACTATCATATAGATAAGAAATATATTCCTTGGTCTATATGATTTTATATATCCCAGTCTTTCATTTGTTTGGTTTAATTAACCTAATCTCTAGTAGGCAACTACAGATAAAGAGGTACTTGAATGAGAGAGCAGGGACTTGGAGTCAAGTTTGGCCTCCTTCTACTGCTTTGATTGTCCTTGTACAAGTTACTGAGCTTCAGCTCCCTCATCTAACAAATGGAGTAATAAAACCCATTCTACTAAATCCTTAGAGACTAAAGAGGATTACATATGAAACAGTGCCCACCATTGTTTCTCTTATGAAGTTATATATAAATGATAAATACTGAGTATAATGTCAGGAAAACACCGATCCTGTTTCAAAAAAATAAAAGAAGATTCTATTCTAAAACCCCACCCAGCAATTAACTGCATTTTATATCCTATCTAGGATCAAATTTATTCTGGCCACACCTGAATGAAGCTTCCTCTGACAAGGAAACCATTATTATTTAGAGAAAAGTATTACAGTGCTGATGGAAACATTTATCTCATAGATATTACTTTAACCTTAATTATTTTCATTATAATTACTGAGTTTTCAATGTTTTTCTATTGTCATTTTCCACTTGTCTATCAGAGTTCATGTTGGAAAAGATTATGTGATTTAAAAAATGTATTTAGTCATTGTTTTGGCAGTATGAAACTAGAAATGTATTCACATACCCATTCTGCATTTTAATGCATTGATTAATATTTCAGAAATGTGCTAAAATAAAATAGCCATATAGAGTTACTGATTGAAATATTAAATTGCCTTATGAGATTAGCTTAAATAAATAAAAGTCGATGAGCCAAGCTTAATAAACTTAAAATATGTTGTATTTACTCTTCATCAGTTTTCGGAACAGTATTTCCACTTCCAATGAAAGAGGAAACTCTCAGTTAATTAGTTCCTCATACACCACAATAAAATTAATGTTTAGGAGTTAAATACCATAAACTTCCTCAGGCATATTTGCTGATGTGTTCCTGTTTTTAGTTAATGTCACATGTTTTATTGTTTAATGGAGTATCATGTGGTTTCCATTATATCTCTCATGTGCAAAGGGTCCTTGTGTCTGGCATTTTAGGAGATTGCATGCTAATTTCTGATTTAACTGTGTCAGCTGACTACAGGTAATTGACAGTGATGAAACAATCACCAAATTACAAGCTAAAAACCATTGACGTGGTGCACCTTTATCAAACTGACAAAAGTGTACAAGCAGAGAAAAGAGGTTGTAAAACATCTCGCAGGCTGCTGTGTTGGTGTGTGTGAGAAGTATTGTGACCAGCTCTTCCCTTTATTCCTCCCCCCTTCCCAAATACCTTATAAACCAAAGACTTTGGGCGAACTTGACTTTGTTGTAAATAATTCATATTTTTATTTTATTTTTTAATTTTTAATTTTTTATTATTTTTTCAATTACAGTTTGCATTCGGTATTAATTTGTATTCATTTCAGGTGTACAGCATAGTGTCCCCCCTCAATATATCTAGTACCCACGTGGTACCATACATTGTTATTAGAATATTATTAATGATAACATTCCCTATGTTGTATATTACATCCCATGACTATTTTGTAACTACTAACCTGTAGTTCTCAAGCCCTTCATCTTTTTTACCCAGTCCTCCAATACTCCACCCCTCTGGCAACCATCAGTCTATTCTCTGTAAAAATAGTTATATTTTTAAAGAATTGCTTTGGCACCTGCACAGCCAATCATTTAAATTTCCACCTGAAGGAAGTCAGATTGATGACTTAAGAATATGAAATGATTAAAAAAGGAAAAAGAACTGAGTGCAATGTTGTATATAACATTCCAGAATTGTATGGTAACAGCCACCCTCCAGTTCTCATAAGTCAATAAAATATGCTTTTTGCTAAAATAGCTTATAATAATTTTACATGTTTTATCACTGAGAAAAAGGAGATAGACGTATATTTCTTTATTGTGACAGAGTATCATAACATGGTATAAAAATAAGAGCTTATATTGTGCATTATTGTTTATAAAACATAGGTACATCATTAATTTTAAGCATATAACCCTGTGAAGTGATAACTGAGCTATGTGAGTAACCATTGTTTGATCTAGTCCTCCCCGACCAGCCGCCCACACTTCCACCACGAAAACACACACACAAGCAAATGAAACGTAAAAGCCCTTTCCTTGATGAATTCCTCAAATTTTATTAGACTGTAACTATATTAATATTTTAATCCATGTTATTTGATATTTAACAGTTAAGGGCATAAGAATGCCATTCAATTTAAATATTAGCCTCTTTAACTTAGTATTTTTTTTTTTGGCATGACTCTGGTTCTTGATAATGTAATAATGTCAAGTGAAAAGAATGCTTAACTAATAACACTATGAGCTCTCAGTCAAGAGGCCTAGAAATGCGATATTCTGATATGAAGTTGCCCTAGTCCGGCTCAACCCTCAGAATTCTAAGTTCATATTTTTGTTGTCACAGAAAACATCTCAGTAGTAGACTCACGCTGAGGTCATCAAACTGAAATGTAAACCCAGAATAACAATATACGATTTTATGTGACTAAATGTAACTATTAATGATAAATGTACAACTCTATTCTCCAGTAAACATGCTCTTTCATGGTATAAAGTTCCATTAGAACACAAACTTCAGTTATAAGGTTGAGAGAAAAAGTAAGGAAGCAGAAAAAAATATTAGGTTAGCCAAAAAAGTGTATTTGTTTTTTTCCTAGCATGGCTCTAGTATCATTTAGTTGTCTGTAACTTAATTCAAAATGATTTTGTTAAATTGTATTGTGACAGCTATCATATCAATGCACAGTTTTTGAAAAAAATCAAAATTGGTTAATTTTTGTGTAGCCATTTTAATATTGAAGATGGAAGAAAATAAGCAACATTTTTGGCATATGATGCTTCATTATTTCAGAAAAGTAAAAATGAACATGAAACACACACAGGAAAGGTTTGTGCAGTGTATGGAGAAGGTGCTGGGATAGAACTTGTGAAAAGTGGTTTGCAAAATTTCATGCTGGAGAGTTCTCGCTGGCCGATGGTTGACCGGTTGAAAAGTTGATAGTGATCAAATTGAGACATTAATTGAGAACAATCAGCATTTAAGCACATGGGAGATAGCTGACATAGTTTATTGATATCCAAATCAATAGTTATTGGTGAAATGAAAAATGTGTCTTTTATTTTACAGGAAAAACTGGACTTTCTGGCCTGCCTAATATTTAATAAAACAGGCTAAGATAGCATTTTGCTTCTCACTCTGCAATAGATAAGTACTGTCCACAAAGTCTGAATAAGTCGTGCTCTTGGAATATCATGTGAAATCAGATACTCTGTTAAGTTTACTTACTGTAAAAGGCCAAAATAATACTAGGTTAAACTTGGGAAAGTAATGTTTTTCACTCGCATAAGAGTTCGGGCATTCATTGCTCATTTAGCAGCTCCCTGATACCGGGTCCCAGGATTGTCCTCTTTTTGTTATGCTGCCCTGCCCCAATTTCGGCTTCCACTTCACCGCCTTAGATATCTTCGCCAGCTAAGCAGGGCGAACTATAGATACTAAGTAAACAGTACGGTTGCTCTAATAATTTCTCTTGGCTCTGTTTTCACAGAATACATTTAAACTTTTCCTAACCTATTTAAATAGTCAGCTCATAATGACCCTTCACGTTTTCTAATAGATTAAAGACAGCATTTGCTGACTGCATAAACCTCAAATAATGCAGAAGTATAGAAAACAGAAACTAAAGTTGTCTGCCTATGCTCACTTATTCCTATAATGCCACTCTCCAGAGGTATTACTGTTGACAGTTCAATACATATTTTTCCAGAACTCGATGTGGATGTAAATATGTAAAAATTTATATATAAATATGTATATACATCTTTTTATATTTAGACATAGAAATGTAATAGGTAGGATGTTAGCATATCTATATATTGTAATGTGTATCCTATGATACCTATATATTACATATAAAATGACATGTACTACCATATATAATGTATATGAAGCTAAAAGGAGTATATTCTACTTACAAATAAAAAATATGACCACCTTTCATCTTTTATACTTTTAGACTGAAATCGTACTGCAACATATTTTATTAAGCTGGATGTTCAAAATTTTGTGTTTCCCACTAATATACACTTTGGTTTGTCTACAACATTGAGAGTTTTAAATAATGTTACAGTAAACATTTATGTGTGCACGTTTTTTCCCCAAATTAATTGTTCAGGTAACCAGCTCCATTACCAGTATATGGCATTTTAATTTTATTCATTTGTTCCTTTTTAAACATTTTTCACCAAAGGTGCCTAAAAATTCTAATGCTGAGATGGTTAATGCAGGCTTTAAAACTTTCAAAATTGACCCTTTTGAGTTAAGCTATGAATAAGCACAAATAAGACATAACAGAAACTATTGTCTGATTTAATAAATTATTTCAGAAAATAAGATTAAACAAGGTATTCGAAAACTGGTAGTCACAATCCCATCTCACATTATTTTAAGTTCTTGAGCAAGTCATTCTTCTCTTTGTGCCTTAGATTTTTAATCTTTAAGGTAGCTACAGACATTAGTAATATCTTCCCAAGTCACTTCACAGGATGTTATAAAAAATTAGATGGGATGAGTGTTTGCATTTCTGAAGATGTTAAATTATTGTATAAGTATAATGTAGCACTATTATTTATTAAATGTATTAACCCACTTTGAAAATTTTGAATGTGACACAATGAAAAGGATTTCAGGAGTTTATTCTAGGTCACTATATTTCTGATATTTCAAGACATTTGAATTATTTGTTTTTCATTTTTTAGGGGGAAGGGAAATTCCTTAACACGTGTTAGTCCAGGGATCTAAAATTCACCATTCTCCTAGAAAGCTTCAAATGTACATCTCACAGGCTTGTTTCTACGTGGTTTAGGAAGCTTCCTGATCTCAAACTGCAGATCGCAGATTCGGGCTACACTCCAGCAGGAAGGAAGTATATCAAAAAGCCCTGAAAGAAAAGTGGAAAGGTTATAAAATGTCAAAAAATGTCCAAAGAAAGTGTCAAATAATGAAATGCTTGCTAAACCTTAATACCGAAAGTGAAAAATAAAAGAGAAATAGCATTTGATTTGCTGTTAAATGGGTCATACAAATGCCCCTCTTCCAAATCCCTACTTTCTAATATCTGGATCATCTTGTTTGTTTTACTCTGCATCACTTATTTCCTCAGAAGACACACAGGCAAAATTAGGCATAGTAGTCTACTATAGATCTGGATATTGAAGCAGTTGCTTAATTAACGTTTCTCTTTGAGCATCTTAAAGTGAATTATTATGCAATGGCTTAAATGATACCTTAGAGTAGTAATGCTGGAATACAAAATGAAAGAAGATTTTTGGTTCTTTGTCACCTTTTCAGGGATATTCAAATTTCTTAGATAATTAATCTGGGAATTTTCACTAGTTAGAATTCATTCAATTAATGGGAAAAGAGGTGAGGAAAGAATGCTATCATCTTTTATATGCAGAAACACCTTCCCATTTGGAGAGGTGTTTCTTAAAGAGTTTATAATCTCTTACTAACTAGCCAACTAGGTAACTATTAAATTAAGTAGGATAATGTTTTTATTTGGTATGCTACATTAAAAAGACAAATATATTTTTGGTTTAAAAAATATTTACTGAAAAAAGTGAGCCTATGGCAAATCAGTTAGGAACTAACAATTACCTAAAAATAATCATCTTTTAAAATAGCTGTATAATCAGCCCTGGCTGGTGTGACTCAGTGGATTGAGCACCAGAGTGCAAAGCAAAGGGTCACTGGTTTGATTCCCAGTCATCAAAGCATATGCCTGGGTTGTGGGCCAGCTCCCAACTGGAGGGCACGCAAGAGGCAACCACACATTGATGTTTCTTCTATCCCTCTCTTTCTCCCTCCCTTCCCCTCTCTCTAAAAAATAAATAAACTCTTTAAAAAATTTATCTGTATAATCAAACAAGAGATGATTCTTAAATTTACCTTCTCAAATAAAATTCATGTGAAATATTTATCTTGATTACTTATTTTATGAGTTTACAACAAAATATTTACATTTATTATAAAAATTTTAAATAATAAAGTCATATACTATTCTAGCACATCTATAAGGGTATTATAGATTTTCTGCACTTAGAAACACCTTCACCT
Organism: Pteronotus mesoamericanus; assembly: GCF_021234165.1. Classification (NCBI taxonomy): domain Eukaryota; kingdom Metazoa; phylum Chordata; class Mammalia; order Chiroptera; family Mormoopidae; genus Pteronotus; species Pteronotus mesoamericanus. The sequence continues at coordinate 20,748,930 of NW_026555310.1, forward strand.
TTACTTGTGTATAGTATATCAATTGCTCTGAAGTTAACTTGAATTCCACAGGTGATTTAGGAGAATTATTGATTTAACTGCTTAAAATGAGAAAAACATATAGCTGAGCTTATTGCTATAAAAAAGCAAAGTTCAACTTGCTTGGATTTCAGAAAGTCTAAAGTGATCTGAAACAATCACTATGATGAAGGATTTTGTTTTTATCATTTGTTTATACATAAAACCTCTTTCAGTCTAGTAGACACCTTGGCCATACTCAGGCGTTTTAATGCCATTATGATAGTGGGATTTTGTTCATGAACACAAATCATTTCAACAGTTAGGAAATTCATACTGTGTAGTTTTAGTATCCAATGGGATATGAATTGTTTTTAAAATTAAATCTTACAACAGAGATAAATTATGAAATATTATAAAAGAAAAATTCAATGTTTAAAAACATTTTACAGAAATATTTTAACTACCTCCTCCAGGTTCTCATTTCCTCATGTACCCAAAACTCTAGTCCTTTCTTTCCCCTTTCACTTACTATTCTCTCTTTTTGTCATTGGTAGCTGATCTAAAACTCCAATAGTGTTTGAAATAAATCCTGTACAAGAAACTAATTTGTTCCTTATTATTATACCTATTGTTTCTTCTACTAAAACTTGAGCTTTTGACATGGGCTGAGTTGTCTCCTGTGTTTATTTGTTAATTTTTAAATTAAATATAATTATTCCTTCATTTATTTAGTCAACAAACGTTTTAACAACCTGTATTACGCCTTTAACAACATTGTGCCTTTTAACAGTTCCTATGCCAGGAACTGGAGATTTAAAGATGAGTAAGATAAAACCCATGCCTTTAGGATGCTCATAGTGTAGTTGGGAAGAATGGGATGCAAACAGATGTAACATGATAGATATATGCATAGAACTGAACACTACGCAGAGGAAAGGCAATGAATTTAATCTAAGAGTGGTGGAAGGTGCCAGGGATGGTGTATTGTAGTGGGGGTTCTTAGGTCAAATCCCAAAGGATGAAGGGCAGCTAAGCAATTGCAGAGAGTTTTGGGGATGGACAAACACAAGAACAATATTACAGGCAATAAAAACAAACAAACAAAACAAAACAAAAAACCCTGCTTAGATAAAGTCCAGAAGGCAAAGGTTGAAACAGGTTGTACATGGATCTATGTAGAGTTTGGTTTTAAGAATATATTATAAGGCAAGAAATGACAAATAAGTAGTTTAAGAACATAAGAGACAACTTGGAAATATTTATAGACCTTAGGTGCTAGAGATACTGAAAAACCATTGAAAGGCAAAAAGCCAGGGTTAAGATCATACTGGCATTTATTCATTCTTCCATCCATCCGTCCTTCCATCCATGTCAAGGCTTACTTCTCTGGTTTAGTTTGCAATTTTCAGTCCTTAACACATAGTATATCATGATCAATAAATATTTATTAAAATTTAATTACAACCAATGAATATTTGCTGTGTGGTTGTAATGAGTACTATTGAAAACTGAATAGAGAATTAATTTCTTTAGCAGAGAACTGGAGCCTGGGAAACTGATTGAGAGGCTCTTCTAGTAGTAAGAAACGAAAATCTTGGCGCTATTAAGAAACAAAAACAAACAAAACAAACAAAAAACTGTGTGATCAATTGACCATTGCAGGTGAAAGGCAGAGATAAAATAAAGGATTTAATCATATTTATAGCCTAGGTGACCAGGTGTCACCAAATGAGTTAGAAATAGCAGCAGTAGAAGGAAGTTTGGTGAGAAAAATGATGAATTAAGTTTTGCACATGTGAAGAATGAGCTTCCTCTGGGACAGCTGGGGAAGGGGTGGGGGTGGGTGGTGATTGTCCAGGAAACAGTGGGAAAAGCCTAGTTTGGAGACACTGATTTGGAATATATTAGTTTGTATATAGTAATTGGATCACAAGATTGAATGAGGTCATTCAGATAAAATGAAGAGAATGAGAAAAATGAAACACTAAAGATTAAATCCCAAGGACTACCAGTATTTAAAGAATGAATGAAGAAAAGTGGAACAATCTATTGCAGAAATAATAAATTCACCCTGAGCAAGGTAACAAGAGAATCAGAAGAGCATTTTATAAGAAAACTCAAATAGTTAAAGAAGTAGGAGTATTAGCAACATCAGTTGCTGCACAACTGTGTCCATTAAAATTTTGGAATTTGGAGATCATTAGTAAATGTACAGAGCACTTCCAGAAAAGTTTTTGCATTGAGATTGAAGTATTGGAAAACTAATTGCTGGCAATTTAGATGAGAAAAATGAATGTAAATAAATTGTTTCTTACTAAATGCTAAAGAAGGTGTTTAGAGGGATTATAGAATCTAGATGTTTGGTTGTTTTTTAGAATCAGAGGTAATTGTACATGTTTATGGATGATATGTATAAATTTTTACACTGACATTTGAAGTACTCAGTAGACTATAATCAACCTTCTAAATACTTCTTGCTATTATATGAAAAAAACACAACTGCAGGCTAGTTCATTAAGACATTTTGCTCATTTATTTTTCTGATCCCTTCTTTTATGGTCACCCATTCATTCATTCAGCAAATATTTATGTATCTGTGTGCACCAGTCATTGCAGCTCTTGGACTCTTTCATCTTTTCTAGCTCTTTTTTTTTTTTTTTTTAGATTTAAGACCAGCCTCTTCTCTGATTCTTTCTTCAATGATTTCAGCTCAAATATTTTTTTTCCCTCTTTGGTCATTACTGTCTTTCTTATTCATTTAATTCTAATCACATGGCTTTATTTATTTCACTTTCCATATTTGTACATTTTATTTGCATAACTGAAAATATCATGAAGGCAAGGACTCTAGCTTTTATTCCTTTGTGTCCTCCACATAGTATTTGATAAAGGTTTGGTGAATGATCATTAAATGAATATGCCAAAATCTATATCTATTTTGAATATATATATTTTTAAAATTGAAGTATATTTTTTGATTAAAGCTCTAAAAAACTCTATAATGATTTCTTACAAATTAATAATGACGGTATTACTTACAGTGAGATCCTAGAGATATTCTTATTTTAAATTTGTAAAATAAGAATAATATCTACCTTGCTGAGTTGTGATTAGATGAGATTTTTATATACTCACATTTGTAAATATCTACATATCTATATGGATGCATATATGCATATTGATATGTACATGTGTAAAATGTTTTAACAAAGTGCTAAAAGTTAACAAATATTAGTTGCTCACATTACAAATCATTAGGAGACTAATCAATCATTCAAAAATGAAGTTGAACAATTTAATACCTCTTTGCATAAACATAAGCCTAAACTATGTTTTTTTTCCCCCTCTTTCTCCCCCTGAATTGCTCTTTTTCCCCACCAAACTGATCATCAAGTCTGTCACCCACATCTGTTACCTCTTCTCTTTCCCCTATGATAAGTTTAGGCCATTATCATTTCCCACTAGATTTACTGAAATAGTTTTTAACATGTCTCTTTGTCTCCAGTCTCTCCCTCTTCCAATTGATTCTAGCCTTTGCCACAAAATTGATCTATTTAAAAGAGAAATAAGACCATGTCTCTTTCCTGCTTAAAATCTTTCAGTAACTTAACCTTGCGTTCCAAATAAAATACGATAGATTACAAAGTATGTGTTCTACCTGCTTTTAGCTGCACATATCAATAGCAGAAGACCCCTTCCAAGCAGAAAGAATCCACTAATTCATCAATTGGCCCATGAGATTAAAGAAAGCAACTTCCTTCGAATGTTCCATTCATGGTGTCCTTTCAAACTTTCTGTCGTCTTAGACTTTTACAGAGCTCCCTCCACCTGAAAGTTGGAGTGGTAAGAGCAGGGTGTTTTAAGTACCTATCTGACAAGATGATTAAAGAAGAACCATCCTAGTCACACCAAAAAGTGAATGCTCCCTGTGTGACTCCAGCAGTTAAAAATGTGGAAAGTAGAGAGTAAAATGGTCCTGGAAGATAATTTGGTGTTGAAGTGGCCATTTTTAAGAGACACTTTAATTACCTTCATTGACACTCTTTTACAGGTTGTTTGGATTTTTTTTTTAATGTCTAGAATACCTCCTACACTCTTCTGCTTTGCTCCTTGAATCATTGGATTGGTTTTGCATATTTATCCCCCTCACTTAATTCAAAATTGTGTAGGGAAGAGATTTTTGTGCATGTACATGTATAGGTTTAATTTTTATACTTCCCAGCACCTAAAGAAGTTAATCTGGTATTTGTCAAGAAAGCAAAACAAAAGTAAACCAAGAAAAAAAAAAGATGGAAGGCTAATAAAGGAAGAAGTCTCCTTATTTCAATTAAAATAATTCCAGAAACTTTCCAGAACTTTTATATTAGTTCAGTGGATGAAAGGGTGTCTGTGTGTGTGTGTGTGTGTGTCTTTGACCCAAAGTAAGAACATAATTGCTTCTGACAATCTTCCTCAGCCTAAATAAACTTGTTGGAAAATGTTTTTCTTACTCTGCGCTACATAGCATAGAAATGAATCCTTCGTAGTGTTGCTGGAGATAATTATTATCTAAAAATTTATTAATTTAATATTAATGCAATTAACATACTTTCTGAGGGGTTGAGTTATTTAATATTACGTATATCATTTGTACCAATAGATATCTATTATAAGGTAGCTAGTATTCTGAAAACAATTGACTAATATGCCCCAGCATATTTTTCAACTCTTTGAAAAACTTTAGTTTTGAGCTAGAATTTTCCATACTTGGCTTTGAAATAAGAAGTAAATTAATTTTGGAAAGGCTCAGGGAAAAACTGTTCAAATGGTTAAAACCTAGGAAAGAGTAAAAGAAATTACTTTTAACTAGTTGAAAATCAATTTGAATAACTTACGCATAGTTGAACTTTAAAAGTCAAAATTTTCCATTATCTAATTTTTACAAAATAAGTACCTCATGCAGTATTTACAAAATAAACCTGTTGTAATTTTTTATTACAGTTAATTGAGGGATGCCACAAATAGATGACATTATTTACTTCAATAAAAGATTTTCCTCAACAATATCTGAATTTTTCTTTTGCCACTAAAAACTACACTTGACCTTGTTTCTAAAGTTTTATAAATTCTTACTGTCCACTTTAGAACACTGAAACATGCATGTAATATATTTTGAATTTTATTAAGACTTAAGTAGATATATTGGCCATTTTCAGTTGCTATCTTTGTGTTTGCTTAGTATCGGGACAAATTTCAATCAAACTGGATGTTCTAGGATTGAAAAATTGGTTGTAAGGTAGAAATGCTTCAAGTTATGTATGTTTGTATGTAGGATGGAAATGGTTGCTATCCGTGGTGCCTTAGACACAAAGCTTTAGAAACCAAATATCTTTTTTGCCTATGATTATATATTTATATCTCAAAACTGTGAATAATTACAGATATAATATAGCTACAGTAGACTTTTTAATTCCCACTGCCAGTCTTCTGTTTTCTCCAATTCACTTAAACATCAAATATTGGGTTGGCCAAAAAGTCCGTTTACTTTTTTTCTGTAAAATAAAAGACATGTTTTCCATTTTCGCCAATAACTTTATTGATTTGGATATTCGGAGTATGTTGGCTATCTCCCAGTATTGTCTTCTAGGGGGTAGAGAGGCCCCGGGTGCTGCTAAATGTCTTCCAATGCATAAGACAGTTCCACAGTAAAGAATTATTTCACCAAAATATCAATAGTACCAAGAAGCTTTGCAAACCACTTTTGACACATTCGATCAGTCACAGCACCTTCTCCATACACTTCACAAATCCTTTTCTTTTTGAGTTTCAGTTGCATTTTTACCTTCCTTCAAATAATAAAGCATAGTACACTGAAAGTGTTGTATATCTCCTACCATCTTCAATATTAAAATGGCTGCACAAAAATTCACCAATTTCGATGTTTTTTTCACAGCTGTCACATACAATCTAACAAAATTGTGTCAAACAAAGTTAAAGACAACTAAGCACTGTAGAGCCATCCTACAGAAAAACTAAATGATATTTTTGTCCATCCCAATATGTTGATATGTGGCTGTTAACGGCAAACGTTTTGTATTAGTTTGCTAGAGCTGCCATAACAAGTACCACAAACTGTGTGAGCTTAGAAAACCACAAAATTTATTTTCTCACAGTTCTGGAGCCTGGAAGTCCAAGATCAAATTGTCAACAGGGTAGATCCCATTCTGAGGCCTTTTTCCTTGTCTTGTTGATGGTGGTCTTTCTCTCTGTCTTCACATGATTTCCCTCTGTCTGTGTCGTCTGTGTCCTAAGCTCCTCTTCTTATAAAGAAAGCATTGATATTGGATTAGAATCCACACATGGGACCTCATTTTACCTTAATTATGACTTAAAATATAGCCACATTCTGAGATACTGAGGGTGAGGACTTAAACATATAATTTTAAGGGGGGCACGATTTAGCCCATAACACACACACACACACACACACACATCATTATTTAGCTGGTATAAATGTTTCATGTTTCATACATACATACATAAATTTATGCACACATACAATATGACATGTATGTAAATACACACACACAAGTGGACTGTGAACAAAGCAGGGGTTGGAATCACTGATGCCCATGCTACTGAAAAGTTACATATACCTATTGACTCCCCTATGGGGAGAGAAAAAGTCACACAAGTCCAGGAAGCACAGAGGGTCCCATTCAAGAGGAACCCAAAGTGACCCACTCCAAGACACATCATCATTAAAATGGCAAATATCAAAGACAGAGAATCCTAAAGCAAGCAAGGGAGAAAGAGGTAGTAACATACAAGGGAGCCCCAATACAGCTAGCATCTGACTTCTCAACAGAAACACTGCAAGCCAGAAGGGAATGGCAAGAAATATTCCAAGTCATGAAAAGCAAGGGCCTGCAACCAAGACTGCTCTACCCAGCAAGGCTCTCAATTAAAATGGAAGGCAAAATAAGGAGTTTCCCAGACAAAAGAAGGCTAAAAGAACATACCTCCACCAAACCAGCACTGCAAAATATGCTAAAGGGACTGCTTTAAGATGAAGAAAAAGTTTCTATGAATGCCCAATTCTTTTCAGAGTTGCCAATACTTGATATTACCTATATTTTTAATATTCATTAATCTGATTGTTCCTTTATTATTGGTTGAAACTAAACCTGTTTTGATATATTTCTTGCCTATTTTTTTTTAAAGCTTTGAATGACTTTTTGGTATTCTTTGTCCACTTATTGATTAAAGGTTTGTAGAACTTTTTTCAAAAAAAAACAAAAAACAAAACAAAAAAATCTATTAACCATGTTTTAGATGTGTTGCAAATACTTTTCTATTCCTTGTCGTTAACTTTTTTTATGTACATATTACTATATATAGTTAAATGTTTAATATAGTCATATTGTCAATATTTATTTTATAGCTTCTGAGTTTGAATATTTTACTTCAGGTCATGAAAAATATTAGTTCTATTTTCTTCTAAAACTCCTTAGATTCTACATATTGATTTTTAACTCACCTGAATATTTCTTGTATAATGTGTGAAATAGGGCTCTATATTTGTTTTATTTGTGGTCCATGTACCGTATTTGTGGAATAAGCCTTATTTTACACATTGATTTGAAATATCAACTTAATCATATATCGTTAGACAGATATATAGGTTTGTCTCTAGAATGTTCATTATATTTCACTGATCTACTTGATTATTTCTGTGCTGGTGTCATGTTGGTTTAATTGCTGAGAGTTTATAAGGATTTTACATTTTTTAAATATTTTATAATTAACTTTGACATTTAAAAAAATAAATAAAATCAATCTGCATTTAAGAAAGAAAGAAAGAGAGAGAGATGGAACTGCTATCTTTTCTAACAACATGGATGAAACTGGAGAATATTAAGCTAAGTGAAATAAGCCAGTTGATGAAAGACAAATACCATATGATCTCACCTATAAGTGGATTCTATTCAACAAAATAAACTAATGAACAAAATAAACCACAGGCACAGAAACATGGAGCAGACTGAAAGTGACCAGAAGGGAGGGGGAAAGAGGACAATGGTGGAAAGAAGGGGAAGGGACTAGGCAAAGAACATGTATGAATGACCCATGGACATGGACAACAGAGTGGGAATTGACTGTGGGAGTCGGGGGTGGGGGTGGGATGGGTGGAGAGGGGTAAAGGGGGAAAAATTGAGACAACTGTAATAGAATAAACATGATTTATAAAATTAAAAAAAAACTTAATTTACCTTGGTATCCACAATGGATGGGTTTCAGGACCTATCATGGATACCAAATTCTGCAGATGTTCAAATTTACTATATAAAATGGTGTAGATCAACGTATACAGTCAACCCTTTGCATTTGCTGATGCCCAACCATGGATCAAAAACAATATGGTATTTACAGAAAAAAATCCACAGTTAAGTAGACCTGTGCAGTTCAAACTTGTGTTGTTCAAAGGTACTGTGTGTGTATATACGTATATCCAAAGGAAAACATTATATTCATTGTATTAGTACACAAAAATGAAATTAAGGCATGCAGAAAGATAAGGTTCTAACATATGCGTTTTAGTGTTATGAAATAGTCAAGATTCTAACTAAAATGAGCTCCAAATGCATGTATAATACTCAATTTGTCATTAACAACTGGATGCTAGTAATTTGCAAGTGCTCAACACACCTCTGCAGGTGTTCGCTATCAATCCAAATTTATGAGTAAGTTTTTATCCCTGGGTTCCAGTATCATGTTTAAGACCTCCTACTACCTAACTTCTTTAATGGCACTTGTTAAAACTTCCCTTCATATACATTGCCTTTTCATATCCAAATATCCTCAAGTCTAAGATATGAAAAATTTTCTTTTTCTTTTTTTTTACTTAAAAATATCATTATTGTTAAAAGTTACTACAACACTGACGAGGGGTGGGGCGTCAGTCGGCCTTTATCAGCCCATCAGCGTCAGTGACCCTGGGGCGCCCTGCGCTCTTCCTCATCATTTTCCTCCTTTCTGACTTTTCTGACTGCAGAGGAGCCTACCTTACAGAGGCCTCCACAGAAGCTTCTCGCTTCAGTGAGGCTCAGAGCCATTACCTCTGCCCAGACGTTTTTGTCTCACTTCCCTGTCGGTTGAGGCACTGTGAGAAACTGTAGCTGCTCCCACTGCTATAACCTGTAGCACAGTAATAGTTGGCCTCGTCCTCAGGCTGCAGCCCGGAGATGGTCAGGTGGGCGGTGTTGGAAGAACTATCGATGGAGCCGGAGAACCGATCCGGGACCCTGGAGGGTCTGTGATCATCATCATAGATCACAGTGGTGGGGGCACTGCCGTGGCGCTGTTGGTACCAGTACACGTAGCTGCTCCCAATGTTGCCGCGGCTGCGGGTGCAGGAGATGGTGGCCTTCTGTCCCGGAGACCCCGACACAGAGTGGAGCTGAGTCAGCACAAACTGGGCCCAGAACCCTGTTGTGCAATGAGCAAGGAGGGCGAGGAGAAGTGGAGCCCAATCCATGGTGGAGACACCCCGAGACACTGATTCCTGAGTCCCATAGCCAGGCTTGAACATTCAGGACGTTGATGTCAGCCTGACACTTAAAGTCAAGATATGAAAAATTTTCCAACTCCCTGCTTTCAGACTTTTCCCCCTCTATATTATCACCTAGCAATTAATCTAGTTTTCTCCTCATTCCTTCAGCATATATGTCATAGTCAAACTTTGACACATCTCACCTTGCCTAAAACATCTCTCCTCCCCTCCACCTGCAAATTTTCAAAGGCCCAGCTTTCTCTTATTTTTACCTTTGTTCTCTGAAGAGAATAGATTTCCCTTCAACCCTATATGCTCACTGATTGACAGTACTACTCAAGTGAAGACTTAATTAGAAAATATAGATGTCTTATAGAGACTAAGTTTTATTTTGTTTTGTCTGCCACAGTGCCAAGCAAATTTCTGGTCACATGGTAGATGTTCTAAATGCTCATTAATTGATTAATTCACAACAGGGAAAGTAAATTCAATAAAATGAATTATCATTGTGAAGAGCACCAAAGCTTCTATACTTCTATAGTAGATTTTATTATATTCATTAAATGAAGAATATAAGTGAATTACATTGTTTTAAGTATTTAAATTGTCAATTCTAATAGTCATACTATATTTGTTATTTTAGGTTTACGTAAATACAAATTCAGCATTTAAACATTTTAAATTCTCTTTACTTGATAAAACATGATAAGTGTTTCTAAATTAAATATGAAAAATACCAAATGATACATAAATCCTTACCATGTAACATCAGCTATGCCCCCTCATCTTTGGTTTTTTCCCTGTTTACTGGATCTTTCTCACTGCTGTATAAGCATGCTACAATTTTAACAAGTATATACCTTTTAAATAAAGTTTCCTTGGCATGCATCCTTCATTAGCTGCTGCAAAATACCACAGTACAATTGTTTATTTCAGCACTTCTCAAATGAATACACATCGTGTGGGGCTCCTGTTAAAATTTAAACTCTTATTCAGAGCATATATACTTGCTGCTATAACAAATTATCTTAAAATTTAGTAGCTTAAAACAGCAACCACTTATTTGGACACAGCCCTGCTGGGTCCCTCTGACTCAGGATCTCTTACATACCTGCAATCAAGGTGTTGGCTCAAACAGCTGTCATATTTAGGTTTGCTTGGGAGGAGTCCACTTCCAAGCTCTCTGCTTTGGCTGTTGGCAGGCCTCTGTCTTTGCTTGCTGTTGGCCAATGGCATCAGTCCTTTGCTATGTGAGTCTCTCCATAGAGCCACTCACAACATAGCTGCTTGCTCCACAACAGAGAGAAGGTAGGGATGGGGGAGAATAGGCAGAAAGGAGCCAGAGATTTTGTGTAACCTATCCTTAAAAAAAGTAGTATCTCATCACTTTTGTCTTCCATGCAAGAGGAGGGAGTCACACATAGAGGCGTTACCAGGAAATGGGAGTCCTTGGAGGTTCCGTCCTAAAGGCCGCCTGCAGCTGTGGTTTTGGGGCGGGGACTAAAATTCTATGTTTCTAAGAAATTCCTACGTTCTGCCCTTCAATGACTTTCTTTCAGTAAACAAGGATCTATACATTCTGCCTCCAGTTTCTTATTTCAATCATCCTCTATTGATCACACTCAACTCTAGTTACATTTTCTTACCATCCGCTCCACTGATACTGCCCTTTTTGAAGTTACCATTGGCTTCCACATTACTAAATTCAGAATTTGAAAAAATTGGTCACTCTTTCCAAATATCTCTCTTGACTTGGCTTCTAGAACACAGAATTAACATTTCTCCTCAGTTTTTCTGCTAGCCTCCTATCCCTGACTATAAATGTTGTGTATCCCACAATTTAATCAATCCTTGGACCTCTGTGTTTTGTTTTGTTTTGTTTTGTTTTGTTTTTAATTAACTCCAAAATGGTCACATGAAGGCTTTGTAGCTTTAAATTCCAGATACATGCTAACCACTCTCAAATGTGGTTCTCCAGTGTGGATTTCTCCTGATATATTTAACGTTTATCAAACGCCTCAATGAACACCTCTACTTGGATATTTAATAGTAATGTTAAGCTTAAATATTCAAATCCGAACTCCTTATCCCACCTCCCCCTCCTCTGCCTTTACCCCACCCAGCCAAACCGGCATGCTTGCTTCTCATCCATATTTGAAAATCCAACAACACATAGTACAATCAGCTGCTCAGGTCAAAACCCTGGCAAGTCACCATTGAGTTTTCTCTTTCTGTCATTATAAACAACCACTAAGTTTTGTCAGTTCTGCCTCTTAGATATCACTTGACTTTTCCCCTTCTCTAATCCGATATCATCACCCTGGTCCAGACCATTACCACGTATTATAGAGTTCTGCATCTTCCCACCACTAGCCCAAAAGATTTTACTCAACCTCTCCTTTTTCCATATTCATAGTGTCTTTTATTCTATAGGGGAAAGTTTCAATTCCTTAAAATTATTCATAAAACAATACATAATCTGGCCCCTGATTCCCTCTCCAGCCCCATTTACCTCTACTTCCCCTGAACTTCAGCAGTTTGGCAACTGGGCTATGATAAAACGCTCCCATTTGACTTCGAGGCATGAATACTTTTTTCCTTCTTGGAATGCTTGTCCTTCCTTTCTTTGCCTGGCTAGCTTTCACTTACTTCAAGTTTTAGCTTAAACATGACTTTTTCCTAGAGGGCGTTGACCTTTTAGACTGTGTTTGGAGCACCCACAATGTAGTCTAGACTGTTCTATCCTTCCTTATCTTAACAGTCATTACATTTTATACTTGTCTTTATCTTTTTTCTTTTAAATTGTTTTTATCATTTTCTTCCATTAAGCTCTAAGATTTGAGAAAGCCAGCCGTGCAGAAGTAGATTCAGATATTGGCATTTTGAATCCCAAAACATATAACTTGGGGGCCCCTTTAAGAATACAAATATGAAAAATATATACACACATACTTAAGTGAAATTTGAATATTCACTTATAAAAAGAAATCCCAACAAATTAAAAAAAATAAGGAAGCTTAAAAATATAAAAACATATGACCCTATGAATACTGTTAGGGGCCCCCCAACAACCCCAAAGATTAAGCTTTGTCAAATTTCTAATAAATACTCCTGTGCATATTAGTCTTCTTTAAAATGATATATCTAGTATCAAGAGCAGTGCTTAACAAGAGAGCAGGTACTCAATAAATATTTTTGAATATTCCTTCTGAGTTATTGTCAGTTATGTTTTTATACATTTGACATTTAACAAATTTTTCACAAATCAGATTTTTAAAACATGTTTTATATATTCTTTAATTGTTTTTATAGTTATTATTTTGAATTATTTGCTATGATCATGTTTCAAATACTAAAAATGTACATATCCTTGGGCCCTATTCAAAAAGTCTTTTGCATTTCTTTACAAAGTGGAAAAAACTTTTTTTCATCAAAAATATACATTATGACCTTCCTTATGTGTGTATAGGTATATATCCATGTGTCTATATATGTATGGGTCATATATATTAATACTTTAAGATTAATTTTAAATTGCTAAGATTTAAGTTTTAGATATCCCCACGGATAGAAATCCCTTAGGAGGAAACCATCTACTTTCTGTTTTCTTTATATTTGTATCAATGTATGTTTCTGGGATAATAAAGGTACCAATACTTTATGTAACTTAAAAAGTGCATTAAATGTTTCCTTTATTGTGAATTTGTCCACAAGACATTATTTAAGTGGTTACTTGAATTATAGCATCTAAAAGGTAAATTACTGGCTTAAATCTTTAGAGTTTAGTTTGTTAAAATAGCATTAAGTTTGTGACATTCCTATTATAATACCATTTTAAATTTGCTGAAGATTTTGTATCAATGTGCCAGTATCAAGATTGTCAGGTGTGTGTGTATGTTAAAGTGCAGCCCTCTGATCAGTGTGCACTTTTTCCTCCCATTTTTCTAAATACATCATGAAAAAAGGATGAGGTTTCCGCCTTAATTGCTTGTGCCTTTTATTCACATTCCTCTCTCAGCCAGAATTGTGAAAAGAGTGTTAGTAAAAGGCTGCACAATAGAGCTTTTCATTAGGCCCCAGCAAGGCACACAAAAGAAGGCTTTTGGAAAGAGTGAATGCATGAGTTTAATTTGCAGGTGGAGAGTAGATAAAAGGTGCTGACGCCTCTATTATTCTCTTACTTAGGTGACCCTTACCCTGTTCAGCTGATCCCAACTACCATGGCAGCTGCTGCCGCGGCAACACCAGGCTTAGGCCCACTCCAACTGCAGGTAAGTCAGGAAACAATACAGAGGAGACAAAGGTTAAGTAAATACTGAAAACAGCTATTATCCTGTTAAAGCAAAATAAAACCGACGACTGATATTTATCTCACACTTTTTTGTTTTTGAATTTATTTGTGCTGATCCTCAACCAAAAGTTGAGATGTTGATTCTTTTAATTTTTAGCCCTGTTTCCTGTACTAAAGATAGCTTATTGTATTTTTTTTTAATTGCCTGGTATGATTTAACAAAATGAGCTGTGGTTTTGCTTTGATTACCATGTGTCATAATTTTGTCACAGAATGGTCCTCATTAAGATTCATAGAACAAAAAACCAGCAAAAGGTATTCAGACAGGTACTTATGGATCAAGGCAACTGAACCAAGTTACATTGGAAATTGTTCAAGATGCCCAGTATGGCTGAAGAACTCTGCAGGTCTCTTTATTTCCCTGCTCACGCCAGCTCAGGTGGGCAAGCAAGGGTAAGCAGGCCGAATAAGCAGGTGCCCAGATGAGCACGACTTTTTCCAGACAGCCCAATTAAGACCTTTTTACCTCTGCAGGATACATATTCTTATATATCCAAGAATGTCAGTGATAACTTTACTAGACAACCAGATGATTTTTGGAAATTTTGTCTCTGGGGTTGAAAAGAATATCAATAAAATTATATTAAAGGCATTTTTCACTAACTAAATCTTTTAATCAGCATCCTAGAAAATCTTTTCTAGTTTCTGTTATTATGTACTTTATAGTTATACAGTTGTAATCTCCCATTTCAAGGAGTTTTATATTTTTCTTTGCTTGTGAAGCCAGATATAAAGCAGTTGTGCTTAATACAATCAGCTCATATTCATGAGAGTGCATTGTCACGATAGATGATCTTAGTCAATGAGGAGAACTATAGTAAATTTTATATTGTGGCATCAAGACACAGATACATCTGGTCAGCAAAGGGGATTGTCAGAAGACCTGGTGGGTTTTGGAAACCCAGCTGAACCTTGCAGGAGAAGCTGAGACATAGTGTGTTCCACAGAGGTTAATAACAGTCATTTCTATTTTACCGTTTCTGCGAAATTCTAGTTTTTGAGTTTCTGTTTCTTCAAGCTGGAAATACCTTGGGAATTGTTGGAACCATAGGAACAATAAAAGTAACATGACATTTCTTACACTTTGAAATGGCATCTATGAAATTCTACAATACGGAGAAGTGGTTGTTATAGGTAAAACTAGAAAGAATGGTAGAATTAAAGAAAAGGGAAGAATATCCAGCAAGAGATTTGAATGTGAAAAAATAAGAGATTTAGAGATTGAGAATGCCTGTTTTTAAAGCAAGTTAGACATTATATTTTCCTGTCACCATTGGGTTAGTGGAAAGTGGGAGTGAGGACAAGCTCAAGGCATCCCTTGTGTTTTGTTGCACGATTCTTATAGAAAGTGGCTTCCTCAGCCAACAGTCCACACTTCCCTTCCTGCAGAGATAGCATGAGAGTATTTGACACAAATTCAGTTTTACTTCTGTCCTTATAATAGCAGATTCCCTTATAATATAAAGGTATAAAGTGTTTTTCTTTACCAGAAAACAGGAAAAAAAGACACCAAACATGCTTGATCTATAAACGGGATAAGGACTCTTTATATAAGTGATGTTATATCCATTAAAATATACAAGATTTTTTATTGTATTTGCTGTTTATGCTCTTATAGTTGTCCCTGCTTTCAATATGCACGTTTTAATTAAGATCTTAGTAAATCAACACTGTGGTATAACAGGAAGGTTAATAATCTAAAACTCTGTCATGGTAAGCTAGTAGCTACTAATCACACACACACTTTATGCTCATAATTAAAAGGTAGTATTCAAATGCAAACACATCCCAAACTTATGTCATGGCTGATACTCTGGCTTTTATTGGAAGTGGACTGAGTCTTACCTTTGCTGGGGTGTCTACTTCAATTCACTTTCTGCTCATATTACTGATACCGAATTCACAGATCTCTAACCTTGACGTCAGCTTTCCTCAGAGCTACAAGAGGAAATTCTTTTCTTCTCCACACATCTACCCAGATGGGTCAGAGAAAAGCTAACTACAATGTCTAGTCAGAAGTCTTAACTCTTATTGAACGTTCACGCCAACCTTGGGAAACTATTTGAGAAGTTTCATCTCAGTGGAGTATAATGTATGAGCCAGTTTTAATTTTCTCCAAACTCTGCTTTTAATTATACTCTGTTAAATTTCCATTTCCCATCTCTTTCTATGCCTTTCAAGTATCTTTCGGTTACTAAGATTCTCTTTCAGTTATATAGGAAATGGAGTTGCCGGAGAACTTATATGCATGACCCAGGGACATGAACAAAGGAAGGGGAGTTGCTGCAGGGAGTCAGCGGTGCTGGGTGCAGGAGGACAAAGGGGGAAATTGGGACATCCTTCATAATAGCATGATCCATAAAAATAATTAATTTTAAAAAGATTCAGTTCTAGATTCTTATGCTAGATTCTCTGGTAAGGTTTTCACAAGGATTATATCATTTTATACTTATTATACTACTTGGTGTTACATATTAATATCTCCATTTGACAAAGAAGACAAGACTGGGTCACAGAGTCCAAAATCCATGGTTTTTAAACAATTACATTTGCTTCTCCCAATACAGTGATGTTATTTTATACTTTGGAGGCATTGTCTCTCTTAGGACATTTACTAACTCAGTAATCTGCTAACCAAATTATAACAATAATGCTGATTAATTGGCAGGAATACAGATACTCTTTATGAACTGCATTACTGAAGGAAGTAGCAGGATTTATAATGACAGCTATTTTCTTCCACTTTTGCATTCTTTATTTCATACCTCTTTATAAAGATAGGTCAATTCAAACCTCTTCTTTAAAAAAAATCTAAATGTAAGGAGGGACACTATAAATATATTCTAACTTATGGTTGACTTTTTTAAACCTACCATTTGTGTTTCCCTTTGAAATAATCTTATGCACATAATTGTTCATTCTTGGGTAGTATTATGTTAAGTAAAACCCATAAACAGAATCTTTATTTTAAAAAGAATGAAGATAAGTACAATTATTTTAAAAGTAGAGCAAAGTGACATGTTTTAAATTAAACCACTTTTTATTAGCTAAATATTATTTCTTGTTCATAAATAAAATAATCAAATATTTACCATGTAATAAAAAATACTTTTCATTTAAACATCACCTTATTGTGTACTTTTAAGTACAGTTAAAATAGTCCAAGCTTGACATGTATTTATTTTTTATAGAACAAATGACTTATTTGGATTAGGTATATAAAACATACAGATTAATATTTTGCCAAGGCACCTTTGTATTTATTTCTTTTATAATGAAATATCTTAGTCTCTTCTGCCTAAGTCTTTCCTGAACTTGAGAAGCAATAGCCAACTATTTACTGGCTATTTGTTTCCTATTCATAGGAAATATATAGATGTTTACAGACACTAGAAACTAAGAATAAAATAAAACTCAACTAGTTTTTTCCCTTGCCCACAGCCTGCTCATTCTCTACTCTTTGCAAATATCTTAATTCCAGCTATCACTCAACCTGGAAATATGAGAACTATGCTTAACTCCTCTTCCTCTGAACCTATCCATTCATTCCACCTACTAAATATATTCAGAATCCATTTAGTTGTTTCGTTTGTTTTTTCCTTTGTAACTCTCACTCTTCTGGGTGGGAGCTACCCTAATAGCCACTAAACTGGTCTTTCTGTCTTCATCTTTTCTTCTTCAATGTACTCTCTACTTACAGATTAGTCAGGGCGATCGTTTTGGTTTTAGAAAATCTTTTCACATCCTCCCACCCCCACATAAGGACCCTGAATGACACCGTGGTGTTATCAAATCCTCTCGTTTCTGGATCTCTACATGTGGTGTTTCTGCTTCCTGGAGCTTTACCCACATCTTCACCAAGCTGACCCCTGCTTATCCCTAAGAGTGCAAGTTTAAACATCACTTTTTGAGGGAAGAATTCAGTGTCCCCAATTCTGGATTAATGCAGCTCTTAACCTGTTCCCAGAGCACACAGTATTTCCCCACTCACACAGCTCTTGTAGGATATGTTTGAAATCATACTTTCCCACCTCTACCAGATGGCAAAATCTGTGAAGTCAGTGACTCACTATCATTTGCACTTAACAAAGGGCCTAAAATATTTATGGGCTTAATAAATATATATTAAATGAACACATGAAAAGTGAATCTTAACATTACACTTTCAATAAATTATGTATCTATTATGCTCAAATAGCTATTCTGCTCTGTAATATTGGAATTAAACTGAATATTAATGATTAATTACATATATAAATTTACTTTCATCCTTTAAAAAAGGCAATAGCAGAAATACAAATCTCAAAAGCATTAAGTGGTTCATGGGAGAAACAAATTAATACTTTGAATTCAATTCAATAAAATATGCATTGTAATTTTATCATAAAAACTATTCTTGTTTAGTGAAATAAAAGAGACTTATGAAAACACTATATGCTTAGTACCATATTTGGCACGACAATATTTTTAAAAATTACTTTTATAACAGTTTTAGTCCATACTCGCTTACTCAGTCTGCTCCAACTACACTAGGCTCTTTGCTTTCCTTCGACTTGCTGAAGCATGCTCCTACCTAGAGTTTTGCATTAGCTGCACTTCTTCCTGAAAGACTCTTCTCATTGCCTCTCACCTCACTCAAGAATTTGCTCTAATGTCATCTTTTTGAGGCCTACCTTATCTAACCTATTTATCTCATAAAATAACCCTCCCAGAAATACCATACTTTCCATTTCCCTTATTCTGCTTTCTTTCTGTAGCATTAGTCATTTTAAAACATACTATATAACTTACTTATTATCTTCTTTATTTATTGTCTCCTTGTTCCAAATATTCTCTAAGTTCCACTAGAGCAGGACATGTTATATTTCTTGTTTTTAGACATTAATGTATCTTAAGTGCTCAGAAGAATACCTAGCAAAAAAGATGGTGGTGAATACATTTTATAAAATGAAAGAAACCCTTATGAGCTAATGGTCGTAACCATTTTTAATCAAAACAACAAAGCAATATATATGGTTAATTTCTTGAACAAGTGATATGCATTTAGAGACCAGGGAACTTTCATTTTTTCAGCCCCTATTGGAGGTTTCTTAGTATGTGAGAAATCTCTAGCTCTATCTCCCTGCATTTTGCTTCCTTTACCTTGTCATAACAATAGGCTGCTGCATAAAGACTGTGTTTTAGCATTTGTTTACATAATTTCTTTAAACTCATATTTAATTAAAAAAGACCAAACATTACAACATCGGTTATCCCTGTATTGTTTGTTAATGTATAAGAATACATAACAAACAAGGCATAAACATACATAAGAATATGATCTCTGAAGGTACTTTTGACTCAGTAAGGCTCACGTTGCCAATATAAAACTAAAGTAAGTTATTTCTAAATAATGGAAGGATGTACTATAAAAATTGTAACTAGCCAATTACCAATCTCTTATACTGCATTTACCTTCTTTTTTCTTACTCCCCATCCTTTTCTTTTTTCTTTCCTCTTCCTCTTCCAACTTTCTTCCAAAAGCCAAAGATACTTTTGACATTTGTCCTCCTGATATTGTCTCTTTTTAAAGGAAAGAGATTAATTTATACAGAAATCTAATCTAGCTTTATTTTAATATTAAAAACTCAGTATAATTATTTAAGAAAAATAAAGCTACACTTTGAAACTTTTGGATCTTTGTGACTACATAAAATGAGGTAGGCATATCACCTGGTTCTAATTAATAAAAGCAAACTGTGGCAGCAACCCATCTAACATTTATTTCTCATCTTTATTGTCAGTAATTTGCATTTTACTTGAAAGGCATCATGACTTTTATATTAGTAATAGTTGCAGTATGGTGTACTATTTCTAATTTGTAATTAGGTTTATAAGATTCAGAATTAGAAGAAAATATTTATTCACTTATTTCTCACTTTATAAATACTGAATTTGTATTGGCCAAAAGATAGTTGGCACCTGTTTTACCTATATGAAGCCAAAATGTTGACTCCAACCAATGATTGACAGTAAAAACCAAAGGAAAATAAGATAGAAATTCTTCTTGAATCATTATAGTTTACTCAAAATAAACAAGTAACATTCGTTCAAGAATTTTATTGAATTAATTAACCATCTAATAGTTTTAGTTGTATTATCTTTAAATCTAGAATAGTATTTTTTGAATAAACATTCAACATTACAAGTTTTCATAAATGAAATCACATGGGGCTACAGTTTCAGTAACCAGTAACATCAATAATATGTATTTTGTGGGTTAGAGGAAATGAAAGATGAGGTGTGATCACAGTGGAGAAAGAATCATACAAAATATCAACTGAAATCAATCTTTGTTCATAGCTATCAAAGGTACATGGAAGTCATAGTGGAAAGGGCTTAAGCCTCTATCTGATAGAAAGTAACATCAAGGTAGACGTGGATGAAAAACAGAAGCTCATCTTTTTATCCACCTCCTGCCAGTCGCTGAAGGAGGTCAATAATTATGACAGGACACAGATAAATGCTCCATAATTCCCAGAGAACTATAAGTGGCTGATTATGGTTTTCCATGCCTTACCAAGAGAAATGCCCAGAAAATCAATAAGAAAAAATATAACCACATGGAGAGGTCTACGTAGGAGGATTTTTAGTTTCGTATTGGAGAAATTACTTACAAGGATAAATACTTGTAAAGTATTCATCTTTACCCACCTAGACACTCTACTGTTCAGCTTAACATTTAGGTCATAGTCATTTCCATACAGGGTGAAAAATGATCAGCTGCTCCTCATTTCAGTGGCAACCCTGGAGTGCTGTTTGCTGTTGGACTTCTGTCTGCATGAGTGAGTTTTCTTGCAGGTTAAAAGAATAAATTTCCTCCTTTCCTTTCCCTTCGACCCTGAGCCTGCAGGGCAGACAGACAGAAGCACACATATGATTAATACAGCACAGCTGCAAGTGTGAGTCATTTGCATGTGTATTAATAGAGGCAAAAAACCCAACAACAATTAAATTATATACAGAGACATCCTGCATACTAAAGAACATATGCAAATAGGCCTGAAAAAGTGCAGCCAACATTTTCTCTGACTTTTCTAAGCCCATATGGGCTAGCGTCAGAACCCAGCCGCGCTCAAGAATCTCCTTTAAGGAAGGACCTGGTAGGAGCTACATCCATAGCTATTACCACCCCCAGGGTTCCCAGGAGTGGGTTGACATTTGGACAATGGAGACAGTACAAGCAGTGTCTTTTTCATGCTATTTCTGTATTTGTTTGTTTCCTGCTGCTTTATGGTGCCTCGATACATGCTAATAGAAACATCAGTACACGTGTGCTTTTCCACAGTACAGAGTTTTATTGTAATGACCAATCAAATAAATGGTAAACTCCAAAATTATATTTAAAGTTCTTTTGTGTTGTACACTAAAGTAATATGAGTATTTTTCAGTGCCAAGATTTCTGGTGACAAGACCTTGCCAATTCCTCAATGGCATTCTGTCTTCTCTTAATCAAAACATGGTTAGGTTACCCTAAAATGTTTCTGGGCTAATTATCGTACCTAAAAGTATTGCTAGGCTCAAGGCCAACAGTAGACGCAATACTAGGAACAATACCAATTTATTGAAATGTTAAAGTATGCAGCTTTTTTTATTTTATCAAGAAAAACAGAACTACATAATTTTCTAAAATGGCTATAGGTACAAAGAGAGAGCAACTAATATTCTTCAGGCTCACAGATTATATTTATATTAAAATTTTTTCTTTAATGTAATTGTCCATTTAGTTTATATTACTAGTATCCTTTAATTTATTCAAGGAATGTTTTATGAAGATGAATTCAACCTTAGTAGTAAAATTTTACATAAGTAAAAATACCACCTTAATAAGAGTGACAAGAATCTTGAGCCTCGAGCGCCCAGATGAAGACAGGTGCCCCTTAAGAGAAACAAATGCTGGGTTTGTTGGTACTAGAAAACTGTTGAATAGTATCCATTGTTTTTAAGGCTAAATCTAAAAGCTTGCAACTGGGACATGTAAATTGCATTACATGCAACTGGTGAACACAGGACAGACGTCTTCGTAGTCAACTGATTATATACAGAAAAATGTAGTCTCTCAGCAGGGGATAATTAGAGGGAAGGTAACATAAAGACTAAAGTAAAAATTTCTGTTCTATTAAGGCATTATCTTTAGATTAATATTTTGAAGGTAACATAAAGACTAAAGTAAAAGATCCTATTCTACTAAGACATTATCTTTAGATTAATATTTTAAGCATCACTATTACTTAGTGAGAGTTAATATAATACCTGCAGCCTTAGGTCATAGTTCTGCTATTTACTGGCTCTGACTTTAGGCAAGTTACCTAACATCTCTATGCCTTAGTTTTGCTTCTCTGTAAAATGTAGGCATAACTGATATTTTGAGAATTAAATGAGATAGTATACAGAAAGTAGAGCAATGAAAGAGAAAATTACCATTTATCAAATACTATGTGCTAGGTAATAATGAATGCTTGGTATTATTAGTTGGTTAATAACTGTTACTAACTCGTAGTAAAGCTGTTTTTTATTACTTAAAGGAAGTCTTTCAGATTACAATTTAGTAGACTTTTTTTCTGTGCATTTACTTTTCAGGGCAACATCTAAAGCATGTTAGTAAATTAGAGACGTATCTTATTTATGAGGAAATAATTTTATTCCCCTCTGTGGCATAATTTTAAGGTCCATCACAGGAATCTATGGGAGATAATGAGTTTATTAAAAAACAAACAAACAACTCTGTAGTTATTTAGGATATAGTGTTCTATATTTTGCTGTTGTCCACTCTTTATGTCAATATTTATATCTATAATATTAAAATAGTGACTCCTGTTGAGTCTGATTTTTCCACAGGTATAATGTAAATAAATTGTTTCTATTAGCTGCCTGCAACTCTTCTAAAGAAATACTTTATAAAATTTAAAATAAGTTACTTACATAGATGTTTTTCATGTAATAGATACTTTTTAAAGTAAATAACATAAGATTTTTCAGGTATAACCCTTCAAATCTTACTCTTTTTTTTAAAAGATACATTAGTAGAATGTATACTAAGGCACATAGATCTTATTCTATTCAGTTGTGTACAGCTAAGCTATTTCTCATATAAATCTGAAAAAAATGTATAAACTTGCAATACTTCCTTTAAGGAAGTCGTTCCTATGGTTTCAAAGTTAAATGTGGAAGCAGATTATTTCTGTAAATCCCCTAGTAACCTGGAGTTTTATTTACTCAGCCAATATTCTTTGTTAGCTAGTAAGCTAAGCATCATAAGGAATGCAGATGAGTCAGTTAGGAGTACTTGGTGTCATAGAGGGCCTTGACATTAAAGAGAATGTATTGAGTGTGAAAAGGGGATAGAATTTGAAGAAAGTCATACAACTTCCTGTCCTAACAAGAATATATGAAATGGAAAGGACCTCAGAAACTGTTTTTTTTTTTTTTTTTTTTTTTTTTATTTTCCCCCCCTTCCCCCCCCCCCTCCTCCTCCCCCCCTTTGCTTGTTCTTGTTCTTCCCTCCTTTCCCCCCCCCCCTGTTGAAAGTAGTTGTTTCAAACTATTTAAGTTCAGGGCCGTTAAGCACCCCAAACAGTACCATTCACTTTATTTGTTTTACAGATTGACTTCTACTGGCTAAGATTGAATGAAAGATTTTGCTGCTGCCAAAACAAAATTTAAAAACCATTCTTTTATTCTTAATTTTATCGATGAGGCAATTTGGACTCTGAGTAGTGACCTAAATCAGACATTAAGAAAACTGTGCCTGGAATCCTAGGAACTGAAAACTAAATCTAGCGTTTTCCCAATTTAACATGATATCTTTAAAAATAAATGCATATATTTATATATTATTTTTAAGTTATTTTGGGTAAAATGAAGGGAGAAAAACTGCTATTTTTGCATTTAGACTATTAAATTAAGGATGAATAAAATAATGGGTAGGATTTGCATATTAGTAACAATGGCAACCTTCTGAATTGCTTTCATTTTGCTGAGTTCAGTGATTGTGCTCTGTGAATTAATTCTTTTGTGAAAAGCTATTGAAAGATCAAGGAATTCAGAAAACAAAACAACAGAGAAGCGTGCTGTTTCATATCTATTTGTTCATAGAAGGTTCAAAGTGAGATTGTTTACATCACAAGTCTTCCTGATATTTCATTTGCTTCTTAGAAGAAAGATAGTATTCAAAGATCATTATATAATCATGCAGATAAGATTTCGCAGTCATGAATGAACTGTTCTAAGAGAAAGACCAAGGAGAAAAACCACATTACAATTTTGAGTTGTATTTGGTTGGCAAGTGTCTTCATGAGGGTTGAAAATAGAGCCCTGTTCGATTCCTTCAGATAAAAAGCTTAAGCCAGCCCAGCATATTTCAAATTTACTGTTTCCTGTGGAAGTTTCTTAGTATTGGTTTGCCAAACTGAGGGCATAAAAATAAAGGGGAAGAGGGAAACAAACTTTTAATTATTCCATTTTCTTAATCCTGACCTTTCACTTAAGGCCATGCTCTTTTTTCTTACCCCACTTCTTCTTGGAAAAAGAAAGTAGAGGGGAAGGAATGGAGGAACAGAGTCAAAGTGTGCTCACAAGGAGTTTGTACAACGAGCATAATTAATGCCTCCAACATGCACCAATGTCCTTTTACTCTTTCACCATTACTATAGGACTTCTTTAACATAGAATGATATCGATAGTTAAAATCACAATTACTTGCATTTGGGATAAGGTAGAATTACTCAAAGTATGGACTCTCTATCTACTATAGTTGCTTTAAGATGTTTCCACCTGAAATTTGACTATACAATGCTCTACAACGACTACTACAAATGTGTACCCTAAATATTTTTCATATGACTAGTTTTCCTCTAAATTTAGTTTGGTTTTTTTTTTGCTTCAAAGAAAATTTAAATTATTAGAAATAATATAGCTAAAATGTATGGTGAGCATATAGAAATTAAGCCAAGACATGTAACTAAGCAATGAAAAAATGCAAAGACCCTTAAATGGTCTTCATGTTTATTCTCATCTTGATTTGGTTCATTTTGCATCTGCTTTACCTCCAGAGCAATTTTAAGTTTGGTTGTTTTAATGTCACATTAGACAAACGCTAGCATTAAATATGTTATGAAAGCATAAAATACCCAATTTTCATAGGTTATATCTTTGCCTTGTAAACACTTAGTAGTATACTGGTGTATGGGTACAGTAACCATTTAGAAGACTTAGATGACAAGCTTTCTTTCCCCCTTTCTTGAAAGAATATTCCCCAAGTTTTAAACATTTTAAAATGTTAAAGTAAATCTTACAACTAAGTACTATTTAAGTGGTATACATAGTATAATGTATTATGAGCTTGAGCTTTATGATAAGAGACCTTATTTGTGTGTGTTTTTGGTCAAGATATTGAATACCTCTTGGTCTCAGTTTCTTCACCTGTAAAATGTGATAATATTCCTACATGATAAAGCTATTTGAGAATTAAATGAGATAGTACACACAAAATGCTTAATTTAGCAGAAGTGTTCAGACGTGATTAGCTGCTATTACCCTCATCATTTTCTCCCGATTCAAGGATTTCCCACGGTCAGAAATTAGCCTAACAAATTCTCCCATATTTCAATTTAGCAACTAATTTTCTAGGTAGTGCAAAGATGTAGTATTTTTGTAGTACAAAGTTGTATGGCAAATGGAGAAAGAAATCCATCTAATACAAGTTTGGATTGTATACCTTCTTTGGGAATCATGCTCCCACACTTAATGCAAGCAGAAAGTCTTTATGAAAATAAAATATCCTTTAATTATAAAAATCTTTGTTCTACATGTCAGATTACAAAAAAAAATCAATTTTTCAAGTATCCCTAAAAATAAGTGATTTCTCTTTCCATTTTTTTTCATTCCATAAGAGTTACTAGAGCATCTTTGCTTTCATGACACTGAGGAATATTCATGAAAGGAGCAAACTTTTCCCTTTGCAAGAAAAGCCATGTGTTATTGGAAAGTTGTAGTGTGTTATAGTAAGGAGAGTCCCAGTAAGATGGACAGTTTAGAGCCTGTTGCAAAAAAAAGTCTACCTTTCTGTTCTAATTTCTTGAAAATCCTCTCTCTTTCAATTTTATATCTTCCTTTTTTTCTTTTTCTTCATTTAGCTTTTGATTTCTGTTTTTTTATTTTGTTTTATTTTTTTAGCTACCCTCTTCTGTTAACCTTTCTCTACCTCTCTTTTTCCCTCATCTCTTTTCTTTAATTCTTTTTTCCTCTCTCTTGTTTTCAAGTTCTGAGCCTCTAGCTAATTTTTTTTTATTTTCCCACAATTGTGAAAATAGAGGAAACATCTCATTTGAAAGTACTTGCTATTAGCTAATCATTTATAACAATAACCAGATACAAGCAGATGAGTCGGAGTTAAAATTGGGAGTACCAAATGGCAAAGAGTGGAAAATATATCTGGCTCCCCTTCTGCACTTATTTTTGGTCTAAACAGCATTGATAACACCCATAATTTATCTTCTCTACTAATAAAGTCAAATATTGGCATGAAAACTTCAATGATAGAGGCATTCATTTAGAACATAACACCATTCCATCCCATTTTTATCCACCGTCCAGTTAGAATTGGGATATTTTCAAACTGTACTTGAGAGAAGTGTGAGTTCTCCTAGAATGGAAAAATGTACAGGTGGAAGTACAGCTCATTATTTTTATACTAAGAAAGTACTGCACAATTGGTTTCTTAGCATCAACTGAAATGGAAAGAATTGCTTTCACCTTGTTTATTGAATAGCCTACTATCAGTGCTTTATACTCCTGTTATCTCAAATGATGGGTGGTGATCCCCAGCTACCTGCTCTCCACCACAATCAAACCATTTGCTATTCGTTCTTTAAATCCATATGGACATATTAGGGATATAGAAATATCAAGTCTAAATTTTGTGGTGTTCTAAAAAATATTCATAATCTGCAAGGTTATTAAATTACCACTTTTCCTGATATTTTTCTTGGCAAGGAAGGCCAAAATGTTTAAGTCGGAGTTGTTGAAGTAAGATTCTTTTTCTGGTATGTTGACTGAAAGAGGGATAAGTAAATGAATGTGTAAAAGAGTAAGTACTGTCTCGCATTATCATGCACGGGTGTCCAAACTTTTGGCATCTCTGGCCACAGTGGAAGAAGAGTTGTCTTGGGCCAGAAATTAAATGAACAGACAGTAATGAAAACTGATGAGCAAAACAAGGTTTTAAGTAAATTTATGATTTTGTGTTGGGCCACATTGATAGCCATCTTTAGCTGCATGTGGCCTGTGGGCTGCGGGTTGGACACCCCTGATCCAGAACATTTGAGCCTCAGTAAACCACTGGATTTGCTGCCTGGGGAAGGCTCCTAAACTTTGCTAGGCTACATTTTCATAACCTATAAATAGGAATATTAATGCCCGCCCCATACGATTGTTATGCAGATTAAATACTGTGTAAAATACTATTAAAAAATATTTTATTTACGTATTTTTTTAGAAAGGGAAAGGGAGGGAAAAAGAGAGGGAGAGAAACATCAATGTGTGGTTGCCACTCGTGCACCCTCCACTGGGGACCTGGCCTACAACCCAGACAACCCAGAAAAAAAGTGGTAATTTAATAACCTTGCAGATTATGAATATTTTTTAGAACACCACAAAATTTAGACTTGATATTTCTATATCCCTAATATGTCCATATGGATTTAAAGAACGAATAGCAAATGGTTTGATTGTGGGGCCTACAACCCAGCCCTAGACTGGGAATTGAACTGGTGACCCCTTGACTCGCAGGCCGGCACTCAATCCCCTGAGCCACACCAGCCAGGGCTGTGTAAAATACTTTTAAAAAAGTGACATAACAGCATGAAATTAAAGCTTGCTAATTAAAAAGGTAGTTAATAGTTGTAATTATTTAATACTTATAAGTTTTATAATATTTAAAATGCTAATTATTTGTATTTTTGCTGTTCATATGTTAGTACTCTTAAAAATCTAAAATATTTTTTAAATTATAAACTTCATAGGAACTAGCTTAGTATCTCTCAAGAAATACTTGTTAACTAATTTAATGAGGGGTGAATGAATGAATACATGTGCAAACACTCATACAACTTAAAGTCGCATTTGACCTCTATGGGTTAAAAGTTTCACTAAGTGGCTTTTCTTATTACTCTCAGTAAATCCAAAGTATTGTGTTGCCTCAAACTCTATTGGATTGATATTTCAAGATCTGTTGAGTCTCTGGTAAAATTTTGAGTTAAAGGGAAAGAGCAAAAGTTGGTTTTTGGCTTTTTTGTTTTGCTTTGATGGTTAAAATAAAGTATCGGTAATTTTATCTGAATTTTTGGACTATTTTATGATTATTTCTTTGGCATTAGTAACACCATATCTCTTGCCTTCTAAATATAAAATAATAATAATAATGTTTACTAATTAATTTGATGAGGCCATGATGTGGCATTTACAGAAGATTTTGTGAACATTTCATTAAAGTTTGTGGAAGTATGATAGACTAGAAAAGAATAGGATCAATGGTAACTTATTCTGGCATGATTTGCTTTAATGGGTAAGTTGTCCCAATTATATGAGAGGAAATGCTACCGAAAAATATGTGTACTCTCTACTAATATATTTTCACTTTAAATCAGATTAACTTTATCTTCATTTTTTTAATTATCCTTTTTAATTTTCAAACTGACAAGGGATCAGAAGTTGGTGTTTACATACTGATTTCAACCTAATGTTGAAGTGTAGGGTCAGAAGAGGAATAAGAGATGGTCCAAATAAAAAAAAAAGAGAGAGAAATGTTAAGATTTTTTTTAAAACTAATTTGTCACTTCACTCATTGAGTATGAACTGAATAGACTTCTAACCCTTAAAATACTTTTCTCTTTTTATTGCCTGGAATCTTAAGAGCTTTATCATTGCAGTCATAAAATGAAAATATACACCAAACCCTCAAAGGGCAAGTATGAAATTAAATTATATTTGGGCAGCTGTAACCTTTTAAAACGATCAGATTCCAGTTAATGTATTTCTTCCTGTTCCAAGTGCTGCCATGGTGTTTGATGGTGGGAAGCAGTCCAAAGGGCATTGGGAGATAATAAATTCACTGTAAATTTCACCCCAAGGCATGTCTCGATACACCAAGGCCTCCATTTAGCAAGGCTGACCTAAAACTCTTGTCACATCCAAAGGTCATTTAGGTTGGGGTTGGTGTGTCCCATCTATCTTTCCTTGATGTAAAGAGTGACAGTTGAAACAGGATTGAGCTCATAAACAGTCATGTGAATATGAAAAAGAAGCTAGCTTTGGAGTAGCAAGGGAAGTGAAGAGAGAACTACCTTTTACAGTAGGACTGGAAAATGCTTGCTTTTGCAAAGTCAGTGGAGGGTCGACATGATCTCATAGTGTCTGTTTGAAAGCCATCTTTAATTTGAAATGGGCATTACTTGATTTGGTTGATTTAGAATCAGGTACTCTTGCCTCTCGCTTTTATTTATATGTGTTTACAAAGCCTGGGGTCACTTTTAGTAATTGTTTTTAAGACTAACATTTGCAACCTCTTTTTTTTTTCTTCTTAAAATAGCAGTACTTCTTTCTCCCTTTAAAACTGTTCTCTTGAATTAATGTACAAAATGATCCAACACATGGAAGCATATTAGGAGAAAAATTGTTTTAAAAAATAAAACTTACTGTGGTACTGAAAAACAGACGGGTTATTCCTTTTTAAAAAATAGTTTATTTTTTATTGTAGTTTTTCCATTACGATTTATCCTCCCTACACCCTCCTCCAGCCCCCCCCCGCCCCCCACAGTCACCACACTGTTGTCTGCGTCCATGAGTCCCTTTGCTTTTCTGCTCCGTCCCACTACCCCCAACCACGCCCCCACCCCTGCCAGGAGCTGTCAGCCTGCTTTCTGATGCTTTTCCTTTTCTCTCTTAATCATATACTTTTTTACTGTGGTAAAATATGCATAACAATGAATTTATAATTTTAAACATTTAACAGTCTTAAACATTATTAAATGTACAATTCAGTAACATTAAAATCCCTTCACAGTGTTTCCAGCACTTTGTATTCATTCCAAATGAAAGTTCTGTACCCATAAATAATATCTACGTTCCCCATCCCCCCTTCCCTCAGAATTTCTGTTATACTTTCTGTCTCTCTGGATTTGTCTATTCTAGGTACTTCATGTAAGTGGAATCATACAATATTGGTCCTTTTGTGTCTGACTTATTTTACTTAGCATGATGTTTCCAAGATTTATCCATGTTGAAGCATGTATCTCTCAATCATGCATTTTTAAGAATGACTTTAGTTCTTTCAAAAACAATATTAATTTACAGATATTAAAAAACATGGTTCTATAAATTCCTCTACAGTAATTATAAGTAATGCATAGTATCATATGGAGAACTCTTAGACAGCTACTGGTTAGATATAATGAAAGATTAAAGTCTTACAAGTCTCTTGGGAATAAAACATTAAAAATCCTTTTATTAAAGAAGAGATATCTGTTCACTGATATATACTAAGTGTCTAAAACAGTGTTTGGCATATAATAAGTGCTCATAAAGAAATATTAAATGAATCTCTCGATTTAAAGCAGGAAAGCAGAAGTTACAGTTGTTGATTATGTCTCTGGATGATTTGGATGATATCCGAGAAAGGTGTCCTGTGCAATTCAAAAAGAAACCTGCTGTAATCCAAGGAGCAAATGAAAGTCAAAACATTCTCAATGCGAAGTACTCCTAGAGTGTGCTTTTTGTTATTTTAGTTTTTATAGAGTAATGCGTAATTTGGGTAGTGCAAATGGCTCCTTTTTAATATCTCTGTCTTATTCTATTTAAATGCTCCAGAAAAACCAAGTTCAGTGACTGGATTATAGCCAAATATGGATTTTTTTTCAGATATGATTAAGTTCTTAGTGTAAATTATACAGGAAAGAGCAAATATTTAAATAAGAATGAGAATCAGAATGTTGAAAATTATATATCCAGATTTATTCTACAATTGATTTTGAATCAATTTTAAATCACGTAAGAAAAAGTGATTAGGTAGATGTCATTCCAGTTAAAAGCAGGTTGTAGGTGAACCAAACCCTTTCAATCAATTCTCCTCATTATGTCTAGACTAATCTTGTGGAAATGCAGATCTAATTATGTCGGTCCTCTTCTTAAGCTGTTATAGCTTCCCATCTACCTTTCCAAACATCTCTCCCACCCCGTTGAACCTTGCTGGCTGCCTTCCAATACCCTGTACTTGTCATGTTCTCTGCCACCGCAAGGATGTTCTGCCAGTACTTTCTCCTGCTCCATGTGTGTGGTTACTTTTACTTGAACTAATTGTATTTATGGGAAGCCTTTCCTGACCTGCCTGAGCACATTATAGCTCTGTCTTACGTGTTCTTACAACACAGTGAATTGAGAAGAAAACCAAAATGAAACTTTCTTTTCTTTAACTTACAATAGCCAAGGGGAAGAAGGAGGATGAACATCGTAGGAAAAGTGTCCTCTGGAATATTTGTCACTTCCTGCCCTACACCTGAAGTAATATAGTTTTTACCAGAAGTACTGCTAGAGTTGCGCCCCCCGCCCCAGGGCTTGTCCAACTCTTTGACCTAAAGCCCCAGACCCTACTACTGTATTAAAATGACCAGACAAAGAGTTTCATAAGGCATAGGAGCTAAAAGTTATAGGCTCTCTAAAAAGACTTGGATTCTAATCTCAGCTTTGCCTCTTTCCTATATTACTTTGGACAAATGATTTTTACTTTCTCTGTTCTTCAGTGTCCTCCTCTGCAAAGTAAGAATAATGTCTATGTTCGAAGGTTGTTGAGAAGATTCAGAGGTATGGCATGGCCCTGGCACACAATTAGCATCCATCTTTCAATTTTAGCTATTATGGATATTTTTGCTCATATTATTCTGTGTCCATGTTTCTCTTGAAATTTAGAATAATTTACCTTAATTTACATACTCAAATAATGAATACTAATATTAGTATGCAATATTTTCTTAATATGAAAGTTATAAATGGAAAAATGTGAAAAATATAAGGGAGGAAATCCATAGGAAGAAGTCATTTTAATTTTAACCCATTATATGTGTTGTCTATTAGTACTATCAGTAAAACAAACAAAATAAAAAAACCCAGGGAAAAAAATTCTTGAGTGGATATGTGCTTTCTTCAGGGAGGGCAGAATTCTGTCACCAAAGATTCAAGAAACCCTTTCCTCTTGAAGCCCTAACCCCTGGCCTTGGAAGTTATCATTGACTCAGAGCTTAGGGACCACCCCGACTTTTACTGACCAGCAGGTCGGGGAATCCCATTTCACATAGTAACATGGCTCCCCATGTGGCATGTTTATATGGCACATACTAGAAAGGAGAACTATCAGGGATACTCAGACTTATGAAATGACTAGTTGGTCAACTTTGGCAAGTTATTGAATCACTGCGAGCTTCATTTTCCCCCCACACAGGGTTGTTGGGGTGACCCCTAGTGGGGCTCGCAGACTTCGAGGCCGGCCCTGCACCGTCACTGAGACGATCGCAACTTTATATTTTCTCTCCCTTACACATCCTTACATTTTCAAGAATTCAGAATTATGTATTCTAGAAGTGAGTCTGATTTTTATAATATGCAAAATAATATGTAGTCCAACCTAATATGAACAATTTCTTTTTATACTGAGATAAATGCTATCACTAATATTTTGAAGACTATTACACCCTCCCCCCGACCCTCTGATATAAAATGAACAATAATTTCACAGTTATGAACTTAGGCAAAGGTGTTTGCTTTAAAAATCTTCTTCATTGTACTCAGCTTTCCTGTATTAAATGATAACTATTCAGTAACAACAGAACTCCTCCTACCTTACTCTGTAAATAAGCATTTCTCTTCTTATCATGACTTTGAAAGGAATTTCAGCAGTGTTTTCCCCCATAAATTAAACTAATTAGAGATATGAGGATAGTAACTGACATACAAAGATTTGAAGAGCTGTGCAGCTAGTGTCCTTCTTACCTTGCCAAATGGAGATGTATTTACTGGTTGGTGACCTCAGGAATAGATGCAGCGTTCACCCTCCCACAGTCAGGAACAGCGAGTCTGGAGCGGCATAAAAAGGGTCAATCGAATAGGTCATACATCATATGGGGAGGCAGATGTTAG
Source organism: Pteronotus mesoamericanus (assembly GCF_021234165.1). NCBI lineage: Eukaryota > Metazoa > Chordata > Mammalia > Chiroptera > Mormoopidae > Pteronotus > Pteronotus mesoamericanus. The sequence continues at coordinate 20,782,034 of NW_026555310.1, forward strand.
AACATATTGTAATGGATTACTGTGCAGTACATGGAGATGGCTTGTGGAATAGAAAAACAGGGAGGGAGAGAACGAGAGATAAACTATCAGTTGGTGTTTTCTTGCATGACTCTCGCACATAGATCTGGTTCTTTATGGAACTGCTTCAATTATAAAAGTCAAAATGGTTTTTTCTAGCTATTCAAGATTTATTGGTATGTAATACAATGAAGAAAGCCTTTTAATCCAGTACATTTGAAGTGTTCCTTATTTATATACTTTGGTATTTGTAATGTAACAGAAGCACCATGAGAGCACCGTACCTGTGAAATAGGGCTTAAGATTTAAGGTTAAATATATTTTTTAATTTTTAGCAGGACGCCATTTTCACACCCTCTCAACACTCCACTCCTAATTGGTAGCTCCGTATTTCATCCAAGTATCACAGTGAGTGAGGCTGAATCCGGAGTAAAATAATAAAGATGGTCTGTGTATTATTAATATTTGATAATAACAGTGGTACGTAGATAATGTGATAGCTTTTGTGCATGTATTCACTATAGCCTTTTAAAAAAAATTACAGTTTGCATTCAACATAATTTTGTATTAGTTTCAGGTGTACAGCCTAGTGGTTAGACAATCATACACTTTACAGAGAGGTTCCCTGATATTTCCAGTACCCACCTGGCACCCTACAGCTTCTTAATGGTAAAGCTGCACCACTGCCAGACAAGCTTTATTTTATTCCAGCTTTTCCAAGACATATTACCCAGGGGTGATATTATATATGTATCATAGGACATATGGGTCATAGCAGTATTAGTTTCTGCCTCAGAACTCCTGCCAGCCAGCCCTTTATTTCCTCAGACACGTTTTCCAAGTGGCTCACCTGTCTTCTCTGAAGGCAGAACCTACCTCTTCTGAAGTTGATAACTTGTACTTTTCCCCTGTGACTTGTCTTCCCGCTGCCTTGAACTCATCTGTGGATGTCAGTTGATCATCAGCCTTTTGGAAGCTTTGTCCACTCAGGCCATTTCCTTGCATAACCTGCCTTTGAAACTCCTTTAGCCCAATAGCTCCAACCTGTTCATTGTTAAAAAATTATGCACCATTGATATGGCTATTACTTTTCCTCCATTTGGACAAATGTGTAAGTAACTCTGAGTTTATTTACTTTTTCAGTTAGTTATATTTCTTGTTTTCAAGTTTCCTCAGGAATTGCCTCCAAATACAAAAGACCCTGAATCTCCCATGTTGTGTATACTTACTTGAACTTGCCCCTCCAAGTGACTGGATAGTTCCTGGTTTACCCAGACTGCCACTCCTTTCACTCCCTTGGGATAAACTCCCCAGTAGGAACTTTAAACTGGAGAAGTGAAAACTCTTCCCAAATTCCCCAGGTACCGTTCTCCAGTCACCTTGTCCCATGGTTTAAGTTCCAGCCACTGAAGCAGCAAGAGAAATGCTTCACTCCTCCAGCCCCCACCTCACTTCTAGGGGTGAATCACTAAGGAGGCTAAGAGAGAATTCTAACCATCTTTTCCGTCTCCCAAGCCCCTTTCTCACGTACACAGCATGGACCAAGCTTCCCAGTCTTTAAAGCTAGCTGTTAGCTCTGTCTAGTCTTCATTTTTTCCAGCAGCCACCTTAGCAAGTTAATAAAAGTCATTAACTTTTAGAGCTCGCTTTGGCATGCTAGTAAATTCCTTGATTGGTACAAACGCTAGCATTCCATGGATGGACACTGAGGGTTCTTTCACTTGTTGGCTATCGCGACTAATGCTGCTCTGAATGTGGGTGTACAGATATCTGTTCCAGTCCCTGCTTTCAATTATTTTGGGTATATACCCAGCAGTGGGATTGCTGGCTCATATGGTAGTTCTGCTCAATTTTTTTGATGAATTGCTAGACTGTTTTCCATAGCAGCTGCAATGTTTTACATCCCCACCAGCAATACACAAGGGTTCCAATTTCTCCACAACTTTTATTATTGTCTGGGTTTCTTTAAATTTTTGTTTGTTTGTTTTTTAATAATAGCCACCATATTGTGAAATGGTTTCTTATGGTTTTGCATCCAGGTATTTTGAAGGAATGTTTGTCAAGATGGGAGAATGAAACATACTTTATTAAACACTACATTAGCTTGATTTGTAAAATGTAATTCTTTATAAATTTGGTATGTGTGTTTCTATGTCCACCTTTGCCCCTGGTATCCAGTAAATTTAAGACCTAGCCTTTTTTATTAAACAATATACTTGAATAACATCAAAAGGAGTAGTTTTAGGGAGTTGCTTTGATAATTTTCTATGGAGAAATATTGTGAAACCTAATGGGCAAAGCAAATTTATTCACATTGAAGCATACTGATATGTTTTGAAATATTTTCTTCAGTACATTAGTTTCTCTTTAAACTCTACATTTAAGTTACATTAAGTAGTTGAAATTAAGCTATAAGGATAACACTTACAGAGCCTTGAAATTGTTTTCTGAAGTTTTTCCTCACAAATGGTTTTTTTTTTGTGTGCCTTCCCTTAAAAAAACAAATGCTTTTACACATCACATCTAACCTATATCATAAACTCAGAAGTACATGGGTACCTATTTTAAAAATCATAATAAAGGTCAATGCATACATTCTAAAATTCTTAATCCAAGTGGTTAACACAGTGAATATATACTACTTTTACTGCCAGATTTAGTCCTTGCAATTAAAAACAAGATCATCTCCTGGCTGGTGTGGCTCAGTTGACTGAGCACCATCCTGTAAACCAAAGTGTCGTCAGTTCAGTTCTCAGTCAGGGCACTTTCCTGGGTTGTGTTCCAGGTCCCCATGAGGGGGCACATGAGAAGCAACCACACATTGATGTTTCTGTCCCTTGCTTTCTCCCTCCCTTCCCCTCTCTCTGGAAATGAATAAATGAAATATTTAAAAAAATCACCGGCCATTTCTATGACTATGTTTGAACTTCAAGGTGAGACTAATCAGGAAGATTTTAGCTCTGTTTTGCTCTGATGTTTTTTGTTTATTTGTTTGTTTGTTTTTTAAATTTAGGTCTGTATGTATTTGCTTATTTGAGAGTTTGGAAATCACTACTAATTTCTGAGTAAGGGCTTTCTTGATCACCAAGGGTGATAAAGGACTTGAACCTCCAGTCCCATACCTATTTAAATTATTAGGGTACATTAAAACAACCTCATTGTTTTCATGGATTAAAAATTAAAAATTTGTAAAATTTTCCTTGACTGGTGTGGCTCAGTTGGTAGGAGAGTTGTCCCACACACAAAATCCCCAGTCAAGGCATGTTCAAGGAGATAGTCAATCAATATTTCTCTCTCATATTGATTCTCTCACATCTCTCTCTCTCGCTCTCTTTCTCTTTCTCTCTCTCCATTTCTCTCTCTAAAAACCAATGAAAACAATGCCCTCAGATGAAGATGAAACAATGTAAAATTTATTTATAGTTACAGTATACCTCTTTTCTCTCTCTGTTAGGTATTGGTATTGGATATAAGATATCATTTGGAGAAAATGACTCTACTTATAAAAATAATTTCAATTAATTCAGCAAAAACAATATTAAATGGTTTTTCAATCTCTTAGCACTGTCCATTCTGATAATGGCAGTGTACAATTTCACAAAGTCTCCTAAAGAATCAGTATGTTTTACCATATAGCACTGAGGAAACACAACGTTTTCACTCATACTTTTAATGCCTTTTTTTGTTTTCTTTAAGTGCTTTTTGTACCCAGCTCTCCTATCTCGTGTGAAGCTGGTGATATGAGGAGGAGACACAGCATAGGCAGTGTGAGAAAAAGGGAGGGTAAGGACAAAGAGAGAATGGTGGACGTGACTCATTTTGCGCTGTTTTCTCATTAAAATATGAATGTCCCTGTCCCTCAGTCACTTCCTGCAGCAGGGGAAGATAAAATAGCTGGATCAAAACATATGCTGTCATATGCTACTGACTGCTGAGTAACTGTCAGAATGGAGTGTCAGCCCTGTCTCCGGGGCCTTTATTCAATTTTTTTTTCACACAAAAGGGACACCTGATAATAGATTCCAATTCAAATAGAAAATTAAGCTTTGACCTATGTGATAAAAAAGGATCTCCAAAACTAGTGTACATCTACTAAAAAGCTTTACACTCTAATACATATTTAAGATTCAGTAGTATATATCCATTTATCAGAAATAAGGCATTTCTCATTTGTCTTTTCCAAAATATTTAAAATATCTATATGCTTAAAGTCTTGGTTTTATTGTCTTTTCAAAAGATATTAACTTTTTCTAACAATCCTTACCCATTTTTTCCTGTTCATGATTCCAAATTGACTTACTAGATTATGGCTACAATGAGTTGATTAAACTATCTTTTCTTTTTATGCTGATATGATTTTGAAATTAATTTTCTTTGTCCTCTTTAAGTAAATGAAATGAATGAATGAATGAATGATGTGTTTTATCAACATCACCTGTAAGCCTTTTTTTCTAATTCTTCATATAATAAAACAATGTCAATTTCTTTTCAGATTTTAAAATTGATATAGTCACTGCTATTATTGAATATTAAATATGTTCTGGAAATGTAGTTTTGTTAAAAATAAATGATATTATTTTATGCAGTTCATTTCTGCCTTTATTCATTTCTTCTCTTTCTTGCTTCTAAGATTTTCTGAGAAAACATGAAATAATAGACATAATCCCTGCCTTCAAGGAGTTTACTAGTCATAAATTGTTTGAGGGAACAAATAGTGATAGATACGCTCATCACTTCTAATGCTTTGAATCCAAATACTCCAGATGGCAATTAGGCAGTAGGCTAATAGCCAATGGGAGAAGTTGTATTTTTAGCAATTTGGGGAAAATAACTTAGGGAGAAGTGGCAGAAATTTACTATCTTAAGAAATCAAAGAAACAGTCTACCTCAGAATTTAAATAGGCTGATGTGTGGAATTTCTCCACTCCAAGCACTGAAAAGTACCAAACACTAGCTTTGAATATCTGAGTAGAATGGTTGCCTTTATAAGAAAATACAATTGTATTTAACTGATTAAAAGCCATGTTATCCAAATACAATTGTACTATTTTCCCCAAATTAGCAATTAAATAATTTATACAAATTAATCAGTAATGTTACCTGTACTAATTAATTAGACAAGTTAAAATATCTGTCCTTTATTATCTCATCAGACTGTTTTGGACACTACAATGGGTCGTTACAGCTCAGCTCCAAGGATGCCTATTAAGGAGCTGTCAGCCGTCAGCGTAGTAGTGCTTTGGTGCACATGCGTACACCACGGAGAAAACACTGATGAGGTTTGGCTAAGTTAAATGCAATTCAAACTCATATTATAGAGTATCACAGTGCATCATACTCTTAATACTTAGAAGCACTTCATGAGCTGTACTTTAAGGGAAGCCCATGACTGCATGGTTCTAGCATTTTTACTACTGCAATGTAAAACTACACAAAAATTTCTCTATGTGCCTTCTTCCTTTTTCAAAAAAAGGGGAAAAAATTATGTTTTGGCTATCTTACAAAGATACTCCAGTGACTATATACATTGAATGCAAATGTATGATAGGTGAATACTTACGCATTAAATCTATGAAATGAAGACTTTATATAAGTAACATGATTCACCCTGTTCTGTTTCTTTTCTTTTCCACAGTTAACGTAACTTGGCATTATTTTTCCCTCTTCACTGTCACAACCATAACTTTTCAACTCAAGTGTTCACTAAAATTACCACTAGTAAATTTTGATAACCTCTTAACTGATAACCTTGCTTTATCTTTAGTTAAAAACAACATATATGTTGCTCTCAAACATCCGGCGGCTTTCTCGTGTCTACATATTAAATTTATCTCATTTGCCTGTGTATTTCAAGCTTTTCTATAAGCTGAACTAAACGTACAAATCCAGTCCTCTTTTCTTCTTCCCAGGGCACTCACTCAGTGGGGTCACTGTCCTTTCTACCGCCTCCTCTCACCTACTCACTGCCTAACAGTGCCCCGTGTTCCCTTTGCAACATCCAGCTTACTTCTGCTCCCGTGCCTTTCTTTCAATTAATCTCCCGTTAGAGAATGAAAAATGTTGAAATTGGCTGGTGTAGACAGTATGCCTTAAAACTCTAAGCCTTAAGATAATTTCATGTTTGTCTGTGTTTATATATTATGAAGTAAAGTGGACTTCTGGTAAATATCTTAATTTTTATCAGTGTAGAAAGACTGACCAGATAATGTTCTTCAATAATCTTCTAGTCCCTCTTAATGGCTTTTTTTTTTTATTTCTATACAACTAACAATCACACACACAAAAAAAGTTACAGGTGCTCATTTCAGCAAGCTTAAAAAGGAAGGTACCAAAATTAAAACATGAATATAAAAATTACTTTGTAGATGAATCGGCATTCTTTTGTATCACAATGAGTAAAATTTAAAATAGAGCAAAAAGAGCTCTTGACCAAAGAATGATATACCTGCCTTCCCGAGACATTGGGAAAGAGTAAATTTGGATGAGTGTTATTTGCTTGGAGTCTCTGGACATACCGACGCTGAAATCTCTTATATGTGGTCTCCGTTATTTTTCCCCTAAGAAGTAAGTCATGGAAGTTTAGGTGACAGCTTTTCTTCTTAAAATATTCCAGGGCACTAAGCAAAAATACCCATAGGAAAAATACCACATCTGAATATAGGTACTTTCTGAGGGGTGCATTAATTTTATCACTGATGGTCTTTTTTATGTTTCCTCTCTCTCTCTTTTTTTTCTGTAGCAGTTATATGCTGCCCAGCTAGCTGCAATGCAGGTATCTCCAGGAGGAAAGCTCCCAGGCATACCCCAAGGCAACCTTGGTGCTGCTGTATCTCCTACCAGCATTCACACAGACAAGAGCACAAACAGCCCACCACCCAAAAGCAAGGTACCCTTTTGAAGAAGCTACATGCCTTAATGTTTAGAGTTTTACTTTTAATTCAGTGATATTTATTGAATATCTATTATGTGCTAACAACTGGGTTAAACTGTGAGTCTTCAAGGAAATAAGAGCCTAGTCGGATCAGTGAGTTGTGTGTGTAAATTTACATACATACATTTAGTCACCTGTTTATTTCACAAATATGCATTGATAGCTACAGTAAGAAATGTAAGTGATACAAAGATTTATAAGGTAGGTATACTGTACCCAAGTAGCTTACAGTGTGATAAAATATAAATATCCATTCTGTATAATACAAAGTCTTATAAAGAGTTACAGATAAAGTGCTTTGTGTGTTATTAGGACAGCGAGATTACCTGCAGTGAGACATCCCAAAGAAAAGGCAACTGAAATAGAACTTAAAATATGAGTATGATTAGAGCATACAGAAAATGTTTAATTTAAATATCAAAACTGTGATAATGTGTTATCAGTATAGATATATTTTTAGATATATCATTCATCCAATAGGGCTATCATGTAAAGATATGAAGATAATAGTGTTAGAAGTAAGACTGTTTAAAATTAGTTTTGTTTTAGGAGGTAAAAAAACATTTCCTGGGAGAATATGACAAAAGATCAGGGGATGATGTTTCATTGATTATACTATTACAGTAGTTCCAGTTTTCCCCCTTTGCCCCCGCCTCACCCAGCACCCCCTACTCCCTCAGACAATCCCCACACCATTGTTCATGTCCACGGGTCTTGTGTAGGTTGTTTGGCTACTCCATTTCCTATACTCTACTTTACATCCCCATGGCTATTCTGTAACTACCTATTTGTACTTCTTAATCCCCTCACCTCCTCACCTATTTCTCTATACCCCCCTGCCATCTGGCAACCATCAAAACACTTTCTGTATCCATGATTCTGTCTCTATTTTTGTTGTTTGCTTAATTTGTATTTTTAGATTCAATTATTGATAGATAAGTATTTTTGCCATTTCATTTTCATAGTTTTGATCTTTTTCATAAGTAAGTCCCTTTAACATTTTATATACTAATGGTTTGGTGATGATGAACTCCTTTAGTTTTTTCTTGTCTGGGAAGCTCTTTATCTTCCCTTTGATTCTAAAGGATAGTTTTGCAGGATAGAGCAATCTTGGCTGTAGGTCCCTGCTTTTCATGACTTTGGATATTTTTTTCCAGTCCCTTCTAGCCTGCAAAGTTTCTTTTGAGAAATCAGCTGACAGTCTTATGGGAATTCCCCTATAGGTAACTAACTTCTTTTTTTTTTCTTTTTTGCTTAAGATTCTCTTTATCTTTAACCTTTGGCATTTTAATTATAATGTGCCCTGGAGTGGGGCTCTATGTATCCATCTTGCTTGTGATTCTCTGTGCTTCCTGGACTTGTATGTCTATTTCCTTCATCAAGCTAGGGAAATTTTCTTTCTTTATTTTTTCAAATAAATTTCCAATTTCTTGCTCTTTCTCTTCTTCTTCTGGCACCCCTATGGTGCAAATGTTGGACTTCTTGAAGTTGTCCCAGAGGCTGCTTGTACTATCCTCATTATTTTTGGATTTTTTTTTCTTCTTGTTCTGATTCGTTGTTTTTTGCTTTCTATGTTCCAAATCATTGATTTGACTCTCAGCTTCATCCACTCTACTGCTGTTTCCCTGTAAAATGTTCTTTACTTTAATTAGTGTATCCTTCATTTCTGACTGGATCTTTTTTATGCTGTTGAGGTCCTCACTAAGTTTCTTGAGCATACTTATAACCAGTGTTTTGAACTCTGTATCTGACAGATTGCTTATCTCCCTTTTGTTTAGTTCTTTTTCTGGAGTTTTGATCTGTCCTTTCATTTGAGCCATGTTTCTTTGCTCATTTTATCAGTTTCTCTGTGTTTGTTTCTATGTATTATGTAGAGGTACTATGGCTCCCTGTCTTCATATCCTGGCCTAATATAGTAGGTGTTCTGCAGCGTCTAGTGTAACAGCCTCCCCTATCACCCAAGCTAGGTATTCGAAGTACACATTTTGTATGGCCTGAGTACACCCTCCTCTTGTAGCTGATCCTTGGTCACTGTTGAAAAATCAATGGGAGATCACCCAGGCCAGTCAGCTACAAGGATTGGCTGTGACCACTTACCACCAATTTCTGCCCTCCATGGAGTATCAGCTGTGCAGGGAGAGGGTGATGGTGCTCCAGCTTGGTCTATAGCTATCCACTGGGTGTGTTGGCCCTGGGGTTTCCTGGGTGGTGCAGGCCAAGGTCAGCCCCAACCTGTGTTTTGCCTGGGGCATCTTGCCTAAGCTATGAAGCAATCTGAGATGGCTGCTCCTCGTGCTGTGTTTGGCGACAATGAATCTAGGCTTCTAGGTTTGGAGCTGTGAATCTAGGCTGGCTGCTGCTAGTTCTGGGCCTAGGTCCTCTTCTCAAGAAGTATAGGGCCAGGGGGCTCCCTGAGGCTGTCTGTTGCTTGTTTGAAAGGCTTTAGGAAGTTATAAAGCATGAACCAAGACCAGCCATTCAGATAGAAAAACACCTTGGGTTGGTCTGCCATAAGCTTGGTGGGACAAAGTCTCTGGGAATCTGCAGGGCAGGGCAGACAGGCTTAGCCAGGTTGATGGAGTCTTAGATTATGACACCAGCCTGCCGACTTTGTGGCTCTGTGGGGAGAGGGTTCAGAAAAGGGACAGTAGCCTCGGCCCACATTTCTTTTTGTGAGAAAGATGTCCCCCTGCTCTTGCCTTGATGCTAGACACTTCAATTTCCCCATTTGCCACTGGTGCCTTTTAAGCAGCTCCCCGAGTGCTGGAGCTCAGAGGGAGTGAGTCTGAGTAAGACTGTGTAGGTTATTTAGGAAGAAGTTATGGGGACTTATTCCTGTCACTAGAACCCTGGACTAGGGGTCCTGGTGTGGGGCTGGAACTCTTTGTTCCCAAGATATCCCTCCCAAATTTTTATCCACCATACATGGTTGTGGGACCGGCCTGCTCCACATCGCTGCCCTCCCTTCCAGTCTGGATAGATGTGATTTCTTTAATTTCATCATTGTCAGACTTCCAGTCAACTCAATTTCTGACAGTTCTGAATGATTGTTTTTCTACATTTTAGTTGTTATTTTGGTGTAGTTGTGTGAGGAGGTGAACTATGTTTACCTATGCCGCCATCTTGATTAGAAGTCAATACTTTGTTTCTTGACTTAGAAGAAGAGTCATGCAGAAAAATTAATTTAAATTTTTTGTGTGTGTTTGTGGAGATGTTATTCATTAGATGATATATGACTATATTAAACTTTCTATGGATGAATTAAAAGAATAATTATAAAGTAGTTTCCCTAAGAATACTCAGGGAAATGATCACAAATATTTTCTGTTAGAAAATGTTAAGTAGAAAACTGACACAGTAATGTACACTCAAAATAACAGCTTTGTCTTTTGCTGAATTATCTAAAAAATTGCTTCTCTTCTTCATTTCATCAAGCCATGCTGAAATGTCTAAAGAGTAACAGTTTAAGAGTATTCACAAGAGTTTAAAAAATGCACAGGGAAAAAATAGAAAGTATTGAAAAAGGAAAAAAAACAAAGAATTTTTTTAACCCTCTTGTGCTCTAACAGATCCCTTTCACTGTTACCAATTAATCCAGAGAGTGAATGGGGAAAGAGCGGAGATCAGTTTGGAAAGCATACTCCAACCTCTGTCTTCTCAAAACTCCGAAGTCCTTTGCTGTATTTTCAAGAGATAAATATATTTGGAAGTATAACTTAACCTGGAAAAGGACCTTAGAAGGTGGTTCAACAGAAATATGTGCAAAAATATAGTACAAATTATTGTACACACACCCGACATTAGGAAGTACATATATATGCCACTTCTAGGATCTCTTTCAGCTCTATAATGGACCTTGCATGTTGAGTGCTTAATATTTATACCTAAGGCCTCATCTGCTTTTCTTTATAATGACAGCAGAAAAGCAGATGACAGCATACTTTTTCTTTCTATTGCAGTTTACATTCAATACTATTCTGTATTAGTTTCAGATATACAACAAAGTACCCAGAAAATCCTGTACTTTTCAGAGTGGTACTCCTGATGCTTCAAGCACTCACCTAGCCCCACGCGCAGTCATCATGACTCTATCAACTATATCTCCTGTGCTGTAATCCACATCTTTGTGCCTATTTTGTAACTACTGGCTTATGCTGCTTAATCCCTTCACCTCTTTCACGCAGTTCCCCTACTCCCCTACCCTCTGACAATTGTCAGTCTAAAACATATATTTCCTAAAACTTGGTAATAATGATAACGTTTTGTCAATAAAATTTAACTTGAAAGTACTGATATTTTGGTGTCTTGTGGACCAGCAGTGTTAACATATTACATATACAGGCTAACTTTGAGTAGAATAAACAGCTGTAGCAGCATAGTCACTGTCACACAAACAACTGTGTGAGGTATTATTAATTTTTTGTAGATTTAATAAATTATTTTACATCATGCTTTATAATGATGTTTTACATTAGGACCTTTTTCTGTTTTTCTAATACAGTTTGCTTTTATATTATTTTGTATGTGACATTTTTGTTTTATTATTTATCATTTTTAAAAATTTAATGTCTTCTCTCCAAATCACTTAATCATGAAGCTTTTGATGTTAGCCTTACCCATCTATGCATCCATCCATCCATTCATTCATTCATCCATTCAGATATTTATTGAGCAATTGCCACAATGATACTTTTTTAGGTAATTATGACAAACATAAAAGTGACTGAAGATTTGCTTTGCCAAAATTAGGATGCTGCTTTATGTACTATATGTTTCTAGACACTCATAGAACTTTACAGACTGAGTATAGAGACTGATTATTTAAGTAAAGTTGAAATTCTGCCATATTTTATGGTTCCACATACCTGTGTGTATTTAGTACTAGTGAAAAACGCACTAGTACTAAATGCTTTTATAGCTATGCTTTTTTAATAAAATGCTTTTATAGCTATGATTATGTAAATTTAACCAATGTATTTACACTTTATCTTTAAAGTTCTTAATTTTGAATATAGGCCCTCATAAATTTTCTATCATAGAAAGTTCACTATAACTGTGGACATTATATATCCTACCATCTGCAATTATTATAAAATACATAAAAGTTTAACTGCAAAGTGCCCTTTTCAAATAACAACAATTTAGTGAAAGTATATCCTTTCTTTGTTCAGTATCCTCTAGCACACTGTCTATAGCACTTATTGTCAGAAAAGATGTCTTAAATGTGCTTGTGTTTTAGCTTGGCAGTAAAGTTTAGTAGGTTAAAAATATCCTGACTAATATATATTACCATTGTCATTTTAGTGAAGAAAATGGCCAAAAATAAATAAAACCAACAGTAAATAAAGAAGGTCTGGAATTGACACTTATACATAGCATAATAAGTATTTTCACTTCACAAGATATTTTACTCCTATATAATAATAATTTATTATTATATTTATATTTTATACAATTAGTTATAAATGTCCTGGGGATATTTTCTTGTGATTTATTAGTGAATTTTCATGTCTGTCTTGTATATTGTAGAAGTATTTTATAAAAGGGCTTTCTGCTGTCTGCATGCCTACTCGGCATAAACCAAATTCATGGTTTACATTGGAAGTACATTTATTGTTTGGAACAATGGACTTGTAAGCCACATCCCGATGATGATGTAAGGAAAATGATCTTATTGGCAGCTGTCAAAAATCATGTTCTCTGGGTGTTTTTTTCCTGCCCTTCTTCCTAGGTGTGCCTTTGCCTTTGACTCACGACTGTAGAGAAGGACACAAACAAAACTTATTTGCAATTTGCAAAAAAATAGAAGGGGGGAATCAAAAGGAGGGGGCTCCAAAAGACTGTAAAATTGTACAGCATGAGTCCTCTGATGCATGCTGTTTTCAATCTGCTGTGTGCCAGTTGGAGGCTTGGGGAGTGTGTGCGCGCGCGAGAAAGGATAATGCTGAGAAATGATAGAGTGGCTGTGACCTCCAAGCTCAGCCTGGAAATCCAAGACATTGATTTCACTTAGCATCCCTGCTGAGAAATCTGGCGGAGTGCAGTTGTAATAAAAGAACAAGATTCTGTTCTAATGGTAATGGCGTATGACAGACATATCACTTTGTCTGTCCTCGGCACCAGAGAGAGAATTGGAGAAAGGTCACCTGACCTGCACTTGGTGTTGTTCGAGTGCTGTACTGAGCTTTGAACTGCTGCCTAGGAACATAATTATTTATAATATTCAATGATTAAAAAAAAAAGCCTTTAGAGAACTCACAGTGAACCTGTAAAACCTGCACACAGGAAATGGGTTCTGTGAATGGGAAAACTCGAAAAGGAATCTGGTATCTTCAAAATGTGCACTGGAGAACATAGGCTGTATTGTTTGTTGAGTTATATGCATGTCCTTGAACTTACTGTTTGTGAACTCTTTTTATTAATGGCTGACATAGTGTCATTGGTTAATTTGTTTTAGAATGATTGATTTTATTAAGCACAGGCCAAGAAAAGGTTGTTTTTTTCATGCTCTATTTTGCCAAAGACTCAAAATTCAGATCATAGCAAGTTTTTAAAGTTTCTCAGGTGTTACATAAAATCTTTATTCATCTATACTTGTCTCTTTGTGGTTATTTAATTTTTTTCTTTTCTTACTTCTATACTTGGACAATTTTTTTCATTGCTCAATGAAAGGAAATATATTTAATTCTTCAGAGATATTTTAGTGGCTCATGTCCCCACAGCTGTATTTGTCACTAAATATTGGTAAAAAACTGAATGAGACTGAAATCTTGAGCTTTTGTGCACAAGAAATCCTGTTTAAAGGATTATAGAAATCATTTTACTTTTCATATTAAGGAAAATTAGTTAAGGTATTATTTAGCAGCATTGGCTCTTAAATTTCAAATACAATATTGCTGCTTTGGATCTGCTTATATTTCTTAAATATTTAATTTAATTTTTTACAGTTTAGCTTTCTGCCATAGGATGGACACAGTGACTTTCATTTTTGTACCACATCTTTCTTTATTTAAATGATTTCTGCATTATTTGTTTCAGGTTTTTAATAACCTAGACAGCCTTTGCTTTGTAATAACAATTGATTACTCTCAGTAACATTTGTTTTATAATAATAGTTATATTTTTAGTAAGAGAATTAGTATCAGCCTTAAAATAGTTCTTTTGGGAAGAGAGTATTTTTACTCAATTTTACTCATGGCTCACATAATTATTGGCAATGTGTAGGCCTACCATTGCATGTTATCAGGAAATCATCATATGTCATCAATGTGCTAACAGTCTGAACTTCATATTTCAAATGCTTTTCCTTGGCAAAAGTAGCCAAATATAACCATCTATTGGGAAAATCATAAGAGCAACTTGTAAATACTATTAAATGTCTCTCAGTATTTGATGAAAACTTATTGCCTACAGTAACCAAGAAGAGTTAGTTTGAAAGGCTGATGACAAGAGAGACTTTCTGCGTGCTTCTCTGTTAACCCTGCTATGACCCTGCTAGTCATCCCCCTGGTCACGGTTATGTCCCTATCAATGACAGGATCACATAGATCATCTGAATCCATTTTTTTCTAATACTCCTGGCAGTGAGGTTCCCATTCGCTTAGCAGAAGCACCTGGGAATTATGATAAGAAGAAGAAACTTTTTTCCAACAAGCCAGAAATGGTCCAGGCCAGCTTACCAGACATAACCAGATTTTTTGAGGTATAATATCCTTATGGATATTGCTTCACATTCAGAAACAAGAAGTGGGACTATATTGTTAGCTGATCCTGTGTCACAGCACAGTAATGAAGATCTTTCCTGATTTGCTAGCCATGTGTTTGTGTTAGTAATATTTAAAGTGCCAGTGACTCCTATTTAGGGCACCTATTTTTTTGTGGTAATGGTACCAATCAAATCATTTCATGCTCTCAAGTAAGGATTATATCAATACACACTGATCTGCAGGGTAGAATTTTGTAGTTTAATAATGAGTCACGAACTGTGGTTTACATACACACAAGATTATTTAGAAAGATGTGTGAGGATAAGAAATCAGAGGAAAGTTCATCTTAATGGAAAATTAGTTCTAACATGAGATTTGTGAAATAAAGCTCTTTTGCTAACTTTGGAACTGTCCTGTAATGCTGGGGGAGGAGGGTGGGCTGCACACATACAGTATATCCACAACCAAGTTCAACCATCACCAACACTCACTATAAAAATACTATTTTTACTGTTTGAAAAAACATCCTTTCAAGATAAAGCACAAGACATCAAAGAGATTCCATAAGTTTGAAATAGAGAAGTGCTAAGACCTCCACAGGAATATTTCCATGAAGGAAAGTTCAAAAAGCACTGCTCAGTATAATATAACTTCATTTAGTGGTTTTCACATTTTATCTGACCATGACAAATTTTGAGTCGTAGTAGTTGCTAAGATGTAATTTCCAATCTATAAGTTCTGTGTATACTACTATTTGACTTATTCTTAGAGCTTTCCACGTCAAGATCTCAAATAATTATTATTCACTCACTACACAGGGCTAGAACTGGTCTCTGAATGTTGTATCTTCAAGTAATCCACTTCTGCAGTATCAAAAAAGAGAAGCTGCCATCCATCTATATATGTAAGATCAAATAAAATTGCTGGTCCATCCGGAAACTGTTGGACCTCTTCTTTTGTAGATTTCATTTCTCCTAAAACTTCAGAACAGGAAGAGATGTTAGTCTCAGCTAATTATAATGACATTAAAATTGACTGGCTTCTACTATTCTTATGCTTTAAAAACTATCTGGCATATTGCCCTGGCTGGTGTGGCTCAGTGGATTGAGCTCCGACCTGTGAACCAAAGCGTTGCTGGTTTGATTCCCAGTCAGGGCACAAGCCTGGGTTATTAGCCAGGTCCCCAGTAGGGGGACTGCAAGAGGCAACCACACATTGATTGTTTTTCTCCTTCCCTTTCTTCTTCCCTTGCCTTATTGCTAAAAATAAATAAATAAATAATTTTCAAAACCGTCTGACATATCAATTAAATGCTAGAATCTCCTTAATACCTTGCTCTGAATAGCTGCTTTGTGCTTTGTTGAACAGCTGTTGAACATTCTTCTCTCCTTCATATTTCAATATCTATGAAATACCTATTTTGTGAGCTTTTGAGATGTGATATGCATGTGCTGTATGCAAGAGCCGAATTCATTTGAGGAGAGTTAAGCTGTAAATGTGGCCCATTATCATTATCATCACTTTCTGCATGGGACATATTTACAGTGGCTATAACATTGTCGCCCTGTCATTTTAAGTGAAATATTTTCTTTTTGTAGTCCCATGTGGCTAAACTGAAATATGTTAAATGAAGTGCTATCAACAGAACCCCTGTGATGAGCCTCTTCCTTCCTTGTTTTCATCTATCGATATATTCAGTTGACAAGAATCTCAAAAAGCCAGGTTAGAGAGAGCTTTTCTGAGCACAGTAGTATTGAATGTCCAAGGGGGTCATTTGGTGATACAACCTTACAACTCAGGAAGAAGGGGGTTGGTCACATGTGTGACATAAAAACAATAAGAATTACACAAAAAAGAGATAGAGTAGTTATATTCTTGGCATTTAGAAAAAGGCAAAATACACAGAGGGATTTAGGTAATGTCCTTTTAATTCAGAGGGTCTGGCCTCTGTTTCCCAGTGTGCTATTCTGTTTCGACAGGAGCTGGTCTTGCACGCAGCAGCTAGCTCTGCTGCGTCATGTCAAAGCTTTTTAATTATACAAGCCAAGATGTTGAGCATGTTGCAGACACGGGAATATCCACAGAATCACATTTCTTAAGTGAAAGTTGCCCTCTACAATAGAACCAACCTGAAGCTGATTCACCATCCAAAAAGCTATGTATTTAAAGCATTTTAATTTTAAAACCAGTCAATTAAAACCTAAATCGTATATGAAAGAAGAACATAACAATATGAACGGATGTTCCTGCACAGAAGTGTGTAACACAATGTCGATGAACATCATGGCTCAACATGTGTTGAGCAAAAAAAAGTTCATACCCGAAAGTTTTTTTCTAAAAAAAAAAGATGTATTGAGCAATATGAATAGCAGAAAAAAAAAAAAAAAAGACCATGTCCTGGAACATGCAGTCTAGCTCACGAGCAGCAGTTCTAGATGGAGAAGACACTGTGTTCCCCATCCTGGGATCGATCGACAAGGCTCTTATATACAAACAGTTTTTGGAAGAAAGATGTAAGTTATTTTGAAAGAATTTCCATTGGCTATCGATAAAGAGGATGGGAAAAGGTGGAGTGGAGATAGTTCTGGGATAGGTGCATAGTCTGTAAGGAAGAAGTGTTTGCTCTTTTGGACTGGTCGTGGTTAACAGCACAGAAAAGATCATGTCCAACTTAGTAGTCGGCTCTTTGGCTATTTTCTCTAGATGAGTGTAAAAATAGCCACCTGGAAGTTAAGTCAAAGTTTCAACATACATTTAGAAATGTTATCAGACCTTTGTTCATTGTTGGTTTCTACCTGCAATTGTTAACCCATTAACATCTCTTGTCTCTTTCTTTTACTCTCTGGCCTTGTCACAGACTGAGAAAGCAAAAGTACCTTTCTGTTATCTTTCTTTTTAGGGAATCATTTATCCTTTTGACTTCCTACAACATTCTTCAAGTCAATTAAAATCTTTTATTATCTATTCTAAATAATTGATCAGAGCCTCATTTGCACTACTGATTATTGACCCCTTTCCACTCCTTTAGCCTTCCCTGCATTAGAAGTGTTTGAAAAGAGAATTGAGAAGTGACACCATGAAGGATTACTCTACATCTCAGATTTCTTTCGCTCTGTATTGAATTAAATATATTCTGTTTAAAAATTCTTTCATATTCATAAATAAGAAGAATGTTAATGGTCCCTTTCAGAAACACCCCAGAGTATAGATGTATTATTAAAATTACAATTACTAATGTTTTATTTAGCTGATGAAAATAGTATACATGCATATTTATTTGTTAGAGTTCATCAACAGATTTTACTTGAGAGAGAACAAAGCCTTCCACTAACGCTTTTAAGAGTGGACAGGAAATAGAAAACAATGTAGTAATTAAATAAGTATAGATGTAAGAGTCAAAACATAAAGCAATGTAAAATTCTAAGCTGAAGACAAATTAGTTCAAAACCCAAAATACTCAAAAGTTTTATTTATTGAGCAAAACATATCAGACATTTTGTTTATAGACCTACAGAAGTTTAAGTAAGACGGAAACCCAGAAAGTGTGTAGTCCAACACATAATGGCCAGTCACGAGGTCACTTTGCCTCTGCCTAGACTCCTACTATGCACTTCAGCAGGTGACATTATTTTCTAAAGAGTAACTATTAATGTCACAATGTTCATATTTAAATAGAACTATAATCAACTTTCCAGTATTCCAACTTGTGGTTCCATTGAATGGCAATTGTATATGTTAGTACTCTTTCCGTTGCAAGTGACAGAAAACCCAGCCCAAATGGATTAAACAAAAAGGAAATGTATTCATTAACATTTTTAGAAAGGTTATTCTGAATTCAGGTGTACCTTAATCAGGAACTCAAACAGTAGGACATGGAATTGGTTTCTATCTCTTACCTCTGTTCTTTTCTTGTTCTTCAAAGAACTGCTCCCTGTTAGTGTTCTGTAGCACCCTATGCTTACTCCTACTGTTCATTGATTCAATAAATCTCAATGTATGCCTCGCATGTGCCAAGTTCAGTTCCAGGCAGTAGAATTACAGCTACTACAGCAAAGAACATAACAGTTTGCCCTCTTAAGATTTTTCAGGTTAAGGGTAAGAGACAAACTATGAGTAATTAACCAAATAGATGATTTCATATATTTTAAGTGCTATGAAGAAAATAAAACATAATAAAATATAGAGTGCCTAGGGGCAAGTGAGGTGACCTTCTTGAGTTATAAAGGAGGTTCTCTCTGAATCATGAAAATGAAAGTACCTACCAAGGTCTGAGGGAAAGGTCTTCCAAACAGGAAGAACAGCAATTAATTGCAAAGACTCTACTATGTCTGTGAGGTCAACAATTCAAGGTTTATAAAATAGGCTGGGGTAGCTAGAAAGCAGTGAACATGAGGGGGAATGATATGCACTGAAGCTGGGAATGAGAAAGACTAGGTTACATAGAACTTTTTCATGATTGGGAGTTTGAAATATATTATAAATGTATTCATTTTTAAAGAGAAATTATATATTTTCAATTTGTCGTGCCACTTACTAAACTGTTGTAATTATCTACTTAATGTCTTCCTTTCTTAGAGTAATATATCTTTGAAGCAAAGAATTTTTTTCTTGTATCCCTTGAACCAATTAATATTTTAATTATCTGTACAATACTTCCCTAGAAACACTCTGATATATTTGAGCCCTAATGGCATATCTTGGACCTTGACATTGGAGAGGCAAGGCCATTTAACTCAACAAATATCTGTTAATTGCCTATGATGTGGTGATCTGAGTCTTGGACTTGAGGATACTGGTGAAAAGCATAGAAAGGTCTCTGCCCTGATGGAGCAGAGTTTGTGGTGAGGAATGTGGTGACGGCTGTGGACAGAAAGAGACAATCATATACATGGGTGGCAAGTGAGTGCCAAGAGTATGGATTCAACTTTGCCTATTTCCTGGGGATGTTTCAGATTCACTTCCTTTATTAGGGGTTTTTCATTAGTATATACAAAAAGACATAAAAGTGGTACTACTTGTCATCACCTGTATGAAACAAATTAAAGGCTGAGTTTTTGGAGTGATATGTTGGCACTGACACTAATATATGAATATTGATTTAAACATAGCCACTTAAACAATTAGAATTGCTATGTATAAGTGGTCGTAAGAGTTTTAGAATTTTTATTTTACTTAATGTCTTTTGAGCAAGTTAAAAAGCCACATGATGAAATAGATTCTAATTTCTAATTAATCTGATTTTTGCTTTTGGTATTTGTTTTTTAAAATTTTAAATTTTTACCCCAAAATTTATAGCCCAGTGCTATTTCAACAGATCTGCCAAGTGCAGGACACTGTTAGCTATCAGTGAAAAATGTGCTACAATCTTAGAAGAACTACAACAGAGTAGTTTTTAAGTTATCATTAGCATCATTTTCATCATTGAGCTAAACCTGCAATCTCCTAAATAGAAAATTTTTGAGAAGACAACATTCTTTCAAAATCTATGTCCCCCTTCTTTCCTCCTTCTCTTCCCCTACTTCCTCCCCTCCTTCTCTTTCTTCTTCCAGTTATAAGTTACACTTTAAAGTCACACTTCTTGTCACAAATATGCAGTGCTATCCACTTAAAAAAATTTTATAAAGTGTCTTTACAAGTTTCATAAATATTGTAATTATTTTCTTGGTAAAAATTCATTATATGATTTATTTAAGATTGTATATTTACAATGCACTTGAAATTCTTTTTATTTTACTGATTTTGAGTTTATATACAAAGTTCTCGTATAGCTACTTTATTGCTCTATAAAGTGAGATACTTTTTCAGTCATACTTACTTTTACATTTTCTCAAGCATATACAATGTGGAAGTGGTATTAACCTCACAGTTAACTGAAGGAGAAACAGAAACTATTTTAATCCAGCACCTTTCCAAAAAGTTATAGGATAAGGAAGTTTTCCATCATCTTTCATATTGTTTTTCATTACTTCTAAAAACCAACAGAAGAACACATATTCTTAATTATGGTTCTTTTAAACAAAAGAACAGTTAAAAATTGTATAACTTGATTAGTATTAAATGTGAAAAAATGTCTTCAACTGATGCACAATGAATGGTACAATTCATATTGGTTGCTAATTATTGTTTCCGGTCTGCCTAATATAAGCAGAGGAATTTGCAAGCACATATTTCTTATGACATGTATCTTAAAGTTTGAGAACATAGACACAAAATAGCACTGAAAACATAAAATAACATTTCTGGAAATAAGGAGAATTTGTATAACCCTTCTTTTATTTGAAAATATATTTGAATTTTTTTCATACTGAAATAAAAACTTTGGTCATTTAAATTTTAATAAGTATTAAATGTGAAAGTGCATTCTTAATGGTTCAGAATATTGAATATTAAGAAGAAGCAGGTACTACTTAGAAAACAGCATACCTACAGATGCATGTGTCTAAATACCATGAACAGCTACCAATTTCCCTTAATTGGAGTCTGAGATGTCCTAAGGTGTCCTAAGCGTCTCATGGCAAGAATATACACTTTTCTAGTTCTGGGCACCCTTGTAGGTAACATAATTGGATGCTTCTTAGAATTACAACCGCCACCCCTATGAGCAGCAGGACTTACAAATGCAATATCCCACAGCTTTTAGCACTTTCACTCTAACTCTGGACTAGCTGATTTCATTGGCTGACTTTTTTCAGAACCCAAGAGCATTAAAAAAACAAACAAACAAACAAACAAACTTTAATATTCTGGTTTTCAGGTGGATAAAGATGAGATCTCTGAATTTAGAGAAAATAAAGACCAGAATTTTCATTTCATAGATTTACATAACCAAAATAATGTGAAAAAAAACAAATATATACTCAAAAGGATAAAAATTCATTTTCTTTCAAATTGTTTGCCAATACTAGAAAAGACTAAGAACCTTATATTTTTCATAAAACCACAACACATTTTTATTAAAGCTCTATTTTAGTTCTTGCAAAGAACTAAATTATCAATAATGAGATCCTTTATGAGACTTTCACTTAAATTGGGTCTTTCAATAACCAAGGAATCTTTTTTTTCGGGCTTATTGTATAATTTGAGGTGTTATGGTTTGTTGTGCAGTTTTGATGACTTTTGGCAGCGTGGATATTTCATAAATAAGAGAAAAAATTAGACCAAAAATAAAAAACATGAAATCCTGCAAAAATTTTTTTCTTGTGCTATTTCCAGTGGCACTTGAAATAACATAAGAAATAAATGCAGTTGTGAAGTATGTATAAAAGTATTAAGATAGCAATAGGAATGTCCTTTAATAGGTATAGATTTGTGTTTTCTGTACTTCTCTATGCAACTCTTTTGATGATCAAAGTTTCATTTTAAGTCAACAGGAGCTCAATATTTAGGTCAACCCTACATAAATAGAGGACGAGACAAGAATTTTAGGTCAAATGAGAGAATTTTTAGTGCCAGTTTTCATGCAAATAGTGCTGTCATTTATTTTAAAAATGTTGACTCTGATCCAATTTTAAGAGAACCTCTGGGTAATTTTTGTTGGATTTTGTTTTGCTTATCTTTTTATATTAGCATTCATAATGTTCCACTAAGCTACAATTCTGATCTGTTATATCTGGAACTATAATTTATGGACTTGCAACAAACTAAGTGAAAGAAAGATCAATTCCACAAGATTGATCATATTAGATACACTTTCTTTATCCATTGAATTTTAAGTGGCTGGCTCATAATGTTAGCTCAGTAAGTGTTTACTAGATAAAATATTTACGTTATACTGCTTGATCTTAATAATAAGTAGTTAAATCTTATCATTGTTTGTTATATAGTTTTCACTATGTTTCTGCAATTACATTTATTAATGCAGCATGATTTAAAAGACTGTGTATATGGATGTTTTTAAAATTCAGTAATGTGTTCTTTAATTCTTTTCAATTGAACTTTCGGGACTTTGCTATAACTATATTATTTTATAGAATTCTGGGCATTTAAATAAAACATTGAGAATTTGCTAAGAGAAATATTTTTAAGCTCTAAAATATTCTTTCAAAATATACTTGAATCCAGTTTAAAAAAACAATATACACTTAAATTGCAGTTAATAAAATATAATTTATCTTAAATGAAATCTCTTCTACCAGGAAAAGAACATTTTCCTTTGGAAAAAGATATGTTCCAAGCATTAGACTTTACATTTTGTTTGAAACAATGCTATATGATTCTTAACTTGTTTATATAATTTTTAAAAATTGCATGATGACTGTGTTAGTCATAAATGAGCTTTCTAGAGTCACTTTTAGAAGATATCAAACAACATGTAGTGAGAACCGATAATGTGCCTGACACTGTGATAGAAAAAAAAGAACAATAAGTGGGATCCTGTACAGTATATTGAGGAATGCAGACAAAGAATTAAAATGATATGGGCTAAGTACTGATCAAAGAATAAGATGGAGGTAAAAAAAATAGTTTTCAGCACAGCCTGAGGAGAAATAAAATGAGGAAAGACTTCCAGAAAATGTGCCATTTAAAAGATTTTTGGAGGAAAATGCAAAGCCTGTGCAAAGACTGTTACACAGGTATAAAAGAGTTGAGTGTTGGATTTTGTCTGAATTTTAAAGAAATAAGATTGACTGTAATACATCTCTAAAACTTTGGGAGAGAACCTGAGAAGAATAAAAGTGTAAAGAAAGATAGAAGTGTCTAAAGGATGCAGTCTAACCTTACCATGCATTCTGTGACCTAACCTCACCCACCTCACTGGCCTAGTGTATTACTTCTGGCTTTCTCCCCATCCCAACAATGTGTGCTCAAATGATATCATACTCTATCTCTCTAAATTCCTGTTGCCCTCTTCATTCACTTTCTCTCTTGCACCTACTCATAGAACTATCTCAACTGTCACCTCTATACTGAAGTGACTATTGTATCATGTGACCCCATTGCACAGACACTCCTTTAATAGAGTCACAGCAACCCTACAACACTTGATTGTACTATTTTTCCCCTGGTATGATATGGAGTCACATGAGGGTAGGGATGATTTTATATTATTCATCCTTTGCACCAAGCATAATAATTAAAATGTAATCATTGTTGTAGTTCTGATAAAAAAATAAACAAACAGGTCAGCAAACAATCTGTGCAAGTAAACCAAGCAAGAGACTATATTCAAACATATGACTGACTTTGGGACCCCTTAGGTGGAAGCACCAAAGGACAATGGCTTGGATCACTGGAGGATGATCGCAATGTACCATGAGCTGCGCAAAATTTTTTACCTGTAAATAATGGAACAATCAATGCTATTGTCCTACAGAGAAAGGACACATGCACAATAAGACTATGGAAACTAAGAGTAAGACTTGTCGTTGTTTATCCTGTCAGTCTAGGTGAGATACACTGGATGTAAGAAAAGTGAATATTCTGATCATTGGAGAGATAGTATCTTTAGTAAACTATGCGTGCTTAATTTTCCCAGTTCTTACTATTGACTGAATGAAGCACTTGCTATTTACTTCTTTTGGCCCTGATTCTAATTACGAAATTTCCTTTTTCAGGTATCTTGAAATTAGAAACAATTTTTCCTTAAAAAAAATCTCAACAATACTCTTGTCAGGAATAAATTAATTAACTGGCATTCTGGTTTGTACAATTAGCCTTGTGAGTTTGTCTAGCATGAATACGTGTTCAAGTGAATGGCCGCCCAGACATATGCTGAAGAACTAAGTGGATGCTGAAATGAACAGCATAAGCTTATACTAATATTGGCTAATTTTATTATAATGTTAGTTGGCAGTCCAAATAAAGTTTGAGGGGGAAAAGAACAATTTCTCCTCTTATTTTTATAAGATCATGTTTCATTGCTTCTCATTTACAGCAAACAATCTAGCTCAAATATGGCAGAGAAATTATCTTAGGTATACACAGTCACATATTTGTTTATATTGTATATATTATATATAAACGTATATAGTCCACTTATTAATGCAAGAATCAAGAATGTAGATTCATTTTATATGGCAACCTAATGACCCAAAGCAACATTCAAACTAAGGTCAAATCTAAGGCAAATGCCATTTTCCTTAGTTGTGTCTAAAAGATATGTTCAAAACTCTTAGGTAGTAATACCATTTCAGTTCTTATATAAAATCTTTTATGCCATCCAGACTGTGAGATGTGTTATCCTCTTAATTTTATGGGCTGGGAAAAATTAGTTATGAGGCATTACAGCTGAGTTTCACTACACATTAATTATTTTAATTGACTGTTTCTTGAATGAATATCTGATAAGTCAGTCTTGCAATCCCTCATGCTTCATGACATCTTTAACTCAATACGGACACTTAAGAATCATTATTCTATGAGAGCTTTAATATAAATTTGAGATTATAATTAAAATTAGACTCTTACCTGATGCTCAATTCTAAGCCTTTTCATCTCTATTGAATTTTCTTTGGCCTATACCTTGAATTTAATGTTATAACAGTGATAGGCAGAATATATAATCAAGCTAAGCATCCTCAATATGTTGAGAAAAAAAATATTTTGTCTTCAGGGCACAACGTAAAAACTGGTCTTAACTGACGTTCTATATAAATAGTCATCACCCCTTAGACTTCTTTAAAGACATCATCAGTTTCCTCCTGGTCACTGCAATGAAGACAAAGAATGCCTTAATGACTCTACTGAGGTTATCATTAAAATAAAAGGAGATTTGCAGACATCAGCTATAAATCACTATAAAATGGCTTGTAAGTAACCTTTGACACAACTCATTTGAAATAAACCTGGGATGGAATCATAGCCTTTGGTCAAGCCACTAGGTGGGCTAAAGGTCTTTTCCATTCCCTTCTTCATTTCTTGCAATATTAGTACCTCTTGAAATGACTGGATAGCACCTGGATATGTATAAACTGACATGTGTTTCATGTTGAAATAAAATAAGTCCATTCAGAATACAGCGTTGAAGATGTTTATGGCATTTGCTTGAAATATTTACTCTTTTGAGACATACTTCAAATATATAAATGCATTTGGAATGTGCTTATAGCTACTATGTTAAAGTCTTTCATGATTAGGTATTATAAACTTTTTGCAAATGTTCAGATTAATGTTACCCAAATTGAGCTCAGTATGGTCCCTATAATAATAGGAGATAAAAATTTCTTTAAAATTAAAAAGAAATTACAAGACTTCAGTAGTCTGATTTTTCAAAGAAATTATTGTTTAACAATACTTTTACCTGCTGACATTTAGATGATAGAGAGGCAGTTCTGAGAAGCTGCCTAAGCATATACACCCCAGTGACTTGAGACATGTGTTGAAGTCTCAGGCTTACTAAAATTTTGACTATTGGCAAATCAGAAAATCTCTAACCTCAGTTTCTTTATCTGTGAAGTGGGATTGATGATATCCTACACTCTTGCTCTGAAACCAAAATAAGAGAAAATATATCAGGATGCTTTGTAACTTCTAAAATGAAATTCAAATTGCAGGGAGTAAAGTGAATAGTATTAGAAAATCAGTATTAGAAATGAATAGGTATAAAAATATCTAAATTAATTCAAAAATTTATTAGCTTTTTAGGTTACTAAATTTATTAAATGTACTTTTATATGTCTCCTAATATTTAACTGAACTCCACCCCCTAAATATTTATGAAACTAAGACTGAACAGAGCTATAAGCATTCATTTCTTCTTTGGAAACTAACTCTCTTAATGAGAAAATTGAGTTAAAAATTAGAACTTCTTTTTGAATAGGGAGAGGTTCCCAGGTAAAAATTGCATAATTCCTGTATTCAATTAGGCATATACCATACCTTTTTGTTTTAATTCACTCTCTAATAGGTTAATTATGAGAGAAGGAGAAAGGGGGGAAAACACTTTCTGTCAAAAGCAATTGGAAAATAATTGCTTTTTTAAAAAAGATTTTACTTATTTAATTTTAGAGAGGGGAAGGGAAGGGAGAATGAAAGGGAAACATCAATGTGTAGTTGCCTCTCACACGCCCCCTACTGGGAACCTGGCCTGCAATCCAGGCATGTGCCCTAGACTGGGAATTGAACCGTTGATCCTTTGGTTCACAGGCTGGTACTCAGTCCACTGTACCACACTAGCCAGGGCAGAAAATAATTCTTTTGATGACTCTCTTGAGGAAGGGAAAAATAAAATGATCTGATTCTAAATAGCAAATTTCATAGAGCTTAATGTTCCAAGAGCTCATGCCCTTGGTACCTTTTGTGTTTTCAGACTCCAGAAAAAGTGGTATGAGGAGCAACAGAATAAGGAAACTATAAGCTTATGAAAAGTCCTGAAAATTGCATTTAAACATCTAAGATCCAAAATCTAAATCCTAGCCCTAGACTAGTGAGCCAACCACATTTGTGGAAAAGAATTTGGTCTAAATAATCCAGATTAATGAAATACAATGTTTTTCAAAAGCACTTCCTTTGTGACATCCTTTTATATTAAACAGAGTGATATTTCTTTAGGTATTACAATTTTCTAGCAATTTACATAGCTTTAAACTGTACTGTGATTTAGTGTCTATATACTGCTTCACCAAACGGAAAATAAATTCTCTCTCATGACTACCACTGTTGGAAATAACATGTAAAAGATACTTTTGTAACAAATTAAAGAATAAGCATACCTCATGAGAAAAAAGATAGAATAACTCTTTTCATTCTATATTCAGGAATGAAAATTGCTAGTACTGCTCTTAATCTGAAGAGTGAGAATCGGTCTGGGTTAAAACAAGTGGGAGGAAGACAACTGGGTTTTGCATTTAATAATTTTATTTTTGCTTACCTTTGGACTTTTTACCCTTTATCTTCAATGACTTCCCCTTTTGCTCTGTCTGCAATGAATGGAGTAAAAAGAGTTGTAGTCTGGTTGTACTGACTAGTCAAGTTTCAAGTTAAATTAATAGGAAACCTGTCACTAAGAAGCTCTGACAATGGCTTTGTTAACTGACATCTCCAAGTAGAAAACAGTGACGCCCAGACATGTCAAACCTCTAACTCCAAGAGGAAAGCAAGAAGAAAAGAGAGCTAAGCTCTGAAGACTAGAAAGAGCTATAAAGTTTAAGGAGTGAGAGGAATGCATTTGAAGAGATTTCAGTGTGGAAGAATGCATTATGGTAGTGCATATGCTTTTATTTTGTTACTCACTAGTCAAAGTGTCATTTATATTGTATGTAGATGTAAAGAATTCTTAGAACACTTAGAAAGATAGTAGAAAAACTTGGAATTTATCAAGCGTTAGACAATGATTTAACTATCCATGTAATTAAAATTTAGTAGTTAATGTTTATTTTTATGTAAGACATAGGTAGGTGATAAAGCAATTAATACAGTAATGCTTACTCTCTGGAGAATTGTGCTGTAACAGGTGAAAATAGTCAAGAACATCTGCAAACATTCCTTTAAACAGTAGTCTTCTTAAACTAAACTATTTACAACTAATGCAGTAAAATGAAACACAGTGATTTGAAAGTTACAGTCAGTAATAAGATGATGCTACCTGAGTCTTCACTAACTGTCTTGCATTGTGCCCAGTTCACCCTCAAATCCATTATACACACATGAATGCACATAACACACAATCATTCTTCTCCAAGGTTCTGTGCCTTAGACATCTTGGCCCATACTCAAGTCTCCCAAATATACAACAATACACTAGCTAACTGTCATAACTGTCATTAATCATTAAATAGTTAGTCATAGTTGGTTCACCAGGCTGTAAGACATAGTACCCATTAGAACCTGTACATGCCTATATGTGGACATTGGAAATGAGGTGTTCTATTAATACTTAGAGTTAGTATTAAGTGACTTATGTATGACCATGTCTTCTATTTCTTCTGCCCCTTTTTTGGTTAACTATCTAAATATGATCTATCTTCTTAAACCAGGCCCAGTGTTCTCCAGGATCTAGAAAAACTTCAATTCCTAAAAGAACCATAGATTTTTTTTTACAAGGGAACTTTTTTAACCTTCTGAGGGTCTTCCAAAGTGATTTGATTTTTTTTGTTTCAAGATCAACTCATTCTTTGAATGCTTTCATGAGTGTCACCCTCCCTCCCAATAATAGGCTTTCTTGTGGTATTTACCTATTCTTCATGGTACTCCAGTGGGACACAGAGTCTCTGTTCAAATGTATTGGTGGTGCCTATATTGTTCTGCTGTCCTTTTGATATGAATTCCTTTTGTGAATTCAGGTAGAGAAGTGTGCTCATGTTGTGCATCCACATCCAGGTACCACTAGAGGTGCCATCCCCAACATAGAGGTGGCAGTTGAATTTAGTCAGGGTGGTGTCTATTTTGTAAAGCTGTCTTGCTCCGAGAGCTCCTGCTTTCTTTATTTGTAACTCCATTCCATCACTTGATAATTTTGTAGTCCTTCATTGTCTTTTTTTCATGTATTTTAAGTGGAACTAATAGGAAAGTAACAGTGACAAATGCTTCTTAATTATGAACTGAAGGACTGATCAGGTGGTGCTGAGAAAACATTATATTCTTATACATGGATTAACCAACTTTTTAATTTTTCTAGGACATTTTTAAAAGCTTTTGGAGATTTGAAATTAGAAGCAAATAAGAGGAACTGGTATTATTACTGTAGTCACCCTTTATCTGCAGGTGATCTATTCCAAGTCCCCCTCTCAGTGGATGCCTGAAACTGCAAAGAGTACCAACCCTGTATACACTACATTTCTTCCTATACATACACTAATGGCTTCTCTTTGACACAGTCAAATTTTCAGCCTCACTATTCTTGCACTTTGGGGCCATCATTAAGTAAAATTAAGGTTACTTGAATATAAGCACTGTGATACTGTGACAGCTGATCTGATAACCCAGAGGGGTACTACGGGACTGATGGGTGAGTTGCATATTCAGAGTGGAGATGCTAGACAAAGGGACAATTCACGTCCCTGGCAGGGAGTGGAGGTCAGTGCAAGAGTTCATCATGCTATTCAGAATAGCATGCAACTTGCAACTTCTGAATTGTTTAATTCTGGAGTTTTCCATTTAATACTTTTGGACTATGGATGATGATAGATAACTGAAAAGGAAGAAAGCAAAACCTTGGATAAGCTGGGGACTGCTGTATTAACATCAACTCTTACTGATCTATGCAGTCACTTGAAAGCTTGACTGGTGCTAATAGTTCCCCTTCCACAATGACTTGCTCACATTCTCACATGCTTAACGAGTTAGCACCCATTGTTGGCAAAAGGTTTCAGTTCCTTCCAGATAAACATTTCCCATTTGCTGATTTGAGTGTCCTCATGACATGGCAGCCAGCTTCTTCCTGGGGGTGATTTTGTCCTTGAAACATTTGGCAATGCCTGGAGATATATCAGGTTTCTGCAACTTGGGCAGGAGTACTACAGGCATCCAGTGGTAGAGGCCAGGAATACTGTAAAACTTCCTACAATACATAGGACAGTCACTCACAACAAGGAACTATTCATTCTAAAATGTTGAGAAACCTTGTTCCAGAACCAAGTGATGCAAAAGGGAGGAAGGGAGAAGCTTTAGTCTTTTATAACCTAGCATCAGGAGTCAAACTATCATTTCTACAGTATCTTATAGGTTATATAGATCAGCCTTGTTCTTTATGGAAGAAGAACACATGTGGCCATAAATACCCAGAGGCAAAAATTATCGTGGGTCATCTCAGAGGCTGGCTCTCACAGAAGCACTGTGTGTATAGAGAGAATGGCATTACTTGGCTTAGGTATTTCAAAGCAATTTTTAAATTAAAATATAATTGTGAAATATATGATACTCCAGAAGCCAGGCTTTTTATTCTTTCCTCTATTTATCTTTAAATATATATGTCTATGTTTGTGGATATAATTTAGTTTTGAGGCCTTAAAGCAACAAAGTCAGAAAACAAGGAAATACTTTATTAAAGTATTAATGGAGAAGGAACAGGAGGCATTTTATACAACAAATTAATTGATTAATACTATCTGAATTGCTTTACATTAAAAGGGCCAACAATTTAAATGGAAACACAATGATAAATTACCACATTGAAGCAAATATCCCCCGAATACACTACTAGCATCTCCTTTTAAAGGAAGTAGGTGTACTCTAAGGAAAAGTATAAAATGGCAAAATGGGAGAGCTGAAAGGGAAGCTAGAACATATTACCCTCGGCTAAATAACTGGGGGTTTGCATTTAAATGGTAATCGAATCTAATGATAGCATTAACACAGCAAAAGCCTGCTTATCACAGACTTCTTGGCACTCTGTCTGTGTGGTTAGTAAGGCATCTTGCAATCTTTAAGTCCAAAAGCAAGCATGTGTTCATGGAAGAGCCTTCAGGATTCTGTGCTCTGTCAGGTGAACCTATTAAGTATGGAGTTGAGGTGGACCTATTAAGTATGGAGTTGCACATGAGCAAGATTTCTAATTCTTCAGAGGTTAAACAAGAAGTAAGATTGTTAAAGTTATTTTTATATTATATTTCTTTAATTGACTCTTGCACTTAAATGTAAACCTTTTCTCATCTAAGTTCTATGTGA
This sequence comes from Pteronotus mesoamericanus, assembly GCF_021234165.1. Taxonomy (NCBI): domain Eukaryota; kingdom Metazoa; phylum Chordata; class Mammalia; order Chiroptera; family Mormoopidae; genus Pteronotus; species Pteronotus mesoamericanus. Next base: position 20,813,231 of record NW_026555310.1, read on the forward strand.
AGGAAAGATCAGGGAGGGGCATGGCAAACTTTTTCCAGATCCTCATTATATTTCTTTCATGTTTTGTATTTCTCTTTAATGAACCTCTGCTGAATTGTAGAAAGGCATGTCTTACTTGGGTGGAAAAGGTAAAGAGGGCGCCCTCAGTGAACAATGGGGATAGCAGAAGAAAAAGATGAATGTGACCACAAGCTAGGGAAGAGAGGGGTGGCAGTAGAGCGCATGATGCAGTGCGGTCTGCCATGCATCTTCCCTTCTTAATTTAATACGATTATTTCATCAGAGAAGATAATAGCGACAGCGTGATTAATTTTACAACATATTTCATGAATGCTTTTACTCTTTCCCATACATCAGTATTGCTACTTACTTCACATGAGTGTTTATGATAAATATGAGGACATTCACAGTTTCAGATCATGCAGAGGAAGTAGCCTGAAATTTTTTATATATATAAATTATAATATATATGTTATATATAAATTATATATATTTTATATGTGTATATATATAAAATTCAATCACTGTACAGCTATTAAAGGATTAAAGCATATTTATAAATGAAATAATATATTAAATGCATAGACAGATTGTCCTCAAAGAATTCAGTTTAATAAGACTCAGTTCCATATATGTGTATGGAAAATAGAAAATAAATAGAAAATAAATGCATTTCTTTGCTCCTTTATTACTGAACACACAAAACAAAAGCCTCAAAGCCACATGCTTTGCATTTTTCTCAATGTCAGGTCATTTGCATTTTTCTAATGCTTCACATATAACAGCCATTAATAAATAGTCAAAATTTTATTCAATAAATAATGAATGGATGGATGAATGATTGAATAAATTTATATGGTCTTTATACATTACCATTAGAGTGCTATAGATTTGTTAACTATCAAATAAATGTTTGATTTTGCAATAACTAGGTTAATATTTAAGGCAGCTGAATGTTGAGGCAATTGTGATATGGCATATACTAGATCATCAATTAGATAAAGAGAATGAATAAATAAGAGATTTTTTTTCTAGATGGTACACACATTTGCACATACTTAGTGGTCTACCTTGTGATCCAAGGTCTGCATGTGGGTATACATCCATGTTGTGAAGAATAAGGATGCAAAAGGAAGGAAAGGAGGAAGGAAGGAAGGAAGGAAGGAAGGAAGGAAGGAAGGAAGGAAGGAAGGAAGGAAGGAAGTAGGGAAGGAAGGAAGGAAGGAAGGAAGGATAGATGAATTAGACTTCTTTAGGATAGTGATATCCTTATTTTCTAGTTCTCTATTAAAATTCCTTAACAAAGAAATGAATGAAGGCTAAGGAGTGGAAAGAAAGAAATAGCTCCCCAGGACTCTGGAGAATAATTTTTCTTTTATAAATTATTGTTGACTTCTGTAAGTAATCAAACATCAAAATGTACCTGGTCTTTGTGCATTATAAAATTATGGATATTATACAGTTATGTTAGAGCAACATGTTTTTCTCTAGAATAAACTTATTACTTGAAAACCATCTAAATTAAATATATTTTTCTAGATGAAATATATTTTAACTTTATATTGTATAGCATTTGCTAAGTTTATGTGGAATAATCCTGCATTCATGATGACAAGATATTTCTCCAGTGCATCTAAGGCTATATATTTGTGTCAAGTTATTTCCTTATCTGACTTATTAATTATATGAATGGAGGTTCATTGGCTAGGATAAAATTTCATTAAGATCTACATGATAATTTTAGTATTGTGACCACAAGCTGATATTAAGTGAAATGTTTGCTTTCAGACAAGTTATACCAGCTGTAAATAAGTGGAACATGCCTGAACTATTGCGGTTGTTTGTGTTGTACTTGCTTTGCATTCTATCCCAGACAACCAAGATTAGAAAACATTTTATTAGGAGAAACTATAACATGAATAGTTCCCTAAAACTTGTATTTGGATTACAAAATAGTATTCTCTTATACATTACTGTATGAATTGTTATATTTATGACATATTGTATATAAACCCTTGGTATTTCTCCTCAAAAAATAGTCTATGTTAACTCTTTAGTATTAGGGAAGGAAATTTTTGATGCTATATAGTGTAGGGAAGAGAGAAGCATTAAAACAATCTAAATAAGTGAATGATTTGTGCCTCTACTTTTAAACTAATGTATAAAATAACAAATATGTGTATCACTTCATTTTATTATTTTATATGCTTGACCATTGCGTGGTATTAATAGTATTAATATGGCTAAACCTTAATTTCAGAAATTACATTCCAGCAATGTTTTTTATATTTAAATTTAAATTTTTCATGTGAATGAACAATATTGTATGTTGAAGTCAAAAACCTGGGTTCATTAGAACTTTCTGAACCTTAGTTTCTTTTTTGGTTATTAATTACTTTATAGTATTATAAATTAAATAGATGACTTAAAATATAATTCTACAAATGTAAATATAATAGCCTTCTCTTAGTTAAAACTTGTTTACCTTAACTTACACATTTACTTTAGCTTACATGCTTGTTTTATACTTATCATATACAAGTTTGGAGCTATTCAACAGGCACATAAGATTCTTTTTGTCTATCACTTTTTATATAAGTGAAATAATATGTGCTATTTTCAAAAGTTTGAACTGACAACATAATTTAATGATTGGACAAATAATTAAAAGGAAATTGCTTTCTTCACTGTTGATGATGTACTTGATAGAAGTGCTCTTTTACAATTCTTTCTTGGCCTTAAAAATTACTTATATTTGTTTTCATGTAAATTATTTATCTTAATTTTTAAATGTATATTTTATATGTAAAAATAAAGTTAATCATGTTAAGCTTTCATATTTCTCCCAAAGGAGATATTACAAATAGTAAAGTAGAAAAAGCCTTACGGTTGTTGTTTATTGTGCATATTATAATAATGAAGATGCATGTCATAAATTATAGTCCCCTTCCATTTTATAGTTAGGATTTTTAAATCTTTATCTAGTCAAGTAAAAAATAATTAATAAAATAGGGAAACTACTGTGATTTTTGTATTCTTCATGAATAATAAGCATTTGGAATAGTAGCGCTATAATAAATTATTAAAAGAATCAAATTGTGAAATAATATCATGCAGTGGGTCAAAATTATTTTTATAGTTACTAGTATAAGGATCAAGCATGCGGGTTCTTATTAATATACCATTAGCCTGGTCACACAGTGAAAGAGAATGAAAGGGCAATCATGAGTGACATTTCTATCAACTTTGGAACTGTCAACTTCCATTATGTCCTTGGGGCTTTGCACTTTTTGGCTTTCAGACATCTGTGCTGCCTTGAATGGAGGAGAATATTAAGAGTTCCAGTGCATCCCTTGTTCTGATAACTGCCTTGAGTAGTCACTTTTTAGTCTGCCCATGCAGTAATTCCTAGTGCTTAAAACACAGCCGGTGGCCTTTCACTCCATCAGCCTCACATCTGCATCTTCATCAACAACCCCCCCCCACACACACACACTCTATTTCCTTGTGCTCATAAATCTCTGTTGCAAATCTGAGAATATATTCCCTCCTTTTTCTCCTGCCCAGTCAAGGGAAACAGCCACCTTTAATTTCTTCGAGCATCTCCTCAAAACTTTTGCAAGAGTTGTGATGCTGTCAAAGGAAGTTTGCCGGCCATGATGACAAAAGCCAGTGGTTTGACACAGAAGGTAGCAAGCAGGTGCAGCGTTGGATGGGGGGAAAGTGCCTAGAATTTTTACAGCCATATAGTAAACAGTCGATGAAGCTTCTACCTGGCTGAAAAACAGAGAGGAAATACAGATTCTAATCCTTATTGGCTCACTCCATCTGTGTAGCATTTAGTTTATTTTGCATATGCATGTTTTAATTTATTATTATTTAGTTTATTATGCATATGCATGTTTTAATTTATTATTTAGTTTATTATGCATATGCATGTTTTCATTTATTATTATCAGCATATATGGTATATGCTGATAAAATGTTAAAGGCTAAAATAATATTATGTAATTTTTAATGTTACCTCCTTATATTGAGGACTTTTTAAAGGGTTTTGAAGCCAATAAATACATATTTTAATAATCTCCCTGTATATTATATAAAGCAGTGTCTCTCAAATGTTAGCATGCATCACCTGGGAATGCTTGTAAAGACACAAATTGCTGGAACCCACCTCCAAAGTCTCTAGGATAAGGCATTTGCCTTTCTAATAAGTCCTGGTGGTGCTGGTGGTACTAGTTCAAAGACCACATTTTGAGAAACAGTCATTCATACAGGAGTAGAGTAGAATAAGGGACACAATACCTCTGGATTTCTGCCAACCATAGCATCTTATATATAGATTATGGCTGATGAGCTCAACTAAATGTTCAAATTGAGAAATGTAGGCGTGATTTTACCCTTGTACTTTTTAAAATGCTAAAGTAAACTTTGCAAAAGTATATATTAGGCCAGTCATGGAATTATTTTACTTCACTTTCTTCCAAGATTCTATGAATCCATATAAATTTGGTATAATGGTCACTAATTTATTATACATCTAACATAATTACGGGCAGTCATTTGATTATCTCATGGGTTTTCAAGTAATTGTTCTTTTCTATGAAACAAAAAAATAGAATTGAAAAGAGTGTTAGTTTTTTTTTCTAGACCCTTCATGAGGTTCATAAGTGCAGCTAACTATAAAATCTAATAACAATAAACCATTTTTAAAAATACAGATTTGAAATTAATATTATATTACACCATTTTAACATTTTAATAAAGTACCTTGTTTCAGTATTTTGAAAATATATACATACACTTTTGTGTACATTAATCAACATGTTTATTAACATGTTCCCATGTCACCAAATCACACCATTTGATCCTAAATAGTTCTACTTTCAAAAAGTTATCCTACTACTACTGGTAGATATTTTATGAACTTAACTCATAAAGATTAAACAGTAACTAACTGGAAAATATATTTTTATTCTATGATAATGCCTATGTAAAATTGGATATAATGTAAACAATAAAAACAAATGATAAAATATTTCAATATTAGAGCACAAAAAAAGAATAACTTTTTGTTTGTAATGAAAGAAAAGTGATGTAATGTTGATATCCGATTATTACACGTTGTAATTAAAATTTCAGTGATAATTGTATTTATAAGGGCTGATATAGATATAGGTATATAAAATCAAATCAAAACAATGAAATATGACCTATTCAAGCATTGAACAATTGAAAATCACTATACCTGCTGAATTGATACATTCAAATCTTTATACTAACCTGTAGTACACTGTAAAGAAAATCTGTAAAACAAAACTTGGATCTTAAAAATGTAATCTTGAATGTTTAGAACAGTGTTGCATATAAATACATAGTATATATTTGTATAATGTTAAGTGTATTTATTTTCAATTTTAGATTAAAACCGAAAGTACTTCTGAGACAATTAAGAAAAAGGTAGATATTTAAAGAGTTTAAAGGTTAGAAAGTTAGAAAGGTTTCTTCTTTTTTGTATTTAATTTGGAGAGCAGTTCTCGTGAGAGCTACATACCATTTAACTCCTCCATCACAGATGTTTCAGGTACTCTGCCTAAGCACAAGGAAGGATACAAAGATGCCTGGGACTCAACCTCTGTTCTTTGGGGGTTGGAAAAACCTATCTGTATCATAATTTTATATGAACTATGTGTTGTCTCTCAATAAAGATAAAAAGTACAAATAATAGCTCTTTCAGAATATTTCTTACAGGTGATATCACTTACGTGCTTTCTGGATAGTTGAGTGCACCTATGCTTTATCTTATACAAAAGGTATTTCATAATTTATAGTTGAAAGTGACGTTTTTGACAGCTAATCAAACACTTGTAATGTTCAGACTGAATGTTAAGATCACTGATTGGTAGAGTAATTTGTTGGGAAATGACAGGCACTATGCCTGTGTTTTTCTAGACATTTTAAATCAGCTTTTCCTTATCACAGCTCATGTTCTAATGATCATTGCAGGATGAAGTGGCCCAGCCACTGAACCTATCAGCTAAACCCAAGACCTCTGATGGCAAATCACCCACATCACCCACCTCTCCCCATATGCCAGCTCTGAGAATAAACAGTGGGGCAGGCCCCCTCAAAGCCTCTGTCCCAGCAGCATTAGCTAGTCCTTCAGCCAGAGTTAGCACAATAGGTAAGTTCTGTTTCTTTTGTTCTTGCTGATTTTCTGTTTATGGCAATTGAATGGAATCATCTTGTAATGGCAAATCACACGCATCCTGTGCATGGCTTTAGTTCCATACAAGAGTTCCAATTTGATAAACCTCACAAGTCTGTTTTAAACATGCAATTGAAATTTATAACTGAACCCCAAGTTATAATGTCCCCCTGAAAATCAAAATGAACTGCTTATGTGTATTGATATGCCTGGTGTTCTTCAGCTTATATGAAAGAGGCCTAATGACTAATCACAGAGCAATGGTTCCAGAATGTTTTTGTTAGGTGACTTGCCTTTTCCATCACTGAAATTTATTTCTATTTTTCATGATGTGTACAAAGTATACAAAATAATGAAATACCTTCTGCCTATAACAGCAGTCGATCATCAAGATGTGAAGTTTGTTTAGTTCCATACTGCTTGACATTTAGCTCACTATATTAAAGTAGTATAAAAGCGAGTAGCTTTATTTTTCATAATTGTCATTTCAGTACAGTAACCAAACATTAGAAAATGCTTCTATAAGCTACCTTTTAAAAAATACTTTATATTTAGCAACACCTTAAATTAGACTGTAAATACTTACTTAAACTCACATTTGTTGATATGTCTATTATTTGCAGACAGTTATGAGGAGGCTAACACAGACTAGCCCTCAAGTAGCTCATGGTGTAACTGGAGGAAAAGTCACCTTATAGTACAAGTCAGCCATAGCAAGTTATATTCAAGAGCATGTATACAATCCTTTGGTCATAAAGAGGAGAGTGTTTAATTCTTTTTGGGAAGCATCAAGGGAGGGTAAGCTGGGGATAATTAAATTCAAATGGAGCCTTGAAGAAAAGCTACATCCCTTGGCATTTTAGACTGTAAGAAAAAAGAAGAGTAAAATAGTACATTTTTGAGAAAGATACTGATTCGGCTACATATAGAATGAGTGTGCAGTGGAAAGTGATTAGAGCTAAAATTGAAAGGGGCAGATGGAACCTAAGTGAATGCTACCCCAAGAAATTTTGACTTTTTCTCCAGAGAGCAATCTGATCAGAACTTTAATATTGACAGCAGAGAGAGATTGGAAGCCAGAAAATCATTGTTTGTCATTGAAGAGTAAATTGCATGAAATGAAAATAAACAATGATAAGCAAAAGAGAGAATAGGTGGCAGAGATATTATTAAAGAGTAATTGGCATAATTTATCCACAACAGAAAAATACCTGGTGAAGTTCAAGTTGGAAACAAAGGCTAGGATTTTGAATTTATAAAATAAGAAAAGTGCCTTAACTGTGAAAGAGAGGACCAGAATAGTGCAGGTTTAAGGGAAGACATAATATAAAAATGTAATAAATGATGATTGAAGCACAAGGAGCCATTTATGTGGAGCCATTTACAGTTCATGAAGAAACTGTAAATATAAGTCTGATATTCAAAAGGATTGCTAGAATTTTTGACATGGAAATTATTCCTTATTGAGCTTGTTGAAGTTATCAAAGCAAGTAATTTCACCAAAAAAAAAGTGTGTATGGTAAGAAGAAAAGTGGGGTAAAAAATCATAGATATCATCTACTGTTTTAGTTACCTATTGCTACCTAACTAATCAGCTCAAAATTCTGCAGTACAAAAAACCAGCATTTATTATCTCAAAGTTTCTAAAGGTCAGGGATCTGGGAACAGATTAGCTAGGTGGTCCTAGTTTAGGGTTTCTCTTATGGTTGCAACCAAGATGTTAGCTGGGGCTGCAGACCTTACTAAGAATAGATGATAATTTTCCAAGAAGACTTAACTCGCATGACTATTAGCTGGAGAGCTCAGTTCTTTGCCACATGGGTCTTCCCATAGAGCTGCTCCTAGCATGGTGGCAGACTTTTCCCCAGATTGAGTGACCGAGAGAGGGAAAGCAAAGAGAAAGCCACAGTGCCTTTTATGACCTGGTCTCCATGTCACATATGGTCAGTTCTGCTTTATTCTTTTTATTATAAGAGAATCAGAAAGTCCAGTCCAACTCAAAAGAAGGGGAATTGGGCTTCATGTCTGAAGGGAGGAATATCAAAATATCTTTGGACAAATTCTAAAACCATCACACATTTTTAGCGGGAAAACTAATAAAAAGTGAATGTCAGAATCAGAATGAAGACAGGACAGTGTCATGCTCATCCAAGAAGGAAGGGTTGTTAATAGTGTCACATTTGCAGAAAAGTTAAAGATGATGAAGAAGAAAAGCATTAGAATTTGGTTGGAGTTCATGGATAGGTAGGCTCAGAGAGGTTTTAGTAGAAGGTTTAGCAGAATACAAAGATTTGAAGAATATGGGGAGTGAAAGTTCAGTTGATGTATAGACCAGTCTCTTTATAAGATTGGTGCTGAGAAGGCTCAGTAGTGACAGATTTTAGAAAAGAAAAATCATATGATGCAGCAAAGAGAAGAGATAATGAAAGAGGATTAACCTTGGAAAGAAGAGAAGCCCATTATATTTTCTGAGACTGAAGGAAATGAAGAAAAAAGGGTAAAGTTATAGGGAAATTATAGGATGGATAGAGAGAAAGATGAATGGGGTCTATTTCATTGTTTCCATTTCGCAAAGTAGAATTCCAGGTTATTTGCCAAGAGGAAGTCAGTGCAGGCCAGTGTGGCAGCAGTGAGAAGAGAAACAATGAAAACTTAGGTTCTGAGAAGTTTGAAAAAGGTTTGGGGTGTACGTGTGCTTCTTATTATTGTGCAGCATTCCGTTATGGTTGAACTCTCAGTTACTCTGCTCAACATCCTAAATGGACACGAAGATAAGACTTGCTTTTATGTCCTAAGTAGGTAAAAGAAAAAAAATTATTTGGCAAGAATGATTTCTTTCCATAGCAGACATGAAACCTCATAAATATCGCAATGTTGGTATATGAGCTACTTTTGTAATGTCATCAGAACTAGAATATTAAACTAATGGACTAACTAATGCATTTGCATTTTTATCACATGAGAATTTTGTACTTCAGCATTCCAAGGATTAAATATGACAAAATATTTTTGTAAGGCAAGAATGTATTTAATGATATTTATCATCTGACTTTCTCCACTGCTGAAACTTCTCTTATTGTGTTCTCTGAAACGTCCCTTCACCACATACACACTTCTCATATTTTCCAAGGAGTTGAAGCCACTACAATTTACTTTTCTCTTTTCAATAAATGCAGATGTTGAAAGCTGAAACTGTAATGAGTAATAATGCAGTTTGGATAAAAGCTGTGAGCATTAATGGTGCTGTAAAGGTCACTCCTGAAAGAAGAATTAATGTGTTACACCATTAATAAAGCAAGGAAAACTGAACCAAAAGATAACTTAAGATATTGTTAATGACATGGAGCTCTTTGTGACATACATATCAGCTATAAATATGGAGAGTAAGTTTTTGAGGTTTGTGACCAGTATTACATTATATTATAGAAGAATGCCTTTGATATGGTAAGCGAATGAAAGGCAGCTCCAAAGAAAGGGAACCCTTAAAAGCTGTGAATGGTTCAGAAGAATGATGGATAATTTTAGAATATCTGGGCCAGATGTTATATTTCCCTTATTGGATTTTTTCACTTACGTTGCATATATATAGAACATTTTTAACTTTTTTTAATGCATTTTAATCTATTTTCTCTCTGCAGCTGATTTTAAAATTATAGACCCTTAACTAGATAGAGAAAATATCCATATCATCTAGTCAAAACTTGTTATTTTACAGATGAGGAACAGAGGCCTCAGGTGGCTAAGTGCTTACCAGGTATTCTAAGTGTCTCTCACAGTGTAGATAGCTCTCTGATTCTATGTTTGTCACCTCTGTTTTAATTTCAAGGAAACAAATGTACATAATGACCTAGTAATTTGCCCTAAGTCCCAGTCAGTGGAGGTTGAGGCCTTACAATCTGAGTCTCTGGGTTGGGATCCTTTTTAAAAAATTATTTTTAATAGCTCATTTTTATTGTATTTTCTTCCATTGCCATTTATTTCCCTTATACCCTCTTTCACCTTTTTTGTTATTGCCTCTTGGTAGTCTGTCTGCATTACATGCTCTTCTCAGTCATCCACTGAACCTTTCACTCATTCATTCAGTAAATGGGTATTAAACATCTTCTCTATGCCACACTTTTCGCTAAGTCGGGAGGATAAGCATGAAAGTGTTGGACTGAGACTTTAGATGCCTACAGTCTTTGTTCTACCATGTCTTTGGAAGACACTGGAACATGCTATTCTTATCCTTCATTCCTCAGGGGCATTAACATGTGATAAGTAAAATTTTACCTGAGCAAATGTAGTAGACAGGGATAGATTCAATAAAATGAAGGGAAATATATGCAGGTCTATTAACTTGGTACTTTTTTTCTACAACTTGCTAATGTAAAATATGATAACATGAAGGAGGATGTTACCTCGAATACATTTACATTTTTAATGAGAAAACCTTCTATGAGGGTAAGTTATTGAACAAGAATATTGTAATAGTTACATAGAAAGCCACCGGATTATCAGGACATTAGGAGTATCATTCAACATCTGGCAATTAACATTTACAAAGCACTTTATAATTTACAATTTGCTTTCACATTTATTATTTAATTAATTCTTGTGAGGTTTCATAGATGAAGAAATACCAGGGTGCCAAAAATTTGATGATGATGTGACCTCAAAAATAGGAAAAAATTAATATTTGTTGAAAATAATTTGAAACATCTGTGCCCTTACTTTTGCTCATAGCTTAAAAGTCTTAGGTAAAATAAATATGCAGTAAACAAGAATTTGTAGTACCCTGAGAGCATCTGTAAGTCCATACATTTTAATAAATCTGTGACATATGGTACAGGCTTCCACTGATATGATGACATGGAAAATCAATGAACTTGGAATTATAAAACTGAATACTTTTAATTTAGAAATATGCATTTATTCCTTCCACAGTCTACCATGGGCCAAAGGCATAAAAGACTAAAAGAGGAAAAAAATGCCCTCAAGTAATTAGTTCAAAGACTGGCATGAAAGAAAAATTTAGAAAAATGAAGGATAATATGACAGAAAAAGCATTGATAAGGTTTTGAAGAAGCATATAAATGGGAAATACTAATGTTGCCAAGGAGCATGTCTGGGGTATGTCAGTGAAGTCCTTACAGAAGATGTGACATTTGAATAAATTCCCAGACACTCTGGGAAGAGAGAGTATGTCAGTCAGAGGAAAGCTCGGGAGCTCGGGAGCCGGGATGGGGCGGGAGGAGGAAGGCCTATCCTTGCAACCGGAAATAGTCCTGTGCAGTTTCAGCAAGAAGTGACACAGGAAAGATAAGCAGAGTTGACATCATCAAGAGACTTTTAGTCCATTTTAGAGTGTCTGGAATTTATCCTAGAATGACGGGGGTTTTTTGGGGGGGAGGGGGGCATTAAAGTGTTCCTTGTTCCAGTACGTTTTGGAAAGGCTGCATGTTTTTGTTACTTCTTAAAGACTCACAATACACATTAACATATTCAAGATTTTGAGAATTTGTGCAATGAAGAACCCTTTTTACTTAGTATTTCTCACATTTATTTGAACATGGAATTATTTTTCTTCACGGACTATTACAGATTACCCTCTTATGAAGTACTCCTTTAAAGCATTAGGGTACCAAGAGATGGGTTTGTAATCCGGTAGAATGACATGATCCAAATGCCTTATTCTGGAATATTTTGGAGAGCTTTATCTGGAAGCAGGTTAGGAGATGGATTCAAGGAACATAAGCCTAAAGACAGAGAAACTAGTTAGGAGGTTAAGGTGTTAGCCCAAGAGAGATCTGAGGTGGCTTTGGCAAAAACAGGTAACATGGGTATGGAAAAGAAGCACATATGGAATCAGAGGAGGAGACAGAGCTGTCAGGGTTTGGTCGTAGGCTTCAAAGAGGTACCTTGACCCAAATGACTAACTGCATGAGTAACTGGAATGGGATATGGATAAAGACAGGGCAGACTGAGGCAGCAGAAAGGTGACAAACTCTGTTCCAGACATTTCAGGTACTCATGAGACATTCAAGTAGAGAATCTTTGGAGATAGATATAACATGTATCTGGGAATCAGGGAGGACTGGCGGCAGACAGTAGATATGTTATACTGCTGGGAACCACCCTTGATTCTTAGGATTACATTTAAGACCAACTGTGATATAGTGGGTCTAAGGCTGATTCAACAAATCATAAACTGGATGGCTTAAAACAAATTTATTCTGCCACTATCTGGGAGCTGGAAATCCAAAGTCAAGGTGTCAGTAAGGATTAGTTCCTTCTGGAGTCTCCAAAGGAGAATCTATTGCATGACTCTTAGCTCCTGATGGCTGCTGGCAACCCTTGGTGTCCCTTGGTTTTTAGATGCATAATTATAATCTCTTCCTCCATAATCACATGACCTTCTTCCCCACATCTCTGCATGTCAAATAAAAAATATTCCTCTCCATTCTCTTACAAGGACACCTGTCATTGGATTTAAGACTCACCCTAAATACAGGTGATCTCATTTCAAGATCCTTCATTTAATTACATCTGCAAGGACTCTACTTCCAAATCAGGTCACATTCACAGACACCAGGGGCGAGGATAAGACACAGACATATCTTTTGGAGAGACACAACTTACCCGATTACAAGTAGTTTCCTGTTTTTCCTTTCGCCTTTCAACAGCTTATTTCATTGTGGAGCAGCCATTACTCACTTTTTCTGTTTAGATTTAGCCTCTCTAAGATTGGACTTAGCAATTTGTACATTTTTTTCTGCCCCTTAAAATATATAAAAGGGGCCTTTTTTAATTTTGAGAATTTTGTTGGTAATGGTTAAGAAAACACACCGAGACATAAAATAGTAATTCGTGGTAAATTTTATAAGGTTACAGAATCTCGCAAGTATGTTAATGGTTCCCAACCTGCATATCCCAAATCTCATCTGAGATGGGAACTGGAGCCATATTGGCGTTTGCCATCTTGTTTCCCTTCTAAGATTGGGGCTCACTAAACCTCTCCTAAACACATACCTGCCTTCTGATCCTGCCTTTAGATCAAATTGCTGCCTCAATATACAATGAGGGAAGAATAAAATGCATCAAGTGATCGTTTTGGGTCTTTTTGGACTCTAATGGGGGACTTCCATTTAATTGAACCTCTCTACCAACAAGAAATGATATCTCCTCACAGACTCTATCATAATGGTTAAAGACATGTATTAAGACTGCTGAGAGTAAGCATAGATAGGAAATGAAAGCAGAAAGAAAAGAAAGGAATTAACATTTTTTATTGTCTCCTCAGGTACCAAGTGTTATATACACCTTCACATGTGTTATTTTGTTTAATTCTTCCAGACTTTACATTTATTTCTCAGGTGAGGGAAATGGAAACTCAGTGATATTGTTACAATTTGTCAAATATCACACTTTACAAGAATTAGAAACCCAGATCCAGCGAACCCAAATTTTACCTGTTTCACTCATGCTATTTGGCAGATAAACCAGTGGTTACAGAAAAACTGTTGTATAAAAAAAAACAAAAACAAAAAAACAACCCCCCAAAAAACAAAACCCTATCTTAACTCACTTAATCTTCACATTTGTGTTGTCTGGTGAGTGTTATCCCCATTTAACTAATGAATCTATTGAGACAGAAAAGTAAAAAAAAGTGCGCAACTTTATAGCTAGTAAGTGACAAAGCTAAGATTTTAGCTCAGGCTTGTCCAACTCTAAAACACATACTTCTCCTGATGATTGAAACCCTGCAGCAAAATCTAAAGAGCAGGTGAAGAAAGGATCCCAGGAAAAGACATGAAGATGGAGGAGTCAGAGAGGAGAGAGGATCCAGGGCTATGATGAGACACAACGAAGGAAGGAGTTTCAATGAAGAGATGCTCAGTGCTCTCATTCTGCAAGGAATGGAAAATGCCTCTTGGATTTGGCAATTAAAAGAACAAAGGAAGCAGACACAAGATTGTGGCAGGAAAGGGAGAGTAAGGAAGGAGTGGGAATGCGAATCTTTGAGAAGCTTGGCTTACAAGTTAAATAGAAAGACAGGGTTGGAAGAAGGGAGCAACGCAAAGTTTAGAGAGAGACTTTATTTGCTTGTTTTAGGAGGAGAGCCTTAAGTACTTACAAGTTGAAATGGCAGAGGTAGGAGAGAAGAGCAGAGAGATGACAAATGTGAAAGAGAATAACCAATGGCAAGGTATAGGAATCCGGAACACGAGTGTAAATGAATGAAATTAGAGGCGCTGTTTTCACTGAAGCAGGAAGAGGCATCAAGGGAGACAGATCTGAGGCTAGCATGGGGTGAGAATGGGAGGGGGAGCAGGAAGGTGAAAGTTCAGCTCTACCGCTCTTTCCGAAATCAGAGGCCAGAGCATTTGTCAAGAGAGAGGGAGTCACAAGATTGGGAATTCAGTGACTGCGGTAAGAACAAAATGTAAAGAACCACCAAACAATACCATTAAGATTTATCTCTGCAAGTGTAGAAATGACTTATATGATTTAACACAAGAGGCACAAATGTTAGTATTTCATATAGCATGTCAGCTAATACTCAAGGGTCTCTAAAAGCAAGAATGTTTACTTTAAAGTGAACACCTATTTCTACCTGCACACAAGCACACACCTCAACTTGGAACTAGCCATTACAGAAGATACATCTGTCAGTCATTTATCCCCATAGTAATTTGTCGTTTGCATCTATATTAATTATTTTTTCTATACAATATTATCTTGGCAGCACCTAAAAAACATAAGGAATTTTTGCACTTGTATTCAATGCCTCATTCCAAGGCATTTCACATATATTTGTGCTCTGGAGAAGCTAAATAGACCAAAAATGTGCAACATGAGGTTGTACGTAAGCAGGAGTCAGAGGGTAGGAAAATCAAGCCACTCTCCTTAGAATGTTACTAAATGAACATATATAAACACCATCACTGCCAAATAAGAGCTGTATTTCTTTCTAGAATGGTAGGGTTCATGAACAGAAGAGTTCAAGAATAATATATTAAGAAGGTTGTTCAAGTTAGGATACTATGTTGTTAAAAACAACCACATTTTACAGCAAATCTGAACCCTTAAGGTCTGACCTAGGTCTAAAAAGTTGTTCATATTATTGTTATTAATACAATAATTAATGAATAATAATACAAGAATAAACCCTGTTTCTCGTACCCACAACTGTAAACCTAGTTTTGACCCACCCTGTATAGTAGCTCTTGGCTCCCTCTTTCACCGACGACACTGGAACTTATCTTTCTGCCTGAAGGCAATCAGAGGACGAGGTCTGGTCTGAGCAGAGTGAAGCAGGGCGGGGGGAGAGATGGCGCTGCACTAATCTCCCATCAGCTTCTTCAACAGAAATGTTTAAGCAGCAAGAAAGTATTCTATGTTTTTTGGCAATCAGCAGATCAGATAGAAGAGCCTAGCTATACAACGAGGATGTGTAATCTGACATGATTAGACAAGGCTCTTTAGTACCAGAACATTCATAATTGAGACAAAGAAATAGTATTAATAACACTTTCCTAACACGGCAGTTAGCCATTTTATATTTCCTTTCTTTAATCTTAGTGTTTTTCAACAAATCATGGGATTTAATAGTGTGTTTTGGCAGATTAGAGGATTTATGGCCCAGATGTTTTTTGTTCTAAAAATGGATTAGGGTGTAAAGTTTGCTGGAATCCACGGAACATGTTGAGGCAAGCCGGTCATTTTATGTGTGATTAGTGCCTGCCTTCTGTCTCACAGTCCCTCCATCTGTCACAATTCACCAATGGATCTGGTTAGATTTAGCCTCATGTCACAAACAAGTCCCTTTTCTGGGCAATTTCATATTATAGATTCAGTTTATGCCATTTTATGCCCTAGTTAAAAAATAAGAATAGCAGAATATGAGACATTAGTTTTCCTTTCAATATTTGCAAAACAATCTTTTCTCATTAGTATTCTACCTTAAGATCTTGCACATTATCATAATAATGTGCATCAAATAAATAACCAGTTAAAGTAAAATTTAAATTAGTTTTGCTTCTTATATCTGTTATTTTTAAAAACATATATTTTAGGGGTTTTTTTTCCCTAACTCTGGATGGCAGAGCAGATAGAGGCTGGTCATTGGACCATCTTATTAAGAGTGTGAATTAAGAGTGACTGTACTTACCAGTAGGCACAATTTTTTTTATCAAACAATTACAGGTGCTTGGTTACCGTTCTGTGCTTGAAATTGAGCCTCTTAACTATTGCAAGTATGTATCCATAGCAAACCACTGCCACCTGTGATTTATTTCACCATAAATGGATGCAGAGGCAAAATGCCCTTCTTTGTGAGTTAATAATGATTTATTCTTTCTGTAAATAACAACCTAAAAGTGCTCTACATAAACTTTATATTGACCTTCTTAATGCTATGAGAGTGTCAGTAATTATACTGATAATTATCAATATCTGTATTTTATGGTAACATTCAAATAATCCTTACATGAAAAAGAATCAAAGGTAGGTCTGATTTTTGCACTGCAAAATATTCACACAACTAAAATAAGTTCATTTAAAAATGTTATTTTTAAACTTCTTTTCAAATATGTGCAACTCTATTTCACTTAAATATTATGCTTCTGTTACAGATGTTTGGCACCAGGTTCATATATGACTATGTGAATCAGTCATCATCAATTACTTATTTATTCATTCATTTAGACAAATTCTACTGAGAATTATTATATGCCAGACACTAGCCATTATTCCCAAAAGGAGTGATTGTTATGGTTAAAGGTGAACTTATCCATGCATTTGCACAAAACATATCCTTTGTGCTGTCATGTCTTCAGGTTATTTAAATGACCACGATGCTGTCACCAAGGCAATTCAAGAAGCTCGGCAGATGAAGGAGCAACTCCGGCGGGAACAACAGGTGCTTGATGGGAAGGTGGCTGTTGTGAATAGTCTAGGTCTCAATAACTGCCGGACAGAAAAGGTTAGTTCGTAAAATAACTGACTTTCCAAAAATACTTAAATTGCCTGAATGCTTTTCTTCTTTTTTATCTTTTCAATCTTCTCATCATTTCAGAATACTGGTCCTCCTCCCTTTTTTCTTATGTCAATACAGAAATCTCCATGTCCATTCTAAGCAAAACCAGCCCAAAATAGGCAGGGTTATAATTATCTTGCATCTGTCTTCAAACTTTATTGACAATTAATATCTCCTTTTCTGCCATCCATTTGTATTAAAATGAAATGGCATTTGTAATGTGAGTCTGAATGAAAGTTTTGCCTCACAGAGATGCTTAACTTGTATTTGGGGGTGAGCTGGATTTGAAAAAGCTGAATCTTCTTTACCCAACATAAGCTTGGATGATACCCGTGCTCACAGTCTAAGTCTCTGGCATCCCGAGCTTGTCATATGTTTCTAATATAAAGCGCTGTCAAGTTTGAGGTGACTGCACAGTTGGAAAAATTTGACTTTATTATAAAGCAAAATGTGATTTTTAAAATTTGGACACTATTATTCTGCCTAAGACCAGTGAAATATCTGAATCTATCTGAGATGTAATAATTTTCAACTCTGTTGTCTAAACTCGGTTGTATTTTATTCAGGAAAATATAAATTATAGAGAGTTTACAATGATGCACTTCTTTTGGTAATGTCTGCTATGTTTTGAATTGAAATGTTAAAGTTCAGTTCAAAGTTACTGAATCTCCTTTAAATGATCCTCTAGTTATATAGATACAATAGATAAAAGAGGAAAAACGATTAGCTATTTTGCAGTAACATGATAGTTAATCATCATGGGAAACATGAGTCAAACAGTATTGTACAGAATGAGTAGTTTGCCACTTTGGATAGCTTTCTGGTTACCCAGGTTTTATAATCTCTAAGAATTATAATCTCTAAGAAGCTGGCAAACTGCATACTGAAGATGAAGGATATGCATGATCCAGTCGCAACTGCACTTTTTTTCCTGGTCCAAACATGGGTCAAAAGGTTGAATTCTCCTCTGTTTCTGAAGAGGAGAGCAAAACATGGGTCAGTATATCATCCCTTGCAGCCTCACAACATATGAAAACTTCAGTGCAGCAAGAAGGGCACAACATTTTTCTAGCTCAGCACCAGAAGGGAAGGGGAAAAGCAAAGTGACAGCTCTGAGAAGAAATGATAGCAAGCATAAAGAAATTTATATTCAAATATTTAAACATTCTTGAAAGGATGCTTGAACAGAAATTCCTTTTTTTCTGCTCCCCATGTAGAAATGAGTTTAACACTCAGCCAGATGCTAATGCAAAGTGACTCAAGCTATTCCTCGCAAGCATAGCTAAATTGCAGTTATTTGTTAAGCGCATTGAATTCAGCTGTGGCTACAGCAGTTGGTTGCATTCAGCAAGCATCTGTACCTTTCTTTTTTTTTTTTAATCCTCCAGAGCAGAGACAACTCTACCTATCTCCCCCCTCTCCTCCCCTGTGCTGGCTGGGAATTGTCAAGTGACAACCGACCAAATCCTTTTGGACAGGAAGCCTTCATCCTAAGTTCTATATACTTGCAAAACAGGCCTTGTGGTTGGATCAGGGAGCCCATTAAAAGCACTTTGATGGTATGGAAATTCATCTTCATGAAGCTCCTAGGCCCCTAAGCAGCATGCTGTTTAGCTCTGGTTACAGATCAGTCATTCACATCGGAGGGCAATAATTGTGCTGACGGCTTGTAAAGCAATGGAAGTACATAAAATAATCCCGGGCCCTTCACCATGGCACTGCAAGTTAATCTTCTCTAATACAGATCAGCTGTTGTTCTAACGCATGACTTTATCCTGGCTCCAGTGACTCTGCTCAGCCTTTTGATTAAGTAACAGGAGTGGAACCATCTGCATTGACTTCATTCCATAGTTACTCATTGTTAGGGAACCTCATCTCCACTTTTTGTTCCACCTCAACCATCATACTTTATTCCTCTGATTAGCACCTCCTAGTCGAGGGGCAGGAGTTAGAGTTGCCTCTGTTGAAATCTATTGCTTTCAGTTTTCCTCTTTTGTAGGATTATAAGTCTTTTAAAAGACTATTTTTGAAGTAAAATCTGCCAAAATTTTCTGGCCAGTTAAGATCTCTTTGGTCTCAAGAAGGTTATCATTCCCAGTTCTCTTAACCATGAACTTCCAATGCAGTTGTGTTACATCTTCAATTAAAGGCTTAAATTTTTATGGGTTTTCAAGTAAAAATCTTAAATATGAAGGTGAGTAGTTCCATTATTATAATAATGTGGCAAGTTCTTGTAATGTGTAGGAAAACCTTTTCAGCAGGATCCAAACTGGTTCACCCCTAATGTTACCCTTGACACCAGAGAATGAAATTGAGATTACTGAAGCTCTCTTAGAAACAGGTATTGCTGTGGAGGCCTTTTCTTGTTGAACTAGCCTGGGTATCACTTCTATAATATCAACGATCAACATATGTCTGTACAACTCATAGGAATGAGATGATGTCAAATTTATGTTTTAATTAGTAATTATTCAACATTAACATCTACTATGCATTAGGGTTGGTGCTGCGTACTTGACGTACTGCACTGAATAAGAAAATCCTCTGCCTTTATAGTGTTTGGAGTTGAGATCAAATTATTTTGACCATTAATTGTGACATGTTTATGTTGGTAAGTCTACCTATGGGAATTGAATAAGGGCCCCATATTGCTTAGCATGTTAGATCAGTTATACACCTGAGTTGACAAAGTTGAATGCTTCTTTTCCACATACATCACTAAATATATTGTGTATTTCTCTAGTACCTACCTTTTTAATAGATTTTTATAATCATCCAATTTTAGCCATGTCAAAGCCTATGTAGATTAGTAATTGGGGTGACATTTTCCTTTGTAGTTCTTAATGAAATACAGAGTATAGGATAACTTCCTTTTATAGTTTGTACTATTGTCTTCTCAAATCATTTGAATCACAAAAGGAGAACTTTTTTTCTCTAACAATACTGCCAACTTTCATAACCCAGAAAATATAAGATGCGGGGATGATTAAGGAGAGTAAAAGATAGGGAGAAGCTGGGAGAAAGGAAAGGGGAAAAGAAATTCAGCCCAGTGCTTTCAATCAGTCTAAAAGGTGATAGCAGAGCCTGATTTCCAGATAACTGGAATCCTGTATTGGAGATCTGTTTTTGTGAATACACAGACCTTATACACGTTAACTTTTCTTCACATTTCAAATGACCAATATGGTTGTCCCAACTAGAAAGTCTTAATTCTGAAAAGTTGCAATTGAACAGTGAAAACAATTAGAGGTGTGAAAAAAAGGGATGAGTATATTCCGGTAACATACACTAAAACACGCAATGAAAGTCATTTTTACTGAAACACATTTTAATTGAAGACTTCTAAAAGACTTTTTTACTTCTGAACTTTTCTTGGAAGTGTTTCAACATACTCAAGAACTGTGTATGTCAGGTTTCTTGGAAACTCTGGGACACAGTGTTATTTATAATTGTCATCTCTGGTTAATTATAACCTGATTGTATATTCAAATAATGTTATCTTTTTACCACACAGCTCTGTTACAGATTAGTGTTATAGATGAATACGTAAGCCTCTTAGGTAGAAAGACTCAGAAAGAAGACCCTCATATATTTATTTTGTAAAAAAACACCCACTTTGCTTTATTAACATGCAAATGGAAGTTTTGACCATACATTCAACTGCATACTTAGGTTCTGACCTTGAGTTTGAAGGTATCCATACCTAATAGGCAATCCCACCAGGCAGTACAAATGTGATAGAGACTCAATGCTCTGGACTGAAGTGAAGAATAGACCAGAAGTTCCCCTGCCCTTTCCTCTTACTCCCAATGTTGTTATTTTAGGGAGATGATAGTTATGCTGTAATATCAACAAGAAATGTATTTAAACTTTAAGTCAAGATGGTAAACACAGTACTTACCTCATCCCACAACCACATCAAAATTACAACTAAGCTACTGAAAAACCATTATTCAGCACCACCTGAAACTGAGCTGAATGCAAGTTCTAAAACTAAGGAATGAAAGAAGCTACATTAAAGCTTTAGGAGGGGCAGAGTTGCAAAACGGGCTGGTCTCACATCTACATGTGGTGGTTAAAAATTGGGAGGGGTATCTGGGCTGTGGAGGTCTCCCCTGGAGGAGCTAGGGGTCCCAGCCCCACACCAGGCACCCCAGACCAGGGATCCAGTGCCAGGAAGAGAAGCTCCCATACTTCTGCTGTAAAAACTAGCAGTGATGGAGGCTGAGGGAGATGGAAGCTTCTGAAGTCCCAGGCAGTACCTTGTAAAGGGCCAAGACTGGACATACTTAGACTTATTCCCTCTGAGTTCCAGTGTGGGGAACAGCAGCTTAAAAGCACCAGAGGCATATGCAGAGGAACTAGAATGTTGAGCATCAGGGCAAGAACTGGGGGACAGATATCTCCCAGACAGAAGAGATGGCAGAGGCTATTGTTTCTTTGCTGAGCCCTCCCCCCAACAGAACCAGCAGGTAGGTGCCATATCTGAGCCTCCTTCAACCTGGCATCACTGTTTACCCTACCCAGGTGATTCCCTGAGGCCCCACCCCACCCAACTTTCAGGCCTACCCAAGCCATTTCCACTGGTTTTCCTATGCAAACAACCTGCTTTCGCTCATGCTTTAGATTTTTCTAAAATCTTTCAAACAAGCATTATCTGGCCTCAGCAAGCCTTGTATTTCTTGCTAACTGGCCCCATCCCTGGAATTAGCAGTAGTCAACCTTGGTTTGCATCTTAGACTTGATTGGGAACCTCCAAGCCTAGCACAAGTAGCAGCTATCTGCAGATCACTTTGCAGTTCTTGCTGGATGGTCCCAGACAGAACACAGGCAGCAAATGACAATGGTCTGCACCTCTCAGGAAGTCTCAGAGACAGCAAATCCAGTGGATAGTTTTAGACCATATCAGATTATCACCACCCAACCACCTCCATAAGGAACACACTCAAAGGGTGGGACTCATTGGGCACCAGAGCTCTGCTGAAGCAAGTCGAGCTCTGCTGAAGCAAGTCCTGCTCTGTGGGGTGGGCCCATGCGCAGCTGATTCTCTAAGGTGATAGTAGGTCAAGGATTGGTGGTTGCAGCCAGTGCTTGCAGCTGATTGGCCTGGGAGTAAATCCCTCCCATTGACATGCCAAAAGCCATCAAGGCTCAACTAAAAGAGGAGGGTGTACTCAGCTCACACAGAGGGTACACCCCGAGTGCCAAGCTTGGGTGATAGGGGAGGCTGTGTCACTGGACCCTACTGGACACCTACTACATTAGGCCATTCTGCCAAGCCTGGGAGACATAGCAGCTCTACCTAATACATAGAAACAAATACAAGGAGCTTACCAAAGTTAGGAGACAAAGAAACATGTACCATTTGAGAAAAACAGAAGATGACTCCAGAAAAAGAACTAAAGAAAATAGAGACAAGCAATATAGATGCAGAGTTTAAAACATTGGGTAAAAGGGTGCCCAATGAATTTAATGAGAACCTCAACAACATCAAAAGGACCATTCAAAAATGAAGAATGCACTAACTGAAATGAAGAATAATTTACGGGACTCAATAGTAGAGTAGACGAAGCTGATAATCAAATAAGCAATTTGGAATACAAAGAAGCAAAAAACACCCAATCAGAACAGCAAAAAGAAAAAGAATCCCCCCAAAATGTGAATACTCCACAGAGCCTCTGGGACAATTTCAAGGGTACTAACATTTGCATAATGTGGGTGCCTGAAGGAGAGGAGAGAGAACAAGAAATTGAAAACCTATTTCAAAAACTAATGACAGAAGACTTCCCTAACTTGGTGTAGGAAATAGGTGTACAAGTCTAGGAAGTGCAGAGAGTCCCAAACAAGATAAGCCCCAAAAGACCCACACCAAGACACATTATAATTAAAATGCCAAAGATTAAAAACAAAGAGAATCTTAAAATCAGCAAGAGAAAAGCAGTTAGTTACCTACAAGGGGGTTCCCATAAGACTGTCAGTTGATTTCTCAATAGAAACCTTGCAGGCCAGAGGTATTTGCAAGAAATATTCAAAGGGATGAAAAGAAAAAAACTACAACCAAGATTACTCTACCCAGCAAAGTTGTCATTTAGAATTGAAGGAGATAAAGAGCTTTCTAGGCAAGAAAAAGCTAAAGGAGTTCATCATCACCAAACCACTAGTATATGAAATGTTAAATGGTTTTCTTTAAGAAGAGGAAAAAAAGATTAAAAAATATGAAGAGTAAAATGGCAATAAATACATATCTATCAACAATTGAATCTAAAAACAAAATAAATGAACAAACAGAACAGAAGCAGACACATAGATACAGGGAATATTTTGACAGTTGCCCGATGGGCAGGGGGCTTGGGAGAATGGGGGAAAAAAGTGAAGGGATTAAGAATTACAAATTGTTTGTTACAGAATTGTAACAGGGATGAAAAGCACAGCATAAAGAATATAGTAATAATATTCTAATAACTATGTATGGTGTCAGATGGGTATGAGGCATATCGGGATGATCTCTTAGTAAGTTATGTAATGTCTAATCACCAGGGTGTATACCTGAACCTAATATAATATATGTTAATTATAATTGAAAATAAAAAATGATAACATTTTTTAAAAAGAAACTTATTTCATTCCATGTATCAGGAAATTTGAGTACAGTAACTTCAACAAGGATGAAGTTTTAGCCTGTAATGAAGTAAGGAGCAGAATGTTGGTGACATTAGTTGATCAGCTTAGTGATGTCATGGTTAAAATTCCCGTGATTTTCTTAGTTTTCCTGTAGGGTCACAAAATGTTGTTGTACCTACAACTATCCCATGAAGACAAGCAGTTCTAGGAAGGGGAATTAGTTTTTCTCTTTGCTAAGTTCAGTCTTCATTCACATAGGGATGTTTTTTATTCCTCCTTCATTCACATGGGCTTGTTTTTGTACATTTTTCTCATAAGGATGTTTTACTGCACCCCTCGAGCTGACTTCCACAGACATCTCCTTTGGGTAGTGCTGGATCATATGCACATCCTTATAACAAGACTAGGTAAAGGAAGAGAGATTGCTTTAAATTGATCATGAATTATTTTCTGGAGTTGAATGAGATCTTATTCTGTCCTTCCTTAAATCAAGAGATAAAGTAAGATCAAAGATAATATTGGCAAGAAAGAAAAAAAGGACCAGAGTGGCTGCTGGTTAGGAAAAGGCTGTTGTGAACCACAGCTGCATTAGGAAAATTAGATCAAAGCTCTCGAAACAGCTTTGTTTTTATTGTTTTGTATGTGTTGTCATCTATGTAAGTACTTTGGCTCTTCCAGTATTACATGTTTAGGACCTTCCTTATAACTTGCCAGTGGTTCATAAAGAATTATACCATATGCAATCATGTCCAAAAGAAAACATTGCTTGGTAACAGTTGAACCAATAAATAGTGTTCACATGCATGCTCTCTACCTGTTCAGGCCAATTTCTGTATTGCTTTTCAGATGTAAAACAGATGTCACTCACAAAAATAAACAGCAAATGCGTGCATACGTTTCTTAAGGGAGAGAATTTATTCACTAAACATTAATTGTCTATAGTGTACCTGAAACTTAAACACCTGCACTTTGCTATGAATGCATGTGGAACTACGAAGTAGAATAGCTGGGAAAATGTCTTACTTTTTCTTCTGAGGTTCTTTGCAAATTTCCATAGAATAAGACAAAAATTTGGTGAATAATATGTATATTGTAGATTATAATTTACTCATTAATGGCATCAGTTTCTTTTTCCAGTTGTCAGTCATATTCATAGGAAGCCTTACCACAGACTATATACCTAGACTGATTTTTAAATAAAGGTGATTTTTCATAACTCTGATACTTGGAAACTCTTCTATTACAACCTTCTCTTTTCTGCCAGTGTCCCCTTTTCTTTCCCTCTAACAGAGTGCCAAACATGAAGTGACAGTGACCAATGTTGACTTAATGTGGATGTTTAATAATGAAAAAAGTGTGTCAGTCCCAGCATTAGTTACAAATGGCAGTAAGTGTATCGGATGGCAGCCCTGTAATAATTTTACATCCATCATTCTTTCCTGATGCTTCGCTGGCCATCTGACGGATGGGGCCAGCAGTGTTAACTCTTCAGAAACTGACACAGTACATCTAGTTCAGCATTACTTAACACATGCTCCTTCCTTTAGATAAGGAGGAGGCGTGTGAGGAATTGTGAACTGCAGGTTTTGCTTTGAAAAAAGTGAATATGAAGGGACTCAGGCCTCTGCATTCAATGGTAGATTCTACAATTATTCACTGATTTATAAATTGCGTTTGTAGATGTTGCCTTTAGCTAAAATGTATTAGATACGTCAAATTAGAAGTAGATATTTCAGTGGTTAGAGAAAGACTTCATGAAGGAAAAAATGCATGTTAGGTCAATCCTTCAGGAGGGAATGAGTTATTGCAGCACTATGGCAAACCAGGAGCTTTTACGAAGGGCGCGTGCGTGCGTGCATGCGTGCGTGTGTGTGTGTGTGTGTGTGTGTGTTAAAAAAAGTCCCTAAACTTTTAAAGCCACTGGCTAGAATTTGCCTGGGAACAAGTTAAAATGATAAAATGATTGATATTTTATCTTTATAAAAGTGAATATATATTATTTTTTTAATTTCTGCATATAAGTATGTATGTGGTGACTTTAATTGAAAGATACACAAAATCTGGTGTTGAATACTTGGCTTCTATTGTTGGAGTCTTTCTACATTGCAAATATATATAAATGGATGGGGAACTGCTTTCTAGGCAACTGATTATTTAAAAATCTAGACCAGCTTCTTACATGCAAGTTGGCATTTGATTCTTAGGCTTTCTTTTCTTTTGTTTTTCATTCATAAAACCTTCTTAATTCTGAGGGTCTTAGCTAGGGAACACTTCTTATGGGACGGGAAGGGAGAGGAAAACCCCTTAGTGAATATTATCAGCACAGAACAGCCAGTTTTGAAAGACCATGACAAAAAGGCAAATAGGTATTATGTCATCGCCCATCCATCACTCTATATGTCAGCCTTTCAATAATTCCAATCGACATTCTCGACAGGCTGGTGCAAGTTAAAGGGGCTGTTTGTTTCCAGAAATTGAGTATAGGCTCTCTATAGTCTTTTGTTCCAGATGGTTTTTTTTTCCTGTGTCTTTTCATTTCTTTCTCTTCTTTTTGGGCGTATTTAATTGAAATACATGCCGAGATTGCAGACTGCAAAGATCAGAGCTGTTTTCGTCCAGCAGTGGTAACTATGCATTAAACATTTTGATTTGTTTGAGCTTGAAGTTTAGTCCTTTTTTTGCCATTTGCTTCATGGAGTTTGTGTATATTTACAGCCTCTGCATTTAATGGCCACATGCCTTATTTTCACAGATGGCCAGTGGAAGACTTTTTCTTTCTCTTAGTATAGCCCGCTTTCAGTTTTGCTACATTTGTCACAGTGCCACTACTTGCAGCTAGCAAGTGCCCACGCTTGGTGGGGAGCAATTATGGTGTGAGTTTTTAAGGAGCTTTTTAAAGGGTTTTTTTTTTCAGTAAACTTTTTATGGTTTAATTTTCAAGCCTAGAAAAGCTGTGCGTGTTTTCAAACAGAGAGTCTTGTGTTCTTTACATCATTATGGTAGAGGGGTTAGTGCAGGATGGTTCAGTAAAATGGGACACACGGGGCACACCGGAGCGGCTTTCCCACAGTCACCCACAGGCCCCTCTGAGGGCTGAGATTATCTATTCATTTAAAGATCTGAGGATACACTTACAATAGTATCCTTTCTTTTTAAATTTTTATTGAATTCATTGGGGTAACATTGCTTAATAAAGTTATATAGGTTTCAGGTGTACAGTTCTAAAACACATCATCTGTATATTGTATCGTGTGTTCACCACCCCACGTCAAGCCTCCTTCCGTCACCATTTACCCCTTCTTTGCCCTCCCATACCCCCCTCACCTCCTTTCCCTCTGGTAATCACTATATAAAGCCAGTTTGAAAACACTATGTAGAGAACCGTCTAGATCATCTAGATATTTTTAAAGTATATTTTCATGATAGATATAAGACTAGAAGAATAATAAGCAATAGTTATGCAAAGGTGATTATGTTGTAGATTTGCACATATGACCCCACATTTCCAATTTTTCTAAATTTTCCGTAAGTAAAATAAGAATCACTTTTGCTGTTGGACTGGAACTATTATTTTTAAAAAACGTGGTTTCTTAAGAATCGCCTTTCTTTCCCTTCTCTCCTCCCTTGGCTCCCTTCCTCATCCGGAAGATCAAATGAGAGAGACTTGCTTACGAGTCCTAGGAGTAATAATGGCTATTGACATTTATTTTCTGTCCTACTGTTTTCAGAGTGCTTTCACATTAAATTTCAATCTGTATGTACTATAATATAAGCAGAACAGTATGCTTATTTTTGCTTTAAAATTAAAAAAAAATACCCTGAGATTTGAGATGATGACAGGAATTCAAGCGGTAGATCGGTGTGTAAAACCTAGGTCCTCTGGCTAGAACTTCAGTCTCTTTTGTAATGGACCAATGGATTATGCTGGAGAAGTTTGCGCAAGTCACCCAGTGCCTGCTTAATTAGCTTGTGATCCGGTGTTGGTCATGTGTATTACTTAGTATGTTCTTTTTGAGTCTTTATTACTAAAATCTCATTTAAGCAATCACTGTCTCCACAATTTGCCTGTCTTTTTTCCAATTCTTTTTTTTTCCCTCTGTTTCTGCTCCCTTTCTAGGTCTTCCTTTCCTCACCATGCACCAGCCCTTTCAGGATGAGCTAGAAAAACAAAAAGAACATGTTCAATCTTACTTATTTTGCATTTCACAGCAGCTCTGATAAAACGTGAAATTTTAACGTTCACTAAAGTGAGATATAAATTTCTATTCTAACCTACATTTTTCTCTCCCTTCCTCTAAAACTACCATGGATAATTGAAAAGTGAACTGTACCCTGATGTGCCTGCTTTTATTTGTCAGACCCCACATTTCTGAACCAAACTGCAATTCTTTAAAATAGTTCAATTATATTTATTTAACTGAGGTAACTTACTGGCTACTGAGGCTGCATTTGTTGAGAATGCTGACAGTTTTATCGTTTTTATTCCACAAAAAAGAAAAAATAAAACAGAATAATTCTATACATAACTCAGTAACTGAATTACCCATTGTTTATAGAACAATTATTATCAGACAACATTCCAGATTTGTTTCCATCTGTGAAGCCCTCCCACCTACTGGATATCCAGTGTATGTTGTGAATCCTATTATTCACAACATATTCAAAGCTGAGTTTAACATTTTTTTTTGTCTCTATTAGCCCCCTGTTTTTCCCCAATAACTCTTCTGATTTGATTCAGTGTACATAGTGTCTATATCTGCCCTGGTCTGAAATAACATCAAAGTCATTTTTAGACTATAGTTGAATGCTGACCACATATACAGACATTTGAAACCTTGGGTCTTATTGTTTTCCTCTCCGGCCTTTTCTTCCACATGTACCCACCATAAATACTATCAGAACAAATCAACAAGGGCCAATGTTTTACCGTGACAGTATTCTTGTCTACCTTCTTTGTGAGTGATTTGTTTTCTGCAGATTCTTTGAATGGCTTTTCTGTGCATCATACAGCCTGCCCCTGTGACTTCTTCTCTTCCATGACACTGGTTTCTTGTCTAAGCACTAAATTATAATGTTGAATTTGGGCATATAACTGTGTCTTTTACAAAGTACCCGAATCTGTAAATCCAATTATTATTGGACAATCTCTTCATAAAATGTATTTCGATAACCACATTTGTTGTTTTTTAATAATTTGAATTATCTTTCTTGAATTTAAGAAAATGATTATATCATCCTCAATTTGAAATGGAGCACCTTTAAGTTTTGAAACATACTGAACAACTTTTGAGCAAATTATCATTTATGGATAGAGAAAATATGTCAAGCAGGACATAGAATTGTAGGTTAGGTTTGTAAGAAAATGAAAAGGACCCTTAATCCAACCTGTTATCTGACATTGGCTTAGCTTTTCAATATCTCTAATATGCCAATACTTGAAAACTTCCAGGGAAATGAAATTTTTCATATCCCAAGGCAGCCCATTTACTGGGTAGACAGCTCTGACGATTAGAGAACTCTTCCTTCGGCGGTTCTTTGTCTTTCACCAGATAATTTACAACCGTTGGTCAGTGTTCTATTTCTTTACCACATATGGCCAAATTCTCTCTCTTTTTCACAAGTAACAGGTCTTTATTGTTTTAAAAAATGAAGGATCTTAAGATATTTAAAGATAGTTATTGTTGATCTCCTCTTCCCACTCCATTCAACTCTCTTTCTCAGGATCCTGTGCAATTTCTCCATCATGTAAACAGGATATTTGTAGAAATATATTCCAAAGCTGAGTTTAAGTCCAAAACATTGTGGCCGTTGAGTTTTCTGGCCTGCATTCCAATCCCTATAGGAAAAAAAAAAAACAACAACCCTGAGGTTATTATACCATTGTTTTCCTTAATCCACACTAGCTTCTTGTAATCTCCACATCCTTTACTAAGTGGTCTTAACTAATCCTCATAACAATAGGCTTTGTCTTTTCTGGAACATACATTAGGTGACGTTGGTCCTCACATTCCTCTCTTCATTCATGCAAATCAGAATTAGCTATTTGTTATCACTTTCTAATATTTATTCCACTTAAAACTCATAAATAGGGATTCAATTTTATCCACATCATTTTACTATCTTGGAAAGTAATTCAGGTAGATTAAGACCTGAATTTATAGAAACTGTGTGTTTCCTTCAACACCATTTCATTTACCTTCAACTTCACAATGCTTCCTAGGAAAATTTGATCTGCCAATATATTTCAGTTGTATTAGGTTGCCCAATGAAATTATGATATTAAGAAATTTAGCTATAATTGCACATCAAGAAATACTTCATGAAGCTGGCTACCAAATTTCATAAAAATAAATTGATGGTGGAATCATATTATGGCTTCTAATTCATGCTTTTTCCACCAGGAGAATCTAGTGGAATTTAGAAGGGGAAAAAAAATTCAGAATTAGAGAAAGCTGATTTTGTAGATGATTAGACCAGAAGACACTTAAGGACCTTTCCAACTACTTAGTGCATCTATCCTTGTGATTGACTGATGGAGAAAATGAATGGAAAAATATTCCTAAGGAATACAAGGTTTCGGAGTACGAAATGTCTGGTAGTATCTTAATGGATAAATTAACATTTGACCAGAGTAAAATTAGCGAAATATTTCTTTAGCTTGCATTACTGTCGATATTTGAGGGAAGTGTGTATGTGTGTGAGTGTGTGTATGTATTTGTATATAATTTATATACAATTTACAAGAAAGCTTTTTCTTCCATTTGTGCTGTTAAATTATATGAGTAGGTTATTATTTTTTAGAAAATGGTGGTCTTAATAAGCAAGGGTGAAACCGAGAGGTTGAGGGGTAGACATATGCATTGTTTCTTTGTATTTTACTTAAGCTGATGAAAAAAATCTCCAACAAATAAATCGTTATGACATTATAAATAATCTTTCATCTTCTTTGGTGGTCTGTGAGATTCACATAAATGGAGGGTTAAAAACCTTTTTTGTTTCTTTGTTCTTCCCATGTCGTTAGTATAGAAGGAGACCATAAAAAAAGTGCAGCCAGAAGGGGTTTAACTGTTACTGAGTCAACATTTGACAGTCACACTCTGTTCTGTCATTTCATGCATGTGCTTTTTATGAGTTTTATAGCTTTGTGAGCTTTATTTCAGGGATGTCCATTATGATAGCTGATCCATAACCTATCTCTCCCTTTGTGTATATGTGTCTGGTGGGGAGCAAAGCCCATCACTTACATGAATCCCAATTTCAAGGAGTAATAGAGGAACCATCTACTGATGAACTGTTTAATTCAGGCTTAGGCATAAGGAAATATCTACCTCTTCTAACATACAGTTTGTGTGTTTTTTTAATGCACTGACTGCTCTATTAAATATCAACAAAGGATGTACATTTCAGCCTTTACAAAGAGTGACTTTTTAGGGGGTTTTTCTGTATAAGTTGAAATAATTGGAATAGGAGAAATTTTCAATTTAAATATCTTGTAGATTTATATTATGGAGCCATAAACCATCATGTCTGAGCATCAAATGGAAAATTTAAAAAAAGAGATTTAATATATTGTTGTAGATGGTAGACAAGAGGTAAAAATAATCAAGGATTTTTAGATTTGATACCAGCATTCTCCTTTTTAACACATTTGTCCACTACTTGGCCACAGAGGATAGCATATCATAGCCATACCAGAGAACTTAATGCCCACTGAACTAACTATTCCTATAATTCTTATATGTTAGAAAGAATCTTATTCTTTTTAATTACCCTTAGTGACTTTTTTACCTAATATTAAAACTATATCTTAGGTTTTGTAATTAATGAGAATATATCATATATTCAAACCCCATTTTACAAATTAGGATTCTGGGACACATGGAGGATAATTAATTTGTCTAAAGTAATACAGCATGCGTGTGTGTGTGTGCGTGTGTGTGCGTGTGTGTGTGTGTGTGTGTGTGTGTGGCAGTTGGATTAAGACATGATGTTCCTGATCCCCAAATCTATTATTTTCTAAATAGGTTATTGTCTGTATTCACAAGTATGTCCTCTTCCCATCTGTGGCCTCTTGCCATTCAGGACATTCTTGGCTTAGAAAATACAGACGACTTCTAATCAACTCATTACCCACATTTCTTTAGATATTTTGTGGCTCTCCTTGTTGATTCTCACCATAACCTGGTATCATGTACAAATAATACACATGCTGTTTCCCATTTTGCAAGTCATTGGATAAGCCACAAAACCCATGACCAGCTGCCAAATCCCCTAAGTGAATGTTAACACACTAATAATAGTTCTTTGAATGTTGACTTTTAGAGTTAGGCATTTGACTCAAAGAAACTGCAGGGTCTAAAACTTTCTTTTCTTCTATAGATGAGATCCAATTCATTTGGATCTTTGTACGAGTCAACATAGAATCATAATATTTTTCAAGTAAAACCAGACTTTATCTAATGTTTCCCACCTTAGTAAACCCACATAGCTGTATAAGATTTGGCCAGATAAGAACTGTCTTTCCAAAAGAAATCTAGTAGTTACCCAATTACTAGTTTTTATTCAAGAGAGAAAGCATTCAGGTCAAGACTATTTAATTTGGACTACTTAGTAGTAATAAATCTGTTTGCATCTTCTACTCTGAAAGTACTCAGAGCAGTGCAGAATTTTGGCAAGTATTTCTTAAAATATGTTTGGTTTTCTTTGATTTTTGTTGTATATCTAATAGAAAAAAAAACGTAGCAAGAGAAAACCAATGAATCTTACCAGTTTCAGACCAGTGCTTGGATAGTGTTGAGAAGGCAGTAAAGTAAGTAGATTTGTGTTCTAGAACACTGATCTTAAAGTGGAGACACAAACTATTCCTTTTTCATATAAATTATTGATTGATGTTGTTTTTATTGGAGCCATTTGGAACTAAGAGTATAAATTTGGTAAAAATTGTCACCTCTGCCCATCAACATTTTTTTCTGTTTCCCCAAACTCAATTTCTTTGGTGTTTCCCATGTTCAACATTTTCTTATTTACCCCGTTCCTGCCCTCATTTTGTTTTAACTGCCTGTATTTCCAAAGAATTAATTTGATAATATGAACATTCTCAGTAATATTCGCACACTTGAATAGAGGCTTTTGGAAAGGGAAATATTTAACCCAAGGAACATAATCTCAAATAGCTGAGTTTTAGACTGATAGTACATAGGTACACTCTTGGGAGGGGGACAGTCTGGAATGTGTGGGATTGGAAGAAAATGAGAGGAATATTCCCAATGCACTAGCATTTGTACTTTATAACATTTGGCTAATATTTTCTTCTCCTACATGCCTAAATAGATTGAATTTAAAGCTTGAGAACTCTTTTTAAATCAATCTCTTTCTGTTGGTGGTTCAGTATATTATCTAGACTTCTATCCACATGCAGATTTATATCTACCTCTATACATAAGAACTAAATAAAAATTTTTACCACAGGATCAATTCTTATATGTAATTACATAACAACTGTTTAAAATATAAGCACTATATTTTTATAACCTATAATTTACCATATAAGCATTTTATTATATCCTCCTTACCTCAGTTCTTTTATGGTCTTCTGAATGCATTGTCAGTGAGAGTTTCTAAAATACAGCAATGTTACCATTTTGATTTACACGTGTTTTAATTAAAGGCACCCTATTTTCCAGTTCCCCCTCTTACCTCTCATTTTCTCTGTTCACATGTCTAAGAATTAGCTTAACTGACTTCACAAAAGGTCACAAAAGAGGTACATTCTACCATGTTAACTTCCACTACCTCCCTCTGACATCCTCTTGAGAAGCATTGTAAATTCCACTTTTGGATAACTAATTGAGTCATTTTTTATAGTATGTGCTTTAGAGGAAGATGATTAGAGGTTACTTATTGTAAAACCTGGTTATGGCTTTCCTACTCATCAGTTGCTAATTTTAGTCTCTAGGGGAGGTGGTGCAAGAGCCTTACAAGCCAAACCCAAAACCTTAGAAGTCGCTTAATATTTCACTCTTTTTCCACTCTAATCGCCTTCATTTTTCTTTCTCTTCTTGAAAGACTTTGCTTCAGAATGGAAAACTCTCTAGAACATATGTAGCATAATTTTCCTTTACACTGTTAAATCAAAACCTGAGAGGTGATCATGCCCAGTTCATTCCCCCAAGACAGAACAGCAGTCCTCATTGACCTGGGGACTCTTATACCATGTTGATGGAATGTGATTTTTTTTTTATGTAACTGTCTTCTACTTTAACAGCTACATTTACTATAAAGAGAGTCTGTCAAGCTGGTATCCTTAGTGCTCCTGAGCTCAGCTAAATATATACAGCAGACTTTCAGCAAAGATATCCAGAACATATAAAGCAGATGAAAATACCAACTTTACACACAAAGCAAATTGGGACAGGCTCTACATTTTTAAATTGATAATTTACTTCAATGTTCATACTAGATAATCCTGTAGAACTAAAATTGATAAAACTATTTTATTTGCAGTTTCTCTACTGTATTTTATAGTGATTTAAAATTTAAAAATATTTTTTATTGTTATATACAGAATTTACAAATAGAGAATAGGAGATCCAAGGCCGCTAACATAAGGGAATTTTTTATCTAGTGTGTACAGCTGTCATACAGTCAGAGATTGTATAGAGGTAAAGCATGCACTGTATTAATTTCAATACCCTTTTGGCTCTTGGTGGAAACATTACTTGGGCCCTTTTATTGTAATACAATTATCTTAAATAGTTGATTATTTCTTGTGAACATTTTATTGTGTCAATAGGTGTTCCTCATTATATCTAGTTCACTTGTTCTGTGTTCCTCAGAAAATGAGATGACTAATTAAAAGAAATATGAGAAAATTTATGAAATCCAATAGATGGTTTTCTTAAAACTATTTTGGAACCACATTGTCCTCAGACTAATGATGATGGAGCTTGCTAGGGAAGATTTTAAACCTTTTATTGCATGCTTGTTTCCATTCTTAAACTCACCCAGTTAATTTTGAAGTGGTTTAATATCTCTTGTAATTTATATTAAGCATTATATTTTCTTTGAAAATAATTTAGTTTGCAATGGCATGTTCTCCATGAATTCAAATCATGCACTGCATGCTTTTAAGTGACTTAATTTCTTTGCAGATCTAATGTTGGTATATTTGTATTTCAAATAATTTGCCAACTCAATATTTTGGCTTAGCAATCCAAACCAAATTGTGGTCCAAGTAGCAGGCACTCACATTGAATGTACAGAGCCTTGACAAGCAATTAACAATGAATATTTAAGTGTCTTCATTACCCTTTCATGAGGAATGCAGATGGCATTTAAGAAGATGGCAACCAGAGGGCAGTAGTCTTGAATTATGTTCCTCTCAGTTGGTCACCTAACTATTGAAAGACTTTCTCTGGGCCCCATGCCACTTCTATACTTCTACTCTCTGTCTAAAAATAAAGCAGTCAGTCCAAATGTTACAACACACGTTTATTTTATGAAATTTCTATGTACATTTTGTGATTTGGGAAAGTTACCTCCAAGGATCCCAGCATATATCTTGTTGGCATACCAATCCAAATGCCAAGACTGTAAAGGGGATTCTAAGAATTAGAGTGTCTTCAAAAATCCTGCTGATCATTTGCTTGAATTACATAATGTGCTGAATGTGCAAAGGTGAATAAATGAACATCCCATCCCTTCCAGAAGCTGATGTATTATCTATGGCCCATGAAAAAAATAAATAAATAAAGTCTCCAGACTCAGCTCTCATTATAAACTTCTTTTTTTTTTTTTTTTCAGGAAAAAACAACACTGGAGAGTCTGACTCAGCAACTGGCAGTTAAACAAAACGAAGAAGGAAAATTTAGCCATGCCATGATGGATTTCAATATGAGTGGAGATTCTGATGGTTTGTAAAAATCATTCATATGTATTCCAGTAATGTGCAGAAGTGTCTATTTAGTGCCAGTTATAACTGCTAAAAATATACAAGACAGCCACCTCATGCCTGATCATTATAAGAGGAACTCACGTGTCCTGAGCAGGTGCCATGTGCCAAGCCCTGGGCTGAGTGCTTCCCATTAGTCATCTCATTGATCCCTAGCATAACCTGTGAGATAAACAATATCACAGATAAAGAAATTGGTCCTTAGGAATTCTGATCATTTTTCCCAAGGTTAGAGGGCTGTATGTGCCAGAGGCAGGTCTTGGATTCAAATGAAATGATTCCAAAGCAAATATTCGCAGTCACCATCTACCCTGTCCCTCGCTTCTCTATTCCTTGTACCTGAAACAACCTTTTCAGAAGTTTGTATCTATTGGCTCATTTTCCAGTTTTCATTTGTCAAACCCCAACCAGAACACATGGCTCAGAGGACATGTTTAGTATGGTTTCCTGCATTTTTAAATCTTTCCCTCTTATACTATCTACCATATGGTGAGGTGTCCTGCCTACCCCTTCTTTAACCCAGCTAGAACTCCAGCTACCAGTCTCTTACCTTCCTCATGTGCCTTGAGACTTCTGTTGTCTGCATCTCTGAACATTCTAAACATCCACAGTGACAATTAAGTAAACTGATACTCTAATTTGAATAGCACAACAAAGAGGGAAAAAGAAAAAAGTACACGAAACCCAACTGGAAATGCCTCTCCAGTGTCAGGTGACATAAATGCCTTGTAAGAGCATTGTCAGAGCATTGTCCTCCAATTTGTTACTATTGCAGTGGAAGTTGCCTGCAGACAGAAAAGCCTGCACTGGGGCAAACCATTCTTTAGGGCAGAGTAGTACCCTTGAATCTCCCAAAACGCACAAACGCCAGCTTGTGCCTTGGGCCAATTCTGCTTTTAAGTCCAGTCCTGCCCTGGCCGAGGGACTAGCAAAACGAGCATTTAACCAGATAATTCTGTCAAAACTGAATTTTAGTCAACTGGGTAGCCAATAAAAGACTGTGTTTTTCTGGCTTATTATGTCCAAACATTGCCTTCTATTTTCTACTTTGCTTGGATAAGATAAACCTGGCCTAAGTACATGCAAAGAGCTTGTTTAGCTTTGATGAAGCCATGTGACATTCATTTTATCACTTATCTTGCTGTAAGGTGTAAGAACAAGAAAAGGCAGATGTGCAAATGATCATTTGCTAGTTACAAACCCATTTTAGAAAGATGTTACCATATATTAGCACTCATTTTTGTCAGTAAAAAGACAATTACTGGTATAACACATCTCATAAATTTTAAGTTGTATTAGCGTGATAAAATATATGCATGGTAATCAGCATTAAAACATCAGAATTTTGTTACTGTTGTTGGTTAAATTCAGCCATGCTTATATGCAAAATATTTCCCAATCTTCATGAGACCAAAGAGCATATAAGGAAAGAGAAATAATTAGAAACCCCACCAACAGATACGTTGTGTGTTTTGGTTTGCTTCTATAGAGGTCTTCAAACATGGGCAATTTTCATTGATCCCTATTCCTTCAAATTAATAAAAGAGAAGAAGAAGAATGTGAAAGAGTAAAAACAATGCTTCTATTAGTAATACATGCTCTAAAACTTCCTAATTATTTTAAAAATTTTATGCTATCGTTACACCTCTCTTCCATCTTTTATAATGATAACCCAGGAAAGCTTAGTGTCAGAGTTTCATGTGTTCTGCTCCTTGCCCCCTCTCTCTCCCCTCTCCCCTAGACTTAAGTACTCGTAGAAGCTTTTTAATCTGCTGACGCTATTCTACAAAATCACATAAAAGCCCATAGGAGTGACTGCAGCTCCGTGAGTTTCCACTATGACTCTTGGTTGTGTTTTCTTATCATGAGTCTTGTTGATTGGAATGTAACTTTCAGTGGGCCTCTGAATAACTTAAACATTAGGGGCAAAATTAAGGGAAATGAATATATTATTTTTTTATCTTAAATGTGGCTGTTGACTTTTTAAGAAACCAGGGTAATGTAACTATTTATTTTCCCATTTTCCTATTTTAAATATCTCTTGGGAAGCAGACTATCATTCTGCATCAGCATATTTCATGCACTTGTTATTAGCACATAATTTCAAAGAAAAGCCAGACACGTTACAGGAGATATTGCATTTTAACCTCCAAATTTGATCAAGCGATGTTTTAATTTTATAACCTCAAAGAGAGGAAAAGGGCATGAGTACTTTATGTTCTGATAGTCCCTAGGTAGCACAGATCCTACTAACCTGTACTCATCCATTGTAGAGCATATTAGCATTTCACAATTTTGTGAACTTCTTCCCCTATTTAATATGTCTACAGTACCTCACATCTATTGATCTAATCCAATTCTTCTCTTTCCATCAAAGATCACATATTCAAGCTTCTTTTGTGCTCTGAAAAGTAAATGGTGGAATAATCCACCATTGTAAGAAAAGGAAATACAGTATATTATAAATGGATTAAAAATACAAATGCAACATTTGCCACCACAAGTCTTATCACAAAAACTTCATAAGCAAGCATCTGTCTTAAGAACTGGAAGAGCCATTATCACATGTACTTTTTATTTTTAGATATTTTAATAGACTAAAAGGCAGTAATAAAAAGACTAGCAATGTCAAAAGTTTTAACACTAATTCCTGTTTTTAGGAAGTGCTGGAGTCTCAGAATCAAGAATTTATAGAGAATCCAGGGGGCGTGGTAGCAATGAACCCCACATAAAGCGTCCAATGAATGCCTTCATGGTGTGGGCTAAAGATGAACGAAGAAAAATCCTTCAAGCCTTTCCTGACATGCACAACTCCAACATCAGCAAGATATTGGGTAAGAAAAGTATTAAAGTTTAAGTGATATATGGATTAAATGTACAGTTCTGTTTTCTACACTTGTTGAAAGATACTGTTTGGAAGCCAGCCAGCGCATGCTATCTACATATATAAAAATAAGTACCATCATTAGAACCTTTTCTTCTGATGGTGAAACAGTCCATGTTCATTGGGAAGTGTGCCCAATTACTACAGCTAATTTATATAGTTGTGTGTCATTATATTAATTTTTGTAGTACAATACAATATTAGGGACTATATTCCCTATGCTGTATTTTACATCCCTGTGACTATTTTATAACTATCAATTTGTACTTCTAATCCCTTCACTTTTTTCACGCAGTTCCCCAAACCCTTCCCCTTAAAGGGTAAAAGTTTGTTTCATATGAGCCACTCAGTATTGGTACTGACCATATTTATCTTTTCCTTTTTCAACTGTGGAATTCATCATGTGGTGTGAGTAAGATGTGGGGTGGAGATGATGTTTGCTCTAGGACTAGACCTAAAAGTTAGTTTACAATGTCATGACACAAGATATAAAGGGTGCATTTCCATACTACCATTGCAGCTGCCAGCTGAGCAGATAATGCAGTTCATATTTACCCTACATACATTGACTCTGAGGCACACAGGAAAGATGGGTGAGAGCAGAGCGTACTGACTGTAGAGACCTATTATTGAACAATTTAAGTCCCGGAGAAGAGGAAGGAAAGATTCCATTTCTTTTGTACATCATCACCATCATGACTGACATCATCATCACCTTCATCTTCACATAGTGTGATGGCCGAGTTCTGGACTACCTAAGCAAATTTTGATTATTTATTCTCTGCCTTCTAAAAGCTAAACAATAAAAATAGAATAGGAACACCTAACTCTATCAACAAATTTTAGCTTTCACAGATAAGTAACAAAATTTGTCTAACTTATGAAAACTTCATTAAAATCCATACATACTTGGAATTACATGTAGTTAATATAGTGTCCCTCTTGAGTCTTTACATTAAGAAACTGTTCACTAAAAGTAGCTACTAAACATATATATGTGTTTTTATGATCGCGTATTTTCAACAATGGTATGAGATGCCAAACTGTCCACAGAAAGCATTTGTAAAGAGACCAAAACAAACAAAAAATGCTAACCACTTAAACTTGTTTCTCAGTTTTCATCTGAAATAATTTTGAGATTTTTTAATGAATGGTATTTTAAAAAGGATACGAAGCTTTAGTTGTAACTAGAAAATGTGAATACTTAAGTATAAAAGCATATATCCATATATAATGAAAAATGGAACTGATTGAAAGGAAATGCACATTTGTTTTGTACCTCTTACCATCTCTGATCTATTTTTTCACTTTATGATGATTTTCTACCTTCCATATGGACTTATTCATTTTTTTAAAAAAATCATACCTGTTTCACTTAGAAAAGCTGTAGAAATGAATAAAATGCTTTATGTAACTACAATTCATATTTTATCAGTCATTTTCAAATTCTTGGATTGGCCAAAAGGCCCATTTCATTGTTTCCATAAAATAAAAAAATACATTTTTCATTTTCACCAATAACTTTATTAATTTGGATATTTTGAGTATATCGGCTTTCCCCTGCATGATATAATGTTGATTGTTCTCAATTAATGTCTTGATTTGATCACTATCAACTTCAGCTGGTCTACCTGACTGTGGAGCATCATTCAGTGAGAAATCTCCAGCACAAAACTTTGCAAACCACTCTTGACACATTCGATCAGTCACAGCACCTTCTCCATACACTATACAAATCTTTCTTTTTGCATTTCAGTTGCATTTTTACCTTTCTTGAAATAATAAAGCATAATATGCCAAAAATGCTGCTTATTTTCTTCCATTTTCAATATTAAAATGACTACACAAAAATTCACCAATTTTGATAAGTATTTTTTTTTAAACGCACGCTGATATGACAGCTGTCACAATACAATCTAACAAAATTGTCTCGAATGAAGTTAAAAACAACTAAGCACTACTAGAGACATCTTATGGAAAAAACCAAACAAACTTTTGGCCAACACAATAAAATCCCAACTGTAAAAGTAAAACCAACTGAACACTACAATTGTTTAAATTATCTTAATGTCACTAAGCTGATCTGTCTGAATAATAAAAAGGGGATAATCACTTATACTCAGGAAAACTTCATCCTGAGTATAAGAGAATTCTCAGTTTTGATGATTTGAAATATTAGGAAAATTTAGCAAAATACTTTATTGGAAAGAGATGACTTGCTAAGAAAACCCGTTTCTGGTTCAAAATTAAGAATATTACAATAACCATATTATTATATTATAATAATAGACTACATGTGAGAAAGAGCTGCCTAATTTCAGACTTCTCAACAAAATTGAATTAATAAAGATATAGCAGGAAAAAGAAAACACTGAAGTGTTTGGGACCTCAATATTTAGTCATAGCTTCAAATAAATAAGTGATCTTTCAATAACCACGAGATTATTCTGAATGGCCATTTCATATAAAAGTACAAAGAAAGCTTGATGTTGTCCTTTTTACCGATTGTTTTGGATAACAGCCTCCGACAGCATGCCGCTAATTCATTCTGCTTAAAACAGGCGCTTGAGCTGGGTTGACATTTTACATAGTCTCTGGGGATCCTAGTTGACATTTTAAAGGGCTTCTAAGCATTTTATAATACCCTAAAATCTGGTTTTAATAAGCCATTCTGCTGAAATTGTTAACATAAGGAATCACCTTTTACTGTTTGGCACTAGATCAGGGAATGGGGGACATCTTTTTCTGATTAGATATACAGTAGTTGGAGTAAAATGTGCAAATTCATTACAGACCCCATGGAGATGACAACGTTGCTCAGCTCAAACTCTTCATTTTTATTGTGTTGCTCCATTTAGAAAGGAGAAAAAGCACTTTCAAGGCCACTTTTTCCTTTCTTTCGAACACCCAGTATTTTTGATTGAATCTTCCTCTCATCATTGGAAGGAACACCCAAATGCCCTTCCCTATTTTTAGTTGTAAAAAGCCAGTCTTCTGCCAAAACAGGGAACTTAGTCTCCCTATGGGGTCCAGGATAAGCAACCAGCCACACCCAAATGAGGTGGATGTTTTCATACTTTTGGAAATATACGAAATGCTTTCCTGCCATTCTCATCTCGTGGATTTCAGGGATTTACATTGCAGCTTCATGCGGTGGTTGTACTTGCAAAGCCATTGAAACCAAAACCTGCCTTGCCATTTGGTTAACCCTTTTCAGAAGTTATTATTAAAGAATAAAACTGCATTTGTCACCAAACTGAAACACTTTTCTGCTTTGTCATAAAATGGAAAAGTGTGCTATTTTACCCCAGTCAGTGCTTAAGCTATTTTTTTTATTACACCGATAATGAACTATCAAAAAGTAAAACTACAAAAACAATCCCATTTGCAATTTTATCAAAGATATATATGAATAAATTTAACCAAGGAGGGAAAATACCAGTACTCAGAAAATTGTTAAGCTATCTGAATTCTTAATTTTTAAGGGACTAGTAACTATGATATGGCCATATTTTAAAATGTATCTTAGGATTCAGTGATAATTCCAGAGAAATTATGTTACTAATTGTCCAAATATTTTGTCATTCTAGGTCATGTTAGATTCAGAAAATTTATTCATCTTTTATTATAGATGGATATAAATTTACCTGTATATCTCCATTTTTTTCTCTGCATTTTAGCTGTTCCCAACCTTCCATAAATTCCCCTAATCCTCCTTCCTCCTGCAAGGCCCTGACCGTTCCATGCTTCGTCCATAGGATGCTCTTCCCTCTCTCATATCAAGAAGATTCATTTCTGCAGCAGAGCCTTCCTCCCCTCCAGAAGATTGGCTCCACCTCCTCACCATATGTTCTTATTGCTCCTTGTGCTTTCCTCTGTTATAATTAAATAATAAATGTATCATCTGTTTAATATATTTCTTCCTTGCTGCAAGAAGAACCACACCATTTCACCACTGCATATCCAGTAATTAAAACAGCACCAGCCACACAGTGGAAAAAATTAAGAGTTTTCACATACTAAGACAGGTTACTAGGAGGCATAAACATTTCCATTCCTTAGCCCTGCCTGGTGTGGTTCAGTGGATTGAGTGCCAGCCTGCAAACCAAAGGGTTGCTGGTTTGATCCCCAGTCAGGGCACATGCCTGGGTTGCAAGCCAGGTGCCCAGTAAAGTGAGTGTGAGGGGCAAACACATATTGATGTTTCTCTCCCTCTCTTTCTACCTCCCTTCCCCTCTCTCTAAAAACAAATAAGTAAAATCTTAAAAAAATAAAATTTCCATTCCTTAGAGAAACATATTCTTTTTGAACTCAAACAGTATTTAAACTTAAGGAAGTATCAGTGGCCATTTCTGTTTGAAATAAGAATACTAATCTTTTTGTTCTATGCGGTGATAAAGGTAACTAGTGAATTTTAAGTCAACCATTCTTGATCCACTTTTCAGTGTATTCCCATAATTATTCAGCCAATTATTTTTGGTTAGCTCACTTTTTTACTCCATGACATGAGGTCTAAAATTCTAGTATACTATACATATACATACATGTAAGAACCTCCACAAAAAGAGTTGATCTAGTTCAATAACATTATAGCTTTATCTGTGTATATATCTGTGAAAATAACATAATGGTTTTCAAGTACTTCTAGAAAATAATGTTGCGTGATAAGGAATTTGATACTGTACCCACAATTGACAGTGTTGGATACTGCTAATTAAACACAAGTTTGATAAAGGAATAAAAAAAGAAATTCTATTATTTGAACTGTAACCAGGGTTTCTCTTGTAAATAGAATAAAATCATATTGGCTGTCTAGATAAAAGAAAATCTGTTCATAAATCTCTGTAACAGCTGTGTGGATATACCCACCCAGGCAACATCTGTTCCAATAGGAAACAATTCTAAGGAAAGAGATATTGTCCCTTCCACGGTATTCCTTTAATAAATGTAACAGTCCTTATTGAGCAATTCTCTGTAAGAACTGTTCATCAGGAGCTATTTGCATTTGAGATACAGAGTTATGTCTGAGTAGTGAACCCACTGGAAAGCTTTTAAGATCTTGCTTAGATGACTCTGGAAGGCAGGTAAAAGCATCAGTGCCAGGACATATTTGATAGGGACTGCCTCGTTTCAGCTATTTGGATCTTTTGCATTGGGGTATGGTTGAACTGAGTTCTTGCAGATAAATACACTCCATCTGCAAATAGATTATTTTTCACATGCTCAATAAAAAATATACATTATTACTACAACTTCTTTAGTACTACACATGGGCATACTGATAGGATCTAAGCTTCAAATCACATCTATATTGAGAATTAGCATAAATCATTTGTAATTAAGCTTTAATAGTTGCTTTTTGGCAATCCTAGTTGAATCCAAACCACAATTAAAAGTAAAAAGAGGAAAACCCATTTGGGTTAACATTATTAATGCAT
Organism: Pteronotus mesoamericanus; assembly: GCF_021234165.1. NCBI lineage: Eukaryota > Metazoa > Chordata > Mammalia > Chiroptera > Mormoopidae > Pteronotus > Pteronotus mesoamericanus. The sequence goes on from NW_026555310.1 coordinate 20,857,352, forward strand.
ACTATATCACAGAGAGTGACAATACATATTATTGACAGTGTTTCATTAAGAAAAAAGTCTTACATACCTGTTAATGAAGTTCTGACCTCCGCTAGACCACAGAGAGCATGCGGGTATAGGCATGTAAAGACACACATTGCAGCACTCTTTCAATTCCATCAAACCTGATTTAGAGTCACAAATCTGCGATTTAATAGTTGTGTGACCTTGGGTAAGTTACTTCGTCTCTTTGAATTTCAATTTTCTCAACTTACGGAAATAGGTATAAATGCTGTCTAACTTACAGGATTGTGGTGCAAGGTAAAACGGAGAAATTTTATGTGAAATTCTAGCACAGTACCTAGCACATAGTAGTTAAACAGTGCATATTTGTTGATATAATATTTTATGATTAAAATTTGAATGAAATGAATTTTTAAACTATAATTATTCATGGAAATATAATTCAGCATTTTGGGAGAATGAGAATTATATGCAATAAACATTAGAAACCTTTGTAGCAAGTAATGCACCCCCACATAAAAATCCAAAAAACTAGATAATTAATCTCAGATTCAAAACATGCAATGAGTTGTTGCAAAATGAGCTTTTCAGTTCACACTTGAATTATAACATGGTCTAATATCGAAATGAAAGATATACCCTTTAAATTATCTGTGAGCTTTTAAGTACCTACCAGACAAGTTTGGCTAAGTTGTTAATTCATGCCAGAAAAAATATATATACTGCCCAGTTTTTGTACCTTTGAGTGCACAGTTTCTTTGAGGACAGAACAGCTAACACCTCCGTCCTTGTGGAGTTTCACCTCTTAAGTCAAAGCTTGTGAATCAAAAACATCGTTACGTATTTCTGGGTTTGAGCCAGGCTTTTTACTTTAGATTTTCTTGTTCTCGGGTATATCATTTTAGGATCCTTAACAGCTGCGCAAATTGGAATCCTCACCTTCTTTTTCTCACAGGGTCTCGCTGGAAAGCTATGACAAACCTAGAGAAACAGCCATATTACGAGGAGCAGGCCCGTCTCAGCAAGCAGCACCTGGAGAAGTACCCTGACTACAAATACAAGCCCAGGCCGAAGCGCACCTGCCTCGTGGACGGCAAAAAGCTGCGCATCGGTGAATACAAGGCAATCATGCGGAACAGGCGGCAGGAAATGCGGCAGTACTTCAATGTTGGGTATGGGCCTTTCAGTCATGCTTTTCTAGGGAACACTCCTGTTACACTTAATGAGATGTGAAACATATTTGTTTAGTTGGCAAAGGAGAATTTTGAAAAAAGAACCTGAACACAGTATGTTTTCGGAGACTAAACTCTCCCACACACGACCCTGGAAAAGAATACATTCTTCAGTCCTAACTCCTAGAGCAACAGCTCTCATGAGCGCTTTGGTTATGGCAGGGCTGAAAATCCAATATCTGAAAGTAAATTATGTTGAAGTTTGCTATTAAAAACTTAGAAGTATTACTGGCTCTTTTCCTCGTTGGCTTTCATTACTTCCAAGACTTCACAGAGATAAATGCCACCCCAGCTAACAATTTAGTTGAGACAATACAATATAAAAATGATTTCAAAAGCAAGAAACATTAGTTTCTGAATACAGAGGGGTTTCTGGGCTATCAAGGCACATGTGTGGCGTTTGTAGAGCACGCAAAGTAAGGACTCTATTTAGGGCACATCCAGGTGCGAATGGGAAAGTTCCCTTCTGCATTAGGAGTGCAGCTCTCTCAGGATGTTCGGCCTGCTTGCTACAGCAATGCCGTTCACCACCCCAGGATGTGCTGCCTGCAACCACATCACTTCTGCAGAATTTTCTCAAAAACACAGAATAAAGTTGCTCATATTTGGAACAAAAGTTAGTAAGATCCCAAGTGCTTTTAAGAGTAAATACTGTTATGAACAAGGTCAGAGGTTACCGTAGAAAAAACCTTTTCCAGCCGGCCCCACCCCCTCCATTCCCTTGAAAGGCTTATCCTGCTCTATCCGAGCATCTGTGGTTTAGGTGCCAGTGCATGGTTCTTCTCAAAGCTGAGAATGAAACCCAGTGCTTATTGGGGAAATAGTGAGCATGTGAACATATCAATGAATGAAAAAGTACATGAGTGAACACCACTTATTAACCACCCTCTCCCACCCCGCGAGGACCAGCTACATAATTCGTGGATCCCAGTGCACAATGAAAATACAGGGTACCTGTTAAAAAGTTATTAAGAATTTCAAGACTGTGACAACAGACCTTCAAGACAAGCATAGGATCCTTCTAAGCCCTTCAGCTCCTGCAGTTTCAGAGACTCTCCACCCATAAGACTGGCCCTGTTGCCTACCCCCACCTAAAACTGTGTCAGGGACTAGGTGGAGTGGGACTAGGTGGAGTGTGATATGGTTCAGTTCTGGTGAGTTCTGGGCAGTAAGGTTTTTTTATTCAGAGCTCTAATACTTTAGGATTTTCCCATTAAAATTGAATTATAATTCTTTTTTAAAATGTTTCTGCACGCTGTAATGATGGAAAAAATGAACTTGGAGTCGAGGACTCGGGTTCTTTTGCTTAATGTTTCTGTACCTCAATTTTTTCATAAAATAGAATAGTAACAAAACAGAATTATTTTAAGAATCCAATGGGTAACACCTATGTCTTGTAATCTATAAAGCACTATATGGAAATAAGTCAGTAGAAACAGAGTAGGATGCAATTCTTAAAATGTTGAGCAATAAGGTGAAAATCACTGCCTCAAAGTTGGACAAACTGAGCAGATTAATTATATACCAACGCCTGCAGCTAACTCTTCACTCACCATGATCTCTCCTGGGGAATCTCTCTCCGACAGGCAACAAGCACAGATCCCCATCGCTACTGCTGGTGTCGTGTACCCGGGAGCCATCGCCATGGCCGGAATGCCCTCCCCTCACCTGCCCTCGGAGCACTCAAGCGTGTCTAGCAGCCCAGAGCCTGGGATGCCTGTCATCCAGAGCACTTACGGTGTGAAAGGAGAGGAGCCACACATCAAAGAGGAGATACAGGCTGAGGACATCAATGGAGAAATTTATGATGAGTACGATGAGGAAGAGGATGATCCCGATGTAGATTATGGGAGTGACAGTGAAAACCATATCGCAGGACAAGCCAACTGATAAGGGTCAAAAGATTGTTGTGACCTTAGGACTTAAAGAAGCCCTAGCTGGTTCATCCTTACCAGTGGCCAAGCACATTAACTTTCTCATACACTGACTGTTACTTTAACTGTTAGTCTTAAATAGTTGGGACATCAGCTGACTAATAGACCTCAGCCTCAAAAGGCTTGGAAAGGAATAAACAACAACGACAACAAGCAAACAACAATATCAACAACAAGAGATTGAAATAAGCTATGGGTAAAATAATGCCAGTAATTCAGCTGCTACATCCAAGCACTGAAGTCTTACCCGTCAACTTTTTTTTTTAAATAAACTTTATGGCTGTTTGTTCTACAATGTTCTAGAAATTCTCACTCAGGTACACAGTGCCAACAAGTGGCTTGTGAATGTGTTTTGTTGTTTTGTGCTACAATTTTTAAAAAGAAATAAGTTTTGTTTTGTTTTGGGGGTTTTCTGGGGGTTTTCCTTTTCTTTTTCTTTCCTTCCTTTCCTGTTTCTTTTCCTTTTTTTTCTTTTTTTTTTTTGTAATGCACCTGACAGAAAAAAAGATGAATTTCTCTTTACTTCTCTCCACCTTTTCCATCTCTATACTTTAAAGATGGAAGTCTGTGCATGGGGGCGGGGGGGAAGAGGGAAAAAGAGCCTGTTTTTAACTTCCTTGCTATCCATCACAAAATAAGCAATTATTTTCTTTAGAGGACTTTATCTATTGCACACCACACTACATCTTTGAGCAAGTGCCAAATTTGTACTGAAGTGTTGACCCAGTGCATTTCTTTCCTTTTCTTTTTCCTGTTCCTTCTTAAGTTAGGACAGTGTTATATCTTAGACAATCCCTTGAAAAACCTGAAATACCAGCAGCTGGTGAGATTCGACTTTTTTTTTTTTTAATGGAAACTGTAGGTGCTGTTCTCAGGTGAAAAGAGAGAGAGAGAGAGAGACATAAGAAATTTAGAGAAAAATATTTTCTGATCTTGGATTTGTGTGTGTGCGTATGTACGTGTGTGACTACGGTACTAATAGGAATAACGTTGGACCATTGTGAGTTAAACCCACACCTGGGGATGAAATCCCACATCCTCTTACGTGACTGGTCTAGAAGCAACCTTGACCTTGACTTTGCACTTCAAATGACAACTTAACCAATATAGGGCTCAGAAATTATATTTTTAAATTTCTAATACGATTATTATTGGATGAATCAGGTGGCCCTGTACAAGAGACGTGTGCATGTATAATATGGAAGCTACTAGCAAGCTGCTCCCAGATGCCCCCTCTCCCTGGTCACTTGGTTTCACTAACGTTTGCTACTTAATGATTTCTGTTTGTTTTCCTGTTGCTAACTTCAAGCAAAACAATTGTTTTCCTTGAATATATTTGCCCATTTTGCAGAAATAGAGAATTAGCTTATTTCTTCAACATTCCATCCTCTCCTGATGAGGAAAGGGAACTGATGATTTTATAAGGTATTTTTCATCCCTCCATTACACAAGGTGGAGGCCATTTGCATTTCAGAATTGTGGGCCATATGCCTTTCATGCCAAAAAAGCAGGATTTGATTAAAAGTCATCGCAGCCCAGCACAATGGAGCCTGGCTGAACCCAGCGATCTTTGCCGCCACTCTTCCCTCGCTGTCAGACGAATCCACTGGAGTCCAAGTTTAGGTTCCAGCAGAGTACGTGCAGGGAGCAACAACGGATGGTGACGGGACTGCTTATTTAAATTTTGCCGGCCAAATGCTAAGGCAGTTGTAGGGCTTGTATAAATAAATGCAAACTCATTTAAAGTCAGTTGCCATTATTTGTGCGGAAGCTTCAGACAGTAAATACTCCAACCAGCGGTTTGATGTGCTATGATTTTAACTCCAGTCATCGCTTTCTTATCTCACCCCCTTGAAACCTGGCCCTAAAATTTGATTTTTACATATAAATAAGGAAAAAACCCTTTTTATTTTTCTCTCTCTCAAAAGACTTGCTCTGGGGTTTTGCTTGGAGGAGCTGATCATATCCTGCATGTCAGAGATTTTATTTTGTTTGTTTTTCTGTTTGTTTTTGATGACTGTATTTTCATTTGAACTGCCTCTTTTTTGCTAGTGTTGTAATAATGATGATGATGATAAAATAATAATAATAATAGTAATAATAATAATAATGGTCAGCTGTTCCCAGATTAGTAAGTTATGTATAATTTATTTCTCCCTTTCTATTCTATTCTGCTCTGATTTGGAAGTGCAGCCAATAAGCTGTTAGATATTTAAAATGAATTTCCACACATACACACACACACACATTTACCCAGATAATTTTACTGCTCCTTCCATAAGTTTTTTCCTTTAAAAAAATTTGGCCCCAATAACGTCAAGTTTTGGTGTTTAATACAAAGGAATGAATTAATAGGAGGGTCGTGTTCAATCTTAATTAACTTATGCTCTCATAGTCATTTTAGTTATTTAATTGCCTCAGTCATCTAGAGCCAATTTTTTTTGTTTTTGTTTGTTTTGTTTTGTTTTTAAGCACTCTGGATAAGAAAAAACTAGACACTTGTTTTTATATCGTTATTATGTACAATGTGAAAACAGATTTTAAAAAAATTGTTCTCTGTCTTCATTAAGAAATTCTCTCTGATTTATGTGGGTTCACCTCTCACGTTTGCTGGATACTTATTTTACTCCATGTTATAAGAATACTTGGTTTTCATTTCATGACTTTGGGCTACAAGAATACTTTGTTTTAGCTCCAGGTAGATGCCACTTGAGGGCATTCATGGCTGAAACCAATTCTAATGTACATACCAGTGAATTGACAAGACACCTCTGTCCTTTTTTGTTTGCTTTTTGTTTTGTTTTATATAAAAGGGAAAAATTGTTAATGGTGACCTTTAACTGCTGAAATTCATAAGTTAATCTTATTTAGTTAAATTTATGTCACGAGAGACAAAACTGTGCATGGACTGAAACAAAAAGCAAGTTCATTATCCCAGCATTATAGTCTCTTGTTCTGGTATCTCATCGGTGTTACAATTTCTTTGCCTTAGTTTTCCCCAAAAGAAACAAAAAATTATAATAATGTTTAAAGTGCTTCGTAGTCATTTGATAAAGGTGCTATGAATAGCAACATACTGTGTTAACACATTGCCTTTTTGGCATTTGATTGGTTTATCATTATTGTAAAGGATTCCAAAACCTTGTATTCTTTTCCTGTGCCCCATGGTGACCAAAAACGATAATGTAGAAGAAATGAAAGTAAGATCAAACTAAAGTGAACATAATCTCCCTTCTTTCTCCGTCCTTACTCTACCTTCCCATTCACCTTTCTATCTCTCTCTCTCTCTCTCTCTCTTTCTATTCCTCTCTCTCTCTATCTCTCCCCCTCCCTTTCCGCCTCCCCCTCTCCCTCTCCCTCCTCCCTCCTCTCTCTCTCAAACACACACACACACACACACACACACACACACACACACACACACACACACACCCTGCCCCCAGAACTGAGGAATAATTTTGCCAGAATTCAGTTTTTCATGGCTGTTATAATCAGTTCCTCTGGAAATAGTTATGTTTTAATATGAATCTAGAGAACATTATTGGAGGAAAGTAGTTAAAGTTGCTCATTTATAAGTTACTAATAATTTGGCTAGTCACCATAATTGGTTAAAATACAAAAAGCATTCTTTAGTACACTTATGCCTAAACTAGTTCAGTCAATTTTAAACATTTATTTGTCATCTGCAGCTAAGAGTTAACCATGTATGAAATCTGCCCCCCCCAGAACATAATTATTATTGAAACCAAATCGTCTTATAAGGAACAAATATAAGTTTTGTTTGATGAAATCATTTCATAGCTTTGGTTTCTGGAGTAGATTTTTACCTTAATTCATTTAAAGATAATCATCTTAAAGTATTTCACGGTCCAATGTCAGATATTTTCTTAATCCAGAAGTTGTTACTGTTCCCAGAAGAAACCTCTTATATCACATTTAAAACATCAAAAATAATTACATTTTCAATCATTCTAATAGGTAAATTATTGAATTGTAATAAACAATTATATATTTACAAACAGGTTTATAAGATATTTGTTTATCAAGTTAATAGTAAAATAAAAATTATGGGGTCTGCACGGAAAAATATGAAGCCCACTTAAAGTGGTTCAGATATCTCTTTGTCTTATAGGACATAGGCTTTTGCTTAGACAGGCTTTTACAGTATTTAATTTTAAAATTTCCTGTAACTATCAGTTTCCCAGGTTGAAAATGATGTTGTGTTGAGTTTTCTACTGATTGATTCCTGTCCTCCCCAGTGTTTCTGCCACTGGTTCACTAAAACAGTATTTATATAGCTCCACTGGCTCTAAAGCTCTTAGTCCTTCTAACATTTTGGATTTTATGAGTAAAAATGGTTAAAAAAGTAGAAAAGAGACAATCAAATGCCTGGAGCTTAAAACAAAGTATGTGCAACCTACCATCTCACTTGAAATTTAATAAAATAAATAATTATGTAAATATAACATAGAGTTATAGATTTATATTTTGTTCATAACACATAGTGTAATATAAGTTGTATATTTTCATGTTTTTGGTTTTATGTTATCATTCATGCCACAATAAAAATAAAACAGGAGTTTATGTGCTCTTAAAAAAAAGATGTGGGTTGCCACCAACCTGTTTTTGTTTTTGTTTTTGTTTTTTGTTTTTGCATTCTCTTTTTTTCAGTATTACTGCCATGCAAGGCACCAATAAAAACAGCAAATGTGTTCTTTACATATTATATTGTGTTTCTTTTCACAATTATTGTTATGAAGATATAATCAGTTTTATTAAAAGAGCAAAAGTATCAAAAATTACTCTGTTTTCAATATAAATAACCCCACTTCCTGAAGTTGACTTTGAACTGAAAACTAAGGGTTTAATTCCTAAAAGTGGACATTCCGAGGACAGGCAGACCTTGTTATAGCCTCACTATAATGTCAATAGATACCCCTCTTTAGACACACACACACACACACACACACACACACACACACACACACACACACTCGAGTTCAATGCGACAGCTAGAAGCACTCTTAATGTTGTTTTCCAAAACTTGACACTTATCTGGATGAGTTGTCTGCACTTCAGAGTTGTCTTTCATCCTGTTGTTTGTATAAAAAATCTGTATTTCAGATTATGAAATTATTAAGTATAATTTTCAACTTGCTTTTGTCTAATTTACAATAACAAATATTCTAAATTGTTTAACAATCTGACATGAGCTTCTGGACTCTACCTCCAACTTTTTAGCAAATGTTAAACACAGAAAGTCTCCTTTTTTTCCAATGACCATTTTTTGCTTAACTTTCAAACCATAGTTATTTTTTCTAGTTGATAGGTCTATGTGTAATTGTTTCCTGTAAGGCTTTTTGTCTAGTTAGTTGGTTAGTTTGTTGAGATCAAGACACTGGGTCAGATAAAATATTCTACTAACACTTTGCCCATTGTATACCTTGTATTTTATGAATACAAAGTCTTGTCCGTGGACCACCTGATTCAGAATGTACTGTTAGAAATGTAGATTTCTGGGTCCAGCTGCAGATGTAGTTAATCAGAATATCTAGGGTTAAAGACAAAGCTGTTGCTGTTTAACAGCTCCAAATAATTATTCTGCACTCCCCGGTGTTTCAAAACAACCAGGAGGTGGGGCTATTTTACTCTTCCATCTACCCTTTTACATGTCATATTCAGCAGATCCCATTGCCTACCATAGTTTAAGTTCGGGCTTATGTGAAAACCTCAAAATTTAGAATCAGTGAGTAGACAAAGAGTTTGAGACGGGAAAGAACTCTCAGCCTATCTCTTCATAGGCTGTGTTTGAGGGCATTTGACCCACCAGGACCATTCTTACACGTCGTCCATGTTTCCCTGCTTCTCACTTTGCTCATCACAGCAAAGCAATGGGCTTCAGTCTCCAGGAGAATTAAACACTGAAAATATAACTGAAACACACAAACTACACCCAGCGAATGTTTGAAAAACAAATTTAGTTTCTTTGGAAAAGAAAAAAAAAACACTGTAGAAGTTGAGAAACAGTCCATGTAGTGTTTATAATAGACCACTATGGCTATATCGGTTATGGTCAGATCCTGTATCTTTAGGAAGCAGCATCATGAGGATAGTACATATGTGTAGGGAAAATTGTGTCTGATGATGAAACTTGGCTCACCCAAGGTGCAAAGTCCCACCCGCCGCCCATTTTCTCCTATCAAACAAAGTTCACTTAGTTTGGTCCTGTGATACACCAATTTAGAAACATTATTTTCTTGGCCTTTATGTTTTTTAGTTTCTTATGGAATATTTAGTACTAGCATGCAATAAAACATTGTTTTTTGTTTTTTGTTTTTTTTTACTGCCAATGCCTTGAACAACCAAACAAATACTGACAGTAATGAAAAGAAACCCATTTTTTAAAATTTATCTCAATTTTGCCAACTTTAGTTATTGATGTTTGAGAAAATTCGTAGCTGTGTTTTTAAAAAAATCAGTATATTATCATTCTTACCAAATTTTAAAGCTCAGAAAGTCATCCCTATTTATAACCTGACATTATCACTGAGACCTCAATTATAACAATGGAGGTGAAGGGGAGCATGAATTAATTCAATGCCTAAGTTAAAATTATTTACGAAAAATAATTTATTTTTCTTAGTTTCTAAAACAATCTAATAGCTAGCTGAGAAGACCTGTTTTATAAGTAAGCATTGTAATTAGTATGTAAAGTGTATGCAATAGTATTGCTAAAAGTTCTTTAACATAGTGTTTTTTAAATGGGCTAAACATCTGTCCTACAATTTGTTTGTTCTACCAATTTGCTTAGCAAACTACTTATATCACCAAGAATGAACCAGTTCAGCTCTGATCACAATCTATCATCATTTTTTTAATTAGATCCACATACATGAGATTTTATTGCCCCTATTAGACCATTTTCTAAACATGCAAGTGAATATGGAATGAAATGGTACTTAGTTGCTATTCAAAATATAACCAAGAGGATGAAAGTTGTTTTATCATTGATACTGATGTCTCTACTGATTTAGTTTTAAAAGGAAAAAAATTAGCAGAACCATTGTAGGAATTAAGTAGGCCTAAGTAAACACCATCATTTTGTATATTGCTTGTTCAATTTAGTATAAAATTTCAGAGTCTGGAAAACAATCTTAATTACAAGCAAACTGTAAAATATATTTGAAATAAAGTCTTTTGTTTATAAAAATCACTGTTGTGATAAGTTTTAAATAAATTCATGTGGTCCTAGTAAAAAGTTGGAGAAACCATAGAACATATTTAGATAATTACTTACACAGCTGACTGACTTTATTCAACTCGCTCCAACATTGTCCCTCAGAAAGCATTCATTTTGCCTTATATTCTAAACCTACAATTGACTGCAGTACAGTTTACAAATTGTGGTTGCACGAAGTTAAGTTTGATTCAGGACTACAGTTCTTTCTAGTAAGCCCCAAATAATTACACAAATTGTCCTTTTTATTTTGAAATGATTGTTTAAGCAACAATGTCTTATGCAGAAATAAAATTAACAATCCTCCTTATTATGATCCTTTCTTTCGACATCTGGAAAATAAAGTGAAATTGCCAATGGTATAACATTCGGACATAAATGGCTAACTATAGATATTACAAAAAAAATTTAGGTTGTCTTCATTAAAGAGTTATCAATTTCCTCCTAACCCACTGATTCCACAGACATAAAAGCTTTGATATTATAGCATATGACGTGCCTGTGTCTTAGATCCTTGCTTACAATATTCCCTGGTAGAGATTTATCTTTGTCCCCTATTGTTAAAGTGAAAACTAAAAAGCCATTTAATATTTCAGGTACCTGAAGAGTCCCAAGGTGTATGTTGGCGAACTTTTAGAAACTTTTATAAATTTTACTTTTCACATGAGTTTTGAACACACAAAGCCTGAGGCTGCCTCATGGAAAGATGTTTAGACATTTTTATAAGTAAAAAATACAAGTCTGGGAAAATGAATGATACGAAAAGAATCTTAGGAAGTAGTGCAGTTTGTGTTGTCTTGATGATCTGACAAATACTGAATAAATGATTCTCACCTGGTTCTGCTGACCATGAAAAGCCTAGCTCTTACCAAAGTTGGCGAGTCCCTGGCTCCCTACTTCATCATGCTGACTTTATGGAAGTTCCTAGACTTCTTCACCCATTTTCAAAATTTGGTGTGATTTACAATAAGTACACAAGTATGAAACCTTCAGCACAATTAGCGCATAGCAAAATAAAAAGGCAAAAGGTAAAGAGTGAGAAATAAGAAATATATGCATACACAGGTGCACATATATGTATGTGATTCCTTTTTATTTCTTATATTTATATCTACCTTTTGTCTCTTTACAAAAAGAGAGAGTATGTGTGTGTAAACTGAGAAAGACATTTCAATAACTAAAAATTGTTTGTAAAAGCTCTTATTTTCATAGCAATCAGGGCAAAAAAAAAGAAACTACATGGATTAGAGAATTCTCATTGCTTAATTGAAGAAAGCACGCAGGTTTATTATGAGAAATAAACCTTTATTGCCATAAATTTTCAGACGGATTTCCTATTTAAGGGATAAGAAACAACGCAAAGAGCCACTTTTTTGTATGCAGAATTACAAAAGCTGTAGGTTTGTTTCATATATACTTAGTCTATCAGTCCTTCAGCAGAGCTTTATAAAGACAATTTGCAGGGGGTCAGAGAGAGAGAGAGAGAGAATACATATGAATAGATAACTGGATATATGGATTAGACACGGATTTACAAGGATAAAGCTGGAAGAATTGTGATTGTGATGAATATTTATCACGTCACATTGACTAGGTTTTTCAAGTATCAGATGTTTCAAATTGGCTTTTAATTATGCTATGTTCAGTACTGTGATAGGTATATACAAAATATAAAACATTTTTCCCCTCAACATTTGTAACTTCCAAGTAAATAAGACTAATACACATTAAGTAATAAAACAATATAAGAATATAATTAATGAACCAGAAACTGTAAGTGGTACAGGATTTTGAATGAAAACAAGAATTATTTTATATTTACTGAAACTTCATCTTCTAAATACATGTAATAGCTGGTGAATGAGCAACCTCCCACTGAAACAACTAGAAGAAGCTGGAAAATACAAAATGATGTTTTAAAGTCATTAGAAAACTATGGAAGAAATGAGGACTAGGTGAACCACAGTTCCAGAAAAGCAAGAATCTGCTCATAATTGCAAGTCACTTTTATTTATTGAAGGCATTAACAAATTCTGGGATGCTATAATAGACTTGGCAACTTCTGGCTGAAAGAGAGAATAACCTAGCAGTTGTGTGAATCTGAAGTGACAAATTGGAAACTTGAGGGACCTCAAATGCAAGGTGGTTTCACTAATGGCATATTTGATGAGTTCTGGGGCTATGAGAGATGCTGGAGATTTATAGGGGAAGTTTATAGAAGAAAAATTAAAGTCTCCTGCTGACATTTAGTGCTCAGGACATAAAGACCAACCAAAGTTACGGGGCCTGCCTCAACTGTGCAGCCAGTCTCCTTCTCAAAATATTTGCCAACTTTTGTGTTCCAGAGGTAGAGTACTGGAGGTTTGGGCCGGATGTTTTAGAAGGGCAGAACTGAATCCCCTGTAGTCTTTCATAGTGAGGAAAAAATGCCCACCACACTCACAAGTAAAGGTTGGGAAAATCGTACTCTGAGAAAAAAATGGATGTACCCTAAATATTAGTAAATTTGCCAAGCAACCTTGATACAGCTAAATCTCTGATAAAGGTAAAATGGTCAGTCCTTCACCCTCTCTGACTCAAGAATGGGCGACTACATTCTGATTAAACTCAGAAGATTAAACCATCTGAGTCTTTGTACTTCTTTTATAATAAAAAGTTAGGAATAAAAAAATTTAAATATATGAAAATGCCAAAAAGAAGACTAATAATCAAGAAAAAACACATAGTAAATGTTGATCCCAAAATAATATTGATATTAAAGTTAGCAAACAAAGACTTTAACATAACTATAGGTAATATGTTCAAGAAAATAGATAGAAGAGATGAAATCTATGAACAATAATCAAGTGGACACAGAAGAGCACAGGATTACTGTAAAGTAAAATGATCTAAAAATATGTACAAATGTGTCCAAAGAAGTATATAAAATATAGGAAAGTTCAGGCAATCTAAGTAGAATAATAAAAAGAAAACCACATATACAAACATTATAGTGAAACAATTAAAAGTCCAGGAAAAAAATAAATTCTTAAAAGAAGCCTGAAGGTAAAACACATCATCACAAAAAAAGTGACAATAAGACTTACAGCTGACTGCTCAATAAAAACAGTGAAATCTAAAAACAATGAAACATATTTCTATAGTGCTGCAAGAAAAATTTGCTAAACTAGAATTCTAAAAACTATTCTATTGCAAAAGAGTTGCAATAAAGATGTTTTCAAAGAAACAAAATCTTGGAGTACTTAGCAGCAGTCGATCTGACTACAAGAAATGTTACAGAGATTTCTTCAGGGTAAAGAAAAATGATTCTACATTAAAAAATGGAACTGCAGGTATGAATGAAAATCATTAGAAATGACATAATATGTGTATTAATATAAATAAGTTTGATTTGTATACAATGACTTGTCAAGTTTTATATAAATAGTATTATTTATTTAGCAGTCTCAGGAAAACAATGATCCATGCTCTGATCTCTAGAGGAACAGAAAATAGAATGGTGAGCCCTGGCTGGTGTGGCTCAGTGGATTGAGTGCCAGCCTGCAAACCGAAGGGTCGCTGGTTCGATTCCCAGTCAGGGCACATGCCTGCGTGGCAGGCCAAATCTCTAGTAGGGAGCACAGGAGAGGCAACCACACATTGATGTTTCTCTCCTTCTCTTCCTCCATTCTGCTCCCTTTAAAAAATAAATAAATAAAAATTTTAAAAAAATACAATGGTGAAAGAATATACAACTTTATGATAGAAAAAAAGAATAATTAAAAAATTTAATCTAAAGGAAGACTAGAATGTCAGGTTTAATAAAATAAATACATGCTATACAAGAAATATAACCCAAAACAATTGAAATAAAAGGGTGGAAGAAGATACGTCATATAAACACTAATGAATTAAAAAGCTACTGTAGCTTTGCCAATATCAAAGAAGATTTTCACACAAGGAGCATTACAAAAGATAAATATATTTCAAATGATAAAAGAGTCAATCCAATCAGAATATATAAAAAAGTTTTTTAACCTATATACCAAAAATCATAACTTCAAGTTATATAAAACAAACAAAAAATAGCAGAACTAAACTGAGAAATATACAAATCCTCTAGCATAATAAAAAGCTTTAATATAGTTTATTCAATGGCTATTAGAACAAACTGGAAGAAAATTAGTAAAGAAATGGAAGGTCTGAATGAGATGGTGAACAAACATGACCTAATTGATATGTATAGCATAATTCTCCCAGTGATAATAGAGTTTACATTCTTTTCAAATGCTTTTGGAACTTTAACCAAAATTGGCAAGGTACTGCACTGTAAAGAAATCACTCACAGTATATTTTCAGACCCAAGAAAATTGAACTACAAATAAGCAACTAACATATAACTAGAAAAATTCCATCTGCATGGAAATGAAATAATATCATTAGTCAATAAAACTATTAATTTCTCCCTCACTTTTATTTATTGTCTTGTACCCCATATAGTTTTTATTGCCTCACCACATTTCTTTTGTGAGTTTTTTTTTCTCATTAGAATATCCCTTTGAGCTTTTTCTCTCTTCCTCTATACCTCACCTCCCTCAAAGAGTAGGAGCTATGAAAGAAAAGAAAGGACTTCAGGGACCACCAGTTGTTCCTTGACTTAGATCATGGCAATAGGAGGTCTGAGTTCCCATTAGTGCAATCTGCTAAAAACCTAGCTACAGTTTTTGAACACTATAAAGAATACCGAAATTCAGACTATCATCCCATTGTGAGGGTCTACTCATTTTCATTTCTGGGTAACACTACTGTGAAACCTTCTTTTTCACTTCTTCTCAACAAGTATATAAATGTGGGTTTAGAACAAAGTTGACCAGGCTATATTAAAATCATGGACACTCCCTACATAACCATGATCTGATTGATTCAATTAAAGGTGGAGGCTCCTCAGTCACCGCAGTGTTGACCAAATAAGTTGTTGTTTATTAATGACTAGTACCATTTCAGAAAATTCTTTCTTTCTTTTTTTTATTTTATTTTATTTATTTTTAGAGAAAGGGGAAAGGAAGGAGAAAGAGAGGGAAAGAAACATCAATGTGTAACTGTGTCTTGCGTGCTCCCTCCTGGGGAACTGGCCTGCAACCCAGGCATGTGCCTTGACTGGGAATTGAACCAGCAACACTTTGGTTCACAGGCCAGGCTGGCACTCAATCCACTGAGCCACACCAGCCAGGGCCAGAAATTTCTAATTTATTTATTTATTCTTTTTCAATACTTGGACAGAGAAGACTTTAAGAGACAAGAATCCCAACCACAACGTCATTGAATCATCTCCAGTCCTACTAAATGAGCTTTAAAAACATAACCATTGCCTAGCCATAATTAATGTGTTTTGTCCAATAATTGTCATTAATTTTTAAAATCTCATCAATTTTTATGTATTTATTTGTTTGTTTGTTTGTTTTTATTTTTATTTTTTTCTCCTCACCCAAAGGCCTATTTTTTTTTTTCATTGCTTTCAAAGAAACAGGAAGGGAAAGAGAGAAACATCAAAGAGAGAAACATCAAAATGTTACCTCCCATATATGACCAGACTGGGAATTGAACCTGCAACCTAGGCATGTGCCCTGTCTGGGAATCAAACTCACAACCTTTTGGTTATGGGATGATACTCCAACTAACTGAGCCACACCACTCAGGGATTTCATTGTTTATTATTACCATTATTTTATTGTATTTTTTTCCATTACTATTTATTCCCCTTATACCCTCTTCCTCTTCCATCCAACAGCTCCCTCCTGGCAATCACCACCCTTCACAACTGCTTCAAAAATAATAAAATACTTAGTAAAATATTTAACCAAGGATGTAAAAAACCTATACTAGGAAAATTATAAGACACTGAAGAAAGAAAGAAAGATGGATAAGTGGAAGCAAGTACTGTGTTCAGGGATAGAAAGAATTAACATTATTACTATGTCCATAATATCCAAAGCAATCTATAGATTCAATACCTATCAATTCCTATCAAGATACAAATGATGAATTTCACAGAGCTAGAACAAATATTTCAAAAATGTATCTGGATCTATGAAAGACCCCAAATAGCAACAGAAATCTTGAGAAAGAAGAACAAAGTTGGAGGAATCACACTACCTAATATCAAACTATACTATAAGGCCATAGTAATAAAAACAGCATGGTACTGGCATGAAAACAGAAATATAGATCAATGGAACATAATAGAGAGCCCAGAAATAAACCCACATCTTTATAGTCAATTAATATTTGACATGGGAAGCACATACAATGGGCTACAGATAATTTATTCAATAAATAGTATTGGGAAAATTGGACAGATAAGTGCAGAAAAATGAAATGAAACTAGATCACCTTCTTACACCACACAAAAGAATAAATTCAAAATGCATCAAAAGCTTAAATGTTAGATTTGAAACCATAAAAATCCTAGAAGAAAACATAGGCAGTAAAATCTCGGACACTGCTCATAGCAATATTTTTACAATATATCTCCTCAGGCAAGGGGAACAAAAGAAAAAAATAAACAAATGGGACTACATCAAACTAAAGTTTTTGCAAGTTAAAGAAAACCATCAACAGAATGCAAAAATAACTCACGGAATGGGAGAACATATTTGCCAATACATATAATAAAGGGTTAATATCTAAAATTTATAAAGACCTTAACAAAACTCAACACCAAAAAAAAAAAAAAAACAACTCATCAATTTTTAATCTCAGTCATTTACAATTTATTCCCACTAGGAACTTTGGAATTTCCTCTCCTTTTCCCCATTACCAATGACTCCTGCTGGGTTCCCCTTCTGACAGCTCCTACAGCTGATGCAACCCTGGGCAACCCCTCCTCCAGCTGCATCATCCCCCCTGGCCTTGGTGTCCCGGGTGTTCCTTCCCATTGTTGCATTAGGCATCCACAGACTAAGTTCACCTTTGCTTTGATGGATCAGCAAGAATCTCCATGCTCTCTCTACAAAAATGCTGTAGATTAATGGAATGAACACTAAAAACACAAGTTAATTTTGGCACTTATTTCATGTTGGGGATTAGGTATACAGAGAAGAAAAGCAAATGATCTGCCCTCAAGTTGCTTATTATCCAGTTGACATGGCGGCAGACAAATACTGTTACAGCAGAGAAGGACCAACCATGATGATTTAATGCACAGAATTTGCACGAGATTTCTTTGCATGTCTGGGGATATCGGATGAAATTTTGGTGACTTTAAATTTCTATTTCCACAGGCCCCTTACCTGACTCCCATCTCATTTCTCAAAGATATGTCCTTCTTTCTGCTCCAAGTTGACAGTGTTGAATTTTACCTGATCCCTGTGTTCCTGAAAAACAGCAAAGCCTAAAAAATCTCCCTCACTTTTAGAGTTCTAGGAAAGGATTTACTGCAAGGAAGCACCCTTCTCTGCATGAGCTAAATAAATCTCATAAATTCTCCCCCTTCTAATTTACCTATGATAAAGCCAGACTAAAATTCCATTCTTTGACCCATAAATGATAAGCTTAACCACTTGCGATCCCTGATCAGTGGGAGCAAAATGCGTGTTAATCACACTTTGGTTAAGTTTTTCCCCTTCCTCGAAATCAGATGACCCTCCCTCAGTGTGAGCGCGCACACAGCTCTTTCTGCGAATAGCCCGGCCTCAAGGTCTCACATTCCGTGATCTCCTATCCCATCAGGTCACTCTTTCATCCCACTTCTTCAGGCCTGGTTCCTTACAGACTTATTTATTCCTCCCTACAGAACAAAAATCCTTTGTGCCAACCCTTAAAACTCTTACAAATGCTACAGCCAGAGTTCTCCTTATGGTAAAAGCACCCCTCACTGCAATAGTCCCTTTCGCTCCACCTCTTCTTGCTACGATCCTTTTGAGTACAATCTCTCCTTATAAATCAGGATTTTTTTAAAAAATTGACAACATAAACCCAAACATAGAATGTAATTCCTTTTTCTTCATTTTCATACTCCAAGGTAGTGATGCATATAATAGGTGTGCCTGTAAATTTAAGAAGACAAAGAGGATTGAATTTACAGCCATACAACAAAACTAATGTGCCAATTACGCTTCTAAATATGCTCTCAGACCCTGACAATTTGGAGTTTCTGCTTGGATACTTTGCTTTCTCAATTCTCCTCTTATTCTCTCACACACAAATCCTTTTGAATTTCTTATGCTGTACAGAACTATTTACTTTTTGTTTCATACCTTCTTGGCTTCCCAGCCACACATGCATAGAACATATTTTGAGGATAAAATGAAGAAAGCCTGTTCTTTCTCTAAAACAAACCATCCATCGGAGCTAGATACTAGGTATCATGACCACCCAAAGAAAGGACAGCTTAGGAATAAGGGAAGATCCCTAAATTTGGTAACTCTGGAATTAGTCTGCAGCTAACTAAATTTAGAAACTTGTTCAGGTCATTTAAATTCTCTGGGACCTTTTTATTCCCTGCTGTATCACAACACTGTTGGATGGGATAGCTTCAAATATCCGTCCCAGTTCTAAGGGTCTATACATAGTTCTTTAAATCTAAGTACAATGAGAGTCCAAAAAGGAAGAAATGCCTTGGAAGACAATGGTCTTGAAAACAAGTGAGCAGAAGGATGGAGAGAAACCTGTATAACAGGCTCACGAACAGGTGACATGAGAAAGATCAGTGTAGCATGGCGGAAAGAACGTTGATTTTGGAGACAGGATGGCTTGGATTCTAAAATCTGACATTACTTCTAGTGACTAAGCAACTTTAGGCAATTCATCAATCTCTTTGAGATTCAACTTTCATAGAAAATGATAAATCTAATTTTTTTTCTTGTTAAGGATTCAAAGTAAGAGTAATCCATTTCATTTTAGTATAGTTTTACTGTGGTTCTCTATTTGTGTCCTCCATAAGATCTTTTCTGACTTTTAAAAAATCCTCAGCCAAGGACATATTCACTGATTCCAGAGAGAAAGGAAGGGAAAAAGAGAGAGAGAGACAAGAGAGAGAGGGAGGGAGATTTATGTGAGAGAAACATCAATTGGTTGCCTAACCAGGAATAACTTGCAACCTGGTTATGTATCCTAACCAGGAATCAAACCCATGACATTTCAGAGTATGGGACAACTCTCCAACCAACTGAGCCACACCAGCCGGGGACCAACTTTTTTTTATTTATAGTAGAATTTACTATTCATGTTTTTGCATCTCCCTGGGAACTGCACATATTTTAAAATTATTTTTGAAAATAAAATAATGTATTTTTTTATCTTCCAAATCTGTTTTGCTAGTGAGACCGTGAACTTCTCGAAAGGATGAAGTGTACCTTTTCTGGTTGTATGTTCGCAGTGACTAGGATAGTACATGGCACTTGAAAATAAACTTTGCAGAATAAGTAAGATAATAAAATAATGAATGACTGAATGATGGACACGGGGGCTTCGCTAATAGGTCTCGTTCATAATTTTATACCAATGAATTTTCTACTCTTATCTGCAAGAGCAGTTGCTTAAAAATTCGCTTAAAATAGCTAAATCATTGTAATAACATCAATAGAATTGCTATCTAAATTTTAAAGAATGACACTCATTGACGCTTGATAACTTGTCTGCAGTTTTACCATAACATAGTCCATAGTCCATTGGAACCCTGGGGAATCTCCCCCGTCAGCCAAGATGTCTAGGCGGGGAGGTTCTTACACAGAGTGCACAAAAAGCTAACAAAACAACTCGAGAGAAAAAAAGCCCTTCCTGCTTCTGGAACAAGATTGTGGGTGGAACCAGGGAATTGCAGGCACATATGCCATAGAAGTCAAAATGGCATAAGGGGAGATAGATAGTGGACCAAAGAGTTCTGTGAGTCTAGCCTGGGGAAAAAGGGATCGTTTGGGAGGTGGACTCACCCAGAGTGCCTGAAAGTTTCGCAAGTTGATCAGTCACTTGAGACAACACCTGATACATCTCACCCCCAACCTAACATAATTTCAAGTGAACAAAGAAGCTTGCTCTTGCTCATGACATGCACTCATAGGGTGCACTCACCTATTCTCTCCTTGGGCCAAATGGCCTGAGCAGTCTTATCAGCTATGTGGTCCGCAGCATCGAGGAAGGAGCCTCTCACTCCGTTTTCCACCTGGTAATGCACTCACCTGTGTGACCCTGTGCTCTCTCACCTGGGAGCAGGCAACTATGTGGCCTGAGCAGCCTCATGGTCTATGCGCAGGTGGGCTCCACACACAGGCTCCAGGAGGGAACCTGAAATAGACAGCATCTGGGAAAAAACTAAGCTACCTAGATGAGGACTAAGATCTTTCAGCAACTGTCTGTGGGCCCCAAGGACTATATTTTAAAATGGAGCAGGAATTCTTGACACTAGGTTTTGTCTGGGCCTTGCTTAGGACGTGGTTAGACTTTTTTCATGGCAGAAAGAAAAAATGATCTTTGAGACAGGAGTCCACCATTCTCACAGGTTGCACAGCACCTGAATAAAACCTCTTTTCTTTTGTACCAGCATCTTCCTCATGAGTTTGGCTTTTGTGGCAACAAGCAGCCAAATTTCTGTTTTTTTATTCAGCTATACAAGGGCTAGGCAAGCTACTACATCTCAGCCTACAGGCATTTATCCCGTTAATGTCTCAGAGGTCATTCTTATTAAATTCATTAACCTAAAATGAGTACATATATTCTTTATACAGTCTTTAATCTTTCCTCCTAACTTTGAGATCATGCTTTAATTCTTAACTTTCTGAAAAACCAAGTTGATGAAGACATGATTGTCGCACTGCACGGCTGGCTATAGGGGACACGCCGCTGCAGGGGAGCGCCACGGGGAGCGCAGCGCTCCCTGAAACTTAAGGGAAACCGGCTGGGGCCAGCTGAGGTGGGAGCAGGGCTCTGAAACCCGCAGAGCCTGTCCCGGGGTTGTCACAGATGAGGGGGACAAACACAAAACATCACAAACACTTCTCTGTTTGCCGGGAGAGCAGACAGGGACACTTCCCTCTTACCAGAGAAGGCTGTGGCACATCCCGCTAGTGGGGAAGGA
Source organism: Pteronotus mesoamericanus (assembly GCF_021234165.1). NCBI lineage: Eukaryota > Metazoa > Chordata > Mammalia > Chiroptera > Mormoopidae > Pteronotus > Pteronotus mesoamericanus. The sequence goes on from NW_026555310.1 coordinate 20,878,808, forward strand.
CCCATTGCCCCTTATTCCAAGGCTTTTATTGAAAATCTTATCAGTGGGGAATAACAGGAAAGCATACTACACTCGTACACTCGTTACATTAGCAAGATAAGTTTCACAGAGAATAGACACCTGGAGGAAAACAAGTGACAGGAAATCAGTGATTTACAGGGGTCTGAGAGGAGACAAGAATCGACAATGGAGCCTACCAATAAGGGGGAAGTAGACTTAAAGATGCCTTAAAGATATAGGGTAAAAGGTGTAAATAAAGCAAATGTCTTGACAAGAAAAGAGATGTAAATAATGTGAATGTCCTTCACAGCATGAGCTGACCAGAGATCTGAGGGAGGAACAGAGCACACTCTATAGAATTTATTTTTAGGCCTGATTACCCTGGGACCCGCCAGATGTGATTTAGGGCTGTTCTTCCCGCACTGTTTCAAGCCTGAGCCAGAAGGAGGAAGGAACCACCAAGAGATAAGGAGACTGCTTCTCGGCTGCAGTGAGGACTCCGGCTGTGTCCAAGCCAAGCTGAAGGGTGTGGGGGCCTTTTCGCCCCTTCTCCGTGTCCCCCAATTTCTTATCTGCTGCCAAAATCGGGCCAACGCCTATCTTAGGTCGAAAATCTCAGTGCAAGGTCCCTTACCCGTCATTGGCTAATTGACCACTCATGGCAAAGCAGAGAGGCTGCCCCCTGCCAGCCGGGGACAGGCCAAGTCTCCTCAGGAGCCTGTTTCTCCAAGGCCTCCTGATTATCTCCAGCCTTGGGGCCCTCCAGCCTGTTTGGCAGGGTTACAGCTTCTGAAACCAGGCTGGGCGTTTCCCAACACATAATTTGACCATTTCAGCCAAAACATACAAAAAATAAACACCCTGTGCCTTTGTGGACAAAACAAAATATAATAAAACAAAAAATGGGGATTCTGTGAAAAGTATCCTCACAGGTTTATCTGATCATAAGTTCCTAACTAAGCAGGTAATAGTGGGTAGTCAGGTTCCTGGCCAATAACTTCTTTATTAAAAGATTTTAAGTGACACCTGTCTAAAAAGATTTTAAGTAACACCTGTCTATTGTTCTTGTGTATCTGGGTTAACACCTTTGAAATGCCAGAAGTATGATGCCTTGAAGGGGGTATTAGGGGTATTAACCCTTAAGAGCACAAATCTTGTTAACTGTCCTGTAATCCAGTCCCTACCTTGCTTTCTTCAATCTTCCTAAGTCCCCTCCTCAATTTCAAATGAATAAAAGAAGCTGCAAATCTGTTGTTCTCTGGAGCATTTGAGTTTTTGCTCCCTGGCATATGTCATCAATTTGGCTCAAATAAACTCATAAATATTCTCTACAGGTTTGGATGTTTCTTATGTTGACACCTTTATAACATTCCATAAAATATATATTTTCTTTCTTAAAGATAAGATTCCTACTTAAAGAGGAATAAAAAAGGCATATTGTAACTGTCACTTTTCCTGGGCATTTCTGTTGAAGACATTCTACCTCTGTGGTTTCAGAAAATACTTCCTGGCTTTCTTTTTTCTCTCTTTCATCACTAAGCAGAACAACTTGCAAATGGGTTGATTTTGAGAGGAAGTTTGCAAATCTTTAGGTCTTAATTAATGTTCAACCTCAGTTGGTTTCCAGATAACACTTGAAAGGAATACTGAAGACACAAAGTAGAAATGATTTTGATTCTCAAAGGTTCTTTTGTCTCTTTCCTGATAGAAAATGAAGTTCTATGTAGGAGGTGGGTAGTGCCATCATAACCTACTTTATTCTGCTTGAATAAGAGAGGTCAATATATTATCCTATCTGGGAGGAGAAAATTGCATTGACAACTCCTGGAACAACAAGAAAGACATCCTTGACAGCATATTGAAAACAGTGGTAAAACTTTCTTTTTTCCCCATGGGGAAAAACATCAGTATAGTATTTAAATGACAGATGAAGGTAAATGATGGGCAAAATGCATTATTCTTAAAAAGTGTCTCCCAGTTTTCCTGAAATAACTATTACATTTTGAAGGATGAATTCAAATGATTTTAATAATAATATATCAGTTCATCAATAAGACAGTGGAGCTGTTCTTTGAAGCCACGTTTTCAAAATTTCTTGTAGTGTTAGTTTTGTCTCTAAACAACTGAGACAAAGAAAAAAAACTCTTGTTTTATTTTACTGTAGGAATTTTTGCATAGAGTTTCCACTTTATAGACATTTAGTCAGGAATAACAAACGATGGAGTTTTAAAAAATGTTCATGCCTATTCTCTTAAAAACCTTAGCCAACTAGAAATTGTCTTTGTTTGAACCAATAATCCTTTTTGCAGTTTACAAATTCATTTTTATAATTTGTGATAATTCTTCAAGTTGCCAAAATGACAGCACAACTGAGTTAGTCTTGATTTAGGCTCGCATGGTTCCACCTGACAAGCTACTATTCTCTTTCTATTACAACAGAGTGAATTTAACCCAAAAGAGAGATTCAGAACATAAAGGAATATGCAAAATGCACCCCCAATATTCCATCACCATACATAGATATTGCAATATATTTCACGATATTCCCTATGTTGTTCTTCACATCTCCATGGCTGTTTCGTCGCTACCAATCTGTACTTCTGAAACCCTTCACCTTTTCCACCCAGCGCCCCTGTCTGTCTTCTGCTTCTGGCAACCATCAATCTGTTCTCTGTGTCTATGAGTCTGTGTCTGTTTTATTGGCTCATATTTGTTGTTCACTAGTTTCCACATATAAGTGAAATCACATGGTGTTTGTCTTCCTCTGACTGACTTATTTCACTTAGCATAATACCCTCTAGGTTCATCTATGCTATTGCAAAATGTAAGATTTCACTCTTTTTTTGTGGCCAAGTAATATGTCATTGCATAGATGCACCACCAGTTTTTTTATCTACTTGTCCGAAAATGTAACTCCCATATAATACTGTCCATTCCATTTCATCATACAGGCAACTGTTACACTATTCATGCAATCATGGCTTGCTATGTTATTAATTTATTTTCCAAGTATAGAAGGATGGCAGTTTGGAGTCTCTAATACAGATGTGGACATTTGCCAGGTTACGTCTGACCAGTGGTTTGCCAAACAATGACTTCATCGAGAAATAAATTCCTGTTCCCTTCAGCTAAACTTAAGGATATATTCTCAAGTTTGTTTTTCTCTATTGTACTACAAAAAATAAATTTGTTTTTTATGATTAAAAAAATGAATATCAATTTGAGATATCGGATCTATTAATGTAATAATCCAAATGGAGCAGTACGATTGAGAACTATTTAAAAAATTGTGTATTCCTTTATAGTTTTAAAAATTCTGCACTAATAATGTAGAAAGTAGAAAATAGGAAAAAAATTAAGGCATTATCACCTTGGAGATTTTACCTCTGAAGATTTACCTTCACACATGATATTTTACAAAATTGAAAATATAATGAATGTAATACTTTTCTCTTTTCTGGTTTAAAATGTTTGCATTCTAATTGAACATGTAGATAATGAACATGTAAATAATTTTCAGTTTTTGCTGTATAAATTATGTTGTGAATAGACATTTATGTATTATATAAATCTTTGTTGGTACTTTTTTCCTTATAAATATTAACAGATCAAAATGGTTGAAATTATTCTGGTCAAGTTTCTTTCCAGAAAATGTACAGATTTACATCTCTTCTGCTTCTGGCCCATTCCGTACCATCTTCATGTTAAGGTAATTGGATCTCTACTCCAAACCTTGGTTCATTTTGCCTCAGAAGAGATTTCTCTTGTTTCTAATGTAAGAAGCATAAGGTCTTCGTGAAAGACAAAATTACCACCATTTATGATAAAGGACTCTTTTCCACACCCAATTTCTAAATCATGAGTTAAGTAAAACCCTTCTCTTCTGCCTGGAAAAATTTTAAAGACAGAAATAGTATCATAAAATAGACAGAATAGAGTATCCATGTACTAGGACTTAATGTCCAGTTTACTACCAGCTGTAGTGTAACTCAGAGGCATGCGTGCCAGTCTTTACACCTGCAAATTGGTATCATTGGAGTAAGTAATTTTATAGTTTTCTCCAGGTTCAAAAATTTTTGTACGAATCAACTTCATGAAGTTCTCTGTGATCACTTTAGTCAGATTTTAATTCTCTCTCTTTTCACCCTCAATGGTAAGTTATCTGTTGTCTAAGTGCCTTGATCAACATAGGTATCTCAGGAAACAATTCCTATATTACTGCATTATATGATTTTTAATTATTTAATAAATATCATGAGCTTATTAATGAAATAACCAGATCACATGGCTTGAAAATAATAGATATTTTCATATTGAAAATAACAAGTATAAACCCAAACCACTTTCTTCAAAAAATCGTGAGGTGATGTGTAGTAACCATCAACTTTATGACAATTACTTAGCTTATTTGAAGATAGAACACAGTTTTATAAACACATACATGTTTAAAAATTGTTCAAAGGTTATTATCAAAAAGACAAAAAATTAGAAGTATTGGAAAGGATGTGAAGAAAAATGAACCCTTCTACACTGTTGGTACACTACTGGTATAGCCACTGTGGGGAACAGCATGGAGGTTCCTCAGAAAAATAAAAATAGAGCTACCATATGATCCAACAATCCCACTTCTGGATATATATCTAAAGGAAATAAAATAAGAATATTGAAAAAAATATCTGCACTCCCACATTCAACCAGCATTATTCAAAATAGCCAAAATATGGAAACAATCTACACATCTGTTACGTCTGTTGACAGATAAACAGAGAAAAGAAATGTGAGATAGATTAGTCTATCATCTATCTATCTATCTATCATCTATCTATATCTACATATATCTAGATTTATAATGGAATGTAATTCAGCCTCTAAAAAGAAAGACATCCTTCCATTTGTGACAACATGGATGAACCTAGCAGACACATGCTAGATGGAATAAAGCTGACACTAAAAGACAAATACTACATAATATCACTTATATGAGGAATCTAAAATAGTTAAATTCAAAATGCAGAGAGTAGGCTGACACTTGCTGGAGGCTGAAGGGAGGGAGAAATAAGAAGATGTTGGTCAAAGAGTACAAAGTTTCAGTTATGCAAGATGAATTAGTTCCAGATATCTAATATACAGCATGGTGACTACAGTTGAGAAAACTGTATTTCACGCTTATAGTAAAATTTGCTTAGATGGTAAATCTTAAGTATTTTCACCACAAAAAGAAAAAAAAGAAAAGAAAGGTAACCATGAGGTGATGGAAATGTTAATGAGCTTGATCATGGTGATCATTTCACAATGTACACATAATATCAAAACATCATGTGTTACACCTTAAATATACATAATTTTTTCTGTGTTAATTATCTCTCAATAGCGGAAAGAAAAAAAAAACAACCCTGTAGGCTGGGCTTGCTAGAAGAACCTGTTTTTCAGCTGAACTTAAAGAAGCCAGCTATAATGTCATGGCGTGAGGTGCCCACATAGCACACCAAGTGGCAAGGTGCTCAGGGAAGCCTCCTTCCAAGAGCTGGCAAGAAACAAGGCTTTTGAGCCCATGCAAGAGACTGAATTCTACCAACAACTACACAAATTTTGAAGTAGATCCTACTCAGGACTCCAAAGAGACTGCAGGTCCAGCCAACACCTTTGACTGCAGCTTTGTGAGACAGAGAACCCAGAAGCGTGGCGCAGACTCCTGCCAGCTGAAACTGTGAGATAATAAATGTGTGTACCTTTAAGTGAAAGTTTGTGGCCATATACTTGCAGTTATAGATAACTACAATGAGGAACTGAATCTTAAGAGTGTGGCCCATTAATGGGCTTCATGGAGTTGAAGAAATACCTCATCAATCCCCCAATGTTTATTCTTATATTCATTCTTCAGGAAAGAGTAAGCTTAGTTTTTCTGTTTCTCAGAATTCTCCAGAACCCAAGTGGATAATTGCTATTGTTATACAATTATGTTTTTTATTTCATCTGGGTATAATGACAGTTAATAGCTGTCAGAGAAGTTAATGAGTCAAGCGACTCTCCAAATGTAAAACTCAGAAACCAGATAAACATGGCAGCTCTCTTCAACAGGCAGTAATGAATTATCAAATGAGAAAATGTCTTCAATAAAATGGACAAGATAGTCCCAGGAGAGGTTTTTACACAGACAGTTTGTTTGAGGTATTCCAAATTTTACAATTAAGAAATCACTGCCTTGCCATACACATTATTTTATTTCTTCTTCAAACATATTTTAGCCTGATACATGAATACAAGTTAAAATCATTCTGAAAAATCTTTGAGTCTGTGGCTCTAGGTATCGAAAATATTCAAAAGAAGATTTCACAACTTTAAAAGGGCATTATGGTCATTTTTGCTAAATAAAAATGAGCCCTCAAGAAAATACTATTTTGGAGTGACAAAGTGATAATGAAAGAAATGTGCTTAAAATGGACAACAAATATGCCTTTCAAACTGAAATGATTAAATAAAGATATGCCTGGGGAAGTGATTGAAACTAGAGAAGTGCTGAAATTCATGGCTGTGCGCAGAACATCTAAACTGGAATAGCTTTAGCAATGTCTGCCAGGAAAATCAAACTTCATTTAAAATTTTTTTTCTTAGAATTTCTTCATGTCAATGACATTCTGTGTGTGAGGGCTCTGTTAGCATACAATCTAGCAGAAGCTGTGTGTAGCTGATTGGGGAAAGAATACCATAGTTTACTTTGGTATTTTAAAATGTGCTATCCTCTCCTTGTGTTCTGAATATTTCTGTTCATGGAAACTTTTTTTTACAAGAGCATTTATTTATGACATTTTAGATCTCAGACAGTCAACTTGCCCTACTAAGCTCAAGTGAAGAGCTTCGAAAAGAAGAAAGTGAAAGAAAAGTGTTAGCTCCAGAGTCATGTGACTGGCAGTGGTTTCTAACCGTAACGTTTTTGGCAATGAAAGGAAAGAATCAGTGAGTCGCAATTACTTCATGAACATAAAGGCGAAAGGGACAAAAGAAAAAAAGGTGTCCGAGTGCGTGTGAGACTTCACAGCCACCTTATGGTTTTCTTAATAGCATAGATTATTATAACTTTTATCATGATTTTAAGTCTGCAGTTGCTTTATATAGTTAAACTATTTCCTACGAGACTAAGTGATGAATTTCAGAGTTTGATCGGTTCCTAGTTAAGCCTGTATTGTGCTTCTCTTATGTACCCTGTGGTAGCAGATGCTCATTTTCTCACAAAATCTCAGGAGGCATTTATGGTGATCTCATTGAGCTGTTCTCCTATACTCCAAGAGATGAACAGTGGGGCAGGGGGGGAAGGACAAAAAATTTTTACTCTTGATTGAAATATTATTGAGAACACAAAAACTTAGAGATTAGACCCTTATACATTTGTAAGAAAATAAAGTGGGCTTTTATTTTACACTGTACAGGTCAGTGTTCTGCCCAAACTTGTTTGAGTTAATCCAATTTTATTATTATGACTTCTCCTCTCTACTTATACCCACGATTTATTATTTCCCTTAACATGAATAATACCCTGATAGATAAAAACGTTTAAACTTTAGAAGTATGGCAAAACATAAAAATATGGGAGACTTACATACGCAATTTTTGTGGAGGACAATTTTTACCAGAAGACAATGGTATACCAGAAACCATAAATAAGATAAGTATTTTATTATTTAAAAAATAGTATTTTCTATAGAAAAAAATCACAAATATAGTAAAGATTTGGAAGATATTTGCAATTCAGAGGTTAATAAGTATAATAAACCTCTTGTAATTTGATAAAAAGATAACAAGAACTTCAATTAAAAAATGAGTGAAGAACACAAGGAGCAATTCACAAAGGAACAAATACAAGTGACCAGTAAACATTTGAAAAGAGGGTCAAATTTACTTGTCAGGAAAAAAAGTGCAAATTAAATTTAAAATAAATGATTACAATCATCATAATGCCTGAAATTAAAAGAAAATGTAATACCTGTGTTCAGCCAATAAATGTGGAGTTATAGACTTTTTAAAAAGCAAACTACTGCTATTTAATGAAATATAAATACACGCACTTACTGATAGAGAAGGCCTGCTACTCCTCAAAATCTGTTTTTCTCTTTTTCCTTGGCAAGTGGTTAGATTACATTTTTCCTTGCCTTTTAACTTAGTTTCAGCCAATGGCTGAGCAGGATTGGTATGTGCCTGTATTAATCAGCTTGTGCTCCTATAACAGAATACCATAGACTGGGAGACTTAATAGATTTTTTTTCAGCTTTATTGAGATCTGAATAACAAATAATTATTGTGTATATTTAAGGTGTACAGCATAGCCTTTTGATATATGTGTTCAAGTGATGTTTCTTCTAACAGTTCTGGAAACAAGAAAGCCCAAACCTAAGGTGCCAGGAGATTTGGTTCTTGGTGAGGGTCCTCTTCCTGGCTTACAGTCTTCTTATTGTGGCCTTGTAACGGGGCGCAGCCAGGGCCCCCACAAAGGGTATTTGTAACGAGGTCCAGAAAATGGGGTGTCCAAGAAAAAATATAGCCTCCCCACCCCGGCCGCCATGGGGGATGGGAGCCTTGAGCAGGGAGACTGAGAGTCATTTTGCATGTCAATAACAAGATAGTTTCATTCCTCTTATGCAACAAGGGTTATTTTGCAGATCACCAAAGCTAATCAGGAGGGTTTAAAAGACATAATACAGAATGTAGCAGAGGGAGGAGGGGAGACTGGGGCCTGCAGGAGAGACGGAGGAACACAGACTCTGGGGAACAGTGTGAAGACCACGCGGGAAGAAAGAGGGGAGAAAGGACTCTTGCTAGCGGGCCATGAGAAGGTGCCACATGGTTATGGATTAAGAGCTGGAGATCGTGGAGGCACAGTGGATGGTGCTGAGAACCGCGAGAGGCCTGCCTAGCCGAGCCCTGGACTTCTGTACTTTTTCTTCCAAAGGATGGTACCCTGACTGGCCTGACTGGGCAAAGGGGGGAAGGCAGGACGGTGTGTGTGCTGGTGGTGGTTTTAAAGGGATTTTGAGGTTTAAGGGCGACATTTAGCCATTAATCAAACCTGGATAACTATTGAATAAATAGTTCCTTTCCTTTTCACCAAACTCTGCCATTCAGAGCCATAATTCCAAGGGCAGTGGGCAAAGGACCTACAACCAAGGGACCCCAGGGAAAAGGAGTGTCGTTGTTTTGATAATAGCATCTGGGCACCCCCCCTCCACGGGTCCATTTGTTCGGTAACAATACCACTTGACTTGAAGGGATTTCTAGGAACTTCTGTTGAAGGAGAAAATCAAGATGGGAAAAGCATATTTGCTATCATCCCATTTTTGTAAACTAATCAAAGACCTGAAAATCACACATACATGTGTTTTTGTGAAGACAGTTTCATATGTTTTCATCTGATAAAATTATGTAAGCATAGAAATATATAACTATCCATATCCTAAAGTAAGCTGATTTTCCCAAGTCAGTGTTTGCAGAAGGTGGTAGCAATATAAGAATGAGAGAAGGCTTTTTCTTAACTCTTAAATAAAAATGGAAGAGAAATTTTAAAAAGACAACATACTAAAGAACATGTATGCAGTGTGCATTATATCATTATATGTATGTATTTATGTAAATATATAGTTAATGGATATTTATATATAAAATGAATAACAAAGTTGGGACTGAGATATATATTTTTAAAATAGTTCTATGAGACCTAAGAACCCTTACCTCTTTCCCTCATTAAGTCTCTGTTCAATTTTATTTAAATGAGATTTTTACAGAAGGCTATCCTTTGTTACTAGGATTTTATTTGTTTAATCATTGATTTTTGGATATTTCCCTTGTGCATAAATAAATAAGCATAACTAGTTAGAAATACAAGTGCACAAGCAGTAGATTTTTAAAAATTCTCTATAACTTCCATGTTCTCACCTGAAGGAATTAAGCAAGAATATTTGGCGTCAGCTTCTGGAGGATATTCTTCATCTCAAAAGAAACATGAGTAAGTAAGCATTTGCCAAGAACAGATATAATTCTGCCATGTACAAATTATTCACTAAGACAAAGAGCTTAGGGCAAGAAGTAGTAATGGGACTGAGGTTTTTTGTTTTAGTGTTTTCATTTGGGCGCATGCCCAGTAGGTATAGCTCAAAGGTTTAATGGCTTCAGATGCAATTTTGGTTGAACACATTAGTTGGGACACTAAAGTGTCCTTCCTTAGAATTTTCACCAGCTACAGCTACTATTGCATAGATAAACAAGTTTCCATTAACAAAGAGAGGAAAGGCGACCTTGCTGACCCCAGACTTCACTAGCAACATCAAAAGCCCAAAAGTAGGTTTCTGTTTAGGGCAAAACCAAAATTTCAACAGAAGCTAAAGATGGTGGCCAGTTGAACACCAATGGCTTACCTAATATTTTCTCTTCTATTAAATTTTAGAGACTGATGGTTGCTAGAAACAAAACCACATGACTCTCCTAATATTTTCCATCTTCCACATTGTTCTACTCTTCTAAAACCTATAGGTCTGTTTCAGTCAGTTTGAGCTGCTATTACAAAAATAGGATAGACTGGGTAATTTAAACAACAGATGTTTCCCATGGTTCTGGAGGCCTGGGAGTCCCCAGATTCAGTGTCTGGTAAGGTCTTTTTCTTGATATGCATTGTAGTGACATCTCCTCATTGTATTTTTTTTTAAGAGAGAGAAAGAAGAATGGAGGTAGGAAAAGAGTAAGAGAAACATTGATGTGAGAGAGAAACATCGATTGGTTGCCTCTCATACATGCCCCGACTGGGGACCAAATTCACAATGCAGGAATGCCCTGACCAGGTATTGAACCAGTGATCTTTCACTGTGCTAGACCATGCCCAACCAACTGAGCCACACTGGTCAGGGCAGACTCTCTTTGTATGAGAACACTACGGTCATCATGGAACTCTACTTCATACCTCATCTGGACCTAATTACCGCTGCCCTAACACCATTGCATTGGCTCTTAATTTCAAAATATGAATTTGAGAGGACACAAACATGGGCAATACTTAAATCTGGCTCTAGAGATACTGTTTGTTGCAGGGTTAACTGGAAACCTGGATTTGGAAAATAATTCCTGCTCCTTGCTTCCCCCAACCCTGCCCCACAAATAATGACAGTGGTGAAGTTAATTTGACTATCGATCCTGTTGAGGTGTAAATGTGATCATTAACCACTCTTCTATGACGAAACCAATTGATATTTGAGATATCAAATATCTACACATTATCAAAAAAGTGTAGAAAAATAATTAAAAATAACAAAAACAGCACTGTAGAAGTGAATTTTCTTTTTCTCTGCTTTAGGTATCAAAATCTTGAATAAAATTTATCATCTATCTCTAATGAAAGTTATTTATTTTAGCGTATTTATTTTATGATTCACCCTGACCTAATATTTTCACACCACCCCCCTTTTCTTCTCTTAATCATTTGCTTTTATTTTGTACTATCGTATTTAATTATGTATATGCTTGTGAAATATTTGAAATTGTTCCTGTGTAAAGGTTAGGTAAACAAACCAATATACATATATCTCAATTATATTAGTTCTAGATAGATATGAAAAAGTCCGGATATTATCCATCCTCTAATAATACTTTTAAAAATGTGTTTGGCAGAATGTTAATATTTATCATCTAAAAATAGAGTTCCAAGATCAAAAAAAAAAGTTGGGAAAGTGTCTGAATAAACAAAGTCAAACAATTGCTTTATAGTTCTTTACAGAGCCTTTATACGACACTATGAATTATTATACAAAATCAGGGACACAGACTACAGCATTTCTTAAAATTAGTTTTGTTAACTCAGACTTTAATTGAAAAAACACAGGGATTAATTGAGAGTAATTAGACCCACACTTCTTTCCAGTTCCTTTCAGGGTGGTTTAAAGATGTACAGCTGGACCTCGGTTTTTTGGATGAGATGGCAGAATGTAAAGCACAGCCTCACAGTGCTTAGAAAACAAAGTCCTGCCAGGGGAAAGGGCCTCCATCAAGCCATGGTCTTTTCCATCTCAAGGTATTTGTTAGATTTTGAAGTTGCAAAGCATGGATTGATGGAATGCTAGAGAGCTGAGCTGGGAAACTCGGGACAAAACAGGACTTCCCCGAAGTATTGTAGAGCTAATCAGACACAGACTGATTAGCTTCTAAGTAAAGGCCCGGAAAAGTCATGCCCTAGAAACGGGAAGAACAGAGGTAGATTTAGTTTGTTACTATTGTCGCAATCCTGCATGGCCCAGATGAATTGCTGATTGAGGTAATCAGTTCCTCACCTATCTCTAAAAGAAAAGGGATATGTCTGAGGGAAAAAATAATATTAATGTAGAGTGTCTATGTTTCTTTTACACCTAACCTAAAATTGAATTAAAAAATTACTATATATAAAGAGAGAAAACAAAAAGAATAGCAACAACAATGAATGAGAAACAGAAAGCAAATAGTTCAGTTACTGGAATTATATAAAAATTTAAAAATAACTATAATTAATGTGTTCAAAAAGGAGAAGAAATATGAACAAAAGAGACTAAAGGGGAAGGGAATTTCATAGGATTTGATACATATAATTTATCCAATAGGTACTCTGGAAATGAATACTGTAATATCTAAAATTAAAAATTTAGTGAAAGTATTTAACAACAGTTTAGAATAATTAAAACATAGGACCAGGTAACTACAAAGCCAGAAAGTAGATAACACACAAAATAAATCAAAGAGAAAAAAAAGAATGAAGAAAACATGGGTGTAGTCCTTACCTTTAAGGTGTTCTGATTTCAAGAAGGGTGCTAAGACAATTAAGTGGAAAAATCTTACCAATGAATGGTGTCAGAACAACTGGATAGTTAAATGCGAAAGAATGCAGTCAGACCCCTACCTCACACCATATACAAAAATTAACTCAAAATAGATCAGAGATTCAATTAGATCTAAAACTAAAATCTCTTAAAAGAAAACATAGGAATAAATATTTGTGACCTTAGATTATGCAATGGTTTCTTAGTTATGATGTCAAAAACACAAGTGATAAAAAAAAAAAACTAACATGGGAGTCATTAAAGTTAAAAAGTGTTGTATATCAAAGGACATTATCAGACAAGTAAAAACAACCTAAACATGAAAAAAATGAAGCAAATCATACTGGTGAGCAACTTGTATTAGAAAATATAAAGAACCTTTCCAATGTGACAATAAAAAGACAACCCAGTATTGTAAATGTGCAAAGAATCTGAATAGACGTTTTTTTCAAAAAGAATGCAAATGGCCAATAAAGGCATGAAGATATGCTCATCATTATTGGCCATCAGGAAAATACAAATTGATATTACATTAAGTGAGAAAACTCTGTTCTCAATAAAATGGCTAAAATAAAAATGACAGACAATGATAAATTTTGTGGGATGTGGAAAATTTACAGAAAGGTAAATAGTACCACCATTTTGGATAACAGGCATTTCTTCAAAAGTTAAACAGTGTTTTATATATTGCAAGACAAATGTCTTGATCTGGACATTTTTAGATCTTGATAAATCTCTTAGTGAAAGTACCTAATTGATGATGCTATGACAATGTGCTGTAGGAACATACTTATTTGTCATATAATAGCTTATTCGATCAATGTTTACAGGGGGACTGTTATATAGCACTCCTTTAAATACTGTAGACTTACAGGTAAAGAAGACATGCATATGTCCTGTTGTCAAGGAGTCTGCAGTATACTGAGGGACGCAGCTATTAGCAAATACTAACACTGTGAGTTGAGAAAAAAGCAAAATGTGTCCATATCCTGTACCTTTAAGTACTTTTATTGTAGCACCTATCACAGTTTATCTCACAAGTCACATATTTATCATTCTAGCTACACAGTTCTTAGAACAGATTCTCAGTAAAGTTTGTGGAAACATCTAGTTTATTTTCTGTTCCCTTTTTTGTTGACTGATTAAATAGAGGAGAGGACTGCACTCATCGCTGAATCACATTTATTACACTGATGGATATGTGCTCAAATAAAAAACATCGTCAGTTTTTATTCCATTCCAGGGTCCCACTAACTTGTAGTGCAATTCTGACTATGTCTCAGTTATTCCTTAGTAAAGACTATGGCGAGCAAGCATCCCAGGGACAGTCCACCTCTGAACAACCTATATCCTTGATATATGCCAGTCCCAGCTAAACCTGGATGGTGAGTGACTTTAGAAAATTATGGAGCTAATTTACCTCTTTTTTATTTAAAAAATAGGTATAAGATAACGTGATTCAGTGGATGTGGATAAATGTTCAGCACTTACCATACGCATCTCACTGTGGGCTTCGCCTTGTTCATACTCACAGCAGCCCTAGGAGGAAAGCACCGTCACCATCTGCCCTGCCCAAGGAGCAAGGGCAAGCACAAAATATTCAGACACAGAACTGGGTTTCAGATTCAGGGCTGTGCAAAGCTGGGACTGAGTTTCTGACCACGATGTTTAAATGTGGTGAAATAGGTTCGTTGTTACTATTTTTTTTTTCCAACTCTCAGAGACTACCTCTGAAAAGTCAACTCTACTTTTTAGGTACTCCCTGCCCCTAAAAAATCTTAGCCCATGTAAACACTATAGACATGCCTAGAGAAATTTCTTTTCTCAGAATAAATTTGTGTGAAGCCTTTTCAGTCCAGGTGTGCTGAAAGTTAATCAATTTGGGAAACAAACAAACAAACAAACTGACCATTGCACTCCTGTGAAGGAGGTCTGTTTGTTTGTTTGTTTATTTGTGTAGCTTTTAATTAGCTGGCTCTGTGGAATGATTCTGGCTGGAGTTGCTTTCTCCAAACGTCTGATTTAAACATCTATATCCCCTCAAATTCCATGAGCTTGGGTGAGCTATTTCAGACAGGTTAGTGATTTCGAGTTTGGCAAGCACTTTGGCTTTTCAGACTCCTTTGAGTGAAAATCAATTTACACTCTTTGCAAACATGTGACAGCATAAATCAGGCAATTGAGTTCACTCTTAAAACACAATAGGGGCTTGTTTCATTTTGCTGAAGAGATGGACAAACCATTTTCTACTAGTTTCAAACATATCCCTGTCACACTGTGGCAGTTTGACAAGCATACTGTTCCACCATATTTAATCCTGATAGATAATAAAAACAAAAGCAAGAGAGGTTAGATTATCTGTTGAGGGCGGCAGACAGGCAGGCAGGAATGGAGTCCGGTTCAGAATTCATATGTTCTAAATACACCAACCATTTTGGGCGGCTTAATGCCTCCCTGTATCACCCCTGCTATTTGATGCTGAGATTTGGTAGCGTCCATTGTCCTAACTAACAAATTCAGAGTCTTTGCATCTAGATATATTTTAACTAAAGGTGGTCTGAAGAGAGTGAAACTTTCAGTTAAAATTCCAAAAGAGTTGGGTGCTATACAACCTAATATAAAATGGAATAAAGTGAAAAACATAAGAGCTGGTTACAATGACACCATTTAGACTTTAAATGGCAAGTAATTCTGGTGATTAAGAAACTGTTGATGTAATGCAATTAAAAACAAACACATAGAGCAAAATGGAGTTGGGATTGGGAGTGGATGATTTTTCACGTCTGTCCTGGGAACACTGTTGGTAAACTGAAGAGAACATTCTGCTGTAGGAAAATAACAACTGCTGAAAAATATAATTTTTTTGTACTATTCAATTATGCTTTCAAATCCTAACTTTGTTTATGTCATCTCCTTGCTAAATATACACATTCTGGAATATTCAGCTATTAGCGTCTCAATACTTTGAAAAGAAATTATTGTGATTTTTCCCCCTCAGTTTCTTAGCTAGATATTATCAAACTAGGCTTTGTGTTTTTCCCTACAGTAGATTAAATTACTGGTAGTTTTTTAATGATTTACTCCACCCCAAATATCTGGAAAATCCTGTAGGTTTTATATGGACTATTTTTTTAAATTGCATTTTGTTTGTGCTTAAACCTGTCAACATCCTCAGTACAAATGACTGAGGTTTATTTTGGGAAGGTGGAGGAATTACTTACATCTGAGTTAAGCTAGATGCTAACTGAATCTAGAAACAGGGTCCTCTGCTGAATGTGGACACATATTTTTGTGGCGATATTGAACCACTCTGACCATCTTCTCCAAAATGAAAACCTTGGACTTAAAAGGGGGTTATTCTGGTGTTTAGGGCTATCCCAGTGGCTGGCAGTGACTCTCTTGCCTGTTCAAAATCATTTTGAGAAATTGGGACTGAACTCACATTATGTAAAAATTGGTCAATTCCATGGTAAATGTGTTGTGGTGACCCCTAGTAATTTAGTAGAAATAAAAAGCATTCTAAATTGATACAGGGAGATTGATGACAGATGAAAATTAATAACGTGATATGATATTTTGTTTAAAACAATGTCTTGTTTTAGCAACTCATATTCATTCTGAGACACGTCAGTTTGCACCTTCATCTTGATCACCACATCTTCATTCTAACAGGCAGGGTTTCTGAGACACAGGGTGTAAACTCAAAAGCATGCAAGAGCGTTTGTAATTTCATCAAAGGATAAACCTTGAGTGAGCTGGTCAGGAACAGTTTAAAAGTGCCTCCACATATTTTCTAAACCTGAGGCCCCTTAGAGCAGGGATCCCCAACCCTGGGGCCACATGTGGTGAGTGAGCAAATCTTCACTGGCATTATTACCACCTGAGCTCCGCCTGCTGTTTTCCTCCCTATACTGTCTGTGAAAAAATTGTCTTCCACGAAACCAGTCCCAGTACCAAAAAGGCTGGGACTGCTGTGCTAGAGTATTTCTCAGATATATTGGACATGTGTAAAGTTTTTGTCAGCCCAGGAATTCTTGAAAACCATTTCTATATTTTAGGTCACTTTCCACGTAATAATTTTCTCTTCTCCAAGTATGAGACCAGGACCTTACCCTTTTGTCTATTTTGCAGGTGAGGCAAAGCCAAGTGCCCTAGGTTCCCACAATCAGATCCAACCATGGCAATGACTGCCTTGCAGCAGAGGACAATATGAGGAATGTGTTATGTACAGCGGCCATTTTGCTAACATGTGTAGAGGAATATGGTACAGGGTCAACGAGCTATCAGATGTAGCAGGGACAGAAGTTCCAGCAGTAACTTTTCAAGGTTCTGTACCCATCTTCCCTGGGGAAGGGGTATGTCATACCTGTGGAAGTGGTGTTATGCCTGCAAGGAGTGCAGGGGCATAGTTGGATGTTTTCCTGATAGTAGCGTAGCTTCTTGGTCTAATTTGTTGGCCCTCATGGAGATGAGGTGAATTGCAGAGTATGATTTAATAAGTTTGTTTACTGTTTAATTTAGCTGAAGTGGATTCTGTTGTTTGCAATTAAGAATGCTTACAAATGCAGAAATTTGTATCAGAAATATTGTACTTGCAACAAACAAACCTTCAAGGAAATATAAATCTGTGGATTGTTGGGTCTGATTATTTTGAAATAAAAAATAAAAACAAATGAACAAAAACAGGGATAGTTCACTTGTTATTAGTTAATATAGCTTTGGCAGCCCCCTGTGAAAACTGGCAAAACATTTAACAAAATTATCACTGTGGTCACCTGGAATCAGTGTCCATGGAGGGAAAATTACCATGCCCTAAAACACTATCAGGACTATGAGGAATTCTAAGGCTACAGACTGGGAAGGCTCTTTTAAATTGCCCTAGAGAATAGAAGGAAAGAGAATGACTCTCTCAACTGCTAGATTCCACGCTCAGTATATGCTCAGATGAAGTGACTGCTCCAAAAAATCCTTTGGCTAATACATTAGGTAAAGGCTATTCTTCTTCTGATATTATATTTTTCTTGGATACCAGAAAACACTGATCACTAATAATTTCATACATAAATTAATTGATGTTCAAAATACCTGTATCCTAGGCTACAACTTTGCAGTAGAAATTATTTTTATGTTACTTGTCTCAGTCTAACAACAAAAACTAAACAAGTCCATAAAATTTTACGTTGCTGCAGGCTTGTGGTCTACTTTCCTTTTTTCTTAAAACACATTTTCACATTATTCCAATAGTCAGAATGTAGACATGCAAAGTTGTTTCTTCATGGACACAAAACTTAATAATGTGACAAAAGAAAAAATCTTTCATTTAAATTGGTACCTGTTTTGGAAAGTACCAAGTGGTCAAGGAAAGACTGAAATAACCTGCTTGCCTGAATTATAATATGGACCAAACACTGACTTTTCTTCCATAAAATTAATTTTCAACTCTTCAAATAAATATTTTTTAAGAACTAAATATGGTTTCTCATTTTGTGTTTCTGCTTTCTTTCTATGGCTCTGATTTTAAGGGAAAATATTTTTATCCCAAATAAAATAGCATAGTAATTTATTAGAGTTCAAAGGGACAAATGCCAAAAAGTGACAATGATCTATTAATCCAAACCTGAGGCGTTGTAGACCTCTCAAGTTTCTATACTATTTATAAAAGAAATTAATCTTCATGATGTAATTTTACATTCTATTTATATCATTATTCTTTATACAACATAAACATAGAACTCTATGATGTTATTACATGTCATAAATGTCATCATAATTTGTCTTTACACATCATAAATATCTTAGTTTGTGACATTATTACACCTTCGGGTGTCTCTTTCCATATTTATGGTAATTACATCAAAGTATTTACTATAATTATGTCATTTGATGAAATTACAGTAATTACTTCAAAAAATGATAGCCCATGACTAATGAATTAAAATAGCATGGAAATTCACATTAAAAATGACATTAAAATAATGCTAAGGATCTGAGATAACCCATAAGAACAAGAACATTCATTACTGAGTTTTTAACCTCCAAACTTGGCTCGACAGGTTTTCCCTCGTTGAAATTTTTATCTTTACTGAGGACTGGGAAATATTTTGTAATAGTACAGTAAACCATCAATACATTGAACAAAAAAAGATTGAAACCCAGTTGTTAGTATTACTTTTGGAAAATTTGCAAAACCAAAATATAACTTTAAAAAAAATAACATTAACCATCATAGAAGATAATTCAAATCCTCCTCAGTGTGGATCCTTACTCATCCTCTCTCACACTATTATTTACAGTCTTACAGAAACAGGCTTATATAGTCAATATTACATATATATTAGGTAACAGACTGGGTACATAGCGAACTCATGATGGACTTGTTTTTCAAGCTGAAACTCATTTCTATATGTCACAACACATACCTGGAAAGAACCAAGATGTCATTTCATTAAGCCTCTACCTACACATGGATTAGACTTAACAATGGCTGAGGAATGGCCCTTTCTATTTTTAGCAGTCTCCATGAAAAAATACGCCATAGCACACCATGAAAGCCTATATAAAGGCTACATTTCATTATTGTCAAGAACGCCTTTTCCGTCTACAGCTCTGAAGCATGAAAGCTCTTCCAACCCAACTTACCTTGCACCTACGATGCTTGCCTCTCCCGATTTGCCCCACTTTGTCCTATTCCCATTGGCATTTTCTGCTCCTTCTAGTTGCTATGCCTTTCAGATTTTGATAGTATTTGTACCTTTAACAAACATTTGAGTGCCTACTGGGTACCATTCTAGGACCTGGGAATACAATAGCTCCCCCCTTTATCAGTGGGTTTGCTTTTTGTGCTTTCAGTTACCTACCTTCTGAAAATATTAAGTGGAAAATTCTAGAAATAAACAATTCATAAGTTTTAAATTGCGTGCTGTTCTGAGTATCATGATTAAACCTTGTGCTGATGCATTCCTTCTGCCCAGGGTGTGAATCATCTCTTTGTCCAGCATTTCCACACTGTATATGCTCTCTACCCACTAGTCACTTAGTAGTGTCTTGGTTATCAGATCGACTGTTGTGGTATTGCAGTTCTTATGTTCAATTACCCTTATTTTCCTTAATATTGACCCCAAGGCACAGTAGCCTAACAATGCCCACATCATTCACTCCATTTTATCTCATGAATAGGGATTTTATAATCTCATATCACAAGAAGGTAAGTACTCATACAACAAGATATTTTGA
This sequence comes from Pteronotus mesoamericanus, assembly GCF_021234165.1. Lineage (NCBI taxonomy): Eukaryota > Metazoa > Chordata > Mammalia > Chiroptera > Mormoopidae > Pteronotus > Pteronotus mesoamericanus. The sequence goes on from NW_026555310.1 coordinate 20,898,859, forward strand.
GAGACCACATCCACATAACTTTTATTACTGTATATTGTTATAGTTGTTCTCTTTTATTATTGTTATTATTTATCTCTTACTGTGCTTAATTTATAAATTGAACTCTACCATAGGTATGGATGTATAGGAAAAGACATTGTATATATAAGGTTTGGTTCTATCTGTAGTTTCAGGCATCCCCTGAGGCTCTTAGAATGTATTCCCTGCCCATCAGGGAGGATTGCTGTGAATATATTAACAAATAAAGCAAAAGTTATTGTCTGTGTGGAGCTTACGTAGAAAAAAAAATAAACAAAATTGGCACCTAAGGGGAAAAACAAACAAATAAATAATTATATGCAATTTTAGTATGTAGTACATGCTATAATATAATTAGTAGGACAGAGTTACAGGAAACAACGAGCACAGAGTTGCACATTTTAATAAGTTTGTAGTTTTTTAACAGGCCTGACTGAGAGAGTGACACTGGGGCAAAGATTAAATAGCAAGAGTGCCACCAGTGTACTTGGAGATAGAGCAGAGTAGGTGAAGAGAAGATCTGTAGAAAGGACTTGTTGGAAATTCAAGGAATCCTACGTATCTGAACAGGAAGAGAGCAAGGAATAGGAGATGGGTCACTAAGGTGGAGGTAGGGTTTGCTTTTAGACATATAGAGTATGAGATTCTTAGTGGTCCTCCAAGTAGATATGCATGATAGGCAGCTGGCTATTTAAATTTAGGAGTGCACATTTAGGGTTCTTCAGCATAAAGGTGCTGTTTAAGGTCATAAGGTGGGAGGAAGTCACTTAGGGGTAGTATAGATGGAGTGGAGAAGAGGGACAAACCTTGTGCCCTGGGGAAGCCCAATGATAATTGCTCAGAGAGAGGAGAAGTAGTTGAAAAACAATGGCCAGATAAGAAAAGGAGAGAGCAGCATTCTGATGGATGGTCTGATTGATAACGTGTTTAAAGGGGGAGAGACTGAAAACCACTGTCAAATGTTTCAGTAGGGCAAATGCCATGAGGACTGAAGTGGACTATTGGACAAGGCACTAAAGTGGAACATTTGCATTCTCTCTGACCTTGATATCCAGATGCTAATTCTCCATCCTTTGAATCCCAATTTAAGATCCCACTAAGTACAAAGATGCAAGGAAAATAAGACCAGCAATACTGAAAGAAAAAGAAACCAACAGAGACAAGAGGAAAGAAGGGAGGGGTGGGTGGGGTAAAAGGAAGGGAAGGGGCAAGTCAAGGAACATATAGCAAAGACTCATGGACAAAACCAAAGTGGGGAAGGATTGAGGGAGGGCGAGGGAGGAGGGGGCAGGGGAAGGTGGTGGGGAGAAGGCAGAGACAAATGTATTTGGAAAAATAAATTAATTAATTTAAAAAAAAGTGATCCCACTAAATAAAAATAATAGCAGGTTTAAAAAGCTTTATGTTTCACAAAGCCTTTCAGGATAAACAGTTCAAAAAATGCCCCATTAAAGTTTCTCCTACTTTTCCAAGTCTTAATCAGTCTCTGTCTTGTCTCAGACTTCCTATGTCAGAGATTTCCAAAGTGTGGACCAGTGACATCGGGGAGTTCTAAGGTCCTCTCAGGGGATTGATGAGATCAAAACTATTTTCACAATCAAACCAAGACACTAATTGCCTGTTCTCTCTTATTTTCTCATGAGTATAGAGTGAAACTTTCTAGAGGCTACATGACATGTGAATTCTCAGCAGAATGAATGTAGAAGTAAATATGACAATCCAGCTGACTTCTACTGAGTCAGACATTACAGCGATTTTTAAAAATATCTAACATAAGTAAATACCACTTTTCTTAATGACTTTTGAACCTAAGTCTTTCTCAAGGTATGACCTCTACTTTATACATATGTATGTAATTTAAAATAATAAAATTGCTTTTATATGAAAAATAAATAACTAAATATGTCTAAAGTTGTGGTTCTTTTTTTATTTTGACAGATATATTTTTCTGAAAAATAAAATATTATCAACATATGACACTTTACTGTTTATTACAATATTTTTAAATGAATTAAAAATTGTTTTAACTTTTAATAGGGAATATTTCAATAGATATGCTTACATTAAAAAAAAGCTTTCTGGAATCTTTAATGATTTTGTTAACCATTGTCCATAGCATGTTAGTCCATGTCACTCCACTTTGCATTCTCTTATATAATTGTTGGTGTTTATCTTAGTTTCTTTTTAAAAATATTCATTTATCTTTCCAGATTATCAGTTCTGCAGGTTGAAGGGACTATCCTTTTTGTTTTTATTTTTTGGCTTCTTCTAGGACCAGTTCTACCTGAGGGTAGTTAAGCAACTTCCAATTAATACTTCATGACTTTTCATAGATTGGTTAATTTACCAAATCCTTTTTCTGTTAGTTTTTAAAAATTTCTGGTTGAATGTCACTGTTTGTAGAGATAATTTCTCTTAGAGATTCATTTAACACATATTATTGAGAATCTGTTGCATAGAAGGACCTGCGGAAAATATCAAGATAGATGAGACACTGTTCTTTCCTTCTAGGCATTTATAATCCAGTGGGAAAGATAACATGGGGTATTTTTTTGTAAGACATGGTATATCCTTGATTCAAAGAATGTACCATATATCCAGGTAATCATGCAACTATTTTACTCTAAGCTGTTTCTTCAAAGATTCCATTTACTTTAAACTTAATATCATTTCAAACCCTGAAAGTATGGATCCTTTAAACTAAAGTTTCAGACTGAACCTTCATCAAAACTCTCATAGCTGAACACTGAGAAAGGATTGTGTGTCATAAGTCCTCAATAATTTGTCAGGAAAGAGATTTTCCATTATGTCTCCACTTGGTGTGTGGACAAAAAAGCATGGGGTCCTCATTTCTGGAGAGTATGTTAAAAAGAAAGTACCCCCAAATTGTTTTTTCTTAATAATTTGTCTACCATATCCTTTCTGCACAGTTCTATCAAGATCCCATGCAATTACAATATGAATTTATATAAAATGAGTTTAGAGATCAAAAAGTTCCAATTACCATAACACTCAATTTACCAACTAAACTAATTAGTCAGGCACAAACTAATCATAACCATAGTGAGCTAGTATTTTTCTCTTCTCATTTTTGGGAAAAAGAGGGAAAAAAATACAGGAATTCAATCATATTAGAGTGAACAAAACAAGTTCATGGTAAGTACAAACCCAGTCCAGTCTCTTCTACCATCCAAATTAAGATTCATTATTATGATCATAAGACCCTGTAAAAAATTCAATAGTTATTTCCATTTACTATATTATTGAAGTAATTGGTTATACACATAAAAATTTTAGTACGACTTGAAACTAAAGCAAAAATGAAAACAAAACAAAATAAAAACATTCTGTTTATCAGAAAATTAAATTTGCCAGATCAAAACACTCTATGCTTTGGATATAATACTGGTAAAAAAAAAAAAAATGTGTCATTTTATCATACATTATTCTGTGAAAGTTGTGAGAAAATAATTGTAATAAACTTTTCTATTTGGGGTTAATGAAACAAAAAAATTGTGGCAAATTTTCATTAGTTTTGTTTCTGACCCTTTTAGATGAAGGAAAAATGTATAAAGTTTTGCAAAAAGAACAAAAAACAAAAAAACCATAATTATTTGGCTCAGTATCTCCCTACAAGAGTGTTTAATTTTTGCTGTATTATCCAAATTATTTACCTTAATGTTACTCTCTGGCTTCGAGTTTGTTTCTGCATTAATGTTGCATTTGTAATCATATCTTGGAAGGAGTGGTTAGCTTGAAAGGATTAGAAGTGAGATATGGAATCTGGTCCCCTTAGGTCATTTGTTTGTATCCAGCTGAAGTCAGCAGTGGCTAAAATTCATTACCATCTGGCAGTTTTTCCACGGCCTCTGTGACAGAACTTGTGGTCCTAGTCTAGTACATACTAGACAGATGTCCAGGTCATAAAAATCACAACGATACTTGGCAATGTGTCACCCCCTTGTTGACAGTACCATCACACAGGCCAGAGATCGATGTGGAATAAAGAATGAGCTGTCTTTATCCCATCCAGTGGTCCATTGGCAAACAGATACTCAGTCCTTATGTATTCTGTGTGGGGGGAAAATCTCTTGGCTATACTCAAAGGAAATGGAAATAATGCTAATGAATACAGCATCTCACAGAACAGCATGATCAAGTGTTCTGATTTATCCACTGTACAAACACAAAATTAGATGAAATAAACTTTTAAATCTTTCCTTTTTGATGACAAATGATATTTCATGACCTCATGTTGTCTTAAGGTTTCCAAACCATTGGATAAAGTGTGGAGGGTCAGCCACATCTGTAATTACAAACACAGCTTGTAAACTTAAACTAACCATGCAAACTATGCTTCTTTCAAGCTCTGTGTATGCTGTTCTGACCTCATCTCATACTTCTCATAGGCATCCCAAACATTTTCCCACAACAGGCGTATGTCCTTCCATAGATTAAAAAAAGTCCCTATAGCCTCAGTTTTTGTTCTGAAAACTCCCTTCACCTTGTTGTTACACCTGAAATCTTCTGATTCTAACAAAGATGCTGTGTCTTCCATTTTCTCAAATAGTGGCTGTTTTCCTTTCACTGGCCATTTTGAGATCATCATACTTCCTGCCTATGCTGTTCCCATATCCCCATGGATGATCCAATGAAAAAGAGTTCTAGTCCCTCAGTTTTTGACTTACCTTCACTGATCTAGTTGTCCACTAACTTCAGCCACTGACTCCCCTGGTTTTACAGTCATCCACATCAACACCAGTAACTTCATTATTTCCTGCCTCTCAGTTTAAATCACTGTACTCACTGACCACTACCAACTATAATTCCATCTGACATTCTCTAATTCCTTAATTCTTTACTAACCCAATACCTCTAACCATTAACCTGATTGCATTCTCACTGTACACCATTTCTCTTGTCATCATGTCCCTTCCAACTAGAGTCAGATTAGCAGGGTCCCTCATAATCCATCATTATCATATTCCCTTATACAACCACTACTACTTTATTGTTTCTCTCCCTTTGTCATATAAAACTGGTAAAAAAAAAACCCCAAAAACCAAAAACCAAACAAACAAAAAAACAACTTTGTTAAGCTCTAACTCTCCTACTCTGAGCTTACATTCAAGGAATGGAAAGTGGCAACCGCAATCAAGCAACTATAATGTCTGGTCTCAAATTGAATTTATTATGGCCACAAATTGAAAATAGGCCTTTGACAGTGATATTCAATTCTATTGTTTTCTTAGTTATTTTCCAATCAGTTTACTCTCTCATTGTCCCAGAGACCACGTCACACCTACAACTTCCAATGTGGCTTCCTTATCCTTGCTCAGAGAGCAGAAGCCCATTTCATATTTCATGGATAAAAACAGAAGCAACTCAAGAGCAGGTTCATGAGTTGTAACAAATGTAGCACTTTGGTGGAAGATGTTGATAGTGGAGAAGACTATGCATGTGTAGGAGAAGGATGTATGGAATGTCTCTTTGCTTCCCTCTTAATTTTGCAGTTAACCTAAAACTTCCCTAAAAGTAGTCTTTAAAAAAATCCTATGAGAAGGAAAACAGCAACACAAAAAAGAAGCAATTCGAAGAAAACATCTATAATCTCCCACTACCTTACACATCAACTTGTCTCTCTCTCTTGCACCACCACCTTATTCAACTGCCGCAGATTTTTCCGTTAGTGTCCTATACACCATAATATCATCCATCTTACAAAAAAAGACAAACACAGAGCCTTGACCACATGTTCTCTCCAGCTCCTGCAGCATTCCTCTGCTCTTCTTCATGTAAACTCCTCAGAAGGTTGGGCATTGCTTGTCTCCACTCTCTCTACTTCTCCCTCTTCTCTCTGGAACTCTGTCCAACCATTTTACTCAAAGGATTCTGTTGGGGTGAACTTATTAAAATATCCAATGGTAAATTTTATTTTGTTTTTTATTTATTTATTTATTTGTTTATTTATTTATTTATTTATTATTGTTCAAATACATTTGTCTCCACCTTCCCACCACCACTTTTCAATGGTAAATTTTAAATCCTAATCTTATTCAATCTCTGAGCATAATTTAACAAAGTTGGTCATTTTTTCATCTTCAAAGTAATTTCTTCACTCAGTTCCAGTGCTCTCCTTTTTCCTTGTTAGCTTTGTACCTCACCATGACCACTTCCTCTTGATTGCCATACAGTGTACTATTAATCAGCAGTAACAAGAAATAAAGTACTGATATATTTATATAACATGTATAAACATGAAAACATCATGAATAAAAGAAACCACTCATTAGTTAATGGACTTTGGATTGTTTCCGATTTTTGGCAATAATGAATATTGTTGCTATGACAATTCATACATGTTTTTTGTATAGATATATATTTTCATTTCTCTTGAGAATATATGCAGAAGTGTAATTACTAGATCATATCGTAACTCTGTTTAAACTTTTGAGGAAGAGCTGTTTTGTTTTTCAAAGTGGCTGCAACATTTTACATTCCAACCAACAGTGTATGAGAGATGGACTTTACCACATCTTCACCAACACCTGTTATTATCTGTCTGTTTTATTGTAGTCATCTCATAGAGTGTGACGTGGTATCTCACTGTAGTTTTGACTTGCATTTTCTTGATGGCTAGTAATGTATATCTTTTGTCATTGGCCATTTGTATCTCTTCTTTGGAGAAATGTGTATTTATATCTTTGTCCATTTAAAAATTGTGATATTTATCTTTTAATGATTGAGTTGCAATAGTTCTGTAAATATTCTGGATAGAAGGTATCAGATATGTGATTTTCAAATAGTTTCTTCCTTTCTGTGGATTATCTCATTACTCTAATGATGGTGTCTTTTGAAGTTCACATTTTTATATTTTGGAGATGTTCAGTTTATGTATATTTTCTTTCTTGTTCCAATGCTTCTGGTATCATATCTAAGAAATCATTGCCTAATATAAGGTCATGAGGATTTATGTCAATGTGTTCTTCTAAGAGTTTTATAGTAAATCTTACACTTGTGATTATAATCTATTCTGCTTTAATTTTTGTATATGGTGTGAAGTTGGGGTTCCAACTTTTATTCTTTTCATTTGGATATCCAATTACCCTAGCACCCTTTGTCGGTAAGACTATTGTTTTCCATTCAATTTTCTTGGCACTCTTGTTAAAAATTAATTCTCAGTAAATATGAAGGTTCATATCTGTATTATCAATTCTATTGCATTGATGTATGTGTATTCTTATGTGAGTTCCACACTGTCTTAATTCCTGTTGCTTTGCAGTACATATTAAACTAGGGAGTTTAAGTTCTCTAACCCTTTTCTTTTTATTTCAAGATTGTTTGGGCTAATTTTGGTCCCTTAAATATCAACATAAATTTTAAGAGTAACTTGTTATTCTTTTTAAATTGAAATTGAAAAACCAGAAGAACAGTAGGTGTCTGAGAGGAGGGGGAAAAAATGGGACAAATAAGGTAATGTTTTCTTCTAATTCATTTTTTCACCCTACCTGGAGAGCAAAGAAACCATCATCATATACAAATTAAAAAGGAATTAATTGTTTGTTTACCTTTTTATTGATGTTTTTCAATAAGATGGGATATTCTAATTGAAGTATAAATTGATTTTCAAGTTATCAGTTTTATCACAGCAGATAATATGTATAAAGTATTCAAAACCACAAGTAGTATAGAAAATAATTTAAAAGTAGAAATACTCATGGCAAGAAGAAAGACTTCTTGTAGATCTTAGCAAGATTTCTAGGATAAATAATAAGGAAAACCTGGGAATCACACCTGTCCACCACATTTTACTTCAACTATTTAAAACACCTTCCTGGTCCTAGTTAATGTGGCTCAGTGGTTTGAATGCTAGCCTGTGAAGCAAAGGGACGCTGGTTCGATTCCCAGTGCAGGGTACATGCCTGGGTTGCAGACCAACTCCCGAGCATCCAACTGCACGTTGATGTTTCTTTCCCTCTCTTTCTCACATTGATGTTTCTTTCCTGCTCTTTCTCCCTCCCTTCTCCTCTCTAAAAAAATAAATGAATATATAATAAAATTATTTTTTAAAAAAGAAAATATTAAAAAAATAAATAAAACACCCTTCTGTACTTTTTCTTGTACTTCATCATATTCGGTGACTATAAGATTTTTTATAAGGCAAGCCACTTGTTTGACCAGCTTTTAAGAATTATAAGTTCATGCATTTTTGTGCCTGGAAATTTTGACAGCTATTGCTGCATCTTGCTTATGATCTTTCTTTTCAATCTCTAATTTGTTTTATATCTCCATCTTAAATAAGATGCTCTGTAGACAGGATATCTGCTTTCATTTATCTACAGTGTTTAATCCAGTACCACATGATAGCAGGTGATCAATAAATAGTTATTGGATAGGTCATTGAAACTTAAGGCATTCCTGTAATTTTGATAGAAAAAAATGTGATGGGCTGAGCTCCACTAATTTCATTCTGTTCTAAGCAAGTTGAACCAGACAGCTAAATATAATCTGGGTAGCTGAAGAAAAGGATCATATCTTCTTTTCATCTCAGCCATCTTGCTATACATTTCAGAGTCGGAGAATGAAATGACGAGGAATGAGTGGCAAGGGTGACATAGACCAGTTTCACTGCATTTAGTCAAATGTTCGCTATTGCATATCTTAGCAGTTGTCTTCCCAGTCACATTTACTTTCCCAACTGTAGTATGTCTACAAATGTGCAATCTTCCCATTCAGATGAGGCTGAGTTTCTATTCATATAATTACAACCCAAGTTATCATGAATTAAGCCATGTGCCATTCAAGAATGAGATATTCACATTTACTAAAGAATTAATATGTGCAGCTACATTGCCTTTAACAAATTATTTTTAGCCAGAATATGAAATGCATTGGTAAGAAATATTTAACAGATGATACTGTGACAATGTGCTATTAAGCATGTTACTGTAATGTCAATATTTTTAAACCTATGTACCCAGCTAATCCATGAATATAAATTACTTTTGTATCAGCCACACTTTATTATTTATTAGGATCAGTGTAATAGCTATAACTATTCCTTTAAGGCAACCTATAAAGGCATGTCTCCATCAACTAGAGCTTGGAGAAGAATGGAATTCAGATCTTATCTAAGGGGAAGTCCTTTAGGCACTCTTTGTCCAGACCATTTTGTTGAATCAAATGTGACTAAGAAATATGATTGTTTTCCATTGCAAACCAAGATAGTCACAATAACTATTGCTGTAATTTGTTGAGGTTTGCCAGCTACCTGGCACTGTATAACCAAGAACTTTTTATATAGTGTTGCAAATTATCTTCCCAATTCTCTAAGGTATTATTCCAAATATGGGAGGAACAAATTGTGGCTAAAAGACTAAAAAGTGAGCTGTATAAAATAGATTAGTTAGTTAATTTAAAACTTTGAAAAAAAACAAAATAACAGCAAAAATGTGGTAACCTACATAAACTGTCAAAGCTTTGCTGTAAATATTTGGGTTCAAAGTCAGTCACAGATTTTTACATAGGACTGAACTATGTAATAAGCCATTGAAAATTGGAATAATTGGAAAAATTGGAAAATTTGGAGTAACTCTTATTTGAGTTCACTGCCAGTTGATGACAGAGATTTTTTCCTCAGCTTCTCTCTGCAAAACAGAGATGGCACATTATTATAAAAATAGTTGTGCACCATAAGTGTAAAATTATTTTAAAAGGTTTCCCACAAAAACCACCGCTATTTCTAAAGTACAATTGGACATTTGGTTTTATTATGCCCATTAGAAGGAGTCTAGTGAAATGCATAAGATTATTTTCTTACATTCAGCCCTTCTTATACCCAGTGTGATGTTTAGTTTGTTTTCAGATTTGAGAATCATTCTCTATTTGGGCTGTCCTCTATTTCCCAATATTACCTTTGTTAGCAATTTTTGTCCATTTTTAGGTATTCTGGTTAATTAAATAAATGCATATATGTGTACACATAAGACTTTCGTCTTATTTACACCACTGTCAAATATTAAGAGACGGTAAAATCAGCTTAAGATATAGAAGGGCATGAAGGTAGGGGAGAGCAAGCAGTTGCTCAGATGAAGAAGTGACCCCCAGTTTGCAGATCTGCTTGTCTTTTATATTCTTTGAAATACAAGGTATGGACATTTCAACTCAGACTCCGACCTTTTTCTCACAAATTTGCTATCTTCTTGAAAACAAACACTGCATCTAAGACTCATTAGCAGTTACACATATCCCAAATACCACCACAGTCTTTTAATATTTATATTCATTTTTATAGTCATCAAGAACAATATGCAAGCTGCAAGTTTCTTGGGAAAGATGCTGAGTCAACAAGCTGGCTTTTTCTCTTCTATTTCTTTTTCATGGAAATCTGTTTGACATGTGCATTATTCTGTTCTAAAGATGAAATTTGGAGATAAATGTATTACTCTATTTCATAGATGACTAAAATATATCCACCATGTTTCCCTGTCCTCATTCTCAAGTTCTGTCAGAGGACAGAAGACAGAACCAATGTGTTGGTCTGTGAAAGTCAGTGACAGCTCTACTGATGAGGTGACAATTAGAGCTGAATTTTGAACTCAATGATATGTGTTTACTTCACTTACAGAATGGACAGCCAGCCAAAAATACCTCATGCTAGGCTTCTGGAATGGTGTAAAAGGACAACTTCCATTACAATTACTTAATAACTATTGTAGAAACCACTATGTTTTAGTTTCATAGTTTTCAGTTTTTTAGATTAAGTCCTTATCATTAGGTAGCCTTATGATTTTAGTTGAGAAAGAAATATTGTGTGGAATGTTAATATCCCTATCACAGGGTTAAAAATTCAATCAGATTTTAATTGATCCCAAATTAACCTCAATTAGGGCATCATCATTGTCAAGATTTTAATATCCTTTTTGCCAAGCTGAATGCTTATTAATGTCAGCAGTGAATAAATAATGCTAAAATGAATGGGATGAAATAGTTGGACATGAATTTATATTTACTTGAGATGTGCATAATTTTAAGAGTTTGAGTTCTATTTTACATTTTATGACTTCTATTATAAAAATATAGAAAATTTAGTCTCCTATACAGTCTTTCAGCATTTATTCAATATTAATTTAATTAGCAATATTAATTTTTTTAATTGTTCAAAGACATTTGTCTCCATTTTCCCACCACCACTTTCCCTCACGCCCCTCCCCCACCTCCCTTCGTCAATCCTTTCCCACTTTGGCTTTGTCTTTGGGTCCGTTATACATGTTCTTTGACTTGACCCTTCTCTTCCCTTTCCTTGCCCCCTCCTCCCTCCTTCCCTCTTGATTCTGTTGGTTTCTTTTTTCTTGAAATGTTGCTGGTTATATTTTCCTTGCTTGTTTGTTTTGTTGGTTAGGTTCCACTTATAGGTGAGATCATATGGTATTTGTCTTTCACCCTCTGGCTTATTTCACTTAGCATAATGCTCTCCAGTTCCATCCATGCTGTCTTGAAGAGTAGTAGCTCTTTATTTCTTTCTGTGGCATAGTATTCCATTGTGTAAATGTACCATAGTTTTTTGATCCACTTATTTACTGATAGGCACTTTGGTTGCTTCCAGCACTTGGCTATTGTAAATTGTGCTGCTATGAACATTGGGGTACACAGCTTCTTTTAAATTGGTGTTTATATTAATTTATTTAACAGCAGATCTATTAAATGGTACAATCCTTATCAGTTACTTGTAAGTAGTTGATACCTCCTGTTATTATCGCTGTCACTACTACTATTATTACTATTGCTACTGTTACTACTAATATTAAACAGGAGCTAAATTGCATGTCTAATATTTGAGTTTCCTGGATCTTGGATGCAAAACAATGAAATTCATACAAGAGTGTTGGCGTACAAGAAAATGAAAAAGTAGGGCTTGCAATGATGATTTTAAAAAAAAGTTACAAATTTTGCTAATAATTTAAAAAGTCTTGGAATTCCTTGGGTAATTTGGTGAAAAACTCTCTCAACTAAACTAAAATTTTCATCTTGTATATGGTTTTGACCAGTAAGATGGTAGGGAAGGCAATTTAATTAACTGTATCTATTACTTTAGCAGACATAGTCCTTCTCATTCAAGCCAAATTGTATATATAAGGTCTTCTTTGATCATATTTATTCTTCTTCTAGTTAAAGTGTTGACCAATGTATTCCTAAATTAATTGGATTAGGTAGAAGCCAGTCAAAAGCAGCTTTATTCTGTCATATCTCTGCATTCTTCCATACTTGTTTGAATCTCCTTGAAATATTTTGGGTTGAACCCAAATTCTTCCTCATCATTTTCAAATGTGAACTATTTTATATTCTAATTAAAGTACAGTCTAATCTGACAATTAGACATTAAATCTCTTATTCAATTCAAATTTTTTCTCTTACACCTCAGCCTGAGAAATATTATTTTCACCACATTGGTCTTCCTTCTCCATTCACTCTGTGGTATCTGGGATGCTTTGGGGGTGTAATGAGAAGGGGCAATAGAGGTAAAGGATACAAAGGTATAGCTTGACTGCTAATTGTACAATCTGGTGGCGGAGCCGTCCTCCAAGTGTTGATCCTTTCTTTGATGAGTTCCTTAAAGATTTCCCAACTGGGAACTCTGGCTTCAGTTCCCAGATCCCTTGCTTCTTATACCTTCCACCCAATCCCTGGTTCTCCAAGTCCACTTTTTCCTTTACAATTTGCATTCAAGATTCAAGGCAATTCAGGGCCATGTTTCTTCATCAGAGTGTACATTTGACTTCAAAATTAAACTTATGCTTCATCATTGGTAAGAGTGTGATACATTCTTTTTAACATTCCAACAAGGTCCAGTCTTTTACATTTAGCCTGCTTTTCAGACATGAGTCAGGTTTCTGAATCGCTCAAATTTGAGAAAACACAGGAATTGGTACAACAGAGTTCTCTTGACATTCCCTCCCTTCCTTATCCATATGTGTTTTCTAGGTGAGTGATGACTAAGTGTTATCTCATATATTTTGAGTCATCTCTGAGGAAGTTACGCAAGGATGATCAAACAAATCTTTTTTATTGTGAAAAGGTATTAACATCCTTTGTTCTCAGATTTTTCGGGACCTCAGCCAAAACGGAGACAGCAGGAATTGTTCCTTTTAACATCAGGATATAGAGAGTAGCTTATGGTATTTTTCCCTTTGCTTAAATGTTCCTTTGAGGAGAGGGGTTATGTCTTATGCAATATCATGGCTATTAGATCCAAGAGCACAGTGCCTTGCATATATTATATTTTTCATAAATATCCGCCAACTAACTATATGGCTAATAGTGGTTTTACCATTACCTTATTCTACTAAAATATAGCCAGATAATTTTTCATTATTAAATTTAGTCTGGTTTCTGGCAGGAAAGGGATAGCATATTCAAAACTTTTACCTAAAGAGATGTCAATGAAGAGACCAATTATAGTAATGGGACACGATTAAAGAAGCCAAAAGGGTAAAGCAATAGTAGGAAGACATTGCCACCTTAAATTTGAGGGAGTAAGAAGAGGGCATGCAGTTCCTATGGCAGAAGGGAAGCTGGAGGTGTGGCAGAAAGGTTGTCTGATGGGATCAAGGTCATAGCAGAACGCAGTCCCTGTCAGACCAGTGGCAAGGCAGGAGGCCGCATGGGTACAGGCACAGGGTGATGAATACCTTATCTTTACCTCCTCCCATCAGGCTCTGGTCCGTGCCTGCCATTGGTTGAATCCACCTGGAAGCCAGATGGCAAGGGGACCTGAGTGATGCCACTCTGGAGGTCACCCAGTGAGATAAAGAGCAGGGAAAAACAATGCAGGTAATGGATCATGGAAGGAAGAAGGAGACAGAGAACAGAAGCACATTATTATAGTTGGAAAAATCTAACTAGTATCTGTAAACCGTTAGAAATAATGTTTTATATATATTCTTTCTTTTATATAAGAATATCATGTATTATATTATATAAAATGCATTAGGATATATTACATATTAATATACATTTATATATGTACTTTTCAATGAATTTGAAAAATACAACAAAACAAACATTTTAACTTTATATTATATTATACCATATAGTTAAATGCTAGTTTTGTGGTGTACTTTAGGTTCATTAAGAAGAAACACATTTGGGGGGAATAACCTGAAATCTAAACCTACTTTGATTTTTGTTTATTTATATGAAAACTTACTCCGAAAACATGTTTAGACAATTCACATAGATTTTTGTAACATAGTGAGATGCAATGAGATTATAACAATGAAAAATAAGGGCATCGATGCTGGAAGAATTAAAGCTAATTCACAAAATTTAGGCCATATTGTAGGCCATAAATTAGTTCAAAGGTTTCCTGCAGTGAGTTGCAAAAATATTTTTTCTCATCTAATACTTATTGAATCCCTACAATGTTTTAGGTTCTAGGAATACTGCAGTGAGCACAAAAACAAAGTAACACAGAATTTCCATTTTACTGAAAGGCATAAAAAGAAAAAATACTTAAGATAATTTCAGATTGAGATAAATGTTATGAAGAAAATAAAATAGGATAATGGGATGAAGTGCCTGGGACAACTTTAGATATTGTAATAAGCGAAAAGAGCGTTTTGGGAGAACATTTTTTTATACTGAAATCTCAATCATGGTCAAGTGTGGTGGGAGCAAACAGACTAAGAAGAGATCTGACCCAGCTAAATGCAACTAAAAAGTATCACATTATTTTCAAAAGGAGGTATATTCAAGGCACATGCAACATAAACAGAATATTTGGAGGTAAAATCTTCCTCTTTACACATAGCTGAAATATCCTATTTTACTCAATGTTGTATATGCTTTTTCTTTTTTATAACTGTCCTACATAATTTATTCTTTATTTTTCAACTCCAATTAATTTGACAAAAGTTCATTTAATAATTGCCATGTGTCCAAATAGATGCAGAATATACTGTGTTAGTCTGCTACAGCTGCCATAACACAGTGCTGCAGACTAGGGGGCTCAAACAACAGAAAATTATTTTCTCACAGTTCTGGAGCCTGAAAGTTTAAGATCAAGGTGCCATCAGGGCTGGTTTTGGGTAAGACCTGCCTCCAAAACTCCTGACCCCTATAGATTCTTGTTTCTAATGACAATGGGTGACCTAGGTATCTTTACTGTTATGATAAGGTATGGAGCACCAGTGTCTCATTTTCCATTTTCAGTTAAGCCTTAAAATTTAATCAAATTACTCAAATCTAACCTAATTCCTGATTCCTCTCTAAAATAATTTCCCTTTCCTAGGTACCACTTCTGGTAGAGGGAGGAAGGAAGGAAGGAAGGAAGGAAGGAAGGAAGGAAGGAAGGAAGGAAGGGAGGGAGGGAGGGAGGGAGGGAGGGAGGAAAGAAGGAAAGAGAAAAAGAAACTTTATGAGTTCAGTAAAAAAACAGAGACACTTTTGCCCTGGCCAATGTGGTTCAGTTGGTTGGAGTGTTGATCTGTAACCAAAAGGTTGCAGGTTGATTCTTGATTAAAACACATGCCTGGGTTGCGGGTTCAGTCCTGCCTGGGTATGTACTGTGGGCAACTGATCAATGTTCCCCTCACATCATTGTCGTTCTCTCTTCCTTCCTCTCTCTCATTGGAGTCAATGGATATATCCTCAGGTGAAGATGAAAAAGAAAAAGAAAGAAACTGCCAAACTATCTTTTGAGGTGGCTATAGCATAAAATTAAATTAAAAAAAAGAAACAGAGGCACTTCAAGTATTATAGCAATGAATTGGTTTAATATAGAAACTAAAGGGTGACTTCTGGACATTCCCTGGGAATTTGCTGCAATTCTTGAGTCTTTGGAAATGCTTGGTCTACAGCTTGAAGCACAAACTACTGGGAACTCGGAGAAGCATGAGAAGCTGATGAATGCTTGGACACTGCCCTTAGACCTAGCCACTGAGACCGCCTGAAACTGTCACCACCCTTTTGCCTTCCAAACCTTGATAGGTTCTTTGAATAGGCAAAAATCTAACCCAAAACATGACCTCTACTCTGCAAAGAAGAGACGTCCTTAGAAGTGGGTGGCAGTGACTCAAAGTGGGCAGCTGGCAATCCAGCACATGCCTGCAGGTTAATGGACGACAAACATTTACAGCGTATTGGGTGCATGCCTGGCTCAACTCGAGGTGTTTTACATCTATCAACTCATTTAATCCTCACAACAACACTATGACAGAAATATTATTATTGGTGTCATTTTATAAAGTAATGTGGCTCAGAAAAGTTAAGTAACATGCTTAAGGTCAAACAGCTGGGAAGCAGGGAGAGGACATGAAAACCAAGGTAACAAAAGTCCAGACAACCTGCTTTCACCCACTAATGTGTGCAGCAAAGAAGGGGAGCCACCACCTTGATCCTGGTTATCCCAGCGTGGTGAAGTAAAAGATCATTTTTATTTTCTCCTGTGTAATATTTATACCTTGCAACATTTCACCATTAAACATAATTTGCTTTTGTATAAATGACTTGAAATTATTTTTCCAAGATGTCCTCATGTGTGGAATCGGGAGGTTTCGGTCTCGGTCTTGACTCTTGTCCTACCTGGCTCTGTGATCTTTGTGCCTTAACCAAACACTGTACTCAGGGCAAAGCACTGCAGAAGCATCACTGCACATTAATTTTACACAATAACATTCTCTAACAAAGGGTACGTTCCCTGAGAGTGTAACTGAACGCAGGTTTAGCTGCCTGCCACGATGAAAGCCAAAACTCGAGAGGCAGGTGCTGATGTAAAGGAAAGTGGTTTATTTTCAGGTGCCGGCCACCTGGAAGATGAGGGATTATTGTCACAAGGTCTATCTCCCTGGAAAGATAAGAGACTCACCTCTCAAAACCCATCTTCCCATCTCCGTGGAGCTGGAGGTCTTCACAAGGAGGCAGAGGGGAACAAAAGAGAGATCAAGGGAGGAGGTTGAAAAGTTCTCTAGGTGCAGACAAGCACAGTTCATTCCAATAAGGCAAGTGATAGTCCTGTGTACATCATCCTGGTTTAGTCATCCTGGCTTCACGTCATCCCGGCTCCATGGATGAAGGTCAGCACATCTCTGGGAGCTGGGATGCATGAAGGTCAGAGTCTGTATCTTTTCGAGTTATTTCCTAGGATTCTTATACAAACATGCTATTTATCTCTAAGCTACATATCAGAGTCAGTAGTTAAAGAAGCAATGGCAAAAAAAATTTGGGGGTGGGATAGAATTCCCCAGTTACAATTCCCACTGTTATGAGAGCAGACACTCTTTCATGACCATCTTTGTATCCCCAATACCCCTGACAGTACTCAATTCGGGCTGGGTATTTAGTAAATATTATGAAATGAGTAAATTATCTTGGGATTCTTAACCTTTATAAGATCATTATCACCTGTAGTGTGACAGTGTAGATTCAGATAATATCTAAGAGATACAGAGGTGGGCAAAAGTAGGTTCACAGTTGCGAGTATGCAAAACAGTTCATTATTGTATTATTTATTAATTATTGTATTATTTATTTGAGCGCTTATGAGATTGTACCCAAGTGCACTCTGCCCTTGTGATATTCTTTTGAGTTAATAAACTTATTGTAATAATTGTAACCTGGTCTTTTTCCATATAAACAACTGTTGACTTACTTTTGCCCACCCCTACAACCTCTTATCTGTAGTTCTGAAATGTATAAAGATCTTAAAACAGACATTTTTGTTTCTAATTCACTTTGCAGTAATATCTGACCTCGCCTGACCTCATACAGCTGCAAACCTGATCTGAAGTGACACGAGGCTACTTGTAATCTTTATTTATTATACTTAAAATAAATATTAATAAATGTAACAGCAGAAATATGCATGTATTTTGCATTGCTGTCCGAGACTCCGTCAGGAATGTTACCAAAACACTTCTGAATTCCATTATACATCTGGTCTTTTCTGGATAAGGGAGAGTGACCTGTGCTTTCAGTCGAGGGCCTATGTTTTGTGCTCCCTCTGTCTCCTTCCTGACAATGAAGAAGCTGTGACTCTGACCAGAGTGCAGGATAATCAGGGAGCCACATTGTACTAGGACTTCTGTTTCCTTTGAGCTAGGTATCACTTTGATGGCTCTTAGGCTGTAAGGATTTTTGTTTGTTTGTTTGTTTGTTCATTTTGTTTTTTAATGTCGTGACCCAGTTTTGAAATCTGTCATACAAGCTTTTTGGGGAGCTGATCAAATCCATACCCCGAAGAGCTTCTCTATTGGCTCTCACAATCTCGGTCCACGGTGCACTTGCCCTAGTCACTCTCCTGGAGTCATGTACCTGACAACTAGGGACAGCTCCTATGCCCCACAAATTGCCAAATTTTATTCATGTAGCCATCTGTATAGGAAGCCCATGAACCTTAGTTAAGCCCACCCTGCTTGCCCTACGTAAGCTGCCCACAGAGCTCCAGCTTGTTGTTTCCCTGGCCCTGTGTGCAGCGCCCCATGGAGCCCTGCCTGGCAGCCTTTTCCCATTTAGAGATGTAAGTTACACAGTTCAGCCTTTCATCTATATGAGGCTCAATCCACCACCAAAAGGGACTTTAGATCTTGTAAAACATGGAGGTAGAGCTGCCACCCTTGCCTGCTTCCACAGGCAGGCAAGTGCAAAGTGCCTCCTGAGGCCTGGCCTCTCCTCCCTCCCCTTCTCTTCCTGTCCCTCTACTCTTCTTCCATGGTTCCAGGGTTCATATCTAGAAAAGGGTGTGAGTGGGAGAGAGAAGTGAGAGAGGAAGACTGGGTAGGCCAGTGGTGCTCAATGCTGACTGCACGTGAAAGTTACCTCATCACTCTTAAGTTACCAAATCTGAGACCCTAATCTAAAATAATTAAATTTAGAATCTGTGAGGTGAGGCCAGGACTTCAGAATTTTTTGGAAGTCCCACCAGGCGATTCCAAATGTGTAGCCAAATTTGAGAACTATGGATACAAGCCGTGACTCTTAAACCTCTTAATATAGCTAAATATTTGTTGAGTCTAATTTCCTCAGTTGTAAACCCCAAAGGGAAGAGGGGTAATTCTCAAGGCAGGTTCACACATGTCTTGTTCTCTGACTTTGTCCATGATGATACCATCAAAACCTTACCCCGAGGCTCAGCACCGTCCAACTGTAATGACTGTATTAATTCAGCATTCAACAGTAGATAATTGTCTCATTGCTTTTCTTAATTGAGTATTTGATACATTTTTAAAATATAACACATGACAATGTGAAGTGTAGTTTTAAGATTGCACTTTTTTTCTGTTTTGAGAAAGAGAACAGGAAAAAATTCTGAATTTTAAACATTTACTGATAGAATAGGCCCTTCTCCAAATTCCATTTTTATTACTCTTGCTCTTTAGATGTTGAGATTTCTAGTGAATATTAACTGTCTCATTCTTCAGTTGCTTGAGTGGAGCCTTTATTTCACTTTCTCCCCACTACAGGAGATTTCTTTAACTGGATCCTGTGACAGGTAGCTTCTGGTCAGTTATTTACTTGGCAGTTTTCATAGATCTGTAATTGTCTCTTTTAGTCTTTCTTGTTGTTAACTATAAGTTGTTTTATGTGAAGATGGTTGTGGGAGGTTGTATCAAAGACCCTAATTCACAGCTCTTCCTACTCCCCATGGCCAATAGAATGAGGCAACTGTGAGGGTTTTTCAGATCTGAGACTAAGCCTTATGAAGACTTGACAGTTTCTACTTGTCATTTTGTGCCACTTGCCATTGCCACGAGAGTAGCTTCACCCCGTGGGCTGCTGCTCTGTCATTCTGGGCCTAAGAATAAACACACACGAAGTAAATCTTAGTACAAACCCCGAAAAGTAGCCAAGTTCAACTTGAGTAGAGATGCCTGCTAAGCCCAGCCTAGATCAGGAAACCTCCCACACAAGCTTATTACTTAAATAAATGTGTGTAATGCTGTGGCACTGAGATTTTTATCTTTGTTTGTGATGCAGCCTAACTGTGGTGATAGCTAGTTGATACAATGATAAGTACATATTTTATAACAACTCAGGATTTAACTATTTGTATTTTTATCCTATATAAAATGATTTTAAATAAATTTATAATACAAATATTGTGGAATATTATCTAGAAAGTAATACTTTTAATGTAATATTTTTCTTGATGTCAAGTTTTCAGAATGACAATTTTGGCTATGGTTTTTAATAATTTTATTTTTATATTAAGTTATACTAATATCTACTTAGTACTTACAGGTTTGGAATTAAAAGTGTATCCGTGTTTCAAAAGATATTTTTGTCCCAAAATATTTTAATGGTATTTTTAACATATGAGGTCAATATAACTACTGGATTGTGTTGATAGAGATATTATAGTTTTTTACTCTTTTAACCAATATAAAGTAATGGCGACTTTTACCTTAGGACCCGCTAGTAACCATGCTCATCATTTAAAAAAAAATATCCTTTCCTTTGTTCTCTGATTCATTTAATAAGCAGAAGAGTGATCATTTCATACAATAAAGGAATTTTGGATGCAATGCAGTTGATGGTGAGTAGTTCAATTTTGCAAAGTAGGTGTTTTGTCAATAATATACTAGAATCTAGGAGTGTGAAACTGCAGTTTCTTTAGAGAATAAACAAGTCTTATAACTTGAAATTGAAGTAAATTAATTTAAGTTCTTGACTTAAACTACTGCTGAGAAGAACTTCATTTCCTGATATATCCTTCTCTGGACAGATTAAGGTTACATGAAAGTCAAGTTGAACTCATATGTCCTCCCTCTAGAGAGATTTCACCTGATTGCTTATTTATCAGTTTCTCCTTGACATAACTGGTTTCTCAAGTTTTTCTCTTTTCTGTTCCTTCCCTTTCTTTCCCTCCCTTTCTTTCTTTTCCTTTACTGCCTTCTGTCGCTATCACCCTCCCCCCCCTTTTTTTCTTTCTTTCTCTGCATATTTTGGTTGACCAATATTCCAGACTTAATACTCTTGATCCTTTAAGAAGTAAAACAAAAAAAAAATCACAACTTTTTAGAATAATATAATTTGGTGACTCTATCCCATGAAATTATTATCAAAATTAGGACATGAATCTAACTTGTACTTCCTCTGATTCAATTCATGACATTTATTGATTAATAAACTATGTGTTTAGAATAAAGCTTTAACTTGCAGTGTGAACAAAAATTACAGTTTTATGAAAGATCTTTTAATCATGAACTTCAAGTTGACTTTTCTAAATGTGAAAAAATTCTACAATAAAAATTACTGACTCATTGATCAATTTTGTTGTAAGTAACTATACATATATACAATAATTATTAATTTCTTTCATTTAATCAAAGGGAAATGTAAAGGACAGGTGGATTAGGTGTTTTGCTAAGCCACAGAGCCAGAAAGCGGTGAAGATGATATCCAATCCTAGATCTTCAAGACTCCTATGTTCGCACATTTATGTTCTCTTCCAAAACTGCTGAGACTCATAAAATTGAGAATAGCAGAAAGATTTGAGCCAAATTAAAAACAAACAAACAAAAACCCTAGTAAAGTCATCTGATCACCAGTACAGACTCAGACATGAAGCAACTTAGAATTTTCAGCAGACAGAAAAGATCAAAAGGACTTATTAAAACTTGCATTTCACAAGTCATACCCAGAAGACTTGAAAAAATACATATCATTGTTTATCCTCAAATCTTTTACAAGTAACTTTAAAGATTTTGATATTCATAATAGTTGTTTTTGGAAAGAACCTACTTGCACTGACCTCCCTTCTAGTGGAAATGAATGTGTTGTGCCTCTCTGCCTCAAGTTAGTTTAGAGAAATAACCATGGCAAGGCAGACATCCCAAGAACCGCACATAGGGACGGGTCCCCATATCCCAGCCTGTGTCAGCTCATCTCAGAAAGAAGGAAGTATGGGCAAGCAATGGCTTCTCCAAGTTACATAAACACACTTAGCACTTAACATATTCAGCATATTAGAATGGAAAAAGTACTTGATCCAGAAGGCTGGAAAGGCATCGGAACACGCATTCTATTTGAAGAAAAATTATTACACGGTAGAGAAGTTATCAAGGAATAGTACGTAGTCATTTTGCAAAAGTGTTACAAAAAATATGTTGATAATTGAAAAGAAAAAGATTCCATCAGGTAGAAGGGATGGGGAAAAGGAAAGTATCAGGGAAAACAAACACACAAACAAAAAAACTCAACCTAGGGTAAGGCAGAAAAAGGAACTATTCTGGAAGATACTCTGCAAAATAAGGTATGTAATGTGTGACACCCAGATTACCATGATATATGCTAAACCACCATTCTTGGAGAATGATGTGTAATAATAACAATAACACTCATTTAAACCTTACCACATCCCAGTCACTTGTATGAATCCTTGCTACTCTAACTACAGTTCAGAGACCAATACCTTCAGTATTATCTAGAGACTGTTAGAAATGTAGAATTGCTGTCCCCACCCCAGACTTATTAAAACAGAATATACATTTTAACAAGATTCCCAGGTGATTCACATGCACATAAGTTTCAGAAACAGTATATCAGAATGATCTATTTGGTTAATCCTCACAGCAACAATATGAAAAATACAGTTATTACTCCCACTTTATAGAGTAGAGAACTGAGGCATAGAAAGTATAAATAAATTGAGTTAACTATGTGCCTGCAATTAGTTATTAGCAGAGCAAGATTCAAACCCATAAATCCAGAACCCATGCCCATACTGATGACATTATTCAGTTCCCTGATCAGTTATAGTGAGCACAAGAAACTCACAAGCAACTGCCAGCTGGATTCATCCAAATATTATTCTTTAATAGCATTTCAATGTCTTCTTTTGATTCAGGCCTCAGGGAAAGATTCAGAATCTCATCTGAGAACAGAGGTAGCCAGAGTCTGAAATGAGAACTAAATTCTGGCCATTATCCAGGACATTTCAAAGGAAATAAATATGCAGTTGATTATGAATAATAAATGGTGTGGTTCTGTTTAATTTCTTCCTGGGAAGTGGTGAAACCCTTAGAGGTGAGTGTGGCTAAAGCAAATGTTTTCTCTTGGACTGCAGGTTTGTCATTGTTCTCTGGGCCTTCTCTTTGCCATCATGTCAGCTGGTTACTGCAACCATCAATTTTTTCTTACAGGAGTCAGAATTTTAACTGCAGAGAACCCTCCATCTCTCCATCTGCAATTGCTTACAATTCAAACTAAATTCTGCATTAATATATTTAATTATACCTCAATTTAAGTGATAGACTTCTCTGTTAAGGATACTCTGCAAAATTCCCAATGTGTATTTTCTTTCCTGGGAATTAGTTTTGTCCTTTGCATGGTGCCATGGTGTTGTGTTCTCCATACCTCTAAGGACTCTCATGATTCGCTTGTAATCATAATGTTATTTATCTTAATTTTGGATCTTTGGGTAATAAAATACTTCCATGTTAAAATGTAACTGAAAGGGTTCCCCAAGAAGGTAGAGCATATTGGAGCAAATGATAATATCTGAGCATCTCAGTTTATTGTGCGTCATCTTACAATCACGTGGAATTCTATGCTTGCTGCTATGTAGGCTGCAGATGTTTGCAATGAGTCCAGCAAACAATGACACGGCAATCTTTTGAAAAATATGTATAGATACTAAGATTGTGAGTCTATCAAGGCCTATCTTACTATTGGTCCTGAAAATAATCTTTTGCAACCAACTAAGACTTTATGGAAATAAAAAGCTACCAAATGAATAATCAAATGAAAATTGCACAATCTTTTATATGTGTGTTCTATATGAATCTTTACTTGAGTATGTAACTTAAAGACAATCAACTAATTTAATTTTTTTGTAAGCATGTTCCTTTAAATATTGTGAACTAATGCACTGGCAAATTAACAGAAATATTGTTTTAGTTCTTCACAGAAATGGAATATCATTTATACTGAGTGTTATAGAATGAAGCTAAAGACTTTAAGAGTTTTATTTTGAAGGGTTAAAAAACATTATGTATGTAAAATGGGAGAGGAAAAGATAAGGAGCAAGTGCCCAGAAGTTGGGGGAGACAGATTTAGATTCCAACTGTGACCATGTTATTTCTCTTGTTACTGATACTTTGGTATGCTCTGAGATTAATTCCCTGCTCTGCTCTGTACCTTGAGAGGCTGATAACCTGCAAACCATAATCCAGTTAAGATTCACCAATGTGGTGGGAGAGTGGAAGGCAGGAAAAATGCGAAAGTATCTCTTCCCCTTTTTGCTGCAGGCTCCCCCAAATAGTAACCTCTGGTTCTAGGTCTCTCTTGACATTGCTTTCCCCACAATGTCCCTGATGGACATCTCCTGGCCTCTGTTAATGCCATTGACACTTTTTGGATGGTAACAGCTTTCTTCTGTTGCTAATCTTGGGGTTGTCTCTCTGTACGCTGGTTGGCTTCTTAGCACTTCTGACACTGTTAAGTAGTGCCTTGTTATCAAATTCATTAGATGAAGATCAGCTTTGTTTTAAAAATGGGATCTTACATACCCTAAATCTGTCTGAATCCTACTTCCTTCATCTATAGAATAAATTCAACATACCATTCTTTGATGTTTGTGTTAATAACTATAGGTAATTTATATAGAAGATCACCAACTATGGCTTGTCTGTCAAACGCAAGCCACTGCTGGCATTTATACAGAAAATGGTATTAGAATACAGCCAGGCTTGTTCATTTACTTCTTTTCTAATGCCTTTTTCGCACTACAGTGGCAGCATTGCATAGATGCTACAGAGACCAAATAGCTTGCAATGTCTACAAATATTTACTATCTGGCTTTTTCAGAAAAAACTTTCTGGACCCCTGGCATACAACATAATGCCTGTCCATTGTAGATGTTCAATAATTGGTAGCTTTTATTTTCCTTTTATATTATATAGTCATATTTTCAGTTACACAGTCATAATTATGATGTTGCATAGAGAATTATCCTTGAGGTGCTGTTAAATAATCCTTATAAATTAGAATTCATAGGAGATGTTAGAAATTATCTGTTTTTCCTCCTATTTTCTATTGATTCCTGTGCCAGTAGACCAAACACAATAAACAGAAGAGGAGCTTAACATGGGTGACCCATGCAGTAGGCAAAGAAAGCTAACATTATCAAGACTACATCTCAACTGCATAATGACATTACACAAAGAAGTACTTTTCAAGTTCTTACTTGTGTATGTGAAGAAACTGTAATAACTACAGTCAATAAAAAATCAGTGGAAGAAAAATTGCTTAATCCATTCTCATTTATAAAGCAAAAGTGAACTCTATTTTTGAGAGAATTGGCAGGTTAATAAGAAGTCTGTTAGTGATTATGCTAAAATCACAGACTCATTTTTAATTTAGCTTGATGTTACTTGACATACGGATGTAACTGATGTTTGTGTGAGAAGTTTAAAATCAGGTATATGAGAAAGTTGTTATATACTTAGCAGGTGCCCAAAAAGTTGAGTATGATCTCATAAATAAAAAATGAATATATAAATAAATTCAAGGAATTCCATAAGGGTGTACTTGAAAAAAACATGAAAATGTTGTTTAAATACTCTAAAGTTTATTTTCTTTAATTATAACATAAAAATTATATGATATTTTATGAGGAATACATGAGTAAAAAGATGTAAGATGCTTAGCTTAGTCCCCAGAACATAAGAATCACTCAAAAACTTGTAGTTTTCATCTCCATTTGTTCAGGACACAAATTAGAGTCAGTTGATTCTCATTTAAAACATATTTATCTTGTTCTAATTGATTTATATCATACATTGTGTTCCAAATATGAAAGAATCACTCTTCATATTTGTCAGAATATTTGATCGATGGAAATCCAAAAATCAAAGTATAAGACAATGGATTGGCATTATGACAAAACAACAAACTAATCAAGGTTTTTGCATAGTTACATGTAACAATATTTTTTAATGAAAAATAGTATCATTATAAAAGATGTGACCTCAGTAAAATGTTTGTAAGTTTTGTCTCATTTTCAAATGGAATAAAATAGTGAAAATTTTACGTTCATGTTGTTCTTATTTTTATTAGAGAAACATTATTGTTGTAATACATAAAGTAAGTTAAATTTTTTGATTGGCCTTCATTGATTTCAATTATAATTAATGCAGTTACATATGTTTCCTACAAAGAAGTTTCGTGGTCCTAAACAAGACTCAGTTATTACTAGCACACATGAACTTTGTAGAGACTATAACAGTGCTGAAATATTTTCTTCAGTCTCAGGACATGAATACCACTTAAGAATGATGACAGAGAAATGATACAGTCTTATTATCAGCACAGTGGATGACTTAGGTCGTTCAAAATATTGCAATACTGAGTCAAGCGGTTTTAAAGGTACTTTTATGAGTGAAAAAAATCCTTACTGTACAGACAAGTTAAGAAATCAATACTGCGACCACCTAAAACTCAGGAAAAAAAAATGGTTGAAGAGTTTTCAGTTCACATTTACCAGAAAATACTGAGGCTAACCCACACTCCACAGAGCTATTAAAAATACATTCACATCTTGCTACCTACATCTTGACTGAAGGACCCCCAGGACTGGTCTAAATGAAACAATTGGCCAGATGAAGAAGAGCTGAAAAAACAATTTTTGTTTTAGCTACTGAAGAATCAGTGTGATGATTAAAACAATGAGATCAAACTTGTATTAGTTAGGCAATTATATATTTGGCTACTTGGAAAACTGCTAGGTCACTTAATGATCTGATATCCTGAGTGTCATGAATCTAGACCTTATTTCAGAAAATTAATAGAAACATGTCTAAATCTGTAAAATCTGACATCCTAACATCCAGAACTTTCCAGCTGGGAGACCACCTTTCAGAATATCTCTGTTCTTAGCACAATAAATGGCAAATGAACGAAGTAGAGAGAAAGGCAACAATGTATTCGAAAATTTCAGTATTGCAAATAAAATCAAACCTTTAATGTTATGTAGTGCAATTAGTTAGTATTGTCAATTAAAAGCTATGTACACTCTAACAATATTTCTGAGTTCATCTGATCATACATTGAAATTTTACACTCCAATCTCTTAATATTTTAATTTTTTTCTCCTACAAACAGATTTTATGTGAAAGATGCTTTATTATTTTAGTTATCTAAAAACTAGCTTGAGGTGACACACTTTGAAGAGCAATATCCTGGAATTTTCATTCCAATAAGCTTGAAAAATTGGCACAACAGTAAGTCAATTTTGTACTTCGACTTCCCTAAAGAAAAGAAATTTCCCTTCCCAGAGAGAGGTATAGAAATGTTGTTCATCATAATTAGGACTGTGTAACTAGAAATGTGTGGTATAAACATATTTAGTGCAAAATGTAAATATTGCAACAAAGTGGGTTGGGCACCTGGGTCTCATCTGGATTTCCCTAGAACCAGTTCTAGTACACAGGTAAACACAGGTGTAGATGTTTCAAACTTGCAGTATGCTATTCTAAAATTGTATGCTAAATCATCTTGTAATGGCCACTTTAATTAACAGCTGCACAAGCCTCAAAAATTACCTAGAATGCAATAACTGTTGGCAGCAGATGAGGAAGTTTGTATATACACACACATGCACGCATATATGTAAAATAAAAACATATACTTGGAGAGAAAACCGTTTTAGAAAATTATAGTAAAAGATATATGGAAACAGATAAATCTAACTAGAATGGAGGTATGGGAGTGTATCTGTGGAAGAGAAGTAACTTCCAGATAATGATTTAAAAAATAGTGGCGAAAAGCAGAAAAGCAAAGTGTCCCTTTAACTTTTTTTACTTACTCAGAAGGGATGCCTGTCAAAATTCAGG
This sequence comes from Pteronotus mesoamericanus, assembly GCF_021234165.1. Classification (NCBI taxonomy): domain Eukaryota; kingdom Metazoa; phylum Chordata; class Mammalia; order Chiroptera; family Mormoopidae; genus Pteronotus; species Pteronotus mesoamericanus. The sequence goes on from NW_026555310.1 coordinate 20,926,707, forward strand.
ATGCCTCTTTACAGCTAAAAGGAGAATGAGCCCCTATGTTTTTAATGGCCTTCTTCCCATGATTCTCTGCAGTGTATCAGAGCACCAGCTGTGAGTCACAGCCTTTCTGAGGGGCTGTGTTCCAAGGTTCTTAGCACACACATATTCTCCACAATTAGCTTTCCATGGAGCCCAATGCATATGAGAATGTTTAAAGATCTGAAAAGGCACCGTGAGGTAGAATTGGCGTTTTCCCAACTGAGGCTTCCAGCTGATTTCATGACACCTAATTTACCACTCAGGACATGATCTAGAAAAATCAAGCGTAGTCTATCATTTTAATAATGATCGTGGTAATACAAATTTGGAGAAGATTGATGTTGAAATTCCACAAGAAACACTCAGAGATGGAAAGAGAACTTAGTGCAAGTTTTTGCATGGTAGATGGTGTTTACAGAAATAACTATACTTTATGCAAACAATAAGAGGGCTTTGGAGAAAAGAAGCTGAAAAGAGATGCAGGAGGAAATTCCAGAAGTCTGTTCAAAGTGAATCAGTACTATTTAATAACTGCTACCTCCCGGCCAGCCTCCTATCCTACTCTACTACAGAGTGTACACATCCTCTATGCTAACTCACAAAACTGGCAGTTTTAATGGGCTGGTGCTTCTTGTGACCATTGGCAGGGGGCAGGGTGTAGGAAGGCCCACGGCCCTAATAATTTGCATGTTTAAAACTCAAATCCCAAGACATGTCAGCCTATTGAGTTTTATAGTCAAGTAAAATACAAACTTCTGTTTTCAGTACACAGCAGTCGCCTCTTGTCTTCAGGGTGAATGCTCCAACTTCCTCAGTGAATGTCTAAAACCATACCAAACCCTATGTATACTATGTTTCTCCTATACATACTTACTTGTGATGAAGTTTAATTTTTAAATTAGGCATAGTAAGAGATTAACAGTAACTAATAATAAAATAGAACAATTACAACATACTGTAATAGAAGTTATGTGAATGTGATCACTTGTTTCTCGGATCCATTGCTGAAGTCTTCATACAGGCTCAGTGCTTTCTGGTTCAACACACATCAATCAGAATACAGCTTCTGTTCATTTGTGGGTGTCTTGCACCCACAAATTTAATGTCTTTTTCATATTAACTAAGCCCTTAACACTCTGTAGCCATAACTTCTGCAGTTTGAGGTGGGGCAGCAACACTAGTACACATTTCTTTTTTTTTCTTTACAGTTCCAGAGAAAATTAATTCTTACTGTACATCTTAGCAACCTCAGCATATGTTTTATTTTCTTTCTTTATAAAGTCAAAAACTTTTACCTTTGACTTAAAGGAAGCACTTTATGGCTCCTCTTTGGCATACCTGAATTACTAGCATCCCAACTCTTGTACTTTGGGACCATTATTAAGTAAAATAAACGTCATTTGAAAACAAGTACTGCAATGCCAGGCCAATCTGTCTGATAACCCAGACGGCTACTAAATGACTAATGGGTGGGGATCATATGGAGACATCATACAATGGGATTATTCATGTCTTGGGACAAAAGCTTTATGTCATGAGATTTTATCACAATACTTAAAACAGTGCCCAATTTAAAATGAATGAATTGTTTATATCTGGAATTTTCCATTTAATATTTTCACACCACAGTTGACCTCAGATAACTGAAACCATGGAAAGTGAAACAGTGGATAGGAGGAGACTACTATGAACTGATGAACAAGCCTTTGGTAACCTTTGAAATTCTCTTTAGTTAAATCTGAAAGAACTTTGGAGTGTCTCTGATACGTTCAGGAGTAATGCTCTAATGTCTGAGGCATGCTCCTGTTATTGCCTACTTACAAGCCTATTTCAGCATGATACCTAGTCACTTCCTACTTTTCCCTAGGACAAGGGATGATGGGGCTTCCAATACCACTAACAGTTATGGAGCCAAATAAGAGCATTTCTTACATCATCGATGAATTGAAGTGTTCCACCCAGATTTTTGTGAAGGGAACTTTGTCTCCTCTATACCACAGAAGTATTGCTTTTGACCCTCAAGACTAATAAATATCCTTAAAAAAAATAACTCCTTTGGCTGCATCCAGCAGGCTCTTTCTCATAGGTCCCCGTAATAGTCCTAGGAGAAGGCCAGGAATTAGCTTGCAGTCTTCTCCAGGTGTTGCTCACACACCAAGCTCTCTGTTGGGGACCCCTCATTCCCAGGCAAGTCTACTGAAAAAAAAAATCAATGAGTCCACCATCCTATCACTTCATTAACCATGCCCAGCTATGTTAGAATTAGCTTAGCTCATAGGGATCCTGGCTTCCCGTATTTTACTAAAGTAAATTAATGATTAGTTGCATAGCCCTTTGGGATTTTCACTCATTATGCAGTCAGATGGCTCTCATTCCTTTCATGTCTCCCTCCAGCTTTTATTTGTATTTCTAGGTCAATTACTAAGATTAGTTGTTCTTTTTGGCTTAATGTCTCTCCCCTTAATGGCACGCCCTAATCTAAAGCTAAGTGCAATAGTCCTACACTTACACATCTGCCGCCCTACCTTATTGGAAACATAATCTGTTTCCTGTTGAAACAACAGGGTGGCAAATTTTAACTCAACAAAGTGGGCAGTGGTTCATAGAATAAATTCAAATGATAAGTAACAATCTATATTCTAGTCATTCCTTCATCAGGGAGGGGTCCTGTGACCTATGGAAAGTTATCCAGTTTTCTCCTGATGTGATTCTATAAAATACTAGCTGTCATAGGTACTACTTTATTATGCCACAGAAAATTGTGAGTGATAGTCCAGGGATATGCTATCTTTTGAAAAATATAGCATATATGCATATCAAATCTGTGATAATTCTTGAAATAATTTTAGATTTTAATAATTTAAATTCATTTTAAATTAAAGAACTGTCAACCCACCCAATCAATAATTTCATCATTTAAAAATTATTTTTCTGAAAATTAGATTTTATTTTGCTCTTTCTAAGCATCGCAAAGGTTGTTTGTGAACACATTAGCCTTATGAATCCTGTAGACTATAATCAAAAAAACAAAACATTTGCAGTAGGATAGTATTGAAACCTGCTCTTCTTGTTCCCAGTTTTTCCTATTTAGTTCAAATGTTCAACTGTTTAGCAGGCTCAGATAACTTAATCAATGAAGCTCTTATTTTTGGCATTCTCACATTCCAAATTAAAATTACATTATATTTTTTGGGAAAACCCCCCACCAGTACCATCTGTGAATTGAATGGTGTCATTACATCAAAGTACTGCAATTAGAACAATAGGGTAAAATTAATGCCAATGTTAAGTACAGATGTGCCAAATATGATGGGTAGTTGATACACAATTCAAATTGACAACCACGTGCAATGTGGAAAGTATCCAGGCATAACCCCAGATCCAGTTGGCCAATGGATGTCATGATTGCCTCACAGAGAACATATTTAAAAGAGATTTATTTGGCAGTAATAAAAAGTTAGTTTCAAAGACCATAGTCTCTCCTAGGTTACTCATGCAAAGCTTTCATTATCTCAGGGTAAAAATGGGCCCAAAGAAGATAATCCAAATGGGACATAACATTCCATAACCACAGAACAAAATTTCCATTTTGTTCTCTTCAGGAATACAACATTCGGTATTTGCATTACATGGCAGATCATATGGCATTATTAATCTAATGGTGCTGCTTTTTCATTTTCGTAGCTGAGACAAGCTATTAGCTTGAGCATACATTGGGGATATCTTGGTATAGGTTAACAGGATAATCTATTTTATTATTTATTTTCACCATCTGTAAAATCAAAATTTGAGAATGGGTGATCATGGGCTAGAATTCCTTTCAGTTTAGGATCTTCTAATGTTTGGTATTAATGTTAATGCTGAAAAGATGGTTTTACTCAATAGTTAGCTGTTTAATCTTTGTCATTTCATTTTGTCAAAAGGTGGTATTAAAGAAAGAGATGTAAGTGGTTCAAAGTGTAAGAGTATTGATGACTCAGTGGCAGCTCTAACAACCCTTAATTAAAAGTCATAAATAGCATTTTTTGTATTAAAATAAATTTTGCTACTAAACCCAGAAATTTTTAGCAACAAATTTAAACTTTTTTGTGTGAATAGGTACAATTAACCTATAAGCCTCATAGCAGCAGCTTTTATTTAATCAAGTAAATTTCTAAAATTAGGCAATATTTATAAAGCAAAGATAGCAGTTGCTAGGTCAACAATTATATGGAGACATCAATTGATGTGTTTCTGTTTATGAAGGCTATCTCGAATGCAGGTCATGATGATATTTTTCTATAGAACAAAAAATTACAGTTAAAAAATAATGGCATATCCATGTTATTTTCTGAAATGCCAGATTTCTGAATTCTTTTCCTTCATTATTGCTCAATTTTCTCAGTCTTAAATAGGTTTTAAAATGAAAAAGGGAACATAATGTAAACATAATATGCCACATGGCATAAATTTTTATATCTTTTCATCACCAATCATTACTAATTCCAAAATTTGCCAAAAGTCACTTTACAAATAGTAACAGAGTATATCGTAACCTATAGCTCTTAATATTTCCCACACCAAATTCTCTTACCTAAATATAAAAATGTATAAGTATATACTTACTGAGAACCTAAAATACACAAGCTGCTGCTAATGCAAAAATACTGATTGAAACGGCTCTCACCTTATAACTATCACCCCATAAGAGGTCCCAAATAACTGTAGCAAAGCAAAAATAAAATGAATTAATATGCCTAAAAGGTTTTAATGTGGAAGAAGTCACTTCACATTGAAAAGGTCAGAAACTACTGCCTAGCAGTAGGGGCGTTTTTGGCTGAGTAGATGTAAAACTCCAGGTGGAGTTAACAGAAAGAAGAAACCTAGAAAAAAAAATGTAAGGAATTAAATTTGTTCACTCAATATGGTAAGAAATAAGGATGGCTTGGACTAGAATGATGGAGGTGAGGATTTGTGGCAGGAAATACTTTGTGGAGGCTAAAGAACTGGTTGATTATTAGGATGTGAGGTGTGAGAGGCGAGGAGTGAAGGTTAATTATAATTACAAGTAATATAGTGTGGGTGCAAGACAGGGAACAAATATTATGATAGAAAGATCAGAAATATCATTCGTGTCAGCTCTGTAGGCCCTTTAACACCTTGACTAACCTCTTTTAGCTTATACCAAAATGAGACATAGAGAGGCAGGGTTGTGGGTGTGGGGGTGGAGAGAGAATGACTCACAGTTCAGGTTACTAGAAAGGCTCTGTAGAAATGACCTCTAAGGATAACCAGAACATGGACACAAACAATGTCAGGGATATATTCTTCTCCATCTTCTCTCTGACAATTTTGGAACTTCACTCTCTAGAACAGCTTGTCAATATGGCAGAAAGTTTCAAGCTTATAGCCTGGCAATACTGTGATCAAGGAGAAAAGGAGTACCTTTGCTTAGTTCCTATTTTAAAAATTCAAAGAGGGGCACTGAGTGGTCACATAATTATATCTGGACCATTTACTCTGAACTGCTATGAATTATATATTCATTTCTCTATTCAATGGGAAGTCCACACCTCTCCCCAGATGCACCCACCTCTTATGAACAGGCATATCCAGAAGAATGGCATGAACAGAAGGGCAGGCAAACATTATTCATTAAATGAGACTTAGGTCTAAAATATCTTATATATGTAAATAAATATATATAATATAAATACATGATATATACATTATACAGCATATATAACATTTACATTCTTATATGTTATGGATTACATATAAAGTATAGATACATATTCTATATATATTCTAATACATATTCTATATATTATATGTAGTACATAAAGTATACTTAAGTTTGAAATATATACATGATACACTATATAAAGTATATATAACATATGTCTGTTAATATCTTTTCTCCTTCCTATCTGAAAGATAATCTCTCTAGTAGATTTCATTTTCACTCATTTACTTCTCTCCTACACCATTCATTTTGCACTCGCTATGGGCTCTTTCTCATTAGCACTCTTCCATGCTATTATTCTTCAATCTTAAAAATGAAAACTTTCTCTTCATCCCATATTCCCCATCTGCTCCTCTTTAGGACAAAATTTCTTAAAACAATTACCTTTACTCTGACTTCAATTTCTCTGCTTCTATTCTCTCTTAATACTCACTCCACTCAGGCTCCTGTCCTCCACCATTTCACCAATACTACACTGACCAGATGCTCCAGTGATCTTCACACTGACAAATTCAGTGACCAATCCTTAGATCTCACCTTATTTGACCTATAAACAACACTTCCTACATATGCTCTCTCTTCTCCTTCTTGCTACTTCTTGTTTTTCATGGTTTATTCAGTTTTCTTCTTACAGTCCTTCATCAGTTCTCTTTGATAGTTCCTGCTTGGTATTGATTACTTATTGTTGGAGGGCCCAATGGCTCCAACTTTGGTTCTCTTATTTGTTCCTACTTATCCTTACTCCCTTGATGATCTCATCAAGTCTGATGGCTTTAAACTCCACAGCTGAGAACACTAAAATTTCTATTTTTAGCTGTTATCTGTTTCCTGAATTCGAGATCCATGTTTCATGCTGCTCACTCAACATCTCTAGGTAGATGTCCAGAATATCTTAAATTAACATGTACTTAATCTTCAACCCCAAACCTACTTACCCACTGTTATGGGCTCAATTGTGTCCCCACTTTCAATTCGTATGTGGAAAAGCTGACCTCCAGTACCTCAGAATGTGACTGTATTTGGAGACAGGGCCTGCAAAGAGAAAAGTACAGTAAAATGAGGTCACCCTATTCCAAAATCTGACTGGTGGACTTAAAAGATCAGGAGATTAAGACACTCAGAGAGATACCAAACATACTTGTGCCAAGAGGAAGGACTGTGGGAACACACAGAATGCAGCCAGCTGCAAGCTGAGGAGAGACGCCTCAGAAGAAACCCAAGCTGCTGACAGCCTCATCTCAGGCTTCTAGTGACCAGAACTGTGCAAAAATGAATTGCTCTTGTTTAAGGCACCCACTCTGTGGTATTCGTTTTATAGCAGCTCTAGCAAACAAGTACACCCAGTTTCTTAAATCAGCTCATAATAACTCCATTCTTTTGCCCATGTCAAAAACTTTGGAGTTTTCCTGGACTCTTTTTTTTTTTTTTCCTCTCACAGTCTATATTCTGTCCATCTAGGAATCTTGTTGTCTCTAGATTTAGAATAGAATCTGTCTACTTTTTTTATGCTTTACTTTTCAATTACAGTTTGCATTCAATATTATGTTGTGTTCGTTTCAGGTGTACAGCATTGTTGTAATTACCGTACACTTTACAAAGTGTTCCCCCGATATTTCTAGTACCCACCTGGCCCCATATATAGTTATTAGAATATCATTGATTGTATTTCCTGTGCTGTGCTTTACAACCCCATTTTATAACTGCCAATTGGTACCTTTTAATTTTTTCACCTTTCTCACCCAGGCTCCCCATCCCTCCCCGCTGGCAAGTCTGGTCTCTGTACCTATGAGGAATATGACTACTTCTCATGAGCTCTTGTACTGCCACCTTGCCCAGATCACCACCATCTCTTGCCCTGACTACTGCAGTGGCCTTGAAACTCACTTATGTCCTTGTCTTCACACTGTCTATTCTTTACACCTCAGCTGGACTGACGCTTTCAAAAGGAAGTAAAAACGAGTCACTTCTTTGATCAAAGTCTTGCATTAGCTCCCCTTTTTACTTAAAATAAAAATTCTTGCATTTACTTTCAAGTCCCTAGAAATTCTCTGGCCACCACCCCTGGCATTTCTGACCTCATTTTATGCCACTTTCCCTTTCAATCACTCTGAGCCAACGGTGTTGTCATCTTTGCTTGTCCATGAGCTCTCTAGGCGAGTTCCAGCCTTAGGGCTTTGCACTAGCTGTTGCACCTGCGAAAATGTTTTTCCTTTGAAATATCTTATTCTCCCTATTTCCTTTAAGGTTTTGCCAAAATGCTACCTCAGCAAGACCTCCTAGCCGGCATTATTCAGAATGAATGTTTCTTCTATCACCTGTACTGCCAACCCTCCTTATGCTGCTACATTTTTTCTTTTAACATACTACATGTATTTTACTTATAATATTTTACTCTTTTATTCCTCTTTTGGAACACAGGCTCCACAAAAGCTGTAATTTTTCATCTGTTTTTTTCACTGTTGTACCAGTTGCCTTAAACCACACCTGCCACATAGTAGATGGTCAACAAATCTTTGTGGAGTAAATACATGAATTGAATATAAAATGTAAACAGATGTTAATAAAACAATACTCGGCTTAAGAAATAAAATCTTATTAAAACTTTGAAGCCCTCCATGCGCTCCTCACACACACCTTTACCCTCCACTTCCAGAGTTAAACACAAGCAGACTTTATCATTCCTTTGAACATCTCCATAGTTAGATCTCACAGGTGGGCATGCCGAGACTAAAGTACATTCTTTAGTTTGCATGTATTTTAAATGAAAAACATGTTTCTGTACTTCCTCTCTTGCTCAACATTATGTCCATGAGGTTCATCCATGCTGATAATAATGCAGTAGTTTATTCATTTCTAATGCTATTGTTTTCTCTTAAATGAGTTCACAAATACTAAAAATATTGTAGACCTTTGGTTTATTTTTGTATTTGTACATGTCTCCTGGAACATGTATGCAATACAAGCATTCTTCTAGGTTGCATAAGCAGTGGGATAGGCTGGACTGAGATTTCCCTCTAGCTCATTTTGTCACAAGATAGCTTTTTAAAATCCGTGCCCCCCCCTCCGCCCCCCGCCGCTTTCAGTGAGCAGACAGCATTGAGACATGTGGCTTTTTCTGGGGTAGAAGTTTAGTTTCCCTGCCTTGTATGGGCTAAAGGCACTAGCATTTTGTTTCCTGATATAAACAAATGGCCTCATCTCTGTTTCCCATTCCGTTTCCCAATTGGGTTTTAATTCTCCGTTCACTTGGCCCTGGGTGGATTCAGCTTTCTCTAAGCCCACAAATGCATTATCAGTGTAGTTTGTTCAATATTATCCAGAATTCCTACATGTTTAAATAGAGTGGTTTTTCAGAATACCTTGTCTACCACATTGCAAGAAGCAGAAGAAAGCATAAACCTTTTCCTTAATTTTAAAACTGTCACATATTGCTAGTTTTGGTGTTGTTATTTAGAATAGGGTAAATGTTTTGGAATATTAATGTAATAATAGCTGGCATCAAGGATCAATTGATAATGAAAGGTGCTTCTTTTACATCTCCAGTAGTGTACTACATTGAAAATTATCAGATTATTGGGGATAAAGTGAACACTTTAATAAATGGTGTTGTGACAAATGAATAGTTTTGGATAAAGATAAAATTGGATTCATGCTTCACACTATACACTGAAATAAACTTTGAATGCACAGGAGGTCTACATATAAAAAATAAAACTATATGAATAGAAAGTGTAGGTGAATTCTTTTAGAACCTGATGAGATAAAAATGATTTTCTAATTACAATTCAAAATTAAATATTGATAAACTTAAGTATCTAAAAATAATTTTTTGAATGGCAAAACTCACCATAGGCATATTCAAAAGACAAATGACAAACTAGAAGAAACTATTTTCAATGTATGTCACAAGTGAAAGGCTGATATTCTTAACATATAAAGAACTTTTTAAAAATTGAGAAAACAAAAATAATAAAAATGGTATAAAAATGGTCTCTGTACAAATTGAAAGATTTTCAACTTTAATCACAATAAGACAAATGCAAGTTAAAATTGGTAAGATTCCATTTTTACCCATCACTTTGGCAAAAGTTCAGAAGTTCGAATACCCACCTTGCTGTTGAGGTTGTGGAGAAACAGGCATTTACACATATTAGTGGAGGAAATGGGAAGTGACACAATATCTATGAAACAGGACGTGGTAATATCGAATAATACTACACCCGAACTTACTTTTGTCCAGGAAACACTAGGTATTCACCCTGAGGATACATCTCCATTAATATCAAATAATTGTGCAAGAGATTCACTACAGCATCACAGCACATTGCATTATATATAATGGCAAAATTTCCAAAATAAACCTGTTGAGGGAAAATCTAACTTGTCTTGTGTTTTTCCTTCACTCATGCGTACAACCCTCCCACACCATGTTTGTGGAGGGTTTCCTTACACCAAGCAATTCTGGTATACTAACTGAGTGTCCTATAATTTAATTCAATCCCATAGGTTATGGGCTCAGTCCCACAAGGCTGCTCCCACTCTAGTTCAGATGCCAACCCCAAGTCCAGGTTATTATCTGTGCTTTGAACTGACCAGCTACAATTCAGAAGTTCCCGTGACCCCTTCATTGGGTTCAATTAATTTGCTAGAGTGGCTCACAGAACTTAGAAAAAAAAATAGTTTCCTTACTGTGTATCAGTTTAAACAAGATATGATAAAGGATGCAGATTAAGTTCAAATAAAAGAGATATATTTGGCAATGCATGTGAGAAGAGGCACAGAGCTTCCATGCTTTTTATGGGGTGGGGGGGTCAGTCCTCCAGGTCTTCTATCTGCTCACCAACCTGTAAACTCTCCGAACCCTACACTTTTGGTATTTTCGGGATTTAGATGGAGGCTTTATCCAAGCAGACATGATTGATCATTAACTCCATTTCTAGCCCCTCTACCTTCTCTGAAGGATGGAGCTAAAAATTCCAAGCTTCTGATCACTGGTCTTTTTGGTGACCAGCCCTCACCAAGGAGCCCATCAACAGTCACCACCTCACTAGAACAAAAGACACTCCTATTGCCCAGGTAGTTCCAAGGGAATTAGGAGTTCTGTGTCAGAAACCATGGTCAAAGGCCAACTGTTAGAACAAACGATGCTCCTAGTGCTCTTATCACTTAAGAAATTTCAAGGGTGTTAAAAGCCCTGTGCCAGGAACTGAGGGAAGAGACTAATGTATATATTCTCTAATATTTCACAAACACAAATGGCTATAACATAAGAGACTGGGTGAGAAAACTGTGGTACATCTATCTACTGGTTTAGAATGAGGAAGATCTCCAGAAATTGATATGGAATGATTTACAGGATATATTTTTAAGTTAGAGAATCTACATGCAAAAGAGTGTTATAATATTTTTAAAAAAGGAAGAAGATAGTGCGTGTGTGTATCTAATGCTTCTAATTACATAGAGAAACACAAGAACAGTAAAGATAAACTATAAGTTAATGAAATATTATTTTCAAGGGTTAGATACATGAAGTATAAGGGATAGGAGAGAGAGCAATACTTCCCTGGGTACACTTGTTTTTATGCAATTGTAAACGGGATTGTTTTCTTAGTTTCTTTTTCTGATAGATCACTATTGGTGTATATTAGTTGGGCATGCTCTTTTTATACTTCTCACACTTGAAACCCTATTAATATTATACAGATTCAAAAAGTTTAAATTAACCAAGACAGAGCAAACCTCTTAAAAATGAATGCCAACAGAAACAAGTGAACCTAAATACATACAAAGTGTTTAAAGATAACCAGGATGAAAAAAAAGGAAAGACTTTATCCAAGTAATTTTGAACACACTACTTTGTATGCCTTATGTGTACAGACGCAAAGAACTGTATTTTTAAAAAAAAAAAAACTTGAACTTTACTTAGTAGGTTAGTTGTTATTTGTAGTCATATTGTAGCAATTTTGAAGTTACTTTTTGTGAATTAAGGGAATTGTTAGCAGCTGGGGTTCTTACTAAAGGGAGATTCCAAAAAGGAATTGGGGGATGCAAGGAAGAGTAGCATGGCATTGGATTGGAATTATGATTAATAATATGAATCCATGATATACAACATATTTTTGTTTCATGATCTATATGTAATGCATGACATATGTGTATATATCCACACAACTCACTGTGTGTGTGTGTGTGTGTGTGTGTGTGTGTGTGTGTGTGTATCCTGGTAACAATGATATCCCAGTATCATTGAGCTCATTTAGAATCCATATCTTTGTTTCTAGGTACCCTTCCTCACTAAAGGAACAAGGGAACTTTGAAAAAATGACTGTTTACTGGGCTAAGGAAAGAACAAGTTGTTCTTAAAATACTTTGTTGTACCAGAAAACAAGAAAAGATTCATAAATTAAGAAGGAGTTTGCTAAAAAAAAACATGGGAACATATATAATTTTATTGACAAATGTAATCCTAATAAATTTAATTAAAAATAAATAGAAGATGTCAATAGGAGCCTGCTCAATGACACTCCCATTGGCCCAATATGGGTCAGGTTGAGTAGCAAAATGAATAAAGTCAGTAATGAATGACAACATACTGAATTTTTTTTTAAATCTAATAAAGGCAAGAAGGAGTGGAAAAGATAACTCAAAAAATGTTTTTTTAATTTTTAAGAGTGGAATGCCAATCAATACTTAGGAAATCACTATTTACAACCATAGGATAATTAATTCAGGGGGAAATCACTAATGCCTTCTCAAACAATGAGAGAATGGTATTAGGTAACAGGATATTTTTAGACAGTCAAGTATTCATCAACTATCATGTACTAACTACAAAAGGAAATAAATGTACCATTCCGCGGAAAAATGTGATGGATGCTGCCTTTAGCCAAGTTATCAAAGTGAATGTAAAAAATAATGAGACCAAGTGACATGCTGTGACCCCTGAGGTAACGTCTTCAGGAGGCACGTCACTGATGTAGAAGTTATTCCTAAGATGTATAGACTAAATCTAATCATTGGCAAAGAGACAAACCCAAATTGCGTGATACTTTTATCAAGTGTCACTGTTTATCATTTTATAAATGCCATAAAGAAAAGGAAGGAATTGATATTTGGGGAAGAATTACTGTAGAATGTAGAAATTCAGACATATCTTAGAGCACATGATTAATTTGGCCTCATAGAGAAACTATAATGAATAAATCTAATAGCACCTAGGTCTGGGAGTCTACATAGGAATTCTTTTTTCTTCTTCTTTTTGTTCTCTTTTTAGCTCTACTCATTATTTTAGTATGCTTGAGCAATTAAAGTGCTAATGTTATCCACATAAATAAAGGGTTAAATAATAAAATTTTAGGCAGTGCATGGTAGTTTGGATTCGGATCCCCATGTTACTTTTCTGCTATGTGCCTTACTTATCTATAAAATAGGATAATAACACCACCTATTTTACAAGAGATATAAGGATTAAATTAGTTAAAAATATTTAATAAACACATTATTGGCATATTGTAAGTATTCAATATCTCAGCTATCATAAAGGAATAAAATAATTTATTGCCCAAACCAGGACACTTCTGAAAGAAGAGAGCAACATATATAATTATGCGGGGATTAAAGGTATGAATAAAGACTGTTCTAGATAAACCAGGCTGTATGGCATATTAGTCAGGATTCTCCAGAGAATCAGAACCAGTTGGATATTAGAAAGTTAAAAGTCCCATGATTCGCCATCTATAAACTGGAGAACTAGGAAAGTTGGTGATGTAATCCAGTCCAAATCCCAAGGCCTGAGAACTAGAGGAGCCAATGGTCTAAGTCGTAGTCCTAGTCCAAAGGCCCAAGGACTCTGTGTGTGTGTGTGTGTGTGTGTGTGTGTGTGTGTGTGTGTGTGTGTTAGGGTGGGAGCAATGGGGTAAGTCCCTGTTTGGGTCAAAGCATTGAGAACCAGGAGCACCATGTCTGAAGGCAGAAAAAAATGGATTCTCCAACTCAAGCAAAGAGCAAATTTACCCTTCCTTTCCCCTTTTGTTCTATTTGTATATGTCCCTTAACGGATTGGATGATGCCCACCCACATTGGTGAGGGTGATCTTCCTTACTCAGTCTACTGATTCAAAATGAGAATCTCTTCAGGAAACACCATGATGGGCATACTCTGACATACTGTTTTACCAGCTATCTGGCGTCCCTTAGACCAGTCAAGTTGACATATAAAATTAACCATCTTGTATGGCAGTCCAGCTATTAATATTATGTTCCTCAAAGTAATTATCATGTCTATTTAATAGAAATTTATTATATGTCTGGCACTTAATAAAAATTCTGTCATGACTTTATTTAATATTATTAAAATACATTCAGGGACATGTTTGTTATCCCTATAATTTGGATAGAGAAACCAAGTGACAGAAATTTAATTGCCTTCCCAAGATCACGCATCTTGAAAAGGTTAAACTGGGAGTGAAGGGCCTGTCTCTGATTTCAAGGTCCATGCTCCTAGTGGATAGTCTATATACTTGCTCCACTCATACCTGATCCATAATCTCTCATAACGCTGATGCACAAAGTAGATGAAGGCCTCAAGACTTCAGGCCATTTTTCATTTCTAATCTTAACACTTATTCTTTACGTACAGGAACATGTGGTGTTTTTTCATCAATGTTTGGTTCCTGCTTCCAGCCATCCATAGTAGCCCTGGTATGCAATGGTGTCTGACTTAGCACTGAGTTATATGTTGTAGCTTAAAAAAAAAAGAAAGAAAGAAAAATGATAAGAAGGCAGTGTAATGTAATGACACAGTGTCTGACAGCTTGGACAAAAATCTCCATTCCACTACTTCGTCTCTGTCTGATCTTGGGCTTGTTCAAGATTGGAGTGCATTGTTCATATTGGAGGGAATAAAAGGAAGATAATAAACTTGAGGGGGGCCAAGTTCAGGATCTAAAGTTGTAAGCATTCAAGCAACCACCATTTCTGAATATGTCTATACTGTAGAAACCTGTGAAAGTCACCACAGCAATCCCAGAAGCTACCCATCGCTTCTTCAGAAGGTTTAGGTCTCCGATAACTGAATGCCCTATTTGCATCATTGCTCCCTCTTTCTCAATTCCTTCACCAATCTATTTTAAATACCTACTTTAAAAAGTCTATATTTACTTCGGCACCCCATTTTTTCCCACTGGATCTCTCATACTATACTAGGCATGCTTCCACAATGAGTATCACATCAAATACTGAAATAATGGGTGATTTAACTAATATCCTATAATGCAATACCCATTAGTGAAATACAAAATAATATTATGAGATTTTATTAGCTCATATTAGTAAACACAGATTGCATTAAAGCTGTTCCTGTTTTATTTTTGAAATGCTTGGATATGATAGACTAATATAAAATACCCAATTATGCTGTTCTGAAACTGTAAAGTTGAGTTTCCTGCTGAGCAGGTTATGTTAAATCTTTTCCTTTTTCTTTATTCTTATGAAGGATAAGGAAACGGTGGCTACAGGGTTTCTCTTTGTTCACCTTCCCTACTGCATAGAAAACAGTTTAAGAGTACTTCCCAGGAAACTGTTTCTGACCTCCTGCCCCTTGCTTTCCGCCAGGTACTAGTAACAACATCAAATGCCACTTCTTAGCATTAAAAATTAGATATTATCTAACATTAGACTCTAAATAGCACAAGGTAAAGGGGCTTTTTGGCAGATGGCCAGGTAACTAGCTCAATGCTGACCAAATAAGACCATTCAAAACCTCACTGGAGAGTCCTATTTATGCTTCTGAAGTATCTCTCTCATCCTTGCTATTGGAAAACCTGTCAAAAGAAAAATTTAATATTTCCATGTTAGCATTCATTTTTTTAAATTTTTACCCCCCCCCCATCTACAAGAATACCAGCTCTTTTATTTATTTAACAAAGCCAGTACCACACTGAGGTGTAGGATACACGAGAAAAAAAATCTTGTTCAAAATAATGAAGCCATATCGATGTTTTTCCATGCAAATAATTTTGAGGGTGAGAACACAAAATGACCACTTTTAAAGTCCTTTAATAAACATGCTTTTCTTCTTTTAAGCAAAGAAAAGGATTATGTGCTGGTAATAGAATTAAGTTAGGTAAATCTAACTAGAATATTGTAATTTTTACTTTGTGAGTAAAGGATTTTTAATGTCTGTAAATAGAGTATGGACTGTTTTAAAGGTTGGTTTGCTTCAACAATCATAAATATCTCGGTGGTACTCATAGATAACAGATCACAGAAAAATGCTTTAAAACCACAGAGGGCTATGCCTCTGGCATAACTACACACTTGACTTTTATCAGAAGCACTGATTAATCAATAAAGTAGAAAGGGGTCATCTACCGATGAATATACACGAAACTCTCTAGTAAGCATCTCCAGTTAGCATTTTCTCTTGCTGTGCTGATAACCCTTTTAACTGCTGCCTCATCTTTCTCTTTAGCAATAAATTTCTCAGAGAAACTCTTATGATCGTGGTCTCTATTTACTTAACCGTGCAATAATTTCTCAGTCCACTGAAATCTAAATTTTACCCTGAGCCTTTCAAAAAACGTTCTCCCTAAGTGTATTTATGACCACCTCATAAATGCTTTGGGGTTTCTGATGGGGGTAAGAGGAAAGAGGAAGGAAGGAGCAGTGTTTTCCCTGGTCAATGCTTTGTCCTTACCAGATTTCCTAGATGCTATGGCCTGGGGATTCCCCATCGAACGTCATTCAGGAACTCCTAACCAGGTGGCGGAAATGCTAGTGAGACACATCCAACCAGTTGAGAGAAATGGACCAGGAGTGGCAAAGAGACAGGAGCTGTTGGAGCTACATTCTCAACAGAGACTCTCAAGGGGAAAACATATACGCACACATACATTTTTACATAGTTTTCAGCAAGCAGCGTCACTGATTACTGACAACACTGCTGATTTCTGATGCTTCTTGAGGTTCTATCATTTTCCCAATAGTGTTCCTTTCAAAAATTTGCTGCATGACTGTCCCCACCATGATTGGTCTAATGTTTAAATTTAATACTTTTCTTTGCCTTCATCTTCATTAGCCGCCCTCCATCTTTAAAGATTGTTGACCACCTCCCTTTCCTCTTTAAAACATTTTCTCTTTTGTTCTGCTTTTTATCGTATTACAAACTTATTTCTCCTCTTCCTCCCCTTTGCCTATCTCTTTTTCATATTGTGATTTTGTAGTTTATTCTGATTATTTCTTTGGAAAAGCATAACTTTTAGTCTGAGTACAGTAAGAAAACCGATTCTCACGAACTCTCAGGCATTTCTTATAATACATGGTCGACTATCTCTGACTAGAGCAGCCATACATTTTACTTTTAACATTTCATGCCCATTTTGTTTAAGCTATACAGAATAAAAGCAATCCAAGAGAAGGGAGAGGCTATTAAACAATTTGATCTGCAAGCTCCTTTATGTCCAAATAGAACAAATTGTACCATATTTCTACAATAAACATAAAGATGTATATTAGCATAGCCACAACTTTTCCTAAAAGAGGAGTTAGCAGTGAAAAGTAGGAGACCTATATATATATTTAGAGAATAAAGAGGTGTGTAAATAAATAATCATTGATATGCACATTATTGATTTAATTATGTGAAATGAAAGTCCTGATTTTTAAGGATGACATCTTTGGCACCATCATTAGGTAGCTTTTGGTGTGATAATACATAGACTATTGGGCTTGCTGGAATATGCATTTGAGCCAATGTGATCTATCTAATGTTCTTTTCAACTTCAATTTCATGTTTAAAGTAAATTGTAACTCTTTTTCTCTGAGGTTCTACCTGTGCATGCATAATCAGGAAAGGAATGTTAGATTTTATAACCATTTTCATTTATCTATATATTTTACCATTATTCTCAATTATAAAAATATGGTTGTACCTGTGTTGTGTTAGAAGGGAGGGGGGAAACCTAAGGAAGAGGATCTGTGTAACATTTGACTGAGAATTTACATGCTCCTTAAAAACATCTGAATTGAAATGTGCTGATCTTCCTGCTCAGTGATCATGCCTTCCCATACACCCGTATTTCAATAGCTAATAACTGGCTCTTTTTGGCATGCTCATTTTACCGGTGGTATAAATGACAGGCTTTCATTTTGCCGCAGTTGATCACACTGCCACAAACTGTGTTTCATTTTATGGGAACATACCAGTGTGAGTGGAATGCTTTTGATTCTACAGTCTGTGCAGTGGGATAGCTAGCACCCAGTCTTGCAATTTATTAAAACATGGTCATTCCTAATCCTGAAATCTTACATTTATAGGATTTTAACAACATACAAGGTAAATTTTTTTTTATTTTCTGGAATTTTGCTCACCTTGGACCATTTTCTTTTCTTTTTTGTTTAAGGCAGGTAGAGCACAGTGCTGGAAGGCCCTGAGTGTTTAATAGCAAAAGTGAAGCCAAAAGTTCCGTCTCTGTGGGAAAAGCTGCAGTGTTCAACAGTGAGGCACAGACAGTGGCATTATGCATTCCTTTCTTGTTTCTCTGTAACATTTTCCTTGAACTGTTCACTTGTTAGTATATTAATTGAAGGCATTCTTTCTCAGGGCTGAGGTTGTTGCAAATGAATCAGAGCAGCTTAGCTTGTCAAAATATTTAGGGACGTGGATAAAATAATTAAAATTGTATGGAAGACTACTACATGAGCAAATGCCAAACCATGTCACATAGAGATATTATGATCAAAAAGCAAGCAAAATAAAGGCCAATTGTATCACGGAAATTCTGTAACTAATGTTATGATTCCAGAAGAGGAAAATGCTGTAGAAACACAAAAAGACAATATCGCTGTAGTAGGCAGTTAGACAGGCATGAGCAGAGGGAGAACGACTGGCTAGGTGCAGAGGGTCCCCAGGGCAGAGAGCCGCAGGTGCCTAGGAAATAGGCTAAACTACAAGCGCTCTTGCACAACCCGTCCCTTCAGCATTAACCCCTGGAAGATGACATCTAGGCTTCTTCTGTGTTTCAGCTCCAGGGCCAGAGAAGCAGCAAAATCAAATGGTGAGCTGCCATGCCTGACAGCAGGACCAGGTGCATTTACTAATGACCCCCTGGCACTGACTGATCAGTGGAAACCACAAGGGGCATACCTGGAAAGCTGATGGATATAATATTCTGTTGAGATCCTCCTCCGAGACCTCCAGATAAAAGTCCTCCGGGACCTCCAGATAAAAGCCCTTAGAACCAAGGAGAGAGAAAGAGAGAGAGAGAGAGAGAGGTATGCCCTTGCCTTTCCTCACCTCCTTCTTTCCCCAGAGTGAGTGCTCTCCCTCCTCCACCTCGCCAGTGTGCCCAAAACTTTCCCCCTCTCCTTCCTTCAAGGCACCTTTTCCTTGTTCTTTGTCTCTTTCTCCTAAGCTCCAAGGAGCCTTCTTTGTTTCTGTAACTTGTTTCCTGAGCACATTTCTTCTATGGTTCACTTTTTCTACTTCTGTGACTTTCTAAATAAACTTTCTGTTAAAATTTGAGTCTTGGCTCTGAATTCTTCTCTTAGCTAGAACTCAAGTACAGAGGTTGCTGAACCGAGGTCTAACACCTGGTACCATTGTTCCACTGCTGACATTACCATGGGAATTTATAAATAAGACAAAAAAGTGTTTATGTAATCCATAGTAAGTTGTAGGCAGAACATTTTTTTACTAGAGAGATGGCTAGTCTGGGAGTTGAACAGGGTAGGGATTTCACAATTGGCTGAACTTAATTTTTTCCATGTTGAATGTGACTTTTCTCCCTCTTCAACCCTGAGCTCTGCCAATCAATGTGCAAAATAAAGGGTGAAAATATTTGACATGTAGGCTGGCCCTTCATGTAGACCATGGCATAACTCTATGTCAATGTTCTTAAGGGAATCACATGTCAACTCCTCAAAAGTATATAGGTGATCAGAAAAAAAAATTAACTCAAATTACTTTATTTTCAGATTATAAACTATAAATTCTTCCCAGTTTACAACTTTGATCCTTGATAAGCATGTGTCCCTCTTTATCATTTTAAATATCTTTACTCACACAGAACAAAACCAAACAAAACAATCAAACAAACACCAAAGATTAAACAGCTCATAAAGACAATACTACATAACTTTGGATCCCTGTATATCATCTTAGGCTGATAAACCAGGTATAAATATTCCAAAGGGAGTTGGCAAACATAAATCTTGAATCTTAAAGCAACAACAACAACAAAAACCAGGTGTATCATTTTGCCTCTGAGGTTGTATTCAGTTATATTTTTCAATTACTATCACAGTTGCAGAGTTGAGAATCAAGGTGAAGATCCTGATCTTTTAACCTTCCTGTACTGCCTTAATCTTACCTATCTATAAGAGTTATTAAAAATTAATTTCCGCTTTAGATTCAGACATTTTTCAGTCCCGCCATCTGGAAAAGACACTTTCAAAGTGGAATCATAAGCTAACAAGTCTGCTTTCGGTTAATATTAGAATGTCAACCTCTGAACTCTCTGTAAGACACAGAACATATTCCTTGAAATTATGATGTGACTTCCTCATAAAGTCAATATTTATACTTTGAAATACATATCCTATACCCTCTCGTGGTATCCACACATGTACAGGGCATTGCACATTTTTCAAACAGCCAATATCTGACCTAAAAACTGAAAAATGTTCATGGACTATTTAAGACAAAATAAATAAATAGTAAATCGTATACTAAACAGCTTGGTAGACATTAAGCTGGACAGCAAGCCAAAGGGTACAACACTCGGGTGCCCCTCCCCCATGTCATTCAGTACCACAACCCCAGGAAACCACAACCTTGAATTTTGTTAACGATCCGATGGATGTTATTTTTTATTTTATTTATATATTATTATATTTATATATTTTTATATATTTATTTTATTTATATATATTTATTTATATATATTCCTAAATCAAGCATAAAATTATTTTGCATGATTTAAAAATTTTATATAAATGGTTTTGTACTACAAACCATCCATAGCAGATCTAGTTCCTTGATGTTTCTACTGGTATATATTTTCCAGTATTTGATTTCCACAATACAGTTAACCATTTTACCATTGATAGATTTGTGCTGTTTCCAGATTTTTGCTATTTCGCACAGTACTACACTCTTTTACATGCTTCCTTGTATCCATCTGTAACAGTTTCTTTAGAGTACAAAACAATAGTGAAATTGCCGTGCCATTCTTGACTTTACTTAATATTGAATTATCCAGTGATTAATGTCATCAAGATGGTTACATAGATTGTTCTTGACTTTACTCCCCGTCACAAGAACAACAGATATTAAAGAGTATGACACAACTGAGAGGATTGTTTTCCAAAATTATTTATCTTGGTGAATTTGTTACTCTCTGCTGCAATACCACACTGATTTAAATATTATAACATCAAAATAATTATTGCTATATAAAAAGATTCCATGTTGTTCCTAATGAGTTCCAACAAAAAGACTGCGAGATTTTGATAAATTGCATTGAAATTATATCTTCATTAATATTTCTAAATGTTATTCCACAAAATTTAGAAATTCCTCCATAGAGATCACTCTGGTTCGCTATCATTGGTGTAATAAATACACCATCCCCAAACTCGGCAACTTCAAACAGGCAAAAATACCTCATTGCCTTTTATGGTGTCTGTGGTGAGAGTATTTGAAAGGGACAGGCTCCTCTGGACAGTGCCGGCCCAACGTCTCCCTCTGTGGAGTTAAAATTTCTTAATTCCTCTTAAGTGAGATGATGACTGAGCCTGGAAAGGGGTGGGGGCCCACCAGAAGGGGGCTTTGAGCAGCTGGGAGATGCAGATCACCCTGTGTCTTTCTTCATGTAGCCTTAGGGCCTCTGCCTGGCGTCTCTCCACAAAGGCCTGTTGGTAAATCACCTCCCAGCAAGCGACTTTGAGTCCTAACAGCCAGCATTCTAAGTAATAGGAAGCAGAAATGCCAATTTCTTTAAGACCTGTGTCTGGAAACTGAAACAGCATCACTTCCACTATATTGTATTGGCCAAGCAGTTACAGAACCCAGATTTAAGGGGAGGGGCCTACCTCTTACCTTGTGATGAAAGAATTGTCAGAGAATTTTAGGATCATATTTTAAAACTGTACAACCTTTGTTAGAGTGTTTGTGAAGAAGATTTTGTTTTTAAATGTTATTGCAAACTATTGCAAGTGATGTCTTTTTTTAAAGATTACATTTTCTAATGGTTGGTTGTTGATGTATAAAAATGGGTATTAAAATTTATATCCAACAACATTAGTAAACTTCCAATGAATTCCCATAATGATTCTTTTGGATTTATATGCATAAACTCATATTATCTTTATATAATGATGGTTTTATTTCTTTTTGCACATCTGTTTTCTTTTTAATTTAATGTTTTTACCTTACTTCACTGCCTAGATCTCTAATACAATGTTAATAGAATTGAGGAAAGCAACAACTCTTGTTCCTAAGTTAAAAAAAAAAATGATTTCACCTTTTTGCAATGAAAGGTGATGATTTCTTTGTTATTCATAGTAGTCTTTTTCAGGTTAAAGAAAAGATGCTGAATTACATCTAATTTTTTTTCTACATCTCTTGAGATAACCATATTATTTTTCTCCTTTATCTGGGGAATTCTTAATGTTAAATGAATGTTACATTCCCAGGATATAACCAGTTTGGTCTTGAAACATTATCTTTTTAAAACACTGTTGTATTTGATTTGCTAATATTTTGGCACTTTTTTCATCTATAATTATATACTAATTGGGACCATATTTTTTTCTTTCTTGTATGGTCTTTGTCTGGATTTGTTATTAAGGTTATTGTTAGTCTCCTCAAATGAGATGGGGATTATACTCTTTTTCTTGACTTTAAAACACTTTATAATATAGATTACAATAATTTGTTCCTTGACTATTTAGTAGAACTCATCCTTGAAAAAATCTAAGTCTGGTATTTTTCCTTTTTTGAGGGGGAAAATATTTTATTTTTGATTAATTTAATTTAACATTTATAAGACTATCCAGGTGTTTCTATCTTTTATTGAAATAGTTTTGCAAAGTTATTTTTCTTTTTTCCTTCCCTCTCTACTCGGAACTAAAAAAAAAAAACAACAACAAATGAACAAAAATAAAATTTCTTAATTCCCCTTAAGTAATTATTAGTCTTTTAAAATGTTTCACATTATATCAAATTTTCTTTTGAATAATATTTTAGTTCTAAAGATGAAATGATTTCAGAAAAACTCTTCTAGGCATTATCACTATCAGTTCCTTTTTTAAAACTTTTATAGTTTATTTTTATTGTATTTTTTCCATTACCATTTATCCCCCTTATCCTCTTCCACTTCCACTCTACTCCCCTTCACCACACTGTTGTCTGTGTCCATGAGTCCTTTTTCTTTTTTTTTAAATGCAATGTGAAATAAACGAGGAGGAGTTTAAGAGGTTGAAGACGCCCCTCATTCCAAATATCATGAGCTTCAACTCATTAGAAAAGGACAATCTTGGGATCAAAAAACGGATAGCCTTGATTTAAGCAAATGAATAAATATGGAGACATGTTGAGCTCAATAAACATATCAGAACCACCTAAGAATTTTTTTTTTTTAAACCACACACTTTATATGACTCTACTCACATCCTGGAAGATTCCAATGCCCTACCTTAGGTTGAAAACTACGGTGGAATGATCCATCATTTTTATGGGCATTTGTTTATTTCTCTTCTTTATTGATGCAAAAAAGAGGATAAGATAAATTGTTGTAAACCATTAATACTACCTCAGAAGTAGTGTCCTAGTTCTGTCGATTAAATCAGAGCAAGAAGATTTATTGGCATGATTCATTCCTTTCCAATTAACTGGAAGAAATCTTAGATGTCTTGCTATATAATGTGGGAATCTCTCCTTTAACTTTCCTAATGATTATTGAGCCAGCCTACTCCACCCCTCTCTCTGTCATGAAATATGTCATAATATAGTCAATATAATGTTCTAATGTGGAGAGGGTTAACTTCTGGAATTTCTTTTGGAATGCACTATCACGAAGTTTTTTATCCATTGGTCTATTTTCATTATAATCTATTTCCCACACCCAGACCAACAATTACATTCTTTAAATTAAACAGGTCTGGATTCCCTAGGCATGTTTTTCATAGTAATGTTCCAATCCCTTCACCATCTTCATTGCTCTCCTCTGAATGTACTTAAGTTTTCTCTCCATACAGTCAGCGTACTAATAATAGGACAAGTCTTCTTCCTGGAATGCTGTCTCTTTTCCACCTTGAAAATTTTAAGACTCAGTTCTCAATTCCTTTCTCCTTCCCTCTTTTTCTCTCCTTTTCCCTTCTTTCTTTCTTTCCTCCCTCCCACAAATAACCATTGAGAACTATTGTTCCTGGAAGGGAATATAGCACAAAAAGTTCCTGTCATTAAGATGCTTATATTCTAGTAGTACATGATTCACAGCGACACATAACAAGTAATTGAATATTATAGAAATAATAAATGTTATGAAATAAAAACAATGTTTGTCAACCGATGATTGTTGGCACCAATTCAACAGCGACAGGAATCCTCAAATTGGGGTGTGGTGAAAAATGAAACTATTTAGTGCAAAACAGCTCACCTGTGACACAGCATGGCTGTGAAAAGAGCATGGCTGTAAGGCGGCCCTGGTCCCATGCCCCTCTCGGGCCAGGCGCCTCTGCTCTGGGCTGGCCTGTTTGGCCCTGCACTAGGCTACTTCCGCACTGCTCTGGAGAGCACAGGTGTTTCAGCTCAGCCAGGGAGACCCAATCTTCATTCATCAATGAAAATGGAAGCACCTCTCTCAGCCACAGGGTGGCTGGCTTATAAGGACAGAGCTCGCGCTCTTGGTCTGATTGGTCTGTCCTCATGCAAATGAAGACTCCAAATTCTCAGTTAGATTGGTCCAAAAGGAGGTGCCCTGATTGGTCAGAATAGAGCCAGTCTGATTGGCTGGAGCTGTGCAGCTCTGATTGGGTAGGGAAAGGTTCAGTTCTTTTAGTTGAAATAGAATTCCAGCAAGTGCCTCATGAGGGCTGGTTCAGATGGCAGAAACGCAGTGCAGGCAGGCAGTTCAGTGCAGTGGCAGGTACTTTAGTACAGGCTTCTCTGTGACGTGCAGTTTGAGTGAGAGGCCCCTTGGCAGAAATGACTGCTGGGCCCTGCTTTTTAAATTTTATTTGAAGCCAGTTAGCCACCAGGAGCTATTCTCATTACCTGTCTCTTTTTACTTCCCTCAGGTTTCACAAGGTAAACAGAATAGGTATTTGAAATGCGTTAGTTTCCTATAGCTGCTATTACAAGTTACATAAATTTGGCATCTTATAAAACAAATTCACACTCTTAAAGTTCTGTAAGCCACAAGTTTACAATCAAGGTGTCAGCAGGGCTGTGCTTATACCAGAAACTTTAGGGGGAAAATCTGTTTTTTGCCGCTTCGAACTTCTGGTGGATGCTGGCATTCCTGGGCTTGAGGCCACATCACTTGAATCTTTGCCTCAATTTTTACCTTATCTTCCCCTCTGTGTGTATTTGTTCTAACACCGTATTTCTCTTTTAAGGACACTTGTGATGATATTTAAGGCGCACTGTGATAATCCAGGATAATCTAGTCAAATCAAGATCCTTAACTTAATCACACCTGCAAAGACCTTTATCCAAATAAAGTAATATTCACAAATTCCAGAGATCAAGATCTATCCATATCTTTGGATACCATAATCAGCCTATCATAATACATATATTTTATCCAAGTTATGAATATTAGCATTACTGATAAAGATAGTGTTTTAAGAGACTAGAATGAAGAACAAAATTAAGACAATAAATGTTTGGGGGAAGAGCAGACTGGGCAGAAGAAATAGTCAGTGCAAAGGCCCTAAACTCAGGACTTGTTTTTCAGTCTTATTAGAATAAATACAAAGACAGGTATGACTAAAGCAAAAGGAGTAAGTAGTAGAGTATTAGGTGATGAATAAAGATAAATAGCAGGAAACCCAGTTTATGTATATTTTCATGGTCATTTTAAGGTCCTTGGCTGTTTCTCTGAGTGAGATAGAAGGCATTGGATGGCTCTACTTACAATATAAAAAGGCATAACTATGCTTTAAAAAAATCACTTAGGTTGTTTTAGGAATAGACTGAAGGAAGCAATAGCAAGGCATAAGACTGTTGTAATAATGTATGTGAGATAATAATGGCTTAGATCATCTTTGATTAGCCTTCTACTCAGAAAGGGAAATGTTTCTCTTCCCTTATTACATCCCCACCAACCAGTATTTTACAATGAGTTGCCTATTTACTGTGACTAACTCATCTTTTAATACTCAAAGTGATATCTCTAAAACATAAATCTATTTTGATAATTCCTCTCCTTATAACCCTTTGTTTTCTTGCTGTACTGATAACAAAACCCAAACTGTCAACTATAACCCATAAGGCTGAAAAGTGTGAGGTCTGTCTTGAAAAATTCCAGCCATTGTCAATATAAGGAGAATAGCTTGTGTGACATCGATGTAACCCAGCGACCAAGGAGAGTTGACTGGAATGGGCATGCATGAACAATGATGACTTCACTGTATTAGTCAGTGAGGGTGGTAGCAGCACTGAGTGAGCATGTGTACTGTGTGGTCATCCCATTCAAAATGACTGAGTAGAGCAATGAATCTGCATCAAATTTTGTGTTAAGCTTGAACATTCCTCCATGAAAACTATTCAGATGGTTCAGAAAGCTTTCAGGGATAATGCAATGAGTACAGCACATATAAAAGTATGGCACAGATGTTTCAAAGAGAGCCAAGAATCTGTTTTAATAATCCATGTTTCAGAGCGCCTACGACAAGCCAAACACCTAAGAATGTTGAACATGTACAGGCTATAATCAAGAAAGATCGGACAACTGTGTGAGGCTCCATGGTGCCTATTTTGAAGGGGATTGAGGTGTCATTGTCCTATGTACATGTTTCTTGTATCTTGTATCTTCTTCAAGAAATGTTTCTATTGTTCACAGTACATGGCTGGATGCTTTATGGACAGACCTCATATATGGCCCCTGCCTAGCTCTTTAAAATCAACTCCACCAGTGACTCTCCTCTAGCTCATTACACTCTCATCAAACTGGTCCTCCTTTTATTCCTTAAACATGCCAAGCTAGTTATCATAGCAAAACAATGGTACCAACTGCTTCTTCTGCCTAGAATTCTCACTCTAAGGTTCCAATACTGCTGCTTTACTCTTGTAACTCAGACCTCAACTTAAAAGTTATCTTCTTAGAGTTCTTTTTCGACGGCCTTAAATAGTCTTCCAGTTTTCACATTACCAGTTTTATTTACCTCTTAGCCTTTATCACTACCTGATTATTTTTAAATTATTTATTACTTATCTCTTGGCCTACCCTCACCCACCAGAATGTGAACTCCATGAATTAAGAGATTTGCATCTTATGAAATGCCAATTCTCTTTATTTAGAAAAACACAATATATAAAATGTATATTAAATACATGTATAATTTCATCTATAATGCTAAAGTGAGAGAATAAATCCTTAAGGGTAAAAAACTATTTTAATTTTGTTCCCTATGTGTGAGATATTTTGTTAACCACTATACCTAGATGATCTTAATTATTTCTCAAGGCTCTCCTGGATCTACCCTCTAGTTTCTGCTCAATTCTTCAGCTTCAACTCTTGTTTTGCCCCTCAGTCCACCCCATTTGCTGTTTTCAACCATACTAGGTTTTTCTTAGTTCCTATATATGCTATGACATTTTTCACCCTACTGCCCTTGGACCACCTGTTAGAAATGAACCCCTTTCCTTCTTTTTTTTAAAAGGTTTTATTTATTTATTTTTAGAGGGTGAGGGAGGGAGAGAGGGAAACATCAATGTATGGTTGCCTCTCATGCGCCCCGTACTGGGGACCTGGCCCGCAACCCAGGAATGTGCCCTGACTGGGAATCGAACAGACGACCCTTTGGTTTGCAGGCCAGTGCTCAATCCACTGAGCCACGCCAGCCAGAACCCTTTCCTTCTTTACACACTTTTACTTTTCCTTGGAGTTTAAACTCAGATATCATTCCCTTTACTCATCACGTATTATACACAGATTTGTTCCAAGGAATGAGCTGACAATAGTCTATAAAATATGTGTCATCCTGGTGCTTCAAATTTAATGGAGGAAGCTGAACTGAAAAAATACTTCCAAATAGGTATAAAATTTCAGACTGCAAGATCTGGTCTTCAGAAAATATAGAGTGCCAGAATCTGACATACACAAGGCAATCTAGAAAATATTTTTGGAGAAAGGGATCTCTTCAGTGGAAATTCTTCCTCAACCCCTCAAAAGTTAGTTGGATGCTCTTCTTTATGTTTCTGTTAACACACAGTGCTGAGCATCATCATAGCCATCCTGTGATTTTTAAATTGTCTGTTTATTTGGGCAACTAGAGACAATGTTTTATTGTATTCATTATTGTATTGCAAGAATCACAGCCCTGACTGGTGTGGTTCACTGGGCTGGGTGTTGTCCTGCAAATCGAAAGGTCACCTGTTTGATTCCCAGTCAAGGTATATGCCTGGATTGTGGGCCAGGTCCCTGGCTGGGGCTGTTCAAGGTGTAAACAAATGTTTCTCTCGCACATCGATGTTTCTCTCCCTTACTTTCTCCCTCCCTTCCTGTCTCTCTAAAAATAAATAAAATCTTTTTTTAAAAAAAAGAATCATCACAGGTCTTATTCCATATTAGGTGGGTACTCAATAAATGTTTGTTGAGAAATGTATTTAATAAATAGAATCCCCTAATAAAATTAGTATTTCCAAAATGAGTGGTTGAACACAATATTCCATATGTGGGCTTGAGGATCATGTAGAGTGGAATTAAGTCTCATAAACTGGACCTTCTAACACTAATGCAACATGAGAATATGCTATGTCATGCTATCGTGATAAATGCCAAACCATTCTACAAACCTGTACCAAAATTTATAGTAACTGGTGTGTATTTATAATAATAATCTTGAGGAATAATCTTGTTACCCAGTTTTAAAGCGAAACTCAGATTATAGCACATGCTGAATGTCACTTAAAATGTTTAGATTTTTCTATTTTGCATGTCAACTTTTATATTGTTTAGAAATTTTTTTATGCTTTATTTGCTTCTTCATTTGGATAATGCTAATGGGCCGTTATTGACTAGTGTCTCCAGTTCAGTTCATCGCACACTAGGCAGTATTCAAAAATGCTCCTTATATGCCAGCTGAAATTGGTAGTGGTTTGAAGGCAGAGAGCCAAATTCATCAAAAGGATAATGGCTAAATATATTTTGTTTTGTTTTCTGAATTTTAATGACTGAATGGAAGACTTATTCATTATTTATCTATTTTTGAATTTTATCAGATAGTTCTAGTGGTAATTACTCTATCTCTGTATTTATAGAAAAGTGGCGGATTATCAAGATAATAGCCTGATTCCATATTTATGAAGTATCTGTTAAAATTATAAATATAGATACATGGAACTATGTGATTAATGCCAAGGAAAGCCACTTATAGGTTAAAGATGGGGGGAGACTACAACTAGCTACCACCTTTGGTGAAATTAGCATTCTGCATTTGATTTCCATGTGGAAAAAATCATTACTCTCCTTTAAAATGCAGTTTCTTTTAAAGGGAAATGTTCACTTATTCTTACTAATAAACCATATAAAAGTTAAAAAAAATCAATAGGTATTTCATTATATTCTACATTGCAGATTAACTTACATTGGACCTAATTTTATTTTTAGTATAAAGAACTCTCAGCTATGAGATGAACAGCAGTCACTTCATGTGTCTACACTTTTGTCTACCATACCTCTGAAAACTCATATTGATATTTATCCTTTTAAAGAGAACCACCAAGAGAACCCCATTTTCATAGAGAAGAGATTTGAAAATAAAAAAGAAATGAAGGTAAGTTTACCTTTAAAGGATGATAGTTTAGAAATGGGTAATATAGAATAATAAATTTCTATGACATTTAAATTTCCTGCCTTAGAAATAAAGCTGTATAAAAGTGCTGCTTTAATTTATAAACATTAAGAAAGTAAAAATAGAAAAATTTGCAAATTGTCCATTTATATTTTTTTTAATTAAGTTTGACAGAGTTGGGTAACTCAAGTGTCTCTTAACTCCATTTTTCTTCTAAATATACATAGTGAGAATATATGAGTGTGTGTATTGTGATTTTTCCGCTGATTAGAAGTAGACTGAGTTGCTTGTCTTGCAGATAATAGCTATGCTAACAGGTATGAGGTAGTATTTCATTGTAGGGTGTTTTTTTTGTTTGGTTTATTTTGTTTTTTTATCCTCACCTGAGGACATTTTTTTGTTCAATGCCTAGAGAGAGAAACATCAACTGGTTGCCTTCTCCCCCACCTCCCTCAGGACTGAACGCAAACCCAGGCACATACCTGACCAGGAATTGAACTGGCAACCTTTCAGTTTGCAGGATGATGCCCAACCAACAGAGCCACACCAGCCAGGGCTCACTTGTGGTTTTAATTTGCATTTCCCTAATAGTTAGTGCAGTTGAGAATCTTTTCATATATCTGTTGGCCATTGTGTCTTCCTGGGAGAAGTGTCTATTCAGGTCCTCTGCCCATTTTTCAAATTGGATTATTTGTTTGGTGTTGAGTTGTATGGGTCGTTTATATATTTTGGATATTTACCCCTTGTGGAGCTGTTGCTTGCAAATATCTTCTCCCATTTGATTGGTTGCCTTTTGTTTTGTTGGCAGTTTCTTTTGCTGTGCAGAAGCTTTTTAGTTTGATATAGTTTCATTTATTTATTTTTGCCTTTACTTCTTTTGTCTTGGGGGTCCAATTGATAAAATCTTCTCTAAGACCAAAGTGCATAAGTTTAGTGCCTGTGTTTCTTTCTATGCAATTCATTGTTTTAAGTCTCATATTTAGGTCTTTGATCCAAGTGTTGGAGAGGTTATGAAGAAAAAGGAATCCTTCTCCATTGCTGGTGGGAATGTAAACTGGCACAGCCACCATGGAAAACAGAATGGAGGCTCCTCAAAAATTAAGAATATACTTACCATATGACCCAGCAACCCCTTTTCTAGGTAGGCACCCAAAAACTGTGAAAGCATTTCTGTGCAAAAGTATATGCAACGCATGTTCATTGCAACATTATTGACAGTGGCCAAGA
Source organism: Pteronotus mesoamericanus (assembly GCF_021234165.1). NCBI lineage: Eukaryota > Metazoa > Chordata > Mammalia > Chiroptera > Mormoopidae > Pteronotus > Pteronotus mesoamericanus. The sequence goes on from NW_026555310.1 coordinate 20,957,697, forward strand.
CATGGAGACAACTGGCGTCCTTCGATAGACTGGATAAAGAAGATGTGATACAAACACACAATGGAATACTACTCAGCCGTAAGAAAAGACGAAATACTCCCATTTGTGACAACGTGGATAGATCCTGAGAATATCATTCTAAGAGAAATAAGTCAGATAGAAAAAGTTAAGGACCATATAATTTCTTCATATGTGGGCTATAAAACTGAAAGCAACAAATGAACAAACGAGAAAAATTAAAAAACGAAAAACTTATAGACACAGACAACAGTGTGGTGGTTACCAGAGGGAAGGGGGCTGGGTAGTAGTAAGGGTAAGGGGGTTAAATATATGATGACAAAAGATGATTTGACTTTGGGTGGTGGGCACACAATGATGATGTATCATAGAGTTGTACACTTGAAATGTATCTAATCTTATTAACCAATATTACCCAAATGAATTTAATTTAAAAAATGATCTAATTGGACAGATTTGAAAAAAAAAAAGTAGACTGAGTTGGAAGTGAATTGCTTTTTCTCCCCCGAATTCATGAAATTACATTTCACTTAAACTCCTACCTAAAGTTTCCACACAGGCTTTGTGAATAAGGCAGATTGGGCATCCATTGAATTTAGGGGCTTAAACTCCGGACTATAATTTTCCCTACTCAGAGATCATTCTGTGAAAGCATATTATCTGTTGCTCATTAAAAGAGCAAGGGCACTGAATCCCTGCAATTTGACATCTTCTACTACAGGACTTCCAAGAATTCAACAAAGACAAAAAAGCTGAGAAGAATAAACCTTCACTATTAAATACATTTTGAACAGTTTAACTATATTCTTATAGGATAAATACCAGTACCTGTAAATCCCTACACTTTAAGGCGTTAGTAGAAAACACTTAATCCAGAGCGTCCTGAGCAGTGCCTTCCGGGATCCCGGCTCATGCCCTTGTCCTTTCTTTGCTCTGTTTATCCTCGTACTCTGATCTGCTTCAGTGCTGTTTGATATGCACACATTAAGCCAGTGATAACCCCTGTGTCACAGTTGACATATTAGTTAAAGAGCTGATTATGATAAAAGCTTTATTTAAAAATATTTTATTGTTACGCATCATTCAAATAGTTTCTGAAAAAAAAGAAAACATTTTATTGAATTTTGAAAGTCTCACAAACTTACTAAAAGTTGCAAATGTAGTACAAAAACATTTGTTTTTCGAAAACCTTTGAGGAGTAAATTGTTGATATAAGCCTTAATCCCTTTGAATACTTCAGTGTGTATTTCCAACAGATAATGACATTGCCCTGCAAAACCACAGTGCCACCATAAAAATCAGGGAATTAGCACTGATGCGTTGTTCCCATTCAATCCACAGACCTTATTCCAGATTGGCCAGTTATCGTAATAATGGTCTTTGTAACAAAATGATTCAACCCAGAGTCTTGAGTTGCATTTATTTGTAATTTTTTTAGTCCCTTCATTCTGGGGCACTTCCTCCATCTTTACTTTCATGACTTTTATACTTTTGAAAATGAAAGACCAGATAGAATATTTCTTAAATTGAGTTTATTTGATTTGCCTTATGAATTATATCTTTGACAAGAAAATCATTAAAGTGATGCTATGTTTTTATTGTATCATGTACAAGGGCATGTGATTTTAATGGGGTCCACTTGATGTTATTCATTTAAATCACTTTAAAATGGTGTCTGCCAGGTTTCCCCACTTTAAAGTTACTTTTTCCCTTTTTACTTAATATCTGTTTTTGTATCTAGGTACTTTGAAGCTATGGTTAAGTTGCTCATTTCTCATTAAATTTTAAATGTCTTGATTTATATCATTTCAATTTACTTATTCATTTATAACTGTTTGGACTCATGGTTTCCAATTTTATTCAATGAGTTAAATTTGTTACAAGCATTATTTATTTGGATGTCAACCTGTACTAGATTTCATCAATAGCAGCCCCTTCAAGCTGTGCTCCATGGCCTTTCAACATGTCTCCATCATTCTTGGAGTACTTCCTTGATTTTTGGTGCAAAGTATTTTAGACTTATGTTGTAACTCCTTTGCCACAGCTGTAGAGTACATCGTTTTTCCAAAGATTCTTGGTCTACTTAGGGGAGAATAGTATTTAGAAGCCGAGATTTTGAAATACAAGTGTGCTCACTGCTATGAGATGTGCTGTTTCCATGTCCTCTTAGCACATAAAGCTATAGAACATATGTATGTATATGTACTTGTGGGTATCTATCTATCTATCTATCTATCTCTCTCTCTCTCTCTCTCTCTCTATCTCTCTATCTATCTATCCATCCATCCATCTATTCATCCTGCCTATTCACACAGATACTTACAATCTAATTCTAAACCTCGGGGTTTATTTTAGTATCTTACTTTTAATACTTTAACAACTTTTCCCAAGAGTAAGAAACCTGATTCCACTATCACTTACCTATTTACATTTTTATTCAGTCCTCTGTAGTTGCCAGCTTCCCCTCTCTGCTGCCAGCCCCTCCCCTGCGTTCATGCCCTCCTCATCCCATGCCAAACCAGGGTGTGCGGACAGCCTCTGCTCCCCTTGTGGTTTCTGAAACACCATGCCAGGCCACTCCCAAGCATAGATATCTTTTTCGTCCTGCTTGGTGTCCAACATGCTGAATCAGGCCACCTCTCATTGCAAGCCCTCTTCCCCTCATTTGGGATCCAACTTCCCACTCAGGACTCTTGCAGCCCTGTTGCCCGGGACATGTACCTTTTTCTGAGACACCTAATGGCTTTATGCTTGACCTGTTCAGAGATGGAAGGAAACAGGAAGAGATATAATTTAAAAAATCCTTAAAGTATAGAGAAGTTCTGCCTGGTACTATATAAACTCCTTTAACGTTATTCCAAATTTTATTACTTCAAATTTCAATAGGTCATACTTGAGCCTGAATAATGCAGTGTGGATGCAGGTAATTATGCAGAAAGACATTTGTTTCCAATGCGAACATGGTCACAAAATGGCCTTTGTAAAATATTTGGTCAAATACTTGCATATTCCTTCCAAGAAAGAGGTAGAAGATGTGTTGTTAAACTTTCCTTACTTTGTATGAGAAAGGCTCATCTTATCGCCTGAGGGCTGCCTAGAAAATTGTCCTCAATTATTCAAAAGTACTCTCTTTTGGACAATTTTTTTTTGTCTTTGCCTGGTTTAGCAGGTAAGCTTTTTTAAAAAGTCTGTGGTTTCACTGGAGTTTTACTACTTATCTATTTGAGCACAGGGTACTAGTAAAGAGAGTCATTTCTGTACACAGACACTTGTACCCATTATTTGTCTCTATTTATTATGAGCTGTGTGACCCTGCAAGGCTCAGTCTTTTGTGTCTCAGTTTACTCATCTAGGAAATGGAGGTAATCATCAAATCCACTATAGGATTAAATGAGGTAAAGCATGCAAACTATTTAATGCTGTAAGAGTAAAGAACAGATAATGTTATTTATTATTAACATTAACATTATAATTATCACAATTCAAGTATTGGTTAATCAGTTTTACCCTCTAACTAAGCAGCGAACAAAAATATCAAAATGATTTCTCCTTATTTATCATAATGAATAACTTCTCTCATTCATTCTATCACTAAACTGGAGCTGCTCCTGGGGTTATAAGGAAGGTGTTTTTGTGGGGGGGGGGGTTGTGTGCCTTATACACAATAGCTTAGAAATAGTAATATAGAACACTACTTACAGTTAGACTAGAAATTCAGAAGAGCATTTAACATTTAGCATTTTGATATATTCTAGATCAAGGATTCATATTAGCTTATGACCAAGGCATTTCAGCTAGATTTACCCAAACAGATATCCAAGGAGAACATCATCAGCTCCTTCTAGCCTAGATCAGGCCATGCTGCTTCAGCATCTCTTGGAATGGATTTCATATGAGGCAGGACAGATAGTCACCCCTGGTGAAATAAGTGACTCAAGGACGTTCATTCACATGTGGACTCATCAATGTGGCAAATTTCATTTCCACAAAGCTAAAAGAGACTTAAAAATTGCTCGAGTTCTCACTACTTTCATAACATACTCACTCAGTGGGAAAGCTATAGTAGTCCTTTCCTAGACAAACTTTAAAAAATTTATTTCCATAAAGTATAGAACAATTCATTGCAGGAAAAGAAATCCACTTTTAACACCAAGTCCGTCTTATGCCCATATGGTTTTCCTTTTCTTTGAGTTTGAGGATTCCACCCACTAATCTTTGGAAAAATCATACACACACACACACACACACACACACACACACACACACACACACACATATACTTTGTTACTTACTTTCTTTGACGCATGTGAAAGTTACAGGGTGGATTTAGAGCTGTTTTGCCCACCTTGCAGTCTGTAACAAAACCTGATTGTGTGCAATTCTATTCAAAGCCTAGCATGCTCCATAGAATTCACGGGGGCTCCCAAACATCCTGGACATTGCTTCCGTGCCAAGAACACAAGGGGGGCAATGATATAGATTGCAATTCATGTGATGACCACTCTCTTTTCAGGTTCCTGACCACAGCTGACAAAGATAATAATATATTGCAGAATTGAAATAAATACCAGTAATACCATTACTATTATATGGATAGTATTATTTGGAAACTTCTTTAATGACTAAAAAAGAAAACATAGTCTCTAAGACAGTAACTGAAATAAGTAAGAAAAAATTGGAAATGCTACTAAACAAAATAAAAAGGAAGTGTGTAACAGTAATTGCATTTATCAATCATATTTTGAAAAATATTCTTCAACAACTTATATGTATCCTGAGGTAATAGAGCATACTTTCTCAGTCTGCCTGGGCTGGAGGGATTTCCTAGGACATGGGATTTGCAGTGATAACACTAATATGCTAAGCAAACCAGGTTGGTAAGGGAGGACACATACAGAACTCGGCTTAGTGTAGGGGGTTGGGGTATGAGGCTGTCACACACTCCTTTACCCAAAATATGCAGCCTGTAAAATATAACCTAGTGGACATTCCAGGGTTTCTAAGACAGATTTGTTTGCCAGAATGAGTAGGCAGGAAATGTAATTAACAGAAGACCTACACTGGACATCACATTAACTGTAAGTACTATAGTTTCTTAATATACAACTAGCAGTATTAATCACCTTCAATTACCTGAGGGGACTGTTCCATTTTAGAATCCTTGGAGCCTAAGGTACCATCCTCAGACCACTTGCATGTGGACATCATCGCAATGAATGATTTGCCTTGGAGACATTTTGCTCCCTCAGGCAGTTTCTGTGATTTCTACTGGTCAGCTGGGTCTTCTTTTGGACAACACATCCTCCTTTTCACTTATCCTTTGGCATCACCCTTGCTTTATAGAGAAAATATTAGATACTTGATTTTTTTCTTTAATTTATCCATTCATTTATTTAACAAGCATGTATTAAGTATCTACTATGTGCCAGACTGTGTGCCAAGCGCCAAGGATACAACCATGTACTGTCTGACATAATCTCCACAGTCACTGAGTTTTTAGTCTAATGAAGGATATAAGCAATAAATGGGCTTAACCTAAATGACCCTAGATAATATTAGCCTACGCATACGAACATGATTGCATTAGCACTAGAGGATCAGCTTTTCCATTGCCCCTTGAGAGCCATTCTCCATCCTTGTCCATTCTGCTCTCTGCTCTGGATGCTGATCCATGTGGAATAAGGCAAGTTTCCATGCTCTCCGCCTTTTGCTCCTCCTATGCTCACACCTTCATGAATACTGCCTTTGTAAATGAACCTTCCATGGACTCTTCTATTTCACTGTGCCATCTGTTTTTTTGTTGGTACCCTGACAATTACACAAATTAGCCCTTTTCTGTTTCCTGGGCTCATTAGAGACCACCGCAAATGACTTCAAGAACAAACCCATGCCCCAGTGGGCAGATAAGATTTCTGCTCTTTAGAGCCCACAGCAAAGCAGGAGAGAGAAACCTTAATGAAAACATTAACTATTGTGAGGGCTACACAAGATGGGTATGTGGGTCCATTACTAAATATGATAGTGGAATTTCCAATAGTTAAGGAGGTGAGGGTAGATTCTATTAGTAAAGTGATGGTTGAGCTGAACTAACAAGAAGGTATATGTGTTAGTAGGGCAGAGAGTAGATAAGTCTTTTCAAATGGATTGAGCATTGTGCATAAAGGTTTGGTAGAAAGATGGAGCCCTGGTTGGTGTGGCTCAGTGGATTGAGTGCCGGCCTGTGAACCAACGTGTCACCGGTTTGATTCCCAGTCAGGGTACATGTCTGGGTTGCAGGTCAAGTCCCCAGTAGGGGGTGAACAAGAGACTACCACACATTGATATTTCTCTCCCTCTCTTCCTCTCTCCCTTCCTCTTAGAAAGAAATAAAATCTTTAAAAAAAAATTCTTAAAATAAAAGAAAGGTGGAGGGTGATGCCCTCATGAAACTGAAGGGCAGCCAGTGGGGCAGGCTCACAGAGCATAGGGGAAATATATGGATTAAGTCCAAGAAGTGTACAAAATCAAGAGCAGACAGAATCCAGACCAGTTAGTGGGACATCCGAATTCACAATAAGCAGTTTTGTTCTTCCAAAGTTTGCCATAAACAATGTCAGTGGTGGGGATATGCCAATTTGTACTTGAAAAGTTCTCCCTAACTGCTCTATAAGATAAGCTTGAATATATAACCAAGACAAGGTTCTCTTAACATGGATTTCATTAAGTGAATGAAGACAATAGGATTTTTACACAGCACAAAGGTATTGTGGACTTGACTTTCTAAAGATGTTTTGTATCATTAAAACATGTCTATTTTTGACATTTGGAGACAAAAGATAGCACATTAACAGAGATCATAGTTTGTATGCCTGGAATTTTTTTCAGTTTGATTTGTATGAATATGACCTTGTAGAATGTTAACTTTAACAACATTTCTAACACTTAAAAAAATAAGCTTGAGGGTTAAAGAATTAACAGGAGATATCCATTAGTCTCCTATACTCTATACATTAGTAGATTATTATAGAGGTCCAGAAAAGAGATGATAATAGCTTGAACTCTGCAATGGTAGTGGAGAAATAGGAATGTCGACAGGTTTGTTCTAGAAAGTAAAATAATCAGGACCTGATGATGGATTGGTTCTGGGTGGGGAGGGAGAGGAAAGGATCAGTGCTGACATCCGGAATTGATGGGGGCGCCAAGCATTGAGATAGGGTACATGGGGAGAGCCACATGGACAGAGGTGGTGATGGGAAAGGGGAAACTGGAATGGGTAGTTCAGTTTTAGGCAGATTGAGTTTGAAGTGACTTTTAGAATCCATGTGAAGTTCTCTAGTGTGCTGGTAGTTATGCATTTGCTCTACAGCACTGTGTCCTGATCCTTAATCAGAACATTACTCCTTTGAGGACATCTTCCATGTTTTTCTCAGTCATAAGGGAGTGATCTGATAACTTTTTAAACAGTTCAAACTGTAGCTCTTGGCGACAAATAGAGTCAGCTTGTTCCAAAGGGAACTGTCAATAATACTGTTCTGTAAGGATGAGTGATAAACTCATTTCTCCTCTGGGCTCTTCATCCTAGCATTAGCTCAATTAATCTCTCATCCAGGATCCCTGAGGAAGAAAACCTCCCGTCATTCCAAAGTTACTGTGCTGTCTGTTTCTGGAACTTACTTTCGACATTCGTTAACACTTCAATGACATCCCAATGAATTTCCAATGAAATCCAAACTCTTTGTGATTTGTCCTTGCCTGTCCCTCAGGCCTCTGTACAATACTCACTGTGCTCACTCCATGGTACCATACTGACTGATTTCCAATTCCTTTCACAAGCTGGTTCCCATTTTGAGACCTTCATACATGCTTTTTCACATTCATTTCTTGACTACTTTCTACCATCTTTCAGAGTCCAACTTAAAGGCCACACTCTCAGAGGTGTCTTTCCTGCTCCTCTCCCCATCTAAATTAGCTCTTCCATCCATTTCTTATGGTCTTTCTTGTGCCCCATTTTTCTATAAAAGCACATTAGAGAGAGTAATTCTATATTTATTTGTGTGTCTGTTGGGTTTCTCTCCACCTTTGTTATAATATCTGATAGCAGGGACTATGTTTAATATGTTTTTTCAATAGTAAACTAGCAATTACTCCACATTTATTCAACAAATGAATGAATGAATGAATTTCTGAAGTGTTTTCTCCACATCAGCCACTAATCGAGAGCGAAAGATATGTGAGATATGAGCTCCATGCTTGGTGCCCAATGGGAAGAGATAAGTTCAGTGTGGCATGTGCTTCAGTAGGTATCTGTCTAATCTTTCATTGAAGCATACAGTAGCTACACACTAACTCTCCCTGTGAGTATTGGGAAAGGCTCCACAGAAGGTAACACTTAATTTGGACCTCTAAAGATCTGCAGGAGTTCACTGGGAAGAGAAGGGGAAGAAGGCATATAGACAGAGATTTTGGTCTGTGAGAAGGTTGAGAGGTATGAGAGAACTTGATGCTTTTTGGGTAACAGTGACATGTCTGGCCTTTGTGAACATAAGATACAAGGGAAGGGATAGCAATAAAATTAGTAAATAAGGTTGAAACAGAGTGGCAAGTCCATGCTGTTTTGTTTGAACTTTATCCAATAGGGAATGGCAAATCAGTGGAGATTGGTAAGCCAGGGAATAATGTGGTCAGGCTTCCATCTCAGTAAGCTTCCTCTGGGAACAGATGTGTGTGTACATGCGTGTGTGTGTCGTGGGGGTGATACCTGGACTCAGGGAAGTGGGACAGGTGGCAGTGGCCCACATGGGAGATGATGCCACAGACACGGAGGCAGTGGCTGTGAAGAAAGACAGCAGAGAAGGAATGTTGAGGGCTCTCTAAAATTATCCCTTTTTGGAACTCAGAATTTGGGTGAAATATATTCTTAAAGTGTTTCTATTTTTATAAAAATAAACCCAAGAAACTTATGTGTCTTAGAATAAAACAAACTGAACTATGCATTATACAGAAGTAAGAGTGGTATTCGTTCTCTTGGATGGGGCCAGAAATGTCATGAGAAAAGTGTTCTGAATGGGTCACTTGGGATAGAACCACAGAGTGAACACTTGGTGCTGGGCCTCAGACCAAAACATCCTCATAAACTGTTCTGCTCTCCCCTCATGGCATAGCCTTAGATGAATATATTGTGAGACGAAAAAAAATGCTTCACACTTAATTGAGGCAGCAGGAGGAATTAATATTTCCACATCATTTTTAATGTGCATTTTTGACATATAAATTTATAGGAGTTTAATAGAAATCGATAGGTGAATTTAGATGTAGTAGACTTAGGAACTGCCAGAAGGCGAGGATGGAATAGGAGGAAATATAAACCAAATGGTAGCTTATATTAAGCCTGGATGAATTGGGGAACCATGGAAAGAGGGCAGATCGAGGAATGTTTCTCATCAAATTAACCGATCTTTGAGTGAAATGAACACACATGAATTTGCGGAGACTGTTTAGATCAGTGTTTATTAGGTCTGTGTGAAGTCTTCTCCCAATTGTCTTTAACGTATGGCCTCAGGGAACACCAAAGATGGAAGAAATTCTTCCCCAGTCCCCGGGGATGGTCCCTCCAGGGTACTTACTGTCAAACAGCTTCCAGGAGACAAGAAGGGGGAGAGTGTGATCAGCTGAACTGTAACTGTTCAATGACTTCAAAGAAAATATCCATACACTTGCCAATTTGGTATTTTTCTTTCTGCAGTGAAAATTAGTGGAAAAAATATTCAAAGTCATAACAAGTCAAAAAAGTTGGAGGAAGGGGATTATTCACACACTTTTAATAGTAATTCGTTGATTTATTTCACTCTCAAGAGAAGAAACATTTCCACAATAGTTTCCCTTATTTCCAGAAAAGCCTTCATGTATCAAGTGTCTCAAGAACCTTATCTTGTACCTCCTGCACAAACATTGGATTAAAAATAGTTTCAAAAGTATTTAAAGTTGGTAGCACATGACCTCATCTGACATTTCTCATTTCTTTGCAGAGGTTTTTTAACTAGAATAGATACAAAGTAACCAATTAAACCTGTAACTGAGAGTCTGACCTCAGAATCATGGCCTTCCGAATAATTTTAACCTGTGCCATATGTCTAGTTCATTCAGCTAATTAATTATTAGCTACTAATTGCTAGCAGTTTCTACACATGATTCCATGCCAGCTCCTCTGGGCTGAATCATTTAACATGAACATCTTAGTCTTCCTCACCCATAAAAGTGAATGACTGTTACAGCCTCCATACAATGGATGGCCAACTTCTCCTTTCCTTACAGCCATTCTCCCAGAGCTGTGCTGTTATTGAAAAATTTACAAATTTACAAACTATCTATTACACAAACAATTCAAACAATTCAAGGGTGTATACTATACTTTCAAAGAACAATAAAAACCCAAGTCTTTGCAGTCATTAACTGTAAATTCAGATCTTTTCATAATTTGGGGAGCCAGAGGTCATTGTTCCTAGCATGGATGGCATCATGATTAGAAACACGGGCTCCAGAATTTACTAGTTCTGTCCTATTAAGCAAATTATAACCACTCTGTATCTTATTTTTCTCATCTGAAAAATGGGGGTGAGGACAGTACTTACCTCATTGTGTTGTTACAACTTAATGATTGGTGGATGTTATTGACAAAAAGGATCAAGAATGATTTCCAAATTGCTGACAAGGATAACTGAGAATAGAGTGCTTTCAGTTGCAATATGGACTACAGGGATAAGAGGAAACATAAAAGGAAGATCACGATTAAGACACACTCAGTTTGAGCTGCCTGCCAATTCTATTCAACATGAGGATTGTTCAGTGTAGAACTGAAAATAAGCCTAAGATTGTATGGGTTTTGGAGTCCATTTTCCTGAATGCCTTATATTGAATGGTTCAGGGAACTTTGTTCTATTTAAGGTAGACTTTAATATAGCCTCTTAATTTCACATTTGAGAAAACAATTCTTTAGATCACATTACTTGTGATGAAATAGCTGGTTACATTGGTGCCTCTCAGTGACCTGCACCTCCTGATAGCCACACACTGGTGCAGTCCCCTCTCCAATCTAAAATTCACTATAAGGAATAGAATTCAGCACAAGTGACACTGTACTACTTTCAAGACTAATCCTTAAGATGACTTGGTAGCTTCTACTTTTATGCTCTTAGAATCCTTAAGCCCCACTAAGAAGTCTGGTTATTCAGTAGGGGAGACCACAGGATGAGGCCACGTGGAAGAAGAAAGGCCCTGAGACCTCATGGAGAGAAAGTCTAGCTGACCCAGCATCCCAACCCAGGTGACCTCCCCAGATGAATGCGACACATGGGTGATCACCCTCAAAATGGCTTCAGTGAGTCCGGCCAACCCACAGAATCATGAGATCTGATTTTTCTTAAGCCACGAGTTTTAGGGTGGTATGTTACAGAGCAATAACTAATCAAAATAATAGCAGAACTAGGACAAATATCTAGATCTTCTTATCTCTAGAATTAAGGTTTTCTAGAGCATGGAATTTCACACTGATAGATTTTACTCTTAACTTTTACAAAAGCCTGATAAAGAATGCAGAGTGAATAAATGTACTACTTGGTTCACCGAGTGTTCAACTATAAAATTTATATAATAACTTATTGACTAAAATATACTATATTAGTCTCAGACTGATGACAGTTATCTGTTATTTAACCATGAGATACATGTGTCTGTCCTTCCATTCATTCATCCATTTACCTATTATCTGCCAAGTATATCTTGCTACCAAAGAACGAGACTGCAATTCTGTATCACACCTAAGTTTTACTCTGTGGCTTTCTTGGCCACCAGGGTGTATAGGAGAGGTGAAGTAAGAAGCCAAAATTTTGTCTTTCTTATTATCTCAATAATAAGAAGTCTTTATAATTCTCCTTAGGAAAATATAAATGGTGCAATATTTACATTGACTTTTGAATGTCTAAAATTTTATTAAATTTTCACCATTTATGAAATAAGGTTGCTTGAAAAAAAATCACTATAGCTTTAAGACAATGGTCACAATCTTCTGAAAATGAACTACTGTCCAAGTAAATGGAGTTTAGACAATGATGGCATGTCAATTTCTTCCTTTTTATATTTATTTTTATATTTTGGTGTGCAGTTCTGTATTTTTGAGGTTTCAGTATTAGATACCATTTTAGAAAATCAGGATTCTTATTCATTTCTATATTAGAATTATATTTGTTTGCGAACTTCTCAGAAGTCTGTCTTGTGGCATCTGTCAGCTTGACAAGGCTTGTTGCCATGGAAAACGTTTGTGATGCTATATAAATATATTCCTAGGTCATGAGTTGCCATGTATTTTTTGGACTTTGAAGCTAAGAGGGAAATGACTAACCATCTTTTTTAGAAAGGAAGAATAACATAATAAACAAACAATAATAACTACTAACAAATATGTGTATCCAGTAAACTAGTGTTCTATTTTCTTAAGAATTAGACTTATGTTCTAACAACCATTTTAGCTATAAAAGTTCATTTATTGCAAAGGTTTTCCCTCCTTAAAATACTCTTATTACCAGTCATTTTGCAATATTAATGGTTCCACTATTAATAGACTGAGAGACAAGGGAGCTATTATTCTTGCTCTCTATCTGTTATTCCATTAAGTAAAACTGCCAACATCTGACTGCTAGCAGCTCTGTAATGAACCATGTGCTCAAGCCACAGGGTATATCCTAAGTAAAAGTTGTCCTCACATGTTGTTTTAGGTGCATATTATGACTAGACAGAAAATAGTACAACAAGATGCAAGGGGGAAACACTCAATTCAAGTTAGGATCTAAAATAGTCGTTTTCTTTGGAATTGATGGGCAGTGAAGAAGTGTTGGGGAAATGATGTGGAAAGTCATGGGTGAATGTCCCTGTAATTTGTCCCCTTCTCATGACTGATGCCCTTTGTGAGAGCTCCAGTGGTACCTACAATCTGACATACACCAGCCTGTTATCCATCTTGTTTTCTCTAACACACTATCATTTATTCAACCCGTAATGAGACCTGTCAGATTGTTATGCTTGGACGATCCCTGACTACCTTAGGAGTCAAGTGTTTGCTGCCTGTGGGGACGCTGCCTTCGCTGCTGCCACTGTGGTTGTTCACCCCTTAAGTCAATAAGGGATGTTATGAATACCACCTTCCCCTGCCACAACTAAGAGACTACGTGACCCTCCGGCCTGTAAGCACGCCATCTTTCTCTCAGTGAACGTCAGCGTGGCTTTCTATCAGTCTAGATCCCTGGACAGATTGTATTCTACTGTGAGATACGCAACAACAATTTTCCTAAACACAGGTCTCCACCTTTGAAAATTACTTACTTTGTACAATAAATTTACAGGAATTCAGGTTTTATTTTCTCTGGTAGTATCACTCCTCTTGTACCTGAATTATGCTGTGCTTTCTTGAGTGGCAAAGAAAAAATTGAACTCATCCCTCTGTTACCCTGAGTGTTGGGCCTCATACTTGGATTGTGCCACACGAAGCAATATCATCTCCTATGTATAGAAAAAACACCAAAGGTTGAAAGCAGATCGGTAGAGAAACTATAGCCACACATTTATTTGTTTTTTTTACCATTGTAGATTACTTACTTTTACATCATCTCCTTTGATTTCTGCAAGGTGCGTAGGCAAGTGATATTTTAACCATTTTATAGATGAGGAAATGGAGATTTAGACAGATTTACGGATTCCCTCAAGTCACACATCATGGAAGTGACAGGTTTGCTTCTCATTAAATAGTAGTGCTTGCCTTGCTAACAATGTGTTTGGGACGTCTATGCACAGGATTCGCTTTGGCGAGCTTTCTCCATACTCAGCTGAGGATACATTTTTATTATGAAGTCCTCAACCTGGGATGGAGCCAGGGGACGACTGACTGGGTGTAAACCAACTTCTCCTTGGCCTCTTGGGCCTCTTCCACTTACTGTGGAGCTTGCTCTCCTTGGGTGAGATGCCTGTTGTTTTTCTCTCTATGTGTTTGGAGCTTTCTCTGCCCTGGAAAATGAAAGGACAGAAATAGGAGAAATCGAATGTCTTCCAAGCTAGGGAAAGCAAGTCATTTTCTTTTAAAACACTGCACATCTGACTAATTTCTGCTCTAATTTGCCCATGTAATTCTGTCTGCAAGAAAATGAAGCAAAAGTAACATTTTCTTGGATTATCTTCATTTTTTAATTTACTTCACAGACACATACACACACAAACTCTTGAGAAGATTTTTGAAAATGGTCCACATATACAAGTAAATATGAAAAAATATTTCAGTTTTTTTCACTTTAACATTATTGTTTTTAAATTATTTATTTTAACTTTGTAAATTAAAAATGTACCTTAATATTTAAACATGAATCTGTTTTGTGCTTTTAGAGAGCTTCAAGCATCCCCATAGTCTTTGTGCACAGGAATGTTGTAAAAGTATAATAAAAGCTGAACTTCTACGTGATTAAGCATATTGGTAAATTCTACTTCATATGATACCACTTTTATAATATTCCATTTCTTTTACTTTCAAAACACATATAAACAAAATAATCATCATTGATTAAGCATATTATATTCCAACCATTTTCAAATAAGTAATTCCATTTATTCCAGACAGCAATAGAACTACTTATAAGAAACCTAGTTTTTCTAGTTTCAGGCATATGGTAAGATTGTACTTCCCCACTCCTTTGAAGTTGGATGTGGCCACGTGACCAGCAGTAGTTCATGAAATCTAAGCAGAAGTGATATACAAGGCCTGTCCAGAAAATATCCAGCTATTTACTATGAAAAAGAGACATTTATTGAAGATACAAGAAACGGTGTACATAGGACAGTGATTCTCAGTCCCCTTCAAAGTAGGCACCTTGGGACCTCACACAGTTCCAATCACCTTCAGTTGCCCTGTCATACTTTCCTGAATCTAATTGGTGGTCTGAAATCTTCTCCCTTTCAAAGGTGATTTTAGTTTGGAGAAAATCCAGAAGTCACAGGGTGCCAAATCCGGGATGTAGCGGGGCTGAGTCACCTGGGTGATGTGATGTTTCTCTGAAAAACTCTGCAAGAGATGTGATGCATGAGTGCATGCATTGTTGTGATGAAGCTGCCCATCACCAGTTACCCATAGCTATGGCATTCTAAATATCCAAATAGTTTCCATGGAGGAATGTTCAAACTTAATACAAAACTTGGTGCAAATTCGCTGCTCTACTCATCCACTGATTCTGAATGTGACAACCACACAGTACACATGCTCACTCAATGGCCTCTACCACCCCCACTGACTAGTGTAGTTAAGCTGTCATTGGCCTCACCTGTGCATTCAAGTCCACTCTCCTTCGCTGCTAGGTTACATAGATATCACACAAACTGATCTCATTATATTAACAATGGTTTGACTTTTTCCAGACAGATTTTATACACCACTTTCATACAGAAACACTTACCAAAGTGACTTTTCTTGTCTCACAGACAAATAAGACCTCCATAAGCCTGAGTCCTTGAGTGACTACCATGAGAATCATGCTGGTTACTGTAGCATAACCTAGCCTATCCTGACTGACACAGCATTTTACAGAGGAGAAAACAAAGACTAAATGAAATAAAGTGGCTCACTCACACTGGCAAAACAACTTTTATGGTTCTTCTATTCTAGATTCGCTACATCCACCCTGATTCAAATAATATGTCCTCTAAGAAATTCAAAATTAAGTGATTTAATGTGCATCTATTATATGTGTCCACATTAAAAAAATAACTAGTTCTTTTGATTCAATTGACAGATTAGATTAGTTAAAGCAATAGTGGTGTTGGATGTTAAAATGAACAAAGACTAAATCTACTAACATAAGTCATGTTATAGATTTTAAAAATGCTGTATTATGGTTTTCTAAATATCTAGAACAGTGGGGTCCCCAGGTTACTTAAAACTTCTAGGTTTTTTATTCAGACAATCCTCTACCTAAATACTTATTATGAGGGATTGATAAGGGAAATATCAGCCAAGAAGGCAATTCATACAATACTCTGTGACTAGATGAGTCCTCTCACATAGTTGTAAGAAGCTTAAAAAAAAACTTACTTTCCATTTACGCTAATACCAATAGATCCCCAACACCTGGACATGCTGATCTATCTTAAAGTGAAAATGTGCTTGGCAAACAGGTTTTTGGTTGAAATATATTTTTGCAAGACTTCATAACTTGGCAGCCCAATTTCTTCTTTTATATTAAAGAAAGTTTTTAAAAATGAATTTAATATTTTGGCCACTTCAAAGTCACACAAATTTCACACTCAGTTTTCACTTTGTGTTCGCTCTTACTGGTGATGTTTTAATGCTCCTTGTTTAACTACGTTTTATGTCCTTTATTTTTTTGTATGTTTGGCAGTCTGTGTTCTATTTCCTTTACATTTTAACCAATGCCAAATAATTTATTTCTTTATCTGATGTTTTGCTCATTTCCTCCGTAAGTTAATCTTTCAAGACTATGAGACATATGATTTCTTATTCAAGATAGTTTTAGGAGCAACAGTACTCAAACTCCACAGGAAATAAGAAACATTTTTTTATAGTATTCATTCTATTTTTAAGGGGCAAAATAGTCTTTCACAACCCATTTAAACCTTCAATTCCTTAGTTTCCTCATCTACTAAATATGAATAACTGTCATAGTCCTCATTTTAAACTCAGAGTATTTTCAGAAAAATGAAATTATGTTTCTAAAACTCTCTCAGTCTTATAAAAAGAACTAGATATATTTAAGACATATGAATCAGATCTGTATACATTTGGGACAATGGCATTTTAAAACGATTATGTTATAACCTTTGGAATGAACTATCATTTCAAAGTTCAACAGAGTTAGAGTTTCCAAGTGTCAAAGTAAATCATAATTTGATTTCACAAAGGACTTATAAGAGCCACATCATTTTAGACATTATATCTGGAAAAAAATAGATATTCTAATTGTTCTTATACTCAGGACAAAAAATGAACTTGATTAGCTGAATTAGGTATCATGTTATATGCCATTTCTGGAAGTATTTTCGGTATTAAGAAAAGTGCCTAAACTTTCTTACAGTGCTTACTATATTCCAGTTTCTATATGGGTGCTTATTACCTGACCTCATTTATTGCAATTCTCTCAAAACAACCAAAGGAACTCAAAAATTTCCTATCATCCTCATTTTACATTCAGAAAATTGTAAACTAATCAATTGGTTCAAGGTTACAGAGCTAGCACCAGCAAAACTCAGATTTGAAAACAGTAAGTCTAATTACAGAGTCAGCATTTTAACCACTACTATATAACCTTTTGTGAATATGGATCAAATTATTTTAGGACAGTTATGGAAACCAGATTAATAGACAAAATAGAAAGCAATATATAAAATGCTCTACCTCAGGAATTTTATCAATATCTCACCAGAGGAGAGGAATGTAGAGGTACCTGAACTGGATCAGAAAGAAGTGAGTGACAGGTATGTTTGGAAATCTCAGAACCACATCAAGTGATGTATGTTTTCTTAAGATTTAATGGATTTGGTTTCATAGAGACGAGATTTAGTAGGAACATTACAATTTACTTAAAACATTTAAAAAGCTGCCATGTGATAAAGGAAGGAGGCTGACTCTGGGTTGCTCCAAAGCCACAAACAAGAGCCCTTCAATAAAAGTTACAGTGTGGAGGCTGATTTGGAATTAATTTGCTAATCAACCATCATTCTATGAACATCTTATCATGCATCTCCTTTCTGGAGTGCAGTTCACAAACAGCACCAGACAAAATCCTGTATCAGAAGCCCATGTAAGGCTTATATCAGATTTACTGATACAATCTCTAAAAAATACAGGCATAAAAATACCTTGGAGAATATATATACAGTTAACCTCTGAATGCTGTGGGGTTAGGGGTGACAACACCAGGCAGTTAAAAATCCACATGTAACTTTGGATTCCTCAAAGACTTAACTACCGACTGCCTACTGATAACTGGAAGCCTTACCACAAATGGAAATATTTGGTTAATACATATTTTGTATGTTATGTGTATTATATACTGTATTCTTACAATAAAGTAAGCTACATAAAAAATGATATTAAGAGTATCATAAGGAAGAGGAAATGCATTTACAATAATGTTTGTATTAATTGAGAAAAACTTGCATATACGTGGGCCCAGGCAATTCAAACCCATGTTGTTCAATGTCTCATATATATTACTCCCAAGTTATCTAATTATCTGGAAGCTGAAAGTCCTCACACCGGAAAACCCATGCAATCAGGGGTTCTGTGTTCATTGTTGAATTCTCAACACCTAGCATAGAACCTCACACAATAAATAGTTGTTGTATGAATTACAGCAAATACAATAGGTAGTCATTCCCAGGAATTGTATAAAAATGATGATCAGCAGTGAATTGGGATTATTTAAGTCACTGGACTTCTAAAAGTATTTTTAAAATCTTTCCTGTTTCTTTATATTTGACTCCAAAAACTTGAGTTGGGAACTTAAACAAATTGGAGAAAAGTTGTCTAGACAGTTCTGCTTAAAACAGTAGAGCAGCTCATTTATTTTAAGAAAAGACTCTTTCTTTTACAGTCAGGCCTAAGCTTGGTTGTATTTTCAAAAAATCCTATTTTCATAAAAAGAACTTTGTATGTTCTGCAACTTAAACAGAGTATGGCAATACTAGTGAGCAGACCTCTGGATTTAACAGCTTTGTTAAAAATTAAGAACACAAAACCAGACAGCCAGGAGGATTCCACTGAGAAAAATTTTATTATATTTAAGCAATTGAATGTCAATGCTAATAACTGATTCCTGCTGGGTGCCATTCTTTCCCAACAAAAAGGAAACCATTTATTCACACTAAAATATTTCCTTCATGTAAATTCTAAATTGTATTAATGTGTTGCAGGTGATGTTGACAAGAAAAGTTTCTGACCCTGGAACAATCACTGAACAACTTGGGAGTTGGTTGTCCTGCATGTATTCTGTTCCTTTCCTGGGGCACTTGATATCTTCCTAAGCATGGAATAAAGTCTGTGAACAATAGAATCAAATCAAGAGCAATACAGGGAAGTGCAAAGCTGCAGTTGGTGGCATCACTACTAACGGCATGACCGGCCTAGATGTCAGAAAGTTCTGTTCTCATTTTCTCTCCTATGCTGAACTTACGAACGTGCTATGTTTTAGAGAAATGAAGCAGAGATGAAACATTTAGAGAATGTATGTCTCATTCATATGAAAGTAGTATAACTATAAATGAGAATACTCTTTAACTCATATGAGTTGTGTTGAATAAGTTAAACAAACAAACAACTCAGAGCATTAAAGACTGCTATTTACATATTTAGGTTGATTGCTAACTTTTTCATAGTTCTCTATTTAACCACTAAATGGTAAAAACTAAAAATAAAAAAAAAATCAAGTGAAGTAAATAGACCGATTTAGACTAGGTGGACCCCCACAATGAGAAAAGTATAGAATACTCTTGTGAAACCCCACGGCCCACAATTTCCTTTCTTTGAAGATAAACTGATTAATTAGTCAACAACTGATTATTGAATTACCTATTAGACACATAGGTGCATAGCACTGTACCAAATCTAGGCAAGCCATGCCAAGATAAACAGCTTTGTTTTAAAATTAACCCCACTGCTCTAAGAATGTAATTTTACACAACACATAGGACCAAATCAGTGATTGATTTTCAGACATGTAAATTTGAAAGCTTTGATTGAAAATGTTCTAAACATTTTAAATCTTTTTTCCTACCCATAACAGTAAAACTGAAAATAAGCACTTATGCAACCTGGCCAAATATTTAGATGAGTCTGTAACCAGCAATATCTTAAAATGTGTTTGAATTATTCTATATGCTACTTAAATAGTTAAACTGTCAGCCTGGGATTTTGTATATATTCCTCATTAGGTTGCTTCAAAGACCCCAGGGTAGGTATATCTGCATTTTAAAAATTTGTATTTTTCCATGGTTTATATACCCCATAAAATGCCTTGAGAAGTTTATGAGGGATGTTACATTAATATGTGTTATTATAAATATGATTTAAATATCTAAAGCATTACAGAGTGATTACTGTTCAATAAGGCAGCGTATATAAAAGGGTTATCTCCACACTGTGCTTAGGTTTCTGCAATATAATATAATGAATTGTTCAATATAGTTTGCATGCTATTTGTCTCTGTTTCTTCTTAGGCTCAAGGGAAGCTGATGCGCAATCCTCTAACAAGGCGATCATAAATTGCAGAACAATAAATAGCCCTTGAGATTTTTAGATAGTATGTGGTTAGCATGCAATCCATCTTGGGAAACTTGATTTAATACCTCAAAGGAACTTCTCTGACAATGCTCGACATTGTTTTAAACTGCTGCTAAATCAATTAGTGCATTGGAGAATCCTAATGTCTCTGACTCTTTCGTAGCCCATCCCTAGAACTCTGGCTGGTTGTTTTGTAAAGCAAAAGATTTAGGGAGCCACTGCATGGATGAGCTTGGGTTCCCTGGAAATCATTAAAGATAATCCTGCATGAAAGGTAGGATGAACCAGCCCCCCTAAATCATCAAGATCAATGAAGGCGTCGTCTTCAAAACTCCTCTAAATTTTTCTGAATTACTCTTCTTGTAGTCAAGAGGATAAATTTAGATAAAAAGTAACTATTATTCTAAAGTCAAAACCTTGAGGTTAAGTCCCCTCCCCACCAAAAGGTTTTTTTTTTTTTTTTGCTTTAACTCACACATTTCCTCTGGTATATATAATAATGTATCTTATAACAATATTTGTATTATATTGAAAGACCTCAAATATTCATAGATATTATCTAATCCTCACACACCTATTAACTCGTAAAGTAGAAACAATGTTAAAAATCAACATAAACAAAATCTTCCCAATGGAAAAAGAGATAATGTTAATAATTTCTCAGTTCACGATAGATTATTCAATCTTTTTTTTTTTAACTGAACTAAATGTAATAATTAACATAACAATTTCCATGGAGGAGGATCATGACCTCCCCTTCTAATTTATGGTACTTCCTTCTTTTCTTAAATGGTGTCCTTTTATTTTTCTGCCTTAATTTATTGTACAGCAAGCCCTTGTCTTTCTTTCCATGTTTGTCATGGTGCAATAGCCTTGCTTTTTCAGTATCTCGCAGCCCCAGCTGGTTCCTGCTCCCTGCAGGGCAAAATCACAGATTGTGCTGGGAGGAGAGCCTCAGCCCTGCCCCTCAGCCACACTCTTCTTTCCTTCTCAGGCGAGTCCACTCCATTTATGCCACCAGGACTCATTGATGGGATTAAAAACAAAGCAAAATGAAACAAAGAAGTTAATCAGTCCAATGAAAAGAAACTTCTTTTTGTTTTTCCTTTAACAATTCTAAGTACCTGTTTCACCTGGTTTTAAAAAAGAAACTCAGCAGCCTGTTCTGGTGTGTAAACACAAGGTCAGGTTCCTCTGGCAAAGTAAAAATTTCAACATTTTATGTCTCTATTACTTTCTCCAAAGATACATAAGGTACAATTTTTCTGGAAGTCATCTAAACTTAATATTAATTCCCATATATAACGGAAATCCTTACCATATCATGGCACACATGTAATGGGATGCCAAAGGCTGAAATCTTTTTTCTCCAGATTATTGAACGAGTATTTAAACACCCTAATTTGTAATTTAGAGTCAGGATAAAGCTCATTTTTCTAACCCACAAGAGCTATTGACGTTATATTTCACTTTCTTTATGATGTTATTTCTAGACAAAGTGAGAAATAATTAAATAATCTCTAAATTACATTTCTCCTTTGTTATATAGCTCTTTTTTGAGAACGTTTGTGTCTTTGAATAATAATACATTACAATGTAAGTGACAACAATTTTTCATGCTTTTTTCCAACGTATTACTCTCGTATGTGCATTTGTTTGGTCACACTACAATGCTGTAATACAGTTTGGCAGATATACTCAGTTTTTAAGTAAAAATGGAGGCATAGAGTGGAAAAGCTGCCAATGGAATGGGAAAAAAGTCAATGCCAAAATCAGGCAATTTAAATATTTTAATAACTTTTGTAGTGTTTTGATTGGAAAAGAGGTTTATAGTAATAATTAAGAGAATGTTTTGATATTAGGAGTCACTTAAAAATTATCCAAGAGTTCATTCTCACACTTTCTCTCTTTGTTCTCTTAGGTATCAATGAAACTTTATTACATATTGGGGCTTGCCAAATGCAGCTGTATTTAGTTTAGTAATCCTTAATAAAAGACGTGATTCTGATCACAGAATTGGTTTCAATAAATCCTATTCCCATGTTATCTTTCATGGAACCTACATGACATGTTCCTTGCAGTTAAACCTTTCAGTGATGTTGAAATCTAACAGGACTTGCCACACAGCAGGGGCTCAATGGTTAGTACCTATTCCATTGATTATCACAGAAACCATGCTTGTTCAAAACAGGAACTCCCAAGATGTAAGGGGGAAAAATGACATAGTACAGCTTCCTGCTTGTCATTTCTTTTCTGTAGTGATCCTATTTAACTGTCTTTTCTACAATTTTATCCCTTCACCTCACTCAGGTATGTCTCTGTGCTACAGCCTGACCACATTTTTAGGTAATCAGAGGCTTATGGCTCGATTTGTAGGTTATTCTGGCCCACTATTATTACCATTTCCTAAAGATTTTAGATGCCATGTGACCATTTCTTTTCTTGTTAGTGTCCTTATCAGAAAATGAAAATACTTCTTTGTATTTTCTTCAATCTCTTTCCTCAGTGTCTAAAGTTTTCTGGGTACAGGTCCTTTACATCCTTGGTTAGATTTATTTCTGGGTATTTTATTCTTTTTGAAGCAACTATGAATGAGGTTGTTTTCTTAATCTCCCTTTCTGTTAGTTCATTATTGGCATATAAAAATGCAACTGATTTCTGGATATTAATTTCGTGTGCTGCTACTTTGCTGAATTCATTTATCAGTTCTAGTAGTTTCTTGGTGGAATCTTTGGGGTTCTCTATATACAGTATCCATGTTATCTGCAAATAAAAACAGATTTAACTTCTTCCTTTCCAATTTGGATGCCTTTTATTTCTTCTTCTTGTCTGATTGCTGTGGCTAGGACTTCCAGTACTATGTTGAATAAGAGGGTAAAAGCGGACATCCCTGTGTTGTTCCTAATCTTAAGGGGAACACTTGTAGTTTTTGCCCATTTAGTATGATGCTGGCAATGGATTTGTCATAAATGGGCTTAATCATGGCTAGGTATGTTCCCTCTATTCCTGCTTTGCTGAGAATTTTTATCATAAATAGGTGCTGGATTTTATCAAAATCTTTTTCTGCATCTATTGATATGATTGTGTGGTTTGAATCCCTCATTTTGTTTAGTGGTAAACAACACTTACTGATTAGTGAATGTTATACCAACCTTGCATTCCTGGGATAAATCCCATTTGATCATGGTGGATGATCTTCTGATGCATTGCTGTATTTGGCTTGCTAATATTTTATTGAGGATTTTAGCATTTATATTCCTCAGGTATATTGACCTATACTTTTCTTTCTCTGTAGTGTTTTTATCTGGTTTTGGAATTAGGATAATGCTAGTGTCCTAAAATGAGTTTCAGAGCTTTCTCTACTCTTGAATTTTATGAAATAGTTTGAGAAGGAGAGGTGTTAGTTCTTCTCAGAATGTTTGGTTAAATTCACCTGTGAAGCCATCCAGTTCAGACCTTTTGTTTGTTGGGATTTTTTTTTATTACTGCTTCAATTTCACTAGATGTAATCTGTATATTCAGATTCTCTGATTCTTCCTGATTTATTTTTGGAAGATTGTTTCTAGGAATATGTCTATTTCTTCCAGTTTGTCCAGTTTGTTGGTGTATACTTGTTCATAATATTTTCTTATGATCCTTTGTATTTCTTTGGTATCTGTTGTTATTTTTCCTCTTTCATTTCTGATTTTATTTACATGGGTCCTTTCTTTTTTTTTCTTGATGATTCTGGTTAAAAGTTTGTCAATCCTGTTTATCTTTTCAAAAGACCAACTCTTGGATTCATTGATCTTTGTATTATTTTTTTAGACTCTATTTCCTTTATTTCTACCCTGATCTTTATTATTTCCTTCCTTCTACTCACTTTTGGCTTTGTTTGTTGTTCTTTTCAAGTTCCTTCTAGTGTGAATTTAGATACAAATAGAAGTACATACTTTTTTCATGGATAGGAAGAATTAACATCATTAAAGTTTCCAGACTCCCCAAAGCAATCTATAGATTCAGTGCAATTCCTATCAAGTTTCTAATGACATATTTTACAGAACTAGAACAAATATTTGAAACATCTATATGGAACCACAATAGGTCCTGCAAAGCAAAAACAACCTTGAGAAAGAAGAACAAAGGTAATGTAATCACACTACCTAATACCAAACTATACTACAAGGCCATAGTAATCCAAGAGCCTAGAACTGATGTAAAAACAGATATGTAGATCAATGGAGCAGAATAGAGAGCCCAGAAATAAACCCACAACTTTATAGTCAATTAATATTTGACAGAGGAAGCAGGCCTATACAATGGACTAAAGACAGTTTATTAAATATATGGTGTAGTTAAAATTGGACAGATACATGTAGAAAAATGAAATGACCTCTTTCTGCACCACACATAAGAATAGCATCTTTTCATATGTCTCTGGGCCCTTTGTCATATGTCCTCCTCGGAGAAGTGTCTGTTTAGGTCCTTTGCCCATTTTTCAATATGGTTGTCTTCCTGGAGTGGAGTTGTATGAGTTCCTTATATGTTTTTGAGATCAAACCCTTACCTGAGGTGTCATTTGCAAATATATTTCAAAATGGATCAAAGATTTAAATATTAGATGCGAAATCATAAAAAATCCTAAAAGAAAACATAGGCAGCAAAATCTTGGATATTGCTCTCAGCAATATTTTATCAGATATATCTCTCCAGGCAAGGGAAACAAAAGAAAAAATAAACTAATGAGACTGCATCAAACAAAAGTTTTTGCACAGCAAAGGAAAAGATCAACAAAATAGAAAGACAACCCACACAATGGGAGAACATATTCACTGATACATCTGATAAGGGATTAATATCCAAAATTCAGAACAAAACTCAACACCAAAAAAACAATCCAACTTAAAAAATGGGCAAAGGACTTGAAAGGACTTCTCCATAGAGGACATACATATGGCTAATAGACATACAAAAAGATGTTCAATGTCCCTAATCAGCAGAGAAATGTAAATTAAAACCACAGTGAGATACCATCTCACACCTGTCAGAATGGCTATCATCAACAAATCAACAAACAAGTGCTGGTAAGGATGTGGAGAAAGTGGAATACTTTTGCACTGTTTGTGGGAATGCAGATTGGTGCAGCCACTGTGGAAAGCAGTGTGGAGGTACCTCAAAAAATGAAAAATGGATCTGCCTTTTGACCAAGTAATTCCACTTCTGGGAATATTTCTGAAAGAACCCACAACACTAGTTTGAAAGAACATAACCACCCCTTTGCTTATTGCAGCATTATTTACAATGCCCAATATATAGAAGCAGCCCAAATGTCCATCAATAGATGAGGGGATAGAAAACTATGGGACATTTACACAACAGAATTCTGGTTGGCCATAAAAAAAAAGAAGAAAATTTTACCCTTTCTAACCGTATGGATGGACCTGGAGAATGTTATGCTAAGTGAAATAAGCCCATCAGAGAAAGACAAATACCATATGATTTCACTCATATGTGGAATCTAATGAACAAACTGAACTAACAAGCAAAACAGAGAAGGACTTATAGATGGAGAGCAGATGACAGCTAGCGGAGGGTGGGGCATGAGGGGGTGAAAGGACTGAGCAAAAAGGAAAAGACTCATGGACATGGACAACCGTGTGGTGAGAGGTTGGGGGCAGGGACGTGTAAGGGGACTAAATGGTAATGGGAAAAAATACAATACAGATGAAGTTTTTTAAAAAGAAATTGAAAATTAAAAGGTGTTGAACTGAAATCAATTTTGTTTGTGAATTTCTAAAGAGCCTTCCCAAAAAGAATGGTGGAACCATGTATTCTATTCACTGGAGTAATACAAACTGTAAATACATTAATGGAGACAGTCGATAGTTAAGAGTTTTATGGGCTCACATTTAAAAAAAAGTTTTTCATCTACTCATCTACAAGTTGCTGTTATTAAACAACATTTTTCCCTGACTGGTGTGGCTCAGTGGGTTGGGCATTATCCCTGGTTCATTCCCAGTCAGGCATGTGCCTGGTTTGCAGGCCAGATCCCAGGTGGGGGGTTGCGAGAGGCAACAATCAATGCTTCTCTTGTACATCGATGTTTCTCTCCCTCCTTATTTCCCTCCCTTCCCCTCTCTCTAGAAATACTTAAATAAAATATTTTCAATAAACATACATTTCTTGGCTATTTTATATGTTTTAGTTGCTATAATAGAAATAAAAAGTCGAGGCAACACAGAATGCTCTAATACAAGGTAGAGTATTATTTTAAAGGTTGTAAAAATGCATTAAATTAAATAGCTATGCCAAGGAGAGTAGAGAAAATTAACCTCTGGGGGAATCTAGGAATTCCTTATAGAGACATAGCTTTTGAGTTTGATATTGAATGATGATATTAGATTGTAGAGAGGCAAATACTAAGCTAACATATTGATTTTATTCTGTAAAAGAAAAGAGCCTTCACATTTTTAAAGCTAGAGAATAACAGGATACAAAAACTTGATACAAAATTTTAGGTTATTTTTTAATTGTTTTCTATTCTTAAACTTTCCCCAACCATTCAATATTTAGATTATGATCTTTATTATCCTTTAATAGAAAATTTCTGATTTCTTTATTTATCTCTCAATAAAGCAAAAATTTGAAAATAAGTATCCTAATGATGTTTTACTAAAGCAATGTCATCCAAAATATTTAAAATTTAGTTCCACCTACTTTAAATAGATAGTTTTAAAAATGGACCTTAGAAAATAATTTGAAGGTAATAGATATGTTGAACTTAAGATTCCTAGTCATCTTCATTGACCCTAACCCAAGAACCCCACCCTTACTAATTCAAATGACTTTCCCAGGCACTAGATACTCTTCTCAAGATGTTATCATATTAATTACTTTATTCTTCCCCTAGATTTTTTAAAATATATCCTGGGTTCCAAGTACTGTGCCAGGTTTGCAGGACAGAATATAGAATGTATATAACTCATCTTCTGTGATTATACTTCTTAATGGGATATTTTAAAATGAACATTCCAAAGGGAAGAAATATGTCTTATACATCTGTATACCCCAAATAGCTATGAGTACTTGCAAGTTACCTAACTTCTCTGGGCCTCATGTTGGATTTTTATAGGACCATTTGAGGGATTAAATGAGTTACTGTATCTAAAATTCTTTAGAAGCACTCAAATGTAATATTTATTGTACAAGGTAGATATTCTATTGAAATTTAATGACTGAATATCTTATTTAACTGGGGCCCCTCTCCTTTGCACTTTGCATGTCAGGAATTGATGTCTTATTTTTTTCTAAATCCTCATTTTATAATAAAAAGCAACTGGATAATCTCACATTTTACTGACATTAAAATGCAGGTAGATTGAGTCATTTAAGAAGTTGACTTGGCTTAAAAGTAGTTATGGTGTTTTCGTGAAATTGTACTTTGTGGCCTTATCTCCACATATCACTTCTAAACTCCAGCAAGAAAATAATACGGGCAACATCACAGCAAAAGTGACCACCTCTTCTATCCCTTATCTTACTTTCTGGAATTCTACTTGCAGCAGAGATTTTATGCCATATGGAGATATACTTCCTTGCTGTCAGGATATGGACCTGTGGTGTTGTGCAAAAATCTCTTTTCCTCATTAAAGACACACAAAAGCCTAAAAATAAACCTTCTCTTTCATACTCCCCTTTTTAGCAAACCTCTGAGGACAATTGCCAGCAAGCCAGTTCAGGTGATAAAAGTGAAGCTAAAGTGTTCACGGGGTGAAGCAGGAAGGCAGAAGCTCATGCTTACCGGGTTGGAATGAAAGCTAGGCAGAGGCTAAGAACATGTTAGGAAGATTTTGACCTTAGTATGCCAGAGGACTTTCTATCTCTAAACTTTAAGAGTGGTAGTATAGCCAGTCACAGTCAACTAGGCTGCTGTTGTTATATACAAATTTGGAATAGCAGCAAAAGCAATAGGCTGGAAGTGATGAGGACTGGCAAGTCTTGCCCTTTCTCAAGGTCCAGCATCCATGCAAAAAATGTAACTTCTTGGAAATGTGGTTGCCTTTATTATTTTTATTTCGTAGGCACTGAAATACTTGCCCCCAAATACCTCCTCACTTATCTTGCCATCATGCCTAAAATCTCCACGGTACTTATTCTATTATTGTAATGGATGGGTTATCTGGGAGAGCATTGGATAAAGCCATCTAGAACCATTCATATTTTAAATCTAATTAATTTACTTGTATCTTTTTACTTTTGTTTTCCAGTAGGGTTCTAAGGGATTGAGATATGAAAGGAACACATTTTGGGAGAGCTCTCTGGGAGAAAGAAAAGAGCACTTTTTCCATCACTGGGCTGCCCATAAAGACAGTGATCACTAAGAGGGAAGTGTGTGCACAGAAAGCCTTGGAGGATGCTGAAGAACTATGTTACCACTTCACCAAATTGCCCAGAAGCTTCCTCTACTCTCTGGATTATTGAGAGAAATGATGGTGGAGCTGTAATTGTTTCAAGACTATGACTTGGAGCGTTTAATGAACAGGAAATGAATTGTGGGATTCTTAATTTTCTAGGAAGCTCATACTCTGTTGCTACTCATATAAAAAAATTGAATTCAAAAACAGGAATATAAATATCTGCCTCTTAAAATGATATCCAACAATGCAAAGATGCAAGGAAAATATGACCAGCAACACTGAAAGGAAAAGAAATCAACAGAGACAAGAGGGAAGGAGGGGGGGGGCAGGGAAAAGGAAGGGAAGGGGAAAGTCAAGGAACATATAGCAAGGACTCATGGACAAAACCAAAGGGGAAGTGCTGAGGGAGGGAAGGTGGGAGGGGGCAAGGGAAAGAGGTGGGGGGAAGGCAGAGACAAATGTATTTAAAAAGTAAATAAATTAATTTAAAAAAATGATATCCAATTAAGAGTATCTTTTGTTTTGCCACCATTTTTCCCATATAACCTAGAGAATATTCTTTAAAAAAAAAAAAGACAACTCATCTTTTACTTAAACCAAGGTCTTCAGAAGGCTTGGTTTCTTTTTCATGAACAAAAAATCAGAATATTCTGCAAGTGACAAAATTTTATTAAGAAAAATTCTGCCTCCTTTCACACTAGGGGCTGGTAGACTTGATAAATGCAAATGTTGTTACTGCAAAATAAATTCAAAGCTTAGCTTTGGAAGGCACAAACTTACCATCCTTTTGGACTTCATTTTATCAAATGAGGAACGGAGCTGTATGCCAACTTGAGAATAATATTTATCTGAGTCTGGATTTTTACAGGAGAGTCTAGAGATATTATGAGTTAAATCAAATAATTTATCTATATTTACTCTGAATATTCCCTTTGCAATAGTTCTAAGATATTTTTTCGGTACTCTTCTTTTCCCTTTAGAAATCCATATGGTCATGATCTCAAGAAATATAGATAGAAAAACAGACATAGATAGAGATAATTTTTACTACATATACATTTTTTCCCAAAATGTCTATTGCTTCATCTGATTTAACTGGTACTGGGAGAGGGTTGAGATCCCTGGACAGATGTGGAATATTTTTAATGTTTTGTTAAATTTGAAATATTTTTGTTTCACCCTTTCATTCGGACTGTTTGATCTTTCAACTACATCAAATATCTTGTTAGATTTAAGAAAGTGCTTTTTCTTCTTTTATTTTTAAACTAAGCATGAATCCATTTATTCAAGAGAATTTTATTGAATGCAGAATTTGAAAAGAATACTTATAAAACAGCATTATGAAATAAGAGCAGGGTTATTAAATTGTTAACTTTACAGATTGACTACCTAAGGCATGTTAAGCTTACTCAGAGAGAAGCATTGAGGAGCTAAGTTCATTGCAGGGCAATTAAACAGAAATTTCATGCAATGGAAACTCAGTTTTCAACACAGAATCAAACTGCTTCAGGAATCATATACTGCAGCTTTCAATAAGTGTATAAAAGACATAAATATATATATTCACCTGTAAAGGTAAAAATATCCAATATTTTTAAATGAAGTCTGATAGAATTTACTTAGAATTTCCTATTCAAGTTCTCAAGAAAGAATTATAATATTTACAGACATAAAATACAGGTACATATAATCACTACTTCATAGACTCCAGCATAAAAACATATGTAGGAGTCTATGGCAATTTCTTTTATTAATTTTCAAAATGATTGCTCAGTTTCTTCATTTGTAAGAAAGAAGTTGATAACAGGTTAGCAAAAAAACAAAAAGTAAACCCCAAAAAACCTCAAACCAAAACAAACAAAAAAACAGAAAAAACCCAAAACCATATATAAAATAATCATCATGCCAAATTCTTACACACAAACACATGATCATAGGCACAGAGGGATTCTAACCACAGAGGGTACAGGATATATAAATATAAGATTTTCAGATTCTCTCTCTTGAAGTATTGTTGCAAAAACAAGGAATATCCATGAAACATTGAGATAACCTGTTCAAGGGTTAAATTAAAAACTAAGCTCATGCATGGGGTGGAAGCTAGATATTCCAACAATAAGCATCCTGTTATAGGTCACTGTTTTCTTCTTTTCTTCTGAATTTATGTAATGACATATAGCTAGCTGGTGCATATTTTTCCACTTTTTTTTCTCTCCCTGTAGCCTTTCTCACTGTACATATTTGGGGGTTTACACTCTCCCTCCTCCTTTCTCCCTTCTGGTTACATGTGGTATCTGCAGATGCAGCCCACACCGTTCTCTCTATGAACATCCACTGATAGACAGGTGCAGAGATTGATCACGGCTCCGTAACAGTGCTGGAAATGGCCGCCAGTTGTGAAGAAGAATAACAACTGGCAGCCATTCTGATTGGTGCTGGCACTGAGTCTTTCTTATGAGATCCAAATGCCTTGAGAACCAAATGTTCCTGAGATTCAAGCTTTCTGCAGCCAACAAAGCTTAGGTCAAAAAGCTAATTGGCTACTTGAAACTTTACTGAGATATCTTCAAGAGAAACAAAAAGGTTGTTTCTGTTAACTCACTGTATGCATATACCAAAGAGAGATGGCTAAACAGATAGATGATAAAAAGCCAAATGCGGCTTTGAAAGAGCCTTTCTTTCAAGGCATGGTGAGGAAAGTTATTTGCATTAACAATGGAAAAATACGTTTTCTATAGAAACCTGCACCAAATTGTTATTTCTTACATTCACCATGTAATTGTATCTTTGGTGATATAAAATCTTCTCAATGCTAAATATGTCTAAAAAAATAGAGAGAAAGAAGAAATAAAGAGAGAGAGAAAGAAAGAAAGAAAGAAAGAAAGAAAGAAAGAAAGAAAGAAAGAAAGAAAGAAAGAAAGAAAGAAAGGAAAGGAAAGGAAAGGAAAGGAAAGGAAAGGAAAGGAAAGGAAGGAAGGAAGGAAGGAAGGAAGGAAGGAAGGAAGGAAGGAAGGAAGGAAGAAGGACTTTTCAATACAGTGTCGGGTGTGATTCAAATAGAATCACAACTCCACACCAACAAAACACTAAGTCCTAAATCTTCTATATCATTGCCTATGTGAAACATGGGTATTCTCTCTCCTTTGCCCCACACTCGAATGCCAGAGCCACCGTAGGGCATGACACAAAGAGTGAAACAGTACTGTGGCATTCTGATTAGACCCTAACAAAAACATTTTCCCAAATGCTCTTTCACTAGTAGACAGTTCAATGAGAGAGCAAACTGGGAAGGCAGAACCTCCTGGACACTGTCATTAATGAACATCCAGTCGACACTGACCTCTGTGTAATGCTGTTCTGGACACCATACAGAGCAGTTCACAGACACACTCCCTGCTGCTCTTTAAAGTTTACAATTGAAAACAGATGACAATAGGCTGAGAAAACTGATAATAAGCCACTGCAAGATCATATGCTGAAATTAAAAGATAAAGCAAATAGAAAGAAAATTAAGAGTTATAACATACAATAGATGTACATATAAATAGTGACTCTAAGTCATTCATTGAGAAGGATCTTCATTTTTATTTAATGAGAAAAAAAGTCATATCCTAGAGGTGCGCTTGAAGAGATAGTCATGTAAAGGAATCAGATGAGTGATGTTGGCAAACTAGGGGAAGGCCAGTGCACCGGATGTGGGGATCATAGACTCACGATGTCAAGCATTGTGTAAGGGGGCAATGGACAAATTGACATTGGCCCAATGGAGGGATGGCCTAACACCCAGGGGGAGAAAAGAGACTGTAGCTTGATTTGCACTTGGTACAAAATTAAAGTTCAATCTGGTTTGCTTCAGAATTTTGCTATACTGTCCCATGAAATGAATACATCTACAGCCTGTGGTAACTTCCCACCTTGAGACTAGGCAACCGCCTGGTGCTGGTTTGCCAGGCTGCCTCAAGGCGACACAGGTGGCGGGAGAGAGCAGGGCCTGGGTGGGTGTTCTGAACTGAATTTGCCCACTTTCTCTTACACTTCAGTGACAGACTATGGGCTCTGAGGAGAGAAATAACTGGACTGAGAAGAGAGGAAAATAAAAAACACAAGAGGAAAAAAGGAGAACATTCATTCATTTTGTTTCTTTTTCCAGTTTTACTATTAGAGCTAATTGCGGTTCCCATTAATGCTTTGTTTCTGTGTAAAAATACAAGAAAGTATCTCATGAACTGGTTTCTATTTTCAGTGTTATGTATTTGAGCTAATGTGAATATTTTTAAAAGGGAATCCTCTTCCCCAGGAAACCTGATCTATTAACCAACCATCACGAATATTATCCAGCCTATTTTAAGATAGTTCAATTTAACGAGCAACGTAGCACTCTTGAAGAAACAAACCCAAATGCATAATTGTGGGGAAGCTATTTGCCTTAATGTTGCCCTGAGCACTTTCATACTACAGTGTCACAGTTCTGAAAATGTCTAAGTTTCTAAGCCATGAGATCCTATGAATGTTGAGGTGGTTTAGATAAGAACTTAGTTAAAGGGACTCTGAAAAAATGTAGAGGAATTGCCACTGTTTCGCCTGGGCAAGAGAAAATTAAAGAGATTCTATAAAAAGCATTCTGTATATAAGTGAGAAAACATGGTTGATTTATATATGTAAACATTTCATTTAGACTAAAGCGAGAACTCTGAAACTAGGAATTTACCACCGAGGAAATCTGGAGTTGAAACAATGGCAACCTTTAAAACTAGGATGGACAAAGGACTCGTGGACACGGACTACAGAGTGGTGATTGTGGGAAGAAGGTTATAAGAGGACTAAATGGTAATAGGAACAAATTTTAAATTTAAAAAATAAATAAAAATGTAAAATACCAAAATGGACATTTTTGCATATTATATTAATAAAAATAAAAGCAAAACCTATTCAGACCTGGAGGGGAAAATAAAAACTAGGATAAACAAACTTCACTAATACAGAGATTCACCTGTCTGGGAAGGTAAGAGCTTGACTGACACCATCTCTTCTAAGTCTGTCATTTGATGCCACTTCTTACCCAATGCATGTGTACAATGCCATGGAAAAATGAGTCGTTGCTATAAATCTTTGACCCAAATCTGATATTAACTCATACCACAAATTCAGATTCATTTCTTTTTAACAGCATTTTCTTGAGAAAATTCAAGGATAAGAAGTGTACATTTGGTTCACTACTCATGTATTTTCTCACTGTGTTTCTTTCAGTTGGTTAGTAGAGTTTTTTTTTTTTTAATCAATATAAACAGGACTTTTTTTTTTAACTTAAGATTTCCATTTTCATAGTGTCATTACTGACACTGACAGCTGCCTAACAGGCATGTGAAATATATAATTGCCTAAGGAAGAACGCTCCATGACTGTTTCTTTCTTTTTTATATTAAAAAAAAAAAAGTTAGACAAGCTTGCTAAGCCTGAGGCTTCTGAACTTTATGTCAGTTCAGGAATTCTTTTCATTTTCCAGATATTGTATTCATATATTTTTTCTACATATATCAAATGACTTTCTCTGAAATAAGTTTAGTAATATATTTCTTTCCTGCTTTGACCCAGAGAGATTGCCTTTTGGTGTTCTACATCTTTGTCTATAGCCCCTCTCACAGATCCAAAAAGACATAAATAATTCACTCTCTTATCAATAGGTCCCTAGTAATAGTATAGCCCTCTCCTCACATTTAAAACATTATCTAATGCTTTCTAAATTTTGAATTTGAATTTAGTATAGGGTTTTACATTTTTTTTAGAAAAGATGAATTGCAACACCAACACTTTTTTCTGTTGATGCTTCAATTTTTTTCACCGTTTGCTCAAAAGGATCATCCCTCAAAATACCTCCCCCGTTCCCTGCAACTGCATTAACATTCCTTCATTTGCCCTCTCTGCACACCTTTTACCTTACCAAACACTCTCGGTCAGTACTGAAAAGGAAATACCTGAGTTTTTTATGAAGGCATCCTTCTTTCTTTTCTGTAGGACATATCACTCTGATTTCTTTAACATTTTTTTAATTGCTCATTTTAACAAGCCTGATCATTTTGGTTACAATCTTTTGGACCCTCTTTAGGTAATTTGTAAGTATGACGTTCCTTTTTCTTTGCACACTAGTAGGATAAAATGATATTGTATCATGGCAGAAAGCGAGTCCCTAAGGAAAAAAATCTTAAGAGAATAGAGGGATGAGGATTTAATATAGGATATGCAATTTATGTCATACTTCATCTCAATTGTTGACTTCAGGCTACTGTCATTTTAAGTCACTTTTTTTACTTTTTTTTTTTTTTTTTTTTTGGCTCTAGTATATTTGCTCTAGTCACAGTCGATTTCGAATAAAAATGAGATAGGAGTATTTCCCTGGCTTTTCCTTACCTTGCTCCGAATACCCCAGCCCTTCAAGGCCTTGTTCTGCACCCTCTCTCATTTGTTTCTTGGGGTCCTAGAAAGGTGTCTAAGGTACTCATGAACATATTCACATGGCTACTCTTCACTGTCCCCACTTAGTACCAATATGTAAATTTGCATTTCGCCACGCCTGCTGTTGCTGGTTCCTGTTCTCAGCAGAAATGAGGCCCCTTCAGAGTACTGAAGCCCTCCAGCTCTGATGAGGCCACTGTACTGCGGACCACGGCCGTGGCCGTGTGTGGTGTTACTGCTTGACTGGAGCAGATGGTGGCTTCAGGATTTCTGGGAAGGAGGTATCCCAGGCTCAGCACTTGCGGAAGAGAAGGAGCACGGCAGAATTTGTTCTGAGGCTCTGTGTGCATTTTTTATACGATGTTGTGTTTCCTCGCATGCCGTTAGGGGAGAGTGCACGGGTGGAGACCATCCAGCTGGGCAGCCTTCATCCGCGAGTGATTGGGGCTGCAGTGGAACCGCGGGACAAACTCGGGGCTGCAGCAACTCCACGGCACCCTTCTTAGGGTTCAGCGCTAAGCCATTTTTCAAGACTCCTTTGCAAACGTACACTCCTCAAAACTCAAGGTGAGAGAGAAGACGGGAACGCAGGAGTCGGCACTGGCGTTGGCAGTGGCAGGTTTTTCTTGGCAATGGCGCATGGTTTGTCTCCCAGGGGTCACCTTAGTAAGAACTTACCTTTTCTTCTCCCTTCTCTTTACTTTCATACAGAATCTGATAGTTGGGGGAGTCAGGGAGATGACAAAGTTTTGGCGGTAGGCTGGAATGCTCACTTTGAACAAAAACTTTGTTTTTTTTTTCAGATATGTCTGTGAACTGGAGAGTCGATGTGACAAACCCCTCTGTGCTGCAGGGCCTGACAAGACCCTGTTAAGAATGGAAGGCACGTGTGACGATACGGTGAGAGCACGGTGGCCTTTCCCCACCAAACTTTGCCAACGAAGAAATGTGATGCATGACCCAGGAGATGCACAACAGGCTGGAAGCACCCTGAGGGGTTCTGAGGGTTGAAACAAATTTTGCTTTTTAAAATACTTCTCTACTCACTATTTTTTTATTCTCCATCTTTTAGTTTGCAATTTTACTTTTCTCTTTTACAATTATTGTCTACTTTAAATTGTTAATGTATACCCTTTTTAACATTTTGTCAAGATTTCATAGTTTGATTTTGCTCCGTAATAAGATTTTATGTCTTTACAATTTTGCTATTTGAGTTTGTTTTGTTCCCCAACTTCTTAAAATCTTAACTTTTTCTATTTTTCTATTTCATTCCACTAAGTTGTATTTCTATTGTTTTTCTGGTGTCGACTTTGTTTTAATTATCTTATCTAAATTATTCCTTTTTCATTTAGATACTTCTCTTTTAAAATTATTTTTGTATTTTCTTTATAGATCTCAGAAAGGACACATGATGATGAAGTCAAAGAGAATGACCAGAAACAAGGCAGCCTTGAGAACAGCAGCACTCTGTACTCCCTTAATAGTTCCAAATCCCTTTTCATGTTTGATCTGCTAAAACTTAAACTTGAGTGACTCAGGAGACCACCGAGTTTCAAATTTCCTCCCAGGATAATGCTAATATTACCTGCACAAACAGCACATTTGACCTGCAGCAATGGTGTTGTTTTCTCAGTTCCCTTATGAAGGGAAACATTATTTAAAATCCACGGTCTCTGCCATATATGACTGTAGACATTGGGCAAAGCTCCAGGTCAGAGCTGGGCAAAGTTACACAAAACAGAGGGAGGTAAGTAAGAGATTCCTTTCAGGCAAAGCACATTAACAAAATATCCCTAGTTTGACTTTAACAAGGACATAGGCTGTCTTTTCATTTTCACTAAGACACTCAGAAAGGTGACATTGGCGAGGTTTCTTGATGGGTATATTGCAAGGAGTTATTAAGGGTAAACAAAAGCTGACATGCATTTTGTTTTGGTTTTGTTTTGTTTTTGGCTGCTGTGGGCTGTTGAATAGAGCATCTTCCCTTCCAGAAAAAAAAAAAAAAAAGACCTACATTGCTTTGTTGTACAGCTCTGAATGTTAAAAATGAAAACAGAGAACAATCCAAAGCCCCAAGTTAATTATTTTTTTAAAGGCCCTCAAGGAGAGGGAGTTGGAAGAAGTGAAAATGCGCTGAGGAAAAGAGGATTCGCACTCAGCCTTAGGGAATGACAAGGGTTGAGAGGTCTCCAAAGGTGGTGAGGTCCATGCCTCATTGCCCTGATTCCTTGATGAAGTGTGAAGTGCTTGGGGAAAGTGGTCCTAAATGCTGAAGCCTTGAAAACAGCAGCAACTGGCCATTCAGCTTGTGTTAAAAATCCAAGAGAGACCAGGAAGCTATTTTCAAAGGCAAGAATACTATGAATTTGTATAACTTGCTGTGCTGCATTTAAAACATTATTTGATTTATCTTCACAACTTAAGTCATCATTATGACTTACTAAATTTGATAATACTTAATTTCCTTAATTTCCTCTTATTTGAAAAAGAAAATTATTCCTTTAATGGTGCTGACAGCATCTGTTCCCCCCATCCAATCCTGCATTAGGATGTTGTCCTAAATCTTTTCCCTACTGAAGATCTTCATTTTCAGATTTTTCCCTTATTAATAACCAGCTTCATTTTCCTCAGTAGGAAAAAACAAGTATTGTATCCAAAATTATTGAAGCGCTGAGTTTATCAACAAAAAATTAAAAGCAAGCTGATGTCTAAAGCTAGGAAGATGATCATATAAATTATGGAATGCTGGCATTATGGAATATATGACCAAACTATGATTACAAGCCACAAAATAAAAGGAAATATATTTGAGCATACAGCATGCAAAACTTTGTCTTTTTCAGAAAATTGACTAACTAACCACTAAGCCTCCCCATTTGAAAACTAAAAAGCATGTTTTTAAATAACTTTCGGATTAAAAATAAAACCTAAATAAAAAATGATAAATATTTACAGCCAAATGACCATGAAAATATCATCTATCAAGATTTTAACAAATTAGAAAGAGAAATAATTTAACTGTTCACCTCAAGATCCTATGAGAAGGAAAACAGAAAAAAATCCAAATGGAATGGAAGTCAATAAATACAAAATAGAAATAATGAAATAGAATACTAAAACCAATGGTGATAACCAACAAATAAAAATAAATTTCTTAAATGGACTAACAAAACAAACAAACTTCTGGAAAATTAATCAAGAGAAAACATATAAATAACATTGAGAATGGGAGAGAGGAGATAACTCAGAGGGAATAAATTTATTAAAATCGGTGTTACTATTTTAAACAAATTTACTTAATGAAAACTTGGAAGCCTAGATAAAATTTAAAAATTTGGGAGATATAAATTAATAAAAAATGTTTTCAATGCATCAACCAAAGTAAAAGAAAACATATGGTGGTCAAAATATTTTTCTAGAAAAGACATCAAACAAAGGTTACTTTATAGGAGACCTACAAAACCATCCCAGAACAGATCTGTTCTGTAACTTTTATAATTTGTTCCACATTATGAACAATGATGGTGAATTAAGCAACTAACTTTTTGAGGTTAGTAATTTTTTTATGTGAAACCAGGCAAAAACTTCAGAGAGGAGATCAGCTGGTGGATAATCTCATTATGGAAATAAATATAAAATTATATATGTAAGTTTAATACAGCAGTCCATTCCAAGAATAACGTATTGACAAAATGTGGTTTATCATGGAATGTAAAGATAGTTCAGTATCAGAAAACTTAGCAGTGTAAAACATTGTGATTAACAGATTTGGGATTTAAAACAACAGATTGGGATATAGAATTTTTTCTGAAATAATTTAAAATTTCCCAAAATCATCCTGGAGCAAAAACTGAGAAGAACATTCATTTTCTGGGGCCAACAGAGACGGGCGTGCACTTTGCTGCGGAGAGAGGACCGCAGATCCTGACTGTGATGGAGAGAGGGAGGTGTCCCCTGCTGTGTAAAGACCTGCTAGCACTACTGCAAGGGCTCTGAATTTTCCTGTGAATACGGGAGCTCTAAGAAACATTGCCTAAAGCAGGTGTAAGCTGTTCGGTGTGTTAATATGTCTTTTTCCTCAAGCCTTCAGCAAGTCTTGTTTACTTTTTCCCTTTGGTATGCATTATACTATGGAAAATGGAGAGATCCGTGCGTCTTCTAGTTGGACAGAGTGAAGCCATCACAAGCGAAGGGGAGTGGAGCCCAGCAGAACACCTGTCCCATGAAATTCGGCAACAAAAAAGCCTGAGGGGTACAGTTTGGGGGTGACGATTATAATGATTAGATCAGTGAGGAATTATAACAAATTGATTTATGTATTAAAAGATTGGGTAACCTCTTTCTTTGGCCATAGTTTAAAAGTTCAGGAGGCATGAATTTCTCATGTCCTCCTAAATTCTAATATATCCTAAGGTTTTTTATTTTCCACAGTTTCTCGTTTTTTCCCCATTTAGTGTTTATTCTTTTCAGTTTCATTTTGAAAAATATAATGTGATAATGTCTACCATTACAAAGTTTCAGGCTCAATAAATAATATTTGTTATGCTTTCATTCTCACACTACAGGTACCTATTTTCTACCTCTCAAAGCTGAGGACACTGAAATTTAGACAAAGGGGCTTTCCAAGGTGAGTAGGAAAGGCACGATTTGAACAATTATGTACCCAGATCTAGAACCTATGCCCTTGGTTACTAAAATGTAATGCTGGTTCTTTAGTTTTTGATCTTGAAAATTACAATTGATAGCTTTCTCATTCACACTACTTCCAGCTCTTCTCAGCAATATTTGGTTATTATTAATAAAAAACATATTAAAATTTTTGCCTATAAGCAGGCTGTGAAATGGGCATAATTTAACTAACATTCACCTGTTGTATCGATCAATATTTAGTTCAGGAAAATCGGAAGACTCTCTGGATACATGGAGAAGGAAGAGATTTAATAGAGAGATTGGGAGCCCTCTAGAGTAATGCCAGAGCAAAGCAGAATCGCCCTTTCAGGTGACTACCAATTCTGGGGCTATTTCTGGAAATCATACATTGAAATCACACACTCCATAACTGCCAATCAATGACCAGGAAGTCACAACCAAAAGGTCTCCTCTACCGCTGCAGAACGCAAATACTCACTACCCCGGCAGCCAGAGGATGGAATCAGAAGCCTGTCTGGAGCAGGATCACCTTTCTTTCTACAACTTGCCTGCAAAAGCAGCCAGAGGGGACAGGGAAAATGACTCCCTCTTATCTCTGCCTTTTGAATCTCTCCTCAATACAATTAGAGACAGACCTAATTTCCATCTGGAACACTTACCGAGAGGGTCTAGAAATGTGTACTAGCTCTCTCCCCTTTCCAAATGGGAAGGGAGGAATGGATACAGAATGAACGAATCAACTCTCCTGCTGTGCCTGATGTGCACTGACATTGAGGACCTTCCCAAGGTTTCCTGGACCCATGAATTATTTTCTCCTGTGAATTGAATGCCTGTTCATATCCATTACTGATTTTTTTTTCTTTTTGTCTGGTTGTCCTTTTTTGGCTATTTATACATTGATTGATTGATTGATTCTAAACTCTAATTATTGTTGGTTGTGTGCACTGCAGCTATCATCTTTCAGTCTGTGCATTTTTTTTTTGTCATAAAGAAGCTTTTATTGTGATGCCATCAAATTTATCAATGCTCTTCTTTACAATTTAGGTTTTTTGTGTCTTTCAAAAGTTATTCTCTATATGGAGGTCATAAACTAAGTCTGTCCATTTTCTTCTAAACATTTTACTCTTCACATTTAGGGATTCATCAATCTGAAATGTATTTTGAGGATTGTAAGAGAAAGAAATGTAACTTAAGTTTTTGATAATGACAAATAACTGCACAATTTGTTATTTCTTCCTTTCCCTCACTGATACATAATGTCCTTCCTTCAATGAATGCTATTTCCTTTTCCACTTGGGGTTCTTCCACAGCTCTTTAATTTAGTCAGTTTCTATTGCCATACAAAGTTTTAATTACTATAATTTCATAATATATTTTTATGACTCAGAGTTAATGCTAACTTCTTCATCTTTTTCTTTTAAATCACTGGCTCTTGACACTTTATAATCCCATAAGAATTTTGGAATTAGTAAATTTCCATTCAAAAAAGCTGGGGGTTTGCTTGGAGTTGTCTTATACTTACAGGTTAATTTGGAAATAATGTACACTATTAAAATATCGAGTATTCATATCCTTATGCATACTATATTTAGGTAGATCTTTGATGTTTTTCAATAAATTTTCTAAATTTTTCATAAAGACCTTCTATATGTTTTGATAAACTTATTCCTTGTCACACCACTGCTTTCTTAATAGAAAGATCTTACTAGTTTTCATCTTTGTTGTGTGAGGGCATAAACGTACACCATTAGGCCGATGACCTTGTTAACCTCTGTATTTGTCTGAATAGATTTATTTGGATTTTTTGTCTTTAGGTAAGTATAGCATCTGAAAATACTAACAATTTTGTTTTTCACCTTCCAATCTTTACACCTCCTATTTCTTGTTTCATGTGCTAAGAAGTCCAGCACAACGGTGAATAGCAAACGCCCTCTGAGCGAGGGACAAACTGGATTAAGGGCCAGCTGGTTCTCACCAGGGGTGTTAATCTGTGAGGGGCGCTAAAACTTCAGTGGAATAAATCAAATATACTGTGCCAAAAAACTCAGGTTTCTACAAGCAATTCCTTATATTATTGGCAAAATGAATATTGGTCCTAGTCCCACCAAAGTGGTGATGCCCTGAATGGAAATTTATTTTAAAAAAACACTCTTTGCCAGCCAACTCTGAAGCTAGCTCGTAGACAGTCACCTGAACTTGGCAGTCACCAGCAGCTAAAGTTCTGAAACAGAATAATGGCTGCATACAGTGCTATTTACTGGGAACAAGTGATGTTCTTTATCATCTAAATTTTAACCACTTTACTGTACTGTTTCCCAAACACACCTGGTTCAGAAAAGAAAATTGAAGGTGGAATGTAAACCTCAAGAATTAGAAAATATACTGCTTTTTTACTTCAGTTACCGGAAGCAAAAGAGTAAGCAAATTTATATGTTAATACAATGCTTATTAACAGAAAATTGGTGTCTCTCCTTCTTCACTAAGTCAATTTGAAAGAAAATTGTTTAAAGATTATTTTGAAAGGGCACCAAATTATTAGCTTACTTAATTTAGTTCCTGAGTGAGAGCCTAAAGTTGCTTCATGAAAAAATGTCTCT
Source organism: Pteronotus mesoamericanus (assembly GCF_021234165.1). Lineage (NCBI taxonomy): Eukaryota > Metazoa > Chordata > Mammalia > Chiroptera > Mormoopidae > Pteronotus > Pteronotus mesoamericanus. The sequence goes on from NW_026555310.1 coordinate 21,000,110, forward strand.
GAGCATGATACATCTTTAAGAATCTTTTGGTTACCTAAATTCAGTATTTTGCAAATAGGAGTAATTATCAGAAAGTTAAGCATAATTGCGTGCACATGTATACCGGGACACAAACTCAATTATATGAACTTAAAACAGAGGTTATGGACATTTGTCCATTTGCTTTTAGGGGCAAGAGGACCTTTTTGATATACAATTGACATGTCCTTGATTTTCCTTCCTCTTTGAATTCACAACCAAACATTTATATTATTTTGGTCTTTGTTTTTGGACAGTTTTTTGGACCTATGCCAACATCTCATAATTCAGTCCTGCCACTCACTCATTTCATTTTTTGCTTAAAGTTCTTCTTTCTCATTTTTTTCTATCTCCATGTCATACTTGCTTTTGATCTTTGTTAGTTTTTTTTTCCTTTTTCCTGTCACTCACTCTGTAGCAGCTCAGAAGGCTCTGTAACAGAATAAGGAGGGAGATACTAACCAAGACTTGTGTGTGGATATTTGGGGGGTAGGGTAGGAGAGAGAGATCGATTTGAAGAACAAAAAAGAGAGTTTTCTGAGGGCAAACGAAGCTTTGTAAATCAGCTACCAAATAGGTCTGAGAGACACATAACAGGTCACAAATGTAGAGCACACCGTGCATACTAAGAAGTCTACTTTTGCAATTACAGACACAAGAAAGGTTTAAAACACAGTGTGTTTATTAAAGATAAAAATAAAGTAATAACAATTAGGATAAGTGTAAATAAAATGAGGAGTAAACAGATAGCAAAGGAAATCCCCAATTGAGCATAATATCCACATAGAATCATTTTATTGCTAAGGGAGCACATATTTATCATCTGACTCCACTTAAAAGTTTACTTGAATACCTGCCATGGGCCCCCTATCTCCCATGATGCTTACAGATACGTTTGTTCAAGAGACCTTATTGGAACCTTCCCAGCTGTTGTTGAATATTCTCAGCAAAATGATCCCCTCCCAAGTATCCTGCATTTATCTGTTGAAATCATCTCAAGGATGGAAACATAAGCAGAAACAGGAATGCTACTAACTCTGTTACTTTTCTGCAAGAACTTGTTTGCTAGTGGAGAGATGCAGACATAGAAACAAGCCAGTGCAGTCCAATACAGGGTTATGACAGAAGGCTGTAAAGAACACAGTGTGGCAGGGAAGAGGGAAGGGGGAGAAGGTCTGGGAGTTCTGGGAGATTTTGAAATCCCATTAGGGTGAGACATTAGGGTGATTTTGCAAACCAAGTTGTGACTACGGTGGGTTGCACAACAGGAAATGAGCAAGTAGGGCTCGCTTAGGATGCTTATGACTTGCTAAGAATTTGGATTTTTTCCTGTGTGAAATGGAAAACCCTTGGAGGCTGGCAAAGAGGCAGCCAGGAGGCCTAGGCTGTAGTACTGACGGTGATGCACGACCTGACTGGTGTTAGACAAAAAAATCACCTAAATTAGTGGAGGTTATTTTCTCACATATGGGAAAAGAGGGAGCAGAGAGAGTCCTTGTCAATTTTAGTGCATACTATTGATAAAAGGTATCATTTATGTATAGTTATGATATACCAGACAGTTCATTTCTTTGTCTCATTTAATCCTTGCAATAACCCTGACATAGATCCAACTTCGGCCATTTATTATCAACAGGTTGAGATGAGTAATATTAACACATTGAATAAGTGAAGAATTTAGATTGAACCAGTATGCATTTTCCCAAAGCCAATGAGGTTTTAGTAGGACTTCTTTTGTGCTTCTTTAATTCTAAAAATTTTTATAAAATGTGATGTGCAGTACAGATGTCATTTGAAAGATGGTGGCCAGTAAATAATTTCTACCTTCCATGAGAAGAGAATAAAAAGAAATGGTCTGCCAATACAGTATATCAACAGTGATTCCACTTAAGTACAAAGTGGAAGCTGTTCATTGTGGTTGAGGTTATAGGCATGTTTCCTCCAGAGATTGTTCATTAATCAGAGTCTCACTCTTCTGAATTACTTAAAGTTTTGGTTTGACCAGATGTAAACAATTGAATAAGACAGATACTTATGATTCCTTTTGACTCATGGTCTAATCTGGAAATATCTCCTAATATCCAGGCATGTTCCCCCACTGGAAGGGATAGAAAATATTGGTCTAATGTTGTCTTAAATGATTGTATCATAACATATACTGTAGAAAATGTTTTATGAAAATAAAGACATCAGTTGTTTTAAATTAATTTTTAAAAGTTCTGGCTCAAGAAAATTAAAACATGTACTTATATACATATATGTGTTATGTATACATATGCTTGAAGGGAAAAAGACCTGTAAAAATTCAAACTGATAATATTTATAAATCAAGTGGTAATTTATCTATATCAGTGTTTCCAAACTTCTAGACATTTTTCCCTTTACACAAAACTAAGAATTTCACATACATGTCTCCTAATATTTCTGATTTAAGAATGTTCCCTTCATGAAAGACTCCTGATATCTCTTAGCCATGCCTCCTGGTCAGTAAAGTATTGCAAAGCTTTATTCTTTATAATTTTTCCTACAAGGATAGTAGTTTTTTTTCCTCTCTCTCAATAAAAACATATTATGTGTTTTTAAATGTACACTTTATCTGTCCACCTCTTTTAAAAATTCTGATTTGCCGTTGTGGTCTAACATATTTCTGGATCTCAAACTTTAAATATTCGTATATACTTCAGTTCTCTCACATAATCCTGGCCTACTATTTAGGGAGCTGGGTGAGAACAGAAAATAAAAACATAAAGTTGAAATGTGAGGGATAATTCCCAAATAACTAGGCATGATGATTTCTTTGAAATTGTGAGATGTTCCACATCAATGCAGTTAAGTGGTTAACTTTCCAGTTGCCTTAAGTGAAATTCACCTGTCCCCTGTCTTGTTTGGTTTCCCCTTTTTGATTATCAGCTGCTCAAACATGTAGCTAAACAACTTTGCTAGATTCTTTTTTTTTGAATTATACTTGTACTCTTCAGGCAAGTTAATTAAAGCACAGTTGAAATTCTATTCAAAAGGTCTTCAGCATTTCTACTTAGAGGAAAGCACCCCTGTGAGGACCTGCTACTGTGTGCTCAGCTGACATTTCAGATGCATCTATTGCTCTTGAAAACTGTCCTTGAGGAGACAATATACCATAAATGAATGAAAAATACCAGCTTCCCCATTATTATAAAAATCAAATTACTTAATGTCTCTCCTGTTAGATACAGTTACACATTTATAAACTGTCATAAATGAACACGAGGAAATTTGGTCACTAATGATTTGGTTGATTCCATTTTCCCCTTGCCCCAGCACCACTTGCCAGATATCTTACTCATTGGGTGGTTGCCAAAGCACAGAGAAGCCTAATAAAGAAATGTTAGTGGAGTTATTAAGTTATTAGTATTTCTATTACTCCCTCTCTTCTCCTCTTTTCTACTTTTCTTTCCTCTACTCCCCAAATAGGTACATTGTCTGCAAATGGGCCAATCATCTTGCCCACCTTTATAACACCATTTAGACACTTTCAAAGCCAACTAAAATAGCAAAGCCTACAGGAAAGTGAGCTATTAACCATGGACATGTAATAGCAACTGCAATTATAATAAATACAATAAAATTGTACTCATTAGAAGTAGAGAGGAAGACATTCAAGGTTTGAAAAAAAACTTACTTTGATGAATTAGCAAAGTAAAAGTCAACTGAGCTCTTGTTTTTACCTTCTTGCCACTCTCTTATGGCTCATCTATTCTGTTATGTGCAAACGCCTATCAAGTTAATATTTACAGCTAGAAACTTGGCATCATCACTTGGATGTTAAAGGAATTTCTAATATTTTTAACAGCTTTAGAGAAGTATAATTCACATATTATACAATTCACCCCCTTAAAGAGTACAACTCATTTTCTTAGTAGGCTCACTAAAATTTAGATTACCATCACCACAATATCGTTTTATATTTTCTTCCCCCCCCACAAATAAACTCCATACACATCAGCAGTAACTTCCTACCATACCCCACAGCTCTAGTCAACCATTATTCTACTTTCTTTTTCTATATAACTTGCCTGTTCTTCACAGTTTATATAAATGGAATCATAAGATAATGTTTTTAAGGTTCACTCATGCTGTAGCATTTTATTTATTTTTTATGGCTGATTAATATTCCATTATATGGATATAGCATATTCAGTTTATCCATTTATCAGATGATAGATATTTGGGTTGTTTCTGCCTTTTGGCTAATATGAATAATGCCACTATAAACATTCATGTACAAATTTTGAAGTGGACATGTGTTTTTATTTCTTTTGGGTATATAAATAGGAATGGATTTACAAGGTCATTTGGTAAGTCTATGATTAATATTTTGAGGCACTGCCAAACTATTTTCCCTAGTGGCTACATCATTTTACATTCCCACCAGCATTTTATGAGAGGCCCAATTTTTTCACATCCCTGTGAATGCTTGTTATTGCTTATCTTTTTTATTATAGTCACTTTAGTGGATGTGTAGTATCTCGTGATTTTGATTTGCATTTTCCTAATGGATAATTATGTTGAGGATCCTTTTATCTGTTTTTTGGCCGTTCATCTATTTTCTCAGAGATATATCAATCCAAATTCTTGGCCCATTTTTTTTATTTTAAAATATACTGTATTAATAAAATTTTGAGGTATAGTAAGGCCCATAGGTCAAGAGATAGTTATTACTGAAAAGGCAGTTTGTTACAGTTCTCAAGAGGAGGAAACATGCCATGCTGGGAAAGGCCAAATGGTGAAGCACCAAGGTCAGTCGTGAGGCAGAAAGGAGATGGGGTACTGAGGGCAAGCACCTTTATTGCAATTTCCACAGGAACAAACAGATAAGGTAGGACAAGCAAGTTTAGGATTGGTCAGTTTGAATAATTTCAGCAGGCTCTGGGCCATAGGGGCTGTCTCTGTTGTTGTTACTAGGTTGGTTAGGGCAGGTGGATAGTGGCCTAGTGTGTGAGAGTCTGATAAAGGAGAGAGTTGAAGTTGTGGACTCCAGATTGATTGGTATGTATTTGAAAATTGTACCCCATGAGTCCCAAGAGAGGCAGGTGATTCAGATATATAATCAAGTTGTCTAGAATACGGCATGTCCAGAACATGCATTTAGGGCAGATATTAAAGCATCAAGTTCATAAAAGCTAGAAACACAGTTTACAAACTTTTAAATTGTTATTTATTTTTTTTGCTGTTGTTGAGTTATGTGTTCTTCATGTATTTTACATACAAGTCTCTAATCATATATAGAATTTGAAAATATTTTCTTCCATTTGGGGACTGCTTTTTCATTTTTGATGGTATAGTTTGCAGCAAAAAAAAAGGGGAAAAAAAGGCTTTCATTTTTATGTAATACAATATATTTCTTTTTTTTTGTCACTTGTGATTTCAGTGCCATATCTAAGAATCCATTACCTAACTCAAAGTGACAAGCTTACTCTCTTATTTTCTTGGGTTTTATAGTTTTAGTTCTTCCATTTAAGTCCATAGTATATGATATGGGAAGGAGTTGAGATCCATTCTTTGTCATGAGGATGATCAGGTTTTCATGCACCATTTATTCAAAAAAGACTCTCCTCTGCCCATTGAATGATTTTGATACCCTTGTCAAAAAGCAAATGAGTGTATATAAAAGGGCTTATTTCTGAGATCTCTCTATTTCAATAGTTTATATGTCTGTCCTTATGTCAGTGCCATACTATTTTGATTGCTATAACTTTATAGTAAGTTTTGAAACCAGGAAGCATGAGTCCTCCAACTTAGTGCTTTTTTTTTTTTTCAAGACTGTTTTGGAAATTCTGGGTTCCTGGAATTTCCATATAAATTTTAGAATCATACTGTCAATTTCTGCAAAAAAATTTAATTGGGAATCTGATAGGGACTGAATCTGTAGATAGATTTGGAGATTTCTTTCCATTTGTTTAGATTTTCTTAAATTTCTTTCATTATGCTTTGTTGTTTAAAATGTATGTCTTAAAATTATTTTTTTAATTTATACTTAAAATATTTTATTCTTGTTGATGTGATTATGGAAGAAATTGTTTTCTTCATTTTATGTTTTGAATGTTTCTTGCTAGAATATAGGAATGTACTTTATTTTTTATGTTGATTGTATAGACTTACTGAACTTGTTTATGAATTCTAATAGGTTTTTGGTGATTTCCTTAGGATTTTCTATATCATGTCATCTGCAAAGAGAGATTGCTTTTCTTTTTTCTTTCCAATCTGGTACCACTTACTTATCCTTCTTTTCTAATCGTCCTGGCTAGAACCTACACAATATTAAATAGAAGTGTCAAGAGCATTCTTGTCTTCTTCCTTATTTTATGAGAGAAGCTTTCAGTTTTTCACCAGTAAGATGTTAGCTGTGGGCATCTTTGTATATGCCCGTTATATGTTTGAGGAAGACTCCTATCCTCAGTATGTTGAGTGTCTTAATTGTAAAAGAGTCTTAGGCTTTGTCAGATTTTTTTCTGTATCTATTGACATAATTAGGTATTATTGTACTTTATGCTATTGTGGTGTATTACATTGATTTTTGTGCATTACATTCTGGAATAAGTCCCAGTCATAGTTATTCAAACGTAGTGCATTCTTACAAAAACTTTTGTAAGTTGAAGTAGCATAGAGCCAAAAGCATATACCATTAATATACACGAAAGAAGTTTTAAGCGTTCCCAGCCAAATCGTACCAAATGCACTGTCATGCCCAGTTTACCCTAAGCGTTAACACTCTTACAAGCTCTCTTAGGCTTTCCTGATACCTAAGGACACATCTTGCTGACAGATGCACCAAATAAATTGAGATAAAGTACAGATGCTCATAGGCATAGTTCAAAGCTATGGCACTTTGATGCTGACATGCTCAGCATAGCTCCTGGGATAGGAATTTGGCGGTGTCGCTCTCACTGCTCTGGTTGGGCATTGCCTTTGTCATGTCTCAATGCAAAACAAAAGCCGAACAATATTTTTGTATATTGCCTTTTTTTTTTAAAGTAAAATCCTCTTTGGATTTCTTTTAGTTAGCAAAAATGGTGCTAATGTAGGTCTTTCATAAAAGTGAAGTGGCACATGCAAGCTTTCAAAAAGCAGGACATACTTGTAATTCCTTATACATGTTACTGAATCCAGTTTGCTAGAAATACTTTTGAGGATTTCTGCAAAAGAAATATTGATCTTCTGTTTTCCTTTCTTGTGCAATCTCTGTCCACTTTTAATACAAGTTTAATACTTAGTGAGTTGAGAAGTATTCCCATCTTTATTTCTTTGAAGAGTTCCTTTACATGTTTGGTAGAGTTGACCAGTGAAATCATCTGGTCTTAGGAGTTTTTCTGAGGGAAGTTTTTTTTTAAAAATTACTAACTAATCTGTATACCTGTTATTGGTGTATTCAGGCTTTCTATTTCTTCTTGATTTGCTTTACTACTTTGTTGGCATATAGTTTTTTTATATTGTTTTCTTATAATCCTTTTTATTTCTGAAGGGATTATAGTGATGTCCTCTTTGCCATTCTTTGATTTTGCTCATTTGATTTTTGTCTTTTTTTCCCTTGCTCATTAGCTAATGGATTCACCTTGCTGGTACTCTCAAAGAACCAACTTTTCATTTTGAGATTCACCATTAGTTTTCTAGTCTCTAAATCTTTTCATTCTACCATTTATTATTCCTTTTCTTTCCTTGGTTTAGTTTTAGTTTGTGTTGCTGTTTCTAATATTTTAAAGATGGAATATTATGGTTTGATCTAAGACCTTTATTCTTTTTTTTATTATAGGTATTTGCAGGTTTTTGTTTCCCCAAAGTATTGCTTAAACTGCACTTTGTAGATTTTGGTATACTGCTCTCTCATTTCTATTCATATCCAAGTATTTTCTAGTTCTCTTTGATTTTTCTTTTGACCCATTTGTCATTTAAGATTGTGAAAATTTCCACATAATTTGTGAATTCCCAAAATTTTCTTCTGTTATTGATTTCTAATTTTACTTTATTCTGGTGAGAGAGAATCCTCAGATTTTAATGCTTTTAAATTTATTAAGGCTTGTTTTATAGACCACAATAATGGTCTATCATGGAGAATATGCCATGTGCAATTAAGAAGAATATGTGTTCTGCTGATATTAGGTGGTGCACCCTACAGTTGTCTGGTAGATCTAGAGGGTTTATAGTTGTTGAAGTCTTCAATTTCTTTGTTGATCTTCTACTCAGTTTTCTACTCATTATTGAAAATGAGGTATTAAAGACCCTGATAGTTATCATTGAATTCTTTACTTTTCCCTTTAATTCTGTTAGTTTTTTCTTCATGTATTTTGCAGTGTATTTGTGCTTCTGTTATCTTTTTCTCTTATTTTTCCTTTGGCTGTGTTGAGTCTACTTATGCATCTGTCAAAGAACATCTTTACTTTTTCTGTTATTGTATTTTTTTCATTTATAGCATTTTAGTTAAATTTTTAAAAATATTTTCTATAACTAAGCTGAAATAACTTATCTCATTTAGCTTTTTCCCACCTTTTCCATTAAAGCATTTGAATTTTTTGTGTTGATAGTTCCAACATCTGTGTCATAACTGAATCTGGTTCAAATAAAAGAGATTGTGTTGTCTTTTGCCATCGTGTTGATTTTTCTTGATTTCTGTATGACTCACTTTTTTTGTTGTTGAAATTTGAACATCATATATAGGACAGTAAAGGCTGAAATTTTATGGTTACAATTAGTCATACCTTTCCTTGTTCTAGAACATAAGTGTGGAATTTAGAATCTATCTTTTTAGAGTTGAGCAGGACTTGAGACTTGTTATTCCTATGGTTATTATAAGTGTACTACTGATTTCAAATTTCTCCAAAATTATTTTTTGTTTAGGGTGAGAGCTGTTTTGTCAAATAAGTTTTCTCAATATATGTTCCAAGCTTAGTAGGGCCTCCTTTGTTCTATAGGAAAGGGAGTCTTTTCATGCCTTTATCCAGTTATTTTTTTCCAGTCAGTATTTGTTATTTGTTACTCCAAACCTGTTAGCCCTGTGGTAGGGAGAAGTGTGGAGTTGTTTTCCTCTTTTTCCAATTAAGCCTCAGTCTTAAGGAGCATTCTGTCCTTCAACTTCTGTCACGTGTCCTTCTCAGTGGCCCTGCCCTCCCCCCAGCTTTACTTCTCGGCACAGCACATATTTTGCCACTAGCCCCAATGTAGAGGGCTTTGTTCTGTTGCCCTCCCCCAAAGGCAATGAGTTGTTTTTTAAACTTACAAAGAGTCAGCTTGTATTTTTAGAGCATGCTTCTATAACTCAGAAATTCATTTTAACTGGAAGTCCATTACAATCACATGTCTGGTCTCTCGTATTTCCACCAAGAATAAAAATACTACCTAGCCAATGAGTTTTTTTTTTTTTAATTTATTTACTTTTCAAATACATTTGTCTCTGCCTCCCCCCCACCACTTTCCCTTGCCCCCTCTCACCTTCCCACCCTCAGCTCTTCCCCTTTGGTTTTGTCCATGAGTCTTTGCTATATGTTCCTTGACTTTCCCCTTCCCTTCCCTTGAGTTTTTAACAGGGCTCTACGAGTGCTGGTGTTTGTTGCCCTTCTCACAGCATTTTAAGGCCTTTGTACAATGACAAAGGCAGGAGAGTGATTGGGGTAGTGATGTTCGCATCTTTCTCACAGTGCCTGCTGTTTCCCTCTTTCTACAGCACTAAAAATGATTCTTTCTTTACAATCTTTCTGTACTTATATATCTGTGTTCCCTAGGGGTTCTATTCTCTTGTTATCTCACACTTACAAATTGGAAAACTTTTAAGAAATTTACCAATTACGTAAAAAGTTTAGCTGAATTATTCTTACCACTACTCTGTGACATCACCCTCAAGTAAGGTAAAGTTAGTATTATGTCTCTCTTTGCATGCCCCTGTCTTCCCTGGATTTCAGGTTCGATGTCTGTCCTATGACCTTTGCTCTATACGTAGTTCAAGGAAAGATGTGAATTTGAAGACTGTCTTGTATTTTTGTTTTTGTTTTTGTTTTTTTTTTGTTTTGGTAAGGGTGAAAATGCTTTTCTTTCAGGCTTTCTCCATTGTAAGCAAAAAAGTAAGTAATCGGTAATGATTTCAATGTTGCAGTTTGGAGAAAAAATATGGCATGACTAGAAAATGGATGCAAGAAAGCTAGAAAGTAGTGCCTCTTTTAGAAGTGAGTTGATGATGACTCCGACTAAGGTGGTGATGGTGGACATGGAGATAAACAGACCCACTCAAGAGATAAGTAAGAAGTAAAATTAACATGTTTGATTATAGATTGGATGTGGTAGGGAAGGAAGATGGACATAATTGTCCAAAATTACTGCTAATGTTCTGGTTTATGAGACAAGATAATGGAAAGACAGAGGACACTGGAAAAGGATGATTTTTCAAGAGAGGATGATGAGTATGATTTTATACATATGGACTTTGAGGTGCTTTTGCAGCAGTCAGCTGAAGACCTTCAATAAACTAGTATATAACAATGTAGAATTCAGAGATATCTGATCTACTGAAATAGAATTGGGAACCATTTTCTTGTAGGTCATAAAAGCCATGGTCCCTTGAAGCTATAGAAACAGCATAAATGAGAGGGAAAAAGGGCTTAGGACAGAGATTTAAGAAACTCTTTTGAAGAATGCTCTGCTTGTTCTCCATGCTTCCGTTATAGATGAACCCTTTTTTTAAAAATTTTATTTTAATTTATTTTTTCAAATACATTTGTCTCTGCCTACCCCCCACCACTTTCCTTTGCCCCCTCTCTCCTTCCCTCCCTCAGCTCTTCCCCTGTGGTTTTGTCCATGAGTCCTTGCTATATGTTCCTTGACTTTCCCCTTCCCTTCCTTTTCCCTGCCCCCCTCCCTCCGTCCGTCTTGTCTCTGTTGATTCCCTTTTTTAGTCCATGGATTGCAGCAGGCTTTTCTCCACCTCTTTGCACATGTTTGGTGGGATGGTTGTTTCTAATCTCTATCTACTCTCCTTTCCCACCCCCAAACATTTTCACTAACTTCTATCAGGCTATAGTGATTAGCTTAAAGTGTTCTACCAGGAAACTTTATTCAATTTCTCTAAATCAATTGGTCCTACTCCAGAGTATTGTAGGTCCCTATTACATGCGTCCATCTGGACTTTTGCTTCATGACATTTTTCATGTTAACTTCTTGTTCAACATTTATCTCCTCCCACACTATAAGCTTCATGATTACATGACTCTATCTATCCTTCTCACCAATAAATGTGTTGTCTTTGACCAATGACTGGACCATAATGTGCATTTAATAAATAGCATTCGAATAAGTGGGTTTCTGAATGACCCAGTTTTATCTTACCTGTTGATCACCTGATGTTCTGTGCTAGGACTCATGGGATAATAAGGAATAATTTCTAAGTTATTATAGCGGAAGGTGAGATGGCATGTTTTAATCCTTGGTAGTTAACTCACTGAAATATATGAGAGAGAAGATCTGAAAATTAGGAGATGGAGAAGACAACAATAGATGGTATGGTATTATTTTTATAATTTTCTGCTTGGGTGATAACCAGAATTTTGATAGTAAGGAAATTAGACATGGATTAAGAAATGAAGTCCTTCCTCTGACTCGTATCAGTGTTTCTCTCTCTTCTCTAGCTCATCTTAACATGACCTTTCTCAACTCTTTCCTATTAAAAGTGTTTCATTTTTGATAGAAACAAGAAATCTGTGTTGGTTGGTGTGGCTCAGTGGATTAAACTCCAGCCTGCAAATCAAAGGATTGCCGGTTCAATTCCCAGTGTAGGGCATATGTCTAGGTGGCAGGCCAGGTCCCCCGTAGTGGGCACACGAGATGCAACCACACATTGAAAGAGGGGATATTTCTCTCCCTCTCTTTCTCCCTTCCTTCCCTTCTCTAAAAATAAATAAATGAAATCTTAAAAAAAAAAAAAAGAAAGAAACCTGGAGGCACTTGAATTTATTACTTGTATTTTTCTTTCTCATTAGTTTAATCTAATTTTATTAATCATAACCAGCACTTCTGTTTGGAGCCAGAAATTATTATGGATTTATTCCTGTCAGTACTTGATGCTAGTCTTCTGTTGCATCCCATCCTCTTTGCTAACAAGGTAACAGAGAAGAGTGTACAATACTAGAGTAATAAGGTATAACAAGGTGTGTAATTATTGTACAATAACCTTCTCTCAGGGAGCAAAGAAAGATATTGCACAAAGAGCAAGATGCTTGGAAATCCTTGCTGTGCAATTATTATAACTTAGCTGAGCAGCAGTTATATCACTATTGTGAATTTTTTTAAATTATAACATAAATTGTTTAAAAAAGAAAGAAAAACATTGGGAAGAATTATAAATAAAATGCCAGTTTATGAAATAAGTTGTACTATTTTTAACTTCATTTTAGTTCATGCTGCAGTAGATGATAATTTCCTTGCCTGTTGGAGACTAATTTTTTTTTTAATGTCTTCCAAAATTAGGTGAAATGTTATAACTAAACTTACTTTTCTTGAGCAAAGAGTTGAAATGATGGTTAATGAAAAGTGCTTATTAAATGAAATAGAAATACAAAGTTTAAATTTAAATCTCTTAGAGACACCAGCATTCAAACTTTTCAGAGAAGAAACTGAGCAGCTTATAAGGCTGTCAGTAAGAAACATAAAGAGTCCCAAATTAAACAAAATATGGCTTTAAGCTTAATATCTATATTCAACTGCATGTAGGTTGTTCAGAGGGGGAGGCAGTCTATTGGTGCTGGAATATCTTTAGGCTAATATGGACTTTTTGCTACCCTAAAAAATGTTATTCCAGCTATGGATATTTCAGAATTTCCTTCAGATTCAAAGATATTAGAGGTATGAATGAAGTCTTTATTGAATGAATGGTAAAACATTCAATAATTGCTAATGATACAAGGATAGGACTCTCTCTGTACATCTATCCATTCCCTTAATCATAAGGCAATACTATATAAATTTTAAGAGCTCAAAAAATACTTGTTGAACCAACTTACTATACTAAGATAATTTATTTAGAGAAGTTAGTTTCTAACGCATTAAGTCATAACAAAAGAGCAGGTTTGGTAAGGTACCTAGATAAAATTTAGCCAGAGAAAATAAGACCAGGGTTTGAAAGTTATTGAGAATTTAGGGCTATTGGTAGTTTCCATAAAACAGATAGACCATAAGAAATGGCTGTTCTCATGCTCTTGTCCCATTTTTAGAATTCCTTCTACATGTGGACTAAAGTCTTAAGCAGGAATCACTATAGAACCTGATCTCAGTTTATTCTCCCTTTCTTCCCAAGTGAAGAAATCCTCCCCACTGGGAAGATTTCAGAGTCATGCTGAATGGGGTTGTATGCCACAGCAGTCCACTTTGGCTTGTGTTAACATATCAAGAAAAGCTAACAAAGTGGGCTTCAGGTTTCTTCATTCCCAGCCAACTGATCATAGGAAACTCCCCAGAAAGCCATACCAATTAAAAAAAAAGAGAAAGCAATAAAACACTAGAAAAGCTAAGGGGGTAATTGGCTCATGCAACTAACTTTTACATTCTGGGTCACCTTATGACTTATCCACGGACACTATTTGCGTTAGATTTCTGTTCATTCAACTTCATAGTCAGAAGGCGTGCTTATACCCAGCTCATGATGGTAGCTTGCCAGTAACTATGAAGGAGCTAAGGTTTTACCCTGCTTGTGGCTAAGAAGCTGGTCTGCCAGTTTTATATAGATGCTGGCAGAAGATGCAAGACTCCTGGGTCAGGACTTTTATTACTCATGGCACAGTAAATAGTACTTGTACCATTTTTATGTTTGTATCTATCCCATGGGGAAGATGTGGAGGGAGTCCAAATAGGTGCTGTATATACAGTGGGTTTGTATTTTACAGAGGAAAGTAAATGAATGTCTCTCTTCCATGAAAGAAGTATAATCCTGAGGGTAGACATGGTGCTCCTCCTGGAAAAAAAAGTGTGTACAAGTGTTGGGACACTCAGTGACACTTACATCTATGGGTAGCATAGGTTGACAATGCTTTCTGTGTGGCTTCTTGTCTGTCTAAGGGTTCTTATGATTAGTAGTTCATTTTGTATAACTGAGGTCAGTATTTATTGGAGTGACAGCATGAGGGGAGCCAGTTCAATGTGTCCTATTTGTCCCTGACACCCGCTAGATGGCATTAACCTAACTTGTTAAATGACTGGGAATGGGTGCTGAGCAACATCAGAAATGTTGATAGGTGTTTCGTGTGCTGCCTTTGATGGACTTCAAGCTAAGGTTAAAAGGAGTGGCAATAAAATCATGGTCAAAGCCACCTTGCAAGTGATGGCAGACCCAGTAGGCAGTCCATTTTAAAGCATTTGTGACAGTTTGAGACAGCTGAACCAGAATGTTGCCTTTCTGGAGGAAGACACCATGATTATCCATGTCCCTCCCTCTTCCATATTTTCCAGGATAAAAGGTGGCCCCTCTCCAGGTTTCAGGTTGTTGTTTTCTTTCTCTCATCCATTTCAGGAGCTATAACTTTATTTTTTCACAGCCATTCCTTATTTGTATCCAATCTCTTCATCAAGAAGGGTCAGGTACAAGACACTGAAGGGAGCTTTTATAAAACTTAAGCAGAATTAAGTGTGATTCCCATTGGCCCCCTTCTGGCCAGGCTGCCCATTAGAAGATGTATCAACCAGGCTAGACAGGGGTTACTGTTAGGGAAAATCAAGTTGCATCATCTTCAATAATGTTCAAAATGTAATCCTGAATTTTTAAATTAAATCTGTTTGACTCCCAACCATTCCTGAAAATCTCCACAGAAACAGATGAAAAAGAATTATCCTTTCTGGGAGGGGCTGCAATCAATGAAAAAATTGCATTACCAAAGTTTATGGTGTAAGAGAAGGGGAGCTAAGAAAGATAGTGTGTGTGAGATAAAAGGTACATCATCAACGGTTGGAAAAGACAAAAACATGACACATATGAAATTCAAGAGCTACTAATCTCTGAAGTTAGCTGATTTGTAGCTTTAAAAAAAGTGTCAACATTGGTGAACCAGGCCAAAGCATTCAAGAGAATCTTTGAGAATCAAGTAATTAGCCAGTGATTTCGTTTCTTGTGGAAGAGGTAGGAATAAAGTTTCTTCCAAAAGAACACCTGCCACTCTTTTGTGTGCGAAACTGAGAGGCCACTTGGGCCAAGTGGGGTGTATTCTTGCATATGTCATTTCCATTTGAGAAACATGTTTTTTGAGACTTTCCTCTTTTGATGGTCACTGAGTCCAAATTAAGCCACCTAAAAGTAGATGTCGAGTCAGAGAGCGACAAGATCTCCATGGACCAGACATTAGGCTTTGATTAGTGTTTAGTAGAAATCTAGCACCTGCTTTTCCAAAGGTGTGAACCTGGTAGACACATCAGAGAGGCCACAAGTTTAAAGCCCCAGTGCTGCCTCCGGGTGGAGGCTGCCTCCCTTTGTTAGGGGCTCTGATTGACTAAGGCATCAGTTTCAGAGACTTGTACCATCTCCAATAACCAATGGACCCAATAAGGTGTTGCATTCCCTTGTTGATGATGAGGAGCTGCTGGATGGACTGAGCATTGTGAATCCATCCTTACAGGCCTAAGGTTTATGTAGCAAACCTGAGCTTTCTCACGGTTAGTCAACAACTCCTGTTGGCAGAAGTGTGATAACACCCTTGTCAGAGCTATTGAGAGTAAGACTCCTGACTTGCCAAAGGAAAGGAGAACATTGTCTCTATAGTGAAAGCTTTGGATATCAGAGGGAAGACTAATACTCATATTCAATCCTGAAGCCCCACTAGAATTTCTTTACCTGCAGCTCTTTCTTGATTGGGATAATCTCCTTGGGCATTTATATGGCCAGAAAGTACAAGCAGTCAACATATCAGTTTGTAGAAGCAACAAAAACAATACTTAGAATTGGCCAAGCCCCACTCAACAGATCTTGTTAGCTTGTCTCCCCCAATGTGATCCCTGCCTAAAACCCATCAGTGGGATCTGAGTACCATTTTTTCAGGTCTGTGTAGCATGAAAACTGGACTTGTGTTTTAACAGAACCATAGCCAGAGAAGGTGGAGTGCTTCCCTCTTCGGTATTCCTCAGTATAGTCAAGAAGTAGGTGAGTTTGGGATTTAGTGAGAGTGAGAGGGTGAACGAACAGAGTTGGAGAGACAGAGATAGAGACAGAGATAGAGATAGAGATGATAGAAATAGAGATAGAGACAGAGACAAAGACAAAGACAGAGACAAAGATAAAGACAGAAAGATGGACTTCATGAAAGCAAGACACATTTACCTTTGATGCTAATAAGCAAGGTACTTTTGGTTTTCAGTAACTGCATCATGGCTCATCTAGAACTTCTACTGCCTGTGTTCTACTCAAGTCTATTAGATTTAGAGACTCCTTCGCTCTTCTTCCTCCTGCCTGAAGGGGAATGAATGGCAAATGCACTATGAGGTAGGTTATTTCTTTCCTACATCCTGGCTCTCAGCCGCACTGAAAGGCAAAACAGTAGGAGACACTTACTCTCCCATTTCACTCACCACTTGGGTGACAGTCTTTGCTACTGGACTCTGGGGAGGCTTTTCAGATCTCCTAACCCAGCCCATAAAGGGGCCTTGTCCTTTCCTCTTCCAGAAAGCCATGTTTCTGTCAGTACCCCATCTTTGTCACCGCAGCTGTCATAAAGAGTCAGATTTTATTCTCTGACATACTAATAAGCTACACTGCTACAGTTTCATAGATGCTGGTGGAAGATGTACAATCCTGGGTTAGACAAGAAGGGCTTGGCAGAGTAGACAGGCAATGCTTCGTGTTCGCCTCTGTTCCCTTTTTCTCCAAGGTTCCACAGGCCGTCACAGCTGAGGAATCCTTCACTTAGAAAGCCCCAATCTTTTAAAGGGGCAATTAGCAAATCTGCCCAACCTTTGTCCTGAAGAGACGCATGATTTCTGTCTTCCTAAGCTGTTTTCTATGGAATCATCCTTAAAAAGGCAGTCTGGTAGGTAGACCTAAGAACAAGATGTGCAGAAACACAAGGGATCCACAGAGAATTGTCTTCCAAAACATTTTCACTTGATGTTCCATCAGAGTTCATAGTAAGTCAAACCATTAGCTATTTCCTAGCAGGATAACAAATACTTGAGAAAAATGAAATGGCTTCATTCCAGAACCCTAAAGAATTCTGCAGTGATTTTTCTATTTAGGTTTGTTAGAAGCCCCATATAACCCTCTTCAGTTAAGTATTCAGTTCAGTTAAATGAGCAGAATACCTCCCTTCCCAAAGATGCCTAAGTCCTAATCCCTAGAACCGTGCATATTACCCTTACATGGCGAATGAGAATTAAGTTTGAAGATGGGATCAAAGTTATTCTTCCACTGACTGTTACACCCACACTTCCTGCTTCTTCGATATCTGATGTTTGCAGGACACTGTGGTATAAAAGAAAACATATGAACTTCACATCAAACAAACCAGGGTTCAGAATTCTGATTCTACAGTTTGGACTGGTGATTTTACCAGAGTCTCAGTTTATTTATGTATATAATAAGGATGAGAAGACTTACATTGTATGTTTAAATGAGACAATATCACCAGGGAAGGTGCCCAAAAGATGTTAATGTCCAACTTTGTATCCTTAGGTACTTGGAGGACTAGATAAACAATCTACATCTTAACTTAAAGAACTTAGTGTTTGCATTAGTTTGCTAGTTCTGACATAATAAAGTACCACAAACTGAGCGGCTTAGGACAGAAATGTATTATCTCATAGTCCTCAAGGCTAGAAGTCCAGCATCAAGGCATTAGCAGAACAGTCCCCTTCTGAGGGCTGGGTAGAGAATCTGCTCCACACCTCTTGCCTATCTTCTGGTCATTTGCTGGCAGTGCTTGACATGCCTTGGTTGGTAAAGGCATCACCCCAATCTCTGCCTTCACCTTCACATGACGCCCTCCCATGTGCATGGTTGTATCTACATTTCCCTTTTTGAAAATCAGGCCATCGGTCACATTGGATTAGGGACCCACCCTACTGCAGTCTGACTTTATCTTAATTAACTACATCTGCAATGACCCTGTTTCCAAATCAGGGTCACATTCTGAGGCACTGGGAGTTAGGACTCCAATGTATAAATTTTGAGGGGATACAATTCAATCCATAACAGTGTTCCACGCTATTCCCACTCGTGACAGCTTTTTGTAAAATAGGAATTTGATGGTAATAATTTTCAATCCAATATCATTTTCTTCCACTAAAGAGTACAGGTTTGTCATATTGTCAGATATAATGCCTAGTATAATAATCTACATATGTTTAATGAAAACAATAACTGAAACATTTCTTTAGTTAAACATCATATAATTGTGTTCCCACAACATGGCGGTGTAACCGGAGAAGGTCGAGTCATTATCAATGAAAGAACCTCTGTAAGTCAGGGAGCTTTAGTACTTACTATTACCAGACTAAATCAAACTACATTGTTTGGTTTTCATATTGTAATACCATATTTTTCGTGAACTCTGATTAATAGTGATAAATAGTACATGCATTATCTATTGACTAACGTTTTTTAAAGCAGCTTTGTTGGGAGTTTCACTCTAAGATTAGTATTAGAGAGAGTTCAGCCTTGTGTTTGAAGGGCACTCTGGCAACAACAATGTTCTGGGGATCCCCATAGAGGACACAGGATCCACTGAGTTTTGTCTCTATTTCTCCCTTGCACTTCTTTTGCCAATTTCATTTGTTTAAAAAAAAAAACAAACAAACCTTTTGACAAACTACTATATGTAAAACACAGCACTGTATTAGGTGCTAGAAATGCAAGGCCCTACAATTATGGGCCTTGCAGTTTAGTAAGGGGAAATACAGTCATAAATCAATAATTATTACATAGTGTGGTACTTCTGCTTCTGATCAAGATGAAATAAAGGAATTTAGCTTCTGGGTGAAACAACTTAGAAAAGACAAAATCCATAAATCGATGATTCTTAAGACATTGAACAGAAGGCAACAAAAGACAGTGATTTTTGGAAGATGAGAAATAACTAGGCAAGCCATAAGTTTGCCCTAGCTGCAGGCCTGGAGAGAGTTTCCAGACCTTGATGCAAGGAGAAGGAACCCAGTCCAAGCTCAGTGGATTCTTTGAGTTGAGGAGTTGGATCTGGGAGTTCTGGGAAACCAAGCAGCTAGAGTTATCGTGGTAGGCTATAGCAAAGAAGACCACTGCACACAGAGCCCAGGAAACCCAGGACAGTCCCCTCCAATCTTTGTCTAAGAATTGATCAGTTCACATCACTGATGGAACTATCTAAGGCCAATGGAAAAACAACCAGAAAGGATTAGAAGGAATGATACTTGGAGCTCAAAGACAGACAGCTGAGAATAATTTGTTTTTCCACCAGCCAGAGTGGAAAATCTCATAATTCACAGAGCATCAGGCTGACTACTTGGTAATGGCTCCAAATTAGCCCTTGACTAAAGGCTGTTTCAGTCAGCTTAATAAAGCTTATAACCAAGGCCCAAAAGAGTTAAACTTTTTCCAGGTAACTCCAGTGTGTCTCAGAACAAAGCTCACCAATATTTTTAACAATACAAAAATACCCATATCTAACAAGGTTAAATTCTCAGTGCCTGGTATCCAATCAAAGATTATTAAGCATGCAGAAAAACTGTAACTTATGACCCGTAGAAGAAAAATAATGAGTTGTAATATTAGGAATATTCAAAAGAAATCATGGGAGTACCGAGGAAAGGACAATGAACGCTGCTGGTTAGTATGTGTGAGGCAGGTATTCAAAGATGGCTTCCTGGAGAAGGCGAGAGCTAATATGAAAATTCAAACCAGGTGAGGATGAGAGAAAAGGCATTTGTGACCAAGACCACAGCATGGAGACATGCAATTGCAGATTCTCTATGACTGAACAATATATACATGTGGTCCTGTGCAGCTGAAGATAGGGAGCGGCAAGGAAGATTCAGGGGGGGTGTGTGCAAGTGAGAACTTGGAGTGTGTCCTGTTTGGCAAACTGTTTTGTAAATGTCCAGATAGTAAATATTTTTGGCTTTACAGATCACATACAGTCTTGTGGCACACTCCCTTTTTGTGTGTGGTCCTGAGGCCATAGATTGAAGATCTCTGCTGTAGATAATGGGGCATGATTGAATGTTTTTCCCAAGAGAAAGACCTGTTAGGTTTGTATTTTCGATAGATCATTTTGTTAAATGTGTGGAGGATGAATCTGAGGGAAGAAAGCAGGGAGAATGCATAGAGGATTATTGCGCTAGCCCATTTGAGGGAAAATGGGGGTGGAAAGGCTGGATTTATGAGTCTCAAACACTGAAGGGAAGTCTGGGTTGCATTATATAGATTTGGGAGTTATCAGCAAATATCTTAGTTTAACCCTTGAGCATGGATAAGATCACGCAAAGAGAGTAGGCTGAGGGAGAGGAGTTTTTATTGAAAGACTAATATGTGCTGGACACATTTACTTGTTAGTGCATTCATCGTTAACGTAAGACTGTCTACATAGATTTCATTACCCAATTTTACTGACGACACACCCAAAGCTCTGAGAGGGTAAGAAGCTTACCCAGAGCCACCAATTAGAAAGATAACCCAAATGTAAAACCAGTCCATTTGGTTCTACAGCTCTTATTCCATTCCCAAAGGCATACCGCTGTCAGCACTCCTTAAGACATATGCTTTGGCCGCTGTAGCTCAGTAGATTGAGCGCCAGCCTGCAAACCAAAGGGTCATGGGTTCCATTCCCAATGAGGGCACATGCCTGGGTTGTGGGCTAAGTCCCTAGCAGGGAGGCACACAAGAGGCAACCACACATTAATGCTTCCTTCCCTTTCTCCCTCCCTTTCTCTCTGTCTAAAAATAAATAAATCAAATCTTTTAAAAAAGATGTCAAGCTGGTGGCCTTCACCTGCCACTGTGGCCCCTGTTCACAGAGCTCTCCTCACTGCATGTGTCTCACAAAGCTTTGTCTTCACCCACTTGCAGGTGGCCCAACAATACACAAGACCTGGCCAAATTGCTCACAAAAGAAGGAGATTCTGTTGCTGCTGAATGCCTATTATGTTGTTATTTCTAAAGATTATACCTTCCCTCTTTGCAACTAATTTTGCCTCCAAGTCCTTGATTTAAACCAACCCCACTGCCTTGACACTAATCCTTTAAAACTTAAAAATTCATATAGTTCATACACTGAATTCACATGATCCTTGAGACACTCTTCTGTAGTGAGGAATTTATAAAAGTCAGTCCTAGCACTGCAACTGTTCGCAAAGAGAAACTGGCCAATATTCATAATTCCACAAACATATGGTAAGCAGAGCATATTTTAAATATCAAGAACATTTACTCGAGACCTCCCCAAATGGTTTCAAAGTTTTATTTGGGGTTTGGACACATATCAAAATGTATTTACCTGACAGATCGTGGCCTGCCTAAACCTTTGGGGTGCATACATTTTTCATGCCATGATATTGAATATACATATTAATTAAATTCTGCATCCAGTTTACAGCAAAACTGGGAATGGCTTTGATAGATAGGCAGCACTTTACTAAAGTAACTCTAACATACTTCTCTTAAAATGAATTTCCCCTTTTTATTTGTTCGGCATGAAAAACAAACACGGAACATATGGAAGGATAACAGAGAGTGCTGAAAACTTTGAAAAATATTTTGTGTAGGTTTAATTTTGGTTACACAGGACTTAATGTTTTGAAGGATTTAGTACAAATTTTTCTTCATTCCTAGGAAACTTTGTGATATGGGAGAAGTGGAATTGTGTTTGTCCTTGATCAAATACAAGCTTTGGAGAGAAGAAGGCAGCACCGTAAGTTATAGATTCATTTTACTAACAGGAGCCTACAAGACATAACAGTGGGCACATTTCATAGAATTATATCCATACTCTAAAAAACCTGAAAAGATCTCAACTCTTTTATTTTCTCAATATTTTGCTCAACTTCTAGCAAATCTGTTCTTTTAACACTAGAAGTTGAATAAAGACGCCGGAGAGAAAAAAATTTTCTTTTAATTTATTAGGACTGGAACTTCACATCAGATATACAGGGTCTGTCAGAAGTAAGGCTTGCTTGAGTGTGGTTGGTAGGGTACGTGAATGTCTCTCATAAGATGGACAGCAATTTGAACGTTTCACCTAAAATGTCACATGGTGTGCTTGAGTATGATATTGTTATATTACAGAGTTACATGCTTACGATTTTGTAATAAAAAATAATCATTATTTGTGCTGGACCCTGTATTTAGTAACATGAATCATGAAACAAATTATATAAATGTAATGGGAATGTGATATCAGTTTAATAACAAAATATTTGTAATGCCATGGATTTCTTTAAAAGTACTTAGTCCTAATTTTCTGAATTTCTGGCTTTCCCCAATGCCTATTTTCCCATATGTTTTATATGATTTCTTTCATATCGTCTCTTTGTTTCTACTGAGTTATTTTTCTCTATCCAAAATACCTAAAATTCCACTTCTTACAAAAAATATACTTTGATTACAGTGCAGAATGGGGTATACAGAGATGGGAAAAGGAAAATATTCCTTTTTTTCCTAGGAGAGTCACAAACATCTGACCATTCTTTGGCTTTAATTTCAAATAATGAAATGTAATGAAACCCCAGTCAAACACTTTATTATGCCTTGTTACATTTCTTCATACTTTCCTTAGAATGTGGCTTATTGACAAATATTGCCATAATATTAAATCCAGGGATAAATTTATTCTTTTTCATTGAAGGATCCAAAAGAAGATGAAGTATTTTTTTCTATATGAAATTAAATTACATCTGTTACATGTGGATACATACATATGTGTATGTATATATGTATGTATATATATACACACTATTGTTTTCCTGTTTTAAAGTACAACCTTTAAAAATTTCCTTTTTAACAGCAAGCATAATAGCATATTTTGTCTTTAGAACTGTATTGTTTCTGTGAAACACCAGACCTCTTGTGGATTTATAAGCTTTTAAAAATATGAATATAATAAAAGAGGCCAGTGTCACTGACATTTCATGAACACCCACAACTTGTTTTTTAAATAGTGAATGTAAAACACATTCTAATTAGTAGCTATAACCCTGTTACTTGAGAGATTTATCATGCTGACTATATTGCAAGTGTGCCACCTTATAGATCAGAAATTTCTAGTGAAGATTTGCTCTACAAATAAAAGAAGATATGGCTGCATATAAATCTGGGTGTGTGCATAATTGAAAGAGCTATAGAAACGAAAATGGGGAGGGAACGAGCAATTCCTGGAATTGATGCCCATTGAATTTCTGCCCATTTCTAAAAAGGAACCTTGAAAAAAACATGTCCTGGCAAAATGTTGGTTTCCATTACTTTTCATTTTCTCTTGCCAAGATCAGAACCAGATGTTCTGTAATATAGCAAAGTCTGTTCCATTGGCATTTTTGGTGTATTAACTTCAGGAACTACTGGAAATTTTATGTGAGAAGATTCACAGGTGATTAGCATCCAAATTTCCTGAGACTTCAGGGGTTTTGATGGGGTTGGAGAAGAGATGGCATACAGTGGAAGTGTCCAAATATCCTGTGTTCTCTTCTTGATATGTTCATATTCATAATGAAATACATATGCTCGTGTAACTTATCTTACAACATATGGTACAATATAATTGAAGAAAGTCTATGCAATTATTTCACCCCTCCTAAAAAAGAAAACAGTTCTACATTACTAATAAAAAAGTCAGGGCTTAGAGTATGTGCTAGAGATACAGATTTTAAATATAGCTTATCCTCAAATCCCACAAGTTTAAGTGGAAATAAGAACGGATTGTACAACTTGGTTGCAGTTTGGGTTAGTGCCTCTTTACCCCTCTTACATCTAACCTGACTATAAACTAAGTGATTTTAAAACTGACAACTCAGACATGTAGAACTTGAAATTATATGTGGCCGATCATACTTAAAATTAGAATCATGATTTTCATCCTCTGCGGATTTTGTCGTATCAATTAATGGTTGGAATGTCTCTTAAAATGCAATACTATATGTAAGAACACCCTCCTACAGGTACACATATTACATTTGAACAGCTAATCAAAGTGCTTGCATTTAATAGATTTTTATGATTATACGAGGTTTGTCCAGAAAAAGTCCAGCAATTATTAATATAATAAGAATGTTTTGCATGGTATTGATGTTACCTGGCAGCCAAGGAGAGGGGACTGGAATGCACATGCGTGAACAATGATGACATCACTGCATTAGTCAATGGCGGGGGAGGCAGACACCACTGAGTGAGCATGTGTACTGTGTGGCTGTTGCATTCAAAATGACTGAGTGGAGCAATGAATCTGCATCAAATTTTGTATTAAGTTTGAACCTTCCTCTGTGGAAACTATTTGAATGAGTCAGAAGGCCACAGCTATGGGCAACTGGTGATTGGCAGCTTCATCACAACCATGTGCCTGCTCATGCATCACGTCTTGTGCAGTTTTTTGCGAACATCAAATCACCCATGTGACTCAACCCCGCTATAGTCCAGATTTTGCACTCTACAACTTATAGATTTTCCCAAAACTAAAATCACCTTTGAAAGAGAAGAAATTTAAGACCATTGATTAGATTCAGGAAAACATGATGGGTCAGCTGATAGCAATTGGAAGAACTGTGCAAGGTCCCATGGCGCCTACTTTGAAGGGGGCTGAGGTATTATTATCCTATGTACAATCTTTCTCATATCTTGTATATTCTTCAATAAATGTCTTTATTGTTCACAGAACATGGCTGGATACTTTTCTGGACAGACCTTTTATTTTGGCAATGCCACCACAGTCTGGCTGTCTAGAGGGGCTTACCACACCTGGAATTTCTGTTGTGATGTTCTAGCTAGTTGACATAGCATTGACCATGTAAGTAAGTTTCAATTGGACATGCTTATATTTTTAATTTTATAATGTCCATTAGGAGAGGCAATGAAAAGCATGTATATTGATAAAGAAAGCAGAAAAATGTAGCTAATAATATTTTGCTTAATGAGATAATTTTCTGAAGAGGTTCCCAATTCTTCATTTTATTCACTACCTTAATGGCATTGTGGGAATGAATGTGATGAGACAGAGCATGTCTCCCCTCTAAGAGTGAGAGAAGTGTCAAACTAAAGTGTCAAAATTCCCATGTCCATCTCATCCCACACATACTCAAAAGATTTTATGAGAGAGTTTCTAGCCTAACATTTCATATCCTGGTGGAAGAATGAGGATCAGAAAAGATTATCAATGAAGCCAGGCAGGCTATGACCAGATGTTCAGAAAATCCTTAATCACAATGCGGGAAGGCTGAGCTGGAGTCCTGACATTTTCCAAAAGCTCGTTTAGTAGGACTTCTATGACCAGGTCAGCTTGAAATATTAAGCAACACTCCCATCAAACATATTATACCCATGATCCAGTGAAAGACTCAGCAATGCAAATTCTCCTTGTACAGAATTTTTCTTTACTATTTACCAGTGGACAGTACTTTAGTTATAAAGCCTTAGTAGAACTTACTTGATAACCCACTGAGGGAGAGAGGGCAACATGTACATGTGAGGCCCTGAGACCTTGAGCATGGGAAATGTGGGGAACAGAAGCCAGAAACCAAGGAGGCAGAGGGCATGGTGTTAAGGTAGGTCTCGATCTGTTTCAGTTTTCTCTCCTAATGACTTTGACAATGAGGCTCACAATTAAATGCAGACAATGCTGAGGACAATGCTTTTTTCCATTCATTCACACTGCCCAGAGATAGATGACAATTGGGTATTGCTATTCTAATTCCTAAAATCGTAAATCACCTCTGGAAAGAGGCTGGTCTTTTTCCAGTTGGTGTGTTTTGGAATCTCTGGAACCACTAAGAGATTTCTTAGAAGATTGGCAAAGTGCACCATTGCCTGGGGAAAGGGTTTGTTATCATATTTGCCAGAACAGAAAATGCAATTACCCCCTCTCTACCAATATGCTTCTAGCTGCTTCCAGATAGCTAATCAGAGTTGATCTCAGTTACTATCCCCACTTTCCACAGGAAAGAGACTGTCAGGCATTGACACCATGGGACTTCTAGGTAGCCTTCTTGACTGACAGTCCCCTGGGCAGTTAAAGAGTACGTAATCAGACCCTCCCTGGAGGAAATTTGGAAGACAATACTTAAATCAACGTAAGTCAAATGCCAATGTGTCTTATAGTCAATAGATATGATGAGACAAGCTATGTTCTGAAGCTTTAAAAGACAGTCAGCCTACGCTGTAGGTATGAACCCTCCAAAGGAGAGTAGCGATTCTGACTCAGAAAGATTGCAAACAGTAGAGCAAATCAGGTCCTCATGCTGGCTGGGCACCCTGGGAGAGCGTTGGGCTTAGGGTTCAAAGAGTTGAGCACTAATTGTTGCAATCTAAGAGCTGACCAAGCTGGTCCTAGTGATTGGAATTATCCCCCCTCTCTGCGGATGCCACAGCAGATAGGTCAGCCACGTGGAGCAGAGAAGCTTCTCTGGGTGGCCTGATAGCATCTCTCAAGCATGACACCATGTGGCAGCACAGAGCCGGAGCACAAGCATACCGGTGAGACTCTAATGTCCTCCATGCTTTGTATTGCATAAGCCCTGAGGTTAACAGGAGTTTTACAGGAAGAAAGAAGCAAATATTTTATAGCTAATGTATACATGGGATATTAGAGTAATTAATTGGAAAAATTAATTTCCTATGACTGTATTTGCTACTTGAGTTTGTGAAGAAATTTATGCTGGTTATATTCATTAAAGCCCTCTCAATACTCAGATTACAAAAGAGAAAACTTAGGTTGGAAAGAACAGTAGCTGGGTTAAAGCTGTTAATCTAAATGTTACGCAAAAATTTAGCCCCATGCCAGGAGGGAGAATTCAACTCTAATGTCTCTTCCAACACTCTATTCCAGCAATTTTCAATTGGTGTGCCACAACAATTTTTAAAACATGCAATACTTGACTATTTAGTCAGGGGTATTGACCTCTTTTCCCACAGATTGTCAGATAAAATAACAACAGCCAATACAATAGTCATTTTGTGTGAATGAATCAAAATTATACCTGCCTTTTTTTGTGTGGGATCAGCAAAAAAATGTATGTTTCAGTGTGCTGCAGAATTTTAGTAATCAGTGTATATGCATCATGAGATGAAAAAGGTTGAAAATCACTGCTCTATTCATTACACAAGACAGCCTTTTCTAAAGTTCAGAAGCCTTGATCCTGCCTCTTGATAATAGCTGACTTCATTTATCATTCATTTGTTCACTCTTCAACCAACAAATATTTACTGAGTAACTATTATGCGCCACTCTCTTCAATGCCAGGGAAACAGAGGGGAAAAAAAAATACAAATTCCCTGTCTTCTTAGAGCGTTAATTTTTTTTTCATTTGTACACTCTGGCTCAGAGAAATAAAAGCCATGTTGATAGTTGTCGCAAATAGCACATCTCAAAACCTCAAAATCATACTCAGCAACAGCAAGGAATTCTACTTCCCAAACATTGTTTGATCAAACACTCCACCCCACACATAGGACATTTTCAATAGGCTCACATTATGACTTGTGGATAAGAGACTATTTGTAGACTACCATGCAGTCAGGAAAGAACTAACTCTAAGCAAAGCTAATGTGGGTAAAGATTGCTTTTAGTACCTATTCTCTGTTTTCTGTATTCTTTGATGGTTTTCCCTAAAGGCCGCATCAACTCTTCTTTCTGGTGACACAGCCTTACTCTTCATTCTTCTTTCTCTTTTCTCTCTTCTCTCAAATCTACATTCCCTTCAGAGAAAGATGTAAATATACGGTGAGAGTTGTAAGCACTTTAATGGAGGTGTTTTAGCAGAAATGAAAGTGTTAGGATGAATAAATTAAGCAGAATTTAAACCCAACTAATAGGAAAGCTGGGATGTCAAGCATGGATTAGCAGGGGGTAGAGCATAAGCATCTGAACATTATTTGACCCTTCCAGGCATTGAGTCTCTGAGTTTGGGATCACAATCATGAATCCCATCTGATATTATAATAGTGCTTTTTATTACATTGATGTTGTTATGAAATATAACTTTATATTAAGAGTTTAGAGATATTTAAAGTATTACTTCTTATTTTTGCTATATTAGCAAACCGTTAGTTGATGCTTCACAGATTTAGAAATTGTCAACAATGTAGTCATGTATTCTTTATTAGCCGTGTGCTTTTGCATAATTCAAGTATTTAATTTGTAGGCACTACATTTTTCTAAAAATCATCAAAACATGGGCACATATAAATTGACCTTAGCTTTAATCCTACATGCAGATCCTCACAAATTCCAGCTTAAAAACCTATAGAGACGATAAAGAAAAACTCACAAACGTTAATACCAACAGAAGAAAGAAAAACATATGTCAGAATGTTGGAGGAATCTTACCAAGTATAAGGCAGATAAAGTCTGATTTGGAAAAAGCTTCCTTAGGCTTTGTTTCTGAATGAGTACTGCCTGAATAAAAAAATTAAGATGATACTCTATATCGTATTTCTCAATAACTCAGAGACATAGCCTATGACAACTCAAGCTTGCTTACAAGCCTAGTCTCTGCTTTGGGAAGAAGCATGAAGACTATTTCTGTTTGTGTTTCTTCAGTCCCAGCTATCCACTAGATTCAGCAAATGACCAAAGCCAGGAGACCAGTAAACTGACAACAAGCATTCTTTGCATTAGAGAGGTAGAGTCTCAACAAGTAAAATGCACTAGGTCAAAGAAAGATAAAAAGACACACCAGAGCAGTGCCAGCTTAGTAGTGTAGCATTGCACATGCTCCACTGGTTATTAAATAGTTATCAATTCCTGCCAAATGTAGAGAATTAGGTCAATAGGAGATTATTGATCATCTCTCAGCTTCATGTAACACGCACTCATGTACATTAGTAAATACTAAGTCTGGAAATAAATATCTTGCTCCATTTGAGTAAGGTCAAAGTAAAAAAAAAATGTGTATATATGGTTTTTGAAAAACATACTTATAAACAATAGAGTATCAAATTCTAAAAAGAAATAGTTCAAAATATATCTGCTTTGGAACACAGAAAATAAGCATTCAGAAAACAAATGGGCACACTCAATAAAATGTAAAAAAAAAATGGCCACTATAATGCTATTAAACTGTTAAAAGACAAAACCTGAAATAAGAAGTCAGTAGGATGGACTATAAGTGGATATAAATAGGAAACACTTCCAGGAAACAAATATGCAGCAATTGGAGGGAATAAAATACAGAAAAGACAAAGAAAAAAACCTCTAATTATTCATGTGGTGTACAGACTTGCAAGTCATCTTAGAGCTTAGAGTAAAAAGATAAAGATGTAAAAATAAATACTGAGAAAGTGAGAGAGTTGGACAACAGAGAATAAAACTGTAACTATAAACAATGACCTAAAGAAGCAAGAAACTTGGTCACAATGAAAGACATAACTAGAGAAAACATTCTGAACTGAAAAAGACTCATGTAAGCAAATGCATAATTATCCCACATTTTACGTTAAGTAACTGGGAGAAAGTCACTTCATTAAACATTTCTAGAACAAATATTTGAAATACAAGGATTATGAAAATTTCTTAAGGCATTGTGAATATATCAAAATGGCATGTGGCTTTTTATCACTAATAAATACTACTAAAGAATAACATTGCTATACATGCAGAGATCTGAGGAAAAACTTTTGTAGAATAAGATGGCAGGAAGTTTCTCCTTCAATGTGAGAAAAATATATTCTCAAATATGCAAGAATATGAACTATACACTGCCTTCTATATAATTTGTGATTGAAGACTTAAACAATCCAGGAATAAAGTAAAATAAAAAATGAGATATTTAAGGACAGGCAATATGTAATAAAACAAGTTAAACAGAGATTCATTTTAAATAATGGTTATATGTGACTTTAAAATTAAATGTTACAATGTCAAAATTATTAAGAAAGCAATATGTATAAATATGTAATTTTTAATGAACAACAATCTCATACTCATATTGGTGGTATACTGCACAGAAAAACGTGCATGACTCAGTTCAGATGACAGCAAAATTTTAATTAGGTATCTTTAAAAGAAATTAAGTTATGATTTCAGCTTATGTTCAACTGAATAAAAAATTACAGTTCATTTATTTGAGAAGCATAAGATAACCACTAACAGACTTAAAATTTATGCCTCTTAAAATAACAAATTTTTAATAAAATGCAGAGAAAACATAATCTACTTAACAAAGATCAAAATTAATCAGCAAAGAAAAATTAAAAATATAATGCTTAAGAAGACATAACCAAAGATAAATATATCAATAATAATGATAAATACAAATGGGCCATATTTTTTATGAAAAAAAAGATTCTTATATTGGTTTGATGAATATGATAACATTTTATGGTGTTTATCTTTTCCTTCTAAGGATAAATCCTAAGGAAATTTTGTCATATATTTATAAGATAAATTTAATGTATTCATTAAATTATTTACTAACAGATGACTTAATATTAAGTGAAAAAATGATACAAGGTGTTCCACCTGAAATGTTAAATTACATATATCATGTATTCTTATTTTAGGTATACAATTATAATGTGCCTATGCATTAATTCAAAGACTGTTGCATATACTATAAAGTAGACAATGATCTAGACTCTGAAGAAATAGCAATAAACAAAAAATAAATCCCTGACTTAAAGTAGCTTTTAATTTGATATAATACATGATACTAGATATAGTACATAATACTTTACAATATAGGAAAATACTTAGTTATTTTTGCATGGTGGGATTATGGATGGTTTCCAAAAATATTTTTATTTTGATTCTCTTCCATAATCACATATTTTTATATAAAAGTACATTTAACTTCTAAATCATAATTCCTATTAAAGATGCACTTCAATAGAACTTTTTAATGTTAATATACTATTAAATTGTTTTTTATAATGTTGGGCATACCTTACAGTTTTGATCTGAAATTAATTCTGAATTTTTAAAAATTCAGAATCATTATTTTAATTCTGGTTATCTAATTAAAATTCCTAATAGTGGCATTTCTCTAGACCACTATTTCTAGAAATGTTTTCTTTATTGTGACACAATGGAATTTACTGTCATGTCAGAAAAATCCTAGGCACTTCTGACACCCTAATTCCAATTACTTATTTTAAATAATTTAATTTTGTTTGTACTGTATCCCTTTCCTTCTGCATCAAGTTTCTGTCTGACACTAGCAGAAACAAATTGCTAAACAACACAACAAAGGTTTTCCTCACAGCTGCTTCAACCAGATGGTAGATTTGAGCTTCTGGAAACATATTAGGAAAGCCTACTCTCATATAAAGTCTGTCTCAAGCTTAGACATCCCTAAGGCCCTTGCAAGACACAGAATGGACTGCTAACTTTGAGGTGTTTTTCTGCACAGTAACTTCTATCTTTATGCTATTTAACTGTCATGAACTCTCAGGTTATCTCTTGCTTCCTCTCCATCGTATCTATGCTTATATAACACTATGAACTAACCACATGTCCTAGGTAATCCTGTTTGTATCCTTTCCCATATCCAAGCTCTTGGTATTTTATGATGCCATTTGAGAGCGCCATTCAAATCTACGCTAGCCCTTTTCTCCAAAGAGATGATCTTTTTGAAGAACAAGATACGAAGATAACTATTGAGAGCTGATGAATCAATTCAAATGTTGCTACAAGCAGTCTTAGAACAACCATCAGGGATTTAGAAGCAAGTGGTCCCTCTCTTTCAGCCATTCAACTATGCATTTTCTTCCATATGGACAACCAAGAAACAGAATGACCTAATCACTTGATTATAGAATGAAATTTTATCACCACACTGTGGCAGTAATTATTATAAGCTTTTCTTACTTTTAGTTTTGAAATACATATAATTTATGTTCCTGAGTTGGCAGTTTGCCATAGGTAAACTAGAGAGCGGAAGCATTGCTGACTTTATGCTAGATGTCCAGAGAGCAAACCCAGAACCCAATTTCTTCCACCTTTAGGCAAGAATTTGAGTAAAGTTATCTTCTAAATTGTTGCCCTAAAGAACAACTCCAATCACGTAATTTCACTGGACTAAGACTTTTAATGGTTTTCCATTGCCTACAGAAAGAGGCACAAAGTCTTCAGTATTTAAGAGGCTATACAGTATAGTGACGTCTCTTTCAGCTTTACCTCTTTTAACCTATATGTCCCAGGGTTTCTCAAACTATGCATCATACATATTTTGGACTGAGTCAAAATAAAACTTGTCAGACTATTTGAGTGTCACACAAATTCCCAGTTCCCCCTCCAAAGATTAGCTCACATTATTCCCACATTTTTCTTTCTTTAACACTCAGCTCCAATGCTCCTTTATTGAAGTCTTACTTACCTAAGCTGAGAAGGATTCTTCCCCACTGCTGATTCCACACGGGTAGTACACTGGGAGAGTTACTGGATTTGGAAACTGGAAACTATTAGCATAACGTGGACAAGTTCCCTGACTTTCCACAAACCTCCATTTCCTGATCCACAAAATGGGTCATTTATTCATTTGTTCATCCATTGGGCAAGGTTTTAATGAATAATTCTATACATTAAGCATTTTCCTAAAAACTGAAGTTATGTAAATGACCCAACGCCTGGTGCTCCCAAAGAGAGTGGCTGCCCTGGACCTTCACAATATATTGTATTTTGCTGTGTATAATGCACACCCACAGTTTTGGCCCAAACTTTCAGGGAAAAAAATCTTCCATTTTAATATTTATTTATTTTTTTAAATTTATATTTAGATACGTTTCTTTGTATTATAAAGGAATTTTAGCATTTAATTTTGAACACAATGGTACAAGACATTTTATGTAACAAATAATTGCAAAACACAAGAACAGAACGAGGTATTTCAGGTACCACCCATGTGTAATGTGCACCTTTATTTTTTCCCTCAAAAATTTGGCCAAAAATGTATGCATTATACATGGCAAAATATGGTACTACATACTTTCTCGCTTTGAAGTATAAAGCACTGTTTCCCAAAGTG
This sequence comes from Pteronotus mesoamericanus, assembly GCF_021234165.1. Lineage (NCBI taxonomy): Eukaryota > Metazoa > Chordata > Mammalia > Chiroptera > Mormoopidae > Pteronotus > Pteronotus mesoamericanus. Next base: position 21,033,242 of record NW_026555310.1, read on the forward strand.
GTACCTGGAATAAGCCACAGTTTAACATCACCTGGGAGTTCATCAAATATGAATATTCTCCGGCCTCAGCCCTGATCTACTAAGTCAGAAATTCTGGAGGTGAGACCTGCCCATCTGGACATTAGCAAACCTTCTAGATGATTCTCATGCATGCAAATGTTTGAAAAATACTGTATTAGCAAAAATAAAGCTAAAATAAAATGATCACTGACTTCTCAAAGCACTATCAAGTCTTCACGTCCCTGTCTCCTCTAGCAATCCAAACATTTAATTATTCATTATCCAGGCCCCGTCATTCCTCTGCTGCTCTCTCCATCTCACCTGAGTCTTTTTTCCTATCCTGCCTTGCAAATACTTCCACTGTACTCAACTTCATTTAGCTCATCACTTTTTATGTACCAGGCCCTTCCTGTGCTCCCCTGTTGGACCTCAAAGCCAGAACATTAGATAGGTTATCATACCTTTACCTTTCTTATTTTGGGTTTTATCTCATCTGCAATTGATTTCTTTTTAGTGTGGTGTGAGTTAGGTATCTCCATATATAGCGACCCACTGTCTCAACACCATCTGCTAAATATTGTGTCTTTCTCCACTGATTTTTTTGGTGCAATTTTAATCTTTATTGTCTGTATATAAATAGTTCTTTCTCTAGGCTCTTTTCCCTTCCATTTTTTATATGAGTATCATACTGTTCATTACTGTAGCTTATGTTATGCCCCAACATCTGGAGGAACAAGTGTCCCTTCTTTGATCTCTTTATTAAAGTTGATAAGCTTTTTGTTCCCTTAATATTTTCATGTGAATTGAAATATATTGGTCACATTCCTATAAAACACCAGGTGGGATTTTGATTGGTATTATATCCAAATTGTAAATTAATTTAAATAAAATGTTCATAATATTAAAACTTTCTATATAAAAAAATGGAATACACATTATTTTGTTTAGTCTCCCTATGGAGTTTTTATAATTTCACCTGTAAAGGATTTTTTTTTCTTAAGTGAAATTCCTAGATATTTTATATTTTGTTGCTTGTTAATAACATTTTTCAATTATCATAATTTTGGATGATCCTTGCTGGTGTCAAGAAAAATATTTACATAATACTCACTGCTCTTATTTTGTCTTTTTTCTGTAGATGATCACATAATAAAAATGGGATACTTAACCTGTTTTATTAAATTGTCTATGCCTTTCTAATTTTCATGTCTCATACTATTTGACAGCCCTTTGGTACTTTATTTTCTGTATTAAAAAGGTATATCTAAATATTTCCATAAAACATTTTCTTAAGATTTTTTTATATATGTGAATAAACTGTATCAAGTTAAAGATGTTATTTTCTATTCCTTGCATAGTATTTTAATATCAGAAATAGGTAATCAAACTTATCCAATGCTTTTTCTATATTTATTGAAAAATATATGAATGGTGTGCTATATTATGTTGACACATTTCATGATATTGAAGCATCCTTACAAGTGGGAATGAACCAAAAAAATAGATAAAACCAAGTTATTATTTTTTTCTATTACAGTCAGTGTTTTAAAAAATTGAATCTCAAAATCTTTACCCAAGTTCTTTAAGATGTTCTCCTGTTCTAGAATTTTTATAGTTTTAACACTTATAATTAGATCTAATCAATTTTCAAATTGATATATAATTTACATACCATAAAATTTACCCTTCCAAAGTGTACAATTCAGTGGGTTTGGGACACTTACAGAGCTGTGCACCCATCACCAATACGTAATTCCAGAACACTTTCATTATCTCCAAAGAAACCCAATAGCCATTAGCAAGTCACTCCTCATTCCCACCTCACTCAAGCCTCTAGCATCTAAAAATCTACTCTCAGTCTCTAGGTTTGCCATTTCTTAAACTCTTTTCAAGAACTGTCAATTTGTTTTCCAAAAGGGTACCATTTTACATCTCCATCATCAATGTATGGGTCTTACAATTCTTTCTCCCAACACTTGTCGTTATCTGTCGTCTTTAATGTATTCATTCTAGTAGGAATAAAGTGGTATCTTATTGTGGCTTTGATTTTCATTTTTCTAATGAATAATGATGTAAGGAATCTTGTATATGCTTTTTGACCATTTGTACTTCTTTGGAGAACTATTATTCAAGTCCTAAAATCAGGTACTATCAGCCTTCTAACTTTATTTTTTCTTTTCAAAGTTGTTTTGGCTATTCTAGGTACTTTTTATTTCCATATAAATTTTAGAAACAGCTTTTCAATTTCTACAAATAAAACACATTTACTGGGATTTTTATTGGGATTATATTGAATCAACTAATTAACTTTGTGAAGTTAAAATTTTAACAACCTCGAGACCTTCAGTACACAAAGAGTATATCTCTCTGCATTTATTTAGATGTTTCTTAATTTCTTTCAGCAGCGTTTTGCAGTTTTTAGTGTACCAGACAGTACATTTTGGTTAAACTTATCTTTGAGAAATTTAAATTTTCTAATTCTATTGTAAATGGTGTGTTTTTTATTTCAAAATCTTTTTGGATTTAGAGCCACAACTGATTTTTTTTTAATTTTATTTTAATTTATTTTTTCAAATACATTTGTCTCTGCCTCCCCCCCGCCACTTTCCTTTGCCCCCTCCCGCCTTCCCTCCCTCAGCTCTTCCCCTTTGGTTTTGTCCATGAGTCCTTGCTATATGTTCCTTGACTTTCCCCTTCCCTTCCTTTTCCCTGCCTCCCTTCCCTCCTTTCCTCTTGTCTCTGTTGATTTCTTTTCCTTTCAGTGTTGCTGGTCTTATTTTCCTTGCATCTTTGTATTGTTGGTTAGGTTCCGCTTATAGGTGAGATCATATGGTATTTGTCTTTCGCCCCCTGGCTTATTTCGCTTAGCATAATGCTCTCCAGTTCCATCCATGCTATTGCGAAGTTTAGTAGTTCTTTTTTTCTTTCTGCTGCGTAGCATTCCATTGTGTATATGTACCATAACTTTTTGATCCAATCATCTACTGATGGGCATTTAGGTTGCTTCCAACACTTGGCTATTGTAAATTGTGCTGCTGTGAACATTGGGAATACACAACTGATTTTTATGGCTTGATATTTAATACTGAAATCTTGTTAACCTCACTTACTAGTTCTAGTAGACTCTTTGTAGATTTTTTAAAATTAAATTGTTTTAAAATAAAAACAATTTGTTCTTCTCTATGTAATGTGTCATTTCTCTTCTCTGATTTCTTATAAGATTATTTTTATTTATTTTTGTTTTTAAGGAATTTAAGCATATGATTTATGATTGATACGTGTGTATGTGAACATGAATATATGTGTTTTATTGTTTATTCTAACTGTTGTTCATTAAGGTTCTTGGATCTGTTGTTTATAATTACCATCAATTTTATAGTTTTTTGGTGGCATTTCTTACATTATTTTTTCTCTTCATCCTATATATTCTTTCTGGGACCTATTTACATGTCTGTTAATTTGTTTGAGTTTGCATGATACTGTCTTTCAGGTTACTGATTATATTTTTAGGCTTCTTTCTATGTTTCATTTTGAACAGTTTCTACTGCTACCTCTTCAAGTTCACTGATATTTTCTTATGATTTATCTGCTGTGATATTAATCCCATCCCATAATACAGGTTTTTAATTACATATAATATGTATTACATATTTTCATTTGTAGAAGTTCTTTTTAAAATATCATTGGTTTCAGGTGTTTCAAGATGGCTGCAGAGTAGCTAAGAAGCTACACTCATTTCCTCCTGGTGCCTTATATTGATCTGTCCCCAGCTCAGAGCTGCAGGAGGCTGATCCTTGTACATAGCTTGGCTCTTCCCATTCCCACCTAGCCCAGTAGACACAGCCACAATCAATGAATACTGTGGTAGCTCCAGACAGGTAGCACAAGGCCAGCTACATACAATGTCTGACACTGATCTGCACCAGAAGCCCATCCAAATGGGCTGAGAACTAACACAACCAGTGGTGGGCTTCAAACCTCGCCAAAGCTCTACCCAACTAGCCACACAAATGGCATAGCTAAAGGGGTCTCTGGCAGGCACCAGAATCTGCTGGGATCAAATCTACCCAGTTTAAAACAGTTTAAAACAGTGGTTTTAGGGATTCTCCAGGGCACTAGAAGAATGAATGATCTCTTTGAGAACTTAAACAAAGAGATAGTAAGCATTTAAAAGGATATAGGAGCCAAAAATTAACCTGCCAGAAATGAAGAATATAGTATCTAAATGAAGAATATACTAGAAGGAATCAACAGCAGATTAAATGAAGCAGCAGACTGATCAGCAATTTACAGATCAAGATAACAGTAAGCACTCAAGCAGAACAATATAAAAAGAAAAGAGAATTTTAAAAAATGAGGAAAGTCTGAGGGAGCTCTGGGACAACATCAAGTATAACAACATCTACATCATAAGGCTATCAGAAGGAGAAGAGTGTGAACAAAGGATCAAGAACCTGTTTGAAGAAATAATGGCTAAAAATTCCCCTAAACTGATAAAGGAAAAAGTCACACAAGTTAAGGAAGCACAGAGAGTCTCTATCAAGATGAACCCAAAGAGACACAAACCAAGACACACCATAATTAAAATGGCAAGGGTTGAAGACAAAGAGAGAATCTTAAAAGAAGCAAGAGCAATACCTACCTACAAGGGAGCTCCCATAAGACTGTCAGATGATTTCTCAACAGAAATTGATTGGCATGAAATATTTAAAGTGATAAAAAAGCAGGAACCTACAACCAGAGCTACTTTATCCAGCAAGGCAATAATTTAAAATTGAAGGCAAAATAAAGAGCTTCTATGACAAAAACAAAACAAAATAAAACAAAACAAAATTTTAAAAAATACCTAAAGGAGCTTATTTTCACCAAGTCAGTATTTCAAAAAATTTTAAAAGGTCTCTTTAAGAAGAAAGAAGAAAAGAAATATATAGAGAGGAACATATGTATAAATAATATGGCAATAAATAAGTGCCTATCAATATTCACTTTAAATATGAATGGATTAAATGATCCAATCAAGAAACATAGGGTAGCTGAATGGATAAGAAAGCATGACCCATATATGTGTTGTCTATAAAAGACCCACCGCAGAACTAGAGATACACAAAGACTGAAAGTGAAGGAATGAAAAAAAAATTCCATACAAGTAGATTCCATACAAGCAGAAATGAAAAAGAAAGCTGGAGTAGCAATACTTATATTTAAAAATATAGACTTCAAAACAAAGGCCATAACAAGGAACAAAGAAGGGCATTACATAATACTAAAGGGCTTGATTAAACAAGAGAATAGCCCTCATAAATATATATGCACCCGACATAGGAGCACCAGAATATAAAAAGAAAATCTTGGTTGATATTAAGGGAGAGATTGACAGCAATGTAGTCATAGTTGGGGATTTTAACACCTTATTGATATCAATGGATATATCTTCTAGACAAAAAAATTAACAAGGCAAAAGCAACCTTAAATGGCACACTGGACTAGATAGATTTAATTGATATTTACAGAACATTTCATCGAAAAGCAGTAGAATATACATTCTTTAATTGCACATGGAATGCTCTCTAAGAAAGACCACCACATGCTAGATACAAGATAAGCCTTAATAAGTTCCAGAAGATTGAAACCATATCAAGCATCTTCTCTGACCACAATGCTATGAAATAGAAATCAACTACAACAAGAAACTGAAAAGCATTCAAACACATGGAGGCAAAAATAGCATGTTATTGAATGGGTTAACAATGAGATCAAGGAAGAAATCAAAAATTACCTGGAAACAAATAAAAATGAACACACAACAACCCAAAATCTATGGGACACAATGAAGTGGTCCTGAGAGGAAAGTTCATAGCATTACAGCCCTACCTCAAGAAGCAAGAAAAATCTCAAATAAACAATCTAACCCTACATATAAAAGAACTAGAAAAATACAACAAACAAAGCTCAGAGTAAGTAGAAGGGAGGGAATAAAAGATCAGAGTGGAAATAAGTGACATTGGACCAAATAAACATTACAAAAGATCCATGAAACCAAGAGTTGATTCTCTGAAAAGATAAAAGACACTTTTTTTCAGAATTCATACTTTAATACAACAATATTTTTTGTGAGGCATAGCTATTGTTTCTTAGGAAAACTAAAATCCAAAAGGTTAACTTTCCAATACCACACATTTCAACTCTACTGATACCATGCTACATCCTAAATCCAAACTATTATAAAATACTTTTTAATAACTTTAACACTATACAATTATGATTTAAAAGTTCCAAAAGTGAACTTCTAGTCCAGATTCTTTCTTGCTTGCCAATCATGCATACTTTCCTTGTATTGATCTCAATATATGATTTGTTACCAGGGTTCTCTTACTTCTGTTGAATTACTTTATTGCACAGGTATATCAAGAGCAGTAAATATATAAGAATATGAGAAAATAAAGAAAGGCTGACTGAATGATTTACACCATTTAAAAGTTGGAACTAAATGAATTTATTTGGCAGAATTATTACCAATCCATTCTACAATTCAAGCATTTTTAATAGATTTTTTCCCTGGATGAGTATTTTACCTCAAAATGCAGTAACAGTTAATTATGATCAGCTTTAATATTATATCTCTAGGAATAACGTCAAATATAAACACACTAGCTTTTATATAATTCATGACTTTCACTATGTCAAAAACAAACTGTTTAGTACAAGTGACTTTTATTTTTTTTTGTAGTAAGATTGTATCAATCATGGATACAGTGTGTTGATTCACTCTCTGGTATAACTTCCTTCATCTAGTTAATATCTCCAAATGTTTTCCTGTAAGTTCCACTGTGTTATAAAACATATCCTACATAGAACTTGAACTCTAAACCACATTTGTTGACATTACAGTAATTCACAACAATAGACCATTTAAAAATTGTCCTGAATAAAGATGAAAAATTATTCCTTCATATTATCATGTTGAAATTGTACATATACTTAATAATGTCACTTTAGAAATATATGTGCACTCATCAAGTTGCAATAAAAAGTACTTTGCTAGTATTATTCATTCTATAAGTTGGTCTTTCACATCAAAAACTAATTCCTGAATATCCTGAGACATTGTGTCATGTGGGAGTGATACTTGAACTCTCTTCTATGCTGCAGATCTCCGGACAGTTCCAAGTGAACACATTTCATGCAGACTTTAACTGATGTCTTGACCATTTAACTATGAAGTTTTACTTTTAGTAACCCAAAGTCCTTCTTTGCAGGAAGCCTAATACACTGTATGAAATAGTAACATCTGTTTCTTTTGGCTTTTAAAATCCATAGTTTTTCCTTTGAAAAATTCTTTCAGTTTTGGACTTATTATTTCATGTCTTTTGAAAAACATAAATATTGCTTACCTTACAATGGTTCCATTGTTTTAACAGTCAGTGTATCTCTGCAAATAACACACTGGGGGTTTGTACACTTCAATATATTCATGGCTACAAGCTTGAACTCAACATAGGAGGATATTTACTTCCAAGTAAAACTAATATAAACTCTTTGGTCTTTATATATATGAAATTGCTTTCATAATCATCATTTAGCTTATCACTACTAATGCAATTAAAAATGTGTTTTTTTACAAGAAATTTCCAGAGAGGTTTGTTTGCTATCTGCAAATTTGGGTTAAAAATAATATAAATTATGCATCTCTGATTTAGTAAATAATGCTAGACTATAAATTTAAAAACAGGTTTGAATAAAAATTAAAGTGATTGGTAAAATAGCAAGTTACAATAATAAATAATTTTAAAAGAATTTTACACTTACAGATTATAATTGAAAACTGACCTTAATGTATGTCATGTGAGCTACCATGTATGACCAATATGCATCTTGTACATGTGACATACCACATGATTTTAACAATATGTAGCCCGATCTGTTTCCTGTACAATGAAAGAAGCCCATTAATCGGGTGCTTAAATGCAAAACAATGTCACATGTCTATGAAAGTTTCTAAGCACTCTAAATTTTTGTATTTATCACATACTGCTGACAAAAACTACCCAAACCAGTTCCAGGGAACTTTGTTAGGGCCTGTCTTTGGGCTGTGAGTTTAGAGGCAAGCAATTGAGGACATATGAAATAGTAGTCTTATTAGCCTTTATGTTTCTCTACATTTCATAAAATTATGTTCTCATAAATTTATCTCCATGAGGTAAAGTGGAGGTGGTATTTCCTCTCTGCAGTTTTATTTTCCTAATAGTTCAAGATATATCTCCTGCATAATCAATCATTCATTTGGTAGTGATTTCAATTTGTATCCTTTTTTTCTTCTTTCAGTGTGCAGTTTGAGAAGCTGTATCAGACACTGATAGCCAAGTGTCTTGTTAAACCAAAAAGTGTTTTGAATATTCTTTGGATTGTCCTCAGAGCTAACAAATCTTGAAGTTTTGAGAACAGATTTGATCTTTGGGACTACCGAAACATCATCCAAAGTCAAGGTGTGGCTATATAGTTATGTTTAATTTATTCTGATGCTCATTAAATAAACTCTAAAGGCAATTTCAAGCAGGAATTTCAACAATTCCTTTGAACAATGACTATATCACTGCCCAGACTGAAGGTCCTAAAATAGTTTAATTATTTTAAAATTAATCAAGAATTCTCTTGATAAATTTCTCAGTTTATTGAGACATACATAGTCTAGGTACTGTATAGTATTGTTTCTTTTGCAAACATGGTATCCTTCAGACACAGCAAAATTTTTATAATTATTTGTCTCTATTATGCTCCATTGTATTTACATTTTCTTATTCCTGCCCAGGAAGCATCTTTTCTTTTTTTACCATTGACACTATTACAAATGTTCCCCATCTCCCCACTTTGCCTCGTTTAATCCAGGCCCTGCACCACACCCCCTCCCATCTGAGATCTGTCAGTCTGTTCCATGTACCCATGCCTCTGGTTTTATTTTGTTTGTCAGTTTATTTTGAAGCATCTTCTATTCCTAATTACTTAACACCTATTCTCCTTCAGTACTCTTAGCATCATCTTACATCTTATCCAAACATGGCCCCCTCAGTCTGAATTACCTACTCATCCTCTAGTTTATGGTATGAAATACCCTTCACACTATAACAAAATCACTAACTCATATATGATAACCACGCTTTCAGTCCTGATCCCAGGTGCTTTTCAGAATGCTGGATGTTGTCTACTTTTAGGATACAAGGTCAATTTAGTAGTTAGACAATGCAATGGATAGGATAAGATGAAGTGGAATGGAAAGGAAAGGAAAAATGTAGAACAGAAAAGGTAATATCAGAATGCCTCAGATGTAGTTAGAAAAAAAAATAGTTTTGTGAAACTTTTGGTTAAACACACACAATCATTAATTTGCTATGTAAAGTGTACTTTTTTTCCTGGGAGTCACTGTCAAAAGAGTTTGAAAGACACAGTACTACATTTTAAGGGCTGGCTGATCTTGTCTTCTTAGTACCCAGCATCATTGCTAGCACATAATAGGAAATGAAATATTTGTTCAACGATTGAATAAGTATAACACTGTTCAAGTGAATTATCTTTAAAAAGATGTGCTTCATTTTATAAATCCTAGTATTTTTAAAAGGAGTTATTGCTACATTATAATCAATAGCAATATAGTATTGGGGCATAATTACTAAGATCAATGTTTGCAAGCTTATCTCTTGATACTTCTTATTTTTTTCAGCATAATTTTTTATGTTTAGAAAAGTGATGCCTATGATACGGATTTCTGGGTCAAACAGCTAGACTGCAGTGGGAATGGATAACGCAGAAGATTAACTTATGTCCTCATTCACAGGTTCTTTTCAAATGTTGAAAATAGATATTGTATTAACAATAAGCTTAATAGTAATAATTCTGCACCCACCCCCATGCAATACACGAAGTACTATTCAGTTCTGTTCTTGCTAACACTTCATTGTTATTTTATTTATTTTATTTTTTTAAAATTTATTTACTTTTCAAATACATTTGTCTCTGCCTTCCCCCCACCACTTTCCCTTGCCCCTTCCCTGCCCCTCCTCCCTCAACTCTTCCCCTTTGGTTTTGTCCATGAGTCCTTGCTATATGTTCCTTGACTTTCCCCTTCCCTTCCCTTTGTTATTTTACCCTAAGTATCATAACCCTGGTAAACTCCAGACCTACTTAGAAAATTAGTTTCAATCTATCTGCGTTTCTTCCTTAGACCTTTCAGGGCATGAAGATGACCCTAGCTTCCCAGGTATACGGAGCAGTGTAAGGTGATGGAAAGAGCCCTGTATCATATTTGGAACACCTGGATTTCTAGGGCTTTCCTTTTTTTTTTTCCTAACTAACTATTATATTTACTTAACTTAACTATTATATCTAGTTAAACTTCCTATTCCTCAGTTTCTTTCAATGAAACATACTCTCAAGTTCCCATCAAGCTCTGGTGTTCTGTAAATCAGGCAAGAGGGCCGCTGAGTTTCCTCCCATCTCTAGCATTCAAGACACCTGCACTTGTTTTCATTTTTAATGGGAAACTTCTCATTCTGGGGATTCCTGGAAAGACACTATTTGTTTTCCTAAATTCATTTTCTTATTCATGTGCAAAAATAAAACGATTATTAGCAATGAATATCTTCCTTTGTTTCTTTTACAATAATATATGTTTTTCTTTACCTGATGACCTTTCCAGCTTTTTTTCCCCCATAAAATTCTCTTTAACCAGAGCATTTCATGCATGGTATAGTCTCATTAAAAAAATAACCATGATAAATATGTGAGTATTAAAAAAAAGAGTTATCAAAAAATTTTCTGGGATAAGTAGACGTGTTTATTGGGTTTGGGGCAGAGTAACTAAAGGAATTGGCAGAACTAATCAAAGGTGAAAATGGGTGGCCAAACACTTCATTAGATTATAATCTTTTTACAGAACCCCATGCTCTTTTCAATTTTCTAGGCAGTTATCCTTTAAAATGCTCAGGTACTCTTGATGATGCTTACTGTTGGCACCCCACTGCTTTCTCTGCCATAGCTTAATGTAAATATATGCCATACTATCAAATGACAAGCAGGGCCTTCTTCGGTGGCATTCAAAGAAAGTACAACGCATCAATCCTGGATGCAATCTAGATCCAGGTGACACATTCAAAGAGGCCATGGGAAGCGTGACTTTTCTTGAGAGCACCAGTGGTGGAAGTCTGGCGAGGAGAAAGGAGGAGATACCCAGATCCTAAACTAAGGTTGTCTCTTTAGCACTAGAAGGTTAATGAACTTGTTTCTTATTTTAATTAACCTCAAAAAGAACTCAAGTACACAGTTCTTCAATGCTTTGCCATTTGCAAATTGCCTTTAGAATCATCCCCTTTTTTCCCTTTTAAAGAAAGCTTTAAAAAGTCTAACCTATATATAAATTTCTTTCAATTAAAGATCCAAAGGAGCACTGACTATTTAGCCAAATGGCATTTTTATATTGGAAAATTCAGATACTCTTCTGGAAAATTTGGTTTGAGTGTCATTTGTACTTGGAGAGAACACCATTGTGGAAAACACTGCAGCACTAAGTGAGCGTGACTATAAATTCAGATCAATATGTGACGGTGATAGAAAATGCAGAGCATACCTAATCCAGCTAACTATGCCCCTGACAAATGCACTGTGAGCATTGTCATTGGTGCTTTTCCTTTCTTTATTTGCATTATCCATCAGGACAGCCCATGAGGGAATGCCTGGGAACCGTGGAGCTCTCTGTAATAAGCCACAACACTAATGAGGCATAACAAATTTAGCAAGTATCATGTATAATCTTGATCTTTCATTGACACTATTACCCATATAGATTACACATCGCCATTTGTTATCTGCCCTAATGCAGATGAAATGGGAGGGTGTAGCTGAGTTGCTTCTTCTATAGTTAAACATTTTTTAACAAATTATCATCCTCCAAAACAAAAACTCAATAGTCCTGGCCTCTGTTTTTGCTGCTGCTGCCTCTCAGCAGGGCTGGCTGGCTGTTTTTGCAGAAGGTCAGCCAGATTTTGTCTTTCTCACAGTTTCACATTCCTCCTGGGATTGAGGGTCTAATATATTTCTGTAACACGCCAACTGAACCCAAGAAAAACAAGTGCCCAGAGGAACATGGCCCTAGTATATGCCTCTCTTTAGTTCAACAATTTAGAACTCAGATGTCTGCAATGATCCTTGTCTTTAGGCATTGTTGAGCGTCAGCCAAGAGAAGTAAGTTGCAGTGAGACCATGTTTCAGTGATGAGACTTTTGAGTTGAAATTAATAATATATAAAGAATCAGTGTACATTACTATTTCACAGAACTTTTTTAAAAGCTAAATACATTATCCCTCAAGTGACCTCTTGGGAGGAGCCAAATGTTAGTTTCACTTTGTAGATGAATGCATTTTCTAGACAGCAAAGCCGTTACAGGAATAGAAGGGAAATGTGTACATCCTGGTGTTTAGCTCTGACATTTTTTGTAAAGGGGGAAACAATAATAAATATACCTGCAACAATAATATAAGAGATCATGAAATGCATCAGGTCCCTTATTTCTCTTACCCCAATCATGTCTCTGGGATGAATTTTATATTTATCTCTGCTAAGTCCTCCACAAAGAAATCTGCACTAGTTAAAATGTTTCATGTAAATTCGGACTGAGGAATAATAAAATAGTAACTCTTAGCTTCATTCATTTCAGGTCCTAAATATTTTATTTCAAAACGTAGACATTTTAGTTAATTACAAATTAATTGTACTTGATAATATTAAATCAAACAAACTAAAAGGCATTAGCAAGGAATGGTACCAAAGAAAAGAAATAAAGACAACTACTTAGTCACATTACAATTAAACATATAGTTATAATTCAACATTTATGAAGTTTCCCTTAATACAGAGTAGCCATATACCCTAAAAAATACTCAGAACCTTTGCCATGTTCAGCAAATACTGATTGGGTTCAGTGAAAATTCTTAGTCGGAAGCTCTTGACTGCTTATGGTGGGGTGGAAGGAAGATAAGACAGAGCAGAAGTTTACAGAAATAATATTGCCTGCTTTCTTCTCAGTTTTACTTGGTTCTAGCTCCCGATTTATAGGATAAAATTTTCACTTTCATCATGTTGCTGGTTATATATTATTTCTATGTATTTTTTTTCTTTTTAACACACTCTTTGTGCTACTTTATTATATATGTAGCTTTATTGCCTCTTTCTATGTTTCTTTCTTTCCTTTTAATATTATGAAAATTTATTTGCAGTGAAATTTGGGATCACAAATCTTGAATTATCCTAGCTTAATGATAAAAATAGCACCGTATGTGGAAAACTAGCATCTATTAATGTTTTATAGCCTACATTCAACATCAAATTAATAAATTCCTAGTATTGTTCATTTTCTATAGTCCTGTAATGCAAATCTTTAATGATTTTTAAGATAAGGTATTCTGTCAAGTATAGCCTTATATATTATCTAAAGTAAACTTGAGTGTGATGTTGAGAGCTGCCCCCAAGTTTTAGGGTTAGAGGGTTGAGATAATTTGATTTTAAGGTCAAAATTGTTCTTAAATTGTATCAAGTTTTGTTTTATTGCAAAGGCATGAATTGAAAAAAGAAAACTTAAAAACTACCTTTAGTGCTTGAAATAAGTTGGTTGGATGAAATTATTTTTGCAGAAACAAATATTCCAGCAGAGCGGAGCTGCAGCTGCCTTCCAAGAGGCACTATCATGGGTATGAGCCTCATTACCTGTTGCTCCATAAACTGGCAAATTGTTGCTGGGTCCTACTATGTGCAAAGGGCTGGAAGAGGGCCTACTGAATTCAGAGAATAAGATGAATTGCATTAACATCTCATGGCAAAGGCTGGCTAGGGGAATTATTTTAAAAAAACTTTGAGGAAAACGATGTGAGTTTCAGCTAAAAAAAATACTCTATTTTTCTTTTTGGGGGACTATAGTATTTTTGTGACTATAATAGTTTGTTAAAAAACACTTGGTGTTTATGTTACATGTGTATTCTTAGGGAGAAAGCAGACTAAGTTAATTGAGTAAACAAATATAAGCAGAAATTTGGAAAGTCTAAAGCATTTAAGTTTGACTTTTATTTAAGGTTTATCATCTAAGTCCTATTTGCTTTTATATGTCTATTTAACAACATTTTATTAAATATTTTATCACTGATACATTTAGGATAGAATCATTTGCCTACTATCTAAGAATGGAAAAATTGTAAAATCTAATTGTTTGCTTTGGTATTAAAAAAATACTGCATTTTGACTGAGAAATAGGCTTACTAACCCAATTTGACTGTGAGATAAACTTTTAGTATTAAGATTTTTATATTTTAGTATGCTTATTTAGGTTTTTAAAAACTGGATTTGTGGAAATTCAGCTGAAGCTATTTTGATAAGAATAAATTCTTTTAAAGTTTTATATTCAAACATTCATTGAAACCCTAACTATTAAGTCTTAATTAGAATCATTTTCCATATTTTTATGAATGAATCGTACTTTTTTATGGGACAAACAGCCATATGATTAAAATGTAGCAGCCTGTTATAACTAAAGATATTCATTCTTTTGAAATATATGCACTATTTAAAAAAATTGCTTGTTTTCTCAAAAAAAACCAAAACTCTTCTAAAGATGTATAGCTAATGTATTCTTCTTTCAAGTAAAATTAACTGAAGGAATAATAAAAATATTGTTTAGAAATTGGCAATTCTCTGGTTTCAGATGTGTGTTTAATGGAAATCATTTTTTGTGAACTATGTAAGAAAGATATTCTGAAAAATTATCTGTAAAACTACTAGAGAACTTACTTAAAAATATATTAGAATGCTTGCTGAAATGCAGAATTTAAAAAACAAAATAAATCAACAGTTTAAACATATTGGAATCAGTGTCCGTTTATATTTTTAAAATGCATCATGATTTATTTTAGCTAAATTCTACAAGTGAGTATTGGGTATAGACTACTGTGTCTTAGTTAAAAATAGGGCTCATTTAAAAATACATTTAAAAAATACATCACATTTCTTTGTGTTAATTAGGGAAAAGGTTATTTATTTACATCTGGGGCTGGTTTCAATATATTCAATAGAATTATAATTACCAGTTTACTTATTTTAAAAAGTATTCAGTGCAAGAAAATTCTAGCATAGCTATAAATTTTGTCACTCTTTTGTGCTTTTGTGGAGAAAGCACTTGACTTGGCCTGAGAAGTACTTGAATCTTCTGGTACTTAGAGAAGTATCATATTCTCTAAGAACTTCTATGTCTGTAAAATGGTACCATAGCTGGTCAAAGGGCCTGTTAGGTTCTGTGGGCCTAGAAGGGCAGGGTGATCAATGAGGGCTATGTCCATTCCTGACTGTATGCACTATGTTGTTCTCCATAGAATATTGTATTATGTGTAATTCCAAGATGAATGAGGTATACCTGACTAGCTTGAAGGTGTCTCTGACTCATTTCCAGGATGTTAAGGCTGCTACAAATATAAAGTTGGGGTTTGGTGGGAAATTTCAGTCCAGAGGTATAACATGACTTCCACTTTGCAGACTTGGTCCATGATGAAGCCTGTTTGGGAGGAACTCTAATGCTATGTCTTCATCAGTCATTGAAGACTATTGCTCCAATATGACGATTGCATCATAGCCATGCTGACTTCTTATATTCTTTAAGGAAAGAATCTTGTTGGATCCCCTTCAATGTATCTGATATTTTTTCACCAGAATGAAGCTATTGCTATTGAAGTTTGTCAAGACAGTGGTAGCACAATAACCCTTGGTTATTTCTGTTACTTTCCACAGGCCTCAGATTTGGTCTTTGTCTTCGTGAAATAAGATGATTGGAACTGGTGACCTCTATGTTGTTAGCTGTAATATTCTATTGTTCTATAAGTGAAAAATCCACATTGTTTATTTAATACCCTAACTCAGATTTCATCTTTCATCCTTCTTGAGATGGAAAGTTCTGAGCTGCCATTGACTTCAAAAAAAAAAGAAAGAACAACTGAATATTTCTTACAGTCTCTAAGTGTTATACTGTGTGGGAGGAATGCAGATAGCAAACTCTACTACCTATGCAGAACCCGTGGGCTGACCTGTACATCTTTTCTTCACTCATGTTCCTGGAGTGATATTCATCCTGAAGAAAGTAATATCAGCCTTGAGGCAGCCTTTCAAACTAGGAATATCCATATTGTAAAAAAGTATTGTTTTTAGCATAGAAGGGCTTTCTGGCCTGGTGTACAAAAGACTTGCCATGTCTTACTTGCCCTCTGTGCTTTCTCTCTACTCATTGGCCAGAGGAATTGTTCTGAAGAATAGCAGAGGCTGTGTCATCATGAAAAAAGGTGGATCAGAGGACACATATAGTCAGTCTGGGTCCAGGAGACAAAAAAATAGAAATCATGCTGGTATTTAAATTGAGGCAATTTAGTGCAGGAAATGTGTAACATGAGTTTTACAATGTAGGAAGGGCAAAAAATAAAGTGTGACGTAACCCAGAAGTTAGTAATCATTTCTAGGCTGGGTAGCACAAAGGAAGAATCAGTGTTACCAGAGCCTGCAGCTGTAGAAGTGGGGCTGCAGGTGCTGTGCCCCTGCATAAGCTGGGATGGTAGGAGTGATACTTCCTGGGACCACCCAGAGATGGGAGAAGGAAGAGAGAGGTAGGAAATAGGATGAATATTAGTTCTCTCTTCCTCACAACTTCTGAGTTCCCAACGGCAGCTCCCATGGGCA
The DNA here is from genome assembly GCF_021234165.1 of Pteronotus mesoamericanus. Lineage (NCBI taxonomy): Eukaryota > Metazoa > Chordata > Mammalia > Chiroptera > Mormoopidae > Pteronotus > Pteronotus mesoamericanus. Next base: position 21,049,989 of record NW_026555310.1, read on the forward strand.
AAATTTAGCAGAAAGTGAACTCACAAAGGATTCTGAAATGCAGTTTTCAGCTTCAGCATTGACAGACAAAATATAGAAGAGTGAGCAGAGGACCATGAGAAAATAGGTAAATGATGTTCACACCAAACAACTGCTGGTTGTATTATAATTATTTTGTATCCTCTTTTTTCTTCTCCTTTGGGGAGCTTCAAGTGTCCTTTAGATTAGAGAAAATGTAGAGTAAATATATGTGATTGTGAGAGTTTTTGCTGTGTCCATGTGCATTCTGTGCCTGATTGAAAAGAGTGAGAGATTAAAGCAAAAGGTCCAGATCCCTTCTTTAGATTTATTAGGGTCTGGTTCTGGGATACTATGTGTATTGGGCTTTACAAAATGATTCCTTGTATTTCTGAATTTATAAATTCAGCTGTCTGCAAATTATCCACAGTGTTCCCTCTGATTTGAGAGCTAGAAGATTATACTCAACATTTATTAATCAAATTTATGAGCAGATAAGCTAGTTTTCTCTCTCATTTAATACTGCAGATTATACTTAATAACAGACAATGTTGACTGAGCAATGACTTTAGACAATTCTAAATATATTGTAAAGACCTGTCTCCTTTGCCAACATTCTTTATAGTTAGTTTTGTGCATTCTGAATGAAGTTAAACTTTTCAGGATAGTCTCATGAAGTCCTGAACTAAAACCCACACATATCCCTAATAAAGATGTAGAGCAGCTAAGAAATAGTTTGAAAAACATGTTGATAAAACATTTACTCCAAAATCTGGGGTATAGAGAATATTGTTATGGAAACCTTGGATAATTTATTGATACTTGACTTTTCTTTGTCCATTTCCTCAACTATAAAATGGGAATAATAATGGTACCTATCTCATGAAATTACTATGAGCATTAAATGAGTTTATACATGTAAAGTGCATATAACACATGTTCTAGTTGATAAATTGGAGATATCTCCAATGCAGGCATCAAAGTGATGAAACGTGTATTTCCAATTGATCTTAACTGCTTGTTCAAAGCCTCTGGAGAGTTGCTCAAGGATGACCTGGAGAGTAGGTTAGGTAAATGTCTGGAAATGCCAGCTCCCTACCATAATAGCCCCATCTACCTCACTTCACCTGAGGGCTTCATGCCTTCAATACCCTTCTTCTCTTTGTCTGAGAGGAGCATTGACTTCTGATTGGTCTGCCCCTTGCTTGAATCAAGTCTGAGATGGGAAACTTCTTTTTTTGAACCAGTGGAAATGGTCATGATTTCTTCCAGGATGATGGGGAGGTGTGTAATATTAAAATAAACAAAGTACTTCTGGAAAACATTGTGGACACATTTAAGTTGACATTAAGTCCTATTTTCGTGTATACAGTTGTTGAAGATATTCCTATCTGTAGTGCTTAGTCTTTTCATTTTATAAGTCCCCCTTGTATTAGATTTTGAATGGAAAGATATAATCACTCAGTCTAGATAAAACTTTCAGATCATCAGAAATAATTTTATTCATGAAAATATATTCATGGAAAGGTTATAGCTGTGTGCCCTCATTGTAAGTAAGAAGCTTTCTCTGATTTCATTTGCATCATTGAAGCTTTGTCTGGATCTGGCATAGTTGACTAGCTCTTCATTCCCTCCCTGGCTACAGTGACCCATGGGCAAACACTTCCTGTCAGCCCATTAGACTCACCCTGGTGTTCTTGCTCCATGGTGACTCTGACTCAGCCTGGCTTTGGTTCACTTGACCTGGAGAACCTACTTGTTCACTCCTGTGTTAACCAGCTCCTTGGCTTCTAGACCTCCGCCTGCCCTGACTCACCTCTAGCTGCAAAGTCCCGGCACCCAGTCAAGTTTCCAAGCCATGGTCTCTGGCTGGACTGGGATAGTTGACCAGCAGCCTGTCTGGCTTTGCCTTAAACTCTGGCTTGACTCCATCAGATTTCCCCAAAGACATTTAATCTAGTGTTCAAATTTGAAAAACAGGCCAAACACATTGATGCAAGTGTCAAGTGTCAATGGCTAGCTGGCTCGTCAGGGACCACAAACAGTACAGGATGGCTATGACTGATAATTTCACTGAGGCCTGGGGGAGCCAAGGAAATGTGTCATTCATCATGAGCAGTAACATTTTTATTCTCAATTATATCTGTAGTTCTGTCTCCTTTCTCATTTCTACTTTTTTCCCCTCTATTTTTTTCCTTATTTAGGTTAATTACTTGTTTATCTCTTATCGATCTTCTTAAATAATTTGTTTAGGTTTTTACTTATGCTATCTTTTTTTAGTTCATTAATTTTGTTCTTAATTTTGCTCTCCTGTTTCTCTTATTTATTTAGTGGCTGAGAACAATGACTTCATAGCCAGACTGCCCAAGCCCTGAATAGTAGGCATGTGACTTTGGATGAGCTATTTGGTCACTCATAGTGCTGTACCCTCACCTATAAAATGGGAATGATGATAAACTTACTACATTCAGTTGGTTTATACATTCATCACTACTTCAAAATTAAGGTAATTCCTAGGCCCACCACCAGTTTTGTTAACTGTTGCTTGTATGATGTAACTATTTTGTTCATCTAAAATATTTACTTTGAGATAGATTTTACCAGTCTGCTGGAAGGTTCAATGACAAGGACAAAGGTTATGAAGCCTGTCGTCCAGAATGGCAGAACAGCAGATTGAGAAGAAACTAGATTCTTGAATTAACCGATACAGCACCCCAATTCACTGTCTCTCCTCTGTACTGTTTCATGAGAGAAGTAAATTTCTATCTTTTTTGGGATATTGCATTTTGGAATTTAGGATCAAAGCATTAACTCTGTTTACATATATACAAATGTCTTATTTCACTTTGACAGTGAATACAATGTGGGACGGGTGAATGATTATTGAGTTGCATTCCTCTCCCATCCCCCATGATAATTTTGTAGACATATTCTATTCTACCACCTTCTAACATCCAGTGTTTCAAATGAATGCCAGATTGTTTTTTCCTTTGGAAGTTATTTATTTTGTCTAGAACTTGTAATGATGTTCTTTTAGTGTCTGGATTCTAAGAATTTACAATCAAATATGTTTTTTCATCAGTCACTCCTGGCATACAAAGAGTCTCTTCTGCAAACATGCATTTCATCTGCTTTAGAAATTTTTACTTTGTTATTGTTATTAGTTATTAATTTTGTTTTTTTCTTTTCTTATGAATTTGATTATTCTCATGTTAGGTTTCCTGAATCTATCTTCTATTTACCTTAGTTGTTTCTCTCTAATAATTTTTAACTCTTTATATCTTTGCTCTGCCTTTGAGACATATCCTGCAGTTATTTGAGTCTTGAAACCGACTGTTCCCTATTTCAATTTTCAGACCTCTTATGCTTAAATATCATGCTGACTTTTCCTTTTGAGAACTCTTCTTTTTTGTTTTTCTGTACTTAATACGTTAAAGGATATAGTTGAAAAATTTGAAAATCATGATAATAAGTGAGAGTTTAGCAGAAAGGTAAAAAATGTAAAAAAGGAGACAAGGGAAAATGCTAAGAATGAAAACAGAATATTAGAGATAAAGACTTCCATCTAGAGATAGATCAGCAGACTGGACACAGAGAGAAAACAATCATAAACTGAAAATTAGATTATAAGAATTATGTAAACTTAAATATAATGAGGAAAAAGTGTGGAAAGGAAAATAGAGCATCTAAGATCTATGGAAAATACATGACAACAAAAACCCAAATAACGGGAGTAATGGAAGTACAGTAATTGGGTACATATTGTTGTAAAGTTCTCACTTTCTGACAATAATAGAATATTTTTTAAATTGTAGAATGTGGTATGTTAAAGATGCTTATTCCAATTCAAAAATGTTTTATATATTGTAATATCTAAACTGAAAACTAAAAATGCCCCACAGAGACATATCTAAAAATTCATTAGGAAAGGTGACATGAATGCAAAAATATACATTTTATTTGCGCCTAATATAAAAAACACAAATTAAAAAAGGAACAAAGAACAGGAAGATTAAATAAAAATATCAAGATGGTAGAGTTAAATAGAAATATATAATAATTATAGCAAATGTAAATAGACTAAACATTAAACTTAAACAGACAGCTGACAAAGGAATTTGTGAGAATGGCTAATACAAATAGGTACTTAATATCATTACTCATTGGGAAAATGCCAATTAAATACACCATGAAATGCCAACATACATACCTACTAGAATGGCAAATGATCAAATCAAAAAGAGTAAAAACATCAAATTTTGGAGAAGATATATAACAACTAGAACTCTCAGACATTGGTACCAGACATGTTAAAAGATACCAACATTTTGAATATCTGTCAGTTCTATAAAATTAAACAAACATCTCCCCTGTGACCCAGAAATTTCATTTGTAGGTATTGATTCAAAGGAAATAAAAACACTTGCCCACAAATAGATTTGTACAAAAAAGTTTTTATTACCTTTATTTATAATAGTCCAAAACTAGAAACAACCTAGAGTTACATCAGTGAAAGAATGGCTATATTAATTATATTATCTATACAATGGAATACTGTTACTAATAAAAACAAATGATCTGCTGATACATGCAACAACATGGATTAAACTCAAGAATATCATACTCAGCGATAGATATTAAACACAAAAATGCATCCTGCATTAGTGCATTTAAATGAAATTCTAGGATAGACGAAACTAACCTGTGGTGATAAAAATCACAGAGTCGTTGATTTGTCATGGGGGAATTACTACAAAGGGGCACAAGAGAGCCTTCTTGGGTGATAGAAATATTCTATAAATTTATATACATTCATAAAAACTGAATTATATACTTAAGGTCTGAGTATTTCATGATAAATAATTTCTTCCTCAACTTAAAAAGAAAAACAAGGACAATGCTGTCTACTAGATGCAAGACACAGGTCTAAATGATGCTGGAGAAACACCCAAAACAGAGAATAGATAAACTTCTTGATTTAGATAAACAAATAAACCAATAAAGGTTAATTACTGGATATTAAGGTATTAAAAAAACTGAAATAGTGGGTGGGAATTATTTTGATATAATGGACATATAATGGATATATTTTGATATAACTGAATCCTGAGGAATGACAAGAAGTAATCCATGGACTGTGTTAAATAAAGAACATTCTAGGCAGAGGCCCTAAAGTGCTTAGGTTATTTAAAAAACTGTAAAGAGGTCAGTATATCAGCAACATAGTGAGAGAAAAAAAGAGTAGGTATGAAATTAAGGACAACTAGTCAGGTACCAGATTAATTGATTCTTTCTGATCATGATAAAAAGTATACATTTTAATGAACATGGTAAACACCTCCGCTTTTAATGGAGTGACAGAAATCAAATTTACTTTTTCACTTTAAACAATAAAATCTAGCACCAGCTAAATTTAACTTTAAACAACTAGGAAACCAGGAAACATGTATAAAACAATATCTTTCAGACACTGGCTAGCAGGCAGTACAGGATTATGCTTTCTGAAAAAGTGGAAAAAAGAATGTGAGCCTTAGAATTTTCCCGGTTTATTGCCTAGAAGCAGTTTCCAGTGCAAGAAGCAGAAACTAAAACAGATCCTTTCAGTCTTGCCAAGTAAAAGAGATGGAAATTGGACTTTGGGAAGATAAAAATAGGTGATTTTTTTTTTTTTTTTGCACAGAATGAAAAAAAAGGAGAGAGCTACACTAAGAAAAATCATGACAGATGAGAGGAGAGAGATTCCCTCAAATCATTGGTTGTATGCTAATCTCTACATGGTGATGGGAAATTGTCTTAAGCAAAGCAAAAAACAACAAAAAAGCAGGCCAAACAATTTCCAGAGCTTACCCAGCACTGAAAAATATTTGTTCCAGATTGGAACAAAACGTATTTGTTCCAGATATAGTGTAAAATCTTCTGAATGATGGCATCTTAGTTAAAGGATCTAAATTAGCCAAAGATTAAAGCTGCTCTCACTTTAATGAAGCCTGAAGCAATCCTCAAAAGTATCAAACTTTTCCAAGTACATTAACTGAATGCCATAAAAAGTTTAAATCAATATAAAGGGCAGCAATAAAATTTAGCACTTAATAAATAAAATACAATGTCTAACATCCAATAAAAAATTATTAGACAGACAAAGGCACAAAAAATGATAGATCATTATCAGGCATAAAATCAATATAATAGTTTACCAATAAAATTTAAAAAATCAAAAAAAATTGAGACACATAAATATGCTAATATACTCAAGATAGTAGAAGAAATAAATAAAAATGATAGTGAAAATATAAAATCTTAAAAAATAACACCTAATGGAACTGCTAAAATGGAAAGGATATAACATTTGAAATTTAACAATGGACTAGATGGAGTTAACAGTATATTAGATACTTCAGAAAAAATTATCTTTGAAATCAAAGACATAAGTATAAAAACTTGCCAAAATAAAAAACAAAGATGAAAAAGATTCAGTAATTGAAGAAATCACCAGTGATCTGTAAAATAACATTAAGCAGACTAACAGACATGTAATTAGAGACCCAGAAGTGAGGAAAGTGAGAATAGAGAAACAAAGAAATTATGTCCTAAATTTTCCCAAATTTGATAAAAGTTTATTCCTCAGATAAAGAAAATCAATAAAATTCAACAATTAAACAACATGAAATCAAACTAATGCACATAATAATAAAATTGATGAAAACCAGGGATTGTGTAAAAAAAATCTCTAAGCAACAAAATAAAAATGACAAATCACATTCAACTGAATAGAGAAGAATGACAGCAGATTTCTTGTCAGAATCTATACAAGTTTGGAGAAAGTTAACCATCTTTAAAGTACTGAAATAAAAAAAAATAAGTTATCTACAGTTATATTCCCAGTGAAATGTCTTACATAAACTAAGGGGAAATAATGGCTTTTAGGAAGAAGAAAATGAAGTAATTCATTTCCAACAGATTTTAATTAGAATAATTTTACAGAAAGTTCTTCAAGAAAAAGGAAGATACCAACAAATGAAAAGAAATTAAGAACACCATACCAGTCACATATAGCCAAACTAAGAGAAAACTATTAAACATTAAAAAACTCTTTAAAAGATAATTTGTTGTTTAAGCCAAACTCATAGCAATGTGTTGTGGGAGTATAACATATGTATAAATTAATGTAGGACAAATAAACCTGCACAAACAAGAGAGAATAAAGAAAATATAGATGAAATTGCATAATATTTAAAATTATATTGTGATATATTTAAAATATTTATTCTAAACTCTGGATCAATGACTAAAATAAATAAATAACAAAGAATTTTCTAGTAAACCAATAGTGTAGGTAAAATACTATAAAAAATACCACTCAAGTAAAAAGCAGTCAGAAAAAGAAGAAAGGAGGAAAATGAATAGATGATACAAGTAGAAAGCAAATAGTAGGATAATACATATGAACTCATAAATATTAATAATTTAATTAAATGTTAATAATATAAACTAGTGAAATGCCATCACTTTTCTGATTATAAGAAGTCAGTTGTAACTATCAAAATATAGATAGATAAAAAAGTAAAATAATGAAGAAAATACAACCTTTTAACACTAATCAAAAAGAAAAGGTGAAATAACTATATAACACAGAAAGTAGATTGCAGGACTAGGATTATTTCTATGGATAAAAAGAAACATTCAGTTATGATGAAGAAGCTATTCATCAAAAGAACAAAATAATCCTAAATATGCATGTACCTAACAACATAGCTTCAACATATATAAAATAAAACTAGTAGAATGAAAAATTGTTTAAAAAGAAATAAATTTAAATTTTTTTTAAATTAAGAAAAAATAAAGAAATGAAATTAATTTAAAAAATACAATTGAAGTTGGAGAACTCAATTGCTTTGTTCAGTGTGTGATAGTATAATTACACAGAATATTAGTAAGGATATAGGAAATTTGAATAAATCTTTAAAACAACTTAAATCAATTTATATTTGTAGAAAAATCAACCCAACACAAGCAGAATACACATTCTTTTCAAGAGATCATGGACTATTCATTAAAATAGACATTTCAGACAACAAAATGTGTTCCAATAAACTTAACAGTATGGTGTCCATTAGCCATAATAGAATTAAGTGAGAAATCAATAACAGGAAAATATTTGTAAAATCCCCACATATTTGGAAATAAAACACTTTTAATTTTAAATATTTTAAAACAACTTTAAGCAATTATAAAAACAAGTGAATTTATAAATAGTATCAGAAATACAAAATGGAAACAAAAACACAATACAACATTAAAGTTATTTTATGCAGCATAGAGAATATTTTATAATATTAAATGTTGATATTTAAAAATAAATTATATATAAGCTACAATCAAAGAATATTAAAACAGGTCAAACACAAAGTAAGCAGAATTAAGAAAAGAATACAAGAACAGAAATCAAGGATATAGAAAAACAATAATAAGCTCAAATAAACCATTTTTTAAGATCAATGGAATTTATGAACTTTTAGCCATATGATGAGGAAAAGGAAGGTGAAGATATAAATTACCAGTAACAGAAATGAAATTGGGGTGGGGGACATCACTATAGGACATACAGACACTATAAGATTAAGAAATACAAATTAGTATTTACAAAATAGTCATAGAAGGAGAGAATCCTAAAAGCCACAAGAGAAAATCACATAGCTTCCTAAAAGGGAGCTCCCATTAGACTGTCATCTGATTTCTCAACAGAAATATTTCAGGCCAGAAGGGCATGACATGAAGTACTCAAGGTAAGGAAAAGCAAGGACCTACAACCATGGCTACTTTGCCCAGCAAGGCTATCATTTAAAATCGAAGGAGAAATAAGGAGCTTCACAGACAAGAAAAAGCTAAAGGAGTTTGTTAACACCAAACCAGTACTTAAACAAATGTTAAAGGGTTTGCTTTAAGAAGAGGAAGAAAATGAGAAAGAAAAAAAATGAGGAAAATAGTCTAACAATAAAATGGCACTAATTATGGATCTATTGATAATCACCTTAAATGTAAATTGCTTAAGTGCTCCAGCCAAAAGACATCAGATGACTGAATGGATGAGAAAACAAGACCCATACATATGCTTCCTTCAAGGGACCCTTCTCAGACCAAAAGATACACACAGACTAAAAGTAAAGGGATGGAAATATATATGTCATGCAAATGGAAAGGAAAATAAAAGTTGGGGTAGCAGTACCTATATCCAACAAAATAGACTTTAAAACCAAAGCTCTAGTAAGAGACAAAGAAGGATGCTACATCAATGATAAAGAGAACATTCCAACAGGAGGATATAACCAGTAAACATTTATACATCCAACACAGGAGCAAATATTGATGGACATAAAGGGAGAGATCAACAGAAATACAATCATAGTTGGGGATTTTAACACCCCATTGACTTCAGTGGATAGATCTTTCAGGCAGAAAGTCAACAAGGAGACAGCAGTCTTAAATGACACACTAGATCAAATGGATTTAATTGATATCTTCAGAGCATTTCCCCACAAAACAGCAGAATATACATATTTTTCAAGTGCACATGGAATATTTTCTAGGAGAGACCATGTGTTAGGGCACAAAACAAGTCTCAATAAATATAAGAATATTGAAATCATATCAAGCATCTTCTCTGACCAGAATGCCATGACACTAGAAATCAATCACAAGAACACTGAAAAACATGTAAAGACATGGAAGCTAAATAACATGTTATTAATACAATGAATGATTCAAAATGACATCAAGGAAGAAATCAAAATATACCTTGAAACAGATGAAAATGAGGACATCACAATCCAAAATCTGTGCGATGCTGGGAAAGCAATCTTAAGAGGGAAATTCATAGTATTACAGGCCTATCTCAAAAAAAAAACCCCACAAGAAAAAGCTCAAATAAACAATCTAACTTTATACTTAAAGGGACTTGAAAAGGAACAACATACAAAACCCAAAGTGAGTAGAAGGAAGGAAATGATAAAGATCAGAGCAGAAGTGAACAAAAAAAGAGTCTAAAAATTGACACAAAAGATCAATGAATCCAAGAGTTGGTCTTTTGAAAAAATAAACAAGATTGACAAAGCTTTAACCAGTCTCATCAAGAAAAAAAGAGAAAGAGCCCAAATAAATAAAATCAGAAGTGAGAGAGGAGAAATAACAACTGACACCAAGGAAATACAAAGAATTATAAGAAAATATTATGAAGAACTATATGCCAACAAATGGGACAACCTACAAAAATGACAAATTCCTAGAACATGCAATCTCCCAAAACCAAATCAGAAAGAATCAGAGAATCTGAATAAACAGATTACACCTAATGAAATTGAAGCAGTAATCAAAAAACTCCCAACAAACAAAAGCTCTGAACTGGATGGCTTCATAGGTGAATTTTATCAATTATTTTGAGAACTGACACCTCTTCTCAAACCATTTCAAAAAATTCAAGAGGAGGGAAGGCTTCCAAACTCATTTTATGAGGCCAGTATTATTATAATTGCAAAACCAATAAATGTACTACAAAGAAAGAAAATTATAGGCCAATATCCCTGTTGAACATAGATGCTAAAATCAGCAACAAAATATTAGCAAGCAAAATGCACCAATGCATCAAAAAGATCATCTACCTTTATCAAATGAGATTCATTCCAGGAATGCACGGTTGGTACAACATCCACAAATCAGCAAGTGTGATTCACCAAATAAACAAACTAAAGGCTAAAAACAAGCAATCACATCAATAGATGCAGAAAAAGCATTTGTTAAAATCCAGTACCCATTTATGATAAAAACTCTCAGCAAAGTGGGAATAGACAGAACATAATAAAGGCTATATATGACAAGCCCACTGCCAGCATCATACTCAATAGGCAAAAACTACGTGTTGTCCTTAAGACTGAGAAAAAGACAGCAAAGTCTAATTTCACCTCTCCTGTTCAACATGGTACTGGAAGTCCTAGCCACAGCAATCAGACAAGAAGAAAAAATAAATGGCATCCAAATTGGAAAGGAAGTAGTAAAACTATCTTTCTTTACTGATGACATGATAACTGTACATAGAGAACCCCAAAGATTCCACCAAGGAACTACTAGAACTGATAAACAAATTCAGCAAAGTAGCAGAACACAAAATTAATATCCAGAAATCAGTTGCATTTTATATGCCAATAATGAACTGTCAGAAAGGGAAATTAAGAAAACAATCCCATTCACAATTACTTCCAAAAGAATAAAATATGTAAGAATAAGTCTAATCAAGGATGTAAAAGACCTGTACTTGGAAAATTATAGGATGCTGAAGAAAGAAATTGAAGAAAATACAATTAAGTGGAAGCACATACACTGTTCAGGGATAGGAAGATTAACATCATTAAAATGTCCACACTACCCAAAGCAATCTACAGATTCAATGCAATTCCTATCAAGACTCCAATGACATATTTCATAAAACTAGAACAAATATTTCAAAAATTTATATGGAACCACAAAAGGCCCTACATAACAACAGAGATCCTGAGAAAGGAGAACAAGTCATAAGAATCACACTACCTAATATACTATGCTATAAGGCCATAGCAATCAAAACAACATGATACTGGCATAAATACAAACACATAGGTCGATGGAACAGACTAGAAGGACTAGAAGGACCAGAAATAAACCCACACATTTATATTCAATTAATATTTGAAATAGGAGGAAAGCACATTCAATGCACTGAAGATAGTTTATTCAATAAGTGGTATTGGGAAAATTGGACAGAAAAACAAAACTAGCCCACCTTCTTACATTGCCTACAAGAATAAATTAAAAATGGATCAAAGACTTAAATATTAGACCTGAAACCATAAAAATCTTAGAAGAAAACATAGGCAGCAAAATCCTGGACATTGCTCATAGAAATTTTTTATTGGATATATCTCCCCAGGTAAGGGAAACAAAAGGAAAAAATAAACAAACTGGATTACATCAAACAGAAAAGTTTTTGTACAGGAAAGGAACTCACCAACAAAGTGAAAGAAACCACCCACAGAATGGGTGAACATATTTGCTGATACATCTGATAAAGGATTAATATCCAAAATTTATAAAGTATTTACCAAGCTCAACACCAGAAAACAAACAACCCAATATAAAAATGAGCAAAGGACCTGAATAGACACTTTTCCAGGAAGACATATAGATGGCCAATAGACATATGAAAAGATGCTAAATGTCATTAATCAACAGAGAAATGCAAATTAAAACCTCAATGAGATATTACCTCAGACAAGACAGAATGGCTATCACCAACAAATCAACAAACAAGTGTTGATGAGGATGTGAAGAAAGGGGGACCCTTTTGCACTGTTGTTGGGAATGCAGACTTGTACAGCCACTGTGGAAAGCAGTATGGAGATACCTCAAAAAATTAAAAGTGGATCTGCCTTTTGACCCATTGATCCCACTTCTGGGAATATACACAAAGAAACCCAAAACACTAATTCAGAAGAATGTAAGCACCCCTATGTTCATTGCAATGTTATTTACAATCACCAAGGTATGGAAACAGCCCCAGTGTCCATCAGTATATGAATGGATATAACAACTATGGAACATTTACACAATGGAACACTACTCAGCTGTAAAAAAGAAAAAGAAAGAAATTTTACCCTTTGCGACAACAGGGATGGACCTGGAGAACGTTATGCTTAGTCAAATAAGTCAGTCAGAGAAAGACACAAATACCATATAATTTCATTCATTTGTGAAATCTAAAGAATAAACCGAACTAACAAGGAAAATGGGGACAGACTCATAGATGGAGAGCAGGATGACAGCTGGGGGCGAGGTTAGGTTACAGGGAGGAAGGATTGAGCAGAAAGGAAAAAGGACTCATGGTCATGGACAACAGCGTGGTGATTGCTGGGGCAAGAGGGGTCTAAGGGGACTAAATGGTAGTGGAAAAAAATACAATAAAGATAAAAAACAATGCAAAAAATAGTCATGGAGATATAAAATACAGCACATGGAATATAGCCAATAATACTATGAGTTGAAGTATCAGGGGGATCAGTTTGTTAAGGTTAGGATTGTCTAACCACTATGTTGTACACCTGAAACTAATAAAATACAATACTAAATTTAACCTGTATTCAAAACAATTAATTTTTTTAAAAAAAGAATTAAATCACCTGAATAGCTTTTCACCTATTAAATTTGTAACTATAGAACTCACTGAGAAACTGCATGTTCAGATGCTTTACTGGTAAATTTTACTAAAGGGTTAAGGAAGGAATAATACAAGTTGTATACAAACTCTTTCAGAAAAGAGAGGAGCAGGGATCGCTACCCAGGAGAGATTATGTTTCCAGAATACCCTGATAAAATAACCAGTTAAAAAAAAATCACAAGAAAAGGAAACTATGGAACAATGGCCCTGATTAATATAGACACAAAAATCTGTAACATAATTTTACATAATTGAATGCAACAATATATAGTAAGGGATAATACAACATGATCGAGTTAGGTTTATCTCAAGAATGCAAGGTTGATTTAACATCTGGAAATAATTCAATGTAATTCACCTATTAGCAAATTAAAATACAAAAAAATCCTAACCAGACAACATAATAAACTCAATAGATGCAGAAAATATATTAGACAAAATACAGCATCCATCAGCATACTAGCAGTAGAAGGAAACTTCCTTGATCAAATAAAGGGCATCTAAGGAAAACAAGCTATCATCATACTTAATCAGGAAAGATTGAGTAGTATCTTTTTATGGTTGGTAAAAAAGGCAAGAAAATTGTTTTCCATCTGTAGAGGGTAGAGATGAGGAAAAAACCTTTATTTTTTTAACCCAGTGAGTCCTGGCACAATTATGTTATATTTAACTATATATTTTTAGTTTAATTCTCTCCTCTCTCATTTTCTAACAGGCATCAAGGAGAAACTAAGAGGTACCTTTAACATTCTACCTGAAAATCTCTAGCTAAACAGTCCAGTTTACCAGATTACTATAAGCAACAGTGTTGTTAACACTATATAACAAATGTCTCCTTTCCTTCAGTCTCCAATAATTTTTTTCCTCACTTTCCTTCAACCCGTCACTAACAGCTGCCGCAAAGCCATTCTAGCATCTGCCCACGGTCAGTTCAAAGTCCAAGGCCACATATTTGTTTTTGTTACAGTAGCAGTTTGGTACCAGTTTCAAGTACCAAAATCTTGTTATCTATTGCTGTGGAACATATTATCCCAAATTAGTAGTGTAAAACAACAGTTATTTATCATCATTATTATCATCTCATGGTTTTGGAGTTAATTAACCTCAGCTAAGGTAGGTCTGACTGGGTCTGACAAATATCTGAAATCAGATGGTGGCTGTGTCTGAACTCATCTCAGACTTCCTCACTCACATATCTGGTGGTTGATGCTGTCTGTCAGCTGAGACCACAGTGGGGACTGTTGATCAAACAACTACACATGGCCTCTCCAAGTGACCTGACCTTCACAGCCTAGAGGATAGGTTCCAAAGACAGTGGTTCCAAGATAGAGACAGAAATAAGCCTCATCAATCATGCAGGCTCACTTCCTTCACATTCTACTCTTTAGGAGCAAGTCTCTCAGGCCACCCATGTTTGGAGGGAGAAGAATTAGACTCTACCTCTTCACAGAAGGAGTATGCAAGAGTTTGAGGACACTTGAAAACAATCGCCAACCACATAAGTTATGCAGACACCAACTGGACAACAGTGGTGAAAACATGAACAGTAATCCCATGCTCCTGCAAATTCCTAGGTATGTTACTGCATCTAATGCAACAAATCTGGGATCCAAAAAGCAGTGGGGACACTATTACACAGGAGAAGGTACTATAGAAACTTCCTCATGGCTATAGTTCCAGTTTAGATCTGTGAGTACTCTCAGGTTCCTTACATCTTCCAACTCTATGTCTGGGCCTCTTCACTATTTTTTTTATCTTCTTCACTACCATAGGTCTCACAACCAAAATTTACATCTTATTGTAGTCTCCGTGATCCACTTTGTCCTTGGTTGTAAGACATATAAGCATTCCAGTGTTGAAGCTTTATCTCAAGTTTGCCTTCCTTTCTGGTGCCTCTCTGATGTTACTTCCCTCTCTGGTTTCCCAGGGTCTAGGCCAAGCTTTGTGCCCTGGCTGAACAAATCAGGTCCCTCTCACTTCTTGCCAATTTTCCTGCCTACCAGCCCCGATTATTTTAAGGACAAAAGTCTCCATCTGATCCCTATTTCTCATGGCTGGCACCCTAACTGCTACTGCCAACACACTCTCATCCTGTGATCTGCCCACCTGCTAGGGAGCCGCCTATTGCTCACCTCTGGCTCTCGTTTTTGCCAACCACCTGCCTGCCTGGACATTTAGCTTCTACCTGTTGCCAAAGACCCTGGACAGCAGATTCTGCCATCTTTTTGTATTTCCAAGCTGCTGAGCCCTTCTCCAAAAGACTGTTTATTCTCCAGGTCTGGCTCTCTCCCACTATATCTATCTCCTAGCCCTGACATCTACCAAACAGCGTTTGACTTTTTCTCTGGCTGCCACTGCCTCCTTTTCACTCTTATAATCCATGCCCAGTGAGATCTATGGAAGCAATTAGAAAAACAAATTCACCATGTGAGGATCAGTCTGATTTTACTACTTCAGTTAAAAACTTGCACAGCATCGAACTCCATTACCTTCTCTATTGCTTCATCTCTAGGAAAACTGCCTGTTCCAAACTTCCCTGACTGGTTCCTGAGCTTCCTCCCCTTTGGCTTTCTCTTGGCTTCCAAGACCTGCAAGCTCCGTGCCTATGGCCTGATGCCCTGGATTTCAAATTCCTGGCTCTCTCACAATTCAGCAGTCATCTGGCCCTCAACACTCAGACTGTACCTTGCACACCCAGTTTTCTGGTTCCTGCCTAATCAGTCATACTAGCTGCCACCCACATCTGGTTGGGTTTTCTTATTCTATCTGGAAAAGGGGGGAATAAGTTAAATTATTTTGCATATATAGTACTAACCTTTATTTCTGCTACTTGCACATATTTTAGACCTTTAAATGCACAACAGGCATTAAAACCTTTGCTAAGTTATCCTTGACCTCCACTTCACTTAATGGAAGCTTGAGAATTTGATTTCACATTTAGGATATGTTTCTTCTAAGACTCCTCAAAACTGGCATGAATTTTTGATGGGAATAATAATATGATTAGCATGTTTATAAATTAACAGTCAAGGAGGTGTACAAACCCAAAATTATTCCCACAGGAAGCAAGTTGCTGGCTCTGACATCCCTTCTCTTTCTTAGCTTGCCAGAAACAGATGTTGACAGTTCTCTCATTTGGGGAATTTATCCAGAAGGATGAATATTACCCTTGAGAAACACAATATACTGTACATGACTTTTTATAAGCAAAGAAGAGGTTTATTTAAGCTTAGAGAAAGTACATACTGACAACCTGTGCAAAGAAAGGAAAGAACGCCATAAAGCAATCTAAAAGCTTTGCCAGGCCTCAACCTCATGGAACTTTTCGAGTCTAGTTGAAAGGGGCAATTGATAATGTGCTCAGAGGGCTGCAGATGGAGTCAGACCGAAGAGACCAAAGTCTTCTCCACACAAAGCCAGAATTCTCTGAGAATTCTCTGAGAAGTGAAAAATACCAGCCATCCAGCTGGCTGTTTTGCCCATATTTCACAAAGGAATCCAATTTCTTTTAACACATCAAAAACTATAATTAACCTGTTTTCACTTAAATCAAAAGGTGTATATAAGGAACTTCTCATATACCAAACACTATATATGCTTATATCTTTGCACGCAGATGTAAAAATGATAAGATAGCTCCTATTCTCAAAGACTTCAAAATGTAAATTGGTTAGAATCTGAAAAGTAAGACGTCTGGTAAAAAAAAAGAAAATCAGTTTATTTGTCTAGTAGTGCCCAGAATATCTAGTTTACATTTCTTTGCATAAACAGGTTTTGTTTTTCACTGCAGCATGCCTGATTTTGCTGGGGGTCGAATATATGACCTGCAACTCACAGAAATGCATCTGCATTGTTGAATGAATGGAACCATATATGGGGAAAGAAATGAAACAGCTCAGCGATTCCAATAGATGGGGAAAGGGTTGAAGCCACCAGAGCCCAGTGGTGTGCAGCAATCAGAGATGGATGGCTCCCTTTGAACAAAGATGTCATGCTGACCTCGTGGGAAGGATGGCAGAATGCAAACCCTGCAAGTGGTATCTGGCAGCTGCCATCAAAAGAACAGAGTCAATGTATAATCAGGGTGACCTGAAACCGCCAATCACACACCGCTGCCTTCAGAGATACAAGTCTCTGGCACTTTCAAATATGCAATACCGCCCTTCTAGTCTCATCAAGCAGGAAACACTTGTGCCCCTGGTGTTGGTGCACCTCTTCGTATAACAAGTTCAGGGACATGGAGCTGCTGGCCTGTGTGACTATGATACCCATGGACAGAGCCCTACCTGGCATTTGGTTTCAACATTTAAAGGCCATTAAAACGTGTCATATTTGATCCAAATACATCATATATTGAAAGTTCAACATCTCTTTTGACCAGAAGTATTGACAACTTTATTGGTTTATAGAGAATCAACTAAGTTAAAAATATGATCCTGCCTAATATTTTCAGCTGCCAATGATTAGTTTATGGTCAATGTTATTAGTTGTGTTTGTCAAAATATCTGAAAAAAGGAAAACCTTTTTAAATAAAACCAAGGATACTATTAAACCCAATGTTTCTATTTCTGTGATTCTGTTGTGAGAAAATAATCATAAAGTAGCAATACTTTATATAAAAAGAAGTTTGTGAAAACATTATTTATAACATTAAAAATTACATAAAACATAAATGGTTATATAAATCAGTACATTTGTCACATGAATATGAGCACATTTTAAAAATAAAAATCTTATCATCAGGAAAAGATTCTCACAATGTAACATTAAATGATAAAAGCATATTGTAGTCATTCAATAAATATTTAATTGCAGACCATGTAATAAGCATTGTTTTAAGTCTAGAAGGATGACTACAGACCACTCCCCTAAAACAAATTCTCTTCCCTTGTGGAGATTACATTCTGGTGTATTTTATAATGTTCTTTTAACTATATAAACAGACAACCAGGCAAACAAAACAAGCAAGAATAGACAAGAAAGTAGAATGGAATTGTAGTGGACACTGCCTTTGTATCCCTCTGATCCCTACACCACTTTTTATACACAAATTCTCCTGTGTGCTTTCCCTCCCCAAGCCAGCACCTGCATCTCTGTTGAAAAGCTGCTCTTGGCTGGCTGCAGAGTCTGCTTTGCTAAAAGTTCTTGCGAATATACAGACCCCAGGGGCAGCCCTTAACCAAGGACTGAAGGAAACCTGCACCTCTCTTGCTCTGATTGGGACATCTCTCTCCTATGGGTTGACCCACAGCTACCCACTGGACAACCTTGTTTCCTGTAGCACCTTTGCTGGGGGAGAGCCAGACTAAGACTAACATTTGGGCAGAGATGACCCTATAATAATAAGCATAGCTTAAATTTGCTGAGCACCTCTTATATGTCAGATTTAACGTGAAATATCTTCATTTTTGCAGCCACGCTTTAATGTAAGTACTATTATCCTCCTAGTACCGGTGAATATAAGGCTATTGATATTTTCTTTTCTTTCTTATACTTTCACATCCTTTACAATTTTCTGCCAAGATGTTTATGACTTTTATAAGCATACAGGACTCAAGCACTTGTTTTCAGGAGGGCCAGCTTTAGTACCTGCAGCATTGGTGCACACTGTCAGCTTTACAGCATTACTACTCTCATATTTGAATGTAATTCTTTGTCAGTCGACCAGTAGTAAAATGATCACATCATCACTATGATGTTTCTCAATCTCTATCAAAAAATTTCATTATGAAAGTGAGCGAATATTTACAGATATGAATGGATTTCTGCTATTGCCTGTGAAATCTGCTGTATTATCTGGGAATTTTTGTTTATGCTAACTTCCTTTAAACTTTCAGAACCACCTGTATTTAAAAACATTACCCGTTCACTTACTGGTATACCTCAGAGATATTGCAGGTTTGGTTCTGGATCACCATAATAAAGCAAATATTGCAATGAAGTGAGCTGCAGAGAATTTTTGATTTCCCAGTACATATAAAACACATTTACACTATATGAGCATACATTAAATATGCAATGGTATTATGTCTGAAATAAAATTTATACCTTGCTAAAAATGCTAATACCAACAGATTTGCTTGACTCAGGGTTGCCACAAATTTTCAATTTGTAAAAACTGTAATTTTTTGCAATGTTCAATAAAGCAAATCACAGTAAAGAGAGGTATGCCTGAATTCTTCCAATTTGTCCTAAAATGTCCCAATTTTGTTCTTTAAGTAAATAATAAATTGCTCTGGTCTTAATGTCATACTTATAGTCAGTTTTGAACTTTTTCTAAGATAGTATTTTCATAACAAATTTACTGACCCAGCTTACATTTGTCAAAGCTCATCACATGCTACTTCCTTTTTTAAAAAATTCATTTCTTATTGTTGTTCAATTACCATTGTCCCTAGTCCACGCCCCCCCCTCCATTACTCTCCCTTGCCCTACCTACCCCTACCTCTCACATTTAATCCCCTGGCCCCAATTGTCCATGTCCATGGATCCTTTATACATGTTCTGTGATGGCCCTTCCCCTTCTTTCCCATTATCCCCCTTTCCCCCTCCCCTCTCGTTACTGTCAGTTAGTTCTTTATTTCCATGTCTCTGGTTATATTTTGCTTGCTTGTTTGTTTTGTTGAAAAGTTTCCACTTCTATCTGTAAGACCAAAAGGAGGAAAGGCCTACAGAAGTTGAACCACTCAAACATTAGTATGTACTGTGTTTCTCTATGGTGACTTAAAATAAGAAGATAGTCAACTGGGAAAGTTGTTCCCTACATTTTTCAGAGTAGAAGTGGCAATCTTCAACCAGAAGCCAGCTCTCTTCTTGTTAGTGCCATACCCTGTAAGGTAGAAATTCCTAAATATCTATACTACTTATATTTTGGTCATGTGGGACAAAATCTATCTCTATAATGCTAACTTGGTGAAATAAGCCAG
Source organism: Pteronotus mesoamericanus (assembly GCF_021234165.1). Classification (NCBI taxonomy): domain Eukaryota; kingdom Metazoa; phylum Chordata; class Mammalia; order Chiroptera; family Mormoopidae; genus Pteronotus; species Pteronotus mesoamericanus. The sequence continues at coordinate 21,070,149 of NW_026555310.1, forward strand.
TTGGTGAAAGACAAATACCATATGACCTCACTTATAACTGGAATCTAATGAACAAAATAAACTAACAAGAAAAGCAGAACCAGAAACATGGAAACATGGAACAGACTGAAAGCTAGAGGAATGGAGGAAAGAAAGGGGAAATTGTGGAAGGAAGGGGAAGGGACTAGGCAAGGAACATGTATTAATGACTCATGGTCATGGACAATGGTGTGGGAATTGACTGAGAATGAGAGATGTGGGCTGGGTGGAGGGGGGCAAAAGAAAAAAAAAGAAATTGGGACAAGTCTAATAAAATAAACAATAAAAAAGGAAAAAATAAAATTACAGGAAAGACAAAAAAACTAAATAAATAAAACAATACTGGTGAAATGTAAGGAAGCTTTAAACTGCCAAGACAACGGGACATCAGGGATCTATCTGGGTCCTCAAGGAGGCCCTTGCCCGGAAGTGAAATCTATAATATCCAGCATTCCTAAGAGTAATATTTGCTTGGTATATATTTTCTTTCAACATATCTGTGTCTTTATATTCAAAGTGTGTTTCTTGAAGGCAGTATATAGTTTGTTATTGTTTTATAATATACTAGACAAGTTCTTTTTAATCCTAGAGTTAAGATCATTTATATTTAATATAATACCAAATTGGTTGACTTAAATTTGCCATTATGCTATTTATTTTCTAATTTCCAACCTGTTCTTTGTTGTTTTTTTCCATTTCTGGCCCCCCATTTTTAAAATTAATTACTTTTGGTATTCTATTTTATCCTCTCTGTTGACTTACTCACTGTATGACTTTGCTTTATTCTCAGTGGTTTCTCTTGAGTCTACAATATGCAACATTAACTTATCTGTTTGCCTCCAAAGTATATTATACCATTTTATTGATAATGTGATAACATTATATTTTCATTTCCTTCTTATATTTTATGCAATGTGATCATAGAGTTGACATCTATGAGTGTTGAAAATCCCAAAACATATTATTATTTTTGCTTTATGTAGTCAAATAAGCTTTAAAGAAATTTAAATTGAGAATAATGTCATTTATATTACCTATATATTTATAAACTGTAGTTTGCTGCATATCTTGCTGTTTATTTAAATTTTCATCTGATTTCATTTTTTTTCCACCTGACAATTTCCTTTACCATTTCTTTTTTGTATAGATCTGCTGGTAATTGATTACTTTTTTTTTAATGAAAAATCATGTATTTTACTTTCATTTTTGAAAGGTATTTTTACTGAATATGTAATTTTAAGTTGACAATTATTTTCTATATACTAAAATTTTTATTCCATTGTTTCTTGTATGCATTGTTTTCAAGGTTAAATCAATAATGATTCTTATTTTTATTGTTCTGCGTGTAATAATGTATCCTTTTTCCTTGAAATCTGTCATAATTTTTTATGTCCTTACTGTTGATTTATATCAGTTTGATTCTAACATATCTTTGGGTGGTTTTCCTTGTGTTTATCCTGCTTGGTATTTACTGAATGTCTATACCTATCATTATATAGTTGTAATGAAAATCAGAGATATTTCACCTATTACGTCTTCAAGTGTCTTACAGCCTCTAAAAATTCCTTTAGAGAATACAATGACATGTTGATTAGGCTACTAATTATTGTCCCACAGGCCACTAATCTCTGCTTATTTGTGTCTGTGTTATGTGCATTCCATTTTTCCCCCCTCTCTGTACTTCAGTTGCTACCTCCAGTTTGGGTTGTCAGAACTCAAGCTGCCATTCTCTGCTGGAGTCTCACTCCTTGTACCATGATCTGAAAAGTGCTACCAAGCAAATGTTGGTTATCTTCTTTTCCTACTCTCAAGGATTACAGTCTTTTTCTGCATGTTCAAATTTTTGCAAAATGGCACGTTCTAAATTTTGTTCAGTTTTCTAGCTGTATTTGATGAGAGGCTCTCTGGTTTCGTTTATTCCCATGAACCTGGAAGTAGAAGTCACATTGCAAGGTTTCTAATCCAGGGGAAAATATGATTAAGTACACTACCATCATTTAGGAAGATCACTATTGCAGACTTAAACAGTACATTGATTAGGGGTTAGACTGAAGGCAGAAACATTAGTTAAAAAATATCATTAATCAAGAAAAGAGGTGATGGTGTAGGACATCAAAATGGAGAACAGGCTAAAAAATCAGGGATCAAGTCAGCAATATTTTAGGTAAATATTCATCAAATTTCTCTATTAGTAAATGTTGATTGATTATTTGCCATATAGTAAGATTATAAAACTGTTTATTTATTCAATCAACAATCACTTACTGAGCATCTCTTGTGTAGCAACCACTGTGATATTGATGGGAAATACTGTCTGCCCACATTGCTCGCTCTGCAGGCAGTACTATCCAATAGAACTTTTTGCAGTGATGGTAAGCCTAGCCAATATTTACTAGTAGATAGTGAAATCAAGGAACTATGCTTTTAATTTTACTTAATTTCAATCAATTAAAATTTAAATTTGAATAGCTTAATATGACTAGTTGCAACTACACTGGATATTGTAGTTCTAGAAGAATGCTAATATAGATACACACACACACACATACACATTATAGTTAAACCTATTAGTACTAAATGCAGGGCTTCTACAGTTACTTTCAGAATCCAGGAGGAAGCACTTAATTCTTTTGAAATTAAGACAAGACAGGAGAAACATCAGAAAATTTGCATTTTGACTAAATTTTGAAGGGAAACAATAAAAACAACAGAGCAATGATGGAGAAAGTGTGTTCCTGGCATATTGAAAGCCAATAGCATGGATTTGGAGACCTGGAAGTCTTCTTTTGTTTGTTTACTTGTTTGTTTTGAGGCCAAAGAAAAGGTATGTATGAGGAAGCAGAAAATATAAAATAAAAGTACATAGAAAGGACATACATATCTATTTACACTAGAATGTTTGGACTTTTGTAGGGTGCTGTTAATCAGAATAATAAGTTAATTTTTTAAATATTTTATATTTCACTTGCAGGTAGAGATGTTCAAGAGGCTAACAAATTGACTTATCTGGAGCTTAGTAGAGGTCTGGGCTAGAGATGTTACTTAAAGAAAAAGGGTAGAAAAAGAAGAAAAGAGATCCAAGAAAGCTTCACCTGGGTTGACTTTTATCAAGTGCCCTAAGAAATAATTTGCTTTGATATGAATCTTTTGAAGACCTAGACCATTTATGCAATGGCTCAGGAATGCTAACTTGAAATTCCTGAATCATAAGAGTCCTAACTCAAAAGTAACCTCATAGATGAGACCTCAGATAGGTCTCATCTGTCCCTGACTCATAGAGGACAGAGGGACTTGACTGTTCTGAACTCTGTAGTCCTTTCCTCTATGTCTCAACTGTCCTCTGGATCTAGGTGTGAGGGGCTGGCATACAGGCCTACTGACACCATACGTCCTTGCCATAGATGTTCAGGTAACATTCACCCTGGACTACTTCAGAGATTTTGTGCTGTAACTAGGAATTCAGATTAAACACTCTTATTCCATAGGTAGACCCTCCTTGTCTTTGATACTATTACTAAGTTACTTTTATTGGGTTTGTAAAATGACTTTATATAGGTCATCTAGGAGAAGTGAGTTTTTATTGTCTTAGGAGCTAAAAATAAAATTAGATTAGCAGTAATTAGTGAAGTGGGTGTAATTTCATACCTTTGACTGTAATCATTTCCCGAAGTGGCTTTCTCTTGATTTGACTTTCCAGTGTGTTGTATTCCCTTGTTGAAAGAAAATATACATTCTGTACCCCCTACAAGGGCAATTTTAAGGAAAGTACAGTTAACATCAACTAATGTAATGATGGGCTACAGAGAATGCTGTTTTCATGAAATAAACCACTAAAAATACTTCATACAGTAACAATGCGAAAGTAGTAATATTGTAGTTCAAAACAATTCCAAGCTATTATTTTATTTTTCAAGATGTTGTTGGCAGAATCTAGTCTCAATAATTACTTCTTTAAGAAAAGATAAAGAACAATTTAATGCACTCCAAAGAAAACTCTAAAAATATCAGAGAACCAATATACAAGGATGAAGTTATTAATAGCTTAAAACAGTGTCAGTTGGTGGGATGGGACACATTTTTTTTTTTTAGTTTGTGAGCCAAAATCTAAATTTTACTGCGGAGATATGTACTCTGAATCTGTAGCACACTTAAAGGTAAGAAAAGGACCTAAGTGATTAAACTCCTTGTTTTGTAACACCCTGTAGGAGATATTGTTTCAAGAGATGCAGAAACCCTCAAAAGCGATTGATTCCTTTATAATTAATTTAAAACAAAATATATAGCACTTTTACAAAATTGGTAAGAGTCATATGTAAACTAAAGTGTGATTTGCTGTCACAATTCTAAAAATCTAGGAATCCTTGAACTAAGCATTAACCCAGTTTGACTGAATGTAGTCAGAAATGGGACAAAAGTTCAGCAAACAGGGCTCAATCCTGAGAAATCCTTTCAGCTGCTGTAGATACTGGTTTATCTGTTACCTTCTATAGTTTACTCAGACCCACTATAAACTATTTCACCAGTGGCCATTTCTGTGACATTCTCAAAATCGCTAAGCATAGAAGAAAACGTTTATAACAATTTTATTAAAATTATGAATTTCTCTTGATCAAAAAACAATGTTAAGGTTGTAAAAAGGCAGGCTAGAGGGTAGGATCAGAAATTTATACATTTGGAATTTGACTAGGGTTAAAAATTGTTTTCACTGTTCGTGCATAGTGGATACAAGCAGTATGTGCTGCTTTCCCAGTGCTACATGTGGTGCTTGGCATAGAGTCTGCAATAAATGCATACCTGTGAATAAATGCATAGATACCTCAGTAAATGAATAAAGGAGTAGCTCCTATTTAACGCTATATAGATTATGACCCTCTGATGGACAATTTGTTTTCCATAAGGCTAAGAGATAGATCGATATAAGCAGAAAAGGGGACTCAATAAAATCTAGTCCCTGAGCAATATCAACCTAAGAATTAGCCCAATGACAACTAGGCCTTAGAGCTGAGGTAAAAATTCCAGTGGAAGCCTGTCTGTCTCACAGCCATCTTTATTGATGCCCTGAGTCACAGTAGACATCTAACCAACGATGCACCCTCTGCATTAAAACAGGGGTGGGGACCAGTCAAAGGACTTCCTGGCCCACTGAAAAGAAAATACGGAAGTCTGAATACTTACACATTACCAAAAATGGACCACAAATAATTTCTCAGTTTTGGCTTTAGTTTCCCCAATTGTAAAATAAAAGGAATCATCTCTGAGCTCTCTAGAACCTACTTGTGCTAACATTCTGTCACTGAAGAGTCTGGGGAAAAGAGCTTTTATGGGAGAAACAGTATTAGTGATCTCTGAAGGTCAAGATGACCTGAGCAATGTGCTCTGCTAAAGTCCCAGTAGGGCCACAAAACCTTTATACTTGATCCAAAAAGGCAATTTTTTAAGTTGTTGCAGCACCTAACTACTCTTTTCTGTACGCTGAGATTAATAAAAACATCCAGGCCTCTTTGGAAAGGGAGCCCAAACCCTAAACAACAATGCTCCTAGGATACAAGTAACATTTTCTTCTAGAAATAGAAAATGTCCTCTAGCATAGTAATAATTTCTACAATCTGTTCTGCCAGGGTGTTTTTGGTTTGTATAAATGCTATTTAGAGTTCTTTGAGCAGAAATTAAAATCTACCTTATTTCTAATAGCCAGATACTTTTCATGGGATGTCCTACTTAAGAACAAATAAGTCTCCACAAAAGTCTTGTTATAAAGAAGTTACTCCTAGTTATCTGTTTATTAATGAAAAACAACCTGTGGACTACATTTGCTATAAAAGAAAGTGTTTTCAAGTTCCCCATGCCATAAACATTAATTTCTCCTTTCTCACTTAAAAACATAACTTTACTTCCAGTTTAAAGAACTATAACCTAAAACATATGATGTATAATAGAGTGTGTTAATTATTTAGCCTTTAAAAAGAAACTTCTTTAATATCAGTTGCCAAATTCAGCAGTAGAAGAGATCCACCAGCCTATGTGATAAACCATTCTGGGCTCCTTGAAAAAAAGACATGACATATAAGAGACATGCCAGTAACCAACCAAAAACAAGGAACTAACAACCCGGCCAATGGAGAAAACATTTGTGTAACCAACTTAAGATGTCACTAATAGATCAGAGTAGCTCCATCACTGGAGGGAAGTGAGGGGGTTGATGCCCAATCCTTAAACTGAAAAAAGCAGTCCACAAATGTGTCATGCTCTGCTGATAGTCTTAAGTCATATATACATGCATGCATGCATACATACATACTTCTACATGTCTGTGTAACCCTCATGGGAACAATGCCTCTGTCAAGTATACATGTATTGTAACACTTTTCTTAAATGCTGATGACAATAATAAGAAGTGATAGTTGCCAGGAACTGAACCAAGCACTTTTTAATGCATTACTTATTATTACTGAACTACTGTATACACTAAGTACTTATCACCACTTTAAAGATGAGGAGACCAAGGTGTAGAAGGGTTAAGAAACAAAAAATGTAGATGTGAACACAGGTATTCCAGCTTTTAAGTACTGGTTTTATACTTCTAGACAGATGCTGATATGCTCTATGGTGCATTAAAAATGGCTGCAAACTCTTTGTTGCTTTTCAGGTTGAGAGGTGAAGTCTAATCCATGTCCATTAAAATCTGAGTGGGTCTTAGTGACTTTCTTGACCAATGGAATGTGGTTGAAATGACACTCTGGGACATCGGAGGCCAGGTCTTAGGAAACCATGCAGTTTCCACCTGGTCCCCTTGGAGCTCTTTCTGAATTTTCCCTCTGAGAACCCAGCTGCCACACTCTGAGAAGCCAAAGCCACATGGAATGACCATGTGAAGTTTCTCTATCAATATCCAGCTGCCAGATGACAGCCAGTGTCAACTGCCAGTCATTTGTGTGATCCATCTTAGACATCAGGCTTAGACTAGTTTTCAGATGGCTGAAGTCCCAGCTGCAACGACCTGAGAGGTCCCCAAGCAAGAGGCACCCACCTGAGCAGACAATTCACAGAACCATGAGACATATCACAAAGCATGGGTGCCAGAAAGTATCTGGGTTATTTGTTGCATGGCATAAGAGAAATGAAAGGGCACCCGCCATTCACAAATGAGTTGTATTTTAAAGTGACACTTATAAATTGACTTTTTGAAACTCAGAACACATCTCCTTCTACTTATAGTGTCATAAATATTTGTAAGGTTCCTAAACCACTTCACAAAAATCTTTTTAACACAGTGCAGCTTAAATTTGAGATTAAAAATAGTAATAAATAATACTTTCACTAGTATTGACTACAAGACTCATAATACTAAACTAGTAATTAATCTAAACATTAAAAATATGAGAAAAAAAGGAAAAGGAGTAATTTGTTTTTGTTTTTTTAAATGTACTGTAAATGTTTGTGTTTGAGGGGAAGGAGAAATACCCTGACTTCCCTTTGGGATCATCTTTCTCTCCACTCCAATTCCATATCAGTTGTGGGGGGCGTCACACGAGCTTTGGCCTACCTCCTACCCATGACCAACAAAAGTGACAGAGTCAGCACAGCAATGAAGCTCAGAGACAGAGAATTCTGGAGCTGCTGCTATGATCATACAAAAGAGGAGAGCTGGGCTAAGAAAGAAAACAGTACCCGGAAGAGAACAGAACCTAACCAGGCTGAGATACAAAGAAAATCGTGTGCCATTGGGATTCTGCATCAAGCAACACCTGAGAGGCTGTCCTACCTCTGTGCTTTGCATTATGTCAGTTCACAAATTCCAGTTTGGTTTTATCCAGTTTGGGTTAGATTGTCTGACGCTGGCAACTGAGCATGTTCTAACTGAGGTAAATAATACCAGCAGCTTTAAGAGACAAACTCTCCCAAACTTATTGGATTTACAGTCAACATTTATTTCTAATTCACATCTCAGTCTAGTGCCAGTTGGTGAGAGGGACTTTGGTTTCTTATCTACCGGACCCCTGTAGTCTTATGCACGCAGGTGGTAGATAGATGAAAATGAGTAAGGTTTGAGTGTGGGAGGTTTTTATGGGCCAAGCCTAGAGGTGTTGCAGGTCACTTTCTCTCACATTCCATCCATCGGTACTCATTCTCACCAAACTGCAAAATGTCTAGAAATTTCAATTTAGTGCGTGTCAGAAAATGAAGGTTGAAGACAGATTTTCATGGTTTCCAACAGCTTCTGCCATTATTGATCCTTCTGGTCACTAAATATCTTTCACTTCCTTCTCCTCATACACTAACCACAATTCTCCGCCCTCCAAAAGAAACAGTGGCTGAAACTCAGTCTTGGACCCCCTGATTATGGTGCATGACCTCTGTCAAGCCTCCGGATGGCTGAATCCTTTGGTCCAATGACCTATGAACAGAAAAGACAAATTCTTCTCCTCCACGCAGACCCGGTTTACAATGGTGGAAAGAGAGGCAGGAGAGCAACTCCCACCCAAGGAGTGAAAGGACAGGAGCATTTTTAAGTCTTCTCGGGCACACTTTTGAAGATAGCTGACCTAAAGGTGGGAACATCTGTCTGATTAGACCCTGATTCTGCCCTCTGGAAAAAACTCCCATGCTAGGTTTTTTCTGTGGCCTCTCAATCCACACTCTCTAAAGTTGTTTCTCATCTATCAAACTCCTTGATCACAGCCAAAGTGAATATCAAGGAGTGTAAACTTGGTCAAGGGAAAGGAATGTACCAGTGGATCATCACCAGGAAAAAAAAAAAAAAAAGATAGCATGCTCAGATTAGGATAATTTATGGAGATTACTTACAAAACGGATATTTACAGATGTGTGGAACAAGGAAGGGGAGCCACAAAAATATATATAGGTATCTAAAGCTGAGGGACTGTGGAGTGCCTCAGACCTCTGGGCTCTATGGTCAAGAGAAGACAGTGACTATCATCAGAATCCAGGGGAGTCTTGGAGAGAAGTCCATTTTGGAAGGAAACTGTCCTTTGAAGGAGACACATGCAGCCTAAGACAACCCTGAAGGCAAGTCCCTGACCTCTCCCTGCTCTCCTGCCAGTCTCCTGCTGTTGGGGTACTTACGCCCTGCTGCCCCCTTCTGTTTCTTTCTTCCTCTTGCATCTCTCACTTTACAGTGTCCTAAGAAAGCATGTGAAAAGCAGAGAAATACATTTTATGATGATGGAGTGCAAGGGGCAGTGGATGAGACTAAGGACAGTTCTACTTTAATTCTGAAACAAGTATAGATTAAATCTAGAATAAAGAGATTAGATAAATATAAAATGTAAAGACATGCAGGTGAAGAAGGAAAAACATATACTATTCCAGAACTGACTGTATGAAGAGAATATGATGTGAACCTAAGTGTTCAAATGGAGAGGCTGAGAATTTACTGACAGGGTGTCTTTTTGAGACACATCAAGTGGACCAGCAACTAATTGTTTTAATTATGCTTCTCTTTTGTTAGCTACACACAGTTCAGATCATACCTAACCTTTTGCAAAAAAAAAAAAAAAAAGACACAGATTATGATTCATCTACTTTCAATCAGCATACTTATTTCTGCTAACTGAAACACTTTTGACACTCTGTGAAAAGAAAATTCTTGGAAAATCTTTGCATATAGCTAGTCTGTCCACCTGGAAACACATTAGTGTACTTGATATTTTTGTAAGTTTTTCCATTTAAAGTGCTTTGTACATATAGTTTCAATTAATCTTCCCAACACTATAATGTTGTTAGTATTATTTCCATTTGTACTAAACTGAAAATAAAACATACAGTCATTAAATTACCTACCCAAGGATTCAGGAAGGAGGTTACATGCAATTTTATTTCATTATCTTGAACTTCACTTGTAAACAGTAAAAACGTCATTTGTCCTGAAAGCATCATGTCTCCTAAGACCCAAAGATGGTATTCCTGGGATGAGGCTATCAGGCTGCCTTTGACCACACTATTAGTGTAAGATTTGCTCACATTTGCCTGTCTCAATTCCTACCTGTTCGGTTACTACTAGATTTACACTTTCTGGTCTCCCTGTCAGCAGGCAAAGAAACAAATCACATAGTCATTCCTTTCATGCCATGCTTATGGTATACTTTCAATAAATGCTTATTAAATTGAACTTAAAATTACCATGGAAAAGTTAACACAGGATAACATTTTTGCAAAGTCTCTCTCTCTCTCTCTCTCTCTCTCTCTCTCTCTCTCTCTCTCACACACACACACACACACACACACACACCACACACACTTTAATCATTGAACTTCTCAAAAATTTTCTTACTCCTTTATTGTGTAAAGAATATTGCAAAATTTTTCCCTTTGTATTCAATGTTCTCCAAAATCAGATTCGAACATTTCTTTTTTATTTTAATTTTTACTACCCTCAAAAATGTCTTCTACTCTAGTCAATGTACTCTAGTCATGCCACATACATCCTTGAATATAGGGCTCTCCTTAATCCATGCCTCCTGTGGGAATATACTCACCCCGATAATTCCACCAGAATACATTGATCTCTCCTTGGACTAAGGTCAGTAATTGTTTCCTCTCCTTGTATTAGTGAGAGTTTAGTCCAGGAAACAGCAACTACTCCAGGTATTATATGCAGAAATGCATTTTCCCAAGGTATTTCAATGCAGGAAAAAAGTTGGAAGAGTTGGAAGATCAAGAAGCTGCCACTCATCTATTGATTATGTTGTTACACTCTTAGTTGCGATCTAGCAGTAAGGAAGTCTCTACTATAATAGCTTCTTATACTCACCAAAGTATGCACCTAATTTGGTGGAAACTAATTTGAATCCACAATCCTAGCTGCAAAACACTATGCATTTTTTAGCCTGCCAAATATAAGGAGAGTAAAAATGGATATTAGAAGTACCTATCTAAAACAATGATCACATTTTTTGGTGGTTAACATGACTGTGATCTGTATTTTGTTGTATGTCCTGTCCTTTTACTTATGAGTATATAATTTTACTGAGATAATATTTGTATATATTTATTTTGTCTAAGAAACATTGGACTTCCCATATGTTCAGGTGCTTTTCAAATATTAACTTATTTGTTTCTAGTAACAGCCCTAGGAAGTAGGTACTGTTATTATCTCCATACTAAGCATGGTAAATCTGAGGTATGGAGATGTTACATAACTCACTCAAGGTTACAGAGCTAGAATGTGGGGGGACCAGACTTTGATTACAAGTAACCTGTCTCAAGAGTCTATCTTCTTATCCATGGTGGTTTTTTTTTCCTACAATGAACAAAATACTAGCTCAAGAGTAAACTGGATGATTGTGGGTTAGTCTTGGACCTAATGGCATGCCTCTCTACAGAGATTGTATAAAGGTTATTTTGATGAAATCAATGAATAGATGGCATAGCTTTTTGCAGGTTAATTATGTAAAAGTTGACTATAGAGAACATCTGACTTTAATTTGATTATTTATATTAAAATATTTTAGTAACAAAAGTAATGTGCTCTAAATTGAGAAATATCCAAATGATACAGAAATGCATAATGTAAAGACATCTTTCGCTACCAAAGCCCTCACTCCAGAGGTAAGTACTGTGCAAAGCTGATCTCCAGCTTTCCAACATTTTTATGGAAATATACTACACATATATACACACATAGTACTGTTTTTTTACTTTTTCCTCAAATTCGAATCCTATGACATTGAAAACTGGCTTTTCTGCTTAAGTACATGATTTCTCTGTTTCAATATATGTTCTTTCTAAGGGGAGTGTAATAGTCCATTCTAGGAGATGCTTTATATGTGATTTCTCACTTATGTATCATAACTTACAGTTTGCAAAGCATATTTATACTTATAATTTTCATGGTCAAAAAGCTTTGGCTAATCATATTTGTTCTCATTTTAATAAACAAAGAAGGAATCAATTGTCATTTTTCACCTTAGCAATCTCTAAGAATAAGATGTAAGAACATAAAAGAAACTTACTAGTATGGGCTGAATTTTTCTGCATTTTTAAAAATTTTTATAAGTGATTCCATCGGCAGGAAACCAAATGGAATAAGGATTTGCTGTGTTTCTACTCCTGCTGTGATTCCAGTGAATTCCTGAGCACCAGTGAGGAGGGGTAGATGACATCAGGCAACATTTGACGAGAGGACAAAATTTCCCCCACTGACTTCATCTGCACTCCAACACTTTCCCTGATTTCACAAGAAACTCTTTGGAGCTAAGAGGGAGTTGGAAAGCTGGCTCAGTGCTGGCTAAAAGTAAATCTACTTTATATGGCCACCATGTGGGGGAGGGGAGTGTTATTTTAACAGCTCTCCTACGGTGCTCCAGTGCAATGCTCAAGGTCCCTTCCCTGCCTCTTTTTAATGCTATGTAAGCAGCAATTTCATTTTGTACTAGGAAGACCCATCTCCGGGAGAAAAGAGCACTCTTTGCATTGCTACATCCTTTACCAGAGATACTTAAGGTCCTCGCATTGTTCAGATGCAAAGTACAGAGCTGTCTATACAGTACCATTTGACCCTCTCTTAAATGCCCCGGTGTTCAGTTTCCAACCATCAAACATGGCTTGAAATTTATACTGTTGCACTATTAGAGAGGGCAACCACCCTAAAAGATCTGCCATACTTTTAAAACATACATAGAAAAAAGAATTAATTAATTAATTTAAACATACAGAGGATGCCTTCGGGGGTTCCCTTTATCTCCTTTAGTTTCCTTCCATCGGTTCAATAGCAAGCATTAGAGATACACAACTCTGGCCAGAGCATAGCTCAGCCAAGGCGTAATTTTACCCCACTGTTTTAGGTACATTTTTTTTACAGGAAAACACAAAGAGTCTGACCTAATTAGATGAGATTCAGCATAGATGTTTATTAAAGAATTGGAAGCTAGCAGAAAATTCAGTGTGTCCCTAGATCACCAGCAAATGTTCCAGGTTCACCGAATGTGAAGAAGGGCAAGGTAACTTAAGTGGACAGATATCAAAAGAAAAAAAGAGCAGGAGGAAAAGTAGATAAACTGTGTCTGTGGGGCTGCCTTTGACTATGGCCTTACAATCCCCAAGATAGTGTGTATGCGTGCGTGTGTGTGTTATATCTGTGTTGGAAAGAGCAGAAGTGTGTGTGTGAAATTTCAAGTTTCACCCTTACTAGTACATGGCAATGTTTCGGGATGTCAGGACTTGAATTGTTTCACTTTGACTAAATGTGGAGAAGAGAAAGCTGCCTGGAGAATATTGTATTACACACAGCAGCGAGGATGTCTGTGCAGAAAGGTAAAGAGTGTGATAGATGGGAAAGCGCTGATGGCACACTGCCAGCTCATGGTACATATCTAGCCCATCTGCAGCATCACCAAGTGGTCTCTGATTGAGCAAAAGCATCATAAAGATCTTCGATGTCGTAAAAGTAACACTTTATTTAACCTTCCTGTACAAACTTTAGGAGCATTAATCTGTCACAGTAGGCTCTATCTTGTACATGTAAATGGATGAGACTCTGTAATCAAATCCTAAATGTGTATTTGTAGCAATATGGCTTTTGAAAAGGATGTATGCTAGGAAGCAACAGAAGGAGCAGGGGACAATTAAAGGAAGAGCACCATGCTCGGCGAGACCTTTTACACCCTGAATGGAGTTTCCCAGGACTGCACTGATTTCTGAATTTTCGCGTTTATTTACCAGCCAGCACAACTTTATTGGGACCCCACAAGGCCTCTCCTACCCTATCACCTGCAATGGAGACTCATTTAGGCCAAGGGAAACCTTGCCTGGATGTGATTCAAGGAGCATTCTAATTTCCTTTCAACACTGGCTCCAATTATGCATTGCAGCTCTGTGTTCAAAATATTTTGAGTCTGAAAACAGCCCTAAAGAGAAAATGCTTTGTGAATCTTAGACTTGAAAAGGACAGACTGCAGCTTCAGGTCTTGGGATTTTGGCACAGGGCTGTTCCCACCCAGACTGTCCCCAGGAGGAAGGAGGCATTTACAGATGCTGCCAGGCCCCTTGGATATTTGCCAGTCTGTTTGGAGTTTATGATTTATTGAACCTTAAAATTCAGCCCCCAGAAACAAATTCCTTTTGACCAAAAACAAAAGTCTTAAGATTGCTTTGTATAAAATATTCATTGTCAATGGTTGGGGCAGAGGAGAAAAGCAATAGTTTAACTTCAGATCAGAAGAACAAGGATGTGGTTAAATGATATTGATGTGAATAATATCAGCACATTTTCTCCTTAAAAATCTTTGCAAGATTTGCATACGTGTTTATTGTGCAAAACATATGCATCTTGCCTGGAATATATTTCATTGTGTAGCATATGGTTCCTTTCAGCAAAGGATCTTAAATGACTTTAACAGAAAGAGTTCCTCCCTTCATTCACTCCCAGAAAGCAAGGTGCTATTTAAGAGGCAATAACTCTTTCCTGAGGGCTCCACTTAAGTCCTTAGTAACAGACTTGTAAGTTGCACGCCCATCGGTTTTCCTCCCATCCCTCTCTCTTGGCAGGGCTGGCTGGGCTTAACTGCCCTGGGCAACCAGGCCCTGCAAATCCATAATAGAAGGCAGGAGTGTCTCTTGCTCACAGTCCAGATGTGGGATTCCTGAAGGAAATCTAGAAGAACTATAATCTTGGGCAGCACTGTCCAATAGAACTATAATATGAGCCACAAATGTGAGCCCCGTACTTAATGTTGAACTTTCTAGTAGCTAGATTTTTTTAAAGTAAAAAAAAAAACAGGAGATATTGATTTAATATACTTTAAGCAATCCACTACAGTAAACATGTAATAAATACAAAATTGATATATTTCACATATTAGTCTTTTAAATCCAGCATGTATTTTATTCTAATGGCATGCCTCAGTGTGAACTAGGTACATTTCAAGATCTCAGTAGCCACATGTGACTAGTGGCTACCCTGTTATATAGCACAGTTTCAGGGAGAATGCTCAGGGTGAGCCAGACAATTATATCCAAGTAGATTTTATTCTGGAGAAAAATAGCAGGGGCTGAGGCAGTGTTAATGATGATGACATTGATGATGATGGAGGTAATGATAACTGTTTATACCTACTATTATTTTTTAATTATTTAGGACTACTGTTGTATTTATATTTTTTATTATTATAAATTTATTTATTACTTCCTAATACTATTACTATTGTAGCTGTTTTAACTGTTTCACATTTGTTTACTCAATTCACAAAAGATCCTTTAAAAGTAGACGGTGTTATTATTCCCTTTTATGGATGAAGACATTAAGGCATGAATATACACTGAAAGAGGGCACAGGAACCTAGTGAATGAGAACAAGGAGCCACAGATGTGATAATGCAAAGTGGCGGGGGCGGGGGGGTGGGCGCTGTCTAAATTCAGGCTACTAGGTCAATGGCTCTGCATTCTCATGCACTCCTAGTGTTGGGTCAGTGGAGAGTTAGGTCTGCTGCTCTCTAAATGGCCTCTGAGCCACCATAAAATTAATGCATTGCCCTGGGCAGCTAACTTACTGTCATAAAAGGTACATTGAGAATTTGAAGATAAAAAGTGTTTAGAGCAAGTTTGTACAAAAAAAGGAGAAGAGCACATGTGGAATCTTCCATGCATCTCCTTGAACATAAATATTCTGCGATAACCTGCGCTGGGTCACTGAAGGGCAACTTTCTTGAATAGACCTCCCTGTGGGTTATACCCCTGGAGTTGTTCCCCTCGAAACCCTGTCCTGTGCCCATCTCCTGGCAGTTCTGGTCTGGGACCATATGGATTACAAAATGAGTAAGGCATAGACCACCAGTGACTCATTTACTGGGAAAGATGAGATCTTTGCCACATAATTCTGATATAATGTGATAGACGTAGGTATCAGACCCATTGGTGGTAGAGAAGGTGAAGCCAGAGAGCAAGGGGAAGAAGTGGTGTTGGGGCCCAGGCGAGGCACGAGTTAACCCTGAGCAGAAATTGAGAGGATTGGAGAACTCCCGGGGGGACAGTGGGAGAGGCATCCCAGAGACGCCGTCTACTTACTCATCTTATAAACTGTGCTGACAGCACAACAGCACTTTTTAACTGAGCAACAGGAACACACATCCAGTCAAAAAACTGAGTCATTTGGCATTAACAACAGGTTCACATGCCAAAACATGGCCTGACCCACATCACTCTTTTGTGCACCAAAATATAACATACATTCACTGTAAGAAGTGATGAGAAGCAGTAAAAACTTTTTTCTTCTCCTCCTTTCCATGGCAGCCCTCCTGCTCCACACCCAGCACTCTGTGAAATTCACACAGGGAAAGACTGGAAAGGTCATGTGACATCAGCTCAGCCCACATATTGGAATAGGAATCTGTTGGCAAACTGCAAACTATGGGTCCGGCAAAACTAATTGAGATGGGGAACATCTACCTGTGAGAATGTGTCTCTTTATTTTTACAATGCCATTTAGAAATATGTCATGAACATCCCAAAGTATGCATTTAAGAATGTGAATTTGAAATTCAATAGAGGAGAAGGGAAAGAAACAGGTAAAATAAAGGAAAGGGAAAGAAGACGTACCATTTTTCAAGACGCCACTGTTAGCATCTCTTATTTCTCCCTGGAAAGCAGTGAATGTTGATAACAATTGTGAAGACTGAGGGCTTTCAGTATTTTGGAGAACATTTCACAAAGCAAACTTTAGTTTTGTAAAATGGGTAAACATGATGTGAAATGTATTAACACATTTGGTGAATTCTGCAAATATATTTTTACACAATTAGCTTAATTATTTAGATACATATTAAACCTTGCTTGCCTCAAGCAATTTAACATGGAATGTAATTTCACATATTATCACAAGAAAAACACATTTATAGAAAATCTGTGTCTCTCCTTTCATAATAACACTTCAACCCATCATTACTTGAGATATAAATAGATCATTTATATTTCAAGGATGATGAACACTGTATTCCAGGGAAAGTGTCTCCTAATCCGAACAAGTGGCTCCCTAAATCCCACTCTGTTCATTTGTTGTTTTGAAATAGACCCTGGTACTGCTCCCTGCATGACACCATAACAATATACAAAACAGGGTGCCCTGCCTAGCTCCAAACTGAAAAGATTAGTTATAATTTACTTTGAGGAGGCTTTAAAGGTAAAGAGCATGCAGAAGTAATTTAGAAAGGCTCGCGAAGGAGGTGGGGGTGATTGCAGTTCTGCATATTCCCATGCTTACAAGGCAACAGTAGCTACTCCAACCATGAAAATCCTGCTCAGTAGCCCTTGTTGATAGTCATTCCATGAATATTTTCAATGGCTTGCATGTAGCATTACTTCCTGAAAGGATGAATTATTTTTGGAGGGCCCTCGAATCTATCTTCTTTGCAACAGAAAAAAATGTAAAATTAATGATATGAATACTTTGTATGGTGATCAAAAGATTTTGAAAGATCTTCCACATATTTTTTTTTATGGAACAACGTGATGATCTAGGCAGTGTTTGGTATTGTTCCTTTACATTTAGAGAAACTCCATTTTACGAGGAGAGAAAATAAATCATAGAGAGAAGTAACTTGCCATAGACGCTTAGCTGTGACTGTGTAGACAGTAGTATTTTTATCAAACATGGTTCTGGCATTTTCCTATATGACAAGCAATAGCATTTCGAAGTGAAGGGACATAAAATTGTCTTTTTAATTTCCAGCTACATAGATTTGACCTCAAAAATAACTCCCTTTTAAGCATTTTGCCATGTAACAGCTTCTGGAGGGCAGGGCTGTGAGGAAATTGTCTGCCTGAGGGGAAGGAGGGACAAGGAGACCAGAAGAGGAGTGTCCCAGGCTGAGACCACTGTGAGCTTAAGCGGGACCCTGCCAGCCTTACAACTTTTCTTTCTGGGGTAGAAAACAGTCACACAGGAAGAAAGACCCTTGACTCCATTTGTGTCCCTTTTCATTTAGAACTCAGCTAAAGGGGCTGCGGAAAACCTCTCTCCAGTTAGTCTGGGTACGTGGCAGGTAATGACTCAAGGCGGGGAAGGCAGGACTCTATTAGAGAGGACCTGAAAGGGACCCGGGGCTGCCAGGATGAAGAAATTTCGCAAACCCGTGGACAGTTCAGGTTGGTGTTAATGTCAGTTTAAATCCTTTTCCACTCACCAGACGCGCTTTGAGAAGGGGCTCTAGCTGCCATCCTGACTGAGGGTTGACAACTCAATTAGAAAAGCTTCAGTTCAGGGAAGATCCGGGGGTGGAAGAAACAGGCAGCCGCCGAGCTCCTACCCCCAGAAAAGGCGCGCCCGGCGCTCCCCGGAGGCCACGGCCGCCCAGGCGAGCTTTCACATTCCCATTTATAATGTGCTCATTTTCCACAGACCGGAGGGCCCCGACTGAGCTGTTTGTAACGCTGAAGCCCCGTTTTAAATTGTGTTTATCTGAAGGAAAAAGTTTCTCAGTCAATGAGCGCGCCTAACTGCTAACCCAAGATCCACCTCTCACTGTGGGCTGCTCTCTCCTCCTCAGCCGGTGCATTTATCTCAGAGGAAGAAATTTTTTAAAAAGCCTCTGTGTGAAAAATGGGCATTGTGTGTGTGGCAGAGGCTGCTATACTCCCTAGATATTCCCATTTGCTTTCTTGTAGTAAGGTGAGGTCAGGCAGCTGATCGAAAGAAGCACACGGGGAAATAAAATGTCACTTCGGGCTGCAGCATGAAAAGCCACAGGTGGGCTTCTCAAATCTCTCTTTACTTACAATAGCACTTGAGGAAGGTTTGTCTTCCAGTGGAGCAGCTACAAGAGGCCGGAGCCTCTGTCAGGCTAGTTTTCTGAGATCATGTTGAGCTGAGCCTCTCGCTCACACTGAACAGGGCCCCCAAAGATGAATGACTCTATGTGGGGTGAGGCCACTAAGATTTGACCACCGTTACCTCAGCAGAGCCGATCCCTTGCTAACTAATGCAGTAGGAGAGCTACAACTTCAGCAATATTCTAAGGCAGATAAATTAAGAAATGAAGACCCACATCAGGAGCCTATGGAAATATGTCTATGCTTGCAGATTGTCCTTTTCTGTTACAGCTCCTGATGTAGAGAATTTAGCAATAGAGAGACAAGCTAAAATTAAATGTTTAATAGCAGGGCCTTTTGGAAGACTCACATACAACTGGCTGCCAAGTTTGGTTTTTCCCCTACTAAACATATCACAAATCTCTCCAATTCCACTGGCATTAAGCTGAAGCTACCATCATCTCTCCCCTAGACCGTGGCATTCACTCATGGTCCCCTAAGCCACTGGCCTCACTCAGCCCATGCCCCTCTCACTCCCGGGTTAGAACTCTGCAATAGGTTCTCATTGCTCTTAAAATAAACTCCAAACTACTAAATGTGGCACCAAAGGGCAAAGGGCACATGAATGGAGGACAAGGACAAGAAGCAGGGAAAGTCATCCCACTTAATTTACCCCAAACGGCTCCTGAAGCCAACATGTCTATGACCTAATCAGCTAGTGAAGATTTATTTCTGGGTTCAGAACAGAGTGTTTGGCAAACAGCTATTTACATTTAGCAACACATTTCCAACACTGAGGATAGTGGAAGTGAGAGGAGATGAAGATACAGTTGAAGTGAAATGAATTAGCATTCATTGAAGTCTCATGCCTACATAAAATGTAGCTTTTTGGTAAAAGTTAGTTTTCAAAAACTCATTTAGATCTTGTGACCTTCCTCTCAACACTCTCTACTAGCCCTTCCATAATGTTCAAGGCCTTACATGCTCTGGTCCAGACATTTCTCTTTGTTCCCAAAATGTATCATGTCTTTTCACAACTTCATGATTTGTGTGAACATTTAGGGTACAGGGGATCTGGTAGAACATTTTTCCCTTTTCATTTTCTACTCCCTTTATCACTTTCAGAACCTAACTCCAACGTTACCTTTTCTTTTTAACTCTTCCCTGAGTCTCTCAGAGTTAATTGAGTTCTCCTAGCAATGGATTAATAGTTCTACACCAAGGTTGACCATGTGGTATTGTCATTCATATCATTATCATTATATCATATAATTATCATTGCATGTTATAGCATACCATTAAGTTTGTTTCATATCATAATATTGTTTCTCATGAAGACCCAAAGCCTTATTAATAGACATTACTTAAAAATTACTTATTTCTTTAAAAAAAATATTAGTACTTTATTCAAGGTGCTATCTCCCAGATTTCCCAAGGTCATTGAATTATAGGATGAGGCAAAGGGCAAAGTACTGCTGGGAACCACTCTGAGCAATAAAAATGGTACATCTGCCATCTAGTGGTGACCATGTATAAATACACCTGGACTTGATTAAAGAAATCAAAAGGGCCATCTTATGTTGAAGACCGTAAAAATAATACCTACTATGTATTGAGCTCCTACTATAACCCAGGAACTGTGCTAAGTACTTTACATAAATTATCTCATTTAATATTCAAGACAATAATATGCAGTAAATTCTCTCTTTACACCCATTCTAGAGATGAAAGTTTTGAGGCGCTGAAAAGTCAAGATTTCTAAGCCTGGCAGCCTGAACTCAGAACTGACATCCTTAAAAACCACATTGTAATAAATCATGATCCACTGAGCTACACAGAACCATTAATTTGTGTGTTAATAGACATGATAATTGTGAAAATGTGTTCATAATTTCAGAGTCGGAAAAACCATTCACATTTGTTTTATCTTTATGACCACAAAGGTGGGGTGAAGCGAGGGCTTGAAGAACAACCTGGGACTAACAGAGCACAAAATGCAGGCAGCCGCCAGTTTGCTTCTCTCCTGTGCCAAGTGCTCCATCTGCCAAAGCACTTCACCTACCAGCACCAGCTTCCAGCCCCACGGAAAGACTTCTCACCCTCTAAGCATGGCTGACTTGTCCAATTTAAAACATAATGTTTTTGTTGTCTTGATAACCATCATATAATTGATTGACATTTCTTCCCAACATTCTAAATGTCTTAGGAAATCTGCTCAAACGGATTCAGCCAGTCTGTGGGGAAGCTCTAACTAGCCCCTGTGTCTACTAGTGTTCAACTTAGGGCTACATATAACTTTATACCACAAACTTCAGCGTCTCGTTATAGGATATGTTCTTTCCCTTCATTGAAATGCACTCTGGTTATTTTGGCCACTGTTCAAGCTTTTCTATCTTTTGCCTATTCAATATTCCATTTTATTTCTTTCAAAATATTTATCAAGATCAGATATGTAGTCCCTAACTTCAAGGAGTTTGCAATATAACAGAATGATACATACATATTACATTAATAGACAAGGTAATTATAGAGTGTGCTAAGTGATCGAGAAGAAAGTAAACAGCCTATGGATGGCGCATACCAGTGCTAGAAAGAATCTGTATTTCTGGACATTTGTCTGAGACCCAAATGAATAAAGAGGAAGGGAAGTGAGAGAAATTGCAATCGATGGAATGTCTTAGCCCCTTTCAGACTTACCTTTGTGGACTGTTGTCACTGCAATCATGTCTCTCATTTCCTTCCTTGCCTTCTCATTTTCCCGTCTAACTTCCGATCTCTTGTCAGTTATATTCTATCAGTATACATCATTATACAGATTTACACATCCCTGCCCCTTATGTTTGTGCATCACGCTCACATATAAGCTCCTTAAAACAGTATTTTCAAAGCTCTTTGTATGTATATATATCTCTCGAATGCCCCGATGTGTTGGAATAAGAGAAAAGTAAAAAGCAGATTTTTCTGTTGAGAGATAGAATATGGAAAGGGGGAAAATATCTGAAAAAAAATGATTTTGGATAGACAATAGTTTTGATTATAGTACACTCAGGGCAGGTAAGAGTTATATGATCACAACACAGCAAGTAAAATATTCTAAACAATTAGACTTTCAAGTGAAATGAAACTAGCTGTTCTTTTAGCACATGGATGATTTTGAATTAGTTGCATTTTGTGACATCAGATGAGAATTAAACTCTTAAATATTTGCTGCCCACAGACATCATCTCTTTATTACAGCAATGACAAGTGTGTGGGTTGTTCTTTGCTGGGGTGCATAGAGCCTCAATCACCATCCCTTCATAGAGAATATATGTGAAGAATTCAAAGTGTCTCTATAAAAGTAGAATTTTCTTATTCAATTATTTCATGTCCTGTGTTTTCAAGTCCTATCCCCTCACTTTCCTAATCCCTCCCAAAATATACAAACAAGTGTAAAAACAATGGCAGAAAAAAAAAACAAACTATCATTTCTCTTTTTTCTTCTTAGTCTAGCAGACTCCAAAAATCCTTCACAGAAGAGACAAGCCAGATTATATTCAACCTCACACACCATCAACACAGTTGTCAGCCATGTAGCGTGTTCATTACAGCGACAGTATAAGAAGCAAAGTGAACACAGCTGGAATTTCAGTTCCCAGGTTGAATCTGCAGGGCTGACTATTAGAAACATCATCTTTTCACTTATACACTGAGAAAATTCGATCTGGAAGTCATCGAGGGAGAATATGGAAGCCTCACGGTGTCACTCCTATTGAGTGACTTTTCTATTTCTGAGCGTTGGTTCAACATAAACAACTGGCAACATAAGCAAAATGATTATTAAAATAATATTTTTAAATATGCGATTAGACACTGTTTGGAATTTTATAACATATGTTCTTTCAGGTCATTTAAAATCCTGAAGTGTATTTCAAAATAATAAATTCCACATTTTAAAAATTTTAAATATTCTTTCCTCTTCATTACCACCCCCCAAATAAGCTGTTGTTTTTCCCTTTTGGAACACCACTGCAGCTAACCAACACTTACCAGGAAAGAAATGTAATTAATAGTTATAACAACAGCAGTGAAAGAATTATTTTAATTATTTGTGTTTTGAGCTTCTTTGATTAAGGATTGAATTTTCATTGTGTTTGGTTTTTAAAGGTCATATTTAGAATTATTTTGTTTGAGATCTTAAACAAGTGGACCTTTGTTTCTATTCCGGAAGTTATTAAGATGCAAGCCAAGGCATCCAATATGCTTTTTTACTTAACTGCTTAATCAAACTATTCTCCTGAAGGAAAGGGGATTGTTTCATTCATCCTTTACTGCCTGTTTAATTAATTGACTTCCTTCAGAGAGGACATGAATGTGATGTTTTGGGATTAGTTCCTTGGAAAAAGAATGAATATAACATCTGTTTATATGTGTCTTTTCATCATTCATGCATCCCTTTCTTCCTCCTATCATATAATGTCACAAACAGCCAGTATTGACCTGGTAACTTTGCAAAACACACTTGCTATATTCTGGACATCTATATCAAAGTAAAGTGTCTCTGGATTGTCTCTAAATGTCTCAAGATTCCATTTGATGGTGTAGGCTTTTAACTCGTCTAACTCTCAGTTCTCTACAATGGAAACAATCTTGGAGAAATATATTCTGAAACACTGAGGCTTATTTCTCACACAACAAGCAAATTAGCTGAATATCCTACCTTGAGCTACTGTATCCTATTAAGCCACTTTTGTTTCATTAAAAGTGAAAATTTATTTGCCATATTACCAAGCTCCTTATACACTTTATTTTTTTTCCTTCATAGTGCTCCCTTGTACAAATCACTATGAACCTTAATAGGACATTAAAATTCTCCACGATGATGTTCTATTGCCTTTGGAATAGAAGAGCTATCTCTTGGCACTTTCCCACACTGTCCTTTAAAATACTTTAAGGTACACACACACACACACACACACACACTCACCTTATGCAATATCCTTTATCTTTGCTGAATCATACTACAATAGCTGTGAGGTCCATATGTGTCAGTTGTCTATTTTAGAAGTTTAAAATGAAGCATTTATTACTTTATACTCAGCCATGCATTGCCAAAAAAAATCAGAAAACAGACTCAGAGGGAAGTGACTACATCAGACAAGATGAGCTTTGTAATCTCTTCTGATTTCTCTTAGGCCTAGCCAGTCTGTTCTGTCCGTGTGGTTTTACTGCCTGGGACCAGCCAGTTGTTTACCCTGGGGGTGCCTGGTTGGCTGGTTCATTCTCTCTCTCTCTCTCTCTCTCTCCCCCTCTCTCTCTCACTCTCTCTCCGTCCTGTGACTCTCAATCAAGCCAACCAGCTGAATGCCCAGAGTTTCCAGCTAGCCCACCAATTCTGGATTGTATGGAATCTGTGTCCCAAGTAGCCACAAAAAGGACAAGGTGATGTTTTGACCTCCACATCCAGGAGAAATAATTCCTCATGTTTAAATTCTGACCAACAGGTAAGGAGATGGAGAGTGGGTAGGTATTCTCTGTTCTTTATTCAATCCATGAATTTTCATGTGTCCTACTGAGCAAATGTACCTGCTACATGACCTTCTAGGTCTTTGCAGCTCATCACGAAGCACAGGCTGAGCAGCAATGCAGCACACTGCATGATATTCTGTGCTTTCTGCCTCCTTTCCCCTTTCTTGTTCTCATCTCTAGGATGCATAACTCAAGCTCCGCTTTCTAGGGTGCCGAGGCAAAGGCAAATACAATCAAAACAATGGGCTCATCTCCTTTTTTCCATATAAGAGTCTATAAAAAGGAATGAAAAAGAGGAGCCTCCATGTTAGAATCTCCAATGGCACATTTACCTTATATTCATGAATTTCAAAGTTTAACTTAATACTCCAACTGATATGTGAGTGTCTCATTGTAAACTATGTAGTACTTGATTTCATTTAATTTTACATTTAGAATGATAAAAGTTCTATGCTTTTGTTTATGTTTTTAACAAATAATTATTTTAAATATTTATTTTTAAGTTGATATTACCTGGAAAATGCTAACTTTACAGTAGAGAACCTTGGAAGACACTAGATTAACCAGATGATCAATTTTAACATCTTCAACATTGAAACAACCCAACATCATGTGCTTTCTAACATAGAGAACAGCAGCACATCACTACTGTGGTATTCCTGATTAACACACAGTATATAAATGAAACCATGAGAAAATAGTAAGACCCAAGGGAGGGGCATATTCTAAAAACTAAATAAACTGTACTCTTCAAAAATATTTCAGGGAAAGATAATAAAAGCTGAAGAGTCATTAATTGTATCAACATTAAATGATGGCCAGATGAAACCCAAAGTTGCAAAGTTTGCAAAGAAGTTCTCAGGAGAGGCAAAGGGTGGAATAAAGAACAGAGGTTATGTGTGTATGCTTCCTGCTTAGTCTAACACAGACGATGTTAACAAACAAAACCAAAATTTCTAGAAGTGTACAAAAGAATAGTTTATTTCTCATTCATATAACAATCTGTCCAGCTGTTTCTGGCTGATGGGTAGCTTTCCTCCACGTGATGATTCAGGTATTTACTCCCTTCCATCTTGCAGCTCCACTATCGCTTAGCATCTCCCATTTCTCTATATTTCAGCAGTGAGGGAATGAGAATGGATAAGGCATGATTGCCTCTAAAGTTTTTGGCCTATAAACATGAGTTTTATTCACATTGAATTGGCAACAATTTTCACATGGCCACACCTAGAAATAAGTGGGGCTAAGAAACGTAGTTATTGGCTGGGCAGCTGCCTTCTCCCTGTAACAAAACTCTATAGAAAGTAGAGCACAGATTTGTGTGTGTGGATAGGGTAGCAGAGGGAAAAGATTTTCCTATGTTGTATAATCTGCAATAAAATACCATTTATTGAGCTCTTACTATGTGTCAGAAATAATGCTAAAAGTTTTATATATCATTCACTCAAAATTCTAATAAAATAGAATTATTATCCTCATTTTACAGTTAAAAGCCAGAAGCTTTCTGAAATGAAAAGCAACTTACCCAAGGGCACAGAACAAGTTGATGGTATTTGGAGGTCTGCCTTGCTCTCAACCTCTGTAATGGTTACACGTAGGAACTCAGAATGGACATCTGATTCAAATCTGGGCCCTAACTTAGTTCCATGATTTTGGCAAGTTACTTCATCTTTTCAAGCTGCAATTTTCCCATCTATAGGTGGGAATAATTCTCACAGGGTTTTTTTTTGTTTGTTTGTTTTTTGGTTTGGGGGGATTTCTGGGGTTTTTTTTAAGAAAAAGATAATGCTTACTAAGTTCTGATCTTGGTATTTTACTAAGCACATGAAGGGGATGCAAATGTTAGTATCAGCCCTGGGAATCTTAATCTCTCACTGTCTGTTTCTTTGCCTGTCAAAATTAAAGGAAGGCTGTTAAAATTAAATGGTTTAACATATAAAGTGATTAGTTCAGTGTGTGTTATATAGTAAACATTTAATGTGTTTGTATTGGTTTCCTATTTCTGTAGTATCAGATTACCACAAATTTAGTAGTTTAAAACACCACCAATTTGTTGTCTTACAGTTTTGGAGGGCAGAAGTACAAAATCAGACTCACAGGGATAAAGCCAAAATGTCAGCATCCCTTCTAGATTCTAAGAGGCTGCCTCTATTCCTTGGCTTGTGGTCCCTCCCTCCACCTTTAAAGCCCTAAGTGTACTTCTCTTTTCTCTGACCTCTGCTTCTGTTCCTATATCTTTTCTTGTTCACTCTGACTTTCCTGCATCCCACATACAAGGACCATCATGATTAAATGAGGCCTACCAAGATCATTCAGTTCCTCAATTTAATTTCATCTCAAATTCCTCAGTTGTTTTATAAGGTAACATATCCACAGGTTATGAGGATTAGGATGGAGACATCTTTGGAGATGGTTATTCAACCTACCACTGTATGAACTGTACTATTTGTATAATCAAAAGTCATTACAAATTAAACAAGATAACACATATATGTGACCAATACAATGCCTGATATTAAGTAAGAACTTCATAGGCTTTAGATCCATTATTCTGCCCACCAAAAAATCTTTAATAACCTCAGGCACTTAAAGAGACCAACTTGGTTCCTCAGATTAAATATGAAGAATCAAAATAATTATTGAACCTATTTAATTCAAAAGACTAAAAACTAACAAACAAACAGAGCTGATATGTCTCAGTTGGTATAAGAATTCTGGAGAAAATTGAGATTTTTTTTGTTTGATTGCTTTTATTGAAATATCTGAACATTTTAGCTTTAATCTCTTTTGTGACAAAGAACTGGCTCAAATCCCCTATTTTCTTATAAGTTAGCTAAAACTACTATCTTCATAGTTTTGAAAAAAAAAAAATTTCTTCTGCTGTGCAATGAGCCTGCTGCATGATGTTGGAAGACCATGGGTTTTTTTGGGCCCTAGGAAGACCTCAGCCTGGGGCTTCCAATAGGAGAAATCTTTAAAGACATAGCAGGACTACAGTTTTAGAAACTTCCATGTACATTGGGAGAATCTTAGCTTACAAAGTAATAATGTTTTCTTAAGAAGCCAAATTGGTCAGTTCAACCTGCAGATGATCTGGCTTTTGGTTACTTTACAGCATGTTTTAGGACATTAGAAACATGAGAACATGTGTTTTCTGGCCTGAGGAGGAAGGCAGCACCCCTAAATTCTAATCATTTCTTTCACCAATCCCAAGGAAATCTCTTAAGACTTTAAAAGGTTGGGTTAACAACACTGGAAATATTTTTATTTTTCACACTCCTCTGCTTTTCTTGGTTCCATCTGGGACCAGAAGCCAGCACATTGAAATACCAGGAGAAAGGCAGTCCTCAAATGTTTCCAGCCTGATGAGAGGCAGGAAATAGCAGAAAGCTCAGAAGGGTAGATTTTCTTTTCTGCTTACAAGATTTCCAGGCTAATTTAATATGTTAACAAGTTTGCATAAGTATTACTCAATGTGATTTGGGAATACCCAAGTTCAGAAGCCTGTTAGGGTTTTTGTGTTCCAAAAATGAATATTCATCTTTATTGTCACTGTGTTATTGTTAATATAAATGATATCATTTTTATTTATGTAACAACATTCTTGTGGGAATTCTAACATCTTTAAATAGCATGACTATGTCAATCCCTTGTTCTCAAAAGATCTCATTAGAAGATCAGTCTAAGTAAAAAGTTATTATATTTTTAAAAGACAAGCATGATGTTGGTTTAAGTTCACTGACAAATGCAGCTAAGTCTTTCTTTAGTTATATGAATAAATGCAAGAAAAAGTAGGAGGAATAACAATTGTTTAAGAAAACCAAAATGATTTAGCAAAGAATGTAAAAAAGATCTCAATATTTTCTTCATCTAAGTAAACTCACCAACTCAAAGTTCTCCAAATATGGCTTCAGAAAGCTTTGGAGGAGCCACAGCCAACTCTCATGAGTCAACAAAATAAAAATACCTGAAGGGAATGATTTAATAGCTACTTCCCATTCTGATTGCAATAGACTAGGCCCATTTTTTTTTTAATCTATAAGACATTAAAAAATTGGACTTTGTTTGATGCTCGGACCCTTTCATATACTCATATTGAAAAACACAAAGAATCAAGGGAAAGCAATAATTTGAGGCAGCAGCTTTTAGTCATTAGGGATTTAGAGATTGTGGAGATCAATGAGACTAAGCTTCCGTGCTTTCCCCCAAACAGTCCAGAAACAAAATGGATTTAATTCACAGTAAACATGCACTTCTGTGACATTTGTATGTGTAGTTCTTTTTAGATCACTAATGCACTGAAGGCACGGCTGTGTCTGCAATGCATCTCTCACATAGCATCTCTGGTAGGTTCTAGTCACCATTCAACATTTACAGAGCAGCCAGTTCTAGATTTCAGAAACTGAGTTCTGCAAGATTAGTATACTGTTTCCCTAACCATTTTTAATGAAATGCTTAATTTGTGTATTTCATCATCAAAAATTTATTGGCTTTCTACTACATGCCATGGACAAGACTGTGCTTTAGATATTCAGAGATTTCTGTCTTTATGGAACTTACGACGTCATGAGAGAATACAGGCAATAAATGGGTTAACAATCAATGAATTTCAAATTTAGAAAAGTGCTGAAAAAGGAAAGAACAGGATGTGGGGTGGGTAGGGAGGGTTCTGGGAAAGCCTATTTATTTATATAATACTTAACATGCAATCTGGATCCATTAAAATAACCAAAGAAGAACATTCCGAGGAACCACAAGACCTACCCATGTCATAGGCTAGTTAGTGATCAAGCCAGATCATCCTTTGGCCCATTGATCAGAGAAACAGCAAAAGTGTGTCATCTACCTCCTGATTTAACCCATTTGGATTTTCCAAGAACATTTATTGAGTCCCTCAGCTCAGTCTTGCTGTGGCCCAGTCTCCTTACATACCGATCTCCCACCACCTCTGGGGAAATGCAAGCCAATTGTTCTATCCAGCATTAGGGTGCCTTCCCCACTGTCCCGACAATATGGCCTCCAAGCCCACACTTGTCTGGTATTATCTTTCCCCATCATTTAGAAGTCTCCTCACAATTTCAAAGGTATAGGTGACTTTTCCTAATAATGCCATCACAAAAGTGAACACGTCTAAAAAAGTCTAAGGGATGATAAAGTCCTCATGCCCACACTTCACATTTATGCCAAGCTCTATGCCCCTTTTTTATTTATGGTTCAGTTCTCTTCTCATTGAACTCATGTAGGTAACCAAGATGGAAAGAGGCTGACCCAAGCTGGGCAGTGGTTAAGGAGTTGATAGTGGAATCTCTAGGAAGAATGGGACTATGACTCAAAACTGCAGTGACACAGTGTCCACACGCAGAACAAAGAGAAGGTAAATTGTGTTTGAGGATGAAATTATGTTTATAGCCAGATGAGACACTGAAATTAAAATCTGAACTTCCAGCTCTCTCTCTAATTGATATTTTGCTTTATTAACTTGCTTCAGCTACCTAGGTTGAAATTTCAAAAATAAAAGCACTTCATATAACTCTAAATTATATAAATTTAATTTCTAGTAATGTCAAACCAATATTTTTTTAAAAGTTAGCAATCAACTTTGAATTTTAGCCTGACATCCTAATATTAGGGCCAAATTTTATTTGTAAGGCAATAAACTGAATTAAAATTGGTATGCAATATTAGGGAACCACCTGCCTTGTTTAGACAGGGGAAATTAGCAATTATAACATATTGCTAAAAGTTGGCATGAAAGAAAGAGGAGAAGCATCCATAAGAAACTGTGCTTTTCCAGGTTTCTGATTTCAGTCAAGTTCTCTTTTTTTTAACCACACCCCAAAAGCTCTGAAATGGTTCTCAAAAAATAGCCACCAAGCTGGTTAGTGACCCACTCTTCTACAAATGCTGACTGAATTCTTTCCCTTGTATATAGTTCCTTTGTGAAAAAACATTTATAGTTGTGTCTCTTAAGGCTTAGAATTAACCAGCTGTGTCTGCCTTTTTGCAGAACACATAAATATTTATGTGCTTTGATATATCATCTTTGGGTCCTGGATTTTTGGTACTAGGGCATAAAAGGTGTATTTTTAGGTGGTTTTGTCATTCTACAAGCATATATGGTAAAGGGATGCAGAATCTATCTTTCAGGGGCATCATTCCCTGAAAGACAACAGTTTAATCTTATGATCTCATAGTTCCATTGCATGTTTTGCTATTGAGAGTTGTTATAATAAGCTTTGTTATATGGACAGATAGTTATTGAGATTGTGCCAACAGAGGTAAAACATTCATTCTTTATGTAACGAATCTGTCTCCGCAGAGGGAAAGATACCAAGAAGTAATGTTTGGGCCTTGCCCTAGGATACTCATGACTAGTGAGAAGATAGGCAAAGAAACTCAAGATGCTATGAGGGCAGTGGAGGATGTCAGAGAAGGCTTCCTAGCCTATGTGGTCTTTGGCCAGTGTCCCAGAGGACGAATAGGGGTTTAACAAGCAGAACAAAAGGGAGGGCTTTCCAAGAGAAAGAAATATCATCATAAATAAATGGAAGAATAGAAAAATGAAATATTAGGGCAGTAAAAGAACAGTATGAAAATGAAAGACGGGGTTCATTGGGGAAATAGCTATAGATGAGGAAGGTCATGGAATTTGCATTACAGAGCTGAAGAACTTAGGTGTTTCCTTGAAGCCACTGGGGAACTGTAGGATTTTAGACAAGAGAGCAATATAATTAGAATAATAATTTAGGAAGATGTTTGTGGCGGCAAGGTATAGAAGAAATTGGGGAAGGTCAAATAGAAACAGAGATTCTTCAGGCACCTATTGGACTAGTGCTGGAGAGAAGTGATTTAGGCTAGATGGAGGCTGAGGTGATGGGGATGAAGAGGAGAAGTGCTGTGGTATCTGCAAGAGCTGGAGACTGGCTGGATGGGAGTGGGGTTGCGGGAGTTGGTGAAATCTAGGGTACCTCCCAGAACCTTGGGAGTTGCCCTGGATGCAGAAGAGCATGGAACAATTTGTCAGTTGGTACAATCTGTATTATGGTCGAAGCAGATAATTAGAGCATTGCCCAAATGTTCTTTGCCAGTTTATAGTAATAGCTAACAGGCCGTGTGGGCTGGCTCTGTGCCAGGCACTGATCTCAGTTTGTCCTGTGGGCATAGCATAAGGTTGAGATCTCTGACTCAGGATCCAGACGGTCTGAATGCAAACCCTACCTTTGCCACTAATGGATGGTACGGCCTTGGCCATGTTACTGAATGTATACTTTAGTCTTCTCATCCATAAAATGAATGTAATAATGATTTTTTAAAAACCCTCAAAATGTGGTTGTAAGGATTCAATAATTCAAGTAATTCACCTTTATGAGTGATTGGCTTATAGAATATATCCACTGAATGTTGATTATTATTGTTATCAAATGTATGAACTCATGTAAACTCACATAATCTATGTAGATAGGTATTATTATCTCCCTTTTCAGAGAAGGAAATTGAGACACAAAGAAATGGTAGAGCTACAAAATCAAACCAAGTAGTCAGACTCAGGAGCCTTTACTCATAACAACTTTGCCACAGTCCTCTAAATTCAAGGGTATTAACTGAAGAGGGCTTTTCTAGGTAGGCAGATAGAGCTTTGAGTGGTACCAGGAAAAAGGCCTCAGCATGGCATAATTCTATTCAAATCAAACCTGAACCTGATATTCCTACAGAAGTGCTGAGAGCCATAATAGCCATGTCACATGCTGACTTCATGACAAGGACTCTGTCCCTCCTGGTACAGAGGTAATCACCTCCCCACCCTGCTCTTCAGCTCTTTAGCTGATTCCTGCTTCCGCACACCTTGTTCCAGGACTGCCCATACCAAAGAAATGCCTGTCACACCACTGCTATAAATTAGCTTAATGTAGCCACTTTCAGGGCCATTTTTCCTGTCCAAATAAGTAATAGCTTTGCCCGGGCTGGTGTGGCTCAGTGGACTGAGTGCTGGCCTCCAAACCAAAGGGTCGCTGTTTTGATGCCCAGTCAGGCACATGCCTGGGTTGCGGCCTGGGTCCCCTGTGAGGGGCATGCAAGAGGCAACCACACATTGATATTTCTCTCCCTCTCTTTCTCCCTCCTTTCCTTTCTCTAAAAATAAATGAATAAAATCTAAAAAATAAAAATAGTAATAGCCTTTGCTAAATTTGGAGTTTTGAAACTTTATTTTTGTGGAAAGAGGTAATTTAGGGTAGCAGTTAAGAGTTTTAGCTTGGGAGTGAGAAAGACCAGTCTGTCTCTGCCAACAACTGGCCAAATTTAGCAAATGGAAATGATGGATTTCTCAGGTAAATTTGAATTTCACATAAACAATGGCTATATAAAAAAGTGGCCATTGTTTTTCTGAAAAAAATGGATATATATATTAAAAAGTCCCCATTATTTATCTGAAATTCAAATTTAACTGGCATCTCATAATATATCCTACATGGGACTTGATTTCTTGGAATCTCCATTGTCTTAGCTACAAAATCGGAAAAATAAAAGATAGTAAGAGTGACACAACTGATAGTTTCCTATAATGGTTAAATGAGATAATATGTATTAAGCACATAGGAAATGCCTGAAATGTATTCATTATTGTTATTATTATGCTGGGATAATGGGAGGTTGGCAAAGTATGAAGACATTTTTTAGCACTGATTCTTCTAATAATATTTTTAAAAGCATTAAAGCTGGGAATGGAAGATATTCTGTTGAAGATACATGTGTGCACTTCAGAAATGGAAATATAAATCCAACTTCATTTTTCTGTTTTTGAAGAGGAATTGGGTAAACACTCTTATTTCCCAACATAATTTTCATATTTTTCTCCTATTTCTTCTGCCCATAAAATACCTGCCAAGCTAACTTTATAAAGAAGGAGAGGTTCTAGGCACTTAGGCTTGTATCATAAAGTAAATAAAAATAAAATAAAATAAAATTGGAAAGCCTTCTATAAAAAAAAAAATAAAGTAGAAGTAAGATGAGGTAGGGCTCATTAATCTTCCCCTATTTCCTTGGGAAGAATTTGGCAAAAAATAGATTCTATGAACACAGGCAGCCATCTTTGAGGCTATCTGCCCTGGGCCAATTATATATTACATGATAAGTATACCCAATAATTAACTAATGAATTGGTTTCTTTGGGAAATGATCAGAAGTGTCAGGGATTGAAGAATATTTAGATTGCCTCTATGAATACTGCTGAAGAAACATCTGGTTCTTTTTTCTTCAATCAACATGCACCCTGAAGGGTCCCAAATTCAAAAATGATTATATTTTATGTCATTTATGTGCCTTACAGTGTGACAAATTTAACTTGTAAGAATAAGTGATTCCGTGTTCAATTTACGTCGATCCCATTTTCATCCAAACATCCAAAGAGAGAGAACCATTATAGATTGATAAAAGCAGCTGATTGATCTATTGATTTCCAGACCTTAAATCTCCTAGGGATGTCTTTGTAAAGTTCGTGTTCATAAAATTCTTGTTCTGCCACAAAAGCTCCCAGTGGATTGTGTTTCTCAACTACAAGGAAAATCATCAGGGACAAACCCAGAAAATGTTTCTTTAGTATACACTAGGCAGGAGGGCCTTCCAAATTCAGTCTCAATCTGGTTTCTTCAAAGGTTTATTTTTATTTCATTTTTGAAAACTTTTAATTTGAAGAGGGGGGAAAAGGCCCTTTAAAGTGTAACAACCCGCGGTGATGTAAGTGCCTTTCTGTCTCATATATAATCATGTCTGTTTGGGCGTGCTGGGTGTCATGTCCAGGGCTATGGTGCCACATTGAGAACAATATTGAACTAAATAGTTTTGACAGAACAGCCAGACCTTTTCTTGGGGCTCTTGCTATATTGCATATCTGCTTCTTTGTACACAACAGGGTGAACGAGTGATGGAAAGCAGAGAGTTCAATTGTGGTTAGAGTCCAAAAAAGAGCCATCAATGAAAACTCTTTAGTGATTTACACTAACACCTGGGAAACACAGTACAGATGACTATATTTTCCAGGTTATCAGGTATAAGAAAAAGCAAAATCGTTTTTCTAAAATGTGTACTTTATTACAATAAATACCATGGATTATATCCATGCAGATTAAAGTCAGCCTGTGTGGACTAGGCTGAAAGGACATTGTTAATCTCAGATCCTCTTCCCCATTTTTTTATGGAGTCTAGTTTATGGGTATTGGATTGTGTGAGTGAACTCTAGATGCACTTATCTCTAGGCAGAGTGTTTTGTGTATTGGTGAGAGCTTATCTTTCGGGTTGTGTAATTTACTGAGATAATTTATAGAGATTTTAATTCAATAACATTAAGTGTTAGTGCCAGCCACCCAAACCTCCACTGCTTTCCCCAAGGGTGGCTCAGCTTGTAGCTCTATATACCCAGGGCAGACATAGAGCCTTTGTGTTCAAAAAAAGCTACAGTAACTAAAGAAAAGGAGAGGCTCATAGAGTGGAAAGACAGAATTTATCAAAACTGGTAAATATTTTCCAGAAGACACAGAAAGAGGATGGGTTATGGGACCTTCATGAGTGACATGGATCCTCACTCTAATAACAATGTCCTTTGGAGTCTTACTGAAGGATCATGGTGCCCATGCTTGGCATGGATGGAAGGATCTTCTCACTTTGCATTGATCACATGGGCTTTCTCAACGACCATATGGCCTTACCCAAACAATGTAAGGGACTGAAAATTGAATCCTAGTCACCTGATAGAAGCACTTGTTCCCCCCAATGTTATTTTGATTCTGTCACCTTGTCCAGAACCTGTACCACTGTTAGGAACTCTGGAATCTCTCCATTATGAATTTAAGGTCTTCCCATCAGGTACAGTGGCTAAAACTTGTAAATGAGAGTTGTACTTTGGTAACTTAGGGCTAAGTTCAGCCAGGAGATATATTTTGTTTAATTAGTATGACATTATTCAAATTTGAGCAGCATTTTAATTTTTTTAAATCAGAAACTTCCTTAGAAAAATCTGGAATTCTGGATTCTTTTGAAAAGAACAGATAATCTGCCATCATTTGGCCCATGTTCCCACTGTTTCCACCTCTCAGAGCTGGACAATGAATGTGACGTGAGCTCTCCAATTAACTACAAGTCTTTTTGCTCCTTTTTCTCTCTGCCGGTACCTGCTTCCCTTGTTTGCATGTACTGCATGGTGTTTGTAGGCATATTTGTTTACAATTTCTTTAAAATGAACAGAAATGGATAAGATAACTGGGATCAGGGGTCAAGTTCAAGGACTGAGATGTGAAAATTCAAACCCTTCAGTAAAGGTCATAGTAAGTGCAGTTTAGCTTTCTAATTGGGGCTAGAGACACGAAGATCAGAATCTAAGTAGAAGATGCAGTAATATATTGATACATGAGTCTATAGCTACAAAACAAATTACTCCAATGCCTAACAACTTGAATGAATCAACAACAGTTTTTTTCTCTTTCAGAGTTTCTGTGGGAGTGGCTTTCCAAAGTCAGCTCTGGCTTGGGTCACTCATGAGGTTGCAGTCAGATAACAGCTGGGAAGGTGTCATCCCAAAGGCTCTTGCACTCATGGGTCTGGAGCCTGGGGAAATTCTACCCCCTGGGGTAGCTCTGACTCCTTGGGCATGAATGTCTGTCTCTATGTGATCACATCCTCTGGTCTCTGCAGCTCGGCAGTAAGGGCTCAAGGGCAAGTATTCAAAGAAGAGAGCGAGGTAGTAGTTGCATCCTTTTTTGGACAGCCTCAGGTATCCCGTGGGCTCACTTTGGCCTCACTTTAGAGTTGGAGCAGTCACAAGCCCCCATGCAGATCTGACGAATAGAAACAGAGACCCTACGTCTTGCTGGGACAGGTATCAGTCACATTGTAAGGAGAGTGTGTGAAATGGAAGCTATAGACCGGGGACATCCCTCTTTGGAAAATGCAATTTGCTACAAAGAAAAACAGGAAATAAGGTCAAGAACCAGCAAACCTGAATGATATAAAAGCAAATAAGAATTTGGGTTTCCTTATAAGAATAGGAAATAGAAAAGACTGTCTAGAGACTAAAATACCTGCTTGCGTGTGCTGGCTTGGTTTCTCTTCATCTGACTATAGCTCAAAGGTTAACTTGGGCATGCCCCGGCCACTTAACATCACCGAGTTCTGAAACCCTCTCCCATTCCCACCCTGGGCAGTGGCATATGTCATTACCTAGCTCTCCATTTCAACCAACATACAGCCTCACTGTCTCCTGTGCAAAGTTCTCTCAGCCTCTGCCTGACTCTCCTGACCTGTGTTCTACCCTCTCCTTTGGTTCAGTCTGTGCTCCTTTCTACAGGAAAGCATTTTAGGCTTCTGTAAGTTTGCTCTTGGCAAGAACCACCACGTATTCTACAGATTTCTCAGACATAATAACTGCCCTTTACTATACCTACCTTTTAAAAAAATGTAGGTGGGTTTTAAGTGAGTCCCTTTTTCTCCATTTAGATAGAACATTTGACATAGAATGAGCCTTTTTTTTTTTTCCTTATCTTGCTGATGAGGAAACAGAAGCCCAGATAGTCAAGGAGCCTGGCCAGGCTTACAAACCTGGAACTTGTCAGAGAAAGGACACAGCCAGAATCCCCTGACTTGTGGTTTGGAGTTTTTGGTACGCGGGGGTCAAAACTGGTGGGCAGCCCATAGTCCGGGACACAACTGGCCTACAAACATGACTTGGTTGTGCAGCATACAGTGTTGTGTTTTCTTTTGTTTTGATTACAGTTCTCTGCAGACTCCACTCATCTCTATCACCAAGTCGCTTACATAGTTCATTACTTGGCTGGCTTCTGAAAGCACTGGATTTCTGCAACTCCCACCCTACCCTCCTTACAACTTTATGTACTTTCTAAAGGGGGGACTTTTCCTCAATAATAGCTAACACCTGATCCCCTGCTCTGTGCCAGGCAATTTACATGCATCAACCTATTCAGTAGTAACAGCACCCCTATTGTTA
The DNA here is from genome assembly GCF_021234165.1 of Pteronotus mesoamericanus. NCBI lineage: Eukaryota > Metazoa > Chordata > Mammalia > Chiroptera > Mormoopidae > Pteronotus > Pteronotus mesoamericanus. Next base: position 21,107,425 of record NW_026555310.1, read on the forward strand.
TCCCCATTTTGTAGATAAGAAAACTCAGACACTGAGAGGTTAGGTAATTTGCCCACATTCTAACACATATTAAAGGCTGAAAGCTGGAATTTGAATCCAAACTCTTTCACAGAGCTCATCATCTTCACCGCTCTGGTGAAGTGAGACTAGATAGACAAAAGGCAGTAAAAATAAATGTGAGCGGATTTAATCAACACTTTTAAAAAGCAGTCACTGTATTTTCAGATTTATAAAATCTATCTGTAGGTTTATATTTGAAAGAATAGGATGAGAGGACATTAATGCCTTAACGCAGCTCATCTGCTAAATGAAATATTATTGTCCGTGTGCATGAAAAGTGAATTTCATTACCTCAAAAATGCCCACCATCTGGGTTTGATTTTTCAGGCTAAAACTCAAAATTTAAGCATTTTAACCAAATCACCATCTAAATCTTTATTTTAGTCTCTAAATGCTTCTGTGGCTAGTGTAAAGATGAATGGAATTTGAAAGTGGCCATTAAGATTACTACTGCGTGATGGAAACTAGAGTCTACTATATAAATCTAAATCCCTCCATAAATTAAAAAAAAAAAATTTACTGCTCAAAAATAAAAATATAAATCACTCTCATTTTCTAAATCATTGCTGCTGATGATCATCCTCAGCAAGGTGAGAGATCACTACATTATTCTGGATACAGTACTAGATCTAAATTTTCTAAATAGTCACAACTGCCCAGGGGATTTACTACTTCATGTACTTGCCAAGATAGAAGGTATTTCTGCATAATTTCTGTAGCTGAACGTTATTGATGCTCTAAATGCATAGCATATTTAATATGTATAGCAAGTCTAGCAGGATCAGTTATTGACATGAATTATGAAATTTACACCAAACCATTGAAGGCCCAATTAGAAAATTGGTCACTTTTGAGGAGTCTGTCTCCTAATCTCTCCTCTTTAGAGAACAGGATTCAGCAGCAGGAGCAATTCATAATAGGGTCAGAGAGTGGCGGGCCTTGAAGACCAGGCTCAAGCATTTGAACCCTTACAGATAACAGGGGGCCATTTGAGAATTTTTTGAACAAAGTGAGTGACGTGATCAAAGAAGTGTTTGGGGAAAGTTAATCTGTCAGCGGTATGTAGAATGTTCTCCATCATGTTGTGACAAGAAAATGGGTGCGTGGACAGAAAACAGTGAATTAATTCACAACACATGAAGAACAAACCAAGTTCAACAGCTATCAATCCAGACCAATATTCATGTCCATTATTCTGAATGCTCTGATCACTTTCAAGTCCTAGCTTTAAAACTCTGGATCATTAACGACGAAAGGACTTTTCTGATTGTATTTGAAAGTTTGGGAGAAAAAGAGGAAAAAGGGAGCCAGAAAAGCTGTGATGCAGTCAGAGGAATACCTGGTGTATCACAGGAAATGACTGGAAAAGGACGAGCAACCATAGTTAGTCTTCACTGATGACCTTTTTATGGGACCTGCTATTACCTTGGATTTCCACTTGTTTCCCTGAGCATCTGTTCTTTTCCAGATTAACCCTTTGCTTGTGTCTTCTATAGCAGATTCCCAGTTATCCAAGAACTTTTGATTGCTTTCCATACTGGTGCAGTCTAAGGAAGTTTCTGCTCTGTCTAGTTCTCAGTGGATGGGCAGGGATTTCTCAAAATAACCTGTTATGTGTATTTCAAGGCATAAGACCTGTCATCTTCTACCTTGCTAATGCAAAATGGACAAATTGCTGTTTTCCGAAATATTTTTCTAGCCAGTTTGGGTAATAATATTTTATTATTCTACTATTTCAGGAAATTCACCAGAACTGGAACTCTTCTCAAATTTAAAAACCCCTGATTTTGTTACTTATACTCTGGGAGGCAGCCAGATCTGTCTTACATCAGGAGTGAGAAAAGTGTTGTCCTCAGAGCAGCCTGTCCTTAAGAAATTTTACTATGTTCTAGCTCTGCACGGCCTTTCTAGAGATGTGAATCAATCAGCTGCCAAATAAAGAGGATGGGCAGCTGAGAGACTGATAAACTAATAGTTATTTCAGAACAAGAAAATCTCAATCTCTCTCTCTCTCCTTTCCTTCATTATTTCTGTTTTATAGTTATCACCTCACTTCCTATTTTTGGTACTATTATTTTGGTACTATTATTTCTCCATAAATTAAGTATTGTATAAAACACAAACACATCTTTAGGGGATTGGAAATGAATTCCAACTTTTATTTATTATTTAGAAGTTAGGCAACACTTTTTGAAAGTCACCTGTATGATCTAGACCTTTAAGTACCGCTGTGGGAGAAGGTAATCCCCTGATTTTGAGTTACAGAACCTCAGGAAGAGATATAAATCCATCCATTAATGAACGCAGGGACCTACTTACATGTCTGATGAAGCCACACTGCAGGGAGGAACAATGGAGCCTCTCAGAGAAAATTAACAAAAGAGAAGAGGGATGAATTAGTCACTAAGACATAGCAGCTGAATGCTCAAGAAAATTGTGGCTTCTATAAAGTATAAGACTGTATGAGAACTGCTCTAACTCAAATATCTGTGATGCCTCTCTGCACTGGGAGAACAGCCTGGCTTCAGAGATGGTTAATTGTCTTACTGATTAATACCCATGGTCTCCTACCTTATTATGAAACCTTAATTTTGCATGGACTATTGTTTTGCCCAGGTAAAAGGTTAAATATCTCAGCCTCCTTTGCAATCGGTTGACCATGTGACCAAATTCTGCCCACATGTTATGGTGGCATGCGTCTTCCAGAAATACTCCTTAAAAGGAGCTGACTCAGCCAGGACATAGGCCCCTTTTGCCCTCATCTTTCTTCCTGCTGGCTGGAATGGAGCTATGATAGCTGGAGCTCTAGTATCTCTATTAGGTCAGGAGGTGACCTTAGAATGAAAACCACATGTTAAGAGAGGGGAGCAGAAAGAGAAGATTGGGGCCCTGATGAATAAAATCTCTAATTAGCCCTTAACTGTTTGCCTTGACATGTATGTTATATGAACAAGAAATACACTTTTTTGTCACAGAAAGTAGTGTTTTGGTTTGTTGTAGTTTCCTCCCTTCCTTTTATTTATTTATTTATTTATTTATTTATTTATTTATTTTTTTGCATGAAGATAATCTAAAATGTAACTCCAAACCTAACCTTGATTTAGGGTTGCAGGATTGTTTCCGTTATCTATTGTGGACAGCCATAATTTGTACCTCATGATTCTGTGGGTCAGGAATTTGGGCTGGGCAAAGCCAGGCCATTCTCTGGTCCCTGTGGTACTGGCTGGAATCACCCAAGAGGCTGCATTTATCTGAGCACTTGGCTAGAGCTGGAACATCAAGATGGCCTTACTGTCTCCAGTACCTCTCTCATTGTGGCCTCTAGGCATTCAACAGCTTTGCGTGGACATCAGCATGACAGCTGAGTCCAAAGCAGCAGCAAGAGAGAGCTGCTATGTTACTTAAATCTGTTCTCCAAAGTCCCAGAATGTCAATTCCAACCCATCTATGATCTGAATAAGTGACAAACACAATCCAGATTCAAGAAGAGGGAAATAGAGTCACCTCTTTATGTTAGGAGCAGGATACATGAACAAGAATGGCAGTAATAATGGACAATTATATTTAGACTGTTTAACCACGTTAGTTAAAATAAAAGAATAATGTATCACCAGCCATTCGAGCAACTCTGTTACAAAACTGCCCACTGAGAGCTAGACTGAGGGACTGAAGACCTATCCTGAGGGAGCTGTACTCCTGTGATGACAAAGCTGCAAAATGTGACAAAGACAGTTTTAGGAGGAGTTGAAAGACAGGTCACAACCACCAACAGTGCGGCCCAGGGAGTTGCAGATAACATCACTGTGGAACAAGACATAGCGGTGGCCAATGAGAGCAACAGCTAGAGCAGAAAGATTCCAGCATTACAGAAATTGGTTCAAATTATACGTGAGAGCTTCCTCTTCTCTCCCACTCCATAATCTCCTACTTCCATCTTCTGGCCTCAGCAAAGACCCCTGAAGAAACTTAGGTGTTTGTTTTATCTTTTTGGAAGATGGGACAATTGATCACATACGCCTGGTGGCAAAAAACTGTTAAAGTGACATCAAAGGGACATTATATATTACATTATGATATAATATATGCATACTCTCTCTTTATTTAAATATAAATTCACTTAATACATTTTCTTCTATGTGTATCTATAGGTCACTACTTTCACATAGGAAAATGTTTCAAAAGATATATACAAAATTTTAATAGTAACTACCACTAGGTTATAAAATTACTGTGTTTTCTTCTCCTACATATTTTTACATTTTTAATTTTGCTAAAATGAATATGTGTTATTTGCCTAATGTATAAGTGTAATTTTATTGAGGATATATAATTACTATTTTATGTTTCCCTGAGGAAACTTACTTTTCACTTAAAGTGGCCTTTAATTGATCATTTTTCCAGCAAATTGGTAGTCACAGCTTGCTAAGAAAGGTCCCCAGTCTTGCCTCAGATCTGCTCAGGAAATGGTATTACTCCTGCACAAAGATTCACAATCCCATGATATATGTCTTAGGTGTTTCAATGCCAAAGATTAAAGAAATTTCAAAGAAACCACCAGAAGGTTGAATTATTGAAATGCTAATGAAGACATGCCCTCAGAGAAAATGCAGGGAGTCCTCACAGTTTTGAAGGCTTTATCTGAAAGATCTTTGCAAAATAAACATGGTATTCAATTTATGTTTCTCCAAAGGGCTGCTGGAATTTGAACTTGTGCTCCCAGAGAGCATTTAAAAGCACAACTAAGATCACTAACCGCTATAATTTCTATTTGCTGTCCACATGATCCATGTTCTAAAATAAGAATTTATACTTAATTTTAGGATGTTGTGTGAAGTATATTGGCTTGAGCAGGAGAAATATACACTGCAAGAAATGTTGCTGTATATCTACACAAAAAGTTGTCATTTCTTCCCTGGCTGGTGTGGCTCAGCAGACTGGACACCGGCCTGTGAACCAAAAGGCTACTGGTTCAATTCCTAGTCATGGTACATGCCTGGGCTGCGGGCCCAGTCCCCAGTTGGGGGCGCAAGAGACAACCAATTGATGCTTCTCTCTTTCTCCCTTCCCTTCTCTCTAAGAAATAAATAAAAATTTTTTTAAAAGTTGTCATTTCTACCTATTTTAAATGATGACACTTTCAAAAGGTAGTATTTCCAAAGGAAGTGTGTTTACTATATATCTCTTAAATATCCCTGTGGTAAAGGTAATTCTATATCCCTTTTCTTTAAAAAAAAAAAAAAGTCACAGAAAACAACTAAATATAAATAGCATAAATGGTTATAAAGATACCACTAAAAATATTTTGAATATGATATATATTTATATGAGTGGTATGTGTGGATAGATGAAAGGAAAGATGGACAGATTAATAGAGATATTCATACACAACATACCATATGCATAAATGTACATAGTCTTATAAGAAACATGTTTATTAAACCAAAATATGCCACACATAATCATAATTAAAAATTTCTTATAGGTTAAAAACTGCATATGCTCATGTTCTTTTATTAATTTGACCTCTAAAATAGTTTGAATGCCACGATATGAAAATCAAGCAAAATTCAACCTTCGTGTCACTTCTGGAACACCAGAGAAGAGAGATCAAATTCCTTGACCCTCATTACCAATAGTTTTCATATATGATTAAATGATTTTTAAAAAATGTTATCCTGTTTAGATGAACATGGCATTCTAATTCACATGTAACATGCTTGGGCATTGATATGTTTTCACACACCCATAGACTATAGGCTATAAACTATAATAAATTCTACAAGGCAAATTTTTGAAACATTTGAAAGGGAAAATATCAGAAATTATGATGAAATGAAAATCCCACTAGTCATCGTGGGAAAAAATACTGCAAATGCAATGCAAAGATCTTACAGTTGCTGTGTTTTCACCTATTTTAACAATCACACAATGTAAAAGTGTTGGTGGACCAGCCTATCACATGGTGCTGAGCTCATATTTCCTCCAACTTTTAAACCAAAAAAGCATCCCCGAGTTAGAACGTAAGTGACACTGGTTCTGTATTAAAGTTCCTTACTCAGTACAAATATTTATTCCTGGTCTTACCAAATGAGCAGTTTCTAGAATTTTGTTCTTAGTTCTAGCATGGTTATATTATGGTGATAAACAAGCAGCTATTAGAGAGAAACTGATATGTGCAAAATCTCTATTGATAAGATTCTTTGATCTAAATTTATAGATCTAATATATATTTCCAGGGCAGCCAAAGCTTAATGGCAGGGTGATCATGGGCATAATAACAAGGCTTCAGTGACTTGATATTTTGAGTATTAAGGCATATTTCAGAAAAGAGAGGATATAAATGTTGTCATTTCAGCATACAGAGAATATGAAGCAATAAGATTTCCTAATCTTTTCCAAAGACTCATACATATCCAACACATAAGCAATTTCTCCAGCTCTGCATTTATTGGCTATTCACTCATCCATAAAGCAAAAAATATGTTGAGCTATGAGCTAGCAGGGACTAGGGTGAGTCCAGTAGAGAGTACAAGGTGATAGAAAACACGACCTCTGTTCTACAGCTGCTCTCAACTAATGCAGGCAATAATGTAGTAAGTACAGTGATACATATTTGGTGCTCTATCAGCCAGAGGAGAGACAACCCAAATTTGCTTGGAGGAGTTGAGAATGGCCTCAGAGTAGTGACATTTAAAATGGGACCTGCGGAATGAGTAGGAGTTTTCCAAAGAAGGCCAGTACGAGTATAGAAGCTTGAAAGATAATTGAATGTGGAGAACTAATTAGTAAAGGATACCTAGGGTGAAAGGGAAAGGACATGGAATTTTTAAAAAGTTAAATATTTGGAACCAGTTGGTAGCAAGTAATCTAAAAGATGATAGCAAAATGTTGTTTGGTATTTCACTATAAAGACTAGTGCATATGACAGTTTTTCATTCCTTGTGTGGTAGGTAGATGGGTTGGAGATGTACTGGGATATGTTTCCTTGGCTTTCCTTGGGTCAGCCAGCAGAGCCTGGGTGGTCAAAGACCCCAGAACCATCACCTGGGGCCAAAAGCAATTTCTTCAATTTGTCAAAGTGCACTCTAAAAATATTATTATCTTCTAAACCTTTTGTGGGCTAGAATCAGTGTCATACTAAGCTAAAGTGTACATGTTCTAGACAAAAGAGATCTACTGAAAAATGTTAGGCTAGAAGATACATGTTAGGTGGGCAGCACAAGTCATTTGAGATAGGAAGTCAACTTCAAAAGCTACTGCAATAGCCAAGAGGAGAGAAGGAAAACACTTCAGGTGTTTCCCACTGGGGTCCCTCTTAAGGTATCTCCATGTCATTCTGTTGAAGAGAATGTATGTTCTCTGTGCTAAGAATTCATCTGAGAGACACAGAGCCCCTGGGATATCAGAGAAGGGCCACAATACTGATCTTTGTAAAGAGTCCTACACTTGGGATTAAAGAGAATGTTTAGAGGTCTAACAATCATGTTTTGGCTCATGAAATTACTACTTCAAGCAAAGAGAATGCGGTCACTTTCAAGCAAATTTGTTAAATGAGGAAATGACACTATAATGTTGGATATTGACATGTAAATATCTTCTGGCTCAATTCCTGGGGAATGTGTCTATTTTTCTACATAAGGGATTATAAACTCAAAAGACTAACAACCAGAAAGAAGCCTGTCAATTTTTATTATAAATACGTGGAGAGGAAGAGAAGCGTGGCAACTTGTGTTTCATATACATATATATGTTTGTGTATACATGTGTATATGTTTTAGGTTGGTATATAGTTTAATTCACTTGAAATAAAATAAAGGACCATCATAAAGTGTAAGTAGGTGTAGTATCTTTTCTAATAAAAATATATAAATAAAAGTAGATATCATGTTCCACTTGATGATACAAGATTAGCAAGAGTTGCATTACCAGAGTTACTCAATGAAACCTAATATAATCTTACAGAAATTAGTAAATGTGGAGAAAAAATTTATACAGTGCATATATATGCACACACACACACACACACACACACACACACGAGAGAGAGAGAGACAGAGAGAGAGAGAGAGAGAGAGACAGAGAGGCTGAGACTTTATTTATTTAGGCCAAAACACCTAAGGAATGAGATGAGCAATGGATCTGAATTTCACTTCAGCCCCCCTAGCATGGACGGCAGTGGCTGCATCTAAAGATGTGGCTGGGAATGCAAACAGCAGCTAAGGAGTAACTAAGTGACAGAAATGATAAAATCCAGGAGGCACGACACCAGCAGGGCTTTGGGCAGGAGCCAAGCCACACAACAAACTTTCAAGGTAAGTTGTGAGCCATTGGCATCTCCACGTTGAGCGAGTACACGGAGATGGGGAAAGAGAAGGTAGCAATCCAGGAATAACAACGCAATAATCACTAAAAACTGAGAGAAAATTGTTATTGTCTTTCATACTCATGAGTATATGCTGAAACTGCTGGCATGGTTCAGGGAAACAAGGGTTACACATGCATTCACAAGGACTTGAATCTGCTATACTCCAGCTGTACCAACACAGAGCCAGTGAAATGGACCATACTATGGAAAATATAGTGTGTGATTTACTTCTGTCAACTTGTAAAGCTGAGACAGATTTCTGCAGCTGCATTGGACAAGCAGAGATCCATTGAGCTCATTAAGATGTCAATGACCAATCATGTGCACCATGTTTGTCTAGGTTCACAACTCCATCCACAGTTCTGAAGTACAGAACCTCCTGGAAATCAAAACTTTGTGTTTTTTATAAATTTGATGATTGAACAGATGTAAGGTTACTTTCAATTTTTATTTCATTTACTGTGAATATTCACACATTTTGCTGCTGAAATTTAATGATTGGGTGCTGCCCCAAACACTGCTGGAAGTATTGCATAATGCATGACACATGCACCCAATTACCTCTCTAAAACTAAACTTTCTGAGCTGAAGCCCATCTGGCCTCAGGGCTTCAGATAAGGGATTGTACATGTCTATTCTACTTTTTCTCCCATAGAAGCAATGTTATTTTGGATTTAGAAGTATTTTTGTAGTAACTAATTTTATTGACCCTTTCCCAAAATGCAGTTATGTTTGTATTCTTAAATTTGCTTGTAATTGCACATTTCCATGCCTTTCAAAATAAAAGTAATAATTATAGCTAACACCAAGAGCTTACTAAGTGCTAGACCTTGGGCTAAAGGCTTAATTCCTTAGCAACATGTAGCTAGGTCTAGACCCAGGCACTTTAACAAATACCAGTGACATACGCTTGCATTCCTCTTGTTTCCTAATGACCATTGTCACTGAATCTTCTTTAGATGCTGCCTTAGAGTTGCTGAATACTTCCAACAGCTTCTATAAAGGGGCAAATTTGGTTCTGTAGGATTCCTGAGCCCCTCATAGCACCTTCTTCTTTCCATTCACAGCATTGATCTCAGTTGTCAGGCTTCAAACTCACCCCTTGTCACTTCTGTCACATTCTTCTGGTGAAAGCAAATCACAAGGCCTACCCTTTCGAGGGACTGGAGAAACAGAACCCATCTCTGGATGAAAGGGGCAGCCCATAAATATTAGGATGCGTGGAATTTGTGGCCATGAAACAATTTACCACATTCCACCATCTGGCCACAAGTTACTCACAATCCTCCCACATGTAAAATGTGCCTACCCCTGTCCTAGTACCTGCAAAAGCTTCATTTCAGGTATTGCAACAGGCTTCTAATTCACCAGTTTGTGCTTCCCTTCTGGCCTAGACATAGATGAGGTGTCTCCATGGAGCCCATCAAACTTGCTCTCCAAAGATCTATAAACCACAACCATAAAATATCTACCCAATCTCACCTGAATATCTAAGATACAAAGGTGAGACAAAGGAAAGATAACCACACTGAATATACCTTTTTAAAAATGAGAAAGAACCAGGAGTACATAGCAATCTCTGATCTGTAGCAATTGTGAAATCAAAACAGGGCATATCCAGGGACAAGACATGCTGTGTGATTGAGGGCCTATTTCCTCTTCTTTGAAGTGCTTTTCTAATCCCTTTGTTCTTACACTCTGGCCTGTTTGCTCAGTTCTCTTAGAGGTTCTTCCTTTCTATAAGAAATGGCTCCTGCTTGCTGGTTCTCTTGGTCTCCTTTGTGCTTGCAGGAAGTTGATGGCCCAGAAGTTTCTTAAACTGTCCCTAAGCCTTTTCATTCAACTCAATACAGCCCCTTTAACATTCTTTATGCAATTTCTCAGATTAAAATCTATTCGAATAGATAGTAGCTAGGCTCACTATTCTTATCAAGACAAGCCTCCCTCTTATTTTCATGATGTATGAAATTTAAGTAATGTTCTCTGGATTCACAGATTTTTTTTTTTTTTTTTTAGGTGTGATGACTACTAGACACCACCTTAAATAATTCTGAGGTTTTATGGAAAAAAAAAAAGATCTCATAGCCAAACCCTTCGTTTGAACTTACCCCTGAGGCCTCATTTTACTGAATGTAACCTGGAATTAACTTTTTACTTGCATTTTCCCTTTCTTTGATAATCTTTTCCAACCTAGCATATCCCAAGTCTTCTATATTTTTCTCCGAACTCCACTTGCAAATTGAATAGTTCTTTCTTTAGTTAATCTGTTTTCCTGCATTTTATTATACACAGCTATAAAAAGCCAAGTCACAGTTGTAACACTCTGCCGGGAAATATAGCCAGACCCATGAATTCATTAGGGAAAATTCTTATCTTCCAACTGTAGCAGACAGTATTTTGCCATTTGTTTGGCCAGTAAGTAACAAGGGTGGTCCTTTCTCTACCCTCAAGAGCAATTTCCTTCTCCCAGCATCCACTTGTCATCTCCTCACTGCCTTTCTAGTCACCAGTCTTCCCCATTAGCAAAGCCAATGCCATATGTCTTAGGGTTGTTTTTTTTTTTTTGTTATGAAGAACCCCACCTCTATATAATGATTCCTGTTTTAGTTAAGCATTCCTGGGCAACAAACCACCTTAAAATCTAGGGTCTTAAGCCATAATGATTTCTTACCTCGTATACAGTTCTGCAGGTTGGTTAGGATGTTCCTCTACTGGTTTCATGTGCTTGTTCATGCTGTACGGTCATCTGAAATGTGAAGTTCCGATGGCCTCTCTTATATATCCATGATGGGTACTGACTGTGGCTGGGGAGTTTTCATTCTCCTTTACGCACTTCTCATCTTCTAGTAAGTCAGACTGGCTTTCTTAAATCATGAGCTCAAGACATCATTCCAGTAGGACAAGAGTAGAATCTTCAAACACCTTGAGGTCTAGGCTCTGGAACTTCTACAGTGTCTCCTTTGTTAACATTCTGTTGGTCCAAGAGAGTCACAGGTTTGGTCCAGATTCAAGGGGGTGGAGAAACAGATCTAACCCTGGATAGGAAGAATGGCAAAATCACAATGCAAAAGGATATACATATTGAATGAGAGGAATTTGTGGCCATTAACCTATCTACCAGACTAAGAATCTATTGAATGAGTGGATGCTCCATTCTTATTTAGGGCATAAACATGGTCTTTGTCCCTGATCTCTACTTTTTGCCTCTGGCAGTATGTCAGTGCTGGGCTTTGGTATTAGACTTATAATTGAGATTTCCCAAGTGACAGTTATCTCTGATCTCCCCACTTTCTTAATCTTTGTCAACAATGGGGCCTTGATATCTTATCTCTGCTGCTCTGTACACCATATCGTAGACCAATCAAGAGGAATATATAAATCTAGTTTTGAATCTTGGCTTTACCATTTCTCACTATGTGATCTTAAGTAGGTTATTTAAATTATTTAAAGTTTCTGCCTCATCAGATTTGTGGGATTAAATGGCACTCTGTATTAAAGTTCCTGGCACATAGTAGTAACAAATGTCAGTTTTATTTCTTCTTCTGTGTCACCACATAGTATAGAACATCTAATACAAGATTAAGACTATGGATTTATAGGCCATGGTCAGTTGTTGATAGTTTTTATTTTTATTTATTTTATTGATTTTTATTGGGGTGACATTGGCTAATAAAATTATATAGGTTTCTGGCATACAATTCTACAACACATCATCTGCATATTGTATCGTGTGTTCACCACCCCAAGTCATGTCTCCTTCTGTCACCACTTACGTCTCCTTTACCCTCCTCCAACCTCCTGCAGCCCCCTTCCTTCTGGCAATCACTATACTGCCATCCATGTCCATCAGTCTTTTTACTTGCTTAAACCCTTCACCCTTCTCACCCAGCTCCCAAACTCCCCCACTCTGACAGCTGTCAGTCTGTATCCATGAGTTTGTCTCCACTTTGTCTTTTAGTTTATTTATTAGATTCCACATGTAAGTGAAATTTTATGGTACTTATCTTTCTCTGACTGGCTTACTTTACTTAGCATAATATCTCCAGGCCCATCTATGCTGCTGCAAAAGGTAGAAGTTCCTTCTTTTTATGGCTAAGTAGTATTCCATTGTGTAAATGTACCACAGTTTTTTTATGCACTCATCCACTAATGGGCACTTGGGTTATTTCCAAATCTTGGCTATTGTAAATAATGCTACAGTAAACATAAGAGTGCGTATATTCTTTCAAATTAGTGTTTTATATTTCTTTGAATTTGAAATTGCTTTGGAGTGGAATTGCTGGGTCATAAGGCAGTTCGATTTTTAATTTTTTGAGGTAATGCCATACTGCTTTCTACAATGGCTGCACCAATCTGCATTCCTTGCAGTAGTGTACAAGGGGTCCCTCTCCTGCACATCCTTGCCTACATTTGTTTCTTGATTTATTGATGATAGCCATTCTGACAGGTGTGAGATGATATCTCATTGTGGTTTTAATTTGCATTTCTCTGATGATTAGTGATGTTGTATGTCTTTCCATATGTCAATTGGCCATCAATATGTCCTCTTTGGAAAAGTGCCTATTTAGGTCTTTTGGCCATTTTTTAATGGGATTATTTGTTTTGGTGTTGAGTTTTATAAGTTCCTTGTAAATTTTAGATATTAAGCTCTTATCAGACATATCAGCAAATATGTTCTTCCATTCAGTGGGTTGTCTTTTTCTTTTGTTGATGGCTTCCTTTGCTGTGCAAAAACTTTTGATAGTTTTTAAACTAGAAAGTTTCCAAAATAAAAGGGGTTGAGAATTTAAATTATCAGCTGTGTGTGACTTCTACATTATACTATATTCTTCTAAATTATTCTGCATTATACATATAATTTCAGAGTTTGTTATTACTATGATCCCCATACAATGATGAATTATTCAATTAACCAATTCAATTCAATTAATCAAAGAAATGTTTAGGACACTAGAAAATTAGAGCATTGCAGAAAATTTTAATTGCGATATTTGATTTTTTTTTTAAAGGACACTGAAATAGTCACCAAAGGAAAACCCAAAACTTTGTGAGATTTTCCTACACATGTATATTTTTAAATTTTGTGTTGTTTTTATTTGTAAATGCATGGTATAGAAGGTACTATAGTCTTCTCAGTACTTTGTATCTCCCTCCAGCCTTTCCCTCACATACCATATAAAATCTGAGCCTGAGAATAGCATTTTTAGAAATGAAACGGAGACTAAATATGAAACATATTTCATAATATAAAGGATAAATCTTGGTTGTTGGCAAGTTGTAAAGATTGATAGCACAGGAAAAGTCAAAGATCTCACTACAATCATCACTCAACAAGTATTTCACATCACCCAAAATACTGATGCTATGTCAGATAAATCAAATGAAATATCTTTTATATGTATTCTGTCTTACAAAAACATTATATACTGAGTTTTTTCTTCTTTGAATACTTCGTATTTTCAGCACTAAGTCTTATTTTAAACATTATATACTATTTTATCTTTGGGTCTTTGAAGAAAATACCTAATAAGAATAATAATAACAACAATAATAATACTTCCATGAATGATGCACTTATCTCAATCTGCCACATTTATCTACCTCATTACCAACATCCATCACACTCTGTCCCTAAACCTTACATAAGACCAAGAAAGCTGGGGACAGAGATTGAGTTACTAAAGTCAGGATCAGGAAGTAGCTAGTGACTGGAGATGATGACATTAGAATCAAGGAGCAATGAAGCCAAGGACCTGGGCAAAGACGAAGCAAGACTAGGGTGAGCACATATAAACCCTGGGCCCCAAGAGCTAAAGGTAGGAATACCATAGAGATCACAGAGGAGTTTACAGACAGGTGGAAGCATCTTGTTCAAAGCAAAAGCAAGTGTAAGAAGCAAGGCACCTAGATTATTTTAAGTTAATTAACATAGCTCCATTTTATAGTAAACAGGTGGGGCATACAGGTCAGACCTTCTAAAAGGTCAAGGTTAACCCAGAATAGAAATACAGTGGATACCTTTTTCTCCTACCGTGTTTGATAACATGTGGCTTTAAGCTCTGAGGACTTACTCAAATTTGTCATCTTTTAAGATGTCTTTACAGTAGTAAGGCTCAAGGTTGAGTTCTGAGCTCCAGCAAAATTAAAGACCCTTTAAGTTATTTATTTGAGAGTTCAGACATATGTCCATGAAGGCTGAAAAAAGAAGCAGCTAGGCATTTGAGGAGCTGTGACTCAAGTAAATTTAACTATATGGCAGAAGTAAGGTTCAAATTTTAAGACTTATAATTATGTAATTGAGAAAATTCTATAAAATGAAAATTTATGACCTATGATCCAGGGACATCCAGAATTCTATAGGTAAGACATTCAGTTTGACTCTCAGTAAGGTACTTTATCTTTGTGAAGTATGTCCGCACAGTCCTCCAGTTTGAGCTGAACATGTTCAGTCAAATAGCAGTGACCTCACCTGAGTAACATCACCAAAATGACGTTTTTCTCCTTTTATGCATTTTTTGAGGCCAGGAAACCTTTCCACCGTGTTTTTAAAACCTCAGAACTCTGAATCCTATGGGACCTGAAGCTAATGGAGCAGATACAAATGAAACATGTCCTTCATGACCATACTTTTTTTCAAAACCCCCAGAGACTTAAAACATAGTTTGAAAACCAGTGGACTAAAAAAATGAATTAAAACATCTCTTCTTTTTCTCTTGAGATGTAGGTTAACTCCAACATAGAAATCCGAGGGAAACAATGTCAATCAGTATTTAGATATTAAATACAAGTTTTCTATTTTTCCAAATGCAGATGAGTTTATTGGAAAGGTACAAAACACAGTGTCTAAACTCTGCAAAAGTGCTTATACTTCTAGACCTTGCTCTGGTAAATGATTTGCTATTGAAATAAAAGTACTGCATGAGTTGAAGCCATATAAGATACACATACATATTTACCCCAGGAACAATAAACTCTTATGTAATCGCTATTTTAAAAAAAATTGATCATCACTTGATTATTTAGATAGTTTATCTCCAAATGTATCTTTCGGGATGCAGGTAGATCCTGATGCATATCAGAGATAATTCAAGTAGCACAGACGAAGTTCTTCTCTGGCATAAAGCTGGGCCTTGGGTTCAGTAATTCAGCAGTAAGAATCCTGTATAAGAGTTATTAAGGGGGCCACATAAACCTCCTCTCAGTAATTGCTACCTCTTCTTCCTCAATGCCTTCAATAGAAGAGCATGAGGAGTTCCTATATTTTGTGATTTGAGGCAATCAATGTGTATATTACCTATTCAATTATGAATTTAAAACATCATTATACATTATATTCCTAAGGCTTTATATCCAAATATATTAGCACTTTTTAAGTGATCTTATGAAACTCAACAAAAGCTATTATGCTTGCTTAAAAAAAAGGAAAAAGAAAATCCTCCAGTGAACATGTAATAGTGAGTTCTAGAAAGCCAGATAATTTCTTTGCTTAATAATAGTTTTCTTTCCTCTTGGCTGCAGATTCTCATAACTAGCACCATGCCAAACATTCGAAGATTGGATTATGGCCTGTCGTACTTGATTATTTTTGTCAGCATGCTGACCCAGGGTGCCCTTTTCTTGTGTTGTTCCTTCTGTTTCCATTTTTCATGTCATCCAGCTTTTCATCTTGTCAATCAGCTTTTGACTTCCTGATTAAAGTGTCTGTCACAGGAGCAGCCTGGTCTCCAGTCAGTTGTTTAATTTGTTCCTCATGGCATCCAATTGAGTTATTCATCTGGCCCAGCTGTTCCCAAGTGCTTCCAGCATCACTTTTTCATGTGTTTGGGTTTAACCTCTATATCTATGTACAACAGTGTGAATTGT
This sequence comes from Pteronotus mesoamericanus, assembly GCF_021234165.1. NCBI lineage: Eukaryota > Metazoa > Chordata > Mammalia > Chiroptera > Mormoopidae > Pteronotus > Pteronotus mesoamericanus. The sequence continues at coordinate 21,123,713 of NW_026555310.1, forward strand.
TCCATTCATACTGTTGACTGTGGATTGCTTTGCCTTCCTAATGCCTTGACGCTACTAGGCTGGCTGCTACGCTGTGGCCAAACCAACAGAGAGGAGCAATATTTCAATCTAATGTTATGGTAACAACTACAACTAAACAGACTAGTTTTAAAGAATTATAGCAAGCCCCCTTTTTAACAATTAGGACGATGTAATGGAAACTCTGGACTGTTCAGATTCAGATCCACCCAAAAATAATGTTGATGGTGCTTGGCAGAGGAAAGGCAACATTAGTCTGCCAATATTGTGGATATTGCCGCAAATGCTCCAGGACCTATTTGTTGCATTAGGTGACATGAGATACTCTCTTGGCTTGAATTGGTGCAGATATCCAACTGGAAAAATAAAATTAAGTAAATCTGCTGAGTTTGCAAGCTAAAACTTGTCTTTTAGTGGTAAGATGATTTATATTATGCAACATTCAAGAAGCCACATAATGCAACAGGAAACTGGAGAAGAGAAAATGAGAGTACATATACACACTCTCCGTTTTAGCCACTCAAACCTAATTAATTCACAATTTTAGTAGATTGTTCATGAATGAGCCATTCCTTCCTGTTATTGCCTATCATGTTTCTCCTACACCCCCTATGAACTTGAAATGGTAATTCCATTACAGAAGTCATGAAAAGTGCCTAGGATTTAAGGATATAGAATGAGTCTAAAGAAAATCAGGCAGCAGGCTTAACACAACTTTACAGCCTACTTCCTATTTTGGTTTGATTTCATGGAACTATTTGCAAAGAATTCAGTTATTCTGGTAAGAATATGCATTTATTTCCTTAGGCTAATAATATGGGATTTAGTGAAACAGTGTAGAAATCCTGAAGAGAATTAAAAAGTTGATACTACAATATATGAGGAAGGTTATGGACAACTAAGCAAAGGAAATAAAACCATGTTTAACTATAGGTTTTTACAAAATATTTTTAATTTTCTCAGAGAGGTATTGTACATATATTAACTCATATTATTAACAATAATACTGCCACTTATTTAGAGGCTTAATATATTTCATTTTAATTAGAAAAATTGAGTAAATTTGACTTCATCTGGTAAAAATAAAATGTTTAGGTATGATAAATCATGGAGGGAATGTAACTTGAAATGTATATATTTGGTTTTGTTCTGGTCAACCCCACCCCACAATGGAGATTTTCAATAATACATTTCTTAGAAAAACAGTCTGTTTAATTTTTTCCCTGGCAGGGTTTCCTTATTGTCTTACACAGTTATGCTTTCCCAATTTTTCCAAATTCACATCTCTGGAGGAATATTCCCATGAGTCTTTTCATTATTATCCCCAGGAAAGTGAATATGGTGAATTGGTATTCAATACTTATCCCATTCATCTTCCACTGTGTCTTTCTGTGTTGCAGAGATTACAAAGTTAAAAGGCACATCTGCTAGACTCTCTTGCAGCTAGGGTTCAGGTGTGCTTTGGATCTGACCCAAATGTACAGATACATTTGTGAAAGATTTGAAAAATATAAGAGAGGCAAATACCACTATTTATTTATTTATTTATTTTTAATAGTTTATTTTTTATTATATTTTTTCCATTCTCATTAATCCTCCTTATACCCTCTTCCACCTCTTCCTATCCACCTCCCCCTTCACATTCAACACACTGTTGTTGTCCATGTCCATAAGTTCCGTTTCTTCTTTGCTCCATCGTTCCACCCCCAACCCCCCCAACAGACACACACATGCAAGCTTTCAGCCTGCTCTCAATTTTTGAGTCTGTCTTTATTTTGCTTGTTATGTCAGTTTGTTCATTAGATTCCACATATGAGTGAAATCATACAGTATTCGTCTTTCTCTGACTGGCTTATTTCACTTAGCATAATGTTCTCTAGGTCCATTCATGCTGTTGCTCAGGGTCAAATTTTCTTTTCTACAGCTGAGTAGTATTCCACTGTGTAAATGTCCCATAATTGTTATATCCATTCATCTATTGTTGGACACTTAGACTGAACCCAAAATTGTAATTTGAAAGAATATATGAACCCCATGTCTATTGCAGCATTATTTACAATAGCAAAGACCACTATTTTAGCATTTCTGTTGACAATGTTGGCAAGCACAGTCCTGAAATACTAAGCTTTACTGTAATAGTGTTAGCACATGTCCCTGTATGAAGAGTCAAAATGAGGGATAATGACTGTTTTCTGGGGAAAGCTGTAATAAGCACAGAATGACAATAAAGCTAACAATTCTGAATGCAGTGCCCTAACCTGGTTCACACCTAAAAAGTGCTCCAGGAGTTTTCAGAACAGGTGGTGGCTTCCTGATTTTAGGTGGCTTCCTGAAAATTAAAAATATTTTTAATTTTGTAAAAACCTATAGAACAGGCCCACCTTCCCAATTGTGACTGTCCCAGTGGGCCAGTTTTGTTGCTTCTTTGGGAGACTTTCCTGGAGTACTAACCCAAAGCCTGTGCTCCTAGTCCTTCCAAAGATTTGCAATCTCCTCTTTTTCTACAACAAATCCTTTTCTGATTTAAAAAGAGTAACATTTTAACTGAAAATTTATTTGGATTGATACAAGTTTGTCTTTGCACTTTTTCAAAATCTCTTGCTTTACTGTGTCATAGTTCAAAGAGCAGATGCTTTGGAGCCATATACATCATCATTAGTTATGTCACTTTGAATAAGTTTATAAACTTATCTAAGCCTCAGTTCCTTCATCTTAAAAATGAGAAATAATACTTAACTGTATAGTTGATATAAAATAAAATGAGATGATAAATATTTAGTGCTTGGAACACTGATGCAAGCACTCAACAAATATCAGCACTCTTCTTCAATTTCTAAATTTGACAGTTCCCAACATAGTATGTCTCAATAAACTTAAGCAAAGATCACATTTAGTAAGGAAAACAGAAGACTCTGGTAAAATATTATATATTTAGTTAAAAGCACATTTCTGTGTCAATCTGGATACACCGAATCAACTATTTAAGGATACTAGCACTGTGTTTAATACAGGGAATCAGACCTCCTGAGATTTCTAAATTGCTATATTCAACTTTTTGGAAAATCAGATTGGTCATACTAATATATTCCTTGGGAATAAAGAGTACCAGGTACTACATACATACATGCTTGCTTCATGCCATAAAAAGAATGAAGTGAATAACCATTAATCCAAGATTAGATTAAAGATGATAGTCAAATTTGCACTTCACCTTCTTACCTAAACCTAGGGACATCTTTCAATTAGTAACACAATAAAATTGCATTATAATTCTTTCAGACAAAATAACTTTGGATTATCAGCTGTCATTTCTTCTCAAAAGGAGTGTGTCTTAGCCACATAATACACTAAAGTATTTCAGAATTCTCAAATTTTCTACAAGATTTTTGAACTTAACTTCATTATATCCCATTTTATTAACCTAAGGAAATATATTCATATTCCCATGGCAATAATGGGGAGAAACAGAAAGATGGACTTACAAGAAAGAAAGAAAAATACCAAGCTATTGAAGTAAAAATAGATCTGAAATCCAGCAGGTGCATGTGTTAGAAGATACTGTAGAAGTCTGAAATAGGATCTAATAGCTAGAAGCTTGAGTTTAAACTCAATAAACATCACAAAAAGAGACGAAGCTTTGAGCATATTTGAGTAGAAGGTGGAAATGAGAACCTGATAAGCCAGAACCATCAATGGGTTCATTCTTCATGAAAAGAGATACTGAAAACACACACACACACACACACACACACATGCACATTGGGCAAGAGACATGGCAAGGAGCTTTGCCTTTCTCTGGGGATCTGGGTCAAAAAGAAACAAAAATCACCATGAAAAATTAATACCATGAGCCATGAACAAATGTATCTTGATTTTACATATTTTGGGAAACACAGAAAGCATCAAACCAAAAGTATTCAGGGGAAAAAAACTGATACAAGGGGCTTTGTGTAAACAAATGCAAATTCAAACAACTTTTGGAAAAATAATTCCAAAACTAAAGCTCATTTAAATATCTTTCCCTCTCATACACACACACACACACACACACACACACACACACACACACACTCTGCCTGCTGCTGCTGAACTCACAATCAAAATTTTTTTTAAAACACACAGGGACAATTCTTTATTAACAAGATTACATACACATAATTCCTGAATTTAAGATTATAGAAAACTCTTAAGAATCTATAAATATAAACAGGCTTAAATAATCAAAAAAGGAACAGAAATGATAAGATAAAATGGCACTATCAAAAAGGCACATTGAAAAAGAAGCAATAATGTCAAGAAATAATATATAGTTATTGAATTAAAAACTCAATGGACATGTTAAAAAGCAGATCCATACAATTTTAGTATTTTTTTCTATTTCTGTGGCACATCCTTGGATCCCACCAAAACAAAATCAGGTTCAGTAGATCTGGAACAGGGTTTCAGAATTTTGTTAAATGTTTCTTAAGTAATTTTAATATACAGTATTTTCAGCTTTTGAGATATATTTCTTTCTCTAGGATCTCTAACTTATATCCTAGGTTTTTGTTCTGTAATTATAAGTAATTCAATTGTAAACCTTTTTATTAAGTTATAGCACAATTATATGCCCTTCATTTTTAATGAAGTAATGAATAAAGCTTTGAGATTTGCTGTAATGATGGGCATATCATTGATTGTGTTATCATTTATAAATTATATTTTATAAGAAATTATATTCATACTTTAATGTCAAAAAATATTTCTGAATAACTATTTCCCTTTTATCAGTTAATAATTATAAGTAATCATGCTTAAATTTTTGTCTATACTGCCAAGAAACTCAAAATAAAATTTAATACTTTTCAAAAATTTTATTATTTTAATAGCTTTAATGTAGTTGTGACTTGTAATGAAGGCCACTTCAACTACCTTGTAGCACTAGGTTTGGTGTGAGTAATTGGTGTTGATGATGATGGTAATGATGGTAGCTACCATTTTGGGGGTCTTTTTAATATGTGACTGTACAAACTCCAAGGCAGAAATTATTACTACAGAAAGCAAATTATTCAATGAAATAGTTTTCCTTAATTGATGAAAAATTGGAACTACAGAAAAATACAGGGGGTGGATCTTTGAAAATGTATGCAGTAAATTATTTCCCTATGAATATCTCCAACTAGCTACTACTCTATAGCCACTATAGTGTATAGATTTTTATGACTCCAAGTTTCAGTTTATATCCTTTAGACAGAAGAGATAAGTAATAATTTCAAAGATTCCCTACAGGTTAATAGGGTCCTAAGTCATGAAATTTGTAAGACTGACTTTGGCTAATATAATAACTGAGATGAATGGCAACTATTTTTCCATTTTCTCTTTCCCCCTGAAACGAAAAGTATGGGCAGAATAGAATAATTCTAGGGACTTTGCAATCTTCCAAATAATAAATACAAGGATAACCTCTAGACTTTAAACTATAGGAACATTTCAATTCAGTATACTTCCAACATTCCTCCTTTATTCCATCTTTTTCTTTTTCAAATAATGTATAAATGGATTATAAATTAATAATAATAAATATTGTGTTATTATGTTTGTAGGTGACAAGCATTGTATAATAAAATATAATTAACATAGTGGGTGTCAAGCAGGACATACATTCAAGAGGTCAGAATCTAGCCCAAAATATTATTATTCCCTATGCTCTAAATATTTATTAATTGAAATAATTACAATAACATTTACCTCTTGGATGTTTTTGTATAACTATGTCACAAAGGTTCTCACCCCTTTTAGTTTGTTTTGTTTATACTAATGGACAGAAAACCAGCAGGTTGCATTAAAGGACACTTTAGAGTACCCTCTTGTTCTACTTGTTGATGCATTTATGTAATGAAACCATTATGTCTTGAAGAGCAAATTTATTTTGGAGTGTGGAGCAGGCCTCAAGCCTTGGATCAGCACATGTTGGGTGGCGGTACAATTTACCCAGATTTATAGGGAATACCCAAGGAGTTGCTGGGACTGTTTTTAGTTACTCTGCTTGATAATCAGACAAGCATATAACCAGATTCTTCAAAACATTTGAAAGGGCCAGAAAGCTATAAAAATTCCTGGAAAATCAGAAAATATTAGCTTCTCAAAGAGACTGAGAGTATCTTCTTCAAATCAGGAGACATCATTGACAGGTGAACATTCTGGGACACTCCGAGGACCACAGAAAGTGTGCCCATCTGACCTGGAATACTTCCTGGGTCCCTTGTACTGTGTAGGCATCTGTGTGAGAAAGTTGTGCCACCTTACACAATTTAAAGCAAGTTCATCCTTTGCTTTGTCTGTTGGTGCCTTTCTATCAATCATAACACCACAACATTTTGACAACCATTTATGGGGTTACTAAGAAATCATAATGAAGACATAAACTTCTTCATTATGAGAGTCACCGTGCTAAAAGCATTTATGAAAAGTTTAACAGCAAATGAATTATTGTAAACACTTTTAGATTATGTTATGTAAAATGACATGGAAGACACAGAATTACTCCTTGTTCCTCTTTTTTCTTCTTTCAGAATGGATCGGAAGAATGCAATTGAACCACAGAGAAGCTTCTCAGCTTTATTATCACCCCCTCAGTAGTAGGTCCATTTTCCTGTTTAATTCATTTATTCCACAATTACTAAATATTTATTGAGTGCCTACTATATGTCAAAATGCATGTGCTGCCAGGCCCCCGTAATCACACTCTGCCTGAAATATCCCTCCCACATTCGTCTTTCTCAGGTAAATTCCCCCTCATCCTTTCAGTATCATCTAATAGTCCCCCTCTGTGAGGGCTTCCCAAACTCCGTTAGGCTGCCAGGCTTCCCCTCTGCTGTGCTATGAGAGCATCACTTCACACTCCTTCCACAAGCCTTAGCACATCTGTAGTTCTCATCAGTCTGAGAGTTCCGGAGAGCAAAGTTGATGCCTTCTTTCTTTTTATGTTGTCCACTGAACTTGGTACAGCTTATTGAGCATGTAGCTCAATATTATTTTTATTCAAGAAGTAAGTAAATATATGAATGAGAGTTGAGTGTTATTTCCATGCACTGCATTTTACATGGAACTTTGGACAATTCACTACATTACTTTTTTAGTTCAGACTGCCTCTTGGTACAACTGAGTGACAATACAATACTTATTCTCTTTCCTTCTGTGAACTGTCATGCTTTAAAACTTTAAGTATGGAGCCCTAAAAGTATTTTTGTTGTTGTTGTTGTTAGATCCATCATCACCTCAATGTGGCCCCACTGTAAATTAATGTTATATCCAGTGACTTAGAACAAGAGATAGCACCCTGGCTTCTGTGGCTCAGTTGGTTGGAGTATAGTCCCATAACTGAAGAGTCCGAGTTTGATATCCAGTCAGGGAATATGCCTGGGTTGTGGGTTTGATCCCTCTCTACCTTCCTCTCTCTCTCTAAAAGCAATGAAAAAAAAGAAGTGTTCTGGGGTGAGCAAAAAAAAAGAACAACAAAAGATAGTAACAATAGAGTTTATGTGTTGTGCATCACCTTTATTATGGGGTCAACTTCTTCACTGTATGATTATTAAACAGGAGCTTTTTTGGTGGAAATGTAGAGAAACAAGAAAAACTAAAGCAATCTGAAGACTGAGAGATGAGGAAATAATGGCATCATGTCTAGATAAATCTTTGACAAATTGATTCTGCATTTACAGAGAGAAATAGAGTGGTATCCAGTGAAGAATAAGGCCAGACTTAGTTTGTTAAGAAGTTAATGGGAAAAACAAGTGGAAAAATGCTCGCTGCAGCATGATATGTAACAGCAAAAAAAAGGAGACATAGAGTACTCATATGATGAAATAATATGTCAAAGAAAACTGAAATGAACTAAAACTACTTGCAGCAACATTTACAGATTGTACAACATATATTGAATAAAATTTCAGAATGACACACATACAGCATGGTATTATTTATGAAAAATTTAAATTCACAAAGGAGTGCTGCATGTTATTTATGTATACACAGAGTTGTTATAAAGATTGGAGAGAAAGGATACTCATCAAGTTTATGAAGATGGTTGCTTTTGGCTAACAAAAGGGGGGGAAATTGGGATGAGAATAAAGTACATTGGCTTTATAATTTTATATTTTTGTTCTGTATTATATATTCTGAGGCATAAATTAGAAAACATCAACCATCTATTAATTCTTGAAAGTGGATAAATGGGTATTTGTAGCTTTGTTCTCTGAAATACTCTACATTTTTAAACAAAGAAAACCAAAAGTCAATGGGAAGAACCCAGATGAAAGAGGGCGATGCTAAATCAAGATACATGGAAAGATTATATGTACGGTTTCTCAAAAGCAGGCAAAACATGGAATGAGGCAAAAAAGAAAAGTTAAATTCCTAATGTTAAAGGAAGCGGTATCAGGAGCTCATGGGGCATATTTGGGTAGGGTATTTATTTGATTTTAGAATTATAAGGGATTTCCTTTTTGGTGTACGCAACTTTCTAGTTAAATCAATCTATCCTTTTGGGTGATTTTCTACAGCAGTGCTCAGGTCCTGAGAAAGCAGGTTTATTCTTTTTAGGATTTTCTGGATGCATGTGACAAAAGGACATGGGGGCAAGTAAATTTGGGTTTTAGGGAATATTATTACTTGATGTATAAGAGAATCTAAACTGGATAAGAGACAAATGAATGAAGACTGTCTTTATAAATTGGAAAAAAGCAGAGAATTCATGAGATGGGAGGTCTTATTGAAGTCAAAGAATGTTGGTAGTGGCAAAAACTAAACTAGCTATTCAATTAGCAATTTGGAAGGTAGAACAGTTATAAGTGAAATGAATTAGTAATTAGAACCAAAAGAGGGGACAGCTAACATATGACAGAAGAGGCGCTCATGGAGATGGGAAGGTCAAGGATTTAAGAAGCTATTGGGCCACAGGGGCCGGGCAGGTAGACATGTAACTCATACTAGTCAAACACAGGGCTTGGTTACTCTTTCACCATAAAGGATGCAGGTTCCTTCTGTCTCTGCTTCTAATTTATCTGCCACTGTTTTCTGTCTTTCATATTTTTCTTAAGTGAATCTTTTTGGTTCAGTCAGGCATCATCCATTTTGAGGTTCCCCATAGGGGTTCTCAGAGCCATCTATGCCCTAGTCACTGGTCAGCCTATAAAGGTTTCACTGAGTTAGCTCTGGTCTAGTTTGTCCACATTAGATTATATGGAATATGAAGACCTGTGAGGTCCTCAGAAGATTGCTGTGCATGTGGTAAACAATACACAGTGTGTACAGGTATGATTATATCACATGCCATTTCTCCATTTATACTCAAATGTATATATCTTAATTCAATCAAGTAAAATTCAATGAAAATATCTTTTAGCTTCTTCCCAAAGCTATTCACCAATACCTTTCCACTAGAAAAGGCACAAGAAAGAGAAGTAGCAGGGCACTTTGAGCCTGCAAGACATAGGAATTACTAGTCAGCAAGCGCACCTTCTTTTCAAAGATGTCCAGGATCCAGGACTGTGGGAGCATTGAGGAGTGCAAGGGCAGGGCCTGGTAGAACAAGGGCCGCTATGTGTCGTTGGCCAGAGCTGTGGTTAGATGCCCAGTGGCACTTATTCCAAGCATGGAGGCACCTACCTATATGCATGACTGATTTAACTAATATAAAAAGTTCATTTTTATTTTTGCACCTTGAAGACCAAGGGAAAAAAAAAGGGTCAAATAAATCCAAAGTAAATGAATAAAATCAATATTATGGGGGTTTTTTTCTGGAAAATACGAGTGAACTATACAGTAAACCTTCACAATATTTCCATCTGCTAGGTATATGAATCCAGAATGGTTTTACATTTATAATTACAGAGGGAACGTGTGAAAGACCCTTATTCCTTTTTTCCCTTCTCTTAAAAAAATGGTGAATAAGGTCTTTAATACTCAATCTTAAATGAATGCTGTATATTTTGGCATGGTGTCAAAGTGTTAACAGAACTTGTACTATGGTCTTCTAAAGGGAAAAAAACAAATAGTTTAACACTGAGGTATTTTGAAGCAGGTGCTCTGGACAATTAAAGAACTTTGTGGCTTTTGAAGGCAACCTTCCAAGAATTAGAAATCTGAAAAATGAATACCGCACTGTCACTTTGATAAAATATCTGGTTTTTACTTCTATTGGGGAAAAAAACACCAGAACTCAAATAGCACAGAGAAAAGTTGTTTAGCGAAGTGTAATGTACAAGACACTACTTGAAAGCTGCCACTAGGCTGAGGAAGAAAGTATATACCCCTCAGTTTAGATCCAACAATCAAACACCAATAGTTTAAAATTTCTGACAACTTACTGTCATCAAGGTATGGATAGGAATTTATAAAAGTTACAATTTAGGATACAAAAGGCTATAACTGAAACTGGAATTTTGTCATATGAAGCAAAGGGGAAATATGTGTTAAAGAACAAATGACATAGGATTAAAGGAAAGTAGGAGAAGAAAAAAGGGAATGAAAGAAAAATGATGGGGGTGAATAGGGAAACTGTAGCACAAAATGTAAGTGAAAGAAAATGAAAATAAGAATCACTTGGCTTGCTGAACAAAACTCAGTTTCTAGACCTGGTTATTTTCAACAAAAATAAGACTATTACTAGTAATAAATAGTGATTCCAAGTATCACTGAGACATTAGGGAACTAACTCAATGTTTTTGAACATCAATCAGTTTTATGATCCATAAGAGGAAAATATAACCTCTGCTCTGTATACCTTACTTGATTTTAGTGAGCCTCAAATGAGAAAATGGTTGTTAAAGCACCATAAATATATCAAGTGGATATTTTTATGAAGATGTAACCTAGAATCCTATAAAGGGAAATAAAGAATAGTCTAGAACAATACACCATCGCAACATTGGTGGCCTTTGACCCTAGGAAAAAAGAAAGAATAAAAGCTAAGCAAGCAATGCTCAATTCCCCTTGGAGGAAAGAGCTCTGACTCATCCTTAGAATGAGGGAAGTAATGACCTCAGGCTGTGCATCCTTCTTCAAAAGGATTCACAAGATGACACATTGACACATTGTACGAATAATTCACACCAACTGAAATGTCTTACTATGGCCAAGCAAGTCTTGGTCTGATGGGTGCATAGATCATCTTTAACTTGACAGATTACTGGGAAAAAAAACAAAACAAACAAAAAAAAGAACTCTATTTCCATTGAAGTGTAGATAAAGTGTTTAAAAACAGGTTATTTAACCCATTGGACTTTTAATAATTACTATAATAACCATTATAGGATTTGTACAAATTTTTTAGATTAGAAATTTTAGTATCCATGCTGTTGACTAAAAAGGGTTGGGGGGGGACATTACTAAATTCATTGCTAAAAATTCATCTGGAAGTTATAGTTTAAATGTGTTTCCCCAGACACGCACTTTATTATTTTTTATTACTCATCAATTCCTAAGAAGCTTTCTCAAGGTCTTTCTCATTTTGTATCTTATTCTCTAATTTTAATTAGGTATTTGTACATTTGCCTTCATTAACATATAATTATATTATATAACATTTACAGTTTAACTTTTCTCTATGGGACTCAAAACAGTTACTGAATTTTATGTAGTTTATCTTTCTCACACCCTATTTGACTAAGGAATCAGAAAGGACCATCACCCTTATTTTACTGATCAATGGTCAATCAACTTCTGTCTCAAAGGCTGGTCAAGGCTCCATGCTATTTGAGCTCTGATGTGCCAGGGCCAGTGGCTCATAACCCTGGCCTCAATTGAGAATCATTTGGTGAGCTTTTGAAAAATAGTCATACCCACACCCTATATTAAACCAATTGAATAAGAACCTCTGATGGTGGGGCTTAAGCGTAAGTATTTTTTTCTGAACTCCTTGAGTGATTCCAAAGTGCAACCAAGGTATAGAACCTTTGCTCCAAAGCAGTGCCTTTTAACCATTAATGGGGGTAGAAATCATAATAGGACACTGTAGGAATACAGATTGTGACTCAGTAATTCTACATGGCCCCTGAGATTGTGTACTTCTAACACATTTCCAGATGATGACAATGCATAACCCAAAACACAGAAAATTACTTGAGGAACTATTTTCTCAATACTTCCAAGGATAGTACACAACTAAGATCATTGTAAATGCTTAGGAGAGAAGTTAGTCCATCACATACAAATGGACTCATTAGTATATTAGGCAGAATTCTTAAAAAATCTGAGTTGAGAAAGACTGCTTCATGTGTGAATAAAAATTAAAGTAGAAAGAGTACCTAATACCTTTCACAACTTGACCGCACATTGATTCACAGGACATTAATACTTTCTTTATCCACTTCCATTTTTGCATCCTCCCATTTATACAAATTTTATTCACTTCTCAAATACCTAAACTTTGGCCTCTGCCCAATCACTTTACTGTAATTACCCCCTCCAAGATCAACTTCTTTAGTTATATTCAATGAACTTTTTTAACTACATATTATTTGACTTCTTTTTCATACTGTGGAGTACCTCACCCTTGAAGCCTTCGTCTTAGCTTCTGTGCTGCTGAAATCCACTCTTTCCTTTCAACTCATTCTCTCTTCCTTTGTCCTTCTTTTTACCTTTCTCTGTTTCTCTTAAATGTTGGCTATCCTTGGAGTTTTATGCTTGTCTGCTCACTCTATCCCCTTTTGGGGATATCTTGACTAATCCTATTGCTTCCTTGAATGTGCTGATGACTTCCGAAAACACATCTTCACCCCAGGACAATTTTATTTGTTACACCTCTAGGCCTGAATATCAAATCACTCATTACCAAACCTCAACTCATCACCATCCTCAAATGTCTTTTTCCTAGATCCTCTATAGTTAACCTTATAAATAGTAATTTAAAAAATGTTTTGAGAAACAAGAGAGCTTATAATACAATGGGAAAGATAACAGGGACATAACAACTTATAAACTTCCCTAATTCCAAATTGAGCCCATCATCCTTAGAGGTTCAGAAGCCTTATCAGAAGCTGCCTCACAATAAACAAATATCACAAAGTTTATATATAAATTCTGTAACCAAATTAGTTTAATAAATTGCCGTTCTAATATTGCCATCAATGTGACCAGGATATGATCTCCTTATAGAAAAATCTACACAGGAATTCAAAAAACTAAATGTTTACACAGTAAGCATGAAATCAGTGCAAGGAAGTTAAATAATTAAAATACATAATAAAACAGGCTAAGATTAAGTGCTTTGCTTATTCTACAAATATTAATTGAGCACAATGAATTGAGCTTTCCTAAGGATCGTAATTCTTGAAGTGTGCCACCCAGTAACCCCTCACTCAGGAAGTTGCTCCCTGATAGCTGCTGATCTTATGACAATTCTTTTTCTTTCTCCCCATCATTGACTGACCCCACCTCTACCTTCACACACACCCATGCCACCTGCTAATTGACTTAGCCACTGATTTCTCATGTTTTCCATCTGCTTTCTATCTATTACAGCCTCAATGTTTAGGAAGTTATTGCAATTCTTTAAAATAATCAGTCTTCTCTACTCTATTTATTATTTATTACGTATTTTAATTCTCAGATAGTAATTTCACTTTTAACTCCTAAGTTTCCTCTCTCTCCCCTACCCAAGTATTACCCATGGATACCATCATTTACCTGCTTCAAAATCCTGGGTATCATAGCAACTCCTTTTCCTATTTCAATTCCCCAAACACTTAGATACCAATTACAGTAATTTACATAGTCCTTCCCTGTACTCAGTTGGATCACTACTGTACCATCTATCTGGCCTTTAGCCTTCAAGATGGAACCTCTCCAACCCATTCTCCACAATGCCTCCAAGGCTGAAGAAGTAGAAACTTCTGTTTTTGAGACGATCACTCCAGGCCACATGATAGCTAAGCCTAAAGCTGCTGTATCTAACACCATGGCTCTCAGCTGGAAGATATTTTTCTCCAAGAGGCAATTGGCAATGTCTGGAAAAATTTTTGGTTGTTGCAACTTGAGGGATTCCACAGGCAGCTAGGGAGTACAGGCCCGGAATAATGTTAAACATCCTACAATGGACAGAATGGCTGCATCAAAAATTATCTGGCCCAACATGCCAGCAGTGCCAAGGTTAAGAAATTGAAGAAGGCCATCCTAAGCAGGATGAGGTTTAGCCTCCATACTCATGCCGCTCACTATTATCTTCGTATGTTTATGCCCCCAAGCTGTTCTCTACCATATGTCACCAGTTTCTAATTTTCTGAAATTCACTTTCTTAGTCATACCCATCCACTTTGCCCCCAACTTCTCTCCCTGTGCCTCCTGAAATGCAGCCCATAGTCTAGGCACTTTCTATACAGTCAGTCTCTTCTCCGAGTATCCCTCCAACTCTCTCATGTTTCTGAATCCTAAGTAGTCCCTGAGGAATTCCTGCCTCCTGTTAGTCTTTCATTTCATATATTCTTTCATACTTTATCAAACTCAAGGTTGGGAGGTGGGAATGCTGTCTTCCTCTAAGCCCCAGTACCACCTCCCTCTAAACTGTATCCCCTCTACAGTCTGATTTGGAATTCTGTTGAGTTTTTTTTCTCTTTTTTATGCTCACATTATTTATCTATATGCTCTCTTCTGGTCTTCATTTTTGTCATGTGTAGCCCTTCCAACCATTCTCCTTTACTCATTAATAGTGTCTCCTGGCTCATATTTGTGGTAACATAAGCATTCTTGTGAACACACCCCAAATCCTGGTCTTTCAGCTCCTACCCTACCTCATGTCCAATGACCTTCTTCACCCCCCGCAGTAACAGTCTCTCATGCTTTCCCTGCTCCTCCACTATTGAACAAACTCTCCCTCTCTGGGTATCCCTTCACTCTAATTCTTTTGAGTGAATGCTGGTCACATTTCAGGACTAGGTTCATTAGTTGCTTCTCAGGGAAGTCTGGGAAACAGTCCTAGATCCACTGCCATGAGTTAAGTGCACTTTTAGTGCACTATCTTAACATCTAGTACAAAATATATCTTTGACTTTAATAAACTTTTTTAATGATTTCTCATTTATGCATCTCTCTCTCAGTTGACTGTAGCCTCCATGAAAGGACCATGTGTCAACATAGAGTTGCTGGCATGGCACTTTCTGCTCCCCCAGGTGGTCTCAGTTGTCCTTGGAAGTTAAGAATAGTGAAGACAGCAAGCTACTTCAGTTTATAAACATCAATGAGAAGATAAATTCCATGGAGCATGTCCATGCAACGACACTAACTTGTTGCTTTGTGTTCAAGTCAGCCAGAGACACAAGAAGTTTGTGGATTCCTTCTATGTTATAGTCCTAATGCTGGCTGTTTTTCTTCCAAGTGTTTGCAAACAGTATTGTCTTCCTGTGCTTAAAACAATGTGGGATCTAAATATTCTCATTATGACTCTAATGCCACTTTGTATGATACTGGTCTTTTTTTTTTTTTTTGATTCTCTGTGTATGTTTGATTCTGCTTTTCAGCAGAGGTCCAAGTGTCTCTACATATGCCTATACATTTCCTAAGCATTCTTAAGATTCTTTTTATATTTTATTTAACTTCTATAAATGATAGCCAATTAATAAATGCTAATTCCTGAGAGAAGTACAGTTTTGAAGAATTCACAGTCCTTGTGTGCTACAATAGCAGATGAACCCTCAGCCTAGACAAAAAATGCCAATCAGCATGTACTCCAAGATCAGTGGCCCAATACCACTAATAAGATTGACTTTCATTTTTTTTCTTCCTTTTTTAGATACAAACTCACTAAGATAGGATTCCATCTTACATTTTTGTTTTTGGTAGCCTCCTAATATAGTGTCTCTCAAAGAATGGACACTCAATGTTTGATGGATGAGTAAACAGTAAATGAGTAATAGTGAAAAACAGTTTCCCTGACTCACCTTCTTTATGCAATATGGAGGGAAGTCATCTACAAACTTAGAGTAATTCACAAGCACACTCGCAAATCTGCCATGCTTACATTCTGACAGATTACACCAAAGGAAACTCTTGTGAAATAAGAATTAGTTCATGGTGAAAACACTACCACTTAGAAATCCTAAAGAGAATTCTTTTCTCTGTATCTTAATACCAAAATATGAGACTATCTGTTATATAACAAGTCTTAGAGACTAATAATTTTATAAAGGATTTTATTATAAATAAAAATTAAAAATAAAATTATAAACATTATCCACTCAGAATCTTTAAGAAGATGCCCTTATCCACCTTTCACATCTTTTATTGACAAGGCACAAACTGGCATGGGCTCATCTAGATTAATAACCTCAAAGTAAGTTCTGACTTACAATATTTTGGTTGAAATCTAGGTGAACTATTAGAATGTAAAAAAAAACAGTTTTAAAAATATCCACTTAAAAATAATATCTTACATTTTTCAAGGCTCTCTTGGCTTTTATAACAGTATTTTCAATGAATTGTATTGACTTTCTAGGTAGCTGTTAAACAACTGTCACATATCTTCTTTTTAGGCATGACTATTTTAAATGATGAGTGTTTACATACACACACTAAGACAAAGTGTTGATAAGTTGATTCTTTGGAATGAAAGGCATACATAGTCATTAAACTTCCACAAATAGAAATTTCCCATTGAATTTTGATCTCATATTATTTGAATAATAATTTGTGTCATTATAAAATTAAAAGTTTTCTTTTCATTATGTTTAAATCCCCAATTTATTCAATCCCTCAATGTCAGTCTGAATTAAAATTTTTAAGTAAAGAATTTTTGTAAAAAGCTGAAAAGATCTCATTACTACTGCCACATTAGAGTCTGTTCCACCTTAGTCCAACTGATAAACTATCTTTTTTTCTTTTTTCTTTTTTCTTTTTTTGCCCATAATACTAGGCATAGTTCTAGGCTCTGGGGATGACAAAGTATAATTTCAGGTAACAAAAGTGTTAAGAGGGAAAGTAGAGCAGTGTAAGAGAATGGAAAGTCATAGTGATGGCATCTCTGAGGAAGTGAAATTTGGTCAGATACAGAAATGAATTAAAAAAACAAGGTATGCAAAAATTTTGGGAAGAGTGTTTCAGCTGAGGGAACTACACTACAAAGGCCTGAGACAAAGATGTGTTTGATGTCTTTTCCAGGTGGAGCAAGAAGTTCCACATGTCTGGAGTATGTAAGTTAGTGAATAATGGTGAGCAATTAAACAGAGAATTGATTATGAAGGGCCTGGCAGGCCACTGTGATAAAGACTTTGAATTTCATTCTAAATGCAAGAGGAAGCCATTGGAAGATAGGGTGGAGGAGTGACATGGTATGATTTGGGCTTTAAAAGACTCACTCTGAATGCTGTGTAAAGACTGGAATTTTAGGGGACAGGAGGAGAAAAAGCAGACAGTAATTGGAAAGCCCCTGCAGTGGTTCAGGTAAGAATATATACATATTCTGTCGTTGACACTATTACAGATGTCCCTCATTATTCCCCCCTTTGCTTCCCTCTAACCCAAACCCCACCCTGGCCTTCACCACATTCTTGTCTGTGTGCATTATGTTCTTTGGCCAAGCTCTTCCAGTCCCCTATCCCCCGCCCCTTTGAGATCTGCCAGTCTGTTCCGTATATCCATGCTTCTGTTTCCAAATATACTTTTTAAAATAGCAGACCAGATTTCTAATAGATTGGATCTGGTCTGTAAAAAGGGGTATCTCAAACATATCTTCACTGGAGAAATCATGGTATTGTTACAGAAAAGGGAAACACTGGTGGAGGAGCAAGTTTTAGGGTTAGAATAAAGCACAATGATAATTTGTACATTTAGTGGTTGTTACAAAGCTGAGTGACATCAAGCCACAGATTCCAGAAGTATAATGAATCTCAACACACATTCCAAGAAAATCACTTCTGGGTTTATGACAGTAAGGAGAAAATCTTAAAAGTAGATAAAAAGAATAAAATATGTTTTCTTCAAGATAATATTTAAATTGACTACTGCCTTCTTAACAAAAAAAGAAAAGGTTATAATATCTTGAAATGGCAGAAAAATAGCCCTCCCATCCTAAAATTATATACTGAATAAAAATATTGTTTCAGAATAATGGTAAAATAAATCTGTTTTCAAAAATTATATCTAAGAGAGTTTGACACATGTTATCTCCAGGTTAAAAAAAAAATTCACAGAAGGAAGTCTAAAGATAAGGCCCGGACTAAAGAGCAACAAAAGGAGTAAAAGGTAAGTTAAATGAATATGAACTGTAAAATAAACAATAATATTTTCCTATGCAGTTTAATATGCATAGAATTAAAATAAGTGGAAATTATGTCATATTAGCCAGAAAAAGAGTAAATTGTTTTAAGGTGCTTTAAATTATTGTGTTGTCTGGGAACAGCTTAGAAGTAAGAAGTAATAATAGATTTTTATAATAAAAAGATGCACTTTATAACAAGGTAACCATGAAAAATAAATGGGAAAGGAAGCACGTAAATTCCAATCTAAAGCAGGAATTTATGGCCATTTCAAAAACAGGGAAGCAAGGAGAGAATAGAAAACAAAGCATTGGGACAAATATGAAGCAAAAAATCCATATTTAAATGAAATGTAAATGAACTAAATATTTTCATTAAAAGGCAAAGTATTCAGGTTGAATTATTAAAAATACTTTTTGAAAGAAATATGTCCAAAATATAAGCATAAAGAAACAGAAAACATAAATATTCTTATAACTACTAGCAAAATTAAATCCTTAATATAAAGCTGATTACAAGGAATATGCAGACATTATGAGATCACTTAAGAATTATGCCAAAGGTTTAAGGAAGAAGTAATGTCATATATACACAAAATCTTTCAGTCAGTAGAATAAGTGGAAATGTTATTAATTTGTTTTATGAGACAACTATAAAGTTAATATCAAAACCTAATTAGGACATTATAAGAAAGGAAAGTGTCTAATCTCACTACTCACTAAATTTACATAAATTTATTAATTTATGTAATAAACATAAATTAAGCAACACTAAACAAAAACACTAGCAAACAAATAATGTGTAAAGAGAATACTAAAATGTGATAAAGGGTTTTTTCTAGAAAGAAAATTTTTGTTTAACATTTGAAATTGAATCAGCATTTTCACCTTATTAGCAAAATACAGGAGATAAACTACCCATTCATGGGAAAACTATTGAAAAATAAGAGTAAAGAAATCTTATGCAGATACAAGTATCTGCAAAAAGCTTAAAGCAAAGGTTGCACTAGATATCTGCTGAAAACTTTTCTCTGACATTGGGTAATTCAGTATGATTGACATTTGGGAAGCTAAAAGTTTCTTCTGAAATTAGAGCAAGATAAAAATGTCTACTTATCATCTCTTCCATTCAGCATTTTTGGTGGTCGTAAGCCATGGAGTAAGACATGAAAAAACATATATAGAAGGACAACAATAAAAGAAAAAAAAATGGTTTTTTTTCTCAGATGGAGTGACTGAACATATACAAGGTTTGAATGAACCTACAGATAAAATTTTAAGATACTGTCTTAGGTTAACAAGTTTGCTACACTAAAGAAAGCTAGAAAATGATGTTTAACAAACAGGACTACATCATACTAGGAAGTTCTTGCACAACAAAGGAAACCATCAACCAAATAAAAAGACAACCCACAAAATGTGAGAACATATTAGCCAATACATCTAATAAGGGGTTAATAGAGAAAATTTATATAGAACTTACAAAATTCGACATCCAAAAACAAACAATCCAATTAAAAAAATGGGCAAAAGACCTGAATAGACACTTCTCCAAAGAGAACTTACAAATGGCCAATAGACATATGAAAAAATGCTGAACATCACTAATCATCAGAAAAACACAAATTAAAACCACAATGAGGTATCACCTCACACCAGTCAGAATGGCTATCCTCAATACATTAACAAGGAAGTGTTGGTGAAGATGTGCAGGAAAGGGAACCCTTGTACACTGTTGGTGGGAAGGCAGGTTGCTATAGCCACTGTGGAAAGCAGTATGGAGATCCTCAAATAATTAAAAATGGTACTGATTTTTGACCCAGTGATCTCACTTCTGAGAATATACCCAAAGAAACCCAAAACACTAATTTGAAAGAACATAAGCACCCTTATGTTCAATGCAGTGTTATTTACAATTGCCAAGATAAGGAAACAGCCCAACTGTCCACCGGCAGAGGAGAGGACAAAACAACTATGGAACATTTACATAATGGACTACTACTCAGTCATAAAAAAAAAACATTTTACCCTTTGCGACACTGTGGATGGACCTGGAGAATTTTGCAAAGTGAAATAAGCCAGTCAGAGAAAGACAAATACCGTATGATTTCACTCATATGTGGAATCTAATAAACAAACTGAACTAACACAAAAAATAGAGATGGACTCATAGAGAGCAGGATGACAGTTATGGGGGTGGGTAGAGGGTGGAAGGATTGAGCAAAAAGGAAAAAGGGCTCATGGACATGAAAAACAGTGTGGTGACTGTGGGAGGCAGGGGGTATAAGGGTGATAAATGATAATGGAAAAAATACAATAAAAAATAGGTTTTAAAAAGAAAACAACTTATAACAAAATCCACAAAGTAAATATCTAGGAAAAAATCTAATAAAAGATATATAAAACACTTATGCAGAACTTTTTAAAAAATTATTAAGAGAAATTAAAGAACACTTAAATAAGTGTTCATGGAATGAGATTCCATTGGCCTACAGATTTGATGCAATCCCAATAAAAATCTCAAAACAGTTGTGTGTGTGTATAATTTGACAAATTGATTCTCAAGTGTATTTAAATAAAAGAACCAAGATTAATTAGACACTACTGAAAAAGATAAACATAGTGAAGGAACTTACTCTGCTAGGTGTTAATTTAAATCTACCACAATTAAGACAAAAGGTATTAGTTAAAAATAAATCAATGGAACAGATTACAGACCAAAGCATACACAGTATGAACAATTGATTTTTGAAAAGATTATAAAGGACAGAGCAGTTGGAGAAACATTTTTAAAACGTGGCTGAGATAATAGGACAGCCAATCGACAAAAAATAGTGAATATCAGCTCCTACTCAAGCTATATGTGAAATCAGAGTGCATTGTAGATCTAAATACAAAAAGAAATTAAAAATCAATATAGTCCCTGAAAGATAATATAGAGAAGGATTATTATTTCCTTACAGTGATAAAGTAATTTTTAAAAATACTAAACTTAAAAGAAAAGAAAATCAAATTAGATTATACTAATTGTAGAACTTTGGTCACACGAAGACATAAAGAGTGAAAAAGCAAACCACAGAATGGAAAATATTTATAACACACAGAACTTGCAAAAGGCTTAGGTCTAGAATATACTTAACAAATCAATAAGAAGTTAAAAAATCCAATAAAAAATTAGCTAAAGGCTTGAACATCACTTCGTAAAAAAAGGATATCAAAACGACCATCAAAGTATGAAAAGGTGCTCATCAGAAGTCAGGAAAATAGAAATTAAAACCAAAATAAAACAGTATATACCAAAGTGCTTCAATTTAAACAGACTGACAATGACAATGTTGTCAAGTATTTAGAGCAATGAGAACATTCATTCATACATTGCTGGTAGGTCATACTAATTCTGAGTATCAAAGAACAACAACAAAATCAGTGGGATAAACGCAAAAGCACTGATGTATTTCATGCATCTATATGGTGGCTGGACTCCACTGACGTAGGCTGACCTCTGTCTAATGGGTGGTGACGGGACTGGGTTTGGATTCTTTTCTGCAGATCAGTTAGGAGTCGGTTGATCTGGGCTGAGCTTAGTTGGAACAGTTCATCTGGTTAGTATCTGGTTCTCCTAACTCTTCTCCTTCTGGAGTATTATTTTTCCAAATGAAATTTATCTTTGTCCAGTGAGACAGGTAGTGAAGGAGATTTAAGTTTGCACTATAAGCAAATAGCAGTTTGAGTTGGCTGAATATAGTTATTTTAAAAAGTATAATCTCTATCCTTTAGAGCTATTACAAAATATTTGAGATATTTGTAGAAAAGACAGGAAAAGGAATAAAGATTGGTCATTCTAAGTTCAGTAAAAGTGTCAAATGATTTTTTTTTATTTTTTTAAAAAAAGAATGTTAAATACTTGGCCCTTTCTTCTTGCTCTGGAAAGAAATAAATATTATATCTCTTTCCCCAGTTTCTTTCCTCCCTACCATTTACATATATACAGAACTGCCTTCTGGTTTTCTAAGAAGTGTTTAAGTACTTTAAGATTTTGTACACCTTTTATTCCTTACCCTAAGCTACTGCTCTTACTCATTTCACTGAAATTACAAAAATTTATAACCACAGCTGCAGTTTCTCAGAGTTAATTTTCTTCAACATGTTTTTCTCAGTCTTCCCAGAGAAGATGAAAAAAGTGGGAGGAAGGTGAGAGCCTGTTGATAAGTCTGATTCTTATTCTGTTTTAGCAACGTCAGAGGTGTTAATCTTGTCTTTTCTTTTAATCTAGGTAAATTATGGGTTGTTTTTCAATATTGTTTCAGCTTCATTAATATGTATGTTTTCTGCTGTAATTTCTGTTTCTCTCAAATAGTACTTTGGAACTGACTTTAAAAGACTCTCTCCTGCTTCAAGTCTAACTTTGACTCTTTTTTTACACATATTATGTGTGTTTTGTATTTCATTGTAGAGCCTGGTTCTGCTGTCCCCTACACTACCATTATTTTTCCTGGCTACCACATATTTTGTGCTATATAGTTGGTCTTTCAGTATTTTGTCAACTTCACAATTATGAAAACTTTGTAGTAAACTTTAACAATAGTAAATTTCAAGTATGTATTTAATCAATTAATATTAATGCTTATCTCATGGAAGGCACTGTCCTAAGACCATCTTGTGGATCACTTGGACTACCAGTGCTCCTGCCTCACATGAATGAAGAATTCGGCGATATCTGCTCTGGGTAGATGGCACCCAAGCTCAGCCTGCTCTCTCCTCCCCCAAAGGCTGCTTTCATATTCACAAAAAATATGAGGAGCTCTCACATGGAAGTCTTTCTGCAGTACATTTAGCTGGGATCTACTCTCTGCATCCTTCTTACTATGATGCTGAGACATGGGGTTTTCACATATCATTCAGCCAAGCATCCACCTTTAAATTTTCTTAATAAAGCTTGCTTTGTGCTTGCATCACATGTGATAGATATTTGCTTTCCACCTACAACTCTACAACATGGAACATAATAAAAAGTCCTTGTCCTCATGGAACTTCAGTGAGTTAGAGATACTGTGCAAATAAAGATCATACTTATTTTAGGCCCTCAGATAAAACTTCTGTTATTAATTTTTGCCCGGTAAACTCCATCAATTTGAATATTTTGTGTTTATTTTCATTTCGGTCCTCTTAACAACTTGGCTCTGTTCCATGGTTGCAGGTGGGACCTCCTCCCAAGTTATCCACCTTGTGCACTCATGGACACTGGAAGGAGGAAGGAAAGACAGTAAATAGATTATCCCCAACTCATGATGGAAAACAAAATACCCTCAGCCAATATGCCCTCCTTACTTGGAAAATAGCAGAGAGTTTTTGACTTATTTGTTTTATTGAGATGTCCTACCAAATTTATAAGAATTATAAATGAGAGGAAGCAAAAGAGGTTTTAACAGTTTGGTATATAGAAACTGATAAATTTTGAGTATTAATTATGAGGCTACAGTTTTCCAATACAATTTTCTACCTAAAATAATAAGCAGAAAATAAATGAGATTAAGTATAAGTAAAAAATATTTCAGGAAGAAGATACAATCATTTATTAATTCATTGATTCACTCACTTAACACAAATTTTGAGGTGTATAAACTATATAAGCCAAAATACTAAGCATCCAGATAGTGTAGATTGGAGAAGTGATTGTGGGGGTGAGGGAGAAATCAAAGATTGACAAGACACATTGCCTATCCTCACGGAGTACACAGCTTAGTTTGAGGTGTAGATAAGTGTGGTAAGAGCTATAATAGAATATGTAGTAAATTTCTTGAATTCTAGGGTACCCTCCATTGGTCCTGGCCCTCTCAGGTTAACCAGATAAACATAGTAATAACAAATATCAATACAGTTTATGCACTTTTAAGGTAAAATAATGACCTCCAGATATTGACCCACAGCATAAGGATTTCCAGCACAGCTCCAAGTGGTAGGTTTTGGAGACATTTGCAATAAGGCCCAAGCTTTAGACTATGGAGCCTCTGCCAGTCTACTTACTCTCAGTTTGGTTGGCCTGACTCTCATTTACAGTAACAAATTGCAATCTAGGAAACAGTACTAACATATGTTTTGGTATCTTGTGGTTTATAGCACCAAACTATCAGCAGGAAAACTCTGCATCTGATAGAGTACGTTCCTGTCATCATCCATGAAATATTATGTTAGACAACTTTATGTTCTTCTAATATATTTTCTCTATCTTCCGAGTTAAGGCATCTCACAGATTGCATTTACAAGTCTATGTAGCAGGCAGGGAGAATGTGGAGAATTTTAGCTCTGATTATCTAACCGAATCTTAATCACCAATATAATCTATTAAGTATCCAAAGATTCAAATAGGGGTAGGATGTAGAGGGCATAGTTCTTATCACAGGTAAGCAAATAAAGGGTGTTTGAAAAGTATTATTTATTATAGAAGATACATAAGAGAACATAAGAAAGCGACATAAAAGAAAGCAAGAGAGAGATCCACCAAACAAGTATAGGTGCAAAATTACCATGAAGTCAATGAAACTTAAGCTTCAAGCCTTCACATTTGTATTAGACACTTCTGCCCATACATCAAATTTGCAAAGTTGTGACTTTTTTAGCAGTAATTGGTTAAGAGTGCTATCTTTTTTTCTCTTTCAACTGCATCCTTCATACATTTTCTAATCCTTTGAGTGGCTTTGAAGTTGTTTCAAAAATTTGAGGGATTTGACTGAGGGAAATTGAGCTGGAAATAGTAGATTATGTTTATATGATTCCCATGCACTTCCATGTATACCTAAGGCACTGCTAGCCATCCCGATGTAGGAATGGTCTGTGAATAATCCTGATAGTCCACTGATAATGCTACTCACCCAATACTGTGGATAAAGATGTCACAGTATTTGCAAGTATATTAATATCATTGGAGAAAATTATGCCTCAGTAATACTTGAAGATGTTGACTTCTTTGACATTTTGTAGCAGTTATCCTTTTGGGTTCTTCTCATATTATAAAAATTGAAAACACACATGCCAATTGGAGATTTTCTTACCCTTACTCTCAAGCATAAAGAGATGTTCTGCCCATGATAAATCTGCTCAAGATTTGCAACAATGAATAAAATGACACTTTAGGGACTCTAAAATACATTTAGAAGATTTGAAAGAGGGTTTCAATTACAAAATAATTTGCAAAATGTTTATTTAAAAAATTAATAAAACTGGCATACAATGTTTTAATGATAACTCAAAAAGGCATCTTGTAACATTTTAGTAGCAAAATAAAGGAGAAATTATAGACTTAATTCAGCACATATGAAATGTAACATCTTGTTCTTGAGTTGAAGGAAAATTTAAATAAAAATAATTAATGGCATATAAAGTAAAAGGGAGAAAGATGAGCATTAAAATCAAAAGAAATTACTCTAACATAAAGGATTATATTATAACACAAAACTTTAACATCATTTCAAGGGCAGTAACTTCATAAAGAGAGAGAAATTTTAGCAGAAGTGAAAAGAAGAACCTTGGACATTTTCTAGTCCAGTTAATAAAGTGGTATGGATCATAGAAACACATTAGAAAACTATAGAAATTGTTTTTCACTTTGATAAGAAATTCTGGCATAGAGTTATTATAAGAGTTATAATGTGTCCAGTAAACAAAGACACCAAACACAAACTGGTAAATAAGTGCCTTCAATTCAGCATACTTGAGACTAGTTACTGCTCAAGAAACCCTAAGATGCCCTGAAAACTTAAAGCTAACATGGGAAAGAAACTTGATAGAGATTTCAAAATCAAGAGATTTTGAAAAATATGTCCTCAAACTTTATAATATATAATACAAATACTAGTGCTGAAGTTGAAAGAAACTTTCCTAAACTTTCAATAATACAAATTCAAAATCTAGTTTAATCAACAGTAATAGAGAAACGTGATAGACCTGCTTGTCCAAGTGAATGAGTGCACTAACACACAACCAAAGTGATGGCCTTTGTAACAGGTTTCCCACAGTGGCCATAATAGATCAGGACTCTAGATACTCAGCTCCAATTTGCTCCTGTTCTATATTCACCAGGCAAGAAATTTTATTATCTGAATTTGGTTTTCCAGAAAGATTTTTATTTGAGAAAGAAATAGTGCTGACCAATTCAGAAGGGACTTCAAGATCACAGTTCACATTTAATCAGTTGTCATCCTGATTTATTTGTCATTCTTTTTGAATTTGGTTAAGTGACAGAAATTGAGTTCCTCCTTATATAAGTTTAGGGGTTAATGGTATGGATTTTACATCCAGACTGCCTGGATTGGAATCTCAGCTGTGCAACATCAGGCAAATTTCTTAACCTCTCTCTGCTTTAATTTCCTGATGTGTATAAAGCAAGAAAGTATACTTATAATATAGAAATATTTGCAGAAAGTGCTATAAAGACATTACGTATTCTGATTATTACCCATGATTCAATTATAAAAGCAACCAGGTTCTGGAGTCAGACTGCCTGGATTTGTGTTATAGTCTTGTCTATAACTGTCCTTAGGCAAGGAATAAGCCTTTCATGTCTCAGTTGCCTCAGCTATAAATGGATTTAACCATTGTCGCTACCTCATAGGGTTGTTTTGATGATCAGATGAAATGATATATTCAGAAGCTCTGAGAACAGTGGCTGTCCCATAGTAACCACTAGCTACTGTCTTGTTTCACACCCATTTGCTAAATGTGCACAAATTGCACATACAAAGAGGACTAAATATAACCCCTACCCTGAAGGAGGATGTCATTTCAGCAGAGAGATAAATATGTTAACAATAAGGTTAAAAAAACATGTTTTAACTTCAAAAGAAAAGAATTGGATGAACGTGATAGCTGAGGATAAATACAATGAAAAGTTAATTGAGGCAAAGTTTTAGTGTTGAAATTTTATTTGAATAGCCTCTCAGAGTGTTTTTACTTCCAAAAACAGACAAAAATAAAAAAGCTGAATGAATAAATTGTGAACCGTGTTTTCTTAGTCATTTAACAAACAGTAACACCAATTTGCAGTAGTGAAAACCTACATCTAATACAATTACAAATGCTGAGATTAAAACAAGTTTGGTTAAGTGTCTGTCTGCAAAATTCAGAGTATCCCTGAAAGTGAGTCAGCTCTAACTAAAATTCTGTGTATCATTCTTGGTGAGTCTTTTAATACGTGGACACATTCATTTCCTCTTTTCTACCATCAAGTCAATGATACTTATGTGCTCTACTTACCTCAAAGGACTGTTGCAAATGTTAAATGAGATAATGGACATAAATACACTTTCAACACTAGAAGTATATGTGACAAAATACTACCATTATAAATGAGAATGTTTCATCCTTCTGAAAACCATTTAAAAATTGAAATTTTTCAAGCTGTGGGTGAAATGACTGCTAGAGGTGGGTGCTCATTATCCTTGACTTAATCCAGTACATGAAGTGATTTCTGCTGTCTAAGGATCCCATTAGACCAACTCTTGAGGAGGTTCTATTTACTGCTCAGCTCTTAGCAATGACAAGGCCTGAAAGTGCTATTTATCAGGACTTTATATAAGTTTATATTTATCTGTGTTCTTTTTTACTGTGTGCATTGAGATCTAATACGCTTATGTATATGACCCTCTATTTTTACAAAACTTTAATATTAAATGATGGGACAACTGAAAAGACATCTTTTCTTTTTTATTTTTATTATTGTCCTTCTTTCCCCCTTTCAACTTTAACAGATTATTATTTGTCATCATATTTGTTTCACATTTTACCAGTATTCTTAAGCTTACTATTATGAAGTTTTCATAATCTATATGATAAAATTAGGATAAGTTTCTCTAATTCTTTATTATAATTTTCATAACATGGATATAGCATTATAATAAAACTTTTACATGCTGATATGGATGTTTATAAAATTGATAATAATGCACTGCTAAATGAACATGCTTTATGTTCTTATTAAGTAGATAGATTATTTCACTGTATTTCACAATTATTTTTTGCTTAGTAAAATTTGGTTCTAAATTTAACTCCACTAATTTATTAGGAAAGCAATATTCTGTCTGGTGTCATTATTTTTTCATGATAAAATTTGTAGAAACCACTTTTCGAAAGTGGCAATTTCACAAAGTATAGGAAATATATATTGTAAATGTGGTGTTAACAATTAACTATTTGTAGGAACTTTAATAAAATTATACTTTATTGAATGTCTAATACCTTTCTACACTACATTAGATACTGTTCAGTAATTCTTTCAACAGCCCTCTGAAGTAAATTTTCTTATCTCAGTTTTACATGTAAATCATTGAGACTGAAAATTTGAGCTAAGTATTTATTCATACAATTAATATCACTGTGGAAATTTTACAGATGAGGAAATTAAGGATTTAAGAAGTTCAGTAATTTTCCCAAGATAGTGCTCTCTGGTTTCACAAGGCCCTTTAGTCATCCACGCTGTGAGTAGCGATACTAAGGTTTTATTCTTTAATTAGCTACCACTTATGAACTTACAGCATCTAAAATCCCTAAAGCTACAGACTTTGTTTCCAAAGGAATTACATCTGTTGAATTCTTGGCAAACCTACTTATGTTGTAACACACCTATACTCCTAAAGGAAAAAGAGAACACACACATAACACACACGCACACAAAGTATACACATATATATTCTCCTTCTAACCACTTACATCTATACAAGAAAATTCAGCTCTACCTGGAGCTTTGTAGACAAAGCAAAGATTCAGGAATCTTCCTGGATTTTTGAGATTAACCCTGATCTATCCTCCCACATTATTCCATTACCAGAAAAATCTCATTTACAGATGTAGATATAGGAAAGATGATGTTATAATGTTAATTAGAATACATGTGCTCAGTGGATAGGAACATTGCTGATGTAGAGTGGATACGAATAAATAAAAGTCTGGTAGCGCCACACTTGACCTAATTAGCTCCTCAAAGACAACTGGACCTTGTGTGCAGAAGCCTATTCTGCTATTGTCAATGTAGGCTAATAACACTTCCTTAAAATGTTAATGAAATGATTAATAGAAAGGTTAATAAAAGTCTTTCATCTTCAAGTCAGAATAAAGCCTAAAGTTTCATTTTTCCTAAAGTTTCATTAGAATGTTTCTCATAGGTGCATTTACATATAACAGGTAAAAAAAAATACAACTTAACAAGTAAAATAAATTTTTTTTTAGAAACGCACAGTAAGTTCCCACATTATACATGGCTATTCTAATTGTAGTCCCATTAAATATTTAAATGCTATTGAAATAATAAATTGTCTTCTCTTTAAAATGTGGCTTTTTAATTGAAAGAAAAATGTACAAAGACATTGAAATATTTTATTAATGGCTATACAATTTCATTGGTAGTTTAGAGCCCTAGTTCTTATTTCTAACTTTCCTTAGCTCAGGAAGATGTAGATTTTCTTGGCAACAGTTACCGTTTAAAATATTCTGAGATAGAATTTTTTATCATAATTAATAATAGATGAAAATTTCTGAGTTTTTGATGTTCTAAACTTTATGCTGTTTGATTTACAGTGTCTTTATAGTTGTTTTTTCTGGTAATTCTCAGACTATTCCTGTTGGTATAAGGGTTAGTCATCTTTTTCTTTTTCTAGCTGGGTTTGAAATATTTTTCCTTTTTTCCATATCTTCATGTTTTACTTGTGTAGATATTTTAATAAGAAGACCAATTCTACCATAATGAGACTAGACTACAATTTTTCTAAGATTTAGGTGGAATTTTTAGCATGTGCATATACAGCTAGCAAAACAGTCTTGCTATGTGCATTCTTGTAATGTAAACACTATATGTGAGCATTACAACCTTTAAAACTTATTTCCAAGTAGGCACTCACTCTTGTGGCCATGATCAAAGCTAATACATAAATTTTATTCATTGTGAAGGGTTTAGTACAAGTGTTTGCACAATATTAGCACTTCATTATCCTTTCAGTTTCATCTTTGGGGGCCATTAAAGATGGGAATTTGAGATATAGTTTCAATTCATACAGTGCAGATATTTTCCATAGAAACCAGTCATAGGGAATGCAATCCCTGGAATACATTTTGTTTTTCTATGCTGATCTTTCTCTTTCTTGAGATACAGGCTTCTGAGCAGGCAGCAGCAATATAGATTTTATCATATGCTCCCTTCCCTTGCCTTGTTTCTTGCTAGTATCTGCAGTCAGGCTGTTAATTTGCACCTCTGCAATAGGATAACTTCGTTGTTTGATGTCCGATTATCAATTTGTACCTATAAGACATGCAATGTGTCACATTTATTGTTGAACTTCTGTACATTTTGCTGGAAGTGGGTAGCTCTGCCTATAGCCTATGGGTTTGTAGTCACGGCAGGGCTGGTTTGTTTTCAGCCATCTATATCTTAACTTATGACACTGCCAATTTCAGTAAATATTTGGGTTAAAAAGGATCATGAGTCATAGGTACATGCAGTTATTCTAACAAAATCCAGCATGACTGACCACTTATTTTTCATCACTATAACTTAACAAATAGCCACTTATTTTCCTTCTGATAACCTTGAGCAATAGCATTCTTTTGTATATTTGGCCTTGTAAAAACTATGCTTGGGTGGTCTATGATTACTATAGAGTCAGGCAATTCACAGTTAGTAATTCTTTTTCAAGAATTAGAAAAATGTTTAGTGAGAAAATAGGTTCTTTGCAAACCACTGCATTTCTGAACATTTGCTAGGAAATAAAAAATTATGCCCAATGTAAATTGAGGCATTTTCTTTCTCAAAATATGATAATCATTTTCCTTGAAGCCTGAATTGGCAAAGCACTCACTACAATTTTTGATACACACTGTACTTATTTGTAATTGTTGCCTGTCCTAAGAGTAACTATTTTCACATCAGTATTTTCAGATTGAGCACCTTTCAAGGAATGCTGTCAGTCTAGAAAATCAAAGTTACATAATTGAAGGCCATAAAGAGGTAAAATGCATTGTTTCCATTCCTTCTAATTTAAAGAGAATAGGTCTTTAAGTACTAGCATAGGGTGGAAAAATCTGATTAAAGAACTAAAGTTAATTTTAAGGAAAGCGTGCGCCCCCTAAAACAAAATATCATGCCCCCAACTGCAGTTTTTGTTTTGTTTTATTTTGTTTTGTTTTTTTGCCTGAGATAGGCAAGAACAGTAAAAGAACATTTAAGGTGGAATTGTTCAATGGATGGAAATTTGTAATTGCTAAAATGGGTTCTTATTACTAAACGGAGCCAGCAAATCTACTGGAGCTGCCCAAGATTTTCACAAAAAGTTTAGGTGGGGGAAATTCTAGAGAAAGGGTCTGAAAAAGGGATAGAATTTTTTTAAAAAGTCCTTTTTCCTACTTGCCCTCTATAAAGTCAAGTTTACTCAATAACATGTTTAGATCACGACAGCTCATTCTGATCTTTTCTACCCCTAGTTCTGTGCCTTCATACAGCATTCATCCTCTCTAACTGTGAATCTTCTCTGTATCTCTGCATTTTGTCTCCCTTTTACCTTTAAACTAGACTACATACTTCTTAAGGGCTCTTAGACTCCATTTCCCACAGCATCTTCCCAGACTACATTGCCATGCTCTTGTCAGTAGCTGTAGGGGAAGGGGGGCTGGGGCTGGACTGCCACCGTTGTGGGCATCCCACATTTATTTTCTTTATTATGGAAAGCTCACCACCTTCCTGCCCTCGACGCCATGGCCGAGGCTCTCCATGGTAGACCTGATTAAAAGTCTCTGAACACAAGACAGTATTAAAGAAAGGAACTCAATTATTATTTTCATACTTAAATATGGTAGCTAAAATTGCTAAAGGGTGTATTTTAAGATTATCAAGTAAGTATACAATAATGCCAACAACAAACATTCACTGAGTATTGTTTTGATGCCAGGAATCGCACTAAATTCTTCTCATGCATTATCTCATTTAATCCGGAGAGCAAGCCTGTGTTGTGGATATAATTTCCCTCTCATTTCGATGATGAGCCTCAGAGAGGTTTGAAGAGTTGCCAAATTTGGGTTGAATATCCCGGAAAATGAGTCTGAGTTCAGAGACTGAGACCTTAACCACTGGGTTCTCTGATTTCTTAGTGACAATGAATTTTAAAGAGAGCAGAGCCTGGTGGAAACAGAAAGGAAGTTTATGTTTTCCACCATGAATCAGAGGTCTGCTCTGAAACCCAGCAACACTTAAAGCTCCTTGACACTGTGGGCCAGGTGTTATCAACCCATGAGGAATTTAGCCTAGAGCTGAGAAAAATCTTCATGAAAGGGAGCTTGAAGTTACTTGTATGACTAGAAACAACCTACAAGTTTCTATTCATTCCAGTTCTACTGGGGACTTCATTTGCATTTCCCAAAGTGAAAAGATTCCTCGACCTTATTTAATTAATGAGGAAACGGAAACGAAAGTAGTAACAGACCTAGCAAAGTTCACAACCTTAGGTTCTGAGCTGCCGAGTTCCTAATGTCTGGCATTTTAGGACATTGCGCAAGAAATCACCGCCTCTGTCTGTGACCTAATTGTGTAAAACATGTGCAAAATTAAATGTTGTCGAATTTAACTAACATAAAAGATATCTTATGACCTTTAGAATACTGCAAAAGTCTTCCTTAAACACATGGTCTATTCAGTTAATTTAGAATCTGTGTATGGGGCCTCCACAGTGAGTGGGGCATTGAAACTCTGATTTCGAGAAAAGTAAACAGGACAGAAGAAATTTGCTCATATCAAGGCTTTGAAGGATGCTTATATCCTTCCTTCAATCTGTCTCATGTGGACTCAGTTACTACTCACACAGTACTTACGAATTTATTGAGAATTTACATACATATGCTGTTATATCAGGGACTAGATGAAGAGACAGAGACAGAAACAGTCCCTGATCTCAAGGGGCTTTCAATGTAAGTCATGTACCTTTCACTTCTCTAGTTTAAAGAGACCTCAAATTGGGTGAATTAGTTTGCATACTTACTATTCAATTATATCTTGCCACTAGATTTCTGCAAAAGAGCTTTAATTGAATCTACCATATTGAGTATAGCATATAGAATGCTATCTAAAATTGATATCTTAAGCATAAACGGAGGTTGTTTCCTTTATACTTTTATTGTTTCCTATACAGTATTGCAGAGTAAGTTTTTAAAATATGTATGTCTTTGAGTAAAAATGTATATGGGTTATTCCAAAATTATTATTGAATTAAGACTAAAATAACTATTATTATACAATATTTATAAAGATTCATTTCCGTAACATCTAGATCAATTCCCTTCCTATTAGCTCCCTTTTATGAGAAACTGACAGAAGCTGAAAATTTAGTATATAAGGAATATTTAAATCTGTATTTCTGGTAACTGTTTATATTTTAAATTTAATGCTTTCAGCAATTAGAAGCACAAAATCTCAATTAAAAAAATGAATGTTCACTTTGAAGTTTCTTAGTTAAAAATAAATGTCACTATTTCTGGAGAATTTAACCTACAGTTATCTTCGTCAAATGCCAAAGACTTACTTCATAACACCTAATATTTATTGTTTCCTCTAATGTCTCTAAAAAATATATCCTGAAGAAAGAAAGTGTGTCAGGAGCATGGGATGGGACAGAAAACTTGGCAGAGAAAGAATGCACAGCTCCCTGGAACAGCTTTGAGGAACATGTGGGCTGCAGAGAGGGAGGTAACTTATGGCTGTTGTTTCATATATAAAGACAGCATGAGAGAAAGGTGACAGGAATAGAGGTGATACCAAGCAAGTTTCAAAAATCACTCAATGGTTTTCTGTCCAGAATCGGACCCCCAAGAGTCAATATTTTCCCTTTTTCTTCCTTTTTATTAAATGTATTGGGGTGATGCTGGATAACGATATTATACAGGTTTCAGGTGCACAAGTCTGCAAAACATGATCTGTACACTGTATTGTGTGTTGACTGCCCCAAGTCAAGTCTCTGTCCATCACATTTATCTCCCCTGTACCCTTCTCCTGCTCCTCCTCCCACCGCATCCCCCATCCCAGCAATCACCATACTGCGGTCTGTATACGATAATTTTTTATTTTCATTGTAAGTAGGCTACACATTACCAATAAAGAGCTCATCAGACATTGGGGTTAAATTCAGCAAATTTCACCATCTGAAACGGAGGCACATAAGAATCTACATAAAACAGAGGCACTCCGCCATCTGCAGAAGAAATTCATTTGAATATATTGCCGATGAGAACAAGCAATTCCCCATTTCCAATTGTTCAGCTTCTAGGGTATCATCCATAACTCCTTAAGGTAAGCATGTCAGAAAGACATGACTACAATATTAAAGTGAAGAAAGCCACAATATTTTTAACAACTTTGGCATGAATGAGCACTGCTTTGGATGACAAATAAAATAGATAATTTGATTTAAAAATTGTTTTTCCTCTCTTTTTAGGGGAAAGTGTGCTCTTGTTTATTTGATCAATCCTGGTTCTTTAAGCAGGAATATTTTAGAAATGAGAAAAATAATTTCACGTAGACTTCTATCGCTACTACTCCAATAAGAGTTCTCTTGTTCTAGTCACCAACTATCCCAATCTTGACAAATCAATTATATACTCTAACCTGACTTGAACTCTCAGCAGTACTCAACTTCCTCCCTCTCAAGGCATTCCCTTTTCTGATACTGTGACAAATCCTTCTCCAAGTTTCTTTCCTTTTCACTGGCTGTTTCATTTCCTTTTCCTTTGCTGACTTCTTTACCGCTTAATCTCTCAATATCAGAATTCCCTGAGGCTTGATCTTGTCCCCTTTTATTTCTATATCTACATATTCTTTCTAGGTGATCGCAGTAGGACACATGGTTTTATTTTTTTGTTCTATTTCTTTTAAAAAAGTCATTCGGATTTTGATGGGAATATAAAACTGAAACTCATAGACTCAGACAACAGTAGGGTAGTTGTTACCAGAGGGAAGCGGCTGGGTGATAGTAAAGGGCAAAGGGGGTCAAATGCCTGGTGATGGAAGACGATTTGACTTTGTGTGGCAGGCACACAGTGCAATATACAGATCAGGTATCACTGAAATGCGCACTTGAAACCTATATAATCTTATTAACCAATGTCACTCCAATAAATTTGATTTAAAAAATAAATGCAGGCTAAGTAGGAACAAATAAAATTAAATTAAAATAAAATAAAACAGGTTTTTAAAAAATCTATGATCTTTTTAAATCTATTTAAATCTATTTTAAATACCATCTAGATTCAGATGACAGTTAATATTACAACTGTAGCACTGAGTTAAATATTTACAAATCTGTCTATTTGTTATTTCCACTTAGATGGGTAATATATATGTCAGAGTGAATATGACTCATAGCAAACATTTTATGTCCCAGTCTGCTCCATCTCAGCAAATAGAAGTCTCACTTGTCCAGGTGATCAAGTCATAATCTAAAGCATATCCTTGATTTCCCTCCTTAACAGGCACAATCTGTTACTCTAATTCTAAGCACATCCTTAATATGTCCATTTGTTCCAACATAAACTATTCCTTAGTCCAAGTCTTCTGGACTACTGAATCAGACTTACAATTGATCTCTACTTCTCTTCAATTCTTATATCTCTTCCTTATTTAACTCTTCACTGCCTTCTCATTACAGTCAGAAATGAAAACTCGGGACTTTGAAGTCTAGCCCAGCAAAATTCCACGACTTTTTCTTGAATTATTCTCCCCCTCACTCACTAGACACCAGTCACACTGGTCTTTTCTGTGTTCAATCACATCTATAGCTCATGCCTGATTTCTGGATTTTGCACTTGCTGTCTTCTCTCCCAGTAGCAAGCTGTCCCCAGATGCTCATGTTTCCAACTTCTCTATATTATTTAGATATCTACACTGCCACTTTCTCCAAAAGGTCTTTCCTGATCACCCAGCTGAAGTAGTCCTTCCGCCACCTGAGTCTCTCTTATCATATTAACATGTTTTGTTGTCTACTCAATATTTGTCAAAATCTCAAGTCATCTTCTCTATCTATTCAACTGTTTCTTTTCCATCTCCTTCTCTAAATCACATGTTCCAGGAAAGTAAGGCCCTTTTCTGTCTTGTACACAGTTCTATCTCTTTCTCCTGGAATGGAAACTGACATGAGGTATCATAACTTGGTAAATATCTTTTAGTATATTACTTAACCATCTATAATTATATATACATTAAAGTGTGTATTATATTATGTGTATTAAATATATGATAATAAAGGTACGCTTTTTATAGAGAGAGCATATATTTATATATCATATATTAATATATTGATATTAAAATATAGTAAATACTACCCTCACACAACCCTACAATGAGATGTTATTAAATGTATATACATATATATCCATTTTAAAGAGGAGGACTCCAAAATCAGGGCAGTTAAAAGTTTCAAAGTCCATTTTGAAAGGGCCTTATCTTTGCATATTAAGATTTAAATCTAAGTTTTTAAAATATATTATTTTTTCTATAATGTCCAACTAGGTTTAACAAATCCAGACATT
This sequence comes from Pteronotus mesoamericanus, assembly GCF_021234165.1. Lineage (NCBI taxonomy): Eukaryota > Metazoa > Chordata > Mammalia > Chiroptera > Mormoopidae > Pteronotus > Pteronotus mesoamericanus. The sequence continues at coordinate 21,160,500 of NW_026555310.1, forward strand.
TTTATCTTAGTTTAATATTAACTTTGTGAAAGTTAATTTATGCAGCTAAGCCCCTCTGATTCTTGTAAGTGTGCATTTCTGGATCTGCTATGTTGAGTCCAGATTCTAGATGCACTTAGGAACCAGTGTTCTCAGAGGCCTCATCTCAGTAGTTAGTCAGACTCTTATCAACATTCACAAAATTTCCCTGGCTTTATTTCTGGCTCCTTCTCTGTAGCCCAGAAATCATAACAAACCTAGTCTGGACAATGAAGTTCAACCTGAATAGGTGAGAGATCCTCTAAACCTGAATACAAGAAAATCTAACTTTTTTGTAACAAAGAATAGCAATATATCATATTGGTGGTCCCTAAAGGAATGGTAAAGATTCAGAAGTGGCTACATCCTTAACCCTGAGTTGCTTTACTCTAGGAAGTGTCTAATTTATTTAGAGAGAAGGAAAGATGAAGTCAAGAAGGGTCCTACCTTGTTATAGTGCCAAGTACAGATTATTTGAGAGCTATAGGTTCTGAAAAATTGCTGGAAAGGAAGGGTAATATTTACATAAAGAAGCCTTTAAAACCAATAACTCCTTTATTTAAATTTATCTTTTATAATATCTAATAAAGTGCCATGTTACCATGAAATGTCTAACTTGTGGTCTAGGAAGATAAGGAAGAAATGAGTTGGTTGTTATAACTGATGTATTGTACAATCCTATCTTTTACTTGAAGAACTGAGCCAGACAAAATTATCGCTGGCTAGAATAAAAGGAGGAAAACAGAATGGAAAACCTCAGAGCCAAAAAAGTGGAAAATGAGGCTCAGGCAAAGAGTGATGAAAGTCAGAGGTAGTTTTCTAAAGAGAATATTAATGACAGAACTCAAGTACTTTCAAAAATGAATCACTAAGCTTTGAGCTGAGATTGTCTAAGCCAAACCATACACATACAGTACTTTCAAATTGTAAAAATGGCCTTGATGCACAAATGAGGTTTTCAATGTTTAGTTATGTATTTAAAAGCAAACTATTATTAAGCTGATAAACATATTTCTTCATAAAAATAATAAAATTTTATACAGGTGGAAAAACTTACTCTTGCTTAGAATAAACTAAATTTCAGTAATATAATAATTATCCTAGTAATCATTGTTATGTATTATTAAAGACTTATACTTACATGATCTGAATTATAATATTAAAATGTTATACATATGTAAAACAATGAATCATAAATGCTTTAAAAATAAAACCTTAATATACTCACAATGGTATTCACATGTTATAATACATTAGTGTATGAATTTTTCATTGTTGTTCAATTACAATTGTCCCCATTTTCCCCCCATTTCTCTCCCCTGCCCTACCCACCCCCACCTCCCACACTCAATCCCCCCCCATTGTCTTTGTCTGTGGGTCTTTACACATGTTCCTTGACTTAACTCTCCCCTTCTTTCCGCTGTCATCTCTCTCCCCAGCCCCTCTGGTCACTGTCAGTTTGTTCTTTATTTCCATGTATATGAACTTCTTTACCAAGCACAATTCAATGAGCTCAACATTGACAGAAATATGGGCACATCCAGTACAGCTTCAAATTTATTGATAATTTATTTGGGTGATTAAGTCATTACTTTTCCTTATATTAGGCACTAAATTAGCTCTTTCAAGCCATTTAAAGATGACATACAGAATTGAAGTAGAATTTCTAAATAACACCTGGTGGGTAGGGAGATTACTAAACATTATTGACTCTCAACATCAAAGGGTGACCTCAATTCACATTCTGTTGAGAAAAGCACACTCTAATCATATCTCAAGTTCCAAGAAAATTAATACAGTAGCACCATCTTTCTTTAGCACTCATATAAGAATGTTGATATAGGGATTAATTTAGACAGTATCTTCATGTTTGGTTATGTGATAATGTTATGCAAAATATACAACAAACCACCCTGACAAGACACCCTTTGTAAATGAATTAGTTCCCCCAGTTTTAAATATTTGTATGAAGCATATAATATCTATAAGCTCATTGAGCTGAAGAAGGTAAAGGCACAGTCAAAATACCTTGTGTATGGCCAATCAAATCCCATTTCTCTTTAAATTCCAGTGGCTAGGAAAACAGATCAGGGAGGAAGGCATCTAATCAATCAGATGCTAGGGCATGTGCAGAGCCCTTCATGTAGGATGATCACAGAGCACTTAACTTTAGGGTAACCCACTTTCCTGATGACAACAGAAGGGAGGCAGAATAAAACAAATTAGTCTAAGACTTAAAAATGCCAAGGGCCCTATTAAGTATAAAAAGCTAATAGGGTATGCTTATACCCATAAGTGTATGCATGTGTCTCAGAGAGTGGCAGTGTAAAAAGAAATTAGCAGCACATGCTACTTCAGCAAGACCATACAGAGTTTTCTTGATTCATGAAACCTGATTTAGGAGCAAATTTCACACAAAACAAAGCAGCTTTAAAAGAGGAGCTTAGATGGAAAGACAACAGAATTACTTAGATGCCAACGTTACTCTTTATTTTAACATCATCAAATCAATCCATGTTATATTTCAATGCTATATTTGTCAAATACTGAAAGAAAATAAGAAAAACACATCTTCCATGTATAAGTATTTTATGCATTGGGGGAGAATTTAGTTGGAGAGGAAGTTTACTTTAGTAGTAATATCAAGTGAAACCTTGGTGATTATATGCACCTTTACATCCTCCATTATATTCTATTTATTATCATTTCATTAGTCTAACCTTTTCTTTAGAAAATACACTGCAATAAAAGCATCCTGTGTGATTCCATGAATGTATAATTGAAATACTAACAAAGGCAGTTGCTAAAACTCTATCCAAAGATAGGTTGCAGAATACATTGTGATACGTGTTTTGCAACTGTAGTAGCATAATTAAAACATTACCCTCAAAGGCCCTGGTATGAAATAAAAGGGGTTAGGTCCTTTTGCATATGTGTTTTATTTCTATTAAGTGAATAAAATATGGAAAAAATAAAATAAAAACACATTACATATTTTCTTACAAATAATGTTTCAAAATTCCATTTTTTATAGAGTGAGAAATCACAAAATGAGAGGCATTTGGGGATCTGTTTTAGTTAATAAGGAAACCAGATGGCTGTAACATAGAAGGCTCAAGATTATAGGCCAGTCTGACAAATAAATGGTCAGTAAGAATTTATCAACATTTTCCATGTGTCTACAGTGACGGAATTGCCACTATCACCATCCCACACCCAAGTCCCTGGCCAAGACTGACCCAGCGAGACACCCATGGTGCAAACCATGCAGGACCGGGAGGCCCCTGAGCATGCCCAGACAATATTCCTACCAAGGAAGCCCTCCCCATATTGTACATTATAGATTCTCACAGTGATCATCTGTGTCCAAAAAATGTTCCATTTCACCATTTAAGAAAGCAGTTCATCTCTTTTTTTTTATTTTAATTTATTTTTTCAAATACATTTGTCTCTGCCTACCCCCCACCACTTTCCCTTGCCCCCTCTCTCCTTCCCTCCCTCAGCTCTTCCCCTTTGGTTTTGTCCATGAGTCCTTGCTATATGTTCCTTGACTTTCCCCTTCCCTTCCTTTCCCCGCCCCCCCCTCCCCCCTTCCCTCTTGTCTCTGTTGATTTCTTTTCCTTTCAGTGTTGCTGGTCTTATTTTCCTTGCATCTTTGTATTGTTGGTTAGGTTCCACTTACAGGTGAGATCATATGGTATTTGTCTTTCGCCCCCTGGCTTATTTCGCTTAGCATAATGCTCTCCAGTTCCATCCATGCTGTCGCGAAGTTTAGTAGTTCTTTTTTTCTTTCTGCTGCATAGGATTCCTTCGTGTATATGTACCATAACTTTTTGCTCCAATCATCTACTGATGGGCATTTAGGTTGCTTCCAACACTTGGCTATTGTAAATTGTGCTGCTATGAACATTGGGGTGCATAGGTTCTTTTGTATTGGTGTTTCCCAGACTCTTTCTATGAGGCCAGCATCACCCTGATCCCAAAACCAGATAAAGATCATCTCTTAATGACTGTCTCAGTAGGTTTTATAAACAGCCACCAATGATGTAGTTTCACCATTGTACTATCACAGGTCGTTGAAATCCATACCTGTACAAAATATTCTTAATAATAATAATAATGGTCAGGATTTAAAATTAGGTAGACAATGCAACGTTCTTTGTTTTGCAGATGAAGCATCCAAAACTAAATGAGGTTAAATTACTAAGGTCATAACTGTTATAATGGGTAAACTAAGATTTGAACCCACATATATTTTATTCTAAAATACACACTTTTAATCTACTATTCCAAATTAGGGTAGTTTAATTATGTATTAAAGAAAGCATAACTTATGCTTATGACAACTAAAGCAAAGACAAATGCATGAAGAAAAGACCAACTTAAAAAGAACCCTCTCACTCACTTGCCTAAGAGGCTATCTGCTTACCTGATTGATTTAATACCATTGGAATCTTTTCTTCAAGTCAGAAACCTCTCAGCAGCTTTTCCTCAACTCTCAGAAAGAGATGGCTCTCTAGCAGTAATCTGGTCCCTAAGAGCTTCTGAACTGATGGAGGAGAAAGTATTTATTTACCTGTCTGGCTTTCACTTCATGATAATAGTGGCCATGCCTTCCCCCGACTCCCAGTCGCAGTGAGAAGCACTCAGCTCTTCATGAGAAGACAGAAGGAAAGGAAAAGGAAGTCAGCCTTTTGCTTTCCAAGCCACCAACTCTTTTTTTTAATGCTTCTTCACCACAGCTCTAGCTACCATCTCCTTCTATTCTATCTGCCTATTTTGGGAGGTTTAGTTCCCTACCCTCTAGGAATGGAGTGAAGTGATCTCTTTCCCTCTGCAAATACACATGACTTATTCATTGTGTTTTGTTTTGTTTTGTTTTGTTTTGTTTTTAGAAGGCATTTTTAAAGAAATAAGATTAAAATTTTGAACTGAAATTCAACATGTTTTTAACTAGTTTTATATCTGTAAAACTTAAAACTTTTCTCCTGAAGACCATTCAAAAAGACTCTAACAAGGCACAAAATCTACCTGCTTTCTCAATAGCCTGAATATGCAGTGCTGATGAAAGTTATTCATTTCCTCTCAAAAGAACAGCTATGAAGGTGGGTTTCCAAGATGTGAAACTTGCTTTTAGGAATCTGACACGTGTGAAGCCTAAGAGTTCTGGAGCTTAACTTTCCATTGACATCCTCCAAAAGTAAAAATTCTAAGTGCAGAAGATCCTTGCATGTGGAGATTTACCATTTCATGATTCTGAGCATCCATGACCATTCCCAAAGGTCTCATAATGTGTAATGATTTGTGCTTTTTGTTGAGGCATGCATTTCAATTACTTTGGGCTGTTTTGCCTAACTCATAGCTCAGTCTTGCCAACCTTCCAGCATCAGCATTTCATCATGTATGTCATATTCTCTACTCATCCCTGGGAGCCATTAGTACAATTAAAGTAAAATCCAAAGCTCTTAAATGGCCTGCAGTCCCTATATGGTCTGCCTCTTTCCACCCCACCCAAAATTCTGGCCACATGTCCAAGTGCCCTACTTCCTTGTTCCTCTCCAGACATACTGGCCTCCCCACTGAACACAGAAAGTGCATCCTGAAGCAAGACCTTTGCCCTTTCTATTGCCTTGATCGGGAGTACCCTTTCTCCTCCCCACCCGGTATCTACCTACTTGACGTGCTCCCTCGGTTCTAGTCAGTGTCTGCTCTTAATACTTTATCAGAGAGGCTTTTCTTGACGGGTTATAAAAAGAAGACTCAGGTTATGAAAAGAAGACTCGCATTGCTGAGGCTTCTTATCTTTCTTATCTCACTTCATTGTTCTTTATGATACTTATCACTATTTAAAATACTGTGTGTATTTATTTACTGGCTTATAGTCTCTCAACCTTCAATTTACATCCCACAATGCTCCTTCCTGCTTTCTGTTTCTTGACCCTCTGGGAAACCTTTATTTCCGTTACCAAGCCTCTGGGAGCCCCAAGTTATTCTAGAAAATTCCTTTCTTCATCAGTAGATATAGTCTAGACAAAACCTGCTTATACTAAGAATCTCTAACTGGCATACCAGCCCTCTGTTTTCTCACCCCTAAAATGAAAGGGGTTGTTTACCTTCCAAAGGTCCTTTTGTCACAAGATACTCTTTTTAAAATTGACTGGTATGGTTCTTCAAAGAAAACTGCAGTCCCTTTGGATGGCAAATTGAAGTCTTTTTATAGTTACAATTAGATCCCATGGTTTAAAATTTAAAAAAAAAAAAAAGTTGTTATCATACCAAATAGCAAATTACTTAATTACCAGACAATAGAATCCTGCCAAAAGGACATTCCAAAAACTAAAGCCTCAGGGATGCAGGCTGAGCTGTACCTTGGAAATCTCATCTGCACTCCAGCAGCCCCGCCTCAGTGCAAGTGTTTACATGAAGGACATGCACGGGTGCTGCACCCCCAACTCCAGCCTGGAATACTTTTGATAATCCTCTCTAGCCTCCTCAGGGCAGAAACATCAAAAGGACACATCAAAGCTCCCAGTCACAGTAGAGAGGAGCCCTGCAAACCAGGTGACAACTTTTTTCTTCAGGCTCCACAACAAATACAAGACTTCAGGCCTTCCCTGGAGGAGGAAAGAGTAATTTTTAAAAATTCTCAGCTGCTTGCCCTGAGGGAGGAGAGAGACACTATCCTTGCAGGTAGAGGATGAAGCCACTTCTCCCAAAAACACATTTCTGAAAGTTGGAGGGCTGAGTACTAACCACAAAAAAACCACACACAGGCAAGAAAAGTTTGAGCCATGCTTCACTGGCATGTGTGTTTTAAAATGCAAATAACAAAAGCTGAAAATGATGAAGTGAGCATGTGCTGTCTCACTGACAGGCGAGACAGGCAATTAATGAAACTCTGGGCCACAGTATCAGCTGCCTGCTGACTTCTGCAATTGAATTAAAACTATCATAAGAATAATACAAGGACTTGCCCTTGTCCTTCTTGTCTATGTGTTTATTTAATTTTCTGTCCAACTGACTCTCAAATAAATTGGAAACAGCTGCCATTTTTTGATTCAGTAGCTCCATTACCCCCTTGTGACATCATTCTGGGCACGAACACTAACAATAGGTCATTATGTAGCAATTACTTTATTGATTTATGGAAGTTTTTAAGCTCCATCAGGAATATGCACATTCAAGGGGAAAAAAAGACCATTTCTGTGCTCCTGTTAAGGAAAAATCTGAACTGCAGTGGCTGGAATAATGTTGCTCAGATGGGACCTTCCTTACAAAGTAAAACTATGAGAACAATTCCTGTTTTGTTGATTTTCTTTAAGTAAGAGAGAGATGGGGAAAGACTATAAAGTTGGAAAGTTATAGTACCCATAATTGAATGAAGTAACTAAGTAAACAGATGACTCAAGTACCGCTGTTATGTAATAGGAGGACTACAGTGATATAACAGAAGTTGCTTAAAACAAATTAACAGTGTTCAAACTCCCATGATGAATGAACTTTGTGAGCTTACGCGTAGCATTTCACGAATACCACTGCATTAAAACATGCTTTCTTTCTCAATTCAAATGGATATCATAAAACTTCACATTGAAGTTAAATGCCTGCCCCAAACCATTCAGTGAATCATACTTTTAACTGCCTGTCAGTTCTTAGTCAGTCTGTTGACTTAGGCCACTATCTATAAATAAGCAAGAGTTTCCTCTCTTGTAAACAGCTAGCTTTATTTTACATTTCTCTGGTCTGGGGAACTTTGATCTAAAGATAAAAAATAAAAAAGAATAATGTGCCTTCAAGTAGTAATTTAGCAATATTCTAACCTGAGGAGCTGAGCAACAGCCTTCCTACATGTTGAGGAAAATGGTGGTTTCTTGATTGAAATCTGTATCTGAGATTTGTTGGCTCCTATTGTAGTTCAAGAGTATAATATTGTGGCCCTTCTGCCTCTGCCCTAATAGAGGAACCATCAAAGGCCCAACATCTCACTCAGTTCCAATGGTAAGAGCAGTTATGGAAGTATCCCTGTGGAAACACATGAAGCTATGGCTTATCCTAAGTCAGTAATCAGAGGGTTAACAAGAATGCATGTGTGTTTCAGAGGTAATAGATAGCATATGATGAACTTGAGCTTCTCCTAACATTTTATTTCTCAATTCTGACCAGATCTTGAAAGAGATTGGGAAGTAAAGAATTCTTTGGGAAATAAAGAATTCTTAAGTAAATGAAGAAAACTAGTAGGCGATCCTGCTTAGAAAATTCATCTTCTTAACTCCTAACTCAGACAAATTTTAGGAGCCCTTGATCATTCACAAATCTAGAACCCTATATTCTCAAAATATAATGCCCAAAAAGTGATTTAGGGGAGAAAATCTCCTCTCTACTCTGATGTTGAAAACATTATCAAAGATCTTCCAGATAGAGAGGAACACTGAAACAAAGACCTGCTCCAGTGAGAAAAGCCAAAGAAAACAAAGGCACACTTCCGGAACTCTGGAAGCTTACATGAAGTTGGACCCCTAACCAACAGTTTTAAAGCAACACAGATGACCTTACGTATAATAACATAAAAGAAAAGCATTGGACTTCACATTAGGAGACCTAAGTTATAATCGCAATTATGCTATTAATTAGATGTGAGATCTTAAGTCTTAATTTTCCTATTTCTCTCAGTTATGAACTAAAGAAAGTGGGTTAGATAATACCTAGTCCTTTTCGGTTCTCGCAAATCCCATAATCCTGATAAACGATATATCACACAACTTCTTAGCTGGGTTCACATGCTGTAGTTTATGACTATATTGCAGCTGATGTCTGAAAACAGCAAATGGGTCTCTGTTTTTAATTCAAAAGAGCAAGGATACTTTATCTTGCTTATGTACAACACATCTCTCACACGCCTGAATGTCACAATTCTTGCATTCCTCACAAGATAGCCCAAATCCATTCACCCTTTATCAGGAAAATATTTGTACTCATGGTGAAAAGCCCACACTAACATAAAGCCTTTTGTACTAAAATATCATTTCTGAACTATCCAATTGTACTCCCTTGAAAATTGGTCTTTAGAATAATATTTATAAACCAAAAATACTAGGAGGATGTAAAATAAAGGGAATATTTCATTTGGGATAATACAACTAATTGAAATCTTTTTGAAAGAGATCAATCGAGAGCCAGGTATGGAAGAAAGTTACCAGCACAGCTTCATGCAAGAGATGAAGAGGCCATTCCTTGGGACTATAAGAGCAACAACAAAGAAGTGGGTATACTGAGGAGACTAAATGTTGTGAGGTGGAGTGGATGGATGACTACGTTGGAGATAAATGGAGTCTGTATGACATGGTATACAGTAAGTGAGTGTTGGGACATTATTAGCATACATGAGGGGACTCCACTTGGTTTCTTGGGGAAGCGCATGATTAAAGTAATGTCTAAGGAGGACTATTTTGTTAGCTGTGTGGTGAGTAGGCTGAAGAACAGATGTATTAGAAACAAATAATACAACCAAGATATAGTTAATGCAGTCAAGGAATGAAGTTAAAAAAAAAAAACCCTGAACTAGGATAACAACTATGGAAATGGCAAAGAAGGCTCAGATCCAAAAAAACATGCAAGAAAGAATTAATAGGATATGAGAACTTGATACATGAAGCCAAGTGAGATTTTTTAAAAGGAAGTAGTAAAAATTAACTAGCAGATGAATGTCTCAGAGAATTAACTGGACAGTTGAGTCACTGGGAGAGAAACACAGAAGAAGAATGTTTATTTATTTGAATACAGGGCATAAGTGTCCCACCAGAAGTACAGTTAAGTGAAAACATCAAGTTAATAGCTAGATTATAGAAGACTGCTGAAAGGTCAGTGGTTGGAAATTTTTTTTATTCAGCAAACATTTGTCAAATACCTCTTATGAACCAGGCACTGGACTTGATACCAGGATAAAGAAATAACAGACATAATCACTGAACTCCAGAAATTTTTGTCTAGTGAAAGAGACAGAAAATTTCTTAGCTACTTACAGCATCTCATAATCAGATATTGATATATAATCAATATCATTCATTATAAGCCAAAAAGAGGTGCCCACAACATAAATGACTGTTCATTTATGGAAGAAATTTGGGATAATGCCTGGAGCAGGGGATTTTACTTAAATGACAGGTCAGGAAGGGGAATGTTCTAGAGATTACAGCTTAAGAATAGCTGGTACTGGAATAATTTTTTTAATGTACTTCTATCTAGAATACATTAAAGAACTCTCAAAACTCAATAAGAAAACAAACAACTCAGTAAAAAATGAGCACAGTATTTGAATAGACACTTGACTTAAGAACATATATGAATGACAAATAAGCAGATGACCATATCATCATTCATAAAGAAAAGAAAAGCAAATAAAAGTAGAATGAGATATTACTTCACGCTATTAGGATGACAAAAATTAAAAAGACTGACCATGCTAAGTCTTGATGAGGCTGTGGAAAAACTGAGATTTTCATATAATATCAGTAAGAATGGAATGGTACAATCACTTTGGAAAGTAGTTTAGCAGTTTCTTTAAAAAGTTAAACATAAACATATCATATGATTAAGCCATTCTGCTTGATATTTACTCTAAAGAAATAAAAAGCATATACCATGCCACTGCAACTTTATTTTTAATAGCCCCCAATTGGAAACATCTTATACATCTATAACTGATAAATGGACTTAACAAACTGTGGTATATCCATACATTGGAAGTATAGTCAGTAGTAAAACAGAAGTAAAATATTTATACATGCTCTATCATAGGTCACAAAATAATTACGCTGAATAAATTAAGGAAAGAAAAATTTACATATGTATGATTCCATTTATATAAATTCATTTCATTCAGTAAAATGCAATCAGCGGTTGCCGCATGTTTGGAAAGTAAGGAAGCATGGGAGAGAGGAACTAAAAGAGGCAGGAGGAAACTTGAGAACAATGGACATGTTCATTTTCTTGACTGCTGTTTTCACAGATTTATATATCAAACATTATCAAATTGTACACTTGGAATTATTCCATCTATTGTCTATCAGTGATATCTCTTAAAAGCTATAAAATTTTTAAATTGGCAAAATTAATATTTGGGGTATTATTTCCTCAGAAGGGACATGAGGAAAACTTCTGGTATGAATTTTCTACAGTTTGATGTGTATATATAGGAAAAAACAAACTGTAGCAAAAAATTAAGCTATGTATTTCTCATTTGCTCATGTCAGAGTATTTAAGTTACAACTCCATAAAAATAAAGTCTACAAAAATAATAGTCATTTGACTTAAGTAGTGAGTATGGAGTAAAGAGCCTAGAACCATGACTGGATTTCATAAGATATCCATAAATAAAGAACAGAATAAAAATTCACAAAGTAGAATATACAAGAATACTGCAAACATAGGAGGAATACTCAAAGGTAAGAGCATGTGAGTGTTACTCCAGCAATTTAAATGGATGCATCACAATCAAATGAAAAAGCTGACACTATGGTCCATACTCCATTAAAAGAATTGCTGCAGGACACCTTTGGTTCATTCTCATTTGTTCTCGTTCGTTCTCTCCCCCCCCCCCCACACACACACACTCTTTCTATTGTCTTGTAATCCCCTTCTCTTATTCTACCTAATTCTGTAGGGCCAAACACTAGGCTTTCAATATTCTCTATTGGGTTTATTCTGTGGCAGCCTATCACTCCTGAACACTATTCTGGTCTTTCTTTACTGTGTTTATGCAGAAAATACAGGTGAGGAGTTAGTTACCTTTTCTACAGGGCTTGCCATACTCCTCTAAGACATGCCTCAGATGGGGTAAATGTGATCTCTTACTTACCGTTACTCGATCATTGCGTGATTTAGCAGAGTAAGAGGAAGAGTTAAGAGGGAGCAGGGACAGACTTGAAACAGCTGAATGGCTGGGAGAAAAGGAGCTAGGGTATTTATATGGGTCAGATGGGAGCATGGGTCTGTAGATTTCCTTAAGGAATTCAGAGGAACCTAGGAGAAACCAGCAACACAAAAGGCTATACTGCAAAGATTATGGTGAAAAAGAATGGCAAGTAGGTGGAAATAGTCATCATAATCACGTAAGAAAATCATGAAGTTTGGAAATATTTATAGGGAAAGCAGAATTAAGTGCAGGAGTTTACTTTAGCATGTGAATGTCATGAATAGGAAAACAAAAGAATGGGAAGAATATTCAGTATAACATTTCCTGTAAATCTGCAGGAAAAGAGTAAGAGGAAGAAACGAGTTTATACCTCCTTTCCAACTTGCCAAACTTAACTTCTAGCAAAATATGAAAAGAAACAATATTTGTGTCTTCCAGCCTGTTTTTACTAGACAGGTCTGTGTGCATGTGTGTGCCTGCATGTATGTTGAGAAGTGTCCAGACAGATATGGTTTGCATGGAATGTGAGAGAAAAAGGAGATAATAGGGTCTGCAAATAACCACTTTGAAAGTTAATGATCTCAAAAGTGCTGGAAGGCGAGTCCGTGTTCTGAAAATGAGTACAAAACAGATGACAGGGACTTTGTGGTTCAAAGCAACTGGCCTGTCAGTTGAGACAAAATGAAGTCAAAGCTCAAAGCACACGGTACCAGAATTTAGACGATCAGTAAGAGAAGAATCCCAAAGTGAGCGGTACTGTAACACCTAGATAAGCTGCACTCTGACTTCTTACAAACTTTGTGTTGAGTTGTGCTGAGCCCACAGGTGTATGGGAGGCAATGGCTGCCAAAGGAGAATGAAGTATCATGGAAAGTTGTTACATTATTTCACATATTTCATTTTGGTTACCTTCCAATCTAAACCTTCAGATTGCCAAAGATGGAAAATGATATAATGTGATTGAAAGCTTTAAAACTACAGAGGTTAAAAAGTCATCATACATTTTAATGGAAGCAGATGTGAAGTGGCCCTTTCCATGTATAAACATCATTCTGCTGTCCAACCAAGCCAACCTGAGACTTTAATTCAGGAACTCTGAATGGGTTCTTTTTTTTTTTTTTTTGTATTGTTTTTATTGAGTTCTTAAATACACACACACACACACACACACATGCATGTATATATACTTAAGTTATATAGACACATACATGTATGTATACTGGTAAGTTTAGTAATTCCTATACTATAAAATGGAGACAAAAAGTAAGACATTGCATGAAAGGGAAGAAGGGAGAGGAAAAACTATATAGGCTAGGTGAGATAGCTTGTTTTCAACAATATTCCCCTGTCCTCCATCTATGAACTATGAACCTGATCTCCCAGTATTTACTTCTTTGTATAGCCCCTCCCCTTTATTCTGGGCTGGTTCTCACTTTTGAGTAATAGTATATCACAGAAGTGAGCTTCTAATGCTAAATCATAACATGTCATGCAACTTTAGCTTGGGTTTCTCAAAACTCACCTTTCAGATGCTTAGTCTCAGAATGCAGCCATCAGGCCATGTGCATACCCCAGTAAGTTCTCATCTCAACGTTCCACACTGATCTCCCAGGTGACATCTAGCATCAACTGTCAGACACCTGAATTACTCCTAGATAACACTGGATAACATCAACACCAAGCATCCTGTGGAGCAGAAGAACAGACCAGCAGAGCCCAGCCAGCCTACAGAATTGTAAAAGATACTAAATTGGTTATTGTTTAAGCCAGTTATGTTTTAAAGCAGTTTATTTAGCAAGGATAAATAACCCAATGATCTATGGATTTTCTTTTTATTGAATTGAGAGGGTGGGGGAGATAGAGAAAGAGAGAGAGAGATCGATTTTGACATATTGGGATGATGCTGTTACCAACTGGCCTGCCTGGCCAGTGTTTATTGATTTCTTACTGTGATAGCATAGCACACCAGTTATATATTACTGTGTAACAAATAATGCTCAAAATGTAGTGATTCAGCCCTGTCCAGTGAGGCTCAGTTGGTTGGTTTGGTTCTGGAGCAAACCAAAAGATTCTGGGTTTGATTCCCAGTCAGGGCACATACCTAGGTTTGGGGTTCTATCCCCTATTACAGCACAAAAGGAACATCGATGTTTCTCTTTCACATTGATGTCTCTCTCTCTCCTTTATGTTCTCTCTAAAGGCAATAAAAAATATGTCCTTGGACGGGGATTTAAAATTAATTTTAAAAATTAGTGATTTAAATCCGGGAATCATCAAACTTTTTTCATGGGCCAGATAATAAGTATTTCAGTTTTTGTGAACCATACATTCTCCTCCCAACTATTCAACTCTGCCATTGCAGGGTGATAGAAGCCACTGATAATACATAAAAATATAGACATGACTGTGTTTCTACTAAAACTTTACAAAAACTGGTAACCAGTTCATGGTCATAGTTTGTCAACTCCTCTTTTTTAAAAATAAGCATGTACTATTGCTCACAGTTCTACAGGTTAGATGGGTGGTTCTGCTGATCTGAGCAAGGTCTAGCTGATCACAGCTTGGCTCTTTCATGCACCTGATATCAGCTACTGGGATGTTAGAAAGCTGGCTAGTCTATGGTAGCTTCACATATAGCTGGTGTTTTGCTCAGTGCCAGCTGGAGTGACAGAGGTGATTGGGCCACATGTCTCCTATCATCCATCAGGTTAGCCTGTGCTTGTTCACAAAATGGTAACGGAGTTCCAACAACAGCAAAAAAAAGCAATAACACACAGGTCTTTTGAGGCCTAGACTCAGAATTGACCCATTTTTTATTTCTGCTCTATTTTATTGGCCCAAATAAGTCACAGGTCAATATACATTCAAGGAATGGGAAAATAAACTCATCCCTATGATGGAGGAGCAGCAAAGTCACAATGCCAATGGTGTAAGTACAGGTAGGGGTGAAGAATTGTGCCATTTTGGAAAATCACAACACTATGAATATATTACTCTAACAGCTAAGATTCTAAATGGGAGTTTCCTACTTTCTTTGTAAAGAAAGAAAATGAAACCCAGGGAAAGAGGCTGACTCACCCAAGTCATTCTTGTTAGGTAGAACAGGCTTGGGGTTAGAATAACTTAGAAATTATGTGTATGTCTAGGAGATTATGGTTTTTCTTACCCATTGGAATGTCCGTTTAGGGTCTACAGGGATTCCTAGGACAACTGTGAAGTTTCCCTTCTACACACAATCGCAGTCAGGTGATTTTCATTTCAAAGTCTCCAATTCCAGTAAAGTCACACCTAGGGTGGAGAATATTTATTATCCACCAAGATCCCTTAAATTCCCCTTATACCCAGAAGGTTTTTCTTTATTATACTCTTAGAATCCTAATTCCTAATTTAGCATATCTTTGACCTAAAATGTCTCCAAACATCTGCATCACTTGGTCACATGCCATGAATATGGAGTGGCCTGGTGATAATAGGTCCAGTGAGAATGGCTTTTACTCCAACAGTTGAGCCAAGGCTTGCTGTAAACACACTTAGAATGAGGTGGCTACAGGCTGCAAATTACTCACCAGCTGCCATAGTTATAGGCGACATCCCTGCCAGTCAGTTTATAATCCACAGGGATTTAGGAGAATGTTCAAACTAAAATCTTCTCTTCTATTCTCAGTTGCTCTATGATGTTAGAAAAACAGTAGAATTATTTTCCCTACCCTGACTTAATGGCTTCTGGTAAGGATATAGCCCTATATTAAGTTCACAGTTTAATAGGTTATAAAAATAAAATTTTCTACCTTTCTTTACCCTGTGGACAAGACTGACTTAAGCCAGACCATATGCAACAAGAAGCTGGGTCCCTGACTGCAGGAACTTACATTACAATTTGTCCTGGACTCTGGCCTATATCCAATTTGGCTGCATTTCATTAAGCTAAATTGTTTTGATGTTTTGTTTATGTTTTCATGGTTCAAAAAACTCCAAAATTCCTTTGTGGCTTGTTTGTAAAGCAGCTTTCTAGTATTTTTGTCTCTACCTCAAATACCTTTTTTGTATTTCAAAATGTTTAAGAATCAATACCCTAAATCTAGTATTAAGCAACAAGTAATCTCCTAAACATGTACATAATCTGAAACTAATTATCATGCCATGACAAGAAACTGAGCTATGAGGCTCCAACATTAGTAATTTTCCAGACTCAGGCTCCACAATCTCATCATTTCTCTCTGTGCTCATTCATTTTTATGGCGTCAGTGGTTATGCTATGGCATTGCCATTCACCTTGGTTTCCCTCATCTCATGTAGAGACTGCCAAAACTTATGGGTTCTACCTTCCTCACATCTTGGCAGTTGATTTCTTTTCATTCTCTTTGTCCCCACTCACAGGAAACTCTTATCCAGGCAATCCTGCGCTTTGGTTCATGTTATTCGTCGTAGTCAAATGTCTTCTCTCACCCTCCCTCACCACTAAAGTCTCACTTACACTGCAGGACCCTGGTTTTTCCTGACCAAATATCATCACTCCCTTTATGAAGTCTGTATCTTTTCATGCATCTATTATGAACGAAAATCATTGTCTGTTTTGTAGAATCATTATTTATTTCTTTGTTGTACGATGCCTCCTTTCCCTACAGGAAGCTAATTTTCCTCTAACTTAAGGTGTTCCTTTAGCATACCTGACATAGACATTTAACTTTCTAAGGCAAAGTCTGCAAAGGGCCTATTGTAATGCCTAATCCTTCATGTTGATACAGTAGCAGTTGTACTGAATCCAGCCCCACTGACTCTCATGGGTAAGTAGAACCCACATTTCCACAATAGAGTAGGAAATGCAAAGGCAAAATTGTTAATAGCCTGCCCAGGATTTTAGCTCTTGTTATGATGCCTTCCATGATTTCATCATGGTTTAAGAGTAGTGCATATATCAATTTGGGTTTAAAAGCATAAAATAAAAATAAGTATGCTTTAGTCATCTTTTCCAAAGTCTGGTTTTGTTATTAAGGTCTACAAGGTCTTGCTTTTTTTTTTTTTTTTTCCATATGTAACCTGATTACATGACAGCATTAAAATTTATTTCCAAGCTAGGTAGTATTACCATGTATCCTCTTATAATGTTTTAAGATCAATGCCCTGCATAGAAATATTAAAAACTATATAGATATAGAGATATATATATTATTTTATACTTCTCTTATTCAATGTAAGTTTAGCCTCTTTCCATTTTGAAAAACTAACTACTTTGGTAAAGATGTTTTCTTTTTTCAGCCGAATTCCTACATATATCTTTGAGATTCTGAAATCTTTCTAAGTATGTGCAAAAATGAGAGGAGGGAGAAATTCAGTAGTCCCACACTATGCTCAAAACAGATATATTATAATCGGGGTCATTACCTCCTAGATCTAGAGCAGGAAGCAGCATCTGAACAAAATGTGTGCACATACCTTTGGGTACATATTTGTGGGCCTGACAATGCTTGCTTTTCTCTTCTTTTCAACTTTGTTTTAGAATGTTGACTAAAATCAAATTTATATGTCTAATCCCACGTGAATTAATTAGCTTTGCTTCATTCCACAGTAGCCTCCATTTAGTGAGTACCTACTCTAGGCCAGTCCTCACGGCATGCTCTTTCTACATTTATCTCGAACACTACCAAATCTGGCTCTCTATCTGTATTTCCTTTTTCTGTGAAAGGCACCCCATTTATTCAGTTGGCAAACAAGAAACATACTTGCACCTCTTCTCTCACAACTCTTATTTTTGATTCACACTAAGGTCTATAAATTTTACCTTTTAAGTATTATCTAGAGT
Source organism: Pteronotus mesoamericanus (assembly GCF_021234165.1). Lineage (NCBI taxonomy): Eukaryota > Metazoa > Chordata > Mammalia > Chiroptera > Mormoopidae > Pteronotus > Pteronotus mesoamericanus. Next base: position 21,178,229 of record NW_026555310.1, read on the forward strand.
CAGTTTACATTTCTCTTGCTTTACTTCCATCCTCACATTTGAAACTTAAATAATCTCCAGCCCAAACTACTGAAAGAGCCTCATAACTCGTTTTCTTTCAGTTACTCTTGGGCTCCTCTTATCCACACTCTTCCTGATGTCTGTCCAAGTCTGCCTATTTCTAAGTAGAGTCATTCATCTTTTTATTATTGAGTCTTAGGAGTTCTTTGTATATTCTTGATAAAAGTGTCTCTTTCAAAATGTACAGCCAGTTTCTGGCAAATAATAGGAGGTCAATATTCCTTGTTGAATAGATGAACGAATAAACCTGTTGGAGCATAAGTTACCCCAGTTATGGCTGAAGAAACAGATTCTCAGAGAGATTAAGTAACTTGCACAAGACAACCTAACTAATAAAAAATTCAGAACCAGGATTGGAAACCAGGTTTATCTGATTTCAAAGACAGCCCTTTCCACCATGCTGTATTGAATCCCGATTCATTGCCACAAAAATATGTCCTTCAATTTGTTGAACCATCTTATAAATGTATTTGTTAACTGCTAGATAGGGAAAGGGAGGTGTGTCAAGAGAGCATAAATGCATAGAATTACAGGTACTATCAGTAATAGAAAAATTATGCAAAGCTTATATGCTGCATTGTGATTGTGTCAGCGACTCTATCTACCATTCATCCACTCATCCATCCATCTTTCCATCTACCCATCCATCCATCTATCCATAATTTACCTATTATCATCTATCTACCAATCATCTAAAAGATAGCATCTCTATTTTATGTGGTCTAAGGCATACCTCTTTATCTTGAAAAAGATAAATAATAATAAGCATGTATCAGGAAGAGTTATTTTTACAGTTTTTTAGTAAAATTTGCCTTAAGTGTTCAATAAGATGAACTTGACAAGTGAATGCAGCCATATACCCCACACCACTGTCAAGATAAAGACTATTTCCATTGCCTAGAATGTTCCTTCATGCCCCTAGCCAGCCAGTCTCATTTACCACAGAAACAACCATTTTTCTGTCTTATTTTTCATCATAGATTGGTTTTGCCTGTTCTAGAAGTTTGTATGAATGGAGTTATAGTATATTCTCTTTTATGTCTGGTTTTCTTCTCTCAACTTAATGTCTTTCAGATATGTCATATTTCTATTGAATATATTATCAGTTTTTTATAGATGAACACTATTCCATTACATGAATAGTTCACAATATTTTTATCCATTCTCTTGTTGATTGATACTGAATTATTTTTGGTTTGAAGATATTAAAATTGAAGCAATTGTAAGTCATCTTGAACAAGTATTTTTGTGAACATATGCTTTTCATTTCTTTTGATTTCATGCCTTGAAGTGGAATGGTAGGTCATATGGTAGCTGTATTATTAACTTTATAAGAAATTGACAAAATTCCTTCCAAGTGGTTTTACCATTTTTATGCCTACTAGCAATGTATGATAATTCTAGTTTCTCCATATTCTAGCCAATATTTGGTAATAATAGCATTTTCAATTTTAACCATTCTAGGAGTGAATAGAGATCTTATTGAGGTTTTAGTTTACATTTCTTTTATGATTAGAAATACTGAATAATTTTATGTGTTTATTGGCTACTTGTATATATTCCTTTGTGAAGTGTCTGAACAAGTTATTGCCCATTTTCAAAGAGTGTAGTTTATCTTTTTATTAGTGACTTATAAGAGTTATTTATATGTTCTGGATATGGGTCTTTGTCAGATACATGTTTTATTAGTATATTGTGGTTTGCTTAATCTTGTTTATTTTATTATTGAAGCATAACAGATTTACAATGTTATATTAGTTTCAGGTGTACAAAAGTGATTTGATATTTATATACAATAAGACGTGATCACAATGATAAGTCTAGTTACCTTTTGTCACCAAAGATATTACAGTATTATTGACTTTACTCTCTGTTCTGTCTGTTACTACCCAATGACTTACTCATTTTATAACTGGAAATGTGTACCCCAAACCCCCTTTCCTTATTTCTTATGTTTATTAATATTATTGGCCTTTGATTTTCCTTCCTAATGGTATCTTTGCCAGGTTCTGTTATAACAATTTTTCTGATATCATCAAATAAAAAGCTTGTATAACATTATATTATTTCTCCCTTAGATGCTTGACAACTCATCAGGGAAACTATCTTTCCATTTCACCTAAGTGGTCAAGTCGGTTGGCACATATTGTTCATAATATTCCTATGTTTTCTTACAATACCTTTAGGATCTGTAATGAGATCCCCTCCTTCATTACTGACATTGATAATTTGTGCATTTTTCTCTCTTTTTGCTTAATCTGTCTTTTTAGATGTTTATCAATCTTTTCAAGAAAACAAATTTGCTCTTCAGTTGATTACTTCTCATTATTATCTTATTTTGCTCACTTTTTTTAACTTCTTATGGTAGAAACCTAAGTTACTGCTTTTAAAACTATCATTTTTCAATATAAGCATTTAAAGCTATAAATATTTCTTTACATTACTTTAATTCTATACCACAAATTTTGATATGTTGTATTTCCATAGTTATTCAGTTTTTAATATTTTTAAAATTTCCTTTGTGACTTCCTCTCTGACCTAGGGGTTATTTACTAGAGTATTGTTTAATTTCCTAGTATTTGAGAACTTTTCTTGATACCTCAGTGTTATTGATGTAAAATTTACTTCTGTTGTTTCTGTTTTATGACCCAGTATATAGTCTATCTTGTTGAATGTTTTTTGTGCCCTAGAGATAAATATGATTCTATTGTAGTTAAGTTTTGTACTATATAAATCTCAATTAAGTTAGGTGATTGATGGTGTTGTCTAGATTTTCTTTACCCTGAATTTTTTGTCTACTTGGATATTGAGAATAGGATGTTGGAAGTTTCGACAATATTCATGTCTCTTTCCCCCTGCAGTTCTATAAGTTTATGCTTCATATGGTTGCATGCTCTGTTATTAAGAACCTACACATTGTATTTCCCTGATGAATTGAAATTGATCCTTTAATCAGTATTAAATCTGTCATGTTATTTAGATTTTATTCATTTTTTTCTTTTTCTCTATGTTCTTCAAATCAGTTAATTTATAGTACTCCACTTTCAAATTCAAATTCATTATCTTTTTTTGGCATATTGAATGTGCTATTAAGGTCATCAGTGAATTTTTTTAACTTTAAATATATTTATTTTAAATTCTAGAATTTTCTATGGTTCCTTTTCATAATTTGCGATTCTATGCTGATATTTCTCTTCTTTTTTTATTATAAGCATATTTATAATAGCTGATTTTTTAAATATTATTTTAATTTATTTTTTCAAATACATTTGTCTCTGCCTAGCCCCCACCACTTTCCCTTGCCTCCTCCCTCCTTCCCTCCCTCAGCTCTTCCCCTTTGGTTTTGTCCATGAGTCCTTGCTATATGTTCCTTGACTTTCCCCTTCCCTTCCCTTTCCCTGCCCCCCCCTTCCCTCTCGTCTCTGTTGATTTCTTTTCCTTTCAATGTTGCTGGTCTTATTTTCCTTGCATCTTTGTATTGTTGGTTAGGTTCCACTTATAGGTGAGATCATATGGTATTTGTCGTTCGCCCCCTGGTTTATTTCGCTTAGCATAATGCTCTCCAGTTCCATCCATGCTGTCGCAAAGTTTAATAGTTCTTTTTTTCTTTCTGCTGTGTAGTATTCCATTGTGTATATGTACCATGACTTTTTGCTCCAATCATCTACTGATGGGCATTTAGGTTGCTTCCAACACTTGGCTATTGTAAATTGTGCTGCTATGAACATTGGGGTGCATAGGTTCTTTTGTATTGGCGTTTTGGGATTCTTAGGGTATAGTCCCAGCAGGGGCATCACTGGATCAAAAGGCAGTTCCATTTTCAGCTTTTTGAGGAAATTCCACACTGCTTTCCACAGTGGCTGCACCAGTCTGCATTCCCACCAACAGTGTACTAGGGCTCCCTTTTCTCCACAGCCTTGCCAGCACCTGCTGTTTGTTGATCTGTTTATGATGGCCACGATGGTACCTCATCGTGGTTTTGATCTGCTTTTCTCTGATGGCTAGTGATGCTGAGCATCCTTTCAAATGCCTCTGGGCCCTCTGTATCTCCTCTTTGGAAAAGCATCTGCCCAGGTCCTTTGCCTATTTTTTGATTGGATCGTTTGTCTTCTTGGAGTGGAGTCAAGTGAGTTCTTTATATACCTTGGAAATCAAACCTCTATCTGATGTATCATTAGCGAATATATTTTCCCATATGGTTGGCTCCCTTTTCATTTTGCTGATGTTTTCTTTAGCCGTGCAGAAGCTTCTTATTTTGATGAGGTCCCACTTGTCTATCCTTTCCTTTATGTCCCTTGCTTTAGGAGACATATCAGTGAAAAAATTGCTGCATGGGATATCTGAGAGTTTCCTGCCAATGTTCCCCTCTAGGACTTTTATGGTGTTGCGACTTATATTTAAGTCTTTTATCCATCTTGAGTTTATTTTTGTGTATGGTTTCAGCTGATGATCCAATTTCAATTTTTTGCATGTAGCCATCCAGCTCTCCCAACACCATTTGTTGAAGAGGCTATTATTTCTCCATTTTATGCTTCTGCCCCCTTTGTCAAATATTAGATGTCCATAGAGACCTGGGCTTATTTATGGGCTTTCTATTCTGTTCCACTGGTCTATGGGTCTGTTCTTGTGCCAGTACCAGATTGTTTTGAGTATGGTGGCTTTGTAGTAGAGTTTGATGTCCAGTATTGTGATCCCTCCTACTTTGTGTTTCTTTCTCAAAATTGCTGCGGCTATTCAGGGTCGTTTATGGTTCCATATAAATTTTTGAAATGTCTGTTCTATTTCTGTGAAATACGTCATTGGTATTTTAATAGGGATTGCGTTGAAATCTATAAATTGCTTTGGGTAGTATGGACATTTTGATATTAATTCTTCCAATCCATGAGCACGGTATATGCTTCCATTTATTTGTGTCTTCCTTAATTTCTTTTTTCAATGTTGTATAGCTTTCTGCGTACAGGTCTTTTATGTCTCTGGTTAAATTTATGCCTAGGTACTTTATTTTTCTTCTTGCTATATCGAATGGTATTTTTTTTTCTGATTTCTTCTTCTTCTATTGCATTGCTGGTGTACAAAAATGCCTTTGATTTCTGAATGTTGACTTTGTATCCTGCTGTTTTGCCAAATTCACTTATTAGGTTGAGGAGTTTTTTGGTAGAGTCTACAGGGTTCTCTATGTACACTATCATGTCATCTGCAAACAATGATAGCTTTACTTCCTCTTTTCCTATGTGGATGCATTTTATCTCTTTCTCTTGTCTGACCGCTGTGGCTAGGACTTCCAATACGATGTTGAAAAGAAGCGGTGAGAGTGGATTTTTATTGAATTTACTAGAGTGACATTGGTTAATAAAATTATACGGGTTTCAGGTGTACAACTCCATAATATATCATCTGTATATTGTATTGCGTCTTTACCACCTCAAGTCTCTCCTTCCATCACCATTTACCCCTCCTCTGACCTCCATTACCTTCCTTTACCCCCGATCTCTGTGGTAATCACCCTACTGTGCCTATAAATGTTTGTTTGGTGCTTTTCACCTTTTTATAATAGCTGTTTTAATAGTCTTGTCTACTAATTCAAATATCTAGGTCACCTTGGGGTTTCCATATAATGACTGACCTTTTGACTATGGGGTGCTATTTCAGATTTCTTTGCATGTCTGGTAATTATTTTATTATTGAGGATGGTACATAGCAGGGATTCTGAATCGCATGGTCTTACTATAAGGAATGTTGATTTCTTCTGGAAGGCAATTAAATTCCTGTTAGGTATTTAATTTCAACTTGTTAGATTTGGTTTTATTTTTCACTAAGGTCTTTCTATTTCAGTTTTAAGCTTAGTCTTGGTTCATGTTTCTTAGTTAATGGTATGGATTCTCCACTGAATATCTAAGTCTCTTATTAAGGTCTCTCTATTCTGATGGGGCTGATACTCCATCTCACAATATTGTACCAGGAAGTCTCTGCTAGGCCTCTTGGTATATTGTCTTGAGCATGTGCATTCAATGATTTTTAAAGGACATTCATTAAACCCCTACACAGATTTTTAGACACCACCCCCTGTGAAGCTTTTTCTTCTTAGGTAACTTGTCCAACAAATTCCAGTAACTGCAACAGCCTTCAACTCCAATCTGACCCTCAGCAAATTGAGATTACTGTTCTACTTAAGTACCACATGCCTGTTCTGTGGCAGGAAAGTACCCACAGGAAATAGCAGGAGCATTCATAAGCATTCACGAGGCTCGCTCATATGTTATCTTCCTCTCAAGAATCACAGTCTCGAGCTACCTGTTTTTCAATTCCTAACAATATTTGCCATATTTATGTTGTCTGGTGTTATAATTCTTTTGGTAGGAGAGCAAGTTCAGTATCAGTTACTCTATCAACACTAGAAATAGAAGATATCAAGCCATAATTATTTAAAATATACATGATTCATTTATTGTTATATATGATTCTATTAGCTGTACATTTCTATTAATTGAAGCTTCAGTGAATATATAGTAAAGTAATATCTGAAACGACAGATGGTATTCAGAGGCATCTTGTCAACTTAACAGAAAAGTATACTTCAATCCACAGAAATTTAAAATTTAAAAATTTGGATAAAAAATTATATATACATATTTCCTGAACATAGAGATTTATAGCAGAAAGGAAAACTGGAGGAGTTGGCCCACAGCAACTCTAATTTCATGTATAGTAAAACCAAGACTAAATTACAGGGCATTTCTCAGTATATTTCTACGCAGATGTAAGAACACTGTCCTGGCATATGTGAGCTTAACATTAATAAGAGAAATAATAAACTACTCTCTAAATAAGGAAAGTGTGCTTCTTTTTGTGTAGTTTAGATGTGGACAAGGCTTTTGAGAAAGTCAGAAAACTGTACATGTTCTTTCCAGATGAAATTTCAGGTTCTTTTCTCCATGAAAATAAAAAATGGCAATGTATCATAACAAAACATTCTCCCCCAAGTATAGTGAAAGCTAGACACTCATGATATTTGACTATAAATATACAGTAGAGGTCCAAATAAATGAAAAGATGTAACAAGGGGAAATAAAAGAAAAAGAGAATTCAATAATTTTTCAAGTCAGAAAATATCCTTAGAAAAGGGTAAATGATGATTAAAAAGAAAAGTTGCTGAGTTTCAAGTAGTTGTATAGGGGAACCTCTTTGAATATCACAGGGAAATAAAAAGGAGGAGGAGGAAAGGAAGGTTTCACTAGCTCCAACTCTTTACATGGATTCACTTATTTAATCCATACTGCAACTCCGCACACTAGGCTTCGGCAAAGAGGATAGCTGACCACCGGGGAATCCTGCTTCCCTTCCTCAGTGGAGAGTTACTGATGGGAAGCAGCTGTCCAGCCAGGACTACATTTTCCTGCTCTTATGTTTAGGAGTGAGGTGTGTGACTAGTCCTCACCAGTAAGGTGTGAGTACTAGTGAAGTAAGGAAGCATTTACAGGCTGAAGCTGTTAAGATATCAGTTCTTCCTTCTTCACAGAAACACTTTATATTTTTATAACATTGAACATTGGACATTTATAAGATAGCCACTAGCATTATCTTAACAAGTATAGTAACATGGTAACAAATCAAATATGTGGTCCCTACTTTACAGACAAAGAAACTGAGGCACAGGGATTAAATAACACCATTTAGCAGAATAAAATTAAGTAATACTTGATTTAATTATTTCATTAACTATCATTTTCACAAGCATATGATTGTAGTCAAGAGAAGTAATGAACTCTACGTAGAGACTCACTTTTGAATAAATATAGAAGTTAGTAATATATATTGTCCTCTATATAAATTGTTGACAAATGTGTTGTTCCATTGGAATAATAACAGTAATGATTGAATGATATGATTATTAGATCAGCAATGGTGGGTATTATTTCAGAATTAACATTTCAAGTTTCCTTCATTATTTATGAGATCAGATGTATGTGTTGAAATTAATTATTCAGGTTAATATAGAAAGTCTGAGCTGAGGCAGAAGAGAGGCCTGACAATCAGACAGACAAAATCCAAACAGACAAAATCTGGCCACTGGCTTGGAGGCCATTGATATAATTTTGTCTCAGAGCCAAGAACTGTGATTATTGAAACCTGTGTATAAATATGCCTCTATTCTAGACATTTTTTTGGAATTGTTTCTTTTTATATGTTAAATATTAAACATACAAAACTTAGAAAGAAAATGATTAAATGAAGAATAAAGCAGCCAAGGACAACTTCTAGTTTTAAAATGAAATGCTGCTGAACACAACGACCCAAAATCTGTTGTACACAGAGAAAGCAATTCTAAGAGGGAAATTCATAGCATTACAGGCCTATCTCAAAAAACAAGAAAAAGCTCAAATAAACCATCTAACGTTACACTTAAAGGAACTTGAAAAAGAAAACAAACAGAGCCCAAAGTAAGTCAAAGGAAGGAAATAATAAAGATCAGAGCAGAAATAAATGAAATAGAGTAAAAAAAAAAAGTACAAAAAATCAACAGCTGATTCTTTGAAAGATAAAGAATATTAGCAAACCTTTAAACAGACTCATTAAGAAAAAAGAAGACCCAAATAAAATCAGAAATGAGAGAAGAGAAATAAGAGCTGACACCAAAAAAAATACAAAGGATTGTAAGAAAATGTTATGAACAACTATATGCCAACAAATTGGACAACCTGGATGAAATGGATAAACTCTTAGAAACATAAAACCTTCCAAAACTAAAACAGAAAGAATCAGAGAATCTGAACAGACAGATTACGCCTAGTGAAATTGAAGCAGTAACCAAAAAACTCCCTATAAATAAAAGTTCTGAACTGGATGCCTTCACTGGTGAATTTTACCAAATATCCCGATAAGAATTATCACCTCTCCTTCTCAAACTATTTCAAAATACTCAAGAGGAGGAAAGACCACTCCCCCCACCCCCACAAGCCCAAGCACATTTTACTTAGAAGGCCAGCATTATCCTAACTCCAAACCGAGATAAATTTATATGGAACCAAAAAGGCCCTGAAGAGCAACAGCAATCCTGAAAAAGAAGAACAAAGTTGGAGGAAGCACTCTATCTAATATCAAACTATGCTATAAGGCCATGTTAACCAAAACAGCATGGTATAGGCATAAAAATAGACATATAGATGAAAGAAAACAAATAAAGAGCCCAGAAAAAAAACCTGTATCTTTACACCCAATTAATATTTGACAGAAGAAGCAAGCACAAACAATGGGCTAAAGATAGTTTATTCAGTAAATGGTGCTAGGAAAATCACACAGATATGTGCAGAAAAAATGAGACTAGATCGCCATCTATGTCACACGTAGGAATAAATTCAAAATGGATTAAAGACTGAAATGTTAGATACAAAACCATAAAATTCCTAAAAGAAAACATAGGCAGTAAAATCTCAGACCTTGCTTGAAGTAGTATTTTATCGGATATATCGCCCAGGCAAGGAAAACAACAAAAAAAAATAAACAAATGCAACTACTTCAAATTTAAAAGGTTTTGCACAACAAAGGAAATCATCGACAAAATAAGAAGACAACCCACTGAATTGGAGAATATATTCACCCATGCATCTGATAAGGGGTTAATATCCAATATTTATAAAGAGCTTATAAAACTTACCACCAAAAAAATAAACAATCTAATTCAAAAATGGGCAAAGGACCTGAATAGTCCCTTCTCCAAAGAGGACATATAGATGATCCGTAAATATATGAAAAGATACTAAATGTCACAAATCAACAAAGAAATGCAAATTAAAACCACAATGAGCTATAACCTCACGAGTCAGAATGGTTATCATCAATAAATCAACAAACAGTAACTGTTGGCAAGGATGTGGAGAAAGGCGGACCCTTTTGCACTGTTGGTGGAAATGCTGACTGATGCACCCACTGTGGAAAGCAGTATGGAGGTACCTCAGAAAATTAAGAATGTGACTGTATTATGACCCAGCAAGTTCACTTCTGGGAATTTATCTGAAGAAACACAAAGCACTAATTCAAAAAAACATTAGCATCCCTATGTTCATTGCAGAATTATTTACAGTCGCCAAGATATGGAAGCAGCCCAACTGTCCATCAGTAGATGAGTAGATAAAACAACGAGGGGGCATTTACACAACAGAATACTACTCAGCCATAAAAAAAGAAAAAAACTTACCCTTTGCAGCAGAATGGATGGACCTGGAGAACATTATGCTAAGTGAGATAAGCCAGTCAGAGAAAAACAAACACCATATGATTTCACTCATATGTGGAATCTAATGAACAAACTCACCTAACAAGCAAAACAGAGCCAGACTCATAGATTTAAAGCAGGCGGACAGTTCTTGTTTGGGGTGGAGGGCAGGTTAGGGGGCGGAGTGACTGAACCAAAGAAAAAGGACTTATGGAGGAAACACCTTGTCTAATACTCAGTACCACTTAGTGTTTGAAGAGGTTTGACGGAAGCAGATATAGTCCTGCCCTTAAGCAACGTGGTACAGAGGAGACAGACATTAAAAAAAATAAGTAAGCAAAACAATGGCAAGTTACAAATTGTGTCAAGTGCCAAGAAGGAAATAAGCAGGGTGCTAAGACAGGAAACGACAGGGACAAAATGAATGTTTCTCAGTCAAGATCCCTTGCACCTCTCAGATGAAATTACACTTAGGCTGAAATCCAATGGATGAAACAGAGTGCGGCAGTGTAGCAATAGGGGTGTGTGCTGGGCAGTTCAAGTGGGGGAACAACTGCATGAAGATATTCAAGCAAAAAACAAGCAAACAAAAAAACTCAGAAAAGAAATTCTGAAAGAAGATGAGAGTGACTTCAGTTTCTGTGGCAGACACATACACAAAAAATGTGTTTGGGGCTTATCTATAATGTAAAGTATGTCCCTCACTCTTCCAATTTAATGTCAATTCCTTAATTTCTCACTTTCTATATATTCCTTGACAACAGGTCACCTCTTACTTGGACGTCTTTGTAAGCAAAATGTTTTGTTTGTCAGGGCACAGGTCCATGAATTCTGTCTTGGCCCAGGATGCAAAGCCTGCCACTCCCTCCTGGGACAATGCAAACTCAACACAGCAGGGGTGCCACTTGGACAGCTCAGCCTTGACTACCCTAGAGGCTTATAGAGTCTGGGACCTGTAAATCCAATGTTAAGGGTCTAATTTGCATGAGAGACTGAGGCACTTAAGAATGACCTTCCCTACTAATGGCAGAGAGAATTGAGGAGCACAAGTTTGGCCCCTAGAGGCCAAAAATGAAAAGCAATATTGAAGTATAGCAAAGAAGGTCCAATTAACATTGTCCTCTAGTCTGTTTCCATTGGAGACCATGCCTCAGGGAGAGTCTGGGAGGGAAGATGGTTGAAATAAAAGATGTGGAGCACAGGCTCCATTTAGGATATAAATGAGGAAAGGTAAAGGCCCCCATTTCTTCTTTGTCATGGAGAGTCATAGGAGCACAAAACCTATCCTCATAATGACTTGGATTGGAAGCAGCTACAAATGAATGATAAGGACAAGAGATTAATGAGCAAGTGTAATATGCAAGGCACTGTTCCAGGCTCTGAGTGCAAAACAGACATATCTCCTGCCCTCACAAAGCAGAAGAGAACCATTTATCAGTAATCATGCCAATACATAAATACAAACTGTGAAGGACTATGAAAGACCTATGTAAGGTGCCAGACAGTCCTATTAGTTGTGTGGTCTTGAGCATGTTACTTAATTTCCATGAGCTGAAATTTCCATATTCATTCTGTTGTGTTGCAGTGATTCAGTAAGACAATGCACATAAACCATCTAACATGCACTTGGCCTGTAATAGACTCAATTAATAATACCTGTTAATAATATTTGAGAAGTGCAATTATTCAGGTTGTGGCTGACCTAGAGAAATGCTCTTTTGTTCACTGTTTTTGCTTGAGGAAATATAGATGGCAGAGATATTGGGAATTCAGTAATTGTGTCAACTTTCCCTTTCTATACCTACATTGCTACCCTACCTGAGAGCAGTGGGAAATGGGTGCAGACCCGGACCTGTGGACAGTTCTGCATGCTTCACCGTTTCTCAAGGTAACAAATTAAAATTTGAAAATGGCCCGAGGTGTGTTTTAGTCTACATCAAATGGCCCTTTGACAACGCATATACTCAATTCCTGAAAGTGTTTCAAGTTGCAAAACTAAGCTTCCTGGAACAAGGCATTTAAAAACATTTAAACTGAATAGTGAAGAGCTTTTAAACAGTTATAGTACAAGGCTTTACAACATGCATTATGTGTCAACACTTTTTAGTCTGTCTTGTGGGAACTCCTCCAAGATTGTACCGTGCCTATCACTTTTCATTAAACAAATGAAATAAGCCCTATACCTTTATTAATGTGCATCATACTTGAAATAGATACAGTTGTACTCCCTAGATTTATTTCAAAATACAAATCACAAAAAATAGAACACGAGTACAATATATTTAATCATGACACATTGAAAGTGAGAACACCTTTAGTTTCTAGAAACCAAATCAAAGACTAAAAGCACAAATATTCCAACAAAACAATTTTATGAGAGACTCAAACTAGCTAAATAGCTAGTTTGGAGGAGGTCGGGTGCCTTACCCAGGAGTATAGCTGCAAATATTTTCCTTCTTCCTACTTCTATTTGGTCATCAGGAATCTCATTCATTTACTAATTTCCAATGTTAAACCATTAAGAAATACGCATTGAAAAGGTAATTTATTGAGTTCCAATGAAGGCTTTGAAGACCAGGTAGCATGTCGAAGGCAAGAAATAAATAAAAACAATGCAGCCAGCAAGCACCAAACCTTATGAACCCACAGAATTGTTTTACCAACTCCTCAGACCCATGTGCTACACAGGAAATTCTGTCTTTAGTTACATAAAAGCAAGAAAGACAGAAAAAAAGAGAAAACAACCCAGAATAAAGCTGATTAAGAACTGTGCTCTACAACAAATTGGCCTCAAACATAGAAGTGTGTCTTTTGCAAAACCATCGATGGTTTTGTTTTGGTTTTTGTTCTGTTCTGTATTTTTATCTTTAATAAATGTTCCTGCAAAACCTGTGGAGGTTTTTTCCTACTTCAGAAACCTTGGTTACCCAGGGCATCTGCACAAAACACAAGAGGGTATTTAGTTTTTGCCCATGGTAAATGGCAGCAGAACTTTTGGTAAAAGCTGTACTGGGCAGAACAATGGCAACAAGTAATTACCAGGTCAAGCACACCTTTTATCCTTAGTAGTCATCTACCCAAATTCCCACTGAGAGGTCTAAAAATCTTTAACTTTTCTCCTAAAAAGTCCTTCTGGATGCAAACCTCCTGAAAACACACTGTTAAGGGTCAATTGTAAAAGGCCTTCCCGTTACAAAATGAACGAGGCAAATTATGACTCGTAAGCTTATATTTCTCTGTTAGATATTATCTCATATCCTTACATAAAGTCTGATTTATACAAATTGGCTCACTTTCTGAGGATTTGCTTTTATTTTAAATACAGCTTTTCAGTCAAACTTCACTTTCGGTGGAAACACATTTTTGATAGCCAGGGCTGAACATAAAATTCCATTATTTAAGTGGCAGAGAGTTGGTAAGTCAAGTCCGCGAGGCCTGTGGCAGTAACTTACTCTGTTTGTGGTTTCTACTTTGTTAGACTCAGTGGAGCCATGAATCTATCTTGTCCTTAAAAAATTGAAAGAGGGGGCTTTTAAAATGAATGTAATGCTAAATTTATGTGCCCCGGGAGCAGCATATCAAGGCCTCTGGACTGATTAAACCCAGATGTTGGTAACAATGTTAGTGTTATGGACCAACTGCAGGTGTGGGAATAGATCCCCTTCCCTGGGACCCTCAGCAATCAGACCAGTGGTTTCTTCTGGCTCTCAGTTTGGAGTTTTCAATTAACACTACAATGGTATTGTTGTTCTCTAGTATTAGATCATATGTCATGTAAATGAAGTTGAATATACAGTTAAACTTGACAAGGTGATTTAGGCCAAGGATACATGTGTTCAGTATTATAACTTGATTGAGGTTAAATAATAATAATAAAAAAGCCCTGACATGCTATAAAGTTTTTATTATTTGGCTTATCAGTAGATTTTCACATTATGCTTTCATAAAACAGAATGTCATTTATAGCAGGGCGAGACGCTTATGAAAAGGGAGACACAAACCTACTTATAAATGACTGAAATGATTAATTCCAGACTGGATGCTTTTATATAGTCAGTATAGCAGTTGGAAGTTCCCTGCATGCTTTTTTTATTTGCTTGTTTCCATTTTACAAAATTCTTAGTTCTTTAACTTCTCCTTTAACGTGAGTGATCAGTGCCCACATAATCACCCCTATTGGTGAGAGCAGCGGTAGTGTCTGGGATTATTCTGAAATATTACTTGACTCAAAGCAATGAATCTAGCTCGACAATGTCCGGGACTATATTCGACTCTCCTACGGGCATCATGATGCTTAGAAGAGAAGCTCAGCTCACTAAAACACATTCCGATAGCTGTCATCTCTTTGAGTTAGACTGTAAGCTTCTCAGGGCAGGAACCTTATTTGTTATGTGTTTATAGGTACCGCAGACACTGATCATCCCATGAATAAATACCAATAAAAACAACTTCGCAGGTCTGTTTCTCTACTTCACTCTCGCAGAACATTTATAACTCTCATTAATGTTGATGGACCGCGCACAGTACAGAGCTCTCCCATTTTACTTATGTCTTCGTTTGTTGCCGCAGTCTCTCAGAGACCAGACCACGTTGTAAGTCAGCTTGGTAAAATGCACTTTGGTGTGCCAGCACGTGGGGAAAGCTTTATGCCCTAAGAATGTGTACATCACAAATGTAAAGAAAGACAAGGCTCGTTATTTGGAGAGAGAATTAATAAGTTCATGAACTAAGTTCTTCAAAACTCATTAATATCATAACTGACAAGTAACTTCTTTCAAGGAAGATAAATAACTGGGGAAAAAAACAGTGCTGAGAGTCACATCTCACTTCTTTGTTAGGAACAGAAAGAGCTCATGGCACTCCAGCCTCTTTACATTACAGCCCATGTATGTATGGGCATAGTATTTCCTTTTTAAATTTATGAATTGTTCACTGGAGCTAAAACATTGATTCCTAGCATAATGACAAATACTTTGACAAGTTACTAATGAATCTCAATTTACCTGTCTGCAAAAAAAAAAAAAAACCCTAAAAAGCAAACAAACATAAAAACTTCATGTGAGATAGAATGAGTAAGATAATAATCTCTGAGAAAAAAAGCCAAATTCTTTGTGAATGAATTGTTTCAAGACACTATATTGTAGTTCATTCAGGCATTTATTCAGTAAATGTTGACAGTAAGTAATGAGCAAGACACAGTGCAGGGCACCTGGATACAAAATGAATACTGCACAGTTCCTTCTTCAAGAGATGACAGACACATAAACCTCAGTGCCATAAAGCAATGCCATAAGTGCAGTGATAGGAATACATGGAGTATCAGGGAAAATATGTCGATAGCAAAATTAAATGAATTAAATGCACATGAGTGCATAATTTTTAAGGATGCCCTATTTGTTTTCAATACAAAGGAGACTGCAGACAATAGCATTTACATTGTTGAAAATGTGATTCGGTTACTGCCGTCAAGGCCATTATCAGCACTGATTAAATCAAGTGAGCGTGCATGACATAAAAAGTGAAGACATTTGGGCACTGATGTAAAATAAATTCTTATTTCTTACTCTTCCAGGATATCCTAGGTATATTTGCCATTAATTTTCTAACTTAATTTGTACCTAGAAATTCCTCTTTATCTAGCTTTTCCTAGGGCCCTATTAAATGTTTATAATCTATGGAACACTACAGAGTTGTCCCTAGGTGCAATGATAAAATGCAGCTCATTGATTTTTCTGCCAAGTAAGTAGAAGAGTTATAAATGCAGTTATTCTATATTGTATGACCCCACATTATAGTAATGTACTCTTTTCCCCCTCTGATGGTGACCAAAAGCATGAAGAAAATGAGAAGTAATGATGTTAGTGACTGAAATTACTATTCCAAAAATAATTCATCATGTCACTTAAATTTCTAAGGCAAGGGAGTTTCTGGAAGCTAACACATTTATGTAGGTTGAAAATGGAAGCATAGCAAGTAAATATTTCTGCACAAAGAAATCAAAGGATAGATTGGTTTAGAATAGTCTATTTTCAAATCACTTTCAAAACAAACAATACGCAATTACTTTCTCTCTGAGAAACACCAAAGTAAAACTAAGGAGTTACTTTCCGCTTGGGTTTAGCAACATTTCATGCAAATTACTCCAGCATCAGTTATGACTCTGTAAGGGGAAGTACTGTTCCTCCTTCATCACAAATGAGAAGCTGAGGACAAAATGTCAATTTGACTCATCCATTTGTTCTTTTTTCCCTTTATTTTTATTGTTGATACTAATACAGGTGTCCACATGTTCCCCATCTTTGCATACCCTCTTACCATCACCACACTGTTATCTGTATCTATGAGTTATGCATATATGTTCTTTGGCTAATCCCTTCACTTCCTTTCATCCAGCCACCCCCTTCCTCTGACAGCTGTCAGTTTGTTCCATATGTCCATGTGTCCATGCCTCTGTTTCTGTTTTGTTCATCAATTTATTTTGTTCATTGAAGAAGAACAAGACATGGTTGTCTGCCTTCTCCACTCTTATGCAATATAGTATTGGAAGTCCTAGCCATAGCAATTAGGCAAGAAAAAGAAACAAAAGACATCCAAATTAGAAAAAAGGAAGTAAAACTGTCAATATTTGCAGATGACATGATATTGTATGGAGAAAATCCTAAAGAGTCCACCAAAAAGCTATTAGACTGAATAAATGAATTCAGCAAAGTAGAAGGATACAAAATTAACTTTCAGAAATTAATGGCATCTCTACACACCAATAATGAATTATTGAAAAGAGAAGCTAAGAAAACAATCTCATTTGCTATTGCTATTGCAACAAAAAAAAATAAGGTATGTAAAAATACATTTAAAAATAAAGGTAAAAGACCTGTTCTTGGAAAAACAGTAGGACATTAAAGAAATAAATTGAGGAAGATACAAATAAATGGAAGTATATACCATGTTCATGGATTGGAGGAATTAACATCATTAAAATGTCCATGCTACCCAAAGAAATCTATAGATTCAATACAATTCTTATTAAAATACCAATGGCATATTTCACACATATAGAACAAACATTCTAAAAATTTATATGGAACCAAAAAAGACCTCAAATAGCCTCAGCAATCCTGAAAAAGAAGAAAAAAGTAGGAGAGATTGCAACATCTGATATCAAACTACACTATAAGGCCATTGCAATCAAACAGGCTGGTACTGGTATATGAACAGTCATAGAAATATAGGTCAGTGGAACAGAACAGAAATCAACCCACACCTATATGGTCAACTAATATTTGACAAAGGGGCAAGAGCATGCAATGGAGTAAAGACAGTCTCTTAAATAAATGGTGTTGTAAAAATCAGTCATCTTCTGGTTCTTAAACTTACCAAGAAAGCAATCATAATGCATAATTCAACTTTTAATTCCCTATTGCAAATACCTAGTGAGTCCTTTCAGCATAAACTATAGAGGTAGGTATGGAGTAGGACATTAAGGTGATTAAAGCCTTGTCTGCTTTGAGGAGCTCACAAAGAAATTATCCTGAACTGCTGCCTGTTAACAAGCTTGGGGGACTCATAAGATGAGCAAGAAGGAAACATTTTTTTTCTTTGGGCTCTCTGTTTTCCATAACAGTAATCTTTACCAAGTGCTATATCCAAAGACTATTCATGTATTACTTGAACTGATTCAAGCACTTTTTTCCTGAAGGTGAGGATCTTCAGTCCATATAAAAATCGTTCTAACCCTGAGCTGGTTCCACACATCTGTCACTAGGAGAAGAGCCTTGTTCATAATCACAGAACACCAAGTGCTTGTTTTTAGCAAAGTGAGCTAGCCTTTTGGCTTTTTTATTATTATGAACAAAAATTTTGGGTCTATGATAGAATCCAAATACAAAGTTCTTTTGCCCTATTTTGGATATAAAGGAACAAGCTCTCTATTATCCATACAGATCCAAAAAATGCAAGCAAAAAAGCACAATTTTTAAAGGATTTGCAGACGTTATTTATTTTTTCCAGAATACATACAAAAAAGGGCAGTGGCAGTAGAACAATCACACTCCATCATTAGGTAATGATGCTCCAGTAAGAAGAAAAAAATCACTGCACAGTTGCGTCAAGAGTCTTGGACACCATTAAGGGTTTTCTGAGGATTCCTCAAGAGTAAAAAAACAATTGTAATTAAAACTAAATCATTGATCCGTTCTTCTGTTTTCTAATGAGGGTGTCATATTTTATATCATTGTTGAAAAAAATCTGTGTGCTGTATATTTTTCTTCCAAGAAAGTGGCAGGTGAGGAGAGGAAGAACAGTGAACTGTCAGCATCTGTGGGTCTTTTGTCCTGATAAGTGCAGGATGAAGTGGATGAGCCACCCACTGACAAGTAGAACACATCCATGTAGGTTGGATATGCAAAAAAAAGGAGTTAAGTAAAATAGAAATATGGGACTTAGAGCAATTCATTTAGAAATAAGTTGATTAAGCATAGAAACACTGGGCTTCTGCCAAAGATGATCCTCAGGAAGGTCGTTCTGGCAACCATAGATCATGAGAAGAAACTTTTCAGCTCTTTCATATTTATGATTGAAGAAACACAGTACAATTTGCACACACTTGGAAAGAATCCAATATTAAGTTTATTGAAGTATTGTGCAGATCTTTGAGAACTTCTTGTATGTCATGTATATATGTGATATATGTGTATACTGTATTTCTAAAATATAAAGATATAGAAATCTTCTGGGAACGTTTACAAGAAATTTAACAGTGGGTCCCTTGGAAAATGAAAATAAGCAATTGTGTTGGAGGAAGCAAAATATTGAGTACTTAAAAAAATCTATCTGAACTATTTGAATTTTTTAATAAACATATTATCTTTATTTTTCAACTTTATTGATGTATAATTGACAAATAAAATCATAAGATACTTAAAGTGTACCATATATGATTTAATCTATGTATACATTGCGGAAAGACTCCCTCCATTAAGTTAATTGTTGAATATTTAACTCACATATTTACCTTTTTTTTTTCTTTTTTGGTAAGAAGATTAAAGTTCTCTTTGCAAACTTCAATTATACAATACAGTCACCATGTGATATACTAGATTCTTAGAACTTATTCATCTTATAACTGAAAATTTGTATCCTTTTATGAACCTCTCCTTTTTCCTGGAGCCCCAGTTCCCAGCATCTGCTTTTTCACTGTTTCTATGAGTTCAACTATTTTGTTTTTTAGATTCCACATATAAGTGATACTATGATATATCTGTCTTTCAGCACTATGTTCTCCGGCTTCATCCATGTTGTTGCAAATGATAGGATTTTTCTCTTTTTTTTAAGGCTGAATAATATCCAATTTCATATCTACATATATAATATTTTTGATCCTTTCATCTCTGACAGACATATAGGTTGTTCCATACATTTTTTAAAAATTTTAAGAGTTTAATTTTAATTGTGTTTTTTTTTCTATCTTTTACATTACTATTTATCCCTCTGATACCCTCTCCCACTTCCACCCACTCCCCTCCCTGCCCTCCCCCCACAATTATCACAACAGTTCATTGGGGTTAACTCTGTGCCATAGACCACAAAATTGAAACAAAATTGCAACCCAAAGATGTTTCCTCCTGAGTCTTGAAACTAGCTTAATTAGGGTCTTTGAGAGAGGAGATGGTGTTACCCACACTATAAGAAGAGTATGTATCTTTGTAATAGGAGAATAAATGATGGCTTTGCCATTTCTGTTTTGTTCATGCAAGAATATATATCCAAATAAGCATTTGCAAAGTAAGTGTCACTCAGAAACTGTCTTAAGATTTGGTTTTGCTTTGCTACCTTTCAGTTGACCCCCTTTGCCTTGCCCCTTGGCGTTTGTTTCCATCTTGTCACGTTCGTTTTCTCAGGACACCTCTCTTCCTGGGCGACCTGGCTCACTTTATGGCTTCTGCTCCTTCCACATATGGAAATGACTCCCAAACCTAGAGCTCACACCCACAACTCCTCTCCTGAACTCCAGAAACAACTCCTATCTGTTAATGAGCCATGCCCACTTTGATTTGTTTTATATTTTTAGCACATCTAAAACTGAACTTATTTGCCACCCAAACATATCCCTTTGCCCATTCTGCCAGCTCCATTAATAATGCTGCCACACCCAAGAGTGAAGCCTTAAAGCAATTATCTAATTCCCTTTCTTATTCTGTTCCTTTACTTCCAATTTTGTCAATGCAACCACTAAAATGTCCTGCAAGAAAAGCCAAACATATCAAACCCCACTTTTGCCACTGCTTTAGTCCCGTCTTGTCTAGGGCATTGCAATAGATTTTTTAAAACTATTCTCCCCATCTTTAAAGCTCTTCTCTGAAGTTTTTCTTCCTGGGTGCCACTAGGTAAAACACTCTGCTGGAAAAATCTTCAAAGGCGCCCCTCTTCCTAGAGGATTAGCACAAACCCAATCTCCCTGTCTGGCTTGTCTCCATTATTCAGCATTTCAGCCAAACAGAACTGCTTGCTTTTCCCCTGGACTATGGCATGCACTTTCATGCCTTTGCATCTTTCATCTTCAGCAACCTTAGCCAGAAATGTGACAAGTTCTGTGGGGTCGCAAAAGGTGGTAGTTTTTTCTAAGCTTCACCTTCCGTCCCCCATCTGGTGGCAGGGCTGCGTTGGAGGCGGGAGGATGAGCCAAGAGAGTGAAAAAAACACCTCTTGCCACCTCGTTGCCAGGAATTGCTTTGTCAAACAATGGCTGAAAATTCTTTAACACTATGACAACTGTTAATCAAAGAAGTTGAATAAAAGTCACAGGTGTTTCTGAGGATTATCCAGCATAGGGAAGGAAGAGGCATGAAGTTGGAAAATAATCTGTCACCTTTATGCATCTGGATAGCCGTGCAATAATTCCTGTGGCCTCCGCCGACTCTGAGATGCAATCATTCTATACATCTTACTCGCAGATAATCAAACATATCTGTCTGATAACAAGGGAGAGATTGTTTTTTACAGTTAATACATTCTTATGAGTAAATAAAACACCAACCAAATGCTAAAGTAATAGTTCAGATATAAATAGGCTACAAAGCAACACAGATGAGCTGTACATAGGTAGAGTGTTTTAAGTAAATATAATAGAACCCCTGGAAATGACCCCAGAGAATACTCCTAAACCAAGACAGTCCAAAGCCATTTATCCTAAAAATCATGTGGTATACATACATATAACTCAGCGACAATACTGCAAGGCTCTGAGCAAATATATTTGCCTTCTCAGCAAAACTTTCTGTATTAATGCTTCCCTGGAGATAGATTATGTCTCTTTAACAAATATTAGAAAAATAGAAAATATTGTTTGGCCCATTATGTTTTTAAGTCAGTAAATATGAGTAAGTGAAGGATAAAAAAACAGGAAAAAAACAATTTATTTCTGAAAGTGTGCTTGGTAAACACCTTTGATAGTACCTTTAAATGTACAAAACAGCCTTTATCTGAAACAACCCGCCCACCACCACATCCTATGTATCTTTTGTAAGCCTGGAACTAGGTGTTCACCTTCAGAAATCTATGATGAAAAACTACTTTCAGTAACTTATTTTCCTGAATATGTATCTGCTACAGAGCTGGAGAAAAGCCACCTAGAATATTCCTTATACTTTCCTCTTTTTCTTAGAAACCAGGATGAAGATGCAAGCAAGCGGGGTGATTCAGCCGAATATCCAGAAGGCTCTATACCCCACTGCACACCCCCCCTTGCGCAGCCACTCGTCCGCAGCCCCCCTGTGGCACTGTGCACAGCTCTCAGTGCTACGTTACAGAGAGAAGGGGAAAAACACCATTTTGGACTTCTCCCCACCACACTTCAGGCCCACATCCCCACTCCTACTGAAGTTCAAGCCCATGACTATGGAGAAATACAATCTTTAATAGTAGGGAACTAATTCATTGTGGGAGGATAATTGCAAAGACCAGTTCCAATTTTCCAGCCCCAATTTTCCTTGCAATTACGATTTTGCAGCTACTCCCTTCAAGAGTGGACAGAATTTATTCTTCCGTTTCCTGGATCTGGGCTGCTCTTGTGACTTGTCTGAGCCAAAAACAGGTCAGTAAAACTGACCTTGTCTCAATTCCAAACCTAGGTCTCAAGTATCCTTGCATGATTTCTCTCTTTGTCAGGACCCTGCCGCTTCCATGAAATAAACCCAGGCTGGCCTGCTGGAAGATGAGAGTTAGTTGAGCCAGCCCAGTTGTCCAGTCCTAGGGCCCAAACATGTGAGAAAGCCTAGTAAAAAATCAACCAACCTGCTTTGACAATGACTTTCCAGCCAAGAACAGAACAGCTGTGCCCACTCACAGATGCATGAGGAAAGTAAATGGGTATTGTTTCATACTGCTAAGTCGAGTCATGTGGTATTTGTTTCATATGGCTGAGTCAAGTCATGTGGTGTGGTTGGAATAACACTACATATTTTGGCAGGAGATAACATACTTATTTACTTTGAGAATATGCTGACCTGGAGCTATGTGTAGAAGCATACTCACATTAGCATAACACCCTAAAAAGTCTTAGTGCAGTAGGGGAACCTCAGCAGTAATAGCCTTATGAAGACCAGAGATGAGCCCAAGGACTCACAGCTAGGACGTGGGGAGGAGACCACTATTACAAGAGGTAGGGCGAGATATCACTAATATAAGAGGTAAGGCAAGATATCAGTGCCTAAGGCAAAAGGTGAAGGAAGGAGCCACAAACAGAAGGCCAGATAGACTGAACCAATTAACTACGCCAGTCAAGAACTGTAACACTTGAACAGACAAAGAGAGTTAAAAGCTATGGTATAAGTCAGAGGAAAGGATCAGTCTAAGGAAGGAAGTATAGGAAAGGACCCCAGGAGAAAACATATAATAAGGCAGCTAGTTGAACTTCTGCCTCTTCATATACAGGTGTCTGAATATTGGCTGATTAAGAATTAGAATGATATCAGTCAACTGAACACATTACTTATTATACTACATTGTATTTTCCATGAGAACAAAAGATTGGTTGGTTGGTTGGTTTATTTCGCTAACCCTTGTATTTGGTCTTAGCAACCACAGTGCCTACACGGGCTTCGATGCTCAAAAAATTGTGGAATGAGTGGATAAGTGGATGAATGAATGAATGAGTACCTATAGTAAACATCTGATTTACAGCCAGGTTGGCCAAGCTCAGACATTAAGAGACATGGGGAAAGGCTGGCCCACAAGAACAATGCATAAGACAGAGTTTTCAGATAATTCATAAAAAATCATAATTCAAAATTTTATGATTTTTTTCCCACAAAACTGACTTTGGATCCCTGGCGCTTTCATATAAAGGCATTTAATAATTTTTGTTGAATTGCATTAGAAGACATAATGAAGTAAGAAGTGTTCTCTTCACTTTTTTTAGATGTCATGACCAACTGGGAATTACCTGAAAGGATCTCCACCCTTTCTCAAGCAAGTGCATTTCTTGATAACTAATGCATTCAAGGGCAGCTGCACTGGGGTCTGGCAATAAAATCACAGTGGACAGCCCAAGAAAGGTACCCTCAGGCTTCCTTCAGATTCGTCTTCATCAAAGACCAACACCAAAAGTATCCCCCAAGATCATCAGAAAGCCCTAGCTCCAGGAGTGGAAACCAACAGAACTGAATTTGTTGCCTATTTTTAAATGGATGTGTACCAGGTGGCACTTTTCTTAAAGTCCATTTCCTGGACATATATTATTCCAAGCATTTTGCACTTACAAAGAACTAAAATACTATTCACCAACATAATAGAAATATAGAACAAGATCTGTGCATTGATTGGGATTTCACAGACTATCATTAGGAACAACCCTAATACAAACGCAAGAGAGAATCTCCCTGCTTCTGCTGTTCTCTGTTGTTAGCAATAACACAGCTCTGATGAGTAGCAGTACAGACAGTAAGGCCAACTGTAGTCCTGGCATCTCCAGTTGTAGAAATTAGGATCCTTTGTGATGGGCTTCTTAACAGATCAACTTCCTTCACACAGTAGTTGAAGACGAGAGGAAGCGTTTCACAAAAGCTTTTCATTAGCATTCTGTGTCTTTTTCAGTGACATGGATTGGAGTCAAATTTTTTTCAATGTACACTACAAGTAAAAGATCAGCATTTCTGAACAGAGCACAATAATGCTGATAAAATGCCTTTTACATGTTATTTTCTGCTAAGTCACTATAGACAACAAAATGAGTCTACCCAGTCAAGGCAATACTAGGTTTTCACAGACGCCTAAAACTCTAATTACATGCATCATCCTAAATATCAACCTCTAGGACATTTGGGCATATAGAAGTATGAAATGGACTTTACCTTCATTAGACAATATCATAACATGCACCTCCTATAATTTCCATTACTCTTTTTCTCTTTGCTTAGTTTTAGAAATCATTTTGTGTTTATTCTCTCATCTAATGCTGTGTGTGTAGGTATGGTAAGCCTTATATATACTATACCCTATAGTACTTTACAAAGATCTCAAATTACTAAATTATTTTTATAGATATTAAGAAAAATATTTTCACCATTACCTTTGTAGTTTGCTATCCATCCACAAACATCAAAAATGCTAACTCTATTACTAAACTGTTTCAATGGCAAAGTCATATCAGAATGCCTTGACTTTTCAAAACTGGACTGGAAAAAGTATTTGAAAACATTATTAAGATATTTGTTTCATATTTTCACCCAGCCCAAATCCAAAAATATGAAATACTGATATGAAATGGAGGAAAATTAACTAAAATATGGACATGTATCTGCATGTTTTTCAAATTTTTTATTCATGTTAGGAAATCTGAAAGTTGCTTCATTGGATTTTCATAAAAAGCAAATAATTCTGCCAAAATTACAGTATTATGATATAAATATGTGTATTGACAACTTCAAGGGGACTCCTTGAACATCAATCTAATTAACTGCTTCTCTTCTTGTCGTAGTGATCATTTATTGTTAGGTGCCTTAAGACAGAATTGCTGGGAGAATTGGACAGTAGAGAAAGCTAATAGTCAGAAGACCAAATGTAGCAGGAATTTATGGAGGTGAACTATAGCACTTAAATATCCCTAACCCTCAAACATGAAATCTTCTGAGCTTCTGACATATCACTAAACTTAGATTTAAGGAGAAAGTTCTAGTCTAATTATAGAGTTGACTTTGAACCTGTAGAGACAGTGATAGAAAAAAGATGTGTTGGAAGTAGGCTGAGGAAATGAGAGGGTAACATAAGAAAAATTAAATCTAAAGGTAGGAAAATACATATGCATCACTGTAAAGCACCCTATGAACCCAAATTTATAACAAGAAATAACATTACCTGATTTTATATTTTACGAGGTATACCCTCCTCCTCATGTAATGACCAGTATTTTGTCATAAGTAAGAGTAAATTGAATAAGTCAGGATAAAAAGACAAAGCAAGAAGCTTTGATAGAATTCACACTGCTTAGAAACACTTCTCTCAAGTAAATTCAGTAAGTCCTAATTTGTGTCTCTATTGTGTCTGGTGCTATACTTAGTACCATACAGACAAAGATGAATGCAACCAGGCCCCTGACCTCCAGAAATTTATTGTCTAGATGGGGAGAGAAACATTTAAACAAATATTCATGATGCATGAAAAATCAGAACTACAGAGTTAAAACAGAAGAAGGAATGAATCATTTAGTCCCAGGGTGGGGGGTGAGTAAACAAGAAGTGCCTTCTGTCCCAATACTGAAGAATGAATAAAAAGTTCAAGGACAAAATGGGAAGGGAATTCCAAGCAGATGGAATGATATACACAAAATACAAAGCCACAGAGCAGCAGGTTATGTGAAGTGAGCTAGGGGCAAATTTTGAGTGAGTTACATGGAGCTAGATACAGATTGATACATGACCAGAGCCTTGAATGCCATGCCAGAGGACTCGCTTGAGTGTTATCCTATGATGATATCCAAATTGAAAGAGATAAAACTTGGAACCAACAGGGTCAGATGTACATTTTATAAACTGTGACCAGGGTGAAGAGAAAGATGGGTGAAAGGGTTGTAAGGCAGAAGCACAGAAACTAATAGAAGCCTCTATGGCAGAAAAACCTCCTTAAGCTTCCACCTGGATAACTGTGATCATTAAAACGGAGATCTCTCTACTTTCTACAAAGCAAGAAAAGGTTTACAAGGCAACTTATCTTGAGGCCAAATTTTTAGGTATCTAAGCTTTTTCAAGATTTAGACTTATTAATAAGAAGGGAAATGGTTATTTTTAAAGCATAAAGTGATTGTGACACTTAGAAGCATCATTTATGTTCAATATTGCTTGGCATGTGGTAGGCGCTAAATGCTTATAAAATATGCATAAATTAATAAATATAATTGCCCTTCAGATTTGGTCCTTTTTATATCATTTACAACTCATTCTTAGTAATTTATCACTTTTAATAGTAAATAGAGTTAACTTAAAATACTTTTAAAAGTAATCAAACTGAGTTTATTTAAATTTTTTTCTATAAATCAGACTTTTATTTAGTCAGGTTGCCCTTTACCCCAATTAATCCAAATCAGTAAGCTTTTACTGTAATTGAAAGTTGTGCATACTTACCATTTTCACTGACCCTCTAAGAGCCTGTAATGGCAATTGGAAAATTTCCAAGGTGCTCATACCTTTAATTTCTCCTTTACTCTTCTTACAGACAATAGAAGTTTGCATTGTCAAGTTTAAATCTCTGAAGATGCTCCCTCATATCCTAAATACCTCCTTTACAAGTTTTGCTGTTTCTTAACCCTGGTTTTACCTAGCAAATTATTACATGAAAATTAAGTAACCTTCTTGCATTCACCATCTCCATTAATTTCAATTACCAGTCCCCAAGATAGAGACCTGAGTCAGCTTCAGCTTCACTCTCCCTCACTCAGGCAATCAGTTATCAAGCCCTTTAATCTACCTCTGAAACTCCTCTGAAATCTATTCTTTCCACTCGACCCCTCTGCCATTCTCTAAACTCAAGCTCTCACAGTTTCTTGCCCAGATCTTTCCAAAGATTTCCCACTTCTAATATCATCCTCCTCCAAACTATCCAGAACTATTATCCATGGTAATTCTTCTCTCAGATGCAAATCTGATTACAGTAGCCTCCCCTCCTTATCCTCAGTTTTGCTTTTCATTGTTTGTTACCTGCAGTGCACCATGGTCCAAAAAAGATTAAGGGGAAATTCCAGAATTAAATAATTTATAAGTTTGAAATTTTGTATTGTTCTGAGTACCATGAGGAAATCTCCCTCCATCCCACTCCATCCTGTCTGGGATGTGTATCGTCCATTTTACCACCATATCCCCATTGTATGTGCTCCCCGACAGTTAGTCACTTAATACCACCTCAGTTATCAGATCAACTACAATGGTATCGCAGTGCTTGCGCTCAAGTAACCTTCATTTCACTTATTAATAATGGCCCCAAAGCACAAGGGTAGTGAAACTGGCAATTCAAATATGCCAAAGAGCAACTGCAAAGTGCTTCCTTTAGTGGAAAGGTAGAAGTACTCGACTTAATAAGAAAAAAAATTGTGTGCTGAAGTGCTAAGGTCTACTGTAAGGACAAACCTATTTGTGAAATTGTAAAGAAGGAAAAAGAAATTTGTGCTAGCTTTGCTGTTGTACCCTAAAACTGCAAAATTTACAGCCACAGTGTGGGATGGGTGCTTAGTGAAGATGGAGGCATTAAATTTATGCGTGGAAGATATGAACAGAAAGCGCGATCTGATGGATTGTACCAGAAAGCACTGAGCCTGTGCAAAGACTGCACCAAGAGACCCCATGAAATGAGCGACCACAGTTACTAGCTTTTATTACAGTATATTGTTATAATTGTTCTAGTCTTAGTTATTGTTGTTAATCTTTTACTGTGCCTAATTTATAAATTAAACTTTATCACAGGTATGCGAGTATAGGAAAAAAACATAGCATATATAAGATATGGCACGATCCATGGTTTCAGGCACCAATAAGGGGGACTATTCTGTGTAACCTCTCTCAATGGCTTTAAAATCCTTAAAATTGCTTCCCACCATTCACAAGCCCCAATCCAAACTCTTTCCATGGTCCAAACTGCCCTTTATATGTGATCTCCAGACCCTTTCCATATACGTCCTTATCTCTTTACTTTTACATATATTTCCCTCTTCCTGAAATTCATCTCTGCCTACCTCCCTTCTTCAAACAGCAAATTTACATCCTCTCAAGATGAGCCCAAGGGGAAAGATATAGTAATATAGTGGGTAAGAGCATGGGCGTTGGTGTGCTTAAACCTTGGTGTGAATCTTGCACTCTTTCTAGCTGCATCTCAGCTCTACCACCTCCTGGCTCTGGGACTTGGGACAAATTACTCAGCCTTCCTGAGTCTCGGTGTCCTCTGTAAAAGAAGACTCATTTGGCAGGGTGTTGTTAGGAATAGATGAGATCACATCTCCAAAGCGCTCAGTTCAGTGCCTACAACATAATAGCTGTGGCGTACTGACTATTATTTTTAAATGTCATCTCTCCTGTGAAGTTCTCTTCAATCTAGCCACCATTTCCTTAAGTGAGAATTGACTGATTCTCCTCCTGTGCTCTTACAATGTTTTGTTTATGCTTCTATGGCTCTTAGTTTATTACAGGATGCTTATGTCTTTAATAATAATCACAGTTAACCATTCATTAAGCATGTTCTGTGTATGTCACATTTTTAAAGTGTCTAACGTGTGCTATCTCATTTAACCCTTGGCAACGCTATGGGATGGGCATGATTATCCCATCCTAGTGATGAGAATATTGAAACCAGAGAGGATAAGCAACTTGCCCAATGTTACACAGCCAGATTTCAGCAGAACCAGGTAACCTTGCTTAGAATACATTCTCTTAACCCCTGTATATCCCACAGGGAATATAAGCTTCTTGAGTACAGAAATCGTATCCCTCTCATCCCTATGTCATTAGTACATGTGCAGCTTCCATAAGCAAGGAAGGTTTACTCTGAGCTTCTGAAGAGGCTCCTGGAACCCAAGCTCTGTGCTGCTGCTGAACTTGGGATGTACAGAAAACCCAGGCACAAAAGCCACCCACCTTGGCTTACTCTTTTTCTCTCTACAGAATAAATTCTTCTACTTTAATCCAAGGAAAGTGTGGGAAATCTTATTATACTAAAAGTGGTCTAGCACCCTGCCTTTCTACAAGTGAGGCAGCAGTGGGAGATTCCATGTGTCAGAAAGTTATTCTAAAACATATGGCCTCAAAGCCCTGCTCTATAAAGTCATGCACAGCTCAACGACGGGGATGTGTTCTGAAAAATGCATCCTTAGGAGATTTTACCATTGTGTGAACATCACAGAGTGCACATACACAAACCTAGATGGTCTAGCCTGCTCTGCATCTGGGCTACATAGTACAGCCTACTGCTCCTAGGCTACAAGTATGTACAGCATGTCACTCTACAAAACAACACAAGATTAAATCAAACACAAGGAAAATGATGCGATGAAGAGATACTATAAATATGAGATTTATGTGGCTGCTGCCAGCATAATACAACATACTGTTTTATGCTTTTTATAAGTTTAAAATAATAAAAAATATAATTCGGTAAATACATAAATCAGTAACAGTCACTTACTATCATTAGAAAGTATTATGAACTGTAATACTTGCATGTGCTGTACCTTTACATGACTAGCAGGGCAGGAGCCTTGTTGACACCTGAATCGCCACAGACACAGAAGCAATGAATTGCAGTACCATGTTAGAGTGACTACAACATCACTAAGTTGTAGGAATTTTCTTAGCTCTGTTATAATCTTTCGGGACCACCACTGTACATGCTTATGAGACAGTCATTGACTAGAACATTGCTATGTGGTACATGGCTGCATATGTTTTAGCAACATGATGAATACGAAATTGTATTTAGCAAAATAGTCTCAAAAAATTCTTTGATATTGTGGGAAAACTTTGGCACTTTATAATGGACTGAATTTAAGGAAAGATAATTCTGGATAAAGTATATCTCCCATTGACATTCAAAGACATGGATGTAAAGAAGATACACACACACACACACACACACACACATTTTTTAAACTCTTTAAAAAATAGTGGGAAATAGCATATTTCTAAAATGTGAAGTTTATACCAACTAAAATTATATTCTCCCTGATATGGGAATAGGCTTGTATTTAAAGGCCCAGATACAGACTTCATCACCTGTTTCAGCTACTTGTGCTTTTATTCCCTTTTA
Source organism: Pteronotus mesoamericanus (assembly GCF_021234165.1). Lineage (NCBI taxonomy): Eukaryota > Metazoa > Chordata > Mammalia > Chiroptera > Mormoopidae > Pteronotus > Pteronotus mesoamericanus. Next base: position 21,208,773 of record NW_026555310.1, read on the forward strand.
TAAACTACGCAGAAGAAAAATTCCCCAGACTACCCTATGTAGTTTATAATATTGTCAGCCTGTGTATTCTATGTACATTTGTATTTGTGTTGTGAATATTGCTCAATAGATCTCTAATTTAAACACACAATGCTTTCCTACTGCCCGAGTTCTTGCTGGGTCTGAGGTCGTATCACCAACATGCACACATTCGGAACATTTCATGAACTATATGATGTTCGCAGGTCATTAGTAAAAACTGAAAAAGTAAAAAGCCCCGTAATTAGCTCCTGAGGTAACTTTGAATGTAACATTTTCACCTCAGATTCAACACCATTAAACAAAATGACTGGGGTTTATTCGCTAATGTCGCCTGAGAACCATTCCACTATAGTTAAACTTTGCCAAATGGAAGGACACTCAAATAGCAATATGTTGTGATTCATCAAATCAAAGGCCACAGACAAATCAATAGAGATAGTGGCTGCATAAAAAATGGTAATGAACAAATGTAACAATATCATCAAGGTTACCTTGAGAAGAGTAAAGAAGTGGTTTAAAACCATCACTAAAAATAGGGTCAATATATCAGCCTTGAGTGGAAGGCTCATTAATTTTTTTAGCAGATATAGGAAAAAAAGGGCAAATAAGTAATCATTGGGGAAATAATTAATTTATCAAGGTATACAGTAAGAGTCTGGTCTCTTAACATTATAAGTAACCTGAGCTGTGGTAGCCCCACTAGCAATAGGTTAAAACCTTCATATGACAGTTAGAAAAGCAAATTCTAAGGAGGAATAGAAACCCCATACACCGAATCAGTGACTCAATTCATATTTATTTTAAGAGTCTTGAGGTAAAGAAGCAGCATATTACTCAAGTAGCAGACAAAGGAGAAAAGAATGGAACTTGTCTAATTCTGTCCTTATTTTAACTCTATTTGATTATTTATCTTTGAACCAAACCCAATCCATGGAGGAGATTATAACATTTACCTAAATTACTAAAGTGGCTCTTTGAACTCATTGCTAACATAAAGAATGCAGTAGTAAATTATCTAGAAGCAATTCATTGCTAATCCAGATAAAAATTGTTACACTGATATAAACTCAAATTAGTACATGAGACAGTTCATGGGAAACAATCATAATTTTTCCAGTGATAAAAGTCTAAAATCATACAGCCAGAAACTCCCTTTAAAATAGTTTACTGCAGCCCACCATCAATGTTTCCTTCTTTTATAGTACCCTTTTCTCAAAATATTACAGAATTAAATGCTTTTTGGACTAAATAAACTAACAAACAAAATGGAAACAGACTCATAGATAGAGATAGGCTGACAGCTGTCAGAAGGTTGGCAGCTGGGTGAAAAAGGTAAAGAATTTAAGCCAAAAAAAAAAAGAAAAAAAAAAAACCTCCTCAAAGACAGTAGTACAGTGGTTACCAGAGGGAAAGGGGAGTAGGGTGGAAGGGGGAGATAGAACTGAGGGCAAAGGTGGGGATAAATAGTGATGGAAGGAGACTACTCAACTTTGGGTGGTGAACACTCAATATAATATACAGATAATGTATTACAGAATTTTGCACTTGAAGCCTATATAATTTTATTAACCAACGTCACCCCAATAAAGTCAATACATTTTTTTAAAATACCAAAATAAATTGTTTTTGTACTGAATGTTCCAGGGTGAGTTTATCTATGTATTTTTTAAACATTTCACAAGAAACAGTATTTAAATATTTTTCTAAACCACACAATCATTGTGTGCAAAATAACTAAATCATAAAGCAGACAAACCTCTTGTTAAAAAATAAAGGTTAAATTTAAGGTTGATCTTGAATCGAAATATTAAACTCTTAGGAAAGAGCCACAGGCAGGTTCAGCCACATCTTCTCAGTTGTGAAGTCGGCCTTTTTTACCTAGAATAAGAAATGTCAATAACTTGCTTTGTATTTTAGCAACAAAAGATAAACAATAACCTCTTATCTGATAAAGTGGTTTAGAGACTGTTTTAATTTTGAGATCTTAGAGAGATATTTAGTCTTTAAAAATCATCGTTTTGTTTTAATACACAAACACAAATTTCTGAACTGTAATATCTTGGAAGCTCAACACAGCGTTCATGCTGGTATAGTTCTAGGGAATCCTTATCCCTAACCATCCCTAAATAGAAAAAGGTTTACAGAGCTCCACAGAAAAAATAGATGTGTTGTTTATCCAAGAAATCACAAGGCAGGTTTTATAAATGTATGAGTTTGAATGATGAGGCAAATGATGGTCATAGTTAAGTGTGACACTTCCAGTTTATGGCATGGTTTTATTCACAGTCACAGAACCTGGGATTATAAACTTTGCTTTTGTGTCTCCGCAGGCAGTTCCCAGGGCCGCCTGATAACTTCTAAATTATTGATTGTTTTCAGTACAGCCCAATTTAATGAAACCCTTTCATTAGAATTATTTAATTTTAACCTCTAACATGCAAATAAGACACAAGGACAGAAGGAGAAAGACATAATTTGGCCACAGTGTAGAAAACAAAGACAAAGCTCTAGCACGTGGTTGACTAACCTCTGACCTGAGTGGGACCACCTGAGCATACAGTTTATTTAACTTACTGAATTTTGCCTTTGAAACGAATACTTCTAAAATATGGGCTCTCTAGCCCATATTACAGCATTTTGCAAGCTGGATGGCTAAAATTACTTGACAGCAGTGGTTCTTAATCATCTGAGAGACGCAGATCCCTTTGACCACCTGATAAAAGCCCCAGACCCGCTCTCCTACAAATAAGCATGCAAATAAAGATTTCTGCACACTACTGCAAGGTCACGGACCACCCTGCTGAAGCCCATGCTCTGACTCCTGCTCTAGGCTAAGTCAGCAAAACTGGAAAACTTTTTTTTAAACTGGAAATTAGCACATTATTTTAACTAGCATGACATTTGAACACATTTTAAACGTGTGCTGGTTTTCATCAATACAATTTCATTCATTCTACTTCATTTTCTAAGTATGGAAGGAAATAATGACACCATATGTTTTGGCCAAGGATCTATGTACAGTGATACACAAGAATCATTCTATAGATGTAAGCCTTCTTTATATACTTTCCCCATCCCTGTAAATACATGATTTCTCTGAAATATGGAGAATCAAGGGCAAAGGAAAGAAGAATTTTGATAATTTTACTACATAAAAGGTCTTGCAAACATGAAGAAATTGGCATAAATTTTGGAGTGTAAAATTGCTACCCATCTATTTTAGTCTGGCCAGGCAAGAAATAGTTTTTATTTATCTCCTGCAATAAACCATGACCTCACTACCTTCTTGAGTATCTGGCATTTTTAAGCCAAGTTATAATCCATAAGTTTTGGTTATGCTCCACTGCTCTACTTTCTCTAACCTATAGATTCAAACATCCACATAAGGGCGGCCAAAAAGCCTTTCATGTTTGTTTCTATCTATCTGGATATTAGACAACCAGTAGTAGAATCTACCCAAATCTCTGGAGTGGAACTTGAGGCCAGCATGCCAGCACTCGCTCCTGTATGCAAGCAACCAACAACTACATATTGAGGGTTTCTGTGTCAGATATTATATTTAGGAATGAGTTAACACCAATAAAACAATTAGAACAATGCCTACTCCTTGTAAGCACTTAGTAAATGTTAACTACTATTATTATCTTCATTATTGTTTTTATGGGTATACAAGTTCAAATGGCTCATAATTCTTGCACTCCAGAAGCTGTGATCTAGAGAGGCATTTAAAAGAGAGTGTGATAAGATTATGACAGAAGTATGTAGAGTTGCCACAGAAACCATGGGAATGGGCCATGGAAGTCCACCTAGTGAGTCAAGGAACACTCCCCAGGAGAGAAAGAACCGTGGTTAGCTAGACAAATCCGGAAAGAAGTATGGCCCTTTAGGGATATAATTACATGTGAAAAACATAATACATCAGATATCTGGGTGACTAGAGTAGCTTAGTGTCTTTGGAGAAAACATTACATGTGGAAGTTTGACAGAGATGAAGCCAAAAGGAATGAAGAGGCAGATTATGACAAGTTGTCAGGTGCTAAACTAAGGAATTTAAACTTTATTGTGAATGCCACAGAGGGTTATTAAAAGACTTTTACACAACAGAGTTCTGTCACTGTTAGCTGTGTAACTTTAATTAATTCAGGTAACCCTTTGGGTTTTGGTTTTTACATGTGACCAATGAAATGGTAGGACTCATGATTGTTGAGGCCTCATCTGGCTTAAATTTTAAAAAGGATTCCATTGTTCTTGTTTCAGGAATGACCAGAATAAAAGGAAGGTTAAAAAGTTTCCACTTTGCAGTAACCAAATATAATTGCAGAGACATTTACATGACCTTTGAACTTTATATTCCACTTATCTCTGAAGTAAACAAATGACTTTCTGGTTTTGGCTTATGCTCTTTGCTCTATAGGCACATAAAAAACAGAAACAGGCCTCCAAAAATTCCAAATGTCACCTTCAACATAATAATGAAAATGTATTTGAAGGCCACTAATACTTTCTCTGTTTTGAATTTGAAAAAGGAGAAAAACCCTACAAATTATTGTTCAGTCATTAACACAGCCAGGTACCACTTCAGTGGCTGATATTCAATCAGCCGATTAAAATTATCTAGTCAGTTACCTTATGATTTTCCAATTTTATAGTCAGATCAGTTGGAGATGTAAGTAATTAATTCACATCTAAACTATCAACAGTTTTAGTTTTGTAGAGAATGTCACTAAAATTCTAATGCTGATTGACAAGTATAAAATTCAATTTTCTTTGCAAGACATGAGTGTTTCCATTGTTATATTGAAATTAAAAGGGTTCTGTAGAAGCAGTGTCCATGACTGACGCAGACATATAAATCTGATGAGACTGTTATAAATATATTCGGCCCACCCTTGTCTACATACTTCCCCTTGTAGGTAAGTGGAGATATGGAGTGAGAGGACCATAATCATGGATGATTTCTTTCATTTACCTCTTCTTGCTCTGTAGTCCTCACTCCTCTTAATGGCGGGGTGCAGTGAAAATGATGAGGTCTTTAAATTTGACAACAAAAGGTATTTTACTTGCCAGGGTCTCATCTTCTGTCTTTCTCCTCTGTTTTCCTCTCTTTTCCCTTCCCCTAGTAGAAGGAGTGTTTGAGTGGAAGGGTGTTGCCTTGGGCTAGAATCTGAGTTCTTTCTTATTCGGTGATTTATTCTGTGTCAGTCCTTAAACTTTGGTTCTCAGTATTTTAACAAAAGTCCTTTTAGAATTTAGGAAATTCCTTTTACTAGTTGGCAAATTTTCTTTCCAGATAATTGACTCAAAACAAAATCGACTTAGAAAACTGATCAAGATCAATTAATGTCCTCTTAGTTCTAGGTGGTGTCCTTTTCCTCTGGAAGCAGTACAAGGGCACCCAGACAATGTAATTTGTGAGACATTTTTTAAATACCTCAGTCTAATAATGGATTAATGGGATGTGGAAGATTGGAAAAGAACATGGAAATATGACAGGAGAAAAAGAAATACCGAAAGAGACAGCGGGGGTAATTAAAAAAAAAGATGAAGACTGGGAAGGAAACAGGCAACAAAGGAGTAGCTAGAGAGAGCAGCAAAAGGAAGAAGAAAAGAAAAAAAAGGAAAAAGAAAAGGAAGTCCAGGAGATAAGTGTCAAGACGGTAATGTTCCCCCACCCACTGAGACGCTCCTGCAGCCCAGTGCCACTCACCTTCCCCTCCCCTCCCCTCCCCCACCTTGCGCACTGCTGCCAGAGTGCTCTTGCCTTCAGCAAATCACAGCACGGCCCCGCTGCTGCAGGCCTCCAGGGGCTCCCAGGGCTCACCGTAGGGGTAACTCCCTGCAGAGCCCTGCAGAGCTGTGCCATAGCCGTGCCACTCTATGTACCATGTACAGATACCACGTCAACATCAAGAACACACATTCCTTCCCTTCTGCGGTCCTTCATCCTGCTCAGCTGTTAAGCCATCATATGATTTGCTCCCAATGTTCTTCTTGCCCTTTTTCTGCCTGAATGTGTCCTAGTCATTCTTAAGAACACTGGTCCAATGACACATCCTCCAGAATGCCATCTGCATCTCTCTCCACCCTCTTAAATGCCCTGATGACAACACACAGATAATTCTTTTAAGAAGTCAGAAATCTTCTTGTTTGTCAAACCCATACACCTAGGCTGATGTCACTTTACTTCCTGCAGCCCCAATGCCAAACTCAGTGACTTATACACATAGTAGTAGGATATATAGTTTTAAATGAGCTAGTTTCAACTACTTTTCCTAATTCTTAAGAGTTGGCCCCATTGCACTATGATACCGATTAAGACAAGAGCAGAAGGTGACATCTACCCTAGGCACCCAGAGTTCCTAGTACAGGGGCTCTGCTTTGCCACTAATTTGCTGTACTATCTACAATAGTCACTTAACCTCCTTCAACTTCAGTGTCTCATCTATAAAACAAAAATACCAGTACTGTTACTACTACTAATAATAATACTAGTTACGACATATATGATTAATAATATCAACGATTAAATAACAGTCTTGCCTGAAAATAGCAGGTAAGATAACCTGGAACTGCAGACAAATATTTTCTAGTAAATATATTGGAAACTGGTTAATGCCCAAGGCCCTTGCTCCTAAAAGTACTGACCCACAGCCCATCAAGGAACCTTGAGGAATTCCCACCCTCAGGAGGGCATCTGAGTGGACATCTCAGTTACCCTACATTAAAGACTCGATTTGCCCGTATAAGGTGATATAAACAACAATACATACTTTAGCCTTCTTGTTAGTACTTCTTTTTTGTTTTTCAAAATTATAAACAATTTTCTACTTACCTAAATTTTATTAACATTTAATGTTTCAAAAACTTTTAAAGATGCTTCTAGATCTGTCAACATTTAAATACTTCCCTTATCTATCCTCTGTTCTTTTCCTCTAAGTTATTTCCTAGCTTAATGGCTTAATATAATTTTACCAAAAAATAAAATTGCTTTTATTCATAATTTAACCTATCAGCCATATTTATTCAATGTCTTATTTCTTATGCATTCCATTGTTTATTTAAACTGAAATCCTTCCAGTTTTAGTTCTTTTTCACTTTTTTTACATGGCCTTGGAGATTTAGTCCCTGGGCAGAGATTTTCCCAAGGATTCCGCTTACTTAAAAGTAAGATCTCCCTTACTTTTAATCTCCAAATTCCACCCCCAAAAAACACAATTATCTTCATTTTTCATTGTTTTTATTCACCTAGCTCTTTGAAAACAATGGTAAGGAGTTGAGACTGGGATAAGGAGACAACTATGAAGATAACTCAAATCCTAGATAAGAAAAGGTAAGAAAGCTGGATTCATTTTTTTTCCTAGTTAAACCAACAGTGGTATTTTAAGCCCCGCCCCCCCACTTCCACCCCACCCCCACCAACTCCCCACATCACCATTCCTTCTAGAGTTCAACTTCTGACTTTAAAACTTTCAAGTTAAGTAAACTAATAGACCCACAGGTGAGGTCTTCAGGATAAGAAATCTTCTCCCAGTGGCAATGCAGCCGAGCAGCTGGAATGCTATTGTCTGCTCATATTATGTCTATAGCAGAATCCTTGGGAAAATCTCTGCCCAGGGACTAAATCTCCAAGCTCCTGACATGCAGTGATTTTTCCTTCCTAAGGAAACATAGATTGTGACCATTTTTTTCAACTGAAATCATTCTGTCCATCTCAGTAAAATATCTGCACTGAGGGAGAATAAATAACATGTGAAAATCCCCAGCTTAAGTATAAGTCTTTTCTAATCTATTGAGAAAGGTCCTGTCCCTTACATCTGAGGTCAAATGAGAATTTTCCTAAGAGTGGAATTTAAAGGGAACATTTTCTTTTTAGTGGGCCAAGTGGGGTGGAATGGGAAGGACTGAAATCAGGTTACCCATTTTGCTTGCTGAATGGTGGATCCAAATTTTCCTGCCAGGCTTGGCTGTAGACTAAAAGCATTACCCTATCTTCACCCATCCTTACGTATGGCTGAACCACGCCAGACAGACAGGGAGGTCCCTATCGTCAGACAACAGGGCATGAGCAAATTGATGGGGTGTTTGATATTACATGCGCAAATGCATACAAACAAGAGTAAAAGAGTATTATAAACCCTTTGAATGTCTTTTTCACTGTGGGTATGGAATATTTTCCTACATATGATTAAACATTCTAAATATTATTTGGCCCAGAAAAGGAAAATTTCTTAATTTTAAAAATCCTAAATCAATTTTCATCCCTTTTTGAAAGTATGTATCTAATCAGTATAAACTTTACATGTAAACCCCAACACACTGATAAAATTAAGGATGAAGGATAGCAGGCTCTCCCGTCAGACCAGGGACCCTCAATCTTATAACTTAGGTTTAATCTTAAAAACATGGATCTTCCAATAATATCCATTAAAATGAGCTACATTAAAAGTCTACATTCAAGCTAATAGTTTTATATCATCCTACCTCTGGCATAATTAGTTTTAAAAATGATTAGCTTCTCCTAGTGTATAGATCTCCTGAACACTCTTTCTTTATCTTAAGAAGTAAGATATTTTGACAGGTCTTAAGATAATGCTCAAGAAGACTTAGAACTGAGAAAAAATACATTGGAAAGACTGAGAACCCTAATTTAATAAACCACATGTGTTTACAACTCTAGGAACTAAAAGAATGGGGCACCTCAATCATGGTGAATAGGCTCTTCCTTCCATGTAACCACTTACTTACTATTGTTGTGGGTTGAATTGTTTCCCTCCAAAAGATATGTTGAATTTCTAACTCTCAGTACCTCTGAATGTAACTTTACGTGGAAATAACGTTTTTGCAAATGTAATCAAGTTAAAATGAGGTTATCAGTGTGGGCTCTAATCCAATATGTCAGGTGTCCTTATAAGAAGAGAAAAAGCAACAGAGGCAGACACACTGGGAACACCATGCAGGATAAAACAGAGACTGGAGTGACGAAGCTGTAAGCCAGTGAACACCTAGGTTGATGCCACCACTAGAAGCCAAGAAGAGACAAGGAAGTGTTCCACCCAGAATCTCAGAGAGAGCATGGCCCTGCTAACACCTTGATTTTGGACTCCACGCCTTCGGAACTACATAAAAGACTACATATCTGTTATTTTAAGCTACATAGTTTTTGGTACTTTGTTATATAGCAGCTCTAGAAAACATACCTGCCTAATAAGAAAGAAACCCTCATAAGGCAGATTTGAATTCTTAAAAATGACTTGATTACATACATAGATTGGACCTTTATGAATATAATATTATAACTAACTAAAGTGTCCATTTACTGTGCCCTGAAGTCCAAGCATCTACAGAACTTGCTCACCTTTCTGCTACCAATAGCTAAATGCTTGCAATCTGGTAGTCGCAGTGCTAAACAGTTTACATCTATTGTTTCACTTAGTCCTAATAACATTACTCTAAAACATTAATTACTTTCCCTGTTTGGAAGATGAGAAAAAATGAGGGTTAGAAAGGTTAAACAACTAACTTGCCCCAGGTCACAAAGCTAGGAAGTAGGAAACTGATTTAAACCATGTCTGTTTGATATTCATTTTCAGGCTCTTAACCATAATGCTTATTGATTTTACTTTGCACTTTGTCCAACAATATTTAACCTCTTCAAATGCTCTTTTCTATTCATGACATAGAACACTGTTTCCAAATTAAACACAGGGTAGACACCAGAATCATCTCATAGGGTACTATTTTAAACCTTATGTAAATCCCTTAAAAAATACCAACACAGAGCTTTTAAATTCTCTCTCTCTCTCTCTCTCTCTCTCCCCCCCTCCCCCCCCATCCCTCCCTCCGCCCCCCATATCCTTGTAACTTTATCTCTTTCTCAGGATAAATACCACTCACCCTTCTATCAGGTAGAAATAAGCACCAGCACCATACACCACGTGGTCTCAGCACATCCAACAGCTCCCAGGACTCCCCGGGGGCCCCAGCCCAGGCTGAGCTCGCCTCCGGCAGCCCGGGGGCCTGAGCTTCCTTCCTGCTCCAACTTTCTCTCCCACTGCTCACCAGCTGCACCCGCGCGGGCTGCTCCTGGGGCCCAGCGATCCTGAAGTGTGGCCCTCATCCCCTCCGGGCCACTGAAATCCCACCCAAGCTCAGCCCAAGCCCAGCCTCCAGGAAGCCCTCCCCAGCTGCATGGCCGCACAGCACCACCTCTCCTGGCTAGTTTCCTTCAGCCCACCACGAGGGCACTCCAGCCTCCAAATAAATATCTGGAGGCTGAAGTATGAGGTCCGACTCTCGGTGTTCATCCACCAAGTACTGGGGCTCCCCACTACCACCATCATCACATTTGACTATTGCTGGCCTGGGTCTCTGCGCAGGGGCACCGGAAGCTTGCTAGCTCATCTCCTAGGCAAGCAAAGGGGATCAGGACAAATTGGGAACCCAGAATCTGTTTGATGGAGCCATTTCTCAAGCCCTACAACCAGGTGGCTCAGGCATTTCGTCGATCTAAGAATATGAGTGGAGAGAAGGAAGTGAACTCATTCACTAGCCTCAGAATTTATGATGAACCAGAGGAGAGGAGGTATAAACCAGAAAGTTCTGGCATTTCCGCCCAGCATGGACAGCAAGCGGATTACCTGCTAACTGGACCCAGGACCTATTAGCATGACTCACATGAAAGTCTGAATAACTGACTTCTATACTAGTTCCATTGGTCTAAGATTAGGAAAATATATAGACTAGGCCGCATTAGCCTGGGGAAGCTGAGAGGGATCTGTAAGGATCATGCTGGAATGTACTCTCAGTACTGTCCTCTGCTGATGTATCAAACATTTATAAAAATGAGATGGCTCAGTTGCGGAGTCCTGGTCATGTCCAAGCTAGGCAGGCTTTGCTTAAAGGGAGACAGACTGATTCCAGAGGATCCGTTGTGATGCTCTTCTGTTTTATAATCTACAACTGGGGCATCTCCATGCTTGTATCTGTGATTGGAGATTATTGTCAGTCTCCGTGTGTGTCTGCCCGTGTTGATTTCCTCCTGAACTCTTCAGAGAAGTAAATCTTATTTAATTCCCCAGGTGACGTTTACTCTGTAAAATAAATTATTGCATTTCCCAAGACCTAGTAAGCATGATATTTCTCTCAGTAACAAAGATTTCTCTTTCAGAGTGAAGAAGAATGAAATGATAAATTTAAGTCCAAATAATCTAACTTTTCTCAGGGACTTTAAAAATCTTTGCCTGTAACAAATATGGATGATAAAAAACAAATACCTTCTCTAAGGATTAGGCTTACATGAATAAAATAATGCTGACAGAGGAAAATGCAGGCCAATCCTGTTAATCCAAGTAAGTGACAAGTCTCTCATTTTATTCCCACATCTTCAGTTAGTTCTATGCCTTAGTTTATATATCTCTCTTGACAAGGAGCACAGAGGTGGTTTAGGTGTCAGACCTTACACTAACGGCCTCTTTTCTCTAAATATTACATGCACCCAACATTTGACATACTTTTGGGGGGGCCAGAGGTATAAATGTTAGGATCTGTGAAGATACTGCCCAAGATCCATCTCACAAAACTCAGGCAGTGGCCCATGGGCTACATGCAGTCTATAGATTTATCTAACTTGTACTGCAATTTTTTTAATGTTTAAACTGAGGTTCCCCAAGAGTTTAAGAATAGAGTTACCATATGACCCAGCAATCCTTCTTCTGGGTATCTACCAAAAAAAATTTGAAAACATTTGTTTACAAAGATATATGCACCCCTATGTTCATTGCAACATTACTCACGGTGGCCACGACATAGAAATAACTGAAGTGTCCTTCGATGGAGAACTGGATAAAGAAGATGTGATACATATATACAATGGAATACTACTTAGCCATAAGAAATATGAAATACTGCCATTTGTGACAGCATGGATAGACCTTGAGGATATTATGCTAAGTGAAATTATGTCTGTCAGAAATATGTCTGTAAGAACTACATGATTTCACTCATGTGGGATATAAAACTGAAAGCAATAAATTAACAAACAAAAAAAGACAAAAAACCAAAAACTCATAGTCATAGACAACAGTATGGTAGTTACCAGAGGGAAGGACAATAGGGATAGTGAAGGGTAAAGAGGGTTAAATATGTGGTGATGGAAGATGATTTGACTTTGGATGGTGGACCCACAATGCAATATATAGATCAGGTATCATAGAAATGTATACTTCAAACCTATAGACTCTTATTGACCAATGTCATCCCAATACATTTAATTTAAAAAGCAAATTAAAACTAGGTACCAAAAAATTACATCCAAGTAGGTCAGGATTTGCCACAGAACAAACAACCCCAGATCTCAATGGCTTCATCCACAAACATTTTTTGCTCACAGGCCTGTTTATTGGCTGGGGCTCTGCTGGGTTAACAGGAATTCACCAGCATCTGCTAGGATTTACTTGGTTACAAACTGAAGGTGAGGTTCTAGTCTGCTCTATGTCTAGTCCATCTAGGACTGCAGAAAGAATATTTCTTAAGGTAAATGCAGGAGGATAAGTTGGGTAGGAGATAAAAAAGTTCTTCTTAAAGCCACAGTTCATGTTTTTCCACATTTTATTGAGCAATCCAAACCACATGACCAAATCCAAAAGCAACAAGGTCAGTGATATATATTTTATCTGTTCTATTGGGAAGCCCTACAGAGTTACATAGTAAAGACATTGATAGGTAGTTCTACTACAAGGAAAAGAAACAGAGTTGAGAACAATGACCCAAACTAACACAGTTGTCAACATTTAAAAATTGAGATGGTGTTCACATAAATCTGAAGTTCCAGGTTCTCTTGAAAAATAAGATTTAGCAATAGGAGTCCAGAGTTCAAAATATACTCTATCCTATTTTCACACAGAGTCCTACAGAAATAGGACTCCCAAAAGGAGACAAAGCAGCGTTTGTTTCTTTGCGTCAAGATCTATGAATCAGTAATCATCCACAGTAGCAGTCACTCTTAGCCTAAAGGAAAGCCCACTGTGTCTGGGCTTCAAATGTCTAGGTTCAAATTTGGGTAAGTTACTGTGTCTGTGTAAGTGGCTCACCACTAACTACCTGTTTAACTTAGGGCAAATCACTTCATCTCTCTGTACTTCTATTACTTCATCTCATAGGGTTTTAGTGAAGACTAATTGAGATATTATACATAAAAGTTGGTCTGTGAATTGAAACATGTTACACAAGTGTTGGTTGTCATTATTAGCAGGGCTCACCTACTGAAACTCAAATGACTATTTAAAGAAATGACCAATTTGCATAGCCACCTGGAATTTTACTGTCAGCAACTTTGACTGGGATTCAAATGCTTTAGCAGCAGGGTTATTTCATTCACTGAAGATCCAGCTGGTGTAGCAGTTTGGGGTGTGCACTAAAAGATGCTTGGAAATACCTGCTGGTCTTTCAGCTATTGTGCTATAAAACCAGGTAGGGGAATCCTTTTATCATTTCCAGAGCTGAATATACTTTAAACCCCCTAACAGAGCCAAAATTGTCAGACCAAATTCCACTTGTGATGAAATCCAACCAGGTTAACATGCTCTTTCCTTGTTAACCACCTAGGCTTTTCTGGATGAAATCCTGCAGGCCTAACACAGGCAAAACTTGACTTAACTTCAAGGAAAGTTTTGGATGTCAATGGACCTTTGAAGTCCTTTCAAAAGATATAAGGACTTCAATGAAAGGTTTGCCTATACAGCAGACAACAGAGACAGGCCATTTGTAGAAATTTAGTTAATCTAGGAGCAGGAGTTGTCTGGTGAAAATTGGTTCAGTAAGGAGGGGCTAAGTGAAGCATGTAAGTTCAAATTCAGTACAATGAAAATGAATCTATTTTAGATGATCAGACTTTGTTGTTTTGTATTTTTACTCATAAGTTTATAAAAGCAGGCATTTTATTTTTACTACCATAAGGATCAATCAATTTAATAATTGTGGTTAAATTAGAGCCATCATATACTATACAAAATTTAGTAAATATTCAACACATGGTTTTTGATATATTTTTAAAAATTATTTAACAAACAAGTATTTTAAAATAAAGATTTCCACAAAAGCTATGAATTCAGGCTTTGACTCATGAATAAAGACTTTCAATTTATATTAAGTGCATTCTTTGACACCAGATAACCTAAAGTGGCAATTCTTCAAATAGTTTTTACCACACAATATTTTCCAAATCAAGCTAATAATAATTGCATATTGGGGATCTTTATCTCAAAACATTACTACAGTGCACATTATGTTGTAACTAAATCATTTTTACTGTGAAAGTTATTGTTTTCTAAGCTGCAAGAAGTGTCAAATTGTGCCACAGGAAGTTAATTATAGCAAATGTATTTAACCAGAGCTCCCTGAAGAAGAGCTTCCTTCAAATAGCTGCAGTACATTTATGTATACAGAGTCGACATTCCATAAGAAGACTTTTCTTTCTGGAAAATGTGGTTCTGTATATGTATTGAAATTCCTGTAGAATGCAGTAACTCCATCAGGTATGAACCAAAGGATGCTTTCTCTAATACAAAAATTGTTGTTATACTAATGCATATCTGCTAGAGATTTTTAGAAAGCTTTTCAGCTAAAAGCTGTACTAAGATTTAGCAATAGTCATAACAGGTTTTCTAAAACACAGTACTTCTTTCCAGAAAAAAAAGAGCACATTGTATTCTGTGCTGATTTCTAATACTTCTTAGGAATCAGGATTTTATTTAGTCCACAGATTAAGATCTTAAAGTAAATATAATAAAAATATTTTAAAGGTGATGTATCAACAAGGTGTCAGTGTGCATAAGGATGAAGTATTCTAGTCATAATTAAATTTCAAATCTAATTATAATTTGAGGCATCCTTTTAATTACATTGCAATATTTTCTTTTCCTAGGAAGATGAGTAGTATAGCATCTTTTATCTGTAATTTTCATTTAATTAAAAATGTAAATAAATCAAACCTTCTTAAAAATATTTACTTTGCACATATAAAAGAGGATTTATGAAGTTCGGTTTTATCTAGTTAATCCTATTTACTTTGAGCTATAAACATATGATGTATGAATACATAAGAGTAGAGGTCTAAATTTTCCTAAATATTATGAAACAGAAAAAAAATGTTGCCAGTAATTATCTTTCTTGCCAGTAAAAATTCTTCCCTCACTTTGGACAAATTCCTATTAATTCTTCAAAGTTGAGTTCATATGTCACCTCCTTTGTGTTAAGCTTTCCCTAATTCCCAAAGCCAAATTCAACGGTGGACAACTACACGATAGCCAACGACTTAAATCCATAAGGGACATGGAAATATCCCTGGGATTTTACTAAATTCTTGGAGAAGAATCTTTACCAGAGTTCATCAGAAAGAGAGCTGCATGTAGTTAGAAAAACACTTAAGCCTCTTTGGAGAGGATATCAACTACTCCCTTTTTGAAGCAGCATATGTGAGTATCCAGGAGCATGAAGCTATCTCCTAAAGATCCAGCTCCTTTGCAAGCTTTGATTCTCTTCTCTGAAATGTACAAGTTTAAAGCCAAAATGGGATTTCTGGACAATAGGGAACAGACTTGAGTGTTTCTCTTCTGCCTTATTCCCAGACAGTGATAGACCTCTCCTCTAAGTTAACATTAAACAAATATTTGCAAACACCCCTGGTCCCATTTTCTTATACTATTCCAACATCAGACCATAGAATATAAACTAGGAAAGAAGAGGTATGAAGGCATGAAAGGGTAAATCACAGTGATATGATAATAAGATCAATGAATAGCAAGCAGTACCTATGAGATGGAGGAATTTTGGAATGAAGAGTGAGCTAGAAAATTAGGAGGGGTGATCAGAGAGTAGGAACTTGAATTGAGACTATAGACAACTTCTAGTTATTAGTCATAATGAAGAGTTGGCCATGACAAGAAAGCCAACAGCTGAGGTGAAGGGGAAGATAAGGTCATTGGAGCAAAGAAGGCCAAGAGAAGCAAGAGAATAGAAGGGTTGTCCTCAAGAAGAATGAAATCACTGAGTTATGACAGGCAATGTTGGAGTCAGTCACAGTGAGCCAGGAACTCAAATGTTCAAGGAATTAGGGGGAGTGGCAACAGCAAGGAGAAGGTAGTACGTAGTGTGATGGTTTGATGACCTCAGACTCGAAGCTAGGGGTTATAATCAGGAAGAAGTCCTGGAAGCAGCAATGAGGAGCAAGGAAGGCATCTAACTTCCTCCACACCACGGTGAGAGGGAGAAAAGAGGTGTCAGTTAAAAGAGGAAGCAGTGTTTTTATGAGTGAACCAGGGTTTTCATCTAGTGAAATGGAGTGATGGGGATTTGGCAGCAAAGGCAGTGTTCACAGAAGAGGTTTAAGATACAAGGGTTTTTTTTTTTTCCTGATTGCTGATTATGAGGCCCAGGAGGCAGATTGGAGGTGTTGGTGGTATTGAAGAGAGATGGGCCATGGGGTCATGAAAGGAGATACACAGAGTAATATGTGTGGAGTTGTGGGATTACCTGGCCATGCTGAACTCCTTGAGGTACTAAAATAAATAGAGTTAAAGAATGAAGTTACACGAGTTCTGATGGTTTCAAAGCTGATGGTTGTGATTAGGCTCTGAATATAACATAGGAAGAGGACATATGGGTCAGCCAGGATCTACAGAGTCCTAAGGCCTTTTCTCTATCCCCACTAGTGTGGAGGCCATGACAAGGTGGCCTCAGCCACAGAACCTAGACCTCTGCAGCGCCGTCCCTCAACAACTGGATCACTCAGGGCAGGAGATTTTTGCCCTCAGTTTCTGGGCTCTTAACTCCTATGGCACTATGCCTTTCTTTTCCCTTTGAGAAATGGAGATCCATTAAATATTTTTGAGGATAAGAATGATAAAATTCAAGTAGAGTTTTAGGAAAACCACCAGTTGGTTTTTTTTAAATAACTTATTTATTTATGTTTAGAGAGAGCGGAAGGGAAGGAGAAAGGGAGAGAAGTAATGATATGAAAGAGAAACATCGATCAGTTGCCTTTCGTAGGTGGCCTGATCAGGGACCAAACCTGCAACCCAGGTACATACCCTGACCAGGAATTGAACCAGTGACCTTTCGCTTTGCAGGATGATGCCCAGCCAACTGAGCCATACTGATCAGAACTCTACTAGTTTTTAGAAATTGGTCTCAGAGGGCCAATAGGCAGTGAAAAACCTTAATTTTATTAGTGAAAGTGGGAACAAAGAGAAAACAGACAGCTGCAGATTACTTTAAAAAAAAAGGAGTCTTTACACCTATACATGGGGGAATAGAGAAGAATCTAGAATAAATATTAGGTTTCAGATTTGAGACTCTGAGTGGATAGCAGCTCCATTAATTAAGACAAAATAAAGGAGAAGGAGTTCAGTGAAATAGAATGATATTTTAATTCAAGACATAACGAACTTGAGGTCTCTAAGAAACATTCAGATATAAATGCCTAACATGATTTGTTTTTAAGAATAAAGATGCTGCCTTGGCTGGTGTGGCTCAGTTGGCTGGAACATCATTCTAGACACCAAAAGGATGAGAGTTCGATTCCAAGTTATGGCACATACCTAGTTTGGGGGTTCAATTGCTAGTTGGGGTGCATATGGGAGGCAACCAACTGATGTTTCTCTCATATCGATGTCTCTCTCTCTCCCTCTGCCTCCTTCTCTCTCTCCCTTTTTTCCCTGTAAAATAAATAAAAACATTTAAGAAGTAAATAAATAAAGATGTTTCTGTGTATATTACGTGTAAAGCACTTACTATTCTTTGTTCCCACCTGTACTTAAAAGGATTTTTGTATAGCAAAGAACCTTGGAAGATAGAACATGTCTCCCTCCAGAGCAAAGGGAAGGCATGTTTACTGCCTATTATGAAAGATCCAGGTTCCCTAAGTTCAATATTCCTTTCATGTAATACAGCCCACCAGGGTGCAGGTATTATCTAGCCCTCTTTGTATCATTGAATGGGATCTGGGGTCCAGGGGATCAGTGCAAAAAATGTGGACACTCTGGCTACTTCCTTTGCTGTAATATATTATCCATTGTCTCTGACCCAGGGATCTCATGTCTTTTAATAGCATCAGTGAAAACTATGGCAGGTTAACATGTTCACTTGAAAGTATAGAAAAATCTTAAACCTTAATAGTTCTTGACATTTAACTTTAAGTAGTACAACATTTTAATTTATATAAAGTATCTTACTTTTTTCATCTTCAAACCTCAACATATTAAGGACTTAACAATAAACTGACAGTCTCTAACATTTTTCAGATACTTAGCAGTATTAATGCATTAACTCTGACAGCTAAGAAAATAATTGTCAGCTTTCTGTGAAAGGAAAAATCCAGATGCCACTCATACATGGTTGTTTTAGTATTATGATTATTTTGGCATCTAATGCATTGTTTTGTATATGGGCTCAGTAAAATGTAAAATGAATCTAATTAGCTAAAATCTAAAATCTCAAATCTGTTTAAAAATATTTAACTAAACTTCTTCAGAATTCCAGGATCCATTATAACATGAATTAACAGTATAACAGAAGTGCAAAAGAGTAAATATCAAGAAGAGCCACATAATTATGCCCTTCAAATATATGTATATCCTAATCCCAAAAATGTGGTGGTTCACCACAAAAATGTGGTGAAAAGTTGGACCAAAGTGATTTTGCAGATGTGATGAAGTTAAAGATCTTGATATGAGGAGATTACCTTGGATTAGCTGGGAGTGCTTATTATGATCATGAGGCTCTTTATAAGGAAAAGAGGGAGGCAGGAGAGTTAGGGCCAGAGAAGGAGATGTGATAATGGAAGTAAAGGTGAGGGGGCGGGGAGAAGGAAGGGAGAGAGAGAATGAGATATGAAGATGCTATATGGCTGGATTTCAGGATGGAGGAAGGGGCCATAACCTACAGAATGCAGGCAGCGTCTAGGAGCTAGAAAATCATGGAAATGGATTTTATCTTACAGCCTCCATTAAAAAGGAATGCAGCCCTGCTGACACCTTGATTTTGAGACCCCTGACTTCTCCATAAAGGCAAGAAAATAAGTTTACATTGTTTTAATCCACTACATTCCTAATAATTTAACACAGTATTAGTAGAAAGCATCTTTGGTTATTTTTATGCTTAGATTGCTTGCTATTTCTAAAGTACATTCTTTGAAAATGCTTTCAGAAGAGCAAGAGAAGAGGGAGTTGAAGTGAGAAGAGAGGGAGTTGTGCCCTAAACACTTTTAAAAATTTTTTAAAGTTATTTTAAAAACACCTCTGAAGCTTTCACAGTTACACAAATGAACAAAACAAAACCACTTTTCAAGGATCACGATTGGCTTACAAGAGGAAAATAAGTGGAATAAGTGTATCTGTATGTGGTAGAAAAAAGGAGTGTGACTCCTCCAATTCCCCCTGACTGTCTGTTTTTCTTAGCAATCAGTTTAGGCTGGGACTCTAACCACACCCTCTGGTAATATTCTCCAGGCAGAAGGAGGTCTAGATATGGGGGTAGTAACTGAAATCCACCCAGGAAGCATACATTGGGGCATGCACATGGGTGTACTATTTGTACAGCTTTCAGGCACAGGATGCAAAGTTCTTGATAGAAATGCAATCCACATGATGTGGTCTACCTAGCTCTCAAACCAAAAGAGCTATATTTATGAGTGTGTCAGAATGAGTCTCTAGGACAGACCTCCAGACAATGATAGGATGAGGATTTGAGAAGAATGTTGGAGGAAAAACCTAATATTTTTTTATATTAACACAGTTTCACAAGATTTCTGTGCTATCAGATACAGATAATTTCTGAGGACTCAAGGGAAAAGCTGAGACCTGGCCAGAGCTGCCCCTGAATGGTAGACTTTGCCCAGTGCTGAGCTGTTAGTATGAATATACTAATAGGCATTTTCTGTACATGCTGCTGAGCATTCTTGAGTTACCTATTCAGCAAATGCCTAAATTTCAGCTGCTCTCGCTTATGCCTCACTGGAAGTGCCCTTCCTAGAAACCCTTGTTCCTGTGGCTCATCATGCACCACCAACATCTCAGGAGTGTCCTCTAGCTACTGACTTTCACCAGGCTCATTTCTTTATCTCCTTGCAAACAGTCAACAATCCTTAATACAGTTTCTGCCTCTTCTTGGTTTCAAAGTGTGGAGCTCATTTCAATATTGGATACTCCTAGTGGAGCCCAGAATGTTAACCCAGTTCATCTTAACAATAACCACTTACTATGTGTTGGAAACCATGCTAAGCATGAGGAGATCATGCTCTTTGATGCAAAGGAATTGGCAATTGAATGATATTTCAGCTCTTTCTGTATCCTGCACCCTCTCTCCCATAGCTAGAAGGGCAAGGGAAGTACAGTCCCTGTCCCCACATGCCTGCCTACAGTCCAGCCTCCCGTATGGTTACGTGGCTGGAGAGATGCTTTACTTTTCTCAGTTATGCGCAGTCCATCATTCAACCCACAGGATCATGCGGGGCCTAACGGGCCTCACTGTGTGAACTTTCTTTTATCATAAAATTTCTCTATTTGGCCAAGGGAAGAAATATAACATTATATTTCCCATTTTCCCTTAATCAAATTATAGTTTTATCCTAGACTTCTGGGTCTAGTGGAGCAAACATTCACGAGTTCTCACATTTCCAAGAAAGCAACATTAGCTTCCAGGAACAGCAACACAAGAGGTCGTCACAGAGTTCCTGGCATTTTTTTTTTTTTACCTTTGAGTCAAAATATGTAAACTATCATTATCTTTATTCTAGAAATCAGCATTGCTAAACATTTTTCAGTGACAAAGCTCAGAGCTTACATGTATATTAAAAGCAAAATGAAGCCTTCCAGAAAAAAATAGAAAGAAAAACCAATTTTTCCCACCAAACAGGCTCATACATAGAAAAAAAAGCACATATATTTTTACCAAAATGGTCATAGAATAGATTCAAAACCTTTTCCACATGAAATGGGGAGTCGTTTCATGCCCTGTTTTGGTTTAACATACACAAGCAGTTACACCTGTACATAAGGGTTTTTCTAGACTTCAGATGAAAAAGCTCTGAAGCAAGTAGTCTTTCTTCATTTGGCATCTTAGTTTTGCACATGAAGCATTTTGGATCGGAGAGACAGTTTTGGTAGTGATCAGTGGCAGTGTTCTTTTTCTAACTTGGCTCACACAGCTGCCATTCCTCTCAATTCTTGTGAAAACACACTCAATTCTGTGACCCTCACAGTGTACAGTACCATCCTGCAGGCCTCTCACAGAGATGCCCAGGACTTTCCTATATTATTGTCTCTCAAACAGTTGCTGCCTCTCCTACAGCAGTCAAGCCAGACTTTCTTGCAGCCTGGGCATATTTTCTACTCCAGTGTGTAGTGCCAAAATCATTCCATAAGGCCTGCTCCAAGTTTTCCTGTCAGATAAGCTTCAGCCTGATGTAGCAGATTAGCATAGAGCATTAAGACCACAGTCTTATGAAACTGGCAGCACAGTGTCCTAAGTTGAACAGTGTAATGAATACACCCTTCCAAATTAAAAGGTAAAATAGATTTTCAGAAAGGATTTCCATTTTTATAAAATGATTTAGAGAACTTAGTTAAAAATAAATTTTAAATGTGATTATTATTTTACACATACAAAAACATAGTAATTTTCCATCAAAGTTATCAACCAACAGCAGCATTTTCAAATATGCTCTTTTTCATTATATTATACTTACTTCTACTGCATCTTCACAGACATAGATGCCAAGGTCCTTCTGTCGGTATGCATTGGTTTAGGAATAACCAAAGAGCAAAATAATACCAGATTAGAACATCCTACAACAGTAGCCTGGCGGTGACAACAGTGACAAGTGATCATTGTGGCATGAGATAAATATCTTCCATAAAGTCAAACTGTAGATTAACAAAGGTCTATCTGAAAAAAAAAATTTTTTTCTGAATCCCCAGTTTCTAGTAGCTTGACTGGCATGAGGTATATTCATTTATTTATTGAATTAACAAGAGAATGAATAAATGAATGAGCACCTCCATTTTCCTCAAAGCTGTGAATTTAATTAATTCTTGAAGACATTTCAGGTCCTTGGATAACAACAGTATTGACTACTCTTACAAAACCACTTTTAATCTGTATTAAAAACCCTGTTGAGTTTTCATTCTGCTTAAGTTATATTGTTTTGTGGGGTTTCTTTTTAAAGTGGGTTTGCATAAGGACTTCCAGAAAACAATCCTGGCAAAATTTAAGATATTAGAATCTCCAAGCTCTATAAAAGAAATCTTTGAGTTACTAAGACAACTAGGAATGACTCTTCTTGACTCTAGTGTCACTTCTTTTAGGAGACATCTATGAACCTCTATCTCCCTTTTTCTTGTATTTCCCCACTGCCTTAAATGTTTCTTCTTAAGGCCACCAAAATTCTTGTGCATTGTCTCCCTTCCCGGACTGTGGACTCAGTGTCAGTAATGACAGAGAATTATTCTTGGCACTGTCTGTTCCTGGCATAGATACTGGTACTTAGGGAATGCTCAGTTAGTGTTTGACCAAATCAATGGAGGACTGAACCGTGATAGTACACTTACCTGAGATATTTGTTCAACTAGAACTGGAAAACATTTGGATCCTTGAAGAGAGGGAAAGTTACTCTCTTCTGTGTAGAACAGCGATTTTCAACCAGTGTGTTATAAGAGTTTTTTAAAACATGCACTATCTGACTATTTAGTCAGGGTCACTGATTTCTTTTTCCTTGGATTGTCAAAAAAAATGACAACAACCAATACAATAATAGCCATCTGATGTAAGTAAACCAAAATTATACCTATTTTTGTCAGATCTGCAAAAAATATAACAGTTTTTGGTGCGCCACAGAATTTTAGTAATTAGTTTATATGTGTCAAGAGATGAAAAAGGTTGAAAATCTCTGGTTTAAAAGATCAAAGGATTTCATCCTGAGAAGAGGCCTCCATATGGTTTTTATTGTAATCTTTTTTTTTTCTCCTACTGATTAAAAATAAAAAAGAGAGTCCAAAATAATCTAAGAGACTGGCAGAACTGTGAAAAGACTGTGAAGCCATATTTCTTAGGGCCTTCTGGCAACCCTTGTCAATCCAGGCAAAGCTGGCCCAAGGCCCAAGGCCATCAGCTCTTAGATGCATCAGTGGACAGCTTGCCTCTTGAGGACATGCTTCAGGGGCTCCTCAGAGGCTGTTCTGTCAACTCTGCTCTCTCTTCCCATCAGTTCTACCTGCCCAGCACTCAGCAGGACCCACTGATGCCCTTTTGCTCTGTGATCTTTCCAGCAAGTTTAGTAGCACCACTACGCTGCCTCTTGTGCTGGATTCTGCCTGAGTCCTTGCCGATCTCCTGGCCTGACTCCTCTTATTTTGTCTGTCTACCTTGTCCCTTTTCTCTGTATGCCTTGCAGAGATTTTGATTCATATCCTAACCTTGAGCAGAATCCATCCCTTCCTTGTGCACAGATTTCTTCTACCAGGAAAATCTGTCAGGTGTATCTATTCAAAGCAGACAGATTTTGCACAGCAAAGGAAACTATGGACAAAACAAAAAGGCAACCTACAAAATGGGAGGTATGTACAACAATACATCCAATAAAGAGTTAATATTCAAAATTTAGAAATAACTCATATAACTTAACACCAAACGAACAAACCAATTAAAAAATTGACAGAGGACCTCAATTGGCATTTCTCCAAAGAGGACAAATGGTCAATAGGCATATGTAAAGACGTTCAGCATCACTAATCATCAGAGAAATACACATTAAAACCACAATGAGACATCACTTCACAGATGTCAAAATGGCTTTCATCAATAAATCAATAAACAACAAGTGTTGGTGAGGATGTGGAAAAAAGAGAACCTCATGCACTAGTGACTAGTGATAGGATTGTAAATTGGTGCAGCCACCATGGAAAACAGTATAGAGTTTCATCAAAAAATTAAAAATAGAACTACCATATGATCCAGTAATTCTATATCAGGGTATTTATGTGAAGAAATCCAAAACACTAATTCAAAAAGATATATGCACACCTATGTTCATTGGAGCATTGTTTACAATAGCCAAGATATAGAAGCAACCTAAGTGTCAATAGGTAGATGAATGGATAAAAATGTGGTACATATATACAATGGAATGTTACTCAGCCATTTGCAACAATATGGATGGACCTAGAGGGTGTTATTATAAGTAATATAAGTCAGACTGAGAAAGGCAAATATCGTATGTGGAATCAAAAAAACCAAAATGAACAAAACAGAAACAGACTCATAGATACAGAGAACAAACTTATGGTTGACACATGGAAAGGGGTTTGGGGGATGGGGAAAAAGAAGAAGGGATTAAAAAATACAAATTGGAAGTCACAAAATAGCCATGGGAATATAACATTGTAATAACTATGTACAGTGCCACGTGGGTGATATGCTTATTGGGGGTGAGGGAATCACTTTGTAAGTTATACACCTGAAACTAATATAATATTGAATGTCAATTATAATTAAAAAATAAAAATAATTTTTTTGAAAAAAGCAACGTCATCAAAGTTCTCTGCATGGGCAGGCACTGAAGACCATAAAGGCAACAAGCTCAGATTTTAGGAAGACAACAGGAAATCTAGAAAATGAGCCAGAAGACTGCTAAGGGGAATTAAAAGCTAAAGGAAAGAATTAGTGTCATAGAAGGTCAGGAAGCCAAACAAAGAGCCTGGGAAACAGCTACAGGTTACAGCAACATGCCTCTGTTTCTACATTAATTCTTTGCTTTTGTCACTTAATTCGTGGTTATGTCTTATTAGTGAAAAAGAAGGAGTGTAGGAGGAGGACTCTTTCTGGTTTTGAATTACGACTCTTCACACTTATGTTTTTGTGTTGGACTAATTTCCTAGCCTCTTGGCCTTGATTTCTTCTTATGTAAAATGGAGTAAATAATAATATCTACATTAGGAAGTTCTCCCAGGCATTAAATAGGATAATATTAAGCAAAACATTGGCATAGCCTTGTTCAATGGAAAGCTCTCAATGAATATTAGCTGTCATTGTTATTATAATGAAAGCGATAGTGTTTACTATGATGAGCATGGGTCTGCGAATAGGAGTTAAGGTTTTAGGATCCCATAAATAATAACTAAAGAGGGCCAAAAGAGTAACATTTGATGATAGGTATCTCTGAAATGGAAAGATATTAAAAGTTTAGTTATTTTTCTTTATCATTGTTCTTCCAGCTTTATTGAGGCATAACTGGCACACAATAAACTACATATTGAAAGACTACAATTTGATGAGTTTTGACATATGCAGACACCCCTAGAGCCATCACCACAATCAAGTTAATGAGCATATGCATCATCCCCAAAAGTTCCCTCCTGCCCCTCTGTAGCCCCCTCTCACTCCTCCCTGTCCTACTGCCTATCATCCTCAGGCAACCTCTGATCTGCTTTCTGTCACTGTAGATTAATTTACATTTTCTGGAATTTATATAATAGAATCACATAGTATTATTTTTTGTTCAAGGGCTGCCTGGCACCAATGACTCAGTGAAATTATTTTGAAATTAACTACAATGTTGTTTGTGTCAATAGCTCATTCCTTTTAATTGCTGAGTAGTATTCCATGATAGAGCATGATCGGTTTATCCATTCATTGGCTTGTGGATATGTGGCTTGTTTCCACAGTGTGGAGCTATTACAAATAAAGCAGCAATGAACATTCATGTACAAATCTATGTATAGACCTTGACTTTCCTTTTATTAAGTAAATACCTAGGACAAAAATGGCTAGATCATATGATAAGTGCAGGCTTCACTTTTTAAGAAACAGCCAAACTCTTTTCCAAAATGGTTGTACCATTTACATACTTACTGGTCAAAGACTTATCTTCTGAATTATTTTATTAAAAAAATAGCTTTTGATTTGGTTCTATATGGGTCGAAGCTTGCTGGCTAAGCCCATGGGTCCTAAGCTCTGATCTGTCTTGGAAACATAACCTAATTATTTATTCCTCTGGGGGAATAAACTTTTAAAAATAAAAGCCTACATATTTTAAAAAATCAAATAATAAAATCAGGCATCATAACAACTATTGGGTAAGGTATTTATTGACTTAAATTCAAGCTGTCTCTTTTATGATTCAATAGGGAAGGCCTGGATCGAACAGTCTACAACATGCTGAACAAATCACCTATTAACCATCATCCCATAGCCTTCCAGCCAGCCCCTACATCATTGTCACCCTCTCAGACTGAGAAGAGTCATGATTTAGTGCCAAGTCAGAGGCCCTATTCCATATTCTTATTCTCAAAGTTACCCGCAGACTTCATCTCTGAGAATACTGCAGGCAGCTGCCCAAAATGTTACATACATGACTGGATAGGGAGGAATTTTCAAATAAGACTCCAAACAAATTCACGTAGTATTGTTCAAAGGAACTGGCCATCTCAATTCCAAAAGGTTAAAAATCATTAATCTAAAAATCTGCTTTGAAGAGGAGAAAAGAAATCCAGTGGTGTCACTGGATGCTCTAATAATAGAATGATCAGCATTACTGCATTTTGGGCTGGCAGCTGCTAGTGTAAATCACACTCCTCTCTCTCCACATACCTCTCCCACACCTACAACCAATTCTCTCTCTCTCTCCCCCCTCGCCTTCCCTCCCCCTCTGTCTTTGTCTCTCTTTCTCCCCCTCAGTCCCTCCCTCTCTCATGCATGGGAACTCTAGTTCCCTAACTGAAGAAGGAAAAAGGAGAGTTCTGTGTAGAAAAGGACCGAGATAGCTGACGAGGAAAATGAAAGGTAAAAGCTTATGAACTGGGTTTAAGCACCTTTGGTTACAGGAGAGAAGGCCAGAAGCTATCCAAGAGGGACTCTTGGAACTCCAAGTGTAAGTCAAGCTTCTTCAGATCCAGGGCACAAAGGTGTTGAGCACAGGACACCTGGGAAACTTTCAGAGGCTGCTCCCTTGACATGGGTATTGGTCTTCCCAGCGAGAACAGTTACTTCACCAAGTAACTTTGCAGGCAGTGGATGGGGGTTGTGACAACGAGAGTGATAAAAAGAATAGGTAACATTTACTAAGCTCTGCTGTATATTACGTATTGGATAGGTGCCTTAGGAATATTTTTTCATTGTACCCTCCAAACGAGTGTATTGTGAAAACATGAGGTTAAGTAACTGACCTAGGCCGCACAGCTGGTGTGTGTTAGAGCCAGAACTAGGTGCCGTCAGTGTGCTTCTAGCACCCACGCTCCCGGGGAAAGGAGGATGGGGTGGGAGGGGATTAGATGCCCGCGGCACTGCAGTTGGCTGGTGGCTGGATGTTGTAGGAGAACATGTGGGGATCCCTTTTGGGAACTCTCAGGCATAAGGAGTGGGTGCTCTGAAGAAAGAGGGAGGACCTCTACAATTATGCAGATGTGAACTGTCCAGCACAGCCATCTGGGCACGAGAAAAACCTGGCAAGTGTCAATTCCGACAGAAGACTTTAACCGAAGAACTATGTCTATTAGGGATTACATTTTCTGAAACCACGTTACAGTTTTAGAATATGTTGTTTGTAAAGTAACGGAAGGTTTAATTCGGTCAGGTAGCAATATCCCTGAAAGCAAACACGCAAGTGTAACAATCTCAGGCTCACTTGCAGCAAGAAGCAGCACTGGCTGAAGCAGTTACTGAAGAGAATGTTCAAGCACAGCTGACAAAGGAAAGCAGCCACCTGACAGTGTCTGAACTCGAGGCGGATGGTAGTCATCAAAAGCTCCTTTCCTGAAAGGGATCTTTTTAACCATGAAAGTAACGACCTCCCAGAGAGATGTGAAGGTTTAGGAGACCGATTACTTTGAGGCCTGAGAAGAAATCTGCCTCTGACCTGAGAGTTTTTCCCAGTTTCAAGTCCCAACTTCAGGCTTAAGGAAGAAGCAAGTAATTAAGCTCTGCCAAGACCCGGAACTGAGCTCCAGTGCCATTCCTCCGGCTCGCCCCCCTTTGCCAGCAATGCCCCAGGCCCCTTTGTCACCCACCAGGTCTTGACTCATTTTGGAAGACACACAATCAAACACCTCCTTGAAAAAGCCTTTTCCAACACTCTCCTTCGTGCCCACTCTCCCCTGGCCGGGGGCTCTCTAGAGGTCCTACAACCACAGAGCACATTAATTTGTTCTCAAATCTATCTCCCCTCACTACACAGAAAATTCTTTAAAGGCAGGAATGTCATAGTATTCACCCCTGGCCCAATACAGGGAACAATATATTTTTTTAAGGAAGGGAGGACAACAAAGAGTTGGTGCAAGCTTCAGCAAAGGAAATAGACTCGCTGGAAATCCTGGTCTCTTTTCTGACTCTCTGTACCTTCCCCTAGGCCAGAATTGCTCCTCCCTAACTCTAGGGTTTAGGAAAACTGGTAATAATATGTGACAGATGGACATTGTCCTCAGAACATCTTCAGTAAGCCCCAGGACTCAAAGGCACCCAATTGACAGTTCCCATGATGGATGAGATTACTCAAAAAGAAGGGACAGGCCAGAGTTGGCGAATGCAGGCAGACCAGGGCAAATGGGAAATTTCAGGATGTCAGAACAGAGATTGTCAATGTAGCCCCTATTCCTGTTTAATACACTGCAAAACAGGCAAGAGCCCCCTTCAGGAATGACTTAAAGTTTGACATATAAAGATAAGACTTTCCTGACAATGAAATTTGGAACTATAGTATTGTCACCCTCATCACCAAAAGTTTGGACGTTCTTTTGACATGTAGATATGCATTTCAGGAACAACTTTCCCCATTTCCTTCTTAAGAAATGTGTGAAGGGGGAACAAGGGGAGGATTGGTTCCAAGTATATGTACCCTGGCATCTTTTGATTTTATTCTCTCTGCCTTGCCAGGGTCTCAGCCATGGTAATAAGAGCTATATCTCCCTGATCATCCAATTTATAGGTCCATCAGAGCATGGACCACTCCTTGTGCAGCTCCGAGCTTTTAAGAATATTTAATAAAATGTAAAATACAATAAAAATAAAACTTATGTTAATTATATGTAAGATTTTATAAAAGAGGGTATAGGCCTTCCTGAGGCTTAATTATACCTAAAAAAGATATTGTTGTTGGGTGGCCAGGAGGTGGATGTTAATTTACCATATTGATTCCTCTGCCACATCCCTTGAGCTATAAATTGACATTAATTATTCATAGCCCAGAGACACCCTATATTAGGGGAAAATTTTTCCATTAAGACGTAACGTATCAGCTCAACACTTTAAAAAGTTGATGCCTGGGTTATTCAGAGGTGGAGATGTACTCTAATCATGGCAGTGTAAAGATGAGCCTGACGTTTCTGCCACAATGATAAGGGAAAATAGAGTGCAATTGATGAGGGGGAGAGAGGCAAACTAACAAAAATCTCCCCCTTGCCTACATTATTTATAGAGAGAATCATTATCATTATCGCCATCCAGATAAAAAGACTCTTGGCTGAGCCCCCAAGACCATCTTCCTCAATAATAAAGGACCCTGTTCCCTCTCCTCAGACATCTTTTGTGCCTCCCCTTCTTGTTTTTATTATTTCCTGACTAGGACAAATATGCTCACAAAAAATATTCCCCAATCTGGCTCTTCCATAGGGAACTGACTACAGGGCATGGACCATGGAACGACATACTGTATTATCATCCAATCAAACAAAAAAATAATAAACAAGAGGAGCTAGCTACGAGGTCTTGAAAGCCTAGACCTCATAGCCAGCTCTGCCTTTGAAGTTTCACTTTTTTGTTCAGTCCTGATGTGGTGTTGTTCTTAGCCTCTGACCTGCGTGCTGTACCCTGCAGATGGTGGAGATCTGAGGACCATTGTTGTGGAGTGTGTTCATTACATATGAAAAAAGAGACTGTGAATGAATGAAACAAAATGTCAACTCCCTTCAGGTTCTTTAAGAATAAAAGCAAACAAGCCAGATATTGAATACTGCTAGGTTTTGTATGCATTAGGAAACAAAACTAATATTGTCTATTAAATGTATTCAGTCAAAGGGGAAAGAAAACAGGAAGCAGTCTTCAAATTAAGTTTTTTATGATGTCTGCCAAGTCTAGGTGATGTTGTCACATCCTTTTTTAAATAAAGTACCATTTATACCATGTGTAGAGTATATACCAAAGGCTCCATGTAACTTTGAAAGGGGATGAAATTCCTCAACAGATGGAGAAAGAATAGATGCCACAGACAGAGATAATCCATATGCTAGAGAATGTTGCTAAATAGCTCACTTCATGGAATGGAAAGGTCAGTTGTTAGAATGAAAATTCAAATTCAGTAGGCCCATCTCTGAGTTTCTCCACTTATTCTTTCAAATGCTATCTGCCAACACCGTACTTGGCCTTAGAGACACAGAAACGAGGAAGAACAGATCCCTACCCTCAGGAAGATGACAGTCCTGTTGAGGATGACTGCCTACCACGCCCCTGTCACTCAAAGTCATTCTTATCAAGGACACATAATAAATCTTGACCCCTATTTTTAATACTTACTGCTATTTCTTCATCAATCTCTTCCTTAATCCTCCACAGGACAAGGAGGTAACATCAGCCCTCCAATCAATGTTCGCCGCCCACCTCCCACTCCCACCTGTTCAGGAAGCTTTCTCTTTAGGTACTTAGCTTCTCCGCCTCTCCCACCTGAAAGTAGAAGTCAGGTTTTCCTGTTCGCATACTTTTGTGAAAAAGAAGTGGAAGAAGGTGTAGAAAGTGACTGGGGCAGAGGGTAGCCAAGGAAACGGTGACGGGGAGAGGAATAAAGGTAAGCGCCTCACCCCAGAGTTAAAGGATGACCTTGGGCACCGAGTCCAGGGCTGTGTTACGAGCTTTTCTTCCACCACGACAGCCACAGCCACGAGCATGTGCGGGCTTCGGAAGAGGCTCGCCTCCAGTGTCCTTCACCGTGGAAAAAAAAAAATCTGGTTGGACCTCAATGAGACCAATGAAATAAATCGCCAATGCCATCTCCTGTTAGTAGATTCAGAAGCTGATCGAAACGGGTGGACCATCCAGAAGCCTGCAACTGTCCATCCCCAGGCCGGATGCTGGCAAAACCCCTGAGCCTGCCAATAGGCAGGCATATCGGCACATCGGCACAAGTTAAGTGAAAGAGTATTGCCGGTGCTCATGAGCCCGAGAAGGTGACCTGGATGAGGAAGACGAGAATTCCGTGCCGGCTGCACAGGACACACAGTGAGTCTAAGGAGGCTGCTGACGGCTACATGGATCTCAGCCCATACAAGCAAGCAGATTCTCGTGGAACACATCCACCAGCCGGAGGCAGTCGAGGCTCGCAAAACGCTCCTGGACGACTGGCCGTGGCCTCAGGTTTCACGTCACGGAAGCGCACAAGCGCTGTGCAAAGCCCCTCCAGGCCAAGCGGGAGGAAACCATGAAGACTCTGTCCAAGGAGGAAGAGATCAAAGTCTAAAGCTCCCCACCTCCTGTCTTCATAGTAGCCTTGGCAATTATACACATTAATCATTCCATAAAACAAGACTTTATCTGCCTTTAAAAAAAAAATGAGCGAGAGGGTGAAAGAGCAGTGCACAGGCAGGATGGGAGAGACATGGGTGAGAAAAATGAAGGTGAGATTTAAAAATATTGCCCTGGGCTTTGACTTCAATTCTCCTTAACAGTATTCAAGAGATGTGAGTAACAACTGGAATTGAATTCCATTTGTCTTTCCACTAGGCCCTAAGAGGATCAAAGGTTTTCAAGTCCGTAGCTCTTATTTCCATTTTCCAGTTGAAATCACTGAGGTATGGAGAAATGGAGGGACTTGTAGGTTATACAGCTGCTTAGGCAAAGGTTTCCAGTTGGAACCTAGATCTAGAAACTCAAGGCCTTGGACCTGTTTTCACTAAGAGCACAGACTCTGGAATCAAAATGTTTGTGTTCAAATCACAGTCCTACTACTTACTAAAGTGCCTTAGTTTCCCTAATGATAGTTCCTATGTGAGAGGGTGGCGGTGAGGATACATATGTTAATATATGAGACAATTTTACAACAGTCATAGTGAGTACTCAATAAATGTAGGTAGCAGCAGGGGCAGTACTTGTAGTAATAGTAATAGTAATAGTAATAGTGGTATAGCAATATTAGTAGAAATCATTTTGTGCCAAGTCTTTAATTCTGGTTTAAAAAAAAGACTTACAAACTCCATTCTGGCTCCTTATATATACATGGGAACATTATAAACCACTGAAGCTTACTAGAGGTACATTATAACCTTTAAAAACTGTTCATCTTCCTTCCAAAATGAAAGGTACATGTAAGCTCTTTAGCCATTTGTGTCAAAATAGAGCCTCAAGTGAACAAGAAAAAAAGTCTCCTAAAAATTCTATTCTTGAAAGGGGATTTAAGGGGCTCTGGGGCTTGGTTATATGAAAAATAACTTCCCATCCTGCTTTCCTGAATAGGATGATGTTCATAATTCTTGATCTTGGCATGCGAGAAAAGCAACACAGTTTAAACTAATTTTTTCCTCAAAAAGAAAGAGGGAATCTGGCCCCGTTGTTAGAAACCAAGACCCACAGCTAAAGAAAGGTTCACACTGACCAGGCTCCTACAGCAGTAAATAACAGAAAAAGAAAGCTGTTTCTCGACCATCTCTTCCCTTTGTGTCCTGCATCTTAAAAAGCTCTAAATGATCTTCTTGCCACAGTCGCCAATTCAAAGGCCTCCTGGGAGGCAGGCACAGCAGCCACTCTGTGCCAGCCAGCTTCATATAAGTTCTCTCTTTAAATCCTCACCACTATGAAACATAGGCACTGCTTATCCGTACTGTAAAGTGGAGGAAATTGAGTCTTAGAAAGGCTCAGGTGACTTCTCCAAGGTCAAAAGCCATAACTGGGTTCATCTAAGGTCACAAAGCTCAGAATTCATATGCGGTTCAAACCATGGCTCTCAACTTAGGCTTCTCTGCAAGATCTCACAATTTCCAGGGCTGAAGCAAGAGGCAGGACTGGACTTTGACGAAAAAGTAGAGATACAATTACCTTTTATGTCCTGGTCATCAAGCTATCCCCAAGCGCTGGTCTCCTTGCTAGCTTTCAATAAGTTGATTTTCACTGTAAACTTCAGGCCTAAAATATCCCTTCCAGGTTAACAATATTTTCCTGCATCCAACCTATTCTTCCATGGCTCTTACAAGTTATAACTAATTTGAGTTTTACACCCTCCTCACTCTCCCATCTGGGTAGCATATGTTCATCTGGCTACTGAACATTGATTGAGCAATATCATGTGAAAATATCCTTGCTAGGTATCTGTATTATAGAGGAAAATGGATAAAACAAGGTCCCTATCCTACAGGAGTTTATAATCTGGTGAGAAAGTAAAGAGGAACAGAAATGACCACAGCAGAAAGCTCAAAGTGCTGAGTACCTCAAGAGCCTAACAAATATAAAAGATAAAACATACACAGAAAATCTACTGAATATGTGCAAGGCGCATTGCTGTGGGAGCCGTGTTCTTTCCAGAGATAGAGCTTTTATGGGGGGAAAAAAGGAAACAAAACAGGGCTTGATATTGATCTAGCAACACTGCCATCCAGGAACAGCAGGTTATTTTGTTCCAAAAATCTATAATGCAATCAATTCCTGATTGAGAATTGTTTATTATTCTTTACAGAGATGATTTAGCATTTCTACATCCATACAACCAACTAATTCCCACTTATTCCATTTTAAAAAGAGACGTTGACTATAGATGCCTAAAGAACAAAGAACACACAGAGATTAAGCTGAGGTGGTGTTTGAGCGGGTGTTACACTCTTTTAGTATAAAAAGATATTGCTTCAGTGCCTAAGTGTCATTTCTTTTTTTAACCTGTCACGTTTGAAAAAGTCTACGGAAATGTGAATTTAGTTCTGTGATCACAAAATAATTTTTGAGGCCAGTTGGGGACACTGATGAAGGACATTAGATACAATGAGGCATGTGTAATCACTGATTTATGGATTTCCTCCTCTACCTGCTAATTCGTTCTTGCTGATAGTCAGGGTTCTCTGAGTCTTGACTTTTTTTCAGATCCCAATTATTCAATGTAAACAAATGAAGAGCAAGTATGGGTATTCAGCGTGATTCATTTGAACAGAAGATAGGAAACATTAGTATCGATGTATTCCAGGACTTGCAAGCAAAGCACAACTAAATTTAGCAGCCAGTGATATTGATTTGATTAAAAATGGTTTAAGACTTGTAAATGTCACTGGAACTTAGCAAAATGAATATTATTAAATCCTTCTGGTGATGGGGAAAACTAACAAAGGGATTTGCAGTGGTTTCTGTAATTAATTGCTCTGTCATGATTTATATTAACTTACAGTACAACTCCATTAGCTCAGACCTGTCATCTCTGCTCAAGGAACCACCAAGTAATCACTAGCACATTAAAGAATAAATTAGTTTTTGGCTTGGAGCCTAGTTGTAGAATGTTTCATTTGTGTCTGCTGCAGACATATGTACCTAATAAAGTTGGGACGAATGAGTTAAAGTACATATATATCAATGTCAGCGGGTTATATTTTAGAGACAATATGCTCAGCATTGTTCATTAGGGCTAATGAATCATGGTCTTTCAACTGCATCACCTTGTGTTTAGCAAATGCCTTCAGGTAGGCTGAGATGCAAGATTCCTTGAAAATAGGTACATCTCTAGAGAGTTTACCCTCTTAGCAGTCTGTGGCCTGTGGTTGTAATAATAGCTTCATGTGGTTTTTGTTAACACTTCATTACCCTAAAGTTGGATAAATTATCCTCCTGCTTCTGCCCTACGTGCAAACATAGAGCCAAAGCCTTAGCTACTACTACTTACTATAGATTATGGGGATTTGTAAAGTTCTATCAAATCATCTTTGACTTTGATAGTTGGATGATGCCTTAAGCAGTGCTTGATAGAGGACTGTTTTACATTTCAAAGAGAGCTCCAATTGCCTTGCGGGTTCGTAAGCTAAAACTTGAACCACTTCCTTTTCATTTCAGACCCAGGAAGGCTAAATTGGCACTCAGCTGGCCAGGATGATAACTGACACAGAGAACAGAACCTGTGGGGCAATGTCCCGTGGAGGCTGTGCACAGGAAAGCTTGTGGCCCCAAGAGTTCACCAAAATCTGCGAGGCTCCAAGGGCAAAGTCATTTCAGCTCAGAATCTTTGGGCACTACGCAGACGTTCATAATTTGTCCTGGATCATTTCTGCAATTTGAATCATCAGATGTCAGTGACTCCTTCACAGATGCTATGCCTGCAGTGCAAAGAGCTTGCAACACAGGGGCTTCTCCTGCCTGGCTGAATAGAGTGACAAAAGTCCAAAATGCAGAAAGATTGCAGACTTAGCCAGCTGGAAAATGCATACATTATTGAGGATAAAATATGAAGAGTGTGAGTCAATTTATGAAATATGGGGAAGCTTATTTTTGCTCTTATAATGTGCTAAGTGATTAGATTTCATATTTGCAATGAGTGGTGCTGACGGCTTTGCATTTAATTGGAGGAAAACATGCAAACACCCTTCCCCCCCAAAAAAGAAATGTCTATTTGTGTCCTGCATATTATTATATACCCCTTGCTCTATTGTAAATAATTAACAAAGTCAAAGAAACATTTTCTCCTGAAATAAAACAAATGTTTTTAAAAAGTGGCGGCAGGAGAGGAAGGACAGTGAAGATAAGATATGAAAAGACATTAGCAGAGGGGAGGCATGGTGACTGGGAGGGTGGGAACATCAAGTAACGGCTCAAGGAGGATATTCAATTATTTCTGTAAAATAGGAATTCCTTCTGAATATTTCTAAATATGAGTGTCAGCTAACTAATATAAATGAAGAAGAAAACACTCCAGAGGCTAGCCTTTCTGTGAACTTCTCCACGTGTTCATGTAAAATCCTTACTAAAATCATTTCATGGATGCAGTCAGGTTTTTTAAATGTCTGAAAAAGCGTCTCAGCTAAGTAGTCTCATGTTTATTTTTATTCATAAAATAAAATTACAGTGATTTACCTTTGATCCTAACATATCAGGAATTAGATACAAAAATATGCCCTAGACTTTAATAATAATAACAGCCAGTATTTAACATTGGTTCAGTACTGAGTGAAACACATCATCAAAATAAGAATAAAATGAAAACATGGGAGGCAAAGAAAGAACACAATCAATCGAATGGATTAGCTTGGCTGATTTGTTTTTATGAAATTGTTCCTTTATTTTCAGGTCTCTCGTACTCTCCATTGCTTTTAGAGCCAAACCCATGGGCACTCAGAAAATTCACAGACTCTCGTGTGTAGATAGAATTAAGATGTACCACATACAACACAAGAGAACCCTTTCCTGAGGCAGTGCTTTGTGATTCCTGCCCTTTTGTTTATGCTTCCCCCCAGGATTTGAAACTATCAAATATAGGTCCTAAATCTATTAGAGGAGTAGATTCGCTATGGACAAAGGAGAAGCACATGCAGATCAAACATCCAGATTTTCTCATCTCTCCTTGATGGGTTACACAGAAGCAACTACATTATCCAAACAGTTACAAAAATACTGGTGATTCAGAAGGCATTGGCAATCCCCTCTTTTATATTCTTTTGAGTCAACTAATTAATCATCTAGATAGAGAAATTAAAATATCATTTTTTTCTTGTTTCTCACATCTGTTGGGTAGTTTTTGTGTGCTTGACGACTTCAAACAAATTATATAGCTTTCTCCCTTTTTTTTCCCCTCCACTTTGAGCTCTGGCCAGAAGTTTCACATGCAGGGTTGAGCCCCAAGTCCTTCAGTAAAGCAAATGTTTCATTTTCAGCAGAGCCCACATGCCCCATTCAGACTCATTTCTTTCACTTCTAGATGTAAAGAGCAGCTGTGTCTCCCGAGTTGCTAAAGAAGATCCTATGTGCAAAGTTAACAAAACACAGCTTGGACAATGGATTTGATCTCTACAGCAGGGAAGCCGTACTTTTCAAATTCAGCTCTTTCTAGCTCCAACAAATTACAGGTCCCTGAAAAGATCTGGTGACCCTTTTTAAGTGTGTTTGTTGAACAAGCCCAGAGGTGACCATATGATTTAGTGCAGCATGTTAACATTTTGCTGAGCGCTATGGTCCAGGACAGACCATCTATGGAGTACAGGCTCCCTCAGTTGGTGGTATTTAGGAGATCCAGTAACTCTGCACAAACTGTATTTATTCAACCACCTTGGACTGAGAGACGGAACTGTCTACCCCTCTATCAGGGCTGGATGCTGATGCTGATATGTGGGGTACCTCCTCCCTTCCCCTGACATGATGTCCTTTTACCTCCACAAATTGATGTTCTTTAAACATTTGTTCTTCATTTATTTGTTCATTTATTAGTTATCATCCTAATTTAAACCACTTTAAACTTTCAAACATTGCCACCACTGTATCCTCCCTAGCTAGAATGCACGTATCATAAAAACACGTTTTTAAAAAAACACGTATCATAAAGGAGAGCTGCCACCATTATTTCAGGTTCATAAACACATTTACGGCTGGTAAAATTGAACTCTCAGAAGCACCACTAGGAAGACAATTTGAGAGGAGCTAGCTACTAAGTAAGGGGTAATTTGGTGGACTAGAATTTTAGCTGTTCTAATTCCTAGCAACTCCCTTTATGGAAAATAAGGGCAATAATTAATGTTTCTATTATCATACAATATAGGAGCTGTGAAGTCATTTTCTAATCTCTCCTCCTAAAGGCATATGACTTAGCCAACCCAGCAGCAACAATTGCTTGAGAGGGGAGAGATGCTATCTTACACTTTTCACACCCAGTTGAGCAGCCCAACCATTGCAGTCACACAAGTGACCCCAGCAAGAGTTACAGAAGAACTGCCCAGCTGAACTCAGCCAGAGTTCTTGATCCACACATGTGTGAGCACATAAAATGGCTACTGTTTAAGCTACATCATCTTGGCGTGGTTGTTGCTTAGAAAGAGATAACTGATATGTCATCAAACTGTCATGGCCTCCATTTCTTCTCTTAAGGTTTGATTATATCTTTGTTCATATTTCCAATTTTGTCAGTTTCTTCTTCCCAGACTATTCTACCCATTCTCCATTGTACCTCTCCTTAGTGTCTGAGAAGCTATCAATTCAATTCACCAAATATTTGTTGAACACTTGTTCCTTGTCCAGCCTTCTATTAAACTGATAAAGATGCTATCAGTTACCTGTTCATGAAATGGCCTTCTATTCTGATCTAGTCTCTTTGTGTGAATTTATGGTGGACAATACAGGTATTACAGAGTTAATTTACATGAAACCCACTTAGTATTTAAGACAGAGTTATGGTCTATAAAGGGAGCTTAATAGCACATCCTATGAAAATGAGTGTTGGAGAATAGGAAATGTGCTAAGTCCATCAATATATAACTATCAGTACTAGGACTGAAGGAAGTACAGTTGAAGGGAAAATAAAAAATCTGCAGAAAAGTCATGAAAATCAATGTCAACAAATTTCATGCCTTTGCTTTGTATCTCTAGTAAACCTCCTTCCTTGTGTCTTTCCTTATAATTCCTTGTGTTATTTACTCAATAATTTATTGTTTTCTTATACTTTCTTTTTCCTCCAAGTCTAGTTTAAATATCATGAAGCTTCACATAGAGAGAAAACTATGTAAAACACATTAGTTTTTTTAAAAATTCTCACTGGGAAAAGCACAGTAGTCCACTGGCATCTCCTCTACCATAGTGTTTATATCATCATTAGCCACAAAAATCTGGTTAAACGTGCAACAAAAATAAAGTGGTTGGTGAAGATGAGCCACATGGCTGGACATGCTTCAACAGCAGGCATCTGGCCAGCCATGTCAACAAATGCGGTCCACATGGCACAGAGTTGTGTAGTAGAAATGGGCCGTGCAGTAAGGAGAGGAGAAATAGCCAGTGCTCTCTCTCAGGGTAGACGCTGCCCACAAACACACACCGCTCGGCTTCATCAGCGCAGCCACATTACACAGTGTTAGGCAGAATCATCTGCAGCGCAGCCATTCTGTTCTGTCACAGGAGTTAAAATGTTAGTCTTTTTCTTGTTATGTCTTCTCCTTTGCTTAATTGACCATGTGTACCTAGTAACTATAGAGAAAGATGATGCTTGTAGGCAGAAGAGAGCCTACATTGGACCACAGCACAATAACTGGGTAAAGTGAGGAGCTGTCATTTTGAAGATGGGACAATGAAGTCATTTCATGCCACCAAATGTTGTTATACTTCTTTCTGTCCAAGCAAGCTTAGCCACAATAGCTGAAAGCCAGAGTAGGGCATGGTTAGATTGTCTCAGCATGGCAAATGAGGGACAGTTAGTTGAGAAATTCTCAAGGGAATTGTAAAAAAGAAGTTGCAATTCAAAACACAGTATCTTGGTGATCACATCTCTCTTTACTGTGTTAGTCTAAGTCTTTAAGCCTTTTGCAGAGAAGTAGTAACATATTTCCAGATAGTTTCTTTCTTTATGAAAGAAAAAACAAAAACTTGTTTTACTCGAGGCAATTTACTGAATCAAATTATAAATCAAAATCTGTAATAAACTACACTGCTATGCTGATTCCAAAACAGCAAAACTAAATACACATATATTTTTATCTACAGATCAAAATTACCTTTAACATTATTTTAATTTAAAAATATTTTACCTTCTCTAATTTCATCTTTTATTTACATTTTTCTCTTACCTTCCTCTCTAGCTCCCTTGTTATAGTTAAGCATATATTTTTCTAATAATACTTTGTATATAGTTTGCCCTTTATAGCTATCCAAACAATTTTGGAAGTATTTTCTCATTGAATACGCACAGAACTGTGAGACAGGCCATTTTGCAAACTGAGGTTTGGCCCATTTTAGTGATTTGGCAATGCCCACAGCAGGGAAGCAATGGCCATGGGGCCCCAAGGCCAAGCTGGATCTCAGCTTTTCCTCCTACACCAAGCTCCTGCTCTGCTCTCTGGCGTTTCCCCTTCACAGGATGCTTCACGTAACAGACCCCGGCAGGGTTTGCCCATAGGTGTTATCATGGCAGATGTTTTTATTTGCATAGGTTCTGTTTCTGTGTGTCCCTTTTTACTGCCTGTTTGTATCCACTGCAATCTATTTCTCCCCTCTTTTATAAATAAGTAGTATTGGGAATGCTCAGGTATGGAGACTTTTATAAGAGAAACACATTTGTAACATTTCAAATTTAAAATGTAAACCATGATAGAATAATGTCTTTTCACTTCAGTAACTTATGATTTTTCTGGAACTTGAATAGACCAACAATTCTGGAAGATAAAATAAATATGTGAAAAGAAAGTGTCCTTTATCTCTGTAATTGTAGAAAAGATTTGCAAAATGGAAATCTGAAAAATATCTCAAAATACATTTGGAGACTCCATATTATAATACATTTTAAAGTGTTATTTCTTAAATTAATCTATGAAAAATAAAAAATTCTATAAAATATTCTTAGCATTAATTCTAAAACTATTATTCTTTCCATAAAGTCGGTGGTTTTTATAGGTTATCAAAATATTAAACTAAAATGGCCAGAAACAACAATAGTCTAAATTATTAAAGAAATTGGATTAAAAGATTGAAACAAACTTTTTACGCTAAAAAAGAAAAAAATACATCCTTTTCCTTTAAGAACATTTTTGCTTGCCTATGTAGAACTGCTCAACAGCTCTATTATACACAATAGCATGGAATTTAAAGTAAGTAGTATTTCCTATCTAACATATTATGTATGTTAGAACTGTTGAGTATATTACATCTAGCCTTGTGCTTAGTTTTCTTTTATCCTCCAGAGGTATTTTGAAATCATAAAATCAAACTAAATTTTATTTAGTAATATTGAAATCATAAAATCAAACTAAATATAGAGTGTGCTTGCTAATTTCTTTTCTTGAGTAAAGTAATTGAAACCTACATAATTTTCAAGACTCTCAATGATAAACATGAAAATATTTTCTGATATTAATTTGAATGAACTGTTTCATTAAGTCTTAATGAGCACAAATATGTAAAATTTTCGTGCTATTTCATTACTTACAAAGTACTGATCTAAAAAGAAACCTGTTTTATTTTTTTAACTGAAAATAAAAGCAAGTATTTCACTCTGGATTATGCTTTTGCCTTTGAACTGTCTTCAGCAAAGGTGGCTGCTAATAGGAGATACTCCAGACAAGAGATATGAAAACAGAAACAGAGATCATAAAAGAGAGAAAGAAAAAGTACTTTCAAAAGATAGGCAAATAAGAAAAGGGGTTTAATGTAAATGTGATACAGTCGTGATGATTTAACTCATACATAAGTACACAGGACAAAAAAATGGCCACATAAATGTGCTGGGTGAACTTTAAGGATACAGAAAGGAGCCATTTATTGCTCTGTAACCTCAGCAGCAAGCAAAAATTATTTCCAAAATAACAGATTTCCAGTCTTGCTGAATTATTGTGTAACAGAGGGGCAATAACTTCCACTGAATTTCTCCCTTGGCTATCTGTAAAATGAGCAGCATGTACTAGATCCAGGTAATCTTAGGTACTGTTTTCAGAAAACTGAATCCTTGGAAACTTTCTTTGGAAAATAGAGTTACCAATACTTCAGGTTGGGAGAGCTTTGATTAATTACCTAAGTGAGTAAAGTCTAAACAATGAGAGAAAGTTGCATTGTGCTTATTTAAAAATTTTGATAACACTTTCACTATTTTCCTTTTTACATCCTATCATTTTAAAGAAGTAAATTGTTAAGTCAGATATTTTTCAGAATCTCTATTGCTAGAAGTTAACTCAGATACCAGAAAAAGTTTATTGCATTGAAACTTTCAGCTCTCTAAAGAACACTTAAATCTAACAATGTTATAAGTCAATTTTAAAATTTGATTCTATTAGTAATGTGAACAATAATTGGAAGATGATAAATTTATATTGGCTTTTATATTCTTTCATATGTCTATTTTATAGGTATTTCACCTGATTCAGACATATGGGTTTAGTTAATAGAGTCCTTTCTTTTTTTCTTTTAGTATTCATACAATTTCAAATTCAGTACAACCTACCTTTATGGCTTTACTGGTTAGTGGTAATTTTGTCAGATGTTACAATTTTTGTTTGAGAATTCTAATGAAAATAAGTAATTTAAATATAGATTCAGATAAGTGCACATGTGTACTTATTTACATATAAGGTTGAAAATGTAATCTTTTTTTTTCACTGTAAAGATTTCAACTTGTTTCAGAGTTCCATATTGGTACATTGTGCTTTTTAAATAATAATTCCAAAAGCTAGAGAAATTAAAAAGAATTAAACAGATCATATGTCTTATAAATTTAAAAAACAAAGAAATGAGAGTACTTAACCCAGTAAAAACATTATTATTTTGTAACTGTTGACCCATCCTTTAAAAAAATCAAATAAATATTAAAACTTTAAACCCCTATGTCTAGCTCTAGTCCAAGAAGATAAATTGGGGACACACTGTGGACAACCATATTCCCTGAGAAAACATTGTTAATGTAACACAGAAGTTGTTTTGGAAAAATGAAATAATGGAGAAAAATTACAGCCAGGAATATGCTATTTCCAGAGCTTCAGAGGAAGTGAATGCTGTTAATCTGCCCATTGGAACACTAGGCACACTTAGGTTCAGAATTGAGACATGTTATGGGGGGAACAAATTATAAATAGACTATAAACAGGAAATTAATTGAATGCTTCTTTATGCATTATATAGCCAGCATTTACCCCCAAGCCAAAAAATAAAAAATAAAAGTGGTGGTGGTAGGTTTGGAGATGGGGGGAGAAGTTTCCTGTAAATAACTGATAGAAGATGTTGGAAGGAAGCTCAGGATTCAAGTGAGGATACTAGTCCCCCAGAGTAATTACACTTTTTCTGGACTTGGACAGCCTTCATCCTGCCAACAAGACTTTTACCCACTTATCCTAAAGTGAAGCCTTCTAAAGGAAGCATCTCACCCCGCCGCATCCTCTTCACAGAGGACTGCAAGCTATGGGAGAAACTCAGTGAGACAACTGTCTTATATAACAGTAGAGAAAACCTATCCCATTCTATAGATAGTCTTTCTTCTTAAAATATGAGTGAGCAAAACTGATTCTGTATATTAACAGAATCAGTAGCATGGAAGAAATAGATAAAGATGAACAAAAAACCTCCACAGAGATAATTCAGGAAAGAGAAGAATATTTATAAAATCAAATAAATATGCAGAGATTTAGATAGATGTTATATCCCTGAAACAAGAATGGGTTACAATGAAAAAGGCTCAATCAGAGACTAGGAAAGAACTCTCAAAAATGAAAACTAATTGAAAAACTTTTTAAATTCGATAAGGAAACTAAATAAGAGAGTCAAGGGAATGTTACAGATTATAGAGCAGGAAGACAAAGGGAAAAGATAAATAAGAAAACAAATAATGAAAAAAATATGTATATATACACACACATACAAATTAATGTAGGCATCCTAGAAAGAAAGAAGAATGTAGAGGGGGAAAAAATTATCAGAGAAATAATAGACCAGACATTCTCAGACTAACTATAGTCACAAGTCTGCAGTTTGAACTTGCATCTACGTGTTCAGAACATTAAGTAATAAAAGGCCTACAGCTAAATACATCCTTGAGAAATCTGAACACCTCAGTGAAAAATGAAATCCTAAAAGCTTTCAGAGACAATAATAAGTAACTAAAAAGGAAGAAAAATCAGATAAAAATTAGACTTTTCATCAGCAACAGTGGAGGCTAAAAGGCAATAAACAATGCCTTTGTAATTCTCAAAGGAGAATTACTTCCAACCTAGGATTTCATACCCAACTCAATAATTAATCAAATATGAGAGTGGAAAATTAAGACTTTGACTATATGCAAGGGCTCAGAAAGTATAAACCCCCTAATATTTCTCAAAATGTTCCCCAAAAATACACTCCAGTAAAATGAGCAAGTAAACTATAGACCCAGCCAGGTGAGGAGGGCAGCCCTGAAGAATGGTAATACCTCTGGCCACAGAGAGGAACCAGGCAGGGCAGGGAGGCGTGGGGTGAGCTTCATAAAATGTGAAGAGTAGCTCCAGGATAAAAATAATTAAAAGCATGGATAACCTTTAGGATTCAATAAAAGTTAATTACACCAAAGAGGGAATCAAAAACTTCATTGACTCTAAAAAATTTTTATAAGACACTC
Source organism: Pteronotus mesoamericanus (assembly GCF_021234165.1). Taxonomy (NCBI): domain Eukaryota; kingdom Metazoa; phylum Chordata; class Mammalia; order Chiroptera; family Mormoopidae; genus Pteronotus; species Pteronotus mesoamericanus. Next base: position 21,253,039 of record NW_026555310.1, read on the forward strand.
TCAGACTAATTATTAAATAAACCAAAATGTGGCCATTAATGGGATATAGAAAAAGAAAAAAGAAAATTCACTTTATTTTGCTGCTGGCAATGTTGTTCTGTTGGCTTGGGACATTGGATCTGAAGAGATGCAAATATAACTTCAGATAACTCGCCCAGAGGAAATAATATTTACAAAGTCATAATGACACGCAGGTAATTGTTGTGTCCATGTGGATATGTATCATTATTGCTTCTCAAATTTTAGGCTAACACAGGACAAGTCCATAATTCTTGACTATGATTACGGTAAAAAATGTAAACATTAACAACCTTGACAGTGTAAAAGTAACATTTAACATTGTGTTAAAGCAACAGTGTAAAAGTAACAATGTTGCTGACAGAATGTGGGACATGGCGGAGGGAGCAAAATCATCTTTCAGTTTGGGGCATTAGGAAAAATTGTAAGAAGTCAATGAAATAAAAAATATAAGTTTTAGTGTGTTTTTAATGTTTTATATATATATAAACCAATAAAATCATGTAAATATATAACATATATTTAATATATAACTAATAAACATTGAGATTAGGGACAGAAGATTAGCAGTCAGCATGCAGGGATCTAAATATGGGGCTTTACCAGGAGGTGGTCAATGGATATAGAATAAAGTTGATAAATCAAGAGGTAAAATATAAAGAAATATTATCCATGAATATGAAAATAATAATCAATAGAAGATATGAAAATGGAAAAAAATTGACTTTGACTCTGGGGAATGGGCCTGGGGTTGGCTGGACTGTGGCTTTGAATGCCTTGCCTGCCGTGCTATCTGTTACAATGTGCCCGCAGTGCTCTCTGTAACAGTAGTCGGATGTTACTTTGCTAAAGCTTTATTTTTCAAAAGTAGATAATTTAAAATCATACAGATTTTGCTTACATATAAAAAGAACTGCTAAGACAATATAATTCTGGATTGGTCTATCTGCTGGAGAAAGTGATCATACTTAGTACTTCTTGAGCACCTACTTTGTGCAAGAAAGGATGCTACGCACTTTATGTTCCTTGTTTCTAAAGATCATAACGGAGACATTATAATGTTTATTTCACAGATATGGGAACTGAGCTTCAGGGAATTTATGTAATTGATCCAAGGGAACAAAGTGGTTGAGTGGTAGAGCTGAACCAAGTTCAAAGCCAAAATAAAATTTAAAAACAAAATGAAAGACGTCATGTTAGATCATCCCTCTTAGTATATTTCAAGTCTGACATTCTCCTACAAGCAGAACAAGTCCAAAGTCTACTCAGTTTTCCATGTCAACCTAAATATCTATCCAAACATCCAAAGAATGTGGATAACTAGATAAGTTTTTCTTTTGGGGTGGAAGGGAGTCCAAAAGGCTTGTTATCTAGCACAGGTGCAGGGATTTACCTTTGCAGACCCTTCCTACGTCTTGTGTGCCTGCATCACATTTATGTATATTTTATCCAATTAATATTGTCCTGAACCTATAATATTTCTGCATATAAAAATATTACACAGTTATCGTATAACAGTAAATCAAACAAAAAGAGTCCCTTTATCAAAGCTTAGTTTATGTTTATTTTAAAAGTGTTCAAAAAGCTACTCAATGTGGTTAGATTTTACAGCTCTTAAAAACAAGCTCCAAATTTACAGATATTTCCTAACATTCCTATCAGCATATAAGAGCTTCTTTCACAGCTGGCACGGAGTGTCCTTTCTTCTGTATCTGCTAAATCAGTAGGAAGCTCCTTAGATCTCCTTTTGAGAACATTTTCTCTCCTGGCAGTGGGGAGTCACAAAGGGGATGCTATTGATCTGGCGCTGAAGTGAAAATTTCCACAGGATGAGATAGCTAACATAAGCACAAGTTCGGGCAGAAAACCAATGATTTTATTAATTATTGCTGGTCTTGTCATTATACAAAAATACTCAGGCCAAAAGGGAAAAATGCAGAGTGAGTGAGTGAGGGCGGGCGGGGAGAGAGAGAGAGAGAGAGAGAGAGAGAGAGAGAGAGAGAGTGTGTGTGTGTGTGTGTGTGTGTGTGTGTATGAATGAGAAAGGGAGAGAGAAGAGAAAGGGGACAAGGAATGAGAATGAATGCCATCCTGTAGACACCCCACCAGCACTCACCAGAGGAAATCAAGTTGCCGCCAGTTTGGCTGGGGTTCAGCGCCATCTGCATAGTATTTAAAAGTGAGAGCCAAACTCTGAGCTATTTTATTGGACTTAGTAAGGAAGCTCTCCAATCTATATCTGAAACTCAACTGTTCCAGCTTCTGAGCATCACTAAAAAGAGCTTACAGAGGTCAAGGAACTTAAAAACAGCATGAGGAGCCGCTTTGCAGTCCATATAAAACCAGGAATCGGTAGCCTGAGAATTTGATTAGACCATTTAGTCTCTAATGAATGGTGGGAAAATCCTGAGGCAGTTCTTGGGGAGAAAGGTATGACACAGAGGATAATAATAGCACTAACAGACAAAACACACAGATACTTACTCAGAGCCAGGTACTGCGTTAAGGTTTTTACATTCATTAATTTATTCGAGCCCCACTGTAACTTTGTGTGGTATTATTATTATTATTATCCGCATGTTGCAGATGAGGAATCTCCCAGGAGAAATTCCCGAGATATAATATTTTTCTTAATGTTAGTTTTTAATTTTCGATCTCTCAGAGTCCAGTGCTTGTTTTTGGTCCCTTGGGACCCGGAACTATACGAATGTGGTTCTGAATTTCTTTCAATATCCAAGAAGCATTTAAGAAACACACAGATTCTTTTTGAAAGAAAAGATTAAGATTTATTTATATATAGTTAACAGTAACAATAGCTAAGATTTATTAGATGCTTTTTATTGCCAAACTCTGCATTTTACATAATAAATTATATTAATTCCTGCTACAAACCTATAACATAGGTGCTGTTATGATACCCATTTGCAAATGAGAAAACTAAGGCACAAAGGTAGGAAACCTTCCTGAAATCTCAAGGCTAGCAAACAACTAAGGCAGGACTTAACCCAAGACAATGGGCTCTTGAGTTTACACTGTTGTTCTACACGCTATTGTTGCCCTCAAAAATGAGTGGCTAACATCAACAATTCAATAGTATTTCTCTCAGTTCTGTGCAACAACGGAGCTCAGTAAGTGCTCTCACTGAGGTCTCGCAAGCAGTGAAAATCAGATAGCAGTTGGGGCTGGAGTCAAATGAAGACATAACTGGCTGGACATCTAACATGGCTTTTTACTCGCACGATTGGCACCTCAGCAAGAGTGGCTAGAATTGCCGGGGGCTGGCTGTCCTCACTCTCTGTCTCCTCACAATCTATCAGTATGGCTAGCCTGGGCTTCCACATGGCATCATAGTCTCAAATAGGTGGATCTGGCTTTCCCCTGTGTGAGCAATCCAAGGGACCCAAGAAGAAGATAGAAAGTTCCTTTTTACCTAGACTTGAAGGCCATGCAGCCTCATTTCTCTGCACCCGATCTGTCAAAAGTCAGTCACAGGTCCCGCCAGACTCAGAGGAGGATGACACAGGAGTGTAAATATTCACTGGAGCCCTGTCTTTGGAGGCCAGTACCACAGCTCTTAACTACAATTATTTGTTGCTTATCCTGTAAACTGCCTTAATGACAATTATTGTTGTTTATACTGTAAACTGCAGAGCTGGAGATTTAAGTCCATTTTGAATGAGGGAAAACAATGCTACTGAAAATAAGCACACAGGAAACCCTTTCCAAAATAATTGTCGCTTTCTACTACAGAAATCTGCAGAGATGGCACTGTGTTGCCTCAATATGATATTAGTGAGAGGAATTCCAAAAATGTCTTGAAAGATTCTAAGCCTCATTAGGTAAGATTAAAAATTTCCATTTTTCTTATTCCTCACCCTTTACAACAAAGTTTAAAGTCTCCCTAGAATGCCAGCATTCTCCTGATTGAGTTCTTGTCCTGGTTCTGCTAATTTGCTCTGACCGCATCACGAAACTTCTTGGCAACATTTTCCATGTCCTTTAAATTTTATATTATTATTCTCTATCGTGGAATCAATTGGTGGTAGAATCCAGTGAGATTATACGCATGAAGCTACTTTGGAAACTAAAAAGCAAGGCACCTCTCACTTTCAGAACTTACTATTGGTGGATTTTGGGTGGGTTATTGGATTGATGTATGTATCATCTACTGTGCTGTAAGTTCCATAACATCAGGGACCATCTTGTGCACTACAGCATCCTCACTGCCTAACCCAGCATCAAGCCCCTAGTTAAGAAGACCATATGCTTTATCATCCAAGCAGGAACACTTCCAAAAGTGAAAGGGGGCTTTCTAAATAATAACGTTATAAACCGACAGATGTGAAAAGGACATACATTCACCCTACCATAGTGGACATTCAATAAACATTTGTTTAATATAAATATTATTTTTAAAAGATTTTACGTATGTATTTTTAGAGAGAAAGGAAGGGAGGGAGAAAGAGAAAGTGAGAAACATTGATGTGCAAGAGAGAGACATTGATCAGTTGCCTTTCCCATGTACCCTGACTGGGGACAAAACCTGCAGCCCAGGCACATGCCTTGACTGGGAATCAAGCCAGCAACCTTTTGCCTTGTGGGACAATGCCCTACCAACTGAGCCACACTGGTCAGGAATAAATATTATTTATGTAACTTATTTTTATTATTTTTTTTGTTTCTTATTATCAATCTCATCATTCTCTCTTACCCCATTCTTCCCTCCCTGTCATCCAATTTTATCTTTATCTACAAAATAAAGAACTCAAATTCTATCAGATCTGTAGTGACAATCAACGTTTTCATTATTAGATTATCATTACTCTGAATGTTAAGCTACCTCCCAGGAATTAGAGTTACATTTTATTAATTCCAAATATAATTGCTTAGTGCCTACTACTTAATAAGCTTGGTCTCGCATGGGTTAGGCAGCAGTGACCAAAATAAGCAAAATCCCTGACTTCAGAGAACTTACATCCTTGTGAAGTTAGACAATATACCTACAGGTATTATAATCTTGGGTTGAGGTAAGTTCTATGAAGAATAAAAAATAGGAAGATTTGGTAGTCAGTGATGCAAGTTTTAGAAAAGACAGTCTGGAGAAAGGAGACCTTTAGACTGAAATTTTGATGAATGGAAAACAATGGCATAGGAAGGACTGATATAAGTGCTTAAAGCAGGGAGAGCAGTAAATACAAAAGAAGCCTGAAGAAGGATGAGCTGGTCAGTACATTGCAGAATGGAGAGGTCGTAGGGCCAGAGCCTAGTAAGCAAGGGCGAGAGTAGTACAGTTGTGGTTGAAGAGCACTGGCCTTGAGGTCAGATAGACCACATTAGAAATGCTGACTCTCTTATCCCAGTGGCATGACCCAGTCATGTTATTTATACTCTCTGAGCCAACATTTTAGGGTTGATGTGAGTGAGGATTAAACAAGAAAAATAAACTTAAATAGTCCTGCACATAATAGATGCCATATAAATAGAGGATGCTATAGTTATAAAATTACCTCGAGTTTCTTGAATGGATACTCTTAAAACAACTCATAAATAGATGTAAGACTAGACATAAATATTAAATTTGTTTGTTTTCCCCTTCCCCTGATGGTCACTGAAAATTCATGTATCTGTCCAATGTGAATACAGATTGCGCAGAATAAAGATTGAGATAAATCGCTTATTATTTCTGGAAACTCCTCTGGCATCCCAGGCCTGGTGTCCTTTACCTGTTTCCTAATCCCCTTGTCTCGGTGCCCCTTTCACATCACTATCAATTCTCCAACTCATAGAACCAGTACTCAGGCACCAGGTTCCCTATCCCCTTTTTAACCCTCACCACATCCTACCCTGTACCTTTCATAGAATAAAACACTGCTGTTTCTAAAGAAATCTCAGCTAGTCAGTCCACACTGAAAGGGATTAAGCTTTCTATTTAGAACTTGGCCTTTTTGTGCTTGTCCCGAGCTGCACCTGTTGTGCAGGTGCCATTGCAGCCGCTCTTTACTGAAATGGACAGCGTAGGAAGTCCTTTGTGCAGCTCTGCAGGTGCATTAATTATAGACTACCTGGATGTATCTAGAACACTTGGCAGTAGCAAAGCTGTAGTTAATGTTCTGTTAAACAATGTCTCCAATGGTGGGTATTTTGAGAATTATAAGAGACCTTCAGATAACAGCTCAGTATAATCTAGGAGTCATTTGATCACCCCAATTGTGTCCCTACTCAATTTTGTTGCAAAATAAATCTTTTTCTTTGATGATAATTCTTCAAAACTGATCATTGGTATCAGCCTTGGAAAAAGGTATGAGAGAGTTATATTTACTGCCATGAAAATAATTTCTAGTCAGGGAAATTTCATTAGCATTACTGAAATGTTGGCTCTTGCATGGATGTGCCTGCAGTTCTTCTCTGAAGCCAGGAATCCCTAAGGCATTTTCTTACTTTGATTTCAAATGTGGAAAAACTCAGTAATGCCAAAGATTGCATTTTTTTTAAAAGATGAATCTGAGTGGATTTTTTTCACCGAGTGCATAAGAAACTGAAGCAATTTAAACGACCTGTGTTGAAAATTAAAAAGCACTCATGTGGAAGAATAAACCTGTGGACCCCCTCATTTGAAAAGAATAAAGGTAATTAAGTCATCCTTTTTTAGTTAGTCCAAGGAAAACCCACTAAGATGAAACCCAGTTTGCCAGCTCATTAGGTAAAAATACATAAAGGTGGTCAGGATTATCTTCGCTTCCTTGAAGCTCAGGGTTAGGGAATGAACCAATCACTATACAAAGACTGGTCTGGTACATGCCCCTCCCGACCCCCTCAGAGAATATCATCTCTACCTAGAGAGAGCTTATTTTTCTAGCCTTATTTTTATTTGCTAAGAATGGTTTTTTAGTAACTCCTTGGCTCATAGAGGAAGAGGTAGGCAATAGAAGGAGCTGGGGTTTTTCTTACTAGAAAGAGAAGAATTATACTGTTTTCATCACCAGGTCCAGAGAAAGTGAGTTTTCAGTTATTTAATGTCATTCATCTTGTAATAACAATAAAGAGTTATCAAGGAAGGCCCTACAAAAGAAAGTTGTTTATGGCTGTTTTAGTGGCTCCTCCCGTTTCCTCATTGGGCCATTAGTGACTGACAAAAACAGCAACATAGAATATGAAGAGGAGTAAAGCACAGAAAATAATAAAGGAATTTTTGAGAAGGGAAACACTGCAGTAATACTTTAATTTTAAACTAAATGCAGACAAGGTCCTTTTCTTGTTCCTCCATGTTCACCGAATCCAAAGGACATAGCCCAAGTCTCATGAGGAAAAAAATCTTTGTCTCTCTCCGTTTATTTAAAATCCCATCACCATGACTAGAAATAGCATAATGGTAGGTATTCCGTTTACCTCTGGATTCACAGAATCACAAATACAAGAAAAAACACTTTTCTTCAAGTTAAACTTTAAAAGCGTCCATCAAACACCACGATCATATTCCTTAATCATGAGAATCTACATTGCGCCTCGGCCCCAATCTAACTCTCTTTCGAGTCCCATGTGTACAATTTGCCGCGAGCTATGGCCATCGAGGTATCTCTTCAGCACTAGAATTTACACTGAACTCATCACCTCTTCAGTCATCCCATTAAGACACAAATAGACTTCCAGATTCTTATGCTTTAACCCTTAGAATCAATTTGGAGACGCTGCTCCTCTTCTTCACGGAGAATTCAATTCCCCTTACTACGATGCATATGTATTGGACCCTAATAAGTAATAAGTGCATGAGCTATAAAGTTAAATAAAAGAACAATTCTACCTTCAAGAAACTCAGAATGTGGTGTGAAAGAAAGACACATATGCAAGTGACAGCACAAGTTGGACTAAAATCAGCTCTAGTGTAGACATAGAGAGTGAAGTGACTGAGGAGTAGAGTTTCAACAGGCAGAATGTGAGGGAAAGCATGCGAAGCAACTGTGACAACATGAGCACAATCAAATATAGTGAGTGTATTCAAGGAAATGAAAGCGATCTGTACGTGGAATGGGTGGTGGGATGTGGTCAGAGTTGAGGCTGGAAAGCTGACTCATACCCTGTCTACCAGCACGGATCACCAATAGTGACACTTCCTTTACCCTCTATTCTTTAAAAATGTTTCTATTCCGATTGCCAGGAGATTTTTCAGTCAGTTCATCTCTTCATGTTTGATCTGTTTTAATTAGGCTATAAATCCTTAAGGAAAAAAAATGCCTTGATTTTTTTGTGTGTATTTCATATAGGAACGGGTATTGTGTACAAAAAACAGTTTTACTTCTTAGTGATTCTACGCTGCACGGGGCACACTCTTCCAGGGCCCATGTATTTCCAGGTACTTTTCTTCACAGGCAATGATGCCAGGAGAGAAGTCAACCATCACTAGTTGCCAAGGCCAGTGCAGGGGGAGAAACCCAATTTTTGCTAAATAAAAGGAGGCCAGGAAGATTCTAGCATTCATGATTCCTTGATTATCAGAAAATGGGGAAATTATTAAAATGCTAAGAAACTCCTACTGTCTGTTCCAACAACCATTTCAAACTAGAAACAATGGATCATGAAGTCCAGTTTCAAGATCTACTAAAACTCATCAGCCTGAGACATTTTATTCCTTTTTTTATCTCCTCCTACAACAATATTTCACAGTTCAAGTTTGTCTTTACTTGTCCTTTTTACAATCTTTTTCACAATTTTAAATAATGTAACATGCATTCTGTGGAAGAGAAAAAAAAGACAGGATAGCACCAGATTTACTCTGACCTTTTTAGGGTTCCAAATTTAGTTAGTTAGCCATTTCTATCCTCTTAGCTTTTCAGAAGCTCATGTGTTAGAGAGAACTAAAAATGGCATACCCCTCCACATTACCAGCATTTAAAAGGTTAAACGGTTTATTTTTATCCCACTAAGCAGAGAATTAAAACTCCAATGTGTTTGGGCTTGCTATGACAAAGATCACAGTAAGACTCTAGAAATTTGTTCTTAACCCTTTCTGCCTACAGTCCTCAGATCTCACCCTGTGAGGGCGGGGTGGGGGGTGTTCTTCCCAGATTTTGCAAACTGTTAAACCATGACTCTCAAAATCGGTCACAAGGCAGCAGAGCTGATACGTTTGATCCCCAGAGTCGATCACCTCCATCTGTAGGAGTCCGGAGTGCAGGATTCAAAGTCCCTGAACATGGGACTGTCACTGGCAACAAACGAACTCCACCCTCTGCGCTGCTTTGGGAGCGTATGATTCTTCTATGTAGGGCAGCTTTTCCTCAAACAATCATTCTGATTATTTAGCTTGATGGACAGCTTTCTTTGTGATCAGAAATAACTATTTTCAGTGATGGTGAGTAAGCAAGAACTAGACTCACAAACCTTTTCGTGTAAAGAAGCACAAAGGCGTACACTACAGGAGCTTGGGAAGCACATACTTTACCATTTAAAAGGTGTATGCTTTACTTCTCTCTCTCCCCCCACTCACTCTTTCTCTGATTAACTCCAACAGTTGCTTTTCTAAATTCACCATGCTGGGGCACACAGGCAAAAAGTGAAACTCCCAACAGTAGGCGGTGGAGGCTTTGTCTGGTCACCCATGAACGGGGCATGCATGAGACTTCTTCTGGTTCAAGAGAAATGAAGTCACCAAGAAGCAAGCTGCAGCAAAGGAAGGGAGCATCCAGCCACTGACCAGCTTTGATCCTTTCTTCCCCTCCTCGGGACTACTCTCAATTTTCTACCAAAATAGCCATGGCTTGTCTTTTCTTACCCATTTCAAAACCTGCTTTGAGAACACATAAATGGGTGGCATAATTTCCAAGCACAAGAAAAGTGAACTACCCACTCTCACAAAACAAAGAAAGCCCGCTGGGCTGTTAAAAAATGAAAGAATTAAAAATGGAGGGTTTTGTTTCCAATACGAGAAGGCTGGCTTTAGCCTTTGGAAGCACAGTTTAAGCTTTTGTGACCTACGCTCTGAGAGCTGACCTGGAAAGCATGTGTAGGAGGTGTGGTGAAAATACAGGCCTTACATAAAGAAAGTCACTGCTTATGTAAAACTGATGCTCTCTGGGGTCCTAACACTACACCTCTATTCTCAGAAAATGAAAATGTAAGTGATAATAATGCGTTACATTCCTTGAATGTATCAGCCTTACAAAACCACACTAACCTAGGTTTTAAAAATGTATTTGCTCCCTTCAAGGGATTTTCCTGCATAATATAAAAGTTCTCCTTTTTGCCACCTTTAGAGTACAAGAATGATGAGAACACAGGGGAGTCAAATCTTATGTGAAGTTAAATTCTGAATTCAGCATGCAAGGTAAAGAAAATTACATAGTCAAAATTACCCTTCAAAATTCCTCAAATTACACATAAAGTAGAGCATGCATATTTTTGTATATACAACATTATACAATAATTTTTATTCTTGCTAAATTGTGGGAACTTCCACGCTGGATTAATGGAAGGAATAAAAGGAAAATCTACACAGTTCTCTGGGCATTCAAAATAAGAAATATAGGAAAAGATAGAGAATTATAAATCTTTCATTTGCTTGCATAGTTGTTCTAGTCTCTGTTAATACTGAGCCTCAGTAACCTTAATACATGTTAATAGAAAAAAAAAATTTTTTTTTGGTGAGCATTAAATAAAACTCATCGAGTCAATTCATACCACAAAAATTGCATATGTAGGCTTGATGTGACTGTCCTGTAACCAGTTATGATTTTAAAATCCTAATCACTTTTTAATTGTATCTGCATCCATTATGTTATCTGATTTTTATTAGGTCACACGGGTATGAATATTCCCATTGGTAGATGAGAAAATAATCTGGAGTTTAAGCCACTTATTCAAGGTCACTCTGATCATTAGGGATGGAACAGGGAATTGAAACCAGATCATCTCCTCTCCAGGGTAACGCCTCTTCCAAAGGACCCCACTATTCTGAAGGCACTTGACACAGAAGTGGTAGACCTTTACTTGGGGGAAATGTAGAATGTGAAAAAAAAAAACTAAAAAAGGAAGGAAGGAAAAGCATAGCTCATTGTAATAACCCACCTTGAAATTTGCTTTGAGGAGGAAAATGAGATTTGTGAATAAACAACAACAACAAAAAAAAAGATGGTTTTTAAAGAAGTTGTAGATAGTTTCTGAGAATTCTAGGAAAAAGGAGGAAGTAAGATCCTAGTAATCTGGGCAGTGCTGAGGCCTTCTGTTACCCAGGAAGACTTGCCCTGACACTAATCACGGCTGAAACAAATTTTTGCCCTCATCCTAAATACTTCAGAAAATATATTAAGGAAGAAAAAAAAGAAAGAATGAAAAAGAGGAGGAATAGAAGAAAAATGCAGTGATATATCTTCAGGAGTCATTTCCTCAGACTGGAGCGTACTTAAACCACATTCTCCACTCAAGTCTTCTCTAACCCAACAGCCATACAAATACAAAATAACCATCCACATTTACGGTTAAGGAAGTGTGGAGAAAAAGGAATTCTACTTTTGTATTATTGGATAAAAACAATAAAAATTATGTTCCTCATTCTCATTCCCAGAGTAAAATGGAAAAATTAGTTGTATACCAAAAGTTTTTGGAATAATAGGAGAAAACTATGCTTTGATTTTAAAAATGAGATAAATATTTTGTCACCCAAATAAGCAAATATATTTTAATCAATATTAACTTGGACCTGTTGAATCTCACAAGTAAATATTAACTGCTTATATTTGTAAGGAGGCAAAGAATGTGTTACTTCATCTGAGTGCTGGAATTCCTATTGACAAGCAATTCGGGGGAAAGGAAACATAGATGAAAATGGCGAGGGTAGTGGCCGGAAGGGGAATCAGTAAGAAGAGGCCAAGGCAGAGAATTCTCAGGGAAGTGGTCAGCGAAAATTCTACTATGCTGAACCTTTAAGAGTTTAAAGAATTTTTTTTTAAGAATTTAAGAACATTTTAAGTGCAAAACTGTCTTCTTGAAAAGTCCTCACCACAGCACATCTGAAAGGTCAGGTATGCCGGCAGGCGTGCAAATGGCAACCTCTAAGGTTCAGTTCCTTCCTGTTTGCATAGCACTGGACAAGTTGCCAGAACCGTTGTGTTCTCAGTTTTCTCATTTGTAAAATGAAGATATAATACTCATTTTACAGTATGTCATTGGAAAAATTACATGTATAAATACCTACAGTGGTGCATCCTATAACTGTTAGTACCTAAAAAAGAAAAAAAAGAATGGAGTTCAATAATGTTCAATTTCATTTTACATAATCATTTTACTTCCTCCCTGTAATTTAAAGATCTTCACTATCTCCCCATTCCAATGTGTATGTGTGTGTGTGTGTATGTATGTGTGTAGTGTGTGTATATTAAGTAGAAGTTAAAGTCTGTTATCTCCGTAAATGTTTTGTACAGAAAAGTTTTTGGATGAAATCAGTAAGAGTGGAGTTTCTTATCATAGTTTTCCAAGTGCAGGATAAAGGAAATAGAGGTATAGGGGCAATAATGAGCACCCATTCCTTCATTTAATCAGTAAATATTAATTGAATACTCATTGTGCACTTGCTTTATTCTGGCAAGGAGGTTGAACTGGGAATACACACACAAATTCCCTTTCCTCATCTAGCTTAGATTCTGGTAGGTAAGACAGATAGCAATAAATCAAAATACAAAATAATGTCAGATAATACTTAGAAAGACAAAGAGAATATTTTTGAAAGAAAATCATTAAAAAATGACATTATAAATTGTGGAACAATGATAAGTATTTCCATTCCACTGACTTCTCATCTGAAAGAGAGGGCGTCAGAAAACAATGGGACAATGGTTCTAAAATGCTAAAAGAAAATGATTATCATTCTAGATTTTTTATCACAAAAATAATCTTTCAAAAATAAGGGTGACTAAGCTGAGAAAGTTACATACTCTATGACTCGAATTATATGACATTCCGGAAAAGTCAGAACTTGGATATAATAAAAAAGATAAGTGGTTGCTGGGGGTGGTGGTGAAGAGATGACTAGGCAGAACACAGAGAACCTTTAGGAAAGTTAAAATACTCTGTTTGATATCATAATTATGGATATCTGTTGTTATACATTCGTTCAAGCCCATTTCATGTACAACACCAAGATTGAACCTGGAGGTAAATAAGCACTTTGGGTGATTATAACGTGTCATTGTAGAATCATTCTTGGTAAGAAGCAAGGATGTCAAATATGATACCTAACAAAGATGTTTTTATCTCATTTGATTTTCATAACAACCTTATTAATAAATTAAGAGACTTACATTCCTGGAGTGGGGGGAAGGGAAACATACTCCTGGCTCTTAACAAAGTACCAGACCATAGTATATGCTTAATAATTGTGCTCAATGTATTGATTTATTCCAACTTAAAAAATAAACAATGAAAGCCAGAATGGTTACAGAATTTTTCTCGGGTCTAAGAGGCCAAAATAAACAGAGCCAGTCTTGAACTCAGTCTTCTGATTTGTATAACAATCAGCTTTCCACTGTCCCAAGCTGCCCTGGGATAACATGAGTCTGGCAGGGGACAGTGAATTACCCTAAAGGAAACAGCTTAACTTCCTAGGCTATCCCTAAGTACTTCTTCCACAGTCGATCTAAAGGAAAGTACAAGGCACGTGGAAGACTGAATAATAGGAAGGGAAAAGTTCAACAAATGATCCAACATAGCCATATCCTAGAGCAGTAGCTTCTTAAAACTCTTGGACTGTCAGAAAACTGATACATATGCATTATCTTTATCACCTCAGACTGTTATAACAAATTCCAGAGACTGAGTGACTTAACCAACCCACATTTCTTAGGGCTTCAGCACATGAATTCTAGGTAACACAAAAATTCAGTCTATAGCATACACATTACACCACAACCAGACCTTATAAACACACAGACATCACACACACACACACACACACACACACACACACACACTATGCAAGTTTTATGAACCAGTACTTGCCCTCACTTATAGATACTTGCCCTTACTTGTAAAAAAGAAACCCTGATATTTTCTAGCCTATTCTATTATTGTTTTTACTGGTAGCAACTAATTAATGTGAGTTCACAGCTCTAGCAGAGAGCAATTGGAAGTGAATAAGATTTTTATTGAACAATTAATTCCCTGCTATTTTTTCTCTTCTGCTTTCCAAGTTGAAGGCAGTGGTCTCAACAGTTTGGTACAGGTTCTGGGGCAGCTCATAATCAGTCATAAGAATGCAGCCACCCCCCGTTCATAAAATGCTGTAAACTCTCTGAATGCTGACTCCCACTTTCTTTCCCATGCCACATGCCCACCCTGGAGATTTAACCAGAGAAATGCATTATTTACATCTTATAGCTTAGGAAACTAAAGTTAAAAGACATTAAATACCTTGACCGAAGTCACAGAGTCAACTGGCAGCGCATCTGCAACTGGTAGCTGCTCTGCCTCCGAAGCAGTACTCTCGACTGTGTCTATCACCAAAAAACAAACCATAAGAGAGCTTTACTGAATTCTATCTACCACATTTCTGGGAGACTTAAAATGAAGGAAATACATAAAGAAACACAAAGGGGGAAAAAGCGTCCTGGTTGAAAATCAAAGGAGTGCAGAGAGGTATTTGAGAAGCAAGTAAATGCTACCTATTCTATGGACAAAGGGATGATATTAATACACAAGTGTATGTACACATATAAAAGTAGGATAGCTTATCACTGAGATCATTTAAAACAATAAGTTCTTATCCTTACTTGCTACCTAATTATGTGGGACTAGCATGCAGACCTAAAATTGATGTCTTCGTATTAATTATCAAGTTAATAGAGGTCTGGTTTTCAACAATAAAACATGAAAAAGAAAAGGTTGTTCAAAAAAAAAATCTTGCCTTGTTTAAAACCATGCCTTCATTCTCCTTGGTATCATGAGAAATATTCCCTCAGGAAACTAAAAATCATCCACCATTGTGTGCCTGTCTGACAACGATGTGTGTGGCTATCTGTTACAATTACAGAAGCACTGAAGATTATAGGACAAAGGCTTAACTGTTTTAAGAGACAAAATTTAATAGGCTATCTCCTGTTATTCACATACACCTTTCAGATCCTAGGTAAAATAGATGGCGGTAACAAAATAAGCCTCTATTTAAATAGAATAATAGTAGAAAGCTTACAAGCACTGGTTCCAGATAAAAACAACAAAGAGAAGCACATGTGTTTTCCTTGCACCACTGTCTAATGTTTTTGGAAAACTCACAGACAACAGTGATCCACCCTAGGAGCTTTCTGCATTGCCAGCCTTGGCAAAGCGGCTTCTCTATAAGATTTATCAAGTATAAAGTTGGACTGCTTCTGTAAAAAATGAACTGCTCTGCAAATGCAATAATACCGATCATAAAGTTATTTTAAGGGAGATTTTAAGCATGCTCATTGGAAGCCTATGGATGGGTCAGAACTTGGGAGCTACCTGGAAAAACTCTTAAATTAACAACAGTAGGAAACACTTTCAAGGTGATTTGAGGACAGCACTTTGGAACTGATTTGAAACAATGAAAACCAAATTCAGTGCCTCCATATGGAAAAAGAGAGATTTAATTGGAAAAGCACTTAACATTGTGTGCTATATTATAAGAGTTCTTGTGTTGCAGTTTTTATTATTTTTAACTAATCTCTTCATATAATCTTGCTCTGTGTTTATCCTAACTACAAACAGGAAGATTCTATTATTTTTGCTTATTTGGTGGCTCTTAGATTGTTCATCAAGATCACATCACATCTTACCACAGCTGTTGGCACGCCTTGTCTGAAATAAACAAACAGATTTCATTTCTTTCATAGTACAGAGTTTAACTAATTTATTTTACCAGGGAACCCAAACGTCCTTTTAAAAATCTGAATGGTTTTAAATCTAAGATACATGAGTATGCCAGTTTCTAATGTATTTTGTAGGGTTAGGAAAGGGGCATGAATAGTTATAACAGTATTTATACATACAAGCTAAATTTTTGAAACTAATGAATATTCTGCATTCCTCATTCAATTTTTAAGTTTCCACCATAAAAACGGTCTACCAAGTGGAAACTTCAAAGTACTTTCATTCTCTGTCCACAGGCTTCATTTAGGCTCCCTGCCTCTGTTTCCAGGGCCATCATCGTGCACCACCCTGTTTCCTGATTGGTTCAAAGCTGTGCATATAACTCAGCAAAGCCAATCAAAGGGATTTTTGCTGGAATGTTAGGAACAGGGCATTCTTTTTTTTTTTTTCCCCCTCCCTGAAATAAAAGGTACTAAAGATCAAGTCCTCCGAGAGCTGACAGGCAGGTACCATCCTTACCAATGCATGGAAACAGCCTAAGAAGAAAGCCAACCTGGAAAAATGCAAAGACTGGAACAGAAGGAGCCTTGCCCCCCTGATCCCAGTTCACCACCTCGATCCAGCTGAGCTTCAGCTGGATGTGAACTTTGACTTCTACTCTTACATACCCTGGGTTTCTGTCACTTGCAAACAAAATGTCTCTGGAAAATGTTACAGATAGCAGGGGGAAAAAAGATTAAGTGTTGCCATTTATTTTATGGTATATTCATAGAAAGTGACTTAAAACAAAAAATGTCTAGTTGATCTTTTGGCCCCTAGCTTCCCATTACGTTCTCTCCGCAGGCGCCCCTCAGCCGCATACCACTGCCCTCATCCAACGCTCTCTGCCCCCTTCTCACCGTTCCAGAATCCAAACCTGCTCCCAAGCAGAGCACGAATAGAAATCAGTTACATTGCACTGTGACTATATTCACTTAACAACTCTTGTAGGAGTGTTAGAGTCATATTAGAGGTTTTCAGGTTACCCTATTTTATTTCTGCTGACACTACCACTCTATCTCCAGGGCTAAAAAATCTCAAGTCACATTTCACACTGTTTCTTCTTCATCATCACCATCCAATCTAATACCAAGTCTTATTTTTAATTCTTTTGCATTACCTCAAAATTTGTCCGTTACCTCATTCAATTAATTCCTTATTATTTTAACCCTAGATAGTTTTAGCTGACGCCTACCTAATCTCCCTGCTTAGCTCCCTTTTGACTCATCCTATTGTCAAAATAGTATTTCACAATTACCATTTTCATCACAACTTTTAACATTGATTTCACCTTCTCAGTTACCTGAGCCTAAAAACTGGATGAAGCATCCATTCTTATTTCCTCATTCTTGATATTAAGCTGATCACCAAGTCCTATCAAGTCTGCCTCCATTGTGTTTCCTCTAAATATCTTTCTTGAGGGCTAAAATATGATAATATAGTTTTAAAAATAAAAATATACAACTTGTCCTTTATCATATAAAGTCATATTCAGCTTTATTAATAATGAAAATGTACACTAAATTACACTACTTCATATCTGCTAGGATGTCTATTTTTTTTTACAATTTGTTGACAAAAATGTAGAAAAACTGGAACTGTTTTTTAAGGCTTGTGGAGATGTAAAGTGGTGTAGCTGCTGTGGAAAGTAGTTTGGCCATTCCTCAAAAAGCGAAACATAGAATTTATCACATGACCCAGCAATTTCACTCCTAGGTATATATCCAAGAGGATGGAAAATGGATTTAAACAGCTATTTCTACACCAGGTTCATTGCACTGTTTACAGTTGCCAAAAGGTAGAAACAACCCAAGTATACATCAACAGATGAATGGATAAACAAAATGTGGTATATACATACAATGGACTGTTACTGAGCCATAAAAGGAATGAAGATCTGATACATTCTACAACATGGATGAACTTTAAAAATATTATGCCAAATGAAATAAACCAGTCACAAAATGAGAACTATATCCACTTACCTGAAATATCTAGCATAAGCAAATTTATAGACAGAAAGTAGATTAGATTGTTTATCTGAGAAAATCTTTAATCTCTCCTTTACTTTTGAAGGATAATTTCACAGGGTAGAGATATCTAGATTGGTGGGATTTTTTCTCTCTCAAAACTTTAAACACTTCACTCCACTCTCTTCTTGCTTGCATAATTTCTTAGCAGAATTCAGATGTAATTTGTATCTTTGTTCTTCTATAGGCAAGGTGTTATTTTTCTCTTTGTGACTTCTTTACAGGACTTTTTTTCTCTTTGATTTTCTGTAGTTTGACAATAGTATGCCTCTGTATAGTTTTAGGGTTTTGGGGAGCATTTATCCTTGTTAGTGTTCTCTAAATTTCTTGGATCTGTGATTTTGTGTCTAACATCAATTTAGGAAAATTCTCAGCCACTATTGTTTCAAATATTTAATCTGTCCTTTTCTCTTTTTTCTCATCCTGGTATTTTTCAGAATGTGAATGTTATATCCTTTGCAGTGGTCCCACTGTCCTTGGATATTCTGTTCTGTTTTATTTTCCAATTTTTGTTCTCTTTGATTTTGAGTTTTGGAGGATTCTATTGACATATCTTCAAGATCAAATATTCTTTCCTCGTCCAAGTTCAGTCTACTAATGACTCATCAAAGGCATTTTTCATTCCTATTACAGTGTTTTTGATCTCTAGCATATCTTTATGGTTCTTTTTTTAAAGTTTCATGTCTCTGCTTACATTGCTAATCTGTTCTTACATGCTGTCTACTTTATCCATAGAGCTCTTAGCATATAATTCATGGTTATTTAAAATTCCAAGTCTGATAATTCCAACATTCTTGCCATGCCTGTTTCTGATGATGGTTCTGTCTCTGTAAATTGTGTTTTTTGCCTTTTAGCATGCCTACTAATCTTTCCTTGGTAGCTGGATATAATGTACCGGGTAAAAGGAACTGCTTTTCATAGGCCTTTAGTAATAGAATAATAGGGTGTAGGAAGAGAAAGCATTCTGTATGTAGTCTATGATTAGGTCTCAGTCTTGTAGTGAACTTATTTCTCTGGACTGTGAACTTAAGTATGTTTCAGTTCCCGCCCCCCGCCCCCGCCCCCAACCCCGACCCTACTTAGGTGGGACAAGATGCCTACAGCTTGCTCAAGTTAGGTATTTTCCTTCTCTTAAGTCAGTTAAGCTCTGATAATACTTCAGCAGACTAGGCTCTGGTTAATTAGTTTCTCTTAAGGACAGACCTTTTTAACAGTGCTCGGGCATATTTTTAAATGGTTCCTTTTCTCTTCCTCCTGCTGGAAGCACAAGGAGATTTTTTCTCCAGTATTTACTGTGAGACCCTGGTTGAGCCCTTGGAGATAAAACTCACAAAAGTGTGGGAGGCCCCTTACAACTGGATTCCCTCAAAGTTTTTATTTTTCAGACTTATCCACACTGAGTTCCCAGCAATTCTTCAAGTACAATTCAAGTTTTCCTATTTCAAGAATGGTTCCCATAGTTATCTCTACTAGTGAATCTCTGCTCTGGTGGGAGCATGGGCTTGCCCTATACCCTCACTTTTCTTACAAGAAGAATTGTTGATTCTTAAGACTCTTCAGATTTTTACTTACTAGATGGAATAGCAACTTCTAAGCTCCTCATGTGTGGAACCAGAAACCCAAACTTTCTTGATTCAAAATATCTTTAATGAGTCAATAATTTTTTATGGCATGCCTAAACCAAAAGTAATACCTCACAGTTCTGTTTAAGTAGTTAAGCTCAAATAACTTTTTAAATATTTATATTCTAACATCTCAACAGCAATTGGAAAATAAATACATATCATTTGAAATCAAAATTAATGTTCTTATTTTATTCTTAAATAACCACAATTATTTAACAAAAGGATATATGTACCTATTGGGCACTGCACAACTTCTCAAACCTTAAAATCAGATTGAACGTCACTTTCTTTATTTTATATTTCTCATTGACTTCCACATGGTACATGCTTTCTTTGTAGGCATCACCAGAAACCTCACTTTGCAAAGACATGGTATCACCAGAAGGAATATAGCATAACCTAATGTTGAAACATCGATTTACCTAATGCTAGTTGTTTGTGCAACCTGACACATATAAAATACTATTTATGTTACTCTCAAGAATTTAAAATACCCCGCAGTCCCTGGGGGTTGACAAATGATACATCTAGCCAAAGAGTCATATGTAGCTGTGAAGAGTTGAGCGGACTATCTCTATATCCTCCCATGAGATAATTTTTAGTGTGTGTTGCTGAGTAAGTACGGTGGAGAGAAAAAGAATATTAACCAAAGGAGGCATAAATATGACTATATATCTTTTTTTGTTTAAAAATAGAGGGAGAAACTAAAAAATTATTTCTAATATTTACTATAGGCACAGGAAGGTAAGAGAGTGGAGGGATCTGAGATAAAACCCAGGCTCTTATAAATATAACTTGTTTTTCAGATTTGACGTATATTATACATATTTTACATAATTATAAAACAATCTTTGAAAGCAAGCTCTAAAAATAGAAAGCTAAATGAAGCAAATGAACTTAATTGCATGTTGATTTTGTGGCATAACCTCATAGGCAGTAACCATTTATTGGGATTTTAAAACACAAGAATTAAAAAATAGTGTGAAATTCTTCAATTATATTAAAAACTGCAAAAAACATGTTAAACTTTTGTCATTTATCTCACACTACAGGTGGAAGTATTCACATTGTTACTCTGAAACTACTTTTTGTGTGCTATTGATTAAAACAATTATGTTGGTGGTGTTGAGAACTGGGATTCTCAGGTAAATAAATAACTGTGGAAGTACATAATGATATAAGCCACATGAGAGTAAGAAAAAGAATCCTAGTTGAATTGGAAGAATCAATATGAGTTCATGATATATTTTGTCTTAAAGTATGCACATATTTCTTAACTCTATCACCAAAACAGCATCCAGCATCAATCTTGTCCTACAGAAAAAAATCCAGGGTAACACTGTAACTAGTTCTTTCCTTTTCCTTTAGTTTAATTAAGTGTCCTCTGGAACCACCTGGGAAGCAGTCAACTGATGAGTTTTCCTGTTTTATATAATTAATCCATTTCAGCATACCCATTTCTACTGGCCTTTTTACCTCTTTCTAAATTCTCAAACAAGATAAATTCCAGCATCTCAATTTCATTTACCATAGGCTGTTTTTTTTCCCCCCAAGCTTCAAGTAACCATCCCAGCAGTGCCTCAGGATCGGTTCCAGGTATACTCATCACAACATTACGTCCTGAGTCGTGGAAGGATACCCCACATCAGTATACTCTCACTTATCCAGTTTTAAATTCTTTCTCTCAGACCCAGCTTTTTAAAGTCCATTCCAAGTTATTTTACCTTGGGTTCTGCCAGCACGTATTAGCCAGGTCCTGCAGATTCTTGGATGACTGAGCCCCTTCTTCCCATGACAGGAACAATAATTTCCAATTGGGTTATGCTAAGGTCTGCCCTTAGTCATCAGTTGCAACTAATTGGACATAAGGATAGATTAAAAAAGAGCAAATGTCATCTTAGGAGGCTACTGCTACTTTGCATGATATCTAAGCAAAGAGAAGTGTCTACCTTAAGCTGAACTGTAGATTAAAGCTTAAGACTATATTTCTGATTAGTGTAATGACTAAGGTGGAAAATATAAAGAAGCAGCCAAAATCAGATGACAAACAACAGAATCCAAATGAAAGAACAAGAGAATTCTCCAGAAAAAAAAACTAGATGAGATGGAGACAAACAATTATCAAATAGAGAGTTTAGAGTAATGATTATAAGGACACCCAACAGCATGAAAAAAGACAAAACCCATTTTAAAAGCCAGTCAGAAATAAAGAATGCAATATCTGAAATAAATAATACACTAGAAGGAATAAACAGTAGGTTAGACAAAGCAGAGGATCGAATGAGTGGTTTGGAAGACAAGGTAGAAAAAAACACCCAGGCAGAGCGGGAAAAAGTAAAAAGAATTTTTTAAAAATGAGAAGAGCTTAAAAAAACATTCTGGACAACATGAAGGGTAACATCCACATCATGGGAATACCAGAAGGAGAAGAGAGCAAACAAGGGATCCAGAACCAATTTGAAGAAATGATGACTGAAAACTTCCCTAATTTGGTGAAGGAAAACACATGCAAGTCCAGAAAGTTCAGAGAGTCTCCAAACAAATCGGACCCAGAGGCCTCCAACAAGACACATCATAATTAAAATAACAAGACTTAAAGACAAGGAGAGAATCCTAAAAGCCACAAGAGAAAAGCAGGTAGTTACATACAAGGGAGCACCAATTAGACTTCCATCTGATTACTCAACACAAACATTCAGGCCAGAAGAGAGTGGCATGAAATATTCAAGGTGATGAAAAGCTAAGACCTACAATCAAGGTTACTTTACCCAACAAGGCTATCATTTAAAATTGAAGGAGAAACAAGAAGCTTCCCAGACAAGAAAAAGCTAAAGGAGTTGGTTAACACCAAACCAGTACTGCATAAAATGTTAAAGGGATTGCTTTAAGAAGAAGATGAAAAAAAAGAGAAGAAATAGTCTAACAATACAGCAGCACTGCATATGCATCTATCAATAATCACCTTAAATGTAAATGGCTTAAAATGCTCCAACCAAAAGACAGAGGGTAGCTAAATGGATAAGAAAACAAGACCCATATATACGCTGCCTTCCAGAAACCCATTTCAGATTAAAAGATACACAGAAGCTAAAAGTAAAAGGATGGAAAAAGGTATTTCATGAAATGGAAAGGGAAAAGAAGCTGGAGTAGCAGAACTTATATCCAATAAAATAGACTTTAAAAGCAAAGCTACAGTAAGAGACAAAGAAGGACCACAACATAATAATATGGAAAAAAATCCAACAAGAGGATAGAATTCTAGTAAACATTTATGTACCAAATATAGGAGCATCTAAATATGTGAAGCAAAACTTGATGGACATAAAATGAGAGACTGACAGAAATACAGTCATAGTTGAGGGTTTTAATAACCCACTTACTTCAATGGATAGATCTTCCATGCAGAAAATCAACAAAGAGACAGCAGCCTTAAGCAACACACAAGATTGAATGGATTTATTGGTATCTTCGGAAAATTTCAAGCAGCAGAATATACATACTTTTCAAGTACACATGGAACGTTTTCTAAGATAGACCACATGTTAAGACACAAAACAAGTCTCAATAATTTAAGAAGATTGAAATCATATCAAGCATGTTCTCTGACCACATGTTATGAAACTAGAAATCAATCACAAGAAGAACACTGGAAAATATGCAAAGACATGGAAGCTAAATAACATGTTATTAAACAATGAATGGGTCAGCAGTGAGATCAAGGAAAAAATCAAAACTACATTGAAACAAATGAAAATGAAGAGGGAACAATTCAAATTTTGTAGGACACTGGGAAAGCAATCCTAAGAAGGAAAGTCAAATCGTTACAGATGTATCTCAAAAAAAGAAAAAAAAAAAGCTCAAATACATGATATAGCTTCACACTTAAAGGAACCTGAAAAAGAGCAACAAATAAAGCCCAAAGTGAGTAGAAGGAAGGAAATAATAAAGATCAGAGTAGAAATAAACGCAGAGTCTAAAAATATGATACAAAAGATCAATGAATCCAAGAGTTGGTTCTTTGAAAAGATAAACCAGATTGACAAAACTTTAATCAGACCCACCAAGAAATAAAGAGAGAGTACCTAAATAAATAAAATCAGAAATGAAAGAGAAAAAATAACTACTGACTCCAAAGAAATATAAAAGATTGTAAGAAAATATTATGAACAACAATATGCCAACAAACTGGACAATGTGGGTGAAATGGATAAATTCCAAGAAAATACAGTCTTCCAAAACTAAATCAGGAAGAGTCAGAGAATCTGAATAGACAGACTATACCTAAGGAAACTGAAGCAGTAATAAAAAAAATAAAAATAATAAAAATAAAAATAAATAAAAAATTAAAAAATCTCCTAATAAACAAAAGCCCTGGACCAGATGACCTCACAGGTGAATTTTACCAAACAATCAGAAGGATTAACACCTCTCCTTCTCAAACTATTTCATAAAATTCAAGAGGAGGGAAGGCTCCTAAAGCCATTTTACAAGGTCAGCATTACCGTAATTCCAAAACCAAAGACAATACAAAGAAAGAAAATCATAGGCCAATATTCCTGATGAACATAGACACTTAAAACCTCAACAAAATATTAGCAAACCAAATACAGCAACAAAAAGATCATACACCATGATCAAGTGGGATTTATTCTGGGAATGCAAGGTTGGTACAACATTCACAAATCAATAAAGGTGATTCACCACATAAACAAAATGAAAGGTAAAAACCACATGATCATATCAATAGATGCAGAAAAGCATTTAATAAAATCCAACACCTATTTATTATAAAAACTCTCAGCAAAGTGGTATTAGAAGAACATACCTAAACATAATAAAGGCCATATATGACAAACCCTGCCAGCATCATACTCAATAGAAGAAATTACAAGCATTCCCCTGATATTGGGAACAAGACAGAGATGTCTGCTTTCACCTCTCTTATTTAACATAGTACTGGAGGTCCTAGCCACAGCAGTCAGAAAAGAAGAAGAAACAAAAGGCATCCAAATTGGAAAGGAAGAAGTAAGACTGCCTTTATTTGCAGATGACATGATACTGTACACAGAAAACCCCAAAGTTTCCACAAAAAAACTACTAGAATTGATAAAAGAATTCAGCAAAGTAGGAGGACACAAAATTACTATCCAGAAATCAATGGTACTTTTACGTGCCAATAATGAAATAACACAAAGGAAACTTGAGAAAAATTATACCATTCATAACTGCTACTAAAAGAATAAAATATCAAGGAATAAACCTAACCAAGGATGTAAAAGACCTGTACTTGGAAAATTATAAGACACTGAAGAAAGAAATAACAGAAGATACAAATAAGTGGAAGCATATACCATGTTCAGGGACAAGAAGAAATAACATCATGAAAATGTCCATACTACCCCAAGCAATCTATAGATTCAATGCAATTCCTATCAAGATTCCAATAATATAGTTCACAGAACTGGAACAAATATTTCCAAAATTTATATGGAACCACCAAAGACCCCAAACAGCAACAGCAATTTGAGAAAGAAGTACAAAGTTGGAAGAATCATGCTACAAAATACCAAACTATATAATAAGACTATAATATAAGACCATTATATTATAAGATCAAAATGTGTGGTACTGGCATAAAATCAGACACACAGATCAATGGAACAGAATAAAGAGCCCTGAAATAAACCTATGCCTTTACAATCAATTAATATTTGAAAGAGGAAGCAAGAACATACAATGGGCTAAAGGTTGTTTATTCAACAAATGATGTTGCAAAAATCATTTGGTGGAAAGATAAATGCAGAAAAATGAAACTAGACCACCTTCTTACAGCACACACAAGAATAAATTCAAAATCGTTGAAAGATTTAAATGTTAGACCCAAAACCATAAAAATTATACAAGAAAACATAGGCAGCAAGATCTCAGACATTGCTCATGGCAATATTTTATCGAATATATCTCCCTAGCCAAAAGAAACAAAAGGAAAAAGAAACAAATGGGACTACATCAAACTAAAAAGCTTTTGCACAGCTACAAAAATCATCAATAAAAAAACAACCTATACAATGGGAGAACATATTCGCCAATTCATCTGATAAGGGGTTAACATCCAAAATTTATAAAGTATTTAAAAAAACTCAACACCAAAAGAACTACCCAATTAAAAAATGGACAAAGAATCTTAGTAGCCACTTCTCCAAAGAGGACATACAGATGGGCAATAGACATATAAAAAGATACTCAAATCATCAAAGTTACTAATCATCAGAGAAATGCAAATTAAAACCTCAATGAGATATCGCCTCACACCGGTCAGAATATCTCTCATCAATAAATCAACAAACAAGAAGTGCTGGTGAGGACATGGAGAAAGGGGTACCCTTTGCAGTGTTGGTGGAAGTGCAGACCAGTGCAGCCACTGTGGGAAGCAGTATGGAGATACCTCAAAAAATGAAAAATGGATCTGCCTTTTGACCCAGTGATCCCATTTCTGGGAATATATCCGAAGGAACCCAAAACACTAATCCATAAGAACATAAGCACCCCTATGTTCACTGCAGTGTTATTTACAGTCACCAAGATATGTATGGAAGCAGCCCAACTGTCCATCAGCAGATGAGCGGACAAAACAACTATGGAACATTTACACAATAGAATACTACTCAGCCATAAAAAAAAAAAGAAAATTTTACCCTTTGCAACAATATGGATGGAACCTGGAGAACATTACGTTAAGTGAAATAAACCAGTCAGAGAAAGACAAATATTATATGATTTCACTCATGTGAATCTAATGAACAAACTGAACTAAGAAGCAAAAGGGGGACAGACTCATAGAGGGAGAGCAGATGACAGCTAGCGGTGAGGGAGGTGAGGGGTGGAGGGATTGAGAAAAAAAAAAAAAAAAAAAAGGACTCACAGACATGGACAACAGTGCGGTGATTGTTTGGGAGACAGGCATGTAAGGGACTAAATGGTAATGGAAACAAGTACAATAAAGATTTTTTAACATTTTAATTACAAGAAAATAAAAAAACTAAGTGTTCTCAGGGAAAGAATTATTTTGACTTCAAGATAAAAGACACTGGGAAAATCAAATGAAAAAGAAAACAAAGAAAATAAATTTTGCTTAATTTTAAAAATTTTACTTTAAAAACTTAAAATATGCAGCTTATCAGAAGTTATTAATGATTTTAAAGCCCTTCTAATGTATTTTCTATTAATTAATTTTCAGGTTCTAAATTTTAGCAGTCAGTAGGGTGCAGCCACTGTGGATGCATATATTGAAAATGAGTTAAACATTTTTAAGAATCTATTGTGATGCCTGATGTAGGATTGGCAGTATTTAAATGACTCTGGCCTGCAGCTCATCATCTCAGGCTGTGAATTCATTAAATTTGAAAAGAGGCAGGCAAAAGATTCATTCTGAATGGGAGATATCCAGGAGAATGAGCAGGTTCGTCCAGAAGTTGCAGTCGGGTGCCTTTGAAGAATGGTAGCACACCTTTTCCTAAGTAAGTACTGAGTGTTTCAACATATGGTGTTTGTGAACACACATGCACCCTCTTGGTAAATAGAAAACAGCCCTTGATCACCTAAGCTGTCCAAATGGAAATTATCCTACTGTCTCATCCATCATCGCTTGGTTCAAGCACTGTATAATTCATTTCTTACTCTTGGGCCGCTGTACATGATCACAAGTGCTGCTGCAATAGTTAGTATTTCAGGTTGGAGATGTGAAGTGATGCACAGATACAGTGCTTAGTTTGAGATGATTACAGAACACTGTGACTTGTAAAACATTCTCAGAAATAAATAGGTTCATGAGTTAACGCGAAACCTTAACATTTAAAGAATGACAGCCAATGGAATTCTCTGCATTTTCTAAGGATGTGGCTTTCTGGTGAGACAATACTGGATTTTAAAGCTCTTCTTACAGTGGAGTACACTTCAAACTGGCTTTAAAGATTCAGCGTGTGGGCTTAAAAATCTACCTTTAGGAAAAGTGGGACTGGCAGGTAACCTAGAATAGAAAAATAAACAAATGAACAAATATATTCACTCTTCCTCTGGGAATTCCAGGCTTTAAAAGTAATGTAAGAGACAGTTTGCTTTCCTTTTCTTCTTCAAAATTACCATAAAGTGATAATGACCTCAAGATTCTATGTGTGTGGCCCATTTGATGTGGTTTGGGCCTAAGGAAAAGCTAAAGGCTAAATGTCTTTTAAGTTGGATAAAACCAAGATAAATACTTCCCTGAGACCATTATTTCCATTAGTTGACAGCCTGTATACAATATTAAAAGTGTTCTAAAAAACAATATATGCTCACTTTTCCAATGTTTTCTTTTCCAAGAGCATTTTCCAGTTTCTGAACACTGATTCAAAGTAAAAGTAACTTTTATTCCTGAGAGGAAGCAGTGTTTAAACAAACAAACAAGTAAACAAACTATGGTATACAGAGGAGAGTAGCTTTAGTTCAGTAAACATTCTAAACACAGAGCTGCATAAAACAAACCATGGAGACTAATTATAGTGCATGGGTAACATGCATAGAAGTGTTTAGCACACAGTTTTTAGCAGTTTGCATAGTGATTGATCTTTACAAAATATATTCCACCTATTTCCAAAATCAATTTGAGGAGGCAGGTTCAATGCTCAGTATGCAATGAACTGCCATTAAGACGGGTTTTATTTCATCCACATCTGAAATTAGTTTGGATTAAAATAAATTTACATAATGATTTTGGTGTAGTTCTTTAAAAAACAATCAACAGATATTGGCCAGTCATGTGTAAATACAGTTGTAGAAACTGATTCTATAAGTCTAAAAGCTGTAATCCCATTATATACATAAGATGTATTTGATATCTCTAAATCAACAATAAAGATAGTTCAAACAGAATTGTTTATCCCTTTGTGTGCGTTTTCTGCATTAGGAATTATCCTTTCATATATCTCTGTACTATAGATACAGTTCTAAAGATCTGAATGATTCACCTGACTCTAAAACACAGCCGAATAATCTTTTCAATCTCCTTTTTCTCCTTGAGCCACTAGAACTGTGATTCAACTTGTCTGACAGCTATTGCTGTTTGTGTTTTCTAACAGATTTTAGAGGAGTATGTTGATAAATTTTATTTTATTTCTATGGGCATGCCATTTAAGAAAATGAATGATAAATTTTCTCTAAAATGCCCATGCGTACATTAGAATGGCTAAAACGATTAACATGGAAATATGATACATTGGAGAGGATATAAAACAACTGACACTTCTGTGCATCGCAGGTGGGAGGTTAAATGGTAAAACCACCTCCGGGGGGGTCGGGGGCGCAGCTGGCATTAATTGGCCACCGTCATCAGGAGAAACCCTAGCCATAGATCTTGGTCAGTGGGACTCAGCCCCTGGGTTATGCCACACTAGCCCTGCCACAGCTCCATAAATGGGACCAGGAAGGGACCAGAGGGACGCCACCAAGATATGACATCTCTTTCACTTAGCTAACAGGAGGTCATGTGAGCTCTTTCTTCCTAACACACCAGAATGTCACCATGTGCAAGAAAATAAAAAAATAGGCAGAAATAAAGGGATCATTTAATTGTCCCCAAACACTAGGCCTACATAAAGGAACAGTTTAAATTATGAGATCAGACTAGTCTTAACATAACATGACTAGAAGTAGGTTTTTTCTCACTTCCCACCAATTAGGAAACCAGAAGAAAGACCATGTCAGTTAAATAAAAAATTAGAAAGCTATGTTTTCAGTTCATGTCTGAGTTATAGTGTCAGTAAATTTTTGATCCCTCTAAAATACTAACAAATTGATGATACGCTAGGAAGCAAGATCTCAAATGCTCCAAAACACTCATTGTATTTAACAAACTATTACTTCCATTAAATCTAAGACTTAACAGGCTCTGTATCAGGGTGGTTAAGAACATGGGCTTTGAAATCAGACAGTTCTTAAGTTTCAGATTATATTCTGTAGCTTTCTGGCTCTTTTCCACATTTCTAAGAGATTTACTGCTGCTGACTAAAAGAAAACAGAACTGTAAGAGAAAGGGGAAGTTCCAAAGTTACATTCATCAGCACAACATCATCATCAACTGTCATTCTCCTCCTCACAGCTGCTACTAACTACCCATTGAACTCCTATTGTGTGCTCTTTCCTTGTAAGAGAAAAACTGAAGCTACCAAGGTTACATAACTTGCCAAAATCATACAGTATGAAAGTGATAGAGCCAAGATTTTAACCTAGAATCATCTGACCCTGAAATCTATGTTACAGCCAACGCCCATTTCACAGACTGTGAAACTTGAGCTCCGAAGACTTAAATGTGTTCTTCCCACAAGCCTACCCCGCCTCTCAGCACCAGGCCATATGCCTTCCCGTGCTGCCTCCCAAACATACAGCACACTGTTCTGACCACAGGGAAGCATCAAAGAATGTTAGAGCTTGTAGGAATTGTGAAAAATTTCTTATTTTGCATGTGGGAATTATGAAGCAAAGCTACACGGGAAGGCTCAGGCCTAAAACTCACATCTCCCGATCCCCTGAACTGCATTCTTTCTCCTTCCTCCCTAGGCCCACCATGTGTATGTTTATTTTGTCCCATTCCAGAGCCTAAGAGAAGAAAAATATGTGGAGAAGAGCAGGTGGTGGCAGTCAGAGAGAGTGGGTGGACCAATCCCTGCAATTCTTAAGAGAAGAAAAAGGCACTGGGCCAGGTGCACAAAGTGTCCCCCGGGGGCTTATGTCAGCAGGAATCCCCACATCTCCACATGTGGATCCAAGAGAAGTGCCTGGCAGACTCAATCATACAGTGACTCAAATGTCACAGCATGACTACAGAGAAAGAATAATAGTGGGAGCATGCTGGCCAATTTTCAACAGAAGGGCTCAGGATAAGGAAGCTTAAGAAAATTGCTGAAGAGAATGATAATGACAATAATAAAAACAAATAGCTACCATTTATTGAGCACTTAGTGTCTGGCACTGTGCTATACACTTTACATATCAACCTGATGAAGTACAGTTATTATCCCCATTTTATGAGGAGGAAACTGAGGAGAGGAGAGGCTGAGGAAGTTGCCCAAGGACACACAGCTCTGAAAGGATAGAGCTCGGGCATGAACCAAGATCTGCTTAACCATTAGATACCCAAGGCTACAGTAAGTGTTTGGTATATGTTATCTTTTTTCCTCCTCGCAAACAGTCTGCCAAGTGGGTCTTTTCATTTTATAGGTGAGGTAAAAAGCTCAAAGATGCTCATTGTTCAAAGCCACACAGTTTCAATCTTCAGTCAGTTTTCTTCTCATTGTGAGCATGAAAATAACTACACCAAAAAGTTAACACTCCTGGCTAAAAATAATTTTAGTGGGAGTTGTCCATTTGATGTGTTATTTGTAACTAGTTCTTAATGACTCTGATAAGCTGCCTGTAACCCAGGCACTGAAATAAGAGAAGCATGAGTTTAATTTAGTCTTTTTCCCTGTGAATGTCGAACCATCTCTCATCACAGCCTTCACCATCCTGAGTGAAAACATCAGACACGCGTATAATCATCAGCACTCTTGAAATAAAGGTATTCATCTCTTTCCCACAGGCTCTTGATCTAACCCCAAACCACTTGTGATAAGGTAAGAATATATTTATGAAAAAATATAAAAGATATATACAGCAAGAACCCAGGATACCTTTTCCTCCCTGGAAAATTATAGAAATTATCCCAATAAAAATCCAGTTCTATAATTTAAAAGATTCCTACTCTCCTAGTTTCTACATCTTTCATGTATGAACAATTCACCAAAAAGGAAATAAACATGCCTCTTGACTCTCTGAACCAATGCTCCTCTTTGCTCATAAAGAAAGGGAAATTAAAAACAGACAAGGTCAGTTTTAACCAAAGAGTATTGGCAAAGTTCTTGAGGGAATCATTCCCATTCATCAATGGTGAGAGCATAAATTCATACAACCTCTAAGGGAGGGCAATTTTGCAACATCTATCAAATGTACAATTCATGTACCATTTGACCCAGCAATCCACTCCTAAGAATTTATCCTTCAGATTTACTTACACAGGTACAAAATGGCCTATTTATAAGGTTATTTATTGCGGCATTGTTTTTCATAGCAGAAGATGTGCATCAATGTAAATGTCCATCAGTAGGAAACTGTTCCTAAATCATGGGTCAGCCATGCAGTGAAGCACCAGCCCATGGAAGGAATGAGAAGCTTAGGTGGAATAGATTCTGAGGTCATCGTTAAGTGAAATCAGCAAGGTGCAGGGTAGCAAATGCTAGATATGACCATGTGTATAAACAGTTAGGAGAAAAAAATTTAAAATATGTTCTTATATAAGATTAAAACATATTTTCTAAGGATACACAAGAAAATACTAACATTTATTGCCATTCAGGTAGAGCAGTCAGCATCTAAGGAATAGAGTGGGGGTGAAGACTCATTTAACTCCTCCCCCTTGCATCTTTTGAATTTTTAACCATATGACTATACATTTCCTATTCAAAAAATATTTTAATAAAATAAAAATAAGTGATTTTTTAAAATTGCTTTCCCCGCAGTGGGTCAGGTGCAGGACTGACCAAGAGCAGGAAAAAAAAATGTCTTTATATATCTCTGAATTCTTCATCATAAACATGTACACTTTTTAAACTTAAATCACTCTAAGAATGATTTAAAAGATTTTTTAAATAATTCCTAATAGGATGTTTTTTAACTATTAACAGAAAATATCAACTATTGTGCTCCTAAATGTTCAAAAAAGCTGAACCAGCTATACCTCTTTTTTACTTAGGATTTTTTTTTTAATTTTCCACTTGATAAAAGGATTTTTGTTAGTTTGCTTTGCTTTTGTTTGTTTTCTAGAGTAACTCACAGTCTAGCTCAACATCTCCTTAGAAAGATAGCGATGCTTGAATTCAAACTTGAGATGTTTCTAGAGGCTTCGATGACCCCATTGGCAACTTCCCCTTTCATATCGCAGCATTCTGAAATGTGGTCATTCCCAACTCGGGTCAGTCTTCTTAGACAATGAGTCAGTGAAAATTCTACATGTTCACTTTCACTTCTGAGCATGGCCCTAGAAACCTTATTGATTCTTTAAATGTTTTCAAATGTTAATTGAAGAGCAGAGCAGCTACACCAAGTCACAAGCAGCATAACTTCAAGTTATTGACTCCATTCTTTATGAAGTGACATTTCCTACAATCTCAGGAAAATATGAATAGATAGAAACTAAATGGCCACTAAGTCAACAAATAGCTCTTTTTTTGATATGTGATTATAACGTACAAGAAATATAAGAAGTCTTGCATGAGGCATAAACCTAGTAAAACAAAAACTGTTAATGGCGAATAACACTACTGTCCTAGCTTAAGTTCCGTGGAACAAGTAGATACACTCAAAAAAGCTTCAACTTCTGTTAGTGTGTGAATACATAATATAGGACCAAACCTACGCATGATCTTATTTTAACCCCATACACAGGCTAAATATTCTGTAAGCAAAACACTAGGGGTTAGTGAGTTAAACAAGGGGTAGTACAGAAAGCCTATTCAAAAATGCCTCTTGAACCTGATTTGTATTTAAAGCTACTTAAAACTCAGTAAGAGTAATAAGAAAATAAAACCATTTACAAGAGATATAGTAAAACTTCATATGAAGCTAGTTAATGCAACTGGATTCTTGCCCAACACTGTTATTGAAGCCCTATTCTACTATCTAACTGGCTACAATGAATCATAGAAAAATTTAAAAATTAAATATTTATTTTGTCACTACCTGGTATAGGTCCTTGCAATTCAAAGTGTTTGTACCTGAACATGTCTACTTTTTAGACATGTCTTATACCTGAAGAAACATCTAATTTCCTCAGAGGACATACAGAAGGCCAATAGACATATGAAAAGATGCTCAATTTCTCTAATCATCAGAGAACCGCAAATTAAAACCAGAATGAGATTATCACTTCACACCTGCCAGAATGACTATCATCAATAAATCAACAAACAACAAGTGCAGGCGAGGATGTGGAGAAAAGGGAATCCTCATGCACTGTTGGTAGGAATGCAGATTGGTGTAGCCACCATGGAAAACAGTATGCAACTTCCTCAAAAAATTCAAAATGAAACTGATTTTTGACCCAGCAATTCCACTCCTGGGTATATATCCAAAGAAGCCCAAAACACTCATTCAAAAGAATATATGCACTCCTATGTTCATTGCAGCATTACTTATAATAGTCAAGATATGGAAGCAACACAAGTGCCCATCAATAGACGAGTAAATAAAAAAAAACTGTGGTGCACATGTAAAATAGGATATTGCTTGGCCATAAAAAAGAATGAAATCTTACCTTTTGCAACAGCACAGATATTATGCTAGGGTATTAGGCTAAGTGAAATAAGTCAGTCAAAGAAAGACAAATACCATATGATGTCACTTAATGTGGAATTTAAAGAACAACAACAACAAAAAAAAAAAACAACCAACAAACAAAACTGAAGTAGACTCATAGATACAGGGAACAGACTGAAAGTTGCCAGAGGGGAGGAGGGTTGGGAGACTGGGTAAAAAATGTGAAGGGATTAAAAAGTACAAATTGGTGGTTACAAAATAGTCATAACAGCATAGGGAATAGAGTCAATAGTATTGTAATAACTGTGTGTGGTGTGCTATGTACTGGAAATCTAACCATTATGCTGCATACTTGAAACTAATACAAAATAATATTGAATGTAAGTTGTACTGGAAAAATAAATTTTAAAAAATTTGAGGATAAAAAGCTGCAAAACAAACAAAGTATGGTCTGTGGAATAGTAGTAGTAGAAATATCTGGCAGCATGATAGAATTGTAGAATCCCAGCCCCGACCTCAGACTACAAAATTAAAATACACATTTTAACAAGATCCTCAGGTGGTGATTTATACAAAGTTTGAAAAGCATTGGAATAGAGCATGAACACAAAAGGCAGACATCTCTACACTGAAATCATCTCCCTGGCACTTAGCTTTGTGAATGAACAAATTATGCAACCTCTTGAAGCTCCAGTTTCCTCATTTTAAAAACAGAAATTATAATAGCTGGCTTATATGTTTGTTGTGACAATTATATGAGAGCATATGTGGAAAACACCAAGCAGAGTACTAGTCACCAAGTGTGTGTTCCATGAACATGAATGCTCTTCTTCTACTCTTCTTCCCATTTTAAAAGAAAATGAAAACATTTAAACAATAAAAAGTAAAGAAACCATACAAAGACGGCAACATTTAGAAATTCTTAAATCATCCCCAATATTATTGAGGACTAAGTTAGGACTTCAACTCACAGCTAAGCCAGTGTCTTTGGCTGAGAGCATTGATACAGACCAGAGTTCGGATTCTTACACAGCCATCATTGATATACTCCAGGATGCATTTTTAAATAACATAAGCCCATCATTAATGTCACAAAAATATTCAAGTTGCATGTCTTGCTGACTCATTTTCATATACAAAGACAAATCATATGTCAAAACCCAAACACAAATTTATATCTATTTCTGTCTTCAAACCATATAATCAATTACAAATGTTGCAGTTACTAACAACAGTATTTATAAATTACTACCTTGAGAGAGCTTTAAAGAAATAGTAACATTAAAATAATAATAACAGACTAATTGTACTGCACTCCTACTCTTGTGCCAGACACTGTGTTAGACTATTTACATATTTGCAGCAAAAGAGAAACATCTCAGTGGGTTGTGTTTTTATAAGAAGCACCTTAAAGAAAATGGTGCAGAATTATTGAGGAAATTAAGAATGCCTTTTTTTACGGTGATGAAAGGGAGGAAAATTTTTTCCTCTATCCTTCTGGGTCCTTAGCTAAGATCCCTGTAATGTAAGACAGGTTGGCAAGAGAAAAACAAACGGAAGTTTCTTAACATGTACATCTCATATATATACAGGAGATCCCCAGGGAAAAATGAGAAACTCCTTCAAGGTAGAATACAATTCAGGGTTAAATATCATCTTAATAGGGGAAAGGAAGGGGGAAGGAGGGTCCCTTAGGGGAAAGCAAATGATTTGCAGAAAAGATGAATGGAGCCTTAGAGGAATAGATGGGAGGTGTGATAGTTGTGACAAAGTTTGCCTGCGTGCTAAGTGTTGACTTCCAGTCTCCTTCCCTGTGATAGGAGTCGATATTCCCTGGCTGATGAGAGTCTGGGGAAGGGGATCTATGACACTGAATTCCTTTTGGAGGATCTGTCTTTAGGCAGATAAGGAGAGCTCAGAGAAAGTGTCTCTCTACATTTGCTGTTTTCAGGTGCCCTATAGTTCAAAATAATCAATATACGAAAGCAGCATATATTTGGGCAGCATGTTTTGACTGCTATAGTCATAGTTTAATAGTGGCATATTCTACTACCCATTCATGAAAACACAAAACTAGCACAAGTAGATAACTCTCTTCCCATCCACCTCTTCCCCTAGTCCAACCCTGGAGATGCCAAAGAAGTGAGAGGAAGGTCAATACCTTTGGTAAATTAATATGAAGACCAAGAAAGTGCCCAGGTTGAGCTTAGGAGGAAACAACAACCCAGAAGGGTTGTTGTGGCAGGTAGCCTGCCATAGCTACCTGGGTGATCAAGAAGGGGTAAATCTTTTCGGAGTGCCACTGTTTTACTCCACAGGGCATGAGTAGGACATTGTCTGTCCAGCCACTACTGAAAAGATTAAAATAGCAGCCAGTCAGCAGTGGGCAGAGAGCATGAAGTGGCATTGGGCATTCAAGCAGCAAAGTGGGCGCATGACCGACAGATGTGCTGGGCTCTGAGGCTTTCTCTTCCCAGAGAGCCTGGTGATTGCAACTGACCGAGATATCTTTAAGAAAAAGAAATGCCAGGTCAGAGACTCTTGATCAGGAAGAAATTCTGCACCAGCCCACAGGCACGACATAAACTCAGGTTAATTGTTAGCCTTTGGCCCAACACACACATCATTGGAAGAGGCTAATACATGTAATAAATATGAGCTCCAAAGAAAATTATGACTCCATCTTAGAAGAATAACAGCTAAAATAATAACAACATGAAAGAAAGACAAAGTAACAACCCATGCCAGAGAAAGCAAAATGAATGGACAAGACCAAAAAATAATTGTAAATAATATTAATAAATAATCTTAGGGAGATAAGGAGGGGCAAATCAGGAGCTGCAGCGAGAAGAAGATGAAAAACCAAATGGATGTACTAGATATGCAAAATATAATAGTTAAGATAATATCGGTTTAATAGCTAAATGGACAACAAGTAATATACTATTTAGAGGAAAAAAATAGATCCAGAAGAAATAATCACTATGAACATATATCAACCAAACAATATATTTCAAAATATATAAACCAATCAGAAATCATAGGATATCTCAATCTTTGCACTTTGATTTCAAGATCCCCTAAGAAATTGATAGCTCAGACTCCAAAACAAGTAACTGAATGGAAAAACTATATTTATTGATATATAAAACTTTAGACCCCCCCAAGTAACACATATTCTTTTAACACACATGTGAATATTTACAAAATTAACTATGTACTTGGTAACAAAGAAAGTCTCAATAAATTCCACAGAATCGACATCAGAGAGATTATGTTCTCTAATCATAATATAATAAAATGTAAAATCCACCCCAAGGATAGATTTTTAAATCTCATAAGTCCAAAAACAAAATATTGTACTTGAACAATCATTATGTTTAAGAGGCAATAATAAGAAAAAGTATTAAATATTTAGAACTAAAAGGTAATAAAACATCAAAAAATTGGTATGCAACTAAAGCAGCAATTAAAAGGAAAATTATAATACATTATTTGAAACCAAGAAAGCAAGAAAACAAATGAGCAAAGCATTCAAATAAAAATAGAACCATAAAAAGAGCAGTAAGTAAACAAAGAGTCATGTGGAAAGAAAATAATAAAGATAAGGACAAAAATCAATGAAATGAATCATTAGGAAAACAAATAGTGAGGTTTAATAAAATCAAAAGCTGGTTCTTTCAAAAGATTAACAAGATCAGTCAAGTTATGATAAAACTAGAAAAAAAGAAATAAGCAAAATGCAGAATAAAAGGGGGAAAAATTCACACACAATAGATTTTTTAAAAATATAATAATGTTAACAATTATATGATAATGAACTAAGAAAACTTAAACTAAAGGGGTAAACTCAGGGAAATTATCAAATGCCAAAAATGTCACTAGATATATAGAAAACTTGAATTTCAGTTTAAAGGAGTTCACTTTAGACAACACAAAAAGACTTTGACAGATTAAGAGAAGACATTTGCAATGTCAAAATCAAGGTGGACACACACTGATTACACAAGAAAGTAGAGCTAAAACAAGAAGACAAAAAAACCCAGTCCAAAATAATGGGCAGAGGAAATGAATTGTTGACATTCCACAGGAGAGAAAGCAAATGATTCACAATGCTTGGCCTTACTAGGAAGAATAAATATACAAAACATTTTTTAAAGATTGTTATTTATTTACAATTGGAGGGAAGAGAAAAAGAGGGAGAGAAACAGCAATGGGCGAGAGACACATCAAGCAGTTGCCTCTCACATGCCCCCCAAAACGGGGCCCTGGCCAGCAAACCAGACATGTGCCCTCACTGGGAATCAAAATGGCAACTTTTCACTTTGCATCATTGAAGATTTAGACATTTCAGCCCACCCAGCTCTGTCCCCCCGCCCCAGCCTTCTATCTCTGGGAAGGAGAAAGAAATGGAATTTGAGTTCAATAACTAACAGTCATCAAAATAATCAATTATTTTGAAACCTCAACTAAAATGCCCCTATATGATGGGGTTTGGAGAGCTTCCAGTTGTTGAACCCATTGATGTGCTGGAAAGGGGACTTGCCCAGAGAGAGCATGGAAGTGACACCCCACCTCACCCTCATATATTGCCCTATGCATTTCTTCCATTTGGTTGCTCCTGAGGTGCATTCTCTATAATAAACCAGAAAACATTAAAAATATATATTTTCTTGAGTTCTATGAGTTGTTCCAACAAATGATCAAATCCCTAGTTTATAGCCATTTCATCATGATTATTGGTGGGCCAGGACTTGCAATGGGCAGGGCTGAGGGATCTGAGGCTAACTCCAAGGAGATAATGTCAAAACTGAACTGACTGTTGGGCATCCAGTTGGTGTTGGAGGATTGGAGAAGCGGTGTCAGAGAGGAACCACAGTACCAGCCAGATCAGTGATTGGTGTTTAGGGAATTAAGGAGTTGCCCACTTCCTGTGATAATCTCCTACTAAAAATAGTCTGATATTATTTTATATCAATCAAATATATTAATGAAACTCTGGGCTGTAAAGCAATGGTGTGTGTTGAAGATCTCTACCAGTTCCAAGTATGTAACACGAAGGTATAATACACACCAAAGTGGGATAATCTTAAAATTCTAATGCCCTTCTCTCTGTGGCAGCAAGAGGCCTGAAAGTTACTTGTTAAGTAAAATACTCCCAGCTCTCCAAACCAGTTTGCACTAAATTGGACAGCATTTTCTTCTGACCAGAAATTTTACTAACACTGTTCTATGTGCATAGTTTTCTACTGGTTACAGAAACAGCAAATATTAGTGGGTCTAACACTGGTAGTGTCTTTTTTTTTTTCCTTTCACTCAAGCTGCTTTCATAAAAACAAAATAGGCTCTCCAACATCTCAGTTTAGAAAACCTGGTCTTGGCCAAGATTTGTAGATTTACTTAATTACCAGGTGGGCTGAAGCCTGCTTACTCAACAATGAACATATTGTGGGCTGCCATTATAACTATAAAGATCCTTTATCGACCTAGAAGTTATGTCCTCTCGTAACTCCATGGGAAGTCAGTCATAAGAAAAAGAAAACAAATATTCTTTACAAGGTATGAAATGTGGGCCACAAACACAGGTGTGCAAAATGCAACTTTCTTTATTATTACATAATCTCTTCAAGTTTGGGTTCCAAATTCTCAAAAGTCAACTTGGTGTTTTGTCTAAATTCCAGGGATCTGAGGCAAGCGTTCGGCCTTAAAAGAGGGTTGTCACCCTCAGTGTGGCCTGTGCTTATGTGCATCTTCTGAGACATCAGCATCCCAGAGAGCCAGTGAGATACACTGGTTTATCAGCATGTGTCCGCTGAGGCTGTGGAATAACTGGTACTGGGAGCACATGCATAGCCCTTCAGGTCCAGCTGTGCTCAATGCTACTTCCGTGCCACCGAAGGAGGCACAGTATAAACATGCTGGAGCCCAGGGATCTTAATGCCCTGCCCATGATAACATCTAATCCAAAGACTTATTCTCCTTTCCAGACCCCTAACCAAGAAAACAGACTATAAGGCTCTGTCTTTGGGACATTGCATACCTCCATCCTGCTCACTTCTGCATTCTTCTTCTTTCCTCTCCCCATCAACCTAAGGGAATGTCTTCTGCTTGAGGCTCAGGGAAGCCTGTCTCTTTCATGATGCTTCTCTTCAACATTCTATCCTTGCCCGATATCCAAAGTTGCCTCCAATATCCTGAGATAGGGAAGCCAGGCGGAGGCTTTTTGCTCTGCTTTCCATCCTGATTACTTCTCCTGAGGAAATGGGCAAGGAGAGGGTGTTACCTGAAGGGAGCAGAGAGAGTGCTAGACACAGAAAAAGGAGAGAGGGGAAAAGATGATTCCAGGAGAATGAATGCAAGCCTCCTTCTTAAAAATGTTATTCCACATTATTACCACCCCCTCCTAGATAACCAAGTGTGTTCCATGCCTAAAACAGCACCGTGTTTGACTAAGCTAAGCACTTTATAGACACTGAAGGCCCAGAGGAGGAGCCGGCATGTCACAAAATACTAAATGTAAGTCAATAACTGAAAGCTAGTAAGGATTTGGCATACAATTCTTTGTATTCCAAGCCACATCACTGGCAGGTCATTTATATTCTAAAATATATACTGGCTAGGATGAGATTCGGCGGTCAATATCCAATTCTGAAGATGAAGGAATTACACTGAGACTTCCATCTAACTGACTATACATATGTGAGACAGAACTATGAAGAAGCCTGGTACTTGTCCTAAGTTCACAAAGATATACAAACTCAAGACAGGGTACATTGGCTATGACTCATTAAGGTCCTAACCAATTGGCAGAACTCCCAATTTATTTTTCATGTGATTGAAATAGAGACAGTGTAGGTTTTTCACTGAAATCATCATGTCAACATGGGTCAGGCCTTGGTTTCTCTGAGGGTATCTTACCTCTGCCCTCCTCCTTTAGTCAGGTTTATCCTCCAAATTGCTGCCACGGCTATCTACGTTCATTCACTCAACAAATATTAATTAAGTATCTTTAATGTGCCAGACATTGGTCTGAGTTCTGGGGATATAGAAATGAACTGACGAGATTAAAAAATATTTCTACATTCTGGTAAGAGAGATGTATAACAAACACGGCGCGGGGCGGGGGGAACAGTTGTAAAATATGGTGTTAGTTTGATGAGCACTCTGAATAAAAATAAAATAGGGCAAAAGTGAGCGGCAGAAATGTTACTTTAGCCAACGTGATCGTGGAAGTCATCGGGGGCCGAAGTAAAGTGAGGGAGAGGCCATGGCAGGACTGACAGTGAAAGGGTCTCAAGCAGCGGCAGCGCCCGCCGCAGAGCCCCTCAGGGAGGGCTGGGGTGGCACGCCGGGGAACAGAAGGGGCAGGCGCATTGCAGCCCTCTGAGCAAGGAGGAGGGCAGTGTGCAATGGGGAGCGGGGAGAAGCCAAGACACGACGGCAGGGCCTTGGTAGGCGTAGTGTGGGTGTGGGACGTTAGTATTAGAGTGACAGGAAGCTGTGGGAGGTTTGAGCAGGGATGTCTGACAAGATTTAAAGGACCATTGCAAGATGTGTCAGTGGGGGCGAAAGGGCAGAAGAGGGGGTACTGTGGGAGCCCCTGTCCCACGGAGTCCTTCTGGCCATCACAGATAAGAAAAAAAAAAAATAAGTCATTCCAGACACAATTTGTCTGCCAGGAGAAAGGGGTGGGGATTCCCTCGGGTGGAGAACGTCCCAAACCCTTCTCTGAAGTGGCTTTTATTGCGAACGACATGCACAGCAGTATACAGCATGCGTGCGAAGCTTATCAATCAGTATCAAAAGGCTATAGATATATAATTGAAGAAACACGGAGATCTGTCTTAGATCAGGGTCTATCAGACATGCTGACGCCAGCTGGCCATTAAGGCATGGCTCTGGGGCTCAGGAATTTTCTCCCTGCTGTGAAGTCAAACACCTGGTTTTTTCTTACCAGGGCAGTGCAAAGCAGAGAAAGCTTCAGTGGCTACAATGCATTCTTTAGGCCAAATTTCCCATGGGAACCCTCGGTGTTAGCACCAGATCATGCCTGCCTCCACCATTCCCAGCTTTTGGGTCTAGACTCATAGGCCCTTTATCAAGGCTTGGCTCGTGCAACGCTACAATTCCTGATATCACACAAAGTGGTCCCCAATATCGAACAAGTAGGGGGTGAATTGGATCGGAGAGTGGCCCCAGGAAAGATAGGTTCAAAGTCCTAAGCCCTGAAACCTGTGAAATGTGGCCATTTGGAAAAAGAGTCTTTGCAAGTGTAATTAAGGATCTCAAGATGAGATTATGTGGGTATGAATAGGCCCTAAATTCAATGACGGGTGTCTTATAAGGGAAAGGTGGAGGGAGACTTGACACTCACAGAGACAGAGAGAAGGCTATGCCGAGGCTGGGGCGGAGACTAGAATTATGCTGTTGCAAGCCAGGAAAGAGCTGGGACCACGCAAAGCTGCAAGAGGCAAAGAAGGATGGATTCTCCCATAGAGATTTCGGAGGAAATATGACCCTCTGACACCTTGATTTCGAACTTCCGGCCTCCAAAATTGTGAGTGAAATAAATGTTTGTGGTTTTAAGCCATGGAATTTGTCATCATTTGCTACAGCAGCCCTAGGAAACTGGGACAAAAGCTATCACAGTATACAGGCAGGAGATGCTGGTGGCCTGGACAAAGATGACAGTGGAGTGGTGAGAATAGGGAGATATGGTCAAGTAGGCTTACAAGTGAGGGTGAAGAGGAGAAAGAATAGTTTCCTAGAACTAAATGGATTTGCTACTCCACTTCCATCCAAAAGAAGAAAGAGGCTCTCTTCCTGTAATTATCAGGCCGAAGTTCTGACTTTCATTCTGGCTGAGCCATTCTAGTCACAGGCCCTCCCTCAGCCAGAGAAATGCCACACAGGGCAGGGCACAGGCCTGGTGGTACATCTGGAGTGGACAATGTGTCTTCCAGCTCTTTCTCCTTTCTTAAAAGAGCCCAAATTTCTCCCAATCATCTGCCCCTTTTAAAGGCAGCCTACAATCCTCGGGGCAAAATTGACCCCACCTCCGGGTTCAGGAGAAACCAAAGTCAGTCCCAGATGGAAGTTCCCACTAATGTGCTACAAAAATGGGCACTTTGAGTGCTGAGTCACTGACCTGCTCAGCCATCACAGTGCAGTTCCCAAGACGCCTCACTTCTAGCCCTGAGCCTTCTAGCCCCATCCTTGCCCTAGGCTACTATTAAATATTCTCCTTTCAAATGTGTGCTACCATGTGAAAAAGAAAATGGGACTTCTAATAATATACCCCTCCCTGACCCAGTAATTTGTTTATGAGCCCAAATCTAAACCAAAAAGTTCATAAGCTCATAGCCTTTCCTGGGTAACTGCTACTGGTTTGAGGTGACCTTGCTATCAAGTGGAAAGAAGACTTTCTCTCTCTATCATCATGAACATGGAAACATGTTCTTTGCTTTTGCTAGCATCACCTTCTGACTCAAAGCAGCCAGCCAGAGGTAAGCAGCACAGGGAGAATGGAGCATGATACAGAATTAGACCTGTTCAACGTCGTGCCTTCAGCCTGCACTTCCGCTCTGAACTTTCAGCTATGGAGAACTAATTTCCGAATTGTAAGCTTGTCTGAATTAGGCTCCTAGTTACTTGCACTTCAATGTCTGTTGACAAGTCTAGTACTTTTACAGAACTCGAGAGGCAGGAAGGGGAGTTCACTCTAACTGGCTTCACTTCTGGAACAGGGAAGAGGTCAACCTCATCTAAGTTACGTGGCTAAAATGACCAGTCACAACATGAATTGATTTGTACAATTTTCACGATACATTACTTTATCACATTTTTCAGTTTAAAGAAGGGAAACATGGACTTGGAAAAAATACTTACTATAGTATACCCAAAAATACTGGCAGTGAGAGAGGTAACACTATTTTATTCTCCAAACTCCTTTACTCTAAGGAACTGATCTAGTTGCTCTCTTTAGAAATGGTACTATATGTATCAAAAAAATAATACACAGAGTTAGTGCCTTCATTTTTATAGATATAACATCAGTTTTTCTGGCTATTTCCATGGGAAAGGACAATCAAATTAATAAAGCAGCTGTTTAATTGTAAAACAAACCAACCAACAAATACTGAGCCACCAACAACGTATTTAATATAATCCAGCATGGTTCCTATCCACAATTCCCTTGTCCCTATTCAGGCACAGAATGAGGTTTAAGGGCTTCCATGCTGCCCTTAGAAGGAAGAGCTCGCAGAAGCCATAAACTAGCCATTTCCAGACAAATTCAGCCCACAGACAAGTCTTGTTTCACATGTACAGTGGATATTATTCAAAGTATCTTTATTACTTGTCCTGGTTGGTGTGGCTCAGTGGATTGACCACAGACCTGTGAACCAAAGAGTCGCCAATTCAATTTCCAGTCAGGGCACATGCCTGAGTTGCAGGCCAGGCCCCCAGTGGTGGGCACATGAGAGGCAACTACACTTTGATGTTTCTCTCCCTCTCTTTCTCCCTCCCTCCCCCTCTCTCTAAAAATAAATAAATAAAATTTTTAAAAAATGTTTTA
The DNA here is from genome assembly GCF_021234165.1 of Pteronotus mesoamericanus. Lineage (NCBI taxonomy): Eukaryota > Metazoa > Chordata > Mammalia > Chiroptera > Mormoopidae > Pteronotus > Pteronotus mesoamericanus. The sequence goes on from NW_026555310.1 coordinate 21,297,522, forward strand.
AAAGTACCTTTATTTACTGATCCCACCTTGAAAACCAGGTTATTTCACGTACAGATCTGGATTCTGATTTCTCTTTACACCTTGGAAGCTCACTTGTCGTTGATCCCTATTCTCATATGGTAACAACTGGCTAGAATGAACACACAAGCTCCAGTTGGCTAGAGTTCCCACCAACCCCTTTTACTCCTCCACCATTCATCATTTCGTTTTCTCTTCAGCTCCTGCATGCATTTGAGTTGTTGTGCTCTGAGTCTAGGAGCTGCTGGGCCGTCAGGGCCACTGCCGCATCTCCGTGATGCTGGGAAGCATTTCCTCTTACCACGGGAGCTCTGGCCACATTCGGTCACTGTTGTCACTATCACAGTTATCTCAGAACCCCTTTGCTTCCCTCTACACCCAGTAGAGTTGAGTCTTTGCAACATAAAGTTTTCTTATTGATACACCGAAGAAGCTACATTCCATGAGCTTCCATGGGGTCTAACACTGGGGATGACATTTCCACATGTCGCTATAGTACTGAGATGAGGAGAAACACATTCCAGCCTCAATGGCAAGCATACTCCTCTCCCACTGCTTCTCCAGCACCTGGTGCTGTCGGGGTATGTAGGGTGGTCTTCCCTGTAACAACATAGATACTAGAATGGAAATTAGCACTGTCGACAAGAGGGGAGCAGGAAAATAATCCAGAAGAACCAAACAAAAAGACTCTACACATTCAAGGAATAAAGTACGCCCTTCCTACTTTTCCACATCAGCTTCCCTCCCCTAACAAATGCATGGATTCTAAAACTGGCAGATTCGGCTTCTCCTGTTTTTGAAGGCCCAAGCTACAACTTTCACATTTACTCTTTTTATTTTGACATGAAATTATGTAAACAATCTAAGGCAGTGACCATTACCCCATTGAAAATACTAGCTTTGGCTCCATTTCTGAGCAGGAGAGACCATATTAGAAGTGAGTTTTGCAGCATCCGATTCCTTTGCTCTTTACCCTGAATCATGCCATGGCTACTCACTCTATAACCCTCAGCTAGAACTACTGTGCTGCCATTATTGCTTTGTATTTAAGTATTGAGGCTGAAGGGAAAGGAAACGTGATTTTTTAAAGCAAAGAATGATGTGAGTTAGCTTTTATTCTGAAATGCCCCTTGATTCAGTAACAAAACACTAAACCATATGAATGTGCCATCCTTGATATATGGAAATAATGTTTCTGAAATATTTTATGGGGAAAGTGCTTAAGTTCCATTTTTATTAGTGGTGTCAAGTTTGCCTTTACGTAGCCATTTTATTCCACCTTACCAGAGGCAGAGTGTAGGAAGACCGTTTAAGGTGTAAATACCAGCTGACAATACAAGCTCTTTAATATAATGACTTAAGACTTGACCGGTCATCAAGGTAACATTGAGCAAATTTCTAAGCAATGAAGAGTTAGAAAAGAAAGCTAAAATTAATAATATTTATTTAAACCTAGAGGGAAAACGTTTTTTAAAGGGATTCATATCAACATTTGTTCAGAACTTTGATACGATTACTCCCCGCCACTGGAACGATGGCTGCATCGACCGCAGAGAGAACAGAGGCCACTGAGAGAGGTCTGAGTCCAGGCCTTAGAGTCCAACTGTAGCCCAATAACGCTGTCATTTTATGCAAAGTGGAGGGCATTGGCTGGAAATGACTACTTGGTTAAAGATTAATTCAAATACAAAAAAATTGCCATAGAATTAACAAACTATCCAATTTTAGCTATGATTTCTAAGACAGTTTCCTTCTGTGACACCACACTCAAAGATCCATAAAGCAGCCTTTTTTTGGATTTATTTCACATTCCTCTAGCAGATCCCACAGTGTTCAAAGAAGCGACAGCCAGAATTGGCACAGTGGTTTCCAGTATTTTCCTTGTATCCAAGGAGAAACAGGTTGTAAAGGACTAATCAAATGTTGTCCTTGCGGGAGCAGGAGACTGAGATGCGGGGAAAGAAGGCACTTCCTGCCAGTCTCCACTCCCCCTCCACCGGCCCTCTTGCACCTGCAGTGACCCCCAAACCCCAGAAGCTGGAATCAGCATGGAGAGAATCCAATTAATCCTTATGAGTAGACAAAGTAAGATCTTCATAAAACTATAAGAGCAACCTGGACTCACGCACTTGAGTGGGGAAAAATTCATTAGGATAATTGACTAATACGTGACAAGCTGCAGCTGGTTTGCCTCCTGCTGGATCCCGGGTTTGCCCCGTGCAGAGAAAACCCCAAGAACGCGTTGAAACATGTCACTCATTTCTCTTGTGACAGCTTTCACTAAATAGTTGGGGTAGAGAGACTCGGAATGGGGCTTTTATTTTTTCCATCAAATCATTCTGCACTTGCAAAATCAAGTTATTTTCAAATGAGTGGATTTTAACTTTTTACTAAAAGTCATAGAGAACTATGACCCAGAACAAATGTAACGTCCCTGGAATTAATCTAGCAACTGAAGGGCTGTCTTTAAGCCCTTTTCACACCTATTTAGATATATTGCTATGCCCTGGGAATAAACAGTCTGAGGGTACGGAGGCGAACTCAGAGTTTCCCTGTAACCATGATAAAAACCAACAAGATGTGGAGGCCTGAATGCGAAGGCAAAACTGTTACAGCTTTTAAAAGCATAGAGTTGACTGTGTACATTAAAATAATGAACAACAGGGAAGAGCAGGAATAACATTGGGGTATTGAGGGCCCTGTGTAAATTCAGCTAAAATACCCAAGATTGCCCCCAAGACCTAAAATTTGGATAATTAAGTGCATTTATGGACGAAGAATAAAGAAAGGATCCCATTGTGCGTCACTGGTCGTGAGGGACCAAAGTGTGGGAATAAGCCGGGAGTGCTGCAGTCTCATGTGCTCCCAAATGCGTACTTGGAAGAAGAGAGCTAGGACGGTCCTTACAGCAGGAAAAACGTTTTAAAATTTTGTAATCCCTCACAGACTGCTACTTTTGTGAAATAAATCTAAAATGAATTATTAGGAAACAATGGTGTGCGTAGATGCTGTGGCAATGCCAGATTCTATATGAGTGTGAAATGCTTGCTCTTGATTTCTCTGCTGATCTCATCTCAGACCAGTAACATGGAGCTCAAAGGTGGGCAGTGGTCTGCAGATCACACTTTGAATAGCTCTGGCTTACTCCACAGAGACTGATCACAAAGGACTACACTTACACTGTATCCTTCAACATGGCAGAAGTGAGCTTTCATGGAATGACTTTTCAAAAGCAGAAATCCTGGGTCTCCGTTCCACATAAAAGTCTGAGTACTGGCAACAGAGATAAAGTTTTAAAGTTGGGAGAAGGTGGTGGTAGAGAAGATAAAGGCAGGAGTAAATTTGTTAAAACCAGAAATGATACCACAAAAAAAAGGGGGGGGATCTTACAATGCCCCTAGAAAAGCTATGGAGAGCAGGAAAGAAGCATTTATTTAATTCTAAAATTTTTATAGAACCACAAAAGACTGAATTGCCAAAGCAACCTTGAGAAACAAAAACAAAGTCGAAGATATCATTCTCCCTATTTTCAAACTATACTGGCACAAAAATGGACACATACATCAATGGAACAGAATAGAGGGCCCAGAAATAAGCACATATTCATGTGGTTAATTAATCTACAAGAGAGGCAAGAATACACAATGGGAAAATGACAGTATTATCAATATATAGTATTGGAAAAACTGGATAGATACATGCAAATGACTAATCTGGACAACTTTCTTATACCATGTACAAAAATAAGCTCAAAATAGATTACTTAAATGTAAGCCCTGAAACCATAAAACTAACAGAAGATGTAGGCAGTAAATCTTTGACATCAGTCTTAGCAATATTTTTTGGATATGTATCCCAGGCAAGGGCAGCAAAAGTAAAATTTAAAAAAATAAGAATACATCAAGCTATAAGCTTTTGCACAGCAAAGGAAGCCATCAACAAAATGAAAGGACAACCACTAAATGGGAGAAAATATTTGCAAATAACATATCAGATAAGAGGTTAATATCCAAAATATAGAGAACTCATACAACTCAACATCAAAAAAAAGTCAAGCAATCAAATTTAAAAAATGGGCAGAAGACAGAAGTAGACATTTTTCCAAACAAAAACAGATGGACAAAAGGGAATCTTCATGCACTGTTGTTGTGAGTGTGGAACAGTGCAGCCCCTATGGAAACAGTATGGAAATTCCTCAAAAAATTAAAAACAGAAATACTAAATGACCCAGTAATTCCACTCCTGAGCATTTATCTGAAGAAAATGAAAACACTAATTCAAAAAAATAAGTACCCCTCTGTTCACTGCAGCATTATTTACATTAGCCAGTATATGGAAGCAAACTAGGTGTTCATCAACAGGTGGATAAAGATGTTTTACACATATACATGGACACACAATGGAATAATGGAATATTATTCTGGCATAAAAAAGAATGAAATCTTGCCATTTGCAGCAACATGAATGGAGCTAGAGAATATTATGCTAAGGGAAGTCAGTCAGACAGAAAGACAAATACCATATGATTTCACTTATGTTGTGGAATATTAAAAAATGAAACAAACAAAACATAAACAGATTCATAGATACAGAGAACTGACAGTTGCCAAAGAAGAGGGCTGTAGGGATGGGTGAAAAAGGTAAAAGGGAATAAAACGTACAAACTTTCAGTTATAAAATTAATAAGTCACGGGGACATAATGTCCAGCACAGGGAATATAGTCAATATCATCATAACTTTGTACTGTGACAGATGGTTACTAGGCATGTGCTGATCCCATTGTGAAGTATATAAATGAAAAATCACTATGTTGTATACCAGAAACTATTATAATGTGGCATGTCAACTATATTTTTTTAAATAAGTTAATTTTTTAAAAAGCTTAAATCATAGGTCAGTAGAAGAATGCCCATATCAGTAACTGTGGGGGTAAGAGGCAGATCAACATGGAAATTTTCTGGGCGGTGGTTCTGTCTAGTACCTGGCCTGAAGCCATAGCATGAGCATCCTTGACTCAAGGCAGGATAGCATAGCCCAAGGCCCCATATAAATAAGGACGCTGTCATCAATACCTGCCAGGAGGCTGAAAGAAGGTTCAGCTTATTACATTTACACAAGAAGTTACCCATCAGTGCCCTGTATCTATTTTCCTGATATCTTGAGTCACATATTGTCTCTTAATTTTACTTATGTGTTTTGAAAGCTTCGCAGATTCTCCGTTTATTAAATCTTCTTTCTGCTTCTTCCCAGAAGCTCCTCTTTAAAAACACATAAACAGTTCAATGTGAAAATTAGCTGTGGTTGATTTATAATTCATTCTGGAAGAGCAGCTTTTAAAAAGACAGAGGGAATTAAGCTGAGAGTTAGGCCGGAGACGCACGTGCCTCCCTCGGCTTTTGAATTAGATGAATTTAATGGGAATGTGGAGACTAGGGCTGTGAGTAGAGAATAAAATCTATTGGCCCTGCTGATACTAAACATTCCAGCTGAGAGTGGAATTCATTTTGGAATACATAAAGTGAATGAGCCTGGACAGGCTTTGAAGCACCGTTAAAAAGGCTTGGCCTCTCCCTACCTTCATCAGTCCACCAGGTATTTCTTCAGCTGAAACATTGCTCTTTCTCAAAGAGAAGCTCAAATCCCAAAGCCCTTCATTGCAGCCATCAGCAGAAAGGAGTTTTGAAATTTTCATTGTAGGCCCTCCCTACTGAGGGCCAACACTCCCTCCAAACACTGACCAGTGGGGGCTTTCCACCTGGTGAGCAGGTGACGCCCCTGCAGCCCCTCATGAGCAAGGCTTAGTCCCAGAGAGAGAACTAATGCAGGGAAGGAGTTCTGGAACTGAGAGACTCAAGAGGGTCTGCACTGTTCCTCCCTCTACATTGTTTTAAGTGGAGTTAGCAAAACTACAAAATCACACAAAGAGAAAGTTTGAGCAGAATTCTGTTAGGAGAAGGGAAATCGGGCTAGAGGCAAGAAGGTGAAAGGAATGTCAAAAAAAAAAAAAAAACTACTTTAAAGAATCTGCTTCGGCAATTTACCTTTGATTAGAGTAAAATCACTTCCACCTGCTATGTATAAGGCAGTTTCTGACGAATTTATTTTATTTTTAAAAGATTCAAAATTGTTTCAGGAGACAAAAATCAGTATCTATAAAGAGGAAAAAAATCCTGCTTCTATAATAAGGCCATCCTTTCATATATTTATTTCAGAAGAATCACCCCCAAAAGACGAGGCAGTTCATGCAGGACCATTTTCTGAGTTTAATAGTGACCCCCAGGGACATGCCTGCAAGAACCTGGATGTGCTGTTTGAGGGTACCCTGAAAGGGCAGGCTGGTCCCAGCTTCTCCAAGGAGCCTCTGTCATTGAGAGAAGCATGCAAACCCTATTGAAGTCCATTATCATTCCTTGGGGTTTCATATATTTAAAACATTGTTTTCTGGTCTGTTATTCTTATTCTTTTCTGTTTACTTTGCTAAATGTTAAGATTTAATAAACAAACCAATTTTTTATCTTTTCATCCCTTTCCAGAATTTAGATTTAAACCATGTCTCTTTAAAACTTTCAACTCTCTAGGATTTGAGGAAAAAAATTGTTTTTAATTTCTCCACACATGGCATCTGTCTTCTCATTTTAGTTGCCCTTTTATGGAACCTTTCTGGTTCCAGGACTCAGAAATTAAACATATGGTTTAACACTGTGACCATACCTCTTATTAGCTGTATCGTTGGGGGCAGTTCTAATTTTACAGAGCTGAGGACTCCCTCACTCTACACTAGGTCCTCATTTCCTGTAAGCAACCTAATCTCCCTGCTGTGTGCTTTACTTTCCAGTGTAGTAACAGAACACACACACACACACACACACACACACACACACACACACACACACACACACCCCCCCCCCAAAGCCCTGTACTAGGCAGCAGTTCCACATACGGTATCTCTTTAATCTTGAAACATTACTGTCAGGCTTGTTTTACCATCCTCATTTACAGCCCAGGAAATTGAAGCTCTAAGATGCAGAGTAAATTAACCAAAACTCTACCGCTAGTAAGTGGTACAGTCACAATGTTAAACAAAGTCTTCTGGTCTCTTCAGTTAATTTTTGGTTTCTTTATGGCATCAAGGACACACACACAGTATAATAAATAATTACAGAAAAATGTCATGGTGCCACTGGCCAGATAGAACATAGAATACTGCCAGCAACTCAGGGAAGCCCCTCTATATGCCCATACTATGATCATCATCTTTTCTCTCCAGAGGTAATACCAGCTTGATTCCTATATTAACTTTTTTTGGAGGGGGGGTTATAGTTTTATCAACTCCGAGTGCATTCCTAACCAACATAAGTTTTGCCTGTTTTTGAAATTTCCAGGAATGGAACCATATACTATGAATTATTTTGTCTTGCTTTTCTCTCTAAATTTGTGTATGTGGTGTTCCTTATGTATATAGTTCATTCATTGACATTGTGGTGTGATATTCTACCCTAAGCAGGGGTGATATTCAGGAACATGTCTGCCCATTGCAGTTATTTTCAGTCAATGTCATTCTGGTTCCGTTAGCTTCTAATCTGATTGCTTGGTGCAAGTTATAACACTTTAAACACCACTTCGATTGTGTGTGTATATCACAATACGTTTATACTGTTGAGAGACATCTATCTATCCCTCAATTATATATGAATGTTTACTATTATTTATTTCTACAGTAAATAGAGGCTTGAAAGGAAATACCTCATCAGCGAACTCATTTTTCTACCTATAATTATTTACATAACTTAAACTTCACCAGTTTGAACTGTGTATTTACAGAATTATGCAACCACTACCACTATCTAATTTCAGAACATTTTAATCATCCCCAAGAGAAACTTTCTATCCATTAGCATTCACTCCCTATTCTTCCTGCCATACCAGAGGCAACGAAAAATCTACATCCTGTCTCCATGGATATGTCTATCTGGATATTTCATATAAATGGGATCATATAATACATGGTCTTCTGTGATTAGCCTTTTTCATTTAACATAATGTTTCAATATTCATCTGCGTTTTAGCAGGTATCAATATTTCATTCATTTTTATGACTGAAAAATATTCCATTGTATGGATATAACACATTTTGATTATATATTCATCAGCTGATAGAGATTTGGGTTGCTTCTTTTATTTGGGTATTATAAATAATGCTAAGACAGGGAATATAGTTAACAATATTGTAATAACTATGCACAGTGTCAGATGGGTACTAGATTTATTGGAATGACGATTTCACTTCATAAGATATATAAATAAATGTCTGAAACTAATATAATAGTGCATGTCAACTATAATTTTAAAAATTAAAATGTAAAAATAATGCTGTTATGAGTATTTATACACAAGTTTCTGTGTGGCCATATATTTTTATTTTTATTGGGTAAATATCTAGAAGGAGAATTGCTGGATTATCTGTTTAAGATTTTGAGGAACTTAAAACTGTTTATAAAAGTGGTTGTACACCTTATATACCCACCAGCAGTATATAGGGATTTCAATTTTTCCATATAGGGGTTTCAACATTTGTCATTGATTGTATTTTTAAGTCTATTTTATTGCTTATGTTATTACAGTTGTCCCAATTTTTCCCCCTTTGCCCCCCTCCACCCAGTACCCCCCTTTCCTCTAGCAATCCCGCCCTTAATTCATGCCCATGTGTTGTGCGTTTAAGTTCTTTGGCTTCTCCATTTCCTATACTATTCTTAACATCCCCCTGTCTATTTTGTACCTACCAATTATGGTTTTTAATCCCTTCACCTTTTCCCCCATTTTCCTCCTTCCCCTTCCCAGCTGAAAACCCTCCAAATTATCTCCATACCTATGATTCTGCTCCTGCTCTAGTTGTTGCTTAGTTTGTTTTTCTTTTTTAGATTCAGTTGTTGATAGTTACGAATTTGTTTACAACTTTTTAATGTTCATAGTTTTGATCTTCTTTTTCTTAAACAATTCCCTCTAACATTTCATGTAATAATGGCTTGGTGATAAGGAACTCCTTTAGCTTTACTTTGTCTGGGAAGCACTTTATCTGCCCTTCCATTCTAAATGATAGCTTTTCTGGATAGAGCAATCTAGGTTGTAGGTCCTTGCTTTTCATCACTTTGAATACTTCTTTCCAGCCCCTTCTTGCCTATAAGGTTTCTTTTGAGAAATCAGCTCATAGTTTTATGAGTACTCCTTTGCAGGTAACTCTCTACTTTTCTCTTGCTGCTTCTAAGATTCTCTCTTTATCTTTAACTTTTGGCATCTTAATTATGATGTGTCTTGGTGTGGTCCTCTTTGGATCCAACTTACTTGGGACTCTCTGTGCTTTCTGAACTTGTATGTCTATTTCCTTCACCAAATTAGGGAAGTTTTCTTTCATTATTTTATCAAATAAATTTTCAACTTCTTCCTCTTCCTCTTCTCCTCCTGGCATCCCTATGATCCAGATGTTGGTACTTTTGGAGATGTCCCAGGGTCTTATTATACTATCCTCAGTTTTTTTTAATCCTTTCTTCATTCTGTTCTGGCTGAATGTTTATTTCTTCCTTTTGTTCCAAATCATTGATTTGAATCCCAGCTTCCTTCTCTTCACTGTTGGTTTCCTGTAAATTTTTCATTTCACTTAGTGTGACCTTCATTTCTTCCTTTATGTTGTTGCTAAACTTGAGTTGTTTGAGCATCTTGATCAGCAGTGTTTTGAACTCTGCATCTGATAAGTTGGCTATCTCTGTTTCATTTATTATTTTTTCTGGGGTTTTGTTCTTTTCTTTCATTTGGGCCATATTTTTTGTATCTTCAATTTGGCAGCCTGCCTGTGTTTGTTTCTGTGTATTAGGAAGCCCTGCCTTGACTCCCTGTAAAAGGTACTTATAAATTGTATGGGTTGGAACCTTAGGTAATCACCAAGGTAGGGTAAACCACTTCACTGCTTTGTGGCTCTGGGCGGGGGAGGGCCCAGAGAGGAGACTGTGCCACTGCCTGGATTGTGAGGGTTTGCCTGGCACTCACCCCATTTCCAGTCGCTTCACCCACTCCCTGTATGTGACTGGTGCCCTTCCAGCTTAATTTAGCTTATTAATCTTAGGTAGGGTTTGGGGGCAAAAACGTCTGAATACTCAGCATGGCATGGGCAGGTGCACTGAAAAATCACCCACCATGAAATAGACACATTGAAAGAGTCTTCAAAAAAACTCACTGAAGCCTAACACAGCCTCTCACAACAACACTGATAGAGATGGGTTCCTAGAACACTCACCTAGAGGGGGAAGCCTGTACTACAAGGGGCCCAACCTCCAGAATATAATTCTGGTTTTAGGGGGGGTCTCCCCTCACACATATATGTATATATGTGTATTTTTATACATATGTGAGTGTTTATATATATTCTCTTAAAAGTCTCTTATTGGAAATATGATTTGCACATATTTTCTTCTATTATATTTGTCTTTTCACTTTCTTGGTGGTATCTCTTGAAGCACAAACGTTTTTAACTGATGAAATTCAAGTGATTAATCTTCTATCAATTGTGTTTTTGGTACCAGAGCTAAGAAATTATGTGTTTATCAAAGAGTTTTATTATTTTACACTCTTACATTTCAGTCTATGACCCATTTTGAATTCATTTTTAAGTATGCTGTGAGGTGGGTTCCAGAATTCATTATCTGCATATAGATATCCAGTTTCCCAGCACCATTTGTTGAAAAGACTATTCTTCCCCCATTGCATTGTACTGGACTTTTATATAATATTATGGAATTGTAAAGTTAAAAGTCAGTAAAAATATTGCTTACAAGTGCAATTTGTTGTGTAGGACAACTATAAAAATAGCAAGTTTTTAAGAAATATATATGAATATACATTTTAATAGAGTAACTAAATATTAGTATAGATGATGATGAAAGAGCGTTGGTTAGAAATATTCCCTGTGATTGGGGCAAATGGAAAGGCTACTAAGAAATCATCTGAAATAGTAAAAGACAACTCTCTTGTCAAAATAACAGAACCAGATGAGAGAACAGAAAAAAATGGAAGCCCATAAATAAATGGAGGACCCATAAATATATGGAGGAAGACAAGATAACCATCTTTGCTGAGAGTTCAACGGTTAAAATTGTCATAATGAAACCGCTCTCTCTGTAAGTCAGGCTGCATTCAACTGAGGGGATACAAACTTCAAGCTTGTCAACCCAAATGGATCAGGTTCACTGATTATGCTCCATAGTAGCTTCTGAAGGGTGCCCTTATTGTCCAGTCACTTACGTCTAAGCCCAGGAAAGCTACACAGGTTTGTAATATTAGCTATGAAAATCTGAATCCCTCAGTCCACAAACCAGCTGAAACATGCGTAAACTCCCACCCCTTCCACAAACTTCCTTTTCTGGTGGTAATTCTCTGAGCATGTACAGCTGGGAAAAGGAATTAGTGATCTTTTAAAGACCTTGATTTTTTCTTTTTGTCCTTGTTCCTAAGTAGCCTTGGTATAAAACTCTCACTTAAAAAGAAAAAAAATTAAACTTAGGGTTTTGAAATCCAAATGCAAAACAATCCTTAAGAGAAATATCTCACCCTTTCCTGAATTAAAATTCATGTGCTATTTGTGGACCCACTTAGCCCTTTTGAATTTCTCTATCATCTATCTCCATTTGCTTGGCTCTTCTGGTCTTACAACTCTGCAAACATGAAGATTCATGACTTTGGAATCCTAGTAAAGGTTTTCATTAAGAATAGTCTTACAAATAATGAAACAAACTGATTGGAGCCTGGATTGAGGAGAACAAAACTATGAAGTGACTTCTGTGGGGACAATTGGGAAAATTGTAATATAGACTATCTACTAGGTATATTTTTTTACCAATCTTGAATTTCTTGAGTGTGAGCATTTTGTTGTGCTTATGTAGAAAAATACCTTTGTTCTTAGGAGTTAAACACTAAAATATTTCAGAGTGAAGTGTCATGATGCCTATAATTTACATTAAAATGATAAAAATATATTACACACACACACACAGAACTATTTTAAAAAGAGTAAATTTGCTAAGTGTTTCATTTGAAATTGACATTGTTGTAGATCTAAAATGGTTGAATATCAATTTTATATGGTTCAACCTAATATTGATAGATTAAGAGTATATGACAATCTAAATCAGGGTTACTCAACATTGGCACTGTTGACATTGCTTTTATCTTTATTGAAAGAGAAGGTGGATCTCTAAATTGTAGGATGTTTTATAAGCTTCTCTGGCTTCTGCCTACCAGATGCCAGTAACACCCTCAATTGTACAACCAAAACTGTCTCCAGGCTATCCCTGGACGTTGGCCGGGGGCAAAATCTCCTCCAGCTGAGAACCATTGATCCAAAGAAATATAAGGTTGTATAGATGAAAAGTACTTTCCTTTCAGCTTCTCTTTAGGTTAATACTTTTTCAAAATAAAAAGTTATAAAAATAATGAATTAATATATAGCATGATTTATATGTTAATTTATTTTTGATCAATCAATAATTTATGAAACTGGTTCTGGCACCGAATTTTGATGAATTTATTTTCTTTTTTTACAATTTGAAAACACCTAAGCCCTTAAAGAACTTAATTTATAGACTCCTCTAACACTTCCACTTGACTCCATACCTGAAGCAGAAACTCTTCATTGGGCCTCTATTCACCTGAGCTATAGAGAGAACACAACAGACAGAGAGGAAAATGTCATTTACTGAATACCCACCATATGACAGGTGTTGCTTTATATCACCTACTAAAGTTATTGTGAGAAGTAAGTTCATTTATGTGAATAAGGAAACAGAAGGTAAGAAAAGGAACTCAGAGAACTTAAGCAACCTGGTCATGGTGACAGCGACCTGTAAGACCGGGAGCGAAAATTGGAGTGCAAGACTGGACCCCAGCTCCGACGTCCAGATTCCTTTACTATGCCAAGGAAATTTGCTGATCCCTGGTCTGTCATTGTTACCGTAATAACAAATGCCTGTTACATTCAAACAAGTTAAAAGTAAATATTAGACATCCTAGTTTTAAATTCTTACCTGAACTGCTCAACTTTATTATTTAGTCCACTCTTCATTATTCTTTCTGTGCCTCCTCATCTGTTACATTTCTCTTGGCTTTTCCATTCCTGCCATATTCCTCTTGATTTTTCCATGTAAGCCTCTGTTTCTCTCCCCCGACCCCGCCTTCCCTTCCCCCGCATCATGGAGACATCTCACTTACCTAGCAATTATTAGCAGTTTAATGGAAAGAACACATTTCACTTTTGCATTCTTGTTTCAGCTTTGCCATGTTCTCACTGGGTACACTATTAGAGAATTCATAGAACCTCATATCACTCAGGTTCTGAGTGAAATGGAAAAACTAAAAATATACATACCTCAAGGCTTGTTGTGGAGCACAAATAAAAGCAAGTGTAACAGTGCTTTGTAAGCTTTAAAATATTATAAACGATAGATTATCATTGCATATGCACCACCCATTTGGGCTTAGGACAGTCAGGCACCGTTTCATTTCTGCTTAGGCAGAATTCCCCTACATTCCTGCCTGAGTGAAATTTTCCTACTTCCCAATTGTTCTGAGCATCATCAAGAGAAAAATGAAGAAGAGGAAGAAAATAAATAGTTGAATTCCAAGAACATCCCCAAAGTAAAACGGCCATTCTCTCTAAACAGGGAGAAAACAGCATTTTACTACTCAAAGCTCTAGATAGTTCCCCCTTTAGGGAAAGATAGCAAGCTGTAAAGTTTCTGGGCTGGCAACAAATTCATGAATAACAACAATTACCTGCTTCTTTTGGATATTGGATGTGCAAATTATCCACTGAAGTTTAGATTGGACAGCTGCTACCTGACTTCATTTAGTATCCAATATGGAATGCTTTTGGCAGAGAATTGGTTTCTCTTTTCCCACCAGGAAAATGAAAAATGAATTGGAAGTGTCAAAGATTCAGAAATAGCCAAGGTAAAAACCAGTGAATCACTGAAGCAACAATTAGTTAAAATTTATTGTGTACACATTAAAAAGATGATTTGCAAATCAGGAGCCCTCATATCAAAATATGGACTGAGGCTCAGGGGTATATTGTTGTAAAGTAGCTTATACAGTGAGAAGACAGTGACTGTTCTTTACAGTGATTGGTTACAATGTTGGAATTTTCAGTGGTTACCTCATATTAACCTTATGAAACAGTTCAGGATCTGTCTATAATTTCCAGAGGTATAAGCAAGAAATGACCAAGGTCAAGTTAGTCTTGAAAAATAAGCTAAATTAAGCTTTATTTGTATGACTAAACTGGTTCTATCTGCTCAGGAAAACCTCAAGGTTGGTCTATGTTTGTATTCTTATTTTAATGGAAGACTTCACTAAGAATTATTAAAGCATAAAAAAAACTATCTCTAGGTATTCAAATATTGGATTAACTGTTGAGTGTTTAATTACTGGGTCAAGGAAAAGTGCTACTATGTAAATGGATGATTAGTTGAAGGTGGATTAAAAATAGGAGAAATGATCAGTGAGGGCTAGAGATGCTAGCAGATTAAAAGAATAACTTGTGTGTGTGTTTTTTTAAAAGAATCTGTATTTAATTTTGGCTTATATATGAGAGAAGACATATGGAACTTGGGTGTCGTTGAAATTACCAGTAGCATCTGTTCATCCTTAGTTTACCCCTTAAATCAGAAATAAAATACATTGCATTACAGATATCTGGGTAAAATAGATGAAAATATGATATGCTACATATAATATGTAAGTATAAAATAATACTATATGATTTCTAATTTTAGCTGTGTGTTCTATTCCTAGCCACTAATTAAAATGTGATTAGTATTGTTAAGGTGGAAATATTTTTCAAATAGCGAACACAATCTTGATAGAAAATAACAAAAATGGAAGACACACTTCCTGATTGCAAAACTTAATATAAATCTACATTAATCAAGATTGTGTGATACTGACATAAGGATAAATACATATTGTAATGGAAGATAATTGAGAATCTAGAAATTAACCCTCATTGTAATGGTCAATTGATTTTTAACAAAGGTGCCAAAACAACTCAATGGGGAAAGAACAGTCTTTTCAGAAAATGGAGCTGAGACCATTGTAATCTACATGCTAAAGAGTAAAATTGGATCTCTACCTTATACCACACACACAAAAAATTAACTCCACATAGATTGAAGACCTAAATGTAACTCCTAATACAACAAAACTCTTTAAGAAAATGTAAGAATAAACCTTTCTGACTTTGGATTAGGCAATTATTTCTTAGATATAACACCAAAAGTGGAAAAAAAAATTGAACTTCATCAAAATTAAAAATTTCTGTTTCAAAGAACATCATTCACAAAAAAAAAGTGAAAAGACAATGCAGAATGAAATAAAAACGTTTGCAAGTCACATTTCCTTAAAGGGGCCTACATGCACATGCACAATATATAAATAACCCTTAAACTTTATAATCAAAAGACAAACCAATCTAAAAATCAGGGGAAATTGAATAGCCATTTCTCCAAAGATACAGAGTAGCTATAAGTATATGAAAAGTTGCCCACTTTATTATTTATTAAGAAATTGCAAAACAAACCCTGGTTGGTGTGGCTCAGTGGATTGAGTGCCAGCCTATGAACCAGTTCTATTCCCAGTCAGGGCACATTCCTGGGTTGCAAGCCAGGTTCCCAGTAGAGGGCACTCGAAAGGCAACCACACATTGATGTTTCTCTCCCTCTTGCTCTCTCCCTTCCCCTCTCTCTAAAAAATAAATGAATAAAATCTTAAAAAATAAAAAAAATAACTAAACTTAGCAAAAAAAAGAAATTGCAAAATAAAACCACGAGATAGCTCTTCACACCCAATAGGATGGCTAAAATTAAAGTGTTGATTAACATGTGGAGAAATTGAAACCCTATGCATGCTGGTAGTGATGTAAAATGGTGCAGCTTATTTGAAAACAACCTAACGGTTCTTCAAAAAGTTAAACTTAGAGTTTTTCTACGACCTAGTAATTCCACTTCAAATACACACCCAAGCAAATTGAAAAGTAATGTCTATACAAAAACTTGTACATGAATATCCACAGCAGCATTATTTATAATAGCCAAAATGTGGAAACAACCTAAATGTGCATCAATTAATGAATGGATATGCAAAATGTGGTGTATCCAAACACTGGAATATTATTCCCCAATAAAAGGGGATAAATTACTGATACATGCTACAGAATGGATGAACCTCTAAAACATTATATTAAGTAAAACATATCAGAACAAAAGGCCACATATTTATGAAATGTTTAAAATAGGTAAATTCACAGAGACAGAAAATAGATTAGTCGCTGCCAGTGTCTGTAAGGAGGGAAAAATGGAAAGTAAGCGTTTATAGACACAGCGTTTCCTTTTTAGAGAGATGAAAGTGTTCTGGAAATAGATAATGTTAATAGTTGCACAACTCTGTTATTATACTAAAAACTGATCTGTACATTTTCAAGTTTTGAATTTATGGTATGTGAATCATATGTCAATAAAGCTGCTATTTAAAAAGTTCATGAGACAAGGAGTTATGAAACCTGGATTCTAATCTAGATGCTGTCTTATCTTTATAGCATGACTGCAGACATCTTTTACTCTTTCTGGCTTCAGTCTCCTCATCTGTGAAATGAAAAATGATGCATAAGTGCTCTCCCATTTCTGACAATTTATTACTCTACTTCCATCACTTCCTTTACAAAACAGTCTTTTGCCCAACTATTTAAATGTGATCTCTCCCTGCTTGGAACTCTCATTAAATGAACTGCTTTGTATTACCACTATCTGTGGTAATCTTATCGCCTGCACTAGAAATGTAGGCCACTTAAAGGAAAACTCAGGACTATCTGGTACGTGACAGAGATTCAATTATTTTTTAAGATGATTAGAGATATAAAATTATTTATTTAGGAGACACTTTATAAAATGAAGCAATCGATCAAAAAATCAAAACTTTTCAATTTACATGTCACCAAATAAGGGAGAGGTCATTTCGCCTAGATTTGACATAGCATTAATGATATTTTTTGCCATAATAGAATTATAAACTTGATAGTTTGATATACCATATAAATTCCCTTGCTATTCCATACAGAGAAGCTTCTACTCCATTTTAAGACAGATTGCCTGTACCATAGCAGTTTTACTGATATTGATTTTTAAACATGTTAAAAATAACCCAAAAAGAGCCCTGACTGGTGTTGCTCAGTGGACTGAGTACTGTCCCCACAAACTGAAAGTTCATCAGTTTGATTCCTAGTCAGGGCACCTGCCTGGATTGTGGGCCAGGTTCCTGCTTGGGGGCGTGTGAGAGGCAACTGATCGATGTTTCTCTCTCACATTGATTTTTCTCTGCTTCTTGCTCTCCCTTCCTTCCCCTCTCTCAGAAAATAAGTAAATAAAATCTTTTTAAAAAGAATCCAAAAAGAAATAAAATGCTTAAACCAGTGTTATTTCATTGCAACCAATCAAGTCTTCAGTATTCCAGTAGGTGTCCTGAACCACATTGTTGTTTTTAAGCCATGAAATCTTACCAGTAAGAGACCCCAGTAGAGAACACTATTATTAAACCAGCATTGAAAGGTTAGGCCATTGTTTTCCCACAACCATTACTGAGTTTGCAAATTTTCGAAAAATAGAAAATTATACAGGCTTTGCTGCTTTGTATAACTTTCTAAAATGTATGTTTGACAAGCTAAAATTTTTAGACTAAGAAGCAAGTTGAGTAAAAATGTAACCACTGCTGTCATATTTCTTTTTTCTTTAAATACAAAAGACAGTTATCCAAAAACTAATTTTAAATTTTTCATTCTTTTTTCCAATGATGAACTACATAATTTAGCTCAAAAAACATTTATCACTGATTAATAAAAATACTAATGGAAAAATTAGTTCTAGCCTGCTAAGACTTAAGTATAAACTTACAATCCCATCACATTCTCTTTTTATTCTTCATAATTACTAGTCCAGAATACCTGAGTTCAATCCCAAATGTGAAGTTTTGTAATTGATAAGAACAAATTAAAGCAGTATCAAAACACTTTAAGAACTTATGCAAAATTTAATTGGGGGTAATTAACTAGTAACATCTGAGATTTTTTTTCTACACTTTGTTTTGCATATGAGATGTACCTGAAAATCATGTTTTATAATATTAAAGATGTTTTCAGTAAGTACACACATCTCTAAAATGTACTGAGTTAAATCATCTATATAGTATTATTATCTTTTATCTTGGGCATAATAAATTCTATCAGTGCTGCCATTTTAAACTTGTATTTAATAAATATTCATTGAGTGGTAACTGCTCTGCTGGTAGAGATCATAATAACAATACATACAACAAATATTTATTGAGTGCCTACTATAGTACCAACACTATACTAAATTTTTTATGGTTTTATCTCAGTCAACTCTAACAAAAATTCTATGACCTGATAGTTTACTCTTACCATCCACATCTTACAAGTTAGAAAACTGAAGGTTAATGACGTGAAGTAATTTATCCATAGTCACACAGTTAATAAGTGCTTCAGCACTATGCTAGACAGTTTGGGGTACAACAGTGAAAACATCCAGGTGTCCTCAAAGAACTTACAACCTAGTGAAGCTGTCTGAGAAGGAATCAAGTAACAGATCTGAGCTTTAAGTCTTGATTCATGGTCGAATATGAAACTAATCAACTTAAAGATTACAATTTAAAATATTAGTGTTATGGTATGGGGTGTGTATTAGGCAGTATCAGTATTCTCCAGAGAAACAGAACTAAGGGGGTAGGGGGGTAGGGGTGGGGGTGGGTGTGTGTGTGTGTGGAGAGAGAGAGAGAGAGAGAGAGAGAGGAGATTTTATGGAATTGACTCATGACTTCAGTAACCTAGGGAAGAGCCAATGTTGTAGTTCAAGCCCAAAAGCTACCTGCTAGCAGAATTCCTTTCTGCTGGTGGGAGTTTATAGTCTTTGTTTCATTAAGGCCTTTAACTGATTGGATGAAACCCATCCATATTATGGAGGGCAATCTTCTTTAGTCAAAGTTCACTGATTTAACTGTTAATTTTAACCTTAAATACTCCTTCACAGAAACATCCAGAATAACCTTTTGACCAAATATCTGGGTATCACAGCCCAGCCAAGTTGACACATAAAATTAGCCATCTCATTGCTTTAAACAGATACAAAAAGTCACAGTCAAAATACCATGCTGCATGGTAAAGAGTCTATGGTAAATTTATCTTCTCCAGCAGAGCTACACCCCTTCAGCTGAGGGTTACATTATATTTAGGATGTTTCCCCGGTGTGTATCACAATGAGGGACACATCTTATTGATTTAATTTTAGCAGACTTTGCTTGAACTGAATTGAATTAAATTCAGTTTGGGGTTTTTAAAATGTCTAGAAAAAAAAGTGTGTTTAGAATAAATAAATACCATCGATAAGTTCAGCAGTTTGGAAACTTGTAACTTTATCAGCTTCCTTGGTTGCCCAATTTGTAGCAAAAGTTGTGTATTAGTTATTTATTGGTATACAACAAATTATGATAAACTTATCAGCTTAAACCAACACACACTCACCATCTCAGAGTTTCTGTGATTGAGGAGTCCACCCATGGAAAAGCTGAGCGTCCTGCTTCACCCAAGGCTGTGGTGACGGGTGAGCCATGGCTGGGCTCTCCTCACAGGCTGATTAGAGGAGAATGTTTTTCCGAGCTCACATGGTTATTCTCATCAAGTTCCTTGGCTCTTTGCAAGCTGTTGGCCAGACACTGCTGTCAGCTTCTTGCCATCTGGGCCTCTCTTCATGGTGGGTTACTTTATCAAAGCCAGCAAGGAAGAGGGTCGATATGGAAAGTGTACCAGTAGTATGTTTATTACCATCTTTTGTAGTTATGAAAATGACATCCTATCACCTTTGCCATATTCTTTTGGTGAGTAGCAAGTAACAAGTGCCACTCACATTCAAAGCAAGGGGAATACACAAGAGCATGAATACTAGGACGTGGGGATGATGAGGGGACATCCTTTGTTCCCCACACAGTTCTCTCAGGATTAGGCTTCGGTTTGCGTTTTCGGAAATCTCAGCCCTGTAGCTGCATGAAAGAAGGGTTTCTTTCAGGGCAGTCATACAACCTTTCAGGCCTTTTGGCGGCACCCAACTGGGTTACATTAGGGAAGGTCAGTCCCGGCATGAGACCAGCTGGCTCACCCCCCTGCCTCAGAGCGGAGGACGGTACGTGCCCCACCCACCTCGCCCCCTCTGCCGGGAGGACTCCGGAGTTCCCCTGCATTCAGACACCCCTTGGGAAGGAAGCCTCCAGGGTACTGAACATTCAATTTTCTAACATTTTAATTTTAAAACAATGTTTAAACCGGAAGAAAACGATTTTCTATTATTTAACAAGCTAAAAGTTTGGTTGATTGATCAGGTGTGCGTATGTGTGCTTCTCTTACTATTCTGAAGAGCGAAGTCCTCAGAGAGAGATTAGCCTGGTTATAGGAATTTTTTTTTTTAAACTAAAATCATCTTTGAAAGGGAAGAGATTTCAGACTGTTAATGAGATATGAGATTCAGGAAAGTATGATGGCAATTGGGAGGACTATGTGAGGTCCCAAGGTGCCTACTTTGAAGGGGACTGAGGCATCATTGTCCTACATACAATGTTTCTTGTATCTTTTATGTCCTCCAATAAATGTGTCTTTTTCACAGTACATGGCTGGATACTTTCTGGACAGACCTCATATTATACTCTATATATACTATATATTTTATACTAACTATAGCATATGTATGCTATAGTATAAAATATACACATTGTATTATATACATAGTAGTACACTATGTATAGTTTTATGTGGGTCTATATAAATGCATGGGTATAAATATACACACACACAACTTTCTTTGGTTAACCTACTTGAAAGTAGGTTTCAGGAATCATGACACTTTGACACTTTTTACATTTCTTGCAATAAGTTGCCCAACTTTTCAAAGCTGCCTAGGAAAAGTGCTGAGCTTGGAACACTTACAGTCTAATTGAAGCCTATGGTCGTATGGTCTTAATACCTGGGCCATTCTTACCCAGTCAGGGAAAGGTGAGAGAAGTGAGGTAGGTGGGAGAGATGGGGTTCTTGTCAACCACAGTCAGGGTCTAAGCAGCGTGGGAGAGCTTGTGGTGGTTGCAGGGGGGCAGGTATGGAGGGAGAGGGAGAGAAAGCTGATAGATTAAAGGACAGAGAGGGGAGGAGAAGGAAGAGAGGAGAATTTTTTATATAAGGAGAGGTGATTGTCAAATAAGAAGTGCCACTAAGACATTATCTCTCACTTTTTCCTTTTATCTAAGGCAAAAATGATATAATTTTAAACTTGGTATTTCAAAGTATAACCCCCCCAAGGGCAGCAGGTAGGTTCTGCTGGCTTTGAGGTGAGTCTTGCACAGTACTGTGTGCAGTCAGGTATTCGGTCAGGAATTCAGTCTGCTTGTGATGTTAATAGGCACAGATTTCTGAGTCAGGAAGGTATCCAGCCATTAGAATTATATTTAACGGTATATGAACAATATGCCAATCCTCATGAAAGCTTTTAAAATTTATCTCATTAACTATCATGAATATAGCCCTGGGGATCTATAACACAGGAACAATTACAGAGGATGTATTTTACAACATGAATATGTATTAACCCTTGCTCATAATAACTGAAAAAGGAGCACCCAAAGAGTTATAAAAATAAAATCCTCAAATACTTTAAAGATTAAGTTCACAAAATTATGTCTGGGGATTATTCATTATGTTTAAGATCAAGAAATTAACTCCATCACTGTCATTAATACTAGACATAGTTTTTGTATCTTTATATAAATTGGTATAAAACTCTTTGGAAAAAAGAATTAGGTGAGGGAAGGAGACAAAGCAATTTCATAGGTTTACCTAATAATTAACAAATTAAAATAAATCTTGCTTACATTACACTCTGCTTCCCTCCCAAGGCTGCCCATTCTACTCGTCCGCTTGCCTGTGAAGACAAGTTTCAATCCTCTTAGTCTTTGAGGCAGGGGCTTGCAAACCCTTTCATGGCGACTGATGGTGAGAAATACAATTGGACATCCACACAAATATATGTACAGAAATATTTATATTTTTAAGTATTACACTTGTACATATATACTTTATAAAGCTCTTTATTCTCTCAATATTTTGAAATCGCATTAGCAACCTTGTAAAGGTCACAGGATCAATTTGATGAGTTTAATCAACCTTAGTAAAATATCCAAAGTGAATCACAGGAAATATAAGTTTTGTTTCATGAAAATTTTATTTGAATTTTGCAAGTATGTAGGTATGTGTTCTGGACATGAAGTAAAATGTATTTCTCACAGTGGGTCTTCGTTAAAAAGGTTTGGCACTTTACCTTGTGTGGCATTGCAGTTTGAAAAACATTATACGCTCAAAGACCACAATTAGCTGCCTTTACGTTCAGAAAATGCTCTGTTGTAATATCCACAGTGTTGTAATATTTCATTATGTCACATGTTGGTGTCTTGCCCTGTGGCCCAGGGAAAATGAGTCTGAGAAATGTGACTCAGCAGTGGGTAGCTACACAAAGGGCCATTAGAACGATGAGACAAAGAAACACTGGCTCATGATGCTCTGCTCAGTTTCGGACCTTTATACGCAAATAGGAGGTAAGTGTAGAAAATCCAAAAAAAAAAAAAAAGGCCAAATTGTTTAAATACTAAAAAAAAAAAAAATGCACTTAATAAGGAACTACTTATGGGGACTAAAACCAATATGTTAATAAGAAAATATTAACTATTTCCATATTTTACTTAAATAACATAATTAAGCAACATAATTCTTTCAAATCTGATACCAAAAAGTATGATTCTGGTTTCAGAAAAAAGATTTCCTTTTTAATTATAGCATATCCTATTTTCACCAACAGCAAATTTCTGTGGTGAGAGCCACCATAAACATCTAGAGACAAAGATCAGCAGATAAATATGAACTGAGCATATGGTCCAACAAATGATAGTGTGACAATTGAAAAACCTTAATAATCGAAGATGAATAAAATTTTATCTTGGTGTAAAAACAGATTTATAATAATGGGAAGAAGTTTTGGGTGAGATAAAGTTTGAGTTGACTTTTAAAGAAGTTCTGTGGTTTTATATTTTAACACAGAATTATTAGTCAAAAATAAATAAATTTCAAAAAATAAATATCATCAATTCGAACTGAAATACTAATAGTTCACAGCAGCTAAAGCAAGAGATGATATAAGTAGTGCATTGAAGCAAAGTGTTGGATAAGATTACCTAATGCCTATGTCCTATTCTAATAGCGAGGATTTCAAAGTAATTCTTCGTAATTGACATGTTATCTCAGTCAACTCTTGTCAATACACAAAGGAGACCTTAAAGTATCCCTGGCTTCTTGTTTCAAAGCTTCAAATGAATCCTGGCACTGGGTGGTAAACCAGCCTCTGGCAGTACTGGACAGCTCTTTCACTAGCTGAAATATAGGGCAGAATATGCATAAACCTTGAAAGGCATTCTCATTGGTATTTCTACCAGATGTCACCTAACATTGGGGTGTCACTCCACAAGAGGAAGAGTGTGTAACAGAAGAAGGGCAGGGGAGGTAGGGCAAAGGTTTCAAAGAACCAGCAGTGCCCTAAGATAGGAGTTTTCATTGTTCAAGGTAAAATCAGAGACCCAGCTTCATTGATGGGCTGCAAAGAGAGAATACGGAGATCCATTGCCAGCTTTTGCTTTCTGTTGTAAGCGCAGCTACAAAACAGGGTATTGAGCTTCCAGGCTTTCTCCCTCAGCATTCTCATAGATAATGAAAAAGAAGAGAAACTCCAGAGAGTTGGGCTTCCCATAATTAAAGCACATTCTTTTCCATCTTTCCCAATATTTCTCCTCCAATTAAGTTTTGTACACAAGAACCAAAGTCCTGCTAGAATCTTCCACGTAATTTCCAATTGCCCTTTAGCTAAGGATGTTTCAGCTTTTAACGATGTTTTAACATTGAAAAATGATACTTTCTTGCATTAACTAATGTGATCTTGAAAATATAACAATGATATGAGAATTTCTCTGAAACCTAGGGGAGGAGAAAGGGAAAAAGCTACTACCCAGTAATTATTCTCTTCAAATGTCTTTTGCAAATAGTATGATGCAAGAGATAAAGGCCATTATATTGTAGTTATTTTATTTTGATCTAAATAATACATTATTTTCCTTATTAGGATTTAATTGATTAAGCATGAAGTTATCAGCAAATGAGTTCTGTTTTAATTAGATAGGTAATAAGCAGTTTGGTAATCATTTTAATAGTGACAAGCTGTAGTGTTCACTCATCCATGAACAAAAGTAATATTACAGTGTCCAACCTACTTAAATGGGAGGGGTAAATATCATTTAAATATTTTACATGGAGGAAAAATATCTAATAGAATAATGATCTGCTAACAAGTTAAGTTTAATTGTAAAAGTAAAAACTTTACAAATACATATTAACTGTATACCTACTATATTCCAGGCACTGGGGATTTAAGTATTAAAAAAGCCACTGACCTCAGTATTTCATTGCTCAATGGCAGGTAAACATGTAATTTCATTATAGCAAAGAATATATGCATATAAGTTATTCAAAACGCCATGGAAAAATAGGAGATAAAAAATGCACTAGAAGACATCCTGAAAATGGTATTTTTAGAGTAGAAATTTATCTAGTTATTATTCCTGGGGTAACAGCATTTCTGACAGAGGTAAATTATATTTAAACAAACAAACATTCTCTGGATAATATGCTAATTTAATAATGATTTGACAAGTATTACCTATAACATTAATAAAATTTAAGCAAAAAATTAAGCAACTACATCCAACAAAGAGAGTATACTGGTCATTTGAGGGGAAGGGGGATTCCCAGCATATCCAACTGTATCCAAATTCCTTTTGCGATAGTATCCCTCCCCCATTGTGTGCTACCTTGAGGTTGTGGGAAATCCAGGTTCTTATCTCTTGTTAAGAGACTAAGCATATTATCCATGACATCCTAACTCAGAAAGAAGAGTGAAAATAGGACCTACGTTTGCCTAATTCAATGGGACTCTGGGACTCTGATACTTGACCAAGAACAGAAGAAACTGTTGGATAGTATTCATCTCAAAAGGTCATCAAGACCAGCCTGTTCCTAAGCTTCTTACATTCCAGCACTCTGTTTCAGAGTTTATCCCTAACTGGGACATTAGTGACCCAAAATCTACAGCCATTTACTAGAGTAAGCAGATACGGACTCTCCCTCACAGAAATAATGGTCCTTCCCCATAGCCACAGGCATCTGCTCAGCTCATGCATAGGGCTATCTAAAAAGTGCAGAGACTGTAACATGCCCATGTATCCTTGTACTATTATAAAACCAAGTCCTTTTATTGTTATTCTGTATTATAGCAGACAATTGCTGTTTTTGTCTTTCTGGCATCCACTCGACAGTCTTCTGGCAAATACATACCAAATTTTGCTTGGAAAACCTCTTTCCCATTTTCCATCCATGAGGTTTGAGCGGAGTTGTCTTCATGTTTGTTTCTAGAGATGAGCGTGGATCCCAAACCTGGTCAGTGAGAGCTAATAAAATTCAGTTTCAAATGGTTTGTTTGGTTTGTGTCTTGTTTTGTTTTTGTGATTGTTAGTAAAACTAGAAGCCAAGGGCCCCAAGTGAGGTGCAAGACTGCTTGCACATAAAATCAACTGGGAGGTAAAAAATACTGGAGATAGAGGTAAACTTTCTGAATTCTCAAATGAGATAAGCAACCTCATACCATTTTCCACTTAAAGTCATTCTAATCGGTTTTCTTCATCATTTACAATTAAGAGTCTTAGGTTTCCTTCTTATTTTTATTCTCTGTGATCTGTATTCTAAAATCTCAGGTTTGTAAGTGATTTTAAAGATCATGTGGCAAAGCCAACTAGGTAAATTTTAGATGCTCACTTGTTCCAGTATCTACCTTCAATGATGAGTTTGCCACCTCCAAAACAGATTATCCTTAATGTACTAGAGAGTTTTAAAAATCCTAGTGAAATGTACCTTCTGGATATGAAGGGAACAAAAATGAATAATATATATAATGACTCCATTAATTATAGAGTATGTTAAATATTAGTAAGTGATATGACAAAAAAGGAAAAAACAGACAAAATAAGAAGCTGTTGAGAATGAGGGACACAATTTGCCTTATTAAACAGGTTGGCCAGGGTAAGTCTCATCTACACGGTGAGATTTGAAGAAAAACTTAAAAAAAGGTAGAGCCTTGACCAATGTAACTCTGTTGGTTGGACACTGTCCCACAAAGCCAAAGGTCACTGGTTCAGTTCTTGGTCAGGGCACATGCCCAGGTTGTGGGTTCGTCCCTGGATGGGGCGCATGTACAAGTGGTAACCAATCAATGTTTCTCACTCACATGGATGCTTCTCTCCCTCTCTTTCTTCCTCCCTTCCCCTCTCTCTCAAAATAAGTAAATAAAGTCTTTAAGGAAAAAAAAGTAGGGAGCTGGCCAAAAAGATACCTGGAGAACTTACTATTTCAGGCATAGAAAGCAACTAGAGTAAAAGCCTAAGTTGAGCATATGCTTGGCACATTCTAGTAACTGCATGCAAGGAGGTCACAGTGGAAGAGTGACTTCCAATAGGAGCATGGACAGTTCACCTGCTGTGACAGGCAGGATGCCAGAGTATGTACGGGCTGGTGGGCGCCAGGGGTAGTGACAACCTCTGTTAGCGCTCTTGTGGATGCTCCAATTTTCTTACTGGGGAAGAATGTATTTGGGCTTGGAAAGAAGAAAAATATTTAAGTCCTCATCAAGAGAGTAGGAAATAGTTTTTTAAAAAACTATTGAGTGTGATTACCTTCCAGAATTAAAGGTCTACTTCTATTTTAAAGTCAGTGTGGCAGTGTTTTTCTCCCGGCAGCTTTAGCTTCAGGGTTGAAGACATGGAGTAGGCAGAGAATTAGACTTAACCAGGGTTATGAATTTCCAAGTAAGACAAAATGAGAGAGGAGCAATGGAGTGGAAGGTGTTTACAAGAGAGCAATTATAATGATTAACCAAAAATTTAATCTAGAAGGATGTGATGTCAATTGATAAGGCAGAATCAAAATGTCAGAGGTCTCATTAGGATAAAAAAATTGTTGGGACCCCGATCCTAGAGAGAATGAGCTGGAAAGATAGGACATGGGAGTCAGAGGGCAGGAGAGTTGAAATTGAGGTTTATAGGGAGGTCCAGGTATGAGCAAAAGAGACTGGCTAAGAAAAGGGGAAAGACAAGATCTTTTGAAGAGAGGTGATCAAGAAACCGATAGGCCAAGATTTTAGAAGAATCGCCTATGTATCTATTGAAATCTATCATAATCAAGACAGAGTGTTATTGGAGAGAGTGAAATGGGTGCTTATGTCACCAAGAAATGAGAAATAACTCAAGTATTCACAAATGACAATAACAACGTGGGCCAGAGCAGATATCCTCTGATGGCATAAGGTCCACGGTGGGTTGTTTCTAAGAAGAAGGTAGAAAGAAAGGTCTGACACTAGCAACGGAGGACACCTATAGCACCTCTGGATCCACAGCACTCGGGTTCTGGGAGAAAAAGCAGCTACCACTTGAGAGACTGCCCAGAAAATATATCTTAGTGAAGAATCAAGTCGTGAAGAGAGGCTAAGGATCCACGGGCTTTTGTTACCCACACACTCTGATTTCAGGGAGCACAGTGAGTGAGTTTCAGGACTTGGGGAGGGTGAAACTAAGGCAGTAGGCTCCCACTGTGACCAGAAGCATCTGCATCACCTGAGGACTTGTTAGAAATTCCAGTTCTCAGGCCCAACCCTGTGCCTCGTGAATGAAAAACAAACTTGACCCAGCATTCTATGATGTAGCAAACCCTCGGGGTGATTTGGTCAGGCACTGAAGTTTGAGAGCCACTGGAACAGGAGCAGATTGACTTGGGCTTAAAGTGTAGGAGAGAAGGATGTCCTGGAAGTCGGGGGGTTTGCGGTGGCTGGCAGAGCATGCATGCAGGGTATCATGAGACTATGCCTTGATTCAAAGCAGATAATGGAGATGAGTCTTGAGAGCTGGGGAAAAGGGGATAATAGGGAAAGGCTGGTTTCTGGGACTCTTCGCTCCTGAATGGCTAGAGGGTTACAGATACAACATTTCCCCATCTCTTTGGCTTAAAGGCTTTCTATTGCTTTGTATCATTGCCATACTAGAGCTTACACTCACCAGTATCTCTCTCTTCCTCTCTCTCCATTTTGTCTCTCTTGATCAAGGTTTTTTGTGTTTTATTTTTGGTTACAAGTAACAGAAAGCTACTATAAACAGCTTAAATGTATAAAGGAAAACTTATTTTAAGGATTACAAGGCAGAAAGAATAATGGGACTTACTGAGGACTTAATGTATGTGTATGCATGTGTGCATGTACATGTGAATGGATTTCTAGGACCGTTTGGGTTAGGTAACTAGTGCTTGACTATAGCTTGAGAAGTGGAGTCATAAAATTTGACCACGAGCACAATTAGTAAGTGAATCATTTCTTTAAGGAATCTTGTGGGCTGGGCTGCCACCTGCAAAAGAATCCACAACTGAGAGTTTATTCTAAAATAGGGAGTCAGCATAATTTAGGTGGACAAATACCCAGTAATTTGCTTTCAAATAGAAAGTGGGATAGCATTCTTGGCTAAGTATTTATTTTCTAATTGTCTTAAACACTGCTTTAATAATTGAAAAAGCTCCTTTTTCATAAGATAGTAGGCAGGAATTACCCTGAAATTGTAACATTTATACTTACGCAGCATTTAATAGGTTAAATACTTCCTCTCATTAACTTCAATAAGTTGGGCCTATTATTCTGAATATTTAGCCTGTGTGTGTATGCATGTATATACTGTGTGTTGACTGTATGGATTTTACCATCTATATCTGCACCCTGTTTGACTTCTGAAAGGTAGGTTAGAATATATTATCACACATCGTCCTGAGGAAACCCTCCCAAAACAGAATTGAATGGAGGAAGCCTTCTACTTCTCAGGCTCCCAAACTATTTTACGAAATCTAATTCTCTGAATTTTAGTAACACATTTTACCCTTCTGTAAGTTATTTCTAAATATCTATAAGATAAAAACAAGAACAGAGGCCCCAATATAGCTACAGTCAAATAACAAAACTAAAATGTGACAAGACTCAAAATGTGATGTGAAAACTAAGCTCAGGAGACTCTCTCTGTGATCAGTCACCTTTGCCTAAGTCTAAGATCTCTTCCCCTCATCCTCTGCCTCTCCCTGTCTCCTTGCTTGGTCTGTCCAAATGGCATACTCCTGGTTTTTTCTTTTTTAATTTCTTATTCCCTTGCATTACTTGTGATGATGTTTTCTCTCTTATGTCTCTGGGATGTATTTGAACAATATTCTTAATGCTAGAAGAGCTTCTGTTTTTCTGGGTGAAGGCTCAGAGACAACAATCCAATATATTTGTACAGAACAGATACTGAATGATCCACAGCTCAAAATAAAAAAAATACAAGTATACTGTCCTCATTTTTACCTCAGCTTCTCCTTTCTATGAAACATTTAAAGGAAATAAAAACAGGAATAAAAGGCTTCTAAACACCTGTCCAGCTGTGTGGTGGATTTCTGTGTGTGTGTTATTGCCTTAAGAACGCTAGGGAGAACGATGGGTGTGGGGGCTTCTAATATTTTTTATAATGTTCTAAACTTAGATAACATTTTTCTACCCCACTTATTGGAAAAATTACTTGGCCCAGGCTATTACATGTTTTTGTATAAATGTTACCAAGTGTGGAAAATTTTGCAGAGAATTTCTTAATTCATTATCATTTCATTTCTCAGTACTTTTCCACTTTATTCATTGTTCCCTTGCAGAAGGGCAGTGAGGTATGATGGAACGAACTCTGATTTGGGAGAACCTGAATTTTTCTGCCATTTCTGCAAATAGGTGAGGTTGAAGGTAGGCCCTTTAGATGAAGCAATCTTTATAAACACAAACTTTTACAATCTAATGCTAAAATTAAGGCTTGCTTTTAAGTTTGAAAGTAATGTGTTTCTTTCTTAATCTTTTATTTTTTTCAATTACAGGTGACATACGATGTTATATTAGTTTCAGGTGTACAAGGTAGTGATTAGACATTTATATAACTTACAAAGCGATCACCCCGGTAAGTCTCTCACCCACCTGACGCCATACATAGTTATTACAATATTACGGACTATATGTCTTTTGCTCTACTTTACATCCCAGTGACTGTTATAACTGGCAATTTGTACTTCTTAATCCCTTCACCTTTTAAAAAACCCTATTTGTTGATAAGCCCCTCTTTACATACCTAGACACAAACAAACACAGTAAATTTCCTTTAAAACCTTACCTTAATTATAGGGAGATCAGTTGTACAGCCTGCCCATTCTGGACACTACAGACCTGATAGCACATGAGGTGAAAATCAATTACGACTTACTGTATAGTCATTTGATATTTTCTTTATGCCACATTTGTTTAAAACCACAATGCCAGGAATAAATGTTGAATTAATTGTATACATTTTGCATACTACAACATTTGCCACTGACACATGCTCTTTACAGAAAAAGAATTCACAGGATGTGAGTCTCTGATACATTAAAGTGTATCTAAATTAGGAGGAATAAACAGGGTGGGGGGCAGGAAGGAGTAGGTACTGAGTTCTGAGTGCCTATGATTTACAGCAGCGCTTTCAATAGAGTTAAGATATTATAAATATAAGTAGTATCATAGTAGCAGGGGAAAAAAGCAGAAACGGGCGGTTAGGCAAAAGTCCAGTAAATAGAGTCTCTTAGAGGGATGAGGGAGAGGTTGGGGGCAGAGGTGGTATGGAAGGGAGGATGTCAGAAAGGAAAAGAGAGAAAATGGAGTTCCCATCCCATGAATGTGAGGCTGTCTGTTTTCCCCTGACCTCCCAATCTTCTGGAAATTTGAAAAAAAAAAGAAAAGAAAGAAAGAAAGAAAAAAGAAAAAGAAGAAACCAGGTGGCCCTCCTTTCCCTTGCCCTCTACATCCAGCACCAACTCCATCAGGCTCCCTGGGGAATACCCCTCCTCCCTGCACCTCCCTTGTGGCCTCAGCTCCCAGTGTCCCCAGCACTGGGCAGCACTGCCAGCAGCTCATCACCTCGGTCCTGGGTGACTGCAGTCACCTCCCACCCAGGCTGTCGGCTCTACACTTCCCCCACCACGTTTTCCATTCTTTACAGAGAGGCCACTGTGATTTCCCAAAACAAGCAAGTAATTTCATCACCTCCATCCATCACCTGCAAGATGAATTGCACATGCCTTATCCCAGATTGTAAAACCCTTTCTAGTCTCTTCCATCCACATCTCTCCAACCTCATTTCTTGCACTGGGGGGGAGGTGGCAGGGAAACTGTATCTTCCTCAGTAGTCCTGACACTACTGTATCACCCAGATGGCACCATACCCTCCCCACATTTCTGTACCTCCTCACTCATGGCTGCTCCCTTCTTCTCCTCCACCTCTTCCCCCTCCCTTCACTTTGCTCAGACAACAACCCGAAATCTCAGTTCCCAAACACAATGTAACATGTCAGAGGAAGAAGAGGCTCCATTGAAGAATCTCTTACAGGCAGAATCAAAACAGAAGTGTATTTGAGGTCCACCCATTCATACAGTCATTCTTTTGGGGATACTCTTATCTCCCATTGCATCAATTACATTCTCACTAGAAAGTATCAGATGAGACCTCCACCCATGGGAGATGAGCATCCCTGCGGCACCCTGCCCTTCCCCACACCAGACACCAGCCCATTGCCGAGGGCCCAGCGAGCATTTCCCGATGAGCAGGAGCAGTTTCCCTCATGGACTCTGCAGGGGCTAAATGGACAGACCTCCACCCCAAGCCTGACAACCTGCCTCACTGTTGAAAAACAGTTCAAGGTAGCACTTGAGACCAAACGTGTCATTTTCCTTGTCAAAATGAAGGTTGTAAATTTTAAACCTAATGCTTAATGTATCCAGATATTGAACACAGGGACTTTTATCCTCAGCTTAATGGTCTGTCTAAAAACATCAAAAAAGATTACTTAAAAACTCTGGGCCTCAGAGGTCCTATAAAATTACATGAAGCACCCCCTGCCAATCTCCTCCAAGTTTTAAAAAATTTATTAGAAAACACTTATGCAATATATAAACTCGTTTTTCCTTAGCCTTAGATACTATGACTATGTGCTTGATTGCTTGGGGGTGGTTAAGAAAAGCAACAGGATAAGATGAAATTTTATTAGATTACAATCTAAAATTTTAATAGAGTTTCTGCTTCTGGGAATGGATGGCAAACCTTATTCAGCATTTTCTTGAACAGGGAAAATGTAAAAGGAAGGCTTCCCTCCTTTAATATAATGTGACAAGACTGAGAGAGCTTTTAATTTGTTTAATTCAAATATCTGTAAATACCTGATTAGAACAGAGAGACAGGGGTAGGTAAGTGAAAGCAGTAGAGTTAGAATGGAATTATTTTCTCCTATAAAAAGGGACTGGGAATAGAGGGTCACTGCTAAGATTTTAGGGATGGAGAAATTATAACACTGGAGTTTAGTAGCTTTACTAAAAACTCACCCAGAAGCATACATATCCCTAAGGCCTTAAAAATCTACTCCATGGTCAGAGTATCTATGAAGCAGTAACGTGCAAAGTTTACTTGGAGGTCTTACTGACAGAGCCCTGAAAATTCTTTGTTGACACAAACAGAATCTTTATTGCCTCTAGGCTATAAAGAGATAGGGAGTGTTTTACATAGTCATTATCTTTCAGCCCAGAGAAAATTATGAACCATGAAGTTTAGAGGGATCAAGGCTGCTTTCAGCTGTTATATTGAATCTAAGACTTCATACTGTACACTGCTGCCTGTTTTAGAAAACAGAGTTGCTAATTAGGGGGACAAGGTGTATGGGAAAATGGAAAGTTTCCAAGTTCCTCCTGATTTCCAAATTTCCAATATTTGTTAAGCACTATAAAGTCACAGATGGTCATAGTGTCATTGTTTTACCTGCCTTAAAAGTGGTCTCTGATGTATCTGCTTCTGACATAATTACTCCATTATAGGCCCACTTTTAAGAGTCTTATTTTAATGCCCAAACATTTTGCTGCATGCCTGGCTTCCTTACAATGCAGCAGACTCGTTAGGGAGGACTCCTAGGCTATAGCAGCACCTAATGGGTTAATGAGGCCGGCCAGCCTCAGCCTGTTAGCAGCTGCTTAAGAGGCAGGCCAGGAAAGCTCTGTTGATTTTCATTGCTCACTGCTAAGTGATAAGGGCAACCTAGATGCTAGAAGTCTAGTCAGGCCACAACCTGTACTCATGTACAAAAAAATTCAATTCAATCCATGCCCCAGGTCAACAATTACTCTATGATATATGATATAAGGGTAAAGTCAATGCATCCACAGTGCAGAAGGGGCAAAAACCGGGGGGTCTGGGAGGTCAGCCACTATTCTGATTATCCTTTACTGTGAAAATTAAGACTCTATTGGATCTTATCTAGAATCCAAATAGTTTTTTGATTAATGATTATAAACATGTTGATAAATGCGATTGATGCTTCCAGCAATAATATTTCCCAGCTGGTCACTTTGGGTCTCTGAACTCATATTGGAATACAGGGCCCAAAGCACAACTACTACACAGAGTACACTGCTTTTTAACAACATTATTATATTTTTCAAAGATGAAATAATTTTAATATGAAAAAAGAGTCATCACCTAATGTTCTCTTGATAGACATGAAACATCTCCTTCATTTGGCTTCACTCTGTGAAAGAATCACCTGAAGTGCTCGTTACGGGACTCTTGAGGCCCATCTCCAGAAACTCCTATTCAGCAGATGTGTGGTGAGGCCTGAGAGTTTGCATTTCCACAAAGCTCCCAGGCAATTGTGATATTGCCCATTCACCAACCGCATGTAAGGAACATCACTCTAGAATAGCACTTGTCTTACTGTTCTTTCTCAGTCTCCTGTGCTGGATGTTCCCCTCCTACATAAACTCTAACTTGGCCTGATCTATGGCTCAGTCTTACACCTCTTCAGCCTTCCCTCCCCAGGCATCTCATTCAGTCTCATGGCTCTACATTGTATCTAGAAGTTGATAAAACCTGAGCTTGTCCCAATTCCATGATTGTGACCTACTTGCTTTTTAGCATCTCCTGATTCTCTTTTCATCTCCCAAACCTGGTCCTCTCTTGTGTACTCCAACTCAGCTAATGACACCAACACTTAACAAAACTATTCACACCAAATCCTTCATCATTCTTACTTAACTCATCCCTTTTTCTCATATCCCACTCCGGTACATCAACAAATCTTGATGGCTCTCCTTTCAAAATATATCCAGAATGGGGCCATTTCTTATGAACCATGCTGGCCAAGCCACCAGCATCTTTGCCTGGATTATTGCTATTATTTCCCAGCTGATCTCCCTAATTGTCCCTTTGTCCCTGATCTTTTAGAATACAAGTCTTTTTTCTTCAGCATTATATTCTAAACCATCTCCATATAACTCCAAACAAAAAGCTGGGGGTCTGACAGTATCCCATTAGGTTCCACATGATCCAACCACATCCCCTATACTTGCCCACAGTACCCTCATTCACATGCTCTGGCCACACTAGCTTCCCCATTCTTGCTCTTCCTTTCATACACTAAGCCTGTTCTTGCTTCAGTGCCTTTACACATGCTACTTCTATAGCCTGGGATGCTTTACTCTGGTTATCCACAGGGCTCACTCCCTCACTCTTTTCAGGTCTCTGCTCAGATGTTTACCAAAGGAGCTTCCCCAGCTCCCTCTCTAAAACAGCACATAGGCCTGATATATAATATTCTTCAACCTCCTTACCTTTCTTTGCCTTGATGCTTATCACCCTATGACTTCTTATTTATGTATTTGTGTATTGTTTGTCTCCCTCCACAAGAATGCAAGCCCGATGAGGGAAGACTTTTCTCTCCACTGCTGTAATCCCAGTACCAGAAATAATATCTAGTTTATTGGTAACTATTTGGTGACTACATGAATAAACTGATCGAAAGTGAACAGTTTAGTCTGTCCAAAAAATTGATTATTTTTTCCTCTCTGGAATTGATCAGTTATTTTTTTCTTCACCTTACTTTAAGATGCAACATTTTTGCAGTACTTACTTCAAAGGCATTATATAAATTACTTAAGTAAAAATTATCCAAAAGACTAGTTGCACACATTTTCATTTCGCACTCCCAATAAACTCTCATTCCACTCTACCTTCATTCCCCTCACACCCATTTACCCTCGAGTCCATGGTCCCCAGGAACATTAGCCTGAGAAACACAGTGTTTTGAGTGACCCTGGGCACAAGAAAGAGCTGCTGAGTCTATATATCAAACTGATTGGTCACAGGTGGTCACAATGTTAGACAAAGAATGTAAATTTCTAAAACACTGTGGTAACTGCATTGAGTAATACTGCCTGTTTGAAATGCTACCACGGCTAATGAATGCAGCCCAAGAGTTCTCACAGTTGATAAATACAAGAGATGGCAAAAGTCTGGGAGTTAGGTAAAGGAACCAGTATGAAAATAGCTGTGGAAAAATACACTGCAGCACACAGCCCCCATTCATCCCTCACACTGAAAAATTGTATTAGTGCTTAAAATGACTTCTCTCACTAACTTTCCACCCAACTCAATTTAATTTAACTCAATTTGGGCTTAAATGCTTATACTCTGAACCCGATCGACCGTCTTTGAGCTTTTTAAAGAGTA
Source organism: Pteronotus mesoamericanus (assembly GCF_021234165.1). Taxonomy (NCBI): domain Eukaryota; kingdom Metazoa; phylum Chordata; class Mammalia; order Chiroptera; family Mormoopidae; genus Pteronotus; species Pteronotus mesoamericanus. Next base: position 21,333,445 of record NW_026555310.1, read on the forward strand.
ATGACATTGATAGTTGAACCTGTGGACCATGTTGCATGTTTTCCTAATGTTAATTGTTGGACTGAAGCTTGCAATGAAAAGCAACTATTAAAAAAATAAATGCGGGTGGAGATTAGAGTCCACATTTTGAAATGTCAGTAAATACAGTATTTATGTGACAGATCATAATGACTTGTAAAAGGCAGCCATATGTGTATCAAGCTCTCAGTCTTCCTAATGTTTTTTCTTTTAAAATGTTTTATTTTTAAACCTGAAGAAAACGGCACTACACGAGAGCTATCTTTCAAATTTTTTTGAGGAATTCAGACTAAAATCTGACATCCTTAGCCTGCGGACTTCTCCCTTTCAAGAGAGACCGGGGGGGTCATTGCCTGCTTGTGTGCGACTGTCATATAACAACATTTAGGGCAATAGAGAGATTTAAGAAAAAGAAATCAAGGATAGAACATTAGAGTCAGTTCCTCAGGTTTTTAATGTACTGTTTCACAACTTACCAGTGCCTAAAGGTAGTGTGCTGATGTACTTTCACAAATAGCAGCATTAACAGAATTTTACCTGCCTAGGTCACTTTACTTTGATCCCAAAGATGTCTTAAAACATCGTACAAACAACAGACTTGAGGCAACATCCCTGAAAGACAGCCACTTCTGGGGAGCAGAAGTGGTCCCTGAAATAGCAACAGAACATGCAGGACAATTTCAAACAAAGAACAAAGATGAATGATGGTCCTTCTGAAAAACACCAAGGATGTTAAGTGTTTTCAGAGAGCGAAATCAAACACAACAGCATAAGGCCAGTGGAGAATTTTCATAGGAGACAAAAACTCTGCTTCAAAGTGACTAAGTACTTAATCGTCATCACAGACCTCCAAATTTCACGGTCTCCTATTCCTATATAAACCATGCCTCTAAATACACTGAAATAATGTCTCAAGCATAAGTTTTCTTTTGTTCTGAGACCAATTTGTAAGAGATCTTTATATGAACAAAAGCTTCTGTCTTGACAATAACCATCTTTCTTTAGAAAAGGCAAGTAATATACTTTTGGGATGCCAAATAGCACAATCGAGAAAGCCAAATAATTCCAGCAAGTTTTGATGAGCCCTCAGCAAATCCTACAACAATTCTAGTCACCTGTCACTCAGGAAGTATTTTATAAAGAATTGTGTGGCATTGCTACTGTCTATTACCTGTGATATTCCTTTTGGTTCACTTGAGATTTTTTAAAAATATATAATAAATGCATTCGATAATTGTTTGAATTGCTGCTGTGCATTCTGTCATAAATGGTTTATGGATAACCATCAATTGGTTCTGCTCATCAGTCTAACAAGTTCAATGTACTACTCAGAGCAAAGGATGACTATTTATTTAACAGCTCTTGGCAGGAAAATTTGTTGCATGCCACAACTTTACAAAGAACATTAAAATCAATGACAATTTATAAACCAAAGGCTGGGAATTATGCTTTGGATTCCCATAATTCATCAGAATAAAGCTGTCAGATACCTTTTATTATAAATTAATAGCATGTTGTCTAAGAGCGTGGCAGAATGGATGTTTTGCCAGTTCCGTACTGACATCTAGTGGTCAATGAAAAATATTCCCCATCTCCTCCCAACTCTGGATTCTCCCTCTTTCCCAAAAGACGCCTGTTCCTGCTGTGTCAGTCAGATTTTTATTATGCAAGAAACTGTATTTGAATTTAAATTTTGTGTATTTTTATTTGAGCTAACAAATATGTTGCCAGTTTGAACTCTTAGTGATAAAATTGGCAACGTATACTTAACATAATTTAAAACCTAGTCAGCTAACCATACCTTCTTTTTAAAAAACCTGTTTCTATAATGTATTTTAAATGTTTTAGCATTTTTCATATTTGGGGACTTAATTACTTCTAATTATCTACATTAAGTTAATTACACTATATTAAAGCATCAAACCTCCAACTCTAATGTTCTCATAAAGAAATGTAAATATAGTGCTAAATATAACTGTAAAATAAGCATTTGCTTAGATTGCATACAATAAAAGTTAGCATTTGACTTAATTATTATACACTTTTTTCCTCCAGTTTAATATGACTTTGAATGGCCAGAATATTGAAACCAAGGAAGAGACTACTTAAATGCATTGTTTGTGGATTTTGCTTCCTTAAACAGTATTTCCAGGTTGGTCTACACAATAACATTCCATGGCCATTAACATACTCAAAAACTGAAAGAAACATTCTAATGTACACTGGCAACCTCTCAAGTACACAGTCTTGTCAAAGGAATGACCTGGAGCAGGCCAGGTTCTTTTGTGTCTCAGATAAGAGACAAATCTGAGGCTTTCCAAGTGTTCAAAGTTACCTGATCTGGACCCATACTGGACTTGACTTTCCAGGGGATTATAAAGATACGTTACCCTCAGAGCCTTTTGGAATGTAGTGTAACTAAAAGTGAAGTAAAGAAAAATGAAACCAGTGTTTACTGTGTGTAACTGCTTTTGTGTCTGGCCCTGTGATAAGCACTTTAGTAACAGGTTACTGGAGTATGGCTCAGGGTTGACAATTATTGGTTCTCTTATAATTAAACATAAAGGGAACATAAATGGCATGTTCTAGGACTGGCATCGAACTGAAATTTCTAAGAGAGAAGAAATAATATCACTTTCTAACTTGCTTGTTACTGGGAGACAACTGATGAAATCAAGCCAAAATCATACTCTACCCCATTCTTCTTTACTAAACTATAATAAAATGGTGAGAATGGTATATGGAACCACCTTATAAATTTTGTGAAGTTTATAAAATCTATTTTAGGTTACTTTAAAATCAGTAATTCTGAAATAAGCACAATTATGTGATTATTATGAAGGTAAATAAATAAAACAAAACACACTATCCTCCCACAATAAAGAGAAATCAACTTCAAGAGTTCTTTACGTGAAAGTGGAGCGTAAACCTGCTTAAAGCAGGAACCCACAATTTTTTATAGAAGGATGTAAAAGGAAACATTTCAAGATTTTCATGGTTTGCTTATTTAACAAACTCTACAGTCCATCATCCCAACCTTCATATCACTGCTTAAACATCTTTCTAAACAAGCTTTTTGCAAATTAGTAAAATAAAGACATTGTATGAATAAGGACAACTGCAGAGCATTTTATCAACTAGCATGTCCTCTCTATGGACAGCTTTTTTATATTACTAAGAGGTAAACTAGGCTGACTTCTGCTGTCATAACTAACTAGTTCTTTTAATTAAAAAAAAAAATCTGTATCACACTCCCATTAGTCTTTAACTAACATTCTCTTATTTTTAAAATGGCTTTTAATTTCCTAATATTTTAAAACCTATATTCTAATCTAAGATATAGACCTATACAAATTTTCTCTATATAAAGACATTTCAAAAATCCCCATAAATGGGGTGGGCAAAAGTAAGTTTACTGTTGTAGTGAAAATAATACAATAATTAATGAATAATAATATAAGAATAAACTGTATTTTATGTACTCACAACCATAAACCTATTTTTTCCACATCTGTATGAGAAATTCACAAATGCTGATGTACAACTGTCACATTCAGTGCAAACAAGTTAGGACTAAAAAGCACACCAGGAAAACCACAGACCCACAAAGCCAGCTTCCTCCTGATTAGCACAGGGCCAAGTTCTTACAGTCACAGTAACTTTTATTTTAAGCCTTCCCCTCACCCTTATTTTAGGTTGTGACTAAAGTAAATAGAATCATTACACAATCAGTGTGGAAGAAACATAAAAGAACACCTAACCCAACTCAGCCCTAGACAAGGAATAGAGCCTCAGAGAGTTTAGGGGTGCTGCAAGTTAATAATACTGTAATGGAGTACCATTGCACAATTGGGTAAGAGGTCATCAGGCTGAGACTGTAGGAAGTCACTGAGCCCAGGAAAGATTCCAGGCCAGGAGGAAGAGATAAGGCTAGGAGTTCAGACTAGAAGATAACCAACCACACGAGCAGGGAAGACCTGCTCCATAAGTGTATGGTCAGGTAGAGCTGAAATTCCTGAATGAGTGGACCACTCAGGAGCAAGAACACATCCAGGTGCCAACAACCAAAACAGGCTTAGTATTAGAAATCAAGTAGGCAAGCGAGAAATCAAGGCAAGCCACACAAGAAAGGAAAACAGAGCAGGTTCAATGAATAAGAACCCACAGATCCAAAAAAGGAAGGATAGTCAAACTCACAGTCATATGCAAGACTTCAGCTCTAATTTTTACTACCTACAAAAGATTTCAGAAACTTAGATAACTCTGACTTGAGTTCAGATATTCTATACGGTTCTGTAAAGATAGGATTCAATCCAGCCCATTTTACCTGGCAGGTCTGAGCTGGTCACTGGAGCAACTGGTTAGGTCATAGATATATGGACATTAGTAACCAGGGTGTCAAGACAGCAGATCTTAATAGATGTTAGTCTAATGTACTATACATATCTAAAATGGGAAATCAGTAAGATGTCTGATTTCTATATGTGCACAAGTTAGTATTTGTACACAGATGCAGACACCATAACTTGATCATCTAAAGCTCTTCCATGTTCAGCTCCTTATTTCCTCTCCCTTCAATGTTCAGTTGTCTTCCTGCTTGTTAAATGTCTTTCCACCACAGGTTTCCCAATGCATTTTAAACTTATTTTCCTGCATAAGTTCACATCTTCTATTTATTTTTCAAGTTTGTTCTTAAAAATGTCTACTTTAAAATGTCATTTCCTAAAAAGCCAGGGTACACACTTATTTAATAAATGTTATGCTTTTTTTTAAATCTGCCTTATTATTCTGTGTCCAACTAGGGACTCAAGAAAAAAGACAAACCGCAAATTCAAATCAGTTTGTTTTTCCAGCTGAGAATTTTGAATGTGAAGATTTTGACTTTTACCTAAACACACTAGAAATGATCTTTTACCCGTGTATTTAAAAAACTGAGTAAATTCTAATTAAGTGGGTTAGTTTAAGTAATGTTAAATAAACTTACATCAATAGGAATTTTAACTGAATAATTTCAGGTTAATTACAATTGCAGCAGAAAGGAAGCCAAGTAGTTTATAAATTAATGTATTTAATTAATGATTTATAGTTAATTTAATTCACTAAGACCCTTCTTCAATCTGTCACTAAGACCTTTATCTTTGAATTTCAGAATAAAAAAGCCAAACTACTAATTGGAGGAATGGGTGGAGGTGGGGAGCCAGCTGAAAACTTCAACAGCTTTCTGTATATTCCTTTTGATATTTTATCAGAAAAATTTTAATAGCTACAAAAGAACCACATGTTAATGTTATGTGATAGTCTCAAGCAGAGATATCAATGACTGTAACTGATGAAATAACTAAATATCAACAGTAAAGGGACCTCCAAGATGGTAAAAAAGAACATCACAGAGGGGGGGAAACAAGTTGCTGGCCAACATGTAAACAAGAATCTGACTCTGTTTATTTCTTCCTTCCTTCAGATATATTGGAGAATTGCTTTGTGCCTTGTACCATTCTCCAATTTAATATTTTGGTTTTTTAGAAGGTGGTTTATGCAACTTACTGGAATATTTCCAGGAAAAGAGAGAGAGAGAGTAGGAGAGAAAGGGGGAGTAGGGGGGGAAGAAAGAGAAAGAGAGGAAGAGGCAAAGTAAGTGGAAGGGAGAAAGAATGAAAAAGAAGGAAGGAAGGAGGAAGGAAGAGAAACTCACAGAAATATAAGGCTCAGTATATAATAAATAACCTCAGCAAAAGCTTTCCAAAGACCCAATTCCTGTCTTAAATTTCACCTATTTTGTTATGATAGATGTTGTTAAAATACTGATCCTTGAGAAAGATCTTTATTTTGCCCCCATATCAGTATAACAGAGAAAGAGCAGTGCTAATTTTCCTGAACTCTCATGTTTATCTTCAACCCTGACTTGATCTTCAGAAACTACAAAGCAGATCAAGAGAATGTCTGATGCTCAGTAACAAAAGACCTTTCACTTTAAAGATTGCCAAGACCTCTCCCATGGCACACTGTAGCAGTGGCGTTGCTCAGATATGGTCTCACTAATTGTGAAATACAGGAAAACGACTGGGAAGACGAGGGTTCAAGCTCCATGTATGTTACCATATGCTGCCTCAAGCCAAAGAATCTGCCAAGACCCTTTCCACCTCAACAACAGGGTTGTCATCTGCTGTTTCAATTGACAATCACAACCAACTGAAAGCTCTCAGACAAATAGCAACTCAGCATGAATAACTACCTCCCCCGCAGGTACTTCTAGGTTGCTTAGGAAGAGTGGGAGCAGGAGGGTACCAGCTAACTCACTGTCTTTCTTAGAAGATAAATTGCATTTTTCTACATTATAATTCTCATATCTTGATGAAATCCCTAAGGTAGTGCTGACCAGTAGAACTTTGTCATGATGGAAATGTTCTATATCTGTGCTGTCCAATATGATCACCACTAGCAGCATGTGGCTATTGGGCATTTTGAAGTGTGACTAGGTAACTGAGGAATGAATTTTAAATTTTATTTAATTATTGTTAATTTCAGTTTAGACAGTACAGTCTTAAGGAGCAATGAAGGTCATCAGGCACTACCATAGACAGATCCAAAATATTTGAGAATCTATTGCTTCTTAAGTCATAACGTGTAGAGATAGATACCTATACCATTATGCCTATGACTAACCCTGGGTATTTCAAAGGCATTTTTGTTTTTACAAAGAAATGCTTTGAAATAACCCTCAGTATAAAAGGTGTAATTTAATTTATAAACTTTGTATTTTTAAACAGCTTTTTGGGAATCCATTAACTAGATTAAATGTGTGACTTCTTTATTTCTCTTTCTATAGCATTGTGTTAAACTTAATAAATAAATTACACCTACAATTGTAAGAGTTGAAGATTTATTACTGCCTTCAACGTGCTCACTATCTATCTGAAAATACAGACACAAAAACAAATTGGTATAATACAATGTCTGAGATTTCCTAATGAAGGTACTTATTTTACTAACAGGAACATAGAATAACCTGGGAATGGACAGACCTGAGAGACTAAGAAGAGCAGGAGATATTCAAATTGGGCATTGGCCAGAAATAGGGAGAGGAAGTATTTCAGGAAAAGAGAACACCATTAGCAAAGTCACATAAATGAATAATGCATACTAGTTTTGAGGGATGATGAGTAATCTGGTATGACTAGAACACAGGATGCAGAGCAGACATGGCTAGAGATACATTCAGAAAGGTAGGCCAGGATCAGATTGAAAAAGCCAGTGAATGTTTGGAAAATACCTTGCAGTCACTGAGAACTCACTATAGGTTTTAGAAAGTGGAGAGGTGATATTAGTTAAGAACTTTGTTGTAATTCTGGCAGCTGTGTGGAAGACAGTTTACAAAGACTGGAGACAGGGAAAGTGTGCAGATAAAAGCTTTGTATTAATGTTTAATACTGAGAATAAAAAAGATTAAGATGATCATACAACACTGGATTAATGATCATCAATGCCCCCAAACTTGATGAAACTTAGGTCAGACATCAACAAGCTGTAGGTCGTCGCACGAAATTTAGCCCACAGATGCGTTTTGTTTGTCTTTCAGTGTTCTTTTAATATCTTGATTTGGTTGCCAATATTTATATACCTGGGGATTTTTCATGAAAATCCAGATTTCTTTTTAGAATGTTTATGTCTTTTTAGAAATCTAAGACTGAACAATGGTGAGCCTGCATTTTCTCCGGGCAACAGCTCACTGTTACTGGGCTGCAGCTGCTGACCTCTCCCTATAGAGCAGCCACTCTCTACTTTTCTGTGGTTCCCACCACTTCCTATTGCTTGATTTCTAGCCAGTTTCATTTATTTATAGCACTTGCCTGGTCCTGAGGGCACTGGAGTTTTTAAGATAGTTAATTTGGTTGAAATTTTAAAATTTCATTTGGTTTCAGAAACTTCTTCTATGAATATTATCTTATGTAATACCCACTATATTTTTATTCTACCCACAATGAAACTTTAAAATGTTGCTTCCTTTAAAATATTTAACTTTCCCAACCTTTTCATTAACTTAGGTATATCCATATTTCTTGAATAGCTTCATCTCAAAAATTTGGAAGAAAGAAATGATAACCTAAAGAGCCAGATAATAGATATTAAATATTGGCCTTAAGCAGTTATGTTGCTTCTTCTGTAGGACCTTATACAGTTGACAAGTCTTACGTCAAACTGGCTTTCATAGGATGACCTCATATCTACATGTGCCATCTTCCCTGTGACTTCTTGGCAAAAACAGAAAGACAATTATCAGGATCTGGCCAATTCTGAAGCTTGGGCTTGGTGCTAGCTGAGTTTTAAAGATCTGGTAAACTCATATCTATTTAAGATAATCTTTCTAGTGGGAGGTTAGTGGGTCTTATCAGCTTAGTAGTAATTAAGATGCAAATAATGAGCAATATTAGTATTGGTCAAATGGGAATTAATTGAAAATTAGAAAAGTTGTAGTACATCAAGTCCTTGCTTTAATGACCTGCTACTTGCCAAGTAACAGGATGTCTACATATGAAAGTCAATGATCGGTGACATATTTTTCTCTTAGTTAATAAAACAGTGAGCATACGTGTTCATGTTTCTTTAGGACGATTTCTATTGATCACAATATTGAGAGGGAAACATGTTTCTTATGCGTTGGCATAAAGCCTCTGTGATCTTACACAGAATATAAAACCACATTTGTTTTATTAAAAGTCTGTACTCATTTGAAGTGTCATATGTGGGGAGGTGATGACTCTAGGAGACCAGGAATAATTCTCATTGTGATTACAGTATATGACTACAGGGACAGGAGGGCAAGGAAGGTTTATGAGGAACCATTTTCTCCCTGTCTTTTACTAAAAGTTTAGAATGTACCACTCTTCCCAGTTCAAAAACAGGGGTTGGGTTAGAGGGCAGAAATTGTTTCACTGTGTGGATTTCAATCCTGGAACCACAGGAAATTGTAATATTTAACTTCTAGATCCTCCCCCTTGGGCCAAATTTTGAGAAGGATGATTCTGTCAAGCCTGCAGTTCTATAAATTTCCTCACAAAGCACTTAGGCAACCCCACTGAGCTGCTGAGCCCTCAGAGGCACTGCACACAGGCAGGTGTCTCCACTCCAGGCTCAGAACTTTGATCCCATCTGGCTCTCCTGAGCTGCTGATACTGGGCAGAGTTTGAGAAAGAAGGTTGTTTCGTTAGCTGATGCTAAAAATTGCTATTCATCAGCTTGACTGAGCTAATGCAGCCAATCAAATGCTTGGAAAAGATTCTTGCCAAGGCTAAATGGCAGGTAGCCAAAGAGGAAAAAACTCAAGAAGTTGGAGGTTCAAGACTGCATCTCTGAGGCGTATACCTAATTCCACAAGCCACGATCTTCCTAGGAGCCTTAGAAGTCTCTAGGGCAATACTGGGACCATCTATATTATCAAAGATATTCTTGCCTTCCATGCTTGATAAATATTTTTTCACCCCAAAGGAAAAAAAAACAAGACAAATTTTTCCTTTATCCACATTTCTCTTAAGAACCTCGGTCTTGCCCGAGCAAATTCATTTTCCTTGTTCACAGGCAGCCCACACTCTACTTTGCTTTGGGACTATTCTCTAAATCAGGACAATCTGATGTAGATTTCGACTCAGGGGTTGTTTGAATATGGGTATTTTCCATTAGCCATTTTGAAGCAAACCATCAAAAAGTCCCCATGTGTAGTTCTTCATACCAAATATTATGCATCCCTTTCTCTGCCCCCCAGTGGATCTACCATACAGGACTTTTTGCTTTGTTCAGTTCAGTGTTGTATGGACTTGAGCAGGTCATACAATGCAAACTCTCTTAATTACCCTCTGCTCAGCAATCTGGCCAAATGAGTGGGCATGGTCCATTCTCTCTGCAAACTATACTGGTGGTGCCCTCAGCACACTGCATGCTCAGGTCATTGGGCTTGTCGCGCGCTTGCCGGGACCCAGCTGTATTTGTACCACAACCTCTTACGTCAGTTGCATTTATTTTAGTTATTTAAGTTAATAATAAAAAATAAATAGTTTCAGATATGAGTAGGAACAGAAAAATAGTTATTTCCATGAAAACTAAGTTGAATGTTTGAAAAAACTTCATAAAGCCAAATTGCAAAAACCAAAGAGTAAAATTAGGTGAGAAGAAACAACTGCAAAAAATTGTGGGATGGTGCGGTAGTTCATGAAAATGTAGGTTTTCATATTGCTTCATAAAAATCTTTAATTCCTCTTTCAACTTTAAATAAACTGAAACTGCATTTTGAAATTATCAATGCACTTTAGGGAAGAAACACCAAGCAAAACTCTAATCAGCAAATCCACACTCTGAAAAACCTTGCCTCTGTATCAAAATATTAATGAATGGATGTACTTTTATATCTTTTAAATTAAAATAAAATGTTTTACTTATGCAAGTATCACTTTCATGCACCTGGCTTTCACCACCTTTTTTTTTCCCCACCACCTTTTTTAATTCGTCAACCAACTACAAATTTCAGGTAACATCAAGTAGGAGGACTTTTATAGTAGAAACTGTCACTTAAGTAATCTACTTCAGAACTTAATTTATGTAATATTTACTGAGCCTTACCAAATGCCAGGCAATGAAAGAGGTACAGACCACAGAAATGTATAACCCGAAGTCCCTGCTTAGGTGAGCACATGGTCTAGTAGAAGAAACAAACATATAAACTATCACAATACATTATGGCAGAGTTGTGGTCATTTATGTAGGACAGTGGATGCATAGAGAAAGGAGCAGAGAAAGTCTAACGGCACCAGTGAACTCTGTCAAGGAATGGTAAGGTCAGCATTGCTACTGGGAGGGTGTGTTGGAGAATGGGATACATTACAGAAGGTAAGTTATATTTGTTTATATTTTTCTCATTCTCATTTATAGATGTAAGGAGAGAGAGTTCAGAGTATTTGAGAAGAGCAAACAGATTAAATCTATAATTTGGACAAATCTATTTTGGATAATTGACAAAAGCCTTTAAATTGTAACAGTTTGTATTTACAGAATATCTGCTGTCCCCCAAAGCATTGCATTAGTATCATTTTAGTGTATTTAAACTAAACCATAGGTCCCTAAGAGGTATACTTAACTTCCATAGAAGAGAAAAATAACTGTGCTTAATAATGATTTTTATAAGGCAGTATTTAACATGTTTACAGTTTTTACATTTCAATAACATGTATTGCTTTTTTTCTTATTGTAAAATCCATATATATTAATTGTATAAAATTTAGAGATTCTGACCTGTAAAAGTGAGAAAATCAAATTAGTCTGAATTTCAACTCCTTGAGGTGCTTACTATTAGCATTTTTGGTTTACGTCCTTCCTATATTTTCTCTAAGCATAAAAATTCATAAGAATATTATTGGTAATTAAATATACTAGCACAGTAGGAACATTTTGTAACCTGCTCTCTTTCTTTAGCAATATACCATTAACATCCTTCAATATTGTTATATGGTTTTCTGTAAAAATTATTTTAAATGACTGCATAGTGTTCCATAATAGAAATGCTTTTTATCTAATTTCCTACTTTGGGGACATTTGGGTGGGTTCCAGTTTTTTATGATTAAAACAAGGTTACTATTACCATCCTTATCGCCAGATTTTTGTTAAAAGTCTTGACTATTTCCCTAAAATACACTTCTAAAAGTATATTTGCAGAGTCAAAGAATATGCAAAAAAAGTTAAGATTTTCAGCAGCTGGGACCACATTTCTGCAGAAACATTGTGTATGTATGTTTCAGTAAATAAGTGACCTTTTCTCATACCTTCTTTATTGGAAACTTTGCCATTTATATAGAGAAAAAATACATTTTTAGTTCTTAAAAATTAGTAGATAGTAAAATAATATCAAGCCCCACAGAGCTCATTTTCTAACAGAAGAGATGTGTTACATGATTTTAAGATTAAACCATAATTCATGTAAATATATTTCAATGTGTATTGCATACAAATCCAATTCTCACTTCCTAACAGTTTGCCTCACTTTGTTCAGCCATAGTAGTCCTGGCTATTTGTCACCCAGGTCAAACATTCTCCTCCCAGCCCCACACCGGAGCCTTTAAACCTGCAGATTTCCCTACCTGGGACATTCTTTCCCCGAATTATCACATGCCAGATTACCTCACTTTATTTTTTAAAAGTGCCCCCCATCACTTTGCATTCCCTTACCAATCTTATTTTCCTTTATAGCACTTATTATTATAGCCATACAATTAGGTATCTCTTTGCTTATTGTTTTTATTGACTAGTTCCCCAACTAGTATGTAAACTCAACAAGAACAGGAGTTTTATTTTATTTGCTGCCATATCCCTAGCACCTAGAACAGTAGGTGCTCATCAAATTAACAGATATGTGTATCTCTTCAGCCCTAAATGAAAAGGGCTTTCAAGCCCTAGAAATCCCTCATGCACTAGACTTTTAAAAAGAACTTCTTTTTCCTTAATTGTTTAACTTTGGGCAAGTGATCTAATCTTTCATCCTCAGCTTCCAAGCCCAGCGATGTGAACAAGGCATACTACCAAGAGGACTGTTGTAGAAATTAGAAGAAATAATGTAGGGTCTGTTTTCTTTTTAACTTTAAAATGTATAGAGGGCTGAGGATTCTGATCAAGATGGTGGCAAAGGCAAAATGCTGTACTTGGGACTAAAGGAGTCCATCACCTCAAACAAGTGTTACAAGAAATGTTAAAGGGTCTTCTTTAAGAAGAAAAAGAAAAAGATCAGAAATGTGAATAATAAAATGGCTGTCATCTCTATCAACAATTACTTTAAGTGCAAATGGATTAAATGCTCAAATCAAAAGACATATGGAGGATGAATGGGTAAGAAAACAAGAAACTTACATATATGTCTACAATAGACCTACTTCAGATTGAAAAGACAAATACAGATAAAGTAAAAGGATGGAAAAAGATATTTCATTAAAATGAAAACAAACAAACAAAAAATGCTGCAGTAGCAATACTTCTGCCAGACAAAGTAGACTTTGAATTAAAGGCTATATATAACAAGAGACAAGGAAGCACACAGCGACTACACTTCTGGATATTTATCCAAAGAAACCCAATACCTTAAATTGGAAAGACACATACATCCATGTCTATTACAGCATTATTTACAATAGCCAAGATACAGAAACAACCTAAGTGTCCATCAATAGATGAACTGATAAAGAAATGCATATATACATTGGAATATAATTCAGCCATAAAAAAGATTGAAATCTTTCCATCTGCAACAACATGGATAGACCTAGAGCATATTATGTTAAGTGAAATAAGTCAAACAGAAGAAGACAAATACCAGATAATTTCACGTGTATGTGGAATCTAAAAAACAAAACAAAAAAACAGAACAGAAACAGACTCATAGGTACAGACAACATTTTGGGATTTGCCAGAGGGGAGAGGGTTGGGGGTATGGCTGAAAAAGGTGAAGAGATTAAAAAGTGCAAATTAGTAGTTACAAAATAGTCATGGGGATGTAAGTACAGCATAGAGTATGTAGTCAATAATATTGTAATAACTATGTTATTACAGTGGCATCAGATGGGTACTAGATTTATCAGGGTGGTCACTTTGTAAGTTACATAAATGTCTAATCGTGGGATTGTATACCCAGAACTAATATACTATTGTATGTCAACTGTAATTTAAAAATTAAAAACTATAAAGTGCTAAAAAGTATTAGGATTCTATCAGTACAGCAGTAGTGATAAGAACGGCATTTTTCTCAATTACTCAGTTATTGATTGAGAATTCAAACCATAGTGATTTGCTATCCAACAAAAGAGAACATGTGACTTTTTTTAAAAAAGTAAATATTTCAAAATATTTGTTCGGAATTGATTTTTTTAAATATCCACAAAAATAAGTAAAAAACAATATCCCATGATGTTTTCAAAACATTTTTGAAACAAAATACTAAAACTAACACCAGAATAGTGATTTAAATAAATTTAAAATAAAGACATGTTCATCCTTGAAACCTTAGAAGGAAAAAATACCATTCATACAAGTATAAAAGACAGTACCCCAAAGGGGAAAATGAGACTGCCTAATTCTTATTCTAAAACATCTAAACTTAGTACTCAGGTACCTGGATAACATCTAGTTCCTCAAACCAAATCACCAATCCCTGCTTTATCTTTTATCTCAGCATTATGTAGAGGGAAAAAAAAAATGAAAGAAAATATTGCTAAAAGCAGCACTTTTACGTCCATCACAAAATGATCATAGCATTTTCCTACCCTATAGCCCAGCAGAGTGCATTTAATGTAATTGAAGAGAGAGGGGGAAATGGGTTAAAAGGAATAGAGTTTTTTTTTTCCCCTTTTTGAAAACATAACTGAGGGAGCTTTTCACTTCTGTCCAAGAAAGAACAGGAACCAAATTCACCCTCCCTCCTAAAACAACTACAAAAAAAAAAAAAAAAACATACAAAATGTCTGAAACAATGGTTTTCATAAGATTGGATGTTGTAGACAAAGGCAGAGATCCCTGTAAGATGAGGAACAAATGAGGTGAGCCCAACAATTGTTTCAGTATATTTCTTACAAGAGTTTACAGGCCACCATCCAGAGAAGGGAAATGCAAAGAAAGTTTGGTAGTTTGCCTAAGTTGAAGAGACCTTGCTGAGAATAGGAGAGGCCAAGACAGCTGGAGTTCCCGGGGCAGAGTATGCAGAAAGGGAGAGCAGCACAAAAAGAGAACTGATGGTATCAGCAGAAGATTCTCCTCATGACTTCAGCTGAGTACTGATCAGAAAGGGCATGTGAGGTAGCCTCCCAAGACTGGGGAAAGAACCACCTGATAGAATTAAAGGGGCCGTTCCTGGGATTTCACTGAGAACTGGCACCAGTCCCTGTTCCCACCAGCCAGAGTGGAAAACTTATAATTCAAAGACATCAGACAGAGGTATCAGAAAGATTTTGCTTCAGGAATGAGTCCAAGTCAGCTCTATGTACATGAAATGCAGCTTTACTCCCACCAAAAAAAGCTCAAGAGCAAGACCAAAGGGGATCGAACTGTTTCCAAGCCACTTAACCATATCCCAGAAGAAAGCACAAAAATATTGTAGAAATACAAAAAATACGGAAATCAAGAAGATAAAAATTTTAATGTTTCACATCCAAATAAAAATGACCAAACATGTAAAGAAGCAAAAAGTATGACCCTACAATAAGGATAAAATCAATGAATGGAAATAAACTCAGAAATGGCACAGATAATGAAACTGTAAACGAAGCCATAAAAATAGCTACGATAACTATATTCCACATGTTTAAAAAGCTAGAATAAAGACTAAATATGTTAAGTAGACACATAAAAGACATAAAAAGAGAAGACCCGAATCACACTATAAGGATGAAAATCACAAAGTATGAGATAAGAAAATACACTGGCTGGGATGAACTACTATTTATATATTGCAGGAAAGAAAAAAAATAGTGAACTTGAAGGCACAGGAATAGAAACTAAAATTAGAAATATTTTTTAAATGAATAAATCATCAGTCAGCTGTGAAATTTCAAGGAGTGTAATAAGAAACATGTGATTGGAATGCTCAAAAGGAATAATTATAAAATTTTTGAAAAAATAATGGCTGGCCATGACCAGTGTAGTTCCAATAGTAGACACCATTCCTCAAAATGAAAGGTCACTGGTTCAGTTCCTGATCAGGGCACATGCCTGGGTAGCGGGCCAGGTCCTCAATTGGGGCACATGCAAGAGGCAGCTGATTGATGTTTCTCTCTCACATCTGTATTTCTCTCCCTCTCATTCTTGCTCTCCTCCCCTCTCTTTAAAAATAAGTAAATAAAATATTTAAAAATAATAATAGTAATGACTGAATGTTTTCAAAATTTTATGAAAACCAAACCGCAGATGAATTCCAAGCACAGGGAACTTGGAGGAACATGCACCAAGACACGGTATAAATGAATTACTTATGAAGTGGTTTAAAAAAATGTTAAACCAATACAAAAAAAGGCACGTTATGTAGAGAAGAAGGGCAATAAGAATCATATTAGATTACTTGTTGAAAAGAATGCAAGCAAGAAGAGAAAGGAACAACATCTTAAAAGCAAAGGAATAAGAAAACTACTGTACTTGAAATCTTGACCCAGAAAAAAATATATTATAAGAAGTCAAAATAAAGACTTTTTAGATAAACAAAAAAATAAAAGAATGCACCAGTAGCAGACCTGCACCAGAATAAATGTTAAAAGAATTTTTTTCCCTTCTGTCCACAGGTGATTTGGGACCATGGTGATCCCAAACCTTAGGAGAAAACACCATTCATACAAGTATAAAAGATGGTACCTCAAAGGGGAAAATAAGACTGCCTAATTCTTATTCTAAAACATTTAAACTTAGGTACTCAGGTACCGAACCAGTATAGTCATGGCCAAACCCAAAAACCACACCACACACAGCCATCCCCCAAAATGGCACAGAAATAACATTAAGAAACCCTGATCACAAAGATACAAATCTCCAAAGGGTTGTACCTAAAGTTCCTGAGGATCCTGCGTTTTGCTAAGAGGCATAAGAAAAGCCTCGGGGCAGGGGGTGGTCTAAGATGGCTGCAGAGTAGCTGGAAGCTCCATCCACTGGCCCCAGCCCCAGACTGATCTTTCAGCTGAACTAAAGAGCAATCAACTTAAAAATCAGGTTGTGTGAGAGATGTGTATGAGTGAGCAAGTGTGTAGGAGAGTGTGCATGCATATGTACAAGTGCCTGTCCATTTGTGTGGGCACTCCAGGGTATGCAGCATGGGGTCTCTTGGCAGAGTGGCTGCCACCACTGCCACCCAGCCTGGTGCTTCTGGCTGTGCAGGTTTGCAGTGCATGCCACTTCATGAAATTCATCTCCCTGGCACTGGGTGCCACTGGAACCATGAGCCAGACAGAGTCTGACTGAGGAGACTGCAGATCCACTGAGGAGCCAGGATTGCCAGGAGTGCAGAAAGGCCTCCAGGGCAATCCTAGATGCAGAGGCTATGGTGGAAGCCCAAGGCTGAGACTCACCAGAGAACCATCATGAGCACCTCACCATCACTCCGTGTTACAGTTTTGCTGCTGGAACTTTCCCTCTTCTCCCCAACGTCATCAAGATGATATGAGTCTTGAAAGAAGAGGATACATACAGGATATATTCCATTGGTTTGGGAGAGAGGCATCAGAGTGAGGGAGAAACATGTATAGGTTGTCTCCTGCATATGTCCCAGCTGGAGATCCAACCCACACCTAGAAGCCCTCTCTAGGCAGAAGCACACATGACATGGTTGAGCCCCTTAGTCAGTTACCTGGAGGGGAGTTGCCACCAATGAACAGACCAATAAGAATCAGGACCCAAATAAAAAAGGAGGTCCACATAACCCAGACAAAGGACATTCCTAGAGCATCCAAACAAGGAGATCAAGGAGTCTGCACCACTGGGCACCATAGGACTCCTGACACATAAGGCCATTTCACAAGACAGAGAGTCAAAGAAGATCAGTCTAATACATAGAAACAAACACAAAGAGAAAACTAAAATGGGGAGACAGAGGAACAACCCCCAAACAAAAGAAAAGATGGAATCTCCAGAAAAAGAGCTGAATGAAGTTGAGGCAGGCATTTTATTAGACATAGAGTTCAATGTAATGGTTATAAGAATGCTCAAGGAACTTAATAAGAACTACAGGAACTTAGTAGAAACTATATCAGCATGAAAGAGGACATAGAAACCTTGAATAAGGACAGTTGGAAATGAAGAATGCAATGTCTAAAATGAAGAACACACTAGAAGGAATTGAAAGCAGGCTAGACAAAGCAGAGGATCAAATCAGCAAGTTGTAAGACAAGGTAGAAAAAAACACCCAATCAAAGCAACAACAACAACAACAATAAACGACTCAATAAGAGCAAGGACAGTTTGAGTGAGCTTCAGGACAACATGAAACATAAGAATATTTGTATCATAGATATACCAGAATTAGAAGAAAAGGAACAATGGATCAAAACCTATTTGAAAAAAATTTAATGACAGAAAACTTTCCTAACTAGGTGAGGGAGAAAGTCATGCAAGTCCAGGAAACACAAAGGGATCCTAAATGTGAACCCAAGACTCATTGCCATCAAAATGGCAAAGTTTACAGACAGGGAGAGAATCTTAAAGGCAGCAAGGAAAAAACAGTAAGTAACATACAAGGGAGTTCCAATACGTCTAGCAGCTGATTTCTCAACAGAAACATTACAAACCAGAAGGGATTGGCAAGAAGTACTCCAGTTAATAAAAAACAAGGACCTGCAACCAGGACTACTCTATTTGGCAAGGCTCTTATTTAAAATGGAATGAGTAATTAAGAGCTTCCCAGATTAAAAAAAGCTAAAAGAATACATCTCCACCAACCCAGTATTGCAAAAGATGCTAAAGAGATTCTTTAAGAAGAAGAAGAAGAAGAAGAAGAGAGAGAGAGTGAGAAAGTAACACAGGTACAAGGGGGAAAAAATGGCAATGAATAAGTACCTATTGATAATAACCTTAAATGTAAATGGATTAAATGTTCCAATCAAAAGACACAAGGTAGCTTAATAGATAACAAAACACAAACTGCATATATGCCATCCACAAGAAACCTACCTCAAAACAAAAGATATACACAGGCTGAAAGTAAAGGGATGGAAAAAAATATTTCATGCAAACAGACATGAAAAAAAAAAGCTGGGGTAGCAATACTTATGTCAGACAAAATAGACTTCAAAACAAAGACCATAACAAGAGACAAAGAAGGTCACTAAATAATACTTAAAGGAGTAGGCCAACAAAGGGATATAACTCTGGTAAACATATATTCACCCAATATAGGAGTACCTATATAAAGAAAACCTTGGAGGACTTCAAGAAAGAGATAAACAGCAATACAGTGATTGTAAGGGATTTTAACACCCCACTGTCAACAATGGACAGGTATTCCAAAACAAAAAATCAACAAGGATATAGTGGCGTTGAATGACAGTCTTGATCAAATGGACTTAATTGATGTTTACAGAACATGTCACCCCAAAGAATCAAAATATACATTCTTCTCAAATGCACATGGATCATTTTCAAAGATAGACCACATGGTAGAACACAAAATAAACCTTAACAAATTCAAGAAAATTGAAATCATATCAAGCATATTCCCAGATCATGATCGCTTGAAACTGAAAAACCAACAACAAGGAAAAAAACTCAAAAAATATTCAAGTATATGGATGCTGAATAACATGTTATTAAATAATGAATGGATTAACAATTAGAACAAGGAAATCAAAAAGGATCTGGAAACGAATGAAAATGAATGCATAACAACTGCGACACAGCAAAGGTAGTTCATAGCAATACAGGCCTACCTAAAGAAGACAGAAAAATCTCAGATAAACAACCTAACCCAATATCTAAAAACAAAGACACAAAGGGGTTAAAAATTTTTTAATTTTTTTAAAAAGATAAACCAATCAAAAGAAATTTGGATATTAGTAGCAGAAAAAGTATATTTTGGAGAATATAATATTACCAAGGATAAAGAAGGTCATTTCATAATGATGAAGAGAATAATTCATCAGAAGATATAACAAGCTTAAATATTTATTCACATAATGACAGAGCTTTAAAATACATAAATCAAAAACTGGTAGAACTACAAAGAGAAATAGGCAAGTGCACATTTAGAGTTTGAAATTTCAAAACCCTCAGTCAATAACTCACAGAAAATCAGCAACCATGTAGACCATTTGAACAACTTTATGTCAATCAGCTTGACATGACTGACATTTATAGAACATTTCACTCAACAATAGTATAATATATTAAAGTTACTATTAACATATTATGTTAGATGATAAGGGGAAAAATATTTAATATACATACATAAAATAATGCATATAAGCAGAAAGAAAAAAAGAACTACTAAACTTCGCGACAGCATGGATGGAACTGGAGAGCATTATGCTAAACGAAATAAGCCAGGGGGCGAAAGACAAATACCATATGATCTCACCTATAAGTGGAACCTAACCAACAATAAAAAGAGGCAAGGAAAATAAGACCAGCAACACTGAAAGGAAAAGAAATCAACAGAGACAAGAGGGAAGGGGGGGGGGCAGGGAAAGGGAAGGGAAGGGAAGGGGAAAGTCAAGGAACATATAGCAAGGACTCATGGACAAAACCAAAGGGGAAGAGCTGAGGAAGGGAAGGAGGGAGGGGGCAAGGGAAAGTGGTGGGGGGGGAGGCAGAGACAAATGTATTTGAAAAAATAAATTAAAATAAAATTTAAAAAAAATAATGCTTATAAATATTAGAGTTCCCTTTTCTGAAGCTTGTTACCTGGTTATGACTAGTATTTACAACTACCTTCTTCCTCCACCCATTCCATATCTATTTTGCCCTTAGCAAGCACTTCAGCTTGCCTGGTGCACTTGGGCCATGAATAGTCCTGCCTGAATTGGGTTGTTAGAGCTTTCTATTAACCTAGTCACAGGACATGAGAGCACTAAAAGAAACACTGGGATTCTCCTGTATCTCACATATACTCCTCCTTAACTCATGTGTAATAGCAACCCAATTTCCACTTGGTAGTCAGGATCAACCACCACAACCAAAAGTGGCACTCGCATTCTACCTTCTTTGCCCATTGACTCAGAGACCTGAGGAGCCTAAAGTGGCTCAGTGGCAGTTTCAAATTCCAGCTCACTTAATTCATTGTTGTGTCCCACTTGGAAGCACTCTTCCCTTTGGTACTGAGACTTCTAAACCAGTGGAGCTTACAGTCATAGAAACAGAAAGCAAAAATTTTATTAGTAGACCACTAGGGGTAATAGTACAAAGAGCCAGTTCCATTCCTACTCCTTGATTCCTGAACATGTGAATCCTGACTCCAGGGAGAAAGAGCACCATACACTGGACACTGATTTAGTGCATATGCCATATCTGGAAGGATAGCTGCTCTAGCACTGCAAGGTATGATCACCTAGCTGGTACTACAGCTGAGTCTTTGAAAGTCCAGTCCACTATCCTATCAATTTGGCTGCTTTCAAATGATAGTGAATGTGTTAAGACCAGAGAATTTCATGAAAATAGACCAATTTATTGTGAAGACAAATTTCTTAATCAGAAGTGATGCTATGTAGAATACCATGACAGTAGACAGGATATTCTGTGAGTACACAGATTTGGACTGGCAGAAGCATTGTATGGTAAGGAAGGAAAATCAACATTCAGAGTAAACGTTTATTCCAGCACAAGCAAAGCACTGCTCCTTTCACAACAGAAGTGGTTCAATGTAATTAATTTGCTGCCATGTATCTGGCTAATCACCCATGCAATGGTGCTATATTAAAGGCTTGGTATTGATCCCTGCACTGGTAAACATCATTCCTAAAGGATCTGAGCCCATAGTGGCCTTGCATGTATGACATTTCCATAGGTTTCTATTCACCTTTCCAAAAGGGCATGGCTTTCCTTTTACAGCATTTTTAACTAAATGGCTAATATGTAATTTCCAGGAAGATACGAAGACACAAAGGACTCCAAGAAGGAGTGGCCAGAAGGGCAGGAAGACAATTTGGAAAGTGTGATTTTATAATAAAATAAACAGAAAAAAACTTTCCAAACTGGATAATACTGAAGAAGGCAATTCATTTCCATGAAACTTATGTGACTATTTTTTATCATAAGCAATATATTTCACTGTGCATGTGATAGGGAGATGCTTACACTATATGTCATGATCAAGCTCTAATTTTACCTTTTATAATAGAAATTATGACACATCTTATAATAGAAATTATCTTTACAATATACCTCAACGTTAGGTTTAAAGAACATTTTTAACCTTGGTATTCTGCAATAAGATATCCTTTACCATGCATATTAATGTAATTGTTTCATATAAATGTAATATATCCATTCCTGTTTCTTTAAAATACAAAATAAAGCAGTCTTAAGGATACTAGGACATATGTTTTAATAAAATGCATGCTGGTGCTCTTCATATTTTATTATAACATGTAAACCTTCCTACCGCTACCATCACTGAATCAGACATAATTCATTTTTAGTGTCCTCCCATATTACCTCCACTTAGCGACAGTTTGTCAGATTCTCACAGACTTCCAGAATTGAAAAAACACACTGTGAAAAAAATGTCTTAACAAAGTGCAAAGTTTTTCATGTATTTTATTGAAATACGTGCATATTACTTACCATTCTGCTTAATATGACATGAAACTGGAAAGTGTTCAAAGCTAAAGCCCAGGCTGCTGTCATCATCTTTATTCTTGTGAACTTAAATTACTTTTGTTGAATACAAAGGAAAAAAACAAATAAATTCGGGGTTCACAAAATATCCCTCCTTGATACTTAAAAAAAACAAAAACAAACAAACAAAAACAAAAAACAGGCAGACTTCAAATCATCCCAAACTACAGGCTGGGTCATCTAGAAGTGAGGACCGGTCAAGACTGTCACACCCCCTCTGTTGTGCTTTGGGTGAGGGACAGTGACAAAGTGTTCCTGCCACTGAAGAGAGGGAGAGAGAAACTCAGCTCTGCTGCCAATGATCAAAGACAAAGCTAGAATGAATTTTGGACGGTGTTGTGACTAACCCCTCTATTTCACAGATGTGAAAACCAAGGCTCATCCATTTCTAGTTTTCTTTTCAGTTTTTAATAAAAACTATATAAAGTTATATAATAAAAAACTTTAAAGCGGGGTGTCCAACCTTTTGGTGTCTCTGTGCCACACTGGAAGAAGAGTTGCCTTGAGCCACACATTAAATACATTGGGGGGGAAAAAAACCCATAATCACACACACACAAAACTCATAATGTTTTAAGTAAATTTACAATTTTGTATAGGGCTGCATTCATAGCCATCCTGGACTGCATGCAGCCCACGGGCTGCAGGTGGAACACGCCTGCAAGGAAACCAATAATTTGTCAATTTCATCAATAAATGAAGAAAGTGAATGATTTTTTTAGCATCTTTCAGTGTTAAAATAAACCTGCATCTCTCAAAGTCTTCTCTGATGCCATAAAGAATATGACAGTTTATTTTTAAATATGTGCTATAAAATAAAAATGTATAAATAAAAATACAAGACCAACAAAAATATAATTGAGTGTTAAGATGTGTCAGACTGGTGTGGACTGACTAGCATAGGAAGCAGGTATTAAATACTATAGAGTTACTAAAATGTAACCTCAGGCTTAGCTCTGAGGTTCTGGTTGGCCGCAGTAAAAATGGAAATCTAATTATATGATTCTTATTGTCCTTGAAGGAAACAAGCATTTATAACTAATGTTCTTGTTTGTAAATTTAACTAGTAATGGTTACAAGTATTCTTAGCAAATTTTTACAAACCAGTATTCCCAACTTAACCCATTTGACTGACCTGAACCAATTAAAACTACATAGGGATTCTGACAGATGTCCCGCCACTAAATCTCTCTTTCAAAGGTGACTTAGTTCCTTCTTCTATTTTTCTTCTTTCCTTTCTAAAATAAAAAATCACTTTTTATTGATTTTTGGAGCATCCACTACCATTCATGTTTGAAGTCCATTTAGAGTAGACAATTACATATGTAATTATAATTACATATAATTATTATATATAATTTCTACAATGAATTCCCAAATTATATATACATATATACTCTATATATCAGAATCACAGATTTGAACTGAATCTTAAGTATTTTTAAACCAACTCATTTGTTTCGCCAATATGGAGAAAACAAAAAGACACAATATTTTACCCATTACTCCAAAATTAATTGATTTCCAAGCATCTGGGAAATGTCTTTCCTCTCTCAATCTTACAAAACTTTGTAAACTCAGGCATAATGGCAACTGTCATTTTACTCTTTTTCAAACTATTTTTGTATAATTGCTGAAAGGTTACCCAGAACTTTGTCAAAGATCTAATACAGTAACTATGTTTTCAAGATACTATTAATGGGTATTTCAATGTATATATATTTTTCTGAGGGACTAAAGGACACATGACAGCTTGAATATGTCAGTGTTAAAATAATCAGTCTTTTTCCTACCTGGTCAGTATAATCACCACCAAGGTCCAATACTTTCTGTAATGAAAAAGATAACCAATTATGGTCCTTCTTCTATTAATACTGAAATTCTCATCACATGTAAACAAAGTGTACTAGGTAAGGCTCTCAGCTGCAAGAACACGCTTGGTGAGAAATTTCTTGAAAAGATCTTGAGTGGCTCATAAAACTGCCATGAAGGTTCAGTTCTGGAAGATGGAGAGAAACAAGGGATTTCCAAAACCACAGCCAGAGTGACATCACGAAGCCATTCTGCAGAAGACATCCATGCACCACCTCACTCAGCAGACATAGCCTCTACCACTGCCACCAGACCCAACATTGATGCTGTCATTGTGGTCCCACTTTTCTACCCAGGACTCATATGGCTGCCTGAGCTGCCACCCACCGCCAGAATGAATTCTCTATGGTCCCTGCTTCATTGCCTCAGCTGCTCCCAATTCAAAGTTCAAAGCAAGTGCATCCAAACAACACACCGATTTCACCATGCCCTTAGCAGCAAAGGAGACCAAAAAAGCCAGTAACTGGCAATTTCAAACTCTATCTATAGTAAGAGGTGGAATACACTTTCCATCACCATTCTTAAAGAGGGACATCCCCCTGAATAAAGAAATGGAGTTCAGATGCACATGACTCAGGGTCCCCATAACCAAATATTTTCCTTCAACTCTACCAATAGCAATCTTGTTAAGAGCATTACCAACAATATAGCTACTGGTAGTGACCAGCCTTAAAAAGAAGAGCTGGTAAAATAAATTACGTTGTGACTCACTCTTTAACCTAAAAACAATCTATATGTTTATCCAGTTTATCCAGATTTTGACTCTGCTGTCATGTTAAATTTTTCTCCATGAAATCAGACTGATAGCTGCCAAAGGACACAGGTTTGGGGGACTGGATGAAAGTAGGTTAGAGGACCAACCAAGTATCATATGCACATAACACAGAGACAAAAAAAATAGTGTGCTAATGGCCAGCAGGAAAGAGGGGTTGGGGGTAGATGGAGGTGGGCAAAGGGGAGGAAATGAGGATGGAAAGAGACTTTGCTTAGAGCAATGGGCGCACAGTTCAGTGTGCAGATGATGTTTTGTTGAGTGTACTACGGAAGCCTGTATGGTTTTGCAAACCAATGTCACCCAAGTAAATTCAATTAATTTTTTTTCCTCCATGAAGAAAAAAACTGCAATTCTAGGTCTAAAATTTCTGACCAATATTTTCTACTTGCCAAGTTAGTACACATCAATGTAGAAGAGACTATTTCAAAGTTTTTTCCTCACTTCATTACAAAATTGTCCTTAAGGTTGAAGTTCAAATTAATACTGAGTTATCTTTCACTCAACGCACTGAGAAACATCTTTTTCTGAAGAAATATCACTATCTGAGCAATCCAGTCACTACCGGCATATCAGGAGTCCACAGGTCTGGGATGAGCTGCCCCAGTCACAGTCTTGCCTATGTAATCAATAAAATGTTTGCTAAAAATTAGCACCTTCTTAAAAATTTTCTGAATAGCTATCTAGATATGACAATGTCATTATTTTATGGATAAGACAATAGTCCTTCATAATATAGACACCATTTATATAGCACGAGGTGCCCTAAAGTAAATCACCCTTTGGTTTTGCACCAATATTTTGTATTTATAACGTACCCAACACATTATGGACTTCTTCTTTTAGACTTAATTCTGAATTCTGATTTTGCCAGATTATTATTTGTTGACCCATTGATAATTTGTTTAAATTTATTAATAAAATTGATTTAAAATAGTTTCTCAGTTGTACTATAAGATTAATATAGTCAGTCCTCCATATTTACAGTTTCTGCATCCACAGATTCAACCATCTGTGGATGGAAAATATTCAGAAAAAAATGTTATATTGTTACTGACATATCTTTGTAGGCCTATGATGGTTGTACCTGTACTGAATATATACAGACTTTTCTCCCATCATTTTTTTCTGAATAACATAGTACAAGTATTTACACAGCATTTACATTGCATTAGGTATCATAAGTAATTCAGAGATGATACAAGACGAAGTAGGTACATATTTTGCCATGTGTAATGCACACCCCCAGTTTTGGCCCAAAGTTTCAGGGAAAAAAATCTTTTGTTGTAATGTTTTAATTCAATTTTTTATTTATATATAAAACTGATTATCATATTCCAGGGAATTATTTTGCATACAGGTATCATTATTGCTTTCTAGGGTTATACATTTAACACATAAGCGTAAATAAAAGAATTTAAAACATTTATATAGATACAGAATTAGTACTACCTATGTATAATATGCATCTTTATGTTTGCCTCAAAAATTTGGGCAAAGAAGTGTGCATAATACATGACAAAATATGGTAGATTATATGCAAATACTATGTCATTTCCTATCAGGGGCTTGAGCATCCACAGATTTTAGTATCTACGTGGGGACCTGCAGACATCGAGGGGCGAGTATAGTTCCTACCTTATCAGGTCATGGTAAGATTTAAAATCAAGTGAATTTCAAAGCATAATGCCAGTCACAGCATAGGTACTCAATCATATTAGTATCCTTGCCTATTTTAATATAAAATGAAGGTATTGAAGGTGTCTTATTAAAATGCAAGTATCAGCTGGCAAGTGATTAAGTGAGCTTCCAGTAGAACCAGAGGGAATAGATAGAGGCTATTATGTAAAAAGGCAGAGAGAATGGTGTTTAGACAGGCTTGTTTGAGGACAAGGAGCACTTTGGTTAACACAGGAAATAGGAGAGTTGCACAGATTTAACAGCAAGTTCTAACAACTGTTGGCAGAATGAGTTAAGAAAAGAAACAAGATACTTAAAATAGGATAAGGCTTTAAAATAAGATAATAGGTAAAGCCTCACTAAGTTTTTCAAATCCTTACATGGGCTTAAACAAGTGAACAAAAATTTAATTTCATAGGTACAGTATATTCTTCAAGGTTTAATTAAAATAAGAACATTTTTCATACCACATCTAGACTACAAAGATTTGGAAGTTTGGAAATTCCAAAGTTTCTTACTTTGCTGGCAAACACTGAGACATGACTTCACTCTGTTTTTTGAATAATGTTTAAGGTTTTTTTTACATGCTTTGCTATGAAACAAATATCATTTCTCTATTCCAAAGAGATTTCTTTAAATGCCCAAGTAGCAATAGGGTCAAGTGGTTTATACTTTGTGATATACAACTTTCTAGAATGAAGAACTGAATGTAACATCTGAGTCGTACAATTTAATTACCAAACTCCAGCATTTAGTTTGACAAGTTGATTTGTTTTTTTAAATAAATGTAATCAGTATTTAAAGACATTATCATGAAGGTAAATTCTACGACTAGGGTTTTTCAGTCAGAGTTTTCAATTTGAAAATACGTAACTATAAAAAACTTATATATCTTAAAAATATTATTGAGCATTCATGTAGATATCCTTTTCAAGACACAAAAGGGGGAGGTGTTGGCTTTGATCAGAGACTGAGAACATTTATTACAACTTTAATCCCTACCTCACTTTTGACTCTGTTTGTATGACTTGTTCCAATTCATTCAATTCATTTGGTGGTTTTATAATATTTTGTGAAATCAACAAATTTTTCTGGGTTACTAAAGATATCTTACCTTTCCTAACCCAGAGAAATTTTATTAGAATAATAGTTATAAAGTGATTTGAGAGGTTTCATTTGAATGCTAAACTTTATTGGAACCTTTATTTATGCACTTGGGCTTTTTGATCGAACAAAGCCTTAAGCATACTTACTAGAAAAATGTAGAACTCTAAGGCCTTTTGAGTTAACTGAAAGCAATTTTTTCCAATAATATTTAATAGTCTCCATTCCTTTTTGAGAAATAATACTGCCATGAGCATTTTTGTGATATTTTATCCACTAAAGTAAAAACTTATGGCAGTTTAATTCCTCAAATAAAAAGGGGCTGCTATAAACATAACTGAGCTACCAGGAAGCAGATGGTTTTAATTATCTACATAAAAAGCTATTTATATTGGGAATTTGAAAAAAAAATCTAGAAACAATACTCATTGTAGAAACATACATTTTAATTAATTTAGGCTTTAAAAAAGAGTAACGAGTGATTATTAAGTGTTACCTAAAGTCAAATTGTCATTAAAGTCTAGCTATGAGTGCCTCTGTTGCTAAGCCTTAGAGAACTGCAGTTGCATATGTAATTGTATATTTGATCTCTTATGAATAAATTGAGAGGAAGAGAATTACTTTAAATCAGCACA
This sequence comes from Pteronotus mesoamericanus, assembly GCF_021234165.1. Lineage (NCBI taxonomy): Eukaryota > Metazoa > Chordata > Mammalia > Chiroptera > Mormoopidae > Pteronotus > Pteronotus mesoamericanus. The sequence goes on from NW_026555310.1 coordinate 21,361,852, forward strand.
AGCCCACTTGGACAATGATGTACAATAATAGCTTTGTTTGAACGGAGAAGTAAAAAGTGCATGTTATATAAACTGTACAAAGCATCCTAAATTTTGCATCCAGGAACACTTATTGAGACTTCACAACCAAGGGCAAATCATGATGGATAATTTTTCTTCCTTTTTCCCCTAAAGGTTTTGAGGGTTTTGTTGTTGTTATTGTTTTTTAATTAGAGTACAAGCATAGTGTAATGGTTAACAGCAAACAATCCCTGGGTGAGGGTTGCCAGATATAGCAATAAAAATACATGCAATACAAGGACATACTTATACTTAAAATTTGTTGTTTATTTGAAATTCAAATTTGCCTGGGTATCCTGCATTTAATCTGGCAACTCTAAGTAACAATTCCATCTCAAGACTTGCTAGCTATGTGAATTGGGGCAAGTTATTTAAGTCTCTGTGCCTCAGTTTCCTTATCAGTACACTGAGGATAATAATAGTACCTGACAGGTTTGTTTAATAATTGAATTAATATTTATAAAACACCTAGATTGTGCTTAGTATAGAATAAGTGCTACATGTTTCGTTAAATAAATATTCTTCCTGGAAAGAAAAACTTTAGTTAAATAACTATTCTTCCTGGAAGGAAAAACTAACTAAAAAATGATAGTGTTTGAGTCTATGTCAAAAAGTGTTTTGCCCTACTATTCTTGAAAATATTTGTGTGTTAATAATGTGTACATGTGTCTCAAATCTTTGTCCATCACTGCTCTCCTTGAGTTCTCCTACCACCATTGCCCACACCCACACTTCCTCTCTTTCATGGTTCAATGGCTTCCTCCCTAAGTCACTGCTGATGTACTGGCCTTAGAGAGATCACTTTTAAGCCCCCCGGATAACAGAGCCCTTGACTACTCAAGTATTTGATTATGCAGAACAGCCACATTTAGCCAGCATCACAAACACAAAAGCAAGTTAACTCTAAAGGAGATGGGCAAAAAACTTTTTAAGAGTGAGATCCTTAGTGATGGCAGTTAAGGTGGATGTTGAACCATGCTGTGGGCATTCTCAGGGGGTCTTTCCTGCTCATTCTCCAGAGAGGAAGCTATCTTTCTCCCAAAAAGAACAGGAGTAGGTCAATTGGTACACTGTGATAAATTTCTACAAATGGTGTGGCTTAAATGTAATACAAATTTATTTTCTGGCAGTTTTAAAAGCCAGAAGCTCAAAATCAAGATGTTGTCAGCTTTGGTTCCTTCTGGAGGTCCTGAGAGAGCACCCATTCATGCCTCTCTCCTCATTTCTGGTGTTTGTCAACAATTCTCAACACTCTTTGGCTTGTAGATGCATTACTCCAATCTCTGCCTCAGTCTTCATATGGCCTTCTTCCCTGCATCTCTCTGTGTCATCTTGTCTGTCTCTTGTAAAGACATTTATCATTGGATTTAGGGCCCACTCTAAACCAAGATGATCTCAAGATCCTTACTGCAATTACAACTGCATAAACCCTTATTCCAAATAAGGTGACATTGTAAGGCTCCTGATAGACATATCATTTTGTCTTCAGAATGCAAAACAAGTAATTGAATTGTCAGAGTAGACCAGTTTAGAATAAGAGCAAAATAGAGTGCTCAGAAGAAAATTAGCAGAACTTGGACAGTATAAGGTTAAGAGGAATTTAGCTTAGAACTGAGTAGACAGCTGCCTTCAAAAAACATTAAACTAAAGGTTTTCAATTTTTATTTAGAGATTGACATAAAAACTCACTATCACAGATATCTCGCTATATTACATTTCTAATAAATCTTATAAAGTTCATTTTTGGTCATTCTCAGCAAATCATTGTTATTATTTTCAACCCTCCCCCATCCCCGGCCCAATTTTCTAGCTTCCCCAAATCCCAGCAAAGGCTGTTGTAAGATAAATAAGGACAAGAATGTGGTGTCCATAGACAAAGCTGGGTAAGCAGAATAATTCAGGAGAAAGCTGTCTCATCCAACCTTTCTTCTAAGTGTGGTACATGCTCTTCAGGGACATTCTGGAAACAGCCTGACGTCTTCCGTAGCCTAATAATTTCAACTCTCACTGTAAAATAATCTATTAATTTCCAGGCACTAAAACAGGAGAATTTGGTTTTTATTAAGAACTTTTTTTTAGAGCAGTTTTAGATTTAGAGCAAAACTGGAGGAAAGGTAGAGTTCCCATATATACCTGGCATCCGTACGTGCATAGCTAGCCTCCCCTATTATCAATTATCTCCCACCAGAATGGTACATTTGTAATTATCAATGAACCTACACTATACATCATAATCACCCAAAGTCCATAGTTTACAGTTCACTCTTGGTGTTGTACATTGGGTTTGGACAACTGCAAAATGAAATAGCCCCATCATTATAGTATCATACACAGTGTTTTCACTGACCTAAAACTCCTCTCTGCTATGCTTAGTCATCCCTACCCTGCCAACCCCAGCAACCAGTAATTTCTTTTTTTCCTGTCTCCATAGTTTTATCTTCAGAGTTTGTTTTTAATATTTTCTAAAATTTTTGGACACAAAGAGGCCCACCCCAAGACATATCATAATTAAAATGCCAAAGGTTAAAGATAAAGAGACGGGAAGGTAGATGTGGGAGAATGGGTGAGCAGTAAGAGGATTAAGAAGTACAAATAGGTAGTCACAGAATAGCCATGGGGATGTAAAGTACAGTACAGGAAAGGAAGTAGCCAAAGAACTTCCACACATGACCCATGGACATGAACAAGGGTGGAGGGATTGCCTGAGGGAGTGGGGGTTGCTGGGTGGAGGGGATAAAGGGAGGAAAATCAGGACAACTGTAATAGCATAATCAATAAAATGTAATTTAAAAATAATAACAAATAAAATAAAATTCTCCCAGCCACACTGTAATGTAGGTATTACATATCTACATTTTTAAAATGGCAAAGTTGGAATATGAACGTGGCCCTTTCTGACACAAAAATCCACGCTGTTTCCTTGGTACATTGCCTCCCAATCCTTCCCACAAATTGAAGAGTGCATTTTGGACATGGGAACCCTCTCCAGTTATGAGCATCTATCATTCATTTGCCAATCACGTTACCCTTCTTTTTATTTTTACAGCATGTAACAGTGCTACGTACTGGGTGCACCTTGTATAAATAATTAATGACTTGTTAAGTGCTAAATGAAAGGTCCTGCAACAAACCTGGGCTGACCAATTTAATGGAGCCCAACTCATTATGTAGTACTAAGAAACTACTACTGCCGAAAAAGTTATAAACTTTTGCAAATGTCTGGAAAGTTCAATTAGATAGAATGATGTAATTTTCACAGTAAATACCTACAGTCTGGTCAGACAACCTTCCAGGGCTAAAACTTCTGACTCAGAAAAGTATCTTTTCCTAAAAATGCAAAGGAAGCAACAAGAAGACAGCTGTGTTGATTCAGTTTAAGTAACAAGGCCGTGCTGTTTCGAATACCATTTAAGGTAGACCATATGAAACTCAGTATTTACACATTGCAATGCAGATTTTGTGGTTATTAAAAAAAAAGTACCGTGGTTCTTTAAATTTAACAGATTATTCTCCACTTGTCCATCAAAATAATGTTTTATACTAACTCTTAGTTATTCAAAGGTAGATTATCCCATTTACACAGAATCTTTGTTTCTCTTCCTCCTAATTAAAACTGATGATAACTAAGAGGTTCCTATTTAAGAACATAAGGGATATAGAAATAGAAATAAAATTCAAACCAGACCATTTGAATTCAAATTGGCAGTTTACATGAAAAGTTTAGAAGAGAAAACAACCTCCAACACAAAATAAAACATTGACCAGAAGTTGTTTTTGAAAATTCCCAGGTGTTTCGATCCTGAGCCCTCTCTCTATGCCTTGGTACTCTACCCATCGTAAATCAGGAGAACATTTCATTTTTGTTCTTACTAACTATATTCAAGAGTAACATCAGGGACTTCTATTATTATGCAAACTTCAAAATTTTGAAAGTCTATAAGAAAATCTAAAGAATATGTTCTGTCCTGTTTTAGCTGCAAAAGTACAATCATCATATAACGTAATTATTCTACAGAAGAATGGTTTAAGGGTTTTGCTTCCTATAACTTTTCATGAACCAAGTCAGCTGTATTCCTAAACCAGGCATTGCTAGAATTCACCCCTCCAAAGATGTCCATGTCCTAACCCTGGAAACTTGTGAACTTGTTACTTTGCACAGCAAAGGGACTTTGCACCTGTGATTTATTTAAGTGTCTCGAGATGAGATTATCCTGATTACATTGGCGGATCCCAGGTAAGTCCAAGGATCATTGTGAGGAGGTCTGCAGGTCCAGACCAGAAAAGGTGTGAAGACGGGAGTGGACCCAAGAGTGAGGGGCCAGGGAACGAAGATGCCTCCAGAAACCGGAAAAGCCAAGGAACAAACCCTCCCCTAGGGCCTGCAGACAGAGTTGTCTGACCTTTCGGCGTCTCTGGGCCACATATTAAATACACAAACACTAATGAAAACTGATGAGCAAAACAATGGTTTTAAGTAAATTTACAATTTAGTGTTGAGCCGCATTCATAGCCATCCTGGGCCACATGCGGCCTGCAGGCCATGGGTTGGACACCCCTGCTTCTGCAGGAACATAGCCCTTGATTTTAAGATCCGTGAGACTTATTTTGGACATCTGACCTCCAAAACTGTAATATAATAGATTTCTGTTGTTGTAAGCCACTAATTCTCAGTAACTTGTGAAAAGTAACAATAGGTAACCAGTACAACATTCTATATAAATTTTATTTTAATGAAATATCAATAATTTTTAAAATACATCCCATGTGGCTTTAATTGTCAATTGTCTCATTTCTACAACCGAGTTTCTAGTACCTCACATCAAGCTATTCAAAGACCTTAAAACTCCCAGCTCTCCAAGCCCACCACTGGAATTCTGTATGTCCTAGGTCCCAAGATACAAGTCTTTGCAGCCTGTTATCTTCCTGGCGTACCTATCTCATTACAGATAGTATTGTTACCCGACAGCAGTCAGGGTCCTGCTGCCCACCGCCACTCTTAGGCAAAATTCCAGACGCAAAATTTTGGTGATAATGGAAAGGAGTCTTTTATTTAAAAATTTCACAATTTTGGAACAACACTTTCCACATGCACTAGTCACTGAAGCCTATCAATGAAGGCTAAACTCTGACACCTGAGTTCTCCTATCATTTCCCCCTGTTAGCCTTAATTATTTTATTTCTATAGGGTTAGTTCACAAACTAAAACAACATAAGATACAAAAGCTACGAATTTTGGAAGAATGGCAGGCTTCTGCCTCAGAGGTCATCCCCTCTAGAACACCCCAAGAAAATAACCGTCAGGTAAGCCCAATCCTAGGCTGCACCCCGACTTCCTTCCCATCCAAAAATACCTTCTGTTGGGAAATGCAGGCAGCTGCATCATCATCCAGGCACTCCCCAGGAAAAAAAACAGCCCAAGAGTGCCCACTAATCCAGGAGCCAGAGATTCCAAGCCAGCCATCCGAGAGCCCTTCTTTTATTTCAAATCTCTTTTCCCATAATTCCATGCGCTCTGGAGGCATTCCGTTTTCTCAGCCAATCCCGTCCTAGGTTGTTTGCCATTGTGCTGGGCAAACTCCTCCTATGGCCCCTTCCTACTGCTCCCCAGTGATCTGATCAGGTTTCTCTATTAGATGAAGGGAAACCAAAAGAAAGAGAAGCCTTGACTAGAATACTAAGGCGATCACCAAGAGCCCTGTATGTAATTTCATGGTACACCTATTTCCTCTTTGCCACACCCCACCCTATCATTACTACCTACCCTCAGTCTTATTTAGTTCCGGTAATGCTTTAACAGCACTTTTCTGCCACTGTAACTGTCTTGTTTTTGATGTTCTGTTCTGTCTGGGGTTAGGGAATAGTTTTTATAAGTGTCTTTTGCTTTTCAATTAAATATCTTTCCTTAATTCATGTTGCCTGCTTCTTTATGCTCCTAATACAAATTATTATCCCATAAACCAAGACTATATGCAAATTCTATTTATTTATAGAAGGTAAAATTTTTTCCTTAAAGAGTTGAAAATCTATTAGAGAACACAGAAAGGGACATACGGTCAAGTGGAGGTCAGCATAGGTTGCAACTCTGAACCTAATCTTAGGAAATCTGAGAAGGTGCATTGGAAAAAGCAATAATTGAGCTCTACAAAGACAGGAAAGTATTGATACATCTAAATTTGGTAAAATGTAGTCAGAACAATTGTCGAACTTTTGCTGCCATCAATATAACACTACTCACACTGCCTGCGAACCTCATAGTTTACAAAGCACTGTCTCATTTATCATTCTCTCAAATGCCTTGTAAGATAAGTGGAACCACATCTTATTGTTATCCTCATTGAAGACATAAAAAGAGAGCAGATAAATTAAACGGTGTAATCGAGGAAACAAATTGTAGTTAAGATATCTCACCCCCAAAATCTCCTACTGGCAAACCATTTCCTAAGAGAAACATAGCCTAAAAGAACCATTAGTGACTATATCATGACTTTAGAACAAAGAAATCATATCTCTAGAAAAAATAATTACTGTAGAAAATGATATTCAGCTACTCATCAAAAAATATCATTATCATCTGACAAAACTATCTAAAAGTAAGCAGAAAACTAGATTAATATTAAATTTGACTAATAAAAATTGCAGTAGTTTTCCGAGTAAATTTTAAAACAAAAATAACAAAAAATTTAAAATTAAATTATTTTCAACAATTATTTTGAGTCACTTGCTGTTACTGCCATATCCAAACTTCATTAATTGCCAAGTCATAGGAAAAAAGTGTAGATTTTTTTGCAAAGTTTTGAGAATTTTCACCTTAACAGACCACAAAATCATAATCCCCAAAACCAGGTCATAAATTACTCAGGATAATATTTTAATACAACATCTATACAGAACTATTTTAATATCCATTTCAACTGAAAACCCCAACTATTCCCAAATTCCAAAAGAGACAAGACCAGCATGAAAAAAGATGGCCAAAACCTGTTTTGCAACTCTTAGTCCCTCATCCATATCAAGGTTATATTAAGAAAAATTATCCAAAATTTGGAATTAGAGCAAAATGATTACTGTGTGCCCTTTCAAAGTCATATGAAGGCATGTCCTATTGGCCTGTCTATGGGTTGGGTTATCTGATGCTCTACAAAAGTCAGCAAGTTTTTTTCCTGTAAAGTGTCATAATATAAATATTTGGGGATTTTGGGAACCATTTATGGTCTCTGTGTCATCTACTACATTTTGCCATCATATAGGTAACGCACAAAGAATGGGTGTTTGTGGCTATATTTCAATAAAACTTAATGTACAAAATTCAAACTTGATGTATAAAATTCAACCTGGCTTCAATGGGCTTGCAAGCTATAGTTGCTCTAGAGAAAGATAATATTCTTCTTTACTACATCTTGGAGCCCAAAACCTGTAAAATTAAATATTAACTTGTAGAACATTGATAAGCTATAAATTATTTTTGTCCAGTAGAGATGCAAATTATTTGTGCCCAGTAAAAGAAATATCCCAATGGTACCATTTCATTGCTCTGTAAGACATCAGCCAGGTTTGTGTCTAACTTCTGTATCTCATTCCTGCATTCTTTCTTCCACCAACTATATTATACTTCAGTACCTCTTATCCCCAATGGATCCATTCCTCATCTTCACTACTAATTTATGAGAACAATAGTCCCCTCCCTTATCTATAGTTTTACTTTCTACTATTTCAGTAGCCATAATTAATTGCAATAAAAAAATATTATTTAAAAAAAATATGGTGGGAATGCAGACTGGTGCAGCCACTGTGGAAAGCAGTGTGGAATTTCCTCAAAAAGCTGAAAATGGAACTGCTTTTTGATCCAGTGATTCCCCTGCTGGGACTATACCCAAAGAATCCCAAAATGCCAATTCAAAAGAACCTATGCCCCCCAATGTTCATAGCAGCACAATTTACAATAGCCAAGTGTTGGAAGCAACCTAAATACCCATCAGTAGATGATTGGATCAAAAAGTTATGGTACATATACACAATGGAATACTACGCAGCAGAAAGAAAAAAAGAACTACTAAACTTTGCAACAGCATGGATGGAACTGGAGAGCATTATGCTAAACGAAATAAGCCAGGGGGCGAAAGACAAATGCCATATGATCTCACCTATAAGTGGAACCTAACCAACAATACAAAGAGGCAAGGAAAATAAGACCAGCAACACTGAAAGGAAAAGAAATCAACAGAGACAAGAGGGAAGGGGGGGGGCGGGGAAAAAGAAGGGAAGGGGAAAGTCAAGGAACATATAGCAAGGACTCATGGACAAAACCAAAGGGGTAGAAAAGATTAAAAATATATATATTAAGTGGAAAATTTTGGAAAATTCATAAGTTTCAAGTTGCTCACATTCTGACTAGTGATGAAATTTTGCTCTGTCCCACTTTTTCACACCCATAATGTAATTCCTTTGTCCAACAGATCTACACCATAAATGCTACCCACCCATTAGTCATTTAGTAGACATCTTGGTTATCAGATCAGTTTTCAGCAAGAGAGAGAGAGACCATGTTCACATAACTTTTATTATAGTATATTGTTATAATTGTTCTATTTTATTATCGTTGCTATTAATCTGCTATTGTGCCTAATTTATAAATTAAACTTTATTATAGTACGTACGTATGTATGTATAGGAAAAGCATAGTATATACAGGATTCAGCACTTCCTTGGTTTCGGACACCCACTGGGGGTCTCAGAACTTATCTCCTGTGGTTAAGGGGAGACCACCATAACATAAATCTTTGCATGTGCTCCCTGCATATTTGTGTAAGAATTATGCTTGTAACTTTTCGAAAGTATACTTTGACAGGTATAAAAGGATAAAGTAAGAACCTGGAGAAGGCTTTTTTGAAAAAGTCTAACTCGTGAGTATACCAACCTGCCTCCCTGGAGGAAGGTGTATAAGCTTGCTCCTCCTCTCACACCTAGGAAATAGGCTTCACCAGGTCCCTTAGGGTGTCTGAAGCATATCTCCTGCAGCATGGGGAACACAACAGACTGAGGTTTGACTTGCAACTGTCAGTTCTAAAGGGGAAGTGACTATGGCTTGCCAGTGCTCTGCTGTTGGAACAAAGAGACTTGGCAGATAAACCTACCCATCCAAGGTTTATCAGGGCAAAGAATACTTGAGTATTTGCTACTTTCCAGATGTAGGGTATGCTAGACTGAAGTTGTCTGAGATTCAGTTGAAGAGAGTGCCCTGGAAGGGTAAGGCTCCACCATATACCTAGAAGCTAAGGAATGAGTTAACAAGGAACCAGCCAGAGTCAATTCTTGGGATACTGGGGTCCCCAAAAAACTCATAAAAAGCACCTTAAAAGAGAGAAGCCCAGAGAAGGCTGATGTTACCCAGCAGCAGTATCAGTCAAGTAAAACTTCTCCTGCTCCCTTTAGCTCCTCATTTTCCTGCCGCAATTCCAAGAGCATCCAAAAATTAGCCTTGCGGTAGAGAGAGGGAGAGGAAGAGTAAAAACTCTAGGCAGGGAAACTAAAAAGAAGCTGTTTCCTAACTTTCCTACTACAGGCAGCCAGCTCTCAGACACAAAGTGGGATGGAGGGAAATGGCATATTTTGATTATTACACTGAACTGAGTATATTAATTACTAAATTGGGAATACAGTGATCAGAGTAACTTTTATTACCAATAGCAATCAAGAGAGTCTTGAGACTCTCCCTAAAGATCAGGTTCGTCAGGCAATGAGGAAAAGAAATAGCATGGTTTTCTGATAACACCCTGCCCCAGTGAGAGGGGAAGGCACTTTGCTAAGCCTGGAAATCAGGGAAAAATTTAGCCTTTATAAATCAACAAGGAAAAAGAAGAACTGGGAAACAAGATTGGTTCTGAGAGACTGCATTTAGTGTTCAAGGTTCCATCTGAGGCTCTTTTCTTTGCTAAAGACAATCTTCTCAACTTATGTTTTAACTTGTTTTATCATTCACACAGTTCCTACAAATTCATTTTAGACTTAAATGAGGGAATTATATACATATGCCATTTGAGAGGCCATTTTCTAGTAAGAGATACAGATCAACGATCTCAGCTAGGGGAGATTTTGCCACTCGAGGACATTTGGCAATATGTGAAGACATTACTGGTTGTCACAAGTGGGCTGATACCACTGGCATCTGGTAGATAGAGGCAAGGGATGCTGCTGAATGCCCTACCTACCAGGGACAGGTCAGCCATCCACAGCAAAGCAGTATCTGACACAAAATTCCAACAGCACCGAGGTTGAGAAGTCTTAATATAAACTGATTTTCATAGAGAGGGTGTGTTTAAATGTATTAAAGCATAGAAACAAAATACAGCTATTCCCTGTTGTAAATTGGAGATCATAATATGAGCTAAAGTGAAATTTTAGAGTCTTAAAATTTGGTCTGAATTTAAATATCTTTAAATATTTTTTCAGGCTGGGTTTTATTTAAGGTGTATGCTATATTCCCGGTTTTTAATTAAATAAATGTGTTTCAAATATCCTATTGTTTATCTGGATCTAATCCTTAATTTTCTTTATCTAACCCATTTCATCTCCTACTGTTCTGAGAATTTATATGCTGCCAACTACATAAATGCTTCTCACATATTCATCACATGCTTATTTTTCAAGCAACTTCTCAGAGATGTTCCCGTACAGATACTCTCCTTGCCACTGTTTACTGCCTTTCTACATAAATAACAGATTGCACTAGTGATATCGCTGGATCTGATAGGGGGAAAAAAACACCAATAATAATGTTTTCCTTTTCAGTCACTCTATTAGCAGTACATGTGCCTTTCCCATGAGCCATTTTTGCTACCCATTATCAGAGCTACCAACCACTGAAATCATCTTTGCTTTTCAAAATAACTCCCTTTCAAAATCCTGGCTGTTATTAGGTTGGAAAACTGGTTTTTGGTTTTGCTCTATGCATTTAGATTTATCCTTCCAATCCTTGTAATAAGAAACAAACTCATTACGGCTTGTAGTATGTCGCCACATTCTCATGTTTCATAGAATTGAGAATGAACATTGGTATTGAGATATATGTATCTATAAATGTAGATATATATAAGAGATAGCTAGATGATAGGTAGGAAAACCTCTCAGATTTTAATTCCAGAGTTTCCTACCCCCTTTACTTTAAAGCCTAAATGTATATAAGAAAAAATAATTCCATTTTTCTGACATACATATAATTAATTCAAGACATAAAATCATGGATATCCATGTAGCCTATGGAGCATGTTTTTATCAGCCTACATCCATTTCTTGGAATCTAAATGTCATAGTGCTGAGAGGACCTCTTACTTGCAAAGATTCAAGTTCCCTTCTAGAAAGAAGGCCATATGTTCCAATTCTGCTGAGCAGCATAAATAATTTCATAAGGCAAGACTGGCCTTAAAGGCCAACTAGACGATGTCTACAGTTAACTTCCTGTTTTTTGATGCTGACCAGCAGGCAGCCGTGAATGCCTTTTTCCTCATCTCACACTTGTAATTACCAACCTCCTTTCTTTCTCCTTCTCCCTTCCCTCTGGTCTCTCCAACATTTATTTTATTGATTTAATTATTTTAACTTTTGATTACATTTACTCAATACAGGGTGGGACAAAACTAGGTTTACAGTTGTTCATATGGAAAATAATACAATTAATAAGTACTAATACAAGAATAAACTGTTTAACATACTCAAAACTGCAAACCTACCTTTGCTCCACCCTAGATGCATTCAAATTAGTTTTGTATTCTGTTTAATGATTTTTACCCCGAGCATAAAGTATGTGGAGGTTGCTATTGTTCATAGTGGAAAGGGTTTAGTTCTTCAGTAAGAGCCATAAAGCTGAGATGAATAGCAAGAAACAGACACAGATAATGAAACACTTCCACTCACCCAGGATTCATCAACTGCTTCTATTTCTGCTGTTGGCATATGTCTTGCTACTCATCCGCTATAGATTGCAAAGCAAGACGTTGCATTTCTATACTCCAGTTTTTCTTAACATTTAGAGATTTTGAGTCTTGTGTAGAAGGAACGCAGTTTAATTAAATCATTTGTATCTAGTCTCATATGTTGTATGTGAAATCTCTCTCACCCTTCCAACTCCTATTTTCTGTTCAGATTTACTTATGATTGATTAGTGCTCACTTGCCTTTTTATTTATAGGCATTGGCTTTCCATTTAATATTTCTTAGTGCACTTATTTTTTTTTAACTGCTGCTGCTCTGATTTTTTGGCATACACAGTAGTGCCTTCTGGACTGTGCTAAGCTTTGACAAGACTGAAGAGGAGGCCCGACTGAATTTGTCTAGTACAGCTAGCACTCCACTCAAAATAACTTTTCCTTTAAAAAATCTATTTTTACTGGTTCAGGCCTCGTCTAATCTTTCAATCATAAGGTTGAACCTTGCATTTTATTTTACAGTTTAAGGGATACATTGAAGATATTAATAAATAGAAGAAAGTCATTTTTAATTCTGTACATTTAATGTGGATTAATTCAATAAAAATTAAATCTGTTGTTTGACTCTTCTGAGCTAATCAGCTTTGTACGCCAAAAATATCAAACACTTGGCCTTTTCCAGTAAAATATCTTGTAGTGAAAATCTTTTTTCCCTTTGCCAGTTCTTGAATTTCATATGACATGGAGTACCATTCCAATCACACGTGAATAATCAAATAAGAAATTATCTAGCTTGTCATACGATGGTTTATAATAGAACTTGTTATAACACAACTGTCTGTCCATTGTGCATTTCTACACTGATGCTAAATTAGTACCATTTGAGTTATTTGGTTTTTAGGGAAATAGGATTAACAAAGGAAATTAAAATGAAAAAATCCGAAGAAAAAAAATTTATTAGTCTTAAGTTTGCTTGTGGCTGACCATAGAACTTTGTCATCTCTGGATGGGCTCTGTGTTCATTCTTTGAGGCTTTCTGGGACCTTAATAATAAGATGAAATGGAGAGTTACATGAAAAAATTAATTCAAGAAAAATAACTCATTACTTGTAATATCCCATGATCATAGAAATACTGCAACTATTGATTGAAGAGACAAAAGAATTTTATTTTGTTATTTCATTTTTGAGTAGGTAATACATGTACCTGGTTATAAGTTTAAAGAATATTAAAAACAATGCAGTAAAAGGTCTCACTCTCATTCCTGCTTCTATCTGCCCCGTTCACCACCTTTCACTGTCAGAGATAACCAATTTTATTGGTTTCTTGTTTATCTTTTCAGTGTCTTTATGCAATTAAAATGAAATGTAAATTTATATTCCTATTCTTTCCACATTTTCATATAAAATATAGAAAATTATTTACATTGTTCCAGATCTATTTGTTTTTACTACTCCATAACTGTGGGTGAATTTTCCATCTTGGTACACAGAGAACTACTTTTTCTCTTTTAAAGCTACCTTGTATTGCACTGTAAGCTACGGACCAAATTTTTTTAAGACAGTCCCTTAATTATGGTCACTTAGGATATTTTCAACCTTTTGCTATTACAAACAAGGTTACAATAAATAAGCTTGTATGTAAGTTATTCTTTTTGTGTGCAGTTTTATTTGTAGGATAAATTCCTAGAAGTTAAATTGCTATGTCCAAGGGAAATGCATTGATAATTCTGATAGATAATACCAAATTGTACTTTATAGGAATTGTACCATTTCAAACTGTTGGGTGAAAAATTGCTTTTTGGTATATCTATAATTAGCATGTAGGTTATTATTAAAGGTCCAGTTTTATTTCCTTTTCTGCGACGTGTCTGTTCATATTATTTGTCCACTTTAAAAAACAAATCTACTCTTTTTCTTGCCAACCTCTAGAAATTCTGTATATATTAGGGAGATTAATCTTTTATGCATAAGAATTCAGATTATTTTCTCTAATATGTTGTTTTTCTTTTGATTAGCTTACTATAGTTTTTACTCTGCTGAAGTTTTTATGGTATATATTATGGTCAAATTATCAGTCTCTTCTTTTATCATCCCAATACCAATATTACTTAATGAAATTTACTCTGTTTTTTCCCACTAAGAGATGCTACATCATTTTTAAGGAAACAAACATGTTTGTAGGATTTAGTAAATAAATTGCTAGGTTATAGCTAAGTACTCAAACCATATTACCATATATTGTATTTTCAATTCTCTCTTCCTTGAAACAGATAGAAATGAACAGCTCAGTTTTAAAAAGGAGCTGATTTTGGCCAAATCTATAAAGTATAAAGGAAATCACTAAATTCATAGGAATACTTTTTTTATATATTTATTGGTAATAGCTTTATGAGGTCATCCTAAAAAAAGCTATGATCAGAGATGATATGTAATAATAGACAATAGCAATTGAGTGCCTATTAATAACTAGAGAATTGACTAGGCAACATACATGTTTTCTGTCATTTAATTTTCAAAACAACCCTACAAAGCCTATTACATCATTGTGAAATTTTTAAAAACTGAGGCTCAATAAGTACATAAGACAGCAAGAATTGAGATTTAAGTCTACCTTTTACCTAAACTCGTTTTATAATATACCAATATTCATTCTTGATGATAGATAGATATGGCAGAGGTAGATAGACAGATATGAATATGTGTGGATAATCCACTTTCCTACAAGCTCTTTGGTTTTTGCATCTTGCCCAAGTAAACACAGAATACAGAAAATAGTGTGATCTTCCTTTATAATTAAATATCTTGTGGTTAGATCCATTCGTCATCAAAACCCTAGAGAACTACTCATTTGTCTCGTTCTCTTAGGGCTTTCCTAACTTAACACCTCTTCCAGCCGCTCAGCAGCTTCCTCCACCACACTCTAGCCCGACTTTGAACACACCTTTGTGACAGCCTTTGTCAATTAACATTACCCTCTTGTTTCCTGCCAATGACCCCACTTCACTCGCATGTCATTTTTCACCTCCATT
The DNA here is from genome assembly GCF_021234165.1 of Pteronotus mesoamericanus. NCBI lineage: Eukaryota > Metazoa > Chordata > Mammalia > Chiroptera > Mormoopidae > Pteronotus > Pteronotus mesoamericanus. The sequence goes on from NW_026555310.1 coordinate 21,376,860, forward strand.
CCCGCCCTCACTCCCGTTTAAAAGTACTGACTTATTCATACGTATGTCCACACCCAAGCCTGGCACATGAGTCCTCACATGCATTTGTTTTATTAAATAACACCTTACGTGATCTCCTACTTCCCCTTTTTTACACTTCACCCTGTTATCTGTAATGCATTACTTCCTCCTTCCCACCAGCCCCAGCCCCACCTCGAGCCCTTGTGCAGTCATGATGCCAACCACCATACTCCTACCAAGGTAGCATCCTATGATGAGACTATTCAATGCTTCAAAATTATTCTCCCCCCACTCAATAAGATTCTTAGCTCTGTAGTGTGTTGATCTCAGCCAAATGACCCTAAGTAAAAGTAAATTAACTGAAACTTAGTGGACACTAAAGAGCTCAAAGTGTTAGTTATCTAAATGCAATCTCATTTTAAAAGGCAAAGCTAAACCAAAGAAATGAACTGCTAATACAGCATTATAGGAGTTTTGACAGAGCAGGAAGACACCTTCCTGAGGTTTCTTAAATACCACCTGAACAGCTCTCCATTCTTCACACTTCTCTTTTAGATAGAGATGTATGTATAAAATTTAACAAAAAGGAAGTCAAATTCCATGCCATATTTTGAATATTTGAGTTTTATTTGTCATTACTACATTTCCTATTTTACCATTATCTTCTTTCTACGGTAAAGCCAATGCAGAAGTTTTTCAGTTAAACTGGGTTTTCAGGGTTCATCTTACAATTAATTTTAGGTATAACTATTTATCATTCAACCTCACTGCTTCCTTTTTAGTTTATGAAACCCCACAGAGAATTTTACCAACCTACATAGGCTCATTTGTAACTAATTGTTTGATTCATTGATACCATAAAAAAAGCTAAAAATATTATTAATTCCTGCACCTAAGAATTTTTCCGATGTATTAAATCACTGTTGTAATTCATTTGATTTGCCACATTAACAACCTAAAAAAATAAAAACCAAATGATCTTCTCAATATGTTCAGAAGGGCATTGACAAAACTTCTTGATAAAAACTCTCAGCAATTAAGAATAGCCTGGAAATTCCAAAACCTGATAAGGAGTATCCATAAAAAAAAACATACAGTTAACACATGTAATGGTTTTATCAGTTTGCTAGGACTGTCATACAAAACACTACAGACTGCGTAGTTTAAACAATCAGAATTTATTTTCTCACAGTTCTGAAGACTACAAGCCTAAGGTCTAGGTGTTAGCAGGATTGGTTTAATCATGAGGTCTCTCCTTGATTTGCAGGTGGCCCTCTGTCTTCATATGATCTTTCCTTTATGCTTGTACCTATGAATTTTGGGAAGACACAATTTATCCCATTACAATGATGGAAAATAAAACTTTCCCCTATATTCGGACCAGGCAGGGATGCCTATTTTAACTACTTGATTCAGTATTATTCCAGTCACATCAGTAAGGCAAGAAAACAGGAAAAGAATATCCAGATATGAAAGAAAGAAAACTGTCTTTCTTCAAAGACAACATAATCTCTTTAGAAATTCCAATGATATCTACAGAAATAACTATTAGTGCTAAAAAATGAGTTAGCAAAATTTTAAGATAAATGGTCAATAAACAATTGAAGTAAAATTTAAAAATAGCATTTACAATAGCATCGAAAATGTAAAATGCTTAGGGATAATTCTCATAAAATATGTGTAAAACTTGTATAATAAAAACAAGAAAAAATTGCTGAAATTTAAAAAGATTTAAATACATGGAGACATACACCTTTTTCACTGGTTAGAAGACTCAACATTGTTAAGAAGCCAAATCTCCCACCACCACGCACAACTGATAGATAGTTTCAATTCAAACCCAATCAAAATCTCAGAAAAGGTTTTCTGTAGAAACTAGCAAACAAATTCTGAAAATGCAAATGACCTAGAATAGCCAAAATAACTCGAAAAACAAAGTTGATGAATTTAACTGATTATTTAAAAAATAATCAGTTATTTTTTAAATAATCAGTAAATGTAGAACTATCTTTATCAACTAAAGATACTCAAATAAAATAATGAAAGAAAACAAAGAGATTATAAATATTCCTAACCATATATGGACAACTGATTTCTGAGAAAGATACAAAGACAGTTCAGTGGAAAAAGAATAACCATATTCAACAAATTATTTTTAAAAATGAAATTCAACCCATACTTCACATCATAGAAAAAAAGAACTCAAAATAGAGGATAGACCTAAATGTAAGATAAAAATTATAAAACTTCTTTTTAAAAAAACATAAATTTGAATATTTATTAACTTGGGTTAGGCAAAGATTTCTTAGAAAGGAAGAGAAATGTGAATATAATTATCCTCAAAAAGAAAAGTTAATAAGTTAGAATTTGTCAAAATTAAGAATATCTTCTCCTCAAAAGATACTATTAGGAGAATAAACAGACAGCCACAAACTTGAATAAAATATTTTTGAATCCCATAATCCACAACGGACTCTCAAAACTCAGTTTTTAAAAAAAAATGAATAAATGAGAAAAGATTTAAATAGACACTTCAAAGAAAATATACTCCTGGCAAGTAAGTACATGAAAAAATTCTCAATATGAGTAGTCTTTAGAAAAATGCAAATTAAAGCCATAATTAGGGACCACCACACATTAATTATAATAGATAAAATGAAAAAGCCTGACCATACCAAGTGTTGATGAAAACATAGAAAACAGAAACTCATATACATTGCTAATTAGAATGTAAAATGATACATCCACTTTGGAAAACAATTTAGCAGTTTCCTAAAAGGTACATACACCTACGGTATAATCCAGCCATTCAATTCCTAGGCATGTTCCCAAGGAAAATGATAGCATATGTCCATGTAAAGACTTTTGCATGAATGTTCATACTATTTTATTTGTAACAGCCATAAACTGGAAATGATCCAAATTTCCATTAATAAGTAAACAGATAAACAAATTGTGGTATACTCATACAAATGAAATTCAATTCAGCAATATAAAGGAATGAACTGTTGATACAGACAACAGCATAAATGAATTTTAAAATAATTATGCTAAGTGAAAGAAATCTTCAAAAAGCGTATACTGTACAATTCCATTGATATAAATGTCTAGAAAATGGAAACTAATCTACAGTGATAGGAAGGAGATCAGTGAGTGGTTGCCTGAAGGGACTAGAGAGAGGAATAATTAAAGGGCACATAGTAATTTAGGGGTAAAGGTCATGTTCATGCTTTTGACTATGGGGATTATTTTCACAGGTTTCCACATATAACAAATTTATGTGCAGTTTACTGTATGTAAATTATAACTTAATAAAGCAACTGAAAACATCTATTCTCCAGATATTTCCAAATTCTAATCTTCCTCAAAATTTACTTTGCCTTTGCTTCTGCTGTTCTCTCAGGTTAGGAAACTCTTTTATTTCCTACTCCTACTCCCTATCATTCCACCTCTGTCTATTGAAATTTTTCTTTCTCTTCAAAATCTAATTCAAGCTCAAACAAAATGCCATTTCTCCACAAAGCTGTTAATATTCCAAGCCCACATGAGTTGTTCCTATCCTTATAAGCTCACCTGTTTATTTCATTTTGCCTTTGTAATAGAATTAACTTTTATATGCTCATCAGATGCACTTCACTAAAAGTTCTTTTAGGAAGTGGCTATTATTTTCTAAAATTCTATTTATGGCCTAGCCACGGTTTTGATTGCGGAAGTACTCTGTAACTGCTTTAAGGGTGGATGCATGCGTAGAAGAAAGGAACAGAAAATAACATATCCCATTCCCTTAGCTCAAGTTTTTTTCTACAAGGCAACTTCTATTCTAATAATCCAATCAGTGCAGATGTGCTAAATGGTGCTCATGTGTTATCTACACATGGAGCTCATTTTAAACATGTCTCCCTGGAGATAACCTCTTAACCCAAAGGAGCTGTTCTTGTCGTAGACATTTCAGACATTCTGGAAGGCTGGTGGGGAAAATAAACATTAAGAAAAATAAGACCTCACAATGCCCTCATATGATGCCGGATGGCAGCCCGCCCCTGGAACAGTAACACAGTAAATGACTCTCACCAGCTGAGCCAATGGATTTCTTCAAGACTCTTCAATGATCTCTAGGGAGTAGCTGTGAGGCACAAAGAATCTGACTTTCTGCCTCTATCTTACCTGAAAATTAGAGATTTCTATTACCTTATGTAGTTTTCACAATGGAAATACTGCGGGACAAAGAGGTCCAATGATCGCAACATAGTTTAGAGACAAAACGTGGTTAGGTGTTTCTCTTAAGCCCAACTCAGAATCCCTTACAAGGTCTTTTAGATCCTGTTGCTTTGCCCTTTCACTAAATACTGGTTTAACATCCTACTAAAATTGCTATGCATTAAAAAATACATAGCAAATGCAATACTAACAGTTTAGGGACACAGATTATTTATTTGGATAGAGAGTCCAATAGTGCTTTCATCTGTGTCTTTAAGTTTAAGAGCTATTTCTTTTCTTATAGGCTAATCTATCATACTCAGAAAGAGAGAGAATGTGTGTTCAATGTAGCAGCAACTAAACAGAGGCTGTGAGGACTGTGGGAAGGATCTTTAGGTTAAAGTTAAGGAATATTAACTCCTGACCACACATAAGCAAGATTGTCAAGTCCACAAGTGTAGGAACTGTCCTGCTTCTTTCCATATTCCTATTCATCTTTTATCATATATATTCTATGTACCTCATATGTGAAAGACTATTTTGATCTAGGAATATGGTAACAAAGAAACAGACAAAGTTCCTTTTCTCACAGACCTTACGTTTTAATGGGACAATCGAGCAGAGGATGATAAATGCTCTTCAAAAAATTGCAATAGGGCAAAGTACTTGATAGTTACCAGGCAGCCACTAGATTGTGTAGTCTGGAGAGGTCTGCAGAAGAGGCAACATTTAGGTTGAGAAATGAATGACAAAGAGAAACCAGGCATGCAAAGAAAGCACCTTCAAGGTGGAAGGAAAGGCCTCCTAAGGCACAGAGGAGGTTGCCACATTCCAAGAAAAGAAAGAAACATAATATAGCCAGAGCATGGAAGAGAGAAGTGATGGACAATGAGTAAGAGGCAGGCAGGGCCTGAGTAAGGAGGACTTTGTAGGAAGGAGGAAGACACTCAGATTATTCTGATAGGAAATCAGCAAATGTTCATGACCATTGGAATCCCATGATCTGATTTACATTCTTAAAATAAATCTGTGGCTACTACATGGAGGATGGGTTGTGGGGCAGGCGAGAGTGGAAGGAAGGAAACTAGTTCAGATAGTGCATAGTAGTCCAGGAAACAATGAAAAGTGACGTGTACTGGGGCTGTAGTAATGATAGATTCAAAATAGGTTACTGTAGGTAAAATAGACAAGGCTTGATGCTAAACCAGATATGGCATTTGTGAGAAAGAATTCAAGGATAACACCTAGATTTTCAGGTTGACTAAGTAGGTTGCTATGACTTCAATAGGTACTAAAAAAAATTACCGTTTAATTAAATGTTAATTTACTTAATCTCATTAAACCAACATTAACCACCACAAAAATATAGAACTGGAATTTTATGTTACAATCCAATATTTTACAAATATAAAAGTGAATTCACACCAAGTAGTTAAGAGACTTACCCAGTCAGACTCTAGTGAGTGACAGAATGGGTATTATGACATGAAGTTCTTTGACTTCTAATCCACTGTTCTTTTAGTGACACCATATTAAACATGGCACAGAACAGCCACAAATATTATTCCTACTGCCCAAGAGCAGCAGGAAAACATCAGACAACATCGGCCATGTTGTGATGAATGCATGGTTTCTTTCCCCAATTATGCATAGGAAGCCAGAAACATAAGAGATGTCCAATACCTGTTCCCCTCCACCTGCCATGTTGAATCAAGTGATAATATTGTTGATTTTACCCTCAACATAATCTTTAATCCAGCAGCTTTACTCCATCTCCTCTGCTACTTTTCTTTCAGACCATTCCCCATCAGCATCAGACTAAGCCTTTTAAAGCTAAGTTTCATCAAGTCCCTTAGAAATGTTACTCTTCCCTGCTCAAGGAGACAGGCTAACCTGTTCCCTGAAACCTTTCTCTTTGTCAAGCTCACTCCTTTGACTTGGACCTGGTTAATTCACATCCTCCTTTTAAAGCTTTGCTCAACTTTCGTTTCCTCAGGTAAATATTTTTTGCCACCACCAACTCACAACCAGGTCAGGTATTCCTATTATATTATTTACAGATCATTCTTAATTTTTTATAAAACTTACTGTGCTTCAATAATTAGTTGTGCTATTAGTTGTAAAATGCCCATCTTTTCTGCTAGTTGAATGCCTCTGACTCCTACTAGAATCTATGGTCCATGAAGATTCAGAACAAGTCAGTCTTGTTTACTCTGTATCTGCAATACCCATAGAGTGCCTGATGTACTAAGGTAGTTCATCGATATTAAATAATTAAATAAATATATATGGTGTTCCTTTTGTCTGTAGACAAGAGATGTCTCATATATTATTATTAAAAAGTTTTATAAATGCTAATTTCATCACTATATTTGGCAGGAAACTAAATAATTAAAAGATAGTAAGTAAACATGCTTAATATACACAGATGAGGAAACAGCAAAGGATTGGGTGAATACAAAATTAACCAATGTTACTCGAACATCCACACAAGTATTTCCTTTTATTTTTACATATGTTATTTCACAGAGGCCTTCCCTGACCCACTTATCAAAAACAGTTTGCCCCATCACCCTACCACCCTGCCACCCACCACCCATCGTAAACTCTGTCTATTTATTTGACTCTATTTTTCTTCATAGACCTTAATTATGGCTTATTATTATATTATCTATTTGCTTAACTTGTCTGCCTTTCTCTCTATAACATAAGCTCCATGAGGGCAGGGACTTTGTATTGTTTAAAGCTACATTCCCACTGGCACCTGGTACATGACAATTGCACAATAAATGTTTGTTGAGTCAGTGAATGACAACATTTAGTTATCTGAACTAATTCTCCAGTTTAAAATTTCTTTCTGAGTCTCTAACAGAGAAAGCAGGGGGGAAAAAGAGAGAGAGAACTGTTTATCTATGTAGGTCGCCTATTCTAGCTTTTTCTCCATTTACTCTATGTTAATTAGAACAGAAAATAGGTTTTATGCCAATATTATAGTACAACTTGAAACACTTGCCTTTTGGAAAAATCATCTTGGTTTACAAAGTGAACATTTACCACTAAAAATTTTCTTCAAGATTTTAAAAATGAGAAACTCTATTTTATTGACATTACTCAGTAAAACCAAGGATGTGAGTTTTGATCATTATTTCAAGAAAAGTTGCAAAGTAATGGTCAAGCCTCCTACTTACATTCATTGAAAACTAATTTTGAATCAGGCACAAAGGGGATATTGTTAAGAACATTGGGCATTCACAGATAAGAAAGCTAGAGAATCAAGCTGAGGGCTAATCAATCAGAAACAATCGGGTGCCCAAAATAAGGAAACTACCACTGCCACTGCCAATGGCATGAACCCTGCAGACGGCACCACTCTCAGACACTGGACCAGAATTCCAATTTAAAGCCCCCACTACCTTTAGGAACAGGACATAATTGCCATCCTTGCCATCAGTTTCAGCAGAATGGAATACGGAAAGGACCTGTTCCCTTCACCAGCTTTCCACATGAACCTGGGCAGAAACGTGTATTTGGCAGAACTTTGAGGTCATGTGTCAATACCTTTCCTGCAAGAAACAGTGGAAAGGTGATGATCTAACACGTCTGGCTTTATTATAGTGGGAACCAGTATCTGCCTCACAAAACTGGAAATGTTGGAAAGGAAATTGGTCCCAGCAGACCTGCATCCTCCACACGGTCCCCACACGGCCCACCATCTCTCCGCTGGAAGGGGCCAGCCAGTCTGCGCTCCAGCTCAGGGCTGCCCATGGTAACACAAGGGCCCTTCAAGCTGCAAGCACAGAGATTAAGACAAAACAGTTATTTTCCATTTTTCACAAAGGAAAGGCACAGCCCTTGTACCTTTCAACTAAGCTTGTGATTTTCCTCATTCTTGATCCTTCTGTTTTGCATCCAGAAACATTTTTCCAGGGAATGTGGACTGTATTCTGAATATATCACAACTAAAGAAATTTCAAGAGGAGAGAATAGCTCAGTGAAAGAAGAATAAATCTAAAACTTTACGTCATGATGGACAATCATATATTACAGATCAAAGAATATTTCAAACACTGGATGACAATATTTAGGGTTCCTAAACATAAATGCTACATGGTACTTTTCTCAGCATTATTTAAGCAGGTTCCCCTGGTAACTTGAGAATAAGTCTTATGTCTAACTAATATTTCTTTTAACTTCAAATTCCCAGTTACCTGTCATGTATTATTTAGGCAACTGACACGTGCTCATTGACTGGATGAGGTGGTGCTACTTGGTTTTCAAGAAGTCACCCAAAAGGAGCTGTGAACAGTCGCTGTGAGAAAACATGTCTGTCTCTCTCTTTTTTTTTTTAATATTACCCGTCTGCCTTTTTGAAATTTCCTTAGCTATGACAGAGTGTATTGATTAATAATTAATATGTTGAATATTTTGCGAATGATATTCATCTAAATATGAAACCAGCTCCCTCCTTACCCTTCTTATAAAGGACAGGTACAGGATTCTTTGAAGCCCTTGAGACAGGTGAGGCAGAAAGAAGCTCGAATGGGAAGAGCACACCAGCAGAAAGCACACAGGAGCTACAAAAAGAATCCGGATGGGGTCAGATCGAAAAGGGTCAGCGGAAGCAGGGATCAATATGTGAGAATAAAATAAAGATCCGAGGACCAGAAGGTAACACCAAGAGACAAAATTGTGCATAGACAGGGTATATTCAAACAAAAAAAAAAAGGCAGAAGGTAGAGAGGAAGAAGAGACTCCCACACCATTGCCTACAAAATGTTCTCAGACTTTGTTAAGTATCAGAATCAGTTGTAGACCTAATAAAGGACAAGAGTCCAGCCCAAGCAATTCCTATTTCAACCAAAGTTTAATACCTGCTGGCCTAGAGCAACAGCTAATGGATGAGAAGAATGGACTCAAATATTTTAATGACCTGTGTAAATGAGAAATTATACCCCCCTAAAATGATCTGTGTTGAATTTCCTACTTCACGAAATACACTTTACAATAGGCAATTACCTCCTCTGCTACAAGTCTTTAAGTGTGAGGAGCAAAATATCCCCCCGCCCCCGCCTCACTGGGAATTAAAACACAAGTTAAATGTTGTATATGACACCTTCATCATATTGTCATTAGCTTCCGTGTCTAGTGTTCAAAAAAAAAAAAGCTATCAGAAAACCCCTTGTGTTTTGCTCTTCAATGTATTTGCTTTTTGCTCTTCAATCCAGCTTTGGCTACCACAGACTTCATGTGGACGTGCTATGATGAGCACCAGTCTCCAGGTGCACAGGCTGCTGCCCCTGCCAGACCTCAGCTCTGTGATGTTTAGGACTTGGGCTTGCGCAGATAGCCAGCTTCTCAAGCATATTCTTTAAGCAACTGTAGCTCACCTGTGCCCCTGGCTGATTCATTCATGCGGTTTTAGTTCTTCCTAACTTCGGACGGACTTAATTGATTAATTACAGTGAAAAATCCAATGAAATACAATACGAAAAAAACTTATCTCAAGTGTATGATACTTCCTGTCTGGGAAATGTGCTTTATTCCCCTTTACGATTGTAACTGACATGTAGCCAGGTTATCTTCCTTAGAGTTTCATGCTATTTTGCTGAGTAGGATAGCATAGCAGAGGAAAAGGAACCATCCAACCTGTGATATTTTAACAGCAATGGAAGTGTGCCTGTGCCTGTGAAGGAGTGAGGAGTATGTGTCATCAGGCTGTTTATGACTGAAGAGCTGGGTTAGCTATACCCGTAAATCACAATACGGAATCTGAAATCTCCTGTTACTCTGGATAAATCAAGGGTCTTGCTCATAATTTACTTGGCCACTGACTCTAGCAGCCAAAACCTGTTCTGTTTCATGCGAAGAAAAATTTCAAGTTTTGTATTTCCCTATTCTTCAAAACAACAACCGACCTTTGAACTGATCACATCAGAAGCATCTATTACATGTTTGATGTCTTCATTCAAGCCTGTTGAGTCACTGTGCCAGGACTTGGGTATTTGAAGATAAAAACAAAAAAGGCAAGTCTTTAACCTCCAAAAGCACAAAATCTATCAGAGAAGTCAGACATGATGGAAAAAGAGACTGGCTTACTTTTCCAAACAACCTCTAGAGTTGTCTCAGGAATCCCTTGATTATTGTGATGCTCTTCTGTGAGTCTCTTTTTTCAAATCTATTTTTACTACTTGCTTGTCTTTTGCTTTTCAAGTCAAAGTTAATTCCTTTAAGGTTTCTTTCTAAAGCATGCCCAAAAGCATTTTAGTGCTATGGTAAAAAGCCATAAGAGCAATGCCTTTTCCTTAAAGTGCTAGAGATATCTAGTTCTAGGCTCTTCAAAATCCAAAGAATTCAAAACCTCCCTGGGGATGTAAAATGACTATATTGAAAAAAATGCCTATGTGAAACCAAAAGCCTTCACAAGAGCCAGAGCTGCACAACTGTCCATGTTGCAAAGAGAGACACAATGTTAAAGGGAAAAGAAGATGAGCTTTGAAGCAAATAGAACTGAGGCTGAATTTAAACTCTAAACTTTCTGGCTATGTGACATTTAGGCAAGTTGCTAAAGCTTCTGAACTTTAGCTTTCTAATGTTTGGATGTACATGAAACTTGCCTTGTATTATGATATAAGAACTGGAAAAATGTTTGTGGCATGTCTTCTATATAACACATGCTTTAAAATGGGAGCTGTTACTCCATTTTTCCTAGTTTAATTACTTCTAGAAATTAAAGTATTAACTACAACTTGGATAATTACACATCAACAAAATAACCACTTTTAAAACCTTGCTTAATAATGAAAGCCTTGAATACAATAGTTTTGTTTTTCAGAAAAAAATAGATTGCCCTGGTTATGTACTTAAAAATACACAATTACTCCCCTGAAGATGGAGGTGTAGGCAGACATGGCTCACTTTCTCACACAACCACATCAAAATTGCAACTAAACTATAGAACAACCACCACTCAGAACCATCAGATATTGAGCTGAATGAAAGCTGAAAACTATGGAATTAAAGAAACCACATCCATCCAGACCTTGTATGAGGGGCCCTAATGCAGAGACATGGAACAGGCTGGTCCCACACCTATATGTGGTAGATAAAAATAGGGAGGGCTATCTCATAAGCAAGGGGTCTCAGCCCCACACCAGGCCCCCCATCCCAAGGTTCCAGCACCAGGAAGATAAGTCCCCATAACTCCTGGCTGTAAAAGCCAGCATGGATTGAGACAGTGGAAGAAACTGCTGGATTCCCAAGCAGTTCCTATTAAAGGGTCCACACACCAACTTATATAGACTCACTCCCCTTGAGCTCCAACACCAGGGTAGCAGCTTGAAAGGCACCAGTAGCATCTAGGAAAGAACTGAAGTTTCTGGCATCAGGGTGGGAGCTGGGGGACAGCTTTCTCCCAGAGAGAAACGTGGGCAGAGACCAATTTCCCTTTTCTGAGCCCTCCCACACAGAGCGACAGAACCATTAGGTAGGTGACATATCTGAAACTCCATCAACCTGGCTCACTGTTTGCCCCATCATGGCGATACCCTGAGGCTCTGCCCCAATGAATTTATGGGCCCACACAAGCTGTTAATAGCCCCTTTTCCATATAAATGGCTTGTCTCGGCTCATGCTTCAGATCTTCACGAATATTCTCAAACAAGCAACAGACAGCCTCACGGAGTCCTCACTACCTTTTGCTAAGTGACCCCAGGCCCAGCACTAGCAGTAGCTGACCTCAGTTTACAGCCTGGCCTTGCTTGGATACCCGCATGCCCAGCACAAGTAGCAGCCATCTGCAGATCGCTTTAGAGTTTATGCTAAGTGGCCCCAGACAGAATACAGGTGGTGGCTGACTTTGGCTGGTCCTACACAGGAAACCCCAGAAATTATGCCTCTAGAGGACAACTAAAGACCACATTGGAACACTCCCACCCAACAACCTCCACAAGTGACATGCTCAAGGGGATGACTCAGCAGGCTCCAAAGTGCTGCTAAAGTAAGTCCCGTTCTGTGGAGTGAGCCCCTGCACAGCTGATTCTCCATGGCGGGTGGAGGTTGGTGGTCAGTGGTCACAGCCAGTCCTTGCAGATGAACGGCACTCCCATTGACCTGTCAACAGAAATCAAGGCCCAACTACAAGAGAAGGGTATTCTCAGCCCACCAAAAGGTTGCACCTCAAGCACCAGCTTGGGTGATAGGGGAGACTATGCCCTTCAGGACCCTACAGGACACCTACTACATTAGGCCACACTACCAAGACAGGGAGTCATAGCAGCTCTATCTAATATATAGAAAGAAACACAGGAAGGCTGCCAAAATGAGGAGACAAAGAAACATGGCCCAAATGAAAGAAGAGATAAAAACTCCAGGAAAATAACAAAATGGAGACAAACAATTTATCAGATGCAGAGTTCAAAACAGTGGTTATGAGAATGCTAAAGAAACTTAGTGAGGATCTCAACAGCATAAAAAAGATCCAGTCAGCAATGAAGGACAACTAATTGAAATAAAGAACATTTTACAGGGAGTCAACAGGAGAGTGGGTGAAGCTGAAAATCAAATCAATGACTTGGAACATAAGGAAGCCAAAAAAAACAACCAATCAGAACATCAAGAAAAAAAGAAGCCAAAAAAAAAGAGGATAGTGTAGGAGCCTCTGGGTCAACTTCAAGCCTACATTAGCGTCACAGCAGTACCAGAAGAAGAAGAGAAAAAGCAAGAAATTGGAAAGCTGTTTTAAAAAAACAATGAAAGAAAATGTACCTAATTTGGTGAAGGAAGTAGACATGTAAGTCCAGGAAGCACAGAGTTTCAAACTATATGGATACAAAAAGGCCCACTCCAAGACACATCATAATTAAAATGCCAAAGGTTAAAGATAAAGAGGCAATCTTAAAAGAAGCAAGAGAAAAGCACTTAGCTACCTACAGAAGAGTTCCCTTAACTCTTTCAGCTGATTTCTCAAGGAAACTTTGCAGGCTAGAAGGAATTGGCAAGAAATATCCAAAGTCATGAAAAGCAGGAACCTACAACCAAGATTGCTCTACCCAGCAAAGTTATCATTTAAAATCAAAGGGCAGTTAAAGAGCTTCCCAGACAAGAAAAAGCTAAAGGAGTTCATCATCACCAAACCATTGTTAAATGAAATGTTAAAGGGACTTATTTAAGAAAAAGAAGATTAAAACTATGAACAATAAAATGGCAATAAATACATATTTATCAATAACTGAATCTAAAAAACAAAGTAAGTAAACAAGCAGAACAAAGACAGAATCATGGATAAGGACAGCATCTTGATGGTTGCCAGATGGGAGGGGAGTGTGGGGAATGGGTGAATAGGTAAGGGGATTAAGAAGTACAAATAGATAGTTAACAGAGTAGCCATGGGGATATAAACTACTGTACAGGAAATAGAGTAGCCAAAGAACTTATATGCATAACCCATAGAAATGAACTAAGGTGTGGGGATTGCCTGAGGGAGTGAGGGGTGCTCCGTGGAGTGGGGCAAAGGGGGAAAAATTGGGACAACTGTTATAGCACAATAAACAAAATATAATTTTTTAAAAAATACAATTATTGGTCTTGCTTGATAATTGTTGGAAGACTGGCAGTCATCTTGAGCCTGTCTTAGAAAGAAGAGAAGAGTGTCTCTCTGGTGACTCACTGGCTTCCTCAGCTCCTTGATTCCTTTCCCCTTCCTCTTCCTCTCATCACATATGTTTTGAGCATTTCTCTTCTCTTTAGTATTTCCAAAATGGGGATGAGTACATGAAACTGTATGTGAGGAAGTACTAAGTAGTCAGTGCTCCTTAGGATGAGGGGAAAGCCACTTGCAAAAGGAAGCCACTTCCTTTATTATCTAATTTCAGTTTTCCAAATTCCCCTTACATTGTTATATGTTGACCAAAAGCACTAAAAATAACTGGTTACATACACACTCTGCATCATGACAAGAATCTGAATATCCAATGACCAGTGAAAATACAACCCTTCTAGATTAGGGTCCTTGAAAGCCCCTGAAAGGTAAAATAAAATACAAATTTTCTGGTATGAAATACATTAGCTGAATCAACCATAATCAGTTATCTCATGCTGGTCAGAACTTTTGAGTATGTCTTACTGTTGTATATATTATTTAAAATAATGGAAAAACAAATTACCTTAGCAACAACTAAGGACAATGTTTCAAAATAAGGGATCTGTGATGGAAAAAATAAAACCCATTATTGAGAGGGCCAAATTTTGAAAGACATGTATCTTCTTTATTTATCCAGCAGTAAGAATTTTATTAAACTACCCTGACTGTGGTTTGGGCATCATCCTGCAAACCCAAGGGTCATTCCCGATCAGAGCACATGCCTATCAGAGGCCTCCAACCAAATGATGTTTTCTCTCTCATATACATTGATGTTTCTCTCCCTCTCTTTCTCCCTCCCTTCCCCCATCTCTAAAAAATAAATAAATAAAATATTTTTTTAAAAGAATTTTGTTAAACCATAACCTTTTCTTAGCCAACAGCACAGTATATGAAGGGAGGATCCTGTGGCCGGTAATTTCTGGCTGAGCTCTTATCCATTCTTGGTAACATCAGACAGCATCTATGCCTCTCATCAGCCACCATTGCTGAACAAATTATCAATAACCAGAAATAAAATAATTAATGTATTTTGTAAATTAAATGCATTCTTGGGTTTTCCAGAACTGCATAATTTATAACAAAAAATCAATCAGTAAAACTGATTCATTATAATATATTCACAGAATACCTCAAGAGTAGAAATAGAAAATATTGCCCTAAAGCATTCAAAGACCTGTTAACATCCAAATACTCTATTGTAAACCAAACTAATTATCACAACAAACATGTTTTAATTAACTTTACTTATTTATGTGCCTCTCTTAATTGCATTTCCCTTATAAGACTCACACCTTTCTAACACTGTACGGTGAGATAAAATATAAATCTGTCTGCCAAAATGAATTCTTACTGGACAATGGCTAAGGAATCTCTTCTACCAAGATCAACACTGGAAGCTCTTTCTTGTTGGTAAAATGAATTCTTGACTTGTGCAGCCAATCATTTCATCTCTCTGGGGGAAGGAATGAAGAAAGAGACCCAGAAACACTGAGGATAATTGTGTTTAAGAAGTGAAGCTGGCTGGGAATCACACCCATAAGTCATTTTATTTAAGGGTATGTTATAGCCAGTGATGGGAAGACCAGTACTCTAAAAAAATAGATTTCAAAATGATGAGTTGGGTAGGATTCCTTGGACAGAAATCCTAAAAAGGGAGGTGGCTCAAGAAAGAAGGAAGCCTCACACACATAAAATTCTGACAACACAATGTCAGATAATCCTGCTGAGGAAGAGAAAAGAGAAGACATGGCAACCAAATGTAGGTGAACCACAGGCAAGTGTCATGAATTGAAACAACAGTGTGTCAGGCGGGCTAAAAGCTGAGAACAGGAAAAAGCTTTCAAAAATGCTAACAATCAACAAAAAGGGCTTTTTTTCTTTGGAGCAGATGAAGAAACTTAAAAAGAAAGAGATACAAGGCTTGGGGACACTGAAAGTGAAGAAATGACAGAAAATCCAGGATATCAATTCCTGTTTTGAGTGTATCTTCTGTCAAGGGAAATGCTAGTAAGCCCAAAAAAGCAAGAGAGCATCTCAGAAAGTAGAATTAAAGACCAAGATTGAGCAGAATCATATTCAAAATGCTAGGCAGTTTTATAAGATGAGCTAAGTGCTTCTGACTAGATGAATTTCATCTCAGGATACTGAAGACAATCACCAAATGAAATGGCTGGACTGCTTTGGAATTTGCACAGAGGTAACTTAGAGAAAAGGAATGTTACCAGCAGATAGAAATGAGCTACTATTGACTTAACATACTTAAAAAATGAGGAACGAGAGAGAGTGTGTTTCATTAATTGAACTCTTAATTCTAAACTGAATTCTTAAATTTTGTGTTGATTCTGGGCAAGGCAGGAATTGAGAAAACCAAAAAGGATCAATATGGAGCCAACGTAGATTTGTGATGAACAATTCAAGCCAGGCCTAGCTCATTTTCTGTTTTGATAAAATTACTAAAGCAGGAAACAAGGAAAATTCTGGGGACCTATATGTCTGAATTTCAGCAAGTCATTTGACAGGCTCTCTCATTTTACCCTTGAGGGGAGTATTTTCCAAATGTGTGTCTGCAAAGAACAGACTTCTACACAATATTCTTAGGTATGTAGGCAGCAGGGTTCATATACATGTATATTCAGAACACATGAGTTAAACAAAATATAAATTTTGAAGTGTAATCTATATAATGTGCATTGTGGCTCTCCAGGAAGAAAACGTAGTGTGCAGCATCTCCTAAACATTTTTTAATATGGCACCCAATTTTGATTAGGTACATTTTCTTGGAACAAAATTTGGAAACTGCTTTATTGACACAAAAAAAAATATGTATGAATAAAGTCCATAATTAGAAAGTGTCCTAATTATTTGATCAACAATACCCATAAACAGAGTACTGATCTCTCAAAAAAAAGAGCTTCCCAGTGGGAAAATACAAACATCTGTCCTTAACGTTTCTCTTATTGTCATCATTGACTTGTTTGAAGAATTGGGTAGCACTTTTTCAAAACTGTCAATGCTATAGGATAGGAAGAGATAACCAAAATCTCCTTACATAATCAAAAGAAAAAAAATTCAAGTGAATGCAACTACCAGTTGATTTTAGTAAGATGAAGTTGAATAGTAAAATCTTACAAGTGGTATGTAAAAAAAAAGTACAAATGCAAAATGGGGGTAGACTGAAGAAGGAGAAAAGTTAACAGCTGTATATATTAAAAAAACCAGTTTCCTGCTCTAGTAATTTTATCAAAACAGATTTTTACAAAAAGGTCATTATAAATCAACAATGTGATGTAGCTGACCAGAAAAGAAAAAATCCTAATATGCTCTTAGACATTAATAGAATTATAGAACTCAGCTAAGATATGGAAGTATCCTTAGCGTCCATTGACAGACAAATGGATAAAGAAGATACACACACACACACACACACGAGTATTAGTTGGCCATAAAAAAGAATGAAATTTTGCCATTTGCAACAACATGGATAGACCTAGAGAGTATTATACATAAGTGAAATAAGTCATACAGAGAAAAACAAATACCGTATGATTTCACTTATGTGGAATCTAAAAAACAAAACACAACTGAAACAGATTCATAGATACAGAAAATAAACTGATATTTGGGGATAGAGAATAGGTAAAAAAGGTGAAGATGAATAGGAGGTACAAACCTCCAGTTCTTAAAAAAATAAGAGTAAGTCATGAAGATGTAATGTACAACAGAGGAAAAATAGTTAGTATTATAGTAATGACTCTGTATGGGGACAGTAGTTATTAGACTTACGTGGTGTTTAAATTATAAGGAATATAAATGTTGAATCACCATGTTGTACATGTGAAACTAACATAATAATGTACGTCATCTATACCTTAATGTTTTTAAAAAAAGAATTATAGAACCAAGGCCAATGGAAGCAGTAGGCTACATCTTCTCTGCTCTGGCCCCACGATATCAGCGCATTCCGTTATGCTTTAGGAGGCATGCTTTGAAGACAAATTCCCAAGATGAATGGGGACCAAAGGAGTTACCAGTAGGGTAACTGGGCACAAAATCATTCCACAAAACTTTAAGAAATAAGGCAGAAGCTAGGACTGACTGCTTTGTCTATAGGAGGAGGACTGAGGGGACCGCAATAATTATCTCCAAGTATTTGTAGATCTGTCCAAATATGTGAATGGAACAATAAATGTCTACAGGACAGGGCTGTGTTGAGTGAAGGCTTCAGGAAGTACAGTTGCCTGAACCTATCCTCAGAGTTAGAGCTGTTTAAAGATGAGCTGACTCATTCAAAGACTCGACAAATAGTTAATGGAAATATGGTAGGAGGAATTCATTTGGGAGTGAAATAGACTATATGGTTTTTAGGATTTTTTTTTTAATCTTACATTTCATACTTTGGGCTAGGGACACAGTATCATAGTCCTCACCTGATGACCTAGAGTTGTAGATAATAAAGAAGTCAGAAATATTAGGACAAAACTAAAGGAGACCTTAAGTTCTAAGGTCTTAATCTTTTGGTCTTCATCTTGGCCTTGAGGATAGCTAGGACACTTTTGAATGAACATGAAGCCTCAGCCTTTATGACAATGTCACCAGATCTTAAACCTTATCAAAAAGTTTGAGTCAGCTGGCCTTGAGAAATCTATTCCCACCACCAGAACTAGCCCAGCAACTGAAACAAAACTGAGCCTCTTGGGTGGTATGCGGGGGGAGGCTGGAATAACAGATCCTTCCAACCATGAGAAGGAAGAGCAGCAGGTGCTGGATAATAAGTCAATTACTTTATAACTAGTAGACCTATTTGTAAAGAATATTATCTCTAATGTTACAATATTAGATTAAACAATGGTAGACATTTTTTATTTCAACTTTAGACTTAAGATTTAAAAAAATGATTTCCTATTTAGGTACAAAAATGAATTTGCATATGAATTATTTGAAAAAATTCATGGAATATCTAACTACAAAAAAGAATAAATGGATTGATGATATGGCTACATCATGGAGGACACATTAAAATTCAAAATAACCAAGAAAAGCCATGTTATCTAACACATAAAAATAAGAAAAAATAGAAAAAGTAATAAATAATAATGATAGCAAACAGTGTGTCAAGCACTTTTCTATGAAGTATATATGTGAAAAACTAAAGTATATACATGTGAAAGTATATATTCTTACAACCATGATGTAGTTACAATTATAATGTCATTTTTACAGAGCTAAACTGAAGCATAGAGAGATAAAGTAATCAATATAAATACAACAGAAGGGTAATATATTTAAGCAGAAAACAAAAAGAGCACAAACTCAAATCAGGGCACAGAAAAAGAAAATGAAGAAAATGCTGAAACCCCGTGATGCTCAGGGTACAAGAAAGCAGACATCTCATATTCTAATGGAGGAAGCATAAATTGAGATAGCATTTCTGGAAGGGAATTTGGCAATGGATATAAGAAGCCTTCAAAATATACATTTTCTTGTTCAGTCCAGTAATTCCACTTCTGGAACTTTTCCTAAAGAAAAATAAATATGTGAACAAAAGTTTCTCCACAAGATTATTCATCATGTCATTGTTTATAATAGGAAACAAATTGTTTCAGTAAATATGATAGCTCAAAATACTAAAATGTAATGATATCTCTAAAAATGATATAGTAACTATATTTATACTCATGTAAAGGTACTCCTAATATTTTCTGAGTGAAACAAATGGCAACTTTGTCCAAGAATCTGTAAATGTATGCATCAAAATAAAAATGATAGTTTAACTGAATAATGGGATAGTCAGTCAATATTATTTTCTTTCTTTGTAGCTTTCTGTACTTTTAAACATTGTGACCAGAAACCCATTACATGAGAAGTAGTTAAGAGCGTAGTTAAAAGTGGTCTCTGGAGCCAAAATACCAGCCTTCGAATCCCAGCTCTACTGTTACTCACTGTGTGACCTTGGGTATGTTATTTAATTTCTTCATTTGTAAAATGGGAATAAAAATGACACCTATCTCATAAGGTTAATATTAAATTAAATTAGTTAAATTCATTTTGAGAATTTAATTTAATGAGAATTAAATGAACTAATATATGTAATACACTTAGAATAGTGCCTGCACTCTGGTAAACATCAAAAGAATTAGTAACTATTATTATTATTTCTTATAATATTAAATTAGTTTTCAACAACAAAAATAATATCACCAACCAAACAGTAAGATCAGAATAGAAAGTCCTCAACTTTCAACCAATACATTTACAAATTTTCATAGATAAGAACAAAGCAACACTCCACTTTAAACAAGAAAATAACAGTTGACTTTGTATCAAGAGATGGCATAGGTGGCACACAATCATTTTAGTCTCAACAAACACTTGTTCAATTGTGTCTGGGTCTGGGTTTTAGGGTATTTTATAGTTTTAAAACTATTATTAACCACACCATGGCCAGTTAAAAGGCAGTAAGTTTAAAGTACAGCATAGTAACAAGAGGCATACAATTATTATAGAAACAAAAAGAGAAAAAAATTAACTGAAAGTAGTGGGAAGATGATGCAATGTTATACATACAGGTGAGATAAATCACTGGACCATAAGAAAAATTCATTAGCAGAAAAAAGTACATGTGACATTTGAAAAATGCCAGGCCTATTTGATCTGCGGTAATCAGCAGCAGATGAGGAAAAGTAAATAGGACAATAAACATTTTTGAAGATATGGCCAGATGATGAGCATAAAAACTGAACATCTGGCAACCTAAAAGTAATTCATTATAACTGATTATTTGTTTGAGAACATAAATGCCAAGCATGGTCTATATGCTACAAATGAAACCTTTGTTACAAACCATAGAGGGGTCCCTTGGTCAAGGCCTTGTTTGAATCTGCCAATATCCTTACTAGGTCAGGAGGTGGTAAGAAATCCACCTGAAGCACTAAGGAGTCTCCCCAGCTAGGTATGAAGAGAATCAGGCAGGCAGCTCTCAAAGGCCTCAGTAGATATGCAGTATAGACAAAAACCAACATTGTAGGAAAAGATGTCTGATAGGCTACATACTAACTGGGAGAAAAGCATAACTAATTTCAACTTTTCAAACTTACATTTTGTGGGAATGCTCTTGAAAAATACAAGCTTAAGCTCTTCTTAGGAATATTGCTGTGGCCTTATTATTCATTTCATACCTAATCCTAAAGCTTATATTATTATTCTCATGGTTAAAGTCATGTAGTGTTATTTTGACTTATGTGCAAATGGACTTAGAAACAATTTTTTTAAAAAGTGGAGGGACTTCTATACTTAGCCTCACTGAGGTATCCAGAAAACTTGGAAATTAAAAAATACATAATAAGACCAGCTGATGCAGAGATATGCAAAGTCACCTGAAGGAATCAGAACGGCTCTCAGGCAAACACTCAGTTATAACTATAACAATTATTTTAACATATTAAAAAAAGAACAAATTAGGCAAAAAGCAGGTTAAGCCTAGAAATAAAAGAATAGCTGATGCCAAGTCTATCAGAGTCCACTCTGGCATTGTCCAGGAAAGAGGAGATGAGACTGATGGGTTTTGAGTATTCTAGTGTTGTTGATAACACCAATGCTGATAGAGAGATGGCAAGTTGGCAAGTAACCGATAACAATATTTATATTAGGTTGATTCCATTAAACATGAGATTTATCTAACTCTTCTACTATGTTTACTTGATCAACAAGCAACCATCAAATTATGACCCGTCTTCCTATGTAGAAATCCCTACAGAGACATAATAGTGTGTTGATGAAGCTCAGGATAAACACAGTCCTTCTGACTATAACTCATATTATATATTTTAAATTGGCTAATTACTATTTTGCTTTCTGTCTAGCTAGACAACAGAGAAAATCCATATTAATCCTGTGTCCATATATATGAAGTCACTTCTCACTGAATTTTTTTGAACTGAAATTCTTATTTTATAAATCAATCTTCCTAAACTTGGTTAATGTGAGTCCGTCCTGAAGAACTGGATCCACTCTTATCATGTACAATGCAAGATTAAGGAGTCTGACTTTGGGCATAGGTAAATGAGGCTATCTTGTACAATCACTGTTAATATTCCCTGGTAGCAATACTACCCTGATATTACTGTTAGCTGCAAGCAAACACCACCCTACATTTCTACAAGGTAAAAATCAAGAATTCTCTCTGTCCAAAGAGGACATACAGATGGACAATAGACATGAAAACATGCTCAATGTAACTAATCATTGGAGAAATGCAATTAAAACCACAGTAGAATATCACCTCACATGAGGCAGAATGTCTATCATCAATAAATCAATAAACAAGTGGAGAAGGTGAAACACTCGTGTACTGTTGATGGGACTGTAGATTGGTGCAGCCGCTGTGGAAAGCAGTATGCAGTTACCTCAAAAAATTAAAAATGGAACTGCCTTATGGCCCAGCGATTCCACTTCTGAGACTTTATCTGAAGAAACCCAAACATTAATTAGAAAGAATATATGTGCCACTATGTTCATTGCAGCATTATTTACAATAGCCAAGATTTGGATGCACCCAAAGTGTCCATCAGTAGATGAGTGGATAAAACAACTATGGGACATTTACACTATGGAATACTATTTGGCCATTAAAAAAGAAGAAAATTTTAACCTTTGTGACAACATGGATGGACCTGGAAAACATTATGCTAACTGAAATAAACCAGTCAGAGAAAGACAAGTACCTTATGATTTCATTTCTATGTGTAATCTAACGAACAAACTAAGCTAACAAGCAAAACAGAGACAGACTTATAAAGAGCAGGCTGACAGCTCTGGGGTTGTTTGGAGAGGTGGAGGGATCAAAAAAAGAAAAAAAGAGAACTCACGGGCACATGGACATGGACAATAGTGCGGTGATTGTGGCGTGGGGGGGAGAAGGAGGACAGGTGGAGTAGAAGAGGATATGGGGAGATAAAAGGTAATGGAAAAAATACAATACAATAAAATTAAATAAATAAGAATTTTCTCTGTGTTCAATGGTGTTCGTATCAGGCTGCAATGAGACTCATAAATTGGAAAGGAACCAGGATAAAGCAACATTCATGGTGTTTTGATTAACTATGAGTTTTAATCCTGGAAAATACAAAGCTTAGGGAAAGAGAAGTGGTCAGAGTTGTATAACTTCACAAAAGAATTGACCCTCTCCATAGCTAAGCAGACTCAGAATCCAACTACTATAAAAAGGACTACCACTTTTTAAACGTGGTGCACCCCTTGGCACTGGTTTAGGAACACTGAAAATCTGACTAAATTTATTTTGATTCCCTGCCTAATATATATTGATAATGACACTGCTGTTATCAATATATGTTACTGATCACAGGAAAACAACTGAGCCAAGTTGTAAAATGCTATCTATCGTTCACTTTGAATTCGAAGCAGTGCCTGTCCCACAGTAATTTGAATGACAATCTACCCACAGAGATCTTTTATCCTTTCCTCTGCCTCCTTGAGATGCTATTTCTGATATGTTAACTACCAAGAACAACTGACCCTCTCATTAAGTCAGTTGTTTTTTTTTTCACTACAAGAATGCAAGTAACCAACAAGAGCTCCTCAAGAGGTTCACAGAAAGGAAGTAGTTAAATGATAAAAATGTGAAATGTTATGCAGCAAGCTGTGTACAATTAACTAGAATTCAAATATACACCTTGTTCCAATCCAAGCCATTTATCAGATAAAAATAGTCTGCTACAAGAATGTCATGATTAATGAGGTGAGACTCCAGCTAATTACTGTTTCCTCCAGAAGTAATTAGGTTGGCATTGCTAATCAAGATGAATGAATACTCTGACCCGCTTTTTTAAATGTAAAACTATGAGCCGCGACTGCAATAACATCATTTAGTTCAGGCAATGTAGTCTTTATTAGGCTTGTAGTTTGATTAAATTCTTTTGTTACACCAGGCATTCCACACATGAACCGATGAATGCTGTGATGTTCAAAGAGTTTTTCACCCTTAATTAAAGACTGAAAAGGCTTGTTCAATTCACAGGGCAATACACAGGACAGCTCTAAATTGATAGCTTTTAAGTAAGAATAAGGGAAAGAGTCTTAGTGCTTGTCCAGCTGTGAGAGGTTTCCTCCTCCCACTGTAATTCCACTTATTACAGCTGAGAAATGAATGTGAAATACTTTTATTACATTTTATTAAACAGCTTTTTTCATTTCATCCTAGCGTCTTTTAAGGAACACAATGCACATATCTGTACTTAGTTTTTTAATGTAATTTATATAAGAGGAAAGGAGTATAGCTGTCAATACCATTAACTGAACAAACCGTAGCGCGGAACACAGGTCTGTGAAAGCAGGCAGGGTCTGTACTGCTTATTTCTGTGGGTTACATTAGAGTGACTAACACTTCATACTAATGGTGATGGTGACGTGAAACACTATTTTCTCAAGATGTGAGCATATTTCATTTTCTTTCAAGCACAGGGGTGAGCTCCTTGATTAGCAGCTAAATTTATATCACGTAAACTCTGAATATGAATGATCTCTTATTCATCTTCTACCAAAAACGTCAGTACCTTTGCCCCCAAATTAGTTTGCTGAAGGTTCATCTCAGATCTTGGGAACTTTGCCCTTCCACACACTTAATAGTGTTTCTTCATCTGCCTCCCTGATCTTTACTTCACAAATTTTCATTTTCTGATTCCTAATGTTTCTCTATAGTTACTCCAAAAGGGTGGGAATATCCTCTGCACTCTTCCTCTGCCAGTTGGTTTGTATTTCCACTTGCCAGGTTGGGAAATCCTATTTTTATATCTTCTACTTAATTATATTCCCAGTCTAGAATGTGCTGTCTCCTCTTTGATTGACATGTTTGGACCTCCTGCTGCTTTGTTTTTCTCTGTAATTTTGTATACAGGAGGATAAAATAATCTTAAATTTTGACACCTTGTCTAGGCCTAGGAGTCAGTTTCCTTTTTGGGATTTTTTTTTTCCTTGTAGAGTTTCATAAACGGCTTTCAGTATTAGTAATTTCCATTTTTAAAAAAGTCTGTCTTCATTTAGAAAGATACGAATGCAGCTGACCTGCAGGTCCTGCAGTGTCTGTTCTCCTAAACGCCTTTTGACAAGTAACAGAAGCCAGCCATTCTAAGCCTCATGCCTGACAGAGACAGAGACGGGAAATGGGCCACAGGGGTGCACAAAGGCTCATTGTGCAGACAGAAAGCCTAGACACCAGTGCCTGCAGCACCAGGATAGGTAAATGTGTCAGGACATGCCCCGCTGCTTGAGGGTAATTGTCAGGGTGTCATTATACACGACACTTCATTCTCTTTCCTAATTTTCCAGTTGGGTTTTGAATTTGTCATAGTTCCGTGTCATTTACTTTACTCCATCATTATTCTACACCAGGCTGCCTCTCTCAAATGTGGCTCCCCTCACATCTACGGGTAGCGTTAGATTTCATCCTAAGATGTTGTATTAAATAGCTCCCAAGCTTTTTTAGACTTGTCTCTCGGGTTCTCTCTTTTCCTTGGTGCCTGTCTGTTTAGCACAAGGATAGCTCCTGTTCTGCCTGATAAACCCAAGCTGGTATCTTGTGCTTTCTGCCATGTGTTATTTAATTAAAACATGTAGTTCTTTCTTGGTCTTCTAAATAGTTCTGGCACCATAGTAGTTGCTGAGACTCGGGGCAGAAGTAAGACTTAACATAGGGCTCTTGACTTTGATCTCGCCTTTTAGTTTCATAAATTTTTTTGTTTGTTTTATTATACAGTCTCCATTCCCTGGTAAGAATTAAGGATAAAACTCTTTGAATACAGGTCATGCCAGGGACTTCTAACATATTCCTCGGGTTACAATATATACAACAAATTCTTACTGGTCTTAATTATACATTAAAAAAATGCCTCAGAAGAAGTTTTATATGAAAATATAATGTCTGCTGGGGTCTATCACTGATCTATTGGTTAAATTTATATTGCAAAAATGAAGTTAAATATTAAACACATAGCAGAATATCCATCAATAAAGTAATTTACAACACTGAATTATTCAGATTTTTCCCAACTCTGTACTTCACCAGTTTGTTTTGAAGATATTGCATTGAAAATAAAAGTTAATCTAATCTTTTTCAGGCTCCCTGTTCATTTTTTTCCAGTTAGAGTTCCTGCATTTCTAACCTAAGACTGTAAGTTTTGTGATTTAATTTCTTAATTATAAGACAGGGTTTTTTTAACTGACTTTTATTGAATTCATAAGAAGTGTATAAATGTTCAGTAAATAATGGTAGTTAAATGCGAGAACCACAACCTCTAGGAGTTAGCAAGAAAGAAAATTCAATTAAGGCAGCCGTGATAAGTTTATAAAGTCTGAATCTCTTTTCTCATACTATTATTTTAGGGATGGACTAAGAATAGACAAACAGTGGTTTCTTGAGTAAAACAAGAGAGTGAAAAAGCCAGGAGTTTGTATTGTACAATACCAACTTACGAAGGCCAAGACGTGAACCTAGCCAACAGCAGGGGTTCCAGCAGTCAAGCAAGGCAAACATCCAGGAAGAGTGGCAAATTCTATCTTATTTTAGCCAACTGTCAGCTGTAGGGTTGCAACAGATGGTACAAGGTCCTAGTACAGTAAATGGAATCCAGGGGACCAATTTGAAAGTTTTAAGATCAATCATTTCTAATCTCAGACCATCTATCCATTTAATTACAGCCTCTGGGAAACAGGGAAGAGGACCAAGAACAGTAGGCACAGCAAGGGCCTTATCTCCTTGCTGAGGCTCAAGAGCAGAGCCCCAGAACCTCGGGAAGAAACTATAAGACAAAATGAAAGACACTGCAGCATTAGCCCAGCGCTGGGCACTGGAGCACCCAGAAGAAAAGGTGTGACTTGTAGAACAACCCAGAGGCCCACAGGCCTGCAGAGGCATCACATTCAACAATCATTTAAAAAGTGACTGCAATGTGTACTGCAAAAATGAGCCTCCTAACTCTCATGGAGTTCACAAATGAGTGGAGAGATCAATAAAAGTCACTTGCAATAATGAAGTATGAAAACACTATACTGGCATAGCAGGAGTCCCTAACGGGCTCTGAGATAGGGAAAAAAGGGTGTCAGGAAAACCTCCCCAGAGGACCTTGTGGTTGAGCTGGAGCCAGATCCAGAGTCTGATGATCTACTGCAAAGGAGAACCTGCGGGCAATTCGGAGACCCAGTTCAACCACACCCACTAGACCTTTGAAAGAGATTAGGATAGAAGAAGATAAGAAATTACACCTTGTTTATTACCAGCTAGAGATTTGACCCTAAACAATTATATGGAAATCTTGATCTTAGTGAACTCAAATAAACAGAGAATAATACTTTCTTCTCAGATGTTAAGCAGTTTTAGCAATCTATATTTGAATTTACCAAGGTATGTTCCATGGATTACCAGCCCCAAAGAATAATCCATGTCAAAATGATTATATGGTCAAGAACCTTTGGAAAATTTTGAATACCATCTCTTTGATAATCACAGATCACACTATGGCTTAAATATATTTTATCTAATGTATTAAATTACTAATTACATAGTTATATTTATATAGTTATACTTAAATTAATTATTCTAAATATATAAACAAGGACATTAAATATATATTTAAGGCACTAAAAAAATTTATAATTGAAAAATGTGCTAAAATTGTATAACCATGGTAATTCACATATTTATTTAACCATGGAGTTCATTTTTATGTAAAAACTATTACTATTTCCTGGAAGTAGTATCCTATAAATCATACTTCAGGAAACAGTGCTCTAAACTGGGCATCCAAAAGCTCTTTCTATAAAGAGCCAGGCAGTAAATATTTTAGACTTTGAGGGCTGTACAATCTCCATCACAACTAACCAGTTTTATCACTGTAGTGAAAAATTAGTTCTGGAAAATATGTAAATGAATGGGTGTGGCTGTTTTCTAATAAAACTTTAGTTACAAAAACTGGCATCAGGCCAGGTTGGGTTCACAGGTCACAGTTTGCTGCACCCTATTCTTCACAAGGACCTTACTGTAGGCCCCACCCCAGAGTTTTTCCTTAGCCATCCAGTGGCTCGTGTACTGGTGAGGGGAGAGTGATAGCTAAAGTAAGTAGAGACAATCTTCAGTCTCTATTACCCAAAGGGGAAAATCTGAAAAGAAGAAGTCAATGAGTAGGAGAAAGTCCATTAATGTATTTGTTGAACACATGATAGCTCCATCTCTTAGTACCACGGACTAATCACATCCTTGGCCAAATCCCTTACCAGCATTTTTCTGGGTAGTGTGAGTGGGCAAGAAAGCAGAGACTGGGGAGTAAGAGCGAAGTATATTGAAATTCATACAGTCAAGATACAGATCATTTCCACTAGCACAAGAATCCCTCTTGTTGCCCACTTAAAATCACACCCAGTTCTCTCCTAACCACACCTTCTCCTGAAGGCCTGGCAACCATTAACACTGTGTTCTCCATTTTCATCATTTTGTCATTTAAAGAATGTCTTATAAATGGAATCATGCAGTATGTAATCCTTTACATACTGGTTGTTTTCACTCATCATAACTCTGAAGGTTTATCCAAGTTGTTGGTATCAATTATTTGTTCCTTTTCATCACTGAATGATATTCCATGGTGTAAATGCACCACAGTTTGTTTAACCACTCACAGTATGGTTATTTCAGTTCCTGTGTACTACAAATAAAGCTTCTGTGGACATTTATGTAGAGGTTTTGGTGTGAATATAAGTCACATGGTCTAACTTAAAGCTAAGAGAGAAGTCCTCCCAGTCCACCTTGAGCTCTGGCAAAGGGGTAAATCCATTACATTGCTACAGAAGAATGAAGTTTAGGTACCACTAATTCAATCCACCACAGAGGCGGTACTGCCAGATCTCAGCAACAAAAAAGTAATGGAGCAAAAACCTTTCCTCAATGTGTCCCTCTATAATTTTGTGTAGAGTTCCCAAAGGACATGTACCCAAGAGTAGGACACTAGATCATAGGACAGAGGCATGTTTTCCCAAACACTGATAGACTGCTGTCCGCAATGACTGTGCAGGTAACACTCCCATTAGCATTATAAGGAAGCTCCTGTCTCTTCACGTTCTTGTCAACCTTCAATATTTACACAACCTTTTTACTTTTATTTTCTGATATGTGAAAAGTACATTTTATTGTTGTTTTAATTTGAACATCTTATAGATGAGTTCACGAACTTGCTACCATTGAAATTCTATATTCTGTAAATTGTCTAC
Source organism: Pteronotus mesoamericanus (assembly GCF_021234165.1). NCBI lineage: Eukaryota > Metazoa > Chordata > Mammalia > Chiroptera > Mormoopidae > Pteronotus > Pteronotus mesoamericanus. The sequence continues at coordinate 21,405,961 of NW_026555310.1, forward strand.
TCATATGTATTGCTCATATTTGTTCTCAGTTTGCTGTTAACTTTTTGTTGATTCTCAGGAATTCTTTCTATATTTGTATATTAAACCTTCATCAGCTTGAGATGCTCTCACCAGGAGTATCCAACCTTTAGGGGTCTCTGGGCCACACTGCAGGCAGAAGAGTTGTCTCAGGCCACACATTAAATACACAAACACTAACGAAAACTGATGAGCAAGAAAAAAAGTTTTAAGTAAATTTACAATTTTATGTTGGGCCACACTCATAGCCATCCTGGGCCACACGTGGGTTGTCAGCGCTGGGTTGGACAACTCTTCTTAAACTTTTTTTCTTCCATTCCATTATATGTCTGTTAATATTGTCTGCAATGTCCTTTACTGAACAGGAATGCCTAATTTTTTTATTCCCTATACTTTACGTCCCCATGACTATTTTGCAACCACCAATTTGTACTTCTTACCCTTCACCTCTTTCAACCAGGCCCCCAAATCCCCTCCTCTTTAACAACCACCAGTTTGCTTTCTGTGTCTATAAACATGTTTCAGTTTTGTTTGTCCATTTATTTTGTTCTTTAGATTCCACACTTAAGGGAAATCATACAGTATTTGTCTTTTTTGACTAACTGATTTCACTGAGCATAGTACCCTCTAGGTCTATCCATGCTGTTGCAAATGGCAAGATTTTATTCTTTTTAATGGTCTAGTAATATTCCCTTGTATATAGGTACCACCACTTTTGTTATCCACTCGTCTACTTTTGGGCACTTAGGTTGCTTCCATACCTTGGCTATTATAAATAATGCTGCAATCAACATAGAGGAGCATAAATTCTTTCAAATTAGCATTTTAGATTTCTTTGGATAGATTCCCAGAAGTGGAATCACTGGGTCATAAGGCAATTACATTTTTAATTTTTTGAGATAACTCCATACTATTTTCCACAGTGGCTGCATCAGTCTGCATTCCCACCAATGGTACATGAAGGTTCCCTTTTCTCTACATCCTCACCAAAATTCATCATTTGTGGATTTATTGATGATAGCGATTATGACAGGTGTAAGGTATATCTCAGTGTGATTTTAATTTGCATTTCTCTGATGGTTAGTGACATTGATCATCTTTTTATATGTCTTCTGGCCATCTGTATGTCCTCTTTGGGGAAGTGTCTCTTCAGGTCCTTTGCCCATTTTTTATTTGGATTGTTTGTTTGTTTGTTTGTTGGTTGGTGTTTAGTGAAATGAGTCTTTATAAATTTTGGATATTAACCCCTCACTAGATATACTATTGGCAAACCTGTTCTCCAATTCAGTAGGCTGTCCTTTTTTTGCTGTTAATGGTTTCCTTTGAGGTGTAAAAATGTTCTAGTTTGAAGTAGTCACATTTATTTTCAGAAATCCATAATTCTGTGTAGTCAAGTTTATTAAATTTTACTTAAATTCATCCAGAACACTCTTTTATAAGTGGTGTAAGAGATGAATTTAGCAATATATTTTTTCCATTTATACTCCGTTGGTCAATCTGCTTATTCATGAGTCAGACTAAACTATTTTATCTTCAAAAGCTACGTTGTATGATTTAATACCTTGTAGGACAAGAATCCCCATTTTGTTCTTTTTCAAGTTTGATGTAGCTATTTATTAATTTTACTATATATTTTAGAATGTGCTTGGCAAGTTCCTCAATATTCTATTGGAATTCAGCATTGTTTGCAGATTAATTGGGGAATTAACATCTTTACTTAGATAAATCCTCTCATCTATCCACAAGGAATATTGTTTCATTTATTGTAATCTTTTATGTCCTTTAATAGGATTACAAATTACCTTACTAAGTTTTTATGCATTACTTGATAGTTTGATTCAGAGATATGGTAAGGTATTTATTGTGATGTATATGTTATTTCATACTTTATTAAAATTTTAGTTGATTATTGTTGATTTAAGGAACACTGATTTTTGTTAAATCTTTAATCAAGAAAATTTGTCAACTCTTATTAACATTAATTCCAATAGTTTTGTTGTTGTTGTTGATCCTGTTGTTTTCTAAATCATTATATCATTTGCAAATAATAATTTTCTTTTAAACCTTGTTCACATGTATATATATTATTTTGACTTATAGAATGGAACATGACTTTCAAAGTCATATTAAACAGTTATATTGACAGTGGTTACCTTATCTTGTTCTTAACCATAATGGATGTGTAGCTGAATTACTCCAGAATGTATAATATTTTCTAAACATTTTCAATATATATAGCTCAGGAAGGTTGGCCCCAAGCAAAACAACAGGTAGGGGCTGACCTTGGCCTTCACTACCCAGGAAACCCCAGAACCTATCCACCCATGGACAGCTACAAATTACATGGAAGGGCCACCACCTTGCTCCTGCACAGCTGATCCTCCGTGGAAGGTGGAGGCTGGTGGTCAGTGATCACAGCCAGTCCTTGCAGCTGGCTAGCTTAAGTAAATCCCTCCCATTGACCTGCCAACAGAAATCAAGGCTCAACTATAAGAGGAGGGTGTTCTCAGGCCACCTGGAGGGTGCATCTCGAGTACCCAGCTTGGGTGATAGCAGAGGCCATACCATTGGACCTTACAGGATACCTACTACATTAGGCCACACTACCAAGACAGGAAGTCCTAGCAGCTCTACCTAATACATAGAAACAAATATAGGTAGGCTGCCAAAATGAGGAGACAAAGAAACATGCCCAAAGTGAAAGAGCAGATCAAAACTCCAGAAAAAGAACTAAACAAAACATATATAAGCAATCCATCAAGATGCACAGTTGAAAACACTGGTTATAAGGATGCTCAAGGAACTTAGTGAGGACCTCAACAGCATAAAGAAGATCCAGTCAGCAACAAAGGATACACTGATTGAAATAAAGAACAATCTGCAGGGAAACAGCAGTAGAGAGGATGAAGCTGAGATTAAGTCAATGATTTGGAATATAGGGAAGCAAAAAAACCCCAATCAGAACAAGAAGAAAAAAGAGTCCAAAAAGAGAGAGGATAGTGTAAGCAGCCTCTGGGAAAACTATAAGCTTTCCAACATTTGCATCACAGAGGTGCCAGAAGGAGAAGATAAAGAGCAAGAAATTGGAAATCCTTTTTAAAAAATAATGAAAGAAAACTTCCTTAATTTGGTGAAGGAAATAGATGTGTAAGTCCAGGAAGCACAAAGAATCCCAAACAAGATGGACAAAAAGAGGCCCTCCCCAAGATATATCGTAATTAAAATGCCAAAGGTTAAAGATGAAGAGAGAATCTTTTTAAAAAAAAATATTTTATTTACTTACTTTTAAAGAAAGGGGAAAGGAAAGAGAGGGAGAGAAACATCAATGTGTGTCTGCCTCTTGCGCACACCCTGTACTAAGGACCTGATCCACAACCAAGGTTTGTACCCTGATGGGAATTGAACTGGTGACACTTTGGTTCACACAGATTGGTGCTTAATCCACTGAATCATACCTGCCAGGGCTAAAGAGAGAATCTTAAAAGTAGCAAGAGAAAAGCAGCTAGTTACTCTCTGCAGGGGAGGTCCCATAAGACTTTCAGCTGATTTCTCCAAAGAAACTTTGCAGGCTAGAAGGGATTAGCAAGAAATATTTAAAGTCATGAAAAGCAAGGACCCACAGCCAAAGTTGCTGTACCCAGCAAACCTATCATTTAGAATCAAAAGGGCAGATAAAAAGCTTCCCAGATAAGAAAAAACTAAAGGAGCTCATCATCACCAAACCATTATATGAAATGTTAAAGGGACTTACTTAAGAAAAAGATGATCAAAACTATGAATAATAAAATGGCAATAAATACGTATCTATCAACAGTTGAATCTAAAAAACAAAGTAAGCAAACAAGAACAGAGACAGAGTCACAGATACAGAGAGTGTTTTAATGGTTGCCAGATGGGAGAGGCCCATGGGGGAATGGGTAAAGAGGTGAGGAAATTAAGAAGCAAAGATTGGTAGTCACAGAATAGCCATGGGGATGTAAAGTACAGTCTAGGAAATGGAGTAGCCAAAGAACTTATACACATGGCCAAAGGACATGAACAAGGGTGGAGGGATTGCCTGAGGGAGTGGGGGTGCTGGGTGAAGGGGGCAAAGAGGGAAAAATTGGGACAACTCTAACAGCATAATCAATAAAATATAGCTTTTTAAAAAAAAAAAAAGCTGTGGTACATTTACACAATGAAATACTATTCAGCCTTAAAAAGAAGAAAATCTTAACCTTTGAGACACCATGGATGAACCTGGAGAATGGTATGCTAAGTGAAATAAGCCAATCACAGAAAGGAAAATATATGATTTCACTTATTTGTGGAATCTAAGGAACTAAACTAACAAACAAAATAAAAAGACTCATACATATAGAGAACAGACTGACAGCTATCAGAGAGGAGGATGGGGGGCTGGGTAAAAAAGGTGAAGAGATTAAGCAAAAACAAACAATAGTATGATGATTAGCAGAGGGAAGGAGACAACTGACAAGACGATGTATTATAGAATTATACCCCTGAAATCTATATAATTTTATTAACCAATATCATTCAATAAATTCAATGTTAAAAAATAAGTACTGCCACGGGGACAGGGTGATGTGGGTGCCAACTGCCTCTGGGACAGATTGCTTTGTGGGGACCTTGAGGCTCCTGGATCTGAGGGTTACTATCCTGGGCCAGGTGAGGAGGGAATGGGGCTTGAGTCCCACAGAGCCCCTCCCGGGGGTGTCACGGATGGGGAAATAAACACGAGTCTTCGCAAACATGTCTCTGTTTGCCAGGAGAGGGGACACGGCTCTTCCCTCTAGTGGGGAAGGTCCTGAGCATCTTTGTCCAAAGGCTTTTATTGAAAGGGTTACCACTGGGGCTAGGTAATAGGAATGTGCAGGTTATCTCATTACATCAGTAGATTAATGTTTACAGAGATAGATGATGTTTTGAAGAAAACAAATGGCAGGAACATACCAATTTACCTGGGTCCAAGAGGAGACTAGAAAACATGAGAGCGTAAACATGAGAGCACCAAAGGGTATAGGGTTTGGGTCTGTGAATAATGCAAATTTCCTTCCCAGCAGGAGCTGGCTATCACAGCTCTTAAGTGAAAAACAAAGCATGCTTTAAAGAATTTACTTCTAGGTCTGATTTCTCCTGGGAACCGCCAGATCCAGTTTAGGATTGTCTCCAGTATTGTTTCGAGCCTGAGCCAGGCAGGGAGAGGGAGCCGCCAAGAGACAAGGAGACTGCTTTCAGCTAGAATGAAGACTCTGGCCAAAAAGCTAAGCTGAGGGGTGCAGGCCTTTTTGCCCTTTCTCCATGTCCCCAAAGTCCTTGTCTGCTGCCCATGCTGGCTGTGTCTGTCTTAGATCTTCTCTCCTCATGAGAGCTCTTATCCGTCATCAGCTACCAGCCATCACAGGGCCAAGCAGGGGGATGTGAGGGAGGCAGGGGCTGTGCTCCTGACAGGGAGACAGGTTTTTTTCTCCTCAGTGGCCTGTTTTCCCAAGGCCTCCTTCATTATTTCCAGCCTTGGGGCCCTCTCTCCTGTTAGTGGGGCTACAATTCCTGAAACCAGACAGGGTGTTTCCCAACAAAATATTAATTGGTGGTTACAGAATAGTCATGGAAGTGTAAAGCACAGTGTAGGGAATATAGTCAATAGTATTATCGTAACTATGTATGGTACCAGATGGATACTAGATTTATTGGGGGGATCACTTCATAAGTTATATAAATATCTAATCACTGGGTTGTACACCTGAAATTAATATAATCCTGTACATAAACTGTAATTAAAAAATTCAAAAAAATATTTAAAAATGAAAAACACCAAGCTCTGGGAAAGATGTGTGGGAAAGGGTGGAATAGGGTATTCTAACCCTGGTGGAATAGAGAGGGTGAAATGAAGAGTTTGAAAACTGCAGCCTGAGCCCTGGCTGGTGTGGCTCCGTGGATTGGGTGCCAGCCTGTGAACCAAAGGGTTCACAGTCAGGGCACAGGCCTGGGTTGCACTCCAGGTCCCCAGTAGCGGGCACATGAGAGGCAACTACACATTGCTATTTCTCTCCCTCTCTTTCTCCCTCCCTTCCCCTCTCTCTAAAAATAAATAAAATCTTTAAAAAAGAAAAGAGAACCACCATCTAAGCTTGAATCAGCTCAGCCTTGTAACACCAGCATTGAAGAGTTTTGAATAAACCAAAATGGTGCTAAAAAAATTAAAGTTAGAGTACCATATAATTCAGCAATCTCAGTTCTGGGTTTATATCTGAAGGTAATGAAATCACTGTCTCTAGGAGATATCTGCACCTCCATGTTTATTGCATCATTATTTACAATAACCAAGAAGTGGAAACAACCTAAGTGACCATCAACGGATGAATGGATCAAGAAGTTGTAATATATATGCACAATGGCATATTATTCAGCCATAAAAAAGAGGGAACCCTGCCTTTTGTGACAACATGGATGGACCTTGAGGGTATTATACTTAGTGAAATAAGTCAGACAGAAATGTACTATATGATTGGTTATCAGAAGCAGGGGGCCAGAGGAAATGGGTGAAGGGGGTCAAAGGGTGCAAACTCTCAGTTATGAGATGAATAAGTCATGGGAAGCTAATGTACAGCCTGGGGCCGCTGCATTGTGTAATTGTGAGTTGCTAAAAGAATAAATCTTAGAAGTTCTCACCATAAAAGTAAAAAGATGGCCACTAAGTAAGGTGATGGGTGTGTTAAGTAACCTCTAGTGGTAACCATTTTACAATGTATTGAATATGTATATTATTTTTTAAATATTTCATTTATTTTTTTAGAGCGGGGGAGGGAGGGAGAGAGCGAGAGAGAAATATTGATGTGTGAGAGAAATATCGATTGGTTACCTCTCACAGGCCCTGCAACCAGGAACCTGGCCCACAACCCAGGCATGTGCCCTGACTGGGATTGAACCAGAGACCTTTTGATTTGTGGGATGATGCCCAACCCACTAAGCTACATCAGTCAGGGCTCTATATGTAAATAAAATCATCACACTATACACCATAAAGTTATACAATATTATATATCAACTATATCTCAATAGAGCTGGGGTGGGAGGAGAATATTTTCCCAAAAATTGAAAAAGTATTTTACTATATTCTTCTTCAGGTTTCTGTATCCTACCTATCCATCACTGGCCATGTTGATATACCCTAGAATTTAGTTCTGATTTAAAATGAAATACTTTTGTTTCTTTATTAGGAGATTTTTCTTATTTGGATCATAATAAACTTTCCTAGGTTATTTAATAACTCATACTAGCTATATCAGTCAAAGCATCCTCCTGGACTTATTTATTTCCTTCTTATAGCATTTCTTCCAAAAAACTTTAAAATATGGTCTTTACGTGTCAAAATTTCTAAGGCCATGTCATGATTAAAACTATCTTTATTGTGATCTTCCATTTAAAAGATAGGTTAGTGGAATATAAAATCATAGTTTGAACAGACTTTGGAATTAGACAAATCCAGGCTTAAATCTCATTCAGCCACTATCTTTGTTACCACAAACAAACTGCTAAACATCTGTGAGCCTCATTTTCCTCATTTATAATGAAAGAATGCTAATATCTAATGTATAGCATTATCAGAACAATTGATGATACCTGCAAAGTAAATAAAATGTTATATTAACCAGGGACTTAATAAATGGCATTTGCTTATTTAAAAACACCATGGTTTTAGGTATTTATTTTTTTTAACATGTTGACACTATTATTTCATTGTCCTGTAGCCTCCAGTTTTGCTACTGAGAAGTCTTATTTCAGTCTGATATTTTAAATTTTGTGGATTATCTTTATATTTAGAAACTCTTAGAGTTTAACATTTTTCTCTTTGAATTTAATGTTCTTAGATTTTGCACCTCTAGGCAAAGGGTATTCCTTATATATCTTATTTAGTACTCCATAAACTCTTTCATATAGCTATTGTTTATCCTTTCTTAATTCTGGAAAATTGTCATTATTTCTCCATTGTTTCTTCACATCTCTTGTCTTTCTGAGGCTCCACCACCACAGTATATTGGCATTTCTCATTTATCCCCCTTATATATATAACTGTATATATATACATATATACATATATATATAACTTTTCTTTTATATTTTTTATTTTTGCTTGTTTATTCTGGGAGATATACTTAGATGGATTTTCCAGTTTATTGATTTATTCTTTGCCCATAATCTTCATGCTATTTCTCCCTTCTTGAAATTCTTTATTGCAATTGTTATAGGTTTCATATCTAGTATTTCTACTTGGCTCTCCATTATAACTGCTTCTTCATGCTTCATGCAAACAATATTCTTTCAATTTTGAGAACACTTATTTATTTTAAATTATTGATCTGCTTCATTAATTCTGATTTGCCCACAATAGATAGTCCAGTTTGAATCCCTCATTAGTGAGTTAAATAAATCTTCGACATGTTCTTACTTTATATTGGTATGAGAGTCATGTTTTTAAATTTTTTAAAAGTATTCTTTAACAATCTGTGAAGTTTTTCCACTGAGACAGACTCACCTGCTGGAGTCTCTTATACTGTATTGTCTAAGAAGCCCAACTTGTGAGCTTTTTTCTCCCAGAAACATCTCTTCTTGAGTCCTGACGTGTATCCCAAAGACAATATTTTTCCTTCATTGACTCTCTGTTTTTTGTTCTTTTGATTTTGTTTTTATTTTTGTTTCTGATTGTCATTATTTCTGTATTTTGCCCACCTTGTAGTTTTGGTCATGTCTTCTTCCCACCATCTAACCCAGGGAAGAGTAAATAATGGGCCAATAGGCCAATCCCAACTAGGGTAGTCTAGAGGTTATCCTGCATATCCATATGTAGAATCCACATATATTATATCCACTGTATCTCTATATAAATGGCTTCTTTAACACATGTTCACTTTATATTTATGCAGTTCATACTTTTAAATTTTTGAAATATTTAATTTGATAGAATGATATCACTGGAATTCAATTTTTGAAAAGTCAAATGATTACATAAAAATGATGGTGGTAAGCAGAGATCGACACAGAATCTTCTCCAAAGAGTTACTGTGTGTTTATTTTTAGAGGATGACTGATGTAGCCTTAGACAACTTCATGTAGTAGTTGATTTCATGAGGCAAATAAAACCTAGATGTATAGGATTAAATGCTGCTTTATAAGTCATTAAAACCATTCGAAAAATCAATTAAAAATGGACTAGAAGCCACCGCACTTTGCTCCAAATAGAAATAACATGCTGAATAAGCAAAACAAATGCTACTCACTCTCCAAACTGAAGTAACCTGCTGGGTCAGCACCATGACAACTAAAACTCTAGTAGACAAAGGCAGTAAAAGTTGAAACCAGCAAAACCTACTGAATAAAAGCTGAAATATTGGAAATTTTCTCTCTTGCTGGTAAATGTATTAATATGTTTCTAAGTTTCTAGAAAAAGCATAAAACATCATGTGATATAAAATCATATAAAAAAATTGTTTCTAAATATGAACTAGAAAACTACCTCAAAGATAAGAGAAATGCCCTCCTAATATTGATCAAGAGACCTAAACTCAAATTGATTAGAGATTTTGACTTCAAAGGATGGCAGTAGCTCCGGCAACAGAAGCAGCAGCTGTTTTCCTGCAGATGATGGCTTCTCTGCACTGCTCTTCCCAAGTCTCTTCCTGAAGTCACCAAAATTAGTTATTATAAGTTCACATAAACTCACTAAGGTTTTGCTCTCATGATTCCTTGCGGCCTTTACCTGGGTGTTATTGTAGATAATATATTTTGAAGTATTCTTCTGATATCTCCAAAAATTAAACAGGCTTAGCTGGGTCCAATAAATAAGTACAATCATTTCCTGCCCTTCTCCCTCCAAAATAAACAAACAAACAAACTGAAACAAGTAAAATTCTAGAATATGCCATGTCATGATGGGTGAACCATTGGTAATTGAAGATGAGATGCATATAAAAAATATAATCTGAAAACAAGGAACTTTTTTTCCTTTAATGCTTACTTTTTTACTTGGGTCTGAGATCACTACTTCTGGCAGCTTATACTGGCAATGCAGTAAAGGTTATGAAGTGGAAAAGAAATGAAACAACAGTAACATATTAAGTTAAATTTTTTTCCTTACAAAGTCCATGGATTGTGAGAGAAAAGTATAAGAAATAAAGAGAAAAATATAGTATTAATTATAAAAATATAGTATACTATACATTATAGTATAGTATGGTAAAATATATATATAATATAGTATTAATACTATTAATATAGTATAGTATTAATTTGAACACACTTTGAAAAAATTATGTGATTTTTATTTTGGTGTTTTGTTTTGTTTTTATAAGCCTATTATGCTGTGAGTTCTGAGGTGTGGGGACTATTCTTATCCCCAATTCCTAGCACATGTAGTGATGGAAATATAGCAGGCACTGGATAATACTTGTTGAACACATGAAAAAATTAACTAATTAATAAACGATTTAAAAATTCTGTTATGGTACCACTATTTACAAATCATATTTCAGTTAAGGTTGGATATAAAGATATGTTCCAGGACAGAACCTCTCAAACTTTAATGTTCATACAAATCACCTAGATGTCTTATAGAAATGTAGATTCTAACTCAGTAGTCTATGGTGGGGCTGAAAAGTCTATATTTTTAACAAATTTGTAGGCAATGCTAATGCTGTTGATTCACGGACCGCATTGTGAGAACTGGATTCTGGGCAATCTAATGCTTTGTGTCAATAAGGATGTTCCAGAGTGGGCATCAATGAGAAGCGCTGGGGCCCGTGACTAGCAAGGAAAGAGGAAGGCTTAGGCTAAATAGGCCTGGCAATAAAGGCAGGGTAGGTAGCCACCCAAGAAGTATGTCCACTGCTTCTTTCCTTTTGCTCTGTTAAATGAAAACTTTTAAGTCCTGCTTTTTAAAAAAAACAAAACAAAACAAAACAAAACAAAAAACAAAAAAAAAACCTCTTTCAAGAATCAGTGAGCAAGTGGGAGGTAGAAACAGACCTTCTCTTCACGCTTGAAATGATATTACGGCCATTCACATAGCTTTACGAGGCTGGGTAAGAAGGGTTATAAAAGGCCAGTCTCCTCCCCTGTGACACTTTCTCAAGGGTCCTCATTTCCGGGAGGAGAGACCTCAGCTACAACCACAGAAGGCCTATTCCCCAAGAACTTTGCAGTTTGAAGGAGAATGTTCTGGCACGAGCAGCCTCTCAAGCAGATTTTATCAGCTAGCTGCCCCTTCCCATCTCTCTCTCTCTATTCACTCTTTAACTGTAATCCCTCCCCCTCTGCTCCAAGACTTGAAAATACCAACAATGCCAACATGATTCACACCATGCCTGCCCTCTCACCTATACCTGGTCAGCCATCATTCTCCCTTGTGGCCTTCATACTCACGGAGACCACAATGCATTCAAAGAGATTGTCCCTTTTCTGGAAATATTGTTTAAGGGTAAGGGTGACTCTGTTCACTTAAGCTACTGGCCCAAAGGTTCCATGAATCTCTCATTTTAGCCCCTAAAGTTAGCTTTTGAGCTCAAATTTTGTACAAACACACACATACACGTACACAAAACTTAAAGAGAATAGAATTCAAGGTATGGGGGAAACCATGGTTATTTCTTGTTTCTTACTCTTTGCCAGAGGTATGAAGTGTAAAATTTTCCTACCTCCCCAATAATTACAGTACCAGCCCTGGGATTAGTGCCACAGCCTCCCAGGGCCAATCCAGAGGCAGGTAAGACAATAAGAAATAGAAAGCTGGGTACTGCTGTGCTGCCACTCTCATGGCAACCACATGGTACAACCCCAGGGACATAAGGAACATAGCACAGATGTGACTCTGCAGCTCTGGAAGGGACTCTTGAGAGAAGATGACCTATAGGAAAGAACTGGCAGAAAAGGAATACATGAGGGCCAGCCAAGGCAGGTAAATGAATTGCAGAATTTTTTTTCTTTTTCTTGTCTGATTGCTGTAGCTAGGACTTCCAATATTATGCTAAATAGAAGTGATGAAAGTAAATATTCTTGTCTTCTTCCTGATCTTAAAGAAAAATCTTTCAGCTTTTCACCGTTGAATATGTTGTTAGCTAAGGGTTTGCCTTATATGGCCTTTATTATATTAAGGTATGCTTTCTCTATCCCCAGTGTGCTGAGAGTATTTATCCTAGTGGATGTTGGATTTTGTCAAATGTTCTTTTGCATCTATTGATGTAATCATGTGATTTTTATTTTTCATTTCATTTATGTGGTGTATCACATTAATTGATCTGTAAATATTGAACCAGCCTTACATCTGGGAATAAATGCCAGTTGATCATGGTATATGATCTTTTTAATGTACTGTTGAATTTGGTTTGCTAATATTTTGTTGAAGATTTTTGCACCTATGTCCTTAACAGATATTGGTATATAATTTTCTTTGTGTGTATGTGGTGTCTTTGTCTGGTTTTGGTATCATGGTAATGCTGGACTTATAAAATGAGTTGAGATCTTTTCATCCTCTTAAATTTTTTTGGAATAGCTTGAGCAGGGTAAGTAATTCTTCTTTGAATGTTTCGTAAAACTCAACCGTGAAGATATCTGGTCCAGGGTTTGTTGGGAGTTCTTTGATTACTGATTTGACTTTTTAGCAGTTATTGGTCTATTCAGATTTTTTTTTTCTTCCTGAAATGTCTGGGACCTCAGAAGTCCGTTGCCTCCCTCAGCCATAGCCTTTGCTTTTTTCACAGCCAAATATTATAGGAATTTCTCTTTCCAGTGGTGGAGCCCTGAGCTAGGGAGCCCAGGGTGTAGCTGGGATCCCTCACTCCTCAGGGTGGACCTCCATGGCCAAGATATCCTCTCTCCTGTTTCTTATCCACCACACATGGCTATAAAACCTACTCATTCCACATCTCTACTCCTCTGACTAGCCTCAACTCGGCTTCTTTTTTGTATCTTTAGTTACTAGAATTCTGTTCAGCTAATCTTCAGGTAATTCTCAATAATGGTTGTTCTATAATTTTGTTGTCATTTTGATGTGGTTGTGGGAGAAAGTGAAACTAGCGTTTACCTACTCCGCCATCTTGAGCAGGAATAATCATTGATTAATAACAAGTAGTAGTACTATTTGGGAAGAACAACTTCGAGCAAAAATTATTCATGTTCCCAGTAGAAAAGGTTGAGTAGAAATATGAATAAAAGTCTCACAAAGCCAAGGCTAAATGAAAGCCTTAGAGAAAGTCAGAGTTCTCTGGTCTATTTCTAATTTCCTGAAAATGCTTTTGCAAATGGTCAGGCAGCTGAACATCTGAGATCTAATTGTGTCATGTCTAACAAACTGATTCAATGTTCTCCTTTTAGAAGAGCAGATGGAGTAGGCTGAAGACTATGAGAAACCCCTGAAGAAAGATGTGACAGTCTGAGGGACAGACTGAAACTAATGTTTAAAAAATAAATGCCTTCATGAATTAGCAAGGATTTTGCAACTCAGATCTAAATGAGATTTTCATCATTCTTTAAACAATGCCAAAGAAATTTTCTTTTTTTAAAGAAGAAAAAATGACAAAAATTTAAGAAGTTAAATAACAAACAATGGATGAGAAAGAATTCAGTGTGAATGCAACATCAAGAAAGCTGGCTTTAGATAGTTTTTTTCTATTAAAAATTTATTCAAAAATACAGGGAAGTGCAAAGAATAATAAAATAAGCCCATATGTAGCTACTACACAGTTTTAATATATGCTAATATTTTGTCAGAGTTGTCTCTTGTAACTTTTAAAAGAAATAAACTTCTACATACGCAGTTGAAGGCGCCTATACTCTTCATTCCAGTTGCATTCTTCTCCCTTTCTCCCCAGGAGCGAACATTATTATGAATGTTGATGAGTGTTACCATATTTTTCTGTGTACAATGTGTTCCCATATATAATGTGTACCCACATTTTAGGCCCAAAATTTCAGGAAAAAAATCTTTCATTTTAATTTTTTAATTCAACTTTTGATTTATTTATGTTTAGAAACAAAATCCATTATCATATTCCAAGGTATTATTTTGCATACAGATATCATTATTGTTTTCTACAGTTTTAATGCATAAGCATAAATAAAATAATTAAAAACACTTATGTAGATACAAAATTAGTACTACCCATGTAAAATGTTTTTTCCTCAAAAATCTGGGCAAAAACATGCACATTATATGCAGCAAAATATGGTATATCTAGTATATATGTATGTCACATAAAAACAGTACTATATATAGTATGTGTATATATATATATAAAGTATGTGTAATATTAAAATATAAACTGGAAAACACCACACTCATACATCTCATATAACTAGTATATCTCATATATCTTTTAAGATATTTTTTTAAATTGCTTGTAGTCTGAGAAATTTTAGAGAATAAATATCAGAGTTAGTTGACATGGCTAAAAACCAGTGGCTATTTCTTCTTGGAAAATAATAATAATAGAAGCAAAATTTAGAGCAAGGCCTTTGTTATAGCAAATTCTGAAAGCTATTTTATAAACTTTGAGAAGACACCTTCCCGTAAAGGGATGCTGGTGATGTGATCAAAAATGCTACCAAGAAGCTCACGTGTTATAAATTTCAAATTAGAAATGAAACAAGCCCAAAACAGATTTCAAAGGTGAAACCAGGTACTATAAAAAATAATGGTGGTTCACTGAACTCTCTTCTACGCATGCTAAGCTGCTCTCTGGGAGTAACTTATACAGCTTCAGAAATTACATTAACTCTTCAAACCTCCAGGGTACTGTTTAGTAAATTATTATGTGATGTACTAAATTTTCTTAGCACCTAAATTATTCTCCAACATCAGCTCTTCCCTGGAATTGAGTTATGGCCTCCATAAGCCATATAGTTGTCTGATTATTTAAAGAGTTCCTCTGACTCCCAAATGTGCTCCACGTGTTCGCCGAGGTATGTAAGCCACCTAGAAAATTCAACTAAACAAATGAAATTCACTTCGATGTCACTGTGTCCAGATGCTTAAAGACAACAGAGTGGAAAAGGTCAGTCTGATATATGCAAACCTATTAAACATAGAATCTATTGACTGCACAGTCAATCTAAATGGCCATTATGATTGGCAAGCAAAGCCAATTAAATAAAGAATGCTTCAATTATTGGTTTTAGGTAGTCAGAGCTTTAGTGAGTTATAAATGCTCCATAAGCCTGGCTCTCTGTCAGACTTCCTGGGATCATTAGCAGTCCCTTGGTAATTTTATCAGAGAGAGGGGCATCAATTCCAGTATTTCAGCCAAGTTCTAATTTATAGAATTATAGTCTACCCTCCCCCTAAATTTCCTCAGATTAAGTGCTATGTTCTGAGAGGACAACAACCCCCATCTTTTAATGCACATCTTCCAACACCAAGCCTCTCTCTGGAGGCCAAAATAAATTCTCTTTGGCCCAACTTTGTATCACAGAAGTTTTGATGGGGTCACAGAAGCCTCCTCTCCTATCACACACTTAACACAAAAATATTTAATTATTTTAGCAAATTGAGAAATATGTTTCCTCTTTCCTTCAGAACAATAAGGGCAGATAATCTTTGAAAGGATGTAAATGAAATAAAGTGTCTGGGCAAATGAGTATGGTGGTCTACCAGCCTTCAATATAGTTCCGGCTATGTAACCACAGACTAGATGATTTTTTAAATCATCATCAATATTACAATTTTGTCAACAGAAAACTAACTTATAGGTATTTATTTGTTTGATTTCATTTGAAAAAGTAGTTGATTCAGTGAGAAAAAAGAATTACTATTATTTGGTATCGCATAGGCATTAACAGGTTGACAGAGTTTTAGTTTTCATATGGGTGTTCTTATATCATGTGTAGATAGCTCAAGCTACCAATAACCTCTAGGGATAGATTTCCTTGGTAATAAGGCTTAGAGGCATAGTTATCATGGAAAATAATAAAAATGACCATATCTCAGAAAGCACTTATACTATTTCCATGAATTTAAACTAGAGCATAGTTGGCTGTGAAACATAAATACATTAACATATAAGTACATACTGAGGTTCTAAAAAATCATCTTTCCTCTTTTTAAGCAATAGTGACATTCATTAGCATCTTTGAATACAACTTCACGCAAGTTAATTTTTTTATTTATAAAGCTGTTTCCAGGTGTGATCATTATTATTCCTCCATCACAATATATTTTTAAAAATAGAAACTGACAGCACTCATTTTCAAAATTTATGTATGCTGGCAGAATATTCTAATTATACAACAAAGTAATTTTGTTAATATAATTTTTTGGTATTAGGTTATATAGTCTCTAAAGATGTTTACAAAGTTAGAAAAAAATTAACTCCAAAATCCAGGTACTTTACATTAATATTCTTCACTACCTCCTTGTGGATTATAACTATGTAAACCAAAGTGATGTCTGGTCATTTTTTCTCAAGTTGGGACAGAGAGAAATAGCATCTTTGATGTAATTGTGGGCTTATTGTTACCAAAGCAAACTGTGACAGCAGAGCACAAAAGGATTACTTCAGAAGGAAGGACCTAAAACACTCACTCAATATTTACTGAGCACCTACTAGATAGCAGGTAATGTACTAGATGGTGAGGATCCAAGGATGAAAAGGATGGGTCTCTACTCCAGACTAGAGGGAGACAGATACACAAAAGACTTGCCTGTGGTGACTAAGGTTGAGTGTGGGAAGATGGGCTTCTCCTGGGAACAAGGGTTATTCAGGAGAAACATCAATCTGGCCTGCTCTGTAGAAAGACAGTCATGTTAAAGAACAAAAAGCAGAAGGTGCTGGCCACAGGGTTCCTCCTGACTGGGTATTAGAATCTGCCAACAGAGACCCTGTGGTCTCCAGCTTAGAAGGTCCTCCTTGCATTATGAGAGCCCACAGATAATATATCCTACAGGGCACTCCCCGACAGTGGGACATAGTAGGACTTTCTGCCTCCTGCATTGTTTATTTTTCCTTTCTCATAATTAAATCTTCTCCTAATCCTACAAGGTAATAATATTTGCAAATGGAGAACACCTGGCCTTCTAACATGATGAATTTTCTAGACTTCTGGGGAAAGAGTTGTTCAAGCCAAAAGAAATCTAACACACCCCCAGAAAGTAACCTGAGCGCTTCATAATATGAATACATAGGCACAGGGTTAAATGTCTATTAAGCCTAGAGAAATAATGAGTATTTTGCCTCTGCGTGTGTGAGTGTGTGAGTGTGTGTAACCAGAGAATTCTAAGTTTGTAGGGTGTGCTTTACATCTATATCATATGTTATCCATATACCAGTTGTATATTATAAGCTACATATGCAATACCATATGGACACCATAAAATATCACATGTGTTTTCAGGATAATTTTACATTTAGTGCATAATTAAAATGTCTTATATTACATACCTATCTTTTCTGTGTGTACATGGATTTGTCTAACAAATTGCTTTCATTATCAAATTCAGATATAAATCAAAGTTAAAGTCTCTTTACTTAAATTTAATAAAAAGCAATATGGAAACATGAATGCAGTTTGTTTTCTTTCACTAGATCTTTCTGCCATGCAGCATTTAACACTGTGCAGCTGTCAATACCCATTCATCTGCTATCAGGCAGTTTTTTCCTTTCACTCACTATGACATTTTTAAAGTGGCAAAAAAAAAAAGCTTAAAACAGCATATTTGTCACTTTTTTCTTTCTAGTGACCTTTTAAGCAGCAGGGAAAATTATATGTACTAAACCTTTTAATCATTACACATACATTTCACAATAGTGCTTATATAGAGATATCATTTAATTAAACTTAAGAAACTTACAATGTATCTGTTGCTGTTCATTTAATTATTCAAAAATTT
The DNA here is from genome assembly GCF_021234165.1 of Pteronotus mesoamericanus. Classification (NCBI taxonomy): domain Eukaryota; kingdom Metazoa; phylum Chordata; class Mammalia; order Chiroptera; family Mormoopidae; genus Pteronotus; species Pteronotus mesoamericanus. The sequence goes on from NW_026555310.1 coordinate 21,423,854, forward strand.
AAACATAAAAAACTTCATAGCTCTTAGCTATGGCAACCATGTAATGCATCTTATATTTATATAAAGAATCATTTTTATACGTAGAATTTCAGAAATAACTTGTACACACCCTCAGTTTCCAGCTTTTAAGTTCTAACAAATAGCTACATGAAAAACTTTTCTCCAGTAAATTAAGAAAAGGATATGGGGATGGTAAGGCATGACAGGGAATGTTTTGAGAAGGAAGGTATGAGATTGAGTCTCAACCCTATTTAGGATCAGCTGTGTGGCTTTGAGAGAGTCACTGTGTATCTCTGATTAGCACCTTGTATCTTATCATGTGCAAAATAGGATACTGGTAGCCACTTCTCTCTATTACCGTTGATTATGAGAAGCAAACTGGCAAATACTTGTGAGTATGCTCTGAAGTCAATAAAAATAAAGAGTAATATGACTTTTATTTCAAAAACAAATATTCTCTGTTTTCTAGAAGTGGTAGAAAAATTTAAAATTCTTAGAACACACCAGAAAGATATCAGATGCTTAAAATAAGCTAAAATATCAACATTAGCAATACATTTTTTTAAAGGCTGGTGTCTCTTCTAAAAATAGAAACAGAAATGCTGCTGCATCTGCTATAAAACGACATTAAAATTATTTTTTTTTAAATTCAGGCCATTTAATGTCACTTTCATTCTTATCATTTTTAACTAAAATTGACATATCTTTAAAAGTAACCAGATCATTTTCCTGCTACCCTTTCTACTGTGGGCCTCCAATAATGACAAGTGAATTGACTTCACATCCTAGGACAGAAATCTACTTCACCATCTAAGAATTAGTCACTAAGAGTAACTTAGCTTCTCAAAGTATCAGCTTCCTTCTCTCTACAAAAGAGAACACAATACCCATCACATAAGATTGTTTGGTGAGTCATAACTTGTATATGTTCAGGGCCTGGTACATAAGCTGTCTATAAATGGTATTAATCAATGTTGTTCTGGCAATAAATCTCTTACCACACTTTAACAACAATGGGAAGGACTTACTGATTCTGCAGTTCAGCAAGAATCCAACCAGGAATGAAGAAGCAGGTCTCCCCATCCTCCAAGGAGCCCTCTTGGATTCTCCCCATTTGGCTCTGGCATCCTGTTGAGACAGGAGCTGGGGAGACAGTCCTCCCCTCAACTCCAAGGATCATTGTTGGTTTGCAATATCAGGAGTTTGATTTGTAACCTGGGTAAAATTTGAAATGGGCATCCATGCTCAGAGAGCAAAAAAAGAGTGCAAAGAAAGGAACAGTCCACTCCAGGCTGACAGGCATCAAGTTTACTAAGCAAGGTTACTTGCAGAGAAGGCTTAACTTAGAGCTGCAAGAAAAAAATAGATGTCCACACCTGATCACCAAAATCTTCAAAGTTTACATAGTAGCCCTAACTTGGTTGAGTCCCGTAGTCCCGATGGTCTCAACAACAAATACCATACTCTCTCAAGACTGTGTCCTTGAAATACAGTAAATAATACACTGCATAATGAAATTTCAACCAACAACAGACTACATATTCTAAAGCGGTCCCATAAGATAATAATGGAGTTGAAAATTCCAATCACCTATTTATACCGTGACGTCTAGCCATCATGACGTTACATGATGACATCATGACATCCAGCCATCTTGACATCTAGCAGTCCTGATATGGAGCAGTTCTGATGCCCAGCTGTCCTGAAGTCATAGCAAAATGTTTTATTCATGTGTTTGTGGTGATGCTGATGTAGACAAACCTACTGTGCTTCCAGTCATAGAAAAGTATAGCACATACAATTATGTATGTAATACTTGATAATGCTAATAAATGACTATGTTGCCCTGGTTGGGTGGCTCAGTTTGTTGGAGCATCATCCTGTAAACCAAAAGGTTGTCGGTTCAGTCTCTGGTCAGGGCACATACCTAGGTTGTGGATTTGATACCCGATTGGGACATGTTCTGGAGGCAACTAATGGATATCTCTCTCTCTCTCCCTCTCCCTTCCCCATCCACTTCTTTCCTCTCTAAAATTAATAAACATATCTTCAGGTGAAAATTTTAAAGAATTACTATGGCCCTGGCTGATATGGCTCAGTGGATTGAGTGCTGACTTGTGAACCGTAAGGTCACTGGTTTGATTCCCAGTCAGGACACGTGCCTGGGTTGCAGGTCAGGTTCCCAGTTAGTAGCATCCAGGAGGCAACTGATTCATGTTTCTCTCACACATCAGTGTTTCTCTCCCTTTTTCTCCCTCCCTCCCCCACATAAATAAATAAATAAAATCTTTATTTAAAAAAGACTATGTTATACTTTTTATCACTTCAAAATGTATTCCTTCTACTTATTAAAAAAGTTTGCAGCTGATGTGGCTCAGTGGAGTGAGTGCTGGCCTGCAAGCCAAAAAAGTTTGCTGTAAGACACTATGCCACGTTATGCTGTTTCATTCATCTTGTGTTTCCTGCATCTCTTTATTGCACCATTGTCTCTTGTGCTTGATTTAATCTTGTGTTGTTTTGTACAGTGACATACTGTACAGACTTGAAGACTAGGAGCAGTAGGCTGTACCATATAGCCAAGGTGTGTGGTAGGCGATACCCTCTAGGTTGGTGTAAGTGCACTCTGTGATGTTCACACGATGATGAAATTACCTAAGGGTGCATTTCTCAGAACATAACCCTATCCTTAAGCTCCACATGACTGTAGCTCTTAGTGAGGGAACGGTAAGCAGAACGTACATTCGAAGGAGAGGGGTGAGGGCGAGGAGTTTCCCATTGCCTACATCTATATTGCAAGTCAACCAGCAGTCACGTCCTCTCGATGACTTCCTCCAGCAATCATGGTGTCTTTCGCCCCTCCCCACGAGTCTTCCACTAAAAATGGGGATATGCTTGGTGATAATGCTAATGTTGTTACTCATACCTCAATGCTTTTCTCTGAAGGATCTATTCACGGGGTCTCACAGGTGTGCAGCCTCTGTGCTGGACACTGATAGTCAGAGAAAATGTCTCGCCCTAAGCAGACACTCCTGAGAAATCCTGGCACTTCTATGTCAAGGCATGCATTCCAGTCCTCCTCTAATTCTCTTACAACAGCTAAGTTTTGCTCAATGCACTGTGAGTATAAAAACAGACTCCTTCATTCTTCACTGAGTCTGCTGCGCCTCCAAGGCCAAGCTTGAAGAAGAGTCACAACAGCCTCAAAAGCACTTAAAGCTGACAAATCCCTGAGCTTCAGTTTCTGGGCCAAAAAGAGTTGAGTTTTGTCGGCTTCAGAGTCACTAGAGGCTTCAGAAGTCAGTCAAATCTGCCGACTCAACACATTTTGCTCTAAAAAGAAAAGATGCCAACTGAAGTTGAATGGCAAAAGAGATTTCCAGAGAGTGGTAAAACTAAGAAGAAAGCAGGAGAAGGGAATATATAGTAATAGTAATGATTCCTACTTCAAACACCCTGACAGCACTTCACTAGCTAGCTATTCTGTCTTTTCTCACTAAGCCCTCTGAGTTAAGTATTACTTTGGACATTTTACAAGTGGCAAAATAAGAATGCCTAGATAAACAAGCCAGTTCCAGTATATTTGGAAAAAATTGACATTAATCCTGGTCTTCTGGTATCTTCCTCTCAACTATTCTGACTCTAGCTACTGTTGTCCATTTGGTAACATGAAGAAAACTAAAATAGCCTTGGAACCACATCTATGCTTAAGCTTTTATGCACATGTACCTCTTTTAAAATAGTTGAAAAGAGTCAAACACCCACTCAATTCAATGAAATTCTAACTTTTTTTAAAAAATTAATATAAGCTACAAATAACTCTATATGCTGTTTGCTCCTTATATCTTTTCTCTTTCCTTTTTAAAAACAGTTTTACAGTATCACAAAGTATACAATGTGATAAGTCTTGATATATGCATAAACCCATGAGACAATTACCACATTCAAGGTAGTCAATGTTCCATCACCCCCAAAACCTCCACATGCCTTTTGTAATCTACCCATTCTACTCCCAGGCAACACAAGATTTGTTTTATCAATATCGATAAATTTTCATTTTCAAAGTTTTATAAAATGGACTCATAATATATACTCTATACCTGACCTCTTTCACTTAGCATAATAATTTTGAGATATATCCATGGTGTTGTATATATCAATATCTTTTCACTTTATTACTTAGTGGTATCCCATATGCCACAATTTGTTCATTCATTCACTTATTACAAATAAAGGTGCTACAAACGAACATTCATAAAAAAGTCTTTGTAATAGACATTACTTATTTTCTCTTATGTTAATACCTTAAAGTGAATAGCTGGGTCATATATAAGTGTATGCTTAACCTTGTAAGTAATTTTCAAATTTTCCAAAGTGACTGTATCATTTTATATTTCCAACAGCACAGTTTAAGAATTTCAGTTCCTCCAAATACTGGTCAATATTTGGTTAATCTCTTTAATTTTACTCATTCTAGTAGGTGAGTAGAGGTATCTCATTATGGTTTTAATTTGCATTTCCCTAATAAATAATAACATTAAGCATATGCTCATGTGTTTATCTGCCATCCATATAGCTTCTTTGGTGAAGGTGTTGCCCATTTTTAATTGGGTTGTTTTCATATTATTGAGTTTTGAGAGTTGTATTTATATTGAGGGTACAATCTTTTAGCAGATATATGTGCTTTGCAAATATTTTCTCCCAGTCTGTGGCTTGTCTTTTCATATCTTTAATAGCATCCTTTGGAGAAGAAAAGTTTTAAATTTTGATAAGGTCCAATTTACCAATATTTTATTTTATAGATCATGTTTTTGGTATCATATCTAAAAAATCTTTATCTTAACCCAAGTTTACAAAGATGTGTATTTATGTTTCCTTCTAGACATTTTATAGTCTGAGGTTTCACATTTAGATCTATGATATATTTTGAGATTTTGAATTAATTTTTGTATATGATGGTAGATATAAAGTTTTTCTTGTTTTATTTTGTTTTGCTTTTTTTTATGTAAAGATATTCATTTATTCCAACATTGTTTATTAAAAGACTATTTTTTCTCCACTAAATTGTCTCTATGCCTTTGTCAAAAATAGGTTGTCCATATATGTGTAGGCATTTTTCTATATTGTTTCATTGATCTATTAGTCTATTCTTATGCCATAGCTTATATTGATTACCATATCTTCATAATAAGTCTTGAAATCAGGTAGTATCAGCCTTCTAATTTTGTTCTTAATTTTCAAAATCATTGAGCTATTTTAAGTCATTGGCATTTTTGTGTGAATTTTAGAATCAGATTATCAATATCACACATATACACTCTCTCACACACACACCTGATAGGATTTTAATCAGATATGTATCGAATCTATAAATTAATTTGGGGAGAACTGATAATTATATTTCTATACACACACAACAAGCAAAAACTAAAAATAATGCCACTTACAGGAGTATCAAAATATGATATAATTAAAAATAAGTCTGATAAAAGATGTGAAAGACCCATTCACTAAAAACTATAAAACATTGCTGAGAGAATAAAGAGGACCTAAATAACAGAGGCAATATACCCTGTTCATATGTCAGAAGAACCAATATTGGAATGATTTCCTCTTCCTTTTAATAATAGAAGCCACTGTAGTTTAGCTTTTCTTGGTAGTATGTGTGGTTGCTTACCTATGCCCTGTCTAAAAAAACCTAAGCAGAGGAAATTTGTGTAACCTCTGGATTATATCTTTTTTACTTTCTGTTTTTCCCTTCCCCTGGGCTGGTGAGGATGATGAGGTTAGGGGGTGGAGGGATTGAGCAAGAAGGACAAAGCACTCACAGACACGGACAGCGGTGTGGGGATCGCTGAGGGGAGGGGAGGTAAGAGGACTAAATGGCAATGGAGAAAAATCATAAAGATGGAATAAAAATATAGAGAGAAAGAAAAAGAATGAAATAGATTACCTTTTAGTTTAGAAATACATATAGCTGATGAGTTTAGAAAAATAGGTGTCCATGTAAGAATTATAAAATATATTTTTATTTTTAAAATTGCTAAACTAACATTCCAGAGAGGAAAGAAATTCTGAGAACACTAGAAGATAAAATACTTTGCAGAAGTGGTCTGGGGCTCTTTAGCTAAGTATGCTGCCGAAGGTGGCACAGTACCTGAAGGTCACACGGGGGATCACTTGGCGGATACAGCGGTGGCCAAGATTGCAAACAGGATCACCAGGAGCCAAAGCTGGCCCACAGACATTTTGTCTCTAGTTGCACAGTTTTAAACATGCTGAGTCAACATTTTAATACGGAGAGATTTCTAGCTTCTCCTGAAAATTTGAAGGACAGCACCACGTGGACGCACACCACACACTGAGCCTCGCGACAGCCCTGATGATGCCAAGCAGCGGCTGTCCCCGCTCAGATAGGGCTTTAAAAAAAAAAAAAAAAAAAAAAAAAGGCTGGCAAAAATCGGCAAGAGGCAAATTAGGAAGAAACTTGTACAGCATGGTAAGGAGTTTAGACTTTATTTCCCCAGGCAAAGGGGAATCAGGAAAGAATGTTAAGCAAAAGAGTAACAGATAGCTTTCTGATTTGAACAATTACTCTAATGCATAGAGAATGAATCAGAGAAAGGAAAAAGCATAAGAAGGAATAGAGAGGAGACCTGTAAACGGTTTATAAGTTCCTTCTCCTTTCTTCTCCTAACCTCTCTCTGTTTCTTCTTCCTGAAACAGGAAATATGTCTAAACCAAGGTAGTAGAAGTAAGGATACAAGTGAATCAACAAATCTGAGATAAGGAGATAAGATCATCATCAGTCCTTAATGACCAATTTGATATGGGGATTGAGGAAGGGGACTCTAATTATACCCCCTGACGCATGACGATATTCTTCCCTAGGGTAGCTCTTCCATCATTTGAGAATAATTATCACATTGTTTCCCTCACCATTCAAAGAAACTAATCTTCCTCACTTCAATTTACAAGTAATAAAATGCCATTCCCCAACCCGACTGTCCTTCACTGTTCAATTAGGTAAAAAGGGTGCCTTATCTAAAATTTTTCATCTCAACAATATACTGAAATCTCAGGAAGTAGATAAATGCATTTCTCTTCAGTCTATAGGTATTTAGATCAGCTGAAACACCTCCCTCACTGTGAAGTTGTCAAGAAAATATATTAATGCTTCTAAATCAAGAACAAAAATAAAATCACTCAGAAATAAACTTTAACATTTCATGTTTCTGGCACTTAAAATAGTCTTCTATTTGTGCAATCCTAACATGAACATATGACTTGCAAAGTGAAGTAGCCATAAATCAGGCTACTATAACACCCCTCCTCGCAGACATTTGTCAGGAAAAATAATTAGTATACTGGCTAAGAGAACACTAATAAAGCAATGCATTGCATTTCATTTGGTTCTTATTCAACATCGGCAACGAATTCCAAAGCAAAAGACAAAGAAAATTAAAATGATCATTATTCTATACCCAGCCACACTGATGAAGCATATTCCTTGATGCTGGCAAAACTCCTGGATCTAATCTTTGTTTTTTAACCTATTGATACTTTTCCATCAGTGACAGACTTGTTCTGCCACAAGAGATGAGTTTCCAAATTGGCCTGAGGGAGGCATGTGGGTTAGAAACAATATTGTCATTGGCCTAGTTTTGGCAGCACTGGTGGAAAATCAGACAACTGTTATGTTTTGGAGTTGTGGGCTAATAGTGCCCTCTGTTTTCCACTTTTGCTCCCATCAACAGAATTACCAGATGGCCAAGAAGCCACTAGAATAGAAGTAATGTTCCTGTATAGTGGAAAAAGACCAATCCAGCAAACATTCTAACTTCTATCTGGTGGCTTAAAATAGCAACCTAAATGTTTAAAGATAAAGAAAACAAAAAGAATACATAGCAGAAACTCTCAGAGCCTCACTCTGGCCACCAGCACACCTGATCTTTTTAGAGCAATAAATTCATTGTAGATTCCAGCACCCTCAAAATCTCTCACCCATCTTCACAAATGCCAGGCCGCACAGCCTGATGGACTACACATTTGTAAGGCTCTTCCTAAACCTCCCAGAGATTCTGAGTCAGTCGGTCCACAGTGAAGCAAAAAAAAAAAAGTCCAGATGATTCTGATAGTTACTCACAAAACCATCTAGAGAAGTCTGAGGTCTTCCCGTGGGAGGAATTTTTAAATAAGGGTGCTAGACAGGGGAGTCATCGATCAGGTAGCTTTTCAGTTTATATTCATCCTTTGACCCCACCCCCAAGTGTCTTCCGCGCCTTCTAGTGGATAAAGGGTGTAAAACCCAGTATATAGCAAGTATGATCCCCAGTTTGAGAACCAACACTCTAGAATGAAAAACCAAGGAACTGCTTCAAGAAAATAAAAAACTTCCTCTCTGAAAGTGTGAACATGTAGAACTAATAGGGTGCATTATAAAACCCGTGTCCTTCTTCACCAATGTTGGTTCATTCTTCAGGGCTAGTCCTTCCTCTGCTACCAAAAAAAATTCTGGGAAGATAGAAATGGTTTTTCCAGGCTTTATCTGATAATAAACCATTTTTTTCTGAAAGTGTCTCATTTTATAATTGTAAGTAAAGTCAAAACTACAAAGTTTAAAATTAAAATTCCTCTCCTCCCTCATTTGGACCTGCACTCCCAGTTTGAGTCCACACATTCAAACTTTTTCCAATTTCCTCTCTTGTCTGTCCCTGTACTCCACCTCACTCAGCCAGTTTCCTCTCCTTCATGCAAGATCAAAGGTGGGACTGGGGTCAGGAGAGGTCAAGAGAAGAGGTAAAGCAGAGAAAAAGGTCCAGCTGGAGCAAAAATTGATGCAAACTGACACTGGTTTCCACCGGCTAGCTGGTGTATAAAGCTGATTCACATTCATGAGGTGCATTAAGAGTTCTTTGAAGATCTCCTGTCCTCATTGAAACTTCTCACCTGCAGAACTAGGAGGATCCATTTGCTTTGGCTAATGGCTCACAATTCCTGTCAGCTGCTGATTTCTACCATACGCATGCAGCCTTTCTCTAATGAGCTCTCCTTGCCCTTCCTACCCCAGGTACTCACGTAGAATTTAAGGCAGTTCGAGGCTAGCTTTCTTTCTCACGTGTGGCTCACATTTGATCCATGAAAAAGACTCATGCCATTCCCTGTCTCCCTGTCAAGGCAGGAAGCTCTAGGCAGAGCATCGTGCTTCCAGGTGCATAAAGCCTGTCTCAGACACCAGTCAGCTGTGTCCTCCAAAATGCAGAGAACTGCATGGGAGTTTCCATTTCATCCCATCGAAGCCCATTTTGTTTGATTTGAGGTCAAGAAGAAGACTCTCCTCTATTCCATCCCCATGAGGAAAAGGAATGAGCAGCATACTAAAAACTCTATCTTAAAAAATCCTCTCATATCTCCAATCCACTCTTCTAGATCTCTCCAACTTCTTTCATAGATTGGAGGTGGGTCATCTGCAAAATCAGTTTATACCTACCATTTTCTCAAAATGTATTTTAAATGATCTTGCATCTTCTTTGTCATGCTTCTATTGACTTTAGGCCTTAGATGAAACAGGAATAGAAAGAGTCCCATTTTGCAACTGGGTGGCTAAAATCCTAGTCCCTGAAACCGCCAAACTGAGAAGGGCAATGGATTTCCATTAGAGGATCTGAATATGCCCTGCATTCAGTTGGCTCTTTGACATTTGAAATCTGGGCAGATTGGCAGGTCCCATTTGCCAAAGAGCAATTACTTCTGTAGTAATTAGGTCTGAAATCATGTTGCCTCTTTGCATCAAAAGCAGTTCTCTGCGCAAGACAGCATTCAGCCACTGCAGGCCCGGGAGAGTAAATAAACAACCAACGTTTCTTCAACCAGGCACAAAACTGAATTTCATAACCAATAAACATCCTGAGATTATTAAACATTACAAGACTATAATCATAAGGATACCAAAGAAATTTATTACATAAAGCCAAAACCTGGAAAAATAAACTGAAGTTATTATTTATATTATAATAAAAAAGGAACAGAGAGACAAAGAGGGGAAAAAGAACAATCTTAAATGGTCAGCTGGAAAGTAAGATCATAAAAATTTAGGTATACCAAGCAAGGATTCTAAAGATCAATCAGTTTAATGTTTTAATAACAATTTTATTAATAATAAAAATAGCAATAGGAATAGGAAACCCTATTGACCATTTACTCTGTTTTAAGCACTATATATATATAAAATTTCATTTAATCATCACATAGGAAAGCCCTCTCTCTGTTGTATAACTTTACAGTGCACCCTATTGGGCAGAGCATGTTCGTCCACTGCACTGATATTGGATTTGGCCATATGACTTGCTTTGACTAATGAGTTTTTAGCACACATAACCCAAGTAGAAGAACTTGCGTCACTTGTGTTTGTGTCATTTGACTTGTCGTCTCTTATTTTTGAGAATGCTGCACGTCCAAAGGAAATGAAGAAAGAAAATCATAAAGAGCCCTGAACTCAACCTGAAGCCTAGAGCCAAGGTCAACCAAGGAACGTCTTGAAGTAAATGTGTCCCAAGAGACTTGCAGACCAAGGGCTGGGAAAATCAATGGTGTGGTAAAACCACTGAGTGTAGGGCAGATTGGAACGTGGCATTATTTTGGCAACAGATGACTAATTTGGAGAGGCTTATAAACTGACATTAATCAATGGGTGTTTATTAAGTGCTCATGCAGCATTACACTGAGAGCAAATATGGGCAGTTGGGTGTAGGTGCTTGGGGAGTGGCTAAAAATAAACACATGAGAAAGAGAGGTCTTCCCTTGAGAAATTTTATCATAATTAAAAAGAAACTCTTAGAGGTTAAAATCCATGCTTCAAACCCTAAAACATTCAGAACTACATGGAAAGTCATAATTTGCTTTAAAAGTAAATTTCAAATTTGCTAACAAACTAAAACATTTACTCACCCCCACCACCACATAAAGCTTACAGCAAACATCAACACAAAATGGTGAAAAATTTAAACTAATAACTTTAAAATTAGCAATAAGATAAAAATGGCTGATATCACAACTTCTATTCATATTATACAGGATATCTGAAATAAAAAAATAAAAAGAAATTGAAGTATGAAATTGGAAAGGAAAAATTAACAACCATAATTATTTATGGAATATATGATTGTATATATAGAAAATTCAAAAGAATATATAGGTAAAGCATTAGAACTATCAAAAGATTTTAACAAGGTACCTGGATATAAGATTATTAGTTTCAAAATCAATGTTAAAAAGTCAAGTGAGCTTTTATATACCATTAAGAGACATTTAGAATATATAACTTTTAAAAATACCACATAAAAATCAACAATAAAAATGTGTGAATAGATGTAACAAAAGTTTTGCAAGAACCCTAAGGAAAAAAGACATGTATATATATTTATGTACATATATGTATATAGACACATAAAATATATGTGCATGTATGTGTATATATATATATAATACTTCACTGGAAGGCATGAAAGCTGACAAATAAATGACTGATATAACATTTTTATGAGTTATGAACATGTATGTATTATAATCATGTCAGTTATCAGTAATGTGTTGTATATATTCAATTTAGTTCCAATAGCAATCCAGTAAGGTTTATGGGACATTAAAAGTTAATTTTTAAAAATCATATGTATATTAATGGGTGATGGTTAAAAAGATGGATAATTATGTGACAAAGCCATAAAATACAATGTTAATTGTGGAAACTGGGAAGTGGGTTCAAGGTGTTTGCTATGAAATTCTTTCAACTTCTTTTCATTTTGAAACTTTTCATAATAAAATTTTGAGAGGAAATCATATGGAAAGGTCAAGAGCCAAGAATAGCCCAGACACTTCTAAAAATGAAGGACCAGGTGCTTTACTACACAGGAAAAATTTGAATAAAAGTAATAAGAATTATGAGAGTATGGTGGTAGTGGGAGACCAGAAAAATGAGTCGGTGGAATATAATGGAAAGCAAGTATTTGTAAAAACCTAATTTATATCATTACTGACATTATAGATCCTACGTGAAGGATGGGCAATTAAATAAATGGTGCTAGGAAAATTGGTTGTGCATATGGAAAATAAAAATATTGAAGGCAAAACTTTAAAAGTCTTAGAAAAAAGTGAAAAAATATGTTCTCAATATTTTTACCAAGAGGAAGGTTTTTAATGATAACAAGGAATAACCAATAAAGGGAAAGGCTAATAATTTCATTACATTGCACTTAAAAACTGCTGGTCAACAAAAGAAGGCATAAAAAGAATAAAAGACCATTCTATAATCTAAAAACAGTTATTTTTAACTCATTAAAGAGATTAATATCCATATTTTATGAAAAACTTTTATAAATCTTTGAAAAAAAGACAAACTTAATGGACAAAAAGACACAAAAATCTCATAGAAGATGAAACAAAAATAGACCACACATATATTAAAACATGTTCAAATCATTAGTTACAGGGGAAATATAAGTTAAACCAAAATGAATTTTTTGTAACTGGGTGATTGTATATAAATGTTCATTTTATTAATATTTTAACTAGATACATATACACTATTTTATATATTATGTAATTTATTTTACAAGGTCTGTCCAGAAACAGTCCAGCCATTGTTAACATAACAAGAACTGTTTACACGATATCGATGTAACCTAACAGCCAAGGAGAGTGGCCTGGAATGTGCATGCATGAACAATAACAATTTCACTGTACTAATGAGTGGGGGCAGTGGACACCATTGAGTGGGCACATGCACCATGTGGCTGTGGCATTCAGAATGGCTGAGCAAGTAGAGCAACGAATCTTCATCAAATTTTGTGTTAAGCTTGCACATTGCTCCTCAGAAACTATCTGGGTGATTCAGAAGGCCACAGCTATGGGCAACTAATGATTGGTAGGTTCATCACAACAATGTGTCCACTTACGCATCACATCTTGTGGAGTTTTTTGGCAAAACATCAAAGCACCCAGGTGACTCAGCCCCCTACAGCCCAAATTTGGAGCCCTGTGACTTCTGGCTTTTCCCAAAACTAAAATCACTTTGGAAAGGGAAGAGATTTTAGACCATCTATGAGATTCAGGATAACACGACGGGACAGTTGATGGTGACTGGGAGAACTGTGTGAGGCCCCAAGGTGCCTACTTTGAAGGGGACTGAGATGTCATTGGCCTATGTATAATGTTTCTTGTTTCTTGTATCTTCTTCAATAAATGTTTCTATTTTTTATATTGCATGGCTGGATACCTTCTGGACAGCCCTCATATGTCTTCTAAAAATGTATATTAAATACAAACATAAAAATTTAAGTCCAGTTCAGAAGTATGCTGAAAAACCTAATTAGGAAGTAAAATTCTAAAAGCTCTCCAAGGTGGAAAGAGATAAGCAAACCTCCTTATATATGTTAATATTTTAGTGTCCCTCAACTTTAAAAGTAATAAGCCACACCCTGGCTGGTGTGACTCAGTTGGTTGGAACACCATTCCATGAACTAAAAGTTCACATGTTAATTTCCGGTCAGGGCACATGCCTAGGTTGTCAGATCAGTCACCAGTTGGGGTGTGTAAGAGAGGCCCCTCTCTAAATAAAAAAATAAATAAATGTGGAGATAAATGAGCATGTCGTTGGGTGAGGGTAAAAGTGAAATGAAATGAAATGAAAGCAATAAGCCAAAATAGAGGTGGCAATAGCTTATAGTGTACTTTAGTAAACTTGCTAAGCCTTCCATAATTTAATTTAGAAGATAAAAACAAGACTTCATGAAGACTCACTATTCTCCTCAAAATTTATGAATTGTGGCTAAGTCTATCTTTCTGTCCTAGGAAAGAGAGCAAGGGAGTGGAAATTATGAACAAATATTCTTTTTTTCCTTCCTTCGTTTCTTCATTCCTTTATTTGTTCCTTCCTTCCTTCCTCCCTTCTTTCCTTTACTTCCTCCTTCTTTTTTCTTCCCTCCCCTCATCCTCCCATCCTTTCTCCTTCTGTACCTCAGCTCCTACAGGCTGCTCTCAGGTCCTAGCTACGTGTCGCTCCTACAACGTTCAGTGAACTTCTTCAAAGCCACCAGGAGAATCTCTCATGCTTCAAATCTCTCTAACCTCTTTTAAGCGTTCACCTGTTAAGTCAGGTTCTCCTAAAATAATCCCTCTTTCAATTAACACAAATTCAACTGACTAGAGACCTTAATTGCAGCTGGAACCCATAAATTATTTAAGATGTTGGAAACATAGAGTGACAGGTGGCGCTGAGTGGGAAAAAGCTAAAGAAATAAAGGCTAAGTCACATAGGACTTTGCAAGCCATATGTGGAATGTAACCATTGTCCTAACAGAAAACACGGGCGGAGTGAAAGTTTGTAAGAAAAACCCTAGAATGAAATGATCAGATTTTCCTTTTAAAAAGATGGCTCTAGGCGGGGCAGTGAGAAAGATAAAGAGGGCAATTCATTTGAGAAAAATATTTGTAAGATGAAAGTGGCAAAAATTCTAGATACTACCCCCAAAATGCTATGGCCTACTCTTGAAATTCTTTAATTAGAAAAACAATTACTGAGCATCTATTCTCTGCCCAGGAACAAAGCTTATAACCAGAAAAAGGGTCCGATTCCCTCCTCCTCCAGTCTACCACGAATACACACACATGGCCTTTCATAAAATAGTTGGATTAAGTACTTGCTAAATTCATTTATCAAAATTAAAACTAGGTTTTCAGAACACTGCCCTTCAAATCCCAAGAAACCATGGAAGATTAACCTTTTGCAGAGCCTTCCAGGCTGAACGCCAGTGGGTGACATCAATGCAAGTGATTAATAGGCACTATCTGAGGCCTGCGGGAGGCGCTGACAGACATTTCCCCCATGTGCTAGCGCCAGTCATCCAATCAACCTGAGAAAACACACACCCTGGTACTCTCTCCATGTTAATGGCACACTCCCAATTCATATTTAGAAGATGCGTGTGAATTCTCTTTTTGCGCTAGTACCAGAGCTTTTTACAAGTGTATCAGACCTCCTCAATGTTATAAAACAGAATTCAGTAATTCAGGCTTTTTAAATAATTCTAGGAGCATCAGTAGCAGCAGCACAAAGGAACGTCAAATCCAGAATGATTAGTCATAGCTTTTCTGTGATGCTCTTTTGAAAAAAGGACATGAGCTAATTTCTTTTTTTAAGTCTCCACCCAAGGATATGTTCATTGATGAGAGAGAGAGAGAAAGAGAGAGAAATTGATGTGCAAGAGAAACATGGATTGGTTGCCTCCCATATGCACCCCGACCAGGGACTGAACCCACAACCTAGGTATGTGCACTGACCAGGGATCAAACCCACAACTTTTTCTGAGCAACCCAGCAAGGGCTGAGTTAACATTTTTATGTCACTGAGCCCTGCATCTTTCAAGTGGTATGCAGCCTATATCCTCACCATTGAGAAGCACATTCCTCTTCTCTTCTTTCTCCCTTGTCTATTTTAGCCTTGTCTATTTTGTCTATTTTTAGCAAAATAGCCTGTGGTGCTATTTTGGGGCCTTAGAGGCATTTCATCCAAATACCCCCATCGCACAAAGTGTTCCAGCACCTTCCCAGTACAATCTTTGACATTTTCTCCTCCCTCCCTGAGAGGCCTGTGCTGTGAACCTGCTCCTTCTCGCCTCCTTGTGAAATGGCAGCTTGGTTCCTTAATGGTTCCTTCAGATCCCCTACCTCCTTTATTCCTCACAACAAACTCTTTGCCTCAGTTGATAACAGGTCTGATGACATCCTAAATAAAATGCCACTAAGACTATGCTTCCCACTAACAGGTACAGGGTAGCCCAGATCGAGGTATAAAATGGCATGCACTCCATCAAAGTATTCTAAGTATTCTCAAATTCCCTTAATTACGCTTTATTGAATTGTTCCCCTTTGAATATTCTGAAGCAATGATGAGTGATCTTTTTCCCACAGGGGCCATTAGCTTACAATATAATCATTTAACTAGGGATCAGACAGGTTATGCTAATTCCACTTGTTTTATAAGCTCTGGTAAAGCTAGCATTACTCAGCATGTTTGGCCACCATGCACTGTGTAAAGCAATTTATATGCATTATTTCCACTAATCTTTACAACAATTCTGTGAGATATGTTAAATTACCAATATCCCTTAAGACATGAGGAGACTGAGGCACAGAGAGTACACGTGACTTGTCCAGAGTCACTCCGCTGACAGTCAGCAGACCCTTGGTCTGCCTGGCCCCAGAGCCTGGCGCCTGCTCTCTAATGGCTGGCTGCCTTCTCCTTCACCCTGGGTGCAGCTCTACGGGAGGTCCTAAGGTCCTGTGGATGGATGAGTCACATGGATGCAGAAGACAAAATTCCGCCCCTCCTCCACCTAGAGCTTAAAGTCCAAGAAAACCACATTAAAGCTATTACAGAGCTCAGAACAGTGTGGGTGGCACAGAACGGTGAATGAAGAAGCTCACAGCCTAGAGAACTGAAGAAAGCTTCCCGAGAGGAGCGACATTAAAGCCGTAAACATGATGAAGAACATTCTAGAGAGAAGAACAGGCAATGTACCAGGAAACGTAAGAAGGTGGACATGATGACAATACATATGGTGAGCGTGGAGAGAGGTGGGAGACTAGCAAGGTTAAGTTGGGCCTTCATTGCGATGCTAAAACGTCTGAAATTGTTTTTCAGGTAACGGAGGCATTTGCTCTTAAGCAAAAGGGTTGCAGCATTAAGGCTGACATTTGGTTTCTGTGTGTTCGTTGGTTCACTTGCTTGCTTATTTATGGAATACGAGCCACGTGGAAATACGGATCATGGGGCGCAGTACAGAGGACCAGGAGGAGCCCAGGGCCACAGTAACAGCAAGATGTGGAGAAGGCCTGAGCCAGGCCCGTGGCAACTCAAGTGGAAAGGAAAGGCCAGAACAAGATACCTTTTAAAATCTCTCCACAGGACTTAGCACCATCTTTTATACCACCTAATGATTTGTTCATCGTCCCTCTCCCACTAGATTGTACATTCCAGGAGAGCAGGGCTTTCTGCTGAGTCCCTCATGCCTTGTACACTGTCCACAGAACTCCGTATGAATATTTAGGATAAATGAAGTTAAAATCAAAGGAATTTAGGGATTGGTTAGATTGAACAGATGAGAGTATTAGATAATTAAAATTTCCAGCTTGGAAAATAGAATGGACGGTGACAGAGATCAAGAATTCACATGACAGAACAGCGTTAAGTGTCTACAGAATTCCAGACTGATAGATGTTGGAGACTGTGTCCAGTTTGGGAATGGAATGCAAGAGAAGAGTTGAGACTGGTTTTAGAGATTTGGAAACAATGAGGAGTTGGAAATGGTGCGGAAGCCATGGAAATACCAGAAGATAAAAGCAGGCAGAGCCAAGGAGGACGAGAGGGGACAAGAGCAGGGGATCCATACGCAACCACAAAATCTAAGAGGTCGGAGAAGCCAAAAACAACAACAACAACTACAACAACAACAACCAAGAAGACACTTTGAGAAACTAAGAGGAGAATGAGGAAAGAAGGGTGTTCCTGAAAAGGCCAGAAGGGAGAGTCTTGTAGAGCAGAGCCTGGCACAGCTGGGGGTGATCAGTTGTGCTATCAGCTATACCCAGGTAAAAGAGAAGATAGAAGCTAGGACATTTGTAACAGGAAACTAGACAATTAGTAGCATCTTTAGAGAGAACACCTTGGGGCATGGAGGTGAAGGCTGACTGCAAACTACTGAAACTGATGGAGGAGGAAGGAATAGGCACCCCCTAGCTCACAGCCTAGAAGGCTAAAGCTAACGGTCTATTCTGCAAATCATAGAAAGGCAATTTCTTGGGCAGAGGCGACCTTACACCAGAGCACATGGCTGGCAAGCAGAGCATCTCCTCCCCTTGAGCTGAGTATCTTTGTGCAGGGCCAAACCTTCCCAACACCATGAGGTAGCCTTTGCTAGGAATTATTTTAGGAATATGAGATCAGAGTACAAAGACCAATGCAGAAGTTAGTCTAAGATAAAGGAAAAACGGAACAAATAAATACAGTTCAGGAGATGGAAGGAATACACTTTAGGGTTTTAAAAGCAGGGTAAACATTTGGAACAGAGGAAAATAAAGCTTATTAGAGGCGAGAAAAGTGATAATCTAACCCCTACTGATAGATCACCTGAGCTTGGATGTGTAATTTTTTTCCGGTAGTGTTCAGAAGCTCAGCAACAAAAACAAAGGAAGTAGTTACCTTATTCTTAAAAAATTTGTTTTTGAAAATTACAAAATGTTTCACTATCCATTTTAAAAATTGACAGCAGTCACAAAAATCTAGACCATAGGAAACCACAGGGATAATAAGTTCCCTCGACACATAAATTGCAAGTTGAAAAAGAGTAAAAAATGTGAAGAGAAAATTCAAGTAATCACAATGTGTGGGTTTTATTTTAATTCTGATTATAAAACAATTTAAATTGTTATTAAGGGGCAATTGGAAATTTGAACATTAAGCAGATTATCTAATATTAAGGAATTGTTAACATTTTAAAAGTAATACTAGATCATGGTTACCTGTAAGAGTCCTCACATATGAGATACACAGAGACATATTTACACACGAACTTGTTGCAAAACTGGAACTTGCTTCAAAATAAAATGGGAAGCAAGGAAGTAGGTGGAGAGAGAGTCAAAATAAAATTGACTGTGAATTGATAACTGCAGTGGATGATGTGAGGGAGGACCCAAAGAAAAACGGAACTATTTTCTGGAGCACAGGCCCCTTGTCATAAAGACTTCCCTCACTAGATGTGTGTCCTAGAAACCCATCTGTATCAGTGTACCAGCTGGTGCTGTTGCAAGAGGCTACATTCAGCTTCACCGAATTTTTTCTGAAGACTCAGCACATTTGCCCATTTCATCGTGAGTGATTTATGAGCCAACCTGCTCATACCGAGCTGAGTGTTTAGCAGTTTTTGACCAAAAATGGCATGATCCCCATGCCCCACCCTCCCTATTTACCTGATCTAGATGAGCGACTTTTTTTGTTTCCCTAGATGAAAAAAAGTCCTAAAGGAAATCGTTTTGCAATGTGAAGTAAGTGAAACAAAAAAAAAGTCACAAGCACTGCAAGACATCAAAATAGACGAGTTCAGAGATCGTTCTGAGCAGTGGAAAAAACATTTGATAAGGTGTATGGTATCAAACAGAGTACTTTGAAGATGACTGACGTTTACCTGTAAGAATAAACAAACAATTTTTTATAAATAAATTCCCAGTTTTTTGGGTCCCCTCTTGTAGGTACATAGGGATTCATTATACTATTTTTTGTATTTTCATATAGAGTTCAATTTTTCTTTCATAAATTTTGTTTAGCAACAGAATTACATGCAGTGAATAATGGAAAAAATTGCATTCGTTCTAATGATCGCCAGTTAAGGAGGTAAGAAATGAAAGAGAGGAAAAAACCTGAAGGGAAGACACATAAGACAGAAAAGAAAGAAAAACTAAAAGGACTGAAATGCAGAGAAATAAACCATAAATACAAACAGAAAAAGAGGAAGCAACCAGAGTGAAAGACAGACTTGTGAAATGACATTACCACCTTGTGGCCTTTTAGGATATTGCCCCTGAATACTCAAACCGTGATGTTTTTTAACACCTATAGGCATTTGTGGGAATCACGTGCCTACACTTGCACCAGGTGTATCTGAGTTAAAGGCCACACCTAAACTTCAGTCTGGAAGTTTCTTATTTGTGACTTAAACTTTGACTCTCCTAATATTGTCAGTGTACCTCCACTCGTTGTCACAAGGTACACTTTCTAAGCTTTATTGTCCCAAATTTCCCATTTTATATATTCATGATTAGCTTCTTAATTTGGTATTTCAGGACTTGTTCACTTTATCCAAACCCTTAATGGTTTATTTTGTAAAACAGCTTTATTGAGGTATAACTGATATACTAAACTCTGAACATATCTAATGTATATACTTTGCTAATTATGGAAATATGCATATGCCCATGAAACCATTGCCACAATCAAGGGAATAAACATATCCATTACCTCCATTTATTGTATCCCTTTTTTCACCATTTAACACCAGCCTGCCGAAGCACAGTCTCTAACTCTTCCACCTCCTTGAGCAGTCTACTCACATTCCTCTCATCTTCTCCAACTCCATGGAAGTTATTTCTCTTGCCATAGGTGACAAAGCAGCCATAATGTATTCATAAAGCATGAGAGACAAAGGATAGGCTTGAGAATGCAGATCCAAAGATTCTATAGCTAAAATGGCCCCGCTATTCAGCCAGATGACCCAAGCCAGAACATTCCATCTCTCTCATAGTGGACAAGCCAAATAGCCTAAATGCCATCTATTACTGTCACTGGCACTATCATGGAAAGTCATGCCCTCTCCATCCGCAGTCCTCCTGTGGGAGCTCTTGCTGTCTGAGCTCGCTGGTAGACTAACGCCCTAGACTCCTGGCCAGCCCTCCAACTGACCCTCCCCGCACAGCGTCTAGTTGCTCTGCTCAAAACCTTCCAGTACTCTCACCACCCACAAGAGAAGGATCCTAAATGCTGACAGCCAATCTCTTCATGACACAATTCTGCAGCTTTCTGCTCCCATTCACTGCAGAAATTTCCCCCGCCTTATATAACATTATACTCTTTGCCCTAACCATACAAGGCTTCTTACCGCTTCAACAAGGCCACGGCACAGTTCAGACTTTTTGCCTTGGCAGATGGTTATCCATGCCTGAAAACTCATGTTTATGCCTGGTTAACTCCTAATCCTGCTTGGTTTAACTCAGTTAACACTCAGACATAACCATCATGTCTGCTGGCTTCACTTCCCCATATTCCCTTAGCACTTTCTCACCCTGAATGCACTCGATTGTAATAAAGTGTTTACTGGTTTCTCTAAACTCCTTCCTCCAGTCCCCTTAAAAACAAAGGTAAGGTAACTGGAACTGTGCTGTATTTATTTAAGTGTCCCTAGAACTTGGCACAATGCCCAGCGTGGCATGGATGGGCAACAAAGGTTGGCTGCCTTCTATTCTGTAGCTGTTTGTGAGCATCTGATCTCCAGAAGGTAAGTGGATGGCCAGAGCTTTAGTAAAAAAAATCAGATTTGGTATCTTTTCATGGTAACTTCGTAGTGGTAGCAAGTATTCTCCAAACTTCGGGTAGGAGAATTTTGTTCACGTCTTCTGGAAGTAAATACAACAATATATATCAAAAATATGCGTATTATTAGACCCAGGATTTCACCTGTAGGAACT
Source organism: Pteronotus mesoamericanus (assembly GCF_021234165.1). Lineage (NCBI taxonomy): Eukaryota > Metazoa > Chordata > Mammalia > Chiroptera > Mormoopidae > Pteronotus > Pteronotus mesoamericanus. The sequence goes on from NW_026555310.1 coordinate 21,445,139, forward strand.
AAAATTGATAATATGCACAAAGATTTCACAGGTGCCACCTCGTTTATCAGACTGTCTCAGGATCGCACTTATGTTCATTTTGCTTAATAATGGCCCCAGAGCACAAGCGCAGTGACGCTGGCAATTCGGATACTCCAAAGAGAAGCTGTAGAGTGCTTCCTTTAGGCGAAAAGGCCACAGTTCATGACTTAATAAGAAAAGAAAAAAATCATATGCTGAGGTTGCTAAATTGACAGTAAGAATGAATCTCTGTCCCTGAAATTGTGAAGGAAAAAGAAATTTGTGCTAGTTTGTTGACAGACCAAATTCACATAACTTTTATTACAGTATATTGTTATACAATTTTTCTATTTTGTTATTATTGTTAATCTCTTACTCTGCCTAGTTTGTAAATTAAACTTTATCATAGATATGTAGTTAGGGATAGGAAAAATCATGCTTTACATAGGGTTTGATATTAATTCACAGCTTCTGGCATCCACTGGGATCATGGAATGTGGACCCTGTGGTAACTAACTGTTTAATGGAATTCTAGGCAGCTGTTAAAAATGACATAATATGAAATTGAAAATTATCCTTTTAAAAAGCAAAGAAACAAATGCTGGTCACAAAACAACTGTGGTCAATTTTATTGTATGTGTATGTTCATTTCTACCATGAACTAATGCAATAGACTATGTACATACACTCACTTACACACAAACATAAGATACTCATAATAATGAAAACTTCGAAAACATATATACCAAAATGAAAACAGATTTATAAATTAACTAAATATTGGTATCTCTATATTTTCTGATTTTTCTCCAATGAACAGATATCTGTATAATGACAGGGAAAAAATAAAGGTTATTTTTTAAGAGAAAAAGAAGAAAAGGAGGCTGAGTCGCTGGGGCCATTAAAAGAAAAATAGCTGGCCTGAACTAAAACGATCATCTGATTATTAATAACTGGAAGACCTATAGAATTTTACAGAAAGTTAAGCCGATTTGGTCATATGTGCCTTCGTGTCGAGTACTTTGGTTGCCCCCCGTCCCCTCGCCCCTTCACTACACCTCCGTCCTTACTGCAGGAACTTGAGGAACACTAGACACTTCCTCCATTCATGGAGAACAAGAAGGATGTCTGTGGATGTTGTACACAAAGAATATCTAGGTCATATGCCTTCCCGGTCTATCCGTATCTGCTTCATTAAATTTGGACTTCCCTCCACTAACCAGAGCTCTGTGGACAGATATTCCGGAGCTATCTGTTCTTGGAAATTTATTTAAGTTTAGGTCTCATCAAAAATTACCCTGATTGATTTACAAAGAAAACCAATCTTTAAAAAATCTATGCTCTCACTAGAACAGATACCACATTTTTGTTTTGAAAACTCTTTTGTTACAACAGAAGACACTGAAACCATAGCAGATGAAAGAAATTATTGAAGGTTGTGCTGGTTAACCGTCTCTACCGAGGCCATTCCTTCGGTATGTGGGGCTCTGAGCAAATGTCTTGGGGCATCTGGTTGACTCACACAGGGTAAAGGCCTAAAGGGCTCTTAAAGGGGAGAAACGGGAATGGGAGCCCAGGCGGTCCTGGTCTAGTCGTGGGGTCTTGGAGTATCCTGGCTGCATGGCAGTCGCAGTCGGGCTAGTACCACAAGGGCGCTCTACAAGCTTGGAGCCCACAGTAAGGCCTCTGCTCGCTCGGCCCCAATGGTGATAAGGCTCTCCATCATTCTGAACTGGCCAGGTTCCCTCGGCTGCTACCCCCTGCTTTTTCGTTACTTTAATAATTATGACCTCCTGGTTTCTGGCAGTTACGCACTACCATTTGGCCTCTACACCTCCAAGTGCTAGATCATCCTTGCAATCACTGTGACAAGTGCCGTGATAGCTTCTTCTACTGTCACCCATGGCTTCCGGAGGAAAGCCAGCACTGAACTTCTTGGTGACGCTGCTTCACTTGCTCATTCCCGATGGTCATGGTAAATGATGTGTCTCCTGAGCCTACCTTTGAAACAGGATCTTCTGATCAATCTCCTGGCCTCAAATATCCAATTTTGTATACGTCCCTGATCCTTTAGTACCTTTTTCCCAATGCTTGTCATGGCAATATAGGCATAGCAGCCTCAACCATGGGGGCCACCACTTTTGCCAGCTTCTGGGAAGCATCCTAGTAGCAAGTTTGCATCACCTGGAGCCCTGACTAGGATGTTAGGCTGCATATCCCAAGAGAGTGCCCCCAAGTCAAAAAACAAGTAAGCTACCAAAGAGACTAGCTCTATTACTCAGTTTTCAGCTGTCTGTTAATTGATCTGTTTTTCATTATTCAACTGCAGGGTGTCAATACAATTTACTAATAAAAATCCAATTGTTCTATTTATCATTCCTCCTGTTATTTTAAACCCCTGAATAATCACACAGACCAATGCATTCCATCCATCAGCACACTATCCCAGGTCACCAGCAGTGAAAGTATTATCAGTTAGTTAGCCGTGTAGTGCCAGGATCTGCCTGTGCACCACCTACTAGAGTGGTGAGGGAACCAGATCCAAATCTAATGTTCCTGTATCACTGCTGCTTTCTTGGACCAATTTCGTCATCAATTGTTGCACATTGGGTTTTCCGGGAAACAGATGCCAAGATAAGAGTTTGAAATGTAAAAGGCTATACAAGAAAAGGTGAAGAAGCAGTATTTTTCAGCGGGAAATCCCAGACCATGAGGCTGACCTGACCAAGTCTCTGCCAGATAAATGAGGAGCTCCAAGGCAAGGACTCCCAACTAGGGGACTCCCAAATAGGGCAGAAATGGCTAGGTCTTTGTGCAGCTGGAAGGGGAGCACCCCTGAAAAGAGTGTGATGTCAGTTTGAATGATGAGGCAGAGCCTGAAGAAGCTAACAGCTGTGCCGCTAATCACACTCTGCACAAAGCAAGTTCTTTCTTGGAGATCTAAGCAGCACATTTCCAAATCTGCCTTAGATATTGAGATATATACAATATCGCTAAGTTCAGTAAGTTAAGATAAATAAATATGAATGGTTTGTAAATTAAGGTCAACCACTAAAATAATAAAAATATATAACTTTTAACTCAGCAATGGTGTATTTTATGTCTACAGTAGAAAATAGCGAGTAAAAGGGAACAGAGAGTACACTACAATGTAATACTGAGATCAAACACATTTTAATATAATTTCACTAAATGTTTTAACTCACCAATTCAAGAATTCTCATATTGAATTTAAAAATAAAGAATGTTGTTTGCTTTTGCTCAGAGCAAAAAGACACAAGGTTGAACATAAACAGTGGGAAAAAGATATACTAGGCAAATATGAACCAAAATAGTTAGAAAACCTACAGTAGCATATTTAATATCTGACAGTATATATGTTTCTTATAAGATAGATGATATAAATATCATAGAAACATTATTCATTGATAAAGGAACATTAGAGCAATCCAGAGAGCAATCTGGCACAACTTAGTCAAAATAAATAAATGACCCAGCAATTTTTCTAGTAACATAATATCAGTTGTGTGAATTGAAAACAAATAGTCACAAAAATATATACATGTTGTAAAATTAGATTTAAATAAAGTATACAGTAAAAATGTTTGCTTATGAGTAGGAGTGGAGGATATAAAAAGGGAATTGACCAATAATCAAACTAACTAGAGGAGCTTTGCTAGGACCAACAATGATAACAGAGTTGAGTATGATTGACTTAACCCTCTGCTGTACGGGTCAACTGCTCTTGAAGGCCCAGGCTACATTGGCAACTTTGGAACTGTGAGAGCATCAACTAGCAAAACTGTGTCACTCAGCAAGGCCAGTCCCTAGGGCATGAGTGAATGAAGCACTTGGTTGGATACATCCAGGCCTAAGGATTAGCTGGACAGTGGAAGGAGAAAAATGGAGGCGGCCAGTAGTTGAGGATACTGGCAGGGGGGTCTAAGGTAACACACTGGAGTCCAGGCTAGATAACAATAGGCCAGAGGAGGGATGTTTGGACAGAAAGAAATTAAAGTTCTGGAGTTTTGTGGGTTGTTTTGTTTTGAATATTTACTCATTTTCCTGGCTGATGTGGCTCAGTGGATTCAGTGCCGACCTGCAGACTCAAGGGTCATGGGTTCAATTCCCAGTCGGGGCACATGCCTGGGTTGTTGGCAAGGTCCCTGGTGGGGGTATGTGAGAGGCAACCACACATTGATGTTTTTTACCCCCTCTTTCTCCCTCCCTTCCCTTCACCCTAAAAATAAGTAAAATCTTTTTAAAAAGTTAAGTAAATGGATATTGATTTTGAGAGAGAGAGAGAAATATCGATGTGAGAGACAAACATCTACCATGTCCTGACCAGGGATCAAATTGCAACCCAGGCATGTGCCCTGACCAGAGATCAAACCCACCACCTTTTGGTACATGGCATGATGCTCCAACCAACTGAGCCACATCGGCCAGGCAAGTTCTGGAGGTTTTAATGAATTAAAAGTTGTGGTGGAAGGAAATTAAAAACAAACAAAAAAAAACTGGATGCAGAAATGTAGCCCAAGATGATATAATAAAGTTTTACATTTCTATGGTTCATTTCAGGTGATGAATTAGGCACAGACCATGATCATGCAGATAAAATGTTGATATGAAATGAACAGTACTAAAAGTTGAAGAGGCCAACGAACTTTCAGCCTGAGTTGCTGGAAGGGACATTCAGTGTACATTCATTCGTACAGTTATCAGTGGTGGTGGAGATGACAGAGAATACTATGACAAATACTAATGCCCTTCATGTATAAGGGGGTGTAACCAAATAGGAAATGACAATACAGACAGTTTAGGTGTGGCATAGCATGTTTCAGGAATTTCACAAAGGGCAAGTGTTTGTTGGAAAGAGCAGTGGGAAACTAAAACTGTATCCATAGTGCTCTGAGCTCTAGACATGTAAATTAATGAAAGAATGAGCAGCCTCCGGTTTGGGAACTGTGACTACATGGTATCCTAATGAGGAAGGCTATTTTTGTCCAAGGCAAGAAAAAATAAACTTGAGTTATCAATTGCCTTCCTTAAACGCCACCCCCAACACACGTCCCTGACATACTTATAAAAGTCCTAACGGCCCACAGTCCTACCAGCTGCATTAGTGGGCTAAGACTGGCATATCAAAATACTATGGACTTGGTTACTTAAATAGAAATTTATTTTCTCACAGTTCCAGAGGCTTAGAAGGCCATGATCAAGGTGTCAGTTAATTTGGTTTTTGATGAGAGCTCTCTTCGTGGATAGTAAGTGCTGTGTGCTCACATGGCCTTTACTCAGTGTTCAAAGAAAGCTCTTTAGCATCTCTTTTTATAAGGACACTAATTCTATGGAAGCAGGGCCCCACCCTTATGTATTCATTTAACCTTAATTACTTCCTTGGAAGTCCCATTTCCAAATATAGCCACAATGGAGGTTAGGTCTACAATACAATGAATTTGGAACGCGGTCTGTACCACCACCCAAAAAACCTAGGTGAAAATGACCCCCACTCAGGGAAAAGCCACATAACATTTCAGAGAAAGACAGAAGTGAAACTCAAAGCCTGAGACATCCAAACACAAGGTAGTTGGCATTCAAATAAGGGATTGTCAGCTCATGTACCTTCTGAGCAAGTTGGAATTTTAAGGAGCACAACAAATAAAAAGTGATCTGCCAAAGTGAGAAAATAATGCGAGTCCCAATTTTCACATGAAATCTTTCCAACAGTATTTTGGTTACTGTAATCTAGCATTTTATAAAACTAGAGGAAACTAGATGTAATCTTACTTATTCTGATCAATTTACATGCGGGGGGGGGGGGGGAAGCCCACAAAACCCATGGCCATCATTGGAACACCTCTAGTTTATAGTGTCTCCAGAAAGATATTCTGAGCTGACAAGAGCAGAAACTCAACTACATTCAACCTTTCAAACACTAGTGCTATTGACGTCCCCCTCCCCATTAGTTTTCCTTTTATTGCAAAAGGTAAATGAGCTCATGTTGTCTATACAGTATCAGGTAACCTTAAGACAAAGAACTTCACTCACTGGCAAATGTGGTCAAATGGTTACATTTCTTTCTTGTTGATTTTTCTTTTTTAGAATTATTTTGAAGTTGGAGCTCAGAAATCATTTTTAGCAGGACTGCTTTAGGTTCTCGTTAGGGATGTCACCAAGACAGCCTTTTACAAGGCACCTACACAGCCTTCTGCTTACATGTGAAAAAAGAAAAAAACTGCAAGTACAATACAATTTAAAATTTTTTTCCAAGTGTTATAAAACTGGGGAAAAAAGAACAGTTCAAGAGTCTTAAAATGTTGTGGGATTAAAATGACAATCCTTTATCAGCTAATTACTAAATATACAGTTTTTATGAGACTAAATGTTTCAACTATTTGAAATTTTTATTTATTTTTAGAAGGGAAAGGTGAGACGGAGAGCAGAATCGATGCACAAGCGGTGCATTGATCAGTTGCCTCTCGTAAGCCCCCAGCTGGCGACCTATGCCACAACCCAGGCCGTGCACCCTGACTGGGAACTGAAGTGGTGACCTTTCAGTCCACAAGCTGGCACTCCACTGAACCACACCAGCCAGGGAAGTTTCCACCATTAAGATTTGCAATATAGTTGAGAAAACCACCTAGAGAAATTGCAATGCAGTAGAAATTAGTATGTTTGACTCATGACCTTGTATTGAATTAAAATAGTGAAAAACATGATGTATCCAGGAGTTTTAGACTGATTTTTTTCCTTTGTGATATTCTGGTTGGGTTAAGGGAGCAGAGCAGCTAATCCAATGGAACTTACAAATTTTTAGATAAAAGTTGTTTCCTGAATAGTATAAATGATGGTCACTTCTAAATACTAATTTCTGGTGTAAGTCAATGATGCTTAGCTTGGGTTTTATTGATATTTATGCAACACTATGAGAAAAACAATTAGATTTTGACTGAAACTCATCTAGAGATGAAAAACTTACTGCTGGTTCAATGTTATGGACATACTTTTTAAAAAATATTTTAGAGAAAGAGACAGAGAAACATCCGTGTGGTTGCCTCTCGAGCACCCCCAGTTGGGGTCCTGGCCCACAATCCAAGCATGTGCCCTGACTGGGAATCAAACTGGCGACCCTTTGGTTCACAGGCCAGCACTCAATCCACTGAGACACACCAGCAAGGGCTGGACATACATTTTAAAAATATATTTTTTAAATGGTTGGAGCCTGAAAAGCTGCTGAGAAGATTCTAAGAATACTAATCCCTGGTCACCCCTAGGAAATCAGTGGCAGTTACCAAAGTATCTACATACCTCTCTAAATTGAGACTCAACTAAATAAAAATCAAATTATACAGAAATATGTGGTAAAAAATAAAATGAATTTCTAACTTCCAAAACCTTTAAACACTGTATTGTAAAACCAGAGAATTAGAAATTAAACAATCATTTCAAATATACAAAGTTATACACTAAATTTAAAAAGTCTTGTTTTTCCACAAAAGAGAAACTACAAAAATTAGTTGAAGTGACAAGATTTATGGATACACTGCAACCAGAACTCAACTTTAATGTTACAACCAATTTTTTATTTACAGAATATAAATCTCTTCAAAAGATACATTCCTTCATTTAATCAATGGTGAAAGGCCTTATTAAACAGAAATAAAGCCTAAAGATCACTTATATTTAAACAAAAATACAAACAGCTTCATTAAAAGTTTATGAACATAGAGCAAAAACATTTTTACTTAATCAGTTACATGAATGAGGCTGTTTTTCATTTTCTTCACTGGCAACCCCATTTTATCCACAGAACAAATTTTACTTAAATTAGCAGTAGTAAAAATGTAAAAATCAAATTTTAAATATGAAAATATGCAACAGAAAACAGGAAGTATCTTCATTTCCAAACAGATGAACAAGTTCTCAGACGCTCAGACACTTTCTGAGGCATGTCAAAACACCTACATCAAAAGTTGCATTCATTTGAGAGGTATCAATACATTTTCAGTGCTGAGACTATTTGTAGCACTTACAGTATATACAAAGCAGCATTATACTACTATGGTTCACATCTGATAAACACAAATTTAAGCTTTATGCCAATTTCCCAATTTGACATACAACTAATGCAATGACAATTATTTTTTCCTTCTGAAACTGAAAAATTATAATTTAAGGACATAGAATAATGCCATGTCTTCTTCCTTATAATAGTATATTTTAAAATTCAAATATTTCATTATAATGGAAACTTCAAGCTGTACAAAGGCTCTAAATACAATACAGTTAAAAGGTTTCCTCTTTGCAAATTCCGCCAATTTATAGTTAGTTTAGTACAAATAGCAGGAAACTTCTTCAGATTATTGGACAATAAAAATTTCAATGTGTCACTACCAAAAATTTGAAGTAGCAGCACACCACAACAATGGCAGGTAAATACTTTGGTCTCCTCCACTGCCTTCTGGGGCTCTTTGCCAGGTCACAAGAGCAAGTTGACATGGGTATCATCAGATCTTCACTTAGCTTTGAAAGTTCCTTTGTTAAGAGTTTTAAAATTTACCTAATGTAACAATTTAAATCAGTCACTTTTTCTTATTCATCACTAACTAGTTTAAATACAGTATGTAATCTTTTTAATTTTTGTAATTATCTTGTTTTGTTAAAATGATTAATGGGTATTTCTACCATTAATGGGTAAGATATAAACAAAAATGTCTACATTAAATTTTACACGTTTTTTTCCCACAACAAAAAAACACTATAGGACTCATAATGAACACATTTTATTTTAACCTGTTGTTTAATAACATCAGTAGCATAGTAAATGCACAGGAAAAAAAGAAAAAAGCAGATTTCAGGAAAGAAACCTAAGAGAAACTTTAATTTTGCATGCCCAACAGAAATGGGTATTCTAAGTTATTTTTTTCCATTGATATACTTGAAATCTTCTGTCCATTTCAAATTATGATCCAGAAATAAAATTTTAGTGTAAAAATCTATTTCATTATGTAATATATCTTACTAATTTCAGTTTTCAAAATTTCAAGTTTTCAAAATTTCAAGTAATACAAACCCAAGCATTTCCTTTTACAGTAACATTTTATTGACTAAACTTCAAAGATGGGGGAAAAATTCATTTAAAGTAATTGATACGCTTTTCTGTCCAAAGACATCAACCCCCAAATATAACACTATAATCACCTAGGTGGTACACTGGGAAAAAGGATGGGGGGCAGAAAACAAAACAGATTGCGTTATATAACTAAGTTTCCAGTCAAAGGACATTCTAAAATCTAACTAAAGAAAAATCATTGCAAGTCAATTTTGAAATAAAGATAAAGCTGCTTTACCATTTTCCTCTGTGCATAATAATTACTAACATTTGCCTTTTTTGTAAAGTAGTGCAAGTTGCTGCCAATAACAAAATTCTCCTAGCATAAAGCATTGCAACTTTATCTATCAACTGACTGACTGTATCACTTTGGAATGCAGTATAAAATGCTTACTGAAGGCAATTTACAGGAGAAAATCAAACTGGTAGTATTCTCATTTATATTACAAAGGAATTAAAAAGTGGTATAGAAGGCTATGTGTAATGTAAAAACAAATACCTATATACTTTTTAAAGTGGAGGTTTTACCTTGTAACAGTGTCTGGGGGACTTTTTTCTTTTACTTTGTAAGCTTTAGTAACATTTATGAAGTTAAAATAAATATAGTCCAGCAAAATGAAAATATGAGTCATTAAGATATTATTTTTGCCTTTTGGTTTTTTTTAATTCCATAAGAAACAACTTTATATTTAGAAAGGCCAATGGAGATATACTTAGGTTGAACCTAGAGCCACTATCGTCTCTCTTGTATACATAGGATTTAGATTCACATTGAGAGATCAAAAATTTCATCGGTGTTTTTTGTAGAAAAAGGTTAACAACCTTGAAAACAGGAAAGGGTAACACTTCTGTGTACAATTTTTAAGTTATATTTTTAATTTGCTTTAGCTTAGAATTATGGAATGGAGCTCTAACAGTGTATAATTGACCACTTGCAGGAATCTAACCTCACAAAAACTAATGAACTAAAGAATGAAGAGAAGTATTATTAGGCACTGAGAGGCTAAATAAATAAGTACTAACATTAACAAAACTGATAAACCCTATTTCAAGTTCCTATTGTTATCCCACTGTGTAGCCAGAACTGCTGGCTATTTCCAGTCTAAAACCAAAGAACTGGATCAGTTCCTTACAGAAAAATTTCTACAAAAGGGAAAAGAATGCAAAACAATACACAATCTCATATGCAAGATACAATTCACACTAATTTACAAATTTTTATTTACACTGTTTTATGTACATTCCAGGCAGACCTAGTTCTTGAGTTTTGTGCTCATATTGATCTCAAATGACCACGTGAACAGTATGATTTACTACCACATCTCTTTGATTTCCAGAAAATGGTGGTAGTATGGGGTCAGAAGACGACAAAAAAAAAAAAAAAAGTTACTGGTCAGTAAGATCTAACAAGTATGTAAGGAACAAAGAAGAAAAAATTGTGGAATTTTGCTTGTTAAAGCATCCAGGCCACTATGGTCTATTGACTAACATGAATGCCACTTTTCTAACAACCATTTCATATTTACAAAATGAGCTTACAAGTTGAGTTATTAGGTAAGGCATTCAAGTTCCTTAGCTAAACATAAAAAGGCAACAGATATCTCAAGAAGCCACGGGATAAATTTTAAAGGGATGTTTTCCCTTTAGAATCTCTTAAATGGTCAAAAAAAAAAAGGGGGGAAGCAATTTTAAACCCTCTTTAATAGCCTGCAGCATGATCCCCCAAACACCTGTACCAAAGTGGGAGCATCACAACATCCAAAACCTAACCAAAGAGTGGGGGGAGTATCTTAAATATCTGATTATGTTCCCAAGATCCAGTGGATACTCTCCTAGCAATAAAGGTAGAGCTTTTATTCCCCTTTACATTAACTTCTATATGAATCTTTCTGAAATGCTTATAATAGTGTCACAGCTAGCAGCTATGCAGTCTACCAGCAACGGCTCAGTGAATCTCTATTCAAAATAGTTTGAAGAATATCGAGTAAGACAGAAAAATGATCTTCTCTCCTCCCATAGTAGATATATACTGTTGCACTTTTAAGAAGTTGGAAAGCAAAAAAAAAACCAAAAAAACAAAAAAAAATCAAGAGTATTACATAGGTTTCATAGTTCTAAGAAAATATTCCAACCACAGATAAAAATTCCACCAGAAACAATTTTTCAAGTATATTCTAACATTATATAAACAGTTATTAATTGTTTAATTGATTCCATTTCATTTAGTCAATTAGGTAAAATTCTATTGATTCTACAATAATGTGGTTTATAAAAACAGAAGTGAACATTTTTAACATTGGGGAGGTAGAAAACAAACCTTGGTCTAACACTGTTATATATACAAACAGATTTTAAGATTCTATTTATGTAACTAGAATTTACCATTTAAAATGGCGTTTAAGTGTTTCTACTTTATTACCTTTAAACATCTTGAGATAATCCAAGTATTTTAAAGCACTTATTTGAGAATAAGTCATTTGGAATAATACATCAGACTCCCCAGAAGATTTCTCAGAGGATAAATTTGTAGTTGCATATTCTGAATATGCAGATCCATTAAGCCAACTTTGTACATGGGCACTTATGTGACCAAAGTGAAAAGCTTGTCAGACTAATTTTCTAAGTAAAAAACAACCATGACTATTCAACTCCACACAGCAGTATTCAAAACTTGACCCCTACTTATCCCAAAGATCTAACTTCCTTCCACATAATTACCATCCTCTCACTAGAAAGCAAAATAAAAAATACACAAAGAGAAATAAAAACTAACAGAGAAGTATTTCTGCTTAATTCACATTTTGTTATATCAGCTATTAAGTGTACAATATCAATGCCTTAAATGTTCCTTATTCTATTATCCACGTCAACTTATTTCTCCAAACCTACATGTATCAAGCAACCATTTCCTATCATTATAAAGACATGGAGCCAAACTAAAACATGAAACCAAAATGTATGAAATGAATCTACAGTGGTAAAAAATAATTAATCTCAATGACATTTTCTTGTTCCCAAGTATGACAAACATTGTTTCAAAAATTAGCAACTTTTCTCTGCCTATTATTTAATAACAAATACATAGACCATCTCAATAAGTAAAACAAAACTTTTGGTTAGAAACAATTTGATATACACTAAAATCTTAAAAATAAACTGGTAAATGACCACATTGAGTACATGAGAACATTAATGAATCCAGATTTTTGGTAACAAAAGTCATTATATCTATTTCAGGATTACATAGTAAATATTAATATTTATACTGCCAGACTATGTAGGGAGATGAGAATCTAATTCTAAGGTATATTCCCCCAAAAGAAAGTTTCCAATATCCAATTCAAAAAGATGTACCACTACCCTAGTAGTGAATGTATTTCACCCTCCTAAACAGATGTTTTTCAATGAACTGCTCTAAATTATCTATACCAGTGTCTGGCATTTCAAGATTAAATGATCCATTTTACTTACAGTGCATCAAGATCAAAAAGTTACAATGAACACCTAGAACATTTAACTAAAATTAAAAACAAAATTTACTCTGGAACATTTTCACTGCTTACATTTAACAGATGAAATACATGAAAGCAATCACAGAATCATGTTACATTTATAATAAATAATTCACACATAACAGATTACCAAAAAGACTGAACTGACACCTTATACCTTTTTGCAGATTTAATAAATTTCTAATCTACCGCATACTGATAGCAGTAGGTATATTTTTTGATACCAGTCTATTTAAAAAAATAGATTGGTAGACAGAGGCATAATTTGTAAAGCAAAATAACCAAATTAAATTACAGAATTTTAACAAATAATTGGCTTTACAGAATCTCTTAAGAAAAAATTCACAAGCATTGTTCAGCTAGTTGAGTGTAATTACATCTTTACTCAGGCATTTTTAATGCAGTAACCTCCGGCTTCATTTTAAAGTATTGGTTAAATCGAACAATTGCATACCTAGTGAGAAAAGAGAATGACAGAATTAGTCAAAGCTGGAAACTTAATCCTCCCTTTATTTCCACTCACCCATCTAAACTAATTTCTTTCAAGTTTTAAAAAAAATTTCAAAGAATATATCTTTAGTTTATTGCACCACCTACTGGACACTTTTCTAATATTAAGCATATTTAACAGATTATACCAGATTTCCTCTCTGACTAGTTATTAAATGTATGGAACCTTTATAACATTTGATTGAAAATAATAACTACAATGTCTCCTATGAGTTCTAAATGTTACTTCAAAGAAAGCAGAAACAAATACAGAGTCTGGCACAAATAACACCCCTTTTTTATTATAAAACCTTTTATTACAAAAATCATGAGCATGTAACATAACAATATCACAATCAAGCATACCATATGACATTTTAGCTGAAATATTCAAATTAAAACTATAAATTATTCCACCCACATTATTACTCTACCAACTACACTCAAGCAGGCCTTATTTTGGCCAGGCCCTGTATAATGCATACAGTAAAATTAAACTTACCCAAGGAAATCAAACTCAATAGTGGAATATTTGGCTTGAATCAAAGCCCACAGTCCCCAAAAAAAATGAGAAGCCTAAGGAGAAAGGCAGAGAAATCAAGAATTGTAATAATGCATTTCTTTGTAAAACAAATACACTGTTAATTTTTTCCTTTGTCATCAATTCCATAAACAATACTTTCTTGATGCTTTCTTATGTAAAATATCTAAAGGTAATATTTAAATGTACAGTTACCTAAGTGGCTATAAATCACTTTTGTCTACACCAAAAGATGCTATAATAAACTGTTGTCATTTAAAAACTAGAACCCAGTTTCTGTAACCTGCTTGTGTAGGCTGAGTTCAGCATCAACATTGACAGATGTTGGTTAAGTAGTGTTTTTTTTCCAAGTACCTTTTTTCTGTCTTTTTTTGGCCAAATATTTTTAATGTTATTAATTGCTAATAGGCTCTCTTAAAAATACATTATCAAACGAATTGGTTACTTGACATAAAAATATAAACAAATGAAAACATAAATCTCAAAACCAAAATATATGTATACATATTTTTTGAAGCACAGCAAAACTTTATTAGGTGAAACTCTGGCATTCCTTATAGCCCACTTGCACATATATATATTTTTATTACAGCAGTCAAAAGGTATGCTACCAATTATATGCAAAACAAGATTGCAAAGTACATTTTTTACTAGGTGGTAGTAGGAACTCCAAATAGTAATAGGTGGTGTCAAAGAATGCAGCCCAGTGTTTGCATAATTCACAGGCCCTACGGTGTGAACTTCTTCATTGCACCTCCTTTTACCAGACCCCATTATTAGTCTTAAAGAATGGTTTTTACCCTAATTTCTTGCTCACTAAAAACTATCAACTGTACCACATTTCATAGGATGATGACAGATGTTTATAATGTTCATTTATGAGAAACAGACATGAACATTCTCAAGTTACTGATGATCTAAAAAGGATTAAAATTTAAGCTTCAAAGGCCTACTACTGTTCATGCTCTAACTTGTACCTTTAGTCAGTTTCAAATCCCACATTAGGAAAGTTTAGTCTTCTGTGAAATCTTAGAAAGTTTTTATTTTCAAGACTAATATATATTTATCTTTAAATATGTTAATTGGTCATCAAAGGTATACTTTCTGGTATGCCTTCAAAAAGAACATTTAAATATAAAAACTGTTCTAGAGGTCACAAACATCTGAAAACAACTTTTATTGACCCAACAATTCTGCATAACTGACCACAACATACAACTTGAAGTAACACAACTTTATGTCAGAAAAAAATGGGTCTTAGGATTTAATGGAGAAAACAGATGACTGTGTAAATTGGGAACTGTAAAATAAGTGTGTGTGTGCTTTACAATCATTTTAAGTTAAATGACATGGTATTTTAAGATTCTGATAATACTAATAAGGCTTTACTTACAAAGAAATACTCTAACTAGAAATACTACTTTAAAAAACTTTTACCCTAAAAATATCTCTATTTAAAAATGTTGCTGAAAAGTATTTGCCCACTCTCCCGACTCTCGATTCTGTTCCATTGGTCTTTCTTCAATGCCATGTTGTTTTGATTACTGTCACTTTGTAGTATAATTTGAAGTCAGGGAGTGTGATACCTATGGCTTTGTTCATTTTTTTCTAAGGACTGCTTTGGCTATTGAAGGTCTTTTATGGTTCCATACAAATCTGATTCATTTTTTATTCCATTTCTTTTAAAAAACTTAATCGGGCCCTGGCCAAGTGACTTGGCTGGAGCATCGTACCACACAACAAAAGGTTGCAGGTTCAATCGCTGCTCAGGGCATAGGTTGTGGGTTCCATCCTGGGTTAGAGCACATATGGGAGGCAACAAGTTACTGTTTCCTTCTCTCTCTCTTCCTTCCTCTCTCTCTAAAATCAGTAAACATATCTTTGAGATTTTTTTTTTAAATTGCCACTGGGATTTTGATGGGGGGCTTGTGTTAAATCTGTGTATTGCTTTGGGTAATAAGGCCATTTTAACTATGCTGATCCTTCCAATTCATGTACACAAAACATCTTCCCATTTCATTTTGTCTTTTTCAATCTCTTTTAATAATGCTTTGTAGTTTAAGAAGCCAAAAATATAATGGAGGAAAAAATCTCTTCAATAAACGGTGCTGGAAAAAGCCACATGCAAAAGAATGAAACTAGAATAGTTTGTCCCCATATACAGAAATGAACTCAAAACAGATCAAAGACTTAAATATAAGACGTAAAACAAACTACATAGAAAAAAACACAGGTACCAACTTATGGGCCTTGGTCTTGGAGATTTTACGAATTTGACCCCAAGGGCAAGAAGGGTGGGCAAAAATAAATGAATGGGACTAAATCAAACTAAAAAGCTTCTGCACAGTCTATGGCCACACCACTCTGAACACACCCGAACTCGTCTAAAAAGCTTCTGCACAGCACACGAAACACCCAGTGAAACAAAAAAGCAACCTACTGATTGAGACAACATATTTCCAAACAGCTCTGAGAAGGGGTTAGTAACCAAAATATATCAAAAACTCATACAACTCAACACTAACCAAACAACCCAATTAAAAAATGGGCAGAGGACCTGAACAGACACTTCTCCCAAAAAAGACATTAAGTGTATGGGGGGTGGGAGCAGGGGATGGCCCCAAAATACCCGGGATTATCTTCTAGAGTGCAGGTCTCTTGTAGTACAGGCTTCCCCCATTAGGGGAGTGTTCTGAAAAACCATCTGTATGTGTACCAGCTGGCATTGTTGTGAGAAACTGAGTTCGACTTCAGTGAATTTTTTTTGAGGACTCTTTCAATGTCTTTGCCCATTTCATGACGGGTGACTTACGAGCGCACCTGCCCACACCACACTGGGTGTTCAGCAGTTTTTGACCAGAAACATCATGACCCCCATACCCACCCACCCTATTCACCCAATCTGGCCCTGAGCAACTATTTTTTGTTTCCCTGGATGAAAAAAGTCCTCAAAGTGAAATGTTTTGCCAATGTGGAAGAGGTGAAGCAAAAAACAACAGAAGCACTAAAAGGCATCAAAACCGATGAGTTCAAAAACTGTTTTGAGCAGTAAAAAAAAGTCTCAATAGGTGTACTGCATCAAATAGAGAGTGCTTTGAAGGGGATGGCACTTTAAGCATGTAAGAGTAAGTACACAATTTTTTATAAATAAATTGTGGGTTTTTTCGGGTCCCCCCTCACACAATGTCCAACAGATATATGAAAAGATGCTCCATTTCACTAGCTGTTAGGGAAATGCAAACCAAGACTACAATGAGCTACCACCTCACACCTGTCAGAATGGCGATCATCAACCAGACAATTAATACTAAGTGTTGGGGAGGTTGTGGAGAAAAAGGAACCCTCATCACCGATCGTGGGAATATAAACTGGTACAGCCACTATGGAAAACAAGATGGAGCTTCCTCAAAAAATTAAGAATAAAGTTACCATATGACCCCAGCAATCCATCTTAGGGTACTAACCCCAAAAATTTGAAAACATTTATTTGCAAAGATATATGCACCCCTATGTTCACAGCAGCATTTTTCATGGTGGCCAAGACACAGAAACAACCAAAGTGTCCTTCGATAGATGACTGGATAAAAAAGATGTGGTACATATATACAATGGAATGCTACTCAGCCATAAGAAAAGATGAAATACTGCCATTGCAATAGCATGGGTAAACTTTGAGATTATCATGCTAAGTAGTACAAGTCAGAGAGAAGTTAAGAACTATGATTTCGTTCATATGTGGCATATAAAACTGAAACAAATGAACAAACAAAAACTCATAGACACAGACAACAGTATGGTGGTTACCAGAGGGAAGGGACTCAGGGGTAGTAAAGGGTAAAAGGGGTCAAATATATAGTGATAAAAGATCACTTGACTTTGGATGCTGGGCATACAATGCAATATACAGAGCATGTATCGCAGAACTATACACTTGACACCTAGATAATATTATTAACCAATGTCATCCCAATGAATTTAATAAAAAGTATGCTGTTAATAAAAATCTTTATTTAAAGTATACTATTGTACTTCATTATAGTGTATCACAGGATGTAGAACTTCCCATCAAATATGAGTATAAAAAAGATAAACAATGTACTAAAGAGTAAAATAGGTAAAGTCATATGCATGGAAAACATACTGGTTTAAAAGAAAAGAGCTGGGCTCTGGAGTCAAACTGCAAAAGTGACTAGCTGTGTGGCTTTGAACAATTTAACTCCTTTGTACCTTTGTTTCCTCATGTATAAAATGCAACTGTGATATGCTTTATAAGAACTATATAGTCAGTCTTCATCCACTGTTCCTATCTCATAGCTCCCCAAAATCCTTAGAATTTCCTGAACATAAGTGAAATGGGAACATCTTCTGTTATATTTGGTATTTTGTCACAGGTTCCTGAATAATTCTGGAGCCACAGAAGTGAAAGGAATACCCTGTAACTCTTAACCAGCCCTTTACACCATGAGGTGACTTCTGGGAAGCCCGTAAGGGTAAGGGCTGGTTGCCAGGGAAACCTACCAACGTATTAGAGGGTTGAAACTTTCAGCCCCACCACCTTCCAACCTTCAGAAGAGAGAAAAAGGGACTACAGATTGGGTTCAATCATCAATGACCAGTAACTTAATGTCGCCTATGTAATGGAGCCTTTGTAGAAACCCCAAAGGAGGGGATTGGAAGAGCTTCCAGGTTGGTGAACAGACACACTGGGAGGTTGGTGCATCTCAAGCTCCAGGGAAACAGAAGTTCCTGCATTCAGGACCCCTCTGGACTTTGCCCCATGTACCTCATAATCTGGTTATTCTTATATATCCTTTACATCACTCTTCATAATAAACTGGTAAGCATATGTAAATGTTTCTGAGTTCTGTTAAGTACTTCAATAAATTAATCAAACCCAAGGAGGGAGATGTGGAGGTTCCAGACAATAGGTAAGAAGCACAGGTGGTAACAACCTAAACTCGCCACTGGCATCTAAGGGAGGAAGTGGAGCAGGAGCAAACAGTCTCGTGGGACTGAACACTTAACCTGGGGGATCTGACACTATCTCTGGGTAGATATGGTCAGAATTGAGTTAAATTTGTAGGACACCCAGCCAGTCACTGTCTGCTGAGAATCGGAAAACTGCTTGATGGTATGGAAAAACATTTAGAGTCAAAATGTCAATATTATCTACACCTGACATATAACAAACATTCAATAAAATGTTAATTATTGTATGAAATTTGAGCGAAGAAAATGATAAAGATCAAAAACGGCCTTCTTTTTACCTAAAGAAGTATGTTAGATATATAAAGAATAGAATTATGATGAGAGGCTTTATTTTTTTTTTTAATCTAAACAAACCAGTGGTTCTCAAAGTGGTCCATGAATTCACAAAAGGTTCCTGAGGTCCAAACCTATTTTCATAGTAACATTAACGTGTTACACTTGTCTTTTTGACTACGTCAGCATTTGCACTGATGGTTCAAAAACAATGGTAGAAAAAGCTACTGGTACCTTAACGTAAGTCAAGGCAGTGGTACCAAACTAGTATCCTATTCTTCCTCACCACATACTGAAGAGCAAAAGCCAGTCTCACTAAAGAATGTCCTTTATGAAGCCTTTAAAATTATTACTTTTATTAAATCTCTACTCTTGTGTACATGTTATTCTAATACTCTGTGAAATAACATAGAAAGTACATACAAAGCACAACTACGAAAACTCAAAACTTGAAGATTATCTCAAGGAAAAGCACCTAAATGACCTGAGCTGCAGGCTCAACTTGCACATATTTTTACCTAAAAGGACAACTGACGAACTAGAGTTATTAGACTTGGGTATATTTGGCATGGATTTCTCAAATACTAAAAAAGAAAAACTTCCAAATACAAAAAAGAAAACTTGTTATTCAATAAAAATAACCGAGGATATTTATTGCCAATGACAGACTTCAAGTATTCAACCTACATACAATACAAAGTTTGGAAGATTTGTATTTTTCTGTGAGTTTTTAGGCTTATTGATATAGTTTGGAAGACCAATATAATTCAATGAGAATCAATGTTTCCTGAATAACTAATAAACAATGTTAAAATTACAAAATCATGAACTGGTAAAAAAGCCACTTGAAGTGCAAGATAAACCAATTAATTTTAATGTAATAAAGTACAAAAAGTCAACTGACATATTCAGATTGCACATTGCAACTAACCTTTAAGAAACAATCACTTGTTGAGTTTGGGTGAAGTTACAAAAAGAACATCCACAACTATCTGAAAAGGCAGAATACTCTTCTCTTTCGAACATGTGTGTTAAACAGGACTTCCTTTACATACTTTAACCAAAACAAATATTGTAACACATAAAATACATGAGAATATATGAAATTTCAGTGTTTATTTAACCAAACATTAGAGATTTGCAAAAGTGTAAAGTAATGCCATTCTTATCACTAAATTTTTTTGTTTTAGAAAATTTAATTTTTCATTTAAAAAGTGCTGTTTATGTTAACATGTTTATTTTTTTAATATGTATTTAATAAATATTTTGAGAGTGTTTTAATTCCCAATATGGTAAATAATAATTAACCTATATAATCAAAAGCTCACAGAGGTCTTCAAATATTTTTTGAAATATGAACGGGGGCTTTGAACCAAAAAGTTTGAGAAACACTAGTCTAAATCACCTTTGCATATTTTAAGTGATATAAAAATCAATCTCTGGATGGTATCATAATCTCTTCCTAGCAGGTTGCTCCTTAGTGAAAAAGACTGAAATCAACATTCTACACCTGAAAATAACATCAAATAAGCTCTTCCCACCATTTAAAGCAGCACTGGTAATTGCGTTTCTGAATTAACTCTCATTCATATAGTAAATATATACAGTATAAATGTAGGAAATGGCCCATTCATTTGCTTTCCCAAAAATGGCAAAGAGAGAACACTAACATCCAAGTAAAATAATATTCTGTGATTTTCTTATACCATTTCTCTCAGATTTGGAAGTTATGATTATGTAAGTCTATCAAAGGAGGTTTTAATCTGTAGGCTATCTACCTCTGTTGCAAAGAAAAATTCAAAGCTTTGTATATTGAACAAATAATTAAAATGAATTCTCAAACTGTTTTCTGAAAACTCCTATATAACTCTGTTTTACTTAGAAATAATCCAAAGTCTGTCTGTAAACAAAGTACCTAAACGCCTTAAACCTTAAAAAAAAAAAAAAAACCCCTATGCGGTCTCTATTTGGTTTTATAATGCAAATGTTCCTTTTTGTTTGCCATGTCTTTAACACTAATCACAGTAAACAATAAAAAGTGAAGTCATTTTAATTTTTTAGAAGTCTGATCATGTCCTATGAGCAAAAATCGTTTACCAAGCATGTATTTAAAAACATCTGGTAATAATGTATGTATATCCTGTCTTATTTGGGACAAGTGACCAAGGAAGGAAGAGCCCCAGTGGAAGAAAGAATATTTAAGACATGTCTGTAAAATCAAGAGGAAGTGCCGGAAGATTCAGGAAAAGGGTATTTTAGGTAGGAAGGAATAGCCTAAACAAAAGCATACACGCTTGAAATATCATGGAGTATGCAGAGATCATTCTGCTAGAGCAGAAGTGGAATGTGGGGAAATAGGGGGTAAAATGACAAATTTGTAGTTGCTATATGGATTTCATTCTATAGGTAAAGAGCTCCCAACTTCGGGCCACCGATGGTAACGGTCCGGGCCTGTTAGGAACAGGGCCACGCAACCAGAGGTGAGCTTGAATGTAAGGCACTTGAATCATCCCCACACCGTTCCCCCTGCCCTATCCTGCGGAAAAACTGTCTTCTGCAAAGCCAGTCACTGGTGCCAAAAAGGTGAGGGACCACTGCTGTAGGTCACAAGAAACCATAAATTATTGGGTTGGCCAGTAAGTCTGTATGTTTTTTTCTGTAAAATATAAGACACATTTTTCATTTTCACCAATAACTTACTTGATTTGGATACTTTGAGTATGTTGGTTATCTCCTGCATGGCATAACACTGATTGCTCTCAATGTATTGATTTGATCATTATCAATTTCAACTGGTCTACCCGACCACAGAGCATCATCCAGCAAGAAATCTCCAGCACAAAACTTCACAAACCACTTTTGGCACATTCAATCAGTCACAGCATCTTCTCCACACACTGCACAAATCTTTGTGTGTGTTTCACTTGTTTTTACCTTTCTTAAAATAATAAAGCATAATATGCTGAAAATGTTGAGTATTTCCTTCCATCTTCAGTATTAAAATAGCTACACAAAAATTCACCAAGTTTTATGTTTTTAAAAAAATGCACACTGCTATAACAACTGTCACAATACAATCTGAAATCATTTCAAATGAAGTTAAAGACAGTTACACTACTAGAGCCATCTTACAGAAAAAAAGAAACATTCTGGCCAACCCAAGAGGAAAGTGACACATCAGATTAATTAGAATCTAGTTATTACAAGGATC
This sequence comes from Pteronotus mesoamericanus, assembly GCF_021234165.1. Classification (NCBI taxonomy): domain Eukaryota; kingdom Metazoa; phylum Chordata; class Mammalia; order Chiroptera; family Mormoopidae; genus Pteronotus; species Pteronotus mesoamericanus. Next base: position 21,467,269 of record NW_026555310.1, read on the forward strand.
ACTTTTTAAATATACAGGATGAATTACAGAGAAAAAAAACCCGGAGGAAAAGATACCAATAAAGACTAACATAAGTGAGGAATTAAGGCCTTAAGCAAAGGCCATAAAATTAAAGAAAAAGGGTTAAAGTTGAGGGAATTTTAAGAACCAAGGATAACAGAACTTAAAACGAGAAAAAATTTGAGAATGCAGAAGAGGAGCACGTGACTTTCTTCCCTGGCTCGGACAGCAACTGAATGGATGGTATTTTAATTAAATCAAGATAATAGATGAATTATGGAACAGAAGACAAAACATGAAATAAAATACAAGTTTAGACATACTATGGTCAAATATTCACGGGGTCTGGGATAGAGAACGGTGGTCCTGATCTGGACAGAGGGGACAAACTCAACTTGAGATCATTAACAAAAAGTTATAAATGCCATGGGACTAGATCACCTAATGAAAGGAGGAGAGAGCACAAAATCAGAAACTCAGGAACACTAACATGTAAGAAGGTTGAGAGAAGAGGAGAATTAAAAAAAGCAAGGGAGGGACAACAGGAAAGCACAAAGGAGAACCAAGAAAGAATGGTGTCATAAAAGTTAATAACGACAAAATTGTAAAATCAATGTAAATACTGTCAAATACTATGAACAGATCGAGTTTAACCTGGACTTATCAGTTATATCATTATTGTGAACACTGACCTGATTTTATTTTTACTAAGAGTAAGGGAGGAGACAGACTGAAGTAGTCTGAGGAGCGCATGAAAGACGATAAAGAAGAAAGATTAGGGTTTACTTTTAATCTGCCCTGCCTTTCCAATTATCCACTCAAAACACTTGAGATTGTGACAGGCATTGACTTAATGACTGATGTGATGAAATTAAGAGTTGGTAAGAGTTAAACTGGCTAGTTTAAAATAAAAAAAAGTCCTTGAAAAAGAAAGGAAGATGCTTCAAAAGAACAGTTCGTAACCTCACTGAAAGAGGTTGGGGAAAGCCAAGCGTGAGTATTTGCTGTATTCTTTCTACTCTGAAGTAACCCACATCAGAAGAAAAAGGTCAAAAAAAAGGGGCAAGAGAAACAGGTGAGAGAGGATCAGTAGAATTTAGATAATATAAGATGAACTAAACCCAAACTGGCTTGATAAATGAATTTCTGAGTTCTTAATGAGAAAGAACTAAGAGCATAACAGACTCATTCTGTAAAACTTATATGAAAACTAAGAATATGTAAATTCTGAGGACATATTAAATGAAAAATAAATATTGTTTAAAAGGTATTAAAGTTTTATGTCTCTAAAAGTGTTCTTTATCCTTTTTCTTAAGATCTTCTGGACATATTACATTTCATGAATGTCTGCTGCACATTTCATAAATATATTCTTTTATTTTTTTTTTAAAGAATCAAGTATTCTTCCAATTCTAATTTGCTAAGAATTTCAAATGGGGATGTGTATTAATTTAAAAAGAGGCATTTTGTTCATTTTATCTGTCCTTCTAAATGATAAGCACTTCGAAGTAATAAACTTTTATTCCTTTTTTAAGCCTCCCATCTATTAGATCTAGAGTAACAATAAGTACTGGAAATCTGGTTAATGAAAATCTATGAACAACTTGGTACTCAAAAAGAAGTCACTGTTTTTCTCATACACACACACACACACACGCGCGTATGCGTATCTCCCCACAGTATGCAAACAAAGATGTTAAATATCATCAAAAGTGTACAAGGGAATACAAGTTAGCACTCTAAAAGTAAACAGTGGGACTGCTGACTAAGATTTTATAAGCTCTGTAAACTTTATGTGAAAATTAATAAACTCAATGCTTTAGGAATAATTTAAATTCTTCAAACAGGCCTATGTAAAAAAAATACAGACTATAGTAATAATATTCCTCATGTTAATACAGAAGTTGGCTAAATAAAAGTACTAGGTTGATTCTGAAGTTCATTAAATGACCTCATGAAAAACACTATATTCTCTACTTTGAGACTATGCTTAAATAGAATAAACAGCAGGCATACTAGGACCAGCTGAAAAGCGTACCATTAATTTAACAAACAGTTCTACTGAAAACAGATTCAGAGCAGCAGGCTAAGTCCCATTTCAGCACACTCGCTTAACAGAGATGTATTCTGAATGGCTCTAGGGAAGTGCTACTCTTAAGACTATCAAAACAATACATGTGTGAGACACCGATAGCATTTATTTGTAGAGAATACACAGAAAAATTCCCCATGTCAACTGTACAGAATTACATTAAAACTAAAAAAACTTTGACCTGGTATTCAATTTAGTTGGGTAACATCATATCTGGATGCTCTTTCTTATGGGTTACATAATTCTAAAGAAAATTTAAATCACATAGTTTAGGAAATGGGTCTTTAAAAGAATAAGGCATTAAATACATCAAAGAAACCAGAAATACTTATTATTAAAAGAGGGTCAAAAACACAAAATACTGGGTAAGCTTTGAAAATATAATTCTACTGCTTCTTCCAGTATATTTTTCTCATGTTAACAGTAAGATATAAATGATTAATGTATTGTAGAAAATCTCACTTCCCATAAATCTGTCCTTGATTATGCTTTTAATAGCATGAAGAGAATACATATAACATTAAAAAACTGCTTCACAATTAATCCTAACTCTAACTGGAATCCATTCATTAAACAAATAATTACTGAGCACTTACCATGTGGCAAGGCACTGGTGTTCTAAGGGTTAAAACTGTAGCTGTCAATGAAACAAAATCTTTGTCTTCAAAAGTATTTTAATGGAAGAATTGTAAACAATCATATTTTGTCATCATTTTGAACAAAAATTCACAGAATTCAAAATGGGAAGCTATTTCATAAGATGAAAATTTAAAAGGTTTTGATATCACATGAAAATTCTTCTGTTGTTTACACTTAAACTTACCAATGCAAACTGATTGACTTGAATGAAGAGTATTTCTACCTCCTTTTCAGTAACTTCAGTCCCAAAGCCCTTATATTCTTTGTAGGCTTCAAGGTAAGAACGCAGCCACCGGCTCTGTAGTTCTCTACCTGGATAGAGACTATAGTCTACGTCACTCACACCTAAAGTGGAAAAAAAAATGCAATGATGACTTTAAAAACATATTCTCTTATGTATACTTTAATAAGTCTTACTATCTACATAATTTTCAGGGAAAAAAATGATCAAACATTTGGTTCAAATACTAGATTTAATAAGTATTTATTAAAATAATAAACCAAACAATCATAATGTTACAACTTAAATCTGAATACACAATACAGTTGATCACCATAATCAATTCTCATTGCTTCAATTTTTCTTCAAAGTGTGAAGCTTGAGCTACCTGCATCAGAGCATCAAATCTTCATTTTAATAAATATCCCAGAAGATTCCTGTGCACAATAATATTTGGAGCATTTCCTAGAACTATGGCTCGAAAATGTTCCTGACCATTACTCACAGGGTAAGAAATACATTTTATAATGAAACCTTACACACATGCCTAATACTAAGTTTCACAAACCATTATTTACCCTAACTATAACTTCCAACTCTGATATGTTCTAGTTCTTTTATGGCCCTTACCATATTTGATTTCATCATCTGCAGTTTGCAAAGCTAACCTAGAAGATAAAGTTCATACTATTTTGCCTAGCATTCAAGATTCTTCTCAAGTTGGTCCAAATTTACTTCTCTGGCCTTATAACCTTCTAGTCTCCTTCATGAATTTAATAAACTACAAAAATAAGTACACACCTTCAAGTTTTCTTCCTTCTTCCTGCAGTATCCTCCTTTTTCTTCTATCTGCACATACAAATGCTACCTAATCTCAAGCGTTAGCTTAACTTTTTTCTACATAAAATCGTATTAATATCAGTGGAGTTTCCTTTTTCATATACACAGCAGTGACTACACTTAATACTAACATGGTGATGTTTCATTATATAAACAGCTGCTTTCCCTTCCTACAGAGATGAGGAAATATGTACAGTATATATGTAGAGATATGACATGTATATGATAAGCTTGGTACAGGGAAATTACTCAATACATGTAAATTGAACCTTTTCTAACTTTTTTTCCCAGCCTGGTAACCTAAAGTGTAAGACAATACATGAATGCATGAATATATACAAATATAAATTCAGCAATGAAAGTTTCCTACTAGGTGTAAACCATCCAGGGGCATTTTCTATTCTTTAGTTCTAGAGCATTTCATGTTTCTAAATATAGTCATAAACTGTATCTTAAAATGATGCCATTTACATTTAAAAACTAAAACTTTTATACTTTTTGATAATAATATATTGATTTTCAGGGGCAAAAATGACCAGCTTTCCAATTATTAATAGTCAAAACAAAAAAAAAAAAAAACTCAAGCTTTTTAGTTAACCAACATTCCAAAAGTCCGAGTACACAATGAAAATAGCAAAGGCTTATAAATGATAAAAAATTGGTTTCAAGTCATAATTCTCTGTATTTTACTGTGCTGTTGGTAAGTTACTTCCCTCATCTGTACACTGTTAATATTACCTAACTTACAAAATTGTTGTGGAGAAAAAATAAGGTGAGAGGAGATTTGTAAAGCACCTTGCACTATGCTAGGTCTTAACAGAAGCCACAACAATTATTTATTTTCCTTAAGAAATTAAGGAAGAAATCTCCTCTGTCCCCTAATAATAAAAAACAGAGCAAAGGTCAGGAAGAAGTTATAAAAATGTTGCTCCTATTTTATCTATTTTAAAAGGAAAGAAAAAGCAATTTTAAAATTCTAAATGTATCTTATCAAAGTTACATGTGCTACGCTGTTAGTTAAGTCCTGAATTGTACCTGCAAATTCATTGAAATGATTTCCAATATCGTATGCCAGGTAGTTGTATCCAGAATATTCATAATCAATGAACTGTACATTACCTATGTGAGACACAAAAAAAAAGACATAAGAAATCATATATGAGATCAGAAAATCCCTAAGCTATTTGTAATTAAATAGCTTCCAATATTTTGTTATTCATAATCAACGAACTCTATATCACCTATGTGAGACACAAAAACAAAGACATAAGAAATCATATATAAGATCAGAAAATCCCTAAGCTGGTTGTAATTAAATAGCTTCCAAATTTTGTCTCATCGTACATGCTTGGTTATATGCACTTGAGACAATACAGGTTAAGGCTGTGAATTTTATGGCAGTGAGCTTTACAAAATTCAAATTACATATCATGGTCAACAGCTTCTTTATGAACACTAATGTCCACTATAATCAAGAAAGGTCAAAATACTGTATAGTCAGTCATTCTCTAAGTTCAAACAAAAGGAAAATGTCTCTCACCACATGGGGGCATCAGTTACTTAAAAATTAGTTTAATTAGAAAAGAACACTATCTTTGGAAATTTTAATAATCTAAGCAATTTTAACAAAAAATTAATCTATGATACTCCAACAGTGAACAAGCTAATCCACATATATGAATCAAATATAAACTTTGAAAGATTTATATTTTGTAGGGGAAAAAAAAGAGAAAGAGACAAGAGAAAGAGTTGAGAATCAAAATGCGTCACTGTCTGTATCAGGAATAAAAACTCAAAGGCTTACAAGGGCAAACAGTTAAAATGGATACATAAACAGAAATGTCTGTAAGAATAGTTTCTAAGCTACAATTGTGAAAATGAATAGCATATGCCTAGTTACACTGCCTTTTAAAGACAGATCATACTAAGGTAACAAAACAAACTCCTGGTCTGATACACGCTGGAAATACCCCCTACCCCCCAAAAAAGGCTTTGAACTATAATGTCTTGTTATAGATATGTATGTTTAATTTGGGGATGTACATTAAACATATTCAAACTCAGAAAAACAATGACCAAAAATGTCATGGCAAATGAAGTATTTTACATAAAAGTAAAATTTTAATGTAACTGCATTTAACATATAATTCCAAACTTGTATAATAGTCAAGTCTAGAGTAAAATAAATGAGAATCATGAAAGTATCAAAGCCCAATTATCAAAATCTATAAGCATATTGACAAAATAAATGTAAGATTTTAAAATACTGGTAACTACAATATTACTACAATTCAACAATCACAAGTATCAGCCTTCAATTCACGCACAAAATATTCCCATGGAAAGTCTTAAAAAGTTAACCAAATCACTTCACTAAATAGCAGAATGGGAAGTCAGAATGCTTTTAATTTTTTTCTAGATACCACTGAGAATGAGAGGGTGAAGACCACCATCATGAGAAAACACTTCGCAGCCATGAAAAAAAATTTCATTTTTGAAGATGACTTAATGACGAAGTTACAAATATTATATGAAAGATACTAAATAGTAAATGTAGAAATTCAAATTATTAAAATATTATTCCTAAAAGGGGAGGGGGACAAATAATACATAAGGGGAAAAAAAGATAACTAGAAATAAACAAAAATAAAAATTTCAATTGGTTTCACTACCAGTGACAGACAAGCATCCCTTTTTCCCTTATATTTTAAATTCTTTACAATCAACATTATTTTTAGGAGGAAAAAAATGATAATTTAAAAAGATTAAGACAAATTCTCTAAGCAAAACTATAAACAGACAAAAGACTAAAAAGAATTATTTGGGAGACACCTATCCCACTTGGTCACCAAGTCAGGATTAAAGACTTACCAAGTTGCACAACTGAGCTAACCAGTTTTATTTAACATAAAAATGTTTTAATTGCAGCTGTTGAGTGTTTTAACTCTTTAAACATAAATTCTTGTAGAGCTCATGTTAACTGTTAACATGCCAATAAAAATACACAGCCCAGTCCTGAAGATTACTTTTGCCAAATTTCAATTTTCAAAATTATATTCAGAATTTGGCAAATATGGTTAAGATGGCAGGTAAAACATGCCTGCTTGTAAATGCAATTCAAATAAATCATAAATCATTCATTTTAACAAAAGTTAAAATCCATTTCAGTATGAATGTTTTAGCAATGACTTCTTGTAGTAGCATTAATTCATTAAAACTAGCCTTCATTTTTATATGCTATGTTGAGTTTATAAATAATGAAATTTTAAAAATAAGAAAATGAAGCTAAGAAGATACAGATGAGGCTGTTACCAGGCTCCGTGCATGTGAACAAGTGATGCGACAAACCTCCAGTCAGTGCGTTTAAGAAGCACGGGGTGCGCCGCCACATGGCAGCAACAATGGCATACCTAATCTGTAGCAGATGAAGAAAATTTGGCAAACTCACATTTTACAAGACACAAAGCTTAAAAGGAAAAACTTTTTTTAAAAATCTGCATTAACTATTCTTTTTCAAACTTTTGCAAACAAAGTGGAACTCAACCTTAAATTTAATCTTCTGCAACCAAGTAAAATTAACGATGCCTACTTCCCTTATTTTGGGTGCCAGAAAAATCAAATTACCACAAAATGCTTTCTCGTAACAGAAAGTATACTAAATTTTTTTCTTCTGCAAAGTTAACTTATGACTTCTAGAATTTCCAGTTATTTAGAGGAACATCCACATCACTATCAATAATTAATAGTTTATACAGCATGATTATCTTGTTAATTCTTTAAGACACGAATTCTTAATTAGGATTTCAAGGGTGGAAAAAACTAGAATACTCCTTAAAATATTATACAAAATTTCATATGTATATGCATTTTCTGAGGGGATTCTCAATTCTCCAAATTCTCAAGAGACCCCTGACCACTAAAAAATAAAGTAGTGCTTTAAAGGCTAAGACTATGTATTATTTAATTAGCTCAGACTAGCACATAACAGGTAAAGCATAAGACTACTGAATAAATGTACTCTAAATTTTCAAAAGCTACACTTTATTACTGTATTTCTTGCATAACTTCACAGTAATAAAATCTACACACTAAATTAACTGTTCAAATCTCAGAACTGAAAATGTCAGCCAATTTTTAAAGTACGTTAAAACTAAAAATTATATTCATAAAGACTATGATTTACATGATATTCAGTTGGATTCCTTTATTTTGCTGTTGTTAAGGAGAAAGGAATAAAGATAAAAAGTAAAATAACCAGTGTTAAAATCCTGAAAGTCTTCCCAACTTACTTTCCCTTGTCGTTTTAGGTAAAGCATAACCATGATCACACTAATGTTAGCAAAACGTTCTCTCTCACACAGGAAAAAGAAATATTCTGCTCTGGGAAACTATCCCTTCATTCCTCACTCTGCTTCACCATAAGCACTCATCATTCTACATGTAAATATATGTTTCATAATCTGACTCCTCCACTACATGGCATATGGCTTCCTGGAAGGGAAGCAGGTCCCTTTCATCTTTCATCATGCAATCCACAGAGCAATACCTAACACACAGGAAGTATTAAAATGCTAGTGAAACAAATGAAGGTTTTTCAGAGAATGCTGAGACATAATGGTAACACATTTAAATGGGGTGTAGGGGGAATAAGCATGAAATGACAAAGAAAATGGCATTTTTGACATTCATATTCAAGTATATGAACATACAGTGGGACTAAACATATGCACAAAAAAAACCCATTAAACTAGTAACTATTTAGGTAACTCTTTTTACAGTCCTTTTATTACCTGATTTAGGGATATTTTATTTTACGCCAACTATGATCTGAAATACAAGTTAAAACAAAGTTTAACTATCCTTCATAAAAATTCCACCCTGGAAAATACAGGTTACCAAATACAAAAATAAATTTGTATTTACTTAAAGTTTAAGATAAAACCAACTAAGAAAAAACAAAACAAAACAAAAACCCTCTTGTAAGTTATTAAAATGTCAGTAAGACAACCACAACAATGCGCTTTTCATGAATAATAACAGAATGGGTAAGATTTAGAGCCAATCAAGTGATGGTGAATGTTAACTCACCTGTTTTCCATTTATATTCTGCAAAACTCTAAAGAAAAACCTGGTTTATGCTATAATTCCCAGGAAAAATCCTTTTCTTCCAGCCATTTGTACTTCCTTAAATAGCTGTAACTTAGTTTCTTGTATTTTGCAGACATAGAAAATAATCAATGGTTGCCATTACTGAAACTTAAAGTTATATATTAATCTGTATATGAGCTTTTATGAGGAAATGGCAAGAGGGAGAAAAATGAAAACTGCCTCCAATAAACAATGGCAGAGCATCAAGACATGAGGCAGCAATCTAAAAAACTTTATCAATTACTTCTAACATGTAAGCAGCTAAAGGATTAGTTGAAATTAAAATATTAGATTTGAGTCCTGGCTGGAGTGGCTCAGGGGACTGAGCACCGGCCTGCAAACCAAAGAGTCACCAGTTCAATTCCCAGTCGGGGCACATGCCTGGGTTGTGGGCCAGGTCCCCAGTCAAGGGGTGCAAACGAGGCAACCACACACTGATGTTTCCTTTCCCTCTTCTTCTCCTTCCCCTCCCCCTCTCTAAAAGTAAGTAAAATTTTTTTTAATCTTTTAAAAAATAATAAGATTTGAAATCAGGCAATAAGCAGCATTATAATTTGTTCTATTTACTATAAATTTTTTAATTATTAATTTAAAAGATGACTGGTAAGTCTTAGTTAAGAAACAAGAACCACTGCTTTTGGTTTTTCTATTATGTAACAAATCCTAATACCATATCATTAAGTATTCTTTTCTTACCTTTTTAAGATGTCATGTCTCTGAAGGCGAAATATGAGCTGCTGTTTAAAAATCACCTAAATTCTGGAACTAACTTTTCAAAAATCTTGACAGCCACCATCAACTTCAGAAAGGAAGCTCACTCTTCTCCCATACTCCTGAGTCCTGTCAACTGACATGGTGAGAAGAGGTGGTGGCAGTGTTTCTTCCTGTGATGGCTACCTTTCCTATGACATTCACAGGTGAAAATGCCTATAAACTTCAGGGTGCTCATAGTCTTCCTGTGTATGTCTATATGAATATGTACATATATACACACATACATATATGTATTTTTAAACTTTAATCACTCAAGGTACAGTTAAGACAGACTATAAGTTGCACTTAAAATCAAACTGAATTGGCATTTCATTCCTATGAGTCATAATTCCCCTAGTTATAGGACATAGTTAACCTTCTGGCTTACAATAACCATTTTCACTCTTTCAGATTCAGATATATTTAGTAAACTGCATCTTAGAAACAAAATACAGGGGTTGGAAAACTCTGTATGCCGAGGCCAAATCAAGCCAGCCCTCTGCCTGTTTTTATAAATAAAGTTTTTTGGAACACAACCACACATATTTATGTATTATATATGGCTATGTTTGGGGTACATCACAAAGTTACACAGTTGCAACAGAGACTATAACATGGAATGCAAGGCCTAAAACATGTACTATGCAGATACTTACAGAAAAAGTTTGCCAACCCCTATGGTATAAATATCTGTAACTGAAATCTGCCAAGTACCTCAGTGCTATATACTCTGTAAGCATGATAAAAGTCTTGTCAGGAACCATCTATCTGAAGTAGATTTTATCTAAGTAGAAAATAAGGCAAATTGAAGTTCTAATACTGCAGGGAACTCTGTTAAACATGCAGATTCTTAAGCCCATCTATAGAAATTCTTGTTCATTTGGTCTTGGATTTTTGTCCGGTTTCCTAGGTGATTCTGCCACAGAATCAAATATAATCACTTAATTTAAAAGAAAAAAAAAAAAAACTTTTCTAATACCACTTACTTCCACATGTGATTGAGCAGAAATTTGAACCCAAGTGTGCTTAGTTCCAAAAATCTATGCTTTCTGACTTCTCTTGGTTTTAACTAAGTTTAAATATATCTGCTTTTAAGAGTTAACATGAAGATTTAAATTTAGTTACAAACAAAATCTTAGTTACTATGGTTGAAAAATAAATGCAGGGATGCCAAAATGATACAGGATAAATTCATGAAGTTTAACTAGAATTTGCACTTCTGAGATATTAGGGATCTAAAACATACTACAGAAACATACTGAGCTTCATGATGTCACGGCTTTCACCTTATTATTTTTATATATCGTTATCTCATAGTGGGTACGAAACGGTGAAGCCCTGAGCTCAAATTACCGGATTGGACAAAAGTTCGTTTGTTTTTTTTTGCCATAAGATGGCTCTAGTGGCACTTAGTTGTCTTTAACTTCATTCGAAACAATTTTGTTAGATTGTATTGTGACAGCTGTCATGTCAGCATGCCTTTAAAATAACTTATTAAAATTGGTGAATTTTGTGTAGCCATTTTAGCATTGAAGATGGAAGAAATTATGCATTTTTGGCATACTATGCTTTATTATTTCAAGAAAGATAAAAACGCAACTGAAACACACAAAAGGGATTTGTGCTGTGTATGAAGGAGCTGTGACTCATCAACCGTGTCAGAAGTGGTTTGGGAAGTTTTGTGCCGGAGACTTCTCACTGGACGATGCTCCATGGTAGGGGAAAGCAGATGAAGTTGACATTGATCAAACTGAGACAGTAATTGAGAACAATCAACATCATACCATGCAGGAGATAGCCAGCATACTCAAAATATCCAAATCAATTACTGGTGAAAATGAAAAAAATGTGTTTTATTTTACAGAAAAAATAAATGGACTTCTGGCCAACCCAATACATTAAAAATTTAAAAAGTGATCAAACTTGTTGTGAATATAATATGCAGCATAATCATTTATTCTATGTAGAAATTATTTTAAAATTTCTGAAAGACTTAACACTTGGCTTTTATGTGCTATACAAAGTAACTAAGAAGGAAAAGAACTTTGAGATACATATTTCTCATTTTAATTATCCTCCTTCAGACTGCAGCTGTAAGTATAACACTAATGCTAAGCTACAGTCTATTTTTTTTGTTGTTGTTTGCTATTACATTTACTAAATTTATAGAATTTACATTTTTTAAAAAGTCTTGAGGCATGGAACTTGCTCCTTATAAAAGACAAATACATCATATAGTTATGTCAAAACCACTAGTTCCTATTTTAAAATAGAGTAAGATAATTAACAGAAAAAGCTACTAGCCACACTTTCATAGTATTACACTTTACCTAAAAAAGATTCCAACCACATTTTCTTAATGATTATCAACTAATCACAGAATTGATTTTTTTTTAAATGGATGCCATGGAGTCCACACTATCCTTCCTAACAAACACTGTAAAACCACTGGTAAGTAAAAATAATAGCACATCTCTATAACAAACGTAACTACAAAGACAATAAACAAATGGTATATAACAGACTTCTATGAAGAAGGGCAAACTTTAAAAAATATACCAGAATAATTTTAGTTGCTAAACTTGGAAATTTATTCATCTGTGTAGGGAAAATAATTAGACACCAAAGTATGATTTAGGTAACTCTTGGCAATATAACAAATGACAACCTTAAATTCCTAAAGCCATACTGAAGCATAAAGATGTTATTTGAAAATATGAGAACTTTTCATATCACTGATCAACAGTTTAGATAGGCAACTGATAAAATAAAAAATAAAAATGTACTTTTAATACCTAAGACAAAGTAATCTGATTTTTTTGGTCCCTTCTATTTTAGTTTTATAAATAATTTTGTTCTATGAAATGAATATGCAAAAGAAACATAAAGTATGAAAAGTTAAAATCAGATTCCAAAGGAAATAGACTCTTTGATTAACTTGCAGTTAAAAATAAAGCTGAGTGTCCACTTCAAATGTAAGATGAAGTCCCTCACCTGAAATTCCATTATATAAAATAATGTGTTCTGTGATCTTGCTAATACATCGCTTTAATGCATAAGTAATATTCTTGTCTCACAAATGGCATTGAGATTTGGTTACTAGTGTATATAATGTAATACATATATAATATGACAATTATATTTAATAAATGAATAATAAAATATTAAAGGACAGTGTCAAGTACCTAGTATTTTAGGGTACTCCTAAAGTTTTAAAAAATTAATTCCACACAAAAACTTCCAGATATTCAAAATAAAGATGTTAGTTCAGTATATTTTTAAATAAGAGAATCTCTAATCCACATTACAGTATCAAATATAAAAGGTACTCAAATCTGTTTTTGAAAATAGGTGCCTAAGGTTACCATCCTTGAGTGTTCTTTATTTAGTTTTCTTCAAGTTAGGAAGTTAACAAAGTTACAAAGTTACAAACTTGCTTCAAGTTAAAGCAATTTACAAAGATTAACCACCTTTGCACTGGCATAGTTTTGACTTACAATCTGTTAAGAATGGTCACAAATAGTAATGTAATATAATTATGGCCATTTAATCAGAATTCTTTGGCTTTAGTACCTTCACAACAACATACTTTCAATTCAAAACGATCTTCCAGCTATACAGATTGTCTCCTAAACTGATTTCCTATAATATTCATTCGCTTCATGGTTTCAAACAGACTTCTGAATACTAATCCTTCAACCAAAACTATATTTTTAAATTTCAATTTAGTACTGAAGGACATCTATTGTTTAGCAACCAAACCTCAAACTAATTTATCCAATAATAACACAACCACGTGTTTCTTAAATATGAAAATTTAGAGAATTTCAATACAGAAAAACATAAACAATCACAGAAAACATTTCACCAGAAAGTTTCACTGTCTACCTCAAAATACATTAAAACTATTTACCAGATCTTCTTGATTATTACTCTAGTAGATATAAATTTTAGCAACTACAAATAACATTCCCTCCATCTGTGGCTCTCTCCTTAGCACTGAACTACCTAAAAAAAAAAAGTGTAATAAACAGGTAAGAGAAAACCTGGAGACATATTTGCTTCTAATACTGTTGTCCTTTCTAACACTGAAAAAGTTTCTATATTTATAAAGCAGTAGAAAATCAAATGGTTTTTCAATAACCCCCATTACAAGCAGGTGTATTTTCAAACCATGAATTATCAAATAGGTTTTACAGTTATACTTATAAACAAAGTCATTTTTATCATTTTTCATTTAAAACTTGCTTAACAAGAACCAATTTGTTTCTATTAAACCAATTCTAAGAAGCATTTATACGAATATATAGAGAATACACATTCCTAGTTTATTAGTTACCATGGCTTAATAATCTAAAAAAGAAATTTAAAGACTTTATGCATGTTTTTAATCCTTGCATTTGATTTAAATTTGATAGAAAGAGCAAAAGACCATTAAGAACATCAAAGAAATCATGTCTACTTACTGCTAAGGCCAAATACCTACCTTGTTTCTCATTGTAGATAATATTCTTACACAGTAGGTCATTATGGCAAAGCACAACAGGTGAGCCCAGGTTGGAAAGAATATCTTTCATCCAAGTCATCTCTTCTTGAAGAATCTGAGAGCTTGGGATATCCCTTAGGAACCTTTTTGTTTAAAAAAAAAAAAAGATTTATATCTTTAGATCAATGACATTTTTTTCCAAGTTTGATTAAGGGTTAGTATCTAAGTTAAGAAGTTCTTTCCACTCAATTGCAAAAAGTTCTTAATTAAAACAAGCCCATTATTCCAAAAGCTAGAATAAAGAAAAACCGTTATAAAGAACATGAATAAAAAGAAACTGAGCAATAGTTAAAATGTAGAGCAGAAAGGTAAAATATGTATTGCTACAAAATTGAAGGAAAAAGTAATATATAGAGCTAATAGCTAACTATAAGCAGTATTCTAAATTTTTTACATTTATCTCCATTTTATAGATGGGGAAACCAAGACAAAAAGAGTCTAATAAAGAAAGGTTTAAGTATATTACTTGAAGTTACATAGACAGTCCATTAAAGAACTAAAACATATATTTCACATTTGGAAGGGTAAATACAATATTAATCAGCTAAATTCACATTTCAAGGTGTTAGATATTACATACTATTGCTATATCGATTCATTACATGTTAATCATATAATCATTTTATTATCATATGACAAGCATATCATAGAATTTTAATATTATCTACCACAGAAATTGCCTCAGAGTAGTCAGACTGGGGAGGGTGAGAGGTAGTGTGGCAAGCTGCTTGGAGATCATAGCTGTTTACCCTATGCTCTTCTGTACTATTTATTATGCTATATTTGTATTAATTTGATAAAAATATATTTAAAACCATTACACATGTTTTAATCCTTGCATTTGATTTAAATTTGATACAAAGATCAAAACACCATTAAGAACATCAAAGAAATCATGTCTACTTACTGTTAAGGTCAAATACATTTCAAAGTCACTTTGAAATTATTAGGCACAAATTTCCTCAATAATGCCATCAGGCTTACAAAACTATTGTTAGTGTAGTCTTTCTCTTCTTTCTTTTATACTTTAAGCCAAGTTCTTTTCATTCCTTCTCTAGTCTTTCAAGTTACTCATTACTTTTCCACTTTACAATATAATAATGATTCTCTACACTGAATTTACTTTAATAAATTTGCCTATTCAGGTGGCCTATATTTTTCTCACTACTGCATTCTCATCTACACGGCAGCTTCCAAAAGTAATCCTTATAGGTTCTTTTTAAAATGAGCTCTGGCTAGTGTGGCTCAGTGGATTGAGTGCTGGGCCTATGAACCAAAGGGTCACCAGTTCAATTCTCAGTCACGGCACATGTCTTGGTTGTGGGCCAGGTCCCCAGTACGGGACACATGAGAGACAATTACGCACCAATGCTTCTCTTCCTCTCTTTCTCCTTCCCCTCTCTCTAAAACTAAATAAATAAAATCTTTAAAAATATTAAAATAAAATGGTGTAATTGTTCAAAAATCTAGTTTACATGTACAGAGTTAAATCGAAGTAGAATTCAAAGGATTATGAACATGATGGAGGGGGGACACACTGAATGTGGGAGAGGGAGAGTAAGCAGGGCAGGGGAGAGTAAAAGGAGAAAAATGTCCAGGAACAACTGTAATTGAACGATAAAAAAACCTTAAAAAATAATGAAAAATAAAATAAAAAAACAGAAATGTTAGCTGGCAGATCTGAGATTTGATCCCCAGGCTATATGGCTCCAGTCTTCTGCTCTGAAACTATACAATGCTATTTACCGCCTCTCAACTCTGCTCTTATTTTAAAAATCAAGGAAATCTTGCATTCACCACTGCTACCTACTTCGTTATTTGTAAGTGGTCTTCCCCAAAAATCTTTCAATAAAATAGCTACTTCCAAAGAGAACTTCCTGTTTTTATGCTGTCACTTCCTCAGCACACTGGACACACTTGAAGACATTTCCCAATTAAAGGGGTATAATATCCTATCAAATTAAAAGTTTAATGAAATACCTGCAGACATAAACAGTTACACAGAGTGACTCAAACTAATCGTTGAAACAATCATACTCAACAAAACAATAAAGTTATTTTTCCCTAATAAATTTTTTTTAAAAAGAAAAAAAAATCTGTAAATCCCACGTTTGTTTGTTTGTTCTTAAAACAAAGGCTTCCTAAATACAAAAGGTGAAGTTTTCATGCACATTTTAGATACAAGGAACAAAATAAAATTCCAATTTTGTATTAATACAGATTCTAAAAACTGACTTACAAATTGTTTGACATAGAAAAATAATATAGAAAATAATGAAATACTAAAGTCAGTTTGAACCTGGGGAATCACTCTAACAAAATCTGAGTAAGACCCTAGTAAACGAATTTTCAACCCCAGTACATGGCACTTCAGTAGTTAGTAAACGAAGACAAAACAAACTTCTTCATACTCTGATATTAGTATCCTACCCCAATGTAGACCTCTATCTAGGTCTATTTAAAACAGCTTTGAACTAAAAGGATTTTTTTAGAGGTCTCAATGGCCAACTCATACTATACAAAAACACCCATTTATAGCGACCTTTCTATTTCATTTACTTGCAAATAAATGTTCTATATTTATTTCTTGGCCCTTCACGTCTACCCACTCCCATACCCCCTGCTTTTGTAGAGGTCGTCTTTGGGGGGTGCTCATCTGGGGGAAGAGAGAGAGAGACTTTATTTCTATAGCAAC
This sequence comes from Pteronotus mesoamericanus, assembly GCF_021234165.1. Lineage (NCBI taxonomy): Eukaryota > Metazoa > Chordata > Mammalia > Chiroptera > Mormoopidae > Pteronotus > Pteronotus mesoamericanus. The sequence goes on from NW_026555310.1 coordinate 21,484,202, forward strand.
AGCTGAGAGTCAAATGAATCAATGATTATTTTATTTAAATACAAAGAGATAAACCAAACCAGATTTTATATACAGAAACTTCATTTAATAACCCCGTTTAAATAACCCAATATTTAGAATAAAGCAATGTGAAACATCGTTTCAAACGTAGAAGTCATTTTACCTTTTATTAAGATCTTCATCTGCAAATCCTGTGGGAATGAGAGAGAAATATTTCCCCATCTTGAGCCATAGGTTTGATTTGGGAATCCAGCCATTGTGTGCATGGATAGCATGAATTTTAGCAAGCTGGCGCGCTATTAGCCTGTTTAAAAACAAAACAGCATAAAAAGAAAAGGTTAAACATCATACAATTCATTGTCTAGCCATGGGTAAACTGAAATGACTAGTGTGTATTTTTTATAACACAATTTCATCTTTACTATAAATGTGTAAGTCAAAATAATTTGGCCAGTCACCTCACAAGGAGAAGAAAACGACTGCTTTAAGTGTCAGAAGGAAGATTTGGCAATTAAATATTGTGTCCAAAAAGGGCTGAATGACTGAAATTAGGTGGCCTATTTTGATTACACAATGTTTAGGATCAGCAGAAGAGCACACAGTAATGTATTTCAAGGCACATGTTAGACATTAATCAGAGATATATTTAAATTACACTAAGTCATTTTAATTTTGGGATTTTTAAAAGGTTAAAGGGCAAAAAGGGAATAATGTAAAAAGGTAACCAGGGAGATAAATGGATTCTATGAGTTAATTTCTATAACTGTGTTAAACACAAATGCTCTGAACAGACATTAGGATTTTATGATACAAGAATCAATCTTCTTGATGCACTCTCAAAATAACTTGGAGTTGCATATACTTGTGCTCATACTATGTTTGTCTCTGTAGAACCCAACAGAGCAAATGCTGATAGAGGAATAAGCACACCAAAAGAAACAAGAAATAAATTACCAAATCACCTACAGACCAATAGGTGGAAAAATGACTTAACAGTAATCCACAAAATGAATTAACTTAAAACTGGTAAATTTTCAAGATGCTAACAATCTAATATAATGCTCCTCAAATTAGTTCTAGGACTTACAAACAGCACCATGTATGAAAGGCTGAGGTCGCACCTCAGATCCACTCCATCACAATCTCCGGGGCAGGCCCCAGCATTCCTCTATTTGAAACAAGCTCTCTAGGTGATCCTAATCCACTCTAAAGTTTGAAGGCACTAATATAATGCTCTTCAGCTTGGCTATGTACTGAAACCAAATTCTGGAACTTTGAAGAAAAAATGCAGAGCCCTGGGTACTACCCCCCAGAATCTGTGATTTGATTGGTCTGAGCATCAAGATATTTAAAAGCTTCCCAGATGACTTCAATACATAAAAATATTCGAGAACCACTCCATCTAAGGTACACAGGGAATCTCACAACTTATTATTACATTCTCTAATTTTATCATAGTTTTATACTATAGTGAATATTCCTATCGACGTAGTTTCTAGTAACAAGAGTTCCGATTTTCCTCTGGAGGAACTTCCATCCCCTTCATTTTTAGTTCATGTGATTCATACAGCATTTATTTATCTCAATTTTGACTCCCTGTCCTACCTGCAACAGTAACTTCAGTAGGAATAAAATATGACACACACTTGCCCAGGACACTCCATCCTTCAGGCCATAATAACTGATTCAGGGCACATTATCCAAGATAGGCCAAAAGGACTTGATTCCAGAACTTTCACTGAAGCTCTGACTTTGGTTGAAAGTTTGGCATAAAAAAATCTATTTTTATGCCAAACTTTCATATATGCATAGACCCAAATTAATGTATGATACTTTAAGGAACAGGAAACTTCAGGAAAGAGCAAGGTGATGATAAAGCCAAAACAAAGGAGAGGGCAAATACACATACATACATAAACACATTTGTATATATACATATGTGTACGTGTGTGATACACACATATATATTTTAAGCCAGTAAGAACGGGTTTAAAACGTTATGGAGTTGGGACAAGAGGTGATAAGAAAGGTATGATCCGTGTTACATAAAACACAAAGGCAATCTATGTCAACAGAACATTATATCCTAGGAATGTTTACTCAACAAGGGAAACTGGTGATCTTGTGATTCAGGAGAAGTCACATAGTAAAACAGGTATTTAACATCAATCAATTTTATTTACTGATTTCAAAATAAATACCGCATTTTTTTGCTATGTATCATGTGCTCCCATGTATAATGCATACCCATGTTTTTGGCCCAAACTTCCAGGGAAAAAAATCTGTTGTTTTCGTTTTTTAATTCAATTTTTTATTTATATTCAGATACTTGTTTCTGTATTATAATGGAATTTTAGCACTTACTTTTGAACATATTATGGTACAAGAAATTTTATGTAACAAATAATTACAAAACACAAGAACAGATACAGGGTATTTCAGGTACTACCAATGTCTAATGAGCATCCTTATTTTTCCCTCAAAAATTTGGGCCAGAAAGTGCGCATTAAACAGCAAATTATGGTAAAAATAATGTCAATTTTCATTGTTTTACCCCAGAGTTTATATGAAACCCTGATATACAAAACATAAAATGTAGTCTCAGAAATTGTCTAAGTTATTTAGCTAGGAGTGACTGGGGTGACAATTCTATGGTAAACACTTCAAAATGAATAATATATATGGCCACAATTCCAAGGGCTCTTATATAGATTAATGGAATCTGTTGAATAGAAATAGAGATTAAAAGAGAAAACACATACAACTTTTGAGTGCCTTAACTTTTCTGGCACAAAAGTGGATAACTGGAGCAATTTGAACTCATTACGTGAGGCAAAGCCAAGCCCTTTCCACTACAGAATACCCTATACAGAATGCCACTATAACGCTGTACAGAATTAGTTGGGTTTTCATTCTGACTTTGCCATTGCATTTTTAACCTGAACTAAAGCCAAATTACTTAATTTCTCTAAGTTTCAGTTTTCTTACAAAAAAATTACAGTTTTATTTTGTAATCTTTAAGTTCTCCTTCAAATCTAAAATTATATGCCAATGAGTATTAGGAAAAAAAATTACATAAAATTTAACTGATGACAACATTAACATTCTTATTCCTATACAAAGATCCTGTAAACTAATTTCCCACTTCACACCAATTTCCTACTAGTTATAATAAAATTATTAAGTGAACATAAGCTATGGATTAACAAGCAAATTTTCCAAATGATATTTTTATAAAGTTTATCAAATATAAATTTCCCTTTTAACAAATTTGATATTACAGAGGAAAAGTGAGAATTACTTTTATATGAAATTTTACAAAAAACCTCTATAAAACTTAAGAGCTAATTATAATCTTCTAAAGTAAATTATAGATATATTTGCCCTATGCATAGGTGTACTGTTAAAGTATTTATATAAGGGGCAAAATTAATATTATATGACTATATTATGTTTAATAGGTAAAAATATATTGAGTGTTACTTGTTTTACATTAGCATTTTCCTATAAAATTCAAAATAGAATAACAATAGTAATAATAATAGTTGAGACTGCTTTGTCAATACTATTGATAAAAACTTCCACTAAGTTACTCTACAAAGAACAAAGACCATGCCTTATTTTTCCATCTATTCTAGCACTCAGCACTTAGAAGAGGTACTTAACAGGTATTTGATGAATTAGAGTCATTATCTTAGCAACAAACTCAAAGTACATTTAGAAATTTACTATAAGACCAAGGGATTCACCCACTACTGTATTAGGTTTATTGTCAGGTGGATTAAAATCTATCTTGGATTTTTTAATCTCATAAAGTAACAGTTATAACAAAATTAATGCTATACAAAAAGAAAGTGACCATTTGAAATCCTGCCTGTTTTTTTTTACGAGACAGACACATCCAGTGGAAGCCTCTTCTCAAAGTACAGAATTCAAGCAACTTCTACAGGTCTTAGAACTACCTGGTCTATCTTTTCTGGAGAAAAATTAATGAGGATGTAAATCTATTTATAAGTACAAATATCTTCATGGAAATAACAAATACAATTCAATTGCAATCACAGCACCTACATACTAAAAAACTAGGCTTTGCTGAGAGATTTTAAAAAGTAAGTTCTAATTACAAGTTCCATACTCACCTAAAATCTTGGATAAATTGGGCTTGATCAAAACAATTTGTAAAGAATGGCTTTGTTAAGAAAATTAATAGTATTTATTAATAAATGAAGTCAATAAAGTTGCAGAACACAAAAGCAATTCATAAAAGTCAGCTGCAGTTCTGTATTAACAGCAAACAATCCAAAAAGGAAAGTAAGAGAACAATTCTATTTACAACAGCATCAAAAATAGTAAAATACTTAAGAATGACCTTAACCAAGGGATGAACGACTCTGTACACTGAAAACTACAAAATGTACCTGAAAAAAATTAAATTACATGAATAAATGGAAAGATATCACATGTTCATGGATTGAAGATGTCAATACTACTCAAAGTGATCAACAGATCCAACGCACTTGGCATAAAAACCCCATTAGTGTTTTCTGCACAGATAGGAAAGTCCATCCTAAAATTCAAACAGAATCTTAAGGAACCGTGGATAGCTACAACAACCTTGAAAAACAAGAATAAAGTTGGGGGGGTCTCACACTTCCTGATTTCAAAACTTATTACAAAGCTACAGTTATCAAAGCAGCACAATAAAGGAGGTTTTCAAATAATGTAATTTCATTCAGTGTTGATGAGAAAAAAACAATTTGCAGCCAGGGCCACTGTCTGTGTGGAGCTTGTACGTTCTTCCCATGTCTGCATGGGTTTTCTCGAAGTACTCCAGTTTCCTCCCACCTACGATACGCACATTAGGTGAAATGCCCGGTCTAAATGGCCCCAGTCTGAGTGTTGGGAGGTGTGAAAGTGCACCCTGTGTTGAAATGGTATTCTGTCCAGGGTGGGTTTCCGCCTTTCCAATATAGGCTCAGGACACTTGCAACCCGAAATTGGAATAACTAGGTTGGAAAATAATTTTCTTACTAGTTTTTATCAATCCTTCTTAAATGTATGTATAGTTCACATTTATTTCAGTTCTTAATACTAGAAGTGTTTTTGGGTCATCATTTAGAAGATTGGTAATGTTTCTGTGACCAAAAACATGCCATAAGAACTTAACTCTTGTTTACAGTTGACCCTTCAACAACACAGGGATTCGGGGTGCCACCGACTCCCCTGCGCAACAGAAAATCCACATACAACTTTGACTCCAAAAAACTTAACTGCATTATATAACTGACCCTTGAACATAGGGATTAGTGGTACTAACCTCCCAGAGTTGGAAATCTGCATTTAACTTTTTTTTAAAGATATTATTTATTTACTTTTAGAGAGAGGGGAAGGGAAAGAAACATCAATGTGCAAGAGATACACTGATAGGATGTTTCTTGCACGCCCCCAACTGGGGATCTGGACCACAACCCAGGCATGTGCTAGGAATCAAACCAGTGATCCCTTGGTTTACAGGCTGGCGCCCAATCCACTGAGCCACACCAGCCAGAGCAAAAAGTCTGCATTTAACTCTCTGCATTTTTGACTCTCTGAAAAAAATAACTATTGTGCTAATAAGCCTGTTGATGGAATTGGTAACATAAAGGCAATTACCCACAATGGGATACTACCTCACACTATTAGGATGGCTAATATCAAAAATAAAATAAAATAAAAACCAAAACTATTAGGTGTTGTCAATGATTGGGAGAAATTGGAACCCTTGTGCACTATTGGTGGAAATGTAAAACGCTGCAACAGCTATGGAAAAAAGTATGACAATTCCTCAAAAAATTAAAAATAAAATTACCATATGATACGGTAATTCCACTTCTGGTTATATCCCCAAAAGAACTGAAAGCAGGGTCTCAAAAATATTTGCACACCTGTGTTCATAACAGTATTATTCACAATAGTCAAAACGTGGAAGCAACCCAAATCTCCATCCATGAATGAATAAGAAAAATATGACATATACATAAAATTGGGTATTAGTCAGTCTTAAAAACAAAAGAAATTCTGACATATGCTGCAACAGGAATGAACCCTGAAGGCATTATGCTAAGTGAAATAAGTCAGTCACAAAAAACAAAAGTATGCATCCACTAACATGAGGTACCTAAAGCAGTTAAATTTATCCAACCATAAGAGGTTGGATAAGAGGTTAGATTTGCAAGATGAAATGAACTATGAAGACTGGTTGTACAATGTGTACTTAACATCATATACTACACATTACAGGGTTTGGCAAAAGTAGGTTTATAGCTGTGAGTACATAAAACAATTTATTCTTTATTCTTTATTAATTATTATATTATTTACTTGTATTACAACTTAAACCTACTTTTGCTAACACCTGTATATATATACACTATATACTATATAATACTATATAAACTGTATACTTAAAAAATAACCAAAATAATAAATTGTTACATGTATTTTAACCCAGTTAAAAAATGTTAATAAAATCATAAAAAAGAATATAGGTCTTAAAAAGTTTTCATTAAAACAATCAATTGTTTTCTATTAGTAAATTTTATATACAACAGGAAAAACTATCAAAAAATCTCTTCATTAAGGTAACGGCATTATTTAATAAACCACTGATTTTTGTTTTATATATACAAGAAGGTAATGAAAAATTACTTAAAGATTTCTATCATATATTAGTCTTCTACCTAGTCTAAATAAATAAGATTTTACTGAACTAACATCAAGGCAAATGCTATTTTAAAATTCTATACTCAATAAAGCTAAATGTTTGAAAATCTTAAAGCTTCAGTGAATTCCTCAAACACCTACTAACGGCGTCCCTTCCTGGAAACTCTTATATATTTAAGAGCATTAAAGCAATAACAGGAATTTTTTAAAATTGAAAAATAATCCCTTAATCTAATCCCAATAGAGTTTATTTCATTTTTACTCATACTCCCTTTGAGTTTCCACATGAGCAAATTATTGTCTGACTGTAGCTATAGGTCACTTATCAAGCTGATTTTTTTCTTATTAGCTATGCATGTTTTAGACAATATTCAATATTATCATTTAAATAGTGGCATAATACTTATTAATGCTGGTATACCTTAATTATATCTAAGTATGAGTTGTCATGACAGAAACATAACATTTAACATTTTTAAGTGACTACCTATTGCCTTACTGATTTCCAAAAGAGAACATTACCAATTCTGCTTGCAATCCACAATGAACCAGTTTCACTACAATGCCTTTAGCACTCGAAGTCAGGTTTTTTAGTTACAGTTCTTAAAAATATGCAACTGCCCTGGCCAGGTGGCTCAGTTAGTTGGAGCATGGTCCCATACACCAAAAGGCTGTGATTCAATCCCTGATCAGGAGGATATGGGAGGCAACCAATCAATGTTTTTCTCTAAGATGAATGTTTCTCTCTGAAATCAATAAACATATCCTCAGGTGAAGATTCAAAAAAAGAAAATAAAGAAAAGAAAATGTGCAACAATTCACTTGAAACCACCCTTCTCCCACTATGTCTGCTGCTGGGTGTTTTTTTATTACACTTCAGTCAGGATTCCCAGGAAGAGGCAAGATTTAGAGAGACACCTGATGAGAAAATTCCTAAACCTTTGAAATTTTTAAAAATTTTTTGAAAGTCTCTGCAATACCTGATTGTTACAGAAGAGTTCAAATAAAACAGATCATAACTTTCATAAATTGAATTACTAGGTAAGCATTAAGTTGGTACAACTGGCCTTTAACTATCATCCCATTCCCTCATCTTCCTCTTTGCTCTGCCTCATCCTTTAAAGCACAGTTGAAATGTGATCTCAGTGAAACACCGCCTGATTTCCCCAGTATACTACAATAAATTATCTGTACTTTTTTGAAAAGCTTTTCACCCATGTATACCATTTCACTGCCCCCTCCCTAAGATTACTGTCTATCACAAACTGTAAATTACTAGGAAAGCAAGAACTACCTGAATTCTTTTTCCTCCCCTAAACTAGATCAAACATAAACATGTATTCCAACATCTTTTATATTTAAAGTAGATACTTTGTTATAATTCAAGCAAGTAGATAGTGCCTGAATGAGCCAAGCAGAGAGCACTGTGGATTTTGGTCTAAGGTGTAATCAACACTTACTGAAGCTGTGATTCATCAGTCCAGATTGTTGGCTGCATTTTATCAATAGGCTGACTTAAAAACAATGGCTTAAAATGTGACATCTAATTAAACCCAAACTGGTAATAAATGTTAAATGCTTTAAGTGTTGCTTCAAAAAATTAAGTGGTAGCCTTGTTCTTCTGGAGCAAACTAATCCAAAACCTCTTGTAGTCCTTTCTTTGGCAGAGTCAACAATCAGAATGAAAAGAAAGAAAATGTTTATCAAAGAAAACCCTAACTAAAGAAAGTTTCTAGGTTAAACAAATGGTTGTTCAAAGAAAACACAATTTTAAAATATATTTTCTTAGTGTGCTTAACACTTGTTTTGAAAAAGGAAAAATTGAGAGAAAGAAACATACCTGAAAATGGCAGGGTTGCGGACATGCTTTGGATCCAATGCTTCTCCCTGTATAAATTCATAGCACAGTCCATTATTGAAAGTACAGTAGAGTTGTGGTGCACAGCCATGAGCCTGTAACACTCGGAAACTCTTCACTTCCTCATCTCGATCGACTAACAACTCAGTCTTATTGCCATAAATCCGCACCAGGACAACATCCTCCATTGTATTGCCCACATAACAGCCAATAAGTTTGTTTGTGATTCCATCAGTGAAGAGCTGCCCAAAAAAGAAAAAAATGGGGGGAAAAACAATTACATACCTTCAGAGAACTGAGTAAAAGATAACGTGAAATTAATTAAATACCAATTAAAAGAAATTATTTGTTTTAACATAAAAGAACTTTTGAATACAATTTTGCCTAATGTGTCTTTAATTTTAATTCTAGTTAAACAAATAGCAATTAGGCTGTTTAGTTTTGCCCTTAATTTCTATAACATTGGCTTCCTTGATTCAGAAGTATTAATTATTCGACAACCAGTATTTCTATATAACTTTCTGATAGCTATTATATCTCAGTCTGCCTTGTGCTGCAATCATTGCAAATTAATGTGTGTGTACGTCAAGTCTACAACTCCTGTTAAAGTTTTATCTACTTCTGTATCAGAGTTTCTAGATTATCAGCCTACCCTACAAATTTCAAACCCACTAGCCTCCACGGTTGCAAGAGCCAAGTCCTTGAAATAAATAATATATGAGAAATTCTATTTCTCTGTACAACCCTGACACAAACAGTTTTTAACCTTTTAATTCTATTCATAAGAATTTATTCTTTGGATATACTTTTAAAAATTTCCAAATATATATGTATAAAAGCAGTTCACTGCAAGACTTCTTAATATCCAAAAAACAGAAACAATTCAAGGATGCTTTAAAAATATAGGACAGATTACATACACTAACATGGGAAGATGTCTAAGATACACTCGTATTAAAAAGATACAGAGTAACTTAGTTATGCATATAAAAGAAATATATTTATAGATATTTATAAATATACTTTGATATGTGCCCTGGTAAATTCATAATTTGCTATTATTTTAGAAGTTCAAAGGAAACCATTTGCAAAATGACTTGGAGTTGACAAAGTTAGACTTTTCATTTTTCATTCATATTCTTGTATGTGTTATAAAGTATTTTATTAAGGGCATACATCATTTATATTTTTTAAGCAAAATCAACAGGTTTAGATAGAATATGGCCTAATTTTCTTCTTTTTACTCCACAGTTTTTTTAAAACCTCATTTAAAAATAATTGTCACATAATGTTAACATGACCAAATACTATGCTTGCAGCTATCAAAAAACTATAATCAATATCATACAAACATGGAAAAATGGTTACAAAAGGCTATATAAAAAAAGGAATACAAAACTACCCATGGTGTGATTATAACTATGTAAAATACATATGGGAGAAGTAGAGGGAAATAAAAAAAAAAATCAGGTAATTTTAAAATGAAATATAGATAGGAATTTTTTCTATTCAAAGTTTTAACACTGTAAACATCCTTTTAGTAAAACTAAATTATTTAATGTGAAAAGAAATTTCAATTCCTTTTTAAAGGAAATTCATGTACTTGGTATATTATCAGAATACGGACTTGCAAAAAAAAGACTAATTCAAAATGTTCTATTTTGTTCATTAAAAAAAAACTGTAATTGCTACTGTGATAACCACTAGAGGGAGGGAGAGGTTAGGACCAGGAAGAAAAATGGAGATAATATTCTGGGCTACTTGTACTACTTTATTTCTTTCCCTGGGTCTGGGTTACAAAGGTATTTTGGTTCTACTACAGATTATGTTTCATGCATTTTTCTAAATGTTTGTTGTACCTTACAAATTTTAAGTGACAGAAATTTATCTATTTATAACCCATTTGTTATATCAAAGAGTAAAATAACTCCTTACAAGACAAATCATGAGATATATAACGTGATTCCTTAAGTATAGATCTTCTATTACTGCCCTACCCTTGTCACTCAAAAGAAAAAAAATCTTAAGCTCCTCTCTTTCCTCATCTACAAGCAATTAATAAGTCCTGCACATTTATTTTCTGATATGCCAAACCTGACCCTTGTTTTCCGTCTCCAAGGCCACTGTCCTAACTAGGATCTCAACACCTCTTGCCTAGACGAACAGCCTATCCTAGATTAATTCTTTCTCAAATATTTGTTAACAGAATAAATAGAAAGGTATCTATTTACCACCTAATTCAGTACACAGATATTTTATATAAAGGTAAAAGAACCCTGACCGGATGTTTCAATTCCCAACGCACTAGGGTTGTGGGTTCGATCCCAGATCAGGGCACATACCAGAATCAACCAATGAGTGCATAAATGGGTGGAACAACAGGTAGGTGTTTCTCTCTCTCCCTTCCTAACTCTCTAAAAATCAATAAATAATTTAATTATTAAAATTAAAACAAGCTTCACAAAACAATACTTACCTTATTACTTGCAAAGCTCTATGATCTATCACATTCCATTTTATTTTATTTTATTTTATTTATTTTTAGAAAGAGGGGAAGAAAGGGAGAAAGAGAAGGAAAGAAACATCAATGTGTGAGAGAAACGGACTGGTTGCCTCTCACATGCCCTCAAACTGGGGACCTGGTCCACAACCCAAGCACGTGCCCTGACTGGGAATCAAATCTTTTGGTTTTCAGAGTGAAGCCCAATCCACTGAGCCACACCAATCAGAGCTCACATACAATTTTAATTCATCTATTTAATCCATAATGGTTTCCACCCCCTATATTAACTTAGCATCCGATAGTGTATGATAACCACTAGTTTCAAAAGCAATGTCCTAAGTGATCACTTATCCCCTAATTCAAAGTATTTTCTTCAACCTATCTATGGCTGCTTACTCCGGCCCCTACTCTAAAAAATATACACTATAACTCACCTACTTAAAAACATTCAAGGGCTTCCAATTATGTCCTACATAATACCATCTCCTTAATGAGGCACAAAACCTTCTTATATAACCACTCTTCTTCTCAAAAATCAACTTAACTTCCTTTATGTTCGCCCAAAATACTCAGTCTAACTTTATGAAATACTTTTATTTGTACTTTCTGATAACTTTCCTTCAAAGCTCAGCTCAGGTGCCCTCCTATATGAAGCCTTCCCTCCTACATTTTCCCATGCCTACCTTCTGCTACAATTAGGTGCACAAACCACTGTTGTTAACAATTAGTATTATACCTAGTACAAAAAAATTACATGTCAGGTTTACTAAATTTTAGTAGCTTACAAATCTTTCAGATCAAATTTTCCAACTATAAATGCGGGGAGGGGCTGGGAGGAGTTAGAGGTGAGAGATGGATCCATGTAACACTAAAACATGCTATATATAATTTTATACACTTAATTCTCAGGATATTCTATTAGTAGTAACGTAGTATTAGTAATAAAATTAGCATTAGTAGTATAGTAGTGAAGTAGTGATGTAGTAGCAAAATTCTGTAATTCTGTTTTCCAAGGTACATAGTAATGTCATTATTTTATAGTTTTTAAATATGCCAAAGGTTTCAAATGACTGGGATGAGGATTCAAAGACCATCCTCTTCCACCACATTACGCTGAGGCCCCCGAAAGGTGAAATGGTTTTAGTCCAAGTCACACAGCTTAATACTCAAAAATGAACTATCACATTATGCTTCTCTTTTTAGTTACAGCTTAATAAAATGCATGAGCGTGATCACTTCGGCAGCACATACATATACTAAAATTGGAATGATACAGAGAAGATTAACATGACCTCTGCACAAGGATAACAATGCAAATTTGTGAAGTGTTCCATATTTTAAGAAAAATACATGGGAGCTCTTGGGAACTGTCCTGCCTGGTTTCAGAGACTGCAGCCTTGCCAACATGCCAGAAGGCCCAAAGGCTGGAGCTGAGCAAGGCGGCCTTGGGAAAACAGGCCAGAGGAGACAAAACCTGTCCCCCTGGTAGAGGTGCAGCCACTACCTCCCTCACATCACCCTGCTTGGCCCCGCAGGATGGCTGGTTAGTCAACAACGGGTAAGACCTCTCGATGGCAGGGGCAACCTAAGACAGGCCCAGTTGCATAGAGGCCATCAGGGAAGGAGTGGGGGGACATGGAGATGGGGCAAAAGACTGTTACCCCTCAGCTTTGTCAGGTATGGAGTCTTCATTCTATCTGAAAAAAATCTCCTTATATCTTGGCTGCTTTGTTCCACCTGCCTGACCAGGTCACTGAAACAATACTAGAGGCAGGTACAGCCCTAAACCGGATCAGGTGGTTACAGGGGGCAATTAGGCCTGGAAAAGGAATGCATTAAATCCTATGAAATCTTCTTTGCTAAGAATGCCTTTGAGTTGAACAGCACTGGTGTTTGGATTCTCAGTATAGGATGAGTTTATTTTCCTAGATTTCAGGGCCCAATGGGCTTCACTCTGCTTACCTGACCTGACTCAGAAAGACTCCTGTAATCCCTTTACTGTTATCATTGAACCATATCTCCTTCCTTTAAACATTTCTGTTTATCACTGATTGATGAGCTTAATGCACACACTTTGTATCTCTATACGAAGGAAACGCAATAAAATCCACTTCAAGAGAACGTCTTGGGCATTCTCCACTGGAGGGAAGAGCTACCCCCTCACCTGACAGGAAAATCATGTCTGGTTCAGTTTATTTATTCATCCCCGGTGACCTAGGAGCCTCTGGGGGACCAGGTATGCCCCTCAGGGAGCCTATCAAACAATACACACCTCTTAGCCACAGACAATAGTCTTAGGTCCTGCCATCCACTCAAATACCTTGTTCTTATGAGACGCTGAGAACAAAGAGAAGAAATAGAGAACAAAAACCTGGACTTAACCATTGATATCAAAAATTAGGGTAAATAGTCCTGGCTGGCGTGGCTCAGTGGATTGAGCGCTGGCCTGCAAACCAAAGGGTCAACAGTTCATTTCCCTAAATTGCAGGCCAGGTCTCCAGTAGGGAGTGCATGAGAGGCAACCACACACTGATGTTTCTCTCCCTCTCTCCTTCCTTTTCCCTCCCTAAAAATAAATAAATAAAATCTTTAAAAAAGAAAAAAAGTTATATTAAACAAAAACTATGACCCCTCCCCCATATGTATCTATAGGACTCAAGTTTCCTATAAACATTATATCCTTCTGGGAACCCTTAATATATTACTTAAATTTATCTAACACTGTTCATAAACTTTTATCATGTAAAGGAACAAACTCATCTTTATAAAAATGGGAAGAGATATTAATTATATTAGAACACCAAAAGAGACACAATTTAAAAGAGCAACTAGATAATCAGATTTTGATTCCTCATTAAAATAAAAAAATCAAATAGTAATATTCAAATAAAAGGAGTTAAGAGATTTTTAATAGAATTTTTCAATAACTATCTCAAACATAGTTAAAGAGGAAGAAGGGAACAAAAAGGCTATGTAGCTACATAACCTAACACAAGTACTGGTTTTGAAGACAGTGCACATATACTTAAAAATAAATAAATAAAGAGATTTCAGGACTGCGTTCAAAAACTTGTACTATAGCCCTGATCAGGGAGCTCAGTTGGTCAGTATCGTCCCCATAGCCATGGCTGCGGGTTAGTAAATCCAGTCAGGGCACATACAAGAAACTAAGGAATGTACCAATAACTGGAACAAACACTGATGTTTCTCTCTACCCCTCTTTCTAAAAATCAATAAAAATTTTTTACAAAACTTGTACTACAGCAGAACAGTATGCGTTTTAAGGAGTTTTGTGTAAACTTTATACATGCACACTTTTCTGTAATTATTTAATTTGTACATCATGCTGGGAATTTCTAAGAACAGATGCGCTGTTTGCTTTTTTGATTTGGGCATCTAATATATAGCAGGTGCTCAGTAGTGTTCAATAATTATCACAAGAAACAGCATTTATTTCATTCGCACAAAAACCTTCTGAGGTAAAAACAACAGGATCCATTTTACAGCTAAGGATACTGAAGCTTACAGAAGTTAAGTAACTTGACCAACATAACACATCTAGTCAAGTAAAAAGCACGTACTCAAAACCAGCACTACGTTCAAACCCCATGTTCTGGAGTGGTATAATATAGTGTTTATTGAAAAACTAAGTTAATAACAAGGTACTATATAGCAACTGATCTCATTAGACCCTATAAACAAGAATAAATGTGTTAGCTTTATAGTGTCACATAATAATTGGGGTCTTTCTATCCTAGCAGGCCTTTCCCATCATCTACCATAGGTCCCAAGTTATTTAAAAAAAAAAAAAAAAAAAAACAGTTCACAAGTTAATGGAAAAAACTGTCCAATATTGCAGAGGAAGATCCAGAGACAAAATACAAGAATTTTCCAAACACTGATTGGTCCACCATATTAGAAGAAAAACAATTTTAAGGACCTCCAGAGAATTATTCCATTGGGCCTAAAAGATCTCTCTTGATTCTTTATTCTTTTTTCTAGAACTATCCAAAGAAATGAAGATAAACCAAAACTCTACAGCTTCATATAAGACAGGGAGTTGCTACATAACGAAAGGAAAGCTGTAGTAAATCCCTTCTCTAAAACAATGTTACACGTGTAAAAAGTAATGCAAATTTACATTCAGGAGAACTACAACAAAATCTTTTTTATGTACTAAAGCTTTTATTTTTAAGGAATTATGCAGTGGCTCATTGGGTGAAGCAGGAGCCTGGAAACCAAAAGGTTACCGGTTCGATTCCCTGTTGCAGCACATGCCTGGGTTGCAGCCAAATCCCCAACCAGGAGTGAGCATGAGGCAGCCAATCAATGTTTCTCTCACACATCGTTCTCTCAACCCTCTCTCCCTTCTCCTCTCTGAAAATAAATAAAATCTTTAAAAAAAAAAGAAATTAATTTTACACAGAAATGGCTTCCCTACTTTAATCATAATATACGAACATAAACTCTTCTGGATCAAAGAGTAATAATTAATAAGATGGGTTCCCATCCCAGATCTGCTATTTACAAACTGCAAGTTCAATTTCATTAACTATAAAATACATATTAAAAGTCTAGATCTACCTCACAGGATTGTTTTGGAAGAATGTATGTGGAGTGCTTTATAAAAAGTAAAATATTAAATAGAAAGCACTGCAACTAGTATTGTTTATACCTACTATGCCTATTATAAGATATTACATTCCAAAGAACTCATCACCTCTTTTATACTTTATTATTTAATCTTGTACAAATAGGGAAACCAAGTAATTAAATGTGTTAAAACCCTATCTAAAATGATATATATTATTCCATGTGTCCTTAAGTTTTGAGCAAAGACCAGGCCCTCTATCATTTTAACTGCATTGAAGTCTTTTTTTGACTGCTTCTGGATTTTCCCATATGTTCTGAATAGTTCAGCTGGTAGGAATAATTGCCAGGTTTAAAAAAAAAAAAGTATTGCTAGGTACATTTAAAGCATATTTTAAATCATGTAAAAATTTTAGAAAAAAAGATTTGACAAGAAATCTTTTTATAGATATATATTGATATATATCTATGTATCTATACAGCTGATCTGTCTTAATCTGGTGAGTATATGATACATAACTTCCCCTTCTGAATTTTGAGGTATGATTTTTATTTTTTATTTCAATAAAAAATTTTTAACAAATTTCCAAATGAATTTACTAGGCAAATCCCAAAGTGTCATAAAAGCAGTTTATAATGACCTAAAATGTGGAAGTCAAATTTAAAATGAGATGAATAACCATCGATTCAGCTTAGTTGTCCCAGCTTCTGAATCAAAAGCTTTGCTTGCACATAGAAAAATTGTATTTCTAATAATCATTCTGAGGGCAAAACAAGTAGTGGTATTTACCTTTATTTACAAATAAGTTTATTAAAAAGTTTGAATTATGAGGCCAAAGGTCTTAAAGTCAAAAGTTGCTACATAGATAGAAGACAAGATGCAATCCCAAGGACTCACCAACAACCAAAAAGTTTTATATTTCCACATTTTTGTCCCTTTTTAAACTATAATCTGGCTTTACTTCTCTGAGCTTCAAGGAAGGAAGGAAGGGAAGAAGGCAGGGAGGGAGGGAGGGAGGGAGGGAAGGAGAGAGGGAAGGAGGGAGGGAAGGAGGGAGGGGAGAAGAGGGGAGAGGAGAGGGGGGAGGGGGGAGAGAGAGAGAGAACCTATGTAAATGGTTGTTTGGGGGATTAAATGATAAAAAATACTGATCACATAATTCAAACTTGGCATACAGGACCTCAGGATGCCTACTATTACTGTTCTACAAACGAACTCCAGTCTTCAAAGACTCAAACTTTAAAATCTCTTCTTAAAAAGTAACTGGTTTGTCAGAGCTAGAGTTTACTAGGAAGTAGTATGGCTTTAATCAATCTGTTTAATTTATAACTGACAGACTACAAGTCATTTTAATAATACAAAAATCTATAATTAACTACACATAAGTTAATGAACAATGAACTAAAGAAGTCTGGGGTTTCAGTTAATTTAATTTTCCTTAACTAAAGAAAAATCAATCATTTGGATTCACACTGTCGTAAATAGTTGGCTAATAAACACTTCATTTAGGTTTCAAAATTTCTAACAATTTTTTTCCAAAACACATGGGTCCTTTAAATCTGCTCAAAACTCTTCTAAGCAATAAAAACTGAAACTAACACTCAAGGAAGCCTGAGTGTCAGGAACTGTTCTGGGCCCTAGGGCAATGTTCATGTTTTATTCATCTTTGTATATAGGTGGCTACTTTAGCAAAGAATCTGAGATATGTTAAGTCAATTACATTGCTGAATCAATTAGTCAACAAAATAAGGCCGATTATTTGGCTACTTCAGTGATAGTCTTAACATTACTTCTCAGATTTGAAAACTCCAAATACCCTAGTCTTTAAAATTACTTTGTGGAAAAGGTGGTTCATTTTGTTATATAGTTCCTGAAATTCCAAAAGTTAAAAACAAATTAGTATTCAAAATAAATTTCATGTATACGAAATCATAATTTATTAGAAGTACTAGAAAATGCTTAGATTAAGAACTTGTTCTCCTAGCTTTTGTCTATCTCTGAATACAGTGGCTCAAGAAAAATATTCACAAGCCACTGAGGATTCTAACATCAGATAGTGTTAATTTCACTAAGATAAGCAAAAAAATTAATATCGATCCATATAAAACAAGGTGTGTAGTGCTGCCTAAGAACCCAATCTAGTAATGCATGACCGTGGTTATTTCTTTGGGATCGAGTAGTCCCCAATTCAAGGATCTGAGAAGGTATAACGCAGGGTGAGGCATCGATGGAGGTAAGTCGCTGGGGGAGGGGAGGAAAAGGAAAAGATCAGAGAGGATTAATTACTGCATTATTTACGAAAGGATAAGAGAAGGTTGCTTGGGCCGAAAGGCGAGGACCCTTAACAAGGGAATTGGAAAGGGCTCGTTTTGCATTTAGAATGGACAAGGCAGTGGCAGGAGGGGGTCAACTATCCACAGGAATCCCCCGGGTGTAGAGTGGGTTCGTCACTTACGTGGCCGGTTTTAGACAGAGGAAATATGCCCCCATGACTACTTCAACAAGCGATTGTGAAGAAGGGGGAGTGACCTTCCTCGGCACGAGGAGGAAATACAGGGTCACTTCTCAAAGGGCTAAAGGAGAAGATGTTCCCGTGGGTCCTCCTCGGTGATCTAGGAATACAAGGGATTGTGAAAACCTCAGGGCCGTGTCCGGGTTGTGAACGAGGGAAGGCTGAGGTGTGGGCGTTACCTGCAGGGTCACCTCCTGAGGATCCCAGTGCGGCCGCAGGTGTTGCAGGAGGCTCAGGGCCCCTTCCCGGCAACGTTGCTCCTCCTGATCCTGAACCGTGACGTCCAGCTTGGGGACCTCCGGGGAGCCCGACGGGACGTGGATGTAATTGGCCATGGCCCAGGCGACGGTGGAGACTATCACAACGACGACCGCTACGGCGACCACGAGAACGGCGGGCGCCGACAGGCTGGTGGATCCTTCCGTCCCGGGGCGCCCTCGCGGGAGGGCTGGGGGCGCTCAGACTGACGGGCAGGCAGTAAAAGAATGGTTGGAGGAGGGACCCCGCCGACCCGAGTCTGGACAGCAACTGAACCGAGCCGAGGCTGTTCTCGCATAAATTCCTTTCGTCTGCGTTCGACCGCCGGCAGCCGCGCAGCATGCCGGGACTGGCCTGACGCTGGCGTCACGCGCGCGGGGTGGGGCCTCTGCCTGCGTCAGGCACTGACGCCGATTTTATAGCCGCAGGCACAATGGTTCAGTTGACCAGAGCTCCGTTGTTCTACCGTTGTCAGGCTGTTTCTCGTGCTTCTAAACCGAAAAACGCGGGCTCCTCCTCCGGCATGAGCTTGAGCCCATGCCAAGACCCCAAAGGCATTAAAGCTTTAGCTCACCTGATCAGGAGGGTCTTGGAGTCTGGGTTTGAGGTAGGGGATGAGTTTTTCTGGGAAGTAGGGACAGGTCCTGGAGCAGCCTCTGAATTTGGCCTGAGTCTGGGCAAACTGGATTAACTTGGTCGCATTGATCCCTTCAATATTTATTTTTTACGTCAGATGTGGATCGTACTGAGAATTATTCAAGGGCGGGAAAAAAACAGCTTATAGTATGGAATGAAGATAAAAGGGAAGGAAAGGAAAATAGTCTCGGGGCTCACTGTTAGATTGACTGGATATACCTGTTGCAGGGTATCCTTGAGTGGACCTTAAAATGACTACCTTAAAACTTTTAGTCTCCAAGTTTTGTAGCAGCTATTTCTCCTGTTAGGGAAATACTGGAAACTGGACAATTCACAAGTAATTTATTGGGACCTCTTTATTTTCTTCATAATTGATGAAAGTGAACTGAGATCTGACTTCTTAATCTATGTCTTCCCTATAACACTTAGGACATGGTGAACAGATTTGTTAGTGGTAAATTAAATCACTAACCGGATTCAGTTTAATTAACATTCAAAATGTTTAATTACCTCATTAACATGAGTTTGCATCCTGATTTTCAGAAAAACTTACCTTCGTAAGTCACAAAATAAATAGCTCACTATCCATATTGGTTAACAGCATAAACTGAAAAAGAGGGAAAAGAAAATATAGTTTCATAATACAGCAAGTAAGTAGATTCAACATTTTCCAGACTTAGGCATTTATTTTTTTTTTAAATCATGCACTACAAGAAATACTTGATTATGTGTTCCATCCAATTTGGGGAGAAATAATATACTAATACTTTCATATTTCAGAAGGCATCTCTTATATTTTTGTATAATTTGTAAACTTGACATTTTAAAATTTTTAAACTTTTTGAATTGTAAATGGTTTAATAGCAAATCATTAAAAAAACATTTTGGGAACTGCACAAGTTCGTAATTTTAAGAAACATCCATTAACAATTATAAATAAAACAACAGGTATACCTGAGAAAAAATTAAAGATGTGCAAGACCTCTGTAGATGAAAGTCTATTGATGGAATAATAAACCATATTCATAAATAAGACAAGATACTTAAAGAGCATGGTTTCCACTGAACTAATCAATAACTATATGCAATTACAATTAAAATTTCAACAGGATTTTTCACAGAACTTGCTAAAATGTCATTAAAATTCATACCAAATCTTAAGTTTCAAGAAAAGCTGCTATAATTTTTTGTGGATGAAGGAGTCTTGGAGAATAGGTTGGGAGAACCCATCCAATGAGGATTTATTATATAACAATTTAGGAAGGCATAAAGAGACCAGTAGAACATAAAAAGTGCAGAAAAAGATGAACACGCGTATAAGAACTCTGAATATGACAAAAGTGGCATAAAAATGTAGATGATAAAGGGGTGCTATAATAAATCATAAATTCCTAACTGGATGGATCACAGTGGATAGTCATGCCCATGCCTGTAGCTTCTTAGGGAGAGGCTTTTAAGCCAGCCCTGTCCATTGTTTTCGAGCATCTATGTTAACAAACCTTTGGAATACGAGAAGTAATACCCCTTGAAAGTATAACCACCTTCAAGAGAACACATAATCTTATTAACTATACTATAACCCAGACCCCACTTTCTTTTTCCCACCTTTATGTAATCTTTACATTCCCTCCTTAATTTCAAAAAGCATAAAGAAACTGCAAAACTCATTATGTAGAGCATTTGAGACCTGGCTTCCTTGCAATTGTTGTCAATTTTGGCTCAAATAGACTCATAAAAATTACCTGCAAGGTTGTATGTTTCTTACATTGACAAAAATGAGGAAAGGATAGGCTAGTCAATAAATGGTACTGGAACAATAGTTCTTCATATGGGAAAAAATTTTGATCCATCATTCTGAGTAAAAATTCTAGAAAGTTAAAAACCTAAATGTTATACACAAAACTTTAAAAATATGTAAGATGTCTTTTTTTAATTTTATTTTTCAATGACAATTTTCATTCAATATTATTTTGTATTATTTTCAGGTATACAATATAGTGGTTAGAAATGTCAGTTTTCATCAACTCGATGTATAAATTCAATGCAAATCCCAGCAAGTTACTATATACATATCAACAAACTTATTCTAAAGTTTACGTGGACAGGCAAAAGACCCAGAATAACCAATACAATATTGAAGAACACTGATCAAGGCAGTGCAATATTGGCAAAGAATAGAAACATAAATTAATGGAACAAAATAGAGCCCAGAAATAGATTCACTCAAATATAGTTAACTGATCTTGGAAAAAGAAGCAAAGGCAATTTTATAGAGAAAGGATAATCTTTTCAATAAATGCTGCTAAAACAATTGGACATGCACATAAAAAAAAAAAACTAGACACCTTAATTTAAAAATTAAATTTGTAAAAGTTAATTTCACAAAATTAACTCAAAATGAATCACAGACCTAAATTTAAAACAAAACTATAAAATTCTTGAGAAAACCTAGGAGAAAGTCTAGGTGACCTTGGGTTTGGCAATGAGTTTTTAGATACAACACCAAAAGCACAATTTATGAAATAAAAATCAGTGAGTTGGACTTCATTAAAATTAAAAATTTCTACCATGTCAAGAGAAGGAAAAGGAAAGCCATAGACTGGGAGAAAATATTTGCAAAACATATATATGATAAAAATAAAATTAAAAACTTGTATCCAAAATACACAAAGAATCCTCAAAAGTTCACACTGGGAAAACCACACAATTTAAAAATGGGCAGAGGATCAGAATCTCATGAATAAGATATGCAGATAGCAAACAAGTATGTGAAAACATGTTCAATATCATACGTCATTAGGGAATTGCTACTTAAAACAATGAAGATACCACTACACACTTATTTGAATGGCTAAAATTCAAAATACTGATGTCACCAAAATGCTGATGAAGAAGCAAATGAATAGGAACTCTCATTCATCATTGGTGGGATGCAAAATAGTATAGTCACTTTGGAAAAAAGTCTGGCATATCCTTACAAAGTTAAACATAGTCGTACCATACAATTCAGTAATCATCCTTGATTGCCCAAATAAGTTGAAAACTTACATCTACATAAATACCTACACACAAGTGTTCAAAGAATCTTTATTCATACTTGCTAAAATTCAGAAGCAACCAAGATAGCCTTCAACAGTAACTAGATTTTTTTTTTTTTAAATCTGGTACATCAATATAATGTAATATTATTCAGCAATAAAAAGAAAACAGGGATCATTCATGAAAAACATGGAAGAAACAAATGCATGTTGTAAAGTGAAATCAGTCAGTCTGAAAAGGCTACCCAATGTATGATTTCAACCATATGGCATTCTGGAAAGGCACAACAATAGAGACAGATCAGCGGTTCAGGCAGAGGGAAGGGGGGATAAATAGATGGGCCACAGGGAATTTCTAAAATTTTTATTTTTCAATTACAGTTGACATTCAATACTGTTTTAGTTTCAGGTGTACAGCATAGTGGTTAGACATTTATATAACTTACAAAGTGATCCCCCAATAAGTCTTACACCCATCTAACACCATATATAATTATTACACTATTATTGATTATATCCTCTAAGCTGTACTTTACATCCCCATAATTATTTTGTAACTATCAATTTGTACTACTTAATTCCTTCACTTCTTTTCACTTAGCCCCCCTAACCCACATCCCATCTGGCAACCATCAGTTTGTTCTCTGCATCTATGATTTTTTTTCTCATCAACATTGTAACAAAACAGTGTTGAATGAGTTGATTCTATTCAAAACCTATTGTACTCTGATATGCTGAACTCTCCTGCCTGACCACTTTATAGGCCACAGGCCAGATCTTTAATTATCTTTAGCCTTGAAACAAACCCTTAGCTACATGACATCATTAAAATTGCTTAGGACCTTGCAACATGTCTAGAGGATATACGGTAGTTATGAAGATATAACATCAAAATAAAGTGTTCTATACATATTAGCCCCCTTCCTGTATTTAACATGATGTTGGGGTCCTTCAGTTCCTGGATTGACCTGTCTCCTATCTCTGCTTCTTGAAATCCCACTCTTCCTTTTCAGTTTGTATTTATGTCTGCCTTTATTCCAGTCTCATACTGTTTTGGTTACTGTAGCTTTGTAATATGCTTGAACTCAGGAAATGCTTTATTCTTCTTTCCTAAATTGAATTTTGAGATTATTTTTCCTATTTCTGCAAAAAATTGCCATTTGTTTTTTTGTTTGCTTGTTTACTAAGTAACTTGACTTTTTCAAGTCTACAAGGAAGGACTATTTATATCTCCCTAAATCACACAAACAAAATATAATTAAAGCCCATGCTGTTTTTTGTAACATTTTTTTACTTCAGTGAACATGTTGCAAGGATTTTTTTAATTATTTTTTTCTAAAGTATATGTGATGAATAAACTTATATTTGAAGTGTACAACATGATGATTATATATAGCCACTGATATCCTGATACATACTACATTAAATATGTAGGTCGCTTTGGGTAGTATGGATATTTTAGCAATACTCATTCTTCCAATTCATGAACATAGTTCTCTTTTGATTCATTTGTGTCTAATTTCTTTCAGCAATTGCCATGATTTATTGGATTGTTCCATTTTCAGTAGGTTTTTAGGTTGTCCCAATTTTCACTATTACAATTAACATTTTTAGTAACATCTTTGTGCATGTATCTTTCATTTCTGATTGCTTCCTTTTGATAGTTTCCAAAAATAGAATTGCTCTGACAAAGGCTATAACTATGTAAGATTTAATTCATAATTCCATATTGCTTTCCCAAAAGTCTGACTCAAACTATACTATAAGCTAATGTGTGTCCTCAGCAGCACTGAACTTTCATCAGAGTTAGTGAGAAGATACCTTTGATGTGTAAGCCATGGAGATTTGGAGGACTGTATTTTAGCTCCAGTAAAATCTAGTCTATTCTGAATGATAGTTACGACTTCAATTGTTTCAGATTATAGCACCAAAGTCATTAAGGTTTAGGAAGCTTTGTTGTGGCTTTTAAAACTTGATGACATACAATAAATTCTAAATTTAAATCAAAAGCTTTATATTGGGGAGGTAGCAGAAATTTTATAATGATTTAAAATGTCTTTTGGAAATTCTGAAATGGGAATTCAATTAAGAGACCTTTTGTGAAGTAGAGAAAATGAAATAGGTAAATGTCAAATAATATCACTGAGTGTTAAATTCTGCCAAGTAACTGATAAGGGTAATTTACATGGGAAATGTTCCTTTGAATCGTATTTAAAATTTTAGAGCATAAGTAAAGGTGATTCTGACCACTATGGGATAGGTAGTATAGCTTAGTTGTTAATTATAGGTCCTTAACCCAAATTCTCAAGTCCTAAGTCTCTAAAAACAAAAACGTTTTGACATTTGCCACAAACTAACTGGGTAACAAATTCAGACCTGAACTGAAATCAAACTACTTATATTACTTATTTGTCCCACTTTGTGTGATTTTATATTTAAATCAGACACATTCACTTCTTTGCTTCTGGAGAGGTTTCCAGACTCTGATGAAAATGAAATATAAAATTTGATATATGTTCTTATTTACCTCTTTTAAATCTGAAAAATTTTGAATTCCAAAACATGTAAAACTTTATCAGTTTCTGATGAGGGGTTATAGAGTTGTAATAGTTAAGATTTTCCATGATGGGTACTCTGTGCCAGACTATTCTAAGTGCTTTATTTATTATAACTTAATTCATCTCACAAAACTTATGAGGAAGATAAAGTGGTTATTTCCATTTTACAGATGAGGAAACTGACACAAAGAAAGGAGAAATAACTTGCAAAGCCAATAAGGGGTGGTGCCTCGAATATATATGGCTCCAATCAGACAGCTGGACTTGCTAAACCCACTTTGAATTAGAGCTCAAGGCTTACTTACTTAGCAGGTAGGTAAAATCCGGCTAGCTTAATGACCACTCACACTCAGTTTTCTCATTGTAAAATGCGAAAAATACTACAAACTAGCTCATCAGATTATTACCTAAACTAAATAAAACAGGTAAATCACAACACAGTGGCATAGAGTACCTACTCAATGTACATTTTCTATTGCTAATAGTGTTTCTCAGTTTAAGTCAACCTAAGCTATCAGTCATAATGGAGACCTTGAAATACTTAGAAGTAACTTAGATTTTGCATCAGTAAAAAAATTACATATTTGGACTACCTAGGACCAGGTTTATACCTTTGCAAAACATATCCAAATGAAATCTATATTTTTCTTGTTCTATGGTTTGACCTATGTAACACAGTATCTGACACAGAGTTGATAATCAGTAAGTATTTCTTGAATAAACAGTGTTGTAAAATTATAGTCAACCACATGCTTCCAATTGTGAAATGTTGATTCTGAGTCCATGCAAACCTCATGATCACTGAAAACCTTAGTTGACAATGGCAGATAATAAAAATGATAATGGGTTCATTGACTTCCTGTAAACAAACAGTAGAGTCCATAGTCTATATTTCATTACAGTGGTACTGAGAAAGATCTCAACATACTTATCTGGAACGATGTCCAACAAAGAGTGAAAGAGCATACCTTTCTTTCCCATCTCCAGTCCTGACACTGGCTAGCCCACGTGGGGAAGAGGGGCACCTGAGTGAGCCAAAATGAGTCAAACTAGGCTGAATTTTAAACACTGAATATTACTGGAAAGCTTTGGGGTCTGACTGGAGTGTCATTAAGAGATGAGTCAGGAGGGTTTGATAGAAGAGTTGAAGTAATTTAGAAAAATATATGCTTTATGTTTATAGTGTATTGTAGGGAGACTGTTTATTAAACTATTATGTATATTTTTCTGGCAAAAGAGCTTTGAAAAACTTTTAAATCCCTTAAAGATTTTAAGAACCCATGAGATGCCTCCAAAGAAAATAATTTGACTCACCCAATATTAACATTAGTAACAAAGAGAAGATCAAAATTGATATCAGGTTGGCCAAAAGTCCACTTAGTTTTTCCCTTAAAATAAAAGACATATTTTTCATTTTTGCCAATAACTTTATTGATTTGGATATTTTGAGTATGTTGGCTGTCTCCTGCATGGTATAATGTTGATTGTTCTCAGTGTCTCAACTGGATCTCTATAAACTGCAACTAGTCTACCCAACCACAGAGCATTGTCCAGTGAGAAATCTCCAGCACAAAACTTTGCAAACTACTTTTGACATGTTTGATCAGTCACAGCTCCTTCTCCATACACTATACAAATCTTTTTTTGTTGTTGGCATTTCAGTTGCATTTTTACCTTTCTAGAAATAATAATGCATAATATGCCAAAAATGTTGAGTATTTTCTTCCATCTTCAATATTAAAGTGGCTGCATAAAAATTCACCAATTTCGATTAGTTTTTTTTAAATACACACTGATATGACAGCTGTCACAATACAATCTAACACAATTGTTTCAAATGAAGTTAAAGACAGTAAGGGTTACTAGAGCTATCTTATGGGAAAAAACCAAATGAACTTTTTGGCCAACCCAATACATTATTTATTTCATTTAATTTTATCATGCTGGAAATATGACTTGTAAATTGTGATTAAAAGCATAATCAAAACAGTAGAACACCTGAAGTATGTCCCTCCTTCAGTTTCTTCCTGAACTACTACTCATATTGCCAGACCAGTACAGATCAACAAAATTAAAGGCTAGTTACAGAATGGAATATTTGCAAATCATATATCTGATAAGGAATTGCTATCCAAAATATGTAAGGAACTTACACAATTCAACAGCAAAAAAATGAACAACAAAAGTCAAATAGTTTGGGTTAAAAAATGAACAAAGAGCCCTGGCCAGGTGCTCAGGTGGTTAGAGCATCATCCCTCCAAGGTTTCAGGTTCAATCGCCAGTCAGGGTACACACAAGAAACAACCAATGAATGCATAAATAAGTGGAACAACAAATTGGTATCTCTCTCTCCCTCTCTCTCCACGTGCCCCTGTCTGCCTTCCTCCTTCCCTCTAAAAATATTTTTTTTAAACTATTTTATTTGATTTTGTGTCTTCTGCATAGCACAATGTCCGATACATTATAGTCATTTTTTAAAAGATTAATTAATGAATTAACTAAGTCACATATTTTTCTCATCATTGAAAACTTGATGTTTTTGATAAGTAGCACTTTTTGGAGAAGTCATTATGTTTCTGAGCATGAAGTATTGGATGAGTGAGGTTATTGAGACCTTTTTTCATAAGGTTACAGGAGATTTACCTAACAGAGCCGATAATTGAATTTATTGCTCACAAAATTGCTGACACTAACATAGCTGTTAAAATTATGAAAAGCATCTCAATTGTGTTGGCTTTTTAAAGATCACTGTTTAATTTACTTCGGGCTGTGATAAATGTATTACTGTGAAGCCAATGAACAATTCTAAGAGATCTTAATTTCACAGTAACATGATAGTGAGCTACATGGTGGAATATGACCTAAGGCTTGCAATTCTACACGAGTGTTTAACTTCTTCAAGTAACTCATTAACTACCTGTATGGCAAATATAAACTGCATGATAACTCTTAAATAACTAAATTAATTGATAATAGCTCTTTGGAAATGGGAAATCCTTCACATTTTTATGCTGCTAGGGTACTCTACTGCTTGTGAGTTGTCTTTTGTTCACTGAGATATTCTCTCAAGTTTTTCCTTTGTATGTAACTATTCCAGCTTCAAATGTAGTGCAGTTAGGTTTGTAAAACCTTGAACTTTTTGTGATTTATTTGTCATAACAATGGAACTTCCAACTTGATACATACTCAAATATGTGCATGGAAGTATTCTTCAAAGAAATAAAAATAGTGATGCAGTGATGAATTTAAAAAATTCTATTAAAAAAGCATAATTCATATTGTTTTTTTCAGGTTCTTATATAAGAAAATATATCTTTTAGATTCCAACTAAAGACATTGGTATTAATATGGTTACTTCTCATTTTTAAAAGCCTGGTTACAGGTCTTGTGATCTGTTGACTTGGGTAAAATGTATAATGTAAACATAAAATTTCCTCAAATAAAGATGAAACATTTTCAGAAGTAGCATTAAGTGAAACTCTGGCTTAGCAGCAATATAGATATTTATGTCCGACTTGTTTGTCTTTTGTTTCCTGGCTAAAAAAACAAAAACAAAAAAAACTTGGACTAAATATTTTACAATTTAAGAATATTTATTTTTTTAAGTATATTTTATTGATTATGCTATTATAGTTGCCCAATATTTTCCCCCTTTGCCCCGCTCTGGCCAGTACCCTCTTCCCTACAGCAATCCCACCTCTTACTTAGTTCATGTCCATGGGTTGTGCATGTAGGTTCTTTGGCTTCTCCATTTCCTGTACTAGCCTTAACATCCTCCTGTCTATTTTGTACCTACCAATTATACTTCTTAATCCCTGTACTGTTTCCCCATTCTTCCTCTTCCCCCTCCCAGATGATAACCCTCCAAATGATCACCGTATCTATGATTCTGTTCCTGTTCTGGTTGTTGACATAGTTTTTTGAGGTGGTGTTTTTTTTTTAAGATTGAGTTGATTGTTGTGAATTTGTTGCCATTTTAATGTTCATGGTTTTGACCTCCTTTTTCTTAAATAAGTCCCTTTGACATTTCCTGTAATCATGGTTTGGTGGTGATGTGCTCCTTTACCTTCACCCTATCTGGGAAGCACTTTATCTGCCCTTCCATTCTAAATGATAGCTTTGCTGGATAGAGTAATCTAGGTCATAGGTCCTTGCATTTCATCACTTGAATACTTTTTGCCAGTCCCTTCTTGCCTGCAAAGTTTCTTTTGAGAAATCAGTTGATAGCCTTATGGGAAATCCTTTGTAGGTAACTCTGCTTTTCTCTTGTACCTTTTTAAGATTCTCTCTTTATCTTTAACCTTTGGCATTGTAATTATCATGGGTTTTGGTGTCGTTCTCTTTGTGTCTAACTTGTTTGGGGCTCTCTATGCTTCCTGGACTTGTATGTCTATTTCCTTTGCCAGATTGGGGAAGTTTTCTTTCATTATTTTTTCAATTAAGTCTCCAATTTCTAGCTCTTCCTCTTCTCCTTCTGGCATCCCTGTGATTTAGATGTTAGCACGTTTGGAGATGTTCCAGAAGTTCCTCAGCCTATCCTTGTTTTTTGAATTCTTGTTTCTTCTTTTTGTTCTGGTTAAATGTTTATCTCTTCCTTATGTTCCAAATCATTGGTTTGAATTCAAGCTTTCTTCCCTTCTCTGTTGGTCTCCTGTGGATTATTCTTTATTTCACTTAGTGTGATCTTCATTTCTTCCTTTATTTTTTTGCCGTACTTAAGTTCTCTGAACATCCTGATAAGCAGTGTTTGGAACCTTGCATCTGATAGGTTGGCTATCTCCGTTTTGCTTAGTTCTTTTTCAGGGTTTTGTTCTGTTCTTTCATTGGGGCCATTTTTCTTTGTCTCCTCAATTTAGCAGCCTCCCTGTGTTTGTTTCTGTGTATTAGGTAGAGCTGCTTTTACTCCCTGTCTTAGTAGCGTGGCCTATGTAAAAAAGACTACTGTAAATTGTATGGGGCAGAGCCTTAGGTAATTGCCAGGAGGGGTTGCAACCTGCTTCACCACTTTGTGGTTGTATGGAGAGAACTCTGAGAGGGGCAGTGCTGCCACCTGGCTTCTAGCAGTTCACCTAGCACTTGCCCCATTTCCAGTCACTTAATCCCCTTCCCCTGTGCAACTGGTGCCCTTGCAGCTCCTGCCCCAGTGGTGAATCCCGGAGTGGGTGGGTTTGCATATATTCTAAGGTTGTGCTGGCCATTTAAGTGGTGAAAACCTGGCAGTTTCTTCCTCCACCCTAAACCCCACTGATTTTTACAGCCAGAGGTAATGGGGAATCTATCTTCCCGGGGCTGAAACCCTGAGCTGCGCAGTCTGGCCTGGGGCAGGGATTGCTTGCTCCCAAGATATCCCTTCTGTCCATTCCACTGCCACTGCCATCTTTTCATGCCATGTTGCCTCTCTGCCCCTCTTACCTGTCTGGATGCGTGTGTCTTCCTTAAATCCTTGGTTGTTGGACTTCCATACAACTCAATTTTCTGATGGTTTTAGGTGTTACTCGTTTTTAGATCTGGTTTTAATTCTTTCTCTGGTTGCACAAGAAGGTGAAGTCTGTCTACCTGCACCTCCATCTTGACCGGAAGTCCTCTACAATTTAAGAGTGTTTAAATTGAACTGCAAGTAATGGATTTTCTTTGTTTTTGATACATAACTAAATTTTCTACACACAGTTGAATAGTATCTTAATCAAGGAAAGTAGATAGTTCCACTAATCTGAGTTCAAGTAAGATCTTTATAGGGTTGCTATTAATTTGTAATATCACTAAAATGAAAACAGAAGAATACTCTTTCAATGACTATATAGATAAATTTAACCAGAAAATCTAAGATGATTTCATCTGTGCCTCTTGGAAGCTAAAGTAATAAATATGCTAGTTACTAATTGCAACTGACCCTTACTGAACATTACTCTATGCCAGCCAGTGTCCTTTGCACTTTGCATTATCATTAATTTTTACCCACACTCTATGAAAGAAAATCACAATGAGGTATTGTACATAGCTCTGTTTAGGAGAGAAAACTTTTTTATAATTTTAGGCAATTGACTCCATTTCTAAAGGATATTTCCAACATCATGGACAATTATTCAGTTGTAGTTTTACAAATGATGTATAATGCCAAGACTGAAATTCTGCTTTCAGTTCTTGGAAGGAGTAAAGAACATGTCCAGAAAATGCTGAGGCATTTCCAAACATTATTGTTTGTATAAAAATTAAAGCCACTGTGGCTCTTTAGCAAGGAAAGAGAATACTTAGATATCTATCTTCAGGTATTGGAAGAGCTTTTTGTATACAACTGATTAGATCTTTTTTTTTTTTATTGCTTCAAGGCACAAATAAGAGAAATGAAATGTGACAGGAAGAATTTATGAGTGAATTGGTTCCCTTCCAATTGCTATAAGTGCTCAAGATTAACGTTATCAGGGTAGAGAGTTTGTTTTTGTTCTTTTAAAATATGTTCCAAAATAAATACAAAACAGCTTTATCAAAAAATGATAGGGAAGAAAGGAAGGAAGGGGAAGGAGGGAAAGAATGGAAAAATCATAAAGGGTAATTATCAAAGATTACAGAGATTAATGCAAAGTACTTTAAGATGACAGTTACTATTTTCTTATGAGAATAAGAAAGTTTGTCCAATCTGTGATCTGGCAAGCTTATTAAAAAAATCAGAAAAACAATCACATTAAAAAAATATACTAAGAAATAAAAATTCAGTGTTGGTGGAGGTATATATGATGGGTATTATGTAATTCTGATGGGAGTATGTATAAGTTGATACATTCAAACAGAAACCAATCTGACAGTAGAAAGCATTTATGTTTTCATCTTATACTTTTACTTCTGTGCACTATCCCAGTGAAATATTCTTGAATAATAAGTTGTGAGTACAAATATATTCATCAGAGTGGTCTTTAAATAGTAGAAAAGAGATATATTAGGAATCCAATTATAGAAGAATGATATATTAGTTACAATACATTCACCCAATAGAACGTTTTATCAAAAAGATGTTTTTAAATGTGTACCAATTTAGACAAATATTTGTTGATATATGGAGACCCTCAAAGAAGTACAATTCAAATAACCAAAATATATTTTTTAATTACAATAATTTCCTTGGTTCTTCTCTGAAATTGTTAATAAATTCCCATTCATGTGCCCTGCAATACTTCCCACATCTCTTTTTCTCTCCTTTTCAATTTTC
This sequence comes from Pteronotus mesoamericanus, assembly GCF_021234165.1. Taxonomy (NCBI): domain Eukaryota; kingdom Metazoa; phylum Chordata; class Mammalia; order Chiroptera; family Mormoopidae; genus Pteronotus; species Pteronotus mesoamericanus. The sequence goes on from NW_026555310.1 coordinate 21,516,059, forward strand.
TATAAGGCCACACTATTTGGGAGTCTCTTATTTACACACCACACTCCAATTCCTCTTCCCCCTGTCTTCACTGCTTTATCTTTCTATCCACCACCTTTTTTGTCAGTTATTTTTAAAATTCCTCATAGATCAATTAGCTTTTCTTTTCTTCCCACCCAATCTTGAATCTTGCTTTCTCAAAATTCCATCAATCCAGTCTGGCGGAGTGACCTTTTCTCTGGAGGAAAAAGGTGGGAGGCTAGAATAGGAAAAAGTCAGCATTCCCTCTTTGACAGAGGGAGAGTCAGTTGACATTAAGAATTTTTTGTCCTGTTCAATTATGAACAGGCTAACAGAATTAAATGTACCAAACACTGAAGTCTGGTATTCAAGTTTTTTCAAACTAGTTTTTTTTGTATAAGTATCAACTTATAACTACTTCCACCAGAAATCCATCCTATATACCATCATCACCATTGAGTATTTTGTTTCTTTGTCTCTTTTTTCATGTGAAAACTAAGAAAAGTTATTTTTAAATACTGATAAATACACAGTTATAATAACTGTAACATAAATGGAAGTGTTATAAAGGAAGAGAAAAGTCAAACAGAAGGGCCAGGTTTTTTCTGCCAAGGGAGACCACAGTTTGCTGCCACAAAGTAAACTTTATGGGAAATTAATTACTTTAAAATAGTTGTTTTTAAGAAACAAAAGACTCAGAAATAACCTTTGCTCATCACACTTTACCTGCCTAAAGCAATAGAAAAACTGGCCTAAAGTAAGGAAGCTATTCACTTTAGCTCTTCAACTTGGCATATGTTAGTTAAGTGGCAGAAGGAAGGATCCAAACAGGCCTGTTTGTTGGCCTCCCTTCTGTGTCCCACTGTCAATGTGGGACCCAGCAAAAACTTGTTTACCACGCGTTTGCTTTTTGTCATCTACTTGTGTTTTGTCTATTTTCCCTTTAAAATTGAAACTGGGAAAGTAGGTGGTTGTGCTGCCTGTCACTACAAGAACCAGTAAGTAGTGGCAAGGATAGAATCTTTAAGGGTACTTTTATTCAGATGCTGGCCATCTGAGAAAAGGGAGGTCATGTACCCTCAAAAATCATCTTAATGTCTCATCTCAAGTCAACCTTTTTAAAAGGATAAGAAAGGGTAGGTAAGGGGTTTGAAAAAAATGTTAAATAACAGTTGCAGTCTGGGGCAATTTTCCTAGTGCTTCTTCATCTGCTGATCAACAATTCTTTATCTGCATCGTGGACATTCCCTCCCTAGAGCACAGTGACTCAGGTACCATCCCCATCACTTGCAGGCCCCCTGGGGCACGAAAGCTGAATTGCCTGTGGACATCCTGGAGTCACAAGGTCATGCATTTCAGTTCCTGGAATAACAGCTTCCACATGCATTAATCACTTAAGCCTATCAACGAAGGCTAAAATCTTTAATTCTTGAGTTTCTCTATCAAAATCTTAAACCCTGACTCCTTCCTCGTAGTGCAGAATAAGGTATAAGCCTTAAATGCCCACTGCATCCTCAGGGCTCACATTCTTATAAACCCCTACACGTACATATGCAATAAATTTAGTCATTTTCTCCTGCTAATCTCTCTCATGTTAATTTGATTATTACTCCAGCTAGAAGAAAAAAAAAATATTTTTTTCTGCCCCCATACTTCAAAAATAAAAACTTCTATTGGAACTGTGGGTGGAAACAGAGTTTACCACCCCAAAATACGTCTTTTGGGTATTGATTATTTTAAGCTGGTTGTTTTCAAGAAATGAAAGACTCAGAAAAAATCTTTGACGTTTTCTCTAACTGCCTAAAAGAATTTAGACAGAGAAACTGCTCCAGAAAGGAAGCTACCATCATAGCTAACAGTAGTTTAATATGAACTCATAAATGATAGACAGGGAAGAACCTAGCAAGGCCAGTTTGATAAATGTCCTCTCTGTGTCCTATGGTTAAAAATGGTCCAGTAAACATTTGTCTACCAAACATTCGCTCTGCCATACCTATGTGAATTGCACTCCTGCCTTTTGAAGTTCCAAACTACAAACCTCCCTTCTCCTTAGCTCAAGATGAATATTAGCCTCAACTGCCCAAATTTTCCTTAGGTCTCATATTTTTAAGGAACTGCCATCAAAAGTTAATACATATGCATGAAGAATTTACATATATGCATAATAAATTTGGTCATTTTCTCCTCATAATCTGTCTTACATCAGTTTGACCATTGAAGCAGCCAGAAAAACTTAGAAGGATAGAAGGAAAATTATTTTTCTTCCTAGAACTATGTCCTAGGATCCTGCCAATCCCTTGCTGAGTTACACAAGTATGGTTTATATATATCCTAGCTTTTTTGAGGGGCCAGAGTGCTGAAGTAGCTAGTTAATAGGAAATATGTCTAGAGGAAGGAAAACAGAAGGGCCTTAAAATACTTTAAATTGCTTGTTTTTGATGTTTTAAAAAATTTCCATTTCTAAACATAATTGATATGACTAGAGCCCTGCTGCTCTCTTTGATTAAATGAGCAAAGATTAATTGCTTCACTTTGCACCTCACTAGATACTTCCTGTAATATCCTGTTTTCTGTTAACTACTTAATAACTCAATTAAAAGTCAGTAGAATTATAACTAGGTGGATGAAGTCCCTTGAGGTCTTAGATTTACTTTAACATACTTTAGCAATAAAAAGAAAGAGGAGGGTAGAAAAAGCCAGCATGGCAAAATACAGATTAATTATCTAATCTAGGTGTTGTATGGATGAGAGTTCATTGTACCAGCCTCTCCACTTTGTAAATGTTTGAAAGTTTTCATAATAAGATTAAAATCAGTAGTTACAATGAAGGCAACTTCATGCTCTTAGCTTTACCTTTAAAATGAAGTAAAGTTTTATTAGACAAAAAAATTTAACTTTCATGGCTGAAAGTCTTTTTTAAAAGAAAGGGTTTATTAGGCCATTGCTGGTAAAGGGACCAAAATTCTGCTGTTCTGAAGGTATTTTCGACTGATTTTAAGCTGTTTACTAAGAAACAAGACTCCGAAAAAACCTTTGACCTCCCGCAGCCCGTTTCTGCCTAAGATGTTCAGACAGAGAAAACCAATTCAGGGAGGATTTGTTAGGATGCTGCCTTATCTTAATTTGAATTAAGTATGGTAAACAAGAAGGCTTCAGGCAAGAGCATGTTAGCTAGATACTGCCTGGGTCCCGTTGTTTCTGAGTTACCTAGCAAGGATCTTCCAGTGGTTCTTCCTCAACTACCTGTAAATCGCCCATTCTCACTTCTGAAATCTAATACCCCAGCCCCCCCCCCCCCCACCACCGCTTGCCCCTTTGTCCAAAAATGTCTTATATATCCATCACTGCCTCACGGTCTTTGGCATTTCATGGAATTATCATGTCTACGTAAATTCCCCATGCACTTGTATTAAACTTTGATTCCCCCCCACCCTTGTTCATCTGTCTCTGTTAATTTGGTTATTAGCCCAGCCAGAAGAACTTGCAAAGTAGGAGGAGAGCATGAATACTTTTTGAGCTCCCCCAGGTTGGGGAGCCAGCAAGAACTACTAGGGGGGCCACTGCTGGCCCCAAGTAGCTGAGATCCTGGGCATCTGGACCATAGCTGGAGAGATGGTAAGCATTTGACCCTGTCAGCCTCCCTGACCTCTTCTTGTCTGTGGGGTTTGGTGGAAATTGGAAGTGCTGAGTTTTTTTTCTCTCTTCTAAACTTAAATTGGCAGGAAAAAATATTTGTGAAGCTTCTTTGGACTAGCGACTCTTGGTTCTTTGTTTTATTTTATTTTATCTTATTTTATTTGCATTGATCCTTTCCACCCAGAGATGATTATTTTGTTCTTCTAGGTCTATCTTTTATGTGGTTTTGTCATAAGGGGGAAATACCATCGGTAGAGAACATAGGCGTAGACTCCCTAAAAGGCTGTTTTCTGAACCACCCTCAGTGGGCTGGGGAGTTAAGCGATTCCCTCCAGACCAGCATCTGTCCAGACAAATGTTGCTGTGAGTCTTTGTACATAAACCAAATGAGGTTTTTCCTTCTGCCTTTTTTTCTATGTCTTAAGCGCTTGTTTTGCGACCAGTGAAAGTATTTTCTTTGACCTCCACCACCTGGGAGATGTACTTACTAGGGTACACCTGGTGGCCAGTTTAATATACTGGGATTCCAAGTGTCCCTTTGTCCACTGTGCCAGCTCTTAGGGGAGTCTGTCATAAGGGTCCCAAGCCCATAAGAGGCCTTTGTCATCTAAACTTTTGTTACTTGTTAGTACTAGAAAAATCCCATTCCAGCAGTGCCTGCCTGGTACCACAAATTAGCAGGTGGAGGCTGAAGGAGTCTCACATTTTCTGGGAGATGAGAGACACCATATGCACCATACCATTCCTGTTACCGTTTGGGGGCCAAGACACTGTTACCTAAACAGACCACCCCACCCCACCCCACCCAAGGCCTTTCTATTCTAGCTTCATCCTTGCCCGTCGCCAGGTGTTAGGACTTATGTTCTCAATGCCAGAGTTTGGTAAAAAGGAAAGGAACTACTTATTAAAAAGTTATACAGGTTTAGAGCAATGGCAGAATGTCGCCGTTAAATTGCAAAGTCCCTTTAAAACACCCACCAACACACACAGTCCTGCCTTCCTCCCCTTTGTCCAGTCAGGCCAGTCTCAGAACATTCCAATCAGAAGTACCATCCTCCAGAAGAAAAAGAACAGAGGTCTGCTGCAGCACCATCAGCTGTGTCGCCGTGATCTCCAGTTCTTAATTCAAAACCACGTGGCACCTCCTCATAGCCTGCCAGCCATTCCTTTCACCCCTTTTCTTCCCGCAGGGTCTCGTATTGTTCCCCCGTCCCTCACGGGGGCCTGGCTTTGGTTTAAATCCCAGCCTGGAACCTCCTCGGTGAACCCATTTCCAACTCCGCCCCCAATTGGCTACACCTGCTAGCACTCCCGTATTCTCCGCCTTTCTTGACTGCGATAGTTATTCCAGGCAGGCGTGGCCCCATGTCGCGGAGTGAACGCGAAGGTAGAACTAAGCTCTCTTGCAGGCGTGATTACAGGGGGAGCTGCCTCCCAGTTACGACGTGGGTTTAAGTCATGCATACCTTTCCGGCTCCACCCGGCCTGGGAGACTCGTCTGCTGTTACTAATACGCAAATTAACTCCCAATCCTCTTGCTGCTGCCTTTCCTAGCCCCCAAGATGTGGCCTCTCAGCCTACACCCTGTTACATTCTGATCTTCTGTGCAATGAAGGTCTGTGCTTTCTCTGACCGTCTTTCTGAGTAAATTTCAGATTTATGAGGGTGGCTAAAAGATTAACGACTGATCTTTTTATTTTCTATTTGTTAAATTGACTTTTCGAGAGAGAGAAAGAGAGGAACATCTATCCGTTGTTCCACTGATTCATGCATCCATTGGAACCAAGATCAAACCTGCTTGCAACCTTGGTATATCAGGATAATGCTCTACCTGGCTAGGGCTAACAACTTATCTTTTACACTCTTTTGGAAATCTTTTTGCTTCCTTGGTTAAGCTATAAAAGGCTTATTAATTGAGCTGCTACAAATCCCGCTGTCACTGGTCAGATGGTGGATGTTTTGAATTGGAAAAACTTCTAAACTGAAAAATTTTAGAGAACTCATGTTGGTATAACTAGCCATTAAGCTGCCCTTAATAAGATGGATGGACAGAAATTAAAACAAAAATCAAAGTCCACTCAGACCCTTCCTATTTACCTTCAGATATTTGCAGAAATTGCAAAAAATTAGGGCATTGGAAGAAAAATTGCCTAGCACTTAAGAAGAAAAAGGAAAACATAAATACACAGTATATAGCTAGTCTTAAGACATTTGAGTTTGCTATCTAGCTTTCTGGGTTTTCCAGATGCTAACTGGGTTAATTACCACATTTTTTTAAGGCAGCAGGGAAAACTAAGAGATTTTCCAACAAGGTGGAAATTTTTAAAAGATTATTGAGTGCTGGCAGAGTGGCTCAGTTGGTTGGAGCATTGTCCCGTATACCAAAAAAGGTTGCAGGTCAGATCCCCAGTGGGGGCATGTACAGGAAGCAGCCCGCCGTCGTCGTCATTTCTCTCTCGCATCAATGTTTCTCTCTCTCCTTTCCTCTCTCTTGATTTAAAAAAATAAAAATAAAAATCAATGTTTCTCTCTCTCCTTTCCTCTCTCGTGATTTAAAAAAAAAAAGGTTACTGAGATAAAATATTATGAGATATGATATATTTGAACAGGTTGTAAAGGGTTTAATAACCGAACAGAAATTTAGCAAAATTAAAAGCTGATTTTTCAAAGTCTGAAATAAATATTTTGAAAGTTTCCTTGGGTCTTCCTGCTGGGTAATCAAAAATGTAAACAATTGCTGAGGTAAGTGAAGGAAAAATAACTGGCACTTTAAAAAATACAAGTAGTTAAAAGTCTTCCATGCCTGATACCTCCCCTTCCCCTTCTCCAGCTTTATTAAAAACTGTAGAGGTAAAATATGCCTTCTCTACAATTATTTAGTAATTCAGTTTATGTGTTTAATCTGTTTATGAATCTCTGTGTTTATACATGGTGTGTTTTCTGCCTCTAGATGGTATAAGTAGGTTGTAATATTTTGTTGGCTTAAAGGAATTAAATACTTGTATAAATTAAGAAATAGGAACTGTTCCAAATGTTTTTCAGAATCATATGATCTGGGGAGTATTTGATATTAAACCTGTTTTAGGTTTGGTTTGATTAAATACACATCTCTTAGAGTTATTGGTTTGATTAAATAGACATGTCTTTTAGAGTTATTAATATTGAACATGGTATTTTGTTTAACCTGGCTTTAAAAAATAAGTTCATGTTATCTCTGTTACATAATTTATTAAGAAAATGGCTTTAATAATAATTAACATGAAATCTCATAGAGTTACTAAGACCTAATAGTTATGCCTAAAATTGAGGGTTTTCATAAAACTTTTCTGTAATAATCATAAAGTATATGTCATATATATACCTAAAAATAGTTTTCTAAAGTCTGTTGGTAGCCTGAAATTATCCAGTTAAATAGTAAAAATTATTGAATACCTGGATATTTTGAAATAACACCAAATACTGAAACATTGATTGCTAGATAAGTCTTAAGCTTATCTACTTTTGGCTTCTTATTATACAGAAACTTAAACATAAATTGGAATCTATTAATGAAAATGTCTTGTAATTTTATTAAACAGTAGTAAATATATTTGCCAATAAAAGACTGTTTATACAAGTTACGAAATGTTTTCATAAATTTGCCAACCTAAACAATGTTAATTGGTTACTTTTTAGTTGGCACCAAAAATTGAGACTTCTAAGGGTTAAAGATTCTAATTAAGTTGGAAAGAAACTGTATGTTTTTGATAATAGAAGAGATCAGGTATGGAGATATTTACATTTGAAAGAAACTAAAGTAGTTTTGTGTTAAGTTGGTTATTTCTGAGTAAGAAGAGATAAACTCAGAAGGGACCAGGAAAGCTGCAAAATGCTTGTGAAGAAAAATCTTAACAAAAGTTTATATGGTTAAGCTGAATAATATTGGAGTAAATTTAATTAACTAAATAAATTTAAATATTAAAAGTAAGCTAATACAAAATTAAAGTTTGGTTATTTTTCACTTGTTAAAAGGACAAGGTCTTTCCTGTATTTATTATTTTTATTGTTCTATTTGAGAAATTAGGAAAAATTCACTATCTAGAAAGCAAAGATTCTATTTTTTATTAAAATAGTTATATTGTGTTAGGTACTTGATTACTTAAGAAAACGCTCTTTTCACCCTGACCGGTGTGGCTCACATGGTTGGACATCCGTCTGTGAAGAGAAAGGCTGCTGGTTTGAAATTTGGTCAGGCGCATGCCTGGGATGTCGGTTTGGTTCTCAGTGGAGGCACATATGAGAGGCAACTGATAGATGTTTCTCTCTCATATCAGTGTTTCTCTCCCTCTCTTTCTTCCTCATTTCCACTCTCTCTAAAAATAAATAAATATTGTTTTAAAAAAGAAAGACTATCTTCTCAATCCTAACAACTAAAGTTTTGCTAGCCTTCATTTATATTGCTACCTTTTATTATCACTTTGGGTAAATGAATAATGTAATATTGTTTCATAATGATATATGATCTTTTTGTCAAGTATGTTTAATAACCTTCCAAGGGTTTAAATTTTTTAAAAAGACTTTTTCTTAACCTAGAAATAGCTTTGGGTTATTCTAGCAGGCCTCTGAAATACCTCGGTTTATTCCCTCTCCCCTTATAAAAGAGAAATTTAATACGAATTAGGCCTATTTTATATGATTTAATTACATGGGAAGCTTTGTCAAATTAAAAAAAACCTATTCTCTTTGTATACATATATTTTTATTACTAAAGTGGATTTCTAGAGATCATATAAGAAATTCAAGAGTCTACAAAGTTCTGATATGATTTCATTTGTAATATAATTATATTAAAATGTTGATACAGAAGAGCAAATTTGTCCACTGCATTATAATCAGATCTAAAACTATGTCATTTTAAGTTTTGTCATTTATAGACAGTCATTGTTTTACTCTGATGCTTTTACAAATATGTTTTATCTTAAAGATCTATGGAAAGGACTCTGAGTTATTCTAAATTGCAAATTTCTGAGAATAAATTTATAGATCATACCTTTGAAGTAGATGAAAATTTATAGAACTCTAAGAGATAACTGAATTCATGGAAATCCTGGCAAATAATCAGGATAAACAAGAACAGATTGACTAAATGAATTAAGAATAATTATTATTATTATGACTTTGTTAAAAATATTGCTGATTCTTAAAAATTTTGTTTTCCAGGTATAAGGAAACTTAAATGTTCTTATAGCAGTTTGGTAAATTATACCTTTATAAAGCAATATTGAAACGTTTATATTTTTCTCCTTACTTGATCCCTCTAGAATTTGAAAACTCTTAATGAGTATTATTATTTTCATGGCACTGTGTTTGTTTACATAAATTCAGTAAAAATATGTTCGTATAAATGGGCATGATTGAAAACTGGTTTTATTAACCAAGAATTTGTCTGAAATATCATCTTTGAAAGAGACACTCATAGAAGTAGATGTTACCAGAAAGCTTTAAGGAATTATGATTGACTCTGGAGGCCGATAAAAACCCCCTGGAAAAACAGCCGGGTACCTTTGAGGCAGGAAAGTTGGAATAGGGAACACAGGCCTCAAGCTCCAACCCTCCCCTTTTCTGTCACGGTTTTAACATTGTGGAAGCAACTTTTTGTTGACCACTTGTTCCCACACTTTCCCTCCCAATTTCCTGTAGTTAAGGCAAACAGCAACAGATCTCAACCAAATTTGGCAGTCATATAGACCTACAAGTGACCAACAGGGCCATTATAATATCATTATAATGTATTTACACTGCAGTTTTGAAACCACTCCACCATCAAAATCACCATGACAGTTCCAGGAGAACAACAACAACAAAAAAATCATTACACAGATAGAAGGGAAGGAGGTGACTGCTGTGCACCAGCAGTCACCTCACCAGCATCAGAAGCTTAGGACCAGCCTACTCCACCCTTGCCTACATTTAATAAAAACCTTCTACCCAGACCCCATGGCAGGGTGTTCTCAAAGTTTGCCAGCATTCCCTTCTTGAGTGTGTGCTTCTGCTCTAATAAATTCACTGTGCTTCACTGAAGCTTTCTGTCTCTACCTTGAATTCTTTCTTCTGCAATGACAAGAACCTGGACTCCACTATCAAGTTGAGGCCTCTCTTGGCCTCCTTGGATGCCTCTGGCATCATCTTATTTACATAATTCACAGTAGTCTTTCCAGGGAAGGTGTGGGGAACCGCCCTGCCTGGTATCGGGAGCTGTAGCCCCATGTGAATAAGGGCTGACCTGTAAGTCTCAGCTGGAAAACCAGGAATGTTGGCCAGCAGGCACAAACCAATATGGGCACAGGCAGCCTCCTGGGGAAATCAGGCCTGAAGAAAACTAATGCATTATTTCCTTTGAGGCCTATCCTGCTAAAAATAATGTGTTTTAATTAATCAAGTTAACATACACTGGATATTTAGTTCCCAAGCACAGTGTTGTCCTGATCACCTAGCATGATGCCATCTAACAGACCCTGATTTAAGGAGACCCCTATGTTCTTGCAATTGTTACTTATGAACGATATCTATTCACCTTTGGTCAACACTATGTGACATTGATTAATGAGATATATGTGTATGCTGTGTGCTCCCTTTCCTGCTGAACTCAATAAAAGCCTAGGGAAAAAGATCAGGGCCCTTCTCCCCTGAGGAATTGGCCAACCTTTTCTCCTCACGCAGATCATGTGTTGGTAGATTTATTTCATCCACGGCTCCAGGGGACTTCATGGGTTGAGGTCCCCCCACAGTAAGGAATGAAGGTTGCTTTCCTGGGAGATGGCAAAGAAGGAACCTTGAGACATTTTAAGGGACCTCAAACTTGAAGAGTTCACCCAAATCCATGAGTATTGCAGGCAAAGCCTGATGACTTTTAGCCTTGAGAGGCTAATTAAAGTTCAATCTGGGGATTCCTTATGAAGTTCCAGCAAAGCAGATTTAAAAGAGCCTATATGATTAATTACTATTCCTGTTGCAGTTATGCAAATAAGTTAGCCAAATTTATTGAAATTAGACTTATGCAGTAAATAGTCTTTAATCTGATTATTTTTGAGAAAAATGGAGGTGATTTTAGGGAGAGAAATTGTGCTTCCATAGAATCTATGATATACAAGTGACCAACTTGTCACTTGCATATCTGACAAGTGGCAAGATTCTAGTCCAGTTAATTGCCTTTAAAGTTACTTTTCACCTGTAAACTGGACTGGATCCTGAATTTTTCTAGTTTGTTTAAATATTTGGCTATAAGTCTTCGAACTAATGTTTCATTTCTCTCCCATTCGTTGACTTATAATTATTGGAATTATTGAGAACAAAAACTTATTTTTCTGAGTCTTAAAATTGCAGAGTTCAGCTAAAGGATGTGACATAAACTTGAGGAATTGCAACAATAGCTTCAACAATTTTAGTGGCTGAAGCTGTGTAAACCATGAAGAATTTACCAGAGTGCCTGATAACATCACCGGAGACATTTAAACTGCATACCAGGAGAATCTATCAGATAGTCACTGCCTGCCTTCATTTCAGCAAAATAAACTTTTAGTCTTACATCTAGAAATCTTCTCAACTGACAGGCTTAAAGACTCAAAAACTGGTTTCTAATTTTCTCTCCTCATTAACCTCATTTTTTTCTTCTGTTTTCATAGACATATGCCATATTAAATATCTTTATGGTTACTTACACAATACAGGCCTTACTTTGGGAGCTCATCAGCATCACTGTCTTCTGAAATAAAACTCAAACTATTTAAATGAGCTGACTTATTCTCAGGACCGAATGATTGAATCAATGAAACATGAAGCAGTCTACCAATTTAGCTTCAAAGGGTGACTGAATGGATTAAAATTCTGGCACCCTGAAGCTGCTTTTGGAGACTCTGATTTTAAGCTATTTATTAAGAAACAAAAGACTCAGAAAGAACCTTTGACACTCCTCCCATTCCTGCCCAAGAGATTCAGACAAAGAAATCCACTTCAGGAAGATCTTAGGATACTGCCTCACCCTAATTTGAATTAAGTATGGTAAACATGAGGGCTTCAGGCAGAGCTGCCTGTTAGATACCATCTGTGTCTCACTGTTTCTGAGGTGCCCAGCAAGGATTTGCCCTCCATGTGTGTTCTGCTCTTCCTCAACTACCTGTAAATTGCCCATTCTCACTTCTGAAATCCAAGACCTCTTTCCCACCCTTCTCCTTTGTCTAAAAATGTCTTGTATACCCAATGTTTCCTCACTGTCTTTGGAATTTTCATGGAATAATTATACCTATGTGAATTCCCCCAGTTTATGTATTAAGCTTTGATATACTTCTGTTAATCTGTCTCTGCAAATTTGGTTATCAGCCAAGCCAGAACAAGTTGGAAAGTGAGAGGAAAAGTCTTAATATTTTTGTGGCCCCCACACCAGGTTCTGGGGCATAAAGTCTACACCACCAGCTGCAAGTGCCAGGTGGAAAAGGCAATACATCCCTTGTCCTGGCTTTAATGACTGTTTTTAAAGATTTTTTTGTTTATTTATTTTTAGAGAGTGGGAAGGGAGGAAAAAAAGAGAGGAAGAGAAACATTAAAGTGAAAGAGAAACATTGATCAGTTGACTCTCATACATGCCCTGACCAGGGACCAAACCCGCAACCCAGGCACGTGCCCTGACTGAGAATTGAACTGGTGAAATTTCACTTTGCAGTATTATACCTGACCAACTGAGCCACACCTGTCCGGGTTAACAACTGTTGTTTATATATTAAGCCAGGCACAGAAAGATGTAAGTTGTTTTGAAAGAATTTACATTGTGTTCAGATAAAGGAGGTGGGAGAAGGTAAAGCCTAGGCCAGCCAGCTCTGGGATGGGTGCCCAGTCCTCATTGGGCAGCCTAGGGAGTTGGGCAGAGGGATAAAATTACCTAGCAACTAGGAAGCCACGTTAAGACCATGCGGTCAGAAGGAATGCCAGGTAGGCCGACCTCAAGAATATGACCACCCCTCCACTCCATACTTGAAAATACAGACGTAACTGATTTTCTCTTCCTCTTAACTGCTGATGTTGAAACTACTGACACACATGCACAGTTGGTCCAGGTTTGACCTCTCTAGGGTGGTGGTAATGAGCAGTCTGCCAACTTGACCCTACCGCAAAGGTGCAAGATAGCTGTCAAGCCACTTAATGAAGGAAGTAATTTCACCCTAATGTGAAAAATTCCACTCCTGGAACCTTTTATTAAGCACGCCTTCTCAAAAAGCTTGCCTTTCACACTTGTCAGGTAGCTCAGTTGATTAGAGCATCATCCCCATACACCAAGGTAGCAGGTTCAATCCCCAGTCAGGGCACATACAAGAATAAACCAATGAATGCATAAATTAGTGGAAAAACATGTCCCTCCCCCGCCCCCCGCCAAAATCGATTTTAAAAAGCTGGCCTTTCATGCAAGCCCACTTTGTCCCCTGCTTATAAAAGCATTCAAGTAAAGCCAGTCCCCAAGCCAGTTTGGAGGACCTTCTTTTCCTCTGTGCTGCCTCCCTTATGTTCAAGAATAAGCTTAATAAAATCTGTGTGGAAATTTCTTTGGGGTTTCCTATGGATTTCTGTCTTGGGCAACCCAAGAACCCTAACACTGATAACACTCAAGGAAGAAGTATCCCTTCCTGTGAATTGGTTGTGAGCAAGAGATTAGAAAATAAGAAGTGAAAATAAGAAGTGAAAGCTCCTGGGGTCAAATGGGTCCTGGTTATTCTCTTTAAATAGCCTTCATCTGGAAGAAATAGAAACCTGGGAGTCAATCCAAAATGCCAAAGGACACACAGGAATGTGAGCAGTCTTATCAGCTGGCCCTGCATTTGTTACCAAATCAACCTCTTCTTGTCTCTTCCTTCCACCCTCTGGGCTGCTGTTATTTAATTAAGGAAATCTTAGAAGTTTCTCCATGATAATTTCACATTTGAAAGGAAACAAAGTTGATTTTAAGACGTTTATTAAGAAACAAGAGATTCAGAAAGAATCTTCGACTCTCCCTCTTACTGCCTAAGAGATTCAGATGGAAAAACATACTCCAGAAAGTAAATCTTAAGCTATTCACTTTAGCCTAATTTGAATTAAAAATGATTAATATTCCAAAGTGTTGAGTTCAGTTCAGGGCAGCTTCCCTGTTCTGTTAATTAAACTTTGGGACATTAAAACACTGGCTTAGGAGAGATGATTGGATAGAAGGCATTGCTCTATTCATTTACCTCCCAGCCTACAAAAATAAAAAAAATAAAAAATTAAAAAAATTAAAAAAAATAATAAAAAAATAAAAATAAAAAAATAAAAAAAATAAAAAAATAAAAAGAATAAAAAAAATGATTAATAAAAGGGTTTCAGGGACGGACCTGTTAGCTAGATACCACCCCCTACCCCTCGCCCTTGCTTCTGAGTTGCCTAGCAAGAATTTTATTGCCGTTTATGCTGTTGTTCTTCAACTACCTCTGAATTCCCCATTCTCAATTCTGAAATCTAAACCACTTTCCACACTTTTCTCCTTTGACCAGAATGTCATATATACCCAATGTTGCCTCAGAGTCTTTGGAATTTTCATACTTATATGCACTTATGCTCATGTATTGAAAATTTGATTTTTCTCCTGCTAATGTCTCCATTAATTTTAGTATTAGCCCAGCTAGAAGAACTTAGAAGGTAGGAGGAAAAATGTTAACTTTTTTTAGCCCCCATGAATTCTGATGAAGGTTTTTTAGTGTTACATCTTGATTTATCCAAAATTGTATTTAAATTTCTGATATTTGAAAATTTCTCTCCCCCCCCCCCCCCCTTGTTTAAGAAACAACAGGCTAAGAACAGAGTCTCTTGTGCTAGGTCCCAGAAAACCAACTTAATTGCAGTTTTAGCCTTTCCAGATCTAACCTTTTCTGGTCAGTAGTGAGGCATTCCACCTGACAGACCTTTTCCATCGCCCAAAGAGCAATGACGTAATCTGCTCTTTCTTTGTCCCTGCAACCCTCTGCCTATAAAAGCCTTCCATTTTGTACAGCTCCTTGGAGCTCCTCTCTTTGCTAGGTGAGATGTTTCCCAATTCATAAGTCATTCAATAAAGCCAATGTGATCTTTACATTTACTCAGTTGAATTTTGTTTCTAACAAATTCAAGGATCTGAATCTTTGCATATGATAAAACATAAGCATATGATAAATACCAGATACAAAACCTTTTGACATTTGGAATACTTAAAAGTAACACCAACTTATACCTCTTGTTACAAGTGAGAAATCCAACTCTTCCTTGATTTCAACATTCTTCACTGGCTCTTTCCCACCTCCTACCTCACTTCTCTTCTTATTCTTGTACCTCACTCTTGGATTTAGCCTTAAACACACTTTCCCTTAATTCTATTGCTCTCTTATTGATTTACTTGAATGGAAAATAAGCTAAGTAAGATTCAAGAGAAAAAAGAAAACCTCTTGGATCAACAACTGGGACAAATAACAGGAGTGGTGGTACCTAAAGAGAGAAGACAAAGAAATGAACATGTTTCGAGACCTCTATTGTAGCAAAGTCAGTACTATGGCAGTATTTTCACATATGGCAGAGTAAGACATTTTTTGATATCATTTGCAAGAACCTTATTTATTTCTTTAAGAGTCACTAGAGTGACTCTATTCTACAGGCAAAGATCTTTCAGGAAGGTGTAATGTTCTGTAATTAGAGTGTCACAAGTATCTTTCATCATTCCATCCAGTCTATTACTCATTGTAATTTCCTAGAATATAAAGCTGGTGACTAGGGCAGAGGTAGATCAATGTGCATAAGGAGCCCAGGGCTTTCTGGGAGAGACTAAATCCTAAATATCCTCTCTGGAGAAAACCTCTTCCCTCTCTCAAAACCAAGGAGCCTTATGACGTTGGTTAAATTTAATTTTAAACAAATCCTATCCCTGTCTCTATATCTACCCCTCAGAGACCTAGTCTTTTCCCAGAATAACCAGCAATGCCCCAGGCAGCAGAAGACTGCAGCTCAGACCTGACTAATGGCCCCAAGGTCTGGACTGCACAGAGGCTAAAGATAACCTCTGGACCTAAGTTATGTTTCAACTACCGAACACTGACATAGAACAAACACCCTGGTTACTTCCTCATGAGCCCAGACAGAGGGACGAAAGAAAAGACCTCAGGACTTTTCTCAAGACCGGTAGATATGATTCATTACCCTTACCTCATCTCTAATCCAACAGCCCCCAGCACCACCACAAACCCCTCCTAAACCCATGATGTCTTGTGATTTTTGCCCTAAAGAATCTGGAAACTGTATGCCATCAGGGAGTCATACTCCCTGCCTCCATACTGGCCAATTCAATATTTTAAATATACTGTAAACTCCTCTCTGTGTATTTCTTTGGGCCAGTGTGCACAGGTAGGTTAACTCTAGGGAAAATATTGGGGATTCCAGTAACACTCTCTGAGATAAGAAATCAGAAAATGCTGTTGGGATGAAGAAGGCAGGCTTCATTTACCCAAGGGGCAGTGGTAGAAAAGGTAGCATGTCTTTTAAAATAACATTAATATAGAGAAAGAGGGTATCTTGACCGGTAGCTCCAATTCATGATGAACATATAATGCAGGAGAAGAGTAATAAATATATTTATACTTTTCAACAAAGTATTAACTACTACTTATAACTGTCCCCTGAACAGACAAGACTTTTACTTCACGTTGTATCTTTCCCTCTTTTACCTTCACTACATTGAAGTCATCTGGAAATTTAGCTCCACATTATTTTTTTACACCATACCTCTACTTTCTTAGAAAAATTACCTGATGGCTGTAGGCCTCCTCATCCTAAGCCTTTGCTCCCACCTTGCTTCTTTATCTGAATCGTTCTCACCCTTCAGTTTCCACCTTAGGACTTATTTTCACCTTGAATTCTTACCAAGCAGCTGACTTCACAGACCTGTCTTTCTGCTTCTGAATTCCTATCATATTCACCATTCCTTTGCATATTCTTCTCTTGTTACCTTTTAAGTATACAAACTAAAATGGAACTTATTTGAGAGCTGTAACTACCTTCTAGCTCTCTCTGGACTCCTCAGAGGCTTAATGGGGCTTTTTGTACCTCAGTGAACATTAGACTAAAACTCTCATTTGGTCAGGACACCATGAGTCCTTCCCCCACTCCTCTTTGGTTCCTTTTAGCTTAGTAACCATCAGGGGCAACTGAATGTGAATCTTAGGGCTGTTACTGGTCTACCTAGCAATGAGGAGGGTTCCCAAGGACACATACTCTGAAGACAAACCCTTTTTATATGATAATGAATGAAACTGAAGAGGTAGTCCTAAAACAGTGCATTTCCATATAAACTAAAATCATATGTCAATATTAGAACTACTGTATAATGAACCGTGGCTTTATGTCTCAGAAGGAGCTATTATTCCATTTTCTATAATCCAACATTTTATTTCAGCCACATCCAGCAAATACCCCTAACTTTTAAACAATGAAATAATGAGGACGTATAGAGGTATACTAAGGACACAATTACAACCAACCACGTATATATAAGGCAGATTTAACAAATATTAACATTCAGCCATTTTTCCTAAGAAATAAAACATTAAAGAGGTGGAGGCTAAGAGAATAGAAATAAAATAATATTTAAATGTTATTTTATAGAAGTTATCAACAGAGGATGATAACTGGACTAGGTTTAAAAATGAGGGCTAAACCTAAGATTTCTATACACAGGCCTATGTGACTTCTTGAACAGTACAATCAACAAAAGCAAGTAAGTTGTGGCTCAAAGAAATGTTCAAACTAGTCATTTTTTAATACTTTTTAGATAGCTAGATGATAAATTTTTGAGAAATTGACAGGAAAAAGAAAGTTAGTGTTCATTAGACAGGAATCTAAGTAGGTTAAGTATTCATTAGTAAGGAACCCAAACAAAATTTAGGCTTCAGTAGTAAATTAGTAAAGGCAATACAAGCTTTATTTAAAGACACTTTCATCTCTGGATTTTATAACTCTTGTGATAAAGTTGTCTCTCAGACCTTCAGGGGTAGAGAGGGCACTTATCATTGAGATTTACTTCCTGCTTTTATGGTGTGGGAGGAGAGTTAGAGAGCTGCTCTTCCTGCTCTTGCAACTTCTCAGGTCATTTTAGTTCAAAATAATCAATATGCCAACAGGTGGCTGACAAGATAATAAAACAAACCAAAATCACAGTATTGTTATTATTTTTATGGAAATCTGGGGAATAAGCTGCTTATCACTGATATATTTTAATGTTTTCTTTTTTAATGCTTTAATGAGTTTGGCATATTTAATATTTTACAAATCATCTTTATGATTCCAATATAAAAAGTTTCATTGATTTAGGTTTGCAGTCTTAAAGCATAAAACATTTAAAGGCATATGATGCTTTTTTAGGCTTATAAATAGTGTTGTAACTTTTAAAATAACTTGAGATTCAATGTAAATATATATACACATTTCACTTTTTTAGATCTGAGTTATTTAAATACTTGGGAAGTTTTGTCAAACAGACAATGGAAATATTGAACTAAAAGTATAAGTGGCACTGAGTATTAATCAAAGGGATCTTAAAAGTAATTTTTCATATATATAAATTAATAATTTGATTTATAAGTGAATCTAAAAGCTTAAAAAGAAATATTTTAAAATATCTAACTTTTAATGAGTCAACCATTAATTTTAATAACCCCAACCAATCTCTTCTTGTGTTACTGTCAAGGACACCAAAATATTCTCATTGACATAATATGGATAAAGAGTTCATCAATGTCAGGTATAGCTTTTACTGAAAAAGAAGAAAATGCTACCCTGTTTGTGTGTGTGTGTGTTCTTTTGCTTTGTTTTTCTATTAGTTTAATTTAACAGCTAAAATTTACATTTATAAACTTAACTTGAATGTGTAAATATTTTTTTAATTAAAATTTTTTTCAGGATTTTATTTATTCATTTTTAGAGAGAGGAAGAGAAGGAAAAAGAGAGGGAAAGGAGCATTGACGTGTGAGAGATACATTAATCAGTTGCCTCTCGCATCCCCCCAGCTGGAGGCCTGGCTCCCAACCTAGGCATGTGCCTCGACTGGGAATTGAACCAACAACATTTTGATTTGCAGGTTGGCACTCAATCCACTGAGCCAGGGCTTAATGTTTAAATATTTTAATAAACTGCTAAAAGAGAGATTTTCTTTTCCTTGTGCTAGAGTCATGCATGCTAATCTTCTCTGTATCATTCCAATTTTAGTATATGTATTGCCGAAACAAGTACTTCCCCCCCCCTTTTTTTTTAGCACTATTCTGTAAGGAGCAGAATTGTCCAAAAGTGGCCCAGAGAGCTCATTGTAGGTTTTCCAGACAATAGGCAGCTCCATCTCCCAATGAGTAGGTCCACAATTGAATTCAGCTACCCACTAGCTGGTGTATTCTACCTAGCCAGAGAGTTACAATTTCTCATGGTCCTAAGATCTGTAGGAATCAATGGATCTAGTTTTCAAGGGCCTGAAGTTTATCTGTCTCCTTTTGCTGACACTTCACTTTTATTTCCCAAATAAATCTTGTCCTTAACCATGTCATATGACACTGTGGAGTCCACTTTTTCCCTCCTCATTTTAAGTTCTAATTGTGTGCTGATTCAGTGCTATTACTTTACATCTCTTTCACATGTAGTTATGGAGGAAATTAATTTGAAATCTTATCCTGGTCAAATACAATGGAAGTGTAAGCTATGGCCCTGCCGTCATGATTATGTGTAAGTGGAATTTAAGAAGCTTAGAAAAGTAATTAAAATAATTAAGTTACAAATTGTTATTCCTATCAGCAAATTATGACAGATCTGAAAAATGTTAAGGAAAATAAGTAGGGCTCTAATGCAATATATCTGGTGTCCTGATAGAGAGGGTAAATTTGGATACAGGTATGCACACTGGGAGAGCACTGGGTGAAGATGATACTTCTACAAGCCATGGAATGCCAAAGATCACCAGAAAACCACCAGAAAAAAGCAAAAGGTATGGAGAGTTCAAGTCCATCAGATGATATGAGAAAAAAGCAGAGAAATTTAGGATATTGGTGCAAAAATGGCTGAAGTGACACACTACTGCAGTGTAACGTGGACAGCAATGGAAATGAAAGGTGGAAAGGGGCTAACAGACACCCAGTCCAGGAAGTCAGGGCCCATCAAGTCTTGATGAGCTCAAGGAAATGGGGATGGGAGTGACAGATGAAGAATTGGAAGGAAGATTAAAGTCCTAGAGTGGTATGCTTGCATTTAGGATTCCGAGTAAACAGAGTTCAGTCCAGTCGTAATAAGATGTGTGTGACTAACCCAGGGGTTAAAGTCTTTGATGAGAAAGAGGAAATGACAAAGTTGTCAATATGTAACAGCACGAACAAAGGTAAGAGATTGATACAGCTGATCACATGAACCAGAAAGGAATAGTGAGAGAAAATGTAATAATCTGAAAATGGTCAATTTCAAAGGGAAGATCCATCAGTTGCTCTAACACATACCTGACACTCCCTTGTTACCTCTCTTGCAAAAATGAGCTCCCAATTTTTACTCCTATATCCCAATAAAATAAGTGCTTTGAGATCCTTTTTGTTGCCTCCTAAAGACTGGTCTGGCAGGGAAGCAACAGTGAAAAAATGTTGGGAACCATCCTGCCTGGTTTCAGGGACTGCAGCTTTGCTGACAGTTTGGGGCGACAGGGCCCCAAGCCTGGAGCAAGGAGGCCTTGGGAAAATAGGCCACTGAGGAGACAAAACCTATCCTCCCTCACATGACCCTGGTTGGCCCCGCAGGATGGCTGGTTAGTCAATGATGGGTAAGACACCTCGGTGGCAGGGGCAACCTAACACAGGCACAGTCACATAGGGGCCATCAGGGAAGGACTTGGGGGACATGGAGAAGGGGCAAAAGACCCTCACCCCTCGGCTTTGCCATGGTTCGATCCTCATCCTATTTGAGAAAAGTCTCCTTATCTCTTGGCTGCTCTGTTCCACCTGCCTGACAGGGTCAGTGAAACAATACTAGAGCAGGTACAGCCCTAAACTGGATCAGGCGGTTCCGGGGGCGGAGGAGGGGGAAGCGATTAGACCTGGAAAAGGAATGCATTAAATCCTATGAAACCTGTTTTTCTAAGAATGCCCTCAAGTTAATGAGTACTGATGTTTGGGGTCGGAGCATAGGATGAGATTAGTTTCCCTGGTTTCAAGGCCAAATCGGACGCCACCCTGTCTACCAGACTCTGACTTGAGGCAAATCTCTGTGTTCCTTCAATTGTTATCTATGATCTCTATCTGTTTTCTGAAAACATAGTCTTTAGGCATTGACTGATAAGCTTTGCATGCATGCTGTATACCCCTGTGCTTGTCCTTCTCAATAAAAACCACTTCAAGAGAAGGGCTCAAGGCATTCTCCACTAGAGGGAATTGCCACCCCCTTTTCCTGGCAGACTGAGAGTGTCTGGAATGACTTATTTCCTCATCTGTGGTGGCTGGGGGGACTCTGTGGGACAGGGTGCCCCCCTCATCTGGCACCCAAACAGGGACCCTACAAAAAAACTTAAAGGTTAGCAGGTGAAGGAACAGAAACACTGGGGTACAATTTTTGCTTCATTATATTCATATATTTCAGTTGCCTATTGGAATCTCCAGCTGAAGGTATCAGAGACTTTTTAAGTGCAATATGTCCAACGCAGAACTTAATTTCCTTCTTATGCATCATACCATCTCTCCTATCTAAACTTTTGCCTGCCTGTTCTCTCAGACAAAGATATCACTAGCTCTTTGGCACAACTCCATTCATAGTTTTCCTTAGTCCATCCAACCGACTTTATGTCCGGTGCTACTCCTCTGCTTTGGGCTCTCATCATCTCTTACCTAGATTATTATAACACCCTTTTAAGGCTCTCCCCAATAACCCAGGCTTTATTTAAAATTTTCATGATGAAAATTATTTATCATACATTTTTTGCATACATTTTGACTTTTTAAAAATGTTACACTAAAATTTCATTTATCTTATTTACTTAGTTTTTTCATGCCACCTTCAATTGCACATACAAACCAAGGGCTTCACTCACTTCTCCCTGGTCCTGGCCCTACTTACTACATCTGGTCTTTTCTCCCACAATTTGGTTTCAATCAGCAAGGACAATCAACTAAAATATAAATGAAATCATGCCACATTTCTGCTTAATTCTTCCATGGATTCCTCTGCTCAGGTTATTTCAACAAGAACTCAATAAGGTTAGTCTTTTCTGCTTCTTGTTTACTATTTTAGCCTCTCTTTTGAATTTCCTCCTCCTTTACTCATCATCACTGTGGCTTAAATTATGTATAAGCTCAGAGGTGGAATAAATACTATTATGTATTTATATATTATTTTATAGTTATGTCACTGAGCTTTGAAGTTCTGCAACTCCCCTCCTCTAGGTCTCTTTCAGGCTTTTCCACATGTTTGTACTGCCTGGAGGTCTGCAATCTCCTTCTGGGGTTACTTCCTATGGTAGGCTGAACAATGGCCTCCCAAAGACATCCACATTATAATCCCTGCAATCTGTTGCCTTACGTGAGGAAAAAAAGATTTTGCAGCTGTAATTAGGTTTAGAATCTTGATATGAATCATCCTGGGTGAATTTGTCCTGGATGAATGAAATGGATGGGTTTATCCTGAATTATCTGGTGGGTCCAAAGTAATCAGAAGAGGGAGGCGGGAGGGTCAGAGTGAGAGAGAAAATGTGACATGGAAGCAGAGGTTGAAGCACGCCACTGCTGGAGAAGAGGGGTCAGGAGCCACGAGAGCAGACTGTCTACAGAAGCAGAAAAAGGGTGCAGAACAGATTCTCCCCTAGAGCATCCAGAAGTTATTATAGTCCTGCTGACACCTTGATTTTGGACCTCCAGTATCAAGAACTACAAGATAATAGTTTTGTGTTTTTCTTGTTTGTAACTGAGACAAAATTGACATATAACTTTATCTTAGTTTCAGGTATACAACATAATGATTTGATATTTGTATATATTGGGAAATAATCACCATGAAAAGTCTAGTTAACATCCATCCCTACACATAGTTACAATTCTTTTTCTGGTAATGAAAATGTTTAAGATCTACTCTCTTAACAACTTTCAAATACACAATATAGTATTATCAACAATAGTCACCATGCTGTATAAATGTGTGTTGTTTTAAGGCACTAAGTTTGTGGCAATTTGTTGTAGCAGCAATAGGAAACTCTTCCTCAGGAAAGCTCTTTTCTTTTTCTTTTTTTTGTTTTTGTTTTTTGGTGGTCCCCAATAAAGCTTCCCTGAGCTAGCGGTCCCTCCCAATGTTCCCCCAACTCCCTCTCCTTGCCTCTCTCACGGCACTTGCCTTGTGAGAGCTGAACTCTACCTCTAGAATGTAAGTTCCCCTGACAGGGATTGTGTTCTTCTTGTGTATCCCCAGACCTTAACATAAGATACAGAGCCGTATTCAGATGATACTTGTTGAGTGAATGAATGAACATGACTTCTCAATCAAAGAGGGCTGAGATTATGTATTTATGTATTAAAATCACATGCAGTGGCTAGGCAAGTGAATTTGTCTCCCTGAAAAAAAAAAGTAAAAATGAAAAAGGCGTAGAATGGGCTTTTTCCTAAATGCCCCATTAACACAGAGGGAATGGTTACCTTGACAGTAATGAGATACTTTCTTTCCTCAGAGAAACAAATGAAGCAACAAAGCAAGAGAGAGTGCAACATTAAGAAAATTTGAGACTTAACAGGAGCTCCTAAGTGTTTTATATATAAGATACACACTTTGACATGATATATGTGTCAGTTACCGCAAGTTTTTATTCATGGTAATGGTGAGATGAATGTGGCTGTGCTGGGCTTGCTACTATTAAATATGACTCCAAGGTGAGTCAGGGCAACATGATACTTTATTTATTCCTGTTTTCCTTTTGTTGTAAATCTTTGTTACTCTAGTTTCATTATGTAATTTTAGTATGCGGGTTCTCAGAGGAAGTCATTATTGCAGAATCGTGAGGGGTTATACAGAGTCGCCAGAGTTTCATTCCCATCCTCCGCTTCACTGATTGTTCAGAAGTCCAGCAAGGGGCAGCTGGGCTCTCTGCGAACCGCGTCACAAGGCTGAAATCAAAGTGTCAGCTGGGCTACGTTTTTGTCCGGAAGCTCTGGGAAAATGAGGTCACCTCTGCCATTGACATTCAGTCCCAAGGATTATCAGGGCATGTACAACATATGACTGGGAAATTCGGGGGCCATTTTAGACTTCTGCATACCACATCACTAGGCATGAAAGTTTATCATAATGGGGAAAGGCAGTATATTTTGAAAACAACACAACAAATAAACAGATGAAAACCATGTAAGTTTATTTTTTTAGTACTTTCCCCCACATTCTCATAGAGAACTACTCTCTTAATGAAATTAAAGTTATTAATTAGTTTCATTCAGTGTGATTAATATGACTGATGCAATTTTTCCAACATGATTTATTTATTTATTTATTTACTTATTTATAGAGAGGGGGAAGGGAGGGAAAAAGAGAGGGAAAGAAATATTAATCCGTTGCTTCTTGCACATACCCCCAACTGGGGGGCTGAACCTGCAACCCAGGCATGTGCCCTGACCTGGAACTGAACTCGCAAACTTTTGAGTTGCAGGATTGAGTCCAACCAACTGAGCTACACTTTTCAGGGCTCCAGCATGACTCTTTACTTCTATTGGTTGTACAATTAGCCGGTGCAGGCTACACCGACTGGCCAATAAACTTAAATGACTTAATTAATCCATAAACAACAACAAAGTATTTTCTGGTGAGCTAACAATAAATATCAGGTGGTAGTTGTGTTATTATACCAGAGTTTTATAAGATGCTAGCACTGGAGGAAACTAAGTAAAGGGTTTATGGGATTTCTCTGTATATTACTTCTTACAACTACATGTGAATCTATAAATATCATGTCAAAATTAAATGGTTACTTTAAAAAATATCCATGTTTTTGGTGGCATGTTATATCCTTGTGCCACATGTGAGATACCTGAAACATAGGTGTTGGTTTTGCTCTTTCCAGGAAAAATGAGGACTGGGTGAAGGTAGAATAGAATTGGAAGCTTGAGGAGTGGTAAGAGGGTTTGGAATACTTTCAGTGAGGAATCTGGTAAGAGCTCAATGAAAAAGGCTCTTTCTTCTCAAGGAGGCGGGGGAGTGTGTTGGTTGTGGCATCCATGCAGCCTCCCCAGCAGACACAGAGATGCAGATCTTTGTGAAGACCCTGACTGGCAAGACCATTACCCTTGCGGTTAAGCCCAGTGACATCACTGAGAATGTCAAAGCTAAAATCCAAGACAAGGAAGGCATCCTGCCTGCGCAGCATCATCTTATTTTGAGGGGCAAACAGCTGGAGGATGGCGGCACTCTCTCAGACTACAACATTCGGAAAGAGTCCACCCTACGCTTGCTGCTTCATCTGTGTGGTGGCATCACTGAGGCCCCCAACCCCTGGCAGCTCGCCCAGAAGTACAACTGTGACGAGATGATCTGCTGCAAGGGTTATGCCCACCTGCAGCCCCCTCCCCACTGTCAACTGCCGCAAGGAGAATTGCGGCCACACGAGCAACCTTCGCTCCAAGAAGAAGGTTAAATAAGGCCCCTCCATCACTTCCTCTGGCCAATAGGATGGTCTTCTGCCTAATCCCTGTGACCCTGGGGCCTCAATAGTTTCCCTTTCATTGACTGGAGCAGTGAAAGAAAGAAAGAGAGAGAAAGAGAAAAAGAGAGAAAGAGAAAGAGAAAGGGAGGAGGGGAGGGAGGGAGGAAGGAGAGAAAAAGCTCTAGACAGACTCTCTCTCAGATGACTTGGCATTTTCTGGATTTTGTGGAGGGGGTAAATTGATTATTCATGTTTTGAAATTTGTGCATTGTTTAGAAGTTTAGAAATACAAAGCTTTTTCTATGTTTCCATTATATTTTTCAGAGAACCAGATATTTTAAGCAAAAATGCTGTCACCTTTATAACCACTTAATAGAGAATGATTAAAAGAAAACAAAAATATTTAAAGCCCTCAAGAAGCAAGGTACCTGTTTTTTGCTAGATACTGTTTCTGTGATTCCAGTCACCATCACCATGTGACAAGGAAGGCCATCAGCGTGTTCCTCTCTGTGGGTACGTTATACCCTGTCAAGGTAAGAAGAGAACTGAAATGAACTTTTGATTCAGTCATTTATGATTTCTACTACAAAAAAAAGTATTTTAAAATAACTACTAAATGTTACCTTATCATATAATAAAACATCTAAGTAAAAGCACTACATTCTATAGCTGATTTCAATCTCTAATTTATTTATTCTATTTGACCCTAAACAAAATTTTCCAAGAAAGTTCCAGATGTCATCAGTCAGCTATTTTTAACTTACATCTTAATTATTATAGCCTCATATGGTGTTATTCTAAGCCTGTAACAATTGAGGTCATTGACTAAGGTGTACTCATTCTGCTAATCCCTATTTCTTTTTCACAAATAACTAACCTTCGAGGAATATCTCAAACCATCATTTCTATTTCTGAGTCAGAAAATCAAAGACTGAAGAAAATTGTGGATGGCATGGACTATAAGGAACATTAGACGTCGAGATGGGCAATGTAATAGTCTCTTTTATCTGGAAAGAAATGGATTTGATATATTGTCATTAGACGTTCAAGATGCCCTAAAGCTTGAATAATTTGATTCTCAACACATTTAGTTTGTTTGTATGTCAGGAAAATCTTTGTATGCATGTAACACTTTAATTAAAGGAAGTCCAGATTTCAAACCTAAATAATAAATACATAAATACATAAATAAATAATTTGATGTTATTTTATGCTTCAAGGTCATTTTGCAAGGAAATAGGTGATTAGGTCATGACAATGGGTCCTAATCACAGGTGTACTTGTTAAACTTTGAAAACAACTAAGGGAAGAAATTCACCAGCAGATAGCTTTTATACTGTTGGAATGCTGCCTGAGACTCCCACATCAGAGCCAATTTATCATACCATAGGGCAGCAGGCCATGCAGAGGGCCTCTCTGAGCCCCCTAGTTGACAGCCAGCATTCCAACCTAGCCAACCATGTATGCAGCTAAATGAGAGGGCCCCACAAAATTGGCAGAAGAGCCATTCAACTAGTCTACAGAACTGTTGAGGATAATAAATTCTTGTTAAGTCACTATATTTTGAGGTGGTCAAAACAGATTGGAATAATTGAGAAAGAGACTTCATGGGACTCAACATATACAAAACTCAACTCATTTTCTTAACTCTTAGACTTCACTTTTTATAGTAATAGTACTACCCTTTCTCTTCTACTGTTTTGAACAGAGGCATTTTTTTTCATTTTCTTTATTTCCCTCTCCCTGATATTGAGTGTCTCTGAATCCTCATGTAAATGTCATTGTAGAAACCATGGCTCTAATTTTACTCCTTTCCACCAAAAAGTTCTTAAATGGCTTCCTTTGCCTACATAATAATGTTCTTATTCCTTAGTCTTATTTAATGAATCACCTTTTTTGCAATTTTGGTTGCAATGTATATTTCCAGGCCTAACCTATCTTTTTTTCGAGCTATCACTTTACTCCAAAAACCCCAACTTCCGCCAAATCAGCTTAGTCATTGTTTCTAGACTGTGCCATAAGCATGCCTTGTTTAATAATTTTGCTCTTCATTTTTAAAAAATTTGGTCTCAAAAGAATTCCCACTATCTAGATCTTTCTCATTCAAAAACACTCAATACAAATTCAACCTTCTACTAGAGGCTTCTTCCATAATTGTTTCTAGATTTTTTTGAACTCTTGTTATTTTGTCCAAATAATTCAGTTAACACCCACTATTTATTCACTTATTATAGTTATTTTTTATGTATTCATGTTTTATCCACACACCTAAATTGCAACATTCTACGTCCATACCTGTGTAGAGCAAGAAAAGAGCGGACTTTTTGGACACCTTTGACAATCCAGTATGGAGTCACTGTCAGCCATGACAGTTATGTCAAGCGCTATGGTCAAGACCGAGGTAAGGGAGTGTAA
The DNA here is from genome assembly GCF_021234165.1 of Pteronotus mesoamericanus. Classification (NCBI taxonomy): domain Eukaryota; kingdom Metazoa; phylum Chordata; class Mammalia; order Chiroptera; family Mormoopidae; genus Pteronotus; species Pteronotus mesoamericanus. Next base: position 21,543,792 of record NW_026555310.1, read on the forward strand.
CAGGAACAGCCTTATGAGGGGCCTGGAGTGCTGCAAACCACGTCTGCCCACTTAGATAAGGTCTCCATCAGGACACTGATGTGAATAGGACCTTCACCCCTGGTGGGCTCTAAGAACTCAGAGCTCCGACCACCCAATGCTCGAGTTTGGCTGTACCACAAGTCATGCTCAGAGCCCTGGTGGACTTCCACTCCACTGGACATGTGCCTCCACTGCAGAGGCCTGGCTTGAGACTGATGCCCTCTTCTTCACCTGTGGACACCAGCAGTGACCAGGACCCAATGCTCACTTTACTGGCTTCAGTGGTATATGCTCGCCTCTCTGTGTGTAAACTGTATGTAACTCTTTTGGCTTGTTAAGGAAGCCTCTCCTAATAAACCTGGCATTGTGGAAAGACGCTAACTTGTTCCCTTGTTTATCAACAATATCTTATACCTTGTGTAAACATAAACTGTTATCAGTAAACATCACTTGATGTTGAAGGTGGCAGTAAGATTTGGGTAGGTGGAGAGAGAAGAGGCAATCTAGAGGGATGAGAACAACTGAGGAAATGTATGGTTTGTTCCAGAGAGGGGGAAGATAATATCAAATAAGTCAAATTATTACCTAACAACAACAATAGCAGCAGCACTCAGCTATCTTTCTTTTCCTCACTTTTCTTCAAGGCACAATGATACTCATTTTTGCCTGAGTACTTTTATATTTGTGGGAAATATGATCACTGAAATAGAATTTTAGTATTACTTTGTTGTTTGCAAGAACCAAGCTTCAGGAAGGAAAGAGGGGGAGTGTTCACTAACCATAGGAAGTTACCACCATACCCCAGTGCCTTAACATATAAAATTAGAGGATCTATTTTATAACGGAGTTCTACCCCTCTCCTCACTTGCCTTGTGGTTAGCAAGGAAGGAAATGCATCATAACACTGAGCAGGATGGGGGAAGAGAGATCCTTGTAGTCAAAAGTTTAGAAGAGGTCTTTGAAAGGGGTACTGTTTACTTACATCTGAAGAGCTCACACAGTTGGTCAATTGAAACACTGAGGAATTACCATTTATGAGTTAACTTAACTTTCCTCAACAACAGACAAAGTGCTGTCTTCATCCAACAAATTCATTTATTCAGCAAATACTCTGAGTGCCCACTCCAAGATGGGCATTTTTCTAGGGGAAACATGCCTTACAATAAATAATAAACAGGAATTACATGCACAAGTGTTGGGAAAAAAGTAGGAAAAATATATACCAAGAGAAAACTGACCAAAAGAAAGCTCATCTACCTATACTAGTAGAGAAACCAATGAATGTATAATATAAATGAAATATACTTTACAGCAAAAATATTACTAACAATTCACTTCATAATGTTGAAATGTTCAATTCATCAGGAAGATGTCATGATTTTATTTCTGTATGCTTTGATTAACAGTCTCAAAATATATATAAAGCAAAAAAAAATTGACAGAACTATGATGAAAAATAAATCCATAATCATAGTAGATTATTATGGAAAAGCTATTTTTTTTTTACCATTCCTTTCTTCGCTACATCTTTGCATTGCTCATTCCCTTCCTTTTGTAATTTTTTCAAAGCTTCTTTTTTTTTAAAAATTTTTTTTAGAGAGAGAGGTAAGGGGAGAAAGCGAGAGAAGCACCACTTTGTGTTCCACTTATTTATGCATTCATTGGTTTCTTCTTGTATGTGCCCTGACCAGGGATTGAACCTGCAACTTTGCTGTATCAGGACAACACTTCAGACAACTGAACTACCTGACCAAGGCTCATTCCCTTCCTTTTTTTCAGATATCACCCCAGAGAATTATTTTCAAGTTATTTCATTTAAAATAGTGTCTTATCATTCCTTATAATATATATATGCTGTACCCAACATTATACTATTCATTTACTTGTTTATTAATTTCTCCCCTACTAAAAGTATTCCAGGAGGCCAAAGGTATCACCTTTCTCATTCGCCAAGAAATCTATGGTTACCTGAACAGTTTCTGAATGAATGAATAACTAAATAACAGTTAACAATTGTTAGATACTTCTCTGCACAGTAATCCCCCCTTATTTGGGGGGATATGTTTTAAGACCCCCAGTAAATGCCTGAAACCATGGATAGTAACAACCCCATATACATTGTTTTTTCCTATAGCTACACACCTACAATAAAGTTTAACTAATGAATTAAGCGTGGCAAGAAATCAACAACAATAATTAACAGAAACAATTATATTTCAATAAAAGTTATGTGAATGTGGTTTCTTTTTCTCTCTCTCAAAATATCTTATTGTACTCTACTGCCCTTCTTGGGATGATGTGAGATAACAATGCCTATGTGATAAAATAAAGCAAGGTGGATGCTGTAAGCATTATGACATAGTATGAGGCTACTGTAAGAGTTACTGGAATACAAGCACTGCAATATCTGACAGTCTGACAAGCAAGATGGCTATTAAATGACTAACAGTCAGGTAGAGTACAGAGCGTGGATATGCTAAACAAAAGGATGATTCATATTCCTAGAAGGAAGAAGTGGAACAGTGTGAGATTTTTATCATGCTTATAATAACACTTATCAATTGTTATTTTTGGAGTTTTCCGTTTCCTATTTTTGGACCATGGTTAACTGTGGGTAACTAAATGCACGGAAGGCAAAACTGTAGATAAGAAACTTTAAATGCATTATCTTAATTCTCCCAACAATCTTTTATTTTACAGGAAGGGGTAAGTCATTAATTCAATCTCACACAGTAAATGACAGTCAAGATTTGAATCCAGGGATGTTACCTCCTTATAAATCCTTGGCATTCCACTGACCTTGGGAATCCACCACAGGCTCTTCCGACGCAGGGATATGACACTTTATTCATCCAATAAAAACAGACTGAAATGCCCAGTGAGCATAATGCATTAGAGATGGAATGGTGAAGCAGAAATGGACAGCGTCTGATTTCATAGGGTGTTATATATTATTAGGGCAGAAGACATTAAATAATTCTTGCATAATTAATGATTTAGTTACAATTATTTTGGTATCAGAAGAGCTAATATAAGGCACTTATGACACTACGTAACAGGAGAAGCTGACATAGTCTGGGGATTCAGGGACGGTTTATTGGAGCAAGTGACATTTGGGTTGAAGCTGACGCCTACTCATCTTTCAGATTTCAATGAAATGTCATGAACACCCCAAGCACAGGGTGAGTAAAATGCATCATGGTAGAAGTAATATTAAAAGAAAACTTTTATTATTGTATATGTCTCTGAAATATAAAGTTAAAATATCTATAATGTTTTTATGCCTAAGAAACTTAGTAATAAATATTATAAAATGTCCAATTAAAATTAAAAATTTTCTAATTGTTTCAGAATGTTCTTACAGTTGATTTGTTAACATGAGGATCTACTCAAGAGTCATACTACATTTGGTTGAATTGTAGCTTAAATCTTTTAAAGTATATAATATTTTACCATCTTTTTTTTTTACTTGAATATATTTCTTGAAAAAACTGGATCATTCTGTATAATTGTCTTTGTTTTGGATTTTCCTGGTTACATCTCTATGATGCTATTTAACATGTTCCTCTGTCTCCTACATTTTCTGTAAAACTGGTAATTAGGTAAGAGATTTGATCAGATTCAGATTCAATGTAGGGGGAATAGGGAGACTTCATAGGTGTTATATATGTCTTGTTGAATCAAATAAGGAGACATATAAGCCTAATTGTTTCTCTTTTTGTGATGTCAGCAGCCATTGATCACCAGGATTTTATTAGGGTAATATTTTAATTTTACCATTCCTTCTTAATTTATTTTTCTGGAATATTTCTCTATGGAGAAACTTTCTCTCCTCTATTATTCCCTCGGGTTACCCTGAGGTGCAGTTCTTATAGGGAAGGAAAGCTTCATCCATTCTCTTCATTTAGTTTCCATTTTCTGAATAATGTGTTGGTATCCTAGCATTCTCCATAGGGATCAGTGAGGCTTTTTTCTTGTTGTTGTTAATAATACACGGACTCTGGATTTTTACAAATTTGATATGTTCTAGTAAAAATATATGCATATAATTATATTTGATGTGTTCCAATAATATATATTATTATATAAAGTTAAAATTAAAAAATATATAATTCTGGATAGACAATACCAATACTATCACTAACAATATGATTATAGAAAAAATGATATTTCTTTTTAAATTGCTTTTTAGAGAGAGAGAAAGAAAGGGAGGGGGAGAGAGAGAGAGAAACATCACTTGATTCTTGTATGTACCCTGGCCTGCGGCCTTGGGGGTGACGATTTGACCAACTGAGCTACTGGACCAGGGCAGATTCATATTTCTTTGTAATTATTTTTGTCCTTAGGACATGTCCAATTAAGGATGTATAGAGGTGATATTTTGATTTATAATAAAAATATATGTATTTGGTCTTCATCCCTGTTACTGGGACAGGGCCCCCCAAAACTCTCAGAATTTCCTAACTAACAAGGGCACTAAAAGTTTCTTTTGTTATAATATTTGCTCTTTGACCCTGCTTCCTGAAACTGGGCTGCTGAAATCCTTGTAATTTCCTGGGTGACAGGAGTGTCTTTTGTTCTAATGAGGCATCTCTGGGGGTGACTTGATGAGAGCTGGTTAGTGGAAAAACCTAGCCATGATTAGAAGCTTGGAATTTTCAGTGCTGTACCCCATTCACTTGAGAGAGAACAGGGCTAAAAATGAAATTAAAGATCCATCATGTCTATACGGTAAAGCCTCCATAAAAATCCCAATAGTATATGGTTCAGAGAGCTTTCCAGGACTGTGAACACATCCCCATACCGGGAGGGTGATACGTCCCAGCTTCATGGGGACAGAAGCTTCTGTACGTGGGACCCTCCTAGACTTCTCCCTATGTATAGCCTCACCTGGCTGTTCATCTGTATCCTTAATCATATCTTTCAAATACCTGGTAAACATAAGTGTTTTCCTGTGATCTAACAGTCTTTGTTTTAAAATGGTTCTAATGAGGCCCTGGCCAGGTAGCTCAGTTAGTTAGAGTGTTGTCTCAATACGCCAAGGTTGTGAGTTCAATCCCCAGTGAGAGCACATACAAGAATCAACCTATGAATGCATAAATAAGTGGAACAACAAATCGATGTGTTTCTTCTCTCTCTCCCCGCTCCTTTTTCTCTCTACCCCCTTTCTCTCCCTCTCTAAAATCAATAAATATAAAATTTTTTAAAAAATGATTCTCATGAGATGGGTATGATAATGTAAAACAACAGTTGGACTCAAACTCTTTCTGACAGATGAAATAAATTCAGGTTACCTGTTTATAGAGCTAAAGCTTTTCTTATTTATATTTATGGAGAAAAACAATCTTATGGAAGTTACAGTTAGATTTTGGGCAAGGGTGCTTCTATAGCCTTTTGTACTTATTTAAAAAGAAAACACCTTAAGCCTTAACACCTTTTTTCCTTCACTCCTAGAAACTGAGGATGGTAAAGATAGATGGAAGCGGAACTACTTCTAGAGCTGCATTTATGGTTTCACAAAGACTTGTAAGGGGTACTTAGAAATTTTTTTCTATCAGGCTCTGAATCATCAGCTGCCAATTTTGCCAAATTGCTGATAAAAAGTTAATTAAACTATTTCAATTGTCTCATCAGGTTTCAGCTTAGACAAATGGTAAATATTTCTGTAAGCATTAAATGATCCCATGGACTCAGGAGGGTGCCATTTATGACCTTCCAGAGTCATTCCCTCTGACAGCCTGCAAGTATCAGGTGGGCAGAGAGCCACACCCACCCCGAGGACACAGGCGAGAGCTAACACGAGGAGAAAAAGGAACAACAACTAGTTGGTCTAGATTTGGGAAAAAGGGACCACATGAAGTTTTATTTCCCTCTCTCACTGGGCTCAGGAGATAATCCATTTACAAAAACTTTTGAGAATCTTCCCTGGGTTTAAAAACCCTCTAATCATGGCCCTTACATTGGCCTTAGACGAAGTAGTAAAGAATATCTGAGGACAATCACCTGTAAGAAATAGCATCAGTTTTATAGTGTTCGGTTTTAGGTAGCTTTTATCTCTTCAACATTTCAAGCCTTTGGCAACCAATCTTTAAATGAAGCTATACTTTTTTTTTTCCTCTTTATCATATTTATTAATATTGTTTGAAGGATGGATTTATATGTCCTGTTTTATAACATTAGGCAGGGGAATGTTCCCCTCAATGGGACACAATGTCTAGTTCCACAATACAATCAGGTAAAAGATACACGTCATAGAAAGCCTGTTCAAAATTTACCAATTCACCTATAAACTTTTGCCTTAATTTCATCAACTCTTACATCCTTAACTGTAGCCTCCATTAAGGCTTTATTAATAAGTTTTGGTTTTACAATACTGGGTAAGAGATATGTTTCCAGCCGGACATAACAACCATTCCCACGAAGTATTCAGGTACAGTTGAGATAACTTCTCGACATAAGACTTGCTAAAAATTCCAGTTTTCATAATTTTGTAAATCCTTATATTTCTATACTCTTTTACTCTAATTGCAGCCTGAGTCAGGGCTTCACCAATGGGTTTTGGCACCTCGGTTCTTGGAAGTCCCATATCAAAGAGTTGTGGAAATTTCTCTTTTCTATCTCCTGACGATTTTGCCCACTTGTGTGTAAAAGGCTTTGGGTCCTTAGCGAGGGATCACGCCAAGAGACCTTGGCCCTGGTGTCAATCTTTAACTTAATTAACTTGCCTAACTTAAGTTGCCCCAAGCGACTGCTGGTCAGGTTTTCCCATTGTAATCTCTGTCTTCCGGTTTTTTAAATTTCTCCGAACGAGATAAATAGAGCAGACTTGTTTAGGGCCCTTTAATGTTGGGGGACTGAGAAAAGGACTTTCTGGCTCACCCAACCTTAGGTAGTATGTATTAAAACCTTTGTTTTAATCCCGTTAATATCCATTTTTATTTATCCCAATTAAAAAAAATAACTATCTAAAGATATCTACCTTGTTCTGGCTGGGTACTCACTTGGTTAGAGGGTTATCCCAATACTCCAAGGTTGCAAGTTTGATCCCTGGTCAGGGCACATACAAGAAGCAACAAATGAATGCATAAATAAGTGGAACAGCAAATCTCTCAATCTCTCTCTCTCTCTCACTCCCTTCCTATCTCTCTCAAATCAATTAATATAAATACATACATACATACACATCATATTTTGCCATGTATAATGCACAAACATGTTTTGTGTGCATTATACATGGGATTATTATATCCATATATGTAGTCATTATACCCATGTATAAAATGCATCCTTATTTTTCTCTCAAAAATTTGGGCAAAAAAGTATGCATTATACATGGCAAAATACAGCCAAAAAAATTTCCACTGTGCTGAAATAAGTCCTGTGATTTTCCTTTCTGTGTTCTCTTTGTTCTACCTCTATAAATAAATATATATATATTTTAAAATGTTTGTCATTTTGATGATTTGATTGGGCAACCCCTGCTTTTTCAGCATATTTTTGACTGATCTAATCTAACTGGGAAGTTCCTCATAAAAGACTCTAGGTTGTCATTTCCTTGAAGGCGGCAACGGTTTGGCAGGACCCTTGCTGCCAGTGGAGCTTAGCCCACATTTCTGTCTGGCCGCATTTTGGAGCTTCCAACCCGACAGTTATCAAGCTGAGTTCTTAGGATATAAAATTTTTAGGTAGCCTTTTAGTAAGATTTTTACCATTATTTTCCTTCCCTTCTTAAGTGCAGGACAATTGTACTTGCAATGTCTGAAAGCAAACAGCACAGGGTCAGAGTAAACACTAAATTTTTTTTTCTAATTTCTGTCTTTCCATCTTATTAAGAAGCCTTGATGACTAGCAATTATAACAATATGAGAGCTCTCTAAACTTTTTCTTTTCGATTTAGAAGTTTTTCCAATTCAAAGGACCCATCATCTGGCCTTGACAAGTAGGATCTTAGTAGTAACTCAAACCAGTAGGAACTATGGATGCAAGATGGATCCCCAACAGAGGGCTTAAAGATACAACCTTCAGGGGATAAAGTTCACTTCTGGAGTTAGAAACAGTCATTCCAAAACAGGGAATCACACGTCCCCTCCTCCTTTTTGCATGGGTGTTAAGATGCACTAAATTTGGATCTACAGCCTACTTGGCTGCCCGCCAGATGCATATGCATCCTCTGACTGGTGAAAAACAAGAATCAGGGGCCCCGTTTTTACCTCTGGGAAGAAATGGGTAGATACCAAAAACTCCTTTCAGAGGTTGGCATAGCTGGACAGAGAGCAAGGTACACCCTAGCAAGTACAGCCTCTGGATGGTGGAGGCCAGAGAACAAATATTTTCACTGGTTATAAAGGTCTTGCTATCAGGACACATGACAAGATGAAATATGAGAAATCAGATAGACAAATAGAGAACTAACAAAACCCACGAGTACTCGTATAAAATAACCAATGATCGCTAAGCTAAAGAAACTGGTTTCACAAATATTTTCTCCTGCTAATCTAAATTTAGAAAAAAAAAATACTATATCACCACTCTGCTTCCACCAAACTCTGCAGGTACAGATCCAGGGGTCTCACTTGGCAAGAATGCTTTAGTTGCCAGCTCCTACTAGAGGTCCCAGGATCTTTCTCCTGCAGCAGCTTTGAGGTGAGCAGTGATCAGCTGGTAAGAAATCCTACTGGTGGGTGAGAAAGAAACTTCCCTTTACCCTTCAAGTTTCTTTTAAATCTACATGAGACAGATTAACAGGAGAAAATAACCAAATTTAATTACATACATATATATGGGAACTACACATAAATGAGAGAGACAGAGAACCCATATACACGAGAGGTTCAGGAGCAGGAAGTTAAAATCCGGTATCTATGGCATTCTAAGCTAAGGATAAGGTAAGGGTGCTTTGGAAATTTAGAGGGGAGGAAGGTCATTGCACGACAATAAGAACAGCAGAGGTTCAGTTAATTAGTAGCTTGCCTGTCATATGGTATGGATAGGTCAAAAAGGGCAACATCCCTATTTAAATTGTTCTAGGTAATTAAGCTGGGCAAAAATTTCTCTTGAGCTCACAGGGCCCCAGTTCCCTTTAGCTCAAAATAATCCACATACCACAGAAGTACATATTGGAGTGACTTGTTCTGAACTACAACCTGGTATGAATTATAGTTACTGCCTGGGTGTATGGTGCCTGTAATGCGCGAAACTACTCCCTCCTGTGGTTAGCAGCACAACCAAAAGCAGTTTGGAAATCTCTTATGCAGCTGTCTGGAGCGGACTGAGCAGGTATCGCCATACGCTAATAAGTTGTATAGGGGTCCTACCTATAGACTCAGCTCACTTTTGTTCTCCCACCAATTCTAATTGTTAGTAACTGCCCTGCTTATCAGTGTTCCTCCTTCATAGCATGTACATCCATAGTGAGGTTAGCTTGTATCTAGCTTTGGTTAGCTAGCTAGGTTAGCATACCTAGCTTCCAAGGTATGCTATATACATTATTGGACTATTCCTCTGACAATAGGTAAAGATTTAAAATCACCAAAGGGGTTGGGAAATTATATATTAATGTGATTAATCAAATTAATGTTACAATTAGTGTCTCTGTGAAGATAATAGGAACATAAAAACTCTAATAGTGCCACCTAATTGGCAAAGGAAAAATGGTATGCATAAGAGGGAATACAGTGTTGGGTTAAAACTTTTAAGGGTCAGGCATATAACTTGGATCCCATAAACTGAGGTGAATTGGGACCTACTTCAGCTTGTAGATACTGAAATGGAACAATTCAAAAGAACAACAGTTCAGTTAAAATGAAACAATCTAATGCTAGGCGATAGTGTATCACAAGGCAGAGACATCACAGTTTGACTTTAAATCTAACAATGCAAAAATAAAATAAAATTACAAACCTGCTTCTTATTAAGTCTCTCTCTTGAATTTCTGAACATTTTTTACTTTCTTAGAAAGGGGTCTGAGAGTAAGGGAGTATCCCCTGATTTTTGGCAAAAAAATTCCCCCAAGACAGTGATACAAACATATTTGTTATTTGAAAAGATCATTCAGGCTGCTATGGTGAACAGGTTGAGGAAAGCAAGAGTATTAGTGGGGGTACCAGTCATCCAGGTGATAAATAATGGTGGAAATTAGATGAAAGCGAGAGATCTTTATGAGCTATAAACAATAGGACTTGGTGATTAATTGTGTGTCAAGGATAAGGAACAGGAAGAGTCAAAGATAATTGTCAAAGGTGGCTAGAATTTTCCACAAAGGCCTTAAGTAAACATAAGTGGAAAATCTCCAGGCTTTGCCTTCGTAGTACAGGCATCAGAAGGAAAGTTTGCCCAGGTGCTGGCACAGTAAGAAACTCAAGGCCTATAACCTCTCCATCACACCTGGGTGACATGGCTCCCTGAATGCATTACTGGGTGCTGGTACAGAGCAGTGTGTTCCACTTCAATTACCTTTTAATCTGGAGGACGTTTTACTCAGCCTGGCCATTATGCCCACTGCACATCAGGCACATCTGTATGAGGTACAGGGAACCAATAAGAAAATGAACCTCCCCTGCTGTCTATTTAGCTCATTTTTACCATATGATTTGTTGCTTTAGAAGTAAATTAAAGCAGAAGTAACTTAACTAAGTTTAAATTGTCATTTGTATAAAGCCTCAAACTTAAAACTACTGAGTTTCTGGCTTGAGCACTTGACTCTGTGGCTGGGGTGCTACTGTTTGAGATGGGGAACACGTTCTTGTTGTAACTGCTATTACTGCAGTTGTGGGAGAGAGAAAGTTCAGTTTTGGATATGTAGACTTTAAGGTCACTCCAAGTGGAAATAGGAACTAGACAGTTGCATATATTTGGGATCCAGATCCCAGAAGAAAGTTGTGAGCTAAAGACAAAAATGTCAGAATCCTTAACTAAACAGATAGAAATTGAATCTATGGGCATAAATGAGATCACCTAGGGAGAGAGGATAGTTAGAAGAGATGAAGGCCAAGAGTGGAACGCTGAGAATAATACATATTTGTTAAGGACAGTGAATAAGCTTAGAAGAAAGAGGTACATAGCAGAATAGGTAAGAGAAGCATGGTGTCGGAATGCCAAGAAGTGTATGTCAAGGACAGCATGATCAACAGTGTCAAACGCTACTGAGAGTCATGCAAAATAAAAACCAGTGGTAAAATGAAACCCCTGGATTTAACCGCCAAAGGTTATTGATGGTCTCAGTGAAAGTGGTTTTGGTAGAGTGGTGGTAGCTAAAGCTAAATAGAAATAGTTTCAGCAAGTGCCTGGGAGGGGAGGAGAGGACACCAAATATAGACAACCTTGAGAAGTTTTACCTGGAAGGGGTGAAGAGATATGAAAAGGAACATTTTAGGAAGTCAGAAAAGAGAAAGCAAAGTAGTAAAGGTATAAGTGTTAATTGTTACTCATATTTAATTCCATAATCATTTTTTGATCACATGAAGGGTACAGGACAAGGAACTAAGAATTGAGAGATGAGTAGACAACAGTTTCTCCTCTGAAGGTGCTCAAAGTTTAATAAGGGAGAAGAGACAGATCAATAATCATGTACAAGGGCAGGGCAATAATAGATGCGTTAGATTTAGTGACAGAATAACGGCGGTAGGGGAGATTATGCTTATTAGAAAGGAGATCGGGAGGACATTAAAGTAACATTTAAACGGAGTTACAAATCTCGTTTGCAAGGATGGCTGTGAGAAAGACATCTCAGGTGGGGAGAAAAGCATAGCTTATTGGAAAACTACATGCGGCCTTTACAGATAATGGGTTCTTAGAATCACAATGTTTAGATATAAATCCTGCCTCCAACATTACCAGCTCTATAACTTTGGGTTATCATCACACATTTGAAATTCCGTATCTATAAAATGAAGGCTAAGTCCCACCTCTTAGGATTTTAGGGAAACTTAAAAGCTGTGAAGCACTTAATTCAGTAGCTGGTATACAGCAAATAATCAATACACATTAACTCTTGTTGTAAGATCTAAAACGCAAAAAGAGTGGCAAGATATAGAGCTAAAGAAGATAATCAGGAACCAGATCATGAGAGATTTGTCACAAAAGTCAGCATTGGTCTCAGAGTTAATTAAAACAAACTAGTACAGTTATTAGAAAACAAACTGAAGTCAGGCTTAACTCAACAAAAGTCCTCAGAAAGCATCTTAATTATAATCTCCCGTTGATGACACTAAAGGCAACAGGTATGTACAAGTACCTTACAGTCTACTAATTAGGAGGCTGAAATTGCTAACCTCTAATTGTTCAATGTGCAAATATTTCTTTACATTAAAACATGTTGTAACATAATGCATTATTTCCTATTAAGACTGCTGCTAAACTTCAGTTTCCTAATTTTTTTCTTTAGACATATTGGTATTAAGAAATAATATGTAATTATCTGATTTTAGTAAAAAGGCTTTTTCAACTCTACTACCAAAATACACCAGAGTTAACCTATCACTCTCAGTGTAGCTGACTGTGACAGTTTGGTAAGAGCATTCATTTTAAGGGTAGAATTAAACTCCACAAAAAAACTGCAGGTCTAAGGAAATTTGCATGAGGCCTCTATCCTTTTCCTGGTTTGAATTGATAAAGGTTTCTCTAGTACCAAAAGTCAGAGATTTATCTTATAGAGTTTTATTTTGAGGAAGCCCTATTCTTTTTCTGTTTTGGAAGAGTTCAACTTCTCACATACGTGAGCAACATTCCCTCTGCAGACGAATTTATTGCCTTGAAAAGATAATCCTGGGTTACCACTGCCCAGAGTACTTAATTTAACCTGTTGAGTGTTTCTGAAGTTAAGGTCACCATCCTGATATCTTCATTTAGGAATTTTCCATTCCTGGTGAGTCCAGTGGTATAATCTTACTACTGGCATTGTGAATAATGATTTTGTATATGGTATATGGCATGAACTGTTAAGGGTGTTTTTGTATAGAGTGATTTGTGTTACGTCCCGTGCGTGTTGCTCAGTTTCCCTACTTTTTCTGACTGTCAGCCTACAGAGTATGCATTCTAGCATACATATATCTATGAAGGTCCTGAACGCCTGCCAGCTCTGTAGATCTTATAGACAATGAGCACACTGAGACATCTCCGAGGACAGGGTAAACTCCTTCAACCAGTGACTCTGGATTGAAAAGTTGTTGCGTTCTGTTGTCGTTGTTTGGGGTTTTTTTGGTTTGTTTTGCTTTGTTTTTAGCCCAAGACCTACTGCAACATCTATAACCCAGTACACAGCAGAGGTGTATGTGACCCAATAAAAAACGTTAGTCAACTCGCCGACATTCTCCGAAGTTTCTTACTTTACAGAAACGTCACCCCTCCCAGGTAGAAACCAGCTAAATTGAGTTACGAACCACTAATCGGTCGTTAAAAACAGATTGGAATCGCTCCTCTAGCTGTCTTTCGTTACAAACTTTGGGAAATGAGGTGCTGGCAGCTGAAGAGGCAGCCGCCCAGCGACAGGTCACCGCGCTGCACCAACGCTTGGCCCCGGGATAGAGCTGGTTTTCCTCCTGGGAAGCAACACCGCTCTAACCCACAGCCCGGCCTCGGTGGATGATGCAGGGCTCACCCAATTTCCCTGCCCTCCAGCTTCCTCCAAATCCGTCCCGCCCCCTTTATCTTCCAGCGCGAATTTAATTTCTGCCCTGCGAAGTGGGACGAGCGCCGAGTGATCGATGCTTCCTTCTCACCCCGAAAGCCGCCATTTTGGGGGGAGGAGGAACACAAGGAGCGTCAGCACAGGCTCAATGTAATGTTGACAAGGCTTTTGCTTCTATTGCTAGCTGTGTAGGACCGGGACTGAAGAGTCGACTTCGGCTTCCCCTCCCGCTGCCTCTCCGGAATGAGGCGTCAGCTCTCCCGCCGGACGACCCCCTTCCTCCGAGAGTGAGTGACGGCCGGCGGCGCGGCACGCCCCCGGGCGCCCTCCGCTGTCAGTTACCCGGCGCGCTCCCACCGGCGCGCGCCCCTCCCCGCCAGGCTGGGCGCTCGGCGCAGACTCGTTTGTTTGTTTCTGCAGGAGCTTAAGGAGAGGCCCAAGCCGAGACGATGCCTGGGAAGCTGAAGGTGAAAATCGTGGCCGGGCGCCATTTGCCAGTGATGGACCGAGCTAGTGACTTGACTGATGCCTTCGTGGAGGTTGGTGCAAGGTCCTGCTGCTCAAAACACAGGGAGCGCCAAGACCTGTGAAGGATCCTACCCATCTTGGCCCCAGTCCCTCCGCCCATTCCCCTTCCGATAATCCTGTGTACTTTGCTAGCCCTGCCTCCTGGGAGGGCTGACTGCCGAGACTGCAACCCATGTGACGGGTGCGCGGCTCGCAGCCGTCTGCGGCACTCTGCGCCGCTCAGGGAGTCTGTTGCTGCCCTCCCTGCATGCTGGGGTGACCCTGATGTCAGGGCTCATTACAGGCCACCTGCCAGTGAGAAGATCCGAGGCGTGGCCGTGGGGCCACCGAGATACACACGCACACGCACGCGTACACACGCCCTTCTTTTGGGGAGGATGGCTCTTCACGCTAGAGTGATGGAGATGATGTTAAAGAATGTAGATGCAGTAGGTTTGGGCACTTTGAGACCTAGAAGGGTAGGAGATCCACTCTTTACCATTGTATTTTCTGAATCTCGGTTAAGTTCTAAAACATAATGTTAACACTTCTTGCTCTTGTCTGGACTGGTAGGTCTGATGAGCTGTTTCAGGATAATTTAGCGCCTTGGGGTAGGAAATAAACTAAGTGCCATAAATTTAAATTGCAAAATTGCCTTTTAAATTTAATAATTAGTTTATAACTCATGCAAATTATCGTAGGCCGTCGGAAGGTAATAACCCAGTCTATGAAAGAAGCCAAGTAAAAATTGTAATAAAAATTGATATGATGAGCCAGAGGATTAGAACAATAATCATTTGGCCTATGAATACATAGAATTGATAGATACATGATAATATGCCCCTTGATTTTATTGCAACATAAAATATTCTTTATGTTCCGTAAAGGTTCTCTAACCTAATATCTGCAGTTTTTCCCCCAAACGCTGCCGTGGTAATTTTAAACATGAACTTCATTTGAGAAATAGTTACTGTGTGTGTTCCTGGGCCAGATGTTAGGTAATGGGGATGTACACATTTCCAAGGCATAGTCTTTGCTTTCAGGTAGCTCAGAGGCTGGCCCACACTTTAGGTTAATAGCTAATAACTAATATGGATTGAGTCTTTTTTTTTTTTTTATCCTCAGCTGAGGAAATGCTTATTGATCTTTAGAGAGAGAGGAAGGGAGGGAGAAAGGGAGGGAGAGAAACATTGATGTGAGAGAGGAAAGTCCAGCGGTTGCCTCTTGGACACTCCCTGGTGACTGACTGCAGACTCAGGTGTGTGCTCTGACGGAAATGGAAGCCCTGGCCTTTCAGTGTACTACTGGATGACCTCCAACCAACCAAGTCACACTGCCCAGGGCTATTAAATCTTTTTGTTGACAGATCTGTGCTAAGTAGTTTTTATTTATTGATTTTAGAGAGAGAGGAAAGGAGATAGACAAAACAATCCTGCTATTGTATTGTTAGCATCCCATATTACAATGGCAGTTAACTATGGCCTAGGGGTGGCAAATTATTTGCCTAGGGTTACTTAACCTTGTAAATCTCAGTAGCCTCACTGTCTGTTATCTTAATGCTGCTTCTCCAAGCAAGACCTGAGTGTTGTTGTAGAGTGTGGAAATTTAACTCTGTTTCTGAAGGTTTAGGGAGACTTCCTAAAACAGTGACATTTGAGCTGGGTCTTGAGGGACACTCAGGATTTTTACCAGGCAGAGGGAACATCAAAGGCACAGAATGGGATATATGGTATGTATAGAATGTTTGGGATGTTTCTGGAGTAAAAGAGTGTATGTGGGTAGTGGAAGCCATCAGTGATGAGGCTGGAAAGGTAGGCTGGAGTCAAGCTTCATGTTTTATACTGAAGGAATTTTCCTTTATTCTATAAGCAGGAGGTTAGCCAAGTGAGCTTTTTAATCAGAGATGAAATGAGATCATGTTTATATTAGGTTATTTCTTTGTAGTATGACTCGAATGACAGACTGGACAGACAAGAGATGAGGCAAGGGCAGTAGTTAAGGGAGTAAAATGATCTAGGCAATGTGTGCACATATAGTATAGCCAATGGGAATAGTTTAAAAGAGAAAAATTTGAGGGACATTTCTTATCAGGCTTTGGTAATAAAGGGTTTTTGCTGGTAAGGAAGAGGTTGGATTCAAGGGTGACTGATTAATCCCTTCTTTCATCAAACAGTTATTGGGTGTCTCCTACTTGCCAAGCTCCACGCTAGTCACTGGTACAGCCGATGCCGATACGTTGGTGAACAAAATAGACTTGGTTCCTATTTTTATGAACCTTATATGGTGGTGGAACAGATAGACATTAAACAAATAAAGAAATGAATAAATATATAATTACAAGTTGTAGCAAATGCCATGAAAGGCAACAATGGGAAGAGAATAGCAGGGAACATCTATTTTAGGTTGAGTAATCAGGGAAGACCTCTGAGGAAGAGTGAATTAGGCAAAGACCTGCTGGATGGGAAGGAGGTGCTAGCTGTGTTTGTACAGGGGAGTTTGGAGCAAGAGAGGCTGGAGGAGGAGAGTCTCAGCAGAGGGAAGATCCTGAGATTTGCTTTGTTTTAGGAAATGAAAGATGTGTGTGGTTGGCATGTTGTAAGTGAAGAGGAGAGTGTATAGGACAAAGTTGGTTAGTCCAGGAACCAATCTTGCAGCATCTCATAGGCCCTGGTTAGGAGATTGGATTCTATTGTAGATTCAATGGGAACCAGTTGTTAAGATGAGCACTTTTGTTCTGTCTGGAGTAGGGACTGAAAAGGGGAGAGAGCTGAAGCAGGCAACTGGTTAGGAGATTCTGTACTAGTTCAAAAAAGAGATGGTAACAAAGAGAAGTGGATGGATTCCAGACACACTTTGAAGATAGACTCTAGAAGATTTGTTGATAGATTAGAGTAGGGAACCAGGGAAAGGGAGACTAAAAGATGACACCTAGCTTTCTGGAGTCCTGGGGTAATTTTCTGAGACTTCATGGGGTTGACAATGATTAAGTGGATGGAGAGTCAGCTTCCCTTTGGGTATTTAGGTATGAGATGTCTTGGACCTTCAGTTGGAGTGATCAAGGAGAAGCTTGGATTTGTGAGTATAGTGTTCAGAAGAGGGGTATGAGTTAGAAATGAGCTCACATAGGCCAGTGCTTCTCAACTTTGTGACAGATCCAGGGCCCCTTTATATAACAGATATTTTGAAATCTACCCTTTAACTATCTTGCATGATATTAAATAGCTAATATAACCTAAATATGTTCACGATTTTAAAAATCAATATAATGCTCTGTTATATGACAAAGAAATAAAATTATTTTTTAATGTGTATTTCAATATGGATGTACTTGTTCATGACCACAGAAGACATGAAGTAATCAGATTGAGTCCATGAATATTTATGGAGCCTTTGTATAAATCATATAGTGTACTGGATTTCATACAGTGTACCAAGGATACAGCAATGAATAAACCCAAAATTTGTTTAATCATGGAACTTACATTTCAGTGGGAGTAGGGAGTTCATAAAGATAATTAAGTGAAAGATAAAGTATGTTAGGTGGTGAGAGGTGCCCCATGATAAAGTATGTTAGGTGGTGAGAGGTGCCCCATGTGGAGAAAAAAATAGAACAGGGATGCAGAATAATGGAGTGCCTGACTTATGGGTAAAACCACGGGAACATGACTGCTCCTTGGACCGGGAAACAGTTGGGTATTTTTGGCATCACAGGCCTTCATTGCCACTGGCTACATGATTTCCCAAAATAGGAAAAAGGAGAGTTGTCCCTTAATGTACATGATGGTTGTATTTCTTGATAATTACATATATTAAAACCCTATCCCACTACTTTCATCTGTAAAACTGAGTGAGTTAGGTTCTGGATAGATTTTTCACCCATGTGACTATCCAGTGGGGCATTTGAAAGTCATGGCATAAGACAAGTCTTCATTGTTGGGGACTGTTTCTTGTATTGCAGGATACTATCATCTCCGGCCTTCCTCATTAAATAGTACTACTATTTGTCCCCCAAACGACCCTAGAAATGTCTAAACTTCCCTTAGAAGTTGGTTCTGTCCCCTTTGCAAATCTATGATTTGGGGTGGGGGGAGAGAGAAAAGGGATAGATCCTTGAAAAACTTGACACTAAGTATTTTATTAGAGGCGGAGAACTAGGGGTAGAAAATTGAGATTGTCAGCCAATGGGTAGGCGATAAAACGGGAAAGTAATGTCTCAGAAGGCAAGGGAGGAAGTTTCTAGAAAGAGGACTTTCTCAATTGTTTAGTGACACTGAGAGGTCAAGTAAGAGGACAAAGACATCATTGGATTGGGTAACACGGAGGCAGCTAGTGATCCTGACTAAAGGAGTGATAAGGACAGAAACTTACACTGTAGTGACTTAAAGAGGGTTAAAGTACGGGGAAGGTGAGGAAGTGGGAGTGGCAGATTGGGCAGCTGTTAGAGGAAATACAGTTATGAAGGGGAAGGAGAAAGTGTGGTATTTGGAGTACAAAGCTTTTATTAAAAAAACATAAGTTGGAAGATAATAGAACATATGTGTGTGCTAATAGGAATAATCCAGCAGAAAGGAAAAGATTAATGCAGGAAAAAGGGGATAAGGAAGGATTATAATTTAATAAAGGGATAAATTGTGTGAGATAGACTCTAAGTACTTTCTAGCCTCATTGGAGAGGGACATAATGAAACCTGGGCTGGTGATGAGAAATCTTTGCTGGGTTTGAATAATGGTAAAATTTTCACAGGCGGAAAGGAAAAGGGGGCATTTTTTTGATGACTAGGACAAACTTGGTAAAAGCAAAGGCAAGACAGAGCCCATGTAATTGCAGGCAGGGTTCTTATTAAATAAATGTGGGAAATAAAATTTGGCTAGGTAGGAAGGGATACAGACTACCAAGTGGTCTGAACGCTAAGGGGGCAAGTGTGCAGTGGAAGTTGTCTCAATCCACTTCCATTAACTGACTCGTTACACTGATCTGCATTCCTTTTTTTTTTTTTTAAAAAAACAAACAAATTTTATTTATTTTTAAAAAAGGGAAGGGAGGGAGAGAAACATAGATGTGTGAGAGAAACATCAATCAGTCACCACTCCAGTGCCCCCTCAACTGGGGACCTGGCCTGCAACCCAGGCATATGTTCTAACCAGGAATCAAACCTCGTGACCTTTTGGTTTGCTGAATGACGTCCAACGCACTGAGGCATGTCAGTCCGGGCCACATTCCTACCATAAGTGCATTCTTCAATACCCCATACAGCTAGATTATTCTCCAGTGTACTTGTGTGCCTACTTCTCCTATCATTTGGCTGATAAACTTTACAAAGAGGCAGTTGTTTATGCCAATTCTATTACTGTAATTTATTTAAACCTTATATAAATTGGTGAAATAAGCTGATAATGCTACATTAAGACTTCAGGGTACAGTCACTAAAAATTACAATTGAACTGGATGAGGACTAAAAAATCTAGGATTCTATGTTCTTGGTTTTTTATGAGCAATTTTAAGTTCTGCCACCGCACTTGAGAGAAACTCAAATTGGCAATTAAAGGCAATACATTATGGATGTAGTTTATGGGAAAAAAATGATGTACAACTATAAAGAATGGATCATTACTCAGTCTTACATTAAAAGAGACAGGAATGAGCCCTGGTTGGTGTGACTCAGTGGACTGAGCACCTGCCTGTGAACTAGAGGGTTGCGGATTTGGTTCCCATCAGGGCACATGCCAGGGTTGGGGACAAGGTCCCCAGTTCAGGGGCGGGGGTGGGGGTGGCGCATAGGCGGTACAAGAGGTGATCGATTGATGTTTCTCTCACATTAACGTTTTTCTCCCTCTCTTTCTCCCTCCCTTCCCCTCTCTGTAAAAATAAATAAATAAAATATTTTTTAAAAAGAGAGGAATGAATATTTATATTTTACCTTAATGTTTACTGTTTACATTATTTTTAATGATCCTCTCTCTGATTTAACTAAGTTACTTGATTAGTCGATCAAATAGTGGTGCTGACTGCGTTGGTTGAGGGAATCTCTACAATATATGATGTGAAGCATTTACGAAGCCAGTGAAGACCAAGTAGTATTTAAAGATGATTATTAAGAAAAAAAAGATTTTATTTATTTTTAGAGAAAGGAGAAGGGAGGGCGAGAGAGGGAGAGAAACATCAGTTGCCTTTCGCGTACACGCCACACACACACAGGGTACCTGGCCTGCAATCCAGACATGTGCTCTGACTGGGAATCAAGCTGGTGACTCTGTGGTTCACAGGTTGGCACTCAACCCACTGAGCCACACCAGCCAGGGCTAAAGATGATTATTCTTGCAGGAATCTCAAGTATGAATGGGATGGGACTCTGTACAAGGAAGTATTAACGGAAATATATCCCAGTATTGGTGCATGTTACAAATTGTTCTGGTAAACTACATTATCATTTTGTGTTTATCCAGGGGCCTTTGAGGGAACAGGGAGAAGAAAAGGGATTAATATTAAATGAGTAATTTCTATATATCAGACATTTTGCTAGGTGTCTCCATGCATGATCTCATGTAATGCTCACAGCAACCACCCTTTTCAGCAGAGGAAGCAGCTTTAAGTACCAGGTTAAATAGCTTTCTCAAGGTAATTTAGCTAATGAGTGGGGAAAGAGAATGCTTGTACTCTACTAGGGAATCTCATTAAAATCCCTGATGTTCTTTAATAAAGTTGTAAGGCATTCACTCAATTGCCCAGTAATAAAATCTCCTTTGAATTAAATAAGACCAAATGGACTGTGAGTCTTTAATAGAAGGGGAATCATCACAATGTTGGCAAAATGCACACTGCAGCCTTTTTCTTTTTCTGAAATCTTGTTTTTTGTTTGTTTAATGCAGTGTGGGCACCATTGTATCTTTACTGTGCCTAGAGTGGACAGCTGACCAAAAAACAAAAAACAAAAAACAAAAAAAGAAAAGAAAAGAAATCACCCCTCCCCCAATATGGTACCATAATATAGTGGGGTAAAACTGAAGGGGGGGTTAAATTATAACTTAAAAAGTGACATGCTGTGTTTGGCAGTTGAGCCCAAACCCATAAGTACATTGACTTTTGAATTGTTTTATAAATCCTAACTACATTTTACTTCAGATAAAGCAGTTTTTAGGTAAATTAGACATTAAGTATTTCTTTGATATTTTGAATATTGAAATGTAATGAAAAATTAGTAAATGAGCAGTAACCTTGATTCTTCAGAGATTTCTTTTCCTTCATTAAGTTTCATTTTTTAACATTTGTGACTTAAACATTTTTAAAAATTATGCAAGAAATACCTGAGCAGCTCCCCTTGCAAAAGACCTGAATACTCAGAAGTAAAACTCGAAAGCTCCTTACTTCTTTCTTATTACACTGTACTATATGCCTACACCCTGCCAGTCCCTTGTTCAGAAATAATTACTGTCAGTCACGTATTCTGCTACTTGGTTTTTTCAGTGATTATTTCATTGACATTTTCTCATGACAGTACCTATAATCAACTCTATCCTTTAGGAAGATTCTTTAGTTAGTTATTCAGTCACTTTCCTGTTGAATGACTCTTTAGTATTTTGTATATTTTGCGGGGGGGAGGAGGATGCTTTATGTTAAAGTAGTACTTAGGATAAAATCCTGGAAGTGGATTTTGAAATCTATAATTTGAATCAAAATAGTTTTTGTCATTTGGATTTTATTTTAATTTTAGGTGTTTTGGGATTTTAAAATAATACTTTACAAAATAGTTAATATATGTTCATGATTCAAAATTCAAAAGGTACAAAATGCATCAGCCTCTCAGTGTCATTCCTTTAACAAAGCAGTCTGTTCGGTTCTTTGTAGTGGCAGCTGTTAACATTTCTTGTATATCCTTCTAGAAATAATCTGTGCATATAAAGGCATATTTTATATGTTCTATAACATTTTGTCATATTTCTCTATGCAAATTATGCAATATTCCCTGTTCTGCAGTAGAAAGACTTGTTTTGGACATTGTTCCATACCAGTGGTTGGAGAACTGCTTCATTCTTCTATTTAGGACTGCGCTGTGTGGCCTTACTGTATTTAATTTAACCAGTTCCAAACTGATGGACATCTAGGTTGTTTCCAGTCTTTTGCTATTACAATGCTGCTTTATATACATTGTATATACATTGTATACCTGAATTTAAAGGATATAGGCATTTAAAATTTTGATATTATGTTGTCAAACTAGTGTAGAGATTGTTCTAATTTACACTCACTGCAGCAGAGTATGAGAGGGCCTCACTAACACTGTTTTCACACTTTTTTGATCTTTGCCAACCTGGTAAGTAAAAATATTGGTTTAGTTTGGTTCTCTTAATGTGAATGAGGTTGATCACTCTTGACATATTTAAGACATCTATTTTTCTATTTCTTTGATATGTTTGTTCATGTCTCTTGTCCATTTTTCTGTTGGTTTGTTGATCTTGGTTTTTAGGAACTTATTAAAAATTGAATAAATTAGCTTTTTGTGATGTATTTGGTACCTTTCAGTTTCTTATCTCTGATTTTATCAAATTCCTTATCGTGCAAGAAGTTACTATTTGTATGTAATTTTTAAACTTTTTTTATCCTCTAGCCACACTGCTTAGGAATCATATGGTTGGAATCGTTCCTGATGATTCCAATTGAATTATAATAATAACTAGAAAAATATGCAGAAGATAAAAACTAGTTTTGGATATTTTGCTCTTAGAAAACTTCCTAGACTGATTAAACATCAATATCTATAAGGATTATAACACCAAAAGTAGGATTTTAGGTCAAAAAGGAAAGGAGGTTTTGTAGATTATCTGCTTGAACCAGCATTTCCTAAGTATCTGCAGTGTACGAAACTCAGTGCTGGGTTCTGTGATAAAGGGGACATAACCTTCAGTGAATCCTAAGGTTAGGAAAGGCCCTATGGTGATAACTGGTAGAATTAGGGAAGAGTTGAAGAGACTAAATTTAGGGAAAGTAAGGCAATCTAGGAAGTAGTCGCCTAGCTATTTTGCTCCTAGGCTTCCCGAGTACTTTGCAAGTCACCCAAAGATTCGCAATCTCTTAGTATAATGCTCTCGAGTTCCATCCATGCTGTCGCGAAGTTTAGTAGTTCTTTTTTTCTTTCTGCTGCGTAGTATTCCATTGTGTAAATGTACCATAGTTTTTTGATCCAGATAAGCCAGAGGGCTAAAGACAAATACTATATGATCTCACCTATAAGTGGAACCTAACCAACAATACAAATATGCAAGGAAAATAAGACCAGCAACACTGAAAGGAAAAGAAACCAACAGAGACAAGAGGGAAGGAGGGAGGGGTGGGCAGGGGAAAAGGAAGGGAAGGGGAAAGTCAAGGAACATATAGCAAGGACTCATGGACAAAACCAAAGGGGAAGAGCTGAGGGAGGGAGGGACGGAGGGAGGGGCAAGGGAAAGTGGTGGGGGGTAGGCAGAGACAAATGTATTTGAAAAAATAAATTAATTAAAAGAAAAAAAAAAGATTCACAATCTCCATTCTTGGCTGGAAGCAAGCCCCAGGGATTTAGCCTGCTTTCCACCACCTTCATTTCCTTAATGTTAATTTTGGAACTTCGTGATTTAGTGTTTGCCAAGGCTGCTCTGAAATAAGAGTCTCTCCATCCCTTTCAATTGCCCCTAAAGATGAGAACAGAAAACCCTTAATGACTGTAGTTTACTGCTGATCACTGTATGCACACATATAAGAAATTTAAAAATAATATGGGGAAGTTAGTATGCCAAAGACATATTTATTACTGAGTTCTTGTAATAATGGGCTGTCATTCTGGATTCCCTCGCTGAGATGGTAAGAGAAAGCTAGCCTTTCACCTTCTGATTTTATTTTTCCTTGTCTTCCACCCTTAAAATTTTCTCTTGTCTGAGCTCCTGTTTAGTAAAGATTCCTTTCTCCATACTGACTTAATGGTCAGCGTTTTAATTTTCTTTTAGAGCTAGTTAAGCAGAACAGTGGGTAATCTCTAGCACCAGGTATAGTCTAGGAAATTTTC
The DNA here is from genome assembly GCF_021234165.1 of Pteronotus mesoamericanus. NCBI lineage: Eukaryota > Metazoa > Chordata > Mammalia > Chiroptera > Mormoopidae > Pteronotus > Pteronotus mesoamericanus. The sequence goes on from NW_026555310.1 coordinate 21,567,974, forward strand.
TGGAACCATTCATTATTCTTTTTAAAAGGCTTAGGGGATAGTTATCTTTTTTCTCCTCCAAGGTTAATCCTCCCATTGCTTGGCTAACATTAAATTTTATTTGTCTTCACATATTTGATACCCATATTTTATAATTTCTTGTTTGTTTTTAGGTAAAATTTGGTAATACCACCTTTAAAACAGATGTGTATCTCAAGTCCCTCAACCCTCAGTGGAACTCGGAATGGTTTAAATTTGAGGTAAGTGTTTAAATGTCAGCATTTTTAGTGGGGTTTTTTTTTTAGGTGACCCTTTTCCCCAGGAATGATCAGAATATTTTATTAATTTCAGATATAGCAGTTTTCCTGTACCATAAAAATATTTCTTAGGAATATTGAGTTTTTAAAAAATTATGTTACAGTTAAGAAAATATAAATATATGAATAGGAGAACCCAGAAAAGGTATTATATTATAGAGTAATTTTCTCTTAATTTTAGAATATATCAGAAATCACTTAAGAATAGTGTACAGATTTTTCAAAATTTGTTAAATTGTGGTAAAAATATGTCATAAATATTGCCATTTCAACTATTTTTACATGTACAATTCAGTAGCATTAGTTACATTCACAGTGTCGTACAACCATCACCACTGTTTCCAAAACTTTTTCATCACTCAGAAAAACTACTCATTTAGCAATTACTTCCCAGCTTCTGCTCTCCCCAGCTCCTGGTAACTTCTAATCTACTTTCTGCGTCTTTGAATTTACCTATGCCAAGTATTTCATTAAGTGGAATCATAAGTCTTTGTCCTTTTGAGTCTGGCTTCGTTCACTTAGCATATATGTTCAAGGTTCATTCATGTTGTAGCATCTATTAGAATTTTATTCCTTTCTATGTCCAAATAATATTTCATTGTATATTACCTATTGTGAATACTTTGGCAGTGAGCATGGATGTACAAGTATCTGTTTCAGTCCCTGTATTAAGTTCTTTTGGGTATATACCTAGAAATGGAGTGGCTGGGTCATATGGTAAAATCCATGTTTAGCTTTTTGAGGAACCACCAGACTGTTCCCCAAAGTGGCTATGCCATTTTACATTCCCACCAGCGTGTATGAAAGTTCCAGTTTTTCAATATCTTTGTAAACACTTGTCATTTTTTAAAAAACAAACCATTCTAGCCAGTCTGAAATATTTCCAGTATAATTTTAATGTACATTTTTATTATGAATGACTAACTTATGATTTCTTATGGCCAAGGACCATTTGCATTTCTTTTACTTTGAATTATCATATCATATTTAAACCCCGCAGAGAAGATATTTAGATTATGGAGATAGACTTCAACTTGGTGACCAACTTACTATGAAAAATGTAGATAAACGTGGTATCTCTTTGGTTTTGATTTTCATTTCCCTAATAACTAATATTGTTGAAAATATTTTCATGTGTTTATTGGGTGTTTGTATTTCTCCTTTGGGAAACTGACAATTCAAGTCCTTTGTTCATTTTTAAGTTGGTAAGTTTATCCTTTTGTTCTTGTGGAAGTGTTTTTAAAATACTGTTAAACTCTGATCATATATTTGATTGGCAAATATGTTCTCACATTCAATAGGTTGTCTTTTTCACCTGGTTGAAAATTTCCTTGGGTGTACAAAGTATTCAGTTTTAATTAATTTTTCTTTTGTTGCTCATGCTTTTAGTGTCAAATTAGAGAGTCCATTGCCAAATCTGAGGTGAAGAAGATTTACCCCTGGGTTTTCTTCAAAGAGATTTTTGGTTTTAGCTTTTTATATTCTGGTCGATTAATAGGTGAATGAATGTACACAAAAAAACATTAATGTAGTTAGAGATTGCAGGGACATCTTTGGAGAAATAGTTAATGGCTTAGTTTATGATTCTTTTCCTTTCAATTAAATGTATAGATAATGCTGTAATGGTAGGCAGAATGCCTTTGATGACAGGTGATTCAGAATGGATTGGAATACAAAATGATCATTTTATTTTAACATTTCATTAATGAAAGTTTTCAAATATGCACAGAATTAGACAGATTACTGTATCGAGCTACTTACCTGTCACATATCTTTACCTGTACTTACGAAAGTTGTCTTCATTCTGCTGTTCTTGTTTTATCTGTTAGCAAAACCTCATTTTTTTGGTGGGGCGTTGCAGGAATATTTTACGGAAATTTTATCCATAAAATTTTAATTATGTTTGTCTTATAGAAAAAGACCCCCCCTTTTTAAAACAAATCATCAAGTCACATACTTCAATTCTTACAATAATCTTCAGAGTCTGGATTGTTAGCCTAAAATCAACAAGAAATTAAATGGGGGATGGGAAAAGACATGAAGTTTCATAATTAAGTTTAAAAAACTTAACCAAAGTATTAGGATTTCAGTGATACCACTTCACCAAAGCGTATAAAAGGACGGTAACAGCGATTTCAGTTAACCGCAAACTTAGCCTTCATTAATGCTATGGGATATCTGCTGTAACAACAAACATTCCTAAACGGTTATTTAAAAAATATAGCATTTTAGTTACAGGAAATAATCCTTTTGTATTCTCTCCTAGTCTTACTACCATCTATAATATTGTGTACCAGTTAGCCACTATATTTGATGAGGATTACTGGCAAATTAGAGGATGGCAGCCAAAGTGAATGTGTCTTCCATGAGAAGGTTTTTTTTTGTTTTTGTTTTTTTGTTTGTTTTCTTTTTTGCCTTGTTCTCTGTCAGTCAGTTTGGACTGCTGTAACAGAATACCAGAGACCGGGTAGCTTAAACAATAGCATATATCTCTCACAGATAAGGATGCTGGGAAGTCTGAGATCAGGGTACCATCATGGCTGGGTTCTCGCGAGGGCCCTCCTTCTCATTTGCAGATGGCCATTTTCTTGTGTCCTTATGTGGTGGGGGGCTAGAGATAATCTCTCCCTGTCTTCACTAATAAAGATACTAATCTCATTTATAAGGGCTTCACCCTCATGACCTAATTACCTCCCAAAGGCCCCCAATTCCCAGTACCATCACCTTAGGTATCAGGACATCAACACTGTATTTTGAGGGGACACAAACATTCAGTCAATTGCATTATAGTTCCAGTCTTTAGCATGGTGTTTGTCGCACTTTAAGTACCTGATAATTAGTTAAGTAAGTAAACAAAGGAGAAAGAGAAGGTAGACATTTACTTCATGAATTTAATTTATGAACTTAAATTGTTTTTTCTTACAAATAATGTTAGTTTTGCTTATAGTTTTATTCTCTGAAATTGTCCTTAGAAATTACGGTGTCATTGTGCTTATTAGCATCCTTATTCTATAGATAATATGTGAACTTTATTATGACATTTCTAAAGCATTTTTGCTGGATACCATTGGTAGAGTAGTAATACACAGGATAATATGTATATGAATTGGATTTTTCCCCCCAGAAATAAGTAATCATTTACATTTGATATATGTGTACATTTATAGTAATGGAGATTTTTAAATTATAAGATTAAATTTTAAGGTATACTTTTAGGTGGATGATGAAGATTTACAAGATGAACCTCTACAGATCACAGTTCTTGACCACGATACTTACAGTGCAAATGATGCCATTGGTAAAGTGTACATTGATATTGATCCTTTACTCTACAGTGAAGCTGCAACAGTCATCTCAGGATGGTTTCCAATTTATGATACCATACATGGTAAGGAGTACATTTAAGAAAATAAATCACAATCTTTTAAATTTATCCTTAAAGACTTCTGTCTACACATGGTGGTTCTAAGGGGATAAATGGTGATGGATGAGGACTTGACTTGGGATGGTGAACACACAATACAGTGGACAGATGATATGTTGTGGAAACGATTCTACACTTGAAACCTGTATAATTTTGATAACCAGTGTCATTCCAATAAATTCGATAAAAAGAAAAGAAAGAAAACAGGAAATATTGTATCTTTAAAAGATGCCATCTCTTTAGATGTAGTCGTCAGTTATTGTTGGTAGAATTGTTTCTTTTCTGAACATAATTTTAAACAATTTTTTGAGCTAAATTTCTACACTATGGTAAGTAAATGCATTATTTAAAAATCATCTCATATTCGTGCTCTGTGTTTCTATAAATGTATTTTCAAACTGTATTTCATTAAGTTACACAGGATAGGGATTAGCAAAAATAAAAATAAAGTGCTACTTTATTTTTTGTTTTTCCAAATACAGTTATTTTTATAAAAACCATTGCTTATATTAACATAGATTTATCATTACTTTAAATGGAGTAATCAAATATTTTTTAGAATTCTCAATTTTAATTTATCATATGGTAAATGTTGGTAGATACAGGTCACAGAAACAAAAATTCTTTGAGGTTCTCGATAACTTTTAAGATTGAAAAGGGTTCTGTGATTGAAAAGTATGAGAACTGCTAGCCTAAAAAGATGCTGTCTTTTTAGAATGGTAAATGGACCTGAAAGGCACTGGCATATGCCTCTATTTACAGTCTTGCCTCTTTCTGCCTATTTTACATTTTTGACCTGACAATTCCACTGATAATCATTTATTGTAAGAAAATAAGATGTTTGTTGAGATATATATACTTATTGTGATGTTACTTATATTCTATTATTATATATTAATGTTTAAATTTGTAAAAATAAGTTGCAAAATAGGATTTACTTAAATAATTTACAGCATGTATAGACTATAACTTACATAGTCAGAACTAAAGCGTGTTTTTATACTAGAGTGACATAAGGAAATGTGCATGATATATTGTGAATCGCAACATCAAGACTATAAGACATTATAGAATGATCCCAAGTTTGTGTAGAAACAAAAGGATTGTATATATGTAATGTTACTGGCAGAATACATGATAAAATGTCTATCCTTGGATAGTTTTATTTCTCAGCTATAATCCACCTTTTTCACCTTTGTCCTCTTTTGCTTTTTTCCATTCTTTTCACAATTTATACAGGGTGAGGTAAAAGTAGGTTTACAGATGTTCGTATGGGAAATAATACAATAATTAATAAATAAAAATACAAGAATAAATTGTTTTGTGTACTCACAACTGTAAACTTAATTTTGTCCAACCCAGTATATGTCATCTTTGTAATCAGAAAATAAAATCTAGTCAAATGTTGTATTACCAATTTAAAAAAGCCACTGGACAATTAATCTGAGCTTGGATTAAAGGCAATAGCTATATGAATGACTGAATTTTCTAAACATATTATATTAAATATTGCATATAGTTGTTTAATATGGGTCCTTTGTTAGAAACATAATCTGTTATTTCAGTGGGTAAATGAGCAAGTCACTCTTCTTAGGAAGGTTATTCCATAAGTATGAATTTGACAGGAAGTCAGGACAGTCAAATAGAAATATTTAATAAATCTTTAGAGGTAGAGGCTGGGTCATTTTTATTTGTTGGGGCATCTTCTAAAAAATTTAGCTTATTTTAACTTATTGTATATTCATTGAAAAGAATGAAAGTTCTTTATTAAATGAGATTCTTGCATTAGTTCTTAATAACATTTACTTTGGGTTAATAAACACCTGACCTTTAATACTAGCTTTACCACTCACCATTGACATACAAATTATTTAATTTTTATTAAACTTTATTTTTTTACTCTGTAAAATAGGATATTAAGCACTATGAGAAAGTACTTGTAAAGCATTTAGAACATTGTCAGTACTCAGCAAATGTTATCATCATCAATTTAAATGGTCCTGCTTTCCAGTTAGATTGGTTAAAATAAGTGGAAACTTGTAGTAAAATGATTATTATTCATTCTTTAATGCATGTGTGTTTTTCAGAAAATATAATGAAATGGAATGAAAATAGGAAACGAAGTTAATGCTGTCATTATGATTGATACGTTATTTTAAAATCATTAATTGGCATTTATTTGCTTGATTATTTAATTATACTTTATTTTTTTAAAGTAGAAACTTGATTTTCCTTTTGAAATTGTAGGTATTCGTGGGGAAATCAATGTAGTTGTCAAAGTAGACCTCTTCAACGATTTAAATCGATTTAGGCAGTCGTCATGTGGAGTCAAATTCTTTTGCAGTAAGTAAAATACATTTTATTACTCATTTAACAGGAAATTTAATAATTGATAAATATGGGAAATCATATTAATATTTTAGAAGGCTAATGGAAAGTCTATTATACTTTGGTTTTAATGCCAAAGAGATAATTGTTAATTTTTCAGAAACAATTGTTATAGCTCTGTGGACTATTTATCCGATTTTAAAATAAATATCTAATTTTTTCAAGTTCATACAGATTTTTATTAGAAAAATCCAGTGGGGCACAGGCGTGCACCTGGTTGTCATGACAGTGCCCGTGGCCCATGGGGAGACTGTGTCTGGCCTACCCCAGCTCCAGCCCCTTCTCCAGCTTCTACTTCAGTCTCCCCCAGCCTAGCAGCATGGTTAAAGGGAATGACATTAAACATTGCTGAGAGCAGCCACTCAGTGCCAATAGAAAGAGTACCAGGTGAAGATTTTTGGATTTCCCCCAGAATTTTAAATAATCTATATATTACTCATGGAACAGCTTAACCTCATTCACTTTTAAACCTTAGGTTTCATGGTATTGGGCCTGAAGGTGGAGAATTGTTGTTAAAGCACTAGATAAGAATAAAACTCTGACATACCTAAGGTCTGGAAACAAGATTGAAAACAAAGGTAGAATGTTTTTTATGCTGCAATGCTGCCAATTAATTTATCCTTAGAGAAATTAGATCTGGGTGCCTTTCATTTGAGAAGGTAAAGTATGATAACATTTGCTACAGACCTAACTCAAAACCATACAACTAAGGGAATATACCTAAACCGACCTCTATTGTATGGTGAACTGGTAGACTCAACAGCTCATCTAAGCTGAATGTTAAAAGAAAATCACTGGCATATTGAACTACGTATGGCTAAGCATGATATAAAAAATTTGGTATAAAATAGTGATGTGAAGTACTGTATCTAAAGAGTATCTTGATATCCATTGTTGTCATTAGTCAGCAACAACATAGAGGGAGAAAGACTTACTGTACTTTCTCAATGAAAACAAATCCCACCCCCCTAATATCTGCATTTGGGGAAATGAATTTGATGAGGCTACATGTGTGGCATATTCAGACTTCATTCAAATGGATTGTCTAAAACAATACAGATGTGAAGCCTTTTGTGGTAGATGTACATATGTGTATGTTGCAGGAGTCTCCAGTGGCCTTAAAAACTGTAACTATTGGATACTAACTTACAGAGAAGCTTGTGGCCACTCATGAAATGTGGGTTTTACTTTTGTGTTAGTAGTTCAATATCTATGAAAAATAAGATTAAGAATAACTGTCACATATTTGTTTTATTACTTCACAGATTAATATTTTGTTGCCTATTAAATTTTTCTTTCATAAGTTAGAACAAGTTACTTTGGTCAAATGTGGATATGACTATATTAAACTTTGTATACCTGTCAAAAAGAAAAAAAAATCTAGTGCTGTTTTACTCTAGTATAGGACACTGGAAGGTAGATGTAGAGCACTATAGGCAAGCACTATCATGCTACCTAAAACTACATAGGATTCTACAGGTATGGAGCCCCATGATGCCATGTAATGTGGGTCAGAATTGAGCAGTTCTGGGCAATTTATAGCTAGTTTGGATTAATAGGGTTGAAAAATCCTAAGTAGTTACCTTCAAGGCACGAATGTCTATTTTAAGAAACTAGTTTGGTGTAGATGTTCTCAGGTTTTCCCCTTTTTGAATCTGACCAGATCTAATTAAATCCACTGACATTTGGTATTTTACATATTAAATGAGTCTGTTAAGTAGTATAGCAACTACTGAACCATGATTATTAGAAATTAAAGGGCTGCATTACTTCTCAGATTATGTCAGAAAGGTTTGATTTTTGAGACTGGTGTACAGAACTTTTTCATAGGGCTTTGAATCAGTAAAGTTTTTTGTACCCATTATCTGCTTTTTACCCATTTAGATAATAGTCAACTAGCTGACTTTAATTTTGATTATTTTGTGCTTTATATGAAATGTTATATAAGAAGTCATAGCTGTTTTCTAAATTATAAAAGTACAATTTATATCCATTATGCCAACATGGGAAAAATGAGAGGTCTCACAAAAGGAACTTCGATTTCTAAGAATAAAATGAAATTTAGGAGACGGGTTAATTGGAAGTATTATTATGTTTACATTTTAGATTATCATAGTAAAAAATGTTCTTGTACTATATATCTAAAAGGTAAGAACTTAGTTGTGTATTTTTTAAAAACTGAATTTAACCTTCTGATTCTTTTAACAGCAACATCTATTCCAAAGTGCTATAAAGCTGTAATAATTCATGGATTTGTAGAAGAACTTGTGGTCAATGAAGACCCAGAATATCAATGGATTGATCGAATTCGCACACCAAGGGCATCAAATGAGGCCAGACAGAGACTCATTTCTTTAATGTCAGGTATGTTTTTTAAAAAACTTCATTACTGCTTGACTTAATACTCCCAAATTTTTAACTTCCTTTTGACGTGCTACCTCAGATTTTACAATGACCACTATGAATGGAAAGTGACTGATTCCCTACCCGTGGTCCTTTCCTCCTGAACACATGAATTCCCATCTTGTAACAAGAAATCTAATCAGAAGCTTATAATTCCTTCTTAACTAGGCAGTAAAAGGAAATTGTGCTCATGAAGTGGTATAGTGGAAAGTGCCCTGAGCAAGGAGGTAGGAAACTGGGTTCTAGCTTTTTCTTTCTAACATTTATTTGTAGTAACATTTATTTGTAGTAAGATTTAGGTAGTCTTCTAATGCTTTCTGTTCAAATGTTGCCATTTTATAGTCCTTCTCTGACAACTTATAGCTCCTTCTACCCCTCTCTGACAATCTTACCCAATTACTTTTCTTATGTTTTTTGAAGAGCTTATTTACCATCTAAAATTTATATGTATATAAAGGGTCTGGCACAAATAATGCCCCTGTTTTATTACAAAATCTTTTATTACAAAATCATAAGCATGTAATTCTGTAACATAACAATATCACATTCAAGCATACCATATGACATTTTAGGTCAAATGAAAACTATAAATTATTACACCCATATTATTACTCTACCAACCATACTCTGGCAGGCCTTACTTCTGCTGGACCCTGTATGTGTGTCTGTATACACACACATTCATACATATATACTAGAAAATAAATAAGTATTAAGTATTTATATATAATAAAGTTATATAGTTTAAGTAGATACTTGTGCTTACATTACTATTAATTATATTAATGCTTATTTATAAGTTTGATTATATATTACTTATAAGTTATAATTTATACTTATATTACATTAATTTAATTTAGTTAACATTTATAAATAAGTATGAATGTGTTATATTTAATATATTAAATACATTTAATTGTATTCTACATATTTGTATTATATGATATATAATAATATATAATGCATAAATTATAATTGTTAGACTATATTATATGCTATATATTCTATATTTTATATATAGTATCTATATTTGTTTACTTTTTTTTATTTGTTTCTTCCACCGTTATGTAAACTCCACTAAAATTAGGGGCTTTATCTTTCTAGTTCACCTCTGTATATGTAGCACTTAGGAGAAAGGAGTGCCAGGCACATAGTACACAACCAAAAATTATTTGGTGAATGGAATGCCTGAATGAGTGAACCTTATCTGCCACATCTGTAAAATGCAGCTAATAATATCTTACCTTCCTGAAAGTAAGATGCTGAACCAGATAATCTTGTAGGTTCCCTTCAAGTTCTAAAAATCCATGATTTTTAAGATTCTTTTATTCTTACCCTTACCCAGTTTTATTTCATAGAATGTGGAGAAATAAAGCAGAATGAGTTTTCTTCCTTTTTGGTAGGTGAACTGCAGAGGAAGATTGGCTTGAAAGTGCTTGAAATGAGAGGAAATGCAGTTGTTGGATACCTACAATGTTTTGATCTGGAAGGTGAATCTGGTTTAGTAGTACGAGCCATAGGAACAGCATGTACACTGGATAAATTAAGTAGCCCAGCAGCATTCCTTCCTGCATGTAATTCCCCATCCAAAGAAATGAAGGAGTAAGTATGAATCAATGAATTGATCTTAAGGAATTTTTTATCTTTTACCTATACATTTTCATTTGATGTGAAACGTTTTAGTAGTGCTGTTCAACATACATTTTTTCTTATGGTGATTTCTCTTATCAGAGATGACTATCAACATTTCAAGCTTAAAACTATTTAAATATTCCTAATATTTTATTTATAGCCTTAATATGAAATTCAAAGAAAGTAATATAAAATTAAACTTATTCAGATTTTTAAACTGTGTATCTAAAGCATAAAGTGAATATTTATGCATTGTGTGGAATTGTACTTATTCTCTGGAGAATCCTTCAAAATTGAATTATACCTGATAATTCAATTATGTTTATTATTAGCAAAATACCATAGAAAGCAGTAAAGACTGACTTGTGCAGGGGTCTCAAACTTGAATGTCTACAGAGGCCATGCAATTTATGTAAATAATTGGGTATAATTATATAGGTAATAATGGGGACTTTATAAAGCAGACATTGACAAACTTTCTCTGTAGAATGCCAGATAGTAAGTATTTCAGGCGCTAGCTATATAGTTTCTATCTTTGTTCTACCAAAAAAAAAAAAAAAAGTTTACTGATCCTGATCTAAAGGAATTTAGGCTGACACATTTTTTTAAAAACTGTGTGATCCAACAAAACTTCTGTTGACTGCATTCGCCTTGTGTGTCGTCTTTCAACATGGTGATGCTGGTGCTGTCAAAAGGGAATGTTTGAAACTGGAACTTAGTGTCATAATGATGGGATGAGGTAGATGATCTTGTTGGAGGCAAGAAATGCTGACCATCCTACACAGCAAGGGGCATTCTATACAATGAAAACTTGTTTCATGCTAAACGCCAGTAGTACTTACATTGAGAATCACTGATCTAGAGATTCTTCTAGATCAAGGGTCAACAAACTTTTTTGGTAAATGACCAGAAGGTACAGTAACTCTGCTGCTGTTGTGTGAAAGGAGCCATCAACAGTATGCAAATTAACGAGTGTGATTGTGTTAGAGTAGAACTTATTTTCTAACAAAACAGGTGGCAGGATGGATTTGGCCTGCTGGCCCCTTTCCTATATGATCAGGGAGTCAGAATTTTGTTGTCAAAACACCGAAATGTTTCCTAGTTCAGCAGTAGTCAAGAAAGGTTGACTAGGAAATAATCACAATCTTTTTTTAAAAATAATCTTTTTAAAAATGAGATTTTCCTCTTTATCTTAAGTTTCTTCTTTTTGTTCCATTATTTCCTTTCTGCTGGCCTTTATTTATTTGGATTAAATTTTCATCACAAGAGGGAGTACATATATTTCCTAATTTTATTTGGAAGTACGTTGCAAGTGAAATAAATTTTAAATAAATTGGAAGAGTGAATTTGCTTTATGTTCCATTTAAAATGGACCTTAAAAGTATATCAATTACCTGCTGCAGCAGGTAAAGTCAGATTGCAGGAGTAGATTTTGGGGGGAAATCAGACTTTTTTTCTTGTTCCCATAGCAAATTTAAGTCAGGACCTGGATCCGTCCTCCTCCTGCCACCTTCATCTTTGGTATAACTAGCTGCCTGAAGGGGTCTGGCTTTTGTAGCTGTGATGCCTGAAGTTTTTCTCTTTTCACTAATTACTTAGTGGAAAGAGAAAGCTATATTACCTGTTGGTATCTTAGAATGATATAGGGGTAGCAGGGGAATATTTATTTTTAACGTTGACACTGTTGCAGATGTCCCCCATTTCACCCCCTTCCCTCCCTACACCAAGCACCCTCCCACCACCACAGTGTTGTCTGTGTCCATGGGCTTTACATATATGCATATATGTTCTTTGGCTAATATCTTCCAGGCCCCCCATCCCCCTCCCCTCTGAGATCTGTTGCAATAATGTAAATGTTCTGGAATTGTGCTAAGTTTTCTCCTTTTCTAAGTTTGTTATACTGTTTGCCTTAAAATACTCACACCATGAAGAATTTAAGTTGCTTCATTAAGATTTTCTGAAAGATATCTTACTACCTAAGTCATGTTTAAAAAAAAACAAAAACCATCACCACACTTACTCAGGCTGCTTTATCTCAACTAGCTTCATTGTATTTTTGATAATGAGTCAATTTGAGTGCTAGCTTAAAATTGTTTTATGGTTCAGTTGATTTCAGATAATTATTCTGGTATTTAATTATAACATTTTTGTTTCTAGACAGGAATTTGATAAAAGGTAGTTTGTATTATGTTCCTGTCTGAGTGGATTTGGTATTAGAAGTGCCACTAGGGTATTTCATGCAAGGAGACTGATGAGAATTAAAACTCCAAGAATACATTATGATGATGCTCTAGTGTATTTGGATTTTAATGTGATATCATAATTTGAACATTTTACAACTTTCATTTTATTTTATTCATTTTATTTTACCTTTATTAATGGTGTGTTCTACTCTATCAGTTTTTTTTCTTTTTAGATATTTAATGTAATGCCCAATATGAATTGTTTTTTCTTGTTGGTGTGTCCTAGCTGAACTATCTTGATGGTAGAAAGTGCATCTACATATGATTTATTGCTTTTCTGCCTTAGAAATAAAAATACTTTCTAAGAGACTTTAGCCATAATTGCTCCTTTGTATGGACTGATAGTCACTTCAACAGAGAAAGAGAAAAACAAAAATAAAACCTCACTCAGTTTGTATATAAATAAGTCACCAATGAGATGTTTGATTTTTATCAGTTATATTAAAATACAGTTTAAATTTAAACTAGCAATTGAATCAGACATTTGTCTTCTTGTAAAAATCTGTGATATTTTCAGAAAGTAGTCTATAGACCATTTTTGCCAATTAATGATAGCTCGTGTTTGAACCTGTACAAATTGTGATTATTGGGAATGTCTGTTGTGCAATGGAAAAGAAAAAATGCCAGGAAAACTTGGGCTCTTGGCCTGCTTTTAATTTAAATTTAAAAAAAATGGGGATATGATAGATTTTCAGTGTATTCACATATGATTCTTTTCATCTTATTGTGCATAAACAAGGGCATTGCATAGTGAAATAATTGCTAGTATGAAGTACAGGATTCTTAGTTATATAGTATACCTTTTTTCCCCATTCAGTGAAACTATATCCTTTTAGCGAAGTTTCTTTGTGAAAATTTGAAATGTTATATATTAATATATACCCGTGTAACTTATTTAAAAAGGTCCATACATATACATGATGTGGTCTGTTGCAGGATATAAGTTGATATCTTACAAAATTTTAATTCAGAATGTAGTTTTATCTGTTTAAGTTGAAATAATCTGTTTGAGAGTGCTGGACAAAAATTATTTACATTGCATTATTAATGTGTTCTTAGAAGCAGTGTTTCCTCACTCTGTTTTGTCCCCAGTTAACTGGGGTTTAAGCTATATACTTGGTGTGCCAAAATATGCAATGTTTATATCTGCTTATATCCATTCAGTTCAGTTATTTCTCTTTATGCTGTCATGCTTCTTATTCTTAAGTACGCCTATCTTGATGTTCTAGACAGAAACAGTTTTGTTCAACTTTCTCTATGGAAAATATAATTAATTATATAAGCAATTATTCATATGTCAGTTTCAAAGTTAATATAAGAACTTTATATTTGACTTTTCACTTTTAAGGGTATTTGCTCCTTAAAATACTGTGAAGTGACCTCTATGGTGATCAAATAACAAACATTTTAAAGCAACTTATATCCAAATCTTAGTCTTTTTTAAAAATTTAAGTCTACTGACAATTTTGCTTGCTATTTTTCATATTTGCAGTCCTAATTTATTAATCTGATCCTTTAAAACTATAACCATATCCTAATGAATACATATTTAGCTTTTTAAAAAATTTTTTCAACTTGTTTTTTGCATGCTAAGGACTAAAAAAAAAATTAATTCTTCTCCCCTGTCTAAAACTCCTTTGAAATTATTTTAACATAACTTTGCTATCTGTTGTATGTATTGTTTTCTTTTCTTCCACTTTGGCCACAAATTCCCTCAGGTCTCCGCTGGTTCATCCTCCAAGCCATGGATGCCGCTCGACTCACAACAGCCCAATTCACACTGCTACTGGCTCACGGCTTACTCAGAACTTCTCTGTGTCTGTTCCCACTCTCATCTATACTGGTACGAGACTGCTCAGTCTGTAGAGCTGGGGAAAGCAGGCCACGGGCAAAGTGGCAGCAAAGGGCAGACAGGCAGGTAGTATAGGCAGGTACCGCGAGTCTTGGCTTTCTCCTTTCCTCACTTGAAGTCCAGCTGCAGTGAAGAAATCCTGTATTTAGCCACCACAGAGGCTCTAACTACATGGAAGTAAAAGCATTCTTCCAGTTTCCAAAGTCTCTTCCATAGATCCTCTAAGAACCCTGTCTGATGTATGTGTTCTATGCATTTTTAGAAGAATCCTCCAGTATATATTTTTGACATTTCAGCTACATTTGGTTAGAATAAAAATTGATGATTGGATTCTGAACAAAATAGCTACCAAAGCTTCTGATTTGCTTATTTTCTTTATGTACAAAACTTGTTAAGGTAGGGTCTGTTTCATTCTGTGGAAGAGAGCTATTGGAAAACAGGTAAGCAACTATTGTACATAAAATGAAATATTTCTGTGTAGCTCTGTTAATTTTCCTCTCTGCTTTGTTTTTAGCTGTGGCACTCTTGATGCTATAGGATAAGGAAACATTTTTCTTTTGACGATATCTGTGTGTGTGTGCAAATATAAAAAAATTGTGAATATTTACACACACCATTTGCAGTCTCATCATTTTTTCTTTTGTAACTTAAAAAAAGCATTGTTTATTTGAAAGTATTTTCAGTCATGTGTTTTATTATTTATTTCTCCTTTTAATATTTTTACCCCCCCTCCCCAGCCTATCATTTCATGCTTTCTTTGCTCTTTTGCTTGGCTTATTAACTGTTTCAGTGCAGATAATTATTTATCTGAAGAACGATGAATGATTAAACAGCAGTTGATTGACTTTGGTCTCATACCCAGCTCCACACTTAAGAAATGACTGCTGGCCCTGCCCCAATACCTTCCTGGTGTTTGGATCATGCTGCCTTCCATCAAGCCCTTTGGCACATGATTATTTAATATTTCTCCACCTTCTTCTGGCAGGATTCCCTTCAATGAAGATCCCAACCCCAATACTCACTCATCAGGACCCTCAACCCCTCTGAAAAACCAAACTTATTCCTTTTCACCTTCCAAGTCCTACAGTCGACAGTCCTCTTCTTCTGACACAGATTTGAGTTTGACACCCAAAACTGGTAAGGCACTTCCACCCACCTTTTATTTTTTTCTATTTTTTTCCTAATTAGTTTCTGTTCCTTTTAGCTTTCCATCCAAGCCTTTTCTCCAGTTTTTGGCATTTCAGTTAAAAGATAATGTGAATAGTGATCATTTTCAGGTACTACAATTAAAATATAAAAATTTTGTATAGTTCAGCAATTACCGTGTTTGGAGATCTCCATTTTATTGATTTAATCATAGTGTGGATACAAAATCCAGGATTTATTTTTCCACGTAGATATTTTTCATTTCATGCTCAAATTAAGAGGAATAACATCTTAAAGCATTTGAATAGGAAGTTACATTAATAACTTGCAGTCCAATTCCTGATGCAGTATAAGCATTTTGAATTCATTGTTTCTATTTCTGAATTTATTTGTAAGATTTTATTATGAAAAAATCTTAAAAACGAAGTGGTTATTTTGGAATATGCACATCTATTAACTTTTTGTTATATAAAACGTTTGGTTTTTCTTGCTTATTCCCTAGGTTAGAAAATAGCAGCTTTGCTTTACTTATTGTTGCATATATCTCAATGTATGAAATTTATAATTTTCTTACTCCTGTGTGTGTTTTGATAATCTGAGTTTTTATGAATATGTTTTATGACAAAAATTGATTAAAAATTAAATTAGTTTTTTAATTAACTTATTTGGTCATTAAATTATTATTCTTGAGAAAAATAAAAAATAAAACATTTAAAAGTTAATAGTTTACAATTTTTGTAAATATTATTTTTGTCTGGCAGTTTCCTTGCCAGATTGATGAAAAGATTTTGCATGATTCTTATATTATGTTAAATACTTTAATAACTTTATTTTTGTGTTAGATAAGAAATTTATAAAATGACCTTAGATTTTACGAAGGCAGTGTAGGAGAAATCTAATTCTAGAACCAGTGCTACTTCCAAAGTAAAGAAAGGGCATTAAAAAAATGTAGATTTAATATCTATTTTTATAAATGTGGTCATTTATGTGACTACTTCTTTGAAAAGAATAGCCTTATTTTTACATATACATAATTATGAGTAACATCTAAATATAATTGATATTTAATAGTAATGGATGCATTGGCATGTAGCATCCTAACCATATTCAAGTAGTACGGGCTTTGGTTTTTTTGCTATGTTTTGTTTTGTATTTTTTTTAGTAAAGAATGAGATTCTAGTGTTGAATTCATGGCAGTCAAAATAAGGATGAAAGACTTTGCATAGTGTTTGAAGAATAAGTTTTCTTAAAAATATTTTTAAAATGTTTTCCACTGGCTATTTCTTTGTGTATTCCAGGCCACTTCTCAATATACTTATCTTTATTTTCATTTGCCATACCACAGATAAATTTTTCAAAGTATTTCTTGGTCTTTCTCTTTCTTTTTCTTTAATTCACTGTAAAGGCCAAGACTAAAGAAGATTGTCAAGTAATAAATGAACCGAACCAGCCTACTCTCCTCTTAGCCTTCTACTTTGCATTCAGCTGTATTATCAAATGAAAACTTTTTTGCAGTTTGATTTCTACTTCTAACTTTATAGTTTTTAAAAATTTGTTTATAATAGAGGTATTATTCTCATATATTTCTATATTTATAAGCCACCTTTAAGTGAATTGTTTGTTTTGCCTACAATTACTCGCTACCTCAGTAGCAAATTTATAGGCTATTAGACATTTTTAGTCCTTTGGCTTTATCATTAGTGCCTGAGTATTTTTGAATGCTCCCGAGGAGCATTCTCAGTTCTCATGGAGATTTAAAATGGCAAATATGATTGTTCTAAAAATTTTAAAACTGTAGTTCAGTATGTATTTCATAATTCTCTGCTTTCTAACTTACCTACATCTAAAGTCAGTCTCTTGAGAAATAGTGAGAATAGATAAGCTGATTATTATTGATTTATTATGTATAAACTGGGGAGCCAAAAACAATCAAGTTAATAAACCTTAGACTGAGAAAGTTGTTTTTTTCCATCTGTAGTAAAAACTATCAGCTGTTTTTCATATACCTCTTGCTTTCTTTAAAAAAATCACACTGATTTATTTCTGTTTATTCTAATTTTTGATATTTTATAAGATTTTTTTTCATATTTTTTTCCAAGTATTCAACTAGTCACAGTGGAATTTTAGAATGCTAGTGTTAGAATATTGATTTTACACCTGCCTAAAACTAATTTTTACCTTTTTTAGTGAGGTTTTTAACCATGTATAGTGTTTGTGGTTCAGAGGGTATTTGGCCCTTGAGTACTCAAATCTTTGTACATGCAAACAGTACTATGGTCAAATTTGAGTACTTAAAATTTAGAGGAAAAAGAAAAGTATTAACATCTTGAAGCTAGACAGAAAGAAAATATATTATTTATTTAAAATTAATAATGGCAAATGCTTAACGTGGTACTGTTTGGTTTTTTATGGGTATTGAATTTAAATACTTACAAGAACTATGGTATTATTTTGTTGTTTGTTTAGTAGCATTTGAAGAGCTGTACTTTACCACTTTAAATAAGTGTTTATATATGAGGTGACAAGTTTCTGGCTTTAAAAATTTATATAATACAGCATATTTTAATCTTACACATTCTTAAGCAAAAGAAGGCAGATTTAAGTGTTTTAAAGAAATCTACTGAAAGTTATTAGAATGGCATAAAATCTTATGTAAGTGATTTAAAAATTTTAATGAATACAAAAGATTTTGTTCAGCTTTAGACTATATCTTCTATTTATATTATGTTGGGTAGACGTCTTGCTAATGTCTTCATATGCTTAGTGTAATTTGTGTGTGCATTTTAAAATTCATTTTTACTGTTATGTTTTGGTTCATCATTGCTTTCCTTATCCTGCATTTTCTAATCATCTTCTGAATCTACATCTTTTCTCTGCTACTTTCCTCTGCAGCACCTTACCCACAGAGTCCTAGGATTTACCTGTATCCCAGCTCCCCCTCTCTCTCTTGTGGTTCCCTTCATCTTAAAAAGTCCTGTCTCCTCCTCTCGGAATCTAGCCTTCCCCCTCATCATTATAGCCTTGTCAGCCCAGTTCTGAGGAAAAGTGTTTCTTTCAGTGAAGAGTTGTTCCTGGCTGCTTCTGGTAGGATCACATTATGTCAGCTTTATAATCCCTTTATTTTGAATCATTTTTGATACTACAGAGAAGTAGTGGGTATTTTATGTAGGATGTACTTGTCATTTTTATTGGCAGATAGATTTAAGTGATTAGCATTATCATGAGCACATGATTGGGGATTACTTGATAGATAATTGTAAATATTGTGCTAAAATTATATTATATATTACAAAGTAATATGTCTAAGGACAGTAGATCTGCATATTTACAATTGTTATTGGTTCTCATTACTAGAGTTTCTATTTTAGATGCTTTATTTTCTTTCCCTTCACACCAACTCTATTCACATTGGACCTGTACCATCATGTTGCTAAACCATATGGTTATTTCAGTAAATTACTCTGTTTGAATCAGTTTAAGGCTCATTTGGTAATATTTTTTTATTATCCAGTTTTTTCTGTCTATTGCTTTAATTTTCAAATTATTCTGCTGTATTTTATGATATTTCATTTATATCTACAAAATTACATTTTATTTTATGGCTTTCAATATGCTTCATATTAAGCTCTTGTTTCATTTCTGTGTTTAGTATTGTATAGTCTCTGAAAATTGTGTTTAGGTTACTACAAGAAAAATAAATTTCCTTTTTTAAAAAAAATAAAAGAACAGAATGGGACTATACACATGCTAACCTCTGTTTCCTTATCCAAGAACAGCTAAAAATGTAAAAGTAAATTAGTTCCTTTTTAGAGTCATCACAGTGAATACGACTGCATGCATTTTCAGTTTGAAAAGATGTAACTGAATTAGTAACTCTAGCTTGTGGAGAACTGGCTTCTCACTGGTCCTCTGCTTTCCATAGTTTTTGACCGTAGGTGGTCTCTTGGTGTTATCAAGAGACTAAAATTAAGTAGGGAAAGAAATTTAAATTTAAGCCTTTAAAAATACACCTAAGAACTTGGGAAATATAATTATTTCATTCATAACTATGTACATTTGTGATTGTCTATTATATGTTTGTGATTTTTAGTTTTTAAAAAATTGTATGTTGATTTTGCAAATGAGTGTGGAAAACTATGGCTATTAATATTGTTTTGACATGACTGTCATGTTTAGGAATGGGAATTTATTAGAAAATAGATTTGACTATATATCAAAATTGCCTAAAATTCATGCTATTTAGAGAAGTTTGCAATATTTTAAGCAAGCACAATTACTGCTTTTTCTTTCTATACTTACCTTTAAACAAACATTTAATGTTGCTCTTATTTCTTTTCGTATTCTTAAACTGATAGTATAAGTAATTGGTATTAACTTGATTTTTTTTATTACAAGATACAATTTAAAAAAACTGAATATTATACAAAAATTCAACACCTTAATTTCAGTAAAAATTATTTTTAGAACAAATTAAGTTTAAAACCAGCTGTGATCAGTAGAATTTTGACACATTGCTTCAAAAATAAAATTTGTGAATAAAATAAAGTAAAATATGTGCTTAGCTGCCATCCCAAATACTTTAAATGTTTGGACCATTTTAACAGATTGTGACTCATGATGTTTATGAAGATGAATGCAATTAATCTTTCTGCTTCTATAGTTGTTGTTTTTTTTTTTTTTTGGTTATTTATGTACTGATGTTCTGTAGGAATGGGCAGTGGTAGTGCTGGAAAAGAAGGGGGGCCATTTAAAGCTCTTTTAAGACAACAGACTCAGTCGGCACTGGAACAGAGGGTAAGAGTCACTCAACATTCTTTATTCTTATCCTGTTAATAAGATTGTATTATCAATCCTCCGTGTACTTATAATTTATTTCCATACTGATTTTGGTCATGTTATCAGTAATATTGTAATTTCAAAGTCTAAACAACTGTATTTAAAGTATCAAAGTTATTTGTTTATGAATAATTACTTTTAATTTGGAATAATTCTATAACTTTTTGTTTTGTCCTCCAGTCTTTTATTAGATGTAGTCTATTTGCAAATATCCATTGTATGGTGAAATTATTTCTAATTTGATATTAAAATGATAATATATAAGAGGAAATAATATTTTTCCAAAAATATTTTAGTTATATAATATTAAAATAATTACTTAGTATATTAATATTTTTATTTGCTGAGATTATTTTTATCACCGGATAATCTCCTAGGGATAAGAAATGCTCAGATTCCATATTTCTGCAGATTAACATAAATGATGTGGTTGTTGAGTATTTGAGTACATCTCTTTTAAATATTATAAGTTTAATGTTAAATTGAATATGCTAAATGGAAAAATTAATAGTTAAAATTTTGGATGATTTTTCTCTTTTTATTTTTATTTTTTTTATAAACTTCAATGCTAAGGGAGGATCGCCTCATAGGTTCTGTAGAAGGCGGGTATGTTCCTAAACATGTGTGAGAACCTATTTTTTGTATTAGTGGCTTTCCTAGTTTTAATCTCAATCATTTATGTTTTATTTAAGCTTTTAACAAATGTTGCTGGCTTTTTATTTCTTTTCATGATGTAAAGTTTGTTTTCTTTTTAATTTAATAGCATTATGAGGCTATTGTTTTTTTCTACTTAACTAATATAGTGCATGATTTTATGTCATGTCAGTTATTTTAAGGCACAGTTTCAATTCTCTCATTATGTCTGATTTGGACGTTGTAAGGATTTACAGAATATTTTTACAAGTTCTGTTTTGCACTAGGATTTTATTTCTTTTTTATTTTCATTGATTATGCTATTACAGTTGTCCTAATTTGTCTCCATTTGCCACCCTCCACCCAGCACCCCTCACTTCCTCCAGTGATCCCCCCGCCCGGCCCCCCCCCCCTCCCCCCCCGCTTTTTGTTCATGTCTATGGTTCATGCGTAGTAGTTCTTTGGCAACTCCATTTCCTATACTTGCTCTTAACAACCTCCTGCCTATTCTGTAACTACCAATTCCTACTTCTTAATCCCTTTACCTTTTCCTCCATTCCCCCCGACCCCCTCCTCACTGGCCGCCATCCCAATGTTCTTCATATCAGTGATTCTGTTTTTCTTTGGCTTGTTTGCTTAGTTTGTTTTTTAGATTCAGTTGTCGCTAGTTATGTATTTATTGCCATTTTGATGTTCATAGTTTTAAAGATACAACACAGCAAATACCTATAAAAGGATGCATTTTATAAAACAAAGTTGTTTTTTTTTTAGACACTGGCTTTTGAGAATACTAAGTGTTTTTCAGTTCCTACTATTACAGACAACACAACAATTTATTTTTAGACATTCATTTCTGGTGCTGAGAGTATCTGCATATGCACCGTTTGCCTTTTAGACAAGGCTGGAAAGAGCAGAACTAACTAAGCAGAGCGATGAGACTTTCGTTGCACCCAGTTCTTGGCTTTCTACCCTATCAAGCAGCAGTTGCCTTTCAGCTACTCTCACAACTGCAGTCATGAAAAGCCCACCTAAACATTCAAACCAAATCTCGAGAATGACTAAAAAGATGGAGAGAAGAGGGCCAGAGTGAAGGTGTGTGCATCCACCTAACACTTTTTAGTCCAGAATGCCGTTACCTCCTCCGTATCCCAGTTTTGCGTTCTCTACAGAGTTCCTTAGACTAGGAATATGTCCTGTAATCTAATTATAATTCAGGAATTCACATGAACAGAGAAACTTGGGTTACCTTGATGTTCGATATAATGAGATTTTGCTTGTATGTTGTGCCTGTGACTTTACTCTCTGTACTGAGAACTTTTAAAAGCATCTAGCTTTAAAAGAAAAAATTTGAATCAATGAAAATTGTTTTGGATTTGGTTTTGATAAAATTTGTTTTCAAATATGCTTTTAAACATTCTTAAAATTTTGGACACATTAACACATTGGTCATACATTTCTAGATAATGTTCATAAAATTAACAGCAAAGATCTGGAGAACTATAGTTTTCACCTACAACCTTGTACAACCTGAGTTCACAGTTTATTTATATAACCTGATCTTGTACTATTAGTTACTTGAGTTTATGAAACCACTTCTCTACCTTTGTACAAAATAAATAGAAAAAGCATCATCATCTTTGACTTTCCCAGTCACCTGTGGCTGCCAATAGTGTGGCTTTGTTTTGGGAAATATTTGTACCAAAGTATGAAGAATTCTCCCCATATGTGTTCACATATGCCTAACTCTACCAGGTTGAACATTGAATCAAAATGTATCATTTTTTATATTTATTTTAAAAATATTTATTTCTACCCCTTGTCATCCTTAATAAGTTGTATGGATTATTTTTTCTTGAGGAAAAGAGAAACTTTACTTGTCAAGCATCCTTTATTTAATGGATATTCAGATAGTAGTTCTTAAAAATATAAGTGTCATATTTTTCTCTCTCACAAAAGCATTAAAAAAATAAGTTGACAAGATCTTGATAACACATATCAGATTACTGGGAGATGAGAAATAGATTTATTTATTTTATTTAGATGTAGATTTCAAATAGATAAATTTTTCAATATGACTCTATTTTCACCAGTAAGAAAAATGAAATTACTTTGTTGATTCTGGGATATATATTTTTCTTCAATAAAGAAACCTAGTTGACTTAGTTTAACCTAATGTTTTTAAAATGTATTTTACCATGGAATCTTTCATTTAAATACTTTTGAGTGAGGAACACACTTTGGGAAACGTTGATAAAAAACAAACTTAGTTGATAAGTTACTCTTTTTAGAAGTGAGTGTAAAATTATATAATAAATCATAGAAATCTGGCATGGAGGTTTATGTCTAAAAAGTTCCAGTCTCATGGGATCATAAAAATAATATTTGATTAAAAATAAACTATTTAAACATCTTCTAAGAAAAATCCTATTTAAATCTTTAAGGAGATACTCCTTTGTGTTCTCAGATTTTTCAACTAGCCTGTCATGAATACATGCTATTAGCAGATTTTTGCTACATGTGCTTGGCTTATGTCAAAGCATCAATATATGAAGTCTTATCTAAGTACCACAGGGCAGGGTACTTTAAATGTAAGGATTTTCCAGAGAAATTGTCTTCTACAATCCCTGAAAGTCTCATCTGGGCATCGAAAGCAGGGTGTACTTGGGTTGATCTTAAGAAGCTGTCCTTTTCAGTCGAAGAGAACCTATAAATCCATCAGGTATGATAATAGACTAGTAGTTAAAACCAACTCTTTGCATGTTTTTAACCAGAAATAACAAGAGGCCAGATGATAAGGTTTATTGCTCAGAAAGAGTATAGGCCCTCTTGAACTCAGTTTTTCACCTAAAACATGCAGATAATAGCACCTCCCTCTTCGGGTATGAGAAAGATTATAAAGCATAGTTTTAAGATACTTTGCCTAGGGCTGGCACATTGTGAGTACTCCGCAGCAGTTGCTGGCGATGGTGGTGGAGATGACAGGTATTGAGCCTCCTATCGACAGAGAGATATGAGGAGTAGCTCTCCTTGAGAAGGTTGTTTGAAGATGTAATTTCGGTTGAAGAGCGATGCCATTTAGTTTAGGTTACATTATGGGTGGCGAGTGAGGGAGGGTGCGCTGCCTGGATGAACTGGGGCCACCTGGAGGACAGAGGTGAAGTTGGCCCCGTGGGCCTCTGCCGCTTTGGGCAGCCTTTCCCCTCCTTTTTCTGCTGTGACCCATCCAGATGCTATTCTTCTTGTCCATTTATTCCATCTTCTGAAATTTGAGGATAAGAGGCAAAGAATCCCAAATCGAGAAACCATGTCGATTCATTTTTTTCATACCTAAAATCTTATATAGAGATGTTTCTTAATATGTGAATTTACCCAATTTATTTCTCAGTTTTAGAAGGGAGTGCTGCTTCCCATTTAGCTGACAAAACTTTTATTTTCAGTATCTCTTATCCAGAATATTTAAAATCTTTAAGTATAAAGAGTAAACATAAAAGGTTTTTAAAAAAATATTATGCCTCAGTATTTTGAGGAAATTAAAAACTTATGTTATTAAAATTGAAAAAAATTAAAGATTTAATTTATTACATAGTATACTCAAGTTTCTAGTAACATAAGCTTACCTTGACATTTCTCACTTAAAACATATATTTAAAAAGTTCAGGCATCTTACTAAGCAATGTCAATCCAATAACTTTAATTTAAAAAATCCTTCTTAAAAAGTGTTCAGTTGGCAATAAGGAGGCATTTTGATTAAATATTTTATAATACACTTCTGTAGAATCCCCCTTCTGTCTTCTCCCTTGTTTTCCTTTTTCTCTATCACCTGGGCCAAACCTACCCACTTCTCTAGAATGGTTTTCCACTGTGTTTTTGTTGTTGTTGTTGTTGTTGTTGTTTTTTTTTTTACATAGCCTTGGTTTTCTTGCCCTTATTGATTTAAAGACTTCTAAATTCTAATGGAACTAATTTCTGATTACACACACACAGACGCACACACACACAGACACACACACACACAGACACACACACACACAGACACACACACGCACACAGACACACACACACACACACACACACACACACACACACTTTATACTGTATCTTCATGGCGTACTAAGATGTACCAGGCTGTTTGCCTTTGTGCTGAATGACTCCAAGTTGCTACGCTTTGTGAACTGTGCTTTAGTGAATTTGTATTCTATGTGCTTCAAGTTTGTATTCTCCAGTCAGTAATCTTGCTGCTTTTAATGTACCTGTTTCTAGTTGTATTCCATATCTCTTTATCATTCAGCTTTTATTTGCTGAGTTTAATCTGCTGTGGTCTAGAAAAAAGATACCTATAGATTTTAGAATACATCCCTAAAGTTACATATTTTTAATTGCTATATGCAACATTATGAATATGATCTGTGGGGACTTCTTATGAATAAAGCACATAAACTTTAGTACTTGGAATTGTAACAGTTCCTTTTACTGTTGAGAGCCCTATTTTGTTTATTTTCCAATTCTCAGTTAGGGTCTGAATAGTTGAGGCTACTGGTAAGTGATTTCTGGTTGAGTGAGCTGCATTAATCTTAGCGGCAGACAAGTCAGATATTTAATTTCCCTGACCCACATGCAGTTTGTATAATGTGAGAGACCTATATTTGGGCAGCTACGGGAACTCCCCTTTCTTCCTGGATACTATTTCAAGGAGTTTCCTTTCTTTACCTACCATTTTTCTCTTGCATGTTTTCTTTGTCTCTAAATTGGTGGGATTGATGTCCTGGAGAGAGAAGGGAAGAATAAGGCTTTGAAAAACATGTGGAATTGTATTGCCTGCCTTGCTGTCATCTGTTGTACTTACCTCTCCCCTTTCCCTCATACACATTTATGAACTTACATTTTCTCCTGCTGCCCTGGTGTTGATAGAGTAAATAATCTCACATAGCGATTCCCTATGTACCTCAACTTGATATGTGCCCTGACTTCACCTTTCTCTGTATTTCTAAACCCACGCGGCTCATCCTCTCATTCCCTTTCCCTCAGTCCCACACCTTCAGAATCTTCACCAGCAGCCTGGAACTGGGCGTGCCTGTGAGAGGGAGTCTGTCCCACTAAGAAATAGATGTGGGGGTAGAGGGGCAGGGGAACCCCCTCATCTCATTTCCAAGTCTCATCAGAGTAGGAGGTTGAGAGGAGGGAAGAGTGTAACTCTTCCTCACATTGGAACTCTGAAAACATTTATCTCGCTCAGAATTGACAAAAAGAGTGCTTGAAATGTATATAACATGATATATGTGGGAAAGTGGATTCAGAACTCTAAACATCAAAGGAAACTTAATTACAAAGCATATGTAATGTATAATTGGTAACCTTTTGTTAGGGGATGGAATTTATTTCCTTAAGACAAGGCTTTTAACAAGCAAGTGTTTTGTACTTCACACACAGTCAGTTATATTTTCTATTATTCTCTCCACTAGGAATTTCCATTTTTTACCTTGACTGCGTTTCCTCCTGGATTTCTTGTGCATGTTGGGGGTGTTGTTAGTGCACGCTCTGTGAAGCTTTTGGATCGTATCCACAATCCTGGTATGTTCTTTAAAACTTTATTTTCAATGTTTCTTTTATTTAAATTATGATTATTAAAATTGATTTTTATAATGTTGCTTTTTAAGCCAAATCTATCCTGAAAGAGAAATGAAAAAAGAGAGTATAAACTGACACATGTAGCTTTAAAATATTGGCAGTAATCTTAATTAAAAGTAATCAAACTAAGTAGAAGTATAATTCGGTTACTTTTTAATGCAAAAGAAAAATACTAATCTTGACTCACTTTTAGCCAGCATATCACTTTGAGGGAATCATTAACTTTTGAGTCAGCTATTTTCTTTGACCTAGGCAGATACAATTTGACCATTGTGACCACTAGCTTAAGGTGTTAATTCTTTTCACTAGCAATAATTCTTTATAGATTATTAGAGTTATTTCCTTATTCCTAAAAGAAGTATTCTTATAAAGTGTTAATTGTAAACATGTAGAGTGCCTAAGAAGTAAAAAGAACAAACCAAACAGCTAAAAAAAAGTAACTGTCTGGTTCTTTGGATTCTTTTGTGTAGCTGTTTGTTCTTTATAACTGAAAAAATAAGAATAGTAGCTCACCTCTTTAAATGTGGGGCCATGATTATAAAAGAAGGAAAGCATCGAAGTCCCAGTAATTTCAGGCTTTGGGTTAGAAGTGGTTTGGTGATTGTTCTAAATCTAAAATAAGCGTGACAGAATGGTAGGGACTTTCCATGCAGAATGGGTTCTTGCCTCTCCCTGAGGAGATGCCCAATCACTTGCTCAAGTCATTTATTATTTTAACGGCATACCTTAAAGCTGAAGTTATATTAATATTCTTATTTGGCATATATACATATATATTTTTGAAAAATTGAAATTATCACTTCCAATAACCCTCTTCCTGAGGCTTTTACTGGCAGCTGTAAAAAGAGTGAAATACTTTGAAATTATATATGCCATACATTGCAGGTAATGATTTTGAGGATATATATCATTACTATTGTTTTACATTTAAAAAAATTGATCTGTGCCATATGGTTCGATATCAGTTGTTTTGAGTTAATTACAGAGGAACAATGGAATTTTTTAGACTCTGAACAAGATTTCTGAAAAACAGTACTAGCCAGAATTATTTATAAAAGCACTTAAGCTGAGTGAAGACATCTTTTAAGCATCAGTCTTCTTTTTCTTCTGTGATTCATTATTTTTTCCCTGTTTCTTATTTTTCTGGTCCATTTAAGATCTTTTTTTCATGTGGTATTTGTACATTCTGCAGTAATTAAAGGCAAATTTAGACTGATGCCAGTTTAATGTATTGAGCCCTTGAAGAATATGCAAGGTTTATATCTTTGTGTTTATGAACTTGAATTATTTGGAAAGTGCAAGGAAATCCTGGGTTAAAATACCTGACATTACTTAGGTGACCCAAGGCTAGTTCCCGGTGTTTCTATGGACAACTGACTCAAATACCTTGACAGATGGCACCCACTGATATAATAATTTCAAAAAATGGTTTGAGGAATATATTCAATTATTAATAATGTCTTTTATTTACTGAAAACATTTTTATTGTTGCTTCCATGTACTCAAAGTAAGCTGTACAGTCTGAAGAACAAATGGTTACTTAAATAAGTTTAAGTAAAGAGCAATATTTAAAATTGTATTACTTTATACAAAAAACTGCTTTATGGGGTTTATTGTCCTTGCCAGTTTATTCTAGCTGTGTAAGAAATGTAAGAATCCAGGCCCAGGAAGAAAATAGGAACCGTTATTAAGAATACTTTTTGTGTATTGTAATTATCAGCTTATCTTTTCTCTTCCTTTCCTTCCCTTTCAGAATATTTTTCAATTCACATATAGAAATTCTTAGTTAATGATGGGCTATTTCCCAAATGATTATTGCATGTACATATAAATCCTTTTATTGGTATATAAGTTATATTTTAATTTTGTTTTATTTTCAGTTAAATACAAATCAGTTGTATATTCTAATGGTTCAAATATTTGACATTAATTTGCATTGCTTAATATATTTATTATGCTTTAAAAAGGAACATTTTCTTACGAACATTTATTACTCTTCAGGTCCCTTAAATAATTATTTATGAAAACATTTGAATTTGTTGAAAAAAGTTGAATGTTAAAACAAGGCTTTAGATTAGCATCTTACCAAAATGATGTTGTATTAATTTTATGACACTGAATTGCTTTGCTGAGAGAAATTTAGGGCAGATTGAGATCCATGTGCTAATGTAAAAAAGTGCTGTATCTGCACTCTCAAATGAATCTATTTTTTGCAGCTATTTTTTTTTTTGACTAGTAAATAGGGGAAATTTGCATTTCACACTGAGTGTAGAAGGGAAAAAAGTCCGATTTTAAAATCACTACCACCTGCTAATTCTATGGATTATTATTTTGGAGTTAGTTCTTTTAGAATTTTCTCCTTTGTTAAGTATTTAGCAAACAGGATCATATAACAAAGGAAAGAATGGGGTGGTTTTAAAAAATCAAGATAATTATCTTAAATAAGTAAACTTTAGTTAACATTAGATTATGATAGCATGCTCCTTCTTCTCTTTCTATTTCTACTTCTTATTAACTCTGCTGTCTGTGTCTTTCCAGTTCCTGTCGAGTGGTGTTGTCAATTTTGTTCTTGTTTGTAGTGTGTTTTGTTTTTTCCTACTATTCTGCACCTAAAACTGATCTACTAATTTGCTGTTTTGAACTCAGCCTTTGTCGGAATTATGGGTAACACAAGATCTTACAAACTGCTAGACTGGAATAGTTTCAATTCAGGTATTTTAATGGTCATTCAGTACTACATATGCTGACAAAAATTATGGCAGCTCAGTGAAGTTTTTAGAAATGTTCTAGATTAAATAGGCTTAATGTCAATTCAGTTATATAGATATATTCTTTAATACATATATCCTAACTCATACTTCCATAGAAATGCAAATAAAAATATGTGTTAACTGAAATGAATTAATCAAAACTGTAGAAATACCATAAATTATGAATGACTTTTGTTAGGTGATCAACTTTCAGAATGATAATTTTAAACAATATTTTGTTTTGAACAGTTTTTTCCTATCAAATAAATGACATAAGCATTAGCTTTATGATTAAAGAAATATTGCTAAATATATTATAAGTATTAAGTGACTAGCTTGATAATCTTAAGGTATGTTTTAACTTCAATTTAGATTTGAATGCAATGTATTTAGTGTTCTATAGATACTGTGAAAATGTAACTATTAGGATTTGTATTTATAATTCTAAAAGTGTTCCAGAATTTGGTAAGAATGGGTTTTGGGGAGATTAGCAGCTTTCATAAGCTTTTCTCATTCTCCTTCTACACAAAAATATAAACTTTCTTGTTAAGTATTTTTACATGCAAATATTGTTTGTAGCTTTTATAGAAACTAAAGTAAAATAACTTTACAGCTGATGATGTGGTTTAGAGTCAAAGCCAGTAAATTTTCTTTTTTGATAAAAGCATATTCTGTTAGTAATTTTGATGTCATCTATATGTTAGAATTCAATTAAATAATAGAATCGTCTTGATTCAGTATCAGAAGATGTTATTTGGCCTAAAGAATCTTTTTGGTTCTTCGTGTCAGAAAATGTACCTAGTTACAGAAAAACAAAAACAAATCAGCACAGGCTCAGCATCTTAGATAATATCCCATAATCTTTTCAATATTGTAAACTGTTTTTGTTCTTAGGAGTCCAGGATGTAAGTTCTGATGTAAGTAATGCATGTTTAACTATGAAGTAACTCATGTCCACCATGCAGATTTACCTAAATTCAGTCCAGTGAACAATCCTGTAGGTCCAGCCTTTGCAGAGGTAGACTGACATTAATTGGTAGCTCTTTAGGGAAATTACCTACTGTTGACTATCCAAATTTTTGCCAGTATGTTCTCACATTGATTAGAATTAAAATAACCGCTTTTAATGTAATGCTATATACCTAGTTTTTAGTAAGGAATTAAAAATATCCTGCTGGATTCGTTTAATATATAAGAAGATACTTTTTAAACATTAACAGATTAGTATAGTAGGAAGAGAAAGGGTTTACGTAAGAAAAGAACATTGAGAGCAGGCTAATCAATAATTTAAAGAGTCGAAACCTTGTCAGGGCAAAGATGTTTAGGGTGAGAGGTGTGTGTTAGACAATAGAACAGTCGTGGAAAGTGGAAAAGACAAACTATGAATCTCATAGATAAAATAGAGACTTTGTCTTGTGTAAGCAGAATTACAGAATTTGGCAAGGAGAAACATGGTTGAGGAAACAGTATATCTTGCCATCATTTAAAGTCGAGTCAGGTTGTAAGTATATGAAAGAAAAAAAAGGATATTAAAAGATAAAAAAAGATGGAGTACTGAAAGAACATTTAAGATGACTGTCAGTTTAGTTTTCTCTTAGTTGTATGCTTTTAATTGAAGTTTTAGAGCCATTATAATGACAGTTGGTACATATTCAAACATCAGGCTGATTTTAATACTAATTTAGGAAAAATAACTTGTCAGTTCTGGAAAAAAGTGATATATATATTTGGTAAATAAATATATTAAACTATTTGTGTTCTTCTCTGTAATCAGGTAATACTGCTGTCCTGTATTACCATTCAAAATCAAGAATTGACCATATCAGTGAGAAAAACTAATTGTTAATATAGTTTCTATTAATGCTAAAAATTGTTCCTCCATACTGTATTTTCCAGATTCTCTGATACCGTGTATTACATGATGTATCATCAATTTAATAATAGGCTTCTAAGAGAAAAGAGAAACACTACCATCTTAAATATATGTATTAATTATTAGACTCTCTTATTTCACAAACATTAAAATGTGAAAAGATATAGGAAAACATTTTACATTACACAGTAATATTTCATGAAATAGGATATGTCATGCCAACTGTCATGCAGTTTGTTAGATAATAGGTATGCAAAGATGCTAAGGCTCCAAAAATTTGTAAGTGGTTTACTGTGTGGTCTGGTGTGGTACAAGGTGCAGTGTTAAAGAGGACGGCATGACTAACTCTGTGGCAAGGAAGATCACAGAGGTGGTAATTCTTGAGCTCAGATTTTGAAGGGATATATAGGAGATTCGTGTATATTTATGTTTTAGACAGTGTACTTGGAGACATGTTAATGTACATTTTTTAAATGTAGTTCTAAAACTTCCGGCCTTTGCAAAATTATATCTTAGCCAGTACTCATTTGATGATGTTACTTACTTCATACTTAATTTTTTTGCCATTGAGTACAAAATGTCTTCGTTAGTTTAGCTTTTTTTTTCTGTTCTCTTCTGCTTTGCTATCTTAGTTTGTGTTAACTACAGTGATAGAACAAGAGGAAAGGAATGAAATATCTGAGAATTTATTTAAGAATTACTACCTTTTCTTATCTTGGCTTTTGATACTTCTGCCCTGGTAACAGACTTCGGTAAAGACAAGATAAATCTTGCTGCTAGGAAGGAAGATGCAGCATTTGTAAATCTTGTATGTGACATGCCAGGAATAGGGGTTCCAAAGGAGTAAGAAAGGAGTCAGTGGTTCACATTTGTGTTGGATAATTGACTATAAGATGAAGGGATTTAAAGGGAGCAAGACTAGAGACAGGGAAACCAGTTAGCAGAGTGCAGTAGCTCTGGCCAGATAAGTGACCTAGGATTTGGTGGTGGTAGGAAAGAGAAAGTGTATAGGACACTTACTGTGTGCCAGGTACTATTCCTCATTTAATCCTCAAAGCACAATCCTGAGGCAGGCAGTTTTCTCATTTTGTAGATGAGCAAAACAAATCACAGCAGTTTTTTCAAGGTAAAATACAAAGTGGCTGAACTACAATTGAACCTTACTTTGCTGGCTTTACAGCTTACACTCTTAACCGTAAATTTCCAAAATGCTTAGGATGTAAAATCAGCAAGCCTTGATAATGAATAGAATGTGGCGAGTGAAACAGGATGTTGGCAACTTTAGCTGAGAGAGAGAGAGAGATAGACCATGGTTATCCTACACTCAAGTCTTTTTGAAGTTGAATTGTAAAAAATAACTTTGAGTAAATTTTAATGCTCCTAGTTTGTTGTTTCTCAAATGGTTATGATCTCTTTTCTTTCTTCTGAGTTTACCATTAAAGTATTTCTGAGGACCTCACATAAGTAACTTTGATTAGTAACAGTGTTGGCATAGTTGAGGAAAATTTGTTACTCTTTCTTTGTGTAGAGTGAAAGTCAGTTTAGATTCTGTTTTTAGGAAGTGACAGAGGAAATACAAACTAATATGTAATGTTGTTTGAAAAGTATTGTGTAAGGAAATATTTATAGAATATACATATCAGTCTGATCATCCTAAACCTTTTTAAAAAAATACAGTTTTAAATAAAAGCCTTTTATTCAGTGGATATTCGTGGAGTGCCTGCCATGTCTTAAGCACAGCTTTGGAGACTGGGAATACCATTCTTTAGTTAGGCAGGCATCCTGTTTACACATCTAGTCTTGGCCACTTTTTATATTGTTTTCGTGTGTGTGTGTGTGTGTGTGTGTGTGCGCGCGCGCGCGCATGTTAGTTAAATGGAGATAGGCTTTCTTGGAACTTGAGTTGTACTAATGATCTCAGCAATTATTCTTTCTACTCCTCCTGAGACATACACATGAGCGATGTGCAAACTAAGCCTAAAGTAGTTAAGCAGATTTTAGTTTTTAACATTTTAAGAAGGCTTTTAGTAGGAAGATAAATACAGGGTGGGGCAAAAGTAGGTTTACAATTGTTCATATGGAAAATAACAATAATATATAATAATACAAGAATAAACTTTTTGTTTTGTGTACTCACAACTGTAAACCTACTTTTGCTGTACCCTGTAGAGTTCAAGAAGTCATAAATAAAGTATGCATGCTATGTGAACTTTTATTCATGTATAAAGTAACATAAATATATATATATAATTTTCTCTATATAAGGTAACTCAGTATTTATTACTATTCCATTTTTTTACAGTCCATAAAATATCAGATATATAATCTCCTTAATTGTGAAATTTCACTCTTTATATGTGTGCAGTGCAACTAGATATTCATTGCATTATTATAATGTAACATGTAAACGTAATATATAATTTTCTCTTTCTATATGTAATGGAACTGGTCTTTATATATGAAGGGTTTAATTTCAGTTAAGGAGAAGATAACATATCTGACTTTTTTTTTACAAATAGTAAAGAACTTCAGTGTGGTCCAACATGGATTACATCTCAGCTACCTCCAAACAGCCCAGATTACTACATCTTGATGTTATGAATTTGCACACTATTCCCTCTATAATGAGACTTTTTCTTCCTGGTTTGGTACTGAATCCCCACCCAGTTTGAGGTTGTATACTCCATTGAACCTGAATTCTTTACTTTCTATTTCATTAGGGGAAATTTATCTTCTTCAAAGATCGTTTTGGGTTAGAATGTTACTTTCAGGTATTTGAGAATGTAGCATTTTGTGCTGTCCACTAATGAGACAGAGTATGTTTTTATTACAAACCTTTATTGGATCCTACCCAACAGTTTATCTCCTCTTGTTCATTTAAAAATTAGATTGAATAACTGTCCATTTCCTTTGTTCTTTCAACCAGATGAAAAGAATCTTAAGGGCAGACGTATTCTCTTCCAGAGCTATGTAAAAATAGAACTAAGTCTAACATTTCAGGTAGTTAGTGATTCTTAGCTGCAAGTGTGTGATTGCCTAAAATCCCAAAAGGATTGAGTTTTACAAAGGTGTATTGTGTTGAGTTTACTTTTTTTTTACTTTCTGAGATATAAACTATTACTGTTATTTTAGGAATCTTTACTAGTTTCACCTGCACTTCAGAAACAAGATAAAATACTAAAAAGATGGCAAGATATCAAGCTATGGCAATGCTCTAGAAAACAACAGCAGCAAAAGGAACTAATTATGTTGTCAACCCAAGTGCAGACATTGCTTTTAAAAGAAGCGTCAGTGAGGTATTAATTTAGAGCTGACTCATGCCTACAATTAAAAGGATATATTAAAAGATTTGTGATATTATCTATGAAGTTTTGACTCAGAAGAAAAACATAACATAGTTTGAAATATAATTTGTATAATAAATAAATTTCATTATTTCCTAAAATGATATTATTATAATTATAATTAATTCTATAGATTATTGGGAGAACTGTGTTATTTAAAGGAAGGTATGTTTTTCTTAACTCTTTGAAATGTTACCAATTGTGACCCTCACATCTCAGCTGTATGTCCTCCACATGACTAAATTGTATTCATTTTATGTTTGGCATGTATAGTTGCCATACATTTTAAGCAAGACTCTTTGTTTTGCCTTTTATATAAATATGGTAGGTCCTCAATTTTGACTTATGTAGGATGAATGAAACAATACAAATTCACTAGAGTGTTTCCTGTAAGAATATAGTTAGCAATTTTGAAGTTTTCAAAATTTCATTGTAGAGGTTAAATACTATTATAATTTTGAATTTTCAGTTGTAACAAGTTAGACTGAATAACAATGACTAACTACTTCAACATTCTCTGGCTCATCTCTGGCATAAGTATGATATAGGTGTTGAAGATAAATTTACTTCTTCTTTAATATTAAATAAATTGATTAACCTTAATTTTATTTTAATTAAACAACCCCTAAATTTAATAGCCAAAAAATTCATCCTTTGGCTTTTCGCTTACAGTTGTAGATAATTATCATTAATCCAATTACTAGTTTGTGATTAAGTGCTCCCTACTGTATGCTTGCCTTGCTTTCACCTAGAATCCAGGGCCATTACTTTCTGTAACCATTTCAGTGAGCTGCCATAGTTTTCAGTCTGTACTGTCACCTGATCCAAGCATGCGCCAAAATATCCACTGTTTCTGGCTCTCCTGTCTGCTGAATCTGCTTCGCAAAACCCTTCGTTCTTTGAGCTTTTGCTTTAGCCAAAAATCAAATTTAAGACATTCTTTGGAGTGTGGACATATGCCATTTGCTTTCTTAGCTCCCATGTTATGTAACTCGTTAGCTTTTATTAAACTTGTAAATAATTACAACAATGGCATCCTCATGTGCAACTGTGTGGCTCGTGTGTCAAAATAAAGGCTGCTTGTGAACTTGTCAGAAGAATATGAATGCTCCACTTGTGCTGCATTCAGCTTTTTTTTTTTTTTTTTAAATCAGCCACTTATTCTTTCATAGCGTTTGGTTTAATTATCTGATTATTTCTATGTGTTATACCAAGGTAAGTTTGATGTAAATAAACTCTGTATTCTATGTGATTACATGTATCTCATAGTAATTATTATTACATACTTTTCCATTTAGACATGCTGGCCATTTCTAAATAAATATATCTTGAACTTAAACTAACTGACTTCCTCTGTTTTTTATTAATTTAAAAAATGTTATGGCTTACTTCTTATAAAATTAATTTTGAAAACAGAAAAGCTACCATGTATTATTTGTGGCACAGATGTAGACACACCTAGTGTGAGAAAATCTATTTTTATAAAAACATAGTATGCAGTTATTTGTTTTATCAAATACTAGTTTAAATTTGCAGTAAAATTTTAAAAAGTAAATAACAGTATCTGCTAGTGCATTTAAGAAAAATTTGACTTTTTTAATTTTTAGAGTTTTTCAGAAAAATAATAATTTTCAAAATATTATGATATCTATTATCAAAAAATAAATAATTTGATAGATTGAACAACTTTTTGAGTTTTTTAGTTTGTCTTAAAATATAAAAATTCTCTGTTAGGAAAGGACGATGTTAACTAGCTACCCAAATTGGTCTAGAAACACGTGTATCTTAAAAGAAAAGGAGAGAATGGATTTGAAGGTGTATTTGTGCTGTTAATGTCTGCATTTTAGTTAGAAATATGAAGAAAGTCTTTAACATAATATGTTTGTGTAAAATAGGACCACCCAATTTTCTTACACATTTTAAAATTTATCAATATTGATTGCTAACACTATATTGTAGTCTTTTCTAGTTCTCTTCCTTCTTTATCTCAAACTTTGATCTTTTTCTCAGTTTCCTGGAGTCTGCATTTTTTCTTTTCTTCTGAAAGGAAGTTTTAGGGTAGCTCTGTCTTGGATCCCAAATTTTAATTCAAGAACTGGTTGGTATCATTCATAGTTCTGGCCTTTATCTCCTCATTTCTTCCTTTTGCTGATCCCCCTCCTCCCATGGAGGAAACAAAATTACATCATAGGAATGTGAGCCATAATAAGCCCTTTAAGCTTTCTTTACTTTGCTGTCTTCAATATTTCACTAGTGAGTATAATTCTACTTATTCTTCTTACATTGTGAACAAATTTGGAAATGGATATGTATTGAATTTCAAAAAAGAAGTTTGGGGATTGTTTTATTTTCAGTTTAAATAATGCTTTATATGTGGAAAATTTACAATTAGAGTTTAGCATCCTATTTAGAGTTGGTTAAGTTTTTTTCAAGCTGAGATTGTTCCCATACAGAATTGTCCACAAAATAGAAACAAACTAGGATATGCTGATTATAGACAGTTTCTGTTTTAGTATCTATGTAAATAAAAAGTTAACTATAATTTGCAGCTGCTGTTCACCAGTAGTTTGCAGCTAAGTGCAAGTGATGAGGAAGTATGTGTGACAGGTGCTCCATTTATAATGCTCCCTTACAAAGCAAGATTGGATTCCTCTATGGTAATAAAATGTACTTCTGTGATTCTAAGGCACTTTCTTAATTACAGAGCCATACCTGGAATTATAGTATTCTATCGGAAATTTGTCCCTATGTACATTAACCAAATTCTTTATATTAATCTTTTAAATGTATTTGTTTCCTTTATTTTGAATTGGCTAGTTTCTTTATACCTTGTCACTTTGCTTTAGGACCCACATCTCTAGGAGATTAGCTACAGATGGCTTTCTCTTTTTTTAACATTGACAAATCTTTGCCTTGGAAAGAACCCAGAATATAGTGGGTTATAAAAAACAGGTACCAGGAAATGAAATCTGAATTTAAATTAAATTTATGGATATGACGCATAACATGTTCTCTCACTGAGGTGAGATATAAGATATCCTCTCAGTTTAAGATTAGAATCTGGAAAGTCTGGGTCTACATTTTAAGTTGTATCTAATAAAATACATCTCTATAGATGTCCCTTAAAGTAATAAAGCAAACAGAACTGGGTGGTTTATTTTCTAGCAATCAAGTTTAAAGTGTTAAACTTTTGGAAAAGTAGCATTAAATTAAAATGTTAAGCTTTTCAGAAGTAGTATTTTAAGGATGTGAAGTTTTAAGATACATTATAGAAGAGTACCTTTTTGCATTCCAGAATGTTTTAAACATTTCTTTTCCATATAGACAATGTGCTATTGAGTAGTAAACTGATTTAAAATTTATTTTTCAGATGAACCAGAAACTCGAGATGCGTGGTGGGCAGAAATCAGACAAGAAATAAAATCACATGCTAAAGCATTAGGCTGTCATGCTGTAGTGGGCTACAGTGAATCAACTAGCATCTGGTAATGATAATGACAACTTGCTTTTATAGATGCTGTAATTTACAGATTGTCATCTGAAAGATGAAAAGCTTTATGAAAATACAGAGAGAATTAGTGGAGTGATCCAGGATCATGGACTTTAGAGTATACCAGACTGAGGTTCATATGCCACTTTTGCCACCGAATTGCTGTGAACTTTGAGAAGTTACTCTACTCCTCCAAGCCTCAACTTGTGCATTGAATGAGAATATGATACTGGCACAGAGCAAGTATTAACTCTAAGCCGA
The DNA here is from genome assembly GCF_021234165.1 of Pteronotus mesoamericanus. NCBI lineage: Eukaryota > Metazoa > Chordata > Mammalia > Chiroptera > Mormoopidae > Pteronotus > Pteronotus mesoamericanus. Next base: position 21,606,170 of record NW_026555310.1, read on the forward strand.
TTCTTCTCCAGTTTGTGACTCCGCTGACTTCTTCCTCTGGGATCTTTGAAACCCTTCATCTGTTATAAATGAACTGCCTGGTGTCTTGAAAGCTCATTTGTAAACTCATTCGATCTTCATCTACTGTTACTTAACTTTCTCAGGCTTATGACTTATCCTTCCTAACTCTGCCAAGTAATGAAGGGACTTCCATGCTCTTAGTTCTCAAAGCCTTTTTTCTAACCCATTTCAGTTGAACAACCTCTTCTCCTCTAAAGTCCATGTCATTCCACAGTCCAGACTGCTTCACCTCCAAAATATTCTGCCTTTCGTGCTTCCTTCTCTGCCATCTTCTCCAGTCACATGCGAGTATCTCCTTCTATCACCCTGGCACTGTACTTTCTCGTTCTTAAGTCCTCTGTCCCCACCTGACTTTCAGCCGTACTTCGTACCTCATTAACTCAAAACTGTTGCCTCTTAAAATTTTGAAACTGGAAGATTTCATTCTTGGATCACAACTCAGTATTTTTCCGTCATACCATTTGCTTATGTACACCTGGTTTGTTTTGGCCTTTATCTTAACCAAGTTCTTTACTCAGGTTCTGACTTGACTGACCGTCTGCCGCTCTTGAACTCTACTGTCAGCTCCTTCAAAGGTTTATAAAAGAAACCATCTAGAAACTGTTTGACCTTCTGCTCTCTTATTTTCCACCTTCTGTTCTTAGATAATTCCTGCTGCCATCTATTACATGGATAATTCTCTTGCACATGTGGTGATCATTATTGTTAGAAAAAAAATTAGACTGTAGTAAATATGGATATTACTGAGCCATGCCTATTTTATCTTTTCCTTTGCAGTCTGTGTGGTATCCCCGTGAACTGTCCTATTTCCATTGTAGTTCTACTCTTGTGAAACTACTACCTTTATTTTGCTTATCCTGCCTTGCTGCCCCATTCATGGATTTAGTGTCACACACTGTCAAATCTTGCTTCATTCATGGATATGGTTTTAAAAGACATAGTTCTTGCCATCAGATTCACATTCTACCAGAGAATTAGGATGAGTATACACTTTATGATAGAGATGTCCCAAGATGAGTCAGGATCCCAGAGGGCTGGAGATTAGAGCTAGGATTGAAAGAAAGTGTTAATGAAGTATCTGAAGCTTGAAAAGAATCTTGGGGGATGAGTATGAATTATATAAATGAAGAGAAGAGGCATAGGACGAGTAGTCAATACCAAAAGAATAGCATGTGGAAAATGTCAGAGGTATAGGTTCAGTGTGGCTGGATATAGATTACAGGTGCAAGATATACAGACATGGGTCCAATTAATTTATTTAGAAGTTTGAGTTTATCTGACACAAATTCCTCTAGACCTCAAAAAAATCTTTGTATTAAATCCCATCTTTACTAATTGTTTTCTAACCCATCCATCCTACTATTACTGGGATAAACTCTTTGAAATTCACTTCTGCTCTTGTGGCTCCTTGATTCAGTGCCTTTTAGTGACTCCATGATATTTTTTCTGACATTCTCACTACCCACTTAAACATTTTAAGGCTGGCCTCTCTACTCAAGTGACCATTTCTTTCATGTCCTCTTAGGCTTCCAATCCATTTACACTTTGTTTCCAGCTTTTCATCCCTAGGCTGCTACTTTTCTCATTTGCTTTGTGATCTCATTCAATAATTGGGTTGATGGTTTACTTTTATGGCTTTCAAATTGGGTGATATGTAGTAAAGACTTTCAGAGAATTCTTTTGAATATCAATTTTTGCATAAATAAAAAAAGATGTAGTTTAAGCTCCATTTAGTATATTTTAGATATTTGTTTCAGATACCTTTTTGTTACTATTTTTGTTAAGCTATAGCAATATAGGTATTTGCATAGTTTGCTTTTAGAATAATTTAAATAAAATTGAATGTGCATTTAAAGAGAATCTTAGTATATTTTAATGAGTTATCACCTGAATCAGCAATATAATTTGTTACTACTTTTATTTTTGAAACATTCCAGTCTTTATCAGCTTTACCATAATTTAACGTAATCTATTGTCATTAATATTGTACTTTATCTTTTACAATTTTTAAGTAATAAAGAATTCTTGCCCTGTCCATTTTATCTAACATTACCTTACATCTATTTCCTCTCCTAGGTTTAGGAGGTAATTCTGTGATATTATTAATATTTAGTAGAGTCAAACCTGAATTTAAATGGTCACCCTTGTTATAATTTTCCACGCTTGGTCTGAAAATATTAACTTGTTTGTTTGCTTGTTTGTTTTCTCTTATAGTGAAGAGGTCTGTATCTTATCTGCGTCTGGCACGGCAGCTGTACTGAACCCTAGATTTCTGCAGGATGGCACCGTGGAGAGCTGTCTGGAACAGAGGTTGTCATGGCAGCCTGGCTTATAAGGGCAGAGAAGGGAGAGGTTGACATTTTTTCTCTCAGAGCAGTGATAGGCCTTCTCTCTGAGGGTGGGTTACAGTGGTACAGCATAGAGATCGGGACGAGGCACTTTGCTGAGTTTTACCGAAGTCACAGCGACAGAGAAATACTGGGATCTGCACTCTCTGACATGTTATAATTTCTAGTATCTTAGGAAGTGACATGTATGACTACCAACTGAAGAGTTCCAAGGACACATTGTTTTTTGTTTGTTACAGTATAGAAATATTTTCTTTTTTTCTTTATTTTTTAAATTTAAAAAAATTATTGTATTTTTCCATTACCATTTATTTCTTACATCCAAAGCACAAAAAGGTCATGAAACAATTTTTATAAAGTAAATTCTTCATTTATAAAACAATCAAAATACTATATTACACCAAAATTATATATAAAGCTTAATGGAAAATGAAGTATACCTTTAATATATGTAAAAGAGAAAGTGAACAAATGAGATAAAATGAGATTACTTTTGGGTTTATTTGATTATCAGTTCCTTTAACCTGCTAGCTTTCAGAAATGCTTTTTGTAAACAGATGGAATTATCAAATATATATGCAAGAAAACTGTTAGTTTGGTATCAGAGTCTACTTGGATAATATAACTCCACAGTATATGTATTTACTTTTCAAAAAATTTTTTCAGTATTAATATACAGGGTGGGGCAAAAGTAGGTTTACAGTTGTGAGTACATAAAACAGAGTTTTGTTTATTTTTAAATATTAAATTTATTGAGGTCACATTGGTTAACAGGGTCATGTAAGTTTAGGTGCACATTACTACTATGATACATGATCTGTATGGCCATTAGTATATGAAAAGATATTCAACTTCACATAATTATTATGGAAATGCAAATCAGAGTTTATTATTATATTAATATTTATTAATGGTATTATTTTCCATATGAACAACTCTAAACCTACTTTGCCCCATCCTGTATTAGTCTGTATTAAGGAAGAAAGCAACAACAAAAAGTCCCGTATGTGAGCAAATTTAGTACAAATTTTCAAGTCTCTATATAACAAAGAAGGATATTCTAGTTCTGGTAGGCAAACAGAATACCTTGGTTAGTGTCTTCTTTTTGTTAGTATTAAAAATGGATTTTGACCATAATATATTCCCAAGCATAAAAAGTCACCATAAATAGGAAAGTGAAAGTCAGATATATGAAGTATATTAAGCGATGGAACGTCCTATAGAGAAACAGATTTTGCCTGTTCTGGCTTGGATGGATGCAGTGCGTTCTCTTGTATGGCAGCCCGTGTCCTTTTATCTGCTATAAAATTATTACTGCTTACTAGGGAAAATTTGAAAAACATAGGAGAGTAGAAAGAAGAAAAAATTCCATATCATCTCAATAGTCAAAGACAGTCCCTTTTGTACATACTTTCATAAATTTTAATACTTTTTTGCCTGATGTTATACCATTTATGTTCAAATTTCTGTGAGGTGTTTTTTTTTTTATTTTTAAAGCTTTTATTTATTTATTTTTGGAGAAAGGGGCAAGAGAAGGGGAAAGAGAGGGAGAGAAACATTAATGTGTAGTTGCCTCTCATGTGCTCCCCACTGGGACCTGGCCTATAACCCAGGCATGTGCCCTGACTGGGAATCAAACCACTGACTCTTTGGTTCACAGGCCAGCACTCACTCCACTGAACCATACCAACCAGGACCTTGTGAGGTGTTTAATTAAAGACTTCCGCAGTTTATATCCTTTTGGTCACCCCTTGTAACACGTGAACTTGGATTCAAACTTCTGGCATTAGAAGTTGAGGTCCACTGCTTGGTACTTAGTGTGACTGAGCAAGTTACTTAGTATCTCAGGTTGGTTTCAGGTCATGTGGAACTAGTTTTTGTTGTTGTCTGGTGGGTGTTACATTGGTGTGGGGCAGCATGTGTGTTTATAGTTTTCTTACTTCTTAAAAAAAATTAAAAGAGCCTTTCTAGGTATTGTTATTCCCATTTTATAGGGGAGGCTCTAGGAGGTTAAATAACTTGTTCAGGGTCACAGTTTCAGATATGTCCGATTTCCCTGCTACTTCTTATATACTAGAATTTTATATCAGTAATAAAAGAATACTCTCTGGGAGTTAATTAAGGTGATTTAGAGGGTTATTGTGAAGATTCAGTGAAATAAAGTATAACAAAGAATCTGCAGATAGCCTGACTTCTAGTAGGTATAATAGGAGTTTCCTTCCCTTTTAAAATTTGTCTACTACTCAGTTTCAACTTGTAAAGGTTGCTTTAGGTTATGGAGAATTGAGAGCCCACATCTTTCCAGAGCCATGGAGGACAGGTCTAGGTAAAAGTCTAGGATTCTCCATGAAGCTTTCTCTGTTTCCATATCCATTCTCCTGACTTCCTCAGATTTAATGAGTGAAAAATACTTAATCATTCTAAAATGAATTCATAAACAGCATATTACAACAGATACTTTGCAATGAATGGGAAGGTTGTGGGTTCATATATGATTTATGTATGATATGTATGCTTATGAAACAGGTGTTTTGACTCAAGTGTTAAAAACAGTCATTGGAAACTAGAAATTTTGAGGAGTGCCTATGTTTGACTGACTTTTTTCTTTGTTTGTCTTTAACCATAATTTTTTTCATATTGTTTGTTTTCTAAAAAATGTTTTTATTAGAAATTTAAAAATTGTATGTATATAATATCTGTCATACAGTAAGAAAATGCCACCCTCATTGTCTAACCATTTTTTTTTGTTGTTGTATCCCAAAGAAAAAAACTTTGAAATAGTAGTGGTTTTTGTCAGGCGGTAAGTCATTGCACGTACAAATTGATGAAAAATCATTCTTTAATTGTGTAAGCCTTTTTTCTCATATGGTTCTCATTTCATGGTCTTTTTGTAATTCTTATCAGTCATAGCGGTACTCTTACAACCTACTGTGGTAGAAATTGTAATATAGTTTATTTATATACAAGTACTATGTATATAATACATGCTTTTTAAAAGAAGCATAGAATTTTCAAGAATGCCTATTTTTCTTAATATATTCATATAGGCTAGAAGAAAATTTGCCTGCAGGCTGTGGATTTTGCCATATACCATATGATGAACTGAATATGCCATTTCCAGCTCATCTCACATATTGCTATAACTGCAGGAAACAAAAAGTTCCTGATGTTCTTTTTACAACTATAGACCTCCCAACAGATGCAACAGTTATTGGAAAAGGTTGTCTTATTCAAGCAAGGTATGTTTGTGGAAACAACATTTGGGGTCTCTGGAAGAGCATGGGGTATTGAGCCAAATAGACCTATTTTCAAATATCTGCTCTTGTTTCCTACCTGGGATCCTGGATAGGCTGGGCAGTTCTATCTGAACCTTGTATGTTCGTGTATGGAAAATTAGGAGGAAGAATACCTTCATTGTAAAACTCAAGTGAATTATATTTGTTTTAAACATTTAAATTCTGTGTAAATTTTTATTATGATGATGATTATAAATTAACCTGTTGAAGGATAGGGATGTGACTCAGTATGCTTTAATGACATTAAATATGTATTACATTTTGGAAACTGACATTTTTCTTTTAAAGAACAATACTATGTAGTGTTCCTTTTTTTACTTCATGTAGCTGTTAATAGTTTCTTTTAAAATGTACTGGAGTAGAAATGCTAAATTGTGGTAGCATTAGACTACCACATTCCTCTTTCCCCCCCCCCTTCCATATTTTATATCCACCCCCAAATTTTTAACCCCAACCCCCCCTTTTTAATCACCTACCTACCTTCTCATTCACATTTTTATTCCACCCCCCCCCACCCCAAAACCCACCCCCCCCCCCCCCCCCCCCCCCCTCATTAGACTTTCCACTGCCTCCTCTATGTCTGTTACTTTCTCTTCTGTATTTTCTTTCTTTTTGTTTCTCTGTGCTATACTTTAGGTACTTTCTTACCTGTCTTTTAATTATTTCTCTCTTCAGCTGTCTCTAATATGCTAATAAACCTAATAATTTGAGTGTAAATTTTTGGTAATATATTTTTTATAGCTAGAAGTTTTATTTTATTCTTTTTCAAACCTAGTATCCCATGTTATAGTCTGACTGATTCTGTAATTAATAATTTTAAAATCGGAAATCTTTTTGTGTTTTCTATTGTTTCTGCTGGTTCTTGTTCATTGTGTTTTGTTTCCTCTGACTGTGAAAGGTTCACAGGAAGTTACAGAATGAGACAAAGAGTCCGAGTCCCTTCAGTCACTTTTCCTCATTGATGACATCTTGTACAGCTATTGTGGAGTATCACCTAGGAAACTGACATTGATATAATACTGTTAACTATATTAAAGATTTAGTTTTTACAACTCCCACCACAATAAAGACACAGAACTGTTCCAGTCCACAAAAGAACTTTCTTGTGCCACCTCCTTACACTTATGCCCCATACAGCCCCTTGCCTTGGTCTTGTGATGCTTTTCAGAAGATTTAAAAATAATATATATTATTTATATGTATTGTATGTAAATATATAAAATATAAATAATATATTAAATATAAATATAAATAATATATAATGCATTACTTTATATAAATATAAAATAACATTATTTTTAAATATAAAACTGTTTTTATATATAAATATATATATATTTTTTGTTTGTTTTATGTAGGAGGGGTTGGTCTCCATCAGCAGTTCTCACAGTGTGTTTCCAGACCTAGAGAGAACTTACAGAAATGCAACTTCTCAGGCCCCACCTCAGACTTATTAAATCAGAGACTTTGGGGGGAGCCTAGTAATTGTTTCTTAACTAGCCCTTCAGGTGGTTCTGATATAAGCTAAAGTCGGAGAACTCCTATAGGAGCCTGGCTTGCCAGTTTGGCGAGTCTCTCTTTTATCTTCACTGCTTCCTTTTTACTCCAAGCCCTCATTGTCACTCACCTAAATAGCTTCTTGTCCGCTATCCCTACATCAGTTCTACCATTGTAACTCCATTCTCTGTGTAACAATATAAATGATGTTCTAAAATACAACTTGGCTCATGTTACTTCTTAAAACCTATTCGGGGTTTCCTATTGCTGGCAGAATAAAATCAAAGTTCTTGCCGTGACCCGTGAACCTCTAACATGATCATGCCCTGCTCACCTGTACCCCGCCCATACTGCTCTCACCCTTGCTCACTTCACTGTAGCCACGGTAGCCTCCTTTCGGATCTTCTAACATGCCAGCTCCGTTCCGTAACTGTATTTCTCCAGTTCTCCCAGTTCCATCCTGTCTTTAAGGTCTCAATTTCAGGTGTCATCTCTCCTGTGAGGTCTTCTCTCTAGTTTTTCCCACTTATTTCACCTGGGTTATTTTCTTCAGATACCTGATTCTTAAAATCTGAGGTTGCCTTGTTTTTGTTTATTCCTGCCCCCGCTACTGAATTATAACCATGAGAACAGAGACTTTGTCAACATAACCATGAAAAATGGGACTCTGTATTTTTTTCATTGATTAGTGCTCACCACCTAGAACAGTACCTAGCACATGATAGATTTGTATTTTTTTATTGATTAGTGCTCACACCACCCAGAATAGTGCCTAGCACATGACAGATACACCAGTTTTATGTTTTTATAAGTTTATGTATTTTTAACAGATTTTTAAAAAATTTATTTTATTTTTTTAAGATCTCATTTATTTTTAGAGAGGTGAAGGGAGGGAAAAAGGGAGAGAAATATCAGTGTGTGGTTGCCTTTCATGTGTCCCTTACTAGGGACCTGGCCCATGCGAGTGCCCTAAGACTGGGAATCAAACTGGCGACCCTCTGGTTCACAGGCTGGCACTCAATCCACTGAGTCACACCAGCCAGGGTAATACAAGTTTATATTCTTCTAATGAGTAAATTAACTTTTTCCTTTGCTGTCCATTTGTTATATGATCATGTGGAGTTACGAAACCTAAGATTTTAAATTATATTCTCTGATGATTCTGATCAGTATTTAATACTTCATTTCTAGAAATTTTGAGAGTGTTGCTGAAATAGATTTTCAGCAGAAACATATACAGCAAAAAAATGACAGATTATTAATATAACTTAAGCCCATATTTTTTTTAAGCACACGTTCAGAAAGTTTTAAAAATTGGACATTACTTAAGGTGGTACCAAGAATGTTGTCCACTGACTAAATTATTGTTTTTAACAGGTTATGTCGCTTAAAAAAGAAAGCACAGGCAGAAGCAAATGCCACAGCTATCAGTAATCTGTTGCCATTTATGGAATATGAAGTACATACTCAGCTAATGAATAAACTAAAACTTAAAGGAATGAATGCTCTATTTGGGCTGAGAATTCAGATCACAGTGGGTGAAAATATGTTGATGGGCTTAGCGGTAAGTTTATGTATTTTGTTTTTGTTTTTGTGATTCCTGTTGTTTTATGTGATTCAAAAATTCTTTTAAAAAGATTTATCTAAAGAAACTGACATCAAGACTTTTAAGGGTTGGAGACCTAAGAAACAACAAATCTGGTGATAGGCTTTCAAATATTTTATTTTTATATTTAATTATAAAATTATTGGATATTGTTATTTTAAATTGAATTAATAAATTATGTAAAATATCTATTGATTTATATTTATGTTATCATTAAATTTTTATATTCTAACCATAACCTCAATATAAATCAATAAATATTGATTTATATGAATAAATTATGTTACCTTATATTTTTATATTCTGACCATAATCTCAATATGACTAAAAATTATCATGTGCAGCTTGTTTAGTAAGTTGGCCACCCACCGTGGTAGTGGATTTTATTGTTGTTAATATATTGATAAAACAGGACTTTGCCCTCTTGGAACTATTGAGATTTGAGGCTGGATAACTCGTTGTTGTAGTGTGTTGTCTCACTCATTAAAGGAGGTTTAACAGCACCTCTGGCCTCTGCACACTAGACGCTAATAACTTCCCTCCACTATGACAACAGAAAAACATCTCTAGACATTACAAGATGTCCTTTGGGGGGCAAAGTCATTCCTGAGTGGGGAGGACTAAAATAATCTCTAGTTTTAGTGCAGAATGTAAAACAATACCTGTGAGATGCTGCCAGCTGTTGGACAGGGAATTAAACTTCATTATAAATATACACCTGTGGCCAGAAGACAGTAGAAAATGCTATAAAATATATTTCTTAAGTCCTGATAAATTGTAAGGCAGTAGGAAGCTCTTTGTCTCAACTTCATATTTACCTTCTTTTGTTAGAAAACAAGTTCTGACTAGAAAGTTGTCAGCATGGTAACAACAGCTGCCTTTATAAATAGCCTGGCACCCAGAGAACTAGATGTCTGTAAAATATAGATTGATCGGGTGGAATCTGAGCAACAATATTTATGGAAATCTTCTCATAGTCTAGATACTTTACTAGCCAGAATTTTTGTTTGTGTCACTGGTGCTTTTTAATTAGGAGTTCTGTGCCATCTTTTGGAGACATGCATAGAAATTTAACTCCAGAAGTTTATGGAACTTGGATTCTTTTTCTTAGTATCCATTTGTACATAAAATGCTAAATTTTTTCTTGCTTCATCCATTTTTTTCTGTAAGAGCAAATACGGAAATTTCTGTTTGTAGGGGATAATTGTATGGTGATGATAATTATATAATTACAATTTTTAATGAGGAGTTTGTAATGATTAATGAAAGTAATCTGATTTATATTCAAATATTTGATATTGAGATTAACTTGGGGAAAAACTATTCATTATGATTCATTCATATAAAAACTCACATGCTTAACAAGGACCTAACATAAATGTATAAATAGGGCTAAATACAAAATGGTAGTTATTGGTGGACATCTGTGGGAGCTAAGAGCTTGATTCATATTCAAAGTTTTAAGGAACGTGCCAGCTGTGTCACACACTTTCGGAAGGCGGAGCCCCAGGAAACTATTATGTGGTCCCAGTATAATTCTTCAGTACTTGCTTCAAAAACTGCCCTTTCCAATTCTTACTAATCTTTTCTTTCTTGATCACTAGTGCCACTAATTATAGCTGTTTGGAATTTTGATCTTTGTATGTGTTTTAGTTTGTGCACTTAAATCTCAAGGTCCCAAGAGCCAAGAGTAGCTACCATGATAGTTAATCTCTGATCAGAATGCTACTGGCTGCCTGGCACTGTGCTACTACAGAAGAAATGTAATATTATCTTTGTTTTACAAGAAGAGAAAATGGATGCTGTTGATAGGTTGAAACTTATCCAAAGTGATACAGTTGCATGTACTGGAACTGGATTTCAAACGCAGGACTTCCTAGTTCTAGAATCTCTGTTCTCAACTATTCTGGGCTGTTGCCCCATCAACGACTGCTGTTCAAAAGTGTTAGAGCCCTGGCTGGTGTGGCTCAGTGGATTGAGTGCCGACCTGCGAACCAAAGGGTCACCCATTAGATTCCCAGTCGGGGCGCATGCCTGGGTTGCAGGCCAGGTCCGCAGTGGGGGGCATGTGAGAGGCAGCCACACATTGATGTTTCTCTCCCCCTCTCTCTCCCTCCGTTCCCCCCTCTCTAAAAATAAGTAAATAAAATCTTTTTAAAAAAGTGTTAGAGACAGTGCACTAAGGCTTCATATGGCACAGAGGGTATTCTCAGGTTGAGCATTAGAAACTGGGTCATAGGTGCAGCCGTGCATGCTAATGAACAAACCAGGACGGAGAGCTTCTGAGGATCAGTTTCATCTACTGCACGGACTTCATCATAGGGTATCGTACACTTTTAAGGATGGAATTTTATAAAATTGGCAATTAAATTTACAATAATAAATTCAAAATACCCAAATATCCACAGCTTTAAAAATTGTTTTCTTTTTTCCCCCATCTACTTCTTTGATGTTAACTATTTGATGTTTTTACTTCTGTGTATTTTTGTACTGCTTATATAAGCATATTTAAACATAAACACACAGAGGCGTGTGGAGTGCATGTGTGTGTATATTGTTTTGTATCTTCCCTAATAGTTTTCAGTACTAATGGTGAATAGTACTGTTACACAGTCAAAAATTAATAATCACTTAATTAAACACTTAAATATGCATCAAGTGAAGGTCTCTTTCTTGGTAATTATGGAGGTATCATGGTCTAGTGAAAAGTTCTTGGATTTCAGAGTGAAAAACAGATTCAAATCTCTTCTCCACATTTATTGACAGTGTCATCTTGAATAAGTTTCCTATTCTTGCACTTCTTGCACTTACCTTTTACTTTTGCTACGGAAAAGGCAAATTACCTACTCTTTCATGCAAAATTTACTTTTAACAACTTTTCATCTTTTTTCCTAAACTTCTTCAATGCAATTTATTTTTTACAGTCATAAGGTAAAAATTGCACAGTACGGTTGGGTATGCAGTGAGAACTAAACCCCCTGTTAGACTGCGGCGCCCCCTTCCCCGGGTTTTCACCGGCAGCATCGCACTCGTTACCAGTTATGTTTGTGCTGTGCCCTTCCACGTGTGTCCTGTGTATCCACTGATTGTCTTTTTCCTACAGGCCAAAGAGCACATTCCTGAATGTGAAAACCTAAGGACTGTTATTCTTTAGACTTTTTTTTTTTAAATTACTTCCCTTTTGTTTTTACAAGTCGGCCACGGGTGTGTATTTAGCAGCGTTACCGACGCCCGGTGGGATTCAGATTGCTGGGAAGACTCCTAATGACGGCTCCTACGAACAGCATATATCGCATATGCAAAAGAAGATAAACGACACGATTGCTAAGAACAAAGAGTTGTATGAAATCAATCCTCCAGTAAGTAAACTAAATCTACACTGTGAATACATACGTTATTGTTTAGGTGTTAGTATATTTTTAGGTTATCTTATTTTGGACATTACAGATTTTTTTTCCCACTGCTTAGATTGGCTTTCCTCATTGCTCTTTTATTCCCTTGACACCCATGTTCTAAGGTCTTCTTTTCTGGGGGGCTGACTGTCACCACCCTATTTAAGAACTGTAACTCTCCTATTAGTTTTTGGTACTTCCTATCCCCTTTTTTTGTCTGTTGCTTCTTACTTTCAGGAGAATGAAGCTCCGTGGAGACTGTGTCCCCAATGTCTAGAACAGTTCCTTCTGGTATTTTTGATGAATACTTATTGAGTCACTAAATAAATGGCCTGAAGTGTTGTTTTCTAATAAACAGAAATAGTCCTTATCTCCGGTAAAAACGGTGAAAGAACAGTTTTGTTGTTTTAATTTTGGCAGTTTTCTTACAATTTTCCTGCCAGTGATTTCCAGTCAGTCTTCTCACCGACTCCGCGGTCAGTATCGTGATGCCTCTTACTCCACAGATGCCTTATAGCCATAACCTGAATTGGAGGAAAGATGGTTTGGCACTAGAATGAAACGATTTGTTTTTATGAGTCCCTGATAATGAAATATTTCTGTAAAAGGAAAGCGTTTGGATAACATTATTGTTGTCTTTTTAAAGTATTTTACTTTTGAATTTTGGTTGGCTTTCTGGAATAGTGTATCTGAATTCCAGCTTCAAACTTACAGCTTTCTAGCAGAGTTGTTAAGCTGGGGGGAATTTTAAGGGCATGACCTACAGCTACACAGTACTGTCTGGTAGACACTGGTTGTACGTGGCTGGATGTGTGACTAGTCTAAATTGAGATGTCCTTGCGATAGGTGTAAAATATATGGTACATTGGATTTTGAAGGTTAGTAAATGAAAAAGAACATAAAATATCTTATGGGTATCTTTTATATTGTTTTCACATTTCATTTGTATCTTTTTTCTGTTATTACCTATGAAGCTTGCTGTATATTTCTATCGAATAGTGTTGATACAGAGCTTCTTTAAATTCATTGAAATGTTAATGTGTTAAAATAATATATTTACTTACATAGCCTTTGTAAAAGCTTTCCATGCAACATTTTATTGACTGCTTGTTTGCTCTAGTTATTTTTCTTTTATGATTATACATTTACTGTATATTTAAACATCTACTAATAGTGTTTATTACTGTTGGGGACAGTAATTTGCAAAGTTGTATACTAGGATTCCATATATCGGTTCTAATTGATACCAGCTGAACTCTTGCATAACAGTGCTTATCAACTCTGTCTTTCCATCCCGACCACACACAGGACCTATCTCTTCCACTGTGTTTCTGTCATACCTGTATTTGTTTTTGTCATAGTGCCCATTACATATTATTACACTTCTCTTCCTTTCCAAAATGTAAGCCCCTTGAATATGGAGACATATTAGAGGATGTGAATTAAATAACTTCATCCATCCAATGAATATTTATTGAGCTACTGTTTTAGTAGTACATTTTAGAGGAGAGAATAAACCTTTTATAAATTAAAAAATTTCAGCCTATGTGGATATCATATGTTGAATGTGACTGTATTTCTACGAGAGGACTAACCAATTTATGACTATTATATGGTTTTCCTTAATACAGATACCTTCTGCATTATAGTCTTTTAGAATAACATCTCAGAATTTGTTTTATAAAGTCAGTGTACTAAGCCACTACTCATATTACAGCTTTGTGTTTTTGATTTTCTAAAACGATGTATGCCCACCTTGAAAATGTGAATCAGAATGTTTCTTACCTTAGGAAGGTGGCCCTAGCTGAAGTGAATGCTGCTGTTTGATTTTTTTCCCTCAATATATTGAGAAATGTTTCTAATGCAGAGGTGCAGTACCACTTAACTGGAGATGGTTAAGTCAACCAAAGGCATCAAAATACAGGGCAAAACTCTAATTTGGAATAACAGTACCAGAGGTGAAACTACATTATGAATCTAAGATACCCAGTCAAACCGTGGTTCTCGAATGTCTCTCATCTTGAACAATTCAGTTCTCGAACACCATTCTGAAACGAATTAAGTTCAGCAAATGAGGTTCCACTATATTAAAGTTCAGATAGTTACATGTATGAGGTCCATGATAAAATTCGGTATTTAAACTACTATAAAATTATTAGAAGAAATTTAATACTGAAAATTATTAATAATATCATACATTATAAAAATTATGTAATATAGTTAATAGATTATAAAATTAATAAAATATTGTTAAATTATATTATAAAATAATATAATGCATTATAAAATTATTAAGAGAAGTTAAAACCAAATTTTAAACTGCTATAAAATTATTTTTAAAAAGGTGGTTTCTCTTGGGAAGAATGTTAGTCAGAGTCAAGAGACCTTATCTAGACAAGTTCTTCACTTATTAGTTTTCAAACCCAGGCAAACCACTTTACCTCTGAACTGCATCTCTTTCTCATTTTGTATTATTATAGTAAGTACCCTGTCAAAGTTATATAGGGCAGGTTAATTTGGAGTGCACACCATATAAATGGGTGTGAAAGTACTCCATAGATAGCTATGTTATGAAACTGTGTGGTGGTAGTCTTATGTAAGATATGCGCTAGCAATGAACATTTAAAACTATATTTTTGAAAAGCTTTTTCTTACAACTTTAAAAAAAAAAAAGTGGGTCTGTTACACTAACACTAAGCTATGCCTTTTGCATTTGTGCTCACATATCCACATTTTCCCAGTACTATTTTTTGCCAACAGATAGAACTTCTAGTTAGCTCTGATCTTTAGTTATATAATGGGAAAAAGTTTATGAACCCACGTAGGCTTGCACCATACAGTGACCTCAAAAAGATCATTAGAGCAACTACCAAAGTTTATTTAGCTTTATAAGTTACAGAGCAAATACATGTGTAATGTATGTGTTACATATACATACATGCATACATCTCTTGTATTCCTCATTTGACTATGTGGAGCTTTGGAAAATTACCACTGGATAAGAACAGATACAGAAGAGTAGAATCATTTGAAGGCATACATTTTTAATTTTTCGTGGACTATTAAGACTTTAAAATGCTGAGCAGAAGATACCTCTGAGCGGCAAGGCTTGCCAGTTCCCTACGCACTACAGTTCCCTCCTAGCACAGTAGATGTCCGCAGTGCCTCCGCCTGTCTGTGGCAGTTGTGTACACGTGCTCTTGAATCTGTGTGTCAAGGCTGCCATTCTCAATTAAAGGGCATACATAACTCTAAAAGGTTAATTAGCCATAAAGTTTATAAGTAAGTACAGACTTTAAATCTATTTTACAGCTGTCTACCCACAGGTAGTTTTCTGTTATAAAAATTTAAAACCAAAATGAAGTTGCAAATACCAAATCATTATGTTGTACACCTGAAACTAATATAACATTATGTCAATTCTACTTCAATTAAAAGAAAAAGAAAAAAAGAAAAGACTGCAGTTTACAAAAAAAAACGTGAAAAACATGGGCTTATATAATACAAAGCAATTATATTTCTTTTAGGAGATATCTGAAGAGATTATAGGATCACCCATCCCAGAACCTCGACAACGCTCAAGACTTTTAAGATCTCAATCAGAAAGTTCTGACGAAGTCACAGAATTGGACCTCTCACATGGGAAAAAAGATGCTTTTGTTTTGGAGGTATTATTGCATTATACTAATTTCTTAAACTTTTTAGACGTGCATTTTTACAATCAAATTTTAAATTGAGGTGATTCTTTTGTATTACAGTTGTTATAAATATATATTTTATTACAGAAATTAAAATAAACTTGAGAATATCAAAACTTAGTAATGTATTTTTTGTTCAACACCGGAAGACTGAAACAATAATAGAGGTGGTTCTGGAAAAAATAAAGTATGGGTTGAAATAAAGTTAAAATAATATTAATCTCTTGGAGCTATTTTTTGGAAACATGCATGAATTTAAATAAGAAGTTAAACTGAAGAATTACCTGCTTTATATGTTTTAACATTTTACTGTCATTATAATGTTTTTACATGTATAGGCACTGTGAGTTCTGAATGTAGTGTTTGCTTCCTTACTGAATTCAGAGGATACTATTGAACTTTCCTTTTAAAAATACACTCAGAACTAGCATTTCCGGAGAATAAATGTGGCTCAAAAGGTTCATGGAGCCTCCTCCCTCACAAATCTGCTCCTCCCACCAAGATCAGTTAGCTTTGAAAGAGATAGATTCCTTTGATATTGAAGGAAAGGAAAATAAATAAGGATGCTCAGAAATGTTCTGTAAGGTGCCAGTTGAGAGAAAAAGTCAGATGCCTTGATCTCAGGAAGCTGGCGGTAGAATTGTATTGGAATGGGATTAGAGTTCTGAAGAGACTAGAACAGTGCCTATGAATGTGGTCAGGATGTTGGCCTTGGGAGATGCACAAGGCTTCATGGAGGTAAGAGTGTTAATTTGTAAAAAAATCAAACTGTATGGATTTGTGCCTTTCCTCATATTTTTTTTACAGTCTGAGAATGGGAAAATAATGGGAGTCGGTAAAGTATACGTCAGGTGAAGGAGATAAAAGGATCCAGGGTACTGTTGAGAGCAGTGCTACTCAAAGTGGGCTGTGACACCTGTACTGTCAGTCAGCACTGTCTGGGCACCTATAAGAAGTACAAATTATGGGGTCCTTATTTCAGACCTAGTAAACGAAAATTTCAAGTTGGAGCCCAGGAATCTGTTTAACAGGTGACTTAGCATTGCCTGAAGTTTGGTCAGAGCATCATTGATATTTCTGATCCTGGGATCCGGGCTAAGTAGAAAACAGAAGTGCCTCATATGTGGGCAGAAGACGGGTGGAGGCGGGGCAAGGTGCAGATTCAGTAAGAGAAAGGACAAAAGGACAGGGGATTGTAGTTGGATAATGCTTGAGATTTGGATGTGGAATGGTTTGGGGAGTTGCGTTGAGGTATGGCCATGACTGTAGAGCGAAGGGAAAGTGGAAGGGAAAGTGGTTCTGGAAGTCACAGGGGCAATGTGAGTGGAAGCTTAGAGTGTGTGAGAGGACTTAGCCCCCTGGTATACAGATGAATGTCAATATATGTCCGGTTGGATATTTTCAGTCTTTATTACTCACAATGGAATGTTGTGATATAAGAAAAATAAGATTTGGATGTATTTTTTTAGACATGCCTTTAAATTTATCCCTACATAATTTTATTTTAAAATAGTTGTATATTTAGTCATAAGGTTTTTTAAAAATTTTAATAGCACTCTATCTCTCTAAACAAATGGAGATAATGATTGTTCATGATTATCTTCTTTTGAAACATACCATCATAAAAGATTGAGAAAAGGCTCATTTTTAAAAATATTAAATTTACAAATAATATATTTCACTTAGAAGTATTTATAATTATTACTGTGGAGAAATTTACAGATACTTGAAAAATTTTTTTCAAGTTTTATATTTTAACAGGGGAAATGACTCTAGATTTTTGACTCTTATGTTTTCTTATTTAGAAAATAATAATTTTTTAAATTTGAAATAATTGTATATTTACTACTTATGTAATAGTCTTAACCTTTCTATTTTCAGATTGATGACACAGATGCTATGGAAGACGTACATTCTCTACTGACTGATGTTCCTCCTCCTCCAGGTAAACAGAAACAGTTAACTTTTGAGATGAGATTATCTTTTTTTCTTTTTTTTACATGTAAGTATTTTAATTCATAATTATTATGGTGCTACCTTTATTTTAAAGGCTTTATCAGTGTTAGAAAAAGAATGAATGATTTTTACAGTTAGAATTTCATGTAATAATTGAAAAATGTTTTTAACACAAAAAGAAATAAAATATTATCACATATTTTAACTATTATTTATTTTGACAGGCTTCTATAGTTGCAATACAGAAATTATGCCTGGTATAAATAATTGGACATCTGAAATACAGGTAAATCTTTCATTTTTAATGTTAAGCCATTGTAAGTGATTTTTAGCTAATTCCTTTTAATATGTTTTCTTTTTACCTCCTTATTCAGTTAAAATGTTACCCTTTTTTATACCACATTAGTTATTATTGTTATTTGGCAGTTTTATTAACTATTATAGTTGCTAGTTAAAATAATAAAATGACATGCTATCATATCTCCCCATATTTAGATGTTCACATCAGTGAGAGTAATCCGATTAAGCAGCCTTAACCTGACTAATCAAGCCCTCAATAAGAACTTTAATGATCTTTGTGAAAATTTGCTCAAGGTAGGAACATGTTGACTAACTATATTTTCTATATATTTGATGTTTTTATATTAAATAATTAATATATTTTTATATATTTATATATATATTATATTTTAGTTAAAATTCCTAAGAGCCATGAAATTAAAATGAAAAAAAGTGTATACATATTGTCTGGAATACCTTACACAGTTGTGGGCTGAATTATTTTTTTACATATCCATCTTAACTACGCCATCGGGTAAAATGCTTCAGTTGCCCTTCCTATTTTAATATACCATACTATAAAAGAATTAAATTTTAAGTTATTCCATAGCTTTAAACTTCATAAAAATGTATTGTGTAAATATAAATTTAAAAATACCTTCTCCAAAATACCTCAATGAATATGATTAAACTTTATTGTCTGCCTAAATGTTAAAAATGTATTCTTACTGTAAGGATAGAGAAAAGAGAAGTGGGTCAGTTTTGTTTTAGTCCTTTAAACTTTCCATTTGCCATAATATGTGCATTAAAATGTCAGTTTTTATAAGTTTTTAAATTAAAAGAAGTGATATTGCTAATATTTTCTATTATATAGAGCCTGTATTTTAAACTACGGTCTATGATCCCCTGCTGCCTTTGCCATGTAAATTTTACAGTATCTCTACCTGAAGATGAATTAATTCAGGTAATTAAGATTTAGTCAATTATTAAAGAAGATTTCTAGTTTCTTTCTAATCTGTTTTAATGCTATAAATTTGCCATAATTAAATAAGTGTAAATGGTTTTCAAAATATTTTGAAACATATTAGTATGACTCAGACTATATATATATATGTATTTTTTTTGAACTCTAGTTGTCTGAAGGTGGAATCACATTTGTGCTCCAGCATACTTACAATAGGATTTGTACTTACGTGGGGTTTTTCCAGTCCCCATCCTTTAGACAAGATTCTTGAACTCTTTCTGGATCTAAATTTAGTTGTACAAGTTGAGTTTAGTTGCAGTCTGAATATCTGAACTGATGTATAATTCTGATTGAGGATCTTAACCAAGAAAGGCAAATTAGACAATTAGTGTAACTTGTCCTATAGTACTAAATAATATGTGTAAGAAACTTATTTTGGCAATGATTATTTTGCTAATCTTATAGTTTCTCTGATTCTAGGTTACAGTCACAGCAGTTGCAATAACTTTTGACAAAAATCAGGCTTTACAGACCACAAAAACACATGTTGAAAAATCATTGCAAAGAGGTAAATCTATGATGAATGGGATCATAGTTCATGTTTGTCTACATTATAGTTCAGTGATAAAATGTAGAGGATAGGTAGCTTATTTATTGAAAATGTAGAGGATAGGTAAATGAATTATATATTGAAGGGAATCTGCCACTTTTTGTTTATCTTTATCATAATAACTGTGGTTAAGCATATGACTGACTTGATGCTTTTTACAAATGAATGGGTGGTTGACTGCTATTGACATAGAAACTACTGCTGTTTTATAGACTTAAATTGTAGCATATTCTGCAGTAATTTAGAAGTTCCTATCTTAGTATCGCTAAGGAGGGCCTCAAAGCATTTGAGAAACTACTGCTGTAGTAAGTAAGCGTCATCTGTTTTTCTCAGGAAAAGTTCCATAGTATTCAACAGTTTCTCAGAGTTTTTCCAGTAAAATTTAGGAAGTACCATTCTTAATAAACTCCAAAGAAACCCAAATTATTGGAAACTGTTGATGTGTTCTGAAAAAAAGGTCAGAGAAGTAGTATACTATCTGAAGTTTAATGATTCAGTGGCTGACTAAAATATTTCTGATTCATCTAAAATTTTTAAGTTGATTTCATTCTACATGTATAATGTTGAATTAACTACGAACAATTATGTGTTTAGATATTTATCAAAAAAGATAAATAACTAGTTTAAGTATCATAGAACTAGAAAGGTACAAAAAGTAGGATAATAATAATTATTATTTAGCAGTTATTATTTGCAAGGCACAAAGAGATTTACCAACATTATCCTTTCTTAATGTCAAACAGTCCTACCAGAGAAGGTAGCACCACTCTAAGCATTTATGCTGGTGCAGGGTCCCCATGGGAGTAACCAAGGAGAAAATAACCAAAATAAATAGGGGTGAAGGGGGGGAATATGTATGTTATCCCAGATTCTTAGTTTTTAAAAATTAGTAATAGATTATTACTAAATAACTAGGTTTTTTTCTTGCTTCTTAAGGCTCTACAGATAATGAAGAACTTCTGCAATTTCCACTGGAACTCTGTTCAGATTCACTTCCTTCTCATCCTTTTCCACCAGCTAAAGGTTGGTTAAATAAGGAAAATGCAAACACAAATCCCTGGTACTGTCTTTCACATGCTTCATTATTGTAGGTAATCTTCATCTTGAGATATTTATTCTTCATCCCCTCTTTGTGTGTTCATGTTCATAAAAGGGGTAAAAGTAATGTTCTTATTTTAATCTCTCAAGTAATCTCAGTATATATTATTAAGGTAATTTTTTATGTGGTATTCCATTTTTATATATCAAATGTATTAAAGTTTTATTTTCAGAGATTTGGATTTTCCAAAGTAATTATTTACATGATATGTTTGAAATTTATATTATATTTGGTAAATATTTTTTTCAGCAACAGCTGTACCTTTACAAAAATTTTCTTTTTGAAAATGAAAACAGACTACCTATTTTATTCAGTAGGTATTTGGAGAGGTTTTGGGTGGGAGTAATAATATGAGAAAGGGATGTGCTTTTTGTCCTTTGGGTGCCGTGGGTACAATTGGGGAATATTTTTAGGTACTTATAAGATGCTTTCATTTTTTCAAATACAAGGTGATTGTCCCTTTACTTAATAACAGTAAATTTACTTAGATCTGTACACTCTTTGGAGAAAAAAGTATTTTTTTCTCATTTCTCTTCTGATTTCAGTGCAATTTATATTATAAAATTTGCAGAATTATTATACCTTATTTTATAGCATTACATATACAATAAA
Source organism: Pteronotus mesoamericanus (assembly GCF_021234165.1). Lineage (NCBI taxonomy): Eukaryota > Metazoa > Chordata > Mammalia > Chiroptera > Mormoopidae > Pteronotus > Pteronotus mesoamericanus. The sequence continues at coordinate 21,627,587 of NW_026555310.1, forward strand.
TGCAGTTTGTGTTTTTTCCTAAATGTTTTATTCTGAGAAATGATGCATTTGTTATTTAAAACTATATTAGCTTTTCTAATTTTTATATTTTATACTGCAAGTGAAATTATTTCATGATTTCTACTTGTCAATTTATACTATCTGATACCAAATTAGGTGTAATAGAGAATAATTTTATATTCACATTGCGTGTATATCAATAGAGACTTTACTAAATCAGTGCAAAGCCTGTCCCTGTAGATAAATAGACCTTGTTTCATATTTTGAAGATGAAAAGGTGAGCTGCTTTCAAATTCTGAACTTTCTAACGTAGTAACTGTGCCCCTTACCCATTTTGTTTAAATTAAAATTATAATTTAGAACTCCATGGAGAATTTTTGCATACCTCAACTTCCTTGAAACAATAGAGAGGAAAAATCAATCTAAAGATAATCTGAGTTCAGATTTATAAATTAAAAAAAGAATAAAAAGTAGAACTCTTAAGAACCTCCAATGAACTGACTAGACTTTTTTTTTACACCTATTTTATACAGAGACTTGTATTAAACACAAGGTTAGTTCCAGACCACTTTTAGGTATCATTTTACTTATCTTTACTCTGAAATGTGGGGGGAAGAAACACAAAATAAAAAAAAAATCAACAAAAAAGATTTGATCAATTGCTAATCAGTAGAAAATATATGTATAGTTGGGGTCCTGTTAGCTCTATTTTACCACCTTGTTAAACTCTGTGTTAAACTTATCTATACTGATCTGTACTGTGTTTGCCTTATCTGTACTGATAACTTGAAGTCTCTGTGGTAGCTTTCAAAATGTTTTCAAAGGTAATTATAACTAATATTTCTTGTCATTAGTATGCTTTGTACAAGTGATACTGTGTGAACCGAAGAGCAAGGAAGAAGAATTTAAGTGGATTAAGTGATATCTGAGCAATACTTAAAATATTTGCTATTCATCTTAGGATGATAGAGAGGGACCATGGGGTAGAGTAATAAAGCCACAGACCTGGGATCTTTTCTCAGTTCTGCCACTGATAAGTGTGAGACCTCAGGCCAATTTAAACCTCAGATTCTCATCTGTAAAATGTGAAATGATTAAGATTCCCTCTAGCTTTTAAAATTCTTCAATTCCTTGGGTTTCTGTATTATTCCTATTAGTAAAAACAAATCAAAAGTTACTGTTTTAATGTAAAATATGCCGAAGGTCACAGTGAGCTTAAAATTTTCCAAATAGCTTCTAATCAGTTAAACCAATAATTTTTAAACCATGGAGTTTCTTCAGAGGTGTCTCCTGACTTCCCAGGAGGCTGGGTGGGAACGGAGGGAACTGAAGGGGGTGGGAGAGTGAGTGGATAGGTCTCTGACCCGCTATGCTACCTCTGAACTAGAGCAGCTTTGATTCAGTGTAATTTTACATATCTATTTTCTATATGTGATTTTGTTTGAAGAAAGGATTTCAAAGTTGGAAAACAGCTGAATGAGATCATTTCACCTTTATTACCATCTTCATCTTCATATTGATCAATATCATTACAATTACTACTAATGTATATAAAATTTATACTAAGTGCTTAACTGAGAAACCTTTGTGCTCTTCCTTGAATATTACATTTCAAAACCATCAGTAAACACTAAAAAGTTTATCTGTATTTGTTGTAAGTAGTTCCGTAATCTGTGGTTTGTATTGCATGCTTATTTATTGTCTTTGCTCCCTCAAAGTCTTTTCAGGAGAACATGGGTCACACCCAATATATTTGATAAAGCTATCTTAAAGAAAGTGTTTTTTAAGATTTGAGGATAAGGATGAGTTTTGAAAAGGTCTGAAGAATGTTATAATAGAGTGTTAAAACATGATTGTAGTAACTGAACATTGTAACTTAAAGAAAGGCTTTGAATAGAGAACAGAAATATCTGGAAAGTGTTAAGTTTTAACAATTTAGAAGAAACAGGCAGAAGAGAGAGGTAAGAGTGCTGGGAATAAGTGCTCAGAAACGTCTTTACTTTCTTATATGCAACCACTAGTACTGAGAAGTAAATAAATACATAGATTTTATAGCTTTGTTAGTTCAGTTAATTAAGCTAATAGAGCTTTTTTTTTTAATTCTGAAAACTTTGGACTCTCAATTTGTTTTTCATGTTATCACAAATAGGATGATTTGTTAAAGTTTTTGTTTCTTTTTATGTTAATGGAGAAGTTTCAAGTGCTAAGCACAGTTATGTTTATTAAAACTTCCATCTTTTCACTTGTAGATAAACCTTTTCTTATCTTTCTGTATTATTGAAAATGAGTGAATATTATGCAAAGAAAAGATTTTACGATTATCTGTATCCTAATTCTTTGTGTAGAGTAAGCCTGGGCCTGAATTGTCCATCCATGTTCAATTTTCTCCTTCCATCTTTTGTTATATTTGGTTTTGTTTCTCACGGTGACAAAATAGTTTGAGGTATGTCTCAAATTCATGGTTGACTTTGTGTTACCTTGTCTTGATTTTTCTGATTTGAAATATTACAAGGTGCTGAGCTGAAGTAATTTCTTAAAAGACATCATGCGAAGGTCATCACAATGTTTTGATGAATACTGTGAGGATCATAGATGATCTGGCATTGACACAACTTACTTTCACATGAGGCTGTATTATGAGGAAAAAAATATAGCAAATTTTTATACCACTTTCATAATGTTTTTCCCAACTATTAATATCTACACTTAAGCTTTTCTCTCAAATAGTTTTAGGAGGCTTTAAAAATGATATAGGAAAAAAAGATCAAAAATAGTAAAAATGGGGAATCTGAGTGAATATAATCTGGGTGAAAAATAAAAATAATAATATTTTTCTCATAGACTGTAGTTAATCTCGAGAATTTTTATACATGTAATTTTCACAAATGTTAACATGTTACTTTAGATATATTTCTAAAGATGTAAATCTTGAGATATTAGATACCATATTTTAGGGCTTAAGAACTTATATTAATGACAAAAGTGTATGAATTATATACTAATATAAATATATCTCAAATACTTTATAAACTAATCTGTAATAGGATAATCATTTTCATCAAAAAAGAGTTTAAAGACTTTAAAAAGATTGTTAGTATTAGTTTTTATGTATTGTTGGATAAAACTGTATTGAAGAAAAGTTTCTTATACCCACCTCGTTCCTGCTTTCATTATGCTTTACACTTTCCTTATGCTCAGTAGCATAAGCTGCAGGCTAGCAAGGTTACTCTTTTCATTAAGCAGCTGCTGACTAATGTGACAAGCGTAGGCCAAAATCTTTTGATGTAAAAGGAAATAAGTTGGCTTATTCTTAAATGTTGTACTCCAGAATTAGGTATCCACATCAGAAATTTTTTATGTAGGCTTATAAGAGTTACTTTTTCTTTTTGTTAAATTAAATTTGATTTTAAAAGATAGTTTAACTTTTTAAATTTAATGGCTTTCCTCATATTATTTTAAACTAGCAATTAGAATTATAAATCTATAAGAACTTCAAAGTTAGCTTTCATTTTTATCATGCCGACTAATGGTTTTGAATTCTTACAAGTATATATAATTCTTTATGCTAACTAAAATATCTTCGTATATTAACAATTCATTGCATGTATTTTTTTCTCTCTCTCTCTCCCTCTTTTTAAAATATATTTTGTCACAATGACCAGATGGCATCAACAATAAGAAGTTCTCCATGTTATTGATGGCCACAGTAATCCATGGCAGAGTCTGAAAGGGGAGAGAGACTGAGGGGAAGGAAAATGAGAGGAAAATAGAAATTAAAGAGTGGAAAATGTGTGGAAAACTTACCCCCAAATTAGGAAGGAAGCGAAGAGAATTGATGGAGAAGTAGGGTTAAGGAATCTTAGCTTCATTAAGGTAGCTTGAGAATAGTGAAATCTAGAATTAGAGGAAGAGGTAGTAAAAAGCAAAGAAAAATTGAAATGAGTTACTGACAGAAAACAGGGATTACTTGGAAGAGATGATATAAAAGATGGTAGTGAGAGGACGAATAAATACCTGGCAGTGAAGGCAAGAAAACAGTAGAAGGGGATTAAAGAAGAAAGGCAAGTGGTTTAGTATGTTGTGTACCTTTAGTTGGAAGCTTTAACAACCCAGATAGAGAAGTTAAATGTCTTTGTCTTCTAAGATATGTATTACTTTTGCAGTTGAATTTTTTCCCTTGTGGACTAGCCAGATTGAAGCTATTTATATTGTCCTCCATGCCTGAATCATTTTTAACTATGATATGGCAATTTCATTATCAATCCCCCAATATTTGAATATCATTATAGACAAAGTTTACATCCTTTAACTTGGCCATTAAGCCAGACATTATAATACTTAGCTAATCAATGTATTATAGATTGGTGGAAATGCATAAAGGAACATAAATCCAAATTTTGACCATAATGACTTAAAACTGAGAATGTTTAAATAGAAAAATACAGCATGAATTTTAAAGATTCCTGATAGCATACCTTTTAACCTGCCTTGGTCTTTTCATAATTTGCAGGAATTTTTTCAGTTTTAGTAGTTTTTTTAAGATGCCCAGATAAGGTCTCAAATATTTTTTAATTATTCAGAGCAAAGATGATCTGTAAATTCTAATGATATAAAGTAAGTGGTCAAAAGAATTAGTGGTCAGTGTAGAACTATATCATAGCTGTTCAATATCTTTGTCATTGGTGTGACAAATTATTTAGGAGAATAAGGAAGTCTCAAACTTCAGAAGCATTGGAGAATGTATCATTGAAGGAGGAAGAGTCCTTGCAACTTTTTTTTTGTCATCAATTTGCTCATTTTCATTAAACTGCTTTTAACTTAGGTTAGTCCCGCTCCCAATATCACTAGGCTTAAATATTTGTTAGAGTGTCCTAAGAGAACAATAAAACCACACGTTCTGTTTGCCATGCTGACTTTCTTGGATCATTTGGGGATAACAGAGTTATCACCTATTTGTGCTTTTTAACGAAACAAAATAATCTTTTTCTTGTATTGAATGGGAAAGGAAATTATAAGAGAAACAAGCTGCCATGTGGCTTGATTGAGACTGTCTTTGCAGCTGGAATGGGGACCTAACGTAAGAATTGTTTGTCTCAAACTCTTCCACATGGATATGTAAATGGCCTAAATAAGCATTAGCCCTCAATGAAGCCAAAAAAACTTTATTTTTTTCCTATATATGAAGTGCTGTCTTTTTTTTTAAGTATTGATGTAGAGAATATATATGTATTTTTCTTTTTACTTCTTTTTAACCAGAGTTACTAGTTTTTCAATGAGCCCAACAGCTTATACCTGTAGTACCTTCTCTCCTGAAAAGCTTATTGTCTGGGAAGGCAGACTGTAATCAGGAGTCAGTGTGGTCGAGAGCCCGAGGCCACGAGATGTCTGAGATATTCAGACCAGCCCGAGGTGCTGCTCATCTTGGGCCTTTTCTCCGAGAGAAAAATTAAGATCATAGCAAGCCTATTAAAGATGAACTTGCTCTCCTTAAGTGACATAAATCTTCTCACTCATCCCTTCCCTTAAGAATGCCTTCAATTTTACAACTTTGGGTTTTTTTGTTTTTTTTGTTTTTTTCTTTCCAGTTCAAACACATTCATATTTGAGGGCTGGGAGTAAACATTTTTTTCAAAAAATTTTCCCTCTTCCCTATCCTTTGTATTATGAACAAAGTAGTAAATGCATAAGTAAAAAATTCAAATCCTACCAAAAAATGATATAGTCCAATAAAGCATCCTCCTCCCTTCATTTCCCTTCCCTAGGCATACTCTTAAAAACAAAACAAAACAAAACAAAACATGTTTATTGATTTTAGAGAGAGGGGAGGGTGAAGAGAAACATAAATGTGTGAGAAAAACATCGATTGGTTGCCTTCCATACATGCCTGGACCTGGGATGGAACCTGCAACCTAGGTATGTGCTCTGAGGGGAACCCGAACTCTCAGTCTTGTGCTGTGTAGGATGATGCTCCAGCCAAGTGAGCCACACCACCCAAGCAAGGCAACTACTCTTAAGTGCTTATCACCTGTCTTTGTAAAGATACTCTATTCTTCCTTTCTTTAAAATACAAGGATTTTATACACCGTTATGTACTGTTCACTTGATATACACATATTTAGAGATGGGGACAGATACTTTTTCTATGTTTAAGCTCTTTTTGTGGGCATTTGCCGTTAAATTATATATAGTTGCTACTGGGGACTCCTACATTACCCAGATAATATTGAGGTATAGAAGATTATGTCATTTTAGTAATTTTTACTTTTTTTAGCTTCCCCTCTTGCCCCCACATTTAGAAAACTCACAGAATTCCTAATGCTGACTGTGTTTTCTGTGATTCTGCGGTCACCAAGGGCGTACGAGAGCCCTGGGCCCCGCCCAGGAAGTGGGCCTCCTGCAGTAGGCCTCTTGCTGTCCCAGCGTTGGGTCTGTTTTGTGGCAAGATCTCCCTAGAGAGCTGGTAAGCCTCAGGCTGCCAGTTCTGTTCAGGCCTTCTTCCTGTAGGTTCCATCTCCTGGGCTTCCAGTGCCCCTCAGGATCCTAAATCCAGAGGATTCTCCCTATCTAGGTGTACAGTCTGAGGGCGTGTTTATCAGGGCATGTCCATATCCTGGGCGTAGTGTCCTCACAGGCATTTTGTGGACTGCACCTAGTGATCCTGTTTATTCATTAGCTTTATACTGTCAGAGGAATGTCAACTGTTGTACACTCTCCACGTTAGCTAGTGGTCACTTGACCTATAAAATGGGGGAGGGGCGGGGCATGGGAGATACTGGGTTGTGTCCAATTATCAGAAACATTTTGTCTAAACCTTACTTTTGAAAAGTATAGCTTTTATTAATTTAAGAATGTTACCGAGGTATCAACACATTAGGCAGAGACAAAAATATATATTTACTTTGTTTATAATTTGTTAAAAAAAACTGGCTGACCCAAATAATTCTCAGTGTTCCTTATTAGTTATTTCTAACTTGACAACATTATTCCTTCAGTTATAAAATTCTTTGAAACAAAAATTTAGATACACTAGTGTGGCTAGAGTCTGAACATTAGAAAGAGATGATTTTTAAAATAGTACTGTTTAAATTTATACAATGCCTTAAATACCTATAATAAAAATATAAAATATCAGAGAAAATTCTGGATGCTACTTTTATGAGGTACTAGAAAGAAAGTGATTGGGATTCCTGGTTATTTCTATAGAGAACAGTTTTTCATTCCGCAAAGTTTTGGTACCACCAAAGGAAGCTGTTGATAGCGAAGTCCTTGAATGAAGGGGTTGGTGGTAAGGTGGGTGGGTGGGGGTTTGGCTAGTAAGGAGCTTGTGTTTATCTGTGAGACATCGGTCATTGCCTTGTCTGTAGTTTTTAACCTTACTGGTTCTTTCACCAACAAATATTTCCCTTCCATGTTTCAGTTTTTCTTCCCAGTACATTGCCCCTTTTTGCTGCTCAGTTTTTTCACATCCTGTGTTCAACCTACTAACATTTCGTTACTGTGTTTATATTTTCTCATGTCTGTAAAGTTTCTGAAATTCTTTTTGTCTTCTTTGGCATGGTATTTATTAACTGAGCTAGTTTTTACTTGTATATAGCAATAGAAATTACGTTTTAAACCTTAATACTTCTATTGGTTTGCTTTTACAATGAAACCATAAGATTTCCTCCTATTCATATGGCTTATAGAGAGTATTTACAAACAGCAAAGAAGAGATACTGGCTTGTACTTAGCATCCAAGCTAATGTTGTTCATATTGTCTTATTAGAACACCTGGAGATTGCAAGTTCTAACTCAGGTATACCAGCTGCACAGAGAGGTGAGTTCATCTAATTAAGCAAATAGTCACCAGAGGTGTGAAATTCTAGTGTGTGGTGCATAAACATACAGACATTGGAGAAATGCACTGGACAGTGGAATAGACACCAAAATGTGGCTTTACTGTAGTTAGAATGTGTCTCAAAAATATTAATAAAACTAAATTTTTTTTAGCATTTTCATAGTTTCCCAGTTTCTAAAAATAAAATTTTAGCTTTTTCATCATTTTTTAAAGCTCAGTAGTAGTAAAAGTTCTTCTTTTTAAAAGGACAACTGGTTAGGCTCACACCTGCCTCTCTACCCTGTTATCAGGAGCTTTGTTGCCAAAATCATACATAGAAAGAAAATATGGACAGAAATGACCCTTTGGCTTTCCTGTTAATCATGGTAGAAAGAAGGTATTTTAATAAAAGATAAGTCAACTAGAGATTTTTTTCATGTATTCTTCAACATTTAACTCATTATTTTTAGTCTTGATTTTAGGGCAGAAATAGGGAAGGCAATTATACAAAGGTGGGATTACACATCAAAGTCTTGAAATATAAACAGCTAAGACATTGTAAAGTAAAAAGAATGGGGGAAAAGTTAGCTAAAACACAGTGTATGGTCCTTTCACTGCTATTTCTGTTAAATCCCACTTTTGTTTTCCCTAAGAGACCACACAACTATGACATCACCAGCAACGCTCAGCCAGCTCACTGAGAAATTGGTTTTGGACAAATCAGTGTCTAAAGCTTAACTCTTTAACTGTCTCTCTTGTCTGACTTGAAAAGGACCATTCTTTTTCTATATTACTGTTAAATTACATCATTGGAAGGAGGTTATGACGAGCAGGAGACGTCATACATATTTTTTTCTTTTGTTTTCTGTCTGTGTTTCCAGCAACGTCAGTTGATTACAGTTCCTTTGCAGACAGATGCAGCAGCTGGATAGAGCTCATTAAACTGAAAGCTCAGACCATAAGGCGCGGATCAATTAAGACAAGTAGGCGGATGTTTCTACCACGTTATGATCTGAGAAGCATATCCCTGATTTCCCAGTGGTGAAGGCTAGACTTTTCCACCCAGTAATAACATCGCCAATCAATCGTGTATTGGAGTGTGAAAGCTGCAGAGTAACGATCATTTAGCAAAAGTTATTGAAGGGCCTCTAGATTTGTTCATTTTAACTGTAGAATTGTGCTTTAAAATTTTTTCTTTTTGTGAAGGTGTTCTTAAAAGTGTATAAATAGATATTATATTCTTCTAGTGGAAGGAAATTTTCAACTCTCTTTTTGAAGAGACACTCTCCCAGGACCCAAGTTACTAGCTTGCATATGGCCTGTGTCAGTTTACTAAGTGTGGTGATACCCGGAGGGCTGACAGAATGAGAGAAAGAATGAGAGTGTTTCCGGAGAGAGTAATTAACTCTTATCTCACTCTTAGAATCAAGATCATCATATGTTCTTTATACTCCATGTGTTTTGGTAGATTTTGAGGAAAATGTATTTGAGTATCAGAGTTTACAGTACATTAAAAGGAAAGAAACTGTGTTTTAGAGGAAAGATTACAGGTTATGGAACCAGTCAGATCTGGTTTTGAATCCTAGAAGTGCCATTTTAATAGCTGTGTGACCTTGGACAAGTTATTTAACTTCTCTGGGCCTCAATTTCCTCGTGTGGAAAATGGGGATAATATCTCTGATGCTGGGTCGTTGTAAGGATTAGAGATATACATATGTGTGTGTCTGGCTTATGGTAGTTATTTGATAAGTAGTAGCTATTATTTATTTTATAAACAACTTTTAGACAGCCAAGGTCATTTTTAAATTTTTTTAATTATGAGTTTGATCAAAATGGTTTGGAAAAGAAATCTTTTACAACTAGTTAATATAAGGTTTATCTACAAGTTGACAATGATGAAGTGGTCTGAAAAATATGGAAAAACTGGGAAATGTAACAACTTTCACACTCTCTTTGTAATGATTTGTTCCTACAGCAAATAATTTTTAATTGCTCTGCTGCTTTTTCTTTTCTTCACTTTATAACGATCATTGTATGTGTAACTACACCGCATCAACATTTTCTTTTGCAGGAATGCCATTTTTCTTCCAAAAGAATTCCATTCCAGCATTTTCTTATGTTTTTCTTTGTCTCTCTTTTAATTGCATGCAGTGCATGATAATTTCTTTTCTTTCATGACATGGCTTAGCCTCACAGACAGCTGAATGTTGTCACCACTTACTCGGAAACCTTGGGGAACGACTGAGTTTCTAGTGTCTGATTTTGGTACTTTCTCTTCTCTCTCCAATTTTAGCTATGACAGTTGAAAAAGCAAGTCCAGTGAGTGAAGGGAACTTCCGGAATCGTTCTACTCCACCTTGTACAAATTCTACAGTTGGGGTTGTTAAGATGACACCTCTTTCTTTCATTCCTGGAGCAAAAATAACTAAATATCTTGGGATAATTAACATGTTTTTTATTCGGGAAACCACTTCTCTACGTGAGGTAATTTTATAGATATTATTCCATTATTTTCATGAATTTTCTCAAATATTAATGACAAAAACCAAGCAAGTGGGGTTTTTTTTGTTGGTTTGGTTTTGGTTTTTGCCATATCTCTTTTTTCCCCTATAACCTGTCTGGATGGAGTCTAGGTTAGACTTACCAAATTTCATATAATAGCTAGTGTTATCATAAGCTTATGAACAAAACAGAAGGAGTCCCTGGCCTGATGGAATGTGCGATTTAGTGGAACTGGGGCATGATGGACATTGAACAGATAATTATATAACTGTTAGTGGTAGTAGGTAATCTAAAGAAAAATAACAGAGGCCATCAGGAAATACAGTGGGGAAGCTCACTTTAGATTTGACAGTCATGGTCGGTATCTCTGAGGAAGTTCCATGTAAGCCAGGACCTAAAGAATTGGGTAAGAGTTACCCTGGTCGAAAATTGGGTGACAAGCCTTAGAGCCTTTGGGAAGAGCATGTGCAAAGACCCTGAGGCAGGAAAAGTGCTGGACACCTTTGAGAAATGGCAAGGCAAGCGTGCCTGGAACATAGTTCAGCAGGGAGGTTTTATTGTTTATATTTATCATCAATTTATTTCAATGAGGATGGGAACGATTTGATGGAGGGAGATGTTGAAGGTGGAAGAACAATTTTAATTCTTGCTCTGCCTTTTACTACTAGTCATGTGGTCATAGCTAGTCTTGGGCATGTTACAAGTTCTTTGGGCTTCAGTTTCATCATTTGTAAAATAAGGATAGTAATCCCTATCATAGGCACATTTTACTCAACAGGTGTTGAGTAAAGTTTTGTTTTTTTCTCTCATGCAACAAATCCTCATGAAGAAGATTAAAATTATCCATTATATGAAGATCACTTAAGATATTTTAATATCTACTCTTTGCCATTGTATGTCCATTCATGTATACATGTAGATAGTCTGATTTTCCTGTGCATTACCATGTAGGAAGGAGGAGTTAGTGGTTTTCTCCACGCTTTTATCGCTGAAGTGTTCGCGATGGTGAGAGCTCACGTTGCTGCATTAGGAGGGAATGCTGTTGTCTCCTACATAATGAAGCAGTGTGTCTTCATGGAGAATCCAAATAAGAACCAGGTGAGAGGTGGTTGTCTCCGGCGGGGAGCCTCTGAATTTCCCTCATGGCCTTCACACCTGCCACCCGCCCCTGCAAAAGAGATTTACTCTTTATAGAGCTCTTTGATTCTCGATGCTTAGAACATGGTCTAAAGAATATATTAATAACCATGGTCATGCATAGATCAGATATTGTTTGCACTTCCCAGGTGACTAGTTATTATTCCTAAACACTTCTGGAAGTTTTACTCCTAATTTACTACTCTTCCCATCATCTTCTTGGTGGGTCTTTGGAATACAGTGGTGGCTGACAGAGGAAAGTTAACAGAGCCCTCTGGTTTGGACTATGATGCTCTCAGGTTCTGACTGCCGTGCTCAGGTGAAGAGTACATCGTAATGAGGCCACACTGGGTTTTTAATTTTTTGTTTTCTAATAAGTAATGTAATTCTGTTCATGGGGGCTAAGGAGTATTGCTCAGGTTAAATTTTAGAATAAGTTTCTTTTATCATTTTTGTTAAGATAACCCACTTAAAATTGTTGAAGATTCCTTTAAAAAATAACTATAATTGTGGGCTTTTTTGTTTCGTTTTTTTAGTTTTCTTTCCTGTGAATTGCATTCTTATCATTTGCTCATTTTTCTGTTGGCTTGTCTTATCTTTTTTCTGATGACAGTGATGCCCAAATGTGACAGAAGAGTATGACCAATGTTGAATCTGTGACTGAATTTGTCCTGTCATTCTTACAGGCACAGTGTCTTATCAATGTAAGTGGTGATGCGGTGGTTTTTGTTCGTGAATCTGAGCTGGAAGTGGTATCAACTCAGCAGCCTACTGCCAACTGCCAGTCGTCATGTCCTGGAGGAGAAGTTACCACCTGAAGTCAGAAAGATAGAGCTCAGCTGAATGACATGTATCTGTCTCCATTGTTTTGTCATTAATTATCTTCCTACACTTTTTTAAAAAACTGAACTTAATTTGAGATAATTAAAAGAGAATTGATACATTATGAGTGGATTTGATTAGTCTAGAATCTCTTGGAGACATGAGAATTTTCTAATCTTGACATTTTGTTTGCCAAGCCCTGGGAGGCCCCAAGGAATCTTGACCCTTCAGTAAATTAAGTTTCTCTGACAACTGTAGCAAAGGTGGAAGATACTTGGAATTTATGTTGATTTTAATAAAATCATAATTTACAAAATGAAATGGGAGGATCATCAGGAAACTAGGATAGTCACCCTAGTATACCTTAGAAAAGCTAAGCAACAAGTTCACAAATTGTCAATGAAGAAATACTTGATTTGAGGGATGTGTGGGAAAATGGAGAAAAGTTTTCAGAAAACTGTGGTTTTCTTAATGTGTTTTATTTTGATGAATTTGGTCACAACTGAAAGGGAGCAGTGTTTCATCTTTTAAAAAGAAGTTAAAATTCTGCAGCCTATATCCATAGTATGTTTTAGCTGTTGTAAAAGAAGACAAATCCATCATGCCAGTGTTCTTTTATTGAAAGTTTTAATGATATCTCTAAGGAGGGAGGAAAAAAAATTTTAAGTGGCCAAATTTTAGTTGGTGCTTAATTTGTGTGGAAGAGGCTTAGCTTCAACAGGGAAGAAAAGGTCAGTGGATTTTGTTGAAATGGTTAAAATAATTCATCTAATAGGAATATAAAATTATTTTCTAATAAAATTATGATGCAATTCTACCGTACAGAATTTTAGTATATCTTAGGGACTTTTGGTGGTGAATTAGACTGTATTTGGCATAGAATTTGGAAGTGTAACTTGAATGTAAATATGCTGCAAAATGTTGAATGTATACATAGGAACACTTTTTCCGTCAATGCCAAATACCTGTTATAAATGAACCTTAAAAAAGTACATTCCTCCTTTGCACAATGAAATTTCTTTATAAACTCATGATTTTGTTCTTCCAGGATAACAAACTGCCCTAAATATTAGGAGTCATTTTCTTGTTATCACAAGTGTCAATATTTTTCTGTATTTTGTTTATAATTTTATTTTTTAAATAAAAAGTTTATAAAGACAAGCTGGATTATCCCTTAATCTCTTTTTGGCCTCCTTGCTACAGTACGGTCAGTAGTCTGGAATCACTTTACATTTGATCATCTGCACTCATTCCTTCAGTCAACAAGTTTCTATTGTACATCTACTATATGCAATACTCTATTCTTAATTTTGGGGAAAATACATAATTGTAATTGTGGCCTCTCTGTCTTTAGTAGGCAGGTATTCATGCAACAAATTTACTGAATGTCTACTAGACCCCAGGGAGTAGTTTTAGACAGTGAGCAGAGCACACGTAGGTTTGCCGCTCTCGTGGAGCTTATTTTCATGAGCTGCATGAGAAAATAATTTGTAAAATGTGGCATATAGCACTGTAACAATTGCTCATGTTTACTGAATGCTTACTATGTGCCAGGCAGCCTAATAAATATATATTTGTATTAACCCTTTACAGAGACCCTATGAGGTAGATATGTTGCTAAGCCCCATTTTATGGCTGACGCAGCTGAGAGTTTATTTGATTCTCCAGAAGGCACAATAAGCAGTGGAGCCAAGATTCAAGTGCTGGCAGTCCGACTCTGATACCTACACTACTGAGAAAATATGTGTAGCTTAGGATAAAGGTAGCTTGGTAGCTTCCCAAAGGAAATAATAGCAGTTAAGCTCAGTCTGGAAATATAGGCAGTTCACTGAAATTGACTTTGGGTGGTTAACAATTCAATATACAGATGATGTATTACAGAATTGTACACTTGAAATCTATATACTTTTATTAATCCAGTACAATAAAAATTTAAAAAAAGGAATGTGGGTAAATGCTATACTAAAAAAATTAAGCCTTTCTCTAGTAGGAAAGTCAAGGCATTTTTCAGATTAGATTTTTATTTTTTATTTTTATTTTCAAAAACTTTATTTTTAGACAGAAGGGAAGGGAGGGAGAAAGAGGGAGAAAAACATCAATGTGTGGTTGCCTCTCACAAACCCCTTACTGGGGACCTGGCCTGCAACCCAGACATGTGCCCTGACTGGGAATCAAACCAGCAACCCTTTGGTTCGCAGGCTGGCACTCAATCCACTGAGCCACACCATCTAGGGCCAGATTAGATTTTTAAATGTTAAAAAATTCATTATAGCTGTGGTAGGCAGAATAATGCCCCCTACCCCAGATGTCCACAGCCTAATCCCCAGAACCTGTAGATATATTATCTTTCATGACAAAAGTGACTTTGCAGATGTGGTCAAAGTGGAAGACCTTGAGATGGGGAAATTGTCTATGGTTACCTGCTTGGGTCTTAGAAGCTTATCACGTGAATTTTTAAAAAGTCAAAGAGGAGGATAGAAAAGAAGGTCAGAGAAATTCCATGAGAGGTGGATTCCAGCTGCCATTGCTAGCTTTAAGGAAGGAAGATGGGAGCTCCAAGCCAAGGAAAGTGGGTAGCCTCTGCACGCAAGGTATGGCCCCCAGCTGACAGCCAGCAAGGAAATGGGGTTCTCAGCTCTACATAAGGAATGGAATTTTGCTAACAACTCATATGGGCAAAAAAATGGATTCTTCCCTACAGCCTCCAGAAAGGAACAGGTCCCTGCCGTGGCTGGATTTTAGCTTTATGAGACCCGCATATGACCTTCGACCTATGGAACTGTAAGATAAAGTTTAAGCTACTACATTTGTGAAAGTTTGTGATGGTAGCAATAGAAAACTAAAGGTTCTTATAAACATAAGAGACATATAAAGTTACCATATAGTTGTGCTATTTATGATAACATCTAATATGAAATACTTTACACAGGTTACAAGTAGAGTTTTTATTTTTTCAATTAATTTTTGAAATACCCACCCACTAAATAGCAGAGATCCAGAATCTCCCGCCTTTGAGGTTATCTCCGCTTAGAAGTGCCCAAGAACTCTAGGAGCTCAATGGAGTCCCCAGAAGGTTAAGTTCAGGGTCCACAACCATGCTGTAACAATACAGGAACCTCTTTGGTACACTGTTCCATTGCCACATGGTGTCGCTGTTGGAGTGGGTTCCGCACTGTAAAATTGGAGATGCTGGTCTCCAGCGGAGATGACGCAAAACTGGCCAAGACTCCTTTCCAGGTTTCTAGGATTCTTTAGCAGGTAATCTTACTTACTTTGTGCCTAGTCCATCTAAGAAAGCCTGACAAGTTTCAGCGACTAGTGCTCAACCCAACTGTCAGTTGAGTTGTGACAAAAAAAAAAAGGAAATTCTAGTTTTTTTCACATAAATTTTAGAATAGCTTGTAAATTTTTATGTGAAAACCTGCTGATATTTTTAAAATTGAGGTTATTTTGAATCTATAGATCGGTTTAGGGAGCATTCGCAGATTAGTATTGAGTTGTCCAGTTCATAAATATGCTTCTCTATGTCTTGTCTGATTTATCACATGAATGTTTTGTAGTTTTCAGCACATGAATATTGAACATTTTTTGGGGGGGTGCTTTATATGTAAGTACTTACTGTTTTTTGGTACTGTTTCATTTTAATTTCCAGTTGTGATTAATTTTAGTGCATACAGTATAATTGATTTTTTAACATTGATCATGTGTTTTGCAGCCACATATTATTCCAGTAGGTTTTCTTTGATTTGGGCAGGGGGAGGGTTATATAGACAATTATTGTCATGATTGTGTATACAGATTGTTTTATTTCTTCCTTTACATCTAGATGCCTTTTTTCTTACTAAATTTGCCTTCTAAATAATTACCATATTAAATTATTAAGTATAATATAGAGTAGTAGGAAATGACTTCTTAGCTTTGTTCCAGATTTCAAGAAGAAGGCATTCAGTCTTTCACGATTAAGTATGATGTTATTCGTAAGTTTTTCAGAGAAGCTCTTTGAATTTTGTCAAATGTTTATTCTCCATCTATCGAGATCATAATATAAATTTTCTCCTTTAGTTTGTTGATATGATGAGTTAAACCAAACATTCCCTCCTCCTCTATTTTCTGGAAGAGTTTGTCTATAATTGATGCTATTTATTCCATAAATGTGTGATAGAATCTGCCAGTAAATCCATTTAAGCCTTGAATTTTCTTTGTTGGAATGTCTTTAACTATATATTGATTTTATTAATAGATATAGAGTTCTTCAGGTTATCTTTTTCTTTTTTGTGTAAGCTTCAGTAGTTTGTCTAAATAATTTGTTTATTTTTTCAAAATTGTTAAATTTATTGCTATAAAGTTATTAATATTATTTCCACATTATATTATTTAATATCTGTGGGCTCTTTAGTTATGTATCTTCCTTCACTCCTGATATTGCTAATTTATGGCTTCTCATTTTGTTTTGATCACTTTGGATAGAAGTTCATCTCATTTATTGATCTTTTCAAAGAACCAGCTTTTGATTTCATTGATTTTTTTCCTATTGTTTTTCCCCTCCTTTTCCATATTAATTGGTCTTGCTCTTATCTCTCTATTTCCTTCTTTATATGGTCTTTTGGTTTAATTTACTCTTATTTTTCTAGGTTCCTAAGGTTGAAGCTTAGATCATTGGCTTGAGGCCTTCTTTTCTAATATAAAGATTTAATATGATGCAATTCCCTCCATACAATAATAGGGTCCTTTTATAAGATATCCAAATTTTGATATATTGTTTTCCTTTTTATTAAATTCAAAATATTTTATAATTTTCTTATTACCTTCCTCTGATTAATGGATAACCTAAAAGAATGTTATGTAATTTTCAAATATTTAAGGGTTTTCCAAATATATTTTTTGTGGTGAGAACAATTATGTTCTAGTTTCTTGGCAGCTTTGGAGTTTATAACACAATTTTGGTGACTATAATCACTATGCTGTGCATTAGCTCTTTAGAATATATCTATTATTTGCAAGTTTGTACTCTGAAACAACATCTCCTCAGAGGAAGTGCTTCGGACACCAGAATTTCCTTCCTCCAACTCAATCCCTGCTGGTTTTTGTAGCCAGAAGTTGTGGGAACTTAACTTCCTGGCACTGGAACCCTGGGCTGGTGGTCCTGGTGTGGGGCTGGGACTCCTTGCTCCTTAGATATCCCTTGCGATGCTTTATTCACCACACATGGGTGTGGGCCCAGCCTGTTCTGTGTGAATCTCTACTACCAATCTGAGTGGATGTGGTTTCTTTAATTCTGTAGTTGTCAGACTTCTATTCAACTCGATTTCTGATGGTTTTGAGTGATAGTTGTTCTATATTTTAGTTGTAATTTTGATGTGGTTGTGTGAGGAGAAGAGCTGTGTTTACCTAGGCTGCCATCTAAAATTTGGCTTTTTAAATTATTTATTTATTTTTAAATTGGTGTAATTGACTTATAACGCTTTAAATTTGAAGTGTATAATATGTTGCCTTGATATACTTATGTATTGCAAAATGATTGCCACCTGAGCCTTAGCTAATACCTCAGTTATGTCATATAATAATCATCTTATTTTTTGGTGGGAAGAATTAAGATTTTGCCTGTTAGCAAGTTTGATGTTTATAATACAATATTGTTGTATATAATCATTATACTGTGCAAGTTTGGTTTTTGTCTTTCAGATTTCACATGTAGGTGATATATATAGTATTTGTCTTTCTCTGTCTGACCTAGCTCACTTAGCATAATGCCCTCAAGATCTTTCTTTTAAAAATATTTTATTTCTTTATTTTTAGAGAGAGGGGAAGGGAGAGAGAAAGAGAGGGAGAAAAACATTAGTATTTGGTTGCCTCTCGCATGCCCCCTACAGGGGACCTGGCCCACAACCCAGGCATGTGCCCCGTCTGGGAAATGAACTGGTGACCCTTTGATTCAGAGGCCAGCACTCAATCCACCGAGCCACACCACCCAGGGCTGCCCTCAAGATCTTTCTAATTGCATTTTATTTCCTCTATTGACATATGCCTCTTGCAAAAAAAGTTTTAGTGGTTTTCCTAGGCTTTTCAATATACACTTTTAATTTATCACAGTTTACCATCAAATAATATGTATTTCTTATTTCAGATAAACTAGCATGATTATTTTGTGATTGGAGAATAGTCTGAATAATTGCAATCAATGTTATTATTTTTTTCATTCTTCTTCCTTTAGGCTTTATCACCTTCCTGGGGTGAATGTTTTGCTAGTTTATTGTCAGTTTTTTTTAATTTCTAACAAGAGTATTTAAAGTTATAAATTCCCCTGCAATTGCTCTTTTTCATCCCACAAGTTTTATGTAGTGTTTTTATTTCTTTTAAACCTGAATATTTATAATTATCTTTGTGGTTTCTTCATTAGTCTATAAATTATTTAAGAATGTATTTCTTGTCTCCAGGTGTATATTCTTTCCACTTTCTTGTTTCTTCAAATTAAGTTGCACTATGGTAAAAAACTGTGATCTATTAATAAATGACAAGTTCTTTGGAAATTGTTGGAAATTTCTTGATTGCTTTTCTGTTCAATTTGTGTAACTATTTCATATGAACTTGGAAAAGAAAATTTATTGTTCACTTGTTACATGCAAGGTTATATATCTCTGTATGATCTATCATCTATCATCACAAATCTTTAAAATCAAGCTTATTAAGTATATTATTAAATCTTCTCTATCCCTACCAAAGTTTTTGTTTTTTCGATCTATCGCTTTCTGAGAGAGGTGAATGTGGTATATTGATGATTTTCGATGGTCCTAAATATTGGCCTCTGTGTAACCATGCATTTAGCAATGTGATCTTGCAGCTCCTCCCATAGAGAGATGGAATCTATTTCCCCATGTGTTGGGTTCAGATTGGCTTTCTACTTTGTACTGGCCAATGGAATACAACAGAAGCAACAATGTGCCTACTCTGTGCTTCGATTACAGAGTATTGTGTGCTTCTGCTTTCTCTCTGGAACCTTGACTATGCTATGCCAACAAGCCTTGGCTAGTCTGCTAGACAGAAACTTTGTGGAGGAAAGATAGCTCTTCTTAACTGTACCCATCTGCACTTGAATTAGTTAACTGATGAGTGCATTCATGAATGATAAAGACAATTATTTTAAGACAGAGTTTTGTAGCATTTTTCTAGGGAACAATGAACATTGATCTACTCATTTTTGTAGGATTAGCTTTTGCCTGGTACGCATTTTTCTCCTAACCTATTAAATGTAAAATCTCTGTGTATTTTGTCCTGATTCTATCTTATATGTGTAGTCCACCATTTCTTTGCTTCTTTTTGTTTTCTTTTTCTCTGTTTTCTGTTGAACTGATCAAGTTCCCCACCTTTTCTTTCTTTACCAGTAGGAAAATCAAGATGACATTAAGTGAATATGTAATGTTTTGCTTTTCCCCATGTGTTTTGAAGCAATTGAGAGACAGACAATAGAGTTAGACAGATGAAAATCAAATGCCACCTTTATTAGTGATAAAGTTTTTGGAGAATGTGACTTTAAGTCTATTATTTCTGAATGAGGCAGACTTAGCTGTTTCCTAGCAAGTATTGTGTAGCCACCAGACTTCTTCCTCAGACAGGAACAGAGCAGAGCAGATTAGAAATTCTGTTTTCTGCTGCTGAGTCGCTCCCAAGAGGGGAAGGAGATTAGAAGAAACTGAACTGAGAGTTCTGCTGTGTTGGAAGAGGTCATCAAGGGGACGTGACCACAGGTTGGCCTGAGAGCTGGGCCCAGACAATCAGAGGCCCCTCAACCGCAACTGTCATCGGAAC
Source organism: Pteronotus mesoamericanus (assembly GCF_021234165.1). NCBI lineage: Eukaryota > Metazoa > Chordata > Mammalia > Chiroptera > Mormoopidae > Pteronotus > Pteronotus mesoamericanus. The sequence continues at coordinate 21,647,667 of NW_026555310.1, forward strand.
GTACACTCTGCCCACCTTCCCCAAAGTGGAAGATGTTCCAAAGCCATAGCCTGAGAGAGTAAGATGATGTTGCCCAGTTAAGGCCTTTATAGAATCTTTTAAGGTTCTTGCAGGTGGGTGCAGATATCTACATTCTTTATGATGCGCAGACCTACCACCTACCAATCTGGAGTGGTCTCGCTCGCTCTTTGGTCTGTCCCTGCCCTCCCTGTACAGGGCCCAGTTTGCAAAACAAACAGTTGCCTCTCCCAAACAATCATTCAGAAAAGTACAGATGCTCCTGGATTTACAATGGGGCTGTGTCCTGATAAACCCATCATAAGTTGAACGTATCAGAAGTCAAAAATGCATTTAATATGCCTAACCTACCAAATACCATAGCTTAGCCTAGACAGTTTCTGCCAAATGCATATCACTTTCACACCATTGTAAAGTTGAACATTTGTAAGTTGACCCATCATAAGTTTGGGATAGTCTGTAATTTTTTCTCTATCCGTCAAGAGAGAGAAGGAGTAGCCTGAGTGCCAGGAGTATTAATAAAAATCATCCTTAAAAACGTGAGGAGTGGAGGGATAGGCATTTCACAAAAATAAGTCATATATCCCACATCTATTCTTTTGGTGATTAACCCCACCTTTTTAATATATTGGTGTGACTTATAGATATTAGAGAGATAGAATAGTGAAAATAATCCTGGACTAGGGATCAGAACACCAGGCCTTAAATGCTAGACCTCCTTCTTACTACAGGTTGGCTTTGGGAAAGCCACTGAGCATAATTTCATTTGAAAATAGGAGTACTAATCTGCCTCCTAATTCACAACATCCTTGTTATAGTCAAAATAAAAATGAAAATACATGATGAATTTGAAAGTCCTTTTCCTTTGGATGTTGTAACAATTACCACAAATTTGATGGTTTAAAGCAATACACATGTATTCTTTTATGGTTCTGTAGATCATAAATTGACAGCAATATCACTGCACTTATATCAAAGTGACAGCAGGGCTGTGCTCCTTCCAGGTTCTCTAGGGTGCTGTCGGGTTGCAACCTTCTCCAGCACTTGCCAGGTACAATCTGAAACTGGCCTACGTAAGTGGAGGGCAGGGAGAGACTAGAGAGAATCAGGCCACTCCAGATGGGTAGGTGCCAGGCTTAATGACCAAGGGAATTTACTTATGAGGCTCGTCTTGTGTGGCGTAGATATGAGCAGATCTCTGCACCCACCTACCAAATCTTAAAAGTTTTTATAGAGGCTCTAACTGGGGTCAGTCACATATCTAGTCCAGATAGTCTCAACACATTTCTATCTCAAGGCTGTATTATTGGAGCAGCTTCCGGGAATAGAATAGGTAAGTGGAGGGTGCATTTCAAAGCACAGGGTGAGGGGGAGGTGAGGAACCTCTGGTTGTCCAGGTCCAGCTTGTGGGTCAAACCAGCATTCATGTCTTTTTGATGACCTTCCCCAACAGGCATGATCCTGTTTCCTTTTCTAGTTTCTAGAGCTGCATCCCTTGCATTCCTTGGTTCCTAGTCTCTTACTCCATTGTCAAAGCCAGAAGTTTATCATCTTCTTCAGTCATTGTTTTGCCTTCTGTCTCTGCTGTGATCAAGTCTCTTATAAGTACACTTGTGATTATAGTTAGGACCCACCTTGATAATCCAGGATAATCTTTCCATCTCAAGATCCTGAATCACAAAGTTCCATTGCCAGGTAAAAGACTAATAATATGTTCTGCAGATGAGGACATGGCCATCTGGGGACTATTATTCAGACTATCACATTCTTAATATGTCTCTAATAAGTCTAAACTTCAAGTCTATCCTTCTTCCAAATAAACAAAGACTTTATGTTGCTGACTATAATTTTCAATGCTAACAATTTTAAAACACACACAAATTGTGAATGTTTTTATATTGTAAACACTTATGTAGATTACCAATGTGTGTTTCTGATGTTTACTTATTACTTTTTGCAAACCATTTTGTTTTCCTGGGTTAATTTCCCTTCTTGCATCTCAAGTGCAGTAGAAGTTAGTTCACTCAGGTTCTGTATGTATCTAAAATTGTTTTTCTTTTTTCCCACCTTCACTCTCAAAGTAATTTAGGTGATTGTATAATTCTCCATTCACAGTATTTTTTTTTTCCCTTCAGATCTATGCCACAGTTCTGAGTCCAGCCCCAAACACTTAGGGATGAATGAATGAATGAGACTTATAGATATTAGAGAGATAGAATAGTGAAAATAATCCTGGACTAGGGATCAGAACACCAGGCCTGAAATGCTAGACCTCCTTCTTACTACAGGTTGGCTTTGGGAAAGCCACTGAACATAATCTCATTTGAAAATAGGAGTAATCTGCCTCCTAATTCACAACATCCTTGTTATAGTCAAAATAAAAATGAAAATACATGATGAATTTGAAAGTCCTTTAATTATTAAGTTATATAATTTCTGACTCATCAATTATTTTAAAATAATATCAACTGAGATACATTTTCAAAGCAGTGTTTTAAATCTACGTTCACTTACTGAGTTCGATAGTGTGTCTTTCAAATTCAGAATATTTGATAAGGTTTGTTTCTCATTGCTAAACAATAGAATTATTTTATTCTGTTTCACAGATGTAACTCTTACCTGTAGAATTTCATTATATCAATTGGTAAAATGTATACTACCATGGAAAAATAGATATACATTTTAAGACTCCAATATATCAACATAGTGCTTCCTTTTGATGTTTTTTGGAGTACCTTTAAGTATAAATGGTTAATTGGAAAACTTGGTATTCCTAGCAGTAATATTTTCTTGACAGAAGATTACTTATTTGAGATTGTTTAAGGGAATTGATTAGATCAGTAGAGAAGATGAAAGATGGAGCTTAAAATGAATAATGACCCAGAATCTATAATGGTTAGGAAAGTGTTTCTCCCTTTGCATTGCAGTCAGTCACACACAACATTTTATTCTCGCAAATAATATACTCAGAGAAACTACTAGAGATCAAGTTGAAGGAACAAGATAGATTCTTTTGGGCACAAAAATGAAGGTAACTCTTCCATATTCTACAAGATACAAAAAACAACATCTATATTTTAATAGCAGAGTTTTCTAGTTAAATTATCCTTGTCTGCCGTGGGTGGTGTTTGCTAGGCTTGTTTAGAGAAGCTGATCTATTTACAGATGTCATTCCTACCTCTTTCTCACTCTCTGCAATTGAGGTAAAATTATGTCTATTTTTGCCCGGCCACACTCAGTTATGTTTGATAGGCCTCCTCAGAATTTAAACTGATCAGTCTCCCAATTCTCTACTTTGAAATAAAGTACTCAGCTATTATTGGTTCCTAGTATATATATTAGAAATATAATACTTATTGGTCTGTAAGGTTTTCCTCCACACATTGGCACAAACACCTCATTTACCAAAGTGGTTATAACTGTGGAAATAAAAGCCGAAGCATCAATTCATAATGGGTGGAAGGAGGTGGGAAACAGCTGGGTTCAGCAGACTGATTGCTGTTTGTCCTCTTGGGCATTTCCAGAGAGGCCTTCATATTTCTTCTTACCATGTATCAGATGTACGAACCTAAGGGATTGCCACTTAATGGTCTCAGCCAGAGACAAATTTTCTCTGATACCCAGTGAGATGGACACAGGTGCCACCTCACCCCTCAAACTTTAGGTCTTAAATTATGAATAACCTACCCTGGCTGGTGTGGCTCAGTGGTTTGAGAGCCTGCCTGTGAACCAAAGGGTGGCCGGTTCGATTCCCAGTGCAGGGCACGTGCCTGAGATGCAGGCCAGGTCCCCAGCAAGGGGCGCGCGAGGTGCAACCATCCCTTGATGTTTCTCTCCCTCTCTCCTTCTTTCTCTCTCTAAAAATAAATAAGTGAATCTTTAAAAAAAAACAGCAAAAAACTATGAATAACCTGTTTACATTGCTTCAGCTGACCTGATTGTGTTCTACCACCACCAGCACAGTGAAGGGTACAAAATGAGGGTACAGTAAATACTTGTTACCTGTAAAATGAATAAAGGTTTTTATTTCTTCTTTAAAAAAACAAAAATTCATTGTTTAGTGTCCAACATAAACTTTTAAGCATAAAACTGTTTAAGCTGAAAACCAGTGAATTCTCTTCCTGCTTATGTGTCTTTAATAGCTTGTTACCGTTTTAGTGTTACAAGCTTTAATCTCTAGGATTTACCATGTATGTCTTTTTTATTAACATTTTATTATTCTTTGATTCCAATGTTTTAGGATGTTTTTTAAAACTTTATTACTTTTTTTGCAGGCTTCTTTTTGGAATCTCAACTGATATTTTAAAACTAAGGCCACTGGCCAGGAACCTTTTAGTTAATTCTTTTATAAACATCCTGGTTTTAAATACCTGCTATCTAAACAGCAATCAATCAGGAAAAGAATAAAAAGCCAATTAGGTCAATTATCCCTTTACTCAAACTCAAAATGTCTACTTTCAGTTCTGATGCTGATTTTGTCTAATTATTTACAGCTTGGGCAGTAATTTTGATGAGTAAGAAAGTTGATGTTAAGTCCCGAAGGAAGTCCTTCCCTCCCTCGCTCCCTTCCTTCTGCCCTCCTGCCTTCCTACCTTCCTCTTCTTCTTCTTCCTCTCCTCCTCCTCCTCCTCCTCTTTCTTCTTTGCATTTCACAGGGATTTTCGAGATTCATTCTCCCAATGTCACTTACTGCATCAAAAGTTAAATGTATTAAATACCACCTACTGAAGATAGCTATATTTCCATTAAAATGACCAGATAAAGGAGTAGTTTGCTCTAAAATCAATATGCACTTTGAAATAAAAATTATGCCACTAGTGTGAAATAAAGAACTGTGAATAGACTTCGGCACAGTAGTGATATCACCAGCCTGCCAGGTACGCTGGCCAGAGCTGGTATTCAGTAGACTCTTCTAGTCCTGGCTCTTGCACCCATCTAGTGTTATTACTCCTTGAGCTCTAAGTCACCTCCATGAGGTGAGAAACTTGATCATCTAAAGAAGCCACTCAGTCACTCACCTTTCACATGACCTAATTCTAATTCTCTACACAGCACTTACTACTCACTACTTGGTATTTTCTTTGTTTTCTTTTGATTACCCTCCCAGAATTTAAGCTTCAGAGACTTTATCTATTCTTTTTCATTGCTGAATATCCAGCATTTAGAGGAGAGCCAGGAAGGTACCATATCCCATCAAATCTAAGATGACATCAATTGTAGGATATACCATCATTTTATATATGCCTAAATTTTTAAAATGTCACCATGTAAACTATGGAACAATGACTTTTTGTCACTTTAGGCTTTTAATTTATGGAAAAAACTTTTAAGATTCCTTTAGAAAGAACATAGATTGATAATCTATCTTGCTGTGCACTCTAAAAAATGAGAATATAAGCAAAATAAATTGGGTAAGCAATTCCCAAAACAACTTTTCACCCAGAGTCCAACCCTTCAGTGTCAATTTTCAATGTCAGGTTGACAGGAAACACTATGTTCTGCCCACTGTCATTGTCTGTTCCATCAGGAGCATTGGTGAAGCAATATTTCTTAGAAGGTAGTGCTCCATTATCATCTTTGAGGCTTTTTTCTCCCAAGCAGTAGCATTCTCTCTGCAGGTTTTGATGTGCATGGGTGCTCAATTACCTGGCGGGCAGCACCTCGAAGCTAAGACTCACCCTGATTTCAGAGATATCAAAATATGAAAATTACACATCTTAAAATCGCAAGAATAAGGTTGTAGGCACTCAGGAAGTAAATAATTTTTGGAATGCTTGAATAAATGACTGTTGTCAACTCTCTGTGTCTTTGGGCAAGGCAGTTTATTCCTTGAGCCTTATTTTTCTTATTTAGAAAATTAAGATGTTAGACTAGAAGCCCACTAAAATCTTTTTTGGCTAGAAGAAAAAAACACAGGTCCTTTGTAGGTGGCTGAAGTTGTATAAATGTAAGGCACTCTAATTTTAGTGAACTATACTCTGTCCAATCTACTCTTCAAGCATTCAGGGTTATAAGTCAAACAGTAAGAACCCCACCCAGCTGTTCTTTCACACGATTGATGAGAGGTGCAAGAGCTCAGCTCAGAAGATACAAGTTATGCGAAGCGTGGGGATTTTTGTGTGTGTGTGTGTGTGCACACTTAGCTGGTCCCTTTTTCTCTCTCCCTGGTCATAGCTGATAAGTGTACATCACACACAGAACTGCTTTTAGAGAGATAAAACCTAATCAATGAGAGGATTTACAAACAAATGCACGCTCAGCCTTTATGTGGCTCAGTTCCTGAGATGCAGGGAAGGAATGATCTCTGGACTCTTTGCCAAAGTTAGAAAATATTTAGCAGCACCAAGCAGAGACAAGATCCCTGTGTGCAGCCATGGTGGCCTCTCTAGCCAACATGAGGACATCTGACCTGGCTGCAGGTGACCGTATGGGCAGAAGTGAAAAATACTTGGTTGTCAAGTAAGATCTTACTATACATAGCCCTCAGGGTCATGTATCCCAGATGTGACTGAACTGCCACTTTGAAAATATGTCAGTTCCTACGAATTTGGGAAGCACTTCCATAATCCACCAGATAACTCATATATATGTACATCATCCAGCTAAAAATGGCTATCAGCCTTGCCCAACTTAGCTACCTATACCAGTTAATTTCTATGGCCTGATAGTTGTTAAACATCTTGCTGTGTTTCAAGAGGTCTGGTCTTGGATACAGTGGCCTCCTGCACATCAGTGAAAAGACTGAACTAGAATAAGAAAAATTGGGATAGGTTTCCATTTTGTTTCTTCTATTACTGAAAGTATCTGATTCTATTGTAATGAATTGCTTCCTGCCTGTTTCTTTCTTTTGGTTATAAGATGTTACCCCAGAGAACTGAGGAAGAACAATGGAGTACATTATTAAAATCATCACATTCCTTTTATAAAAGCCACCCTGGATCAGATAAGTTATAGTTTGATACCTCACAAGACATTCTGTTTGGTTCCATGATACAGAGAGGAGCTGTCTTAAGCATCTGTCACAGACTCTTGCATGTACTTGGCATGATGCTAATGTTTCACACTAGCATGGGGATCTTCATTCCTCAGCATAATTTCAGTTTCTACCTCTGGGTCAAAATGAAAGAAGAATCAGAAGGAAGTCCACTTCCAGATTTAAAGACCACTGTATCTTGCCAGTTATGAATGCCTTGCATTTACTAAAAATTGCTCAATACCCTGATGATTCTTTTGTTAATATGATAAGCAGAGGTACTTAGTTATTGGTATTTTTGCAGCCACAAGGAATGCCAGAATATATTTTCTCCTTTGAAACAGCACAGCCTGGACGTTCAGACTGATTGCCATGCCCTTCCAGATATGCTGTTCGTGGTAAACTAGAATCCTCCATTATGGACAACTAGTTACCTGTCACAGTTTAAGCCACATGTATGCTATTTTACATTAGGAGCATTTGGAACAATCTTTCACTCCTGGTCAACTGTTTTTTAATAGTAAAGGCACTGGAAATTTTTTGGCAAAGTTTTAAACAAAAAACAATATCAAATTATGGAAATTTGACTAAGAAATTGACACAATTCATTCTTAGATGCATGATAAACAATTGGGAGATGAGTACAAGATTTATGTGCTGGGTACACTGTTAAAATGTCAGTCTTTATTGCTCATGATTCTGTAGGGATGTTAGGCTTGAGATGGAGGTGATAGGAGATGTATCTCCTGACTGAGTCATGAAAGACACCACTTACCAGTTGCAGGGGGCATGTTAGAGAGGATTTGATGGGATGATTTTACGAGGTGCCTTGCTCCCCATAAGTGGAAGTTTTCTAAATATATGGGAATTATATGCTTGCAGGAGGCTTGTATGTCACTCAGGCTAGTCTTTAGTCCATTAAATTTATCCTTTGCTACAGGTTTTAGAGAAAGATGGTCAAAACTGGTCTCAAATATAAGTGTTCAAAAAACCCTGGGAAGTCCTAAAATATTATCATCTACAGAACAAATATTAAAAAAAAGTTAAACAACAAAAAGTGGGTACAACTGTAATAGCAACATCTAGAACACAGCAGCGCCTGTCAAGCCATCTCCATTAACCCCATCACTCTGCACTGATGTCTCATTATGTTTCGAATGCATTTATAATCCTGCAATATTCTATAAGAATTTTGCCCTGACACCCTCTCTGACATCGGCTCCTACCACTTTCCCCCAGAATTCCCAGCTTCCTCTGCTTCAGCTACCAAGAGTCCTTCACATAATAAGTATTTGATAAATATTTATACAACTCTACAAAAAATGGAAAAGTTTTATATACATATAAATACATTTGTATGCACATACATTTATGTTATTATTTAAATAGTGATGCTTTATAGTTTTCAAAGTATCTTTACTTTTTTCTTTGATTTCTGTATTCTTTCCAGAAACTTTCCATCACTTTCTATCAGTTTTCTAAACACTCCTGTATTCTTGATATTAGATTGTTAGGACATTAGCAGTTGGTAGGAGTGATTGATAAAATATACAAGTCAATCACATTGGCTTGTTGGGGGCACTGAAAAAATACATTAGTACAAACATAGATGGGAAAAGTGTTTATTGCTGTCAGAAAAGATAAAAAAGTCAGTGGCTCCAGTTGGACTGAAGGTGAGAGTTTTAGCAGAGTCCCTCTGAGAGCAATGCAACATAAAGCGCACAGGTGCGGGATGGAGTGACTCAGCTGTCTGAGATTCAGTCGGTGTCAGGTGAAGAAGCCATGGTTAGGGGAAGCAGTGTGAACCATTGATAACATCCTCAGACCAGAGCAAGAATCCACACGGCCTGAGATTGGACAACCTGTGGTGTCTTGAAGCCTCACCTGTATGAAGGTGCTGATAGCACATTCTATCACTCGCTATGTCATGAGATTAGAAATCCCAGGCTGCTGTGCTTTCAGCAGGAAGAATAATTAACCCATGTGTTCAGAGTTCGTTTCTGCTTCTGCCATGAATGGAAGTCATTTTCTAGGTCGAATGAAAACAGCCTTACCTGTTTCATCCTATCTCCAGTCCCAGCTTGCTCTGGGGGCTGGGTATTGACCGGATTTTCTGTGCTCACTTGCTCAGTGCTGAGCTTTTCCCTTCCTCACTGGTAATAGGACAAAATATCACCAGAAGGTACTTATATGTATTTTACATATCCCTGAAGTTGAGGTATGAAATTAAATGGTTTGGTTGAAAAGCCAGGTCACTGTTTGAAGAACGGTCAGTGAAGGGACTATAAGCAAACAGGGCGGTAACACACCCTTCTCACTCACCCACCAAGTTTTAAAAAAAGGTATTTGCTTCGCTCATAATGGGACTAATTTGCCATGAATTATTGTATGACAGATAGTATTTTCCAGAATTGACACTGTGTTGTTCCCAGTTCCACAAGCTCTTCAGAACCATACTTTTCCCCACTAATAAGTGGAGTGTTTTTTTCCACTTGAAATTAGAAATAGAATCAAAGGAATAAAGAAAGTAGAGGAGGTACTGCCCAGTTTCTAAAAATACATCATAAAAAGGGGGTGTCATCAGTTCCCACCTCTCCCCCTCAACTCATTCTCTCAACACTCGCCTTGGAATCAAGCCACTGTGTTTTGAAGACGCTCAAATGGCCTATGCAAAGAGAACACAAAAAGTGACCATCAACCCAGGCAACCAACATAACTCCCAGACATATGATTTGATTCAGCTCTCAGTTTGTTATGCAGCAATTGATAACTAATACAAGTTTTATGCTCTTTGCTCATAAGTGTCACTTTGGAAGCCTGCCATAGCAAATTCTACCTAACTTGCTTTGTGTCATACCCTCCACCTGGGACACTCTTCTCCTCTTCCTCTAAGCAAATACACGTTCTTCATTTTTATTCCCTAACAGTCTCCTTTGGGGACTGATGCTATTCTCTTTACTCTGCATTCCCCTATGCACAATGAACTCCTTTAGACTGTATTTTCATTCATGCTTATTTTATTTTTCTTTCTCTTTGTTTTTCCCCACAAGGCCAAGTCCTGAATATTCAGTTTGACTGAAATTTACTTATAGAAGGGGCAGTGTGAGATGGTGGGTTAAGAGTATTGATTTAAAACCCAGGCCGCCCTGGTCAGGATAGCAGCTCTTCTGCTTACCAGCAGTGTACCCTTGAGTCAGCTACTTAAAGTCTGTATCAGTCAGAGTCCTGCCAGAGAAATAAAACCACTAGGATATATATGTTTGTCTAGGCCTATGTCTATCTCTGTATCTATCTACACACACACACACACACACACACACACACACACACACACACATACTCACAGGTTATTTCAAGGAATTACCCAACTGTGTGGACTGGCTGGGCAAGCCTGAAGTCCAGGCCTTTTCTTGCTATACCAGCTGACAAGATCCCAACCCGAGGCCATTCTAGCTGTCTATACTTTTCTTACCAATTGGTGACGGAGCAATTTCAGCCAGTCAGTGAGCAATTTTCAGGAGACCTCATCTTGTCTCTGGTCTCCTCCCCCTCCTCTTCCTCCCAGTAGTGATTTCAAGCCTTATCTATTCCTCTCTGCTCTGTCAGAAAGGGGAATCCTTTTTTCTCACTCTAGTACCTGTTTTTTTTTAACACCGAGTTTTAAGTCACATCCACACAGTTTTCTTCTAATACTCCTCCAAATTCTAGTCTATTTCTTTTATTTTCAAGCTTCCCTGTCTACTTTGTCTGAATCTCAGCATGCAAATGTGCTCCTACTCTTTCCTTTGTCAGTCTTCAGCTACAGGGTCCTCTTCTGTCAAACAAACACCTTGAGAAAATAGCATATTCTGCTTTCTTCATTCTTCTCATGTACTCTTTTATTTATTGAAATACGACTTCTACCTCAACCTTCCCACCGAACCTGGCTCACAAGGTTGATGACCTAAAGCACAGATCCAAGAGGTGGCTGAAAAGCCTCTTGAGTGATCTCGTTCAAGTCTCTGTAGCTCTGGACACTGTTGACCACTATGCTCTGCTTGAACCCCTCTCTTCTCTCATCTTCATGGCACTGCCTTCTCATAACACTTATCTCCTTTCATATTCACAGTAATTTCTCAGCCACCCATTTGCTCAAATTAGCAGGATTTCACGCATTTCTCTCTTATCTGCCAATTAAATGTGTAAGAACTAAGACTTACTTAGTCCAAAAAGTCCAGCCCTATGTCCAAGTGCCAGGTGAAGAAGGAACTGAAGACTCTGAACAATCCACTGGGACTCTAGTTTTTCTGCTGCTGTTACTTCTGTTGCTCCACTCAGCTTTACTGTGGACAACCTGGGAGATGTGGAGCCTTGAACAACAACAGAAAATGCTGACCAAGTTGAAAAAGTGGATTCACCTAGAGAGAAAATCAGTTAAGAATGTTAAGTGGCCAATTAAAAAAAAAAATCCTGCCTAACTGAGCATTATTACATTTCACACAGAAGTTACTTTTTAATTACATGAAAATATAAATATTTGTCAAAATATAGCCACTTCATGTAGTTTAGACATATACATATTATTTTATGTTTTGTCGGTGTGGCCAACCGAATTCTATTAGCATCAGCTCCCTTGGTTATTATTTATTGACTCTGTGATTTGGGCAGTTCCTGGCTTATGCAGGGTTATTAGTGTTAAATTTGTGGGCTGTAACCTTAGGGTGTAAATTTTATTATCTACCATCTGCTATGAAAATATATGTGATGGTTTTTAGGGGTGTGAAATTATCAAGTGTAGAGTAGAGAAAGCCACAGGGCTGTATAATAATCACCTTGACTGGCTGATGGGTAGCTATAAAGAAAATGCAGTCAATGAAAAGGAGAATGTGAATGCCTTGAGGTGACTAGAGTGAGTCAGTATATTTCTGGAAGATCGAATAAAAAGAAATACACTTAAATCATTATAGAAAGTAGGACACCAGCTTCAGTTTTGTTGTCCAGAGCAAAAATAGCTGACATTATTACATCATACTTATTATTATATGTACAGACACTACTCCAAATTCTTTACATCCACTAATTTTTTAATCCTCCCAACACTTCTATGAAGGAGGAATTTTACTCTCTTCATTTTTTATTTCATATACTCCATGATACACAGAAAAATGAATTATTTTTCCTGAAGTCACACAGCTAGTAATGGTAAAAATATCATTTCCGTTTAAACTCTCCAAGTTGATCATTGCAACAAAAGCAGGACAGAGCTCTATGCCTCCATTTCTCCAATGTGAATGACAACAGTTACCTCTGTTTTTATTTTAATATTCTTTTTATTGGTTTTCCTTTTGCCATAAGAAAAGGACAAAATGGGCAAGTGATACTGTAGAACAAGCTGTGTCTGGGATACTGACTCTATTCCCAAAAGGCAAGAGAACAAGAAGTGACTGATGCCGCTCCAGGGATGTGAAGGAGGGGAGGGAGGAAGAGGGCGGATAGCGTTGGGGGAGCAGGGTCGGGAGCGGACTCGCCAGAGGATCGGAGGGTTCCCAGGATGTCTGCAGTTCTCCTGAGTCATTGGCATTTCGGCTATCTCCAATTCTTTCCAAAGAAAGAGGCACATTGGCTTCTATTCCCCTTTAGATCATTGGAAGCTGCTAAGACAAATTACTGTGAATGCTCAGCAGATGTGGGAAAAAAATCTTCTGATGGCCTTTTACTGGCTACGTATAAACTAATGTCTTGTTGATACTCTCTGCAGAGGCCAAAGTGTTTTGATATTCGTCTTATTAGGGTTTAAAAATAAAGAAGTAGAAAGCGTTATAAGTGTATCAACAAGAGCATTTCCTAATTAGTGAATATATTTCCATTCTTAAGAGCAAAACCTTTTTTTGAATGACATGATTTTCCTTTTTTACATCCAAATGGCTTATTTTACCTTTTTGCTCTTTTGGACTGAGATCCCACAGGACTATAGATTTTATAAAATGTACGTTAACAAGAAATCTATTTTCATATTTCAATAATAAACCTGAACAGCTTCTGTTTGAATACTTCCTGTGACAAGAAACTTAGTATTCGGAGGCAGCTCATTCTATTTTTAAAAATATAACTTCAAGTATCAGAACATTGATATTATGTAAGTGTCAGAAAATATTTTCATGATGTGTAAGTATGAACTATTCATCATGATTCATGGCTAAACAAATGTTTATCTGATAGAGATATAATCAGGATGCTGTTTAGGATCTTTCATTACCAGTTTAAAGGACTCCTCATTTCCTCCCTCTCTCCTCACGTCCAGTGATTTCTCCCCTGGTTGCCCAAACACTTCTGCTCACTGGGGACTGGGACTGGACCCTGGGGACATGCTTTGATGCGGTCTTGCACCCAGGGACACCACCCTGCTCAGTTGTAGCAAGAGCAGTTCTTCATGTAGAATGTTTAGAATAACAAACTGCTACAATTTTATTTCCTAATTTTCTAGTTGAGATAATTTCTTTCTTTTAAAACTGAGGTAACTTCGGTTAGTAACATTATATACGTTTCAGGTGTACAAAAACAAATTCATAGGTACAGATAACAGATGGGTGAGGACCAGAAGGGAGGAGGGGTGGGAAGAGAGCAAAATGGGTAATGGGGGTCAAATATATGGAGGCAATTTCTAGTTTTTCAGGTTTCTAGCACAAAAAGCAGGCTTGTTTCAGAAACCCCATGAAGAAATCATACTGTACACAAGAAAACTTGACCTTGAAATTGTAATACTAACATAAACAAATTAGAATTCTAATAAGACAGGGGCGTTCTTTGTTTAAAAGAGAAAATAGCCACATTGATGCCCTGAGTGTGGCTCCAAGACAATAGGCACTGCTTCACACACAGCTTGGAAAAAGAGCCAGAGAAATGGTTACTGGAAGTTGATTGGGTAATATTGGATTTGAAAGTCATCCAAGGTGTTAGTGTTGTCTTAGAGAAGAAACTTATGATATCCCCAAACACCAGAGGTAATATCTGTTACAAATGGTACGGGAAGAATATGTGTGAGAAGGAAACATTATCAACATTTTTTTGCAATTTTCCTTCATGAGTGAAACAGATATGCATTAGAAGCAGTGAAATGATGTGTTTCCCTTTTATGTAAATAATAATGGTCCCGGGGGGTTTCCATCTGACAGCAAGTGGATTTCAGTTCTTCAAAGGAACTACTGAATAAGCTATTTATTGCACGGGTATTTAGGGTTCTTGTAAAAGCAGTCTCCTGAGAGGCAAGGTTTGGTGAGGGAGAAAAAGATTTCTATATTTTCAGACTCCTTCAGATGGAAGCTCTGAAATTTATATTATACTGGGGATCACAGGAAGAGGGGGCATAGAGGCTGTGATGTAGGAAGGCTGCTGTTTGTGTAAGAAGAATGAGAGAGTTTGTGTAAGAGCAGAGGAGGAAGGCCCTAGGGTGAGAGGCGTTAAAAATTAAAAAAAAAAGAAAAAAAAAAGGACCTGGTAAATGAGAAAAGAGAGGCTTTCTCCTCATTTCCCTGAGCACGGGCTAGGATTTCAAGTCCCCTCAGAGAAGGAGAACAACCAATAAAGTGTTTGCCGATTAGAATGGTTGAAGGCAGGGGGAAGTCTCAAGAGAGGAGAGGAAGAATCAGCTGGTCTTCTCTCCAACCAAGACCAAGCTCAGTCATCAAGGAGGGGCCACCGCAGGGATCTGATCAGGAGAGAGAAAAGACTACCAGTTTCCCTTCCTGTGGATTTCAGCGGCAGATGCCAGAAGAATGCGTAGTGTCCCAGGCAGGATTAGGGAGAGCCTCCCAGAGGTGTGGGGGGGTGGTGGCTAGGAGCACAGTGCAGGACCCACACCCAGAACCCCAATGCCGGCACCCTTTTCTCCTCACCTCCGCACCAGGCACCCTCGGACAGGAGACACAATCTGAATGACTGAGCAGTTATTGGACATAAAAAAAGGTAAAACTCAACTGACTTTTAAAAGACAAGGGAGCCTAAGTTACCTTTAATTGGAAAATTTCACGTCCCTTTTGCTTCAAACCCTTATTGGAGAGGGACCTCAGATCAAGATGAGAAGGCCTTCTTTATTTTCAAGAAAAATAGAGAATGCTCCACTTTCTTATTATTTTCCTTGTCTGACAGTACTATAGAAATGCTTCTTCCTCCACAAAAACACAGAACTCTAGAAGTATTTGTTAATCTTTTTTGGTCCAGGCACTAGCTCTTATTAAGTAAATTTTAGTTTCAAAAATGATTTTGTATTTCACATGTGACAGACATCTCCATATCCTCTCCAAGCCTTGTCTTCTTTTTCTCCTGGGCACAGAGTTAAATTATTTTTAAAGATTTTATTTATTTAGTTTTAGACAGAGGGAAAGGGAGGGAGAAAGAGAGGAGAGACATCAATGTGTAGTTGCCTCTCACGTGCCCCCTCCTGGGGACGTGGCTTGCAACTCAGGCATGTGCCCTGACTGGGAATCGAACTGATGACCCCTTGGTTTGCAGGCCAGCACTCAATCCACTGAGCCACACCAGCCAACGCTAATTACTTTTAAATTACATCTCAATCTCCCCAGTAATAAGGATCATATGACTATATTCTTACTCATAAAATGTGGACAGACAAATAGATGCTACTCTCAGGCTTGGCCTCTAAAACCCCCTATGCAGTCCATGTTGGTCCTTTCCTCACCTGTCAACTAGGGGCTGAAGATCATGGCAAGAACTCTTTGTTTGTGAGAGTCCTTAGAGGTAATATTTTTGCGTGGAACAGAGCCCCAAACTTCGCCTGTCAAGAATTGAAGGGATTTTACGCGACTCAAAAGATAACAAGTTAACCTGTTACTGTTTCATGGATCCTGGCAGAAGACACAAAACGCTGAGCCAGAGACAAATGACTTTATTATTCACGGCAGAAGGGAGAGCCAGAGCTTCATATAGTTTTGTGTCTGTTTTCTCTTTGTCCTCTAAGTTACATTCAGACAACACAGGACACATGAGAGGTGTCTACCCATGCAATGGCTACATTACAGGAAAGGAATGCTAAGGTTGGAGAATTCACACTTTTTTTTCTTCTTTTTCCTTGAATCTTTATTGTATTTTTTCCCATTATCATTTAGTCCCCTTACACTCCCCTCTCCCCAGCAAACACCACACTGTGGTCCATGACCGTGAGTCCTTTCTCCTTTTTCCTCAGTCCCTTCACCCGCTAACCACCCCCCACACTAGCTGTCCTCCTGTTCTCCACTTCACACTTTTAGAGGAAGCAGAAGTAAGCCTGTTCTTTGCCACCATGGCAAGCATGCTCTTAATCAAGTTTCTGTTTTCACAGGGTTCCATGCAAGTGGCACTATGACTGCATCGCACTGAGTTATAGAGGAATGATCTATTTTTCCCTCCTGCAATTGGTCATTCTGGCATTTTATATTTTATAAAAATAGAAATTACCTGGATTTCTGGATGGCTTAACTTATGGGTATCCTACCAACTTCAGTGACTGATTTCTGCTGTGGCAAAACTAGTGACTGTATGTTATGTAGACGGATGCATCTAGGATTTGACTATGACTGAAACTAAAGCTTCGGTTAGCAACTGTGTGAGCCTAGCCCAAACCTGTGTCATCATCCAGATGTTGACTTCCAACTTCATTACTTGCCAGTATCTTTGTGTTCTTGTTCTTCATTCAAGCTCTTTCCTCTACTCAGTACTCTGTTCTCCCTTTTATCTTTTCCTTGACCTGATAAGCCACCATTTTCTTCTTTCCATCTCTTTTTTTCCAGAAGTAATACTTACTCATGATAAAAGCATTCAAACAAAAGAAAAGTATTAAAACAAAAGTCTGATATGCAAAAAAGTAAGCATTTTTAGTAAGTTCTTTTGTTTCCTTGGATATATTTTCTATGCATATTACAGTGTAAATAATACATCTACATCTTTGTTTTACACAAAAGCAATACAACTGTACATACTATTTTGAAATTTTTCCTATTTAAAATATGTTTCAACATCATTTTGAATGAACACAAATAATCTCATCCCATTTTTTTATACAATGAGGGGCATTTATTATGTATTGAACAAAAATTCCTGAGATTAGAATGCCCCCAGTCTCTACTCAGCTATTATTGGCTTTGTCCTCCTGGTTACAAAATGGGTGTCATAGTAGGAGGGATCATATTCTGACATGTCAAAGCACAGTATTAGGAGGACTGTTTCTTTTTGTCTCTTAATGAGTGAAGAAACCTTCCCCACAAGGCCTCTGGTAGGTTTTGCCCTCACACATCATTGGCCAAATCATTCCAAATGCCCATATCTAGCCCTGACTGGGTGGCTTGGTTGGTTGGTCATTGTCTTGCAAGGTGAAAAGTTGCTGGCTTGATTCCTGGCCAGGACACATGCATGGGTTAAAGGTCTGGTTCCCAGTCTGGACATATATGAGGCAACTGATTGATGTTTCTCTCTCACATTGATGTTTCTCATCCTCCTTTTCTTTCTCCCTTCCCCACTCTCTAAATAAATAAATAAATAAATAAATTCTTCAAATGCTCATATCTAACCCAATTACTGGCAAAAAAGAGTAGGGCCACAATTTTTGCCTAAGACCAGTTAGAATGTACCCTAGGAATGATATGTATGGGAATGGGGTATTCTTTTAGTTACACAGAAGGAGGTAAATATAACTGGAGCTCTACTAATAAGGCAGAATGGGGAAATGGCTGTTGTGTAGGCAACTAACTTTGTCAGTTATATTCTCCTTACTTTTCTTTTTTCAAAACCGTGTCAGATATCCTTAGGCATTTATTCCTTCATCTGTATTTGAAAATTGTCATATATTCTCTTGGTTCACCTGGACTTTGATTGGAACCACAAGTTTCTAGATTATGTGTTTGTGTGTGCGTGAAAAAATATCTTTACAATCTAATTTTTTTCCAGCCACAAACATTGTTATCTCTCCATTGATTAAGTTCCTTTAAAAAAATCCTTATTAGAGTTTAAAATTGATTTTCATAAAACTCTATATATTCTTTGTTAGATTAGTTCCTAGTCATTTTATAGTTTTATTGCCGTTGTTCATGGTATAGTTCCTAATACATTTTCTAGCTGGTTGTTCCTGCTGTAGAGGAATGTTGTTGATTTTTTATGTTGTTCTCACATTGAACAAAGTAACTGAACTTCCTTATTCTAATAAGATTCTCTGTATTGGTATAGGTTATTTTGTTTCTTTCCTTCAAATTCTTATGCCTATTATTTATTTTTCTTGTTTTGCTTTTTTGGCCAGGATTTCTAATAGTATTTTAAAAAATAGATGAGATAATAGATAGTGTCTTAGTCACACTTTTAAAAAAGATTTTATTTATTTATTTTTAGGGATAGGGAAATGGAAAGGGAAAGAGAGGGAGAGAAACAGTGATGTGAGAAAGAAACATGGACTGGTTGCCTCTTGTATGCACCCTCACCAGGGACAGAACCCGCAACCCAAGATTGTGCCCTGACCAGGAATCGAGCCTGCAACATTTTGCCTTGCAGAACGATGCCCGCCCAACTGAGCCACAGCAGTTGATTGGCTCTAAAATTGTGGTCTTCAACACAACTTAAAACAGAATGTATCTTAAGTTTCTTCATGAAATAAGATGGTTGCTGTAGTCTTGCAGTAAGTAGCTTTGATTGAATTAAGAAAGTTCCTTAGTTATCTAAGAGAAGCACATTTTTTTTGAATGGTTGCATAATATCCTCTTGTACAGATACATCATAGTTTCAGCAATCTTCTATTAAGGAACGTTTTTAGTTGTTTTCAGAATTTTATTTTTTTCTATTATAAAAATGCTAGAGTAAACATCTTTGTATATATTTCTTTCCACATTTTTGTAAGTATATGTTCCATATTTTTGTAATTATATGTTCCACATTTTTGTAAGTATAAGTGTAGGAAGATTTCTAGATACATAATTGCTGAGTAGTAGGATGTGCACCTTAAATTTTTTTTGATAAGTGCTATTAAAGAGAGAAAGAGCTAAGTATGTATTCATCTTGTTCTGTACACTATTTCATGCTAATTAAAGAGCCTTAGGTGATGAGAGTAAGTTGGTTTTATAGAAGACTTCAGATGGAACTATAAGGAGGGCAGTAGCATTATAAATGCACCATTTTGCAACTTGTAAAGTAATAATTGATTTAAACAGTGATCGTTAATGGATGTCAAAATCATCAAGAGGAAAATTGATGATTATAATGGAAAGATCAGACAACACTGTTTGAACTTGTTAGTCTTAACATCAACGCAGCTAAACAACCAAACATAATGCAGTGAACAGCACAGCATGTGAAATATTCTTGCAAGAAAGATTGAACCTGAATCTCAGCAAGGTTATAGATTTAAATTTCAGTTTAATGGGAGAAGGGGAAAAAGAAAAAAGTTAAACAGCAATAGGGAAAAGCAATCAGGCAAATTCATTTGGGGACATTCTACGGAGGAACTATTCATTCCATCCACAAGCCAATGACATGAATATAAAAAGGGGAGGTGACTATTCGAAGTTAGCAGAAACTTAAGAAATGTAATATAACAATCAACTGCCATGTGTGACCTTGTCTGTTTCTTGTTTCAAACAAGTCTGCAATAGATTTTTAAAGACAATTCAGGAAATATTACAAATAAGGTGGTAGATGATAATAAAGAATTATTTATGATTTTGTTAAAAATGAAAATAAGATGTGGCTACATATGAAAATGCTCCTATTTTTTAGTGAAACTTATGGAAGACCTATGATTTTAAATAAAACAATACCAGGAATTTTCTCAAAAATACTATAGCCCCTTCCCCTGACAAAACAAAGAAGAAAAAAAGTAATTGAAACAGAAATGGAAAACTGTTGATGATTGTTTAATCTGAGAAATATGCCCATTAGTTATACTATTCTCTGTCCTATTTTGAATGCTTGACAACTTCTTTTTTAACAAGATTTTAAAAATTTATTGAAAACTAGATAAAATCCCAAAGGCTTTAAAATCTGAAACCAAATTATTCTGCTTTTGTGAATTATAATTCCACACAAAAAATTAAGTCCTAATAAAATTTTCTTGATCTTTTCAAAGTCCAAAAAGATTATAATCCAAATTACTTAAATTACACCCCCCATTCTAATTTCTCAATCTTTTTTCTGCTCAATCTCAGCCAGATAAATCTCACTTCAGTGTAGATATAAGGTTTCTTTAATACAGTAATTTCTTAATCTGATGTCCAGGTTCCTCCTCCAATTTCTGATTTTATTTGCTTGAGATGAGTTAGGGTAGTGGTCCTCGAAGTTTAGTGTCTTGGAGTACCCTGGAAGGCTTAGTAAAACAGAAATTGCTGGAACCTATCCCCAGTTTGCATTCCTAACCAGTTCCAGGTGATGCTGATATTCTAATATTAAAACAGCCTTGAATTCCTAGAACAATATTAT
Source organism: Pteronotus mesoamericanus (assembly GCF_021234165.1). Taxonomy (NCBI): domain Eukaryota; kingdom Metazoa; phylum Chordata; class Mammalia; order Chiroptera; family Mormoopidae; genus Pteronotus; species Pteronotus mesoamericanus. The sequence continues at coordinate 21,668,083 of NW_026555310.1, forward strand.
TCTTTTCACATATTGCAGGGTTCTATTTGCTAATATTTTGTTGAAAAATTTTATGGTAGTGTTCTCTTCTTACCTTTTCAATGTCTGTATGGTCTATAGTGATATCTCTTTTTCCTTCCTGATATTAGTAATATGTCTTTCTTCTTCTTTTTCCTGATTAAACTAGTGAGAGGTAAATTAATCTATTTAAATAATTGGCTTTTGGTTTTATTTATTTTACCTATTTTAAAAAAATATCAATGTGATTGATTTCTTCTGTTATTTTTGTTATTACCTTTCTTCCACTTGCTTTGGTTTCAATTCGTTCTCCTTTTTCTAGTTTCTTAAGATGAGATGTTAAATAATTGATTTTATACCTTTCTTCTTTTCTAATACAGTCTGTTATTTTATATGTGTGTGTGTGTGTATTTATGCACACACACACACACATATATACATGCACTCCTTATAGTCGCTAATCATATATATAAGGAATGTGTTTATATTTATATATATGTCACTATTTAGCTGCACAAGAAAAATTTTGACATATTTTCATTTTTACTCAGTTTAAATGACTTTATAATTTTCCCCCAACTTCCTATTTAATCCATGTGGCATTTAAAAACAAGTTGTATAATTTCTATTATTTGGAGATTTTTAATATTTTTTATTATTGATTTATAATTTAATTCTGTTACAGTCATAGAACATACTTTGTATAATTTCTTCCAAGTATGTTAGGGTTTATCTTACAGGCAAATATATGGCTTGTTTTGGTGAATTTTCATGTTAAGTTGAAATAAAAGTGTACTTTACTTTTATTAGGTAGATTATTCTATATTCTGTAAGTGTCTATATATTTCAGCCAGGTCAAGTTGGTTAGTAATGTTCAAGTCTTATATGTCCTTGCAATTTGACTGACTTTTTGTTCTGGGAATTACTAAAAGAGGACTTTTGAAACCTCCAAATATAATTGTGAATTTGTTTACTACTTCTTTTAGTCTGCTTGTTTGACTAACATATTTTGAAGTTCTTTTGTCAGGTGCAAATTTAGGATTCCTATATACTTTTGCAGAACTAACTTTTCATCATTATGTAAGGATCCTCTTTACCTTCTTTATCATAAGGTATACTTTGTCCCATATTAATGTAACTCAAGTTTTCTGTTGTTAATACTTGCATGATAGCACTGGCAAATGTAGCTCAGTTGGTAGGAGTGTTGTCCTGTACACTGAAAAGTTGTGGTTTGATTCCAGATCAAGGCACATACCTAGGTTGTGGGTTTGATCCCACATTGAGGAGCATATGGGAGACAACCAATGGACATTTCTTTCTTACATCAATGTTTCTCTCTCTCTCTCTCTTCCCCTTAACTGTCCTCAGGTGAGGATAAAAAAAATAATTGCATGGTATATATTTTTCTATTCTTTACTTTGAACATATCTATATCATTAAAGTGAATTTCTTGTAGATAGCATATAGTTAATTTAAGCCTCATTCTTTAATCCAGTCTGAATCTTTTGCCTTTAATTGAGGGCTTAGATTATTTACATATGATGTAAATATTAACATGCTTGGGGTTCAATCTATCATTTTATTATTTTTCCCTGTTTTTCATTTTCTCCATTCTTTTAGATTGTTTGATTTTTTTTGTATTTTGTTCATTTTATATAACTATTGGATATATATCATGTATTTTGCGTGTGTGAGCACTCTAAGGATTACAATAGACATACCTAATTTTTCACAGTTTACTTAAAGTTAATATTTACACTTCAAAGTGTAGAAATCTTCTTTATCCTCTTACTTTTGTTATAATTGTCACATGTTTTAAATATAAATAACAGAAAACCCACATCAGAAAATGTTATAATTTTTGCATCAAATAACTATATATACTTAAAGAACTTAGGAGAAGAATATAATTTTTTAAAATAGTTATCTAGCTATATACCCATTGATACTGCTCTTCCTTTATTCCTGAAGTTTCAGGTATTTCTTTGGTAGCATTTTCCTTTGCCAGAATATCATTTTCTACCATTTATTTTAGAGAAAATCTGTTGACAATAGTTCTTTTAGTTTCCTTCATTTGAGAAAATATTTATTTTGCCAACATTCCTAAAGGGTATTTTTACTGGACAAAGAATCGTGGATTGTCAGTTCTTTACTTTCAGTATTTTAAAAAGGTTGTTTCACTGTCTTCTGACTTCCCTAGTTTTTAATGAGAAATCCTAGCATTCAAATTGTTCTCTATGTTCAATGTGTCATTTTTTTAAAAAAATGGCTCTTTTCAAAGCTTTTCTTAATATTTAGTTTTAAGCAATTTTAATATGTGTTTGTACTTAGTTTTCTTTGAGTTTACCTTGAGTTTGGTGTTGTTTGCTGAACTATTTAAATATATAGACTTAAGCATTTCTTCAAATTTTGGAATATGTCGGCTTTACACATTGTCAGTTTGCACATTATTGCTAGCTGGGAGGAAGAAAAATTACTTCAGTATAGGTGACCAACTTGACTAAAGGGTCTTGCAAAATTAACTCTATTTATCTTAACAGAGAAATAGAAACTATAATAACAAACCAAATCAAATTTTTAGAACCAAAATATATAATACTGGAAATAAAAAAATGTCAGTGAATGGGTTCAATGGCACAATGGAGAAGAAAGCGAGAAGGGTGAATTAGAAGATAGATTAAGCAAAATTATCCAATCTGAAGAACAGAGGGAAAAATAGATAAAAATTAGATTAACAGAGCCATAGGGACTTCTGAGATAATGTTTTTTTAAAAAAATTTTGCTATCATTTTTTATTTTTTATTTTTCAAAGTATATTTTATTGATTATACTATTACAGTTGTCTCAGTTTTTCCCCCTTTCCCCACTCCGCCCCAAATCCACCTTCTGTCCAGCAATCTCTTTCCCCTTATTTCATGTCCATGGGTTGTTCATATAAGTTCTTTGGCTTCTCCATTTCCTTTACTTTTCTTAACAGCCCCCGTCTATTTTGTACTTACCAATTTATGCTTCTTAATCCCTGGACCATTTCCCCCATTCGCCCCTCACACTGATAACCCTCCAAATGTCTCCACATCTATCATTCTGGTCCTGTTCTAGTTGTTTGCTTAGTTTGTTTGTGTTTTTGTTTTTTAGAGTCAGTTGTTGACAGTTGTTTGTTGTCATTTTAATGTTCATAGTTTTGATATTCTTCTTTTTCTTAAATAAGTCCCTTTAACATTTCAAATAATAATGGCTTGGTGATGATGAACTCCTTTAGCTTTACCTTGTCTGGGAAGCACTTTATCTGCTCTTCCATTCTAAATGATAGCTTTGCTGGAGAGAATAACCTAGGTTGTGAGTCCTTGCTTTTCATCACTTGAATACTTCTTGCCAGTCCCTCCTAGCCTGCAAGGTTTCTTTTGAGAAATCAGCTGACAGTCTTATGGAAACTCCTTTGGAGGTAACTCTCTGCTTTTCTCTTGTTGCTTTTAAGATTCCTTCTTTATCTTTAACCTTTGGCATTTTAATTTTGATGTGTCCTGTTATGGTCCTCGTTGGGTCCCACTTGTTTGGGACGCTCTCTGCTTCCTGGACTTGTATGTCTATTTCCTTCACCAAATTGGAGACGTTTTCTTTCATTATTTTTTCAAATGATTTTTCAATTTCTTGTTCATCCTCATCTCCTTCTGGCACCCCTTATGGTTCAGATGTTGGCACTTTTGGAAATGTCCCAGAGCCTTCTATCTCTCCTCATTTTTTTTGAATTATTGTTTCTTCATTCTGTTCTGGTTGATTGTTTATTTCTTCCTTAGTTCCAAATCGTTGATTTGAACCCCGGCTTCCTTCCCTTCACTGTTGGTTCCCTATGGTTTTTTCTTTATTTCATTTAGTGTAGTCTTCATTTCTTCCTTTCTGCTTTTGCCACACTTAATGAGTTTTCTGAGCATCCTTATCATCAGTGTTTTGAACCCTGCATCTGATAGGTTGGTTATCTCCGTTTCACTTAGTTCCTTTTCTTGGGTTTTGTTCTGTTCTTTCATTTGGGCCGTATTTTTTTGTCTCCTCGATTTGGCAGCCTCTCTGTGTTTGTTTCTGTGTATTAGATAAGGCTGCTTTGACTCTGTCTTAGCGTACCTGTTAAGTTGTATGGGGTGGAGCCTTAGGTATTTGCCACAGTAGGGCAACCTGCTTCATCACCTTGTTGCTCTGTATGTGGGGAGCAGTTGGAGAGGGAGAATGTCACTGAGTCTTGCTCAGCACTTGCTCCGTTTCCAGTCAGTTTACTTCCTTCCCATAGGTGACTGGCATCCCTCTAGTTGCTGCCCTGGTAGTGGTTCTCAAACTGGGTAGGTTTGCAATTGTTCTAGGACTGTATGGTCCCTTTAAATGGCTTCTCCCGAGAGACCAGCAGTTTATTCTGCCTTTCCAACCCCCACTGATTTTTTACAGCCAGAAGCCATGAGGCTTTATTTTCCTGGCGCTAGAACTCTGGGCTGTGTGATCTGGCCTGGGGCTGGGATCTTTAGCTCCCAAGATGTCCCTCCTAATTTTACCCACTATATGTGAATGTGGGACCACCTATTCTGCTGGCCACCTCACTTCTTCCACCTCACCAGTGCCACACCACATCCTTTTTGCCCCAGCTCCCCATCTCTGCCCCTCCTACCTGTCTTGATGAATATGGCTTCTTTAAATCCTTAGCTGTCAGACTTCCATACAGTTTGATTTTCTGGCAGTTCTGGGTGTTTTTTGTTTTGAGGGTAGTTGTGGTCCTTCTTATGGTTGTGCAAGGTGGTGAAGGGTGTCTACTTATACTTCCATTTTGACTGGAAGTGTGAGACAGTATTAAGTGGTCTAATATTCATATCATTGACATCATAGAGGAAGAGGAGATACAATTAGTAAGGAAAAATATCTAAAGAAATCACACTGAAAACTTTCCAAAATAATTCTGATATCTAAAATACCTTTATATTTTGGGTAATATTAGATTCATACCATAAGCAAGAGTAGCTCAGAAGAGTTGTATTAAAATTGAAATAGTATATATAGGAGCACCCCACTGGCTGTGGCTCTGGGGGTGTATATAGTATCCATAATGCTGTTGCCACCTGCCATTAGGACCAACAATAGATGCCCCACAAACTGGCAGCTCCTGGAGCTGAATAGTTTGAATCACAGGTTTCTCTCCTAGTTAAAACAAAGTGAATTTCCTGGTTTACTGATAGAAGTTTCCAACCTGAGAATGCAATGCAGTCTAGTAGTTTGCCCCATTTGATCAGTGGTTTGTAAAACCTTGGCTGAAGAAGCAAGTGTAAGTCTGAACAATAGTAGAAATTGAGGGCAGTGTATTATAGTACAGCAAGAACCTTACCTTGCCAAGATTTTGATGTATAGTCAGACAATGCTTTGTAGTGAATCCAATATTGGAAATCCCTGGAGGAATTTCAAAGATAAATTGAAGTGGGTTATGTAGATGCCAAGTAGAAAAGCCCAGTTGGTTGGCTCAGAAAGGAACTGGAAGGGAGAGGCTGCTCTAGTCTAGCCCCTGGAAATAGTTACTTATGTACATAAACTGAGTAGCATGAAATGCTCACATTATAAAATGTTAGGTGCAAAAAAAGACAGATTCCTTTGCTTACTTCTGAAGTTGTTAATGAGGTAAGAGACTGTACAAAATATCAGAAAGGAGTCTCCTGAAGATGGTTTTGGATAAGAATTTCTGAGTGTGACAACATTTAGTTAACAAGTAGATACATAGGGCTCTCACTAGTGGCCCCGGTTGGCTTCAAATGGGTCCTCCCTGGAGTAGACGTGTAATTCACTTTGGTGTGTGTTTACCCGGTGACCTAGGCAATGGCTGAGAATACCAATTAAGGTATGCAGCATCAGGATGTACATTAATTAGCTCTCCAGACCAGATTTCATTAGACCAAGGTACATATTTAACTGTTGGCAATGTACAAAACTGGTCTGAAAAGAGTAATAATGCATAGACAGATATCCTTCACCATACTCAGAGTAAAGTTTGGTTGAGAACTGGGATGAGAAACTAAAATATCTATTAATTTGGGAGATAATGCAAGAAAAGGTGGCTGACTCAATTGAGTTACTGTTTGTTTCACCTGATTGTATGGGTAATAAAAGGAAGACAGGTTTTGGACAGGTTTCTGGAATGTGGAGTTGAGAAGAAAGGAGGAGGGTTTTACACCAATTCTGTATTCTTTCCATATCACAAATTTTTTCTTTGTTTTTCAGTGTCCAGATGTCCTAGGTCTGGGACTGCCCTTCTGTGTCTGGAAAAGGGAGGTAGTATTTAGGACACTTTTATTTTATTATTATTAAAATTAAATGTGTTGGCATAACATTGGTTAATAACATTATATAATTTTCAGATATACAAGATTACAATTTGGCGCCTGTGTACTCTACTGCATGCTCACCATCCAAAGTCTGGTTTCCTTCTATCACCATATACTTGACTCCCTTGACCCACTTCAGCCTCCCCACATTCCTTTTCCTCTGGTAGCCACCATTCTATTGTCTGTATCTATGAGTTTGTTTCATTAATTTATTTGCTATTTTTATTTTATACTCCACAAATGATTGAATAGAGTACTCTTTTAATTCCTCGGAATTTGACTTAGTGTATTCTTAAGGGAACAGTAAATTGGAGAGCATGCCCCATGGGTAAACTAGGTCTGACTGTGAATGCTGTCTCACTGCCTAATGGTAGATAGTTTCATCATCCATAACGCTTCTAACTCTAGTCCTGTTTCTGGGAAGTCACAGAAGAGGAAACTCTTGCAAAGCTCTGGGGGCTACCCGCCACATAACTGGGCAGAGATTCCCACCCAGGAAGGCTGAAAAAAAGTAATAAATGGAGACAAGTGGAAACTGTGGGAGATCAGAGGAGAGTATGTAACTGAGTAATGATGCTAGAAAGAGGCCTCAACATTTTTTTCTTAAGAGAACTTATCACCAGAGCAAGAGAATCCTACATTCAGGTGTTTCAGATGGGATGCTGAGTCATGGCCAATGCTAGACAAGGCCCCCAGGTTTGTTTTCCCCTAGAAGAACTGAGTTGATGTCATACTACAAGATACATCTGAAGACTGTACTTGGGAACATAAAGATAAGACATTAATCAGTATTCCATGATGACTCACTTAACATTTTATGATAAAAACAAGTTGAAATTGCCACTTGGATAATTGGTTATATTGGTTGTGTTTATCCCATTGATTCTTTTGCAGTGTGAAGAGGAAACTTATCTTTGAATTAGAATATGGATTCTAGATTTGACATCTGTAACTGATGTTGTGCCTTGCTGTGAATCAAGATGATAGCCTGGTAAAGCAACTGTGTATGACTGGAGGTGATTTGCTGTGTTGCTGCCTGCCTTGTATGTATGTCTCCTTACTCTTTTGACACTACCAGATGTGACTATGGATAGAGTGCTATACAAGTCATCTTAACGAAATCAGGATGGTGCCCCAGAGGGTGAATACTTGCTTGCTATGATTATCATATAGTACTGATAATTCATCCCTGCAACTTCAAAAATAGCATTTACTGGAAGTTTTAAGGCTTACTCAAAATGAATGGAGCCTAGCATTTACATAGGCTCAACTAATATGTATCTTGCCTTTCATTCAAACTACAAATACATAGTGGCAACACCTGTGCTTTAACCAATATTGGCTGCAATGTGCTAAGAGCAACTTGCAGGTTTTGAGAGTTGGACTTGATATCTTAAGACAAGTGGAGATAGCTCTTTTGGAGCCTTGCCATCAGGATAGAAAATATGTTGCAATATACATTTTCAGTTAGTCTAAGTCCACCTTCAAATAATGCTATATTGCTTTATGTGTAGTGCAAGCACTTTATAGCAGAATGTTTCCAGTTTCTCCCTCCTGACATGTATTTTTGACATTGCTGTCATTTACTTTACTTTTCCTTATGCTATCATCACCCTATATATTATTACTACTTCTACTTTAAGCAATTATCTTTTATGTAAATTAAAAATAAGAAAAATAATTTTTATTGTATCTTTATTCATTCTCTGATGTTCTTCCTTTCTTTATGTAGCTCTGAGTTTCTGACCTGTACTATTTCCTTCTCTTGAAGAGCTTTTTAAAACATTTTTTGCAGGGTGGATATGCTGATGATGAATTCCTTCTTTTTGGTGGATGGGGAAAGTCTTTTTATTTATCTTTTGCTTTGAAGGATACTTTCACTGGCTATGCAATCTTAGGTTAGTGTTTTTTTTTCTCTTAACACTTTAAATATTTCACTTTATTGGCTTCTTGCTTGTATGGTTTATGTTGAGAAGTTGGTTGTAATTCTTATTTTTTTCTTCTATAGATAAGGTGATTTCTCTCACCCCTACTGGTTTCCTTTAAGGTTTTCCCTTTGTCTTTGATTTCTGTAGTTTGAATACAAGATCATGTGTAGGTGTTTTTTTCCTTTTCTTTCTCTCTTTCTTTCTCTCTTTCTCTCTCTCTTTCTCTCTTCCTTCCTTCCTTTCCTTCCTTCCTTTCCTTTCCTTCCTTCCTTCCTTCCTTCCTCCTTCCCTTTCTCCCCCTCCCTTTCTCCCTCCCTCCCTCCTTCTCTCTCCCTTTCTTTTTCTTTCTTTCCTTTCCTTCTTTCTTTCATTCTTTCTTTCTTTCTTTCTTTCTTTCTTTCTTTCTTTCTTTCTTTCTTTCTTTCTTTCTTTCTTTCTTTCTTTCTTTCTTTCCTTCTTTCTCTCCCTCCCTCCCTCCCCCCCCCCCCCTTTCTTTCTTTCTTTCTTTCTTTCTTTCTTTCTTCTCTCTCTTTCTCTCTTTCTTTCTTTCTTTCTTTCTTTCTTTCTTTCTTTCTTTCTTTCTTTCTTTCTTTCTTTCTTTCTTTCTTTCTTTCTTTCTTTCTCTCTCTGTCTTTCTTTCTATCGTATCTGGTATTCTCTGAGATCCCTGGATCTGTGGTTTGATGTCCATCATTACATTGGAAATTTCTTAACTATTATTATTTCTAACATTTCCTATTTTTCTTTCACAATTTTCTCTCTGATAATTTGATTTTATATTTAACACTTTTTAAGTCAGTGGTTAATCCAACCACATTTTAAATTGGGAAGTTCTTACTGACCTGCCTTCAAGCTTGCTAATTCTCTCCTCAGCAACCTGATGAGCTCATCAGAAGTATACTTCATTTCTATTTTAGTGTTTTTGTTTTCTAGCATTTACATTTTATTCTTTCTTAGAATTTTGATCTCTCTGCTTACATTGACCATCTGTTCTTGCATATTGACTACATTTTTCAGTAAAGGCTTTAACATCTTAATCGTAGTGATTTTAAATTCTCTGTTGGATACTTTCAACACCTGGGTCATATGTTTTATGCTGTATCTGGTTATGATGTTTTCTTTGTCTCTTCAGTCTATTTTTCCCTTATATTATAGTATGCCTTATAATTTTTTCTTGAAAGTCAGACATGATGTACTAAGTAATAAGAACAGAGGTAAATATGCCTTTAGTATGAAGTTTTATGTTAATTTGGTTGGGAGTTTGGCTGTGTTTAATGTTTGTACTAGTTAAAAGTGCCAGAGGTTTCAAATTTCTCTAGTTTCATTGGTTTTGGCTAGTCTATTAACTTTAGGCTTTCCTAAGTATTTTTCCTCAGAGAATTTGCATCTTGTTGTTTTTTAGCTGTAATGCAAAGATATAATTAATATTGGATCTCTATTAGTGTGGTGGTAAGTTGTGGGAGAGAGGAAGTGTTCAATGAGCTTATGATTAAATTTCAGTCTTTTAGTGGGCTTTTGTCCCAGGGCTGTACACTTCACAACTGTTTCATACTTTTATTTTCCCAGATTAGGTGAGATAGGAAGGCTACTGGAGACTGAAGTGGGGTAAATGCCCTTCTTCCAGAAAGGATAAGACTATTACAAGGTATTTTTCCACAGATAGTAAGACTTTGTTACGGAGACACCTCTGGTCACATTTCACAATGGTTACTCTTTCTTTACCCCTGCCAGGGCCCCAAGAGGACCTTTCTCAGTTTTTCACCCTGATAATCTGGTAAGATTCCTCGAGGTAAAACTCACTGAAGTTGGTGGCCCACCTAAGTGTGATTTCCAGAAGTTTCTCACTCTTGTGCTACTCCACTCACTGATTCCACTAATTCTATTTCTTGTCAGTTCCAAATTATCTGCTCCAAAAGAACAGATCTTAACTCTGGAGCTGGCCTATTTCTGCAGATTGAGGGTGGTTATTTGCCTTGTAACTTCAGTTGGTGATTTTCAACTTGTTCAGCTCTCTTGTAAGATTGGGAATTACCAGTTCCAAGTTATTTCTGAGCTGAAACCAGAAGTTATTGATTGTTCTTTTGATATGAGGCACACCAGTTTCCCTAGCAATTTCTTCTGTCTCTCTCTCCTGCATGAAAGCCCTGGATTTTTGGATCCTTAGCTCCCTCTTTCCTGGTAAATCTCTTATTTTAGTGGAGTATCACCAATATCTTCTCATGAAAAATGCATGAATATAAAGTTTTTAAGATGTTGTGTTTGAAAGTGTCTATTCTACCTTCATATCTGAATCATATTTTGGTTAGGCAAGGAATTCCAAGCTGGAAAAAAATTTTTCCTAAGACTTTTGATAGCTTATGTTGGAAACTCTTCAAATATCTGTGCTCCTCGATTTTCTACTCTTATTTCAGAATGAGGCCTAACAAAGAGGCTAGCAGGTCTGTATGAGTGGAGCTTACCTACTGGTGGGCTTTACTATAGGGTATTAGGCAGGGATATGACTGATTGGAGACCACCTGCACATACCAGAATCTGTAGGTCTTCTCTTTTGTGCTGGTTAATTTCTCTAGAGAAGTAATCTCCTGTCTGAAACCAGGCAGGGCAATGAGATCTAAAAGCTTCATTGTTCCTTTCAGAGACTTTCAAACAAACTCTTTATTTTGTTTAATCCATCACTCTACCTCCAGGAGTACCAGGTGCCTCTAACTTCTGACTCTTTCGAGAGCTCTGTTGTACAAATTAGCCTTACTCTTTTTGGTGTTACACACACAAAAAAAACACTTAACTTCCACAGCTGAAAGACTTTTTAAAAGAAAGGGTTTATTGAGCCATATGCTTACCAGAAAAGGATCACACCCTGGAGCATGAAGTCTAAACCACCAGCAGCAGCACTGGGTGGAGAAGGCAACATGTCTACCATCCAGGAGTTTATATGTTATGTTCTGGGGGAGAAAGATATAAATTGTTTTGAATGAATTTACATTGGCTCTAGATAAGGGGGGGGGGGATGAAGCATGGGAAGTTCTATGATAGAAGTACAGTCTTTAAAGAAGAAATATCTACTACTTTTGATTGGTTTCAGACAACAGTCTTGAAAGTTCAGGCATATTCAGGATGCGGTGGTCAAGTAATAGACTCCTGGGGGTTGACTCAAATCTCCAACATACATTCAGAAATGTGAGCAGTCTTGTTAACTGGTCCAGAGATATTAACTGGTTAATTATTCCTGTCTCTTTCTTTCACTCTCTGATAGATGTAAGTTAATTTAGAACATCTCAGAATTTTTCTCTTGTCATTGGCCTGTCTACTCTACTCGCCCCTCCCCCCAACATACACACTGTCACTTGAAGGCCCAGGGCTTTCTCCAATTCAATAAATTAGTTATCATTGTTCAATTGTTTACCTGCTTATGAACCTTTTGACATGTATGTTTGCTTTTGTATTCCTTCTTTTTCTCTTTCTTTTTTGAGTTTATGTCTCTTTTATTCCTTACCTGTCCTTTTAATGGGGTCACAAGAGGTAATGAAGATAAGCAAATACATTTATCTAGATAAACTATTTTCATTCTACAATGCTATTTGTTTTGGTGTTGTAACTGTTTATGAAAAAAGCATGTTTTTATGTTTTTTGCTTTCCACCCCAAGTCATTCTGACAAGAAGAACTTGAGAGGACACTGAAGAAAGGCTGGCATTAAATTTTTTTTGTCTCAAATCTTTGACAGTTTTATTTAGTCTTTTAACAAGACATTTCTATGTGACTATCAATGTTTGTCTTCACACCCATTAACATTCAAGCTAGAAGATAAATTGTGTGTGTTCCATTCCCTCTGATCATCTTTCTGCATCTTGTTCCCTCTCAATGTTTCAATGAGAGGTGCTTCTTTTTCTTTCTTCTCCGTGGCTTTAGTTCTGTGGTGGTTATGTGTCTTACACAAGCTTTCATTACAACTCTTCTGTCACAGATGCATTGCCCAACAAGCTTACTTATGGTATAAAGTAACTTTGCACATGCTGTTTACTAGTTCAATAAATGAACATTTACAGAGTTTTAAAAATTGTTTGTTTCCTGAGCAAACCTTTTATGTATACTCAAATGCAGAAGAATAAAACAATACCTAAACTATGTACCAACAAGCATAAAAACTAGTTAGCTAAGTATCAGGTAAAATATTTTATTTAAAACATTAAACTGTGGGAGTTTATGCTTTTTTGTAAACAGTGTTGCCTTAGCAACAGTCTGAATGAATCTGAGGCCTTTGAATATATCAAGCAAACAATCAAACAACAATTATTTGTTGAGTATGTATGTGCTCCAGCCCGAATTGGTACCTGGAGGAATATGAGTAAAATACAAAACATTGTTCCTGCTCTTCCCTCAGACATGTAGGCATGTCACGCAGAGCCCTCATTTGGACCAAATGCACAGCTTGTCATTTGATATGAGAGACCAGATACTCTTACTGCCCAGTTGCTGAGACAAAGTTACGTATGAAAAATGCTAGTAACACAACACACTTAAATGTTTTATTGTCTGTTGGAGCCAGCAAATACTATAGACATTCAGAACAGAAGGTCTAAGGAGAGAGCAACTGAAAATCCACAAGCATTTATGGAGTTCCTACCCCATGAAGCCTGTGTTTTAGCTGGTAGAGGAACACATGCAGAGAGAAATGCCTAGCCAGTCGGGTTGACCTTGAGTGATGCATTGGATTTGTATGGAGGAATAAGAAAACATTCCATGGGAGGAGGAAGAAGCTGTGCAACAAAACAGTAAGACAAAAGAAGGTATACACGGAGGTATCCACTCTGGCCTAAGGAGAAAAAGGTAAGAGTCACAGGGAGATGAAAAAATGTTAATGCGGCCCCATAGAGACGACAAGACACAAAGGTTCCTTCTCATCTGCCACACCTTCAGGTTCATGCTCCTAAGAGTGTACGACAGTGCTGGAAGAATGAGACTACGGTAGCTGGTTGGTTTTGGTAAATAACTTTCTATCAACTTCTTAAGTCCTACTTCTTTGTGTAGCAAGGCCGCATAGAAGTCAACGTACGCAGCACTCGGCGCTGAAGCCTGGTCGGCTGAGCAAATGGCGCTAAGGCCGTAGATTCCCGTTTTCTGATTACTCAGCCAACCTGGATAGAAGGCAGCCGCTTTATCTTTGCACACTTTACGCTTGACGATGCTTAAGCAAACGCAATAAGCAACCGCTAGGAGGTACTCGAGCTCTGCGTCGGTCGCCGAGGCAAGCAGAAATGGTTAACAGTGGGTCCATCCGCTCCGCGGGGCCAGGGGGGTGGCACTTTTCCAAGGTCGAGGTTGTGAAGAACTAGTCCGTGGAGCCAGATAGACACGTTAAGAACAACGGCCCTTTAATTTAAAAGGTGCAGTTGGCGGACGCACCTCCAAGTCACTGTCACGTCCGGAGGTGTGCGTGCTTGGGAACCAGGTACCTACACATCTGGATGCTGCAACGCCTCTCCCTGCTGGGCGGAGGCGAGGCGGAGGACTCCGACGTGCACGCTCTTCCTCATGCGCGCGCGCGCGCGCCCGTGAGCGTCGGTGTGTCTGTGAGTGTGCACGTGCGCGCGTGCGCGCCCTTTGGAGCTGCGGCTCCGGGACTGGGTAATGTGGGTGGGAGCCCAGGAAAAGATAAATCTCCGCTTGCCTCCTCGCGTCTTTTTGCAGGTTAATAACCAAGCAGGTAGAAAGAGACCAGGGTGACCCGTCAGGGTGACAGTTCCTGCATGCCGGCTGCATGTCCAAGAGTGGGGTTATCAGTCTCTGCCACGCTGAAGGGTACACACACACACACACACACACGTATATATGTATATATTTATATTTGTAGATGTATATATATTTGTGTATATAATTTTTTTTATTGTTTGCCACTATCTCCAGAGAGCAAAGGCGAGACAGAGGGCCGCACGCTCCAGCCGAGCGTCGCGGATCTGAACGGGTCGAAGGAGGCAATTTTGCGAGTGGGGGAGGGAGGGGGACCTTGATTTCCACCAATCCCGGGGCGTTTGTCTGCGAAGTCCGGGGCGCAGCGGAAGGCTGCGGCGCTGCTGAATTAACTGATGAGAACGAATTCTTTTCTTCTCCGGGAGGGGTGGGGAGCGGGGGTCCTGGCTGACGAGGCGGAGAAGCCCGGGGCAGGATAGCGGTCCCGGGCCGCCGTGGAAATTTCCAAGGACTTGGCGCGGCGCGGAGAGCGCGTCCGGAGGGAGGGTGCCTGGCAGCGCGGGAGGCGGGGAGAGACGGCGAAGGACGCAGGAGCATCTCTCAGAAGGGGACGCCGCGGGCCAAATGTCTGGGAGGGAGCCGAGCGGCTCCCCGGACCCACGCGGAGAGCGACAGTGATGCTGCAAAACCAGCGGGAGCGATTCACCGCCGTAGCTCTCCGCGCTCGCGGAGACCCCCAACGCCCGCCTTCTTCAGGGGAAGCTACTATGGCCATAGCTCGTGACTTTCCCCCCAGCCACTTCCCTTAGAAAGAAATCCTTGAAAAAGTTGCATTGAAAAAAATCCTTGTTCTGACCTTTGGGGCCGTGGGGGCTGAAGAAGCATTTGTGCAAGTGCAAGCAAGAAAGTGAAAGGTGTGTGTGCATGGGGGGGCGGCGCTGGCGACACCCTCCACTGTCACTTCGCCTCTCTTAGTGCGGAGGCTCTGGCCTTCGTCCCCCCCGCCCCTCCCCCGGGACCCTGGGGCTGCGATGAGCCCCTGCGGGCGGGCCCGGCGACACACGTCCAGAGGGGCCATGGCTGTACTGGCGTGCAAGTTCCCGCGGACCCGGCTGCCGGTGGGGGCTAGTGCCCTCTGCGTCGTGGTCCTCTGTTGGCTCTACATTTTCCCCGTCTACCGGCTGCCCAACGAGAAGGAGATCGTGCAGGGGGTGCTGCAACAGGGCACGGCGTGGAGAAGGAACCAGACAGCGGCCAGACTTTTCAGGTACTCTTGCCCTCCCGGCTCCTCCCCGCTCGAGTCCTTTCCTCCCAGGGCACCAAGAACAGGGTCACCAGCGAGGACCGCCTCACAAAGGCATCCCTTTTTATCCAGCCTTGCTTGTCCTTTCCGTTCCCAACGTGCAGACTTTAGTCAGGAGCCCTTCCCAAGCCTTGCTCCAAGAGATGGGCAGACACCTGCTTTGTCCATACAAAAAGCCTTGCACATTTCTGGCTAAACCTGAGTTGTATGCGACCATTAGAAGATGACTGGTGGGAAGGGGAACTCAGGCGAACTTTGTGCCTAGCACTTAATGAGGATTTAGTTCTTGGGCTCTGCAGACGTTTGAAGCAATGGAGAGCTAGAAGCAGGTAAGCGATGTCTTAATGAGGTTAGGTGAATTGTTAGCAACATAAATCACTAATGAGGGAGTAATGGCCAAGTCCTGGGCAGTGAAAACATGCACGCTCAGCCAAGATCCAGTGGCTTTGTGCAGTGTGCCCATAACAAACACAGGGCACCTACTGAAGCCCTACTAAGAGCTATGTGCTATATGATTTTTATGTCGAAGTCTCAACAACTTTCTAATAACAGATGTTAACCCCATGTTATGAACCACAAACTGAGTCTTCAGAAGGATGAGCTACTCTCCCAAGGTCATGTGCACTTGAAGCGAGGCTGCTGGGATTTTCATCACAAAACCTCTAAAGCTCCCAGATCTTTCTCTTGGCTTAGACTGGGGAAGCCTTTTGAAGGATGGGAGATGGGTTTAGGAAAGGACCTTAAAGCAGAAAACTATAACCAGGTTGGATACTGGAACTCTGAGGATCACTCAGAGGTTGCAGTTTCCTTTTTTTTTTTTTTTTGTGGGGGTGGTGGTGGTGAGAATTTCAGTTTAAGTGTCTAAAAATAAGTTCTTGGCAGCAGGGGTTTTATGTGGATTGAAGGGGAAGGCAGAGCTGTTTCCGCTTCCTTTCTACTTCCCTGGGCACTTTGGGGGACACACTGGTGCTTCCACCTCAGCCAGGCACCCGTTGGCTCTCTGTCCCTGGGGCTGAGGAGGCTGCGGTTGGCTCTTCCTGTGATTTTAGTGGTCTGAATGGGAAGTGCTTTCCTTTCCTCTGCAGAGGATCTTTCAAATAGTATATGGGCAGGTGAGAGCCAAATGTAAACATTTTTCATTACTGTTACAACGTTCAGAAATATCTATAAATTTTAAAAAACCTTTAAACACAAATGGTTTCCCTCTGCATTTCAGGCCTGCTCCTGGAAAGAAGGTCAAAGAGCTAATAGCCAATTCTTTCAGGGTAGGTTGCTGAATTCTCCTTTAAACCAGGAGGGAAGACTTCTTTTCTCACTCTTTTTAGATTTCTTCTTTCATTAAGTTTAAAAATCACCCCATTCCCCTTGAAAAGATATAAGGGTTAACCTACTCTCACCTCCACAGTATTGAGTGTTAGACTCAAAAGCACCCAAAAGGCGTAGCACCCAGCAATTCTTTTCTCTAAAGACAGAAAGCACTTTCATTTCGAGTAGTATAAGGAAATGAGTTAAGAACTTCCCATTGGTTTGCAGTGAAAGAGTCCTTTTTTTTTTTTTTTTCCTGTATAGGAGGAGGAATAATGAAGCTCTGTTAGAGAGTAGATTTCTTTTAGAGGACATAATCAAGTGGAAAATGTTTCATATTCTGAGAAACTCAGGCTGATAGTTTCAGAGACACATTTGCCCCTTGCTGTCTGGAGCCTGGCGTGATCTTCAGTGTGTTTGGCTGTCATTTGGTCTGTCTCTATGTGCGGAGAATTACTCACTGGAATGCATACATTATAAAAACTGCCTAAACACTTACCCCTCAAAGTTAGTGTCTGTAAAATGGTGTGAGAGGCACTGTTGTTTACTGAAAAGAGTTGGAGCTTTGGAGTAGAAGCGTGAATTTTTAGATCGACTATGTCATGACTAGTTAAACAGGAGCATCCTGGGCGAGTTACTCTAACTTTTTGAGTCTTAGTTTCCTTATTTATAAATGGGATAATAACATCTACCTTCCAGGGTTGGTATAATCTTTAAATTAAAAAAACAAAACAAAACAAAACACTGATGCTAAGTGTCTGGCATACTTACCCAGCCAATGGTGTTGTTATAATTGTTAAAATTATAATTTTCTGTGTATGTTACAACTTCAGTAAGGAAAACTTGCTAACTCATATGAACTTGGACTGTATCATCTGCCAAATTTAAGAAAAATTTGATTGGGTCATGTATGCCCACGTTTCCTTACACCCTTCACACTTAAGCTAATAAACAGGGACAAGGAGTGTAAAATGATCAGAAAAGTATGAGTTGTAGTGTAGTTGTTAAATATTAGACAGGTTATACGGAAGACTTTATTATGTTCAGGAGACCCTACTTTGGCAAACAGGTACCTGCATTTTCCAGTTTGAAATATCCTCTGTACAAATGTATGTGTGTGTGTGTGTGTGTGTATTTGTGCAGATTAGATTATAAATATACACACAAATGTACACTATGTACTTACTGTATGGGGATGTATGCATATTTATTCATAAACCATAGAATTATATCATATTCATATATACATATACACAAATGCAATCAATTGACCAATATTTAATGAGCAACTGCTATGGACCAGATATGAGTTAGATACTAGAGGATAGGAGTGAATAAGATGGACAGATTGCTTTCTCTGAGAAAGCTTACTTCTGCTAGGAGGCGACTGATGAAAACAAATGAGTAAAGAAATATGAAGGTTTAAAGTACTGTGAAATGCAATGAGGACGAAAGACACTGTTTCATTATGTTTATAGGCATGAGGATTTCACATTACATTGGCCCCCTATGTTTCCATTTACTCTTGTGATTTTCTACTCCCAGCTCACAACTTGTTAAGGGGCTACCTACCCCTCCGAGGGGAGCCTTGACAAATCTCATAGGAAAGGTCAACAAGAAAGTAACAAAGCTGCAAGAGCTTTGTACTAAATAGGAAGTTTTCCTAACATCTACGTGGCAGTAGAAAGGTAAAGAAATCAATGGACCCTATCGCAGAAACTTAAGGAAGTTTCTATGCAACTCTTGTTGTTTCTGATAGAACAGTCAAGTAGCGTGGGGAAATGCCAAACCAAAGTGGCTTTGGCTCTCCTGGTCCTTATCTATTTTATTTGCTTCTCAGAAATTAACTTATTTCAGAATTCATGTACAAGGCTTTATTCTTGGCATGTGCCATGGTGACAACAACAATGACAATAACAACAAAACCAACAAATAATTTGGTACTTATTAATTGTATAGCACTATGCTAAGTGCTTTAAATGTACTGTCTCATTTTATTCTCCTTAGAACTTTGTATAAGTGAATGCATTATACATTTATAAAGATGGACATGCCCAGGTCCCTGTCCTTAAGGGATTTGCTATACACCCATGGGACAGGCATGTATGTATAGAGTTAACTAACCAAGTGGAAATAGGGCCATCAAGGAGAGGCAGCATAACTGAGTGAAAGACCTAGGGATTCAGGAGCTGACAGAACGTGCTCAGAATTCTGATGTATCCCTTTCTTGTTGTGTGGTCATTGGTGAGTTCAACTCAGTGCTTCAGTTTCCCCATGTGTAAAATGGGGGTCGTAATCATGTTATACAAGTTTGTAGAGAAATTACATGATAGCGTACAGAAAGCACCTAGAATAATGCTCACCGCATACCTCCGGATACTATAGGTTAGTTATAACAATAGCAACACAAGCAAAGGGTTAGGAAAATTTGTGAAACATGGCACTTTATTATATCAAAAGGAGGGAAATCAGAGAGAAGGTGGCGCTTGTACTAAGCCATAGAGGACGGTAAGACGGGGCAGTAGTAGGAGGTGAGGACAGGAGGGTGCTCCAGGCCGAGATAATAGCGAAGGCCAAAGCAGGGCGGTTTAGAAGCGCCTGGTGTGCTTTTTTATGCCAAGTTAGTAAGTGGCCCATGGAGGACGCAGTGGAAAGGCAGGTGGAAGCCAGGTCACAATGTCTGAATGAGCTTGAGATGTGGCTTCTGGTAAAGGGGGTAAAATTTATGGTGATGGAAGAAGATTCGAATGTGGGTGGTAGACACACAATACAATATACAGGTGATGTATTATAGAATTGTGCTCTTGAAACCTATGTAATTTTATTAACCAATATCACCCTGATCAATTTAATAAAAAGATATAAAAACAGAAGCAAAAAAATTACCAATCCCTTACTTTATACCAGGCACTATAATAAACCATTAAATACATTATTTCACTTAAAAAAAAGAGAGAGAGAGGGAAGTGAATGGACATCAAGTATCCAAGGCCACTGGCTGTGTGCCAGCTCTCAGCAGCGATGGCACATCACTGTTATTGGTGGATTCCGGGATGAGGTACCACACCAAAGTGCTTTGAAAATCCTGTCTATTTACTGGGTGGTAGCCATTAGTCTGAGCAACCATGTTCCTCTTTCCTTTCTGAGACTCTGACTGAAACACTACCCTTAGCAGTTAGAGCTTTATATGGCCTTTTTTCTGAGTCTGTTTTTGAATCGGTGCACACCAGGAGCTTCAGGTGTTTCCACAGCCGCCCCGGGGCGCAGAGGGCACTGGCGGCGCAGGGGACGGGACGGAGGGGATGAGACGGAGGCGCAACAGTCTATGTGTATAGGATGTAAGTTTTCTGTTAGCGAAGTTGGGTGATTTGTGGAATTCACTGAGGAAAAAGATGGTTTACTAAGTGGTGGTGATTGGGAAAATAAGCTTCAATTATGTCGTAGTTTACAAATGTGAAAAAAACACTTCATAAACAATAACCACAATAACAAAAATAAATTGTTAGTATTCATTAGACACAAAATATACCAGGCCTGGTTCTTAGTTCTTGTATTTGTTACCTTTTTTCCCACAGCCACTTAGTAAAGTAGATATTTGTATGTTCCTTGTTGTACAGATAAGGAAAGAGAAGCTCAGTGAGATCCTTTAACAAATTGATAGGGTAGGTTTTCTAACCCAGAATTAGATTCAAAGCCTTAATGCTCCTTCCCTGGTAATCTTGGATAAATGAAACATTGCTCTATGTTATCCCTTATGATCTGGCCATGATTACTTCTCCAAAGTCATCTTTCCTCAGTTTTCCTCTTTAGGCTTTGGTAATGTTGGTAAGGGTTATAGTTCCTGAAATAAGCCAGGCTGCATTGACTTTCCTTGTGTCATTCCCTCTGCCTGTAATGTTTTCCTTCAAGGCCACTTCCACTGCTCTTTACCTAGCCAGTTCTTACTCATTTTTTTTGACTATGTAATGTAGTGGTTAAGAGCAAACTTTCTGAAGTGCTCAAACCCTGATTCCACCGTGTGCTGTGTTTTCCAGCAAGCCAGCCTTCATTGTCCGTTTCCTTGACTTCTTGTGGTTGTGAGCTTCTTGTAGGACTGTTGTGAGCATTTGAATACATAATGTGTTGAAAATGCTTAGAACTGTTTGACATATAATTAGAGCTTAATCCATGTTGGCTTTCCTCAAGGCAGCATCCCATACGCCTGCCTTCCTTCTCATGCTGTGTTAGTAGCTTCTTCTTTCTTTTTGCTTTTTTATACTTTGCACAGATTACTGCATTTCTATCATTTATCCAAAGTATCTACTGGTATGTGACTATCACCATTACTGTAGAAGATATTGGAACTATAATAGTGAACTTAACAGAATTCTTACTTTCTTGAAGTTTATTGGCTAATGAGGGGAGACATAATGAAGAGAAAAATATGCATATATCTAATATCTGCTTGTGACAGACACATTTTTCATGCTGTGTTAAAAGTACCAATTTGTCTGCCTTTTCTGTTGATTCATTCATATTTGCATTCCCAGAGCTGAGCACCATCCCTGGCACACCTAATTTTTGTTGAATTACCGTGTGAACAAAGGTTTTTGAAAGGTGTGGGACCAGCGAGCCGGTCAGTCAGTGAACAAATATTTACTGAGTTCCAGCACCCTCTTTGCCCATGTGGGAATCAAAGGAGTAAATGACATCCTCTCTGTTCTAAGAGTTCTCACTTTAAAGCAGCGTTTCCTAGTCTCAGCACTACTAACTTTCAGCACCACTAACATTTCAGGTTGGATAGTTCTTCATTGTGAAGGGCTGTTCTGTACATTGTAGAATGTTTGGCAACATCTATGGCTTCTGTCCACTAAATGAAACAAACACATATGTCTCCAGACTTAGCAAAATGTCTTCTGGGTCGGGGGTGGGGGGCCACCACGCGCAAAATTGGCCCTGGCTGAGAACCACTGCTTTAGAGAAGCAAAACCAACCAGCTGACAGGATTTTACAAACCCAGAAAATAACAGGTAATTGAGAGACAAATTTGGAAACTGCAAACTATAAATGCTTTGACCACTGGAAGAGGAGTGAGTGAATTGTACTTTGGTAGATGTCCAGGTCTTGGTTAGGGAAGGGTAGGGGGACGGCATGCATTTTGAGAGATTTTCTAGAAGCAGCTGCCTCTGTTGAAAGCTTGTGTGAGAGCTGGGTTGGCTTCCCATCAGTGCCCTCCTTAGACCCCGGCCAGGGGAGCCCATGCTCTGCTCCTCCTGTGGCTTCACTGCTTCTTCAAGAGGGCAGGCGTCTGTGGGGCCTTTGTAGACCTTGGAATTCGCTGCCCAAATGACCCAAGACCACTTTCACAGCCTGCCTGCCTACAGGGAGCGTTTCCCCCAGCCCTCGACCTGCGAGTGGCTGATCCCTCTGCTGTATGCACTTGTAGGCGCAAGAGATGGCCAAGGAACAGCTTTGTGGGAAAAGCAGGTTGTGGAAGGAGCTTGTATATGCGATTGGGAGCATCGCATGTGCACTTGGGGGGATTCTCTCCTTGTCTTGCCATGTCTAGTACCAAACTTCTTGGAGTCTGAGAAGCCTAAATATGAATTTGACATCCCAGGTTGTTATGCAAATATATTTGTCCAGGGAAAAGGATAGGGAGATGGAACACATTTTGTGTTTGTTGATTTCATTATAACTTTAAAGTATTTAAATACGTTTGTTCTTTTGTCCTTTGCTTTGCAAAGGAGAGTTGTGTTTTGTAACTTGGGAACCCTATTAATCTTCATTTTGGAGAGGGGGGTTTAGGAAGCTAGTTGGATCAATTGAATAATTATATATGTTAGTGTAGAGTACGGCCAGTTGGTCTTTTGACAGAGCTGTGAATCATCTTGGAAGTGATGATGACTGTATATCATCAATGCAGTCTCCTATGATGGAGTTGATAAATATTGATTAACAATACCTTTTAGTTTTCCATTCCATTTTGGCTCTATTGGGAGCTATGTGGCCTTGGGAAAGCTGCTTAACCTCTCTATTTCATTTTGTCACCTGAAAAATAGTATAATATGCTAACCCACTTCATAGTGTTATGATGAGAATTAAGTGAGATAATTAGTGTAGAATCTATAGCCTCCTGCACCTGACTGGTGAGATGACAGGGCACTTGTTCCCACATAAAAAGAGTCTGGACTTTTGGGCCTTGGAGAATCAGGTTTTGATGCTGGTTCTGTCATTTATTAACCTTTTTAACTTGAAAAATTTATTTGGCCTTTCTGAGCCTTAGCTGTGAGTGTCATTACTTACCTTGAGAGGATTAGGTGCTGAATAATTGCTAATTACTAAGCCATAACGATGAGCCAAGCTGCTTCCTGGGCCATATCCTCTGCCTATTACTTGTACCTTCAGTAATGGAATATGTAACAATGAAATGTGACCTCCTGATATACCGTCTTCTTCCATAGAGTTAGCACTAAGGATGTTATAAAATGGCCAGCGGAATTTTAAGGAAGACAGCAGAGCCCAGCCATAAATCACCCGTTTATTCATTCATTTGTCCACATTTACGATGCCTATTATGTGCCAGGTAGGTGTTGGGATAGGGTGATGGAAGTAGGACCTGGTTCTCGATTTTATAAAATTTACAGTCTAGTCTGGTGTCATTAATTAAATCAGTAAGGAATTGAGTAATGTAGTGTTCCAAGATTTATTGTTTGTTTTGGATAATTATGCTGACTTTCAAAGCTATTGATTTTTTCCCCTTTCTGTTAGATTGTCTTGTAGCTATAGCGTTGTGTGAGAGGGAAGTAACCAAGACTGTAAGAGCTGTGTCACTGCTTTAATTAGATGCCAGGAAGAAGCTGAAATGAATTCAGAGTTACACGTTCTTCATTATTCAGGGCTTAAGTAACAGACTCCACTATCAGAGATTTCCAAGTGAGTGTAATGAGAAGGCACTTTTTTTAAATTAAAAAAACAAAGTGCCTGCTTCAGTTATTGATACAACAAATACATACAAGACTTTATGTCCCTATGTTTATTTAAACAATTTATAGTGTTTATTATTTGTCTGATTTTGGAAGTAATAGATACTTACTCTAGAAAAATCGTAAATGTAGTAGAAAGGAGGAAAAACCACTCATAATTTCAGCCATCAGAAATATTTATTGCAAACATTGTTTCTTTTGTGCAAATTTGTTTGCATATGTATATGTATTACTAAATTGTGTGTATTTTGTGTGTTTAGTCTTCTCTCTATTTATTCAATGTTATTCTTCAACATTTTCTCGTATAGTTAAGTAATTTTTTACTTTCAAGTTTATGATAAAATAGCTTTATGGTTTTCATTTTGGAAAATTATATTTACAGTGAGTTAAAACATATTACTATATTGGAACAAATAACTCTCTCCAAAAAGATCCTTTAAAAGAATATTGAAACTTGCATGTTAGAGTTTAAAAAATTTCTCCATATATATTTGGTAAATAGTAAACATGAGAAATCAAAAACCTTCTTTAAAGAATTCTTCTTTCTCAAAGTTGGCATTTAAATGGCTATTTTCATTTGTAAAAAGGACTGACATTTAATCACCTAGAGATAAACATCGCTAACATATTGGTCTATAGTCTTCCAAACTAATCCTCGCCTGTGTGCGTATGTGAATAAAACAAAAATATAATGAATTTGGCAGTACATTGTGAATACTTTTCTGGTAACAATGGATGTAGATACATTATCCCTTTTTAATGGCTGCAAGATCTTCCTTTGTTAGGGTAGTTAATAAGTTACTTAACCAATATACTGTTACTGGATATTCATGTTGCAATTTCTCACCATTATAAATAACCATGTGATAAACATCTTTGTGTATACATCTTAAATATTTATCTGGGTTTTTTTTTTTTTTTTGGTATAAGTTTCTAAAAGTAGTTTCTTGGCAGTTTTTCCCCCCAATATTTCTTAAAACTAGTTTCTTTTGTAGTTCATAGAAAATCTTGGACTTTGGCTAAGGGAAGATTTGAGGTTTTCTCCATTTCAGTGTGAATAGTGACTATTGCATACATAGCAAATATACAATGATTCTTAATAGTAAACGATGAAATTCCCCTTAGGGAATATTTTTTTATTACTGTTTAGTTACAGTTGTCCCTGTATTTTCCCTGTTGCTCTCCCCTGCTCTATTCAACCCTTGCTCCCAAAGATAATCCCTACCCCGTTTAGGGAATTTCCAAGAAGCCAAAGCAACTAAGAAAGAATCCCATACAACCGGATATGTGCAGCGGCTGTCTCCCCTCGTTGAGCATCATGGAGACCTAGCTATGGGGCATTTACTTACTGCACCGGAACATGTGCCTTCATCTCCATTAGCACGGTGTTTAATCTACATTTAAAAAGCAATGCCTTTATGGGACCATTTGCATCATTTTTCTAGGACTTCAGTTGTTAAATAAAACTGCAATTTAAAAAGAAAAACACACTTTTGCTTCACCATAAGGCAGAGATTTCAAGGAAAGAGAAAAGTGTTTAAATAAAACAATTGTATTTTCTGACTTTGTTATTTTAAGTGTTATTTTCCCGGTTACTGTAGTTAAGAGTCTTAGGCTTGAGTCTGGAGCAGATCATACCCACCTGGGTGGAGGGTGAGGTAAAAGGGCACAAAAATCCCATGATGGCATTTTGGGGAGTTAGTGTTGGGAGGGAGAGTGTGGGTGGTTGTGCTGACATTGATCTGTCATCTCTACCCCATGTCCTCCTCCCTGCATCTGGTTTAGATCCCTCATCACAGTCTTACTAATTGTCTAATAAGGATTCGTTATATGAATAAAACCCGTAGAATGTCTGAAAGGCCTGTAGACAGCTTTCAAGGGTAGTTTCATTTATTGCCTAATGTTAAGACTCCATGCTATACATATTCACTACTAATTCACTTATTCACTCCTCCATTCATTCCTTTGTTTAACAAACATCTGCTCAGCGCCTTCTCTGTGCCAGGCACGGTGGCCAGGTGCAGTTAGCCAGGAGGACGTGACCTTCCCTCATAGGAACTATATGCGCATGGCACGCATTATTTAAAGGAGCAGTCATAGTCTCCACAAAGTCCCTCAACTCCTTTTTTATGGAGGAAAAACAGGCCAAAGTTTAACTTCACTTTCAGGATTTAGCTTGTCTGTGTGCCTTTGGTACAGTCCAGGGAGTCGCAAAGTGCCTCTGATCCTTTCAGAGCTCGGCCCATATTGTGACTGTGAGGCCGGAGGCCTTTGTGCAGTTTAGTGGTGTAATATCTTTTGAATCTGTTTAACCTATGCAACATGTGAACTGTTAGAGAGCAAAATGCCTTTAAAACACTGTTAAAAGTTACACGAGTCCATGGGGGAAAGCAAAGCTCAATTACCAGTAGAATAAAAGAGACCAAAGACAGGCCTGCTTGGATGGGGATTGCTGACTTTGTTAAGCAACAGACCTCCACTCAACTAGCCTGCGTGCCATGACACGGTAAAGACAAGGAGCTGGAGGTCACCAGGAAGGGACGGGGCCAAAAATAGGACTCAAACACTGTGGATTGGAGTAAAAACACATAGTCATTTTATTTTTCCCCGGTAACTGCTCCAGCGATGCCTTGTCTGGTCTCTTTCCCCTCCCACCACTATTCCAGTTTGCTGACTCTAATGGATCTCTGATCAGGCTGGCAGATGTTGTCAGTTTGCATCCACCTTGGTTATTGGGACAGGCTTATTCATTCTGGTATTTAGCTCAGTTTTCTTGATTTTAAAGCTTCGGCACCACCTGAACCTCCAGCAGCTCTGAGTGGAAGTGCGAAGGGGCCTTCTGGGATGCAGAGCCCCATTTCTCCCCTGGAGGAGCTACTTCTTCCCCATTGGGCAAAGAGGACATGAATATTCCCAGTCTTTTCTCTTGGTGATTGCAGCTACTCAGGTGCACTGTGACAGGCTGTTCCTGCCCTGTCAGAGCAAACTGTTCTGGTTCCTTAGCCTGGCGGGCAGCCCTCAAAGGCACAGTACTAGTAAACACACCATCCTTGCCACACCAAAGGGATTTTCACCTCCTACTCCTCTCCACCTCATCATCTCTTTCCATTTCTGTTCTCTCTTCTAAATAGCACAGGGCCAAAGCAGCTAATGATCCAAGAACAAAATGCCCACTTCTCTTTATTGCAGAACCTCTCAGTCTTTACAAGTGATGGGTTTTGAACTCCCCCCACCCCTTGCCTCTTTGTTGGCAGGAAAAGAAAGCACTTGTCTCCAGTCTCTGTGGGGGTGAACAGGCAATAGCTTCACCCACAAACAAGGTATTCCCAAGGCTACTCACGCCTCCCTGTCCTTCCCCAGTATGAATCACTTGTGTGGTAGTGGGGCTGGTATTCTGGTCTGTTACTGGTTAGAAAAGCTGTAGAGAGGTGGTAGGTTCTGACTCCTGGCAACTTTCTGAACTTAAAAGATGGGGTACTTGGTACACATTGGTCTCTGTTTTATCCGTGACCATAATTCCAAGATAGAGAAAACCCTCACGTTTTGTAATACTTATTGCCTTGGTAAGGTTTGGACCCTTACAAAACTCAGTCACTGTGCACTGTTTCTTAAAGGATCCATTTAGGCCCCAGAAATAGCAAAATGCTCTACTGGGTCAGTTCACTGTCATCTTGAGCAGGCGGTCAAGGTTTCTCATCACAAAAAGGCATCCAAACCCCCAACCCCCATTTTGAGGGTTTAGCATGAATGTCTCCAACGGTCACCTAGCCATTTAGAGTCACTCTTTTACTGCAAATTCTTTCTCCTTTCTCCATTTTTCTTGCTCAGGAAGCTTGGGGAGCAAACCAGCAGATGCTGGCCAGGTACCTCCAGTCCTGATTTTTTCAGTGTTCCCTCTTTTCAGGGAAGGAAAGAATTCCCACTTCTCAACATGTTCCTCTTTCCCCGTTTTCCCTTTCTGTTGACCGGAGTTGGAGGCTGGTCATGGCGGCGGGACAGGATTGCTGATCAGACCCTGCCCCCACCAAGCCCTGCGGGAAGGCTGCCCACGCACCCAGTGGCTCTCTCAGCTCAGAATGTGGGGTGCTTAGCATCCATGTTTCCAGCTTCAGACTTAAACCTTCATTCGAGCATAAAATCCCCCTGAACATCCTGTTGCAAAAGGAAGGAACCTATAAAGAAGCCAGATGATTGCTTGTTGTGTATCAGGTTTCAGGATCTATAACTTATGAGCAGTTCAAAACATCCTCTTTGGACTTTTAAAATAGAGATGCAATATGGAAAAGGAAGTTGATATTTAATTAGCATTTATTGGGTACTGCTTATGTACAAGCACTATGCTAGGTGCTTAACATATCAATCCAATCCTGGATTTTAAAATCAGTTCCACTTTTCAGACAATAACGATGGTAATTTTAGTAGCATAGTTATTATTTATTTTGTGTCTTCCATATGCCAGGCACTGTTTTAAGTGCTTTACATGGTGTTATCATTTAACATTATTCACAAGTACTCTGTGAGGGAGATACCACTGTCCTTATTTTACAAAGAAGCAGGCTGTAATTATTTGCCTAAGGCCATTTAGATTATAGGTGATGCCGAGATATAGCATTTAATGATGCTTACTATGCGTCAGATCCTCTTTTAAATAATTTATATATATTAATATCATCATAGCAGCCCATCTCTCCCTTCTCTTTACTCCCAAACAACACACAGTCATGAAGTTTCTGCAGGGTAGAAGTCTAGCATGCGTCTCAGTGGGTTAACCTCAGAGTGTCAGCAGGCTGCATTCCTTTTGGGAGGCTCTGGAGGAGGATCCATGCCCTCCCTATAAGGGTTGTTGGCAGAATTTGCTTCCCTGTGGTTGCGTGAAGGAGGCGGCCATTTCCTTGCTGGACTGCAGCTGAAGGCTGCCCTCCCTCAGCTTCCAAATGCCACCCTTATTTCCGGGCTCATGTTTCACTTCCTTCTTAACAGTTCCCAAGGGCAGGTTGAATTTTTGTTTGTTTTTTTTTTAAGACTGTATTTTTATAGACCAGTTTTTAGATCCACAGCAAAACTGAGAGGAAGGCACAGAGACTCCTAAATATTGCCTGCCCCTACACATGCATTGCTACCCCCATTATCAACCTTCTCCCCCCAGAGCAGTGCGTAGTTACAATTAATGAACCTACGCTGCACATTATAATCACTGAAAGTCCATAGTTTATGTTACGGTTCACTCTTGGTGTTGTGCATCCTATGGGTTTGAACAAATGTATAATGACATGTATCCATCATTATAGTATCATACAGAGTATTTTTATTGCCCTAAAAATCCTCTATACTCTGCCTATTTATCTATTCCTTCTTTTCCCAACCCTTGGCAACCCCTGATCTTTTTACTGTCTTCATAGTTCTGTCCTTTCCAAAATGTCATTTAGTCGGAATCATACAGTATCTAGCATTTACAGACTGGCTTTCACTCAGTAGTATGCATTTAACGTTCCGCCATGTCTTTTCATGGCTTGGTAACTCCTTTCTTTTTAAGCTCTGAGTAATCTTTCACTGTATGAATGCACCACAGTTTGTTTATCTGTTCACCTACTGAAGGACATCTTGGTTGCTTCCAAGTTTTGGCAATTATGAATGAATCTCTTATAAACATTTGTGTGGGCATGTGTTCAATTCCTTTGGGTAAATACCAATAAGTGTGGCTGCTGGGCTGTATGGTAAGAGTAGGTTTAATTTCGTAAGAAACCACCACACTGTCTTCTAACGTGGCTGTTCCATTTGCCTTCCCACAGGCAATGAATGAGAGTTCCTGTTGCTCCACATCTTCCCCAGCAATTGGCATTGTCAGTGTCCTGGATTTTGGCCATTCTATAGATGTGTAACGGTATCTCATTGTTGTTTTAATTTGCATTTCCCTGATAACAGATGATATGGAACATTTTTCATATGCTTATTTGCCATCTGGTGAGGTGTCTGTAAGGTCTTTGTCTCATTTTTAAAAATTGAGGTATAATTGACATGTAACATTTTATTAGTTTCAGGTGTACAACATAACAATTCAATTTTGTATACGCTGCAAAATGATCATCACACTAAGTCTAATTAACTAATCTCCATCATCACACACAAAGTTTTCTTTCTTGTGATGAGAACTTTTGGGATCTATTAACAACCTATTTAATCAAACAGTACAGTATAATTAAGTATTACCATAGATGTCATGCTGTATATTCTATCCCTGGGACTTACTTATTTTAATACTAGCTGT
This sequence comes from Pteronotus mesoamericanus, assembly GCF_021234165.1. Taxonomy (NCBI): domain Eukaryota; kingdom Metazoa; phylum Chordata; class Mammalia; order Chiroptera; family Mormoopidae; genus Pteronotus; species Pteronotus mesoamericanus. The sequence continues at coordinate 21,697,876 of NW_026555310.1, forward strand.
TTGGAACTTTTTACACCTTCAGCCACATCCCTACTCTTCCTACCGTCCTCTGGCTGGAAATATTCACCTCCACAAAGTGAATATTTCCAACTGTGAGTTCAGTTTTTTTTGCATGTTTAAATTGGGTTGTTTGTTTCCTTATTAAATTTTAAGAGTCCTTTACTATTTTGGAGAATAGTCCTATATCAGCAGTGTCTTTGCAGACTGTATGTAGTCTCTGGCTTGTCTATTCATTCTCTTGACATTGGTTTTCACAGAGCAGAGTTTTTCATTTTAATGGAGTCCAGCTGATCAATTATTTCTTTCATGGTTTGTGCCTTTGATGTTATATCTAAAAAGTCATACTTAAAGTCATTTAGGTTTTCTCATGTTATCATCTAGAAGTTTTATAGCTTTGCATTTCACATTTAGGTCTATGATCCATTTGAGTAAATTGTTGTGAAAGGTGTAATGCTTGTGTCTAGATACACTTTTTTTTTTCTGTGTGTGTGTGGATATCCAGTGTTTCAGCATCATTTGCTGAAAAACTAAGATAGTTCTATTTTATTGGTAGAAAAACTGAAACAAAAAGAGCATGAAGGATCTTGTTCAGAGTTATGCAGTTAGTAAATGATCTCTCTGGCTGTAAGATTCATGAGACCTAGGGCTCTAGGCTCCTAACTATCTGGGACTTCTTTGCATTCGGGGCCTCAGGCTACAGCAGTGTCTCAGCACAAAGGAAACAATCTCAAATGGTAAAATTTCAGTTTGCAAAGGTGAAATAACATGCTGTATTTTACTACTGTTAATATACAAGACTGTTTTTACTACGCACTTTGCAAGGATCCTGTAAATAAAGCCATGAACTCAAGTCATGGAGAAAATAGTCTTTTTGTTTGAGTTCTCTCTCTGCCTAAAGCCTCTGATTCATCCTGGTTGTAGGGTTTTTTTCTTTTCTTTTTTCTTTTTGCTCCCTAATCTAGCTGTTGTAGTTCACTTGCTTAATTCCTATTTATATTTCTCTTCTCGCCAGTGCTGAAATCCCTAGGGGATTTTCTTTTGGGGTCAATCACTGTTTCTGAAATGGAACCCATGTGATAATATTTTGTATTAATCTGGAAGATAATCTAGACATCTAATGGACAATTTTCTGTTTTATAAAATTCTTTATTAAGGTAACATTTTTTATTGTAAATGTTAAAACTTCATGCAAGTGTGTATTAAGCAAACATAAAAGTTTCAGTCGTATTTCTTAGTGGTAAACAGTGTTAATGTTTTGATGTGTATCCTCTCAGATATTTTCCTATTCAGAGTATAATGTATTATCCAAACTGGGATACTTGAGGTAAAAATGCTATCATTACTCCAGGACAGCAGGCATACAGTAGGGCTGTTGCAAACAAACCAGGATCTATAATCTTCCTGCTCTATGTGAGTTTTTATACCTACATCTATCAAAACAACCAGATAGACTCCATATATATATTACGAGTATACACGGTGACAGCTTCTAAGATGGCTCCCAGTGATCCCCATCTCTGGTGCCCGGGTGTCATTCCCTCCCTTTGTGCGTCAGCAGGATTTAGTGCCTCACTTCTAGAATAGAGTAGGTTACTGCAGAAGTGATGGTATGTCACTTCTGAGATTAGGTTACAAAGATTGTGGCTTCTCTTTTGAATATTTTCTTTCTTTTGCTATTGGGTCACATGCTCTGAGTGAAGCCAGCTGCCATGTTGTGAGGACCTTTAGGCAGCTTATGGAACTGAGTTGTCTGGCCAACAGTCAGGGAGGACCTGAGACCTGGACATCCATGTATGCGAACTGGCACATGGCTCCTCCAGCTCGAGGTGGCTGCAGCCTCCACTGACAGCTTGTCTCCAGCTTCCTGAGGCCCTGAGCCAGAGCCGTCCAGCTGGGATGCTCCCGACCCTCAGAAACAATGTAGGAAAATAAGTCTTTTTTGCTTGAAGCTGCTGATTTTTGGAGTAATGTGCTATCTAGTAACAAATAACACATTTGTTAAGTAATAATCAAATTATATTAAATATTTTTTAAAACAACATCCTTACATCCTCCTTTTTCCACCCACAACATATCTGTCAGTAGCTACCTTATTTTAGTATGTGTAGCTGAAAGCAGTACAATCTCAAAAAAAGATGGAGAGAATAAAAAATTCCATTTTACAGTTGAATACGGTGTTTTTCTTTTCTATTTTTTAAAACCAAAAATGGCTTAACAAATATTGTGGAAATATGTTTTTCTTCTTCTACAATTATCTCCACAGGATAGCTCCCTAAAAAGAAAATTTCAGGGTCATGAAGCAACATGTTTAACTTTAGATTGATATTTACAGATTGTCTTTCAATTAGAGTCATCTCCATTGTGATCGAAAGCCTGTTGGCTTTTCCAGTGCTGAATATTATTAACTTGAAAATGTTTTGCTAGGAGAAAGGAGAAATGATAATTTTAACAGTTAGTGAGATTGAACTTTATTTCACTTTTTTCCTAAGGATTTCCTTTCCTATGAAGAGCACTTCCATGTCTTTGCCTACTTTCTTCTTTTTTGATGCTCAAAGTGTCCTGTGTTTATTAAAGGAATATATTTTTTGTCATATCTGTGGCAAATATTTTTCCTAATTTTTCCTTTGTTTATGTACATGTGTAATTATTTTTTTCTTTAAAGACTTCAAAAATAATCAACTTCATCAGTTTTTTCTTCGATGGCTTTTGAACCTTTGTGTTATAATTCCTACAGCCCAAGATATTTTCACCTGTTATTTTTATGATTTAACATTTTGCATTTAAATTTTAGACCTGTTTGTGATTTATTTTAGTATAATTTGGTAGAGATTACATATTTTTCCTATTTTTTCTAACATCATTATTCAAAAACAGAAATTAAAAACTTACCTTCCCCCACTGATTTGAAATGTCAAGTTTATCCATGCTAGGTAATGCTATGTGTGGGTCTATTTTGGAAGTCCCACTTTTCTTCCAAAGCTTTGTCTTATTAGTTCTATTCTACAGCCATGCTGTCTCAATTACTGTAGTTTTATAGTAAGTTTTAATGTCTTATAAGTCCATTCACTGTTCCTTTGTCAGAATTTTCTTTGCAATCCTTTCATATTCTTCTTCTAGGTAGATTTGAGATTGCTTTTCAATTTCAAATGAGTGCTCTTGATAGTTTTCTTAATTGATATATTATTATAAAATTGATTACTTCTACCCAAGAATAAGACATGTTTACTTCTATGTCCAATAGTTATTTTATTTCACTAAACAGAGTATTTAGTTATTTTCACTCAGATTCTGCACATTTCTTATTGAGATTACTCCTATATATTATATATATTTTTGATTCTTTTATTTTTATACCCAGTAGCGTCTTGCTTTCATAATTATTCCTGTGATTATTGTTTATAAATAGGAAAGTTATTAATTTTTATTTATAACAATCCACCTTATTTAAGTTTCTTAGAGTGTATTTTGGTTCAGTTTATTCTCCTGGATTGTCCAGATTTTCACATGCATATTTATATATCATAAATAATGGTATTTTTCACTAGTATTTTGTGTTCTTTAAGGGCATGATTTTAATGTTTCTTCAATTTATCAACGCTGGATTTCTTTCTCCTTCCTCTCCTCCTCTCTCTCTTCAGCTGAATCTTACCCCTCATCAATTTCTAGTTCTGTGACCTTGGGTAAGTTACTGACATAAGAAGAAAATGGAGCTTAGATAGAGAGTGATGAGAGCCAGGATGTAAAGTCAGGAATTTCCGACTTCAAGTCTCACACTCTAAACACTCTTTCTTCTGGCTTCAAAAATCATTTTGGAAGTTTGCTTGCCTCTAGAATGTCTCCTTTTCCCTTGTCAGGCTTTTTATCTGTTTGTTTCTCCCTCCCTCCCTCTCTTTTTTAAAAATTTACTTTCTCCTTCTTCCCACCTTCCTTTCTCTTCCTCCACCTTCTCCACCTCTTTCTCTTTCTCTTTCTCTCCTTCCTTCCCTTTCTCCCTACCTTTTCTCCCTTTACCCTCTTCTTCTTCCTCTCCCTTTCTGCCTTCCAATCAGCCTCCCCCACCCTAATTGTTTATAGATTCTCTAAATCTAGTCACCCAACCTCATCCAAGAATGCCTTCTATTTGAGTCATTGTGGTGGAAATCTACAATTGAGATAATAGGCATCCAGCTGTACCATTAAGGTGACTGGAAGCACGTATGGTGGACCTCTGACTTTAAGAACAATGGATTCATCATATAACATTGCTCTCTGTGAGGGAATTTTTGTTGTTGTTGGGGGGCACTCTGATTTGATCTGTTTGTTTGCCCTAACCACTTTCATCCCTTCAAGATTATTTCAATTTCTTAATTCCTTTACTATTTCAAAGACTCTTTCTGCATATTCTTCTTACACTCCATTGCCATAAGGTCTCCTGTTTGACAGGAAACACAGTTCACTGTGAGAGTCTTAAATCAAATGAATTTGGTTTCTGGAAATGTCATTATTTTAGGAAGGAGCACAGGAGGGAGTGTAGGAAAATAGTTTAGATTTTTGTGGGGAAATGGAAAGCAAGAGGCAAAATAGAAGGTCTGTTCAGAAGAGAGGAAATGGTGATAGGTTTTAAAAATCAGTCTGTGTTCATTTTGCTGTACTGTCTCTGCATGAATCTTACTTTAAAGAAAGATTGACTGCTCTAAACCATGGCTCTTGTTAGTAAAGGTTTGTCATAGGTGCTTGAGATGGGGATGGAAAAGTAGTTGGAAAAATGACGAAAATAGAAATATCTTACTTGCAGGTGATAGAATTTACAACTCTGCTTAGCCCATCTTTTATTTAACAAATCATGTTGAGGTCCTACCATGATGGTAACTTTGGAGATACAAAGAAAGGGTAAGGCATAGTTTCTGACCCCCCAGTGTTTGTACCAAATGGGTTAGACAACTAAGTAATTGCACTTGGGGACAGAGAAGAGTGCTGAACTGTTCCTAAAGGTTGCGTGGATTTTGAGTTGGCATATTACGAACCTGGGGAAGAGCATGAGAATGGCTGTGGGTTTCAAGTAGTCCTTAATGGTTAGTTTGAACAGAACGTGTGAGTGTGAGAAATGAAAAATATCTTGAGCAGTTAAGATGAGGTTATATAGAAGTTTGAGAGCCACTGTAGGTTCCTGGGTATGGAAGTAACTTGACAACTATGATTAGGAGAACGAATCTGGTAGTGGTGTTGCAGCAGATTGGCAGAGGGAAGGACATAATTTAAAAGGCAGTCGTGCCAAGAGCCCTGACAATGGGAATAGCATAGAATGGGCAGATCAGTGCAAAATCTAGAGTTTTTTAAGTCTAGAAAACCCTCTAGATTAAAACATGGTTTAGTAGGGCTAAGATATGGGGAGCTGCCAGCCCCAGCTCGCTGAGATGCTTGCTGTGCTCCGCCCACCCAGGCTGATATTTGAAGAACCTGCAGCTTGCTGTGTTCCAAAATGGTCAAGTAGTCTGACAAGGCCGTCAAGGTCTACACCCTGGAAGAGATACAGATGCACAACCACAGCAAGAGCACCTGACTGATCCTGCACTGCAAGGCGTATGATCTGACCAAGTTTTTGAAGGCATATCCTTGTGGAGAAGAAGTCTTCAGGAAACAAGCTGCAGGTGATACTACGGAAACCTTGGAGGATGTAGGGCACTCTACAGATGCTAGAGAATTGTCCTAAACAGATGTCATTGGGGAGCTTCATCCAGGTGACAGATCAAAGATAACCAAGCCTTCGGATACTCTTTTTAGTACCGAGACTCTATTTCCAGCTGGTGGGCCAACTGGCTGATCTCAACCATCTCAGCACTGGCCATGGGCCTGATGTGTCACTTCTACCTGGTAAAAGACTACACACGTCCTCGGGAGCCAACGAAAGAAAAGACTGCTTTGGATCAGGGAGAAAGGAGCCAATGTTAACTTCTTTCACTTACAGAAATCTTTACCTGAAAAGTAATTTTAATACATCTATTTTCCTTCCCTCCTATATTAGAAACAAAAAAAAACCCAAAAAGAACTGTTCTATTCCTTCTACTCTTGAACTTTTGCTGTGTGCCTTTTTATTCATCAACTTTATTTTGATGTTCTATGACTACATAATTTACTTATTGTACCATGATCTTTTAAAAACATATCTGGCTTTTTAAATATAAAAAATGATTTAGTAAAGTTAAAGAAAGAGAAGGAAGATACATAATAAATAAGGCTTGAGCTTCAAGTGCTGCTATTCAAAACTGGATTGACAGGAGAATTTGACATTTATTTACATACTTTCATCCTGAGTCATAGAATGTGGGCTGGAATTGAGGCAGTTATCATTTCATCAAAAATTTTTTCTAGTTGTTACATGGGAATCTTCATGCATTCCCATAGCTCTTTTATCACTTCTGTGTTGAGTTGACTTCAAGGGATCCTTCAGTAGATGGTCCAGCGATCGAAAGTCAAAGCTATCACTAGGATGGCAAAAATAGAGGAGGAGGTTAAAACCTGTGTCAGGAGACATGCTGGATGGTTTCCTTCTTTCTTTTTGATAATACAGGATAACTGTATTTGAGCTCTTTTATGACTAACAATCTACAATGAATGCTAGTAATTGTGAGCATGGAGGAGGGAAAGCTAGACCAGTTCCACTCTGTCCATTGTGCAGTGGATGCTGGTGCACTTGGTGGGGTTGAACCTGTGGGGTCTGGATAGATGGGAGAGGCAGGCTGGCTGACATACCTTTCCCCTTCTTTTATGCCTCCTCAGATAAACCAACTCAATGCTTTAATGACCACAAAGAGTTTACTCCAAGTGTACCCCTTGCTTTGCAACACACCCAAACACAGACATTCATGGCGGAACAAATGCAATCAAAATATATTTTTTTCAATATACAGACATTCTAAAAAATGAAAATCTCTGGCCCTGGCAGGGCAGCTTAGGCGGTTAGTTGCTTAGAGTGTCATTGCAATACACTAAGGCTGTGGGTGCAATCCGCATTCAGGCACATAAAAGAATCAGTTAATGAATGCATAAATAAGTGGAAAAACCAGTAGATGTTTCTCTCTTTCTCTACCTTCCTCTTTCTCTCTCTAAAATCAGTAAATTTTTAAAAAAGAAAATCTCTAAATTTGGGTTATGAGCAAATACCAAGGTATAAATAGAGTATATCTGCTGGTGCCAGGTATTTGACCACTGACTATTTGGCTCATATGCCCTAGGACAGCTTCCTGCTGGCAACACATGCCCTTGGCTCCATGGGCATTCCTAGCATATTCCAGATATAAAAGCACCTGTGTGAAAAGTTAATGTTTTTACCATGAAATTGGTAAATTGAGCTTATGCATAAATTCATCAATATTGGTATAATTAAATGTACATTTCAAAGAGTCTATTTTGTTGTTGACCATCAGGGAAATCTGGCTTAGTTCTCCAGGTTCACTGAATAAGGTGACATTTGTGGACAAGTGGTTACCCGAGCCCTTTGGCATGTGCCGCAATCCTCTTGCTTCTTATTTTCTCCTCCCTTGGATATTGTTTCATTCGCGATCTCTGCTGGTTTCGGTGTGAAAATAACTCTTCCAGCACTTGTTCTGTGCATTTTTTTTGTTTTCTTTGTTGACAAAACTCAACGAAGTGTGTTTATTTGGTAGCTTTCATGCACTGCGTTTTCTTGTTCTCCTATTTCACTTGTTCTTACTTTATGTTGAAATGAACTTAGTAATAATAATAAATAATAATAATAATAATAGCTACCTGAGAAATGTGATAGGTTTGATGGAAAGGGATTTATATGTATGAGCTTATTTAGTGGCCTCTGCCAACCTGTTTTGTTTCTATTTCCCATTTGAGAAAATGAGGCTTAGGGGTTTATGAGACATACCCACTTACATGTAGTAAGAAACAGAAGCAGAACTCAAATTCATGATATCTTGTTTCTAAAGCCTGCCAGCTATGAGCTGTTACTACACCAGCACATTTATGGATGATTCATAGTTGAACTGTAGTTAGTACAGATATGTCTAAAATTAAAATTGTTTGAAAATTATAGCATAAAATATTGTTAATGTAAATATTCATCTGTACATACCAAAGGGTTAATCCAATAATGCACAAGAAGTTAAAGGGTTTTTTTGTTTTGTTTTTGCTAAATTAATTAAAAATACAACATGGTATTCTCGGTTTAGCAAAGTTTTTGAATTTGCCCATAATGAGTACTTCCAATCTTTTTAGGAATTCAAGTATTAAATTATTAGAAAAACAATTTTTAAAAAATTTCTGTGATACCCCTAACTTGGTTGGCATACCAAATACAAAGCCTGCCTTTTGTTTAATTCAGCAATGCCTAAAGTAACTTATATTTACAAAGAAGAACTGCGGCAGTTAAAAATCACAGCCAGTTCCCCACAACACTGATGATGCACTGATAAAATATGTCTTTTCTAACAACTGTGGGAATTTCACAACTGCCATGTGTCAGACACAAAAGAAGCATTTTCCTGCAGCCAAGTGTTGCGTGGCAGCCAGGCTTCTTCGCAGAATGTTGAATGAGAATCCTTGGTAAACTCTAAAAATGTGCTAATTCTGGTATCTGAATACTAAATTTTAATAATTCTTAACAGTTGTGGATGGTTAGTAGGTAGTCCTTTGTCACAAATAAAAATCAGGCTGTGTGGAGACATGCATTTATCTACCAGAAGTCAGTCAGTGTCTTTCTGTTTTCATCATTCCATGGCCATCACTAGTGTCTGTTGGTTTAGTATCCTGGCCAGAGTGACTGGGGCAAAAAAGCAGGAGGCCAGATTTTCCAGGCTGATTAATTTATATATTTATTTAGAGGAGAGGAAGTATCTTATTAATATGAACTTTTTACCTTTAGAGAATACATTGGTGTTTATGGAGGATTTAGCTTTGAGCGCCCACAAGCCTGGGATTTGGGGTGGTTGTCCGCGCCAGCATTTTACACACAAGCACGAGAGAAAGAGACATGCCCAGCATCAAGCTTGCCCCTTCCTCACCCTTTTGAATGTCGCTCCCCTCCTTTTTGCCTATGGGATAGTCTAAACGCCTTCACCAGCCTTAGGAAGCCCTTCATAATCTGGTCCCTGCCTACTCTCCGACAGTAATCTCCCTTGTGAACGATTGCACACTTATTTACCAGATATACTATGGCAAGTACTTGTGGTTTTATTAATTGTGCTCAGGGCTTCCCAAATTCAGGATATAATGGTTTAGAAAGGTACCAAATAAATGAACAGGTTGATGGTTTTGTATTTTGGCAAGTAAGGAAAGGATGAAATACAACATTTCATTACAGACTTTACATGTAAACATCAAAATGTAGAAAGGACATAATCTCGGGGTCGGGGGGGGAGGCTGCTCATTAAAATAAAATATGAAAGCCTTACTCATTGCTGGTGTTTCCTTTCTTTTTCTTTTTTTTTCTTTTTTTCTTTTTTTTTGCCAGAGACTGTTGGAAAAAGTGTTCTGGACTGGCACTGGCTGTGGTGTTTGGGAACTTTGTTCCTTTGTACACACTGTTTTCTCTGACAGGAATTTTCTCCTTCTCTCATGCCATTAGCCTTTGGCCTGTCTGACTAAATCCCCTTAGTCCTTCAATTCTCAATTTACATGTTGACCTCAGAAAAACTTTCCCATCTCCGATCACCTGTTCTCTCTCACCCTGCCCACCCCTTCAGTTACCACTTCTTGGTGGCGGTCCGTGCATCCTCTCCCTGCCCCCGTAACTGCCCTGGGCTTGTGGATTTGCTGCTCTTTCTGGCCATGGACCATGAGATTCTAGAAAACAGAGAATGCATCTCCTTCACCCTTGTTCTCAAAGTTTAGCATATAGTCTTTTACACATACTCAGTGCGTAATAAATATTTCATAGATGAGTGAATGAATGAGTAAATACTTGGGTGCTCTTCATGCCCTTTGTTTGTGTCTTGTATGTCTTTTGTGACCTGCAGTTTCAAAGGCAGATGATTTATTCAAGCACACTTACTGAGTTGAATTAATTTATGAGTTTTGACCTCATCGGTTCTTCTATTTTTCTTTGTCAAGGAAAACTAATTATGTTCTCCATTATCAGAGTGTCTGGGAACAGTCTGCAGCTGCTGTCTGAAATACTTCCATGGATAATAATGCTTCTCTCGGCTCTTCTGGTCAGCTTGTGTTTTTCTTTTGGTCTGTTCACTTTTGGTTCACCATGCTGATTTTCACATTTTTATTTATTTTTATGGCAAAAGGAATGTCAACACACATTATGAAGTACGTATGGAGAATAATCAGCATTTCTCTATTTATAGTCTGATATTTCTAAATCCACAGAGGCTTATGACACTTTGCCTTTTCATTGCTATTCCTTTACAAAAAACCCTTTTTTTTGCCCTTTAACAAAATTGTCAAAACATCTTATCCAGAAAGGATAACCACAGCCTCTCATAAGATTCAATGGTGATATGAGCATCCTCTTTTGGGGACATAGTAATCTCTAGGCAATATGAGTTACTGGGTCGAACATTTTCACAGCTCACAAGATGGCTGTTACTCATGTCATTTCACTGACTTTTGCTCAGTCACGAGGGGACATGCTGCTTTGCCTTTCTCATAGAGATGCTCCCCTGTAGACAGAGAATTGCTTAGAGCTTTTCTCTAAGGCTGTACAGCCACAACTGCCCAGGCAGGCTTCAACCTGGACTTGGAAGAAACATTAATTCTTCTTGAAACTCTCTTTCCTTTCATGGCATTCTCTTTTGTTATGAAGGTAACCTGCTTTTTTTTTAGAGTCAGAATAATAATAATCACAACTACTGATGAGCACTACCTCAGTACTAGGTACTTTACATACCTTATTTACAATTCTTTCATTTGTTACCAACTAATTTTGTCCTCATTTTATAAATAAGAGAGCTGAAAATCTGAGTGTTAAGTGGTTTAGCCAAAGAACCTCAGCAGTAAGTGGTGGAGGTAAAGTCACATGACCCCAGAGCCTCTGTTCTCCCCATTACACCAAATAAATTACACTACCTTCCTCATCAGGCTACCAGCTCATAGCTCTGTGTTCTTGTGCTGCTGTTTAACTCCTGTGAAGATAAACAAAGTATCTGACTCACAGGATTTTGTTAAGAACTAAATAGGGTAATATATACAAAAGGGCCTGGCATAATGTTTTGTGCATAGTTAAAAAATGAATTTTTTTCTTAATTCTTTCCTTTTTCTGTGTGTCCTCCTGTCTCTCTACTCACCCAATCATACCCTGCCCCCAACCTTAGACATCTCCTGATGGGTCCATCCTAGGTCTGTCCTGGTTTGAATCTCGTTAGGGGACATGATTGGTTCTCATGGATTCAATATAAGGAATGTGACCGTGACTGAAGCTTTCATATTATTAGAATAAAAAATGCTGAGAAATGAAATTTAAGCCTTGGGACACAACCACATCTAAGTAATGGGAGGAAGAAGCGCTGTTTTGTCAGCAAAGAGAAGAAAAGTAAATAGAGAGGCAGTGGCTGGATAGGTTAATAACCTGCCATGGATATCCAAGGTGGAGGAGGTTATGAGAAGGAAGGAATTGGTCAACAAATATCAAATGCCAGAGTGGGCCAGATGGCCAAGAAATGTGGAAAGGCCATGTCATTTTATTTGTCATTTGAACGTATTTGAAGACCTTGAAGAAGGCAGTGTCCGTAAGGCCTTGAGCAGAAATCAAGTGAAAAGGCCGATGAAGAAATACAGGCAGCAGTGTTTTAATACGTTTTTTTGATGCCTTAAAGAGATGGCATATTTGAGGGAACTTTTCTTTAACTTAGGAAAAGTAGAAGTCTTTTTATGGACAGAAATTAGGGATTTGGTAAAGAAGAAGACTTTGAAGATGCTGGAAGGCAGGGATAGTTGATTGATAAATTTATATCATGTTTGAAGAAAGCCTGGTAACATAACATCAAGATCACAGGAAGATTTTGATGTTTGGGCAAGCAAAGGAACATGTATAAAGGACCCGTGGACATGGGCAATGGTGGTGGCGATGACTGAATGTGGGAGAGGGGTAGTGGGCAGGGCACAGGGCAGGCGAGAACAATGAGAAAAAACGGGGACAAATGTAATTGAGCAACAATAAAATTATATAAAATAATTTAATAAAAAGTATAAAACCTATTAACTGCTTTGAAAAGAAAAAAGAGTGAGGTACAATGATGAGGCAACAAATTTTTTGTGTAGAAAAGTTAAAATATCTTTCTGTTTCCGCTTGCCATTATTTTTCTTGGTCCCTCAAAGAATGCTTCCATGCCTCAAAATTTCACATAATTCCTCTGAAACATCCTCAACAATATGTACTGGCATGACCCCCTCTCACAAAGATTTAGATCAATGTTAGAGAAAGGCATGCGTTTCTCTTCTTATCTCATTTTTTCTTAAGCTTTCTCCTTCTCTAAGCAGAATGGCACATGCAGGCATGTTGTCCTGCGGATGGACTCTTAAGGACATGCATGTCCCATTATCTCACTGAATTTATATGACCATGTGTAAAGTTCAGGGGTGAAAATAACAGTTACAGTGGGTAATCCATATTAAAATATCATACTCCCACTGTATAAAATAAGCAGAAGTTTTTGAAAATGATACTTTTTAACACTGGTAGGCTGCAGTGAAACAGGAACTCCTTAGTACATAAATCAGGAGGGATAAAAATAGTTAATATTTGTAAAGATTAGTTTGGCAATCTACATCCAGGGATTCTCATCTCAGGATGAATAATAAGGAAATAAAAAACAGATATAAATTAATAATACATGTTTTCAAATACCTATGTGGTCATAGTTTGTAAAAAATCTAAATTTTTTTAAAATCAAAAAATGGGAGAATATGTAATTTAATTAAGGTATAATCATATATGTGATGTATATTACATGGTAATTAAAATAGTATTTTCCAGGTTCGTTGATGTGAGAGGAAAATAAGCAAATACAATGTTAATTTCAGAAAGCAAATACAAATTTTTATGTACATCCTGATCTCATTTAATTGCAAAAGATAAATATACTAATATACAAGTACCTATACAAATTTTTGTGTACATCCTGATCTCATTTAATTGCAAAAGATAAATATACTAATATACAAGTACGTATACAAATTTTTGTGTACCTTCTGATCTCATTTAATTGCAAAAGATAAGTATACTAATATACAGGTATGTATATTAGGGAGTATTGGAATATAATAGTTCTCTGGATAGTGATTTCTTTTAGGCTTTGTGAGACTGTTTTTTTTTTATATGTACCTTTCCGTATTTTTAAAACTATTTAAAATGATGATTACTTTCAAAATTGCAAATAAAGATATTTTAATAAGTAGTGTTAATAAAGTAATTAGGCATGAAAGAAAAATTATTGTAGCACAAAATAATAGCTTTTAGAATTTTAAGAAATAAAGATAATAATAAACTCAATGAGGATAATGACATTTAAAGAAAATACTTAAGAAAATTTGTCCTTTGACATTTATAATTTCTATCTACCACAGTATATGTACATGCAAGTTTTATATAAGCTCTTTTCTCTAGTTTTCCTCATGTAAACTCTCAGACCTATCTAGTGACTTTCAAAATACAAATGAAAAATTTATTTTTAATTTACAACATGAAATTTGCTTTCAAATAATTAAGAACTAAAAAAATAATGATTTTGCATAAAGAATGCATGTTTGAATATTCTGCATATGAAACCCTAATCCCATTAAAATTAAGGCTCTTGAATTATTAAAAAAAAATCACAGGAAGAAAAAGTGGTCGTATTATTTGTTAACTTTTAATTTCTTCTTTATCCTTTTAAATATTTTTCCAGATTTTCTACAATAAGAATCTATTCATTTTTATTTTTAATAGCACTATTTATAAATTATTTAGATTTATATTGATAAAGTAACATAAATTCATGGCACTTAAAAACTATAGAAACATATAAGATGAAAAATAAAAGTCCCTACATATCATAATAACTCATTTCCATTTGTTTGAAACAACTGCCATCAAAAATTTTCTTGGTAACCTTTCACACGTATATATTTTTAATTGATATATAGTTTGCATACAATATCACATTAGTTTCCAATGTACAACATAGTGATTTGACATTCAAATACCTTACAAAATGATCATCTCATTAAGTCTAGTAACTCATCTATCATCATACAAATTTATTGAAATATTATTGACTGTATTTTTTATGCTGTATTTTATACCCTCATGACTTACTTATTCCACCACTGGAAGGTTGTTTCTCCTAATCCTCTTCACCTTTTTTATTCAACCTCTCCCATTTCTTCTGGAAACCATAAATTTAGTTTTTGTGTCTATGAGTCTGCTTCTGTTTTCTTTAATTTGTTTTGCTTTTTAGATTCCACATATAAGTGAAATCATATGGTATTTGTTTTACATCTGACTTATTTCACTTGGCTTAATACCCTCTAGGTCCATCCATCATGTTACAAATAGCAAGATTTCATTTTTTTTTTTTCTGATGGTTAGTGATGCTGAGCATCCTTTCAAATGCCTCTGGGCCTTCTGTATCTCTTCCTTGGAAAAGCATCTGCCCAGGTCCTTTGCCCATTTTTTAATTGGATCATTTGTCTTTTTGGAGTGGAGTTGAGTGAGTTCTTTATATATTTTGGAGATCAAACCTCTATCTGATGTATCATTAGCAAATATATTTTCCCATATAGTTGACTCCCTTTTAATTTTGCTGATGTTTTCTTTAGCCGTGCAGAAGCTTCTTATTTTGATGAGGTCCCACTTGTTTGTTCTTTCCTTTATGTCCCTTGCTTTAGGAAACATATCAGTAAAAAGAATTGCTGCGTGGGATATCTGAGAGTTTCCTGCCAATGTTCTCCTCTAGGACTTTTATGGTGTTGCGACTTATATTTAAGTCTTTTATCCATCTTGAGTTTATTTTTGTGTATAGTGTCAGCTGATGATCCAATTTCAATTTTTTGCATGTAGTTGTCCAGCTCTCCCTCCCAACAGCATTTGTTGAAGAGGCTATTATTTCTCCACTTACGCTTCTGCCCACTTCATCAAATATTAGTTGCCCATATAGACCTGGGCTTATTTCTGGGATTTCTATTCTGTTCCACTGGTCTTCATTCTTTTTAATGGCTGATAATATGTCATTGTATGTATATACCATATCTTCTTAATCCACTTATTGATAGATACCTATGTTGCTTCCATATATTGGTAATTGTAAGTAATGCCGCAATGAACATGGGGGTACCAACACTTCTCAAATTAGTATTTTCACTTTCTTCGTATACATACTCATAAGTGGAATTGCTGGGTCATATGGTAATTTAATTTTTAACTTTTTGAGGAACCTTCATACTGTTTTCCATAGCAATCATACCAATTTACATTTCTACGAACAGTAGACTGGATTCCCTTTTCTCCACATCCTCACCAACTCTTGTTATTTGTTGTCTTTTCAATGACAGCCATTTTGACAAGTGTGAGGTGATATCTCAATATGGTTTTGATTTTAATTTTACTAATGTTTGTGATGGTGATCTTCTTTCCATATGGCTTAATGGCCATGTGTATGTCTTCTTTGGAAAAATGTCTATTAAGGCCTTCTGCCCATTTTTAAATCATGTTGCTTTTTTGTTCTTTTTGTGTTGAGTTGTATGAGTTATTTATATACTTTGGATATTAACCCCTTATCAGATATATCATTTGTAAATATCTTCTTTTAAGTAGATTGCTTTTTATATTTTAAAATCAGAAAATATTATCTAAAGTCATAGGAGAAGATGTTAAACTTCAAAAGAATAAGATCACCTGACATTGGGTTTTCTGACTCCTCTTGAAAGACTGATTAGATTCTAAGAGAGGAATATAAACAGGAATGAACTTGTAAAAATGAAGTGAATAGAAAGGAGACAATAGCTGACAAAAGACATCAACTTAATTTTATGAGATGAAAAGCAGATGGCCCAGTGATTTCTGAATCGGAGAGTAGAGAAATCTAAAACTTGAGTGCTTACAGCAGGGAGGGCCACCAAGAAGGAAGCCAGTTCATGTTGCAGAATTCCTGAAAGACTCAGCGATTAGAAGTGATGCCAAAGAAAGTAAAAATAGGAAAATTGGTTAGAAAGGTTCCAAATCTTCCCCTGCCCACAGACACAAGTTGCCTTGCCTTGCCTTTGCCCCTTTGTTAGAAGCCCGGAGATGAAACAGAGAGACTCTAGACTTGGGAAGAGGGGAATCGAGATAAATGTTGTATTCTAAAGAGTAAGACTTCACCCTGTCTTCTCACTTAGCTCTCAGAATATTATCAATAGGCTTATACCTTATCCGGATATTAGAATATTCCTCTCTGGGGAAACTGACTAGTGCAAGAGACAAGGCTGTGAATACTGACATGTGGGGATCCTCCAGTGAAAGGGCTGAGTCCCTGATGGATCACACCCTCATTCTTTTTAATCACTACTCTTTATAAGTGAGTAGTGATTAGCAGATACTGGGGATGAACCCAGTATCTGCTAATCACTACTCACTTAATGAGAGCTTTCATTCAGCTCTTTAGTACCTCATTCTTAAATGTACATGGATAGCTAAGGATCTGTAAATATTCCTAGAAAGCCTCTAACATGAAAGATAGAGACCAAACAAACCAATAGGAAAAGCACACACGAAACAGACAATGCAGGAATAAGAATACATTAACAAATGATGTAGTTATGATTCACACATTGCATACACAAAGGATAGGATGTATGAAAATAAAACTTTTTGATGTTACAAAAGAATTTTCTGGTTTTATAAATATAGTAATGGAAATTAAAAGGTCAATAGATGGATTTGTAAAATAATCTTTAGGAAATAATTCCCAAAAAGTAGAAAAGAAAAATAAAGAAGTGAGAAATAGAAAAATTAAGTTTGGTTAAGAGGAATGTTAGAAAGAGAAATATCAAAGAAAGGGAAAGTAGACATTATTAAAGAAGTAATACAAGGCTGTTTCCAGAACAGAAACGCTTACTTTCTGGTTGTGAGGGACCACCAAGTGTCTAGCACAATGAATGCAAAAAGATCTGTCCAAGGCATATCATTGTTAAATGTCAGAATCCCTACTTTAAGATCTTAAAAACTTTCAAAGATGAAAACTGGCTACAATCAAATGATTTGATTTAAGAAGGAAGCCATATCTCTCAACAGAAACACTGCAAGTTAGAAAACAATGGACAATGCCTTCAAAATCTGAGAAAAATTATTTCTAAATTAGAATTTTGTATTCAGCCAAACATTCAAAGATTCAAAATATGTTCTTTGCTTGCACCCTTTCTTACAAAGGAACTAGAATATATGCTGTACCAGAACAAAGAAGTATCAGTAAAGACAAAAAAAATTGGTAAAGGAATCTGGGTAGTACAATACAGAAAAAAGAAGAAGGCAGTTTCCAAGGTGACAGGTGTTTATCAAGGCTAGCAAGAAAGCAGCCCAAGTTAGAGCAAGAGAACAGAAGACTCTGGAAGAGAAATTAAACTGATGGATTTCTTGATGTGTTTGCATTGAGAAAAATTTCACAGTTCTTTGAAGAATTATAAGGAGAACTATTGAAAAGTACCTGACAAATGAAGCAAATGAAAAGTTAGGTAATAACTAACTCCAGAAAGAACAAATTTAGAGAGGCTACAAGAACGGAAATATAGTACACTGCATGACTCAGCTATTAAAGAATACTTATGACTTAAAATATTATAAACATAATTACTTTAACTAAAAAGTTTTATGTAATTTTGTAGGGAGTGTGGGGTGAAGAAAAGTCTGTTCATGTCTGTTAGGGGTAGGATTAGAAAGTGATTTCTGGATATTAGTTTTGTATCCTGCTACTTTACTGAATTCGTTTATCAGTTCTAGTAGTTTCTTGGTAGAATCTTTAGGGTTCTTCTTATACAGTATCATGTCATCTGCAAATAAAGACAGTTTTACTTCTTCCTTTCCAATTTGGATGCCTTTTTATTTCTTCTTCTTGTCTGATTGTTGTGGCTAGGACTTCCAGTAGTATGTTGAATAAGAGAGGTGAAAGTGAATATCCCTGTCTTGTTCCCAATTTTAAAGGGAACACTTGTAGTTTTTGCCCAGTGAGTATGATGCTGGCAGTGGGTTTGTCATATATGGCCTTTACTATGTTTAAATATGGTTCCTCTATTCCCACTTTGCTGAGAGTGTTTTTTTTTTTTTAATCATAAATGGGCACTGGATTTTATCAAAAGCTTTTTCTGCATTTATTGATATAATCATGTGGTTTTCATCCTTCCTATTTGTTTATATGGTGAATCCCATTTACTGATTTGCAAATATTGTACCATCCTTACATTTTTATATGCAAATTGTGAATTAACAGAAAGGGAAGCTAAGAAAACAATCCCATTCACAATTGCCTCAAAAAGAATAAAATTCCTATGAATAAACCTAGCCAAGGATGTTAAAGATCTGTACTCCAAAAAGTATATAGACACTGAAGAAAGAAATTGAAGAAGCTATAAACAAGTAGAAGCACATACCATGTTCATGTATAGGACAAATGAACATCATTAAAATGTCCATGTTACCAAAAACAACCTATAGCCTCAGTGCAATTCCTATCAAGATTCCAATGACATATTTCACAGAACTAAAACAAATATTTCAAAAATTTTTATGGAACCATAGAAGGCCCCACATAGCAACAGCAATCCTGAAAAAGAGGAACAAAGTTGGAGGACTCACGCTACCCAATATCAAACTATACTACAAGGCCATAGTAATGAAAACAGCCTGATACTGGCATAAAAACAGACACATAGATCAATGGAGCAGAATAGAGAGCCAAGAAATAAAACCACACCTTTATAGCCAGTTAATATTTGACAGAGGAAGCAAGCACATGCAGTGGGCTAAAGACAGTTTATTCAATGAGTGGTGTTGGGAAAATTGGACAAATACATGCAGAAAAATGAAACTAGACCACCTTCTTACACCACACACAAGAATAAATTCAAAATGGATCAAAGAATTAAATGTTATACCCCAAACCATAAAAATCCTAGAAGAAAACATAGGCAGCAAAATCTTGGACATTGCTCGTAGCAGTGTTTTTTTTTTTTTTTTTTTTTTTTTAGGACTTCATCAAACTAAAAAGCTTTTGCACAGCAAAGGAAATCATCAAGAAAATAAAAAGATAACCCACAGAATGGAGAACGTATTCACTGATACATCTGATAAGGGGTTAATATCCAGAATTTATAAAGTCCTTACAAAACTCACCACCAATAAAACAACCTAATTAAAAAATGGGCAAAGGATCTGAATAGACACTTTTCCAAAGAGGACATACAGATGGCCCATAGACATATGAAAGGTTGCTCAACATCCTTAATCATCAGAGAGTGCAAATAAAGACCATAATGAGATACCATCTTATACATGTCAGAATTGCTATGATCAATAAGTCAAAAACAACAAATTCTGGTGCGGATGTGGAGAAAGGGGAACCCTTTTGGACTGCTGGTGGGAATGCTGTCTGGTGCAGCCACTATAGAAAGCAGTATGGAGATACCTCAAAAAATTAACAATGGATCTGCCTTTTGACCCAGCAATACCACTTCGGGAAATATATCTGAAGGAACCCAAAACACTAATTCTAAAGAAAATACGCACCCTAAGTTCACTGCAGTGTTATTTACAGTTACCAATATATGGAAGCAGCCCAACTGTCCACCAGTAGGTGAGTGGATAAAACAACTATGAGACATTTACACAATGGAATTCTACTAAAAAGAATAAAATTTTACCTTTTGAAACAGTATGGATGGAACCTGGAGAACATTATGCTAAGTGAAATAAGCCAGCCCAGAGAAAAACAAATACCATATGATTCACTCATATGTGGCATCTGATGAACAACTAAACTAACAAGCAAACTAGAGACAAACCTATAGCTAGGGAGCAGGCTGACAGCTATTCAGGTGGGGGAGGTTGGAGATGGAGGGATTGAGCAAAAAGGAAAAAGAACTCTTTGACATGAACAATAGTGCGGTGATTGCGGGTGGGGGGAAGGGGGTATATGGGGACAATGGTTGGGAGATTGCCTGAGGGAGGGAGTAGGGGGTGCTGCGTGGGGGAGGGAAAAAGGAGAAAAATCAGGACAACTGTAACAGCATAACCAATAAAGTAAAATTCAAAAGAGAAAATAGAAAAGAGAAAAGAAAGTGATATCTTCACCTTTCATAGCAGTAAGTAAAATAGTAGGGTGGTACAAAATATTGGAAAATAGAAACAGCACTATTTAAATAATAATCAGAAATATGAAAACCATTGTCTTTTTGGTCCAGACATGGAGGTCAGAATATGAAAGGGAACTCTTGCTTGTGTTGCCTTATAGTAGTTTAAATTCTGTCCTATTTTGCTTTACTAAAAATAAAAATTAAGAAGAAATCAAAGAGGGTGTAACATCTTTTCTGAAACAAGAAGAACCCCATTAGTATTTACTTTTTAATTCAGCAAATATTCATAAAAATCTATCCCAGGAAAATGACCATGAATACGTTCACAAATTTAAGCATGGGAATGTTTACCCCTGAGTTGTTTGTAGCATCAATAAGTTGTAAATAGACTAAATTCCCATTTCAAGAGTGCAAGCAGTGAGCCTATCTTTTACTGCTGTATCTTCAGTTTCTAGAATTGTATTTTATTAATACTACATATACAATAAATGTTGAATATTTATTGACTAAGGGAGTAATTGAATTAATGCATAAGAAAAATGCACACAAAGCAATCTATTAATAGTGGTTATCTTTGTGTGGAGAGGTCATTGTGGTGTTTATTTTTGTCCATTTTCTAATTTGTATTTTTGAGAATTTCTAAAATTAAAGTTTTAAAATTTTAAATGTAAAAATACAGTACATTGACATTTTAAAAACAACCATTAATAAAGAGGAGAGGGATAGCAGTCTCTGGAATTGAGGCTGAGATAGTTTTATAACTGTACTGCATTTGCCGTGCGTCACATGGGGAAGCGCCAGGGTTGCTGCTCATCTCTGGTCCCTGCTGCGGGGACGGAGCGTGTAGTGGGGAGCGCCTCGCGGGGAGCGTGGCGCTCTGGGATCTGAGGGTTACTGTCCGGGCCGGTGGAGGAGAGAGTGGGGAATCCTGCAGAGCCCATCCAGGGGTTGTCATGGATGGGGGAATAAACACGAGTTGTCGCAAGCGCTCCTCTCTTTGCCAGGAGAAGGGACATGGCACATTCCCATAGTTGGGGAGGCCCGGAGCCCCTTTGTTCAAAGACTTTTATTGAAAGGGTTATGAGTGGTGCAAGGTAACAGGAATACACATGTTATTTCATTACATCAGTATGTTAATGTTTACGGAGACTAGATGATGCTTTGAAGAAAACAAATGGCAGGAACACACTGATTTACATGGGTCTGAGAGGAGACTAGTAAACAAGAGATGACTAAACGTGAGAGCATAGTAAACATGAGAGCGCCTAAGGGTATAGGGTTAGGGTCTGTGAATAATGTGAATTTCCTTCCCAGCATGAGCTGGCTATAGCTTCTGAGGGGAGAACAAAGCACACTTTAAAGAATTTACTTTGAGGCCTGATTTCCCCTGGGAACCGCCAGATCCAGTTTAGGGCTGTCTCCAGGATTGTTTCGAGCCTGAGCCAGGCAGAGCGGGGAGCCACCAAGAGACAAGGAGACCGCTTTCAGATAGAGTGAGGACTCTGGCTGAGCCTCAGAGTCCGAGCTGAGCCAAGGGCTGCGGGCCTTTTTGCCCTTTCTCTATGTCCCCCAAGTCCATGTCTGCTGCCCATACCAGCCAATGTTTGTCTTAGGTCGTTTTCCCCTCATGACAAAAACTTACCCGTCATCAACAAGAGACCATCACAGGGCCAAGCAGGGGGATCGGGGACGGGCAGGGGCGGTGCCCCTGCCGGGGGGACAGGTTTCGTCTCCTCAAGGACCTGTTTTCCGAAGGCCTCCTTGATTATTTCCAGCCTTGGGGCCCTCCCACCTGTTGGCAGGGCTACAGTTCCTGAGACCAGACAGCACATTTCCCAACAGTATTTACCTCTGAACTTTCTGATGACCTGCACCAGGGGAACATTTAGTGAATGGATCAAAATAATTTGTATTGTTTGATAAGTAGAAGTGTACATTTTTATTGAATTACAAAACATTTTCCTGACACCAAATTCAAGGAATAAGTTATGTAGATAAACAAGACTCTGGATACATAATAAATTTTATCCTCAACTTCTTTTTCATTGAAAATTGACTGCTACCTTTTATATTTTATTGATTATGCTACTATAGTTGTCCCAATTTTCCCCCCTTTGTCCCCTTCTACCTGGTACCCCTCATGCCCTCTGGCAATCCCCTCCCCCCGCCTTAGTTCATGTCCTTGGGTTGTGCATATAAGTTCCTTGGCTACTCCATTTATTATACTTGTCTTAACACCCTCCTGTGTATTCTGTATCTACCAATTTGTACTTCTTAATCCCTACACCTTGTCCCCCATTCTCCCCTTTCCCCCTCTTGACTAATAACCCTCCAAATGATCTCCATTCCATATCTATGATTCTGTTTCTGTTCTGCTTGTTTGCTTAGTGTTTGTTTTTTAGATTCAATTATTGATAGTTGTGAATTTATCGCCAATTTTAATGTTCATAGTTTTGATCTTTTTCTTAAATAAGTCCCTTTAACATTACATATAATAATGGCTTGGTGATAATGAACTCCTTTTGCTTTACCTTGTCTGGGAAGCACTTTACCTACCCTTCAATTCTAAATGATAGCTTTGCTGTATAGTGTAATCTAAGTTGTAGGTCCTTGCTTTTCATCACTTTGAATACCTCTTGCCAGCCCCTTCTAGCCTGCAAAGTTTCTTTTGAGAAATCAGCTGATAAGTCTTATGGAAACACCTTTGTAGGTAGCTGCTTTTCTCTTGCTGCTTTTAAGATTCTCTCTTTATCTTTAACCTTTGGAATTTTAATTATGATGTGTCTTGTTGTGGTCCTCTTTGTGTCCATCTTGTTTGAAACTTTCTGTGCTTCCTGGATTTGTCTGTCTATTTCCTTCACCAAATTGGAGAAGTTTTCTTTCATTATTTTGTCAAGTAAGTTTTCAATTTCTTGTTCTTTCTCTTCTCCTTCTAGCACCCCTATGATTCGAATGTTGTACGTTTTAAGTTGTCCCAGAGACTCCTTAACCTACCCTAGCTTTTCTGGATTCTTTTTTTTCTTCCTGTTTTGACTGAATGTTTTTTTCTTCCTTATGTTTCAAATCATTGACTTGCATCTCAGCTTCATCCACTCCACTGTTGGTTCTCTGTAAATTTTTCTTTATTTCACTTAGTGTAACCTTCATTTCTGCCTGGGTCTTTTTTATGTTGTTGAAGTATCCAAGGAGTTCCTTGAACGTCCTAATAACCAGTGTTTTGAACTCTGCATCTGATAGATTGCTTTTCCATTTTGTTTAGCTCTTTTTCTAAAGTTTTTTGCTGCTCTTTCATTTGGGCCCTATTTCTTTGTCTCCTCATTTTGCCAGCCTCCCTGTATAGCTGCTTCACTCACTATTTTAGTAGCGAGGTCTACTATAGATAAGTGCACCTGTAAGATGGATGGGGCAGGGCCTTAGGTAAATGCAAGGGTGGGGCAACCCATGTGAACCAGGTTGGTGGAGTTCTAATATGGTGTCCCGTTCTTTGGCTCTGTGTTGGGGAGGGCTCAGAAAGGGGACAATGCTGCTGCCTGGCCTCTAGAGTTTTGTCCACAAGGAAGATGTCCCCTGGCACTCACCCTGATGTCAGACACTTCAGTTTACCCCTGTATGCCACTGGTGTGAGCCAGGTTGATGGAGTCTGAGATATGGCACCCACCTGCCAGCTCTGTGGCTCTGTGGGAGGAGGGTTCAGAAAAGGAACAGTTGTCTCTGCCTGCCTTTCTGTCTGGAGAAAAGTTGTGCCCCAGCTCTCACCCTGATGCCAGGCACTTCAGTTCCTTCCCATATGCGACTGGTGCCTTTCAAGCTGCTACCCTGGTTCTGAACCCCAGAGGGAGTGAGTCTGTCTAAGTCATAAGTTCATTGTGGGCCCTTTGAGAAGAGACTCCTGAGAACCCCACAGTTTCTAGTGCCACCCCAACCACTACTGGTTTTTACAGCCAGTGGGGACTTATCTTCCTGGTACCAGAACCCTGGGCTCCTTGATCTGGTGCGGGACTGGGATCCCTCACTCCCAAGGTATCCCTCCCTATTTTTATCCACTGCATGTGGGTGTGGGACCACGCATCCTATGTCTCCATGTCTCCACATTTCTCTGCACATCTCTGTGTCTCCATCCCGCCAACCCATCTGGATGAGTGTGTCTTCTTTAATGCCTTCGTTGTTGAACTTTCATACAGCTTGATTTTCTGACAATTCTAGGTAGTATTTGTTTTGTAGTCGTAATTTTTGCTGTGGTTGTGTGAGCAGGTGAGTCATGTTTACCTATGCCTCCATCTTGACCTGAAGTTATAACTGCTATCCTTGATGTAGCTGTTTCTTTTACTGACCCTTAATAAAAGTATAACTTTGTAATGTAACTTGGTGAAGGCATTTTACAGGATGGTTAGTTAATTCAGAGACTTCTCAACTTTTGTATATGTTACAGGTCCAAAAGTTGTTTCTAAGTCTAAAATGACGAAAGGAATTTTTAACCTTGCTTTCCCAAATACATTTCTGCCAAATAGAGTTTGGGACTCTCCCTTGAAGGTATGCTCTTTGCTTTTGTTGTATAGCCAGTTAGATACATTTCCCCCAAATGTATCATTTGGTTTTGTCTGTGTTGAGGCAGGTAAGCACTTCCCTTTATCTCCTCAGATGTTGTGAGGGATTCCTCCTCAGCATGTACTCCATGAACATTTGCCTCTGGCTCCTGTAATGGACAAATTCAAAGAGACTTTATGGTAATCAGTGGTACTTGTACAGCCTCCTTTAAATTTTTTCATAATGCCCATCGTTACTCTGAATTATCATTGGGTTAATAGGCATTTGACAACTATGCTTTTTCTTTAACAATAAACTCAACATTTTTGTACTTCTGCCAGCCTTGTTAGTTTCTAAGCACTGAATATGTCATAGTCGGTTTATCTAGTCTCCGGTTTTCAGTCTCTTCTAATCCTTTATTGACAAACTAAAAAAAATTGCCCATTTCATGTCTTTTTCCTTTTTTTATGCTAATTGTTGTTTCTTTTATTCACTTTGTCAAATGACTCATTATATCTACACTTGTAGTATCCTTTATTTTCTCAATGTTTTCAGTTTTGAAAAATCATCTCTACTTTTGTTTCCATTCCCAAGCCTACGCTTCTCTGTACCTGTTGCTGTCAAGTCTCTCAATACCTCTGTGCTTTTCTATCACAATGGGGGGCAATGAAATGATATTCATAAAGCAATTCAAAATTAAGTACAAATGTAGCAAACATAGCAACAAGGTGAGGATGCTGGATGGATGAGATGAAATGTCTGCCTGACTGTTTTCCCAGTATGTTGATGGTAAGCTGAGTTGACATGTTTGACCTGAAGAGTAGCTGTGTTCCTATTTATGAAAGTTCATAAGTAGACACTTATGAAAAGCTACTTTATTTATTTAAAAAAATTTAATTGTATTTATTCCATTTCCATTTAACCCCCTTACACCCTCCTCCGACCTGCAATCACCACACTGTTGTTCATGTCATTTTTCCCTTTTTGCTTGATCCCTCCACCCCCTAACCTCCTCCACCTCAATAGCTGTCAGCCTGCTTTCCATCTATGGGTTTGCCTCTGTTTGCTTGTTAGTTCAGTTGTTCATTAGATTCCACATATGAGTGAAATCATATGGTATTTGTTTTTTCCTGACTGGCTTATTTCACTTAGCAGAAGGCTCTGCACTTCCATCCATACTGTTGCAAAGGGTAAAATTTTCTTTTTTTAAGGCCGAGTAGTATTGCATTGTATAAATGTCCCATAGTTGTTTTATCTTCTCATCTGCTTGTGAACACTTGGGCTCCCTCCATATCTTGGCAATTATAAATAACACTGCAATAAACACAGGGGTGCTTATTTTCTTTTGAATTAGTGTTTTGGGTTTCTTCGAATATATTCTTGGAAGTGGGATCGCTGGGTCAAAAGGCAGATCCATTTTTAATTTTTTGAGGTATCTCCATACCGCTTACTACAGTGGCTGCACCAATCTGAATTGCCACCAGCAGTGCACAAGGGTTCACTTTTCTCTACATCCTCGTCAGCAATCGTTTGTTGATTTGTTGATGGTAGCATTTCTGACTGGTTTGAGGAGATATTTCATTGTGGTTTTAATTTGCATCTCTGATGGCTGGTGATGTCAAGCATCTTTTCATATGGACCATCTGTATGTCCTCTTTAGAGGAGTGTCTATTCAGGTCTAAAAATAGTTGTTGACTTGCTTGTGATTTGACTTAAAAGGATATAAAGAATCTGGCTCCTACGGGAAATCAGCTAGCATCCCTTTGTCTCTCCCAATACCCATTCCTTAACCACACATTTAATGGGGACTAGATTATAGTCCACTAAAGGTTGTTGACAACCTGAAATGTTGATATTTTGTGCTGAGTAAAGAAAGCCCTATGTTTTAGATAAGCAGGTGGCATAGTTACTATTCTGTTAAGAAAATTGAGGAATTCTGGCTCATGTTGTTACACAGAATCCCATCCTGTGGAAATGGGTCATAAGGCAGAGCCAAAATTTTTCTCAGAAAATAATTTTGAATCTGTTCAAATCCTGGAACAGTTACAGAAATACCAAATGTGTGTCCTGTAAATCACGGAAGAGGCAATTATTGTTTGGAAAAATTGGGGGACAAATGCCCCGGTCCTGCATCTGTCTAGTAGACATTGGAGCTGAGCTGAATCCGAGGAGCTTGACTCTTAGACTTCACCATCTAAACTTTCCCACTCTCCCGCTCATCCTAATACTTGTTGGTTCTGTCCCCTAGTTTAGAAAAATCTTTGTGACTTGGAAAACTTGTGATGCAGTTTCTGTAATATTTGTCTTCTACTTTTTATTTGCTTTGCCTTCCACTCAGATGAACTTCTGCTCATATTTCACAGAAATAGTCTCAGATCTAGGTGTCATTTAAACAAGAAAAGAAAAGATGTTCCTGAATAGAGCCGTTAGTTTTGGTATGTAAGGTCTTGGTCTCCTAGTGCTCTCCGGTGACACTGCTGGTCACGGTTACATAGAGGAATGCTGCTGCTTCCCACCCTCTGTGGAAACTTGTGCATTGGAGAAACAGCTCAGTTGTAAATCCATGTAATTTGTAATTTGGAATATGTGCCACCTGGGCATCATATTAAAACCTAGTGGAGTATGGGGTTTATACAGAACCTCATGTTCTCACGGATGACTGCCTGACCGTTTCTTGGAGTGGATGCACCTGCCCGCTCCCTAGGCTCCCACCCAAGCCTCCAAAGTGAGTTTGTTGCATTCTCCCAAACCTGAGTTTAAGTTTCAAACCACTGAAAGCATACTATCCAAATTTGGTATATATCCATTTAGCTGTCTCATTGTGATGCTGTGAATAGTCCAAGAGAGAAATAATTTTATTCATAAATATTAAACATACATAATTGAAAAATTTTCTTTGTATCCATGTGATACATGTATCCTCCTCACCTCCTTCTGGTCTTTCCTAAATGTCCCTTATCCAATGAGGATTACTTAGTCCCCTATTAAAAACTTGAAATATTGGGGGAACGTATTGTAAAGTATATGGTTGCCTAACCACTATGCTGTATGCCTGATAGTGATACAAAATAATATTGAATGTGAACTGTAATTGAAAAATAAAATAAAATAATTACATGAATACAAATCTCTGCCCTACATTGAGTGTGCATTTTGACTCTCTTATGTGGACAGAAGCTATTCCCTTTGCCATGGAGCTGTGGCTGCCGCCTCCACTGCCTCCCCACAGGCAAGGCCCTACTGCGTGTTCGCTTCAGGGCAAACCCTGCAAGTTCTTGTCCTAGATCCTGGGCCCTCAGCCAACAGTGACTCCTGACCTAAACTTCTTTCAAAACTGATCATTTAAGACACAGATTTCTTTAGGTTGGAGGAAAAATAACTTATGATAGCCCAAACTTTACCTTTCACTATCTCTTATTGTGAATTTGCCATTTAGAATAAGAAACTTTGATTTCTTTGCAGGCCACCAGATTCTTCACTTAAAGAAGAGCCCTCTTTTATTGGATGCCAGCTGGTTAGCTTCTACTCTTAAAAGAGTGACTATATAATTTATCATCTAAATAGGGACATGTTTGGGAATGGAAGGGGTAACTATTAAAAAATTATATCTAAAAATAATAGTAAGTTAGGATACTGTGAGGTGAGCAGAGTTGCATGGTTCCTAACTACTGAAGAGAATGAAATGAATACTTATCAAGACCATATAATGTGCTTAGGTGCTTTATATACACTATATCAATTTTAAGCCATCTCTGTGGTGGAATGTGTCCATATTTTCAGCAATAAATCTGAGGCTCTGAGATATTAGCTCAAGGACTTGACATAGAATAGTCTAAAAGGAATTTTAGGAACTCAATTCAGGACAGTTTACAATGACTATTGATTTAGCTGTTTGGAGGAAATGCAGTAGATACACATTTTGGCCAAAAGCCAAATGTTAAAATCAATAATTGACTGAAGTTAGATATTAATGGAATAGAAAGAAGTTTTTGGAGACAAGATTAGATCTGAACCCTTATCAAACATTGAAAGTTTGACCCTATGGTGAAGGAAACAGTTTATTAGCAGTCAGTTCCTGTGGTCCCTCTGTTGCAATTCTGCAATCCTAAAGGGATGCTAGGTTTAGTCAGACTAATGCTTGATGCTCCGTATAAGAAACTTGGGATTCACCAGTCAGCAAATCTCAAAAATCCTGCATCTGCTACTACTGGAAATGTTTACCAGTCTATAGCAATTATTTTGACAGTCTTTTGTTTTTTGGTCTCCACACACTAAAACTATAAATAACTGACTTCTTCAGTTTGAACTTTGATTAATGAGAACAAAATGTGCATTGAGATTTCTTGTTTCTCTGATGTTTTCTTTTTTCTTTCCTACTTGTTATCTATTCATTCAATCAACATTTATTAAACACCTGTTCAGAGTATCAACCACCATTTCAGGAGATGGGGATACAGTAGTTAATAGAAGACAAAAGTTCCCCTCCTCATGGTTTGTAATCTGGGATTGGGGAGACAGGAAATACACAAACTATAAGTATATAATGTATAAATAGTGTTAAGTGCTGTAGAAAAGAATAAAGCAGGTAAGAGGGATATGATTAATTCTCTGTTAGCACTGAGACATGATGATTTCTGATGATATTTTTAAGAGCTTTTTTCCCCGTCATGAATTCTTTAGGGCCAAATGTGGCATTTAACTATTAATTCTTCATAACAAGATATAAAGAGTTCCCAGCTAGGACATTTTTTCCCTTGAACATCTCATTGTCCAAATGAAATTAAATAACTGAAAATTAAATATAGTTTTTAAAGGTTATTTTCTTTAACATTTTGAATGCTACTACATCAAATAAGTCTACAAAGATTTGATTTCTCATGTAACCTTAACTTTTTTATTCTGCCTTACATTATTTCAAAAAATTTTATAAATATCATTGGCAGAAAAATGATGTAGTATTTTTCCTAAGGTTATCTATTTTCCATTCTCTCTCCGCTGAGCTGAATTCGCCTCTTTTTATTTAACGAATACTTACACTGTGCCACTTATGTACAATAGAACATAGAGCCGGGCACAGTCCTAAGAACTTTACAAATACTAACTCATAGTCCTTTTTTTTTTTTTTTTTTAAATTTTAGGACAAGGTAGAAAAGAATGAGACAGAGAGGATCATAGTCCTTTTAACCAAGCAGGTATTGCTGGTTTTACTCTCAGGTTTGAGGACTTGAGAAAGGCTGAGGCGCTTGCTCCGGGGCACATGGCTGTAAATAGGACGGCCAGGTTTCAAACACAGGCAGTCTGGCTTCAGGGGCTGTGCTCTTAATCAGGATGCTGCATTGCCCAAGATTTGTCCTTGGCCAGGCACATGGGTCAGAGTCTACTAGCTGACATTCACTTAGCAAGGTTCATCCACTTGGCCTTTCCTTTTAACATATATTTACAGATGGCTTCTTTATATGTTTCTCTTTTTTCAGCTTCCATTTGTTTGTCAAAATTCACAATCTTATCTTTCGTTTCCTCAAACATATTAAACACAATTATTTTAATGTTTCTGTCTGAAAACTTCATTATCTTTACTCCTTCTTGTGCCTATTTTCTATTGTTCCTTTTCATTTGTAATCATATTTTCTTGTATCCTTTTTCTTGTGGGTAGTTTTAATTATGTACCAGACATTGTATCTGAACATTGAGAAGACATTTGAGAACTAGGATGATGTCATCTTCAGACAGCAAGGGGTATAATTAAATGACCTCAATCCGGTCAGAGATTGAGATCATTCAAAGTGGGGCTTCAGTTCCTTCAAGGGCTGGTCTGTTTCTTGCATACATGTACTTTTAAGTCATTTGTACCAACCAAGAGGCTGGGAGACTCTCAGGGTGACATCTCCTTGACATCCTTTGAACCTCAGTTTTCCTGCTTCCAGTTCCACACGTCTTTTGGAAGATTTTCTCAGCTTTTCAGCCTTTCAGCTGCCTCTTCCAGAACTGCCAGATACCCTTAGAAACAAAGAGGTCCTAACTGTGGGACTGCCCATTCTGAGTTTCTTTATTCTCCTAGATCTTGCCCTCATTTTTTTTTTCTATTCCTTGTTAGCTCTCAGATGCTTTCAAAATGATTTTGTTTTTTGTCCAACTTTTCTAATTGTGTTTTTAAATTTATTAATTTGAGAGAGAGAGAGAGAGATACAGATAGAGACATTGATTTATTGTTCCACTTATTTATGTATTCATTGATTGATTCTTGTATGTGCTCTGACCAGAGATAGAACTTGCAACCTTGGCATATCGGAATGATGTTCTAACCAACTGAACTACCCTGCCAGGACCTCTAATTGTTTTTAATGGGATAGTTTGTTCAAATTACCTAGACCACCCTTAATAAGAAATCTTTGTATAAACCATTTTCCAGCTGATGAACCAGACACAGTCTTGCCACCAGAGTCAGCGATGGCAATAGACCTGGAAACACACAAGGTTCAAGTGGAATAGAGTAAGAGGCCATTGAGTGCATTGGCTAAGACCATGGTCCCTGGAGTTAGATCAGGGTTTAAATCTGAGCTATTCCACCATGTGGCCTTGGTTAATAACTTGGTTTTATCATGAATACATGATAAAGAGGAGTGGCTAGGTCATAGAAGGGTCTGAATGTCAGGGTCCATAGTAGGCGCTGAAAATCTAGGGAAGATTTTTTCAGTTTTATTGAGAAATAATTTATATATGGTGGGTTTTTTTAAAATTTACAAAAGCAGATGGCAGGCTATAGTTTTTCAACACTGTTACATTAAATTTGAGAGATGACTAAAACCCCTCAGGGGCATATATTTTCCAGGAACTGTTCTAAAGAGATAGGAAGAAGTGCATGTTGAAAGAATATAAGTATTAACCTCTCCATTTCCTTTAAATTATAGTAATTACTATTTCCATTTCTATGGCCCTATAAGCTTTTCAAGGTATATTTAACTGTAGTGACTTTTATTTTATTTATTTTTAACTTTTTTGTTAAATAGCCATTTACATTCAATATTATTTTGTATTAGTTTCAGGTGTACAGCATAGTGGTTAGACAATCATATACTCTACAAAGTGTTCCCCCTGATATATCTAGTACCCACCTGACACCATACATAGTTGTTACAATATTATTGACTATATCTCCTATGCTGCTTTGGCTCCATTTTAAAATGGCCCTACTTATGTCAGCTTTCACAAATCTGTAGATGGCTTTTGGTGGTATTGCCATTTTAACAATATTAAATTTCTCTGATCCATGGACATGGGATACCTTTACATTTATTTATGTTTTCTTTGATTTTTTTCATTAATGTCTTGCAATTTTTAGAGTAGAGATCTTTTACTTCCTTAATTAAGTTTATTCCTAAGCATTTTATTGTTTTTGATGCTGTTGTAAATGGGGTCGATTTCTTTTTTTTCTTCAGAGAATTTGCTGTTAGCGTATAGAAATGCTACTCGTTTTTGTATGTTAATTTTGTATCCTGCAACTTTACTGCATTCACTTATTAGATCTAATTGTTTTTTAATTAATAAAAATCATGTCATCTGCAAATAGAGACAATTTTACTTCTTTCTTTCCAATTCTGATTCATTTTATATCCCTGATTGCTTCAGCTAGGACTTCTAGGACTATGTTAAGAATGGTGAGAGTGGGAGCTTTCAACCTTTCACCAATGAGTATGATGTTAGGTGTGAGCTAGTTATATGTGGCCTTTATTATGTTGAGATATTTTCTTTTCATGTCTGATTTTTAAAGTGTTTTTAGTTTTATTATCTTAAATGAAGGTTGAATTTTTTTAATTTTTTTTTTTTGGTGTCTATTAAGATGATCATATGTTCGTTTCTTTCTATTCAATGTCTATCACATTGCTTGATTTGCATATGGTGAACAATCCTTGCATCCCAGGGAAAAATTCTCCTTGACCATGGTGTATGATTTTTTTAGCGTGCTGCAAAGTTCAGTTTGCTAGTATTTTATTGAGAGTTTTTGCCGCTATATTCATGAGGGATTTTGGCCTGTACTTTCTTTTTTTAGTGGTATCTATTTTTCTTTTTTGTTTTGGCATCAGGATAATGCTGGTCTCATAATATGAGTTTGGGAGTGTTTCCTCCTCTGATTTTTTTGGAATAGTCTGAGAAGGATTGGTGTTTGTTTGTATTTAAATGTTGGTAAATTCACCAGTGAAGCCATCTGTTCCTGGGTTTTTCTTCACTGGGAGGTTTTTGATTACTGATTTAATCTCCTTATTAGCAGTTGGTCTACTTTAATTTTTCTATTTCTTTCTGATTCAGTCTTGGCAAATTGTGTGTTTCTAGGAATTTTTTCATTTCTTCTAGATCGTTCAGTTTGTTGGCATATAGTTGGTAATAGTAGCCTTTTATGATCCTTTGAATTTCTGGGGTATCAGTTGTAATGTTTCATTTTTCATTTATACGTTGCTGGCTTGAGTTCTTTTTCTTTTTTCCTTGGTTGTTCCTGCTAAGGCTTTGTCAATTTTGTTCATCTTTTCAAATAACCAAATCTTACTTGGTTGATATTTTCTATTGTTTTTCTGTTTTCTATTGTATTTATTTCTGCTCTACTCTATATTACATCCTTTCTTCTGCCAATTTTGGGCTCACTTTGTTCTTCTTTCTCTAATTGTTTACGGTGTAGAGTTAGGTTGTTTATTTGAGATCTTTCTTGATTCTTAATGCAGGCATTTATTGCCATGAACTTCCCTTTTAGAACTACTTTTGCTACATCCCACAAGTTCTAGTATGTTGTATTTTCATTTTTGTTTGTATCAATAAACTTTTTAAAGACAGATTTTATTTATTTATTTTTAGAGAGAAGGGAAGGGAGGAAGAAAGAGAGGGAAGGAAACACCAATGTGTGAGAAAAACATCAATCAGTTGCCTCTCGCATGCCCCCAACCAGCTATCTGGCCTGCAACCCAGACATGTGCCCTGACTGGGAATTGAGCCAGGGATCTTTCAGTTTGTGGAACAACGTCCAACCCAGTGAGCCATACCAGTCAGGGCTGTATCAATAAACTTTTTTCATTTCCCCTTTAATTTCTTCTTTAATCCATTGATTGTACAGTAGAGTGTTGTTTGATTTTCATGTGTTCATGAATTGCCTAGTTTTTCTCTTGCTATTGATTTCTAGTTTCATTCCACTGTGGTCAGGGAAGATACTTAGTCCATTTCAGTTTTCTTGAATTTGCTAAGACTTGTTTTGTGGCCTAACACTGAATCAGTTTATTCATCTCTGCAGTGAGGTTGGGGTTATGTAATAACAACAACCTGTATAGAACCTGTACTCTGTTTTCCACCTGTACATTCTCAGCAAATTCTTAGAAACAGTCTCTGAAGCCAGTTCTGAAGCCCAATAACATTCTCCACTTGTGGAGTTAGTAAATGGCAGAGTCAGGATTTGAACCCAGTGCTCTACATTACTATCCCATTTCAGCTCTAAGTTTCTGTTCTGTGGGTAGCAAAAATGTCTGAGCAAGCATGTCTCTGTGGGGTTGTCATTCAGAACTGGAATATGTCAGCAGGTCCTTCTAGAGGTAGGACTGGGGAATATGCTCTTTCACTCAGGAAAGCTCAGGGAATAAATGGCATTGGGGTTCAAAAGGCTTTTGATTAGAGGAGAATATAAAGACTGGCCTGTGGAACATTATCAGGGCTTATATTGGAGGGCCAAGTAGAGGAGCAGCCTATACGGGTGAGGTGACTTAGGAGATCCTGGTGTTCTAGACATGAAGGGAGTGAGGAGACCTCCCCAGAGGTCACGTCCTCAGCTGTGTTGAACACTGCTGGGAGTTTAGACAAAACGAGAACTGAAAAGCCCCATGAGGTTTACGACTTAGAAGGCGGGTTGTTTCACTAGTGTCTCAAATCACATCACCCATCTCATTTTCTTTCTATTTTTAAGTTCCCCAAGAGTTGTTCTTTAATCCTGTCTCTAGATGGGGAATGCACCCTCTTTTCAACCCCTGTGTGCACTCTCTACTCTACATGGCTCATTTAAGATCCCTTGTCACTGAACCTAACTACCTGATTTCACCATAAAGATGCATTTTGGCTATAGCTGAATATCTCAACGGTCTCCAAAGCCACCTTCTGGAACTGGATATTGAAATCAATCAATAAATATGCAATTACGATGATTATTTTTACCTTTGGACATATTTCACCTGCATCTGAGAGCCGATGCATTTTTCTTAAACTATTTTATTATGAAAAGTTCCAGTCAAGCATCCTGGTGGCTGGAAGAGTGAATTAATAGTAGTCTAATCACCCTGGAGACACAGATGCTTTTGTGAGTTGGCACTGAGGTAAGGCTGCACATCTCTGTGGGAATGACAAGTGAATGAGTCTGCTGCTCACTTAACCTGCTGTTCTTTTTTCTCTCTATTTTCTCTCCTAGGAAACAGATGGAAGACTGCTGTGACCCTGCCCATCTCTTTGCTATGACTAAAATGAATTCTCCCATGGGGAAGAGCATGTGGTATGATGGGGAGTTTTTATACTCATTCACCATTGACAATTCAACTTATTCTCTCTTCCCCCAGGTTCGTATAGAGCTTGTTGCCTTTCAGTATAGGTTCTTACATGTCTTGATTTTATAGGAAAGATATCATTGAATTTGTCTAACTAATCAGATCTACTTATTTTCATCTTCTCTTAATTTTAAATGTTTTCTTTATAGTTGTTATTTTTGTGAAGAAATCACATAATGTTTTGATGCAAGGGCAGAATTAAGATGCTATACAGTAACAGTTTTTCTACCCCTTCTGATTTGAGTCATATGAGACTGAAAGAAGAAAGCAGAGAAGGAGGCAAGGACAGGGAATTGTGGAATTCTAGTGTTTTGAGGTTGGCTGTGGAATGATCTCAAAGGTTTGCAGTACTGTGTTTCCTCCATGCTGATGTTGATCTTGGGGAGTGGGGACTGTATGGTCAGACATTTGCTTCTTAGAGCTCTTGAACCTTCACCATGTGCTATGAAGTGGAGAAGAGGTGGACATGGGGAGAAAGACTTTGACCACTTTTCAAATGGTCTAAAACAAGCTCTGCCTACTCAATGTTTTTCTTCTTGGTTTCTTGAGCATTGAAATCAAATATATTATTAAATTATCTCTATATGGAAAGTGGATAAAAAGGAAATATTTTCTCGGGGGGAGACCAAGTTGGAGAGGGGGTAGATCTTAGGTGATACTGCCACTAGGGAGAAATGGAGAAATGAATCTTGGCCTCCCCAAGTCTTCTACCTACTCTTGGTTTGGCCAGATGGTTGCACAGAAAGAGAATTCATGGTCAGAGTTGGAAAGTGGGATTGAACCTTTGTGTATCTGTATTAACAGCAAAAAGTCTCCAAGGGAGAGATTCTATAAAGTTGAGGCACAGGCTCTCCTGGATCCAAAGTCATGCTCTCTGTGAAATAGCTCATATTTTTTATTTTGTCCTTAGGTGTTTTAGTCTATTTTAATGGCTTTAGAGTGTTCTTGTAAGTTGTTTTTTAATTTTTATTTTTCAGTAGGAAATAGAAGGTTTAGTCATTGCCAGTGTTCATGTGCTTACTCTTCATTTGCCCTTGGGAGGCTTTCTGGTGTCAAAGGACATGATTAGAAGACATAGTCAGTAGGTTGTACACCTAAAACTAATATCCTTTTTATGTCAGCTGTAATTTAAACAGAAAAAAAGAGTCATAAAATGTGGGATTGAGTTTTGTATCCACCTCTTACTAAGTAAATGTCTTTCTAAGTCACCTAAATCTCCTGACGCTCTGCTTTCTCGTCTGTACAATGGGGAGAGCAGCCTGTCCTGCCACCTCTCAGAGCTGGGGTCAGGATTTATGTAGATAATTCATGTGTATGCACTTTGTAAACTACAACGCATTCTGCAAGTGTTAGGTATTAATGTTGTTTTGGTTCATACATTGCATCTTCAGATGGGGAGATGAAGAATATAATTATATTAGGAACAGAAGACTTCCTAGGTGTCTTTCACAGGAAGATATTTCATGTTGGGAACTAGGCACTTAGAAATCATTAGAAGAATGGAGGTGTGGGAGTCAGGAGGCGGCTCCTGGACCTGCTTAGTCCTGGAATAAACCGCAGTAGTAAGTGCGGTTTAGGGACTAGAAAGCCGCAGCTGCCATTGCCATGAGTGTGGCCAGAAGTGCCTCCAACTGAACCAGGGCCAGGGAGACAGGTTCCAACTCACCCCTTTCCTTCCACATCTCCTCCAGTGCATCTAATAGATAAGGTTAATTTGCATCTGGACCAAGAGTAGTTTAGCAGTCCTGGAGAGGCAGTCTTTAAATCAAGCTTCAGCAGGGAGCTAGAAAAAGGGTGGACTACAGGGCAAATAAGCCAATCCACAGAATCCTTTCTGTTCAAAACCTGATATCAACTTGCTATGAATTGAAGAAGAGATAAGGAAGCAATCGCTTTAACAGCTCATCAAATGGGAAAAAAAAAGTAAAGAAATCCAAAATAGGCTTTATATACAGGAGGGCTTTCAGTCATATGAACTGACTTCTAACTTTGTGCTGGAAAACAGATTTGAAGAAAAGAGACGCTTAAAGATATTCAATCTAGCTTGCCATCTTATCTGTCGGTTGCAGTAGGAGGATAAACATTTCCTTTTAAAGTGTGTGCACAGAACTCTGTGCCCCTTCATGCCATTTGAAAGGCCAATGAATCATTTAATGAGAAAAAAAAGAATGCTTTTTTCCTTAGGAAGCAGAAGTTATTGCATCACTGTGTGTGTGTGTGCGCGCGTGCGTGCGCGCGTGCACACGCACAGACTATGCAAACAGCTGAACCAGTTCAATGAGTAGATTTTTACAAATAGTGGTGTATTTTTACGCAATAGTTGCAGAGGTTCTGAAATGACTAATTAATTTATAAAAATCCTGGAAAATCAGTTTGCATCAACAAAAATGATGGAGTATATCCCCATACACTTACCACGCTATTATCTCCTAGTGAAATGTTTCTATTCTGATGCCAGGAAGCTAAGTTGCCAGTTAACGGATATGCTTTCTTCATGATTCTCCTGGGAAGAAAGTTGTATGTGTGCCAATTAGGCAGAAATGCAGGTGAGTGGACTGGGCTCAATGTTGGCATTTAAACATAGTGTCTCTCCTTTCCCTGGGTTTCAGAAAAACCATGCCATATCACTCATTCTCTAACTCAGATGTATATTTTTATATCACACCTTTAATTATATATCTTAATATATTTATTTTAATTATACAGTATAACATTTCCCTGAAATGCTCAATACATATGAGCCATCATTATTATTGTTTTTATTCCTTTGTCTACTTTTATCCGCTATTCTTTTGTTGTCATTGCTGTTGCCACCAGGCTATACAAGATGCTCTGTGTGCTGTGGAGAGTTAGCAGGTCCTGACAGTGCTGGAGGGTCCAGGAGGGTCCTATTGAGATGAGGTGCACTTGGAGATGCTGCACTGAATCTCCTTAATTACAATTAGTAGCTCTTATGTGGACCTCCAATGACACTCCATAGCTTTATCAAATTTATTCACTTCTGCCTCACGTGAAGTTATCGATGTATCAACATATTACAGTTTTCTTAAAGTCCTTCTCTGCTGATCTCAGTACCATCTTGTGAGCTTTTGAGGAAGAAGAACAACTTTTTATTTTTGTGCCTAGTGCAGTGCTTCCCATTCAGATGTTCATTTCCAGCTGCTCATGTTTACCAAGCGCTCCCTTTCTGTGTCACGCCCGGGCTGGACAACTGCAGCGCCCTGGCCTGCACTACAGGAGACCAAGCAGCACACATTGAAGCAGCTATTTCCAAATGGCTCTATAACTGTATTTTGGTGAAATAGTTGTTCAATGTTATTAGGCATGAAGGGCAGCAGTTTAACCCTCACAAATGTTTCCTAGAATATTCCGCGTATGTGTTGGGAGGGGACAGTGTGATGGTCTTCCACTTTGAGACTCTCCCCGCCCCCTGGGTTGGGGTCAGCCAGGAACTGTCCCTTTTAACCCTGCACGGTCCCATATCTGCAGATAATTACTGAGTAAATGCTATTTTAGCCTAAAACATTTATGCTCAGAAACAGCATAAGTTTTCTTAGAAATGAGTGAGGGTGTAGCAGGAAGGTTAGAAACCACATCTGTACTGATATAATTTGAAATATATTTTCTTTTGGTGTAATAAAAACATGGTTGGCTCATTATTCTCTTCCATTGTACTGAGTAGTCATGTGATATAAATCACAAACTAGTCTAGGCATTTTCCCTCAGAAGAGCCACCCAAGGCCGTATGTAAAGAATCACAGAACATCATTAATGCATCTCTAATGGACACTCATTTCCAGCTCCTGTGGTTATCATGAGCTCCCTGACATGTTCCACTCGGCCTGGACTCACAGTGCTCTTGGCCCATAAAAAACCCAGCAGGACACCTTGAAGTGCTTTTGTCAAAGTGGCTTTGTTAAAATGAATCCTCTGGGCTCCCGAATATCCCTGAGTCTCACAGCCATTGTCCCCCGCCCCCAGTCGAAGGAAATTTAGATCATACCGTATAATCTACAGCATTTGTGAGCTTACTTTTTAACTTATTAATATTATTGTAATCATTTTCCCAACAATGTATCTTTTCAAATAGAAGGAAACTAATGTTTGTTTAAGATTATTAACAAATAATCTTTGTTAATCATTTATGAGGTTCATGTTGTCAGGCTTGTGTTTGGCTACTTTATAACAGAAACCTGACACAGGAGCTTAGCCAAATAGGTGCTTATTTACTTCAAGCAATAATGAATTAGGAGGCGGGCAGTTCAGGGCCGGATGACAGCTACACAGGGCCATCGAGCTCCCAGGCTCCTATCGTCCTGCTCGAACATCCTGATGGCCAAGCATCTCCAGTTTTGGTCCAGCATTCCAGTAGAAAGAGGGAGGAAACAGAAGAGGAAATATGGACAGACTCCTGTAGATGTGTAATTGGTGAGGACTAAATCACATGGGCATGTGTACCTGCAAGAGAGACTGGGACTTTCAGTAGTTCAGCTCTAGGCAAATGCACTGCATGTGTCGACCTGTACCATCTGCCTCAATTTCATCACATGTTAATCCCTTCATCCGTACGACAACTCTGTGTGGTTTTCATTATTGTCTTCAATACATGGATAAAACTAAGACTGAAAAGGGTTAAATAACTTACTGAAGATTCTAGAACAGGAAGGTAGAAGGGCTGGGATATGAAACCTGGGCCATCTGGTTTCAGAAGTTTTGTTGTTATAGTCTTTTCAAAGACATAGGTTCTAGTGGATCTGTTGTTTATTTTTATCGCTCAGTCACTCTGAAACCATTTTAAGGTTTTTTTACCTCTCTTATATGAATATTTTTAGAGGAATTGAAAAAAATTCTTTCATAGCTGTTTGAGAGGAAAAAATAGTATAGATATGCAGGCTATAAGACCTTTTATGACACAATAGTTTCTTTTGACTTTGAGCTCCCTAGTGGTCCACATTGAAAGGACAAATAAGACCAGTTACATTTTTTCAACATCTATAATAGAGAAAAATAGGTTCTCAAAGGAAAGCAAAATTATTTTTTGCTCACTGTTTCTTTATTATAGGAATCTGGAACATGGTTTCACTACCACTCAATAATTCAGGTCATTTACTCTATCATTCTTGGGCCAAATGCCAGCATTAGAGAACTATGTAGGGAAGGGAGTCTAAAGATCTGGGTTTTAGACCTGGCCTTTCTGTCATGACATATGTGATCCCAGACAAATCATGTAACTGTTTTCAGACTGAATTTTATAATTTTTCAGCTTAAGACTGTTAATACCTGGTCTTTAGATTTCAGTGTTACTATGAGAAACAGTTAAAATGAGATTATGCATGTAAAGATGCTTTGTAATGAATGCACTATACAAACATATAATAATGTTATTGTTATTATCTGCCAAAGCTTTTATGGCACACAAGTATTTCCTTGGCATTTTGGTACTACCAGGACCTGATGGGAGGCAGGAACACCACTGGAAAATGGGGGAAATGACATTTTCCAGGCCAGCTAATGGTGAGAAGAGATAAGCCTCCTGAGTCTGGGACTCAGGGAACTATAAAGCATTAATGGGGAATCCTACAGGCTCTGCCAATTGCACATTTGCATCATTATAGATGGAAAATAATTATGATAAACTCAAAGGTCAATGTGAGGTAAATTATGAATTTCTAGGGAATTAAGATTGCATATATGAACAATGGCTTAATTTCCACTATTCTTCAAATTGCTCTTTAACTGAGATGAGGAAAGTGGATCATCATAGCTGTCCAAATATCTGTTATCTTTGTAGGAAGGGAAAGCAAATGATTAAAGTGAGGTAGTACAATGGAGTTGCCCCACAGAGGAGCTGAGGATAAACTATTAGATGCCTTGTCTGTGAAACTTAGAAAATAATTACAGATCAAGACCTTTCTCTAATAAAAATTCACAGGTTATCTATGGTTGGGAACAAAATGAAAGTAACATGTAAGGAATGGTTTATCTTGCCATGGTGTAGACCTTTCTAAAATATTTGACAGTGTGTAAAATTTAGTACAAAGCGTGATTATGACTCAGGCTTGTGGCTCCCTGGGACCTATGGAAAAGGATGCATGACACCAATTACCCCTGGGGCACATCTCATCCTGTAGGTCTGATGGAGTGGTGACTCTTTTTTAGGAGGTGTTAATGTTCCATATAACATTTTTTTTCTTAGTTTTGGTGACAAGACAAGGTGTGATTCTACAGAAAAAGCTGGTATAGCTTTTTTTTTTATTTTCCCCTTCAATTATTTTCTTCATCTTGGTCTTTCTCCTGGCAAAGGTCCAGGTGTAGAAAGGAATTTCCATCTTATTTTGATATAGTTTTGAGAATCTCTTTGCATACCAGGAAGCCTCTGTTTCATTTATGCTATTGATACGCTCATTGGCACTTCTTAACTCTATTAGAGATCTCTTAGATGCATAAATATACATTTGATTAATTTATAGAAAGGTATATTAATAATGAAATTTTCTGTGGCTTAACTCAACCAGGGAATAAAAAGATACAAATAAGTACTGAGAACATTTTCTTAACGTTTATATCTGTTCAAATCAATTCATTCATCTTCTTCTGCCCATTGACTGGTAATCTTTTGATCCCATGGCAGAGAGCATAATATTCTTGTCATCTCTCATAGCCTGACTAGTCATACTCTGTTAAATGCAGGGTTGAGACTTCGGGTAGGCTTGCCCAACGGAGTGGAAGGAGGGGTAAGATGGGAACGGGATGCAGAGTGAACTTAGCTGTGGGAACCAAAAGGAAGTCCAGCCAATAGCCAGAAGGGGTATCTAGATTCTAATCGGAAGATAGTAAGTGCTAACAAGATATGCCAATGCTGTGCACAATTAAGAGATGAAGAATGAGGGAGAATGGCACTTAAACAGAGATCCAGTTTAAACAGCAATTTATGTCAAGTTTGGAGGCACTAGCCTGGTGGTTTTAGTAACTGGCAGCTTCCAGGAGGTACTGGTCAAAAGAAGGCAGGACCCAACCCTTTCAGAAGCTTGGGAAGCTTGGGAATTAGGGACTGTTTTAGAGAACAAGACTGAAGCACATTTCTGAAACTGAGTATGAGCTGGGCATCAGGAAGGGCAACCCTGGGGCTGTGTTCTGAAGGTAAGACAGAAGCCAAGGGGGCAGAGCCACACCTCAAAGCCAGGGCTAGAAGCACAAAGGCATCGCTTGATGCTGAGTCCCACAGCTCTGAGTGAGCACTCCTCGAAACATCCCCCTGAATCCAGGATTGACCCACAT
Organism: Pteronotus mesoamericanus; assembly: GCF_021234165.1. NCBI lineage: Eukaryota > Metazoa > Chordata > Mammalia > Chiroptera > Mormoopidae > Pteronotus > Pteronotus mesoamericanus. The sequence goes on from NW_026555310.1 coordinate 21,740,493, forward strand.
TTCCCAGGGCTCAGCTGGGTCCACAGTTGATTTAGATTGGGGCTCAGCATATACACAGCGGCTGAGAAGTAGGCCTGATGAAACAGATTTTTTTTTTAAGACAAATGCATTAGGTTCTTACCTTCTCCTGTGTCTAGCTCTGTGGAGGTTGACAGTATCGAGTGAGCAAAAGCTAAGTGAAGGAAAGAATCTGGGCAAATTGTTAATAAGACAATATATTAGCAGCTTGTCAGGAAAATAGAATGTGTCGCGGAGAAATTTAGGATAGGTGGGGTGTGGGTCAAGATCTGCTGAATGTAATGGAAACAGAATTGCTTTTCGAGGATAGCCAACATTTGATACTCTGAAAACTACAATGGGTAAGATTCTTCTAGCTAAATTTTATTTTCCTGTCTACCTAGACTCAGAGTTCTGTTTGCTAAGAAAAAAAAAAGTGCTGAGAAAGAGACAGTTGCAAATAAAATTAATTCAATAATCTTTTTACTTGAGGTGGTCTCTATTACTAAAGCACTGGCTAACAGATTTTTATAAAATATAAAGTATACATTATTGGATTATTTTGCCTGAATTTTTCTCTTCCTAGTGTTCAATCTACTCTCATTTTATATACATTTTGGGTCTAATCTATTCCAATGTTAGTATATTCACAAAGTGTTGTCAATTCCAGATCCATAATTTATGAATTTCCTATTTTTTTGTTACAACCTGACATGGACTTTGAAATATACTAGCTCAATGAGAACTGAAGTAACTACAGTTTGCAGGTGCTTCCAGATGCTGAAGATAGAGATTGTCAGAGGATTTATTTCAATCAAAGGCCAATGATATCTATGAACTCAGGAAAAAACATAGTTCTTCTATACAAGCCATAAAATTTAGTTAAATCAAGCGTCTACAAAATAAAGTCAGAGTTGAAATTAAATTTAAAATACAGGTATTATACATCAGAAATTCCCTTTCATATTTGTTAGAGTCGTCGACCCAATGAATATGTCCTTCTGCCAGCAAAACTTTGCTTTCCTAAAATTTTGATGATTCTATACAAAGCAAGTGTTCAACCATTCATTCATCAGGGGTTTATTGAGCAGCTGCTTCTGTGTGCTAGGGACTGTGCTGGTTCCTGGGGGAATGATAGTGAGTAAACACAGACCCAGTCCCTTCTCTCATTTCTTCCATTGGGTGCTGTCTTCCATGTCGCCTGCTGCCACTATGGTCATTATAAGGATCTATTTGTGTAAATTCTCTGAAGTGACTCCTCACTGCCCCTCATGCAAAGAGCAGTGGCCAAGCAGCACACTCACCAGGCCTGCGGGGGGCAGCGTTCACTGCAGGGAACTCATGGGGAGGGGCGAGTGGCAACCAGCAGATACTCTGTAGCCTTTTCATGATTAAAATGATTAAATTCTAGATGTCCTAGACTCCAGGAAAGGGATCCTGAGACTGGTTTGGGATTTTTAGTGTTCTAATTAGGAATGTACAAACTCCTGCCCTGATATAATTAAAGGGCTGTGATTTCATAGTACTAAGAGGGTATGGCAGAGTCTTGGCTTTAGCCTGGTTTATAAGTTGTTGTTGTTGTTTAACCATTGCCCCTCTACGAGCTTATTTCAAATGACAGTGACCTCTTGCCTAGAATTCTAAAATAGTCTCTTACTGACCTTCTTGTGTCTAAACTAGCCTCCTCTCCAGGCCATTCCACGTCGGAGCTTCAATTATTGTTTTAAAATATAAATTTAGATTATGCCATCACTTTGATTAAAACCTGCGATTAGCTTCCCGCTGATTTCAGGAGAGACAGACTTCTTAAGGCCCACAGGCTCCGCTCGGCCCGGTGCCTGCACGTGGCTCCAGCATTAATCCCGGCGGTGTTCCCTCTCGCCCTTTTCACTTGCCTGCGCCAGACTTCGGCTCCCGAGAAACACTGTGCTCTCTCTTTCCATGGAGCTTTTCAATATACTGTTCCTATTCCTGGAAGACTGGTCTCCTATTACTTAGTTCATGTGTGTTAATCCTTTGGATCCTATTTGAAGTGTCATTTCCTCAGAGGAGCCTTCCTCATAGCACCTACCTGGTACTTCTCGTTGGCAACTTTGTAGTCAATTGTTTAAGTATTTAATTCAAGACCTTCTCTTTAGAGCTGTTTAATTTTGAGGGAAGAGGTGCTCTGGTATCTCATTATTATTAATATAACATCTGGGACATAGAGATTCAGTCAATTTTAGTGGAACGAATGAATGAATGGAGCTGCTTGGTTTTGTTTTATAAATTCACCGGTTGTAATCCTGGAAGACCCCACAGCCTATGCTTTGGTATAAACATAAAGAGACTTAGAGTTCACTGTCAGAGAGTGGAGGGGAAAATCTACACATTGGAAGCAACCCACGTAGGAACTCTGAGAATGACTGTATCAGGCTGAAGCTTTTAAGGAAAGACTGTTGAGGGGATTAAACAGGGTTACAGTGAGCGCCTTTTGTCACTGCATCTGCGCTTTGCCCTCATGTGGTTATTAACCACATAAAACAGGGTCTCAGGTGTTGCAATGAAATCAATCTTCCAAAAACACCATTATGGAGAAATGACTGCTCTTTCTGAAGATTTAAAATTGCTGTCAGAGATGTCAGCTCAGCCAGCCTCTGCCCTCTGCCCAACTAGAACTAACGAGCAGGAATAGTGATGGAGTCAAAGAGGAGGTGACTCTTGAGTCTCTTCCCTGCCACGAGGCGATACCCCAACACTAGGGCCCTGTGTTGAGGCCTTGGTGCTCTCTTTTCTTCAATCTCCTAAGTATCAGATAGCCCTGCACCAATTTTCCCACAAAATGAATTTGTGGGTTTTGCACTTTGAAATCACAACTCTTTATAAACCACCATCTTTCAAATTAGCAAACAGCTTCCTGCTTGTTTTTAAGCTATCTTGGCTCAGCTGATGGAGGAAAAGATTTTTTAATCTTTGTAGCACTTCAGAGCCAACATGTTTAGTAAACAAAACAACTAGTATACCTCCTAAATAACCTCTTGCTAGAGACTAATAATTTTTTAACCCATTGGAACTCTAACCGGGAAAAAGATTTCAGCCAGGTACACACTAGACTTGTGTGTAGTATTGTCAGTTAGAACAATTATCCTTTGATTTGAAAACTTTGTGACTTTTCTGGAAATTAGTTAAAACCATAACTTGATCCTCTGAAACATCTTTTTCAGATTGTAATCACAGTTCATGGAAATGACCTTGAAATAGAACTAACAAAATGATCTGCAAAGTTCAGAAGGAAGAATTTAACAGATCAAAAATTAAAAGTAAATAGCAGTCATCAAATTCTTAAGGCATGTTATAATTTCATTGTTAACCTTTTGTATTATGAGCAAATAAAGATAAGGAAGGATTTTAGAAGATGAAGACTGGGTTTAGGGAAACAACTAGTTAGCAGGAAGGATTTGTAAGATGTGAGGTGGGTAAAGTGAGGGCTAGGAAACCTTAGGGAGAAAGGCAAACTAGTGTCATATTAATAAAAATAGTGGCAATAGAATGTCATAGGTGATGTCATGTCTTTAAAAAGAGAATGCCTGAGGGAAGCACATTTTTTGTTTTAAGTCTGTTAAAAAACAAAATTCAACTGAGTAAATTTGAAGATCTAATTGGCTTTATTAGGCAGTTCATGAATTGTTAAGCATGCCTTCTGGCAAATGGAAGGACACTCTTAGGGGTTGTACAAATGGAAGGGTTTTATAGGAAGAAGGGTGTGGCAGAGGAGTTATTAGCGAAAGAAAAGACAGGACTGATTTAGACCAGAATATCTTTTTATTGGGGTGGGGGGAGGGACCACAGAGGTTTTATCATGCAGGTTACTGTACTAGTGCTAATCAGGAAATTTTAGATTGTTACACCTCACATTCCTGGGATAGATCGAAACTACACTAAGCCTTGGTTTGCTCTCATGGGGGCAAATCACTCCATTTTGGGCCTATTTCTTTTGTTAACAGTTGTATTACATTTAGTACACTTGAAAGGAAATCATTCTGGCCTCAGAAATTACCCTGTCAATGCACATTTTTGACTCACTGAGTCAGGTAAGAGACGTGGGAGCCAGATAAATATGGTCCATCAAAGCCACTGCTGACAAAACAAGGAAAGCTTCATTTATTTGAGAGTCCTATTGATAAATGCAAAAAAGAAAAAGAAAAATCTATGTATCTATTGGAAATGCAGACATTGTGAAATAATCCTGCAGCCAGTGAAAGGCTGCCACAATCACAAGAGAGACATGCGTGCAATGAAGAGCGGAGACAAGTGACTATGGCCAAATAAATAGGAAAGAAGACATTTTAATGAAGTTTCGAAGATGTTTCTGTTACCATTGCTGTTTACCTAATTATTAATAAGTGAAAGAGAGCAAAGGGAACTAGACATTGATTTTAATAAACTGGAGAGCATGAGCCTGCCTGCTTAGCCGGGAAGCTGCAGCTTCGCACCCCAGGGGACCACAGACCTGCTCCTTCAGGGGGATTAACGCTCCTCCCTCCCCACTTCATACCTAATTGTTGCGAGGTGCCGGGGGAAGTGCTGGACCAGAGAGTCCTGTCAGTCTAACTAGGGGGTATAAACCTATCCAAAGACAGCAAAAACTTGGGAAGTTCATCGGCCAATTTGAAAAAGCTTGTGGTTTTTTCCAAGCCCACGCTAATATAATCTAAGGGGGACAAAGAAGCACTCTCTGGCCCCCTCTCTTTCTCTCTTGTTCCTGACCTGCACTTCCACTGTGCAATCACGCCCTGTGATCCTAGCGGCCACGTGGCTCCTGGCCACGCTGACGCTGCATGCAGGCTCCGGCGGGGATCACAGCGATGGCCGGCAGCGGGAGCGCACAGACATGAAGCTAGCCACGCGCTGGATTGGACTCTGCTGTAACACGGAGCATAAACTCTGGGCAGTGGCCTTTTTACTCGCCTTATTGAAGACATGACTGAACTTTTTCAAGGGCAAGATGGGTGGAGATGGGACATCGAGGAGTCAGGAGAGGAACCCCCTTAATTTTACATCATCGGTAAAGTTTACTATGGAAATTCATCCTCCCATAGGGGCTCAGGAAATTATTTTCTTCAAGACACTACAAGAACTTGTTTTCCACTGATAACATTTCAATTGGCTACTTATGACTCTAAAACAGTGAATATAAACTGCTTATAACTCCTATAAAAGTTTCTTAATTGAAATAATTTTATTTAGAAGAAAACATATTGAATACATTTTTTTGTTTTAATTCTGTGTTTTTATTTTAAATTGTAATTAATAGATAAGTTCATTTAAATAAGTTAATTCAGTTTCTAAAAAAATGTAACCTTTAGGTAAAATGTCTAAGAAATATTAATGCAAATGAAATGTATTGGAGAAAATCTACTTAAAAATGATTTAATTATGTTTTCATAATGTGATTAGATTTTGTGAATACATTCTAGAGCTATATTTTGCTGAGAACTTACTCTGTGTTTTGCATATATTACCTGATAATTTCAACATAATGCTTGGTATTATTTTCTCCATTTTACATGTAGAAAGTGAAGCTGAGAGATGTTAATGACATGCTTAGATTAGCCAGCTAAGAACTGGTTTGAAGCTATGATTCCAAGCTGAGTCAGGGTTCAAACTCAGGCCTGTTGAAGCTAAATTCATTGAATTTAACCACTTAAACTGCCTTGCCTCTTCTCTCAGATTAAGTAATACACCATCGAATGATTACAACACGCTGGAGTCTCTTCCGATAAATCTGAAGTAGCTGTAATAGTATATAAGGAGTTTCCCATTGTGGTTTTTTTTTTTTTTCTCATGGAAGTAGATGAATACTTGCTCTGCTGCTGAAATTTATTGATATGATGCAAGTTGTTTCCCAGCAGCCAGATGAGGAGGCTGAAAAGTAGATGCTCTCAGGCACAATGGTACCAATGAACCTGGTACAATTTTTCTGGTGAGTCATACAGCAATGTGTATCAAAAGCCTTAAATATATGCTTATCATCTTAATCAGCAATTCCACATCTAAGGATTTTTCTTAAGTAAATAATTGGACAAATGTTCAAGGTTATATGTATCAGGTCAGTGACGATTCCATTTTGGTGAGAAAACAAGGTGGTTAGGGTAAGAAGCCTCAGCCACAGAGGGCTGAGAAATCACCGTAGGTAGTAGCTGAATATTCCTTAATGTAATTTTGAACTGAAATTAGGGAGACTTTCCAAGGACCCTTTGGTCTGTTCTTTGTCTCTTAGAATCCTGAATTTTTCACAAACAGCCTTTTGAAAAGCCCAATTGTTTCATTTGGGCCTGGCAAGGAGAAGGTCTCTCTAAATCTTTGGTTAAAAATTCCCTAAAACATGTATTTTTTTCCTACATGTTTTTGAATAATTTAAGATTTATACTCATCTCTAACCTCCCACTCTTTAAATAAATATAAGCCAGCCAGGGCTCTGTCTGGGTTCTGGAGCAGGAAATGCAGACTGGCTACCTGCAAGCCAAAACTGGCCGTGACGTGTGTTTTGACTTCTATTGTTTCAAAAAAATCATTTGAACTGTATTTGCCATATTAAAAACTAGGAGATGTCACATAAAAATCTGGATTTTTAGTGTCACTTGGAAAGAAAAATCAGAATATCCCTTGTTCATCCACAGGGCAGGAGAAACGCCCGACCTCTGTGGTTTAGTCCTGTCCCCTGCTAACCGCAGTCCTGAGCCCTCCCTGCGGTATCTTCCTTCCGCTGGCTCATGCTCTCTGCCTGGAGCCTGTAGGTATTTGATTTTGCAACTCTTGAGTTCCACACTCTCTTAGCTCATCTATATACCCTTAGTCTTCATACCAGTGGTCTGAAAAGTGAACAGACTTGCTTCGTTTGCTTATATTTCTGGCATTTTGGGGGGGGGTCAGTTAATCAGTGAAAACATCTGTGTGCTTGCTGTGGTCATAATTCACAATTGAGGACACTAAGAGTTACTAGACATGATTCACACCCTTGAGCATCTTATTCTCCCTTTGTGGATGATGGGCACATACAAAAAACAATGGCTAGCACCCGGTCCCAAATGCTAAGTGCCTAGACTATCTGGTTAGAAGGAATGACAGTGTTGTCTGTTTTTTTGGGGGGCCGGAGGGGAGGGCAATGGGCAGGATTGTGGATGCCGATTCCAGTAGGTGATATTGGTCAGGAAAAGTTCTGGGAAGAGGGGACCTTAAGTTGTAATTGAAAGGTGGTAAGATCTAGTGGGTCACAAACGTCACTGTGCACGTGAATTGCGTAGGGGAACTTTTCAGCTTTCCACGCTCTACCCAGAGATTCCATTTCAAGAGGGCTGAGGTGGGACCAAAAATATGAATCTTTTATATGCATTTCAGAGTGATGTTGATCTATGTGGGTTTCATTATGAAAAGAAGGGAAAAGATACTCCAAGCAGGTAGGGAGAAATAAGCATATGTGGCTCTATGAGTGGGGAATTTAGAGGCTATCAAATCCAGCTGATTGGAGGCTTGTATGCAGGAGTCTTAAGAGATGGTTAAGGAAGGGTGCCAGAAGAAAAGGATGCTCTGGAAACTTCTTTCCATTATCTCACCAGAAAGGATCATGGATACTGTTTATAGGGAGGGGCTGGGAGGTAGGGAAGCAGCAGGGGCCAGGTCTTCTCAAAGAGAATATTCTCTGCTTGATTTCTTTATTTTAAAATGGAAGTTATGTATGAGACAATCTTTGTTAATACTAATTAATGGTTAACCAACAGGCAGTTGATCCTGGTCCTGCTAGTTCAGGTGCTTAATCAGTTAACTTGGATTAACAGTTTAGCAATAAGCTGCATTATTGAGTAATTGCATATTATTTATAGTTGAAAATAAAATATATATCTGAATTCATACTACATTTTAGTGGAACAAACATTGAATTCAGAGTCAGGGTTTTTGCCCCAACACCTCTTACAGTGACTGGTATGTGGTTGGTTGTCATTCAGTAAACACCTGCCACATGTTCTTAACTGAAATGTGCTTGATATTTATAGTTCATTTCTGAAAAAACCTGGAGTTTGATTAGATGAGTGGTTTTCTGCACCAAAAATTTCTTGGGGTGTCTAAGTGTCACTTTCAGAAGTAAGAGAGAAGCCAAGAGATCAGGGAGGGGCACCCACCCCCTACCTCAAAGAGCATCTTTTGTTGTTTTATTTTTGTTGTTTAATGGGGTTTTTCTGCATGTGATCTTGACTTTCATTGTGAGACAAACAAAATAACACCAACGATAATAACTTTGAAAGTCTCTGAAGTATTGAAGAAATGATTTGATTCAATTGCACATATATTTAGAAGCCACTGTGCACAGCTTAGTACATAATTCTCATGACTCATTGAGCACAAATGAATTTTAATGTTCCTCTGATCTGTTTCATTTTTTGAGCATTCCTTGAATTTGTAGGGGATCTTATTGAACACAATATTTGCAGGCACTTTACAGCTCTTAAGGATGAAAAATAATGTGGTAGGTGGAAAATGGAGTTGGGAAACTAGGGGAATGGAGGGGAGGAGGCATTTTAGCATCCTCAACAAAAGCAGGGAGACAAGGAGTTCAGACTATGTTGGAGGAAATACAAGTCAATAAAATGGTGTGGAGGGAATCTTGGGAATGTAGATGATGTAGTGGGAGAAAAAAAATGAGTGGGGGTTTGGGCTCTCGGTGGGTCCTGAGAGCCTCAGTGAAGATCTCAATAGTTTTTGTCTATGGAAAGGGGTGAACATGACACATTTTGCACATTTTAAAAATAAGGAGTGATCTGTACTACCTTTTGTTTATTTAAAGATTTATTGAGAGATAATCTATATATGAAGGACTGCGCGTATTTAATGTGCATAATTTGATGTGTTTGGACGTTGCAAACACCTGTGATACTATCACCTTCATTTTAGAAGAATAACTAGCATGTGAGAGTGAAGGATGGACGATAGGCAACAATTAGAAGGTGACTAAGTTATAAGCCATTTTTTTATATAGGGTGGGGCAAAAGTAGTTTACAGTTGTTCTTACCAAAAATAATACAATAATAAATAATAATACAAGAATAAACTCTGTTTCGTATACTCACAACTGTAGACCTACTTTTGCCCACCCTGCATGTACAGTGAAGGTGGAGAGAGGAAAACAGAAGAGTCCCCGTAGAGGAGGTGTTAGGACAATATTAAGAGATGGGCAAAATTGACTCCCAGGTCTCTAGACTGTGTTGCTGAGAAAATGTTCCCCCACTGCAAATAAAAATAACTGTTATTGATCCCTTACCTTGTGCCACACAGAACTCATTTAATCCTCACAACAACTGCACAAGGTGCGGGCCATTATTACAAATGAGAAGGCTAAGACACTAAGGATAAATACCTTGCCGGGGGTCATGGAGCAAAGATTAAGCATGGATGCAGGCAGGCAGGCAGGCTCTAGGACCATGCTCCCAAACAGAAGACACACTGTATCCACAGGAAAAGGGTCCCTCAGTAGCACTTCCATCTCTGGAGTTGAGAATACGAAGTTTAGCGGTGTCATGAGGCTTAGTTCCTGCTGCTGCTGTGGCCATTTTCTGCTCCACTCCTAAGAATTACTAGCCAGTGCCTTTGAAAAGTTCTGCATGTTCCCCACATTTCCTTTTTATTCCACTATGAAAAAGTACCCCGCAGTTTTGAGAGCTCTTGTAATGTGGCCAACTTCAGGCCTAAAGTATGGTCATAGCCTTCCTCACTGTTTTGGCATTCATAGGTCAGAAACAACATGAGTAACGAATTCCACTTAACCAGGAATGGATAATGAAATGTTTAATGAATCTGCTGACTAGTCACACAAACGAATGTTATATTTGGTTTCTGAAGTCATACGCAGAATAACACATAATATGTGAAAAATACGTAATACTCCCTGCAATGCTTGTTATTTTTTAAAATTGATTGAGTAAACATTTTAATAGGGAAATAGTACCCATTATATAAATATTCACACCATTCAATTTTCAGAGATGCATCCTATGTACAAAGAATATTAATACTGCATATATCCTTTCAAAATCCCAATTTTATTAGTGGAAATGGGAATATAAATCCGAGCAATAGTGTTTGGGAAATTTCAGCAAATAGTTCATCTATTTGAAGAACAGTTACAACTTCCTTTAATGTTAGGGGTGTGCAAATATTCTATAATTAGTACTTATAAATATTTATCCCCAGGCAAAGTTTTGGGTAATGTGTTTTTAAGGATGCAATAATATCTGTAATGAGAAGCATTTGTCTCTGAGGTAAATTACTTACTGGACATTTTCATCATAAAAATGCATATGCATATAAAGTAAGAAAACAGCTGAAATTTTAATTTGAACATCCAAGGGGCTAGTTAAATGACTGAAAAAGTAAATACAAAGTTGCTTATTTACTGGGAAGGACCAAAGCTGTTTTTGATTTAGCTGTATCTTTCATTATCTTGCCTGTTTACCTGGGCACCATGCTTAGAACTAATTCACTTGTGGGAAGTTGTCATCTTTAGCTGAAATAATAAAATAGGGCACAGAGATAGAGAGCTGTGCATCTCAAGGATATTGTTAAAGGTTGGGGACTTAATTGATGCACTGGTTAGAATGTAAGCAGGTCCTTGAGCAGGGCAGTACAATTAAATATGTCAAGGAGGGCATAATTAGGTGGGTGGCTGAATGGTGTAATTACATTCATAAGAGGGGGATTGTAATTAGATGTGAGGCAGGGGGTGTATTTAGATGCCTAGGTTGAGGATTTAATTAACATATGGGTGAGAAATTATGTGTGGGGGTGCAACATAATTATGTGTGGGAGTCTATGTGGATATGTGGGTGAAGGTACATAGAAATGAATGGCTGAGACTGCAATTAAATATGTGAGTTCATGTTCTTATGGACAAAAGCTTGAGATTTCATCAATAAGGGCAAACGTATGTTTTGACATTGTGACTAATAGCAGCTGGCACTTAGTGACGGCTTTTCAGGCCGCTCTGAAGGATTGCAAATCAAAATCTTTGCTTTTCTACTAAGATTTGAGACCCACATCTAACAATGACATTGATTCCTCTTAATAGTGGTGCTTGATGGTGTTCTAAATACTGAATGGTTTGATAATTTTGCTAACTTCCAAACACAACTGCTTGGCTCCCCCTTCCTATCAAAGAGTTTGGACGGTGCAGTAAAGCAAAACAAACAAAAACAAATAATTTTTCTTTGAATTTTGACGTATGAAAATAAAAGAGCCAACTCTTTTAGCTAAGAGGTAAAATTACCTGTGTAACAAAATCAGCAAAATTTAGCTTGAAAGTCTCACTTTTTTTAAAGCTATGAAACAATGTTTATTCAGAAATATTTATGGCATTTCTCCTTTCCCCCAAGTATAAAAGCACCAAGGCATGAAATGTAGGTTACTTGTCAAACAGGAGCAGGGAGTGGTAGAGGGAAGCTAGAACAAGGGAGGTGAAAAAGTTATTTGGTGCATCTGAGAAATCAATATTGAAGCAGGGCAGTATGGTGAGAGATATCTGATAGTATCTGATATATCCTGTATTAAATTTAAAACACAAGAATCTGTTGTCATCTTCAAAAGTAAGTGAGCATTTAAAAATATAAGTTTGTTGCTTAGATAAATTCTTGAAATAAAGATATTTAATTGGCTACTAGTCTGCTTAATCTGACTTAGTCTGTTGTTCAATTCTCATAAAGGTGTGTGGTTTAGCACCTCCTCCCATCTGTTCGGGACTTAGATTGTTTCTAGCCGAGGTTCACTGGAGATGGAATCTTTAGTAGGCTGCTTCTGGGACTTCAAAACTTTTTGGCTTCCTTGTACTCCCAAGATTCCTAGATTCAAGGTTATCGAGTTTTTATAACTTGGATGCAGGGACATTATAGCCTGCCTCTTAATTTCTGCTCTTGTTCTTTTGAACACTTTTTGTTCTTTGATTCTGATTTTGTATCAATGCATGATGCTAATTTTTCATATTGTAGACATGCCTCAAAGCTATCCTCTTTCAAAGACTATTGTAATTTAATTTGTAATCAGAGGTACTTTCTTTTACCAAAATGTTGAGTATTCCTGTGAATGTAGTTATCACGGCATTGTTTAATTCAGTTCTCTTTCTACTAAATGGTTTACATGTTTCTTTTTCTCCATGCACCTCCTAACTTCTCCCCTCCTCGCCCCAAGTCATGCTCAAACTCAAACACAATTGGTGAGGACAGTTGCTAACTTGGTTGCTTAGAGAGGCAGTATAATTTTCATTCAAGACATCTAGTTAGGTCTACGGGATGGAAGATGAGCAGGCATGATCATACTGGTCACTGCCTCTTAGTGCTCTGCTGCCTTGTGTGGATTACACATGAAGAGGAGGGTGAAGTAGGAGGGTGAACTGAGGTATCTGGCTTTGGAAATGACTGGTAAATAATGTTTCATTCACTTAATTGTAAAAGCTATTCTGGGATACTCAGGAGCTACTTACATGTGGCACAAAAAAATAAACACCAAGGTATAAATTATCCAGATTTTAATAATATTCTTCCAAATATCATATTGTCAACCAGGAATTCTTTCAGAGTTTGCATTGGTGGTTAGTTTTCAAAAAAGTCTTCTAGCCAATAATGTCTTTTTACCTCTATTCATGCCATAAAACCTCAAAGGCCCTAACTTTTGCCTTTTTATTTAACCTTCCTAAAGTTATCTAACAGAATAGAAACCTCTACTACTTTTCTTATGTCTAAACTTCTGACCTCAGATCTCAGTGTTACTTCCCCAGGGATATTCCTTGGGGTATATTCCCCAGGGATATCCTGTTAGTCCTGGTAGAATATCAGCTCCACAAGTGGGGTGCGGGTGTGTGTCTATTTTGTTCACTAGTGTATTCCCAGTATCCAGAACAGTTCCTGGTGGTCCATAATAGGTGCTCAACAAATAGTTGTTGAATGGGAAGGAAAATTAGGCATCAGAGCTATTTAAGAAGAAACAAAGGCTATGTAGGTTGTTGGATGATGGTAAGGACGAGGGGTATGTCAGAAGCAAGATTCTGAATGGTTTTATTAATTGGCTTGTATTTAGATAGTGGTGGGGCTCACATTTGTTGTTTAATTTGGGGGATTAAATTATATATCCATCAAGATATTAAGTAAATGATTTTAGGTCAGGTATTGAAAATTGATTAGATGCTCAACATAAATCTGATGATTAAATGATTAACTTATTGAACATATTGTTGGTCTTCTGTGCTTTGTTTGGATATAGAGAGTAGAGCAAAAAGATATGTTACCTGCAATGAATCATACAAAATGTACATTTAAAAACTCATCGGTTGATTGAAGTAGGAGATATACTCTCAAAGGGCCAATGATAAAAAAATTTTTGTTCAAAATCTACATAAATCTTTGAAATTGAAAGTATCTCACAAAAAGATAAATGGCACTGGTCTAGCAATACAATGATATTTTCCCATAGAGTTCAATTTTTTAGTGTGTTATAATATACTCACATCATACATTGATATAGGACTTCAGAGTTTTCTGAAGTTCAATACCTCACCTTTTTCTAATTCTTATTATCATACTGGGAGATACATGGGATAGTTATTACCATTCTTGACTTCCATTGAAGCACTTAGAATTTGAGGGACCTGGCAAACCAGAATCTGAATTTAGATGATTAATATATTGAATAATATGCTCATTAAAAAGATGGGCAGAGTGATAGGTGAAAATATTTGGACAAAGATCTGTAAGATGAATTTGAATTTGAGCAACAGTTTGAGCCCATTGCTGTAGTCAATCTGCCTAGTTCATCTTTTCACTCAGAGTAGTAGTTTTTAAAGTTAGCAGAAATAGTGTACTATAGTCTCAGATCTAATAGATATTTACTTGCCTGGGCACATGAAGGTACCTTTGAGGAGAAAGGATGGAGTTTCTTAACAAAAGTACTTCTTGCCAAAAATCATAATATTCATGTGCAATTGGGTGATTAAAAGTTCTCGCTATGCAGTATACCCAAAAAAGAGAATGCCTTGTTTATATACTGTTCTGGTAAGTATTGGCCATTGTCAAGTTGAGATATTCTGTGCTCTAAACTAGCATAATGATATTACTGCAATTAGTTTTTTAAAATTTCAGTATTTTTTCAATTAAAATTTTTCTCTCTGTAATGCATCAGTGATTTCTTATTGTTCACTGATGTGTTACCAATGCCCAGAAGAGTGAACTTAGGCACTGAAGGAATATTTATTGAAATGAAATTGCTTGTGTGAGTGCTACAAATTGACCAAATGAAGAAGTAGTAAATGAATATTGCCAGGAAAAAACTCAGAAATGGCTTTAGTTTTTCTCATTGTGCATTTGTTGGAGGGCTTACATTTTTTGAGTTTATTGGTTTAATAGTTAAATGTTCTGATAGTAACCTATTCCAATTGTTAAGACAGCGTTAGATAAATCACTGTTTTACCATGTATCCACCAAACCCATGGACTCTAGGTATTTCACAGCTTGAACAAGTTAGTAAACTCTGCCGGAAGGAGGAAAGGGATGAAAGAAGTGAAGGAAGATGAGTGGATGACCATACCAGTGGCTCTGAGAGGTGGCTTACATATATCATCTCTCTCATGCCCTGGCCGAATAGCTCATTTGGTAGAGCGCCATCCTGATACACCAGAGCTGTGGGTTTGATCCCCGGTCAGGGCACATACAAGAATCAACCAATGAAGGTATAAATAAGTGGAACAACAAATTGATGTTTCCATCCCTCCCCACCTTTCTCTCTCTCTCTCTAAAAAAAGGAAAAAAAAGGCAACAACAACAAAAAATCCTGTGTAGCTTTATCCCCCTTTAGAGACAGGAAGTAGAGTCCCAAAGGGTCAGACAGGCTGCCCCACAATCCCACAACCCTACCACCTGGACATTAGCGGGTAGTGCTAGCACTGAGGTTGATGCTACTGCTGTTGCCGCTTCCCAGAGCTGCTTGCTCTGGGCCCAGATTCTTGCCTGGAAACGGGATTACCAGTCATCTTTGTTCTAGGACCTCTCTTAGAATAACGAGGGGGCATCTAACAAAGGAAATACTAGTTGAGGATGAGTGAGCCCACACTTTTCAAATAAACTGTAGTGTATTCAAATATATGTATATAACTCACTGAATTCAGATCAGTATTCTGTCCTCACTATTGAACCTAATCTGTCCTTGTTAAAGTTACCAGTGACCTCCATGTTGCTAAATCCAGTGGTAATTTTCAGCTGTTTTCCTACTTAATCTATCATAGCACTTGATGCAATTTTTCACCTTCCTTCTTGAGATACATTTTTTCACTTGGCTTCCGAGACACCACACTTTCTGTTATCTTCTCCTATTCCCTTGGTCACACTTTCTCAGTCTCCTTTACTGATCTCTCCTCAGTCTTCTGAGGGTTGCCCCAAGATTCAGGTCTGAGACCTCTTCTCTTCTCTGACAACACTCATTCACCATCTAGTTGCCTAACTTTAAATACCTATTGTATGCTGATCACTCCCAACTTTCTATCTCCAGGAAAGACCAGTTTTCTCACTGTATTCTCATATATCCAATTACCTAATTGACTTTGCCTCTAAACTGTCCAATGGGCATCTCACATTTGACATATTTAAAATTAAGCTCCAGGTCATCTACCTAAAACCTACCCCTCTTGTAATCTTCCATATCTTAATAAATGGCAAGTCCATCTTCACAATTGTTCAAGCCAAAAACCTTGGCATGATGCTTGATGTCTCTCGTTCTCTTACCTTACCTATTTCCATTGCATCAGTAAATCCAGTCAGCTCTTCTTCCAGAATATCTCCAGAATCTGCTTACCTCTCACTACCCTCACTGTTATCACTCTAGTCTAAACCACCAGAATCTAGTCTTCTGTAATAGGAGACTCCTACCTGGTCTCTTTTTTCTGCCCATGATATCCTATAGCCTATTCACACAGCAGCAAGTGATTGTTCCAAAATATGGCATATTATCATTCCTTTGCTCACCATTCAGTGGCTTGATTGTCATCTTAGAATAAAACTCAAAGCCTTCACCATACACTACAAGGCCCTATAGAATTTGTTCCCCAACGTCTCCACTAGTGAACTCCCTGTTCTCTCCTACTGTCTCCCTTGTTACCCATCTCCAGACACAGGGGGCTCTTTGCTGTTTTTTTCAAACCCCAGAATGTTTCCTCCTCAAGGTCTCTACCACAGGTTCCACCAGTATCTGTAAGGCTCACAACCTCATCTCCGTCAGGGATTTGCTTACGGACTCCTTTGAGTTCCTCCCTGCCCACCTATTTAAATCACAGGTCCTCTTCAAAAGCATTTCCTGATCCTCTGCTGCCAAGGATTTTGCTCCCTCCACAGCCCATTTCACCACCTGATGTGCTGTTCATTTTACTCATTTATCTTTATGTATCATCCATTTCCCCACTAGAATTACCCTCCAGGGAGACAGGGATTATTACTTATTTCTCTGCCACCCAGGACAATTCCTGGAATAGTAGGCACTTAGTAGATACTTGTGCAATACATGGAATAGCTGACTTGAGCATAAATACCTAAATCTTATGTAAGAATTTATAAATCTAATTAATGAGCTTCAACTGTTGGTTTCAACCCCTGCTCGCCCCCCCGCCCCTGCCAATCTCAGGAGTGACTGACAAAAATGCCACATATCATCCTGGATCATCCTGGATCATCCTTGATCATCCTGGATGTGTTAAAGTGCTGACCTTTGCCCTCCCCTCCTCTGGGTATCCTGCTCTGGAGTTCACACGAGGCATCGGTGTTGTGTTCATGCAGGGAATTCTTAACTCTCTGCAGGCAAGTGCTTAGACTTTACACTTTAAGTACTGTGCCGTTCTCAACTGTATTTTCATAGCTCTGGGTTGTTCCTTTGACATACTAGAAACCAAGGAAGTAAAGCTGTCCTCTTGTACTGCATTAAAAGCTTATCCCAGCTGCTAGGGGCACAAAGATTTCTCTAATCTTTTTTCTTGTTTAATTATTTTATGCCTGGCCAAGGTTTTTATATTCTACACTCATGTATTTATTCTAGTCAATATTTATTCTTTTGGTATAGTCCATATTATTTACTTCAGACTCATCCAGGATGGCCTACTTAATATCACTGTAGTTATTTTATGTACAGTTATATACAGTACAGTCGCTCGAAGAACCCCAGCCATTATGCACTGTTTCAGCAAGCAGGAGATTCTGTACCTGGTGGTTCTTGCTGATCTAGCTGAGAGACCAAATGACGCATTTCACTTTCAGGGCCTGGTGCTGGGTTTTGATATTCCCTGGTGCTATAAATAGAACTTCAGAACACTCAGGTACAGTGAATATTTTCTTTGCAGTCCAGTTCCATGTCTGCAGAAAGAAAGTCACATGCTGTCTGGTTCAGTTATAAGTCACTTGCTTCTCAGTGCCTCCTAAGTTCTAGACAGACCTACCCAGCATGTTTAGTTGCTCATAAACACAGCATTGGCTCTCAGCATACTTTTGTGCCTTTGTTTAGGCTGCTTTCTCTGCCTGGTCAAACTGCTCATCCTTTAAGATTCATCACAAGTAAAAAGGCTTTCCCTGAGCCGACTGGGCAGAAATGACTTCTTTCCCTTCTATAAGATTCTCCACAGTGTTTGGAGCAGACCTTTCCTACAGCGATTTCAGCATTACATTAGAGTCTGTTACATAAGTATGTCTGTTCACACTCTCCTCATGTCCCAGATTGTGAATCCTGAGGCCTGTGACTTCTGTATCCTTGTATCAATTCATAAGAGTTAGCATAAGAAATGCTCAGCAACATTTGTTGAGTGAATATAACCAATTGTATGAATAAATGAAATTGTATTTGAGTTTGTTCCCAGTTTAATGCCTTTAAAAATATTTCTATGTGTAGCTTGGGTTTTTCTTTTTTCCCTAGCAGACACTACTGTGTGCATGGCCAATTTGATACAGAAAAGTGTTTATTTAAATACACTTCAGAGAGTTAGTGTTTTGTTTTTTTTTTCCAAAGGAACAGGCTAGTTTGTTCCTTACAAACTTCTTGCATCTTTCTTTCTACATGTTCTCTTCACTCTGCCCAGCCTTCAGTCAAATTCCTCCAAAGGGTCTGCTGTAAACAATGATGTTGTGAGCAGTTGTATGTTCTCTGCAGTGAAAACCCGCCTTGTTTTCTGTTGCTAGGCAACCCCATTCCAGCTGCCCTTGAAGAAATGTGCGGTGGTGGGAAATGGTGGGATTCTGAAGAAGAGTGGCTGTGGCCGTCAAATAGATGAAGCAAATTTTGTCATGCGGTAAGAGAGAGCACCCACAGCGTGGCCTCTGACTTTCCTCCTTCTCCCCACCCCTCCCGCAAGCCCTGGGGCCTTTCGAAACTAGTCACTTGGGATTAATCAGTTGTAGCTGCTCTTTAGCTTCCCTTCAAGTTCCTATACACGTGAGTTCAGGAGAAGGGCCAGGGGAGTAAGAGAACCTGCCCCAAGGAAGTACCAAGCAGAGGAAGGTTCAGAAGTCTTGGGCAGACCCCTGAAGTGCAAACTCGCAGATTTTATTTTAGATTACCCAGCTGGGCAACTAAAACTTTAAACATTTTTCTGAAGACTGACTCTCTATAAATAAACACTTTAATTTATTCATTTCACTTTATACTGTTCTTTGTTCTTTTATAAAAGTATTTGTAAGTAGCAGGTAAGATTTGCAGAGGGATTTGCTCTGTGCCTGATGAGGAACTGGAAGCAGGAGAAGGAATACATTTTGAGCAAGGAGTAAGCTTGGAGTAAAGGACCGAGCAGAGTGGCGATGTGCGCATCACCTCCAGCAGGAAACAGGAGGCTTCTGCAGCAGCAAGGAAAAGGATTGCTAAAACACCTCCAGCCAAGGGTGGAGACCATCGCACTGTAGTGGCACCGACCTGTCCTGTTAGGTGATTTTGACAAGAAGTAAGGACAGCATGTGACTGAATTGACTCCTCAACTCAGACAAGTTGAGGGTTGTCTGAGTGAAAGGAAAGAAGGACAGAGAGTGACAGCATGTAGGGTCCTGGCTGGAGAGCGTGCGCAGTGACACACCTTGACGTCTGGCTGGCCAGGAAGTGGGCCCTGAAAGGCACGGAGAGAGGGAGGGAGGAACCACATGGGGCAAATGCTGGGGTCCTCTAGAGCCTTCTAGGGGTGTGTGGTGAGGATGAGAGAGATGTGGGATATAAGAGCTAAAGTCAAAGAATGGCTTGCTGGGGCATGTGATTGGGAGCTTACCTTCTCCGGGGATGCTCAGAGTGTTGTGGAAAATGAAGACATTTGTTAATGAAAATATTGAAGGAACTCAGAGGATGGAAACCTGAGCAAAAGAAGGAGGGGGATTTGGGTTTTGTGTTCACTTTTAAGAATAATAGTAAAAGTCCAAGTGGCAAAAAGTAGGTAAGAGAACACTAAACCACTTTTGAGCTCTGAGCTAAGCGGAGAAGGAGAAAGTAAAAACTCTGAGAGTATTTCAGGGGAAGCCATGTACAGGGGGGAGGACCAGATTTGCTCTCCGAAAGAAAGTTAGGTTTCTTTTCTTAAAAGATTTTATTTATATATTTTTAGAGAAAAAAGGAACTAGGGAAGAAAAAGAGGAAGAGAAACACTGATATGAGAGAGAAACATCAATCAGTTGCCTCTCACACATGCCCCAACTAAGGGCTGAACCTGCAACCCAAATATGTGCCCCGGCCTGGAAATCACACCCATGACCTTTGGCTTTGCAGGACAATGCCCAACCAACTGAACTATACCAATCAGGGCTTGGGCTTCCAGAGAATTTTTTTCTCACAGGTGAAGCCTGCAGCAGAACGGGGAGATCCTTTTATATCCGTCTTCCCTTCAAGGAGATGTCCTGCCATAGTTTTTCCTATGTAGGACAGCATTTTCTTCTCCGTTGCAATTATTTATTATTATTATTATTGTATAAATAAGAAAATAAGAGAAGATAAAAATATAGTTCTGTTCATTCAAGTCAATATAACTTCTGTTTATCGGGTGCCTACACTGTATTAGGCCTTAGCCAGACCTGGAAATGGCATGTTGAACAAGTCTGTCATGGGCTTCAAACCTGGAGGTGTGCTAGTGCTGAGATGGGGTAATTCAGAGACAGACAGACAGCTGCAGGAGCGGGGAGCATAGCTGGGACTTTCTGGGGAAAAGTGGTGTCTGGGATGAGCCAATCCACCCTTGGCAGAGGAATAGCCTTTTGCAAGGCTTTAGTGTCGGAAAGGCACCAAGGGCCAGCAGCACAGAGTCATAAGAGTGGTTTGGGGGGGCGGGGCGGGCAGAGACGTATTCCAGCCACAGAGGTGGAAACAGTGGCCTGAAGAGGACAGACAGGAGAACAGAGACCCTGGGGCAAATTCCGGTACTCACTTCAGTACGTTGGCATTAGGCAGAGGCTGAGAAACCAGCAAAGAAAGGGAGGTAGGAGGGCAGGCCCTCACCACAAACCAGCTCTATAACCCACAGTAAGTCACTTTACCTTTCCTGGGGCTCAGCTTTCTAATGTACTTCAGGAGGTGGGAGCAGGCAATTCCTCAGGCCTTCCCACTGTAGAAACTCCGATTCTATCTGTGATTGTATGAATACTATGTCATTGTAACACAGTTAATGTAGCCTAGTTTAAACTTTGAAATTGCTCTTGATTATAAATTCATTTTTTCTTTCCAAAAGCAATGTAAGGAAGAAGGAATGGATAATATTATGCTCACAGATTTAGGGAAGTTAAATGACTTTAAGAGGTCTTAAAGAAATGCAGAAGGAAGCAGTACAATAAATGTCTTTTTATATTGTGTTGGCCAAAATATTTGTTTGCTATTTTTCTGTAAGATGGGCCTAGCAGTGCTTAGTTGTTTTTAACTTCATTCAAAATAATTTTGTTAGATTGTATTGTGACAGCTGTCATATCAGCATGTATGTAAAAAAAGAAAAACATCAAGTTCGGTGAATTTTTGTGTAGCCATTTTAATAGTGAAAATAGAAAATATGTAACATTTATGGTATATTATGCTTTATTATTTCAAGAAAGGTAAAAATGCAATGGAAATGCAAAAGAATTGTTCAGTATATTGAGAACGTGCTGTGACTAAATGAATGTGTCAAAAGTGGTTTGCGAAGTTTTGTGCTGGAGATTTCTCACTGGACGATACTCCATGGTCGGGTAGACCAGTTGAAGTTGAGAGTGATGAGATAGAGACCTTGAAAACAATCAACATTATACCAGATGGGAGGCAGCTGACATACTCAAAATATTACAATCAATAAAATTATTAGTAAAAATGAAACATGTCTTTTATTTTAAGAAAAAATCATGTGGCCTTTTTGGCCAACCCAATATTATTCCTGAGTGTGTATGTGGGTGCCACTACATTTAGGAAGATGGATATTTTAAAGTTGAAGATAGATATTTCTAGTTGAAGACTAGACCTAAGTGTCTTAGGGGGTTATCTTATGAGGCTGTATTTATTACAAATAAACCAGACTGAGTTTGAGTTGTATACAATCTGGCATTGATATATTCAAGTTCAGAATTGGTGAGATCCTGTGATTAGAGTCCCCAGCACAGTAGTAAGCGTAATGGTAACAAACAGATGAGGGCAGTGAGGATTGAAAAGGATTCGAAGAAGATAGCATCATAACTAGCGCCACGTGTCGATGTGCCTTTAATTTAATTTCAAGGATAATGCTATTTTCATAACATATTTGAATTTTTTAAAACCCTCATTTATGGCCTACAGTATGGAAGTAATTAAATTTGATAAGTTGTTTAAAATTATTGGACCATTTATCGATCTATTTATAAATGGCTGCTTACTACACATTTTGGGGTACCTTTAGAAAATTAAAATGGTTCAAGATTCAACATTTAGGGAGTAAATGTAACTAGAAACACATAGTATGTCTAGTTCTAGACTGTAGGATCTAGGGACAGGTGCAGTCACAGCCATAGCCTCGTCTCTGCACAGGGATATACCAAAGTGGAGTTCAGAATGTCTCTCGGGACTAGAGTATAACAATGCCATAATTTTCTTTGCTTATACATTTCCAAATACACTGCTAATGCTAAAAAATCAATTTGCCATTTTTTGAAGTAAACATTTGCTCTATAACCAAAAACAAAACTTTAAAAATAATATTGTAGAGTAAAATTTATCTGGAAGGTCTGTAAGACAGAGATACGAGTGACAGCATCTTAGGAATTGGGAGGCTCAGGAACACAAATGAGAGCAACATAATTTTGGTGCCTTTGAATTATGCTCAGGTGTGTTTTGTATACTTAAAGTATACATAAGACTTAAAAAGTAATTTTATGCTTTTTTTTCTATTTAAAGATTCCTCTCCATCATGCTTATTCTCCACCCACCTCCATATCCCAATTCAAAGAATATTTCATTTTTCATCATTTCTGTGATTATATCTTTTAGGATTATGAGCACAGTTACTAAGATACTGTAGCCATTGATATCTGTTAATTGTGCTTACAAGTGATAATACAAAATTTGAAACATTATCATATAGTTTTGCCTTATTAGAAACAATCTGACTGTATTAAATATACCTTTATGTAAATCTATGTAATTATCAATTTAAAAGTTGAGGAGCTAAAATAATAGTGTGCTTTTTCTAAGAAAGGAGCTACAGGGGTGTGTTATAGACATTTTCACTTGAAGAGAAAGTTTACCCAAGGAATTTAAAGCAGATACACCAAACTATAATTTCATTATTTTACAGAAAAGCATTTCTAAAATACTGTCTTTATTGTTTTAAACATTTTCCTCTGTAGTAGGATTTGGCAGTCAGTATTTGCAAGTTTTTCTTGAGTTTTTTCTCTGGTAGGAGGTATGAGGGAGCCTAGACATATGAGCCATTGTTCTGCCTACAGGGAACACACAGAAAAACAAAGTGCTTTCTTCATTTAATAGTGACAAAACAGGTAGACAGCACTTAGCAATATTCAGAATTTATAATTGTAATATAAACTTATGAATTCTCAAATGTCATGAAGGACCACCAAGGTCAAAGCTTCTTCAAGAGGCAAATCTCCAAATTTTAGCCTGTGTTTTACCCTAGAAGTTATCTTCATGTTTGCAAAAGATCAATTAAGTCACAAGACCACAGTCAGCACCACTGCCGGATGAGCCTGGTTGTTAATGCATAAGTTCACTCCCTCCTAAGGGTCCTCAGAAACCACATGGGATGTGGTGTGACCACTGGGCAAAAGACGCCTCAAGAGTAGGCTCTGTGACTTGGCTTCCCCTGGCCTCCCCACAATGCGAATTGTGTTTGTTCTCAGTGGACACTCGGCAAAGTTCACTGACTAGCTGACTATCTGTGGGTAGCTGCCAGAAGAACCAGTATCACGTTACCAAAGAACGGGTGAAAGGAAGTTTCCAAATCAACTGAGAAGAGGTTTCCACCTAGGATGCCCTGAGGGGGTGGAGGTCACAGGGTGAATAAGAAACAACATCTGGGAACTTGAGCTGATCAGCTGAGTGGGTGCCCAGACAATTGCATGTTCTGGGGAAAATCTGTAGGAAAGGTGTATCAGTTGGGGAACTGCAGAGACATTAATATTTGTAAGATCTCTTTACCTACAAATAAATATGCTTTAGTGTGTGGAAGTAATAAGAAGTTACCAATGCGCCCTGATTTGGTAGGAGCCAGGTTAGATATATGGGTGGAGAGGAGAAATTAGGACCCAGAAATAAAATACAAACTAATGGAAACTGTAGATTCATTTGGGGTTGTCATAAATAATAGATTTATGTAAAATTACACTTATATGCCACTTCTGGTATGTGGCATTCTTAAGCTTTTACTCTGTGTGAGACACCAAGGTAGGGACTATTTATACATTTCTTCCTTTAATCTTTACAACCTTCTTAGAAAGGCAAAGTCACTATCCTCATTTTGCATAATAGGCAAACTGAGGCCAGACAGATAAATTAACTTGCCTAATTCCCCACTGGCAGACAAGCCATGGGATTTGGATTTGCAGTTGCCATTTCTTCCATTGTAAACATTCATAACACATTGTGGCCAAGGAAAGCAAACCAGGGTGGAGTGGGAGGTGTGTGTGTGCGCGCATGTGCGCTATTTCTGTCCCCAGGGAAACATTACCTATATACTTTCCTTTGGCAGAACTGAGATGGTGGAGAATCATTACATTTTTCTAGATGACATATCATTATGACTTCATCAGTAATCAACCCATACATTAGTCATGTACACAAAAGAAGGGCATACTTTGATTTCGTACTTTATAATAGTACATTCAAGGCAGAGTTTGTTCTGAATGTACTATTATAATTTAGAATTTGGGAAAGGGAGGAAAAACACAAACAAATACAATTCTCCTCTGTCTCTTGAGGTTTATAGGTATGCAGAGAACAGTGTAGGACCTGTGTCCCCTAGTGTACCACACCCTCCTGGGCTCTAATTTCAAGTCTAATACTTCCTGTCCTCCCACCTCAAAAATATTTTGAATGGAGTAAATTCATTCTAAATACACCTCTTTCCTTTCATAGATCATTTACCTCTCTGGCTGATGTTTTCTTTCATTTGTGAATCGAGCTAGCCTTAGAAAAATTCCTGTTTGTTATGATAACTGATGATTTGAAAGTAGGAAAATCATTCCCAAATGCTTGTTCTTGTTTCTCTAGATGCAATCTTCCTCCCTTGTCAAGTGAATACACTAAAGATGTTGGATCCAAAAGTCATCTAGTGACAGCTAACCCCAGCATAATTCGGCAAAGGTAAGCGTTTATGACTTCTGTTGGTGAGGAGCTAAAGAGGAAGCTTTATGAAGTCTTTAGCATCATAAAGGCAGTGAGCATAACTCATTTTAGGAAGCAAAGAAGAACGCCATCTGGACAGGCGGGAAGGATGAAGGGAATTGTAAATAACCTAGGCAGCACTATGGAAATCCAAACACTATTTCACACTTCGGCTGGGATTCTGTTTCTTGCCTTCAGAGATGGTAGAAATAACATGAGGATCCATTGTTTTGCTTGAAGAAGCAACACGATATCCTGCTGACTCGTTACTACTGCTTTCCAATTTGTTGGCTTCAGTCCCAATTCATTGATCAGCAGTGATTGTTGAACTGAATTAATATCAGATTTACTAAGAACAAAAACAAGGAAATGGCTAATCTACTGCATATGCATGCATGAAAATAATAATATTGTCAAATGTAGACGAATCTGTGGTGATATTATATTACATTATATCTGATCAGATTTGGGAAAGCAGATGGAAAATTCTTGCTCTAGTATTGACTTCAGAAATGTTGGCAGCTGCTGTAGGAGCTTCTGTGGGACAGCCTCTAGCTGATGAAACCCATCAATAACCTGTGGAGAATGAGTCAGTCTCCTTGCAAAGACGATTCAGACATGGCCTTTAGACTCTTGTGTAGCTCGCAAGTAAGAGTGAAATACAGCCTTCCAAAATGTTCCATTTATATCCTCTTCAGTCATGGATAAGCCTGGCTGTTTCCTAATCCTGAAATCAACATTATGTATTATTAATCTTTTAAATTTTTGTTAGTTTGTTGGGTGAAAAATGGTACATTACTTACTTGCTTATGTATTTTTCCTGAATACAAGAAGGACTGAGTGGGTATTGGTTATTTGTGCTATGTGTGCTTTTGTGAATTGCATATTTATATTTCTTGTTCATTTTGTGCTTTAAAATATTTTTCTGTTGATTTATAGAAAATGCTTATATTATAGACATTGTCTTTGTTTGCTATATATATAACAAATATTTTCTTCTAGTCTATCAGACATCTTTTAACTTATGTCCTATCAAAATTTAACATTTTTTATGCAGTGAAATTTGTTAATCTTTTCCTTTACTACTTCTTTTTATTAAAAAGTATTTTTGGGGTCAATCTTTGTTATCCACATCCCCTTCAATGAGAAAATATTATACTATATTTATCTAGTACATTTATAGTTCCATCTTTCATATTTAATTTAGTCCATGTCTATGTATTTATTTTTATAATAATAATTTGATTGTCTTCAACAAAACACATGTTCATTATCAGAATGTAAAATGAAAGAGAAAAGTACAAAGGAGGTGAACAAAAATATCACCCCAAACCTAACCATTTAAAAATTATGGTAATTAATAATAGGTAAACTTTTTACAGATATTCCATATGTTCTCAGAATTTTGAAGCTATTGTTCCATTATCTTCTTAGATTCCAGTGTTACCAATCTGAAATCTAATATGAATCTATTTGTTTTTTGTGCAAGGGAAAGCTTTCCTCTCTCCACTGTTACCTTTTAAAACTTTCTTTTTTATCATTTAAATTCAGATAATTTACATATATATATCTCTTAGAATGAGTCTTTTTAAAATTAATGTTGCCTATCACATTAATGAGAGGTTCTTTAATGGTAGAAAGGAGGCTCCATTAATGGAAGACTTGAGGGTTTAGTGGTGAAGATTCTATATCTTAAAGCATGATGGCTTGGGTTTTACTCCCTGTTCATCCACTTATGAGCTGTGTGAGCTTGGCTAACTTACTTAACACTGTCTTCTTCAGTTTCCTCATCTGTAAAGCAGGATAATAACACTTTTATTATAGTTAATTACACTATATATGCATGTATATGTATGTATGTGCATATATGTGCATGTATGTATATATCGCTATATATTAAAAATATATAAAGTGCTGAGAATAGTGTCTGGTATACTGTAAGCACCACTTAAGTGCCAGCTATCATTAGCATTTTATTTTTTTCTCTGAACATTCTCTCTCTTATGTGTGCAACATGCTGCTGAGTCAGCTTCGATTCCTGGCAACCTTATGAATGGGTGATGTCCACGATGTCTTGTCCTCAGCAGTCTTGCTCGGCTCCAGTAGACTCATATTTGGTCTTCCTCTTTCCTGCTGCCTTCTATTTTTCCTAACATTGTTGTCCTTTCCTAAGAAACCTGCCTCCTCATGATGTGCCTGAAGTAGGATAGATTAGATAGTCTCTCTTATGTGTTCGGTTATTTCCTCTTACTCATTGTAGTTGCTCTTTCTTTCTGGTCTTCCTGTTATGTGGATATTAGAACATCTAGATCATTTATCCAAGGCTTCTAACTCTTCTTGTAGTTGTGTGTGTGTATGATGTATGTTTTGTGTTTCAAGAATAACTCTTCTTAGCTCACTAAATCATATTCCAGCTGTGTCCATTCTGCTATATAGAATACCATTTTTTAAAATCATGTTTTTATTTTCTGTAAGTCTAATTATTTTACTTTAAAGCAGCATATTTTTATGGACATGATGTCCTGTTAAATTTTATTAAGAATATTAATAGACTTAAAATTTTTGTGGTTTCGCTTATTTCTGTGTTCTAGATTATTTCCTTTTTTAAAAATTTAATGTTACATATATTATTTGACATTTTTAAAATTTGAATTTTAGTTTTCTATTCATTTTTGTATGATATCTGTTTGTCAGTGAATATAGGTATATTAATTAAAAAATAAACACTTAGCTTTTAAAATGTCACTGAAAACCAAAAATGCCATTCGAATTTATGAGTAAATAAATTAAATGAATAACCAAAGATTAGCTCGATGTTTAATTTTTAGGGTGGTTTGTTTTTGATGTACCTAATGTAAAATGAGAAGACAAAAACATCATTCTTTATAGTTAAATTATTGACTTGCACTCAATTCTTGTATGCATGCATTTATTTATTCACTTTTTATGGGAGTGTGATCAGGAAATTGGCAGAAAATCACAATGTTGATGGTGTCTCTTTAATTAAGTGGTTTGGGGTTCTGGGAGTCCTAAGAATGTGCAGTTTTTTAAATTTGAGGTGCATTTACCTCAGGTTTAAGAGATTGAACAAAAGGGTGAGAGAACTTACATGAATATTTTTTGATTATTTACATTTTTTACTGTTAAATAATTACAGATACACAAGAAGTTGCCCCCCAAAAAAAGTATAAGAAGATCCTATGTATTCTTCATCTAGTTTCACCCAATAAAAACATCTTGAAAAACCATAGTATGACACTTTAACTATTATTTTAATTTGGAAATAACTTTTAAGAAGTAAATGTTCGTGTGTAGGAAAATGAGACATTCAAGGACAAAAGATTTTTTTCCTACCTGAATATGAGGAGTTGGTGGTAAAATTTTAAAAGCAAGGTGAAAATAATATTTAGAGCAAGATTTAGAGCAAGATGAGATAGAGGTTGTAATTGTGTTTTTGAGAAAAATTACAGAAGCTACAGGAGAAAAAAGGAAAGAGTAAAAATGTAAATACTTAAGAGGAAAAGTAAACTTGTTGGTTAAGATTTAAGTGCTACATAAAGAATTAATGCAAGGTAAGTAAGAATCATTATGATTAATGTTGGTCAACATTTAGTCAACATTTCTATGTGCCAGGTATGTGCTAATTATATACAGTGCCACATTTAATCCTCAAAACAATCCTAATAGGTAGAATATTTTAATGTGTATTTACGGAAAAGGGAAATGTGATGTGGTAAGTTTAGTCACCTGCTCATACTCACAGCTGCTGGGAATCCCTCCGGGACTTCACCCAGACAAGCTCAATCCAAAGTCCATGCTCTTAGTCAGTGACCATACCACCAGGAGATCTTTCCAGGTGACTCATGTATTGTACAAGGAAACAATTGAGTTTTCACAAGTGATAAGTTATTTTGGAAAAAATGAATGAAATTTTTTTCTCTTAAAAATGTATTCAATGTAGCAAGGTTTTTAGATTCTTAATCAAAATGCACAGAGCCATCCTATTTTATGAAATAAGGAAATAATATACCATTTACAACAGAAGCAAGTAATATGATGTACTTAACAACTGAACAAAATGCAAGCCTTATAGAAAAATTACGGAATTTTATTGAGACATTTCAGACAACCTGACTAAATGTACTGCTGTGCCATGTCCATGACTGAAAGACTCAGGGTTGTTAAGGTATCAGTTCTTCCCAAATTGATCTATAGATTCATTGAAATTCCAGTAAAAACCCCAATAGTGATGTGTGTATATATAACTTGACAAGCTGATTCTAAACTTTATGTAGAAATGCAGAGCCAAGAATATCAAAGAAGATCTTTTGAATAAAAAAATGGTTGGAAGAGTTGCTCTACTATGTTATATAATACCTATATAGCGTTCCTGTAATTAAGGCAATGTGGTATAGGTGCATGGATAAACAAACAGACCAGTTAAACAGAATAGGGCCCCCCAATCAGATCCACGTACATAGAGACTCTGAATATATGACAGAGGTAACATTGTAAATCAATGAGAAAAGGGCAAACTTTTAAAAATGACATTGAGACAGTTAGGTGTCTATATGGGAAAAAGTGAAATTATACCTCTACCTCATACCTTATACCAAACATTGTTCCCAGATAGTTATGACCTAAATTTGAAAAGCAAATTAAGAAATCTTTTAGAAAATAACATAGGCCTCATGATTTGTTAAATAGCGCCAATTAAAAGGGAAAAGACTGATAAGTATGATTTATTAAAATTAAGAACTTTTATCTTAAAAAGACATGCTAGAAGTAGAGGAAATACAACCACATAGTAAAAAGAAGACCACTAACAAAGGACTTGTATTCAGAATATATGAATAACTTTCATATTTAACTTAGAAAGAAATTAATATGAAAAACAAATTCCAATAGGAAAAATAAGTCAGAATTGAACCAGACTTCAAAGCACAAGTCCAGATAGCCAGTAAATGGATGAATATATGGCTACCTCACTAGTAAAGAAAGAAGTTATTTCTGAAGGAAAACCTGAGATGCAGAGAAATCAGCTAGTATATAAACAAATCTAAAACAAACCTCATATGTATAAATAATTATACATATCTTTACACATGACTTGTAGTGTCAAAATAAAAGGCACAACTTAAATACTGGAAAATAATATCTCATATGGGGAGATTGGAGTTGAAGTGTTTTGAAGCTCTTGTTTTGGTTATTTATTGCTTGGTAACAAATCACTCTTTGGAGCTTAAACAAAAATAATTACTTTAGTGTTGTCACATTTTCTGTGGGTCAGGAGTTCAGGGAGGTCTAGGATGGGCAAATCTGCCTCTTGATCTCTCACCCCGTTGAAATGGTGCAAGGTTGGAACAGCTGGGGCTGGCTGGGCACCTCTCTTTCCCCATGTGGTTTCTCCTTGTGGCCTAGCTTGAGCTTGCTCACTGCATGATAGCTTCTGGGCAGCTGAACTGTTTACATAGTAGCTGGCTTCCCCAAAGCTTGTGCACTAAGAGAACAAAGCCGAAATGCTTGGCATTATTTCCTTGATGAGTTTACAAAACTCGTAAATTTTGATGCCTTTTTAGTGTTTCTGCCATTTTTGTTTGTTTCACCTTTTCCGCATTGGCAAATGTTTCCGAAACTTCGAGGACTTTTTTCGTTGGGGGAGATTAAAAAAGGTCACTGGGGGCAAGATATGATGAATAGGGAGACTGGGGCACAGGGGTCATGCGTTTTTGGTCAAAAAAGATAAACACTCAACTGGAGGTGGGCAGATGTACTTGTAAATCACCCACCATGAAATGGGCAAACACGTTGAAAGTCTTAAAAAAAAATTCAAACACGTTGAAGCCGAATGCAGCTCCTCACTCCACCACCAGCTATTACACTGATACAGATGGGTTCCCAGAAACCGACCCAGCATGGGAAGCCTGTGCTTCAAGGGGCCCATCCTTCAGAAGATAATTCCAGTTTTTGGGGTCCCCCCTCCTACATCCATCTCTTGTTGGAGACTTATGAAAGTAACATTGTTAGAAGAGTATGATAGTAGATGTTGTGACGGACATCTTTGGAAAATACCATCTATCACAATCTACCCTTAGGCCAAACAGTTCATATCTGTCACACATTCAAAATAAACTCAGCCCCTTCTTGAAGAACCCCCAAGACTCATCTCATGACAGCATCAACGTAAAGTCCCACGATCTCCAAATAGTTGAGAAAAGAAGAACAACAATAGCAAAACCCCAGAAAATAACCTAAAAATAAAAATACAACAGAGGGGATCCAAAAAAATCAAAGTAGATTTTCTGAAATCACGAAGTTGATTCACTGAAAAGTTGACAGTGGCCAGAGGGGAGGGGGTTGGGGAGTAATGGTGGAAAGAAGGGGAAGGAACTAGTCAAAAGACGCACATGAATGAGCCAAAGAGATGGTGTGGGGATTGACTGTCCCTGGACATTCCCCTTGTGGGGATTGACTGTGGGAGCCGGGTGGGGGGCAGGCTGGGCAGAGGATGGCAAAAGCAGAAAAACTGGGACAACTGTAATAGAATAACAATAAAAATATAAGAAAAATTATTTTAAAATATACTTTTTTATTATTTGTCTACAAATCCATCCTAAAAACAAAGAAGAAAACCCTTATGTATACAAATATACATATCATGTATATTATATAATTTGAAAATAATGAAACTCTTTAAACATATGAAAGTATATCAGTGGTTTTGTAGCTTATGTTATATATGTAATGATGGAATAATGTGCAATGATATTTTGAGATAATGTATAATTTTTAAATGGTAAGTTGCTCAAACTATAATATTTAGTGAAAATAAATATATATGTATGCTCCAATTATATAAAATTATATGCATAGAAAATTTTTAAGAAAAAATATTTTCCAAATTTGTGCAAAATTATATAATATGAAAAGAACTTTTAAGAAGCAAGCCTTTCAATTTTACATTTTCTTCCAATGAAAATTCATTTTGCCAATACAGAAGTCTTGTGAGTTAGAGGGGCAGACAACATGAATGAAGCCCTGATTTTGTTTGTGTAAGTGTGTGCCTGCCCCTCCAGATCTAAGAGAAATTAGCTTGGACCCCACATTTTATGTATTGAATTAAGAAAGTTAAGGTGTTCCCTGCATCTTTCTGTAACGTTGTCCTGGGGGCAGAGGAATTGAGTATGGCACCAAAAAGCCGGCTCCCGACTAGAGTAATTATTACATCAGTGTCCACTGGGTTTTTCTTTTTCTTTCCCTCTGTGACCTTCTGATCCTCAACATTAAATAGCAGATCAGATCTCTAAGGCCATAATTAGCACATAGATACTAGAATAGACTAAATTTTCATGGTGCTTTCATGCAAGTGCATTGAGAGTGGGTTTACCCCAGTGTGAAAACATTGGGGTGGACGCAGCATGGGTACCAGGTTAAGATCCTTTACACGAGATTTATATTGACTTGCAACATACTGAGACGACCGGACCAATCACTGTACCCACTTTCTCTGACCCAACCCTCCTCTGCCTTCTTTTTAATGTTTACTTCGATTGTATATTATTCTTGATCAGCAGAATATCAGTGAGTTTTAATTTCAGTGGAAGGAAAAATGTGCAGAAATATTTCTGGAAGCCAGTAGGACAGCATTGGCTGTGTGGTGTAAGATAAGTTACTTAACTACTCTTTGCATGCAACATGGTTGGAAAAAGTTTGTTAGCAGTTGGCACCAGCTGCTAACTGCTTAGAGAGCGTGCAGTTTGGTATAGAACTCTTTCTTGCCACCTCTGGGGCTCAGGAAGAGACTAACGGGCCTGGCATTGTTCCAAGGTTGGGTCTGAGTAATTGCAGAGGGTAGAACTGTTGGGATGCGCCAAAGAGAAGAGATAAGAAAGCGAGAAGGGCTGGAAAAGGGAGAAGCAATGAAGGACCAGGAAAGAAATCTTTGGGAACCTTAGGCAAGTTGATTAGAAAAGAACTGAGATGTCTAAAATCAATTGTAAATTATTTTTCAGAAACTGTGTATTTCTGAAAGACATAGGGATATTGTTTCCCCTTCACTTACCTCTCATTTTTCTCGGTCTTCAAATTTCTAATATATCTGTGCATTTTTTATATATCAGAATGTATGCATGTATGTGAGTGTATGTATAAATGATGAAGTGACTGTTTTGTCCGGGATCAATATGGTTTGTGCTCTGAATAATAGCACTTTCTCTGGCTGGTATGGCTCGGTGGACTGAGTGCTGGCCTGCAAACTGAAGGGTCACTCGTTCGATTCTCAGTCAAGGCCCATGCCTGGGTTGTAGGCCAGTTCCCCAGTTGAGGGTGTGCAACAGGCAACCAATCAATGTTTCTCTTGCTCATCAATGTTTCTCTTCCTCTTTTTCTCCCTCTCTTCCCCTCTCTCTGAAAATAAATAAATAAAATCTTAAAAAATATATAATGGCACTTACTGGGCAGACAGGGCCTTGAAAATGTAACTCTCCCGGGAATGTCCTGATTGAGACCCTGCCTGGAAAATGCTGCATTTGGACAGACTGCATGCCCTTTTTGGAATGTAGACACACTCTTGATTCACAAGGAGATTTTGTTACAGCCAAGGCATTTGTGTCCCAGCTTAACTGTGGGAGGAAACCTTAAAAGTGAAGCCTGAAACGTGCTAATTATTTTACTAAAGTCCTTATGTGCTCAGAGCTTCTTTGGGCAAGATAGTAGGTACCCATCTGTGAACACTTCCATTTCACAGAGTTCATTATGTATTCAGTGGTTTCAGATTGTTTGGCTATTAATGAGCTTTCCTAATATCCTCAAAAGAAAGGATAAGATAGTAATAATTATTAGTATGTATATGAATATTTCTGTAGTCTTTGAAAATTACATTGTTAAATTTCTATGTGTGATTAATTTTACTGGAGAATACGAAACAAGTTGAGTGAAAGTATATAATTTTAGAAATTATTAATTGTAATTGTTTTGATCATTTTGGTTAATCAGTTATATATTCTTAATGAAAAATGTTTGCTTTCCCACTGGAAATATAAGAATGTCTTTAGAGAGCACTATATTGGGTTGGCCAAAAAGTTCACTTGTGTTTTTCCATAAAATGGCCCTAGTTAGTGTTTAGTTGTCTTTAATTTCATTCAAAATAATTTTGTCAGATTGTATTGTGAGAGCTGTCATATGCATTAAAAATATGCATATGATTTAATGTCATATGCATTAAAAAACATCAAAATTGGCAAATTTTTGTTAAGTATTTTAATATTGAAGATGGAAGAAAATAAGCAACATTTTTGGTATATTATGCTTTATTATTTGAACAAGGTAGAAACACAACTGAATGCAAAAAAAATTTGTGCAGTGTATGGAGAAGGTGCTGTGACTGATCAAATGTGTCCAAAGGAGTTTGCAAAGTTTCTTCCTGGAGGTTTCTCCATGGATGACGCTCCAGAGCCAGGTAGACCAGTTGAAATTGATAGCGATCAAATTGAGATATTACTTGAGACCAATCAACATTATACTGCATGGGAAATAGCCTATATACTCAAAATATCCAAATCAATAAAGTTATTTGTGAAAATGAAAAATGTACCTCTCATTTTATGGAAAAAACTATATAGGCTTTTTGCCAGCTCAATATTATAGAAAATATTCTCTATAATTTTCTATTACTAAATTGCTTTCATTTGTTTAATAGAAACTTTTTCTTTAAATCAGAGCTTTAGTGTTTGGTTAGATCTCTAAATTGGTATGCATTTTAACTTAAATTTTCAGTATTATCTTTCATATCTGTATCTATATGACAGACCTGCACAGTAACACCAACACAACAAAAATAAGTCTTGATATAAATTATTGACAAAGGCAGAAAATAGATTGGTAAGACAGATAGCATATTTGATCAATACAATTGCATATACGAATGAAGGGCATAAGGAAGGGATGCCCACAAGATATAATTACATATTTTATCGATTATGTTTTGGTGTTTCAACATCTATGAGACTGAGTTGCCTTTTACTGCCTGTTTTGACCAAGTAGAAGCTGAAGCTTAGTTGGCAATGCCTGAGCGAAGATGACCTTGGTCATAGCTGCTTCTATACTGTCATTTCACCTGAGCTTTGTGCATCTTTGGTTCTACAAATGTTGAGTTTGGCATTTAAAATATCTCCAAAAAGATGAAATATCTGTTGTCTATAATGAAAGACATGGAAACAGAACACTGGGATGCCAGTTTGATTTACAAGCAAATTATTATTTTAGAGAAATGATGGAAGCAATTCTATATTTTCTTGTAAAGCAGCAAAATAAAAAAAAGAAAATACCCACAAGTAGATGAAGCTGAATTAGAAATAGATACTTAGCTGTGTTCAAAATAATTGTATTGATGTCACATGCCAAACAATGCAAGTAAAAATGGGAAAAATCTCTCAGTTCCTTAGAATGGATGAGAGAAATGTCAAAATAAGTGGTTAGTGCAGGACTGTTTGTATTGCTATTATAGAACCATTGACTCACAGTTCTATTGGCTGTGTTCTTTTTTCTGTGTTATTGGTAAATAATATGATAGCATCTTAGATTTGATAAAATATGATTTCTTTTAAATAAACAATACCTCCCACTCACTTAGAAATAAAAATGGTTAGATAGAAAAGTACGAATGTTTGGAGGAATATGTAAAAGAAAGAAAACATTAAGCATTGCATAACCATTAGGTATGTAGAACTGACACATGGAGAGAGAAGTAATGCAGGTATTAGCATTATCCTGATTTTTTTTCAGTGAAAACACTTGTGATAGGGTAAGTGATTTGCATCAGTCAGATATTAACTGGCAGAACTGGCTTGAACCTAGATCTCTGTATTCTTTTCTAGGGAAGTGGTTGGAGAGGTACCACCTGGGGGTTTACAGTTGGAATCACAGCCTAACTAGGTTTCACTGGGAGAGAAAACTCAAGAGGCCAAGAATGAGTTTATCACTTACAAGGGAAAGTATAAGGGAAAGGGAGGATTTATTGATTTAGAGATAACTTGGTGAAACTCCTGAAGAGGCAAAAAGAGTGATTTTATATTACTATGTAATCACTTTGCAATACTTTATTACAAAGATTCTGACAGCAACAAGAGATATGAAAGAGTGAAAGAATACATGTTCAATAAATGTTAAAAACACCAGAGGAAGCCACAAGATTACTACTTAAACACAATAAGCCAGTCGGAAAAAGACCACAGGACACTACTAAGTAATACATGAATTTTTTTTTGTTTTGTTAAAGTGTAATTCACATTATCTTCTATTTCCACGTGTTTTTTGGAGCTGATTAAAACAGAAGCATCCTGCCATAAAATAATTGCTTATTGTGGTAGCTCTAAATGAACTCCTAACCATTTTCCATCTGGGTAAAATGTAATTACTTTTTCTAGGATAAATTGTGATTACCCCTTATCAGGTTCTTTGTGCCTATTATCATCTGCCTTTTTACAATCAATTCTCATAGCCAAACTACCTTCTGATATTTTAACCATGAGATGTTCAAAAAAAATTTCTTCAAATTACTTTCCTCTAAATGCGGCCAGGTTATCCTCAGTTTCAAATCAGTAGGAAAAAAGCCACAAGACACTACTGAGTAATACATGAAATCTGTTTTGTTAAATATAATTCACATTATCTCCTATTTCCACTTGGTTTTTTTTTTTGGGGGGGGGGGGGGGGGGGTGTTTAAAACAGAAGCATCTTGTCACAAAATAATTGCTTGTAGTGGTATCCTTAAACTACCCCTAACCATTTTCCATCTGGATAAAAGGTCATTTCCTCCAACGTGTTTTGTAGCAATACTCCTCCACCGGGCCCCTCCTCCTCTAGACCACTCCTGCCATTTCTCCACTGGATTGATCTCTACCCTTGTTAGTGACCAAACAGGCTTATGGGCCACACTCTGCTTAGCCTTTCTTTCTCATACTGGAATAGTTTATGTTTGTCATACCTGCCATCACCTTCCTTAAGAGGTGTTTATCAGTCCAGAGAGATGGTAGTTGGCTAGTTCTTTCAGGTGCCACTAAGAATTGGTAGGCAATCCCACAGCATTTCTCAAGGCCATTCACTCCCCGACTTTTAGGTGATGATGTTGTATCTTCTCTCTCATACCTCCAACACTTACTTCTTATCTCAGGCAATAATTTTGCTTTCCACTGCTTTAATAAAATAGAAGTGATAAGAAGAATTTGCATATCTAAAGTTATCTTTATTCTGCTTTCACTTGATTGATATTTTTGCTATGATTTTATTTCTAGTTTGGAAATCCTTTTCTTTTAGCTTTTATAGACATTCCTCCATTGTTTTCTAGATTCCAGAGTTGCTTTTGAGAAAATTAATGTCATTCTGATTCCTGACCTGTTATATAGGATACGGATTTTTTATTTCTCCGTGCATTCCATGCTGGTCTTCTCTTTACTCCCTCATCACTCCCTCCACAACCCCAGTATTTGAAATTATACAATTACATGCCTTATTTTTGGCCTACTTTTATTCATTATGCTGGCACCCAGTGGACCTTTTCAATCTGCAAGTTCATTTCCTCCCATTCTGGAAAATTTTCTTGAGTTATTTCTGTAACCCCACATTGCCAATTACAATTGTCAGTCAGTTCTCATCTTATATGACCTGTTAGTACCACATGACCCATTTCATCCTTCTCTTTTAATTCACTTTCTTCGCTTAGGCTCCAAGTTGACACTTTTGATTCTCCTGCTTTTTAAAAAGCTCTGCTCCTTAGTAGCTTTTGCTGGTTTCTTCTTATCTCCTAAATCTATAAACATTGGAGTGGTCCAGGAATCTATCCTCTAACTTTTCTTTTTTTCTTTCTTCATTTAGTCCCTATGGGGACTTTCTGGTCTCATGGTGTTAAACGCTATGTTCCAAATAATCCTAAAGTTTCTATGAAGCCATGAAAGACCCTGAATCTTGAAAAAGAAGAACAGTTACAGGTATCACATGTCTGGATTTAAAACTATGACAAAGCTACAGTAATCAATAAAGCATGGTTCTGGCACAAAAACAGATACAAAAATCAATGAAACAGAATAGAGCCCAGAAATTAACCCTTGCTTATATGTGCAGTTAATCTAGAACAAAGAAGCAAGAATATGCAATGGGGAATAAAACAGTTTCCTCAATAAATGGTGTTGGGAAAACTGGACAACTACATGGAAAAAAATAAAACCAATCACTTTCTTACACCATATACAAAATAAACTCAAAATAGATTAAAGACTTAAATGTCAGTCCAGAAACTATTAAACTATTAGAAGAAAAACTAGGCAGTAAATCGTTTGATATTGGTCTTAGCAATACTCTTTGAGGGTATATCTCTCCAGGCAAGGACAACAAAAGGAAAAATAAAAAAGTGGAATTATATCAAGGTGAAACACTTTTTCACAATGAAGGAAACTATCGGCAAAATGACAAGGCAGCCCACTGAATGGGAGAAGATATTCTCAAATTATATACTATAAGAGACTAATATTCAACATGTATGAAGAACTCATATGATTCAACATAAAAAATTCTATTAAAAATGTGCAGATGACCTGAACAGACATTTTTCCTAAGAAGACATACAGATGGCCAACAGACACAAGAAAAGATGTACAACATCACTAATCATCAGGAGAATGCAAATCAAAAATCGCAATGAGATATCATTTTACACCAGTCAGATTAACTATTTTCAGAAAGACAACAAGTAATAAGTGTTGGCAAAGATGTAGAGAAAAGGAACACTCGTGAACTATTGGGACTGCAAATTGGTACAGCCCCTATGGAAGGCAGTACGGAGCTTTCTCAAAAAATTAAAAATAGAAATATTATATGATCCAGCAATTCCACTTCTGGGTATCTGTCTGAAGAAAATGAAAACATTACTTTGAAAAGGTATATGCATCCCTGTGTTCATTCGAGGATTACTCACAATAGCCAAGATATGGAAGCAACCAAAGGGATCCATCAACAGATGAATGGATAAAGAAGAAGTGGCATACATATACAATTGAATATAACTCAGCAAGAACAAAATCTTGCCATTTGTGACAGCTTGGATGGACCTAGAGGGTATTATGCTAAGTGAAATAAGTCAAAGTAGGACAAATATCATATGACATCACTTATTTGTATAATCTAAACAACAAAATAAATGAACAAACAAAACAAAACAAAAGCAGACTCATAGACTTAGAGGGCAAACTGGTTGTTGCCAGAGGGTAAGGGGGTGGGGAAAGGGTGAAAAAAGTAAATAGGAATAAGAGGTACAAATTTCCAGTTGTAAAACCAGTAAATCATAGGAATGTAATGTGCAGCATGGGAAGTATAGTCAATAATATCTTAACCTTTTATGATGTCAGGTGGTTATGAGAGTTATTGTGGTGATCACTTAAATATATAAATGTTGAGTAACTATTTTGTGCACCTTAAAGTAATATAATATTGTATATTAACTAAATTTAAATATATACTATTTTCTAATGACTCCTAAATTTCTATTGCATCTAGTACCTATTTTTTTATTTTCAGACTCATAAACTCAACTCCCAGCTTGGCTAACCTAGTTGGATATCTAATGTGAGTATCAAACTTATAATAATTAGTACAGAACTCCTAATCTCCCCCCAACACCTGCGTTCTGCCCTCTTCCCATATCAATAAATAGGAACTTCATTTTTACAGTTGCTCAGTCCAGAAAGCTTTGAGGTCTCCTTGGCTTATCTCTTTCACACCTCACATTTGATTAAGCCCCACTGCCACATTTTGGTGAACCTGCTTTCAATAACTATTCTTACCTCCTCCACTGCCACTACTCTGGTCCAACGAAGCAACCATACCTCCTTCCTTGAGTTATTGCAATTGTGTCCCAACAAAATGTTATGCTTCTACCCTTACCACTGTGCCAGAAACCTTGACTGTCTTAGAGTGGGGGACTGGGAGATATTTTAGGTGAAGAACTGAGAAGGAATCTTTAGTGTTATTTGTATCGCACCATTTATATGACTAGTTATCCCAGGGCTGGCTCTGTTGCCACTAGATTAACAGTGGCTTTTGGAGAACTAATGGGAAACATTCTCCATTCTTCTGTATTACAAACCCCATGGAGCACAGGATTCAGAGACCTACTGCTGTCCTCTAAGACCACAGGCTCTTAGAAGGTTGTCTCCGTTTTGAGTTACATTCCACTCTACCAACTCCGTGAAACAGAAAGGCTGCATTTTTCAAATATTTCCTAGATAATAACTTGTGGCAGATATCACCAAAAAGCCTAGAAGGCAGAGGTTTCGTAACACAAATTCTCATTGAATAAAAAAGGTTTCTAATTAGAAGCAGTTGTGTTATTTTGCAAGAGCTTTCTGGTATTATTTGTTCAATTGCAGTTCTTATTATTAAATAAATGTTCACAAATAGGGATTTTATAGAAGACTGAAACTAGTGGTTATCAGTATGTATATTACTTGATCTCTGCTACACTTAAAGCTGTTATTTCATGCTTCCCTGAAATTCTTTTCTTCTTGAGTCTCAACACATCTCTTTGTCTTGTTTCTTGTTAGCTCCCTTTGCTGGTTTTTTTTCACCTACCCCCTTAATGTTGCTATTTTCTCCCATGTCACCCCTCAGCTCTCTTTTTTTCTTACTGTATTTTCCTTCCCTTAGAGAAAACGTCCACAGCTTTCCCACTCAGCCATTAGCTCCCGAGCGCAGATCATCCCTATGTGTCTACTGGCCCCTCCATTTAGAAGCCCCACAGGCACCTCACACTCATCGTGTCCCCAAAGTGAAATAATTATCTTTCTCATCAAACCTTCCTTGTCCCTGGAGCCCCTATTACAGTTATGAGCACCATCTATCAAGTCACCGAGGCGGTAATTAAGTCATTCTTGTTCCTCCTCGCTTCATCATCCGTGTCTACTCAACCACCAACCCTATCAATATTACTTTCATATTATTTATTAGCTTTGTGCTATCTCATTATTTCCTCTAATATTGCCTTTATGGAGATCATAACAATCCTTTACCAGGATTCAAATAGTGTCCAAAGAGCTTCCTGAAATCTGATTTCTTTCTCCTATAGTACAGATTTGTCTCCTAAAATAAAAAATTAAAATTTTTCACTGGCTCCCCAATACTTTCTAGGTGAAGTCTCAGCTTATCCCCCCTCACCACTCTCTCAGTTGCCTCAGACGCCAGCATCGCTCTTCACTCCCCCAAGACCCTGCTTACCAGTACCTCTGCACACATGCAGTGCTCTCAGCCTCGATTGTCATTCTCAGTGTCTCTTATAAGGCTTAGCTCATAAGAAATTGTCCAAAGACAGTGACTCGGTCTTTTTCATCTTTATTCCCAGTGCCTACCAGAGTGTTTGATGCAGAGTGAGTCTTCAGCAAGTAACTAGGTTAATATGTGCCATTCTGGTGAAATGCTTTATTCTAAATTTTAAATTAAAACATCATAAATTAATCCATGGACCAAAATATTTACAAGAGAACTGAAAAATAAGGATAAGAAGAAGTCAAATGCTGGATCATCAGGGAATTTCCACCAACTGCAATGAGGAGAGAGTTCAGCTGAGAATCACACTTTTAAATTAAGCCCACTGAATGAGAATAGCCCAGAAATCTGGGAAGAAGGTGGGGAAAGGCTGTGCCTCAACCCCACTCTACCCACTGGCAAAGAAACACAGAAAATCCTAAAGTCATATGAACTCTGCCTTAGCTTGATAAAGTCATGCCCTTCCTTCATCAGTTTCTCTCTTTCTTCATTCACTTGGAAATCATCCTTCACAATACATCACAGGGCATGATTAGAGAGTAACAGGTAAGGGCGGTAGCACTTTGCAGGCCAAGTTGTGTAAGAGCTAGAAAATGTTCAGAAAGGGAAGATGAAGATGAGAAGAAGAGTCCTAAGAATAGCATCGGTGGAGGTGCAAGTTTTCCTTCTATCTGGGACTGAAGAACTGAAGCCTGCACATGACTCCCTGGCAGTTCGACACCTGGCCAGCTGGGGTAGATGATCCTCCCTTAGTCCAGCAGAAACATGAGGGGAATGCTCTCCAGGCACTGGGAACCAGGCTCAGGACTCAGTGCTTTTGCATTCTCCCTAGGCCTGGATTCAAGAGCGAGAATGTACAAACACCTCATGATCATTAGCTGTGGGTAAGAGGATACCTACCATTCACCCATTGTGTGGCCAGATATTGTTTTGGATCAGGGTGTGTGTGTGTGTGTGTGTGTGTGTGTGTGTGTGTGTGTGCCATCTAAGATAAATGAAAAAATATATATTTGGTATAGATCCTCCAAAATATTCTTCAACACAAGGGAATGTGACCTAAAGACTCAGAGGAAAAACACAAAAATTCTTTTCCATACAGGGGAGGAGGGGCTGGGGATGGGTGGCGGAAGGCCAAACAGTTGGAGTAGGGGCGGGGAATGGAGACATCTGTCATAGTGACAATAAAAATAAGGTAAAACAAATACAAAAAAAATCTTTTCCAGAGGGAATAGAAGAAAAATTTTCAAAGCCTTAGCTTGACGCACTTAATAGGAATTGACTCACTGAGTGCCAGAGATTTTTAGAAGAACAGAGAATGAGCTGAAAGAAAGTGGAGAGGCAAAGGGAGATGACTGAGAGCAGGCAGGGCTGCAAAGAAAGCAATAAAGAAAGAAAGCAATAAACTTCACATGAGGTGCAGCAAAGAGCAGAGTTAGAGTGCAGGAAATAAAGTCTAACATTTCAACTTTAAAAATACAGAAGGAAGAAAGATGTAGGTGATAGGAAGTAGATGGGGGAAAATAAAGGAGAGTTAACCTATAGGTTACAGGTTTTCTGAAGAAGAAGCAAAAAAGAATAAAAAGTAAGTTATAGACCCACTCAGAAAAAAATTTAAAAAAATAGTACACTAAAAAACTATTCTGAAACAGCCTTTATCACATTCTGGGTTAAATGAATGGGAAGTGACCCCCATTAAACTAATCCTGACAATATATTTACATTTTAAGGATAAACAGAAAAATTTGACAAGCAAACGTGATTTGCTTATAAATGAGGAAGAACTGCAGTGGCTTCAGATTTCTCTGTATCATTAAATTCCCAGAGAAACGTCACAATAGGTACAGAGGTTTAAAGAGCAGAATTCTGTATGCAGCTAAGTTATCACTCATATGTAATACAAAGGCTCAGAAAATACTTTCTCAAATACCATTCTTGAATTACTTATTATGTTCTATGTATATATTTATTATAGCTGTGAGCCAAATATCAAGATTAAGAAATTTGCTGTCTAAAGTACTATTAGTAAAATTTAAAAGCAATTAAAAATGTAGGAATCGAATAGTGGTCTACTGGTAAATATTTTAAAACCAGCTCAGGGATGGAGAGGAAAGATGGGATTTGCAGTTTACCTACTTCTATGGTGCAAGTTAATTGCCACTGTGATCAATTTCAGTCTTCCAGTATGATGTCCACATGGAGGTGGGGAGAAATGTGAGCAATTGACTCTCACATGCCTTTAAGGAGCTCTCACATGCTTTTAAGGAGCTAGCTTCAGGTAGACCTTTAGTTCACAATTTGAGAAAAAAAAATTTCATCTCAGACTGTATGCCAAAATCAATTGTATACTCGTATTAGTTTCGTAGAGTTGCCATAAAAATTACCACAAACTGAGAGATTTATTCACAAATAGGTCTGGAGGCTGGTACTCTGAAATCAAGGTATTGGCAAGGTGGCGCTTTCTTTAAGTTTCTAGGTGAGGATCCTTCCTCATCTCTTCCTACCTCCTGGCGGTGGCCAGTACCCCTTGGCATTCCTTGGTGTATAGACTCATCTCTCCAATCTCTGCCTCCATCACCACGTGGTATTCTCCCTGATTGGGTCTGTCTGTCTGTGTCTGTTTTGTCTTCTTATAAGGACACAAGTCATGGGATGAGGGCCCATGCTAATCTGCTATGACCTAATTGTAATTACTTATATCACAAAGACCCTATTTCCAAATAAGGTCACATTTTCTGAGTAGACGTAGATTTGAAGGAGACACTATTAAGGATTGACACATGAAATGTAAAATATAACACAAAAATAACATCAATGTGAATTTTTATTTGTTCTGAGGACAGAGTACTTTCTTCTAGAAGAATTCACAGAAGGTGAAATATATGTTTCACATTAAATACCTTTTAAATTTGTTCTTGTCAAA
This sequence comes from Pteronotus mesoamericanus, assembly GCF_021234165.1. Lineage (NCBI taxonomy): Eukaryota > Metazoa > Chordata > Mammalia > Chiroptera > Mormoopidae > Pteronotus > Pteronotus mesoamericanus. Next base: position 21,784,549 of record NW_026555310.1, read on the forward strand.
AACGTAACCTAAACTTAAACACCCAACAATAATTTGGAAAAAATAACATCAGGTATAAACAAAAAAGGGTAAATCTCTTTCATATACAAAGGTAGAATATATCAATAGATATGAAAAACATTTCAGTATCAGGAAAAATTGGATACAGAGGTTTAAAGTCATGAAGAAATAAATACAGATGGCTCATGGAATATATAAGTATTCAACCATATCAACAATTAAGTACAGTTACATTGAAAGAGCAGCAAGCTATTTTTAACCATCAAAGTTGCAAAAATGGAAAAGATAGAAATGGTGAATATTGTCATGGGAGAATAAATTAGTACAACTTCTAGAGAAACAAAAGAATTGACATGTGTCAAGAACCTTTAAAATGTTCTTACATTTTGAATTAGTAATAATACCTAAAAGCCAGTCTTAAGTTTTATGAAGCATAAAGAAGTAAAACATGAAAAAAAATGGTATCAAAGAATTATGTATTACCTTGAACAGTTAGAAACACTCTGTTGAGGATTTATTGCAGAGGATGTAATCCATTCTAGTTAGTTTAAGAATAAAGGGAATTACTTAAATGGGTTTTAGAGTTGGTGGAAGGGTGATGAAACATTGGGGAACGGAGAACAGCTCCCAAAGCCACACAGCAGAACCTGCTGCAGTTGAAGAGCGCAGAATCAGGGAGCCAGATGCCTCACTGGGAAGCAGCAGCTTCAGCTGCTAGCTCCATACTCAATATTACTTTAAGGAGAATCTGACTTTGAAAACTAGCCCCCCACCCTCTCTCCTCATTTAACTCAGTTTAGAATTCAAAACACACAGTTGTATCTCATTGGCTGAAACCTACATCACAACTGGAACCCTACCTGTAAAGAAGCTTGGGAAGTGCAGTTGTTAGCTCTCCAGCTTCCGAGTAGAGGAAGTCACAGAAGCAAGTTGCGGTGGACCTTGTGTGAGCCCATCCGTGTATTTGCCACACCCTGAACATCAGAAATATAGGAAATATACTCAATGGCTTTAAATGTCTTTGGAAATACTTTCAATTTAACATTTAGTTAAGCATGAAATGGAAACAAATATAATGTATGATCTCAACTATGTAGAAACTGTACAGTGGACAAAACAATGTAGAGAAATATGCCAATGCATGAAACACTTGCCTTAAACTATGAGAGATTTTCTTTCTCATAAGTTTTCTACAATGATCATATATTAATTGTAGAATCCTCATTTGCCATGAAAACAAGCAGATATGTATCTGATAAATAAATGGAAGAATAAGTGGCACAACCGAAAATAAATATCCATTGCTATTTGTTTTGCTGTTTTAGGGTTTAAAGAAATCCAAGCAAGTCTTGTTCATTTCCCTTGGAACTTTGCTTTTTCATAGCAGCTCTGAGTTGAGGTAGCACAGTTTAGCCTTTTAGATATACATTTAGGGTTTTTTGTGGATATGTTTGTCATAGGCCATATATAAATATATGTAAATATCAATATTAATATTTGTGTGTATAACATTTACAAATATATAATTTTGTATAAACATATGTGTGTATAAATATAAATATATAATGTCTATGTTAAAGTGTATGACTAGAAGAGTAGTTAGGGTTCTACCAAGAAACAGAACCAATAGGAGAAAGGTAGACAGAGACAGATCGATTGATTTGTTATAAAGAAGAGACTTACGCAGTCACGGAGGGCAGGATGTCCACCTTCTACTGTCTGCAAGAGGGAGGCCTGGAAAGCTGGCTGTGTAGTTCCAGTCTGAGCCTGAAGGACTGAGAACCCAGAAATCCAATAGTGTACATTCTAGTCCAGATCTGAAGGCCTGAGAATGAGGGGTGTAAATTTTAGTCTGAAAGCCAAAGACTGATATCCCAGCTCGGGTAGTCAGGCAGAGGGAGTGAATGCTCTCTTTCTCTGATGGTTTGCTTCATTCAGGCCCTCAGCAGGTTGGTGATACCCACCCACAGGTGGAACGCCATTTGTTTTACCTAGTCCACCAATACACATGCTAATCTCATTGGGAAACACCCTCCCACATGCATCCAGAAATAACATTTAACCAAATATCTGGGCACCCTGTGACTTAGTCAAGTTGACACATAAAATTAACAATTATAACTATATAGAATCTTATTTAATATTAATATATAGAGAAACTAATTTTAATTATTAATCATAATTGTAAATCAATGAGTAAATGTATTTGCTTGTAAAGAAAAACAAAACCCAGAAATGCAGTATGTATATGGTCTTTTCCTTAACTAGCTATAATATATGTCTCCTTCTCATAGAATGCTGTTTTTAATTAAAATTCCATTAGTCACTTAAATGGGTAATTTTCACTGTTTATCATAAGTGACAAAAATGATGTTCTTCAGTGTCTTTTCTCTTATCTTCCTTAAATATTGGAGATTTGCTTTTTGGAAAATTAGCAATTTTCTCATTTAAATCAATTTATAGAATGAAACTACCTAAGTAGAGCAACAGTGTTTTTCCTGTGGTTCTCCCTTGTGAGGCAGCTTTTATTGCTAACATCTGCCTGTAGCCTGCTTTCCAGCTTAGCATGTGAGCTAGCACATGACTTTCCTCAGAGATTCTGGGGAGGACTTGACTGCCTACCTCATTATGAGAAATCCCTACCCAGTAATGCTAAAAGGTATAGACTAACGTGTGAAAAAATTATACCCAATAACAGGTATAAACCTTTTTTCCTTAATTCATTCTTAATATATTTGGTCTCTTATCATAACACATGGTGATTATAGGGTGTGCTTTTAAAAAGTTTCCAATATATGCACTGTTCTTTTTTTAACTTTCTTTTCCATTTTTGAATAGTGGGTGAAGAAGGGTAGTATTAACCATATTTTAGAGAGATAGGAAAATGACTACTGTGTGTATATAACATAAAATTTGTTACTCAAAATGCATTTGAGCATAGGCAGACAGTCATGGAAGACAGAAATGGAAGAAATTGCTATTTGTACTGCGTCTAATATAGATGTAGGTGGAGAAAATGGTTTACTTTGAAAGCTGATGTAACCTACTAATACTTGAATCACAACATGAAATGAAAATAGATGTTCTGTTTTCAACAACTCTAATATCATCAACTCTTCAGCTGTTTTCATCTAGCCACAGAATCAACAGCTTTGCAGGCTGCTGAGGTTTGTTAGGGGCTCTTTGCAGTTCATGACTTGAAAGAATTGGAGGTGAAATGAAATGAGTGTGTAATTAGTCCTTGAAGTTGAAGAGGGCAAGTGAGACACATCTCACCTCCTTCTTTGCTATTTTCTTTGCTTTGCTGATTCCCTCTCCATCTTTGTTCGGTGTGACAGAAAATAATGGGATGAGTGATAGGGAGGGAAGTGATTTTTGTTCCTTTTCTCTCTTAGTATCTCAAACTCTGTATTACACAAGCTTCTGATTGCCTGATTTTTGTCTTCCCATTTGTTTTTTTTTGTTTTTGGCATTTTTAAAATTGACCTCTCGTCCTTTTGTCCTTTCGTTTTTGTTCTTCTTTCGCCTCCATCTGTCCTCACTCTTCCTTTTTTCCAGGTGATGGGATAAATTGCAGAGTTAGGGCAGTAATAATGTGATGAGCAGGGGGTGTGCCTGAAAGGCCCGTGTACCTCTCTAAGAAGACCTGCAGCTCAGGTGTAGTCCCTCTTGGTTCTGGTAGGGAAATTAAAAATAGCTCAAAGGGAGGGCCCAAGGGGAGGCTTGAGATGGTAGCTCCAGTGTGTGATGTAGCCTGCATGTGGTATGTTGGGAGTCATGACATTTCCACAGCTCTGGTAGAAGATACAAAAACACTAAAGGTACTGATGGAGAAGAAGGGTCTAGGCTGGGAAACGGTAGCCATGAATTACAGGGACAGGGGAGAGGACCACCGACTTAAGGAGTGGTGGCCAGCTGGTGTCCAAAAAACCAGAGATACCGACCCCACCTCACGGACACCGGTGCCGGGACAAGACAAAATCAATCAACCACATGAGAGGCAGCCTAAGGATCTAAGATGTGTCAGGATGGCCGAGTGGTCTAAGGTGCCAGACTCAAGGATCTATTATTTCTAGGAGGAGCCAGAAGGTGAGGAGGCAGCGAGATCTCCTGAGAGGGGAAAACCGTTCTGAAGGAGGTTTTCATTTTAAGTAGATGTACTATTTACCCCAAAATCTGCTTCACTTTGAAGACCCTGAATTACTTTTAATTGACAAATGTAAGTATTTCTCCTGCCATTAGTAAGAATGGGAACACTAGAATAAGATGAAGGCAGTTGTAATGGGAAAAAATGCCAGACTTTTCCACATGTGAGTTGTGAGTAAATTTTAATCCTGCCATTGGCGGTGTTGTGTGTGTGAAAGATAGAGATCGGAACGTTAATCAAGGTCAACTCTGAATTGTGGAATCAGATGATTGTTTCATTTTTCCTCTTCCTTCTCCTCTCTCTCTCAAATTCAATATATATATTTATTGAACATTTACTATATGCCAAACTTCTTTGTGCTTACCTTTATTTTGCAATTTCTCAAGAATTATACAAGTACAATTTCTGCTTTTGTGAAGAGAAACATATAATTCAGTGTTATTTAAAAATAAATCTATCCAATTCCCTCATTGTGGTATTTGATGGATACATGTGCAACCATATGGGTTATAAACCAGGCCCTGGAGTTCATCTTCTGTTCTTGAATATATGCTTTTGAGGTTGGTTAATTGTAAATTCAAGGTTTTCAGGAATCATTTTGTGCAGCTTATATAGAGCTAAATTCCCATGTAAACCTTTTCAATTGCAACTTTAGACCCTCTGTGTTGTGATTATGTATAAACCAGCATCCTGCCTTGATCTTCAGAAGCAGAGCACATTTGCCAATTAGCATGGTTACCCCAGTATTCAAATGGTCATACCCAAAATGGATTAGAAGGTTCATGTTAAAGTCAAGTCTAGTAGTTGATTCTGTTATTGAGATAATGATCTCTGTACTGCACCATCTACAATGGGTTGTTTTGCAGACAGGTCATGGACACAGTGGCAGCCTGCAAAAGTAGCCTCTACAAGGTACAGGTGGCACTAACCACTGAGGTAGTTCCATCTGCTTTCTCACGAGTATCAAATACACACTCTGGTAGCTTTTGGGATTTGCAAATGACCAGTTAATGATGATTTCCTTTAAAAAAATTGTCATCAAGAAGTCTCCTCAAATTAATTATATCTTTTGGCTTGCAGTAGTCAGCATTCAACCTGCCAAGCTACCCAGCCAGAGGCAGCATGGGTGGATTGTTAGGTCCTCCTCTGTGTCTCAGGTTTAGTCAGTGGGTTGCACAATGGCATCAAGTGTTCTCGTGTTCCACTCGGTGCTGGCTCTGAAGTGCAGTGCAGCTGGCCAGCCCGCTCCTTCCCTGGAAACTGAGGGTAGAAGGACCCCTGTCTTCACACCCTTCCTAGGTTTTCAGTTTGAATGGAGTTCATGTCACAACAGAGAAATTCAAGTTACTTTATAACTCTTCAGTTGAGAAATAATCAAAGAAATCGAGACTCTAATCTAGAAATGGAATAAATTTAAAATATGTGATGTAGATTTATAACAAAGATCTTATAAGCAAATTTTAAAATTATAATTGAGTAATCAAATATGTAATTAAATGTGGTGCCTAGAATAAATGTGTAGTATATTAAAAATATACATGCAAATGGTTTCATTAATTGCTTTAAATTACATTATGAAGGGCATAGATAAATTCTTTGTGCTAAAATAGATGGTTATCTTTAATAATTTTTTGGACAGATCTCATTCTTTCATAAAACTTAGCTTATGTTTGGCATTTCCATTATAGAAAAGAGATTTTTTTGATATTCTATTTCTGCTCTAAATAAATCTCTGACAAACTACATGAAATTGACCATTTTCACTGGCCCCTTGCCTTGTCATTTCTGTTTGCTGACAGTCTGAAACATCAGTCACCTATTTATATTTTTTTTCAACACAGTAATTAAAAAAGTGAGGTCAGCCTCAGTATTACAGTAATGACTGCATAGAAACTTGCCAAAATATCCTGACTAGGAAGTGTTTTTTTAATTGTTAATTTGTAACTTGCATTCTTGGATATAATGTTTATTTCTCTAGAATTCTTTAAGAACTGGTTTCTCATCACCTGTTCTTTCAGAGAGGAGAGGAATGGGATGATGATGGTTATGAAGAAGATGATGATGGTGACGGTGGTGATGGTGCTGATAGTGAAATTTTAGATGAAAATAAAAAACGATAAGACTTCTTATGCGCCAGGCACTATTCAAAGGACACCACACAGATAAACTCGTCCGGTCCTCACAGCGACTCTGGCTAGGTGCTCTTCTTCAACACATTTTTTTCAGATGAGGAAATTGAAGCATAAAGAGATGACATAACTTGCTGAAGGATGCCCTGTGCCTGTGGAAGAGGCTGAACATGCAGTCTTGTACAGTACCCTCTATGATTGGAAGCCGCATTTTGAGACCATCATCTATATTACAAAATTCTGTAAGATATTGTATGGTTAAATCAGTGGGCTTCTAATATGCAATCTATTTTTTTAAATGCAAGATTATTGCATTGTGTGAACATTGCCATATTTTTTTTTAATTTAGAGTTAAATTCACAGATTAGAATATACCTCACTTAATTTTATCTCTCAAAATGAATTACTATATGTTTTTAAATTTTAGAATAGCTTTAATTTCATATTGAAATTTAAGGAAATGAAGATAGTTGATATTTTGAGAACTGCAAAAGTGAAAAAACCATGAAAGAACACCTATGATCAGAAAAACAAGTACGATTTTATTTGTCCTGGAAAAATATGAGATTTTTCTAAATGGTGCTAGCGATTGAAAATGATTATATACTTCTTGGATGTTTGTCAGAAATTACCGTATTCTGTTTACAAGAAAATGAACTAGTGCCTAATGAGAGATTTGTATTTCAGAATGCTATTCAGTTTCTAATTACTCATTTTTTTCATTCAAGGCAAAGAAATGGTTTGCATAAAAAACATTGCAAGAAAACGTTGCTTAACAAATATGAAGGCAATTGAAAATGTCTCTTACATTACCTTACTATTCCTGAAAGACAATTTTGTGTTTTTTTCCTGTAGCATATTTTGTAAAGAGTTAAATGCATTTGTGAAAAAGTTGCAAAGATGCTTAGAAATTCGTTCATTCCTTTATGTGTTTATTCATTCTGCAATGAATGCCTACACTGTGTCAGCTATAGTATTAGGCTTAGAGAACACAAAGATAAAGGACATTAGCTTTTTCTGAAGGAACTCAGTAAAGGAGTCATAAAAATTAAAGAGCTAATTATATGACAAGGTAATAAGTACTTTAATAAAAATAAAGCACACCAAGTTAGATACCTAATCCAGGCTTGGGGTCATGTAAGATTTTCTACAGCAGATGCCATCCACGAGTTGAGTCCTGAAAGATTAATAGGAATGAGCAGGGCAAAGGTACCTTTCACTTCAGACAGAAGCAGCATGTGCAATGGCTTAGAGGCATGAGTGGGCAATGACCCATTTGAGGAACCCCAAGTAATTTGGCCAGGCAAGGGTAGAGAGTGCTGATAAGTCACAGCAAAATGAGAGGCTAGAGATGTAGGCAGGGATAATATCACAAAAGGCTTTGAGTATGCACATTGCTTAGACTTTATTTGAACATGAGAACGAGCCATGGAAGAGCTTACTCTAGATAGTGACACAGTCAAATTGGGCCTTGGGACACACCTTGGGGAGCCTTGAGAAGTACGTACTGGAGACTGAGAGATCAGTTTGGATGCTGTTGTTATGGTACAGAGGAAGGTTGGTGGTTATTTGAAATAAAACCATAGTACTGAGAATATGCATTAGTTAGGGTGGACTCGCTGCTGTAACAAACTGCCCCAAACCTTCCTAGTTTAATACAATAAAGGTTTTTTTTTTTTTTTTCCTCACTCACGCACACAATATAAGCAGGGAAGGGGAAGAGTTCTGCCCCACCCTGTTACTTGTGGACTCAAACTTCTTCTTTCCAGTGGTCCCACCATTCTTCTAGGGCTACATAATCTTTGACTCTTTATTCAACGTTGCTGACACAGGAAGGACCAGAGCATACTATATATTGAGGGGAGATTTTAAGGTCAAGGCCAGGAAATTTCATACAAACATTCTGTCCAGAGCTTAACCATAGCACTACTTAACCGCACGGGTATCTGGGAAGTAGTCCTTCTGCATGCCCCAGAGGAAAACAAAATGGATTTAGTGAGCACATGCCAATATTCAACTGTTTTTGATGAGAGGAATGGCCATTTCATATGGCTCAACACATAAGTAACAGGTAGAAAGAGAAAAGTAGGCTCAAAAGATGTTATAAAAGGGGAACTTAGTGACTGAGTGGATATGGGAGTGGTGAGAATGGGAAGAATATATGTTTATAGCTGGGCTTGGTTGTGTCATTGGTGTATGGTTGTGCTATTTGTTTAGCTAAGGAATGAGGTTGTGCCACTTGTTCTTGTCTACAGAGCTGAAATCTGACCTACCCAGCACCACATAGAAATCCAGGCCATACATACCATTGCTTGGATCATATCTGATCCCCAGAGCAATGTGTTTCTGGGCCCCTACAGTTTTTGGAAAGAAGATGCTGATTTTGAGGTGCTTCCCACATATCTCCACAAGACTTGCTTCTTTTGTGTTTTCAGACCTCTGCTAAAATGTCAATCTAAATAAAATAGCAACACCTCCACCTTCTCTTTTCCTATGACCCTATTTATTTTCTTCATGTACTGCACACACACGGTTCATATTTTCATTGATTGTTTGTTGTTTGTCTCTTCTCATTTGAATGGAAGCTCCATTTGTCTGTATTGTTCACTGCTATATCCCATAGTGCATAGAATAGTGCATGACACATAGTGAGTACTCAAAAAATAACTGTTAAGTGTGCGAATGAATCCAAATAGAAATTTCTAGTGGCCTTTTGGTTATAATAGTAAATGTTAATATTTTTGAGTGTGTATTGATGCTATGGAACAGATATTTTTCTAAATACCTTGCAAGTATTAATTCATATAATAAGTAATCCCTATGAGCTAGATACAGCTAATATTTATATGTTACAGATGAGGAGACTAAAATAAATATGGCTTAAGAAACTTGACCAAATTCTCAAAGTTACTAAGTAGTTGAGAGGAGATTCAGATCTCCTAGATTCAGATCTCCTAGATTCAAATCTAGGTGTTGGGGCTTCAGAATTCATACCCTAAATCATTTAGCTGTTCTGCCATGCAATTTTTAATGTTAAAGAGTAGAACTGGAGATAGAGATTAGAAAGTCACCAGTATGGATTTAGATATGAGTAGAGATCAGCTTGTCCTGGAGGTTTTTTCAAATTGATTTGGAATTCCTAACCTGTATCTGCCAGAGAGGCCAATGCTCTCTCCAATTTTTGGAGAATTTCCCTAAAGTTAATTATATACGGTCATGGTTTGTCCCACTTACCTGTTTCCTTTGATTACCTTCAGTTTATTCATCTCCTCCCCTTGCCTCCTGTGACTGCTCCGCTCTGTCTACTCCACAGCAATGTAGACATCGATTAAGGCTCTCTTTTCTTGGTTTTTCCAGAATACCATTCCCAAAGGCATTATAACAAAATTTATAGAAGTTTCACATTGAGACAGAGGAAACACTGAAAAGCGATGAAGCAAATAATATAAAAATTGAGCATCAGACAACTCTGTTCTTAATAGTATTTCAACTACTCTGTCATTGAGAATGTTCAGCTTTTGTTACATCTTGTCTCTAGCCTTCCAGGATGTTGTCACCCTCATTCTTCCCTTTCTTTCTCCTTCTTCTCACCCTTTGGGTCTCCCAGCCCCCAAATTCCTGTTAACTACTTGTGCTGGAGAGGTTAATTATTACTTACTGTCCTTTCTGCTCCTAAGACAGGATCTAAGAATTTCACCTTCAACACACAATACACCCTGTACACCTAAATGAAGAGAATTCTTTTTCCACAGGGAGCTCTGATATCTCTTGTTAAAATAATATTTTCTACTCCCTTACCAGTTTAGGCACTAGTTAAGGTCATGGAAGTGAATGAAATCTCTCAGAAAGTATGAGTGAAATAGGAAGGAAATCAGCAATAGATAGGTAGAAGGGAAAATATCAGGAAGCAGCTAGAGAGGAAATTTTTGTTGTTTGTTTTCATTTGTGGAGACTTAGGCAAGAGCCCATGTGGGGAAAGCGTCCGTGAAAGGGCATGGATGAAGATAAAGGCAATAAAGAGGATAAGGTGGACCAAGTCCTTAAGAAGGTGAGAAGGGGTAAGAGCCCAGGTTACAGGTGAATGAATTCACACAGGACGGGAGCAACATGCCTTCCTTCTGGGAAAAGATACCCATTTGTAATTGAAAGAGTGTTGAATCTAGAATCAAACTGAACTGAAATCAAGAGTCTACCGCATTCCTGTTATGAAACTTTGCTAGAGTACTAAACCACTCTGATCCTCAACTACAACCAAGGGTAATTCTCTCTTCATAGTGTTACTACAAAGCTTAAACAAGATAACATGTATTAAGCAGGAATCTTATAATGTGCTGATATTTTTGTAATTTGATTATTGTCTTCCAATTCTTGTCCCAGGCTGCCACTAGTGTCATAAATGAACAAGAGGCCATGTCTATTACATTTTTTCCCATCCTTTCTAATGGGATTTCTGATTCCATGGTCATTGTCATTTAGAATTTTGAATAAGTTTTGAGGGTTAACATCAAACTTGTTTCTAACAAGCCAAGGCTGGTCTACATACTTGCTTTACTTGGCTTTTACTTTCTTTTTAATTTGAAATCCTTCAGATGGGACATGAACATTCCATTTCCAGATCCATACCCTCTTGTCTTATCCCTGGCCCTTTGACATATTTTTGTAAGCTGCTTGGCCCCTGTATGCAGTCAAGTTTTCATTCTATGATGTAGACTGATTTGCACTGAAAAAGCTCACGCCACTGAAAATTTCCATGTTGCTAAATCTCCAAATAGCATTTTGCCTTTATTTCATTTGATTTCTTCTCAGCATTTGCTATTGCTGATAAACTTTTTAAACTCTTTCATTTTTCTGTTATTGAACACTATTCTGACTTCTTCTCACCTCTCTGCCCATCTACCCTGTGCTACCACTCTGCCTCTTCTGCCCACTGTTTAAATGTTATAATTTGTCAGTGTACTGTATATTGGGCCATTGTTCTTCTGGGTGATCTTATGTCCATGGGTGGCTCAGTGTGTTCAAAATTGGGTAATATCTTTCCCTTCACACCACCTCCTCCTTTTATGTTACTTATCATGATGAAAGAAGCCACCAGAAGTCCAAGCCACTCAACCCCCCGAACTGAAACTACTGTCACACCTGAGAGGGATAAATATATATATATTTTTTGTCAAACATATATATATACATATATATATATATATATATATATATATATATATATATATATATATATTTATCCCTCTCAGGTGTTGTTTTATATATATATATATAAACAACATACACAGAATTGACACTGAATCAGGAAGGACGCTTATCCATACACTTCACCATTGAAGATTAACCCTGCTCCTCCCATTCACCAAAGTTGGCTTCTCCTTCCTTCCCTCCACTCCCTGTGGTTAAAACCGTCATCACTTCCCCCATGAACTAATGCATGCTAATTAGTCCCTATTTTTCCTTATGGGTAGAACTTAAGCTTGATTGGCAGTACATTATTCTTTTATTCTGCTCTATGCACTAAGTTAACCTCATCTCTAGCTACTCCCGAGGCAGTAAAGCTTTATTGTATTGAATTGTTTGCATTTCTCTGAACACTTCCCTCTCTCACCGCTGTGCCTTTGCCCACACTGCTCTCTCAGTCAAGAATGCTCTTTCTTTTCAACTCCATTTACATAGCTAATGCCTATCTGTTCTTCAAAACACAGTTTGGATGTATCCATCTCTGAAGGGGTTGTCTAAAATTTCTATCCTCTTAAGATCACTCTCCAGTGTAGTTTGGAATGCCCATTCTACAAATATTTCAGAAGTTTGCATTGTTAGGACGTATTTTAACATGCACTGTGTATGAATAGAATGGCTTGGTGTGATGTGTTTCTTTAAATCTGGTAAAATGTGTCCTGTGGAAGAGACACTCCTACAGGATAAGAAGATACCGAGGAGGAAAGATTTGTAATCAACACAAAGTTAATGTTCATTGACAAAGGAAAAGAAGGCAACAGCTGTGTAAACAAACAGCTGTGCAAGGAGATGGAAAAATGACAACAGGCAACCATGAATATAGCAAATGGTCTAAAATATTTTTAAAAGCTAGTAAATAATATGAGGAAATGAATTAAGCCACTGGAAATTACTGGGAGGTTTGAACAGGAAGTAAATAATAAGGAAAACATTCAAATAAAATTATAGAGAAAAAATTAGAAAATATTTTATGTAGAAGTGAACTTTTAAAATGAAATATATCTAAGATAAATTAACTTGAGCATTTGTAACTTTTTGTAAATGTGTTTTATATCATACAAACAACATTATATTAAAAACATGAAATTACAACAGTTCTAATTTACTGTGTTGAAAAAAGCAAACTAGATACAATGGTTTTACTTTGCACTTATGCGATTACTAAGGTGACTGACTTTTCGAAAGGAAATATTTAATAACACAAGTAACACATTAGCATACCTTCCTTCTGAAAAATGAAAGCATTCCAGATGAAGCTCATTTTCCTTGACCCTCTATTCAGACCCTCATCCCCACTCCTCTCCCCAGAGGTAGCCATTATTTTCAGCTTAATATCTATCCTTCTAACATTTTCCCATGCATCTACATGTGTAACTATAGAAAATATATATTCTGTATGATAATCCACTATACAAATTGCCATAGTAATTATGCAATTTCTTTGTTTTTCCTGTAACATGTCTTGGAAATATTCCTATTTCCATACAAATAGAGCCGTGTCATTAAACGGACTGTCTTGTATCTATAGTATGAATGTAATTATTTGTTTCGCCATTCCCTTAGTGACAGACTTTTAGGTTGCTTCTGATTTTCTGCATACTTCAGCAAACATTCATGAATATTTACTTAGTGCCATTCCTCAGCATCCTTTCCGGCTCTGTGGTTTTAACAGTAAACAAAACGAAGTTCTCCTTATGAACATTCAAGATGACAAAAACAATAAACAGACATATATAAAATAAAATGTCATGTAGTGATAGGTACTATGAAAAACTGCAACAAAGGTGAGAGACAAGGTGGGTGTTCAGGAAAATCTTCTCTGAGGTAATTTATTTGAGTCAAGACCTAAGAGAAGTGAGGGAGTTTGCTCTGTAAATATCAAGGGCACCAGCTGAGAAATGGAAGGGCTGGGTCAGTAAGTGTTTACTCAAAGTGCCAAATCACCTTCCAAACTGTCTGTAACAATTCATACTCCCATTTGAAGCATAAAAGTACCTGTTTCTCACACTTTTTCTAATTATTAACATGTTTCTTAATTTTTAACAATTAGATATGTGGAACACTGCTCTTTTGCTGTAGTTTTAATTGGTATACATTTCATGTTTGTGATTGTGCATATTTTAATATGTATGTTAGCCCTCTGGATTTGCTCATCTCTGACTTGGCAGTCCTAATTTTATAATGTATCTTTAATTTATTTTAATTCTCTAAAATGTGATTGCTATTGTGTGAAGAAGATATGATGGGCTTTTTAAATTATTTTATTTTTTTAGAGCAGTTTCAGGTTTGCAACAAAATTCAGAGGAAAATACACTACAAAGATTTTCCTTATACCTCCTACCCACATACGTGCAGCCTCTCCCATTAACTGCATCCACACTAGAGCGCTACATTTGTTGCAATTGATGAACCTGCATCAACACATTATAATCACCTAAAGTCCATAGTTTACATTATAGTTTGCTCTTGGTGCTGTACATCCTGGTGGTTCAGACAAATATATAATGAATGACATGTTTCCATCAATATGGTATCATGCAGTGTGTTTTCACTGCCCTAAAATTCCTCTGTGTCCCACCTGTTCTTTCCATTCTCCCTTCCCATCTCCAAGCAACCACTGATCTTTATACTGTCTCCACAGTTTTGCCTTTTCCAACACGTCATTTAGTTGAAATTGTACAGTATGTGGCCTTTTCAGATTGGCTTCTGTAACTTAGTAATATGAATTTAAGGTTCCCCCCCCCATCTTGTCGTGGCTTGATAACTCATTTCTTTTTAGTGTTGAATCATAATCCATTGTACTCCACCTAATGAAGGACCACTTGGGCACTCCAAGTTTGGCAGTTATGAATGTGCTTGTCCAGGTTCCTGTGTGGACATAAATTTTCAACACTTTTGGATAAATACCAAGGATCATGATTGTTAGATTGCATGGTAAAAGTCTGTTAATTTTGTAAGAAACCACCAAACTGCGTTCCAAAGTGGCTGTACCATTTTGCGTTCCCACCAGCAGTGAATGAGAGTTTCTGTAGCTCTACATTCTCACGGGCATTCGGGTACTGTCAATGTTCTGGATTTTGGCTCTTCTCATAGATGTGAATGTCATTTTAATTTACATTTTCCTGATGGTATATGATGTGAAGCTTTTTTAATATGCTTATATGCTGATGTCTGGTGAGGTGTCTATGAATGTCTTTGGACCATTTTTATTTTTTTTTATTACTAAGTTTTAAAGAGTTCTGTGTATATTTTGCCTAACAATTCTTTATTAGCTGTGTCATTTGAACATATTTTCTCCAAGGCTCTGGCTTGTCATCTTATTCTCTTGATGTTGCCTTTCATAGAGCAGAAGTTTTTAATTTTAATGAAGTTCAGTTTATGAACTAGATCTTTCATGTATTGTGCCTTTGGGGTATCTAAAAAGTCATTGCCATAGCCAAGGTCATCTAGGTTTTCTCCTGTGTTATCTTCTAGGAGGTTTATTTGCATTTTATATTTAGGTCTGTGATCCATTTTGAGTTAATTCTTGTGAAGGGTGTAAAATTTGTTTCTAGACTCATGTTTTTGCATGTGGATGTCTAGTTCCATTTGCTCCATTATATTGCCTTTGCTCCTTTCTCACAGATTTATGAGGGTCTATTTCTGGGCCTTCTGTTCTGTTCCATTGATCCATTTGTCTATTCTTTTGCCAGTACCACCCTGTCTTGATTACTGTAGCTTTATAGCAAGTCTTGAATTTGGGTAGTATCAGTACTCCAACTTTGCTCTTCTCCTTCAATAGCATATTGGCTATTCTAAGTCTTTTCCTTTTACTTATGAATTTTAGAATCAGTGTGTTGATATGCACAAAATTTCTAGGAATTTGATTGGGGTTGCAATGACTCTACAAAAAAGTTAGAAAGAACTGACATCTTGACAATATTGAGTCTTTCTATTCATGAATATCTCATATTTCTCAATTTATTATATATTTAGTTCCTTGCTTTTATTCAACTAGAGCTTTGTAGTTTTCTTCACATAGATCTTACACAGTCCATATTTTGTTAGATATATGCCTAAGTATTTCATTTTTGGAGGTACTAATGTAAATGGTATTGTGTTTTTTATTTCAAATTCCATTTGTTTGTTGCTAATATATAGAAAAGCAATTGACTTTCATATTAACCTTGCAAGGTTATTCATTTTTGGAGGTACTAATGTAAATGGTATTGTGTTTTTTATTTCAAATTCCATTTGTTTGTCGCTAATATATAGAAAAGCAATTGACTTTCATGTATTAACCTTGCAGGTTATCCTGCAACCTTGCTCTAGTCATTTATTAAATCCAGGAGGGGTTTCTTTTTTTTTTTTTGGTCTTTTAAAAAAATTTTCTACATAACAATTGTGTCAATTGCAAAGACAGTTTTACTTATTCTTTGCCAGTCTGTATAACTTTTATTTCCTTACTAGTCTAATTGTGTTAGCAATGACATCCACTATAATGTTGAAATCATTATACATCCTTGTATAATGATTTCAACATTATACAAGAGAGGATACATCCTTGGCTTGTGCCTGATCTTAATGGGAAAGCTTCAAGTTTCTCACCAAAACGTTCATTCGGTGAAGGGTTTTTGTGGACAGTCTTTATCAAGTTGAAGAAGTTCTCCTTTATTCCTGGTTTAGAGGTGGGTTTTTAAAAGTTGATCTTGTCCAAGTCTTTATTGGTTCCAATAAATAATTTTTCAATTGGTTCTCCTGTATATTCTAGATAGGTAATTATATTTTCTACAAATATTGACAGATTCCTCTAATAATCTTATGAACATACTTGAACTATGTTTTAAAATGTATTTTCTAATGTAGTATATGTATTAATGTATTGCTAACTTTTTATTTTATTATATTTCTGATTAGATGATATGATCTATATGATGATAATTACTTTAATATATATATTTTTTCTTTTGTGACATAATGTATAGTCATTTTTAGGAAATGCCTATTTATGTTTAAAAATAATAGACTTTTTAAATTGAAAGCCCTCACTATGATTGTGGATTTGTGAGTATCTATTTGAATTTTTATCAGTTTTTGCTACATATATTTTAAAACTATCTTGTTAGGTACATAAAGTTTCTTGAGTATTACATTGTACTAAATTGTTCATTTGATCAATGTAAATTGCTTTTTGCTTTTTATGATTTAAAATTTTTAATTTTCATTTTTAACAAAATAATGTGTACATAGTTTTAAAAATCAAGTAATATTAAAATAGAAAGCAGAAATCCTGTCCTGAAGTAAATCCTGAAGTAAAGTTCTAAGACTTTCAAATTCTCTGTTTTTTCTCTTGTTACACTTTAAAGTGTCATGCCTAATTGGAATTTTAAAATTTTCCATTTATTTACTCATTTATTATGGAAAAATAAAGATTTATTTTTCTTAAAGTGCTCCTCACAGCATCCCCCACCATATACACTTTCCCTTTTTGATCTCTCAGTCAAGATATATCACAATCTAAATCAATAGTCAGTACTTACCTTAGTGTCTACATAAGGTCCTGTTCACATCTGAGATAAAAGTCTATTACAATTATTTAATATGCTTTTCAACTTTTAATTTTTTCCCCAGAGCAAATAAAGATTTCTCATAAAATAGTCATTTTTTCATCTCTAGTCTCCACTAGAGCTGCAAATCTTCTTTCATTACTGCCAACATGTTAGTCTATCAGGGCCACATTTTTATTGTTGTTGAGACATCCTTTCAGAAACTATTTTTTTCTCTCACTAGAATTGGACTGATGACTTCCAATTCCTGCTGTGTAGCCATTTCCCGGAGCCCTCCTTGATCAGCATCCATCTGTTGTTATATGTTTTAATTGCCAAGAGGTCTCTCTTATTACCTAAATTCTCTCTCTCTCTCTCTCTCTCCTTTTTTCTTTTGTAGAGTATCCTACTCTTGGTTTATAGATGCAGTATCTATTATTATTTCCAAAAAACTAATTATAGATTATGATTTTTTTTCTTGCCCCTTGAATAATATTGTTTTCCTCTGAATTCTTTTGTTCTTCGGTTTTGTTTACTGACTCTCATGTTGGAGACTTCCTCAGTGTCTTCTGATCTTGGATGTCCTTGTTTGGTGACAGGAAGTTCTCTGCAGAGTTGAAAGCTCTTTGCATGGACAACTTCTTGACAGGCAGTCTTTACCCTCAGTTGAAGAGAAGGTGGTAAGGTGGCTTTCTTTTGAGTGACTCCCAAGTGTCACTATCTACTGGTCTTTCTTTTGGCCTTTCTGAGTCTATATTCTACTTGAGAACTATGAGTCTGCCTTCCAATATTCTATGAGTTGAAAAGTATCCTCAGTTTCCCCTGGGTTGTGCTAGCTATTTTTGTACAGTTACTCTCCCTAGAGCCTAGCATACCCTCACCCCCACCCCAGCCCTGTCTTTAAATAATTATTTTACTTATCTAAAATTATTTTATAATTTTCTTATCAGGTATGAATCTATTCCCCCTCAAATTTCAAATTGTTAACTAGTTGTCTTGGCATTGTTTATTAACTAATTTTTAAAATTTCATCAATTATGTCTCTAATATCACATATTAAATTTATTTGCAGTATGTGCTGTATTTATGTGTTTTGTGCTCTGTTTTATTAATACATTTTTCTATTTCTTTCCCATATTCACTATATTAATTTTTATTTTTAATGGCTAATCTGGGTTCACTTGCTTCTTTTTCAATTATTATTTAATAGTTTTCCATTCATATAGTATACCACCATTCTGAGCTAGGTTATAAAGATTAAAAGATGAATAAGATATTTCCCTGTATTCAAGGAGTACATGTTCTCAGATGGCACGATCAGTTCATATTAAGGAGTTTAAAGAAGACTCTTGAAAGATGAGGTTGGAAGTGGGGAATAGACTGTTGAAGGAAAAGCTTAAGCTGAGTCTTCATATATAGGCAGAACTTCACAAGTACATTGAATGATGAGCAAAAATATGGATGTAAAAATGTGGAAAGGTGTATGTACAGGGGTGGTTGGAGCATAGCGTGAGGGCATGGAGGGTAGCTGAGTATGACATGGCTGGAGAGATAAGCTAGGGACCTCTCTTTTATCATTCTAAATGAATTTTAAAATAATTTGGTAAAACTCGAAACTATTCTTATTAAACTCTTGATCAGGATAACATTAATTATATTAGTCATGCCACAAATAATTATTAAGTTGAGCCAAGTAATGTCATTTGTTGAAGAATGGGATAGGCAAAAGTAATAAAATATATACTATGGGATGGTTTTTTAGTAGTGCCAATGAAAGTAAGAGTCTAGTAAATCTAAGATGTGTGATTCTTTCCAAAGTTAAAACTCAAGTAAGGAAGACAGCCCTCTTCAAGAATAATCAGTCACCTTTAAGACAAAGAACGCAAAATCCACTGCCCTGATTTTATTGGCGCTGTGTGTGAGTCTCATTAGTATGCGGTCCACCAGAAAAAATGAGGAGTTTCCATCCACCAGCGGAGCCCTGTGGAATAGGAGTCATTCTGTACAGCAATAGGAAGGAATTCTTTGCAGGAAACAAAAGGGAACAACTAGACGTATATTAGCTGCTCTAGAATGTGGCTGGTGCAATGAAACCTAGAATGTAGCTCTGGGGACAGGGCAGACATCAGAAAAAATTTATTTCATTAAGTTTAAACAATGTTAAAAGGAGAGAGGGAGGTAATTCAATAGAGATGGAGAGGCTGAATGTTTTAAAGATCGGAAACCCACTTTGGACAAGAGTTCTTTAGAAAATGTGAAGTAGCTTGTTCCATGACAAGAGGGGAAGAGGGAGCACTCTTCCTCCTAGGGTTACAACAAGGATAAAATTAGATGAAAAGAAAGATGTTGAGGAGTAGATGGAGAGAGCTAGACAGATTGCACTGGCTTTGAGCTTGTAAGTATATCCCCTGGACACCAGCATCATGAAATCACTGGAGAGTGCTGGATATAAATTCAGATTTTCCAGCTATCATTTGGGAACCACCGTTCAAATGAAGCAGGATACTATCTGCAAGGTGTGTCTACATTATTGAGAATGAATTACTGTTGTAGGAAGAGAGTAGAAAATAGGGATGGGCAATTTAAAAATGAGAGCATTTAAAATTGTCTAAGAAGAGCCTATTTGGAAGTTGGAAAGCGGGAATTTCTGTTGGAGAAGCAGGCTCAGCCCCAGAATATGGTTCAATATGTTTCCATGACTTCTATGGTAAAGGGATTCCACCTAAAAACCCTGTGATCATTTCTCTATTTGTCAGGACCCAGTAAAAATTGCTAAAGCAGGCTGCTGAATCAAGGTCATGAAGAAAACTTGAGCAATTTCCCTTCCTTTGGGCTTGAGAAACACACCTTTCTTGGCAGGCAGAGTTAATAGCACTGATTGTTGCATAAAATCCTGTGGATTTGTGTATTCAGAATTTTGGTTTCACATGTTTCTGATGAGCCCTGCCAAGATGTCAGGCCAGACTCGCTCTGCTAGTTGTGGCTCAGTTCCATTCCTGGATGCTGCTGCAAGGCTCTCGTCTATTTCATTGTCTTTCTCTTTGCTCTCACTTGAGCTGTATCAGCAACCTCTGAACTGGTTTTTAGGCCACTAACCTCTTCCTTCCCCAGAACATCTTCTAACTGCCAGAGTTACCTTTTTGACATAGACTGACCACTAAACAAATAATGAAATACTTGTGTCCAAATAGTACTCACTGCTGTGAAGCCTCCTCGTCACTAGAGTGAAATCCAAAGACACACAAGTTTTTTTCAACATGCCTCATCTTCAACCACTGCCCTAGTCAGTCCCGCCTTGCTCATCACAGGAACACTGAATCCTCATCCTTGTTTTAGTACACTGTATACCCTCGTCAATGACCAAAGTATCCCTTCTAGTTTAGTTGCTCTCTTTCCTGTTGTTTCCCTGAAGAGGTATATTTAAATGTCACCTCCTCTCTGTAGCTTTCTTGGACCCCACATCCTCTTCCAAAGCAGAGTTAATTATTTTTAACTGAATTTCATGTTTTTTTTACACATATCAATGTTGCATTTAGGATATTCTAGTGCACTCATTTATCATTTTGTTTCCACAACTACTTGAATTTTTTGAGACCAAAATTTGGTCATTAAATTTTTAATTCCTCAATTACTGATATATAGGATGTGGACCATCCATTTTAGGGGAATATATTTAAACTTTCATTTCATGTAATCCAAAGTGAAAGAACATAGGAGAGAAATGTTCTTTAGTGCAAGCAAAATGGGCAACTCCCAACATCCTTTTATAATAACAAGTCTTTTTTTTCCATGTTATAGTTACAATATAGCGTTGGTTAATCTGAACACTGGTATTGTAAAATCATAGAATTTCAATGGGAAGAATTATTTTAGAAGAGGATCCTTTGTTGTGCAGTTGAAGAAAGCGGTCCTGTGCTTATGTCAGACCTCACAAGTAGCTTTTATTAAAATCTTATCTGATAACCAAAAGCTTTTTGAATTCATGAGTATTAAATCATCTTTACACTTCAAACAAATAAAATGAAGAGAACAAAATTTACAACGTGCTTTAGTTCTGAAGGAATTCCATGAAGGAATCTTAACCTGAGTTTAGAGGCGAGGGAAAGCCGCGTTACATGATGAGAGATCATTGGAAGTTCAAGGACGATATGAACTATTAAGGCCATCAGAAAAACAACAGAGTAGGTGTTGATGAATTTCTTTTCTTCAGGTTCATTGAGTCTCTCTTTCTCTTCAATAGGTTTCAGAACCTGCTGTGGTCCAGAAAGACATTTGTGGACAACATGAAAATTTATAACCACAGTTACATCTACATGCCTGCGTTTTCTATGAAGACAGGAACAGAGCCATCCCTCCGGGTTTATTATACACTGTCAGATGTCGGTGCCAATCAAACAGTGCTCTTTGCTAACCCCAACTTTCTGCGTAGCATTGGAAAGTTCTGGAAAAGTAGGGGAATTCATGCCAAACGCCTGTCTACAGGACTCTTTCTGGTGAGCGCAGCCCTGGGACTCTGTGAGGAGGTGGCCATCTATGGCTTCTGGCCCTTCTCTGTGAATATGCATGAGCAGCCCATCAGCCACCACTACTATGATAATGTCTTGCCCTTTTCTGGCTTTCATGCCATGCCAGAGGAATTTCTCCAACTCTGGTATCTTCATAAAATTGGTGCACTGAGAATGCAGCTAGACCCGTGTGAGGACACCTCACTCCAGCCCACCTCCTAGGGACAGTGGAAAAAGGAAAAACTAAGTCAGGGTATTTTTGTTAGGTTTTCTACATGACTGCAAAAGGAAATGGTGAAGTTGTTTCATGAATTTGCATGGGTCACTTGCACACAACAACCACCAACCATGGGAAACTCTACTTTTAATGTTGGCTTGGAGGACAAGTAAGAAGTAAAATGTCCTGTGAAATATTTTATAGCACATTGTGGATTTGCAATCTTAACATTCTGATGAAATAATGTTGGTAAAGCACATTTACATGGGTTAAAATCGAGAAGGTTCAGTTCACAAATAAGACGGAACTCTAGTTGTTGAAGTTGAGGAGTTACTTAAGGTTAATAAAGTAAGTGCCAGGGCAAAGTGTTACTGGTTGTCAGTACAGACTGGCTTAATTTAAACAACAACAACAACAACAACAACAACAACTATGTATGAAAACTGACATTAGAACCATAAGTTTTTAAAAAATTATTATTTATTTTTGCTCTATTTAGGGGCAGTGAGTGAGTAATGAGATAGATTTTTAAAAATCTAAGGATACAAAGCACTACAGCTGATATTGTGATTTGTGGAACCAAGTCTATGTTAGCTATAGTCTCCTCCCATTGAAAAATGTTAAATAAGAATTGCTTCCTCCCCTTTTGTCAGGTCTACTTAGACAATGTGAAGCATTGTTGAATTTAGACTGTGTTGACTCATAGTCTGGATAACATGAACCACTTTTCCTCCTCCTCAGAATTTAGGGCATAAAATCAATTTTAGGTCTGCATTTTGTAAGCCTATTTGCATTATTATTATTTTAGTGCATAAAGACTACAATGTGAGTGCATTATTTATTTGCAAACTATTTGCATAATTGTCATCATAATTTAATGTTCGCAGTGGTGTAAACTTAGTCTCTGGAAGACAGACTGGAAGGTTCTTCCCTTTTCTATCTACCATGGTGTGTTCACTTGAAGATAAAGCATTATGTATGCATATACACAAGCATTCATGTGTTGATGCACACACACACGCAATTAAACAAAGCTCATTCCTGTGCAACCATGAAAGTTGAACCCACATGGCCTGGTATTTTAAAAAATTTGTAACCAGTGTTGGAGAGCTATAAATGTATTATGTACTACCCACTATTCTCTGATGTAGGATAAGCCAGCTTACTGGTTGCTGCTCATAGTGCTCATACCAGCATGAGAAGCCTTACTCCCAAATGCTTACCCCAAATGAACAGAATTGTTTTACTCATTCTGACTCCCATGAGTGGACCCTGTGTTGAGTAATCTCATACAAGGCAGATTCATACAAGTGAAGGGATGTGAGTTAGTAGCTATCTAGTCTCTTAGTAGCAGGTAGGACAACTTAGAAAGCCAAGCTCTGACAGACTACAAGCAGTTAAATGTGTTTACATATAAGAGAAAGGTAAAGGAAGCCTTTCATTGTCATTGTTCTTTGGGATGCCTTAATCTAAAAGGAGACACTGGAAATCATTTTTTTTTTAAGTATTGCCAAAATTTAGATGAACTGTGCCAAAAAGGTTCATTTTTTAATGTTAGAAACTTAGTACACAATATAGATTAGAACAGGTAGCAGTTTTTGGTAAATTAATTTAAAAACCATCAAGATAACAACACCCTTCAAAAAAATATCTGTATCATTTTTCTAAATTGAATTTTGAGGTTATGACAGAAATCAGCAATTGAAATATGACTGGTTGACATGACACAGATTATTCTGATACTTAGAAAGTTGAAAATTTGAGAATATTGATTCCATGCAGAACTGATCTACTATTTTGATCCTATATGGCAGCAAAAATGTACTGAGAATGTACTATTGAGTGAGCTGTGTTATTCACTATGTGCAACCCTGAATATATTTCCTCTCGAGCTATTGTTATTATTTAATAATTACCTTAAAAAGGAATACATTTTAACCTATATACTTCATCAGAAATATAAAAGGGCTAATGAAATACACATACAAATGTTAATGAAATGTCACTCAAATTAGTGCTTTAATTGTTAAAATTGTTAAAATGTAATTAATGAGCTACAGAAAGCCAATGAAACACAGTTCCATTAAAAGCATACCTGGAAATGTTAACAGCTTGTTTGGGGTAGATTTGTGCAGTAGGTTTGTACAATGGTCAGTCCATAAATCTGTGGCTTCTGAAAGGCAAAACTGAAATATCCTAAAATGATAATGTTTACTTGGACCAGTGCTTCTCAAACGGGTGATTCTCCTCTCTGGTGACATTTTTGATTGTCATGATTTAGGGGGTGTTACTGACATCTAGTGGTAGACGCCAGCGATCCTGCAAAACACTCAAAATGTACAGGTCAGATCCCCACACAAAAAGAGTTACCCAGTCTAACATGGCAGTAGTGTCGAGGTTGAGAAACTCTGGATTAGACCAAAATATTTTGATTATTGCATATTGTCTTCACTTAAGGATGCACATGCATGCTTATGTCATTCAAAGTCTGACTACAGGTTAATGAGGATATTTTCTTAGAACAGATTAAAGTTGGGGATTACTTTATAGTAACAATTGGTAGGTATGGCATACATATTTCCTTTTATGTCGTTAGATAGCTGTAACTAAACCTAAGATTATGAGTGTGTGCTTATATGTGTGTGCATGCATGTGTGTGTTGAATAAACTTATGCATCTCTATCCTTATCAAAATATGTGTGTTTCTAAGTGAGGATCTCTCTAGAATTATCTTGCAGAGTACTGGAATACTCTATTACTATTAAGAAATTGAGTTCTAAACTCTGATTATTTTATTTTGTTTTTCTAAAGTTGAGGACTTCAGAATTGTGCCTCATACTTTGCCGAATTTAGTCAATTACATTTTTATATTGCTGACTCTTAAGATTCAGTTCAGAAGGTATTCAGGTTATGGTAGACACATTCAGTAAGAACTATTTCATCACTTTCAATGCATCTGCCAAGAGAGGACATCACTCTCAAACATCAGTCTAATTTTTAAAGGTTTTTTAGTGACAAAAATTAGGTTGCTCCACGGGGGCCAAAGAGGGACTAAAGGGATGGAAAATGATTTTCCGATGAGACTTTTTATTAGCTCCAATTTGAGAATTGTGTTGATGTTAAGGATCATGAATGAGGATGACTTCTGTTTAATTTTGATTACACTTCAGTAAAATTAATATAGGTAAAGGACTAAGTCATTCCATAAGAAAGAAAAATCATTTATTTTTATTTTTTAATTTTTAATTGAATCTATTGGGGTGACATTGGCTAATAAAATTTATAGGTTTCACATGTACAATCTTATAATACATTATCTGTATATTGCATTGTATGTTTGTCGCCCCAAGTCAAGTCTCCTTCCATCATCATTTATTCCCGCCTTTACCCTCTTCTACCTCCCCTCACCTCTTTCCCTCTGGCAATCTCCATGCTGTTGTCTGTCTATGAGTTGGGATTAAGCAAAAATAATAATAATTTTATATGAAAGGTTTTTATATGGAAGAGGTCACTGGGCATAAAACCTTTATACAGAATATTTGACTAGTAGTTTAGACAACATTGTCCATCTAAACTGCAATTAACACAGGAAGTTAAACAGTGCTTCCTGTTTTTGTTTAGTTCACTTTTAACTATTTTAACAAAGGTAAATGATCAAAAATGATCCAGATGATCCCAAGTGACATATGTTCAGACAATACTCTGTGTTTGGCTTTGTGATGTTTCATGCCCTTCTTCTGCCTAAAAAAATTGTTTAGTTTAGGTATAAATTACACCTGAAGCAATAGACAACATGGCTTTAGAATCTACTTGGAAAATAGCTGAAGAAATCCTAGAATTCTAAATTTACCAAAAATATTCTTAGATTAGTCAAAAGCTTTACAGAAGTATTATAAATGATTCCAACTGGAAACAATAACAATAGCATCCCTCTTGGCAGCAACAATGGTAGTTGTATACTTTTTTATTCACAAACTCTTCTGTGTGTGGAAACTCAATCATGTGTGGTTTTAATTATTTTTGTTTAAAAATATTGACTTTGTAAAATTTTTTAACTGTCAAGTCCTTGTTAGGAGGGACCTAAGAGGAAGAAATGTCACAGTCCATTGAAAACTGTACAAAATTTTTACTGTGTTACATGAAAACTTTCTCACCAGAACCAGGGAACATATTTGTTTTATGTTTGCAGGATTCCAAAGATCAAAGCTATAAGGATTTTTGTGGGAACTTGAGGACAAGTTATGTGGAGAAATAAGGACTGAGACCAAAATTGTGCTTTGTGTTTCTTCCTCTTCCCAGCGTAGGCAGAGGTTGATGCTCCGATGATAGGACTGCTGATGGGTACACGTCAGGGCTGGGAGTGGGTGCACAGGTCCAGGCACCTTCAACTCAGGCCAGGTTTCTAACCTTGTCAACAATAACTATAAATACGACGAGCAGTTTGACAACTTCAAACCACTACGTGCCAGGGAGTGGATGAGGCAAGTGGAAAGGAGGAGACAAACTTGATCTCAAGCTCTCAGCATACAAAGGGTCAGAGAAGTCTCTGCTCTTGACCTTGGCTTTCAAGCACTGTCTATCTCTGTTCAGTCCCATAGAAGCTGGTCTCACCCTGGAGTTGAGCTAGAAGCCTTGTGACTAGAGAGCTGGTGTGGAAATTTGCTGAGAAGCTTAAAATTTTACACTGCCTTAAATAGTTTTTTTTGTTGTTGCTGTTGCTGATTTTTTTTTTTCTTACGCTTGTGCTCTCTAAATTTGGGTATCTGGTGACAGAGTTCTGGTCACCCTGACCTAATTATGGCCCTGCCAGTGATTATTCAAAGTGGAGCTTTTTTCCCCCATTCTGATGGGTTTTTTGAGTCCATGAAGGCAGGGAGATAGCAAATATTCCACCAGTTCCTACGGAGCCTTTTTAGGGCCCTGGAGATGAACCCAAAAGAATCCTAAAGCCTAGAGTATCTGTTTATAAACTAAACATGAGGCCATAATAATTAGGTTAAGTGAGTGGAAGAAGATACATATGAACCTATAATTGCCGTAACCGTTTTTTATTTCTTTCCTAAGAAAATGGGTACTATCGGCATTACCCCCAGCTTAGTCTTGTCATTTGAATTTTTTACACACACCTTAGAGGTGAGAGATTGAAGCAAGTGCTTGAATGGAAATCTCATTCAAACGCAACGCAGCCTCTGCTTGCCTGCAATAGGAAAATGTGTGGTTATGTTTCCTTCTAATTTTCTTTCTTCCGGTGCCAGCATTTCTGATTTTTTGTATCTCTAACAAATAAGAAAAAAATAATTTATTATAAATTGGTTTATCATACCTGTGAGCATTTGTGTGATAGCCAAGGCCTATAACTATAACTTTTTAAAGCACAAAAGATGAAATATATTTTGTTTATGGTTTACCTACCTCCTCCGTGTTCTTATTGATCTATACAGTGTGCTGAAATTCTTTCTGATTTTTGTTTTCCTGTTGAAGTTGTGGGATGTAATCAATGTTGCAAAGCTGTCTAGGAGTTTTATGGAATACTACCCAAATATATTGATCATGTCTCTCTGTGTTTTATGCAATGAGATTTTCTTCAGATATTTGTCATTTTAAAAGCTTATGCTTCACAAGATACCAATGAATATCTGCAAGATGTGATGTTATCCAGGACAGAGAAAATCAAGTGTCAGATATGTTTGTTTTTCTCTGCACAGTAAGAGAATGGAGCATTATAATATTAAAAATGGCCTAACCAAAATGAAAAAAAAAAGAAGATAAAAATCAGGGTTTTAATTGTGGAGGACCATTTAGAGGGATCTTAAAAGGTGGTGAAGCAGAGAACACAGAGGCTTTTGTCCTTGAAGTGCAGTCCCCAAAGTAGGACCTTTTCAGACATTTTAAAGGCAATATACTGTCATGCAGTTGTTATGACCAATGATGGAAGATGCTGGAGGAGAAGTGTGAGAGCCAGATTGTGAGACACTTGGGAAGGAGACCAGAAGAGGGGAACCTGTTTATCGACCAGGACCCTCACAGTCTAAATGCCTCCCCCTGTCCTATCCCTCTCCAAGTTCTGCTCTCCTTGGGATTTGAGCCTGGATATGCACATGCTCCCATTTTCATATTCCTCTTTCATTTCCACTTTGACACGTACTTCCAAAATAAGATTATTATTTAGATCTCCTCTCATGATGAGGCAGAAATAATAGTAGGAAACATCACTTTGAACTTGATGCTTTGAAACATAGTCACATGTCACCTTATGCCATAAAAGTCTTTTATATTAATTATTTCGTAAGGAGACCTAGCAGTGTTTTCTTCCCTATGTTCTTGTGTACACACACACACACACACACACACACACACACGCACACATACACTTTCCATTATTTATGCCCATTGAAAAGAGAAAGATGGCCGACCTGGTGGATGGTGGCAGAGGGTGCCTTAACATTTTCTGGCTTTGCTCCAACTTTCTTAGCTATTTTCTTCATGTACCCTAGTGACTTTTGAGGTATAACAATGTCTGACCCAAGTTGTGTCTTTATCATCAGCAAGAACTCTTATAAATGTAGTGAATGTGACTATTTTATATAAATGCCTAATAGCATATAGGCCTTGGAGATGTCTGATAACGGTATGTAAATATCCTTTGTTGAAGCTATAGAACCTTCTCATAGGGAGCTCCTTAGGTGATAGCTGCAGGAGGGTGCATAGATTAAGAATGTTTTCTCCAGTGAATTCTAGCATTCATAGAAGCAAAGAATCAGTTTGCTTCTGTTTCTCATCTCTTCAAAACCACCCATCCCCTGGGCTTTCTTGTTGGTAGATTAGTGTAGACATCCCCTTATAAATTACAGGATTCATGATTTGGGATGATTGATGGCCACAGGGGCACATCAGAGCCATAGACATTAGAGGGAAGATGGAGAAAACAGACAAGGAGAGCTCTAGTGCAAAGCTTGCCTAATTTTTAAAAAGTCTGGAATATTACTAGAACTCTAGTGACCATACAGCATAGTTCTGAAAAGCTTTGAAAAAGAAAGTTTTTCTTTGATCTCTAACTTGATTATTGCATACTACATATCATTCCCCAGGTGTGCAAGCTGTCTTTCAAGAGCAAAGTTGCAGAGGCTGGAGTTAAGAGGAAAACAGAAAAATTCAAATCATCTTTTTCATGCAATGTAGTCTATCAGTCCACAAATGCAATAATTCTGGAAAAAGTTTTAGCTTAGAATATAAAATAAAATAACCTTTGAAGTGTACATAGAAATACTTCTTCCTAATCATGACACATTCTGCTGACAAGAGGCATAGGGAAAATCAGTCTTCACTTTTTTTTTCCCATGTAAAATAGAGCGGGTAAGAGAAAACTTTAATTGGTACTTTTTATAGTGTGACTTGAAAAAACCATACCTATCTCTGTTGGTTCTGCTGAATTGTTTCTTTCCACAGAATCTAAATGCAATGTCATAGGAGGAGGTTTGCTGTAAAAACATGTCTTTTTCTTTGGTGTGTTCATTGTAATTATGGCTGGTAGTGAGAAGGTTCAGTAAGTCTCGATTTCTCTACCTCCCTTACTTGGAGAAAACTTGGAAATGTACCCTGTGAATAAAATGATTTTTTAAAATAATTTGTGAAGTCTTTTTATTTCCCAGAAGTGTATGGGTAATCCTATATCCTTTTCAGTTCCTCTTTTATTTTGTATCCATATGAGTAACTCTGATTTTTTTTTCCTTCTGGATGAAAACTCATGCTGCTTAGTGAGAAAATTACTTTAGAAATACAGAATTATAGCTGCCAAAAATAGAACATAAGAACACTATTGGTGTCTCTTATTTAGGTGAAAGAAACTATCCATTGGGCAAGTTAAAATAGAGAGAAAATTGGACATTTATTTCATATGACATATGTATATGAACTTACTTTTTACAGCAAAGAAAATTTTCCTTTATGTAGTAAGTCAATATTAGTATGTGTGTCCTATAGATACTTTAATACATTCCTAATAAGATTCAAAGCATTTAGATTCTCCTTCTGCTCATTTGGGTGACTTTCACAAGCCCAAGTGTGCCTTCTTGTTTGAATTATTTAGATAATTGCTTCAAACTCCAATTCCCCTTGGGCTTTAGTGGCCCAGTTCTGCCAGATGCTTTCTCAGAGGGAGGGATGGCAGGAAAAGTGACCTTGGTCCATCCTTGATCATACATTTCTCCTCAGAAATTGATTAAGGTGCTGTATGCAGATCTTATTAATCCTTTGACTTTATACTCACATAACAGCCTTTGGGGCTACAGCTATTTTAGGAAAGTACATTCTATTACCTAATGTTAAATTTTCATGATGTTTAGCTGAATCATTTGGAAGGAGAGGCAGAGCTCTAGTATAAATGTGGGTACCCTAACCTATTCTCAGACCATATGAGGGAAACAGATTTAACTTGTTTTCAACAACCATCATTAAGTACAAAAAAATCTAAATATTACTGGGTCCTGCTGTTCTACTTTGTTTCGATTTAAGCATTCAAAAACAGATATTAAGAATCCAAAGGCATTAATTACTCAAGAATTCCTAAACCTAAAATGTGGGTAATTACAAGTCACAGACTATATTTTTACTTGAAAACTTATTATTTTGGATACACAGGTTCTTGATATGAAAAACTAAAGATGCAGGCTGATTGAATTGAATCTTGTGAAGTTAATTGTGAATGATCAGGAGAATATGGGATGAAAGAGAGGCCATATCTAATTATGCTTACCATTTATAAATATAAACCATGTTATCTTGTGTCTGGGACTTTGAAAACATGGAGAAATAGGTCCTTTGTCATTTCTTTTATATGAAAAGAGTGAAAGTTATCTCTTTTCTTCACAAGAGTCATAGTTTCCTAACATGGATTCAAACCTCAATATCTGTGATTTTTTTCATGATATAAACTGTGCAGTCAAAAGTTAGATTACAAGGCAATCAAGAGTTTGTTTGTCTTAAGGAAGACTTCAATCAAGAAGATTCCAAACTTTCGTGTGTGAAAAAGGGGACAGTAAGAATGGAGTATGAATATTTATTTGGTGGGTTCATCATAGTCAACTTCCCACCAGATGGATTGCTGATCTCTTGGAAAATGGTTTTCTACGGAGCATTCAGCATTGGCCTTTACTGTTATTTGTTGGGCACTCAGCAGTGGTGGATGCCAGATGATTGATTCAATGTATAACCTCCATACCTGCTACCAAAACCATGTTGTGTGGAAGTCCATTGAGAAAATTGCAGGATGAGAAAAGAGATAACTGATATCCAGTCAGCATACCAGACAGAATGGTTAATGCCTTGAGATGTCAAGAGTGGTTATCATGGAGCATGCAGCAATTTCTTCCCACTGAAATAGGCATTGATTCTGGGTTTGCCTTTCCTGTCCTCAATCCTTCTGCCAGCACCAGGCATCAATGAACTGACAGAATGACTTATTTACCTTAGTAGGATCATATTAGAACATGCAACACCCTTTTGATCAAGGGACACATTTTATAGCAAAAAGAAGTATAGAAATGAGCTTATGGAATTAATGAGTATTGTTCTTTACCATAATGTGCAGAGCATTCATTTTCAATGAAAGTGATATTGCCTCCATAAGAAAAAATGGTTTTAGGAAGCAAAAAAATTTTTAAATGTTACAGTGATTAAGGAAAAAAAAGTCTTAAAAGTTTCCTTTAGGGCAAGGGTAAGGGAATAATTAAAAAAGAGCAATGGGTGAAATTTAAAAAAAATAATTGAATAAAATTTTATTTTAATTCTATTAATTGATTGTTAGGCCAAGAGGCTTGAGCAGATTCAAGTTCAATTATTTTTTGGTCAAGATAAATTCATAGGTAGTGTTGCTTTTATTTGGCCATGTGAAATTAAGAATATACAAAGTGAACAACTTATATATACAGTACAGATTTGGGATTTTTAAACTTCAATTTCAAGAAACAAATGTCACCGAAAGGAACTACAGTTGCTGGTTTCTTTACTTCCTGGCCATCATTAACACTGGAGGCATGATTCTGCAAAAAGAGAGTTGAACTAGGGTGTAGAGAGACTGCATTATCATGCTGGCTTGGACAGATCTTTATAAGTCCATCAAATAGAAAATTCTAATACCAAGGTTACCCCTTCATCCATGTTTTCATTAGCTCAGTTATTTAATTCATTGAGTAAGCAGTCTGAAGCTTCTAAGCCCCTCATTCGAACAAGACTTTTAAAGTCTAGGAACACATTCATTCACATGGTCACATGTTTTTGTTTTTTTATCAACTTGACACAAGACATTTTAACCACAACCTGATAATGGCTGTATCTTTTTCATTACAATTTCCCAACTGTCATACTTTCCTTGTGCTCAGTAGTGTTGAAGTGGTCACAGGCATTTTTAGAATGGCTAAGTGGAAGTTGAATTGGAAGATCTATTTAGTGAGGGCTTTCTGGGAGAAAATAAAAGAGAAATGCTGATCGAGAAGCAGCTGCCTTACGAAAAGTGAGCAGGACCTAACAGAGACTCATATTAAGGACCATGTGAGAGAGAATGTTGTAGGAGGTTGTGGTATGATCTCACAAAATGTGGTGTATGTTTCAGACAGTGACCAATTTCTCCCATACTTATTGTAGATATTTGGACCATATTTAGAATACTTGGATCTGGGGACCAAGGGCTAGAAGTAGAAGTGACTTCCATAAATTATGTTGTGCTTGTATTATTGTTTAATCCAAAATGCTTTTGAATTAATTACCTTATGATTCTTTTTTGACCCAGTTGCTTTTAGAAGTTATTATTTTAATGGCCAAATATATAAGATTTACTGGTACCATTTTAATCTTTTCATCTCTTTCTAATTTAATTTTGTCATGATCAGAAAATAAACTATGATTTTAATTTTTTGAAATTTATTGGAACTAGTTTGATGGCCCAGCTTCAATGAGTACTTCAAAATAATGTACATTCTACAGTTGTCATCAGTGGTGTACTGAACATTTACACTAGGTCAAGCATAGCCTCACTGACGGTGTTAAAGTGCTAAAGTCTCCTAGCATGATATGCCCATTTCTCCTTTAGTTCTGTGAATTTTAGCTTTATACACTTTGCAATCCTATTATACATACACTGAAGAGTCTGATTTTATGCCAAACAACTAGGTGTGATACTTCGTGCCTGACCAGGCCTCATGTGGGAAGCGGTCCTGCCCGCACAAGATTTGTAGCAAGCCAGTGCGTTGGTTTTCTGGAGTGAACTACAATCAAGAGCTTAGGACCACCTGGGACAGCCCTTCTCCTAGCCCCGCCTGCATTCCTAGCCCAGCCTCTTCATTTGAAGGCCTTTTTGTCAGGGGTTTCAGCTGAGGTACTTTTCTCCTTTGACTCAGTACCTTTTCACTCCTAGCCTTTTTCTCTGTCCTTCCCCCTGAGCTTCATGTCCAGAAGGATGCAGGAGGCTTTTGTTTTGGGCTCCTTGACAGTGAGACAATTCTCCCATCTACACTGTGTCTACCTGACTCTCACCCAGTGCCATTCCATGAGGAAAAATAAAACCCTGTTTTTTAAAAAATGGTACTTTTCAATTACAGTTGACATTCAGTATTATTCTGTATTAATTTCAGGTGCACAGCACAGTGGTTAGACAGTCATATACCTCAAAGAATGTTCCCCTGATGTTTCCAGTATCTACCTGGCACCATACATAGTTATCACAATATCATTGACTATATTCTCTATTCTATACTTTACATCCCCATGACTATTTTATAACTGCCAATTTTTACTTTGTAATCTCTTCACCTTTTTCACCCAGTTCCCCAACCCATCTCCTCCCTGGCATCCATCAGTCTCTTCTCTGTGTCTATGAATCTATTTCAATTTTGTTTGTTCATTTATTTTGATCTTTAGTGGTGCCTGTTTCTGCCTATTGCTTGCAATACCCCAGTAAGTGACTAAGCCTTATCGTTACCTTCAGTTTGGCTCATTGTCCTAACTGACCACTTGGACACCTGATTGCTTCAAATACGCATTTAAGACATGCTTTCTTCATGAATTGACCATTTTATTAACATTTATGAAAATGTTAATTTTCATAATTAACATGTATCTTAATAAGTATTTAAGATAAATATATAAAATTCCCTTCTTCTGATAATGCTGCTTTTGAAATCTACCTTGTGTGACATTAATAAAGACCTATGAAATTTCTTATGATTACTATTTTCATGGTACATTTTTTTCATCTTTTTACTTTCACTCTATTTTTGTATTTCTTTATTTATTTATTATGATTTTTCTTTTTTTATTTTAATTGCACTTTATTTTTATTCTTATTTTATTTTTTTAAGATTTTTAAATCATGTTTATTCTATCACAGTTGTCTCAATTTTTCCCACTTTACTCCCTCCACCCATCCCACCCCCATCCCCCGCTCCCACGGTCAATTCCCACTCTGTTGTCCATGTCCATCGGTCATTCATACATGTTCTTTGGCTAGGCCCTTGCCCTTCTTTCCACCATTGTCCTCTTTCCCCATCCCCTCTGATCACTTTCAGTCTGCTCCATGTTTCCATGCCTGTGGTTTATTTTGTTCATTAGTTTATTTTGCTGAACAGATTCCACTTATAAGTGAGATCATATGGTATTTGTCTTTCACCAACTGGCTTATTTCCCTTAGCATAACATTCTCCTGTTCCATCCATGTTGTTGCAAAAGGTAGGAGTTCCATCTTTTTCTTTCTTTTCTTTTCTTTTCTTTTCTTTCTCTTTCTTTCTTTCTTTCTCTCTTTCTTTCTCTCTTTCTCTCTTCCTTTCTTCCTTCCTTTCTTTCTTCCTTCCTTCCTTTCTTTCTTTCTCTCTCTCTCTCTCTTTCTTTCTTTCTTTCTTTCTTTCTTTCTTTCTTTCTTTCTTTCTTTCTTTTCTTTTCTT
The DNA here is from genome assembly GCF_021234165.1 of Pteronotus mesoamericanus. Lineage (NCBI taxonomy): Eukaryota > Metazoa > Chordata > Mammalia > Chiroptera > Mormoopidae > Pteronotus > Pteronotus mesoamericanus. The sequence goes on from NW_026555310.1 coordinate 21,819,239, forward strand.
TTCTTTTCTTTCTCTTTTCCTCTCTCCCTCCCTCCTTCCCTCACTCCCTTTCTTTCTTTCATAATGCAGATTGATTTTTTTTATTTTTTTAAAAGTCAAAGTCAATTATAAAATATTAAAAAAATTGAAACCATTATAGTCTCAGCAATTAAACCAACATGACACCACCACAGAAATAATCAAGTAGATCAATGAAATATAATGTGCATTCTAGAGACAAATGTATATATCTAACAGTGTAATATATGATTAAGTTGCTATTTCAAATCAATGGGGAAAATAAGGCTTATTCAACATATAAGGTTCATGGACCACTATTACTTGAAATAAAACAAATAGAGAGCCCTATTTCACATGTTATACAAGAAACACTCAGGTGAGCTACAAATCAATTAGTAGAATCTAAGGAGTTTTAGGAGAAAATAAAAACTAATATTTTTCTTACCCTGAAGTAAAATATTCAAACCCAATATTTAATAATATATATAATAATATACATATAAAAAATTAAAGGACAACTAATAGAATGGGAAAGTACTTGCCACACATCTAAAAAGGGCAAATAGTATTTTTAAAACAATTTTTTATTAATTTTAGAGAGAGAGGAACAGGGGTGGAGGGAAGAGAGACATCAATTTGTTGTTCCACTTACTTATGCATTCTTTTGTTGATTCTTGTGTGTGCCCTGACAGGGAATTGAACTCACAACCTTAGCATAGCAGGACAATGCTGCAACCAACTGAGCTACCCAGCCAAGGCTGTTTTGTTTTTTTTTTAGGGAAAAAAATTCAACAAACCTTTAATCGATAAATGGATAAATACAAAAAAGTCATTTAAAGCTTTTTTTTTTAGTAATATAAATAGGCAAGAAATACAAAAACAGGCTTGGTTTCAACAAATAATAAAGGAACAATGGAAATAACACATCATTGTCACAGTCAGATTAATGAGTATTAAAAATATTGGTAATATCAAGTATTGGCAACTGTGAAAGAAACTGAGTATTCATAGACTCTTTTTCTTCATCTTAAAGCAGCGCCTTTAGCATATTTTGCAATGCTGGTTTGGTGGAATTGTATTCTTTTAGCCTTCTTTTGTCTGGGAAACTCCTTATTTCACCTTCCATTTTAATTGAGAGGCTTGCTGGGTAGAGCAGTCTTGGTTGCAGGCCTTTGCTTTTCATGATTTGGAATATTTCTTGCCACTCCCTTCTGGCTTGCAGTGTTTCCATTGAGAAGTCAGATGCTAGCCGTATTGGAGCTCCCTTATATGTTACTACCTCTTTCTCCCTTGCTTGCTTTATAATTCTCCTTGTCTTTGATATTTGCCATTTTCATGATGATGTGTCTTGGAGTGGGCCTCACTGGGTTCCTCTTGAATGGGACCCTCTGTGCTTCCTGGACTTGTGTGACTTTTTCTCTTCTCAAACGAGGGAAGTTTTCCATCACTACTTTTTCAAACAGGTTCTCTATCCCTTCCTCATCATCTTCTCCCTCTGGTATCCCTATTATACAGATATAATTACATTTCAGGTTGTCCTGCATTTTCCTAAATGCCTCTTCATGCTTTTTGAGTCTTTTTTTATTTTCTTGCTCTTTCTGGGAGCTTTTTTCTACCTTGTCATCCAGCTTGCTGATTCGTTCCTCAGCTTCATCTAGCCTGCTTTTGATTCCTTCTACTGTGTTCTTCAATTCAGAAATTGTATTCTTCATTTCCTCTTGTCTCTTACTGATAGTTTCTATGTCCTTTTACATGCTGATATAGTTTTCAGTAAGGTCCTTGTTGTTTCCTTGTAGATTTTTGTAATTCTCTTTGAGCTCACTGAGCTCACTGAGCTTCCTTATAACCGTTGTTTGGAACTCAATATCTGATAGTTTACTTTCCTCTATTTCATTTAGTTCTCTTTGTGAGGATTCCCCCTTTCCTTTCGACTTGGGGGTGTTTCTTTGTCTTCCCATTATTTGTGAGACTCTTTTTTGACTTCTGCTTCTTAAATTGATCTGTCTCAATTTTATGACTTTGTGGTGTGAACTTCTCTGGTAGGAGACTGCTGTTTTTACTTTCTAAATCTGCCTCTGATAATGTCAGATGTTGTCACTGTTGACCTTAGGCAGTCTGTTGGAGACTTTCAGGAATCTACTGTTTGTGGCTATCTCCTTCAGTTGTTAATCTAGTCACTCTGCACTCAGCAGGCAGCTTAGACAGCACAGGGCAGGGCAGAATCCCGCCTGGGGGCGGGGTTATTGGGTCCTCTGACGCTGCTGCTGCTCAGGGGGGTGGTCTCTGCCTGAACAAGATGGCTGCTGCCTCATGGGGGTGGGGAGTGAGCACTGAGATCCCACCAGCTACCCTCTCGGTTCTCTCCCCAAAGCCTTCTTCTCCTGTTTCTCCTTAGCAGTCTCTAGCCCACTCCGTCCCCATCTTTGCCAGAGACCAGGGCAAGTGGCTGCAAATAAAAATTTATGCATTGGCCCTTTAAAAAGCTTTTTGTATCTCCAGCCACCCATCTCTGGCAGAGAGCAACTCTGCCATTTTTCACAGCTGGCTGTTTTCTGTGTACTTTTTGGGCTCTGGTGCTGTAGGCTGGAAATCCCTGCTTTTGCTTTTGACTCCACTCTTCTCAGGGGAATACAACCGGCCTTTTCGGTATCCTTCTGGTGCTGCTGCCCATGAGTGCCCCGCTCGCCTTCTTGAGTTTCTACCACACTCCTTACCAGTTAGATTGCACTAAAGCTGATTCTATGGTCTCCAAAGGTGTAAGACTCCTCTCTTGCTATTGTTCATTGTTTGTTTCAGGTGATTTCTCCACAATTTAGTTGTAATTCCAGGTTGGTCCTGGAAGGAGGTCAATGTGACTTCCACTCACTCTTGCGCCACCTTGATTCTCCTGATTTTTCCTTTTTATTCCTGGTTAACAAAATTATACAGGTTTTAAGTGCACAATTCCGCAACACATTATCTGTTCACCGTACTATGTTTTTACCACCCCAAGTCAAGACTCCTTCCATTATCATTTATCCCCCTGATACCGCCTCACCTCCCTCCACTTGGACTTATTTTTTAACTGCATCTCTTGCAAATGACATATAGTTGGATCTTGTTTAGTTTATATCTATTTTGACAATGTCTACCTTTTATCAGAATGCTTAGCTCTTTTATATTTGATACGATCATTTATATGGCTAGGTTTAAATCCACCACATCTTGCTGTTTGTTTTCTATTGATTTACTCTGTTTCTTTTTCCTTTAATGCCACTTTCTTGCTTTCTTTTAGCTTAATCATGTATTTTCTTAGTATCCCATTTTATCTTTTTGATTGGCTTTTAATTTATAATTTTAGTTGTTACTCTAAGAATTATAACATGCATCTGTAATCACAGTATAACTTGAATTAATATTACACCATCTCACATGTAATAAAAGAAGGTTACAATTGGATAAATCACTCTGTCCCTCCTGTCCTTTTCTCCTATTGTCACATGTTATGGGCTGAATATTTTTGTTTCCCCCAAATTCATACATCAAAACCCTATTCCCCAATGTGACAGTATTAAGATGTGGAACCTTTGAGAGGTAATTAGAATTAGGTGAGGCCATGAGGGTGCAGCCCCCATGAATGGAGTTAGTGCCCTTATAAGAATCACCAAAGAGCTTGTTTCCTCTCTCTGCTCTCCATCACATGAGGAAATCTACTTCTGGTCAAGATGGTGGCATAGGCAGAGATGGCCCGCCTCTTCACATGCCCACATCAAAATGACAACTAAAATATAGAACAATCATCACACATAACAGTCAGAAATTGAGTTGAACGGAAGTCTGACATCTACGGAATTAAAGAAACCACACCCATCTAGATTGGTAGGAGGGGCACAGATGCAGAATGGGGTGGTCCCTGACCTATGTGTAGTGGATGAAAATTTGGGAGGGATATCTTGGCAGTGAGGAGTCCCAGCCCCACCAAAGCTCCCCTAGTCCAGGGTTCCAGTGCCAAGAAAATAAGTCCCTACAACTTTTGCCTGTGAAAACCAGTGGGGATTGAGTTGGTGGAACAAACTGCAGGAGCCCCAAGCAGTTCCTCTTAAAGAACCCACATGTGGACTCACCTACTCAGACTCACTCCCTCTGAGCTCCAACACTGGGGTATCAGCTGGAAAGGCACCAGTGGCATAAAGAGAGGAACTGAAGTGTCTGGCATCAAGGCAAGCAGAGGTCATTGACCCTTTTCTAAATCCTCACTCCACAGACCTGGGAAGCTGGTGCCATATCTGATGAGACTCCATCAACCTGGCTAACACTGTTTGACCAACCTTGGAGATGCCCAGAGACTTCACCCCACCCAACTTATGTGCCCACCCAAACTGCTTTTCCATATCAATGGCTGATCTTGACTTATGTTTTACGACTTTCTAAATTTGCTCAAACAAGCATCAGCTGGACTAAGTGAGCCCCAGGTTCAGAACTAGCAGCCTCCATTCACAGCTTGGCTTCACCTGGGAATCTCCAAGCCCAGAACCAGTAGCAGCCATCTCAGATTGCTTTATAGCTCAAGCAAGGTGGCCCCAGGTAAAACACAAGTGGGAGATGACCTTGGCCTGTACCACTGGGAAATCCCAGGGCCAGCATACCCAGTACAGAGCTACAGACCATGTTGGAGCACCACTACCATGCCTCTGTACAGCTAATCCTCCATGGAGAGTGGAGGTTGTTGGTAACTGGTCACAGCCAATCCTTGTAGCTGACTGACCTGGGTAAATCCCTCCCATTCACCTGCCAACAGCAACCAAGGCTCAACTACAAGAGGAGGGTGTATTCAGCCCACATGAAGGATGCACCTTGGGTACCCAGCTTGGGCCATAGGAGAGGCTGTGCCACTGGACCCTACATGACACCTACTACATTAGGCTATACTACCAAGACGGGGAGTCATAACAGTTCTACCTAATACATAGAAACAAATACAGGTAGGCTGCCAAAATGAAGAGACAAAGAAACATGGCCCAATGAAAGATTAAAACTCCAGAAACAGTACTAAAGGAAATGGAGATAAGCAATCTATCAGATACAGAGTTTAAAATATTTGTTATAAGAATTCCCAAGGAACTTAGTGAGGTCCTCAACAGCATAAAAAAGATCCAGTCATAAAGAAAGGATACACTAATTGAAATAAAGAACAATTTACAAGAAAACAACAGCATAGTGGATGAAGCCAAGAATCAAATCAATGATTTACAATGCAAGTAAGCAAAAAACAACCAATTGAACAACAAGAAGAAAAAGGAATCCAAAAAACTGAGGATAATGTAAGGAACCTCTGGGACAACTTCAAGAGGTCCAACATTCGCATCATAGGGGTGCCAGAAGGAGAAGAGAAAGAGCAAGAAATTAGGAATCTATTTGAAAAAAATAATGAAATAAAACTTCTCTAATTTGGTGAAGGAAATAGACATGCACGTCCAGAACACAGAGAGTCCCAAACAAGATGGATGCAAAGAGGCCCACTGCAAGACACATCATAATTAAAATGCCAAATGTTAAAGATAAAGAAAGAATCTTAAAAGCAGTAAGGGAAAAGCAGTTACCTACAGGGGAGTTCCCAGAAGACTTTCAGCTGATTTCTCAAAAGAAACTTTGCAGGCTAGAAGGGATTAACTAGAAATACTCAAAGTAATGAAAAGCAGGGACCTACAGCCAAGATTGCTCTACCCAGCAAAGCTATCATTTAGAATCAAAGGACAGATAAAGAGCTTCCCAGACAAGGTGAAGCTAAAAGAGTTCATCATCACCAAACCATTATTATATGAAATGTTAAAGGGACTTATTTAAGAAAAAGATCAGAACTATGAACAATAACATGGCAAAAAAATTCATATTTATCAACAATTGAATCTTAAAAACTAACTAAGCAAACTGGAAGAACAAAGACAGAGTCATGGATTCGGAGAGCATTTTGATGGTTGCCAGTTGGGAGAGGTTGTTGGGGAATGGGTGAAGGTGTGATGGGATAAAAAGTACAAATAGGTAGTTACAGAATAACCAAGGAGATGTAAAATACAGCATAGGAAATGGAGTACCCAAAGACACGGACATGAACAATGGTGGGTGGGTTGCCTGAGGGAGTGGGGGTACTGGGTGGAAGTGGTGCAAAGGGGGAAAAATCAGGACAACTGTAATAGCATAATAAAAAAATGCAATTTAAAAAGAAAAGAAATCTGAAACCTGGAATACAGTCCTCATCAAAATTCAACCATGCCAGCAACCTGACTGCAGACTTCCAGCCTTCAGAAATACGAGAAATTAATTTCTATTGTTTATAAGCCACCCACATATGGTACCTTGTTATAGCTGCCCAAATTTACATAAAAATATCATATATAATACTCCCATATATTTTATAAACCTTACAATATAATATTGTTGACTTTGCTTTAAATAGGCAAGTATCTTTTAAAGAAATTAGGATATTAAAATGTACTTTTGCATCTTTATCCCATATGCACTAATTTCATGCTTTGTAATTCTTCTTTTGGAACTGGTATCATTTCTCAACAGCCTACTGAAATTCCATTAGCTTCTCTTGTGATGCTAGCAGTAAATTCTCTCATTTTATTCCTCTGAAAATGTCTATAGTTTATCTTCATTTTTGAAGTATTATTTTAACTGCATGCAGAACTCTAGGTAGACAGTTTTTACTTTCCGCATTTTAAATACGTCATTCCATTGTCTTCTGGTTTGCCTTGAGTTTGATGAAGACTTTATTTTAAATTATTAACACTGTGTTGTATGTGATATTTGCTTTTTTTCCCTCATCCTCTAACTTTTAAAAAAAATTTTTTCTTTATCTTTGAGTTTCAGCACTTTGACAGAGGTTTCACCTTTGGATTTAGCAGTAGCAGAGTCTCCAGTTCTAGGTATCACCAGAATGTGCAAAACTATGTGAGTTCCTATGTTTTGGGAGTCAAGCTTAACTAACATTTCTACTTCAAAATGGTTTTTGGTGGTGGTTTAGCAGGAAAAAAAGATATCAGGCTAAGTAAATTGTTGCCACTGAGGATTTTTCCAGTCATTCCTACTCCAATTGCCCAGCAGTCTCACCAGAAGCAGCTTCTCCTGCTCCTCCTTCTCCTTCTCCTGCTCCTCCTTCTTCTTCTTCTTTATTATTATCATTATTATTATTATTATTATTATTATTATATACACAAGCTGCTCAAGATCTGTGTGGGAGGTACACATTACACGTCAGTTAAAGCAGAATTGAATTGCTAACACATTTTTAACAGCATTATTTAGGAACTGTAAATGTATAGCTTGATGATTTTAGTAAAATTTATAGTTGTGGGACTATTACCAGAGTCTAGTTTTTGAAGGCTTGTGTCATTCCTAAAAGTCTCCTAATTTCAGTTTTTACTCAACCTCTGCCCTAACCCCAGACAACCATGGATCTTATTTCAGTCTCTATAGTTTTTGCCTCTTCTGGAAATTTCATATAAATCAAATAATACAATATGCAATCATTTGTGTCTGTTGTGTTTCATGTATAGTGTTTTTGAGGCTCATGTGTGTCATTGCATGTATTAGGATTTTGTTGCCTTTAATTGCTGAGTAGTATTCCACTGTGTGCCTTTACCACGTTATGCTTATTAATTCAACAGCCGAGGTACATTTATATTGCTTCCAATGCTTGGATGTTTTGAATAATGCTGCTATAAATATTTGTGTGCAGATTTCTTGTTCACATGGTGAGATTTCCCTTTTAAGAAATTACAAAACTATTTTTACAAGATAATTATACTATCTTGTACCACCCAACATAAGTGTATGACTGTTTCTTCACATTCTTAGCAACACTTGGTATTGTTTGTCTTTTTAAAAATACTCATGGTAGGGAGTGGGTAATAATATCACTTTGAAGTTTTAATTTTCTCTTCCCTAATGACTAATGATGTTCAATACATTTTGGGGGTTTATTAACCATTTATATATCTCCTTTGGTGAAATGACTATTAAATTTTTTTGCATTGCATATTTGTTGGGGTTTCTCTTATTATTGAGTTCTTAAATTTTTAGAAATATATTTTGTATGCATGTCTTTTTTCAGACATAATATTTGCAAATAATTTTTTCTTTGTCTATGAATTATTTCTTCATTTTCTTATTGTTCTTGTTTCTTCAAGAAAGATACCAGAATGACAACATATTTCCAATAGTTTTTTACTATTAAGACTACTAATCAAATTTCTAACTAAAAATACTTCTAACAATAACAATGTATAAAGATTAGTAATTCATCAGATAATTTCAGTAGCAATATTCAAGACCCATCTTACATTGAACGCACACACACATTACATAGCAGAATGTTGCATGAATCTGATTGCCAGGTTCTGGATATTGAAATATCTTCCTCAATAATTTTAACAGCTTCACTGAGGTGTGATTGGAACACAGAAAAGAAACTGGATGCATTTAAAGTATACAGTCATCATATGTACACACCTGTGACATCATCACCACAATCAACGTAATAAGCATTTCAATCACACCCAAAGACTCCTTGTGCCACTTCGTATTTTTCCTTCCTGTTTCTCCCCACCTCTTTCCCAGCCCCAGGCAACCACTGATCTGTGTTCTGTTATTATAGACAAATTTACATTTTTTACAACTTCATATAAATAAAACCACACAATATATACTCTTTGTTTTCTAGTTTTTTTTTTTTATATCCAGATAAACTATTTAGAGATTTATCTATGCAGTTGCATGTATCAACTGCTCATTTCTTTTTTTGGTGACTACTATTCCATATGGTATAACATAAATTGTTTATCCATTTACCTGATGATGGACCTATTTTTTAGCTTCTTCTATTACAAATCAAACTGCTATGAGCTTTCAATTACAAGTCTTTGTGTGAATGTTTGTTTTCATTTTTCACACCGAAGAGCTGGAATGGCTGGATCATGTAGCAGGGATATGTTTAACATTTAAGAAATGTTCTATAAAACGGCACTACCATTTTACTTTCCTTTTTGTGGTTATAGGAGTTCTAATTCTTCCACATTCTCACCAAAACTGGATATAGTTAGTCTTTTTAATTTTAGCCAATTAAATTTAGTCATTTAATAAGAAATTTGTGGCAGTATTATTGGATAAACTATCACTGCCCAACGTTCAAGGTCTTGAATACCATTGCTCCTTATATCTTCATATATATATTTTTTGTTTGTTTTGTTTTACCTCAAAAGGTAATCTGATTATAAATTTCTAACTTGAGCAGGTCATGGTGGGTAGTCATGCTCTGGGTACAGAACATGACTTTTAAGTGAAAAGTTTTAAACAAGCCTTGCCCATTGTCCTGGTGCAGCTAATATACCTTTAAAGTTAATACACCTTTAAAATGCCAGAAGTAACACCCCTCAAAGGCATAACCATCCTGAAGAGAGCACATCATTGTGATAACTATCCTGTAATCCAATCCCTGCCTTGATTCCCCCACTTTCACGTAATCTTCCCTAATTCCTTCCTAATTCCAAGTGCATTCTTAAAAAAACTGCAAACTGTAATCTTGGAAACATTTGAAATCTTGCCTCCCAGCAACTGACTCAGTTTTGAGTCAAATAAAAATTCTCAGCAGGCTTGGACATTTCTTATGTTGACACTGCACCCTTTATGACTTTATTGCTTGTGCTATCTATGAACCTTTCCTGGTATTGCCTTGTTATCTGATTTCTTTCTGCCAGCTACTATTCTTATTTTTTCACATTTCCTGTTCTGGAATCTGTTCTATCCTGGCACTTAAAGTAACCATCAAAAAACTGCAAGGAAAGAAAAATAACCTCATTCCTTGAGTTTATTATTTCTGTAAACAATAACTGCACTTCATGTTGGGGTATTTTCTTTTACACCCTACATCCTGATACCAACCCCAAACATTCTTTCCTCAGAGTTCCATATATAAAAATGCCTTTCCATAGCTTTGGCTTCCTGCTCATTTCAAGAGAAACTTTTTGAAAGATGTCTTAACTAGACTCCAAATGAGAATTTCCCAGCTGAGTGCAATAATATTATAAGCTATAAGAGATATATTATTGTCTTATGACAATACTTTCTGGGAGTGGTTTGTTATTCAGCAGTAGGTTATAAAACAGAAATTGATACCTGTATGTGAGGTGTTTTGTAACAGAAATCTAAAAAGTGAGGACAAAAAGAGGGAGTGTATGGAAATCGCAGATGATATGATCATAAATTCTTAACTGGGCAGGTCATGAGTAATCACACCTCATGCATATAACTTTAAAAAAAAATTGTATTTATTTATTTATTTTTAGACAGAGGGGAGGGAGAAAGAGAGGGAGAGGAACATTAATGTGTGGTTGCCTCACCCCCATCCCATGTGCCCTGACTGGGAATCAAACCAGAGACCCTTTGGTTCGCAGGCTGGGGCTCAGTCCACTGAGCCACACCAGCCAGGGTTCAGACATACAACTTTTTAGTAAAAGGTTCATCTTCGCCTTACACAAGCCCTGCCCATTGTTTGTGTTCCTCTAGATTAACACATCTTTGAAATCAGGCAAACCATCCTCAAGAAAGCATATAATCCTGTTAACTATCCTGAAATGTTTTTTCTGACCCACATGTTATCTTCCTAGTTACCTTCTTAATTTCAAATGCATAAAAGAAACTGAAAAACTGTTATTCTCCAGAGCATTTGAGATCTTGCTTTCCAACCATATGTCATCAGTTTCATGCAAACAAGCTCATAAAATTTCTCTATAGATTTGAACATTCTTACGTTGACATACATAATGTTAACTTTGAAGTGAAGAGAAGCTTGACAAACCATGAGGAAACTTCTGAAACTCTTAAAGATCACTGAGGAAGTGATTATTGGAGACTGAATCAAAGAGGGTATGAGTTATATATTGCAGAACAATTAGCGACACCAAACCCTGAGTAAGAATGGAAAATAGAGTACTGAACAAACATGTGGCTTTGCTAAGGATATTTTAAGGCAGGATGTTGAAAATGATAACCAACTTCTTCTAGTGTCTATAATAATAATAATAATAAAAGAAGAATAAAGAGTTGCACCAAAGAAAGGACTGCTGAGATTTTAATTAGAATTTAGTGGAAATTAAGTTTAGTGGACAGTCTTTTTGTTAGCAAAAAGTTCTCAAAGTAAGACATGACCTTAGAAAAAAGATCACATCCATGACACTACCAGCAAAACATGGTGTCAGGGTAAAGATGAAATCAAGAATGTGGCCATAAGAAAGATTATGGGCACCTCAGAAAGATTAAAATGTGTACCTCATAGACCTCATAGGTAGACAAAAGGCTTTTAATTATATTAAGAGAATATCTCTCAGACCTTACTTGTTACACAAAAAGTCTCTGAACATCTCAAAGACATCATCTCAAAGCACCCTGATGCTCATTCCAAAGGAGAATGTGGCTAATCCTGGAAATATTTATGGGTGTGGTTTTTGTCTCATAGAGGAAGCACCAATAATATTCACAGGAGACCTGTACTGTTTTTAAGAGCATTGTGTTGAGTGGAAAAACCCAAACAAGCAAATGGAAAAGCAACCACCCACCTACTTGTACTTAAAAGTTGCTAAAATACAGAAATAGAGTTGAATTTCATGTATTGACCTCATAATCCTGCAACCATACTCAATTTATGTATTTATTCTAATTGTTTTTACATTCTTTGGAATTTTCTATGTTGTCAACATAAGAAATGTCTAAAAATTTCAGAGACTTTTTATATTTATTTGAGTCAAACAAAGGATACACTTGGAAACAAGATCTCAACAGACTATTATAAATATTTCTGACAACAGCAGTTTCTTTTATGCATTTGAAATTAAGGAGGGAGAAAGCAACAAGATAGTTAAGATTATGTGAGTGAATAAAATAGCTGTGGTACATTTATAGAGTGCAATACTACTCAGCTCGAAAAAAGAATCTTAGCTTTTGCAACAGCATGGATGAGCCTGGAGAATATTATGCTATGTGAAATAAGCCAGTCAGAGACGGACAAATACATTTGATCTCACTTATATGTGGAACCTAATGAACAGAATAAACTAACAAACTGTAGACAGACTCCTGGATACAGAGAGCAGGCTGACAGCTGTCAGGAGAGAGGGAGGTGGGGGCTGGGTGAGATGTGTTAAGGGATTAAACAAACAAACAAAAAAAGAGATTTAAGGACACTGACAACACTATGGCGTTTGCCAGAGGGAAGAGGGGTTGGGAGAGAGAGAAGAGAGTAAAAGGGGCATAAATGGTGATGGAAGGCGACTCATCTAGGGTTGGTAAACACAGAACACAACATACAAATGATGTATTATAGAATTGTATACCTGAAACCTACAAAATTTTGTGAACCAATTCACTCCTATAAATTCAATTAAAAATAAAAATAATAAAAATAAAAACATAATCTCAAAAAAATATCGATGTGCTCTCTTGGAGCTGGTCACATAGAGATTGGATTACAGGGTAGTTAAGATAATGTGTTCCCTTTCGGGTGGTTACAGTTTATTTCAAGAGTGTGTTAACGTAGATGCACAGAAACAATGGACAGGGCTTGCTTAAGACAAAGATAAACATTTTACTAAAAAGTTATAAGCCCGGTGACTACCCACCATAATCTGTCTAGTTAAGATTGATGGTCAGATCACCCTGTGAGATTACTTCCCATAGAGCCTCTGTTTTGTCCAAAATGTGTAGATAATCATTCTACATTTCATTTCTGTCACTATTATGTATGTCTTTCTTCCTTTGTTATATCTTACACAGCAGACTTCTACTTTTTTGTGCTCATTTAAAATGCTGATCATTTCTTGGCTGGTATACTTTTTTTTTTTTTAATGGCTAGACAGCAAACAAAAAAGACTCAACTGTGGTTCACTGAAGTAACCAAGCACTTCATTGCCATTTCTAATTGAATCTGGAAGATAATAATATTAGTGACAAACTAAGAATGACTCAGAGTATGTCAAAGCTTTGTATGTCTCTTTTCTGACTTGGGTTTCCTGATAACTCCGGTTGTCCTTTGTTGCCTGTAAGGTTTATATTAGTCACAGATTTATCTGCTAATTCCTAGAAGATCTTTTTCCTCATTCTATTGCTCTCCTCTTCCCAAAATACAATACTATCTACTTCCTCTATCATGTGTTAATATTAACAAGTAGTTCAATTTTCCCAATCATTTCCACAGTGATGTAATCTATTATAGCTGCTAAAAATCTTTCCTTATTTAGGCCAAAGGATTTGCTTAACGTTAGTTCCCTAAATGATTTTATTTCAATAGCTTGAAAGCTTTGCATATAAGCTATTTTGAGTAACAAGTATAGGAAATATTTTGTAATGTGTGTTATCAGTGAAATTCAGGCAACGTCATTTTCACAGTAAACTTTGGCTTGGTTACAGTTTAAAAATTACTCTCGTGGAAATTGCAAAAGGTATATATATATATATATATATGTATATGTTCCTCTAGTTGGAATACCACCTCAGTATTCTAAGATTCCATTGTTACTGAGCTAGGACCACACTTGCTCTCTGCCTTGTATATTAGTGTTTAGTAAATAATTTTTGATTGATTTGAAGAAAGATGTCATCCCAGAACCAGTCAAGTGTTCTTCATGAATTCAAGGGGATCCTCTTTTCTACTAAGTCTTCTGAAGAACTTCTAAGTTCCCTGGATTCTTTCAATGCAAGAGAAGATGATGTGTTTCTGGTTTCCTATCCAAAATCTGGTAAAATTTATTTTAATGTATTTTGTAAATTTTGTAGGAATATAATAACAATAATAATAAATATAATAATAATTTTACAAAACATTTGTTTTTCAGAATTTTCCACAGGAAATTAAAGTATCCTAACTGCTTATTCTAATGAAAAAGTTTGACAGTAGAGAAGCAAAAATCGTGTTTTGAAAAAATTGAACTGGAGAAATTAGAGCTTTACTACACTTTTGTTTCTATTTTATTGGTGAAGACATAGAAATGTTGACTGATATATATAATGTATATCTAATACATACTAAGCATAATATCTCTAACATTATAAAATTTTCTTTGTACTTTGTCCAGGCATGGGGGTGGTGATAAATAGTGTTTGTTCTATTTATAATCAATAATTGATTTATAAATAAATAATTTATTTCTTCTGAGCTAATAAGAACCAAAAATACTTTTTTATTATAGGTTATTCTTTATTATTTAAATTAATAATACATACTTTTTTATTCTTAGAAGTGACCAGGAATATAACATCCAACTACCCGTTACTATGTCCCGAATAGCGGATGTGTGTGAATAAGCACATCCCTGCTATCCTGGATTTAGCCACTAAGGGTCAAGCTCCCTTTAATTGTATGTGTACTGTAGTCCCCTCTTTGGATAGTAAGTCAGGCCTGAGAAACTCTTCCTCTGAGTGATGCAGAGTTCACACAAGGCCTGGTTTCCCAGGGTGTTTTTAAGAATAAATAAAAAACATATATGTATCTCTTTTACTGAAAAATATTGCCAAAAATGAAAATTACATGATTGCCTCCAAAATACCACAGTATTCTTGCTATGCAGGAGGCTGCTGTGTGAATAAAAATACCTTATCTTAAATTGATATGTTAATTTAGAAAGTAATTAATGATACTTTTAAGGTTCTTTGAACAGGTGGCTAATTTATACCATATATAAACAACCATATATAAGGTTGCCACTGTACCTATTGGTGCCTATAAGTTGACATCTTTCCACCAGCTGCTGGTATGTCTCCTTCAGCAGCACAAAACTGTATTTTCTCTCTTTCCTCAGAAACAGTCCATGTATTTTGTTAAAATAACCTAACTATCACTATTATATGAGTCATGTTTATATGAATATCATAATTATAAATATTTAAGATAGTAACATCCTAGCCTAAAATAGTTTTAAATTTAAAACATATAATGCAAACAAGAGCACTGTTTAAACTATGAGTATTTATTTGAATGTAAAATTATAATTGCAATGAGACAAATGGAAGCTAAAGCCGATTTAAATTCTTCAGGGACATTGCTTTTGAATTAACAAAGCATCATCCCCACCAAAATTTCTGCTCCCCTACTTCCATTTATTAGTGTCTACAACATTGGAGCACATCCGCATTTGCTCTACATAAACATAAAGTGGTATTCCTTCCAGACTTTGAGGTAACAGGCTTGCATCTCTATGATGGCTGAATAAACCATTGGTTAATTGTTCTAATGTTTTGTTTGCACAACTTCTCTGTATTTACACACAAACAAAAAATAAGTTTTAATGTCATCTTCAGAGGGGAACTGGGGAGATAGACATAAATAAGCAATGGCAAGTACACTCTGGTATGTGTTACTTTGGAGGGACCTGAAAGGTGAGCAATTATACCAGAGGAATAGGGACTCAGAAGAGCAAGATGATGAGCTTGCAGGCCGAATAGGAATTATGTATGAAAAAGTTTTTGTATTTCTGAATTGGAGAAGGTGCTAGAGGTGAGTGATAGCACAGAAGAGTATTTCACGCTGAGGAAAAGAGCATATACAGTTCTCACTTCTCTTCACACTTTTATTCCTGTGTAATAAACTAATATTTTAAGAGTTTCAACAGGTTCCAATAGGTGTCAAGAGGTAAAACTATTTATAATAAAATCAATCCACTCACTGCTTATAACCTAATGCTAATTTTCTATATTCATTCATTAAAAGTGCCATTTAATTAAAAATGAATTTCATTTTATTTCTGTGTGAAGGCACTCATTGGATTGCAAAGGTCATTGAGAACATTCCCAACGCTGGAATTACTCTAACATCTCCAATTGAATTGGGAGACATTTCTAAATTTGAAGAGCTAAAAACGTGTTGTAAGAGAAGAGTTATTCCAACACATTTGAGCTATAACATGCTACCAATGGATATTAAACAAAAGCAATGCAAGGTAAGTTTAATGGTGAAGGGTGGAAGTTTGGGAATACCACAAAACCAAACTTGGATTCTTGCTCTGCCACTTGCAAAATGTGTGACCTTGGAAAATTGCTGATGATCTCTGAGCTTTGCTTTCCTCATTTGATACAGGGATAATGGTATCAATCTCATACCTATGGTAAAGATTAAACAAGACAATACATGTGTCAGTGTGACCCTGGTATCTAGCTCATAAAAACTTGAATAATATTTCAGCAAAGAAAGAAATGTGGACTATACAGTAGACAATGTCTTATTCTATTTTGAATCTGGTTTTAATCTTTTTAGTTTAAATATTGATGTCTAGAGAAAGAAAAATTGCCTTAGTATTATTTTAATTATTTTACCTATCATTTTTACAAGAGATTATATAGGAAAGGAATAAAAAAATATTGTACATAAAATGCTAAAAAATAGTTACCTCAAGCTATTTTTAAAATAAACTACCACATTATTAATATTTTAAAAGTTAACCATAATTTAAAAGAATATTTTATATTTTCATATATTTTATATTCAAATTTATGTTTTCTTGGAGAAATGCTTACTGAATAAGGTCAAGTAGAAAGTATGTTTTGAATACATATACACTGAATAATCTCAGTTTAATTATAATATACATACACACACACATAGAAAAAAAGTCCAGGTGTAAATACAATATGCTGACAATATGGCTTTCTATGGTACGACGTTAGAGTTGGATTTTATTTTCTTTGCAAATGTCGTATAAGGAGCACTTCAAAAATTCTGTTTTGATCAGAAAAAAACAAAACATTTGAAAAACAAAGGTGAGATACCCATGTTTGTTTTAACAAGTTCCCAGTAATGAAGCCGCTTTAAAAAATGTCAGCCATATTTCAAAATTAATAAAAATGACCTACCAGTCAATGTGCGTAAATCAAAGCAGATCTTCCTATGACTACAATTCTATAACCACCATGCCTCTATGCATGCCATCTATTCTTCTGCCCAAAGAAAAGTAAACACAATCAACCAGAGGTAAATGTCAGAGTTTTGCCTTTATTCCCAGAAAATCTATCAGGACAGACGAAGATGTACTATTTGATTACACTTTCACTCAAGCAAGCATGTTCATTTCAGACTGTTTCTAAGACAGAGAGAGAGTTCTGGGGAGAAAAGGAGTCTGGTGAGCTCAGAAACCCTCACTCAGGGCAATGCAGTAACATTGAAAACAAATGGCTCTCAGAGGTTGAACTGTGTTTTATAAACACACTACAAAAATGAGAGGAGTGGGTATTTTTCTTTTCAGAAACAAAGAAACCTAAGCTCGTAATGGCTCGGGGGCTTCTTTAAACTACGTACCACACTACAGGTACAGCCTTAAGGTACAAGCCTCTTAGGGTGACCTCTAATGGGGACTGAGACTCTGCTTGGCGCTGGTCTCCCAAAAGGATGAGCCATCCTCTGTTGCTGATGGCCTAGCCCTAAGGGCTTGGGGCTGGACAAGCCTTGAATTTTTTAAAATTAATTTTAAAGAGAGACCCAGGGTAAGGCAGTGAATTTTAAAACTGTGCTCTTTGAGCCTTGGGGTTTAGAAAGCCTAGAGCAGTTAGAAAAAGCCTGCCATGTTGAGTTGCTCCACGATAGCCTATTGGGCCACAAAAGAGGATAATGGTGGGGGGTGGTGTTAAGGTGGCTCTTCATTCTTGTTCACATCCTTCAGCAACGGAGGAGCAGGTGCTGTTTGTGTGGGTCAAGTATAAGACCTGTGCTATGAACGCACTACAGAGAGATACTTAGGTATTAAAATGACTCAATAAACACCTTTTTCCTAAGGAAAATGTGTCCACCCTGATTGCCAGTTGAAAATCAAGTAGAACATCTGGTTCTCATGCAGTGTTGACCATGACTGAATAATTGTCCTTTCATATCTAGCTTATCACACTGGTTTCCTATGATTTCTTATACGCTCCTACTGCACTCTACACTTAGTATCAGAACCCTCAGAACACTGTGTTGTCAAGAGTGTTCCCTGCCTGACTGAAAGTTTTGAGGGGACTAGAATCATTTCTGCCTTGATCATCATTATATTCCTTGGGCCTGGAATGTTATACACTGCCTGGTATACAGTAGCTATTATATTAATATTCATTGCATTGAATTAAATTGCAGTTGCAGTGTTTATGTAAATCTGTAGGGTATCTCAGATGTCCTCCACTTTGGAGGATTAAATTGTAGAAAAAGGAAATTCCAAAGCATCACTCTTCCTATAAATAAGAATAAACAATTTGTAAGAAGTTGTACTGTATGTGAATCATGTTTTATAACAAATGGATATTTAAAAAGTAATCTCATTCTATAAATGAATAGGGGTTTCTCAAGTCTACCCCTAAGAAGATAGGACCAAATTTAACACATAAACTGAAAAAGTATGGTTAATGAGCTGGCAGCAAGCAGCAACATGTCCTGGGAACTTGTTGGAGGTTTATCCCAAACCTCCTGATTCAGAATCTGCATTTTCACAAGATTCCCTGACAGTTCATATGCACATAGTGTCTTGAAGTAAGGGCTTACACCTGTGTTTAATAATTAGCTGAAGCTGCCAAAAAATCATGACTGGTGCAGGTAAGTTTAGTTACAACTTTTTTTCTTTTACTATTTTTATTTACATTTTTTAAAATTACAGTTAACATTCAATAATACTTTGTATTATTTTTTGGTGTACAGCATAGTGGTTAGACAGTCTATACTTTACAAAGTGTTTTCCCCAATATTTCTAGTTCCGGCTTCTACCTTCTTTTAGGAAATGTTTTGTGTTGTGGCTATTTCTACACCAAAATAAACTGATTTCTTTTTAAACAGATTATCTACATCATCAGGAATCCAAAAGACACAGCTGTTTCTTTATTCCACTACTACAGAGATAACCCTAATCTCCCTGACATTGAAACCTGGGCTGCATTTTTAGAGCTATTCCTAAAAGGAAATGGTAAATATAACAATGATTTTTATTCATAATGTACAGTGAAACTTTATGCTCAAAATGAAAGCATTTCCAAAAGTTTAAATAGATCCCAATGCTGCTTTCAGAAGTACATCCTTCGATAGATTATTCCTTTACTTCTAAACAATTCTTTCTCAACGTGCTTCTTCACAATCTTTCTTATCACCCATGGGCAGTACATATTAGCAAGTTCTTATTAAGCTTAATGCTGATCAAGCATCTATGTTTTTCATATACCAGCAATCTTTTCAGTGAAATAATTATGCACTAATTGGAGTACAGTAAGATATGGCTGAAACCTAGAGAGGTAGCCTGAAACATGCCTTTTATATACCTGCATGGAAAATAAAACAAAGAATCAACACACACACATACACACACACACACACACACACACACACACACGAAAAACCCCTCAAATCCCCCAAATAAAACCAATATGAAAGAATTAATCATTCTCCCTGGTACATGGTTTTATAAAAACTAATAGAAAGTAATTTATCCTGAAAATACCACAATGAGACATCATTTGATTGAGCTGTGTAGCATATGTTGGTCCTGCTACCATGCATGACCTTTGAATTTGTTCACATTTTTTATACCTCAGTGGTGTCTGGAGCACTTTAAAAAAAAACCCCCACAAAACCCTTCTAAATTCCCAAGGTGTAAAAAACAAAAATAATATACAAAGACAACACTGAATTTAAAAGAGATATGATTTAGAAATGGTGTGTACCCAGAAGATTTTCTCTCTAACTGGGCTTGAAGTAGATCTTAACTGCTGTTCAATGTTTTACATGTAAATTATTATGCTGTTGCTTGTTAATTTAAGAGAGGCCACAGCAAGTATAACCTTAACATGAAGACATTGGGAAGTCACCAGCAACAAGATTTAATACTTTGTTGGGCTATATTCCCTTTGGAAGAATATGCTTTTCTCATACTATTTCAACTCCTCTATTTCCTTACTTAATGGCACACATTTAGTAGATTCATAAAGTTCCAGGAGTGACAGGTGTACTAAAGGTCATCTGTTTAAACACTCACCTGATGATTCAATCACTTTTACAACATCTCCAAGATTTGTAGATGCTAAGCTTGAACTTGTTAACCTTGACAACAGGTTCACACTCCACACTCCTGCTCTGAAAGAATAACATTTCATCTTGGAACTTCTAAATGTAAAAAATAAAATCTCTTACCATGTCACACAGACACTTAGCTAAGTGCTATGCAAAAATGATCTCTTTTCATCCTCACTAGACCACATGAGGTAGATGTTATTATCATCGTTTTACAAGTGATAGAAGTACTGACCTCAGGAGGCCAAATAACTTGTCCATAGAGGCGTGACTAATAAGGAGCAGAGCCAAAATTTAAATTCAGGTGTTGACTCCAAAAATATGTGCTCTTACACTGTGCCATAACTTGTCCAGCAAAAAATTGTGCCCTGATCATTAATTCCTCTTCCACATGTTAGCCTTCTAAATATTTGAAGATAGTTAGCATGCCTCACTCTGCCTCAATTCCATTTTTGGAATAAGCAGAGTATAAATACATAAATTACATTTTTTAAAGCAGATCTTGGGCCTGCTTTTTCTCAAGGAAAAAGAAGTTGCATTTGTCCCCTATTATTACGCACTGTGGTTTACCATCCCTCCCTCGGCACCGCGGGAGCTCAGGTTTGGCCATGTTTCTATAAATTTACAACGCCCTGAAGACCAAGCTGCATATGGTCTGACTGATTCTGTTCGAGAGATTCTCTTTCTATGAAAGTAGCCCCAGAAAGGCCGACCCAGGCCATACCCAGGGAAGCAAACTAGAGTCACCAAGCATTTACTGTTGTTATCATAGTACCAGGAGTTGCAGCAGAGTATCTGGGAAGGGCAGAGTGCAGTTGGAAAAAAACGTTTCAGGTGATTCTTTCATACCTTCTTAGGTGAGTTAATGGATTTTTAGTTGTAAAGAGATTTGACTCGAAAGTATTCTACAACTGGGTAATCCAGCCTGGGCAAACCCTGTAGGCACTGGGAACAGTTACTGAATTACTAAAGCTTTTTAAAAATTTACTCAGGTGAGAACAGTTGCTTTACATTTTACTGCTTATGAGAGAGGGTTGTTCGTTTTATTATGCATGCGTGTGTATGTGTGTGTGTATGTGTGTGTTTTGTATATGACTGTGTTTCAGGGGTATTCTTCAATGACTTTTGAGGAGAGGGTTATTTCTCTTGCAAATGACAACATGATAAAGTAGAAAAAACAGGTTATAAGGGCAGAAGGCCTGGGATCAAGACCTGACAATAATTTATTCTCTGTGTGATTTTGGACAATAGCTTAACAATTCTAAGGTTCAGACTCCTAATATAAAATAGAACTAATAAAATCAAATATTTTGTAGGATTATTTAGAGGTTCAAATTAAGTAATGATTAAAATTTGCTGTGAAAATCTACTGACTTATTCTATTAGACATGACTTTTAAAGACACACAGACTTTTAAATAATTTCTCATTAAGGTGGAAATGTTACAAGTAGATATTTATCTAGAAAGATTATTTTACAAGTGAGGCATCATGATATCTAAAACCTATCTTCAAAATATAGACATAATTACACATTATATGACACAACACTACAATAAAGATAAAAATAGTGATATTTATTTAATCATCTAATTTATCTTTCAGACAGTTTACAAATATACTTTAGGTTTTTAAATGAAACAGTAACTATAAATTGTATTCTGGCAATATCCTAGAAGATTAATATTTCAATGAAACAGTATCTTCGCATTATACTTTTAATTCCCTATAGCCGGCCCTTCTCCAGTTTTATATTAAAACTATTTCCTAGGCCACTTCATCCCAGTGAGTTTTGTTTTTCTGCATGATTATCTATCATCAGGATGCTTTCTAGAGACTAGACACTAAGATGTTTACTGTAATTGAATATAAGAGTGGGGTAGAGGGTTTGCAGAAAGTATAGGGGTTTTGAAACAGCTAAAGAATAGGATAATGTGTTAATGCAGGACAAATTGGTTTGCTAGGCAGCCTCGAGGCCCTTGAGGCTGGAAAAATGAATTTGCAGTGGTGTAAATACAGAGTGGTATGAACTTCTTCAGCAGAACTCAGCAGCAGTAGATGAGATAGAAAGAAGGTGAAGTGTTTTGATCCAATACTGAGTGTTTGGGTGGAGGGTGATTCAGATAAACTGTAGGGGGACAAGGAAGGTATTGGTAAAAAAAAAAAAAAAAAAATCCTCAAGGGAATGTACAAAGGAAGAAAGTAAGGATGGAAAGGGACAAAAGTAGTCAAAGATATTGGGGAAATATCCATTAAAGTTACTACAGCTGGTAGCAAGACCTGAGACGACACAGAAGATTGTAATCGAAAATCAGAGTCTTCAGTGACTGTAGGGGAGAGATCAGAAGGTCAATTTCTGACTGAAACCAGGATGGAAAGAGTGGCATAGTCAAAGGACATGTTAAAGAAGCTTGGATGGTCTAGGAGGGAGGCGTTCTAGGAGGGAAAGCTGAGGTTGCTGACTTGCTCTTCCTAAGATACAGGAGTTGGCTGAGAAAGAGCAACTTGTATTCAAGGCCGTCTCAGGGGAAAGAGTAACTTTTGGAAAGCAGGAGGGCCATCCAATCATACCTTAATTAAGGCCAGGACGTGGCGGAATAATTTTGTAATTCAGTGAAGGATATGCAGAAAAACATTTCTCCTAAAAACAAGATTTCAAATCTCTATTTTGGAAACTATACTTTTTTTCAAAGCCGTAGGTCTACTGATGACCTGGAAAATGAGAATTCTGATTAAAAAAAATTAACCCTAACTGTAATTTCCTACATTAGTGAGAAAGGCACAGGCAGCCGATGTCTTTATATTCTTTTGGCTAGCTTGAGTCCTTTTGGAACAAGGTATAGTATAAATTAGTTAGTAATAGGACAGCTGGCTATCAAATTTTGATCAGGCAAGGAACCAAAAATTTATTCTTAAATCTGTTTTGGATATGTTGGAATATATTTTCTATTCAATAACCATAATGGGCAAGGTCAATTACAGTACTTGGCCCACCCCCCGACCCTGCCCACTAAGTGTGGCTCTGGGTCTCTATCCCGATCTAACTTTTGTCCAGAGAAGCACGGGCTGCCCCTCCCCCTACACACACAGTATTGAGGGCTCGCATTATCGGTAACTCCAGGCAGTGCGTTACCCAGGAGGGCTGGGCTGTGACTGCTAATGGGATTTGGAGAGGTAGGTGGAGACTGTGAGGTAGTCTGGAGAACTGGAGACTAGTTAACTTCCTAAATTTATGTGAGAGAAAAAAATCTGTCTTCTTCCTACCCTGTGTTTGTGCCTGGGAGAACATTGGCCATTCTTAGGAGATAAACCCTTGTCATTGAGATAAGGTAATTCAGGTAATTCTAAGCCAGTATTATGTAAGGCACTGAAGCAGTGAGATTGCTGGTAACTGAAAACTTGATCTGCACGGTTCTAAGAACCAGTTATTGCACAGCCTTTTGGGTCCAAGGAGTAGTAGAAAATTGGGCTGACTTTAACGATACCACAGTAGTCCCAGAAATTCTTGTTTCAAAAATGTTAGTTATTTTCTTGCTTTTTGCTTCCTCAGGAGCCAAAGCCATGAAAAATTGCAATTCGTTGGAAGTTAATTATACTTGAATTTATTAAAGGTTTTAATGTTCAAAATGTATATAGCACAATACCTGGCTTTTAATATATGTTTATTAAATGAAACAACAGTCAGCAGATCTTTAGGAAATCGCTTATAGAGTAGCTCTTGTATGACTTGGGAACTAACTAGTATTAAATCTTTGATAAAGTTCATGGAAAGATGTATATATAGTATTTTAAATTTTCATTTTATGCTTTATTTTGTCAAGCTAGTCAGCTTTTTGTGTGTTTAATCATCACTGCTATAGAGGTTACTTTATGTGATATTTCACTTTTAAGCCCTGGAGATTTTTAAGTCTGTCAAATTAACAAAACATTAAAGAGACAATATCAACTACTGGTAAATCCCTAAGCCTGTATTTCTCAACCTTGAACTAACATACTTGAATAGAATTCTTTGTTGTGGTGGTGGAGGTAGGGAGTTTATGAAATTTTTATGCTATGAACTTATAATTATGTAAAGCATGTCATGTTACAGAAAGAAAATCACAAATTCTCAATGTTTCTCTATTTCTCCCAAGATCCAAAGCAGTTATCAAAGCACAAATTGGACAAATGTTTATCACTGTATTTCTGTTGTCAATTTTCTTGATGATAAAAGCATTTACTAAAAATAAGAAAAAAAATCCACACAGCTCTATTAAAAGATATCACTATCCAGTTTCATTTCACAATATTGTAATTAATTGAAACAATAGTGAAATTGAGCTCTTCTAAGGAAAACTTTTTCATTCCAGAGTCTAATATGTGTATGCCTTGCTTTGACAACTTTGCTGAAGTGGGAAGAACCCAAAACCCAAAGCCATAATGTTTAAATATTAACATAACAATTCACTTTTCTTCTAGTTGTGTATGGATCCTGGTTTGATCATGTTTTAAGCTGGGAAGACCACAAAAATAATAAAAACATTCTATTTATATTCTATGAAGAAATGAAGAAAGTAAGTTTTTCCTAACATTTCAACAATCAAAATTTAAGTCACAGTATGTTAATACAGCAAGTCAATCAATGAATCCTGTTTTTTGGGTTTCAGGGAATAAACTTAGTATTTTGATGAGTAACACTTTTTTAATTTGCTTATTGTTTAGGATCTTTCTAAAAGCATAAAGAAAATAACTACTTTCCTTGGCATGAATGTGAGTGAAGGTGAAATTAATCAGATTGCTGGGAATTCATCATTCAGGGAAATGAAAAATAATGCAGCCAAAGAAAACTGTGATCCAGAAAAGACCATCTGTGCACTCACATCTAATAGGAGCCTGGTATTTAGGAAAGGTAAGCCAGAAAAGGAGGCGGTGCTTTGCCTGGGGCTCATATTTGGAAGTAGTCCTATTTTATCTTTTTAACCCTTATTTCATCATAGTGCACCCCATCTTGCACAACAGATGACATCAGTGAATGTTTATTAAATGAAATTTTTGAATTTCATTCTTTCCAGATTTGAGATTTCCATGCTCAGTTAGGAACCAATTGAGAGAAAAACACAGATGTCAAACAGATAGAAGTGATAAAATTACTTGAAGAATGTGTCTCAGGTCTGCAGACCAGTGTGTTTGCTAATAAGTGACCCTGCATTGTATAAGCTACTCTTAATCACAGTCAATCAGGTACAGTCCTGTCCCGCTGCTGGAGCAGATCCTGTTTTTTTCAGGAGAGAGTAAGGAACTGATAAGTGTGGACAGTGCACTTTACTAAAATCACCAATCAAATAACTTGCTCTGCAGAAGTCGGGGTGGAGAGAGAGCTGGGAATGTTATCTAAGGAAGTTCATCAGCATGAGAACACAGAGAGAAGGAAACAGATCTCCAATAATTCTTAACTTGTAACTTAGAAGGAGGTTGGGTAGTAAAATCTAACAGCAAGAAGAAAAGCTCAGAACCAGCACGGAATTGGACGGTATTTTATTATTTATTTTATTTTATTTATCTTATTTTATTTTTTTAATTGTTTAAATTCATTTTAGAGAGAGAAAGAAACGAGAACAGAGACATCAATTTGTTTTTCCACTGATTTTTGCATTCATTGGTTGATTCTTGTATGTGCCTTGACCAGGGATGGAACGTACAACCTTGGTGTATTAGGGTGACGCTCTAACCAACTGAGAAATCTGGCCAGGGCCTCAGTGGTATTTTCTAGGAAGAACTGGTAGTCTCTCATGTGCTAGAATGGTATGATGTGCGAAGCAGAATGAAAGAGATTAAGATATTGGGGCCAGATAGCAAAAGCTTTGATGGACATCATACAGAGGCCTTCTTTTTCCCCCTGGTCTGTTGGCACTTTTAAAAAGGGATCTGACATAGTCAGACGTGTGGAAAATTTATTAGAAGGGGATAAAAGCAGAGGCAGAAAGTCCAGCAAAGAGGTTCTTGTAGTAGTCCAGTTACGAAACAGTAATGATTATAATTTGGGCAGTGGCAGTAAGTCACTGTTGGGTGCAGCTCAGCTGAAAAGTCAATGAACCATCAGTAAATTGTAGAATTTGGTAAAGTTGTTCAGGGCAGGTGAGAAGGGCTTCTGGAGAAAGGGACAGAAGGGGGAACCCCAAGGGCCCTGACATCAATGGGAATGAAACAGCCCTTAGAGAAGCCAAGCAAAAAGATCAGCCAGAATGGGGAAGAAAGCCAGGTCGAAGATGACCATTTATTTATCATTCTTATATTCTGAAAGTGCAGATGGAAGGCAGATTGAGGGTTTGAAGAGATGAGATGTAAAGAAAGGAGCAGCAAAATGAACACTCTTCTAAGATGTTTGATAGTAGAGGATGGGACCCATATGATATGGGAGTTGGAGAGAGGGATCGGATCAAGAAAAAATTAGGAGAGGTGGGAGAGAGAAGATAAAGGGAAGACAGACAGAATTTAGAAGAGGATGCATGAAGGAAGGTAAAATGAACAAAAGGGTAAGAAACAGAAAGAGATTAGGATAGGCTGTGGTAAAGAGGATGATGAGAAATGAAGTTCTGATGGTTACCAGAATCTAGGGCTATCATTGACATCATTTATCACTGTCTTTTGACATCTAATTAGTAAATTCTCAGTATTCACGCATCTTATCTAACAAACTTGAGAAATTTTAGTATAAGGATCTCTGACGTGACATTGTGACCCTAATGAAAATTTCCAGGAGAAATCATATCAACATAGTTGTAGCCAATAACATTTATTCTAATGCATTTTCCCTTTATCTAAAAGTGGTTTCTTTATATTGTATCTAATGCAGCACAGAAAATTGACAGTAGAAACATCTTCATTAGTACTAGTCACCATGAGCACCAGCTGGTAAACTTGGACCCTGTGAAGAACTAAACACAAGGATGGGTCAATAGAGACCATTCACTTTATTTTTTTTAAATATTTTATTTATTTACTTGAGAGAGAGGAGAAGCAAAGGAAAAAGAGAGAGAGAGAGAGAGAAACATCAGTGTGCAAGAGATATATGATCAGCTGCTTCTCGCATGTCCCCATCTGGGGACCTACACAGGGCAACCCAGGCATGTGCCTGGACAGGGAATCGAACTGGCAACCTTTCACTTTGCAGGCCAGAGCTCAATCCACTGAGCCACACCAGCCAGGGCAAGAGATTGTTCACTTTAGCCCTTTTGTTTGGTGGGCAGTGTTGGAGTAGGGGGATCCATCCTCTGAAAGTAAGAGTTTCAAAGAAACTACTGAAGACATTGATGCAGAATCCTTGGCACACAGAGATATTCTTCATAGTGGGGGATTTGTGCCTGCAGCTATCCTTACTTTAAACTCAGAATTAGAGCTGATATTCCAGACAATGACTATGGTGGTCAGGGAGATAAGGTGACAAGCAAGGATAGTCCACACAAGTGTTGGAAGTCCTAGGGCTTCTGACATACTAAAGTCTAGGGAGAAAATTATAGAAGTATGGAACGATGCACTTAAAATATCATTAAGCAGAAACTGTTAAACATATTAAGTCACATCCATACAGGGGTTTACTATGGAGTCATGAAAACTATAGAGTAAAAATAGCTAGCATTTACTGAGTGCTTTACTATGTGCCGGGGACCTTGCTTCATTTGTCTAGATTTTAACAGCAGGCTTTTGAAGATAATATTTATGTTATCCATATTTTACTGAGACACCAAGTGACTGATTAACTCATCCAAAGACACACAACTAGTAGCTGGTAGAGTCAAGGTTTGAATCCAAACCCTCCTACTCTACTCATCATAACTTTCATTGTTGGTCTATAAAAACTAATATGAGAAGATGATCAAACTGTAATAAGTGGGAAAAATTTGGTTATAATTGTGTGATTTAAAATGTAGTTTATATGCATTTATATGTTTGCAAAGAAGAACATCTGGGAAAATGCATACCAGCCAATTTGATAGCCATGTTACCCGAATACAAGTTCCTTGATATTTATCCTCATTGCTTATATGTATTTTTGCTAGCCTATATATATAGCTACTATTTTACTTTTAAAAAGATTTTTTTAAGTAAAAGAGTAAAAGATTAAATCATAAACCAAGAAAATAAAAGGTCAAAGAACAAAGACAGCAGGGGTCTAGATGGTTGATATCAGAAACTAGAAGGAAGAAAACAGGAAGAACCAAAGAATATTGAAACATCTTTTGCTTCAAGTGGGGTGTTTTAGAAGCAGTGCCATGCAAGAAACTGATAATATTTTTAACTCTTTGTTATCAATATTGTAAAATAAATTTCATGAAAATGAGACCAATTACCCACCTCCAGGATGTGTGATCAGCACAGCTCCAGCTCCGGAGGTACACACACAGGGAAGTAAATGAAGCGTCATTATGTCCACTTTATCTGCTTTATGTTTTGATTAGGTTTACGTGAGATACTTTTTGCTCATTATTGTAAAACCTAGGACATTTGTGTACTTTTAATCTTCCTTTCTTTTTAAGAAATGACTTTTTAAACTGTACAAGATGACAGGCAGCTATTACTAAAGAAATTAGAAACAACAAATAAACAAATGAAGAAAAGAATAACTCCCTTATCGTCTTATCACCAAGAGATGAAATTGTTCACATTTTATTATAAATCTGAGAGGTTTCCTTTGTGACTACTATATATTTAAATTGGTTCTTGTCTGATACATTTCCAATTTTTCCAGGAGCAGTGGGTGATTGGACAAACTACTTTACTTCAAAGCAGAAGAGAGTATTTGATGAACTGTTTGCAGAGAAAATGAAGCACAGTGAACTAGCAAGACACTTTGAAGATTACTCTTAATACAAATGGAAAATGAAACCAATTTCCATTTTATGCAATATAGTGTTTGTGGAATACATAAATATTTTTTACCAATGTGGAAAGCAGATATTTCTTTCAGTGAGAAATGGACACTTTATGAATGCATCAGAAGTCCCATATGTGAGAGACTATTATTATCATATTTGATGGTAGCAGGGAATTACTAATAAAAGGAAGTATACAATTTTTGAATAGCTGAATTATATATATATATGTTTTCAGGATACTTATAAGGCAAAGGGGTTGTTTCTATTCAGAGAGCATATTACTGTGGGTATCCTATACACTGCATGCACTAAGGTACAACAGAAGAGGTAAGGGATTATCTAAAATAATCAGTGTCTCAGAAGAATGTTTTTGCTGCCTTTTGGACTGTCATGACTTCTAGACAAATATTTTTATTTCAACATTCCCTAGTGTCCACGTAGAAATATTCTGTAGTGTCATAGAAATGACAAACATAATCTTACTAAGGTGCAAACACTTATAGGTAAATTATATCAGATGATCACAATCTGGTATTTTGGTAAAATGAAGAATGAAAAGACACCCTTTCACATTACATTAACAGCATGCTGGTAATTCCGGTATGTCCTTTATTTTAGAGTCATTTAAGTTACAAAATTTTTTATTTCCAGTTTCAAAAAGTGTAATTTTCCTGAAGTATTCATTATTTTAACAGTATTTTGAACATGTAATCTTTCTCCGAGTAGCATTTCTAGCATTAATATAATCTCTATAATTCTTTCTCACCCGTAATGACTATTATTTTGTAGCTTTAACCTAGAAGACATTGTAATGATATTTCAGTGAACTTATTTAAGGATTATTGCCTAAATAACAATATTGTCTGTGAATGTCTATGTCCTATTGTTTATATCTGTGCTATAGTATATAACTAAAACTAAGGGGAAATCAAAACTGTATATTTCATATGACTCTGAGCTATGAAACCAAAACAATGGTTTGAGTGAGTTAATTCAGCCAATACCAATGTATGGCGAATCTTATTTTTATTAACAAATCTGTTGGAGTTTCTTGTACCAAGTTTATCACAATTCAGTCAGTATTAGCTCTTCATGAATCTCTTATATATATGTATGTGTTTATATATATTTGTTACAAATAAAATATGTTTCCATTGACTTCATGCAATTCATGTGGTGTGGTTTTTTAGTGGTTTTTTTTTTTTGCAAAATTAATATACACAGAGATTTACTAAAATATCTCCCTTCCCCAAATAAGTGAGATTAACGAATATCAAGGCAACCAGGTGAGATCTTGGTCAAGTCCTCATTTCATGTCAGAGCTAAAATCACACTTTACCTTGCCTGGTGTTGATGTGCAGAGAATTAGAAGGCTGTCAGACTAAGGTCGTAAGGATCAGATACAACTGGCAAGTGAAGAAGACAGCGACTGTTGTGCTAAGAGCACCAAATCCTGCGAGGCTCTATCACCTTCTCACAAGATTAAAATGATCAATGAGATTAGCCCTGGCTGATGTGGCTCAGTGAATTGAGTGTTGTCTTGTGAACTGAAAGGTTACTGGTTCGATTCCCAGTTATGGCACATGCCTGGGTTGCAAGTGAGGTCCCCAGTGGCGGGGGTGGGGGTGCAATGGATTGATGTATCTCTTGCACATTGATGTTTCTCTCCCTCCCTTGCCCTCTCTCTAAAAGTAAATAAGTAAAATGTTTTTTTAAAAAGATTAAAATGATCATTGAGATCATGAGGGAGAAACTAGGACTTTATTTGATGGCATCATTGTATTTTAGACGTATAAGTTACTTTGGGGTCATTGCAATCCAGAGTTGATAGAAAATTGCCTAAGGTCAGTAATCTAAAAGTGTAACTAAAACCCTTAGTTCCCAGATTATTATCAGTCAGTCAAAAATATTGTATCTCTGTTCATAGCAACATTACACAATCCAAGAGGAGGAAATAACCTGTGTCCATGGATAGATTAATGGATAAACAAAATGAGGTATATACAAACAATGGAATATTATTCAGCCTTAAAAGGGAAGGAAATTCTGACACATGCTGCAACATGGATGAAACTTGAGGACGTTATGCTAAGTAAAGCCAATCACAAAAAGACAAATACAGTATGATCCCACTTCCATGAGGTATCCACAGGAGTAAAAGCCACAGAAACACAAAGTAGAACGGTAGTTGCCAGGAGCTGGGGTGACAGGGAAGTAAGGAGTTGTTTAATGAGTACCGGATTTCAGCTTTTCAAAATGAAGTTCTGGAGACTTGTTGCACAACAATGTGGATATACTTGATGCTACTGAACTGTACAATTAAAAATTAAAGATGGGCCCTGGCTGGTGTTGCTCAGTGGATTGAGCACTGGCCTGCGAACGAAAGGGTTGCTGGTTCAATTCCTAGTCAGGGCACATGCCTGGGTTGCGGTCCAGGTCCCCAGTAGGGCGCACATGAAAGGCAACCACACATGGATGTTTCCCTCTCTTTATCCCTCCTTTCCCCCTTTCTAGAAATGAATAAATAAAATCTTTTAAAAAAATTAAAGACAGTGAAAAAATACTTTTTAAACCTTTCCTATCTGTCAGCATTATTGTTGGTTGTAGAAACACATGAACTTGAAAGAATCCCATTTTTTAAGAAACATTTTAATGGGGATAAATATATAATTTTTAATAAAATTTTTAAAAAATATTTTACTTATTTATTTCCAGAGAGGGGGAAGTGAAGGAGGAGGAAAGGGAGAAAAACATCGATGTGTGGTTGCCTCTCACACATACCCTACCGGGGACCTGGCCTGCAACCTAGACATGTGCTCTGGCTGGGAATTGAAACAATGACCCTTTGGTTTGCAGGCCAGTGCTCAATCCACTGAGCCACACCAGCCAGGGTGAATAGAAAATTTTTAATAAAGGAAATATCTGAGATACGGCAGACACCAATACGTGCCATAAGGAAGATAACATAAGGTAATGTAGTAGACAGTGACTAATGAGCTGTCTTAGCTGGAATGTTCGGTCAAGGGCTCTGAGGAGGTGACATAGGAGTTCCAATGCAAATGGTGAACAGGGCTCCCTGTGCTTGGAGTCATGCCAAGGAGTTTGGATTTCACCTTGGCATTGGGGGCGGAGGGTGGGTTTTCCACAGGGGAGACATTCCGACAGACACTTCCACAAGATCACTCTGATCACCAGATGGAGGATGCACCCAATACAGGAAAGGGGTGTGAGGACTATACAAATCAGCTAAAGTCAAACAAAGCTACGTCAGGAGTCTGCTATGTGCTGCCTGCCACAGAACCCAGCTGATCTGAGATGCAAGCCAACCACAAAGAACCTCTAGACAAAGGAAATTCCTGCAAAGATTCATTAATAGATACTTACTCATATCTTATCATTTACCCATACTATAAAGGGAAAACAGACCACAAAATATACCTTGTAAAGGTTAAAGTTAATCCCAATTTTTTTCCCACTCTCTGTTTCCCCATACCAGCAATTTTCTGTAGAAACTGCAAACAAACCTCAACCTCTAGAAACGGTTGGGGCCTCACTTCCTTCTCTTGCAAAGAGAGTCTGCTACTCTGTCTATGGAGTAGTTTTTCTTGCTTGTCCTCTCCACTCAATAAAACCTGCTTTTACACTTTAACCCTTTGTTTGTCCTAAGTCTTGAATTCTTTTCTGTGTGAAGCTAAGAAGCCTCTTGGCTTGGGACTCGAGTCTCCCCTACGGACTTGCCCCTCTGACATGAGACCTAGGGGTCATGGGAGGGAACAGGGATAAGTGGCAGTTACAGTGGTGTGTGCATATGAGAGAGGCAGGGCACGTAGCAGTGGAAATCCTGAGACAAGGCCAATTTGGGGATATAATATGGATATCGAGCCAGCTAACCTATTAATATGGAGTGAGAGACAGAAAGGAGTAAATGAAGCCTAGATTTTTAGCTAATCAACTGACTATCTGAAGGTACCATTTACTTAGATGTGAAGACACGGTAGTAGAATGACTTTGGTGGTTGCGGTGAGGGTGGAGTGGGCTATGGATCAAGCACTTCTGCTATGGCCATGCTGTTTAACATGTCGATTTAGACACCAGGTTATTGGTTGGATGGAAGAATCTCTCTGCTGACTGCTGTGTTGTTCCCCGGGGCCCAGTGGGAGGGTTCAAGAAGCGGGGGAGGCGTGGACAATTGAGGCAGTTTAGATTTATAGCGCACTGTGGCAATGAGCATCATCATGACGATGGTGACTGCTGAGGATGTGCTGCTGACTGATTTCCTGGATATCCATGCCCACTTGGGTTTTCCCCTTTTCAAAGTTCAGTATCTCTCTGAACTCTGACCTGCCACACTGCTTTTTTTTCCCCTCACTTCCTTGAGGATGCAAAACAACTCACATGCATTTCCTCATCCAAATTGCCTCCCACTATTCCCTGATGATTCCCGTTACTTATTTTTCACTCTTCCTCTTTCATTTCTCTGCTCTACCCCCTCCTCTCTGTAGTCATTAAATAAGTAACTGCTAAATCCTAATGATTCTTTTAAGGTTTCATTAGGTGGTACTTTCTCACCTCGGGATATTTGTTTGTGCCTTAAAGGCATTTTACCACCAGCTCTCCAGTTCTCTGAACTCCCTGTCCCTTGTCCCATTATTATTTATTTCTTCCCCATTGGCTCTCCAATGGCCCTTCACTTATATTTTACTTCCCACACTTAACCATTCAGGCCTCATATTTTTATATAAATGTCTGTCTCCTGTTTCAGTGCACAAGGTTCTAACTCTTGGAGTCTATGACTTGTTCATTTTGTATCCTTCACCATGCCTAGCCCAGCACAGCACTCATGGTAGATGCTTTACAAATGTTGGCTATGAATTGAGTTCATGGATCAGTTTAATTCTACGTCTTCCAGAATGCTCAGTTCCAATATTTTAACCCACTTTGATACTAGTTTCATAATCTCCTAATCCTTCATCTCTGCATTAGTCAATTATTTTTAACCTAATCACATACTCCCTTCTATTGTTACTTAACTGTTCCACATTTTGTACATCTTTCCTTCCCAATTTTATTGTATACTTAAATGCAGAGCTTGTAGAAAGTTTCTTCAGTGACTTAAGTAGTGTGTTGCCCTCAGAAATTGTTCAATAATGGTGTGTTGAATGGAATAATGAATTATGAATGAATGACCTAAAGAATCAATGAACACCTTTCTACCTACCAGCTTACTTTCTTGGTTTTGTAGGCATAAATGCTTAGAGTTGTATATAATTATTTGGTTTTTTCATCACTTTCCAAATCAAACCAGAGGCAAAATACTATTGATTCTTGCATTTCAATAACTTTTAATCCATTCTGCCTTCCTTCAGACATAAAGGTAAGGAAAAATCAATTATAAATGATAAGAATAGCCTATAGCTACCACATGTAGGGAAAATAAATCTGGTGGAGAGGTCTGTGGTTGTTTACACAATGTGCGTGTGCTTTTAACCTTTCCTCTTTTTTGGTAATTTCTCCTTTTATTGTGTAAAACTACAAAGTAGAAATGCGTTTTGTCTCAATCCGCTCATTTACACATTTATAAAATATTAATTAAAATTAGGTAGTTGAAAACCAATGTCAAAGAAGAATAATAACATTTAAAAAAATGTTCACGTTGGTTTTATTTATTTTTACATTAGTTTAATGAAAGAATTGTTGACATTTTCTCTAAGTGCACAGGTACAGGCCCAGATGGAATTTTCTAAGGAGTTAGCAAATGAGGAAGTAGGAAAAGCCTTTATGGCTACTGTGCATGAAAAGCTCTAGAGCAAAGTAAATAAGGAGTCATCAATCTACCTACCCCCCCCCACAACCAACCTCCCTCCATCTCTGGTACCAATTAGAAAAACCAAAGGCAAGTAAACACTGATTAGGCCTCATTTAGACAGTTTGAATTATTGCCCTTCTGAAGTGTCAGGACCATAATCTCAAACTCTTACTACACAGATATGGACAAATAAATATGGGCAGTTTTTTGTTTTGTTTACTTGCAATATAACCATTAGTAATTTAAAATCTTTGTGACTATTGGTATATAGCTGTGAGAGTTTACTAATCCTTAATTGTTCACTCACTGGGCTATCATTATCATTGGAATAAGAAATCTCAAGCTATAATTAATAATAAAAGTGCAAATCTGAGCCAATCTATGTAGGTGATATATAGGTATATGTGTATTTTAATTAAAAATATTATCATGACTTATGCTTCCTTTATTTTAGTTTTTTTAATTGAATTTATTGGGGTGACATTGGTTAATAAAATACATAGCTGATGTATTATAGAATAATTATTATTCTATATTATTCTATATAATATCCTATATTATATCTATATTCTGTATTATTCTATAATACATCATCTGTGCATTGTATTGAGTGTTCACCATCCAAAGTTGTATATTTCTAAAACTATAATTTTGTTCATTTCAAATGTGTTATTTATTTCAATGGTTTATATTAATTTATGGTATTAAAGTAGCTCTAACAGAGATGAGAAAATATATGTCTTTAGATGTTCTCAATTATTTAGGTCATGCCTTCATTTTGTGTAAGTTCCATAGTCCACCAGGATCTATATAAATGACAAGTGAGGGAGAGGAAGGTAGGCAGAGAGGAACAAGACATTCTTGTGATAATTAGTTAAATTTTAGATAGAAAGGGTATAGTTTTCAGTAACTGGCCCAAAGAGAATTTTAATTAAAATAAATTGATGTGACCAGCTAAATTGCCTGCTAGGTTGTATTCAGCTGAGCAGGAAAATGATCTAGAGAAGTTTATTCGTGCCAGACAGAAATATTTAAAAATCATCAGGTAAACATGCAAATTAATAACATTTACTTTATTTCAAAAGGCAGTTCTAGCCAGTCCCATCAGTATCTCGTTTCATTCTTCACTATTTGTATATTGAAGGTCAACTATATCCTTCCCATTTTGTGAGAGTTCAGCTTCTGATTAGTAACTGAGGTTAAAAGGCTTCAATAGAGACGCGAGTCGCCAGTGGGTGCGGTGAGGCAAAGCTTCTCCCCTGAGATTCAGGAAAGCTAAGCAGGAATTCCTTGAGGCCTATGGAATGCGAACAAAACTGCGGGCCGGGCCGAGGGTGTTGAAGCTGCAGTGACAGGCCCTGCCACAGTGTTTTCTCTTTGATGTCAGTTAAACAAAGGGCCCAGTGTCCCAGGAAGGGTAAATCACAAGTGCATGGCTGGGTCTCATTTGTTACCTCCGCTGTCGAGGACAGCAATTTGCTCGTTCAAGGAAGTTCCTGGCTTCCATCAGAGGGGCTGGCTTTCCAAAGTTTGGCCAAGGCTCGGGTCTCTGTATGAAATGAAAAATCTGACATTCGAAGAGAAAGAACTTGGGTAGTAAGGTTTATCCCTAAAAAATGAGGAGAGTATACTAAAAAGACTGCCGAGCGCTCATCCGGATTAGCACTTTTCCATGCCCTGAGTTGTCTCCCTGGGGTAATATCCCTGAGAAATGGGAAAGATGAGGCGTGTGGGTGCAGGCAGAAGAAACCAGACAAAGAGATGTCCTGTCTCCAGCCTCACTGGGCCCTGCCTTGCCCGCGGCTCCCTGCTCTGTTGCTCTCCCGCTGCTGGTACTCCAGCCTTTCTGATAAGCAAGCCTCAAAAGGGGGTCATTCACTATTTTTACAGGAAGAGGATTGGGAATCCCTTGGAATAGATTTCAGGCGCTGTACCAAATCCTGCAAATACTGATGAATAAACTGAAGGTGTTGTCTCTTCAGAGATCACGTCCAGAAGTGGAGGGTGATCATTAAATGAGGAAAGTGCAACGACAAGCTCTGGAGGCCTGAGCGTCAGTGCACAGGACCAGGAATGGGGTCCAGAAAGGAGCTGCAGGGATTGCAATTGGGAGGCAGCGGTCCCCAGTGATGGATACACCTGACGCGCAGCTGTTCTGGTGTAAGAGTACCCAGAGTGCCCTCGGAGCCGATCAGGTCTCATCTTTTGCAAAATACAATTCTCTGGCCCAGGGGGTCTTGCATCAGGAAAGAGACTAAGGCTAAACTAGCTGGCCCCTTGACAGGTCCCCTTTGCTCAGTCTCTGACATGGGTTCAAAACTGCCTGGTTTCCAGATCTGGAAACGCAGCCACACTTTAATATTGCCTAGAAGGGTCTTAATCAAACATTTTCCCCTCCTTTTCTTGGCATTCTTTTCCCAGCTCTGTCTTCTTATTTTTTAAGACAGCATCTCAAAGTGTATCTTGCAGAATGCATGCAAGTCACCTCTAAGGTATTTGTTAAAGATTCCATGTGAGAACGATTGCTCAAATCAGGAGTTACCAACTCTGGCTGCATCTGAGAATGGCCTGGAAAAGTACCATATCCAGCGCATCTGATGTGATTGGCCTGGGTTAGTTCCAGGCCTCTGGATGATTTTAAAGCTCCCTGCCTTGCTGGGTGTGCGGTCAGGTTTGAGAGGCCCGTAGCTGACGGAGGTTTCCGCAGGTGAACAGGTGTGCGTCCCACGGAGGGAGGGTTGGAATGGGACTAGAGTCCTGAGACCTGCTGGCGGTCAGGAGGATGGTCTCCAGGGCCCATGCAGTGTCTCCTAAAGAGGGTTTGGGGTGGCCCCTGGACCCAGACTCCAGCCCTGCTACACGAACCCATTCTCTTCCCTTCCCAGGGAAGGAGGTCTCCTCAACTTTACTCCTCTGACTAAAGGATTCTCAAAATTTGGTGTGCCTAAACGTCACCTGACACAATTTTATTAAAGTGAAGATCCCCAGACCTTATCCCAGAGGTTCAAATTCAGTCTCTCTGGGGTACAACTGGAATATACACTTTAACCAGTATTATATTTAATGATGATTGTGTATCATTTTGATGAAAGTGGTTGAGGGAACACCGTACTTTGAGAACACTGCCTGGCCTTCACCAAAGGTATAATCTGCTACCTCTGGGAATGTTCTCTGTTTTGAATTCTGGCTCTGCCACCTCATATGTGACTTTGAGGTTACTAACCTCTCTGTGCCTCCCTCTATTTCTCCATCTGTAAAATGGAAGAAATCAAAGTACTTACTTTATACAGATTATGAGGATTAAAAGTTAAGGCGGGGACAGAGCTGGGTGGCTCTGGGAACACAGCTATTTGGTGGTTTTGGTCCTCTATGAAGGCAGTAACTATCTGCTGCCACATGGTCATCCGGCCCAAGCGTCCTGCCCCGTGTCCCCACTCACTCATGGTCCATTGCGATCATCATTAACAGAAACTTTATTTCCATGAGATTTGTTGTGAAGAAAAAAAATACTGAATTTTTACTTTACACATCATTTCTTCTAGTGGATATTCATGTTCAATGTAAAAGGGTTAAACAATGAAAATATATTTTTAAATTTTATTAGATTTTATTAGTTATTTCCAATCAGGGGGCTAAAACCCCTCTTTTAAAAAACTAGATCCATCATTACACCCAGTGGCCAAAATCTTAACCACTGAGATTGAAAATATATAAAGTCTTTTCCTTAGCATACAAATACTTAACATCACACCTGCTTTGTCTTTACAGTTTGAGGCCAAATACAATAACAAAGCATGAAATAGTTTTGCATGAGGAATATGGACAAACGAAAATCCTTGAGCACTATTTTTTAGTGTAGTACAACCTTCCCAACCGGTTCAGGCAGAGAAGAGCACCGGGTCATCAAATGTGACATTTCCTTATTAGATTGGCACAGGACCTCTTCTTCTGTATGGTCATTCAGTTACTCACTCAAGAAGTATTTCCTGGTGTCCTAGATTGAGAGGTAGATTCCGAGATGGAGATTAGTGTCCAGGGGGTTTCTGAGGGATCACAATTGTGGAAGGGAAAGCAGGGGAGGAGATTGGGCAGAGGGAGGGGAGAAGCTGCTATAGAGTCTCAGAAAAGGCTTCAGCTGACCCCACAGGGAACTCTGAGGCTAGCATGGCCCCTCAGTGTTGTCTCTTATTGGGGCAAGGGGACAGGTCCTTTATTCTCTACATCCATCCAGACAGTGGATGTGGGCTAACCCAGGAAGGGGGTAACCTTGAGTGAGGCAACTCTCTTTTGGCTAAAGCAGTGCTGAGACTGGCTGGCCGCTGAGGCTTGTCTGTTGGCAACACTCCCAGCCGTTGGGGGAGTATATCCTCCAGGCTCAAGG
The DNA here is from genome assembly GCF_021234165.1 of Pteronotus mesoamericanus. Classification (NCBI taxonomy): domain Eukaryota; kingdom Metazoa; phylum Chordata; class Mammalia; order Chiroptera; family Mormoopidae; genus Pteronotus; species Pteronotus mesoamericanus. The sequence goes on from NW_026555310.1 coordinate 21,858,318, forward strand.
GGGATCTGCATGGCCCATCACAACAGTCACCACACTGAAGTCATGTGATGCCAACAAAACAGTCAGGCTTTATGAACTTCTGGAACTTAAAGAAACACATTAAAAATGAATGAACAGCCAGACAAATTCTCAGGGCTGTGAAGGGACAGTGGGCTTTAAGAGAATAATGAGAAAGAAAGGAGTAAGGAGAGGAAGACCAATGCTTAGCTCTCTGCTGGTTTTCTCATGAGAGTAGGATGGCAGGGATGATATCAAGAACTGTAACATTTGGACTGAGAAGTGTTCGCTTTATTCTGTGGGCCATTTGGGGTCACTATATGGTTTTTCAAGGGAAATAACAAGCACCAAGTAGACAATTAAACTGGTATAGAATAGATTGAATTGGAAAGACATTGGGCACTTTAAAGCCAAAATAAGGATGAAGTATTTTCTTTTAAAGGTCACCCCTAATTTAGTTCGATATTTCTGGTCTTATTCCTCACCATTTCATTCTAGATCCCATAGGTCCTGTATACAGTGCGCCTCTTACATTCTCTGAACACAACATGTTAAAGTCCCATTTTTCTGACATTATTTGACACCAATGAAATTTTCTGCAGCCATTAAGGCCCAGTATAGATTTCACCTCCTCCTGAAAAGCTTTTATTGCTTCAAGCCCTTTAAAGAGCCCTCTCTACTCTTATTCTTAAAGTAAAAATTATTTCATATAACTCAGAATTCTGTATGATGTGGTCTGTTTATTTGCCTCTCTAGACTAATTTCTCATCCCATTCCCCTAAGACCATTTTTCTAAATTTTTCAGACGCTTAGGTGGTGAACTTGTATCTTACTTATTTTTTTCTATTTTCAGGGAATATCACAATGTCTTTAACATGATAGATCTTCCATTGCTGAATTGAAAAAAAGTAAATAGTTCTTACCGATAAAATTACTTTACTGATAACTACTGTCCTCCAAAGAATTATAGAGTCTAATAAAGAGTATTCCCTTTCCAAATTCACTGATGTGCTAAGAAATTTAAAAGACTTCTGCACTTTAATTTGGTAGAATCCAAATATATTCATTGCTAGATCAGTCACCAGCATTAACACCATCATCGTCCTAATCATTGCAGTCATCATCGACATTCAGAGGCCCTACATTAGCCAGGTACTCTTCTAATTACACTACTTACATTATCTAATTTAATTTTAATAATTCTGTGAGGTGACACTATTATTAGCTTCAATTAGAGTTAGGAAGCTAGGGCGCAGAGAGATCGGATAACTTGCCCAAAGTGAAAAATGCATGATACTACAATAAAAATCCTCAAATGGATCTCTTTTTCCAGGTTCTCCAATTCATAAACCCAGGCATATCAACGTATGTAGTGGGATAAAATAGAACTCTATCTACTAGTAAGTAGACTCTTTCTCTTGACCTCTTGATCTGGGCTGGACAGTCTGCAACTTGCTTCACTTTAACCAGTATGGGGCTGAACTAACATTGTGTGACTTCTAAGGAAAACCTCAAGAGGTTTTGGAAACATCCAATCTCATCTTCTTACTGCTCTTAGATTGTCCTGTAAAGAAGCCTAGGCTAATTTCCTTGAAGTCAAAAGATCTCAAGAAGACAAAAGGCCCAAACAACAGCCAGCAAGTGAGTAAAACGTGGACCATGTGGCCATTCTAACCACCGGCTCACCGCAATCACAAGAGTGAGTTGAGGTGAGACCAGAGCGACCCTGCTGAGCTCTGCCCAAATTGCTGACCCACACTTGTGAGAAAATTATTGGTGGTTGTTTTAAGCAAATACATTTTGAGGTAGTTCACTATATAGCAATAGATAACAGTGTATGATTCTGTTACACTGAACAGTGTATGAGTATATCATTTGACTAGTGCTAGCATGTTTCCCCTCTATCTCTTTACTTTTGAGTCTTTCAAGTGGGTTTGTGGTAGGCAATATATAGTTGGGAGTAGTTTTTTAATTGAATCTGATAAGCTCTGTCTTTTAACCGGTGTGTTTATACCGTACACATTGAAAGTAATTATTTATATAGTTGGATTCAAATTTACTATCTGTGCAATTGTTTTTTTACTCATTGCATTCATTCATCATTCCTCTCCCCCTCCCTTACCCTCTTTTTTCTGGACTCTCAGGCAGCCACTGGTAAAGTATGTAGTCAAGTGCCTTCTAGGGAAAAACTGTAAGATGAATGTTTTTGCCTGCTCAGCTGCATCAAGCCCTGGAGGGGATAGCCACAGTGAGCGTTTGTGTGCACATTAACATTCCTTGTTTGCTGTGGTCTTTTGTGTCTCTTGTCCAAAAGCCCTGTTGGCTTTCCGAGTTATGCCTTTTAGGTGCTGGTTCCTCGGATGGGAATCTTAACAGTTGGGGCACTACATATGGAGCCCAAATCCTCCTGGAGAAGCTGAGAGGTGGGAGTTCCCTCACAACTGAACGGTGCTGTGCTGGAGTTTATGGCCAGTGGGCCTCAGTCTTTCCTTCCAGTTTCAATGTGGGTATTTTCTCATTTGCCTGATATATAGGAGTTGCTCAGCTGGTTTCTGGATTTCTCTCAAAGGGAATTACTTCATGTGTAGCTGTATATTCAAGTATGATTGTGGGTGGAGGGGAGTTCAGAGGTCTCCTATTGTATCATCTTGGACTACGTCACGTATCTGTGCTTCACTTGACACATTCATAATGCATGGATTAACCTAAGTGTCCGTCAGTGGATGACTGGATAAAGAAAATGTGTGCACACACTTGGTAAGTGAAATAAGTCAAGCAGAGAAAGATACTGTTATGATCTTATGTAAGTGGAATTTTAAAAAAACTGAATTAATAAAGAGAGTGTATTTGTGGTTGCCAGGGGCAAAGGGGTAAGGGAAATGGGTTATGCTGGTCAAAGGGTTAACTTCCAGTTACAAGGTGAGTAATTTACTGAGACCAAGTGCACACTACTGTACTATATATTTGAAAGTTGCTAAGAGAGTAGATCTTACAGAATTTTGGCACTTAAAAAAAAAGAAATGGTTACTGTGTATGAGGTAATGGATGTGTTGACAACCCTATTGTGGTAATCATTTTGTAATGTATATAGTGTGTAGCTATATTTCAAATCACATATTACATGTTAACCTTATACAATGTTATATGCCAAATATATCTCAACAAAGCTGGAAAAAATGTAATAAATGTAACATATGTAATTCAGACACAAAGAGAAACAATAAAACTGGCCAATACTTAAGTTGACCTATTCTTTCCTCTCTACTGATGCACCCATTAAAGGCATTCTTCCTTTCTTTTGCTATCTGACTTCCAGCATTTTCTTGAGTCTTTCTTATAGTTACCATATTTCTACTGATATTTCCTATCCGATATTTTATGTTGTGTACTTTTTCCATTACATCCCTTTACATATTGTTCATAGCTATTTAAATTGCCTGATAATTCAAACATCTATATCGTATCTAAGTCTGATCTGATGATTGCTGTCTCTTCAGACTTTTTGATTTTTCTTGCCCGTTGGTATGCCATGTAACTTTTTGTTGTTGAAAGTCAGATATGTGGTTGGGTAATAAGTACCAAGACAAACTGGTCTTTAGTGTGAAGATTCATTAATCTTACTGGGAGCTAGGCTGTACTTAATGTTTCTTGTACCAGAGATTTCAAATTTCCCCCCGAGTCCTTGTTTTTGACTTTGGGACTTTCTTTTGTATTGTCCCATGGTAAAAGTTTGTGACGTATAGTCTTCCAGCTGTATACCACTCAAGGGCATATACTGGCAACATATTGGGGTGGAGCAGGGTGTGAAAGAGAAGGAGCCTGTCACGGTATTTACTGGGCTTGTCTTGGGAGTATGGATGGGGGTGTTCCTGTCCCTCTGCCTGAGATACAGCTTTCTTCCTTCTGTTCCTACTGTCGTCTTTCCTGCCTGGTACGTTTACAGTCTGTTTCCTTGGTGCCCTCTCCTTTCTGTTAACTATGGGGTTTTTCCCCCTTCAGGTGAGAGGAAGGCTGGTGTGGACTGGAATAGAGCGGAGTTCCCTTCTCCCAGTAGGAGGACTGTACTTTGCTGCATATAACGCGCATCCACGTTTTTGTGCACATTACATGGGATTATTATACCTATTATTATACCCATGGCACATGTAATCATTATACCTAGGTAGAATGCACATCCTTAATTTTCCATCAGAAATTTGGGCAAAAAGATTGTGCATTATACACGACAAAAATACAGGAAGTTTTCAGTATCGCTCTCTGGGGAGATGTCCTTCTTACTAGAGGGCAGGCCTTTGTTAGGAAGAAGAATCTGGGAGGGTTTCCCAAGCGCTATTCCCCTTCTGTCAGGGCTGCAGGGGAAATTTTCTCAGATCTTCAGATCCACCTTGTGAGAACTTGCTGGCATTTCTGGAGGGAAAATTCCCCCAACCCTGACTGTGGCTCCAGGAGTTTCTCACTGTCACAGCAGTCCACACTCAACCTCTGGCAGGTCAGCCAAATTACGGTAGGTGTTGATTAGCTGCAGCACCCAGGAGCTTTTACTCCGGCTGAACAAGTGTCAGGTGCTCTCTCTCTCTCTGGATGTTCCTGTCTCCTCAAATTTTGGAGTGGTTGTCCGCCCTCTGGCCTCAGTTCTCTGATTAAGTCCAAGAAAAAGTTACTGAGTTCGTTTTTCCAACTTTTCTTGTTGTGAGGAACGGGTTGGCAACTTCTAAGTTCTTTACATAGAGGAGCAGAGTATGTATTTTTGACTAAGGTGCACTACAATTGGGAACACAGGAAACAGGAGTCACAGTGAGGACTCAACTGTCTTCTTATACTTGTCTTTGGTCACTGAAATGGAACAGGCTCCAGTATAATCTAGATTATGCATATTTACTTTGGGAGGTATTTTGGCAGGAGTGTTTTGAGAATGATTCATGTGGCTGTTAAAGGAAAGACTTGAGGATAGGCTCAATAATAAAGGCATTGTAAGAGAATTCCACACACTAGCTCAAGGGACCCACAAAAGTCAGCAGTAACTGGGCTGGAAATACTAGGTTGTGTCCAGAGTACATTTGGACTAGGGAACGTTTTACCACATTGTGTGGTCAGCATGGAGTCACTAAAAGAATTTTTTTTTTAAAGATTTTATTTATCTTAAGGAGAAGGGGAGGGAAGGAGAAGGGGAGGGAGAGAAACATTCATCAGCTGCCTCTTGCACACCCCTAACCAGGGACTGGGCCCACAACCCAGGTACGTGCCCTGACCAGGAATCAAACCAGCAACCTTTTGGTTTGTGGTACAATGCCCAACCCACTGAGCCACACCAATTGGGGCTGAAAGATCTTTTAAGGGTAATAGCAAATGTGGACAATTAGACTTCGCAATTAACATTGGATAAACTGAAAGGACACCAGGCTAGTTCTTTCAAGTTCAAAATTCGGTAACTGACTAGAGATGAAAAGGAGAAATTGTGAAAGCCTGTGATGTCTCAATGATAAGATCATCATTTGAGAGGTAAAGTCCAGGAGTCTGGTTAATCACATGAAGAGTTTGAGACGCAACCAGAACTCACAGCAGAGATAAGATTTCAGAGTCATGCGATTGTGGAGTCATCTGCGTGGAGGCTGCAGCTGAAACTGTATAGAGATGGGATCTCTGGGAAGAACAAGTACTGGGGTTAGAAACTTTGGGGTGTGTAAATTTAAGGGGTAGGAGAAAATAGAGCCAGAAAGTGGAAAAGCCAGAAAGATGGGAGTAAAACCAGCACAAGTTGTTAAAAAAATTTAGATACAAGATAATCATTTTCTTCCAACTTCTGTCCGGCCTATAGGGGCAGACTCTGAGCTGTACAAATCCATCCAGTCCTGACAATGGAATGCAGCTCCCAGTATAGCTTGGCCTGAGTGAATTGCTTCTTTCCAGAGTTTTACATGAGCTTTTCACTTGAAAGAAATTCAAGTGTTCCACAGGAAATGGTTAGTGTTTATTAGGTAAGTGTCCATATTTATGAGATAAGGCCCCATTCTAACAATTTAATTAGGTGAAAGTCATCTGTGGTAGCTATAACGTTGTAATAAGTGCGAAATATAGGACACATAATCACCATGACCTCAGTACAACTGCAAACAATTTATTCAAGTCAAGCTATAACCTTTGCATTTCTTCAGATATCTGTACTGTGTACATATGCTAAATGTATACATGTAGAAAGTATAATCAGGAGTTTTACACCTGGTATGTAGTGGTTTGTTTCTTATACTCATGGCATGGTCAGTATTTAAAGGATATCAGGGCATGTTTGGTTTTGTCTATAGCAACAAGGCAGTTTTCATCAAGTCTGTGAAATGTCATTTTATTAAGAGAAGAGCATACACTGTCCCCAAATAAATAAAATATCAGCATCATTAAAAGCACACAAACACAGTTTTACAGGGTACAATACAAAGTCAATTTTGATCATGTTCTTACTTGCATTTACTAAAAATGTGAGGAAGATAGTAATCAATCTCTAAATAGTTATCTTGCATAAAGAGAAAAAAAGTACGGCACAATTATTTCACAGAAGGTTTTGGAGTGACAACTTGAGAAGACCTTGCTTTAAAAGATATGAAGATATATCACAAATCAAATCACATTCTCGGTAACATTAGAACATGGAATTGTATTTAATCAAAAATAAAAGTAGCTGAAGAAGGCTGTATATTTCTTTTCCAACATTATACTAATTTCTATTTTTGGCAGGAATTAACCACCTTTTCCATCAGGAGGAAAATGTGCTCTGCGAACTCTCGGAGGGCTCCCCGGCCACCGTTAAACTTGCAAATATAGCCAACAGCCTTCTGGGCAGTGGCGCAGGCGTCAGCAGGAGCTGCGCTGAGGCCCACTTTCTTCAAGCACTCCTCGTCGGACACTTCGTTTCCTAGCAGGTAGAAGATATACTGGCTGAACATTCAAAGAGACAAAGACGTTCTTTCCAAATAATGCAAACAACAACCAATATGTAATTCTGGTAATTTTAGTAATTTAAAGCATTGCATGTAAGAATACTATGAATCTGGGGTGTCCAACCCGTGGCCCACAGGCCACATGTGATGCAGGATGGCTACGAATGAGGCCCAACACAAAATCATAAATTTACTTAAAACTTTTTTTTTTTGTTCATCAGTTTTCATTAGCGTTTGTGTGTTTAATGTGTGGCCCACACACACTAAAGGCTGGACACTCCAGATGGAACAAAAATGTGTTAAAGGATTTAAAAGTATAATTGAGGGGGAGGGTTTTCCTAAGCAATTCAAAATAAACCCATATCAGTTAAAGGAGAATGGAGTATGCTCTTTGCTTGCCATACACATTACAATTACTAAAAATTTTATATATAAATTATGAATTATTTAAAAGTTCAAAATATTTAAGAACCCAAGTTCATGTGGAATAATTATCAATGTTTTAGATCATTTACAAATGTCTTTCCTCTCTTCTCTGCCACCTAGTTTTTTGGAGGGGAGGAAGAAAAAATTCCCAGATATATTTTACCCCCCAAACTCTTTAGCATCTATCCGTAATAGATACACGTTTTTTAAAAAGTGATATATCATCAAACTAACAAAACCATCAAATCTAATAATCTAGTACATATTCAAATATACCAGTCTCAAAATTGTTTTTTTCTAGGTGATTTATAGTTGATTCATATAATCAACTATCGGTCAGGGCCCCAGATCATTTGCTTCCAAAGCAGTCTGTACTCTTCTGAGGCCCATATTACCCTGGTAAATATTTAGTTCACACATGGCTTATAGTTACGTATTTTAATAACATGCCATTATTGATATTTAAAATACTGATATCATTAGACTGTGAGTTCTGTAAGGATTATATCCTAGGAACCAGTTCAAAGCCTGCATATAGTAGATATCTGAGAAATATATTTACTTAGTACTATGTGAAAAACTTGGGACATCTGACCACATCAATGAATACAGTTTACAGCACTGTTTTTAATGGTTGCATAGTATTCAATCTTATGGATATTCTATTTTTGTAGGATATTTAGGTGATTTCTTTTTTTCCTCCATTATTGGCACATTTGTCCAATTTCTTTCCTGGAATTGGAATTTTGGGGTCAAAACTATGTGCATTTAGTAATAGCTAAAAATATTCAGTGTACTTTTTATATATTAGAAATCTGCTAAATGCTTTACTCAGATTATATTATTATTCTCTATAACAGACCAATGACAATAGGTAATTTTAAGAGTTCCAGTTTACAGATAGGAAACCAAGGTTTTCCTTACCAAAATTGGCTAGTCAGTGTTGGGGTCTGACCCCATGGCATATGTTGGTAAACATGCTACTAGGCTACATTTGATAAATATTGTCAAAGTAAACTCCAGAAAGGCTATCCCAGTTAAATACTTTTTTTGTCAGTAGTGGAAGAGTTTCTGTTTCCTTACAATATGCTAAACCTGGGAATTTTCTTCCTCATTTTCTATTTCTTTTAAAAAACCCAAGGGTCGGCTTAGCTCAAGCAGTTACTTCGTCATGGCAGTCACTAAAAAACCCTGGTTCATGTTATTATGGCTGAATGAAAAGATACCAACCAAGATATGCCACTTCTTTCCAGCACAGGCCCATTTCTTTTCTCCATTCATCTACAACTGCTAGCTTGTCTGGCACATTGACCTCCATTTTGCAATCCAGTTTTAAGGAAGAGAGTGTCTGCTTTGAACAGGCCCTTTCTGAGATTAGCCTCACCTTAAAAAAAAAAAAAGAGCAAAATGAGAAAATAAAGGAAACAGAAATCTTTCAGAATATGATAATATCTCATAAATAATACAAGTCACAACTGAGTAGTCCTTTGACCTTTTGAAGGGGAAATTAAGTAAAATTTGCCTGTTACTTAAAAATAATAAAGCTTTAAAATGTTTTACATCTAGTAGTTCCATAAAGGTGAAAGACACTGTTTTCTACAGTGGAAAGGATTCTATCTATAGCTTAAAAAAATACAATATATACTGTCTGAAGCCAATCTAAGATTCTCCTGTAATTCAATTTATCCAAAGGAAAGTTTATACTCCGTCTCTTGTCCTGCTCAGGACACACATGTAAGATTTTTAGTGAATTATGAGAAATCATCTTAGCCTTCATTTTTTAAGATAAACAAGTATTGTTATTTTGAATTAAAATTTTTAATCATAAGCATAAGCTACATTTTAAAGTCTGCAAGATATCTGCCATTTTTCTAAACACTAATACCTATTTTTTATTAAATCTTTATTAATGCAAATCCTATGGCAATTAGATAGCATCTGTTTAAAAATAATATGTTCACATTTGTAAAACAAAAAATAAATATTACTTGTTGGTTGACATTTTACTCATTTAAAAGTAAATAGTATGATAATTTTCTAGGTATGTGAAGGCTAAATAGCATATTTTAATAGATAATACTAAAAATGTATATCTCATTTCCCTCACATATTCCTTGACCCTGAATCTTAATCTTAAAAAAACATTGCTATATTCAGGGGCACATACCTCAATACCACTTTTCTTTAATAAACTTATGCCAATAGCATCTTTTACATCATAAGATATTATTTCTTTTTGGTCTCCTGATACATAAATGTGGCCATTGGTGAGACATCCATCAATACTGCAAACCAAAAGTTTTATCTCCTTAAACTTCTCTTTGCCAAAATAGCCATATCTAAAAGAAACCAAATAGACCTTTGAATACAAGTGCAATACTAATCGCTACTTCTCATCTGGCTAACGCCAGTAAACTTAACACATTCCCATTCAATTATTCAAAGATTACCTTTCATATTTACTTCACATATACACTTCACCTTACAGTGGAGCCTAAGTAGTGTGGTGTAAGTGGACGATGTGTTTCTCAACTTATTGAATAGGTCATCTAAAGGAATATTTTATGTATATGTCTTCCTCACATGAGCAAACTAATTACACAGACCCTAACATGGCTGGAATATCACAAATCAGTGTTCCTAAGTACAATTAAACATATCTATTAAAAACAATGTTAGAGTCTCGTGCAAAGACTATATAAGTCTTGTTTTTACCTTAATACTCTTTGTTCTGCAATAGGCCAATCGATATCCACATCTATATCCACGCTGTACTCAGCTCGCATTTCGTAGTAGGCCATTTTTCCACCCTAAGCATAGTACAAATTCCATGAGTACTGTTTTAAACATGCATTACATACATCAAAAAGTTTCTAATAACAGAATAATGAATTCATTTCTACAGTACTAAGAAAAATGATTAACCCAGTAATATTAGTGACATACAACAAATTGCCTTGCTTTTTGGGGTAGAGAAAGCTTATCTTTGTGTTTTCCATATATTCAAACCAAACAAATAACCTTAACATTTTATCTATATAGTGCAAGTTCTTATTTTTCTTTGAATAGGTTTCTCTTTTAAGATCACAAAAATTACAATTAATACCCATCCTCCAGTATTCTGACCACAAGAATTTTCTGTTCTAAGTAAGTCTCTCTCATCACCATTCAAAAGCAGTATAAATATTTTTGGAATTTTTTCCTATTTAAAACTAAGAGGTAAGATGGGGGAGGAAACAATAACTGTAATATCTATTGTACAGAATCATCTTAGATCCCTGTGCTGCAGATGGGAGTGGGCAATAGTGTGCAGGTCATATGTGAGCAAAGGTAGGGATGGTCTCCTGATCCTGGAATAAGGGAGCAAGAGGAGAAACCTTTCCTATGATTACATTCATTTCAATAGCAAAATCAATTAGTGGAAAATTTTGTTTTTCAGAACTGCTAATCTCTTCACAAGTCTAGTTATGATGAGACACTTCATTTTTCTCCACACTTTAGGGAAGGGCCAGACCACAGTTAGGAGGGGTAGTATCTCTGTCAAATTGGATTTTCCTTAACTCTCAAACTTAACAGTCAGTCTACAGTTTGCCTATACAATGACTAGAAGATTGGAAAAATACTGTTCCCTCAGAGCATGAGTCGCATTAGAATTTCTACTATAGAGAAGTGAGTTTTGGTGTGTGTTTGTTCTTTACTGCTATTTTTTGAATAACATAAGGATCTGAAGCCAAATCCTGACAGCACCATTTACCACTTATTTTTGCCTTGAGTCAATCATTTCATTTTTCAGAGCTGCCATTTCTTCTTCTGAAAATATAGGCTAGGAATGTCCACTTTATTTTGTTGCTATGCAGATCACAAGATCCACCCTATGTAGTGTTTCATAGAGTCCTTGGTGCACAGTAAATGCTGAATAAATAATGGCTATAACTAAAATGAAAAAACAGTATATGATATAAACATGTAGGCTCTAAAGACGAGTCATCCAACGTCTTTAAGATAAGAGCAAAAACAGATAAAATGATATATTCAATGTTACATAGGGATAGAGACAAAATTATAATTGGTTTTCGCAATACCCAGGTTGGTGCTATTTTACCTTTACTGGATTTTTTCCTTTTTTTGTTTGTTTGTTTTTGTTTTTAACTGAAGCAACATAAGTTATTCAACTGTACAACCACAACCTGACAGTAACATAACCATATATTAAGTAGTCTTGAATGGAATAATATGACTATCAGGACACTTGCAGAACATTCAACTCTTGATTTATTTCCTATCTTAATGCTACAGTTGTAGCAGAATTCCTTGCATATTCATTGAATGGATTCCAAAGATCAGTTTGGGGTAAGCCTGTAGGACAAATGCCTCAGATAGTAAATCTTGTTAGATACTGCTTTTCCTTAGGGGGTGATATTTTCCATTATGAACTGTGTCATATATCTTTCCTAAAATTCAAAGCATACACACAAAAGGGTTTAAAAGGTTTTTGCAAAAGGAAGGCACAAACCTGTAAGTAACCCATCTCTATCAAATGTCGTTTAGCAAAATAAAACGAGCCATTTTCATATAATTCTCCATCCCAATCTTGTCGACGAGGTCGTTTAGCTGGATTCAAATTCAGAGGTTCAGTCACTTCACGAACTAAAAGCAAAAAGCTATAGTGAGTCCATATTGCTTTGGATACTAAAAGTGTTCATTCAGCATAAAAATAAACTCAGAATATAGAATATTTCTGTATCTAGACAAATAATTAAAAGGATCTTAACAAAATCTCTACTAATTCTGATGATTTATCTTTGTTTTCTAATAACAACAACAATAATAATAGAAAATAAAGTATTTCATAGAGCAATTCTGCATAATAGGATTTTAAGGTATTTATAGAAATATAATGTTTTGGGAGGACGTCAAGGCAGCCTTAAAGTACAAAGCTTCAAAAAACCTGATTTGTTATAAAATACTCATATTCAATATTTGACTCATATAATGTATGTATTATTTATCTCATGTGGTTTATGAATGACTTTCATGGAATTATTATAGAAAAATGAAGATTTCACCATTAAATTACTGAACCTTTTATAATGACAGAAGTGTTTATATATTATGCATTCTTACCAGTGGTTAAAAAAGATGCTAACCATACTAATAAACAGCATTTATTATTAATCTTGGTAATGAAGGCTCAGCAATATCAACATTAATTATCATAACATGATATAATTAATGATGCCCTCAGTATTGGTATACAGGGATACCCTTGCCTTTCACCTAAATTGTGTTTGTGGATACATATGGGTACATATGCACTTGTGTTGTGTGTAATAGCTGGTAATTCTTCAGAATCTTTCTTCACTTTTGGTTGTATATAAATGCTTCTGGAAATAACCTCTACATACATCCGTTTCTAACTAAACCATCCTCTGCTCAACTCCACCCCAATGCTTGATATAGCTAGGAAAATACACAGCAAACATATATTGAATATGTGGTATAGTTTTACGGGAGCTGGATACACAGCAAACAATACTCTCCCAGAGTGTGCAATCTAGTGGTGGAGACAGGCAATAAGCAAATACACATAAGCTAGATAATTCAAATGGTACTTTGAAGAATGGAAAGAGTGATAAGTCTTTCCTAGGTGAACAAGAATCAGTGGCTGAATTCTCACTGGGGGTATTTGCTTAGTCTGAGGACCAGATAAGAGAAAGATCAAGCTTGGTACAGGCAGAGGGACTCTGCTGGGATGAGGAGAAACCAGAAGAGTTTTTAATGGCCCCACGGACTAGAGTCACAGATTGGAACCTCAAACACAGAGCTAGTTCTCCCCACTCTATGACTCCCCTGACAGAACTTCGTTGAGTGTGCTGGGGCACGGGGAGCAGGGAATCAGCTGGGAGGCAAGAAGAGATCTCTGCAGTTTCACAGTGCTTAGATCCCAACGTCCTCCTAGCAGAGGGGTATTATCAATACATACAAGGTACCTGACAGACACCTGCAGTAAGAGGTGAACTAAAATTATAGGTGCAATCCAGCCCAGCTCCTAATTATATCAAAGTGATTAGCCCCTTACCCTGTCAGCCCAATAGAAGAAATATATACCCTAGTCTCTATGTCTGGAATATAACATAAGATAAAGAAGCAGAAATATATGATATTGGAATATGCAATCAAGGATTTTCAAATAACTATCATGAACATCTTAAAGAAATTAGAGAGAAGGTTTTTAAAAAAAGGAATGGAAAGATGGAGCTTTTTAAAAAAAGAATGGAATCTCTAAAAAATAACCTAAAGGTGTCTATGTTCTACAATGGAAAAACACAGTATCTGAAATAGTTCACTGGACAGAATTTACAGTGCACTGGACAAGTCAGAAGAAGTGATCAATGAACTCAAATATAAGTCAATAGAAATCACTCAAAATGAAGCACAAAGAGAAAAACAAACAAATACAGAACAGACCATGAGAGACATGCGGACACCATAAAATTGTTTAAAATCCATTAAAATGGGAGTCCCAGAAAGAGAGGAAAAATGTGGCAGGAGAAATATTTAAAGAGAATTTTTGAAAACTGATGACAGATTATCAACCTACAGATATAAAAAGTTCAAAGAACTCCTAACAGGATGAAGACAAAGAAAACCAGAGCAATACAAATTAGAGTCAAATTATGGAAATTAAAGATAAAAAGAAAATTTTAAAAGTAGCCTGAGGAAAATCCTATTCAGAGAAACAATGATAAGAATTATAGCTGATTTCTTATAAGAAACATGGATGGTAGAAGATAATGGAATGACACGTTAAAGATACATCTTGAAAAGAATAACATCTTAAGTTACACATATGTTAGAGACAATTAGGCCAGCTTCCCTACATTCAACAAATGTCAAGGCACCTAACAGAAACCACAATGTCTTTCCCGAAGTATTTTACATTTACCTATTTCTTGGTGATTCTATTCTTGTTAAATATTTTGCTAGTTTATCTGGCTAGAAATCAGGCTCTAGCTAAACCCCATGGGCTTCTTCTTAAAGAGTTATATCTTTTGGGAAGTAATTCCACAATTTACTCTTGCACTCCTCCAAAACTTCTTGGTGGATGCTTTCTATTCCCACAATTCTATATGACTTATATGGAGTTTGTCAAACATGTCTAGAACCATAAAAGTATTCGATCTAGAAAAATTGTAAGTCAATCTCAAAAGGTAAATAAAGGGTTAAAAAGCAAAAAATTTGCTTTTTTAAAAAGCAAAGCAAAGACTTAATTTGGGCTGTCTTGACTCAGTAATCACAAGATTCAGAACTGATTAGAAATGTCATTACCTACTAACTGCAGTTAGAGACTACAGTTAAGAATCACATGTTCTCTTTTACTGCTCCCTTTTATCCTCCTTACTCCTAAAGAATATTTGCATATGAAAAAACTGATAAACTGATTCTCCATAAAATGAGCTAAAATAAAGACTGATGTAACAGATTACCTCCTTTCTGAATTTCACTCCATCGAAACTGATGGCGTCTCACAACAGAGAAAACAGAATCATATCCTTCTTCTCGAATCATTTCTGCAACTTTTTGAAGGTCAGCAGGATGTAAACATGGAGAAGTAGCCTGAATATTCCCTACAATGTCAACCTCTTAAAAAAAAAATTAAAAGGACATCAGAATAAAGTTCTTTGCAAGCCAGAAATCTTAAATGTAAATGTTAAAACAAGTCTTGTGAAATGATAAGCAAGTTGGAAATTACATAAAATTTTGAATAAACTATTACATTCATACCATTGTGATAATTAAGAAATTCTACGATGGCATCTAATGAGGTAGAGCTGTCTTTTGAAACTTCAGAACTTCTTCGATGTACTTGTGCACCAAATTGTTTGGCCACATTCTCAATTTCATCATGATCTGTTGAAACCCACACACTGTATAGGTATTAAAAATAAAAAAAACGCCAAATCACTAAAAGAAGTCATTAAATATAAAAAGGAGCTCTAAAACCCCAAAATACAGCTTACATAATATTAGAATAGGTTTTGTACCATCAAAATAATGTTAGGGATCCAAAGTACAGTCATACCTCAGCACTTGTCACCTTCAGAATTTATCAAATCCTTTACTCATCGCATTTGATGAGAAAAAAAAATGTTTCAGCACTGGTGCTTGCTTGGGACTTGTCCCACTTGCTAGAACTTTTGTGAGTTGTGATGCCACCTCATAGAAGAAAATGTTTGATTGTTCAGTACTCGCCCATTCTGGCACTTGTCATGAGCTCCAGAATGAATTAATGATGAGTACTGAGGTACCACGGTACTGTAAAATTTTAAATTATCAAGTATTTTGAATATAAGCAATATTTTTAAATATCTGAATAAAATATCCTGGATATATTTGTATTTACATATAGATTTATACTACCTATAACATATATTGTTATTTATATAAATATTACTTATGTAGCTCTGGATATAGTTTCATAAAATTGGAAAGATACTTGTTTGTTTTTTTTTGATACTTGGTATTCTTAAGGCCACTGGTATATTAAGCAAAATAGTAACTCCAGAAGTTCAAATTTAAATAAAATATTTTGCTTCTTATTCCTCATCCAAATCTAAAATATTTTATATAGCATTTTAATATACTTGTTAAAAAAAAGTGGACTTGGCTTCGCCAAACCACCAAGCTGAAAGTTTTAAACTAAGAAGAAACTAAATGATAAATCTGGGCTCAAATAAAACAAAAACATGCAACTCTTTTTGCCAATTAATAATGGGTATATAAATATTTGGACACAATCAACTGGGTGATAACAATTAGAACATGACCTGACTGGCTCCGGAGATTTTAGCTTAACTGCTCTACTAACCGCAGCTAAGACAGTTGCCCATTTAGACTTTAAATGAATGACGACTAAAAACCAACTGGTATTATGGAGAGGTACACTAGTCTCTACTGAAAAGTTTCAGGGACCTTTACAAATTCCTACTGCTAGAAATGGAAGATGTATCATTCTAGCCATGATGTTTTAATGGTGTCTTACATAAAGTTCATTTAATGACTTAACAGTCTTTTGCCTGTGCGTTCACCTCTTCATTCAACATTCTCTAAAGAGGAATTACAAGTGTCAAATGTCTCCACTTAATTGCCAAGAATGAAAAGAAAATAATTGAAGAAAATTTTCTGACATCTCTTTTTCATTTATTCCCTTTAATATTTGCAGAAGGAGGATTTAAATCTAGAAGTCAATTAATCCCCCACCCCATTTTTCTCTAAGGAATCCTAGTAAATGAGTCACTGGCTAGGGGTCAGGTGTCTCGCATCTACTCATGTCACTCAGACCTCATCTTCCTCCATCTCAACATCTGAAATAATTTGAGGATAGATTTTTCTATAAAGGTCAAGTCAAAGAGTAAAGTACCATTGAAAATCTAGTGAATTTTTTAAATAGAGAAAGTAAGGGAGGGTGGTACGATATTAGAATACAGCTAAAAGTAAATACTAAAACCCAAAATATGGGTCTTTTGACATATAATTTACACCACTAATTGAAATAAATTACTGAAGCCATTTACTTTATTATCCTGGTCTTTACTGTATGAAAATTTACCACCACAGGATTCAGTGATGTTTCTGAAATGTTTAAAAGATAGATTAAATAAAATAGAGGTTTTTGGAAGAGGTTTGTTTGCTTGTTTTTCTCTTTACTGCCATTTATCACTCATTCATTCCTTCACTCATGAAATGTTTTATTTAGTCCTATTCTGTTTCAGGCACTAGGCACTAGTCTGGACACTGAGATATACAGACCATAGACAGAGGCCAGCACAGCACTGTAATTCCCTTTAAGCATTAAGGAAAGAGAGGTAAGGAAGCAGTAACTAAACTTTCTATTAATTCTTTACCTTTCACAAAGTATTTTCATAGTGCCTGCTGTATAACAGGTGCTTATATATATTTGTTGAATGAAAGAGCAAATGGTTGCGAGTATGGACTTTAAAGGAAGGGGTCACACTCCACCCTAGCTATATGACTATACAAAATCCATACTCTCCCAAAGCCTCAATTTTCAGTAAAATAGAGGTGATAATAGTAATTATCTCATATGGTTGTTATGAGGATTAACTATAAACCACAGCACAGAATGAACATTAAGTAAATGTTGGCTATTCAAAATAATAAAATAGAAGTGGTAATAAAAAACATTTACACAGTCTCATTTAGTCCTCACACTGACTCTGTTTGAAGGAAAATTAAAGTTGTTTTCAGACTATCAAAGGTCCAAATATCTAATTTATATGTATTATGTAAGGCAATGGCTCTGGGAATATAAAAATAGCACCCAATATGTACACTTAAAATCCAATGATCGTCATCTATTATTAAAGGATCTAAGTAAATAGATAATTTTCCTTCGGTTTAGGGGAATTAGATGAGGAAGGGCAAAAGGGAGAGAAGGGGCAAGTGAACAAACAGGCCACATAAGATTTACAATCAGGTCTAGAGTAAATGTCAAAGTCTAAATGCCAATGGCTTTAGCCTCACATGAAGTCATTCCACATTTAACAGGATAAACAGGAATGTCAACCATAGTGACTACAAAAGTTATTTCAAATCATATGCCGCCAATTTTAAAGATAATACAGCCTTTCATTAGTCATAAGTCCACACCCTAGAAACACTTATTTTTTTACAAGTATGTTAGGCAACAGTTAAAAAAAAAAATCAATTTGTTATGTGTTTTACTTTTACAGATCTGAACCACTGTTGAAAACCAAGCTTTTACAAACTCAACTCTAACAATACTTTTTACTAAATGAAAATAAGGTTATCACAGCGTTTTTCTTGACTGCTAAATATCCAAGTTAGTAACTTTTAAAGTATTGCTAGGCTTTGATTTTGATGAGCCAGAAAAATCTGCCTCAGCGAAGTCAAATCATTCCTTTGAACAAAGTAATCTTCAAGGTGCATTCTAGTCCTGAAAAACACAAATCGGTCAGAATGCCTTCATTTCCTTCCTGGGATAAATGTTTTCTGAAGAAAGAAAGTACAAGATGAGAGGCAGGAAGTCTGCTCCAAACTCTAGCTGCAGCTTCAGAATAAGTCAATTAAACTTAAACCAGCACACTTCAGTTGAGATTGATATATAAAGCACACCAAAGTGAGTAAGGTAGGTAGTACCTGCTCACAAGAAGCATTTCACTTAGTAGAGCAGGGGTCATCCCAGGCCAATCTTACTCAAAAGAACATTAGCATTAAAAACACTTTGAAGATAATTACATCTTTCCCATTTTACCTGTAACAACACTGGTCCATGGAAGAGATGAAGAATATAAAAACCTTCAATACAAGGGGAAAATGTCAAGGATAGATCACAAACTATATGCCAGGCACTAATCTAAGGGTTGGATATACTTTATCTCACTTAATTCGCTCAGAAAGCCTATGAGACAGACACAAATCCATCATGAAGATGATGACACAAAGGCACAGAAAATATTGATTTATTCAAATTTGCACTTAACACACTTTGACTCCAGGGTATATGGCCTTGCTTCCCAGCATAGTGTGGATGCTTAACAGCAAGCAGTTCTATGACTTAAGAGTAAAATCACATTAACAGACAATGCTTTAAGTTAGAAAAGGGAGTTAGAAAGATTATACTTTTTTTGCTAGTAAGGGAAATGCTAATTTTATTACTTCTAATTACTATTATTGATACAGTGACAGATAAAATAAGTGGCTCAAAGTATAAAACATTTAGGAACTTACTCTCTAGTCTAGTTGTACTAAATAA
The DNA here is from genome assembly GCF_021234165.1 of Pteronotus mesoamericanus. Taxonomy (NCBI): domain Eukaryota; kingdom Metazoa; phylum Chordata; class Mammalia; order Chiroptera; family Mormoopidae; genus Pteronotus; species Pteronotus mesoamericanus. The sequence goes on from NW_026555310.1 coordinate 21,877,467, forward strand.
AACTGGCACAGAAAAAGTTAAGACAGTACTCCAGTCATTTATTCTTTCATGGAATTTCAAACAAATGCATTTCAATATATGAAGACAGGAAAGTCACTGTTTAATATACTTGTATACATGTCTTTTCTAATAATTTCATGGCAAATTCCCCAACACCTGCCATAACGGCTGTTTACTGGGTTTTGACGTACAGCACCTATTCCCTCTTCTGGTAACTGCACTCCAATTCTCTTGATGAAACTCTCTGTTTCAGGGGTGCTTCATTATTTGCTCCAGGAGTAGATAGGGCTAAACTATACCAGGACAAGCACTGTGTTTTCACAGCCACTGGCTCAAGGATGAGCAGGGAACGCAGTGAGACCTAACGAGATTTTAAGTTGCAAAGAGGAAAGTTCTTTTTGACTAGGCTTAAACCTGGCAGAATATGAGAAATCCTGTCAAGGATAAACAAAGCCAGACACTGGTTATAGCAGCAAGGATAGGTTTTATTTGTTAACTACTGCAATAGGAAAAAGAATCCAGCATGAACTGCACTTAAGTACCCCCAAACAAGGCTGGGGTACGCTAAGGGAAAGGCACTTAGGGGTGTTAAAGGGGGTTAGGTCCACATAACTAGGCCATTCTGGGTTTGCTAACTGGTGCTTAACCAGCGGAGAAGCAAACTTCTAACTTTACGACAGGAGGCAAGGTGCAAGTTGAAGCAAGGCATCTTCATCCTCCCTAGGGACTGGGATGGAGTGAACTATCTCCCAGAATGTTGGCATTTCAAAGAGATGGCTGTCAGGTCCTTCGGGAAAGTTTTGAGTATTAAATTTAGATCTCACAGGGCAGAAAAGAGATCTATAATTACAAACTTTCTAAAGTAACTGCTGTAAGTGGGGGTTCAGGAGCTGTATGTTAAAAGTAAATTCTCCTGGCAGAATTGGGCTTTCTCAGGCAGGCATTTTTAAAGAGGTCTAGGATCATCCTAGACTTAAACTGGTCTTAAACTGCTACAAACTATGCTGGAGTTTGGTTGAGTACAGAGGTTTGGATGGAGTTGTAATGTGTGTGGAAAGTTCTGCAGTTCTCAACACAATCACCTTGATACCAAAAAGGGAGAGCCTATTTAGAAGATCCAAGAAAAAAAGGATTCTGGTGACAGAGTGTACCATCATCTTAATTTAATTTTAAAATATCACCACCTGATAAATGTACTTTTAATCTGTTCGCATATTGTTGGTCTCTCCCTATTATAATGCAAGTTCCAGAAGGCTAGGGACTGGCTCTACTGCTACTGCTGTAACCTCTGGTTAAGGATGTAGAACAGTGCCTGTCACAAAGTAGGTAGTCAATAAATACAAGGGGTTGGCAAAAGTAGGTTTATAGTTGTTTGTATGGAAAATAGTACAATATAATAAATAATACAAGAATAACCTGTTTTGCATACTCACAACTGTAAACTTACTTTTGTGCACACCTTTATTTGCTGAATGAATGGGCCATTCTTTGCCCCTGAACCTGATGGTACTTCAAAGGAGCCTTACCGTCTTTTGGTTAGCCAGTTTCAAAGGGGTTTCTTCATCTATGCAACCAAAGAGTTGTGAGGTTTGCTTTCAATCTGTAATTTTGATTTCTAGTTCATTTCACAAAAATAGAACTTTACAACATCACTGCTGTGTGGGTGCACCTTCTCAGTCCTTATTTTTTAGTATATACCCTTTGTTAGGAGGTAAAAATTTTCAAAAGTCTGTAGGCTGCACCAGAAAGAACCATGTCACATTCACCCTGGTATTATTCCCTTGGATGATGAATATGGCAGAAATTAGGTCTCGGTAAATGTTTACTGAATTGAACGACATCCTGAAGTCTTTCCCTATCTCTCCTTTGCACACTTCCTGTTACATTAGTGTTATCTTCCGGGTGCCAGCTCATATTTACCTCGCTCCACCCAGGCTTCTTTTGGGTTAAGAAAATAAAGAAATTAGTACATTTATACTTTTTGGTATCTCCTCTTTAAACAAGGTTAGGTAAATGAAAGTCACGTATAAAAATGTGGGTAATTAATATGCTTCAAAAGCAGCCATCTCTTTAAAAAACGAACCCAAACATCAAACGTTATAATAATTTACTCCTCACAACCAATGCAAATATAATTAGGCTGAAGTTACTAGGTGTAAATTCATTCTTGGCACAGATTTCTACCTCCCATCTTTTATGAACGACATCAGCTTATAACTCCTAATCCTTATGGTATTTGGCAATGCCTCTATATGATGCTGTCTTTAGGGCAGCCAAGGTTCCAAAGGTATGATAAAACCATTTACGAGCTGATGAAACAGCCAACTGTACACTTTTCCCACTGTCTCTCACCTACGTACAAATGTAGGGAGCCCTAGATTGTGCTGACTCACAGGCAGATAGCGTTGAGTATTTTTCAAAGGTCAGGAAAGGATCTCCAAGCTGAGCTTCAAATTAGAAAGCCTTTACATTTACACCCCACTCCATTAATGAACCCGATGCCTCCCTATTGGATCAGCACCAAGTGGTTATCAAACGCTGAGCAACAGTGGATGCCCAACGGCCTCCGTCTAAAAAAATTCACATATTATCGCAGTAGTTTCACAAGAGTGGCCTTTTTTATCTAGCGAGGTCAACCAGAGCGGCAGAAGACGGTTAAGGAAATTTCCGCCTTTATGGATGGCATTCTCAAGGGAGGGGACAGGAACTGACCCAGGTCAAGACCATTAGCATCTACAGAACAAGGAATAAGCGGGAGCCCGTTCTCCCTGGGCTCTCAGCCGGGGCCCAGACACGCCGGATCTTCCACACCCCTTCCAGCAGCGATTTCCCCCGGAGACCCAGCTTCTCCCGTGGCCCGGCTCCCACTCCGGACCCCCGCCCAGGCCGCGCTGCCCATTCTAGCACATGCGCACCTCTGGAAGACCCCCGAGTCCAGGGCCGCACGCAGGACCCAGCCAATGAGCGGGACCCCCGCCAGGTGCTTAATGTTCTTCAGGGGGATGCCCTTGCTGCCGCCCCGGGCCAGAATTAGGGCCGCCATGTGCGGGGGCTTCTCCACACCTCGGCCCTGGCCACCGCGGGAGTTGCGCTGCAGCTTCGGCGGCCGGCCCCGGGACGGCCGCCCCCGTGGGTTGGAAACAGAGGTGGCGGCCCCCTTCTCCACCGAGTCCATCTTCCTCCCACGCCTTCTCCCCAGCTTCTCCACATCCGGGATCTCCTCTCTCGCCAACTCAGCTCGGCACCACCAGATCACTCCGCCTCACCGCTCGCCGGGTGGCTGCTCCCGGTCCAGCCCCCACCCCGCCCCGTCCCTCCTCCTTCGCGGAGTACGCTGGGAATTGTAGTCCCGGGCTGCCTCACCAAGGTTCTTATCATGGACTCCAAACGCACCCCTAACAGTGAGAATCCAGCGACGGCTGGAAGAGCGGCTTCTGAGGGCGGGCGGTGCAGAGGAGGATGTTGTACGGAAATTCCTAAAATAGCATAGATTATTGCTAGAGAATTTACCCGAGTAAGAATTGTAGTGGGTTTCCCACAGCATACCCTGATGCACCCTAACACGAATCAATTTTATATTAAAAATTATATTTTCAAAGTATATCTTTCTGTTATGTTCCCGACACTCATTACTTTCAAGAGCTTACCTCATTCGAATGTCCTGCAGTCACCTTCAATTCAACATTTTAAAAACTCAGCTCTCCCTGGGCTCAAAATGCTTCTGCCTCTACATTTTCTATCCATTTCACCAGCCACCTGGCGGCGAAAACCTGAAAGCCAACCTGACTCTTCCCCTTAGCGTAGCAAATACCTATTCTAGTTATTTTCATGTGTTTGTTTGGTTTTGGCTTTTTGGTTTTAATTTTTAGTTTCTTGCTTTTTTCGTCAAACTTATTTCCCTTTTAGGAGGTGTTACCTGTCTTACCTGGTGGGGCTTCCTTCCACTCACATCCCCTGCATTGTAACGGAGATGTGTGACCCAAGCTAAGTACCTCATCTACCTGAACACAGCTGTGGTCTAGACAGAGCCCTACGATCAAACAGAGCCCACCAGAGTCTTTCCCAGACATCCCGGGAAAAAAAAAGATTCTTTCTCTTGTTGAGTTTTTGGGTCGTAAAGGCCACATAAACCTAAATGCTCAGAGCAGGCTGTGGGGGAGGGAAAGAGGGAAGGAGGGGTGTTGCTGATTTGAAATGGGCTGGCATACTGACGTTCACTCCGAAGAAATCAGGGCCAAGATACGCCGAGATAAAAGAGGAAGAGCCCTGATGGCATCATTTAAACCTTTTGATCCAGCCAAGAGGTTCAAAGATGTGCGCGCGCGCGCGCGCACACACACACACACACACACACACACACACACACACACCCCCCCCCCCCCTGCTGTTTTTAATAGATTTTTGTGAAGGTACCACTGACCTACAAAGCGTTTTGTTTTTCACCACTTTTGCAAGCCTGTATCTGGAAGTAGAGAATTTCCTTGTATGTCCTACGTGGAGGCCAATGCATCCAGAAGGAATGAAAAGTGGTAGTATTGCTGTCCCTTCTCAAGGAGAGTAAAAAGACGTTTGTGCTTCTCGGGTCTAGGCCTTTTGTGAAAGATACAGAATAAGCCTTTAATGTTTTGGGTCCTAGGACGGTCACTGGAAACTTTAGACCTTGTTACTTGTGAAGTAGGGGATGGATGGCCCAGCCCTTCCCAGGACTGGTTCTAAGAGAAAAAGCTGTGCTCTTCTTTCAGATGGGGAAGGATGGCTATGAACAAATATCAATGCAGTGCCTGAAGAAGGCGCCAGATTCCAAGAACCATCCCAAAACTGCAGCTCAAGTTGTCAATTTGCCCATACACTGACTTTTTGAACAGGACCTTTGTAGTTACTGTGCTTCAGAAACACCAACACTGATTTTTTTAGTAACTATGTGAGAAAGACATCTGCTTCTTATGTACCAAAAACTCTTTTCGTCTCTCCACCAATATAACAATCTTAGTTCCCACTAATAATAAAGTTGCCATTCTCCACAGTAATTCCCTAGAAGCTCATAAACTTTAATGGGCCCCTGAAACCTGAGCAGTTTGATGCTGGTGGCACATTGGTGCCCTTCAAGCTGGGAACAGAGCAAGTGGCACACAGTTACTTATCAAAGGAGATTCCAGCAGTTTGAGTGAATGCAATGAGATTGTGAACCCCTCCAGGAAAAGGACTGTTCCTTCTTCGTAATCACATCTAGAACGATGTGTGGGTCACAGTATGTACTCAGTAAATGTCAGTGAGCTGCATTTCATATTACTTTCCCAGTCTCTGCCCACACATGCTTTCGTACATAGTAGTTGCAACCTTATGATAATAAAGCATTTTTTATTCTTTGTGTTGTTACAGTACAATTTTGGTTAGAGCTGACAACTGGCTGTCTCAGTTGTGAGAAAGAGAGGGAGAGATAGAGATAGAAAGGGAAAGAAAGAGAGAATGGTAGTAAAAGTGGAAGGTGATTCATCTAGTTCAATACATGGCACAGAAAGCCTGATGAATATTTTTTCAATGAAATTTGAATATACTCATTTAATATATTTTTCTCCTTTGTAATCAATGGGCATAATGTTTCAGTTGAGCAAGATGGATAAACTCTAGAGATCTGTTCTACAACATTGTACCTGTAGTTGATACTAGTGTATCATATACTCTAACATTTTTTTAGATAGTAGATCTCATGTTAAGTAAGTGTTCTTAAAAAATAAAGTAAAATTTAAAAAGAGAATAACTATGCTGGGAAGAGGAAATATTTGCTTGTCTTTGGATTGCTTTGGAGGAATAAAAATAAACCACCCTCAAAGCAAATTTTCAACTCATTCTTCCTTTAAAGATACATGTTAAATGTTGCTACCAAAGAATCATTCATTCATACTTATAATAAAAATATCTTTATATTACCTCTTGTTTTATGATTTCATATATGAACAAATACGATATACATAAGAATCCTTTTACTCATTCATTTGCACACATTTATTGCATTCCACAAGCCAGGCCCTGTGCCACACTCTAGGAATACCAAAGCAAGATGAGCAAGACACAGAACTCAGATCTCTGATGGGGAGACAGGCCAACACATCGGCAGAGTGTGGTTTGTGCTGTGGTAAAATGTATGTGTGCTGAAGCAGGCAAGCACCAGTGGAGAAATAGTTAGGTTAGAATGAGATTTTTGTTGGCCGAGATAAATCTTGAAATATTCTTAAAGTGTGAGAAAGTTCTAGGGTGAGGGAACGGTATTGAGGAAGGCACAGAGGAATGAAACAAAGTAATAAATTGGGGAACATGAGGTAGGTCACTACACTTGGAGCATGTGATACTTGTTGGTTAGTGGAAAAAGATGAGAAAAGAGATGAACAAGTGAGCCAGATTACAGCACATAAAGGTATTTTGGGCCTAGCATGGTCAAGAGAGTTACAGAGAGCAAGCATATGACATCATTCATTCTTTCTTTCAAAAAATTATTATTGCATGCCTACTGTGCTTCAGGTACTTTTTTGGGCACTGGAAGTCTATTGCAGGTAATGAAAAGTGCTCAATTTCTGAATATATCTTAAAAACATAGTTTAATAGGGTTTTCTGACAGGTCATAGGGGAGTGAGAAAAAGAGGAGGTACGAGTGATGGCAGGATCTTTAACGTGAACATTACTGCCATTCACTGAGATGGGAAAAAGTATAAAAGGGCCAGTTTGGGGGCAAAGAATTAGGAATTCTGTTTTATACACGTCATGTATGAGACACCTGTTAGACATCCAAAGAGATATAAAAATGTAATTAAATATATAAGTCTGGAGGTCATGGGAGAGGCTTGAATACAAATATAACTTCAGAATCATCAGCATACAGATAGGATTCAAAACCATAATAGTAGATGACCTGTAGTCAACAACCTGTAGGTAGAAAACAAAACAAAACAAAACAAAACAAACAACCCTGCATATTGGCTAGAATGAAAACGTTGATAGAAAAGTCCGAAGTCTGAGTCCTGGTCTCTCTACCATGCAGAGGTTAAGGACATGAAAAGGACACAGCAAGAGAGACTGAGATAGAATGGCCTAAACAGAAAGGAAACCAGTGGGGTAGCCTGAAACATACATGACTAAAAATATTAGAAGGAGGAAAATGTGATCAATTATATCAAATGTTATGATGGTGATGTAAAAGGAGACTGGGGCATCCAGCAATCTAGAGCCATTAGTGATATTAGAGAAAGCAGGTCCACTGGGTTGGGGTTGACAGAACCCTGACTGAAGTGGACTAAGGAGGGAATGAGAAGAGGGAACATAGAAATTGTAAATGCAGGCAACTAAACACAGAATCGTGTAAGGAACAAGAAGGAAAAAGAGAGTTGTTGAAAGGCTAAGTGGGGCCAGAAGAGGTTTTTATTTTATTTTTTTAATTAAGAGGTCAGAAATAATAGCATCTTTATGAGGTAGTAATAGAAAATAGAGAGGGAAAGAAATTAATGATGCAGAAGAAAGAGGAAAGACTTGCTGAAGCAATTTTTCTTACGTAGACAGCAAGGGAGGTGGCCAAATGTTAGGTGGAAGAACAAGCTTTGGCTAGAAACAAAAGAGAACATAGATTTTACGGGCACAAGTTCAGGGATGTGGGTTACATCGCCAGTACTCAAAGCTATCTCAAGAAAACTACAAATCAATATGCCTTATGAATACCAACATAAAAATCTTCAAGAAAATACTAGTGTGTTAGTTTCCTATGAATACTATAATGAATGGTCACTAACGTGGTGGCTTAAAAGAAATGTATTTTCTCACAGCTCTGGAGGCCAGATGACCAAAATCAACATTACGGGGCTAAAATCAAGGTGTCAGCAAGGCCACCTCCGTGTCGCTTCTGATGGAACTGGCATTCTTGGGCTGGTGGCTGGATCACTCCAGTGTCTGCCTGTCATCACCTTGGCTTCTAGAATGCTTCCTTCTGCCAATCTGTAGATTAGTTTAACATAACTAGAAACAGTGGAAAGGGTGTCATGTAGCACCATCTGACAGCCATGTCTAAATCTCAGTTCTGGTTTAGGAATCATTTTTACCTTAGAATTAATTAAGATATTATAAAAGTGCCTAGCTCAGAATTTGGTCCATTACTGAAGATCACTGAATAGTATTGTTCATTATAATTTTGTTAATGTTGATGAATTTCACCAGCAAGTGTGTAGGAATGAAGCCATATTAACATCTAAATCTAGCGTAGTCAGTATCTGGTGCTGCAAGAATCTTAGTTCCGTATAAAGTCCTCTTTCTTTTCATATTTCTGTGTGTCCTCAAGGGCTGTCTTACATACAATGAAAGCCCTGGCTACTAATTATAGTGGCTGCAGTTGTTAGAAACTCAGACTCTAAAGATCTCACCTCTACCTCTGAAACTAAGCTAAGACTTTCTTACTAGTTTTTTAATGAATAGAATTTTACAGAGTTGTAAATGCAATATAGAAGCAATTTTAGTTTCTTTTGCTATTTGTATCATTACAAAGTCTTTCAACTTACTGTTAAACGTTGTATAAAATTACTTGACGTTGACAGACCATAATTTATTTAGCTCAACAGTTTCTTATTGCTCAACATTTTTATGGAAGGAAATAATCCCTAATAATTTTGTGTATAAACCCATAATTATGTAGGTGAAAATTCCTGGAAAAGTTTCCCATAAACAAAATTGTTGGATTACAATGTAGTCATTATCCTCCTTTGAATCCAAATTAAGATTCAATGTTATGTGGATGTGTTGGCAGCTGTTACTAGTTATGTGTAAGTTACCTCTTGCTACATAACAAATTACCCTAAAATTTAGGATCTTAAAGCAACAGACATACAGATCTCACAGTTTCTAAGGGTTGGAGAGTAACTTAGATGGACGATTTGGGCTCAGGGCTTTTCATGAGGTTTTAGTCCTGCTGGGACCACACCCGCCTCGAGGCTTAACTGGAGCTGGAGAGTCCAATTCCAAAATGGCTCACCCACGTGGCTGTTGGCAGGTCTCAGTTCCTTGTGGTCTCTTGGATTAAGGGCATCAGTTCCTTGCTGGCTGTTGGCCAGACGCCTCTCTCAGCGCCTTTGCACATGAGCCTCTCTATGGGGCAGTTCTCGGTATGGCATTTGGCATCCTCAGAGCAAGTGACTCAAGAAAAAGTGAAAAACAACCACCAAGTTGGAAGCTATAGTAATTTTTAAAGACATAGCCTCCCAAGTCCCATACTGTTACTTTTGATTCACTCTATTTTTGAAGCAAGTCACAAAGTCCAGCCCACACTCAGAGGGAGGGCAATTGAGCTTTACTTTTGAAGGGGACTTACCCTAATGAATTTATGGGCATATTTTTTCAAATCACTATAATGTAAGAGGCAGGCCTCCCTTCCTCCATCCCTTCTTTCTTCTTTCTGTTTTATAGCTGAAGAAAGAAGGAGGAAATCCACCCCAGCCCCAGATCCCTGGGAAGGGTCTTCAGAAAACTAGATTAATAACTCCAAATAGGCAATAATTGGTACAATATTTTTTAAAGCCCCTAACAGAGCTCACACAGCCATCATATCATAGGTGTCCCCAGAAGGTGTGATGGCAGCCCCTGAAGGGGAGAAACTTCAACTGAAGCCAACCCTGTTGCTGGGACTCAAGACACATGTCCCTCAAGCAGAGATAATAAACAGAGTGCAAGCATTCCGACTGAGTCACAAGTTGCTAATCGTTTGGTATTCGGGGGCTTATAATTATTAAGATTTGAATTGACATTTAATATCTGGGATAAGCAGATTAATTTTTTAAAAATTTGTAGCAAGATAAATTTTTAAAACATGGATATGTTAATGCTAAGAAAATTATTCCAAAAAAGCAGGCTGGAAAGAAGCTGTAGGAAATAAAGTCACATGGAGCAAGTAAGGGAAGAGTTAATCTGCAGAGAAATGTTTCAGTGGAAGCTCATTTTATCTACTAGACTCGCTGGATCCTTGTCTGACTCTCCCTACCACACTCGCTGATAATGATTTCAGAGGGAGGAAAAAAGGGAGGTGCCTCAGAAATATTGAGCTCTGAGCCAGTATGGCCTTCAACTACTTCAGTCTTTGGGAAGTCTCCATGGGAAGAGTTGATAAGGTGAGGCCTGAAGGTGGCAGGGCTCTTGTGGTACTAAAAACATCTGATAAAGACCATAATTAAGGAGCAAAATATCAGGTTTTTACAGACATACCCAACCATTTTTCTGTGACAGGCATGAGAGAATAGAAAGTGGAGAGAAGCAGATCTACTGTGTTTGCCAAGGGAGTCATCCTCTGTGCCTGAGAAATGCCAAGGTGAGTCAGGAAGCACTTGGATTTACTGTTCCCTAAAACTGTGGAACAGGTCCCTCAAAGATTAGATTTAAGGCCAAGAAAATCAGAGAAGCTTTTGCCTAGCCATGAATGGGGAATGCTTTCGGAGCAATACTCTGCAAATTGGTGACATAAAAATGCCCATTTTGATCATGTTTACGGAGAGGGATGTACTCATAATCATAGTCAATATTTATTGAAAACTTGTGTGCCACACAGACTGCTGAGTTATTGCATGCACTATCTTATTTCATTCTCATGAGAACCCTAACCACCATCCTCAACTGCAGATAAGAACACTTAGCTCTCTAAATAACTTTAACTCCTGTTCCAAGTCCCACAGCAGGTGGTCAAGGAGAGGTTTGAATGCATACTCACACACTCTTTAAGCTAGATTCTAAATCCCTATCCTCTGAGGGTCGAATGATTTCATAGTTAAAGGCTAACTTGATTGGGAGAGGAAAGAACAGAGAGAGCACCTGATTTAGAACAGGTAGGATCTAGTAACAGGTGTTTCTGTAGCTAGCTTGTTCACCTGCCTTGTATAGATGGGGTTCTTGGGCAAGACGGTGGAATAGCTATGGAAACCATGAGACCTTAGGAGTGAGCTAGTGCTGATCATATCAGGTCTCACATAAACCACTTCCCAATAGGGGACTGATGGAGAATTTCACTGTTCACTATGCACTTGCTGTAGAGATGTTAAGGCTGGTATGGGGCGGGGGGCGGGGGGGGGTGTAGGAGGTATTCCAACAGGAGCCTTCCAGCAAGTAGAGACAGAGGAGTCTCACCCTGATTAGAGGATAAAGGGTGGGTCACATGATCAGAATTTTGTCCCCAGATGTCATCTTGTGCAGAAGACAGATGCTAATCCTGGATCACCAAGGTCTAGCCCCATTTCTGAAGGAGTCTGTAAAGGGGAATATGAGGCTGTGGATAGAGGTGAATAATCGACAGAGGCCGTCACAAAATTGCCCAGGGCCCTGGTCATGTGCACTACTCCTTCTCCGCGTGGGCGTGGGGCTGGGCAGCGTTGCTGCTTTCGAGCGTGTCGGAGTCTGTGACTCTGGGAGGAAGCCAGAAATACCAGGGTACCCCAGTTAATACATTGTGCATTTCTGAACTGTGACAATGGGACGTGTGGATGGGGTGCAGATCTCTGCATGGGATTGAAAGATTCCAAAAGACAGACTGTCACCTGCCCATGCTTTGTGCTCAATGGTCTGTGTGTTCAGATCTTCCTTTATGACCCATTTGAAAATGTTAACAGAGTGTATAACATATAACCAATCTTATAAACGGAGTTAATGAAATATTTATGTACTAGAGAAGAAAATGTTAATTTAGGAGCTGGTACAGTGTTTCCTATTTCCTAAGAAGCTATCTGAGTCTTCTTTTTAAAGCACAATGCCTTGAGAGGCTATTTGGGTAGAAAAGTTGAAATTTGAGTAGAAAAGGTGAAGAGCATGGTCTGCCTACATTGGTTAGAGCATTTTAAGATGTTTTCTGTGCTATGCTGTACTGTGCTGAGCTGTAAACGCCTGCTATGCCTTTCTACCTTCAGCTAGACTCAGCCACCCATGCAGCCTCCGTCAGGGACCTGGGTGTATGTGAGGAGAGTGCAGTCTTCAGGGCTGTGTCTAGCGTGTGGGAAAGAGTGCTACGGCGGGAGCGAGTGCACAGGACGCCAGATGTAGAGTGGGGTTGGGAAGCTGCAAAAGCAAGAAATCATGAGTAGGAACGACCACTAAAGACGGAAGCCTCCAAAGAGTCTGTGAAGGAAAGACATGCCAGCTAGATATCATATCAGAGTTTGAGCAAGTTTTCTTTAAACCTTGAAGTACAAGGTGCGGCAGAAGGCTCAAGGACTTTGAGGACTTATAAATAAGTGATACCTAGGTTACAGTTATTCTTAGTTTGATTCCAAACTTAATCCTATTGGTGAATCGCTGGCAAAAAGGGTGATGGGCCTTGAAGTACTCAGTTATTTTGCTTTCATGAAGGCACTTGCATTTTGCTGATAGAGGGCACAGTAGGCTGACTAGCAGCTCCCCAAAGGTGTCCAAATCCTAATCCCTAGAGCCTGTGAATGTTACGTGGTAAAGGGCTTTGCAGGTACAATTAAGTTTGGGATCTTGAGATGAGCTTATCCTCAATTATTCAGGTGGCGTCAGTATAACCAGAAAGAGTCCTTAAAAGGAAGGGAGGTATGTCTGAATCAGAAAGAGACAATGTAAGAATAGAGGTCAGAGGAGAGAGAAGATGCTGAACTTGCTGTCTTTGAAGACAGAGGAAGGGGCCACAGGCCAAGGTAAGCAGGCAGCCCCTAGCACCTGGAAAAGGCAAGGAAACAATTCTCCCCTAGAGCCTCCAGGAGGAACAAAGGCCTGCGTGTGCCCAGTGAAACTAATTTTGGACTTCTGACCTCTAGAATGGTGAGCTAATTGGAGTTGTTTTAAACCACTAAGTTTAAAGTAATTTTGTTATGGCAACAATGGAAACTAACACAGAGGAGGAGTTTTGAGTATTTGGGAAAGAATGGGAAGGCAGAGGAACAGTGTGCTGTCAGTCTTCTGCCAGGCACTGTGGGCTGGCATCTGGGTCCTGTGAAAGGAAGGATGCAGACGGCAGGTGAAGGCGAATTTGAGGGATGAGAGCAGAGGCAGCACTGCTTAGGGCTCTGGATGAGACAGTGTGACATACACCAGGGAAAGTGGAGAGCTAGTGCTGCTCTTAGGTGAAGAGGTTGCTTCTGGATATGTTCACTTTCTGGGCAGAGCAGAGGGAAGCTTTAGAGTCTATGATGGGGGTAGGAGTTGCGGGAGGTAGGGCCAGGAGCACCAACGATGTCATTGGTGGGCTAGGACTTATTATGAGTAATATTAGACATCCTGAGATTGAAAGACTTGAGGGACATTGATGGAAGAATGAGTTTTCACATGTGCAGGGAAAGCCATATCATTTGAATTACTAACATTTCTGTCACTTCATGTATAGGGCCTGGAGAAACTTGGATAACAGCAGCCTTTTTTTTTTTTTTTTTTTTTTTAAGAATCCTGATCTATTTAGTCAAATTGCTTTCCAGGATTTATTTACTCTGCTTCCAGGGATGAATGCAAGCCTTTTTAAAAAGTAGGCCTTTTAAAGGTGAAATGTAGTGAGACCACAAATTAAAAGGGTGCTGGTAAATTATGACCACTAGGTGGCCCCATTCCTGTGGGCTGGAGAATTCGATAACCATCAAGCGTTGAAACACATCAAAATGTGTTTTGAGTTCAGTAACCTGAGTACCTGGGTGCTCTGGGTACATTTTTAAAAAATTTTGGTATATAGGGTCATATTAATACAGGGGCTTTTTTCCCCTCACTATCCTTTATGTTTACAAGTGTTTGGTCATGGGCACCATAAATAGGGCCCTCTTATCTATGAGGTCAAATAGTTCTGTGTTCCCTAGTAGGCTTGAGATGTGGAAGAGAAAAGGAGAAAGGCATTGAAATTCTCCTTTTTCAAATATTTAATTTCTCTGTTTGATAATGAGGGGATGACAGAATATGCAAGTCCTTAACTCCGTTTTTCACTTTATACTTTATTGGCCACAATATATTTGTATAGCCAGTTACCTCATCATCCAAGAAACATTTATTGAGAGCCTATTCTGAGCAGACTAAATTTCCTAAGTACTATGGTGGATGATACAAGTAACACACACACACACACACACACACACACACACACACACACACACACACAGAGCTTGAATTGTAAAGAAACTTAAACCCTGGCTGGTGTGGCTCAGTGGATTGAGTGCTGGTCTGCGAACCAAAAGGTCATTGGTTTGATTCGCACTCAGGGTACAAGCCTGGGTTGTGGGCCAAGTTCCCAGTTGGGGGAATGTGAGAGGCAACTGTTTCTCTCTCATACAACAGCCTTTTCCTCCCTCTCTTTGTCTCTCCCTTCCCCTCTCTCTGAAAATAAACAAATAAAATCTTTAGATAAAAGGAAACTTCACATTTCATGGAGAAGAACAGATATGAAAACTATTGAATATGACATTTGGGGAATAAGATGGATAGGGTAAATTTTCTTCAGTCTTCATGCATGGAGTCATATTCACACATTTATTTTCACACGTGATCCACTGGCACTTCCTTTTACTAACATTTATAATATTATTATACTAGGAAAACGTGCTTGAGTTCTAACAACTGACACAAAAATTAAATCTTGAAACACAGCCATTTTAAACTCACCATCCATATCTTTAAGCATAAAGAGAAGTGACAAGTATCTGTAAAACTGATCTGAAATACATTAGAAAGTCTGGAAATGGGGAAAATAGAGAATGTTTACAGTGGCCAAAGAAAAAGAAGTGGAAATCAATAAATGGAAGTTATTGTAATGTGATACTATTTTGAAAATACTTGTAATGTTTGAAAAATATAGATATGTTCTCTCTATTACTTGATTGCCCTCACCACTGTTTTGGTAGAAGACTTTATTTCCTAAGTTCAGGTGCCAATATTGGAGATAACAGTCCGCTGTTCATTATTTTATATTATGGTTGGTCTATGATAGGGCCCCTTTCTTATTTTTCCCCTTTTCATTCCTAAACCTCACTCACTGTGCTCTCTCCCACAGACATTTACCCTGAAGTGTTTCATATATGTCCTTGGCTGTGTATGTGCATGTATGTTAATGTAGCTTTGCTTTGTGTAATAGTTTTAAATGTGCTATGTGAAAGAGGTTCTTCCCTCTTCTTTTTTGTCCTATACTCTACCAGTATAGAGGAGAGCAAAAACACTAGCTAAAAGCTTCAAAACTCTGCAGGCAGAAAGGAAGGTGGGAGAATTGGGGAGATGCTGTTTAAGGATACAAACATGCAACCAGTGAAGCCACCTGGGCCTTGTCTTTTCTTTGTGCAAAGTTTTTATTACTAATTCTCTCATTACTCATTATAGGCCTATTCAGATTTTCTATTCTTTCTTGAGTCATTATTAGTAGTTTGCATCTTTCTAGGAACTTGTTCACAATTTATTTAGTATTATTTTTAAAACTAAATTTATTGGGATGACATTGGTTAATAAGAAGAGATAGGGTAAAATTCTATGATACATCACCTGTATATTACACTGGGTGCCCACCATCCAAAGTCAAATCTTCTTCCATGACCATATATTTAAACCCCATTACCCCTCACCCCCCTTCCCTCTGGTAACCACCATGCTGTGGTCTGAGTTTTGGTTTTTTTTTTTCTTGTTTGTTCACTTGTTGCTTTCAGTTTTATATCCCACATATGACTGAAAATTTTCCCTCTGACTTATTTCATTTAGCAAGATATTCTCAAGATCCATCAATGCTGTCACAAATGGCAGTTTTCGTATTTTCTTACAGCTGAGTAGTATTCTATTGCATATGCACCACATCTTCTTCAGGACACTGCAGTTCTTTCCATGTCTTAAACTTTTTCTGCCTACAAAGGTTGATGGGGGAAACTTACCTTTAAAATCACACCAACATATGAGGTACATTCTCCAAAGAAAAGTGTAGTTTTTGTTTGCTTATTTTATTTCGTGTGAAAGTCTGCTCCTCAACTCAAACTGCAACAATTAATTATTAAATGTTTTCCTCCTATTATAATTAAAAATTTTAATTTCTCTTGACCCTTCCAAGATATTAATGAGATACATAATATCTAGGTCTTTAAAATTACCTTCTTTGTGTATGGCACATTTCCTCATTCTTGCTATAAGAATCAGAAAGAGAGCTTGTGCCAACTGAGTACCATATTTTTGGCCTCATTATGAACATCAGTACAATTCTTTGTCCTGGTTCTTCACCTTGACATCAGTATAGTGCTTTGTACTGGCTTTTAACTTACCCTGTGTTGACAACTTGGTCAAGCCCCAGTCAATTTTGAGTGAAAGTTTTCTCATGGGCTTGAGTATATATATAATTTCATATAAAATATATAAAACTTTTCTTATTCCAAAGTGTTAAGGCTCTACCAAGCTGATGGAACATAAAAAAGCATTGTATTATTTGACAAGGTTTATTTTACCTGGTCTACTTAATCTTTTTTTATTATATATTTAAATTTATTTGTAAATAGTGCATTATTCATTTTCTATATACATAAAAATTTCAATATGCTCATGTACTCATAATTCTTTTTTTCCAGAAAGCTGGTTATTGAATATTTACCGACAGAGGATGTTTGGGGCTATAAAGAAAAGGGTATTTTATGGTCTAGGGATGGAAAGGGTCATAAGAAAAAGTTAATTAAGCTTCAAGGATTTTGTTCTTGACTCATTTACAACTTGGATAACCTCTGCTTCTCTCTTTTCTATGCTCTGATACATTACTGACCAAAATTTAGAGGCAGGCTCCCTCTGGCTGTATGAGCTGGGACAATTTACTTACTTGTTTGAACTCTTTAAGCCACACTTTCCTCCACTGTAAATTAACAATGACAGTCATGATCATGATGAGAATAACAGTTTTAAAAGGGTAAAATACACTTTTTCCTTACTTTGTGTTTTGGACTGTACCAAACAATTTCTATATATTAATTTATTCACTCTTCACATTTCCATGAGGCAGTTATAATCCCTATCCCTGGTTTACAGAGGAGGAAAACAGAGACCCAGAGGTATTAAATAACTTGGCCAAGGTTTCATGTCAGCTGTTGGGTTAGGGGTACATAGCAGAGGTAGGACACAAATCCAGGCAGGTTGCCTCAAGTGGCCACTGTCTCAACCAGAATGATGTTCTTCCACCTCAAAAAAGGTGAAGATTGAATAAGGTAAGATACAAAGATCTTAGCATTGCTGATTAATTATTAACTATGATTTACTTTTACTTCACTCTAATTTTGTATGTTATTTCTTCAGCTAGAGTTAAAGGGTTTTTTTATAGCTTTTTACATCATTTTTTTTCTTTTTCAATTACATTTGATGTACACTATTATAATAGTTTCAGATGCACACGTTAGTGCTTAGATATTACATAACATACTAAGTGATCATACTGATAAATCTCTCACCCACCTGACACCATACATAGTTATCAGAGTATTAACTATATTTCTTGTGCTGTGCTTTACATCCCCATGACTATTCTGTAACAACAAATTTGTACTTCTAAATCCCTTTACTTTTTTTACCCATCCCTCAAACCCCCTCTTTCACCTTGGCAATCATCAAAATGTTCTCTGTATCTATGAGTCTGTTTCTGTTCTGCTTGTTCATTTATTGTGTTTTTTAGATTCAATTGTTGATAAATATGTATCTTTTTGTCATTTTATTGTTCATATTTTTAATTTTTTTCCTTCCTCTTCTTCTTAATGAAGATCGTTTAACATTTCATATAATATTGGTTTGTTGCTGATGAACTTTTTTTAGCTTTTTCTTGCCTGGGAAGCTCTTTATCTGTCTTTCATTCTAAATGACAGCTTTGCTGGGTAGATTAATCTTGGTTTTAGGTCTGCGCTTTTCATTACTTTGAATATTTCTTGCCGATCCTTTCTAACCTGCAAAGTTTCTTTGTTTAGATCTTTTTCTGTTTTGTTCTGTTCTTTCATTTGGGACAAATTGCCTTGCCTCCTCATTTTGGCAGGCTGCCTGTGTTTGTTTCTATGTAATTAGGTAGAGTGCTACATCTCCCAGGCTTGAAAGAGTTGCCTCATGTACTAGGTGTCCTGTAAGGTCCAGTGGCACAGCCGCCCTGATCACCCAAGCTGGGCACTCCAGGTACATACCCTATGGGCTCTGTGCACCCTCCTGTTGTAGTTGAGCCTTGATTGCTGTTGGTATGTCAGTAGGAGGGATTTAACCCCAGGTCGATCAGCTGCAAGAACTGGCTGCAATCGCCAGTCATTGACCTCCAACTACCATGGAGGATTAGCTGTGTAGAGGCCCACCCCACAGAACCCACAGAGCAGGATTTACTTCAGCAGGGCTCCAGTGCTTGCTGAGTTCGCCCCTTGAGTGTGTCACTTGTGGAGGTGGTTGTAGGGTGGTGCTTTGACATAGCCTGAAGATGTTCAGTGGGTACACCAGCTCTGGGGCCTCCTGGGAGGTGTAGGTCAAGGTCAACCACCATCTGTGGTCTGCCCAGAGCCACCCGGCATGAGCTACAAAGCGATCTGCAGATGGGTCCTACTTGTGATGGACTTAGAGGTGCCCTGGCACAGCTAAGGTATGAACCAAGGCTGGCTGCTTGACTAGGTGTTTACCCACTTCACTACAGGTGTGAGTCAAGGCAGCATCTACAGGAAACACTTATTTTGGGTCATATTTTACATGGCCAGTATCTTAGTCACCATGATGGCAATTCTAAATCCATTTTGATCCCTTTGGTTTCCAGCTCTAAACACTTTTATGCTTGTTCTAATAATCTAGACTGTTTCTCTGACTATCTACATCACAACAGGCCACTTTCCTTTGAGTTTTTAAAACTTTATTCACAGGCATTGTTTGCAAAAAGTTTGCAGAAAATTTGTGAAGAATCCTTCCCCAGAGATGATAAAAATTGTGATTATTGTATATCTTCAATTTCTGGATGGTATGACAGATTTTCTAATATTGTTCAGTTTGGTAGGTAAACAAAATTGTTTAAACCTTACTTTTGTCTTTTTTGTCTGCTTCTGATTTGATCTTTCAAACACAAGTACCCTTTTATATGCCTCACACAATTTGGGGGAATGATCTTCTATTTGGTTTCAGGGAACCAAAGAATTTTTATCACAACTTTTATTTTCCTCATAAAAGTTTATGAATTAAAGATAAAAGCTCAGTTACCTGGAAAAAGATTTTATTTTATTCAAATGGGTTCTGTTTCAGAGCACGCAGGAAGTGACTTTTATAAATTTAATGTGATCCCTTAGGAACTATAATAGTTTATACACTGGAACTATTTACTTCATGTGTTTATATCACATGAAATATATATAGATAGATAGATAGATAGATAGAGAGATAGATTATATGTGTGAGTATATTAAATTCCAAGCTTTTAAGTTGCCATGGGTGGTAAACAAATTAGGTTGATTTGTGTAACATTTAGTTATAGGCAGACTAGTTATAAATTTTTAATGTTCAATCTTATCAATATTTATTAAGCTCTTATTATGTAGAGGACACTAGAATGTGTAAGAGACAGCTTTTGTCCTCAAGGAATTATTGAAGGGTATTATACAAATAGAATTAACAGAAGTGGGTAGTGAAATATGAGTACCAAAATATAAAAAATAGAGTTTGGTATTTAAAGGGGAAGCAAATGACTTCCAGTTTAAAATGTCAAGAAAGACATCAAGGCGTATGTGGCCTTTTGAAATGAGTCCTACTGAGGGACAGGACAGGATGGGACACTATATGCTATCAGATATCAGTGTGACAGGTATCCTCATTTCACTGTCATCCCTGCTTTTCTCTGTCCCTGGGCCTCTTCCCAAGCTTTCTCTCTCTCTCTCTCTCTCTCTTTCTCTCTCTCTCTCTCTCTCTCACCTGCTAATTAAGACTCAGGTGAATTTGAGAGCTCATTTTTCTTTAATACATGGGGAGTATTAATTGGGTTGAAGAAGAGCTGGTTGAAGTAAAAATGAAATAAAAATCACTAGGACCTTCAATTTATATACTGCTGTTTTGTTTTCTCCTTGCCACGCTTCACACTTAGCTCTATGAGGCCAAAGTTTGCTCACCATTGTACATGTAGAGCCTGCACATACAGGAATTCAGTAAATATTTGCTGAGTGACTGAACAAACAGAAGGATAGAGGAAAGGAAGAGAGGAAGAAGAGAGGGAGGGAGTGAGGGAGGGAGACAAGGAGAGAGAGGGGAAAGCATCAGGATAATTGCACTTACAATTTCTTCATTTCAATTTTCTAATCTCATGTTTAAAACTTACTATTTTTCATTTCATAAACGAATTGTAGAACAATTAAAGGATTGACAGGTAAGATGACACTCAATTTCCTTATAGATACAGAGTGATTAAAACACAGGAAAGAAAACTAAGCCGTAAAACTATGATTTTCTGCTTTTATGAAAACACAAAGACCTATGTTCTAGTCGTCTATAAATTCTTATCAAATGAAGAAGATATTTTTGTGTTGATTCCAAGAGAAATAAAAAAAAGGAGAATAAGAACAGAAAATGTTGAATATAACATTTTGTTAAGGCCCACGAATATCTGAAATGAAATGATAATTCAGTTCATTGTCTATCAAAGCTGAGGAGAAGAGTCTGTAAGCACACAGCAGTTATATAAATCTGGTCCTTTGTCTCCTCAATGTGGCAAAATTTACAGGCAGATGCCCACGGAATTCTCCCTATTAAACATTTTTCTATTAAAAATTATTTTTTATACCTCAACTTTATAGAATACATGTAACCTTCATTACAATGTTTCTGTAAGAATTTTTTTATTCACACTATTTAAATTTTTCATTGCTTTCACCTTATTTATTGAAGTTCCCTTTCATGTTTAATTGTGCTTTATAATTATGTAGTTGAATCTACTGAGCAAAATATATTTAAGGAAGCCTTGCTCTAATCTCTCCCACTATCTAAAGGATGCTGCTTTTAATCATTTTATGACTTATCTGTCTTACAAATAACATATATGTATGTGTGTATATTATATGTTACATATAATAACACATATATATCCTTTCCTTTTTCCTACATAAATGACACACAAATTTTTCTACCTTATTATTTTTTATTTAACAATATACCCTAAAGACAATTCTACAGTAAATATAACATGTTAAAATAATTAGGGAAAAAATAAGTTACATTCCAAATAAAATTGAAATCACTTGTAGACTTTTTGAAAAATAAGTCAGTGGTCAACAAATTTCACTGCATGCAAAACGGTTGTTTATTAAACAACCATGTTAATTTTTTGGTAATCAGAAATTAACTTTTTAAGCATTTATTCACATAGAAGTTTGTTGCATACATATGTATGCATGTACACTTGCATACATACTTATACACGAGCTTTAGTGAACTTTTAGTTATGGTTTACAAAATTTGTAAGGGTTTTGGATTGCTGTGTAACATGTTATAGTTTTTCAATGAGAATCTCATTGAAATAATGGAATACAGTCTTCAAGTTGGTGTTGCCACATAGAACATGTGATTTATAGAAAGGGATTACTGATAATAAAAAAAGATAACTGTATTTTGTATCTTTATCCTAATTTGTCAGTTATGATTTTAAATCAAACAGTAGATGGCGCTCTAAGTATGTACTCAGAGAACAAATTAATTTCTAATAGACTCCAACATGTAATTTATATTGTTTAATATTTGAAATTGGTGTATCTAATGTTATTAAAAAGGAACGGACCTTTGCCTGAGGTCTACAGATATATTCTTGATACATTCAAAATTTCTTTGAAATATTATTAGTTATAATTAAGAGATTTTGTGGAGGTAAAGATGATGTTACTGGTACAAAGTCCAGACTTTTACATTTTAATTCGGTATGATGAATAATTTACCAGATTAGTCATTCCAGTGTTAGATTACCTAAAACACAGACTAAGTATATTCCTTAACTATGAACAAGGGACTACCCATCCCCCGTTTTTAAAAGACTTTAATAATTTAAAAAAGAAATGAAAGTTATCTTAATATCTGAATCAGAATTTTGTTAGCCTTCCTTAACTTATATTATATATAACATATATCATTTTACTTTGAATTTTTTTATGGTGTGTTTGAAAATTTACCAATGGTCTCCATGTTGCAAAATCCCATTTTTATTCTTAGGTCTCATTTTGTTGGACATGTCAGCAGGATCGCACGCAGCTGGTCACTCCTTCCTTCTGAAAACTCTTTTTGGCTTGGCTTTCAGGACACTGACACCTCTTGGTTTTCCCTCTCCCTCACTGGCTCTTTCTTTTCCCATTTCTCCCTAATTTTCTAATCTTTTGATATAGGAATGCCACGACATTGAGTAACCTCTTTTTCTTCTTTACTGATATCATTCAGGTTTACAGTTTTAAATTTAAGTAAAATATCCACATTTTAAGTGGAGTCAAAAGATTCAAGTATATAAAAGGAATTGCTGGGTTATTTTAAGGCTTATCTGATGCAGAAGAATAGTGGTTGTTAATTGTGTTATATTTAAATTCCACAAAATTATGGAAGGTGTTGTTGTGGGTCTGATATACCATCTGAATTCAGCCATTATCTCTACAATGACAATGTTCGTATATATAGTCTTTAGCTTAGACCTCCTCTCTGAATTCTGACATATTCTCAACTGTTTATCTGGCAATTTTACACGGACGTCTAATAAAATTCTTATATGTGCCCAAATGTTCTTCCTACCTCCAAACTTCCTCTGTCCTAGTCTTATTTATTTCAGTTGCTGGTAACTCCATATCCGTTCAGTCGATCAGGCCAAAACCATTGAAAGCATTCTTGACTTCTCTATTTCCAACCTGTCATGAAGTCCTGTGGGCTCCTGTAACTTCAACATATATCCAGAATCTGACCATCACTTACCACTTCCACTCGTACCACCCTGGTTCAGTCATCAGCTCTCATTTGGATTATTGCAACCAGCTCTCAGCGACAGCTCCAACTGCCTCACAATCTGTTTTCAGCTGAGCAGCCAGGGCGGTTCCGCCAACATGTTAGTCAGTCTGTGTTACTCTTCGGCCCAAAACACTGCAGTGGCTCCACATTTCACTGAGAATAAAATCAAAGTCTGTACAATAAAGATCTGTCCCTCACGACATCTTTGAGGTCATGTCTTAGTACTCTTCCTCTCTTTCACTCCATTCCAACCATGCTCGCCTCTTTGCTTTACCTCAAACACAGCAAATGCACGCCTACCTCAGGGGCTTTGAACTGGCCATTCCCTTTGCCTGAAAGATTTTCCCCTTGTAGTCTCATGGCTCCCTCTCTCATCTCCTAGCTTTCTTACTTCTCACATTGAGGAGTATATTGAAAGTCCAATATACAATTTCAAATTTTATCACTGGCCTCGGCAGCCCATCTCTCTTCCCTGACTGTCTATTTTTTCTCCCCAAAGCACATATCCCCTTTGATACAACATGTATTATGGTATTTATTTCCTGCACTAAAATGTAAACTTCACTTTAGTAGAGGCTACTGTCTTTCTGGATAACTTCTCTGTCAGTGCCTGGAACAGTCCCTTGCATATTGTAGGTAACCAATAAATATCTGTTAAATGGTGATGGAGTAAATAAATGAATGGTAAGGGTGCGAGTACACCATAATATTTTGAGTATTAAAGGTCTCTATCACTCAGTTTTCCCTTAGAAGCTGCCACTTATTTTGAAGGATGAGTCACTGTTATAATGGGTTATTTTCCTTTTAAATCTGATTGAATCAATGGTGGGCTCCCTAGAATGAAATTCCAAAATAGGTGATAGCTGGCCTAGTTCAAAATACACCTTATGCAGTTCCAGATACAATAAATAGGTGACTAATATTTGAGAAATGTTCAATATCTTGAATTGCCTAGTAAGGAAGGAAATTGACTTTAACTGGGCTGCTAACATGTGTATGGACACCAAAGGCTGTTCATATCTACATTACCATTTACTCTTTGCAACTCGATGGGGTAGGTATTGCCCCAATGTTTCTGACTTAGAGGTTTGGCTAAGAAAGAGAAAATTACTTGATCAACATCACAACTAGCTGGTAGCACATCTGGGATTCAAACTTAGTTTTGATTCCTCAGCTTATAATCTTTTCATGACACTACCCTGTGTCCCTTTTTAAAAATGTTTAAGAGGAAAGATAAATATATGTGTATATGTCTGTATGTATATTTTTATGTATTGTACCAAGACCAGGTATATTAAAAATCAGATAGTCCAGTGATTCTCGAGCAGGTATAGCCCAGAGGTGACCCAGCTTCTGGACTCATCTCTAATTTCAGTCTTGTCTGGGCTGAACTTGATTTCATTTGATTTTAATTTAGATAAAAATAGATTAAAAGAAAACACTAGTGTTGGGTCCCTTTATATATACCCTAGATCTGGATAAGTAGAGGTAGACTATTTCACAACATTATACACTGAAACTTTTACTCCTTTTATAAAGAACAGCTCAGTTTAACATATAAAATAAAATTATCCTGATAAGGATACAGTCAATTTGGCTATTTTGACCACTCCAAAACCAAGCTTAATTTTATTTTGATTCCCATAAAAAATTAACCTAGCTCTTGACCTAAATTTGGATGGGAAAATAATATTTGAACAAAATACTTTTGTCTGAAGTAGAGTCTTCTTCCGGTCCCAGACTCTGACTGATAATGACTCAAAGGGCAAAGCGTGGGCAAAGGTCACATGCTCACACAGCTGCTCCCACACCTGGATCTCTGGAGACTGCTTATGATCTGACAGAGCCCAAGCTCTCCCCTCACCCATTTGGAAGCAATAGCGTCAGGAAGTGCTCTTCCCCTGACCTTTAAGCTATAGCTTGGAGTCACAGAAAGTTCTTTCCTCTCTCATGCCCTAGTGTTAATAGAGTGACTTTTTAGGTCTGAGGATGTTTCACGTCACTTTTATTTTGAGATCCCATGTCTTCAGACAGCTGGGGAGTGTTAATGACCAGGCCACAGTGCTCAGGTCTGCACGTCCCCTTTCCTCAGTTCAGAACAAGGGAAACCTCCTGGGATGTGGTTCTCACAGCACAAAGGAGACACTGAAGCCTTGGGACGATCCTCAGTGGGAGAGGAGCTATTTTTCAACTTGGCTTGGGACCAAGTGCTGAAGCACGTGAAGCCATCGATTACATATTATTCCTTGTGGCCAAAAAGTAGAAATTATACAAACATACAAGAAAAATTTATTGCATTTTTCCCACATTCTTTCTTCTCCCTGGTTATATTGTTTAAATTTGAACAGTGGTGCAAAAGGACCCATAGGAATGACACTTCCCACATGAATAGCTTCCTGGCTTATAAGAGATTTAATTCCATTCTCTGGCGGCTGAGGGGCTGATTTCAGGCTATATTTTCACCACAGAAATCCTTACATGCCATTATTTGAAGGAAGAAAAGGAAAAGAAGACTAAATCCCAATTTTCTGTAAGTTTATTAAAATTGTCCTGTGCGGTTTTGAGTTTAGCATTATCTTCATGTCCTACGTGCCTATGCCAACACAAAGTCCTGGGGCCCAGAGGAAAGACAAGGAGGACTGAGATGTGCCATCGTGCAGTTCAGATCAACAACCACATACCAAGACCCGCATTCCAGAAACCTAGGCTAGTTGTTAAAGATTCAAAAGTGCGTTGCATTCAGTCCTTGCCATATGCTTTCCTATGAGCTAGAATCTGAAGACTATACTTGACAAACCAAAAGCAAGAATCAAACTTAGAGCAGGTAGACGCGATGAATCACCTTGCAATCCCTTTCAACACAGTGATACGACCCTTGTGGGCCACTTTGAATCACAAGGGTGTTATGAATTAGCAATTTTAGCTACTGAACTAGCTAGACCAATAAACCATCCAAAGCAAATTAAAATAGAGAAGCAGTTTACCTATCTCCAGGAGATAACCTATGTTGCTATATAACTTTATTATACTCCCATGACACTGAAGGTATGCTCCCTTCTAAACAGAAAAGTATTTGAAATATGGATAAAAATAGAAAGGTTCAGGGAGGTATTCTGTTTCTTTGATAAATGTTATTTTAATCATTATATTATCAGAACCCTATAGGGTCCCACAATCCACATATCTCGAAGAATGGGAAAGAATGTATTCTTTCCGTGCTATCAGGATTCACATTACTTAAAATTTTCATAGCTGTCTTTTGAGCTACAGGCTTCAATCTACAACAAAGCCTATTGAGAAATTTATTGAATGCTACTTTATGCCAGGTCTATGTCAAGTGCCTGTCTGTCTGTCATCTTATTTCCTCTTTATAACACCTCTCTAAGGAAGCTAATATTGTTCAAAGAAAGAATCTTTAGAGATTAACCAACCTGCCCAAGGTTACTCATCAACTAAATGGTGGCGCCATGACTCAGAGTCAAGATGGTAACCGAATATGAAAAAATAAAAAGTGCTCAAATTTTAAAAATTTCATTGCAAATATAATTTGTTATTAAAAAACATTTTTTCTTGCTATGTAATTATTACTTGAGAATATCTTTGCATTTTCCAGAGCAGCCTGGAATTTCACAAAGCGTAACTCCACTCGAAAGAACAGTTTTATCAATTTACTAATTAAGGTCAAACACTTTTCTTAAACAAACAGATGATTTAGGGCAACGGATTGCAAAGTTAAGAAAATGTGTGTGTGTGTGCGTGCGCGCACGCTTAATTCTTCTTTTTTCAGGAAATCAACTAGGGCTTTGTTGTTGACATAATTTCTGCTAAGACTTTTAAAACTATCATAATATGTACAATATACATACTCTATGTAACAGACAAGGAAAGGGGATATTTTAATAGTGTTTGAATGAGAAGTAGGAAACCAGTCTTAAACATAGAATCAGGTTATATGATTCAGTTAAATTCAAAGCCCAGAAACTGCTTTTTCTTTTGCTATACCTTAATAGCCTCCTTTCTTTATTCTTTTTACAGTGCATAAATTGATTTTGAACTGTGAAGAAAGTATTTGTTCAGTAAAAGTATGTGTAAGAATCAATTTTTAATACAGTGATCAAATCCCACAGAGCACATTGATAAAACACACACCACAGACATACATAAACAATCCTTAGAAAAACAGAGAATGTAAAAACCAATGAGCTTTGTGCTCTTCTTGTATCATCACTACCTTTTCTGTTCTAAATCCCCAATGTTAGAATGAGAATGGCGGGAAACAAACTCAGTCTCTGAATGCTGCTGCTGGAGATCTATTTATTTACACCTGGCTTGGTTTATTATCTCATTTTACAGCTTCCATAATACGCGGAGGATATAGAACAGCTCCCTTTGAATCATCTGTGTGATTCCAAGTTTCAGGGAAAGTGTGTTTAGTGTCATTTAAATGATAATGGTAACATTGACTTTTAACATATTAGGTATTTTACCTTTTAAGTAGATGTAACTGATATTTAAATTAGGAGAAGAAAGCTCTTTCCTTTGTAGTGAAGCTGGGAGGATGTGAACCTGCAGCACCATATGCCATGACGCCAGCCATGTGGAAGCAGCTGGTTCACGTTGGGGAAAATAAACCCAATATGCAGGTACAAAAATGAGAGGGAGACACACATACACACACACACACACACACACACACACACACACACACGCACGCACGCACGCCCGCCCGCCCGCCCCCTGGTGACACTGGATTTCTGGTCCTAGTTGCCGAGGGAGCTGAAGCTGCTTTGACTCTCGGTGTCCTGACACCTGGCTCCTCTTCTTTAATTCTGCAAGGTGTGCTAATAGCCTTCCAGTAAATATCATTTGTAGTTGCTGTTGTTGCTGCTGCTGTTTTTCTTGTGAATTTTGCTTAAGTTATCTTAAGTTTAGTTTCCAGCATCTTCAACCAAAGATCCTTGTACATATGGGAACACGTTCATCTCAAGGTCCGAAAGTATAATGTGAGCTCCAAAGGTTCTGTGACGAAGAGGGAAGGGGTCACACAATGTTCCTATGGCCTCTGAAATAGTCTTTAGGGGCTGAACACCAGAAGGCCTACAAGAGTTCATGATAATAGTGCAATATAAGAGATAAAGTTATATGTTTTGCTTTGCCTGGAATGTTCTAGTTTATGCCAGTTGTCCCGGTTTTCTATCTGGCTTAGCATTTGTCTCAGCATTTTAATTTTCTAAATAAGCATTACTATATATAGTTGCATTAAAATAATCCAGCATCAGTTTGTTAGAGTGCCACTTCTCATTTCCAGCTTCTGCAATGGTCTCAGCAGATAGTGTGTGAGATATGTGTGCAGTGAAGATTCTTTTTAACCTATGATCAAGTCTAAAACACATCCAGCAACAGCCTGTCTCTCTTCTCCTAGTCTATCCCACGTGGGGAGCAACTTACACTTCTCTTTATTTTATTTTTTTATTCTCACTCGAGGACACTCTCACTGAATTTTAGAGAGAGAGCAATGGAAAGGGAAAGAGAACAACACTGATATGAGAGAAAAACATCGATCAGTTGTCTCCTGTATGTACCCCAACTGGGGATTAAACCCACAACCCAGGTATGTGCCATGACCAGGAATCAAATTGGTGACCTTTTGGTGTACAGGACGACACTCCAACCAAACTGAACCACACCAACCGGGGCTCACACTTCTCTTTTAATGGCGGTTTGCAGAATGATTGAAGGTGCATCTAAAGACAGCAAACTCTTGCCCTCTCTGGTGCTGGTAGAGACGTGTTCAAACTTGCTGCCCTAATCAACCAGTTACAAGACCTGCCAGTTATGCTCTGAGTCATGTTATTGCCTGCAAGAGGCAGGAAGCTTCTAGGCTCCCAGTTAAGAGACCAGAATTAGGATGAACTGTAGGAAATTGTAGGTTATGTTTACATGAAATACATGCAGGTCATTATAGGCAGAGCAGTCTTCATGTAGGTCCATACAGTACAGTCTGAACACCTTTCCTCCAATGATTTTGTCATTGTTGTATGGAGGCTATCTGCAGTTACTTATTTATATTTTATTGCTCTGTGACACTTTTATATTTTGCCATAAACTCTTTTAGGCAATGGTGAACTTCAAAATACAAAAGTACATATCCATTAGAAAGTTAAATACTTAATTTCCAATTATTAAGAAAATGCATAAAATATATATAATTTGCAGAAAATGTTTGTTGATATCTACCATCACCAATGGTATGAAAACTAAAAGATACAACCTAATGAAGGAGAATCAGCATCTATTTCAAAATTGAGTTGTTATTTCAAGAAGATGTGCCGTTTTATAAAGTCAACAATAATATGTACATTGTATATCACTCATTTAGGTCAAATAACTTTTCTTAATGGTTTTATTATGTTTTCAACTTGGTTGTGCATATTGTAAAGAGAAACCATAGTAGGTGCTAGAAATTTTTTTACATGAGTGATTTGTTGACATTAAGAGCAAGACAGAACATTAATATGAGAAAGAAATGCAGGTATCATTGGAGAGACTAAACCTTAAGTACTTAACTATAAAATAGTTATTTAATAAATACTTGTAGACCAAAAGGACAGGTTTCCACAGATCATTAGATGTTAAATATTTTTCAAGGCCATTACAGTCTAATTAACAATTTTAAAGCTTGCTAGTGCTTTCATTAACTTGTGCAAGAAATAATGTTCAAGTCATTGATACCTGTGAATTTAGAGGACTTAAATATAATTTAGTAGGTTCTAAATATAATTTAGGAGGTCCTAAATATAATTGCAATAGTTTCTTTTGCTGATACAGATTATTTCGCAAATGGCTATGAGCAAGTTTCAAGAATAAAGAACAGTAGTTGGCCAAATTCTTGGTTAAATTTAGGATTTTTTGTGTGGTATTTTGCCCATAGTTATGACTATATATCAATTTACTAGTTTTGCCTGTAAGAATTAGGTTAAAATCTTATTTTTTAATAGGTCTTCAAAATACAATACTAATTCTTTGAATTTTCTTCTGTCAATCCTATCCTTTTATTGACCTGCAAATAAAAAATTACTCACTGAAAGGATCTTTACAATTCTTTTAGAAATCAAAAAAGGCTTCTAGCATGTTCATAGTTTCCTAATTTAATACTCTTACCGATTGAGTTATTTATAAATTATATTCTACATGTCATTAAACAAGGAATTATGATAAAATTTATGTTTTTGAAGAATTAAAGTTTTGAAGTATTACATAAAGATTCACTTGTGTCCCCAGTTTCAAAATCTCTTTCTCTCTGTGTGTATTTCCCTGTATATGTGTGTATACATCAGACTTTTAAATTATAAATTATATTCTAATTTTTTGGAAATGCGTGGCAAGCTAAATTAGGAGTGTATTGGGCAATTATTCAATGGATTTAGTCACAGGAAATAACTAAGCCTGATAATGAGCAGATAGCTCATTCATTGCCTAAACTCAACCGATAATTGCTCATAAATTTATTTTCCTTTGTTTACATAATGTAGATTTTCCCAAGTGTACCAAAATATGTTGCTGATGGGGAGAATTCTAAATATTCTAACACATGAACTTGCTTTTACTTTTCCCCTTCTATGCAAAAAACAATGATGAATAAGACAATTACATGAGCCAATTTATCATCTTATTCAAGAACTGTGCTCCAGGCATTACTGGTTATTACTGGTTCATGGTTCTCTTTTGTATCCTCTACCCAAGCTCTCCCCTAAAGCCTTAATTCTCCATTGAGGTTTCCTGCATGGGAAGAATAAAGTAGGAGTATTTGCAAATTGCGATAGTACAGTGATGTAGTGGCCTGGAGTCTCATGCTCCACACCCAAAGGTAAATAGGCAAAAATAATGATAAGCAAGCATTCACCAGAAGAATCAGACTAGGGCATAAATTTCAAAATGTCAAAAATTTTACTTTTTGATAATAGAAGTCAAAGAACTTGAGGTCACCAGTCTTCTTTCCCAGCAGCCTCATCAAGGAAACAAAAAGAAAACTGCTAAGATCCTGAGAAATGCTTTGTAGTTATACCCTTCAACTTGGAGAGAAGCTGGCTCAGGGGTGAGAAGAGAATGCGAGGAGGAGAATCTATGGCCAGGTCGAGGAAAGTCTCTCAAGAGTAGAAAACCCTGCATGTCATCAGAAGACTTTAGTAGAGGCTCAGAGGCACTGTGCTGAAATGGAGGAAACGAGTCACAGCCTCAAAGGGTCACACCCTGCCTGAATTGAAGCGTCTCTGATCTAGGACAATTAAGGGGATTTTGAAGACTAAGCAGAATCTAAGTCCTTAGCATATATTTTATTTAGCCCCATCTGGGTTCTCCCCTTTCTTTTCTCTACACCTGTAGATCATAGCCAAAGTATAAACTATCCGGTACTTCAGGTGTAGAATAAAAGGGGGGTGAGAGAAATAGTCTGGGATAACTGGAAAGGATATTTTTTACTATCCCTTTCCAGAAAAATTTTAAAACCAATCATTTAAGGAAATGTCTCTTGTGTATAGAAACCGTTGGGATTGGTTTAAAAGTCTGTTTCACATGAACAAACAGCCAAAGGAAGAATTTTTACATTAGTCCTCCAAGTGTGTCAATACAACATAGTTATATTTTTCTAACCCCAAAGAGTATTCACACTCTTTCCCACAGTCATTTTGACTTTTCTGGTGTTTCCTTTTAATCAAATTGTCATTAACATCTGTTTTAAACAACAAGACATTCCCACGGTAGCAAAACTATGATGATTTTTTCATATGGAGAATGTAATGAAAACACATGAGTTGAGGAAAACAAACCAACAACTTTAAAAACTTAGGATTAGGGGGAAGATATTTGATCTGTTAATATAAACCTTACTCTGTGGGTAGGAAAGTGAGAAGGAGTCACTACTCCCAGGAAGTTCTTCCTTGCTAAAAGCTGCAGAGAAGAACCAACCAGTAACAAAATTTCAGTTATTCTAAGACAAGCCTCAACTAACTCTTCTGTCTTGTAGGGACTCTCCCAAGATGGAAGGAGCCTTTCATTTTTAGTCTTTATTGTTATTAGTGGGTCTTTAGTGTCATAAGCAATGTAGTAAAACAAACAAATTTTTCTTAATAGTGCTAGTACAGGATAAATCTAGGGGTCAAAAACTACTAGATGATGACTAGGAGGAGCACTTATCTTTGCTATTACAGTCATTCCATGGATAAGACTATAGTTATCTTCCATCTCAACTAGTATACATTTTTTTATCCAGTTCTATCACCAAGTACTAAAAGTAGGCAAGTATCACAGAACTAACTTTGTCAACATGTTCTTTTTAAAATAGTTCCTTGATCACATTCCACAAATGAGCTCTCCTCAGGCCCATCAAAATTCATTTAAGGCTTGCGTCTCCTTTAAACACTGTCCTATGGCATTATACCCCAAATATGTACATTTCACAAAGGGAAAAGGAAAAAATGGTTTAACGAAAGTTTTTTATATAAATACCCTGAGATGTTGACTAACAGTCTACAAAATTTTTTATGAAATCAGACTGTATAATTAGAAGCTCAGAGGTGGAAAGAAAATCTCAAAGATATTTAGTTTTGCTCTCTCTAGTCTACTCTTATTTGATGTGTACTTTCTTTTTATTTCATTTCTTCATTTATCTGTTCAACAGGTATTTATTGGGAGCCTGAGAATCTCTGGTAGACACTGGGTATAGGGTGCTGAACAAAACCCATAGTCTCTGACCTCATGGAGATTCAAGTTTACTGGGAGAGGCAGAACTAAATTATCATGCAAATAACTATATAATCCCAATTTGGTAAGCCTCTGCTGTTCCAGTTGCATGGAACTTATTATTTTTATACATAGCCATTCTGTTTGTATAATACTGACTATGAAAAAGTTCTTCTAAACCTATTTTGACCTCACATAGTGTGGGTCACCACTTTTCACATGCTTCTGGGAACCATCCTAGCAGGATGTTTGTACCATCTCCTCAAGTCTTTGCCAGAGTTTTATACTCTGTATCTTAGGACAGTGTTCTTTTCTATTCAAGTTTATGTTCTACTCATCTTGTTCTAGTACCCTCAGAATACATCGCCATATGAATTCTCCCAGTTTCTTCTAGTATAAGTTGGTTATATCCTACAGCTCCTTTCAGATAGAGTCTCTTTTTTTTCCTCATCAGCTCCTACATGTTCCAGATGGGTTATTATTATCCTGGCAGCCAGGAGGGAAGTGGGGACAGATCCTGATTATGACTCATTGTGTTGCAAGGGAAGACCTCTGTATAATCTTCAAGGAAGGGGGAAGTTTAGACCATTAATGGAGAGAAGAGGGCCCCTTCTGAGGCTCACAAGGCAAGGGAATCTGGAGATTCAAGAATTTCGGATAACCACAACTATGTGTAAGGATCTCATTTTTTTTCCATACAAGGCCTGATCTTGGCATAGCAAGCATAGCAGAGCCTTGGAGTTGCCTATTCTTGTTAAGTGCTGACCTTGGTCCTCAGCTTTCATTGACACTATCTACAGATTAAAATCTTTTGTATGCTGCAAAGAATGCATTCTGTCTTACAGGTTTGATTTTTAATTATCAATTAATTACTCTCAGCATTTCCCAAAGAGCCAATAGAGTTTAACATCCAATTCTTCTGTTTTTATTGTTATTACTTACCCTATATTTTTCAAATGCCAAAATACCGTTTCAGATCACCACCAATGAAAGTTTTAACAGAAGCATGGGTACATTATGCATGGACTACCTGTGTTTCAACTACTACCAGTGCTGGAGTTGTCATTGCCAAGTGACAGGTAGCAAGTAGTTCAACTTCAAAATCCCATCTTGGTGTTTGATTTCTTCGACTCTTCTTCTGGTATCAATTGTTGCCTGATTAGTTCCCTTCAAAGAGAACGTGGAGTTTATTAGGGGATACTTGGGATCAACATCTATAGAATGGAAGAGAACTAAAAAGGATAGGACTGTATAAAAGAATAAATTGGGCTGTGCCATAGTATCTACAAAGGCCTCAACTGACCTCATGGGAAGTCCTGGAGCTGGGATGGTCCTTTAGAGTGGTCTCAACTTAGGCCAAGGGGGCTAGACTTTTATGCCCCTGAGTCAACCAATCAGTGAATAGGGGCTACCTGGGAAGGAAGCATGACCTTGGGCAAGGTGAGATGCTTCAGCATAGGCTCTTACCAAAGATATACCTGGACCTGTCTTCTGCGAATATCTCGTATCGCATTTATTACTGAGCACATGAGGGAACTTTTGGATGTGGTCCACTTTAACGAGGAACATAAGCAAAGGCAGGTGGAGTGACTGGGGCTATCTCTAATATTCTCTCTGTTTAAAAACACTGTATTTCACCACTGTTCTCCTCTGCACTAGTTAATTGCTTCATGATGCAAAAGTGTGTTTGTACCCATGAGATAGTCTTTCTACAGAGTACCAAAGAGGCCTTGTTTTATCCTCTCTTTTTGGGCTTTCTACCATCTTAAGAGCACTTAAATATTTTTCAAAACTGAGAAAGGAAGTAAGAATCTTTAAATTTGACCTTGTTTTCTTTCCTCCCCTATCGTGGTTTTATATATATATAAAATATATCCATAAAATATAGCTCCATTGTCAAAGTCTACCGGATTTGTAAATGGCATTTTGGAATTTAGAAATTCCTATTCACTTTAGCAAGTCTGGCTTTCAAATCAAGACTTTCTACAGAGTAAGAAATAAAATATATACCTTAACAATAAAATCTGATTAGGGGCCTTAAGGTTCTCCTGATGCCTTAAAACCCAATGTTTTAAAGGGTGGGAAGTCACACACACACACAAAATCACATTTTAAATGAAAGGAACATAACTGTGCTTAAAGTTTTACAAATATTATAGTTACTATGATAGTAGTGTTCCAAACTTTACAGATATAGGAATAATATATTGACATTCTAAAAGTTATTTGCATCACACCCTTATTTTTGTATCCATTGTCATCCTCCATACAAGTGGTAGAAAAACCTTTCTAAATGCAGTGCCTTCAAGAGGTGGGCAGAGATAGTATATGACAAATAAGCCAATTAAAATGCTTATAAACATTTGTAAATCTATATCAGAAACAAATAAGCTTGAAAACAAAGCCTTTATTTGAAACAGTAAGGCTCTGTTGAGGAAAAAAAATGGATAAGTAAATTCTGACTTATCTGAACCAGTGTAACTTGAATCAGATTCTAGGAATACAAGATAAAACACCAATGTACAAGTTACACTAACCTCCCCCCGCCCCCCACAAAAAGCCTAATGAGATGACAGATAGAAATGAGGGTGATATATTATTGAAAGCTTAGAATAAGTTGGTTTCTAAGAAAAAAATTCTTCTCTACCTGCTTTTTGAGTAGAAAAATTGAAATTCCAGATATATTGGAAACTACTGGAGAACATATGGTAACCATTTTCTGGACTCCTGAAAGTGGCCTAAGAGACCACAAGCTTCATAAAGAAGTTCAATGTGTAATACTGCACCTTAGAGGTAGATCCGCGATGACTAAGGGAGGTGACTAGGTTGACGGGCCTGAGGGTGACCTTACAGAGTCACAAGCAGCTCACAGGAAAAACATTACCAATTCTACCCAATACCCAGTTCTCCTTTCTCCTCTGACATATGAAAGATACATTTCCTAGGCTGTAATTAGGTGGGACCATGGGCCTAACTTGGTCAACAAAATGAGATTATAAGTGATATGTCAATTTGGGGGCCAAGGTACCAAAACCCCCCTGCAGTTGATTCTACAGTCTCTGTCTTCCCCTACCACAGTGACAGAGGAAGCCAAATGGTCTAGATTAATGGCCCCCAACCTTTTTGACACCAGGGTCTGGTTTCTGGAAGGCAAATTTTCCCATGGATGGGGTCGGGGGGGTCACAGCCAGGCTGTAATGCAAGCAAAACTTTGCTCACTTGCCCACTGCTCACCTCCTGCTATGTGGCCTGGTTCCTAACAGGCCATGGACCAGCACTGATTCATGGCCCAGGGGTAAGGACCGTTGGCCTAGATAGTATAACTACAAGATGGTTGGTGGAACCCTCCTCAGCATGGCTCCTAAGTGGCGAGAAGGAGCCAAACTCCCTAGAAAACCTCAACAGACATGCAGCATGAGTTAGAAATAGATTTTGTATGTCATATCTGAGAT
Source organism: Pteronotus mesoamericanus (assembly GCF_021234165.1). Classification (NCBI taxonomy): domain Eukaryota; kingdom Metazoa; phylum Chordata; class Mammalia; order Chiroptera; family Mormoopidae; genus Pteronotus; species Pteronotus mesoamericanus. Next base: position 21,913,559 of record NW_026555310.1, read on the forward strand.
TTGGTGATAATGTTCTCCCCCCTACTCCTTTCTTCTGTTTTTCCTTCTTTTCTGCAGCATAGCCTCTCCTATTCTAACAATGGGTAATACCTGAGAATTCTCAGGCTTCCAAGTGAAAAGACTTGAGGTTAGAATGAAGAGGGTTTCGAGTATGTGGATTTCAGCAGTAATCACTGGCTTTGTGATGGCAATAAAAAGCCTAGATGTGATAAGAAAAAGCATAGCAAAGGCTAGAGAACTTCTTTTGATTGCAGAATAATATGTAAGTAATACTTATGTAATTAATATGTATGTAACATGTTCTTTGGACATTTAAGTTACTCTAAGGAAAGGGAAGAAGAGGAGGAGGAGAAGAATTAAGAGTAGTAAGAGGAAAAATCTTGAGCAACTGGATTTAAATACTGACTTGACCACTTTAAAATCAGAAATGATGGCATTACTTTAAATTGGAAAATTTCTTTTTTCCTGCCAGTCTCAAAAATTGAGAGCTCATCATATAAACTGAGTAGCCAAAGCAAAATCAAAAATAGAACAAAAAACTTAACAAAAAGCAGAACTGGCTTTTACATAATTGAGCCCATAAAGATAATTTTTAAAACCCTGAGAATAAATGATAATGCAATAATTGGAAAAGAAAATATTTTATTTCCAGATGATCTGATGATTAACTTTAAAAAGGACAAGGATTCAACATCAAAACTACGAAAACAACAACAAAACTCAGTAAGTTCTCTGGTTTCAACACAAATAAACAAAACCATTAATTTCCTAAATTTAAAAATCAGAAGTTATAAAATACCACTTTAAGATGTTCTATTTGTATTAGTGTATCAGTTATATTTTGCATTTTGTTGCTAATAACAGCTTGGTAAGATGTCTAGTTTTTGAATAATAAATAATTTTCCTACATAAAAAATAGCAAACTCTAAAATGCAACTTGAAAATATTCCTTTTGTAATAGTGTGTTAGTTATGACATGGATCTTGTCGCTAGTGACAGAGATTGAAAATAAAAGCTGCATAAACAAGAGAGATGTCTCTTTATCTTTCACTAGAAAGAAGTATAGAAGAGATAGGCAGGTGAGGGGTGCTGCGACTGTGCCACTAGCAGGCTTCTCATCTCTTTCTGCTCTGCAGCCCTTCGAGAAGGGCTTTGCTGTCATCCAGTTTCCCCGCTATGTGTGTTAGGGCTGCTCGAGCTCCAGCCGTCATGGCGGCTGTACCAAGGCAGGAAGGTAAATGTCACGTGGTGGACGTACCCTCGTCTGTCCCCGCTTTAATAAACCTTTCTAGGAGTTTCATCTGACAATTTTCACTTATGTCCCACTGGCCAGGAATGATCCACCAGCCGTACCTAGCTGCGAGGTAGACTGGAAAATGTAGTTTTTTAACTAAAAATTCTGTCACCTTGAATCAAACTAATATTGTTTTATTAAAAAGGAGAAAGGGAAAATGGATATTAGTGCTGGAAACTAGCAATCTCTGTCATTAATATGTTTAAAACTGCATAATACTTAGAATTATTGAGGATCTTTTATTGAAAATTTGAATAAATTAAATTATAATAAAGTTGAAAATTATAGTTAGAATATAGTTAGAAGTGCGGTGATGTGGCCATGGCTGGAGGAATCCTGAGGATGGAATAGATTGTCATCAAGGTTGTAGCTTTTGTTTGGGTGGTAGGTTTGCAAGTGCTTATTTCATTATTAAAAACTACTAGCTAACTAAACAACTAAACACAGATGCATGAACAAACAGCAAGAATGTGTCATGAGCCAAGATGCATTATTATCTGGTTTCAAAAATGAAACTGCAATTTGAATCCTAATTTTTTAATTCAAAAATGAAATGACTCTAAAACACACATGGAAGAATAAGTGGTGGAAAAAGAAATGAAAAAAAAAAAACAGAATAAAGAAAAAAATGTTCACTGACTGTCAGATTTTTAAAAATCCTAACACATCATTTTAATGAACCATTTTATTCTCAGAAGGAGGGACCAGATCCCAGTCATAAACCTATGCACTCGTAGATTCAGGGGTGAAGCTCTTTGCTATTTTATGGGGAGCAATGAAAAGGGATTAATTGTTCTTTCTTCTACACTAAAGAAAAGTTATTACTGCTGTGCTTGTTCTACTACATCTACCCATGACTCATTTAAGGATTTCAAGGTGCCTTTTTATGCTGTGTCATTATCACCTTCTGCTGCTAAAACTGTTGGTTGCCTAACCTAGTATCTATTCTCTCTCTTTCTGCCCTGATCTTATTTAGCACCTCAAAATACAGAGTGGAATTTTGTAATTTCTAGGCAATTTTCTTAAAGAACAATGGAGTGTACCCTTTGATCTATTCTGCCTCCTCTTTGTTTCTGCTTGGGACTGTGGCTGTGATGGCTGGAGCTCAAGCAGCCATTATAAGCATAGGGGGGAACTGGATGACAGAAAAGCCATTCCCTAAGAATAACAAAGCAGAAAGAGATAAGAAGCCCGATAATTGCACAGACATATCACCTCTTGACTGCCTATCTCTACACTAGTAGAGATAAAGAAACAGCTATCTTTTTATGAAGGTTTATTTTCAGCCTTTGTCACTAGCAGCACAATCCATTTCATAACTGATACACTATTGTAAAAGGAATATTTTAAAGTTGCGTTTTATAACCTGGGCAGCAAAAGTTAATGCATTTGTTAACAGAGTGGATGGGAGAGCTTGGTGCATCTCTGGGGTCCCTGTGACTTCATGGAGCCACCAAAGCAAGCCCAGGCTGTACTCTCTGATCTCTACCTCAGCAGAAATTACTGCTTTTCGGCTTCCATAGTAGGGTTGCTATTATACGCCATGGAGCCCAGTTCTAACTAATACACTTTCCTTGTTTTGGTTATATATCAAGGGATTTTTAAAATTAGAAGCTGCAGAGAACAAGCCCCAGAATCTTAGGCAGAATCCACATTCTAAAGTAGGGTCTCAAGAGTGTGGTGGAGATTATTTCTCCTGTTCACTGAAAAAGACAGAGTCTCTAAGACACGCATTATATTTTACTATGATATTCTCACAAGTGAGACAATTACCTTTTTCAAATCAGTATCTTCCACCTTGGAAATCTGTAAGAGGTCCTTGTACTAGCACTGCATGGAGAACATTTTGTATTTCAGAATATAACATGGACATCAGTAAACCAAACATTTCCAGGATTAATTAATATGATAGTTAAACCTGAAGTCCAGAAAGCACATCTGATACAGTGTAAACTATCTATATAATATCCAGGCAGCCTTTCCTAAAAGTCTGCACTTGAGCAATTAAAAAAAAATGTGTTATTTAACACAAGGGATAATCTTATCTAATTCTTCTAGATAGACTCCAACCCTGAAAGAAGAAACCCTCATTACACTCTCATCTTGCCTTATCTTGTTGTGTTCCTGTGACTGACCTGATAGAAAATTCCTTAACTCTAAGCCATTTACCCACACAAGCTACCTTGTTCTGCCAATGCTGAGGCTTATTCTTAAAGGAGTCTTTGTAAATATTGAAGGGAAAGCTAAGAGTTATCTGTTGTTTCCATAATTACAGAGGCATCGAGACTGTTTTTAACCCTTATTTAAACATTCAGAGAATAAGCAGTATAGAAATTATTAGAGGTATTTTTTTCCCCCTCATGGGTATAAGTATCTAAAATATCTTTTCATTTTTTTTTCTTCTCCAGCCCCAACACACACACACATTAATATGATGGGTAAAACATTTTAACACAAGGATGTTCTTAACCTCTCTTTTACTTTTGCTCACTTAAGAGTTATTAACCCTGTCTGGAAAGTTTCCTCTTCTTCACCTTCTGAGCACAATTCTAACTTTCCCAAATGGATTTTCCTGAGCTCTGCCTGAGAAATAAAGACACAAGTGAAAGGAATAGGACAAATACTAGGAACATCTGTGGAATGAAAGAAACAAAGATGGAAAGGAGAGGAGTCATATAAACTTCACAATGTTTGGGAAATAACAGTAAAAACAGTGAGTTATTTTGAGATTACTACTTTGTAGTTGAATTACGTAATTTGAGGTATCACTCTGAGACTTTAATAAGGTCATAGACTTAAACCCCTTCTATAACTCTTTATTTATTTATTTATTTATTTATTTATCGTTCAAATACAGTTGTCGCCGTTTTCCCACCACCACTTTCCCTGCCCCACCCACCCCCACATCCCACCCTCGATCCTTCCCCACTGCGGCTTTTTCCAAGGGTCCTTTATCCCTGTTCCTTGACTTGACCCTTCCCCTTCTTTTCCCCGTTTCCCTCCTTCCTCCTCCCACCTAGTTACGGTCAGTTTGTTTTTCCTTTCAGTGTTGCTGGTTATATTTTTCTTGCTTGTTTGTTTTGTTGATTAGGTTCCACTTATAGGTGGGATCCTATGGTATTTGTCTATAACTCTTCATAGAAGCCTCTCTAAACTAGATTCAGATATTTCAACTGTTGAAAATCCATGCTCTCTTTGATAAACTTAATATTTTGTGATCACTCTATTTCCCGAGAGTATGACATGGCCCCCCTGGGGCATAGTTGAAGGCCACTGGGTTACCTGTTTTCCCACCAGCCAAGATGATCTGGCCAAGATGTGCTTTCTGCAGATTGAATTATAAAAGCAATAGAATGCTTTTTCAAATGTATAGGTATCTTTTAATATATTGAGTAGTACAGTATATGACCCCCTATGCCAAAAATTAAATACGTCCCTTACTATCATTGTTACTTCAAATGGAAAGTCCTTGTTCCAAATCTAAAGTGACAGTTGTAGAGATTCTAGCCAATAATGTAACAGTCAAAGAGCAAAGTATGGTCATTTGGGGGATGAAGCTGCAAAGATTTGAGGACATTGGGAAGAAAGGCGGAAGTAAAGACGTGCAGTGAAGGGTTGACTATTGAGAGTGCATGAGAACTCTCGTTGGGTAGGTCCCATTCGGTAAAGTAAGCTTTGCTGAAAGTTTTCTCCGGCCCTAATTGATCGTGGGATTGATTCATGGCAGTTCAGTAGTCTAGACTGTGACATGCAGATGAGTTACTCAAAAGCCTGGAAAGCACAACATTCAACTGTCAGAATCACTGCTAAGTTGGAAATTAGCACTGCTAAGTTCCTTCTTTCCAAGTATATTTGAATCATGTGCTTCATTCTTGAAGGATGTAAAAATATTCACAAATGATTTTTCCATTTTTTAATATTAGTTAGATAATGCTGATTTATGATAAGATGTTTCTAAAAATTTAGGTCCTACTATACAGGCACACTTTAAATTTAAAAATTAAAATAGAGACAGAGGCTTAATAATTTTTTCTCCATTCTATGTATTCTCTTGGCAGTTTGGGTCAAAGGATTCTTGATGGAAGTCAATGCTACACTCACTGCTCTATATGGGGGTGATGAATAAGACCCTATTCCTGACTTTCAGAAATATTTTTAATATGTAAATGCTAGAAGGTAATAAAGAAGGCTAATAAGAAAAGAATTTACTCATTTTAAATATGGTGTTAGGGGAGAGCTCTCCGAATACCCTGAACAGGCCAGAAAGACAAACAAGTGTGTCCTACAGAAAATGAAGCCTGAAAACACGTCACTGGAGGCACAAATGACAAAACTGAAGCTATTTAACGTCAGGTATATCAAGAGAAGGCAGAGTTCATTGAAAAAGACAACAATGCTAGGGAAAATAGAAGGTATCAGGAAAAGAGGAAGGCCAAATACAGAATAGATTAACTCTATAAAAGAAGTCATAAGCATGAGCTGAGCAGGGCTAGTGAGGATGAACATCACTCATCACTCATTGACAGGGTCAGCAGGAGTCAGAGCCCACTCAATAGCATGCAACACGCATAATTCTTTCTGCACTTAACCTTTCTTTATAGTTAGATTAGCAAAATGCTTACATCGCCTCATGAAAATTCAGTGTCTTCAGTCAACACTAGGGGGAGCAACGCTGCAGAACAAGAGCTGTGAAAACTTGAGCTACACTTTCATTCTAGGAATATTAAAAATCGCAAAATTTCAGAAAGGAATGACTGGAAAGTGGTAGGATGTCGAACCGCCTGTGATAGTGGGAAACTTCTATAACCAGAGAGGGAAGCACTTTCTAAGGGCGTTAGATGGTGGGAGCTGGGGATACTGCTTTGGAGAGCTGAAATCTTCGCAAGCGGACTTTTTTCCAAGGCTGTGGCTTTTCAAGTCTATGCATTAAACAGTATTCGGAAAACTAGGACATAGTGCTCTCAAAGACTTTGCTGCCACATTTTGCAAATTAGCAGAGATACAGCAAGGATAAGTAGGTAGAAGAATAGTTGAGGCCAAGAGTTATACAATTAAGACATAGTCTTAATAAGTAGACCCTTGAAAACAAAGAACTTTTAGAATGAATGATAATCATATAATACAAAGAATACACTATGTTCTTTCCTTGCAAGAACGTTTTTTTAAAAAAGAAAATTCAAAAAATTTTGAATCAAAGACAAAGAATTAGGGGAAAATATTACAACACTGAGGATAGAAAAAAAATAACTAACATATACTAAATGCCTGTCTTTGTGCTTTGTATGTGTTATTGTTTTAAGCTTCACTATGACCCTAATAAGGTAGTTAGGGCCGATCATATTTTTCAAATGAGAAAATAAGCTCAATATGAGCCAAGTAGTATACTAATAATTATGTGTTCATCATACTCTAATATATTTACATAGTAGAGATGATAAGAAATGACACACAAAATGTTAACTTTATTTTAAAATTTAATACAACAACTGGAAGTATATGTTTTCTAAGAAAATTTTTGGCATTTGACATTTAGTAGAGAAAATAATCTTTCCAAAGTTAACTATATGTCTTATTACCGAAAGAGAAAGCTTGACTCGTAGTGTTCTTGATTATTAGAACTGATGGTTTTAATTTGCATAAACAGGATATGTTTATTATCAGAAGTCACTAAAACCTATAAAGTCCCTGTAATTCCTTATGTTGATGCAGGTGGTACTGACGTCACTTTCTTTCCGTGGTTTCATAGCATGAATGTGTTGATGTGGACATGAAGATATGAGGTACCAACTCCGATCCTTTTGTAAATTAATTAGGCATTATTGCTTCTGATTTTGCCTCTTTGCCATTCTTTATTCTCCTCTCAGGAACTGCTCTTAGACCTATGGATAAATTTTTCATTGTTTCCCTGTATCTCTTTTTTATTATTGAATTTATTGGGGTGATATTAGTTAGTAGAACCATGCAGGTTTCTAGTGTACAACTCAATAACACATCACCTGTACACTGCATCATCGGCTCACTGCCCCAAGCAAAGTCTCCTTCTGTCTCCATTTTCCCTTCTTTGCCTACCTCACCCTGCTTTGCTTACCTCCCTGTTTTGCTTACCTCTACCTGCTTAGCCTACCTCCACCCAGTTTGCCTACCCCCACCTATTCCCACCTCCTTTTCCCTCCGGCTATGACTACACTGTTGTCTGTGTTCATATATATATGTTTTTGTTTAATGACTTCACTTTCTTTCATCCAGCCCATTATCCTCCCTCCCTTGAGAGCTGTCAGTCTCTTCCCTGAATCCATGCCTCTGTTTCTATTGTGTTCATCAGTTTGTTTTGTTCATTAGATTCCCCATATAAGTGAGATCATATGGCATTTGCCTTTCTTTGACTGCCCTATTTCACGTACTATAATAATATCCAGGTCCACCCATGTTGTTGTAAAAGGTACGAGTTCCATCTTTTTATGGCCAAGTAGTATTCCATTGTGTAAAGGTACCACTGCTTTTTTATCCACTCATTTACTGATGGACCCTTGGGCTGGTCCCAAATCTTACCACCATACTTTAATTTTTAGTTCTTTCAACCTTTATCCTGGATAATTTACATATCCTTTCAAATTGCTTTTCTATTACATGGAGTCCTTAGTAGCAATAACGCTTCTGTTATCGTGCCTACAGACTCGGTCTCAGATAGATTTTATTTTCTCTTGTGTGTTTTGTAAATTTTTTTAGCGAGTTTGTCTTTAGAGGTGCTTGTTTATTTTCCTGAGAGAATCCCATGGGAGTGTGTTGGGCCTTGCTCCACAGAACCAGGCACTTGAGATGAGGATTCAGTGGTAGTGCTTATTAAGGAAATGTTCCAGGAAGACTGGCAAAAGGGGTAGGGACAGAACAGAGAAGAGGAGAAATCCAAATGTGTGTGATTTCAGACAAAGCCCCACAAAAACATGATCTCGGGCTGATGCTGCAGGGGACTCTGGAGTTTAAAAGCTATGCCACAGAGTTGTAACTGAGGCTAAGGAGCTATGACAATTATGTGGGTAGGAGATGTGTTTTTGAGGGCATTTTTTTTTTAAAGAGGCCCAGTAGGTGCAGGATAGGAAAGCACAGCAAACAGGGCACCCCATTCCCCCCACCATGCTGCACCAAGAAAAGGTAAAAATAGATCCAGGGATCTGGGTGAGGCACAGACTCTGACATTATCCACTACAACCTCCGCAGGACAATTTTGTATTCACCTCTACCAGGCATTTAAGTGTGTAACTAGCTGAGGACCATTATTTATGTTTGCTTCTCAGTTTGGAGATTTTCTGATGCCATATGGGTTTCCATTTTGTAAAGTAGCAGGCCAAAGGAACTGATTTCTCATTTAAAAATTGCTTTTACCCAAAGTACAAGCCACAAGAAGCTTGTATGTTAGCTCCCTGGGTGGCTGAGACATTTTCTTTCTTTCTTTCTTTCTTTTTTTTTTTAGTTTATCTGTACATGATGGGAATAACTCCTCTATGAAAAGCCTTTAAGCAAGGTTTCAGTTCAAATCCCTAATCTGTTCTATGCAAGAATTAAAATCCCGATCTAGGCATTAGCTGATCAAATTATCTTCCATAGCCCATTCTACAGAGGCACACATTTGCACACAAGTCTGGTTAAAGGCTTTGAGCTGTGTCTGTGAAAGGGCTCTTCTTACTCCTGTTTTGGCTTTCTGCTTACATCATCCTTCAATTTTAGATCTTCTGTCACTTCTCCCTTTCAGGTGAGTTTTCTGTTGGAAGAACTTCAAATTTGAACTGAAAGTAAGATTCTTGCCCTTCCAGTCTCTGGACACCAGTAGTCTTTTAGTGAAAGCTAAATTGTCCCTTAAGATGAGTGATGGAGGAAAGTTGGAGGGAGGGTATAGAGAAAACTGTGACATCAAAGAGTTCCAGAAACTTAAGTGTGGAAAAGTTGATATCCTCAAGAGGGGTAAACAGGAAAGACTTGTCACTACTCTGACTAGAAGGCTAGATGAGCATGTTGGTTTTTCCTAAAGCCTACAAATGTATTTGATTCCTGTAGCATGAACAGAATTGATAGGAAATTCTCTCTTTTATACTCTTTTCTTAGAAAATAATGTGAGATTTCTGAGACAGCTGGAGAAACAACTGAAATGCAACCTACCTCAGTTTTTCTTCTCTCCTCCAAAACTGAAAAATCCCCATATGCCGAACGTATGACAGAAACTAAGACTGAAGTCTAGAATTCTGATTTTTTTTCTTTAGCACTTTCAGAAGAGTACTGACACAATACTGCCTCTCCTAACATGTCTTATAAGGTAACAGCCCAAATAAAGCCATAAAAGAAATATTTAAGCTTCCAGCAAAAAAGCTTTTAGCAAATGATTCAAATACAAACTGTAGGACTGATACTAAACCATTTAAGCTACAGTTCCAAAGTACCAGGCATTACTTTAACTTTCTCAAATGCAAGTATATGTACTGAAAACATAAGTTGATATTAATGTAACATATAGAAAAATCAAATAGAAAATTCAAGACTATTTATGAGGATGGTTATACACCGACTCTGCTCAGTTTGACCAACACACTTGTAACAATCATGGTCATGTGGGACACACTGTTCTGTCAGGAAGAGTTTGAGGACTTTTATAAAACTCTTTAGATAGAAAAAGGTACTGCTGACAATAGCTTTATTCACACTGTTGGTGTAGATGATAGTTGTATTCAGGTTCTTACAGAGATTATGCTATGAAAATTATCAACTACTCAGATTCTGATATTAGTTTTCCATTCCCCAGGAACTGAAGGAAGCTCTTAAAGAAATACAGCAAGTATCTCAGCCTGCATCCAAAGATCGAAGAATATCTGCAAAAGTCTGGAAGACTGGGAGTGGACAAAAAAGCAGGATCTGTTTTCCTACGAAGAAAGAATTTCTCCTAAGGTAGGAGGAAGTAGAAGTACAGAAGTTTGGTCAAGTCCAATATGTTATTGTTAGAAAGGAGTGTATTCGCATTTGTCACTTAGAATATCAGTCAACCTGGCTACCCTCAGCCTGAGAGTAAAAGACCTGCAATGAAAAATAAGCTAAGTCTTAAGAGACCCTGAGTCCTCCTGGAAGCACTAGCATTGTTGACACAAGAAGAGAATCTTATCAATGTTAACAACAGCTGCTTGGGTCGTAGGGGTAATGATAAAGTATTTGCTCCAGTGCCTTCTATTCTCTGGATATAAAACATCAGAACACCTGACTAAAGATGAGACTCTTCTGCCTTGGGCTACTTGGCATCATCAGTGGTCCTGCCTCTGGGCAGTGGTGCTGTCAGTGCGTAACAATGGCACCACTGCTAGTCTGAACTTAGGTGCTTTTAGATACATTTTCTCAGTGATCTGGATTGGGAGATAAGAAAAATGGTAGGTTGCTCCATGGTAGTCAACGGAATGCTATTGGAACTTGTGTGAGATACTGGATATTCTTAAATTTATTTGGGAAGATCTGGGGCTCATATTTGTTTTTCTTTTAATTTATAGAATGCTTCATGAATTGGTGTGTCATCCTTGCACAGGGACCATGCTTATCTTCTCTGTATTGTTCCAATTTTAGTATTTGCACTGCTGAAGCGAGTCCTATGGTTTATGTATTTTGAGGAGTAAGCCAATAACTTGTCCATTACAAACACATACTTCAAACAACAGAACAGATGATTGTATACATGGTCATAATCAGATGACGAATATGGAAATCAAGTAGGCTATGTAATTGGAAGCAGGATATAAGAAGCTGTATTCTCTCTGCCAAAACAAGACCAGGAGCAGATTGTGATACTGACCACAAACTGCTAATATCAAACATTAGAGTAAAGCTGAAGAGCACTAAAAGAATCATAGTGCCAAAATATAATGTAATAACATTCCTAATGGATTTAAAGTCCACATAAAACACAGATTTGCACTGTTAAATGTAATTGATCGAGACTCAGAAAAACAGTAGACTGAAACTACAAATATTATTGAGATGAATGTAAAAAGGCAGTACTGGAAGTAAAAAAAGGGAAGGAAAATTGAGATGGATGACAGGATAAACACTGAAAATTTTTAAAGACAGGTGAGAGGCAAAGGTAGAAGTTAGAATCCTGAACATAGTTTTTCAGTGACTATCACATAGAGATAAAGAGAGCTATTACAATAGGCAATGCAAGGAGATAGAAGAAAACAACAAAAAAGGAAAAACAAGAGCTCTCTACCAGGAGATTCAAGAAATAAAAAGGAAATTCAAACCTAAAGTAGGAATGCTGAACAACCAACAAGGAAGCACATTACCTAAATAGGAGAATATAAAGGGAAAGTGTAAATAGTATAATGAAAATCTATAGAAGAAACAAAAGACTGGCAGATAGCTTTGAAGAAGTTCCCTATGATGAAGAATGTGTAATTCTAGGAAGTGAAGTGAAAGCTTCTCTAAAAGTATTAGGAAAAAATAAATCACCAGGGGTAGATGGGATAGTAATAGAATCATTTCAAGCCACAAAGATTGAATCTGTCTAATTCTAACAAGAACATGTTTACAAACTTGGAAAACAAAACAATGATCTACACAGACTGGAAAAGTTCAATATACATCAAAATCTTCGAGAAAGACAATGCCGAAGAGTGCACACAGTATTTATAAGACTATTACTCTAATTTCCCATGCAATTAAGTGGTGCTCAAGGTGATGCAACAAAGGCTTCTATCTTATACAAAGCAAGGAATACTGGATGTTCAAGTTAGAGTCTGAGACGGAAGAGACATTCAAGATCTAATTGCAAACATCCATTGAATGCTGGAGAGCTCCAAAGAACTTCAGAAGTCAGTCTATGTTTTGTAGACCACAGTAAAAGCTTTGTGTTGATTATGAAGAGCTATGGGTTTCTCTGAAAGACATGGGCATGCCTCAGCACATGATCATCCTGATGTGTAACCTTTACTGTGGACAGGAAGCCACTGTTAGGGCAGAATATAGAGACACAGAATGGTTTCCCTCTAGGCAGAGGTGTTAGACAAACATGTCTTTTATCTCCCTATTTATCTATATGCAAAACATATCATTCAAAAACTGAGCTAGACTCAGAGGAAGGAGGAGTGAAAATTGGTGGAAGAAATTAAGATAACTTAAGATATGCAGATGACACTATCTTACTGGCAGAAAGTAGCAATAATTCAAAATGACTTCTGATGAAAGTGAAAGAAGAAAGTGCCATAGCAGGACTGCATTTAAACATCAAGAATATAAAAATCATGACTACAGAAGAAACACACAGCTTCAACATAGACAATGAAGACATTAAATTATTTAAAAAATTTTTGCTTAGTCATCAATTCAAATGGAGACGGCAGCCAAGAAATCAAAAGAAGGTTGAGACCTAGAAGGCTGCAGAGGAAGACTTAGGAAAGATCAAGAGCAAAGGTCTATCATTAGAAACCAAGGGTAAGCTTATGCACACCCTCTTATTCCCAGTTACAGTGTATGATGTAAAAGTTGGACAGAGAAGAAGGTTGATAGAAAAAAATTAATTTATTTGAAATATGTTGTTAGAGGAGAGCTGTATGAGTACTTTGAACCTCCATAAAGGTGAACAAGTGGGTCTTAGAGCAAATTAAGACTGAAACATTGCTGGACGCAGAAATGACAAAACTGAAGTTGTCCTATTTTGGGTACATCCTGAGATGAAAGTCAGGGTTCGTTGGAAAAAACTATAATGCTGGGAAAAATAGAAGGGAGCACGAAAAGAGAGAGGCCAACTGTGAACTAGATTGACTTCATAAAATACGTCATAAACATGCATCTACAGGAGCTGAGCAGGGCTGTTGAGGACAGGACATTGCAGACATCACTTATTTGTAAGGTCACCAGGAGTCACAGCCAACTCGACAGCATATAACACACTACAGTAGTATACAGATAGCTTTTTTTCTTTTAATGGTTATTTTTGTAATCTTGTTTTTAAGTCCAAACTACTGTGACTCAGGAAATGTAGGTGACACATTTACAGTCAGAAGAATTATCTTTGTTCAGCATTATTTTCCCAAGCCGTCCAAACTCTGTTGGCTCTTGTGTTTGTGAATGGTAGACACTGAAGTATGTTGCTCAAATTTCCCTTCACAGGGGTCTGCTGCCCTACCTGGAAGAGTTCAGGAGCTAACAAGTGGCCCCTTTAGGATCTGCCTCAGCTTTGGAACAAAGGTCAAGCTCTCAGCTTGCACTGCTTCCCCCACCCCAGCCAATAACTGAGCAAAGTGGTGCTACAGGTGGTACAGAGCTTACCTTTGAATAATCTTTGCTCTGGAGATCCTCACCGAGTTGGCAGAGTTTTTGTTGGATCTCTATCATGGTATGACAGTACCACCTTCCCAATTCTACTTCTACTTGCCTTTGAAAGCATATTTACCAATAAATTCTAACTTCATCTCAGAAACTGCTTTCTAGAGAGCTTAACAGGAAGAATATCCGACACTGTCGCATGCCATACAGTTTTGTTATGAAACTCTGTGCAATACAATATCTGTCTGCCCCAGGACCTTTATTCTTAATTATTTTTTATCAGGCAGTTAAGCTGGTACTGTTAAAACAAGGAGACCTGGTAGGGATTCAGACTTATTTTGGGTTTGAATCTCAACTCTGCCTTATATTTAACAATATGAATTTGATCAAGTTAGTTTATATCATCCTCTATTTTGTCATCCTCCCAGTCTAGGCCTGAACTAGAAATAGATCTCCAATTGAGTGGAAACATGGATGCATGAAATTGCTGTGCAAAACAATTAAACATCCCCTTACCAGTGTCAAAGAGAGAGAGAGATCTCATTTCATGCTCACTGTGGACTACATGGATTTAGTTATATTTACTCTTTTCATTTTCCTGTATAAGAAGCATTTACCACTGAAATTGTGTAAAATGTGTTTTTCTTCTTCTTCTTCTTCTTCCTATATAACTGAAATTACCTTCACTGTAAAATTTGCTTGCACATATTTTCCTTTTTCCTCTTGGAATTACTATTTTTAATCATATCTCATCTTCTGCCTCTGTTGGAATAAATCCTTTCTTAAAGTTTTATATATCTTCCTATCCTTTAACTAAGTTTTATCATTGTTATTGTTTTTGCTTTCCAATGAGGAGCAGTATTAGCTCTTGATCCTTATAATTAATAGGTCAGTTTTCAGATGTAAGTTATCTCCATTGTGTTATTTATTGTATTTCAAAAGAGAGGTTTTATTTCATTTAACTTCCTCTTTGTCTGTTAAAATAACTACTTGAAATATTTTCCCTGGTGTTTTTCCATAGAAACAAAAAAAAAAATTGGGACAGAGACAGAAAAAAAGGAATATTATGGAAAATGTTTCAAGTGAAGTTAGTTTTTTTTAAATTATTTTTATTTGCCTTGCCAAGTTTAAACCCATGAAGCCATAACTAGATACTAAATACAGAAAGGCCCCAAACAAATTGAACCTGTTATATTTTACATATAAAATATTACATTTTGAGAAAATCTTTCCAATGTAATAAGTATTTATAATAAATAAACACCAAATAACCCACTAATACCTTACGATTTTATGGTTTGACAGGGGTTTTCACTTTATCTTATTTTAACCTTGTGTAAAAATACCCAGAAAGGGAAATTATTCCTTTATGCTCTTCAGACTCTCCTTTGTATGAATTAAGGAGACTGAAAAAATATGTAATAGAGGGTTAAAGTGAAAGTGTTGCTTGAGCCATAAGATAACAGAGCCCAGAGGGTCTAGACGCACACCTTCTGGGGAGGTGAGAGACTTGAGAGCAACCACAAAACACAGCTGAATAAGCACAACTATAATGGAAATAAGAAATAAGCTTTTGAAGTCTCCGACAAAATATCTAGACTTATCTTAGTTAACATACTTTAAAAAATTAGCAAAATGTACAACAGAAAAATCATAATGCTGTAAGTTATATTGATAGTAATTTGCATAATATGAAAAATAAAGGTATTTCTACCACATAAATCAGTCCTCCTATTTCTTAGTGATGTATTGAAAAATAATTCAATGCAAGAAAGTTAGATGAGTATAAAAGATCTCCATATAAGCTTATATGTTTTTTAAAAAGAGGAAACAGCATAAGTTTTCACCTGCTGACTGGTTTTCCTGTTGATATTAGAATAAAATTAAAGATCTTTATTGTGCCTCCTAAGGCCTTGCCTACTCTGCTTCATCATACCTCACTCACTTACCCTTTGCATTTACTGTACTTTAGCCAGTAGCCTTCTATTGGTGCCTCAAAAACATGTATCCCTTTCTACTGCAGGGCCTTTGTGCATGTTCTCTCAACTTAGAACACAATGATCCTCCCTAACCTCTTTTACCTGGCTTACTCCTTATCCTCCCAGATGCAGCTTAACTATCATTTCCACAGGAAAACTTCTGATAGATCTGGTATGGTAGACCTACTTTCCCCTTGTAGTAATTATCATAAATTTATTTTTAAAAAGTGTTTCTTGTTATTTATTTAATAGTTTTCTTTCTTGCTAGCTTTAAAGTTCTAGAAAGACAGAAGGTATGTCTGCATTGTTCAATGCTATTTTCTCCTGCTACATGTGAGACACTTAGTAGGCAGTCAACAAATACTTGGTGAAATAATAAATCAATCTAAGTCTTAATACTCTTTATTTCAAGAAACTAATGCTCTGTGAGATTGGTAGAATCAATAATATCAACTTGTGGATTTTTAGGACTTTTTTCATCAAGATCTAATGAACTGCACTTTCTTTGATTTAGACAGATATCTTTTCCCCTCAAACAAATCACAGAAAAAAGAAAATGAACTCTTCTAAATGGTTCACATTTGCAAAGAATAAAAAATTGTTATTATGTGACTGATCCAATGTAATCTTTAGAGCTTATCTAAATTTATTAAATGACCTCAGGATCTGTTTCCCAAATTAGCCTCTGTGATCTGCTGTTCCAGAAACAACATCATGTTTGTTTGTTATTTTTAATTTTGACTCTAACCTTGTGTCCTTTTATAGCATTTCCTAAGGAAGTTCATCTGTATTCACATCCACCATAGGAGCTTTTGAATATTCCATATTAAATGCATGTATATGAGTCTATATTTCCAGATTGATAAAACTCATAATAATAGAAATATAGGTTTTATTTATGTTCTTTGTTTTATATAAACATTTTGAAAATCATTCCTACAAACAATCTTTGGAGAAACTACTCTCTGGTTTCTCTTGCTAGGCTCATGTTAACTATAGTATGATTTGGAATAAAGTTCATTGCTTTAAATAGAGTATACCCGACCCAGAATGCTATTGGATTTACATCTCCAAGTGTTCTCCTGATATCTCTCAAAGAACACAGATCATTGCTCTTAACCTTTGCATTTCTCTCTTCTTGAATCTCTGTTCTCATTTAAAAAAGACTTAAGGGCAGGAGAATATTCATTTCTCCATGAAAGTTGCCTTGGGTTAGTGGCAGTAAAGGCATGATTTAAGAGATGATAGAAGACTACTTGCTTGATTGACTCTACTGGCCTTTCTTCATTTGTCCTTTAGGCAATCTATACTTTGCACTTGAAGGGAGAAGAAATGGAGTAGCAGCTACTAAGACTGCTCAGTTCTAATCTCTCTTGATTTGGGGAGGAGTGAGCTGGCCGCGACTGGAGCCTATCCCATGTCAGGGAAACGCTGAGGAAGTCATGTTGAAGATATTGTTACAACTGCAATTACAGAAAGAAAGGCCTGTAACCATCAATTTACTATCAATTATGCGGCATCTAGATCCACAGTTAGGTGACACAGAAAATAAAGTGTTAGGGAAGAGGACAGGACTGGATGCAGAAAGGGAAAAGCATAAAATATATTACTTGGGCAGGTGGATGAGCAAAGGCAAAGATATAAAGGTGATTAGAGCAGGGGGTGTACTGGAGGTGTAAGTAGTAGAGTTTGGCTGGAAAAGAATATAAAGGGTAGGCAAGCTCTGTGAAGACCTTAAATGACATAGCGTTTGAAGATGCATTTTAAGAAGATAAATATAATATGCATGTGTAAAATGATTTAGAGAGAAAGAGAACAAATAAGAGGTCTCTTAAGAGATGTCAAATTAAACAGAGAATTAGGAGGTAGGGCTAATTTAGGAGTGGGGAAAAAGAAAGAGAAGGGATAGACAGCTTACATTTTTATTCTGCTGACTGTGCACTCTAATTAGAGTTTAGATTTTGCTGAAGTACTAAAACCATAGAGAATTTTTTCCTGATCAGTGTCAATATTCTGGGACTTCCCTAATGTCCTCCAAAATTATGTCTAACTCTTGCAATCATGAAGCAAATATATTGCAATTGCTGGTTTATTTCTCTCCATGCTGCAGTGGTTTTGAGGACAATGGGAAAAATCCTGGATCTACTCCCTCCACCACTGGGCTCATGGTGGGAGTGGTGAGAAGTGCAATTACTCTTTTCATTAGTTTCTTCACCAACATAAAAGAAATTGTTAAATACTTATTGGGTAGAATAGTAGTGAGGCTGAATAAGATAGTTAGCCTGGTGCTTGGCACGTAGTAATAACTCAGTTTGCTTGTCATTATTTTTATTTTTCACGAACAAAGAAGTGAATCCTTTCACCTTCCAGTTAGGCTCATAAAGGTGAGAAGGTTTTCTATTCTATCTTTCCAGGCAAATTACCTCTATAATTGTGTTACCTATTTCCCAATACATACAGTTGTTATCTAAATGATGAGGATGATTGCTTCAGCTTTTTACTTGAAGGAGTCTGGACAAAGAAAGAGCTAAAACAATCTGCAGAGAGAGGAGAGGCAGTAACCCCTCCGTGATGGGAAGTTGGGACTTGACTGTTTAAATAGTAATTTCATTAGCCCATGGCTAACTGAATAAGAAGACAAAGATTTAAAGATTGAAGTTAAATTATAGCTAATTTAGCCTAAGAACTGTGTTTGGTACCAAGACTCAGCATCATTATCTGCATTTAAAAGTGCTTCTGAAAGTTATCCCAGTAAACCATCATTTGTGAGGCCATCACACCACCATGTTTCCCAAACGGGGATGTGTAAATTGCACACTTGTCACAGCAGAGTAAAGATGGGGCACTTTCCAAGTGCATTGACTTCACTTGACTATCTGAGAAGATATACTTTCCCACATTAACATCAACTTGGATATATTATTTAGTCATTCAACAAATATGTATTGCATTCAGACAGAATGTCAAATGCTGGAACACAGTGATTTAGAAAATGGATATGGTTTGTTAGTGGTGGTGGTAGTGTTATAAGGTAATGTTCAAAATTTGTATGCATTTTTAAGTTGAAGTAATAGGAAATGAGACATTTTGATCTAGGCAGACTTTTTTGGAATAAACTTCCAGGTTCATGAGGGTAAGATGGATTTGGTCATAGAACTCATGCTTGCTTAGAAAACCTAAGAAGAAGCTCCCCATTTTTAGCTTGAAATGTATCCTCATCACAAACCAGTCTCTAGCAATCCTCCCAACTCATTGTTATTTTTATTCATTTATTCCACATTAAGCTACTTACGAGTTCCTCAAGCTTGAGAAGCCTTAGCAGCTTCTGAGCTTCCTCACATGCTGTTCTTCCTGCTTGAGAGACTTTTTGAGCTTCCTTCTTCTTCAACTTCAGCTGGTGATGAAAAGATTCTATATCTTGGCTATGGTGCTAGTAACACGGTAGTATGTATTTGTCAAAATTCATAGAATTGTACATTTTAAAAATTAGATTTTACCATATATAAAATTTATTAAATAAATACTGCTTTAAAAAAAATGCCTGAATAATCTCCAAATATTTGGCAACTAAATGAGTCAAAGAAGAAATTTCAAAAAAGTTAGAAAATACAAAATCAATAAAAGTTTATTTTTAAGCTAAATATAATTTATTAATCTCTAGCTATACTGATCAATAAAACACAAGGGGACGATGCAAACTACCAAGTACAAAGAATGGAAGAGGAGATATCAATAACAATTTTATAGACATCAAAAGAATACTAAGAAAATACTATGAACAACTCTTTGCCAAGACATTTAAAACTTAGATTAATTTCTTTAAAAGTACAGGTTATCTAAATAAACACAAGAAGAAATAGAAAACAGAAAATTTGTGTACCACCATAACTAGTAAAGAAATCAATTCTTAAATAAAAGCCGCTTATAAGAAAAATTCCAAGCACACTTGGTTTCACTTTGAATTCTATCAAAAGTCTGTGGAAAAAAAAATAATCTTACCTTTTTTTTTTTTCAGAAAACAGAAGAGGAGGGAATACTTCCAAATTCATTTTATGATACTTAACAATAAAATCCCGATATCAAAACTGAATGAAAACATTGCCAAAACAAATAAACAAAAAAACTTCCCCAAGCACCCCCCAACTTCAATCTCTATCTCATACCATGCACAGGATTAAATGCAAATTAGACCGTAGAACCAAACACAAAAGTTGTACCTATATTTAATTTTTCTAGAAGATGTCGGAGAAAATGGCCTTAAGGTTGTACTACGGCCTGAATGCTTGTGTTCCCCCAAAAATCATATGCTGAAATCCTAACCTCCAAAGGGGATGGTATTAGCAGGTGGGCCTTTCGGAAGTGATTAGGTCTTTAGGGTAGAGTCTTTATGGATGAGATTAGTGCCCTTGTAAGAGAGACTCCAGAGAGATACCTAGCCACTTCTGCCGTGTGAGGGCACAGAAAAGAAGTCTGTGACCCAGAAGGCGGGCCTTGCTTGACCACGCTGGCACCCTGATCTTGAGTTTGAGTCTCTAGAACTGTGATAAATAAATTTCTACTGTTCATAAGCTACCTAGTCTATTGTATTTTGTAACAGCAGCCAGAATAGACAAGGACAGGTAGACAAAGACTTCTTAGGGAAAGTAAGTCAAAACATTAACTGTTAAACAAACAAAAATTGATAATTAGACGTGATCAAAATTAAAACTTTTTTAAAAAACACCATTAAAAATGCAAAAGCAAGCCATCAACCAGCCGAAAATATTCTCAATATATATAGCTGACAAATGACATATCTAAACACATATTTTAAAATTTACAGTTCAGTGATAAGCAACTCAAAACAAAATGGGCATAAGTTTGAACAGATACTTCATGAAAGAAGTGCATTAGTTTTCCTTCATGAAAAAACATATTAAGTGGCTTATGAAAATACCCATTTATTATATCAAATTTCTGAAGGTCAGAAGTACAGGTAAGCTCAATTGGGTGATTTGTTTAGTGTCTTTTGAGCCAAAATCAAGACATTAATTTGCCTGGGCTCTTATTTGGAGGCTCTGGGGAAAAATCTACTTCCAGGCTTGCTCAGGTTTTAGTCAAATTAATTTCCTCATGGTTGTAGGAATGGAGCCCCCATTTATTGTTGGCTGTTGTCTGGAGTCTGTGCTCAGCTTCTAGAGGTTATTTTCAAGTTATCCTGTGGCCCTCTTCATATGAGCAATAGTGAACCTTCTTCATATCAAATCCTTCTCATTCTTCAAATCTATCTGACTTTCTTTTCCACTACCAGCCTCAGAAAATGTTCTTCTTTTAAAGGGATTGTGTGATTAAATTAAACTGTCTAGATAGTCTGCCTGTTTACAAATCAGCTGATTTATAACCCTAATTACATCTGAAAAATCCTTTTTCCTATGCAATATAAAATGATCATGGGAGTAACACAGGGATGGCAAGGTCATGAGGGTCATCTTAAAATTATGCCTACCACAAGAAGGTACATGAGCAGCCAGTAAACCATGAAAACCTATGCTCAAAATCCTTAGTCGTAAAGGAGATGCAATTATTTTTTTTCATTTAATTTATTTTCTTTATTTTTTCAAATACATTTGTCTCTGCCTTCCCCCAACCACCTTCCCCTGCCCCCTCCCCTCCTCCCTCCCTCAATCCTTCCCCTTTGGTTTTGTCCATGAGACCTTGCTACACGTTCCCCAACCCTCCCACTCCCTTCCTTTTCCCCTGTCCCCCTCTCCCTCCATCCCTCTTGTCTCTGTTCGTTTCTTTTCTTTTCAGTGTTGCTGGTCTTATTTTCCTTGCATCTTTGCATTGTTGGTTAGGTTCCGCTTATAGGTGAGATCACATGGTATTTGTCATTCGCCCCCTGGCTTATTTCGCTTAGCATAATGCTCTAGAGTTCCATCCATGCTGTCGCAAAGTATAGTAGTTCTTTTTTCCTTTCTGCTGCATAGTATTCCATTGTGTAAATGTACCAGAGTTTTTTGATCCAATCATCTACTGATAGGCATTTAGGTTGCTTCCAACACTTGGCTATTGTAAATTGTGCTGCTATGAACATTGGGGTGCATAGGTTCTTTTGAATTAGCAGTTTGGGATTCTTAGGGTATAGTCCCAGCAGGGGAATCACTGGATCAAAAGGCAGTTCCATTTTCAGCTTTTTGAGGAAATTCCACACTGCTTTCCACAATGGCTGCACCAGTCTGCATTCCCAGCAACAGTGTACTAGGGTTCCCTTGTCTCCACAGCCTTGCCAGCACCTGTTGTTTGTTGATCTGTTTATGATGGCCATTCTGACCGATGTGAGATGGTACCTCATTGTGGTTTTGATCTGCATTTCTGTGATGGCTAGTGATGCCGAGCATCCTTTCAAATGTCAAAAGAGATACAATTAAAACCACAATCAGGAGCCAGTCCACACCCAATAGAAGAATCAAAATAAAAATTAAGAAATGGCCAATATTAAATATTAGTAAGACTGTGGAGCAACTGGAACTCTCATATTTTTTTTCTGAAAGAAGTGTAAAATGTTTCAATCACTATGGAGAACACTTTAGCAGTTTCTTTAAAGCTTATGTACAGTTATCATATAACCCAACAAATCTACTGCTTGGCATTTAACCAAGAGAAATGAAAACTATACTTACAAAACTTTCATCAAAGCTGTATTTATCATTGTCAAAAACTGGAAATAACTCAAATATATCTCTGCAAGTGAATGAAAACACAAATTGTGCTATATGCAAACAATAAAGTTCTCAGCAATAAAAAAACAATAAATTACTGACACATGTAACAACATGGGTGAATTTTAAAAATATTATGCTTAATCAAAGAAGCCAGACCACATAACGTATATACTGTATAACTACATTTATATGACATTTCTGAGAAGACAGAACTAACCTATAGTGAAAGACACCAGATCAGCATTATCCTGGGGGGTGAAGATGAGAGTGATGAGTCAGAGGGGCAGGAAAACCTCCTGGGGAGACAGGAATATTTTATGTCTTTTAGGGATCGTGATTATGTCAAACATTTTGGGTTTTACATGTAGAATGGATGGTTTTTATTTTATAAAAAATTATACTTAACAAAGTTGATTATATATTATATATATTTCTAATGAAGACAAGACTGTTCGGTCTTCTTTATATTGCTTAACACCATGCTGAAATTAAGAGTTCATAAAATTCAGGAGAAAATACAACTAAGCTGTAAGTCTGAAAAAGAGCAACAAGTTGTCTTAGTTTGGGCTGTTTAGCAAATTACCAAAGCCTGGGTGGCCTAAACAAGGAATGTTTCTCCCTCACAGTGCTGGAGACTGGTTAGTCCAAGATCAAGAGATCAACAAATTCAGTCATTTGTGTGCCCCCTTCCTGGTTTGCCAATATCTACCTTCTTGCTGTGTCCTCACATAGAGGAGATGAGAGAGAGAGAGCGGGGAAGAGAGAGAGGGAAAGAGAGGGAGAGGGACAAGAGAGCTTTAGTCTCTTTCTCTTATATAAACATAAATCCCATCATGGGCCCCCACCCTCAAGACATCATCTAAAGCTCTCAAAGGCTTTGTCTCTTAATGCCATTCCATTGTGGGTTAAGTTTTCAACATATGAGACTGGGGGGCGGGGTGGACACAAATGTACACTGCATAACAGTATAACTACTATTTTCAGAAAAAATTGTATTTTCTGGAAAGTGAAGGTAACATGGTAAAACAATACTGGGATTACTGAGAAAACTTAGTAGATGGCTGAATATAAAATAAATATATAATCTGCTAAAATATAAACAACTAGTGCATTCTTAATAGCAGTACAACATATGAAAACAAAAATATGAAATTTGTATGATTGATCATTACAAGATATGAACAGGTCTATAAAAATTTAACATTGAGCTAAAAAGAAAACAAACTGGAAACTACGTTTCTGGATGGAAAGAAAGACACTAAAAATATGGTATTTCTTTATAAATTACTTACTGGATGTAATAAAATTCCCAAAAGGGAATAGCTAAGAAAATTTTGTAAAGAGTAAAAAGGGAACTGACAGTCCAAGAGTTAAAATATATTTCAAAGCTATAATAAATACACGTTTATACTAAGAGCATAGAAAAATTGAAAAACAGGTCAGTTGAACAGAATAGGTGGCCAAGAAACATACCATATTATAAAGGAGTTGTATGTATATGACAAATGTGGCATTACACATCAGGGCAAAAGAAAATAATTGTTCAGTGAATGGTGTTGGCATAACAAATAAAATATTAACTTAGTTCTCATCCAATAGCATATGCCAAGATTAATTCCAAAATCACATTTAAAAATCCTTTAAACAAATATAAAGGTTAATATTTGTTAATTAAAGAATTGGAATACAATGCAATGACAAAAGGAAACAAATTTGCCTTAGAGCAGCGGTTTTCAATGAATGTGCCATGGCGCACTGGCGTGCCAAAAGAATTTTTAAAACATGCCATATCTGATTATTTAGTCAGGAGTACTGACCTCCTTTTCCTCAGATTGTCAAATAAAAAAATGACAACACCAACAAAATAGCCCTTTGGTGTGAATGAATCAAAATTGTGCCTTTTTTTTGGTCAGATAAGCAAAAAAAATTTTTTTTGGTGTGCTGCAGAATTTCTGAGCTTCGTTTCTGTGTGCTATGAGGTGAAAAGGATTGAACATCGCTGCCTTAGAGGGAAGCACCATGAAGGCAGAGCCCCTAGAGGTCTGACTTACCGCTGACCCCTGTGTCCGATAGTAGACCTAGCCAATTGTGCGTGCACTAATACATCTTTATACATTTCATTCTTTTGTAAAGTGTACGAAAACAATTGTTTATTTTTTTTGTAAAGGCAAAACCACTATAAACTTTAAAATGACAAATTGGGAAAATTTTTGTCATATATATGAAATAGGATTAATATCCTTCTCTTAACGAAAAGTTCATGCAAATGATAAGAAACTTCTTGAAACTCTTTAGATGGATAAATATGTGGCCAAGCTGTTCACAATAAAGAGAATACGAAGATTAATGAGCACTTGAAAAAAACACTGAGGACTTCTGGTCAAGATGGAGGCATAGGTAGACATGCTTCACCTTCTCACACAACCATGAGAAGAATTACAACTAAATCTCAAAACAAATTAACACCCAGAACTGTCAAAAAATAGAACTGTATGGAAGTATGACAGCCAAGGATTTGAAGAAGCCCCAGTCATCCAGATGGGCAGGAGGGGCTGAGGTGCAGAGATGGGGCAAAGAGGCGCGGAGACGCGGTGCGGCACGGATAGGCGGCTGTAGCGGTGGTGGCAGCACAGGGAGTCCCAGGCAAGTTGAATGTGAAGAGGACCACACAAGACACATCATAATTAAAATGCTGAAGGTTAAAGATAAAGAAGAGGTTTTAAAAACAGCAAGAGAAAAGCAGATTGTTACCTACAAAGGAGTTCCCATAAAACTGGCAGCTGATTCCTCAAAAGAAACTTTGCTGGCAAGAAATATTCAACGTGATGAAAAGCATGGACCTACAACCAAGATTACTCTATCCAGCAAAGCTGTCATTTGGAATGGAAGGGCAGATAGAGTACCTCCCAGAGAAGGTAAAGTTCAAGGAGTTCGTTATCACCAAGCCATTATTACATGAAATGTTAAAGGGGCTTATTTAAGAAAAAGAAGATCAAAACTATGAACATTAAAAAGGCAACAAATTCACAACTATCATCAACTGAATCTAAACAAATAAACAACAACAACAAAAAAAACAAAATGAAAAAGCAACCAACTAAACAAACAACTAGAACAGGAACAGAATCATAGATACAGAAATCATTTGGAGGGTTATCAGCTGGGAGGCCAAAGGGGGAGAATGGGGGGAAAGGTGCAGGGATTAAAAAGCATAATTGGCAGGTACAAAACAGACAGGGGAATGTAGAATAGTATAGGAAATGAAGAAGCCAAAAAACTTAGATGCACAACCCATGGACATGAACTAAGGGGGGGATTGTGGGAAGGAGGGGGGTACCGAACAGGGGGTGGCAAAGGGGGAAAAATTGGGACAACTGTAATAACATAATAAAATACATAACATTTTAAAAACATGGAGTGTTAATAATAAAAAATTGTACGTCATCTGTCAAATTATAAGATTAAAAAAATAAGAATATCCAATGAGAGTTTGGTTATCAATAGTGTTACCGATCCCAAGTCTATTGTGCCTGAAGCTTAAAAGGTCAAAACTCAAAATATCCGAGTCTGGAGTAAGGAAAGGTTTACTGATCTAGAAGCTGCCAATGGAGAAGATGAGAGACCTAGTGGTTCCTCAACAAGGAATTAAAGGGAAGCGGGGAATGGGAGAGGCAAAAGGTGATTAAGGACCATAGACACCCAGGCACTAGCAGGGGTCAGAGGAAGGTTGTACTTAGTCTGCTGACCCTAGCTGATGTGAGTCTGATCACAGGGTTCCTGGAAAAAAATATTTGTTAAACAGTGCATCCTTCCCTTATTGCCTTGGGAGAAGAACTTTCTGATAAAGGGGCGCTTTTGTAATACTCAAACCATAAGCAGAATTCCTTTAATGATTAGCATGTCTATATGCAAAAAGTTATTAACCTAAAGGCTTTAGGAATAAAGCAGGCTTGAACAAGATGAAGTCAGAGCGATCAAGCATTTCACTGTTACAATGTCATACAGTTTGGGGGAAATTGATACAAACTATTATAAGAAAGTAATATTGCATTCTGTATCCTCAGCCTTCAAAATATGCACTACTTTTGACTCTGTAATTATTTTTCAGAGAATGTATCTTAAATGATCTGATACAAAAAAACTTTATAAAAAAGTTTATCATAGAATTATATAATGCAATGAAAATTTGGCAATTCTATGCCTAACAATAGGAAAATTAGTTTAAAATTTTGGTATAGCCACACTGTGGAATACTATGTAGCCACTTAAATGATTTTTCTAAAGATTTAAAAAATACCATTGGGAAATAACTGTTTTAACAGATACTGTGAAGAGATAAATTGTTTTGTGATTGCCAACAATATAAAATATGCATTGAAAAAAATAATAAACAGAGCATAAGTATTAGCTTTTTCCAAAGGGGCAGACACTCAACACTTTAAAGGAATTATATTATTTATCTTCACATCAAACCTACAATACATTTTTAACTTATTTATGCCATTGAGCAATGGGAGAAACTGATTCACAGAATAATTAAGTAACTTGCCCAAAGTCGCTGGGGTAACGCCGAGGAGAGCAGGATTCGATAGGGGGACAGCTCCCACATCCCTGCTTTTAATCACTGCACTATACCGCTTGTTCTGTCAAAACAGAGCAAAATGTTTTCAGTAGGTTTGTAGCTTTGGGGCTCATTGTCCTCTCTATACAGAACTCCCAAAGTTTCTACAATAAGCACTTATCATTCTAACTAATCTTAATAATGGTAATGTAAAAAACAAAAACAAAAAACAAACAATCAACTTGATTCTGTGTAGTCACACTCCGAGTCTATATCTGGGAATTCTTTGGAGCCTTGGGGAGCCTCTGGTCCCCATGCCGGCATGTTCATGGGGTCTCCCGGGTTCCA
Source organism: Pteronotus mesoamericanus (assembly GCF_021234165.1). Classification (NCBI taxonomy): domain Eukaryota; kingdom Metazoa; phylum Chordata; class Mammalia; order Chiroptera; family Mormoopidae; genus Pteronotus; species Pteronotus mesoamericanus. The sequence continues at coordinate 21,940,730 of NW_026555310.1, forward strand.
CCCGCAGTCTCCAGATCCCCGTTCTTGAAACATGCTTTTTTCCCCTGCGCCTGCGTAGCACCAAACAGCTCGAGGGTGCATTTGCCAAACTTTAAAGGCCGCAGGGCCAAGGTCTTCAGGACCCTCCCGGCTGCCGCCCCAAAAGACCCTGCAGAACCCTAGCGGCCGCGAGTTCCTCCTTCAGTCGCAGAACGACGCCCAGCACCCATCCAGGAATGCAGCGTCCTGCCCAGAGTGAGGCGCCCATGGGGAACTCCCCTGGGGTTTGCAGGCGGGAATCGGCCTCTGCCCGCAGGCAGAGAGGCGGGGAGGCCGCCGGGGTTTAGGGTTCATGCCGGCGACCAGCTCCAGGTGCCTCGGTCCTGGGGCGGTGCCCCTTGGGTTGGGGGGCGCGCACGCAGCCGCAGAGGCAGCCGCCCACCTGCCTTGGCCATCGTTTATCAGATTAGGACCGCCGCTGGGAACAGGGGTTCTTCTAATCGGGCCGAGCAGTGCCTGAGAGAAGCAAGTGTTCATTAAAGAAGGTTGTCTGGGGCAAATTTACAGCTTGCGTCCTGGGGTGAATTATTGCTGGGTGAGTGTATTTTAAACACGCTATCTTCTTGAGAATAAATGATCTCTGGTGGGGAACAAGAGTAGGGCGAATGGTTTGTGCAGCCGTGAGAACCAAAGTCCCACTTTTGTAGAGCTGGGGCAAGGGACGCCTTGCGGTAGCGCGGCCACTGGTCCACCAAGTTTTGGTGGACCCAAACCTGGAGTAACCAAGTTTTCCAGGTCCCTGGGGCAATTATTCCGTTTAAGCCTGCCTTGCTCCTGGGAGACATTCGCAACAACTACCACAGCCCAGCCCGGCAGCCGGTTCTTCTGCCTGGAATAAGCCTTTCATTTCACTGGTCTGCTCAGGGAATAATGGTGAAACCCCCAAACCTGCTTCCTTATGTGGTTAATAAAAGGGCGCAAACAAGTGCCCGGGGAGGAGAAGAATGCAAGTGAGTGACTTGCGTAGTACTTTGACGTTTAAAAACCAGATTCCTGTGACTCATTGAATCACATATTGCAAGTTTCAGTGTCTACAGAAAGTTTGGGGGACGGATATAACTTGTGTTTGCAACATCTCTGCACTGCGCTCCCCAAATTTGCGGCTCCCATGCGGAAAGCTGGACTGAGCGGGGGTGGGGAGGGTCTCCAGGCTCAGGCGCTGCGCTCGGGGCTTCTGCCTAGTTTCCTGCCTCCGAGTCGCCGCATCCGCCCCAGCCCAGAGCAGTTTGTGCAATTTAGAAACTCGATAGGAGGCAGCAGCTGATCTCCCACCACCCTAAAAATAATCCACTCAGGCGCCCTGCGTGCTTCGGCTAGGGGAGGAAAACTGCCTTCGGAGTAAGTGAGTCCCTGACTTTTACATCAATATCATTTTAAAAATTTAGGAATAACTCTAAGCTGTCTATTTGAATCTAACATTTCGGCAATCAAAAGGCGCCCGCGCCCTCTCCAGCGCTTCGCCTTTACGGTGGCTATTTCTAGGATTGAGGGAGCGGGCCTCCGCCGAGATGAGAGGGCGTGGGGATCAGGTTTCCAGCGTTCCTAGCGAACCTCAGCCGGCTCGTACTTAAACCAACTGGAGATAGTGCAAGGAGTCATTACTAATTTTTTTTTTTTCTCTTAGACATTTCCTGTGTTGTTCACGAAGAAGCTTTCTGTTTAATTTTTGTTACTCTTCGCTTTTCAGGAGTTCTGCTTCCCGGTTTGAAATGTACACTTAAACCAGTGTAGGAAGCCGGTGTTTTGAAGGTAGAGCAAGTACACCAGTAGGGGTTTGAAGCAGCGTCAGATTGTCCAAGGTATTTATTTGTCGCTTTATTTGTTCAGTTTGAAATTTAAAAATATCCCACTGGAGTGTCTGTCTAAGGAATCTTATCTGCTGAGTAGTTCCAACATTTCCCTGCGTGTGAGTTAGAACTTCAGTGGGTGCATTCAGATCAGGCACTGACTGAATCAGAAGTCAGTGCTCATTTTTTTACTAGTCATTTTCCCGCTTGGCTCTGTCATTCATAGAGAGATAGATATACAGACGGACATATTTTAGTTCACATTTTATAAACCATTGGCTGAGTAACTTAAAGAAGTTATTACATTTGTTTTCATAACTGATCTCATCCTGAAAATGTCCTAGATTAGGATAAAGTCCTCAGTCAATTCTTTAAGATGTCATGTTTCTTTCTGTAACATAATTTGATTAATCTCTGAATAACTAAAAAATGAGTTATTGTGCATGTAAGGATGAAGGCTTTAATACTGCTTTTAGTATGTCTTCTTTAGGTGTTTGAACATGTTAAATTCCCAGAGATTGCTATTGCATTATAACTGATGCTTTCTGCTGGATAAACAGGAAGGAGTAGTAGTTTTCCCTTACTTTATGCTTATCAACCAAATCCAAATTTTTTAACTCTGAGGGGAGTTCTTTATACAGTGCATTTCAAAGAATAAGAATACCCAGAGCAGTATTCTTGCTGTGAAATTATGTTTGGTCATCAAGGAGTGTTTTCTTGTTTTCTGCTCTGCAGACCATCCCTATAATCAAAATTTCACTTTTGGTGTTTGTCTTTAAAGTTTATTCAGCCAAATTTTCCAGCTCTATCAGCTGTCATAAACACTTGAACATTTTTCTGTGGGTTTATGCTCGTGAGGAAAATGTCACGTCTTCCTATCTGGTCTCTTTTCCTTCTCCCCCTTTCTTGACATGGGCCTCTGTCAGTGCTTAGCTGAACTGGACAGATCCAGAAGGGGTGGGGCTGAAAGATGTCATGGGACAGAGTTTAACCAGCAAGAGCAGCAATTTGTACCCTTCCCAAACTTTCTTAATTTAACCTGGGTTCCCAAAGGGAAACCTAGAATGGCATTTGGAGAACTAAAAATTAGTTAAAAATCTTGATTGAATAAAAACTCTATAGCTAAACACAATGATTTTCAATGCATCTACAATAAGTTTATTTCTTTCCTTCTTTTTGTCCATGTTGGGTTGGAGTATGGACTGGCTGTTAGAATGTACCGGCTGCACACTGGATGTTGGAAAAAGTGGCTAAGGGTCCAAGGGAGAGGACAGAAAAGGAAGCAGAAGAAAGGCAAGAGGAGAGATGCAGTGAGAGAGACAGTGAATAGGTTGGGAGCCCCCTGGGGTCTGAGGTTAGAGATTATGGTTGAAGGAATAAATCATTCTAAAACTTGCTTTACCAGTCTGGAGTAGGCACCTTCAAGTGATAATGTTGTATATTACGTTGTCTCTTAGATCATAACCTTCACATTATACCCAAAACTGTTGGGATTAGTGTAGTCTATACAGTCTAAGACCACGGGGACTATTTTGTGTTCAATGTTGGATTCCTAGTGTCTGACACATAATCAGCATCAATAAGTATTTTTACAGTTAATTATTTATTGGCCTAGCATCCTAGACATCAGGTACATGGATAAAACTGCTCTTTGAGTTTTTCGGTTTGTTGAACTTCTCTGATTTTTTTTCCACACACACATTTATCAAAAAGTTACTTAATTGGTTCATGTCCAGATTGATTAAATACCAAGCAGGCAATGCTTAGAGCTAATGAAGTGTGTGTTTTGCAAATTCAGATTATATTTTTAGTATCTGATTCAATGATAATGATTATGTGTCAAGGTTTATAAATGCGGTCAATTAGAATATTATAATTTTGGATAAAATTATAAAATCAGCTAAAATAAATAAAACAGTTTATATATGTCTGTCAATTTAGAGGGAGCTTAAAGTTTTCTTTTATCAATCTCTACTAAAAATTCCATTACTAGCTATTAATTTTTGGTCTGTTTTTTCCATCTTTACCAGAAATACATCTAACGTAATTATAAACTTATTAACTTCCATTTTATTGTTATTTAAAAAAATCTCAAGTCCTTTTTAATTATTTTGTTTATTTTAGAATTTTATAGTTGATAAGGATTTGCCAAGTATATAACCTTGAGTTTTTTTTAAGTATGACTTTTTTTTTAAGATGAGAGAATGTCTCAACTTGAAAGCATATAAATTATTTATTTTAAAAAAGGGTTTACCAGAAATAATATGTGAGAGAAACTTCATATAAGTTTTAATAGACTATAAATATATAGGCTTTGTAACTAGTTGTTCTATTTACATAATGCTTTATAAAACTTTTACTTGAAATTTGGTTTCTCCAATAGTTTACCTTCTTCGGCCAATCTTTTCTATGTAACACTCTATTTTTTTTCCAGGAAAAAATATTGTTCATGGCCATTGCTAAATAAATTATCAATGAAAAGGAAGAGAGAAAAACTACCATATTCAAACCATTGCCAACCTTTAATAATCTAACTCAGAATCCTGGGTGACATAAATGTGGACAAGAAACAAAGTCCAGTGAGGTTAAAATTTTAATCTGCTACTTATTTTAATAAGAATAGATAAGATATTTTCTTTAAAAAAATAGATTGGGGGCTGTGTGATACAGTGGGACAGACATAGTTTACAGTCAGACACGTGGGTGTGGATGCCAGCTACTCCTGATTGACAAGTTACTGAACCAATTTCAACTTCAGTATCCTCCTCTGTGAATTGTGAATAACCCCACTAATATTTCATGGTTTTTCTGAGGACTTAAGATAACACCTTTTTAAGGCTATCATTTTATAAAGGAAAATTTAATAAGAGGCTCTTCCTCTTTTCTCTTCATTTTAGAGTAAACCATATAATAAGAAATGAGCCTTTCATTCTGTGGTAACGACATTGATTCATACAACATCAGCAATGGTGTTTTACAAAACTCCTGCTTTGTGGATGCTCTCAACCTGGTTCCTCATGTCTTCCTGTTGTTTATCACTTTTCCAATATTGTTTATTGGTAAGTAGTGTACTGTTCTATATTATATCACCTAATACTTATAAAAAAGTCTTATTAATATCTAGATTTGGTATAAAATTGACTAATTTCTCCAACATGAAAAATGATATGTAACTGTAAAAAAAAAAACAAGCAAGTATTTTCTGTGTTCCAATTTAATTTTTTGGCATATAATATTCTGTAGGTAAAATAGAATTTACATGCCATCTTCACAATGGACATCAAGTAGCAGCAGTGTTTTTTAAAAAGAGGGAAAAGAGAATTATATGAACTAGATTTAAAGCATTTGTTGAGCTTTGCTTTGTGTTACGTAAAGAGAATGGAAAATGAATAAAAAGAAACACTTGCCCAGGATATTCCCTGGAATAGTCCAGTGAAATGGATATGTCAAAGTTAAGAGAAATGACTACAGTAGTCCCCCCTTATTCATGGTTTTGCTTTCGGTGGTTTTAGTTACTCTCGGTTTTATTTACTGCAGTTAAGTGCAGTCCAGAAATACTAAATGGAAAATTCCAGAAATAAACAATTTTCATAAGTTTTAAATTGCATGTTGTTCTAAGGAGCATGATGAAATTTCGTGCCTTCCCATTCTGTCCCAAAGGGGATATAAATCATCCTTTTGTCCAGTGTGTCCATGATGTATACGCTACACACCCATTAGTTACTGAGCAGCCACCTCAGTTAACAGACTGGCTATCACGGTATCATAGTGCTTGTGTTCAAAGTAACTCTTATTTTACTTAATAATGGCCCTAAAGTGTAAGAGTAGTGATGCCGACAGTTTGGATATGTCAATATGTCAAAGAGAAGCTGTAAAGTGCTTCTTTTAAAAGGTAAGGTGAATACAATACAATGAAATATTCAGCGAGAAAGAACACATTTACATAACTTTTATTAGTGTATTGTTATAATTGTTCTATTTTATTATTAGTCATTTTTGTTAATCTGATATACATTTCCTGATTTATAAGTTAAAATTTATTATAGGTATGTAGTATAGGAATAAACATAGTGTGTGTGTGTGTGTGTGTATGTGTATATATATATATGATATATATATATATATATATATATATATATATAGTTTGGTACCATCCATGGTTTCATGCATCCACTGGGTGTCTTAGAATGTATCCCTTGAGGATTAGGGAGGACTACTATATACCACATTGTCAGTTCAATTACAGATATAAGAATACATTTTCCTGGAAATTAACCTGCTAGAACTACTAACTCTTCCTGGAGCCAGAAGGGAATTCACGTTACATAGCATATCACATCATGCAGAGGCCAACATTCTCTCGGCACACAGTTGTTCATGTTAAACCAATGTACAGACATTAAATATGTTGGGACTACAGTGGCCATTTATAGAGACACTAGTCATTTATGTGGTATTTTTTGCAGGACATTTAGAATGCCCTTTGGCTAAAAGTAGGACATCCTTTTAAGAAAATTTTTATTGACTTTTTTTGAGAGACAGAGAAACATCAATTTGTTTTTCCACTTCTTTCTGCATTATTGGTTGATTCTTCTGTGTGTCATGACTGGGGACTGAGCCCACAACATTGGTGTATCAGGACAACGCTCTCAACCAATTGATCTGTTCAGCCAGGGCAGAATATACATTTTTAAAATTGGAGTTATACAATTAATAATTCACTTTTGACATCCAGTTAACTTCTTGAGAGCAATTACTGTAACATTCTTATCTGTATTTCTAGTATCAAATACAAAGGCTGGCAAAAGGGTATTTGCATAAGTGGAGTTAGAATGAACATTATCAAAGGGAGACGGAAGAAAATGCAGTCTATTTATCTCTAATATTCACTACCTGAGTTAGTGAAAGTACATGAATAAATCTCCAAGAAATAGCAGCTATAAGGAAAATTATAATGCTGCAAATAAGACACAGGACTTGCCTGCAAGAGTTTATAGCATAAATTTTAGTAAAATATGATAAATGTAAGTAATCATCCAATAATGAAGTTCATTTGGGAACAACTAAGACATAAGTAAATTTTATTTTCAAAAAATGCTTCAGGGATCCCTTTCATTCATGAAGAATTTTCTTCCTGCAGTATTTCAGACACAAAATACATTCATTCTTTGTTTTAAATTTTTTTTTATTAAATTTATTGGGGTGACATTTGTTAATAAGATCATGTAAGTTTCAACTATACATTTCTGTAATACATGATCTTCATATTGCATTGTGTGCCTGCCACCCAAAATCAAAGAATCTTTCGTCACCATGTATTTGACCCCCTCTACCCTTTACTACCCTCCCACCCTGCTTTCATCTGGCAACCACTATACTTATGTCTGTGTCTCTGAGTTTTTGTTCGTTTTTTGTTTGTTCATTTCTTGCGTTCAGTTTTATATCCCACATGTAAGTGAAATTATATGGTTCTTAACTTTTTTTGTCTGATTCATTTTGCTTAGCATGATATTTTCAAGGTCCATTCAGGTTGTTACAAATGGCATTATTTCATCTTTTCTTATAGTTGGGTCGTAGTCCATTGTGTACATGTGCCACACCTCTTTTATCCAATCATCAATTGAAGGACACTTTGGTTGTTTTCAATCTGGCAACATTTTATTTGCAAATACATATGCACCCTTATGATCATTGCAACATTATTCATGGTGGCCAGCATATTCACTCTTGATATATGTGGGACTTCTCAGTATTCAAAAAATGAGAATAAAGGGAGGCAAAATGACACAAAGTGGAGTTCTTTCCTAGCACACCATATATGAGTTGGTATGACTCTGTTTTTTGAGAGAAACCATCAAAATTCTACTAAAATGTAGTCTTGATTTTTTTCTTCAATGATGAGCTAAGGATGAATCTATTTTGTTCTTGATCTTCCTTAAAAGGTAGGCAATGAACACAACTTTAGCTTTCTTTTAGAAAATATCACTAGCACTATTGAAAAGTGCTGGTTCAGTCATAGTTTTCATTTTTCTGACATGATATCCATATGATTAAGAGTTGATTCAACTAATGAGTCCCATATTTCATCACCAGTACAACCTTTATTGTCAGTCTTCCACAGATCCTATGGTTTGAAAGGTTTCAGATACCACACTGCTCTTATTAATATTATCATTAAATGTTTCCTTTTGAATGAATCAGAGACCTGTAAGAGCTTTGATTAGCATGAAATAACCATGTTGTCACTCAGAGCTAGTGTTAATCCCGAACAATGCAATAAATGTTAAAGTGTTACACTAGAAAGTTTTGTAAAAATAAATTGAAATGATTATTTTTAACATAATGAAAATAGATCAGAATTTCCACTCTTACTCTAAAAAGCACTAAGGTTTCATGAAGTCCCCAAAGCATATCACAATGTAAATTATTTCTATGATTACAATAAATTCTTTTGTTTATCTCTTTACTTTTTTCTTTTTTCAGGGTGGGGCAGTCAAAGCTCAAAAGTACAAATTCATCACAACACATGGCTTCATTTTCCTGGACATAACCTGAGATGGATTCTTACGTTTGCTCTCCTATTTGTGCACGTTTGTGAAATAGCGGAAGGCATAGTTTCAGATTCGTAAGTGACTCGACTTAGTTAACATGGTACACTACATATACAAGTGAGTGTGCTGATATGGGTAGTAGGTAAAAGCATACCAAGTCAGGCTTAACTTTTTGGCCATAACTTAGGAACAACAGCTGCCATCCAATATCTATGATGATCATGCATGTTGGCCTTACTTTTGTATTGTTACATAATTTCTTTGATAACACAAGTTCAGATCTGTGACTAGAATTCATTAATGTACTTTCTGTTCTTTTGCCCTTTTACCTATGTAGCCATGGCAGAAAGTTCTGTCCTTTTAAACACTTTGATGTTTACCCTGTCTTTCAAAATAGGTATAAATAGCAGGATTATCTATGTTGACATATAACTCTAATAACTTCATATTTACATATAAGCATATAGCCATTTCTCAGATGTTTCAATTTATTTTGTAAAGAAGAGAATATAGATGAGGTAGACATTAAAGGAGCCCAAGAATCTGCGAGGATGTAACTGCAAATTGAGGCATAGCACAAAATTATTTTAAAATCAGGGTTTGCCACAAAACCACTGCTTTTGAAGGAATTTTGTCATTCTTATAAAAGAAGAAATTTGTATTAGGCAGTTAAAATATAATGAAATCTATTTATAAACTTGAACATAATATATGGAAAATATTTTTATCACATAGTAACAACATAAACTCAGATAAAGGAAAATTTTGATTATAAAATTTTGCTAAACAGTATAATTTTCATTGAAGAATTGATAGGAAAGAAGAACCTTTAAAGATTTTAAAATGAAAGTTCCAAAAATCATTTTTCTCTTATTTAATAAGAACTTCCTTTGACATCTGTTTATGTTTTGCTGTTGCAATTAATGAGGAATGAAACTTCGAAGCTTTTGATGTGCAGCCAATTATTTTATAATGTTGTGACAGTTCTTCTTTGCCTATATGGGCATATCGTGGTTTCTGATAAAAAGAAAAATCAGAGACTCTAAGATATGCCATACTTTCAAGCATTTAGAAGCTTAATTGGCTGTTAACTTACTGATAACTGTTTAAAACACTTTGGAGTATTTGTACTATATTCTATTAGCATAACCAATTCTAGTGTTTGTTGTTTATTTCCTTAATATATATGCATATATAGGCCGATTCTACATTTTTCTATGTGTATGTACAAAGTGGAAGATTGGTCAGTCCAATATTTCATAAAAATTAGACATCACATAGGCAAGGATGACTTCTCCTTTCCAGCCTCATGATTAATATACAGATTCAGTCAGAGACTTAGAACAGGAGGCTGAACTAATAATGATGAGGGCATATGCTATTGGCAGAACCTTATTTTATAGTGGTAGTGACACAAGAGACCCATGCTAAAAACAAGCAGAAACAATCCTTTGATCTTGCCCTACTGTCCGCCTTTCTTTAGCAATAGACTTCTTCCCCTTACCCTTTTTTCTCCCCAAGCTTCTCAAAAGTCATCTTCCTGTTGCTAATGAACCCAAATATTTAGTTTGCTTTCTCTTACTTCTACAAGAATCCCAGTGAACATTAATGACACCCTATTGGATACCTTTTCCTCTTTCACATAATTATTATATTTGATGCTGCTGATCATTCCTTCTTTCTTTATTGTTTTAAACAAAATCTTTATGAACTTTTTAATCTAAATATCACAAATGCTTATTATAATTAGTAAAACAATGAAAGACCTTCTAAATGGAAAATTGGTTTCTTTTATAGTGATACAAATATTAAAGCCATTAATTTTTCTTTTGAAATATCCTTATCTGTTTTGTAAAGGTATTTGTAATGTGCTCACTTTTTTATTTCTATCTAAATAATTTATAATCTGGTTTAGATACTCTCCTAAGTTGAGAATCATTTTTAGTTTGCTCTTTAGTCTACTTTGATAGGTTTACTATTTGGGCATGTAATTTGTTAAATGAATACCTCTTGGGATTTATTACCATTTTCATAATAGTAAAATAGTTGATTATTTTAGTGTAGAATGAGTGTTAGAAAATAATATACATTCTTTGTAGGAAATGAAATTTTATTGAGTTTATTGATTGAATTACTAAAGTCCTGTACATTATTTTCATATTATTTAATCCATTAAATTCAAAAAATGTATATTAAAATCATCACTATTATGTTTTCATTTAGGTTTTTTTATCATTTTCTCTTTTTTGAAATTATTCTTTTGTCCTCCATAATGTATACTTTTAAAATTTTCTTCCTAACTTTCTGATAAAAGATTCTCTGCTATAACAGGATGTCAAGGCTTCTGCAGAACATTGAGGTCTGTGAAACACACTCTAAAAATAATAGAACTTAAGGGGAAACACAGGGTTGGGGCAACCACTCGCAACCTAGACAACTTTATAAGTAGAGCACTGAAAATATGATAGCAATTCTAATTAAAAAACTGAATGGTTAGAAGACATTCATAAATAAATGCCACAGTAAATATAAAACCTTACAGTAGCTCATGCTATCTTTATTCCTCCTTTATTATTGCTTCTCTTAATGATGTTTTATCATTCTTTTTCTAACTTGAATTAACTACTTAATTTATTATAATTATTTCTTATTGAATATATTTAAGGTTTTAAACTCTCTTCTGGTTGTAGTTTTGGCAGCATTTTATAAGCTTTAATAAATTGTGTGCTTATTTTAAATTTTCCTAAATATTAAGTGGTTTTTTAATTTTTTCTTTGGTTCAGTAATTAAAGAGTATTAGAATAGTTTTCTATACTGATGAAATATTTATTTCCTACTTTCTCTCTTTGACCATTTTGAACAATCTCTGGAAGGTGGTGGGTGGTTTTTAAGCTAGTTTTTATGCTATCATTGAACTTTCATATGTTCATTACTATGTCTATATTAATGTTTCCAGATTTATCACTGATCATGTTCCAAATCTCCACATATACTTTCCTACTATACAACTTCCTTTGCATGTTTGTTAGTCCACACATTCCTGCTGAAATTAATTACTTTCTTCTCTCCAATCTACTCATCTTAAAATCTTATTTGTTCTCACCACCATCCCCCCAGACACTGTGGGAGTTACTCTCTACATCTCCATTATCATCATCCTTATAACCTAACACTATAAAAGCCCTGTCTATTTTTACAGTTAATATTTTGCAAATGTATTATTTCCTCCACGTTCCTACTGCCAAAGCTTAATTCAGGCTTTCGACATCCCCCACCTGGCCTACGCCAGTACTTCGCCAACTGCTTGCTTTCTTTCTATGCTTCTCCTCACCTCAAACTGCATACTACCTATCAACTCCATTATCCACATTACTACCAGACTGGTGTCTAAAACACAAATCTGACTATACCACTTACCTGTTAAAGTATTTCAGTTTTCTGCAAGATTAGATTCTAGCTCCTTACATAACATACAAATCCTTTTATCCTATCTCAGATTTTCTATTTAAGGAACATCACATTGCTTGGAATTTTGAAAATGCTATATTGTTTCATGCTTCTACCTATTTGCACATTCTGTTCTCTCTTTTTAAAGTACTCTTACACCACTTTCCTTACTAGTGGATTCCTTTATATATTTCAGTTCCTGTTGTCAACCATACCTCTCTCTGAAATGACTTTCCCAAATGTTCCTCTTTCCGTCACTCTGAGTTGAGTTACTTTCTTCTCCTTACTGTTTGTATACTAATAATATATTGAAGTACTTCAGAAAAGATGTTTTAATTGTGTGGCATTGTTAATGCAAATGGAGTTGAGGGCTATCTACCGTGCACATCTGTCCTGTCATATTTCTGATCCACCTGAAGCTCTCTGTTGGCCTCGGAATAAAGCCTGTCTCTTCCCAATCACACTGAATTGCTTGCAGTACCCTTGAACATATCTAGGCCCTTTGCCTGGAACTGCCCTACTCTCTTCTTCCTCTTGGTAGCAGTTTCTCATTCTTAAAGTCTCAGTCTAGAAGTCCACTCCTTCACAAAGCTTCGTCTGTCACAGACACTAGCCCTGTCTGTGCTCACAGTTCCTTCACCTGTGTTATAATTTCCTATGGGCCATTGCCGTCCTCAATATAACTCTAAATTTTGTGGTCACAGATGCTGTATCATGTCTTGTTTACTGTTGCATCCCAGAATCTAGTACAGCGTCTGTATTACACACTGCAAACACGAATGGATTCAATGAATTAATGAAAAGGTAGAAATCACTGAAAAGTTTAGGAAAGCTATCAAATAAATAAACATACTTTTCATATACTCTAGAGTTTATTTTCAGTCAATTGTTTTTACCTGCTATAGGTGTTAAATTATTTTAGCAGATCTGTCCCTCAGTACAGGAACAGTTAGATATTTGCTTTTGTTGTTTGCATTTTAAGGTCTTACCTAGCTGTGTTTACACAGCCCTCTGTGTTAGCATAGACCCTTTCAACAGTCTCCCACTATAATCTTCCTTTATATGTTCTTTTGGCAACTACTATTGAATTCCTTGTTTTAAATATCTTATTTCTAAGAGAGAGTTTTAATGAGAAAATGGGAAACAAAATGAGAGACTGTCTAGAATCGCCAGTTGTAGACACTGACCCTGTCCCGCTCTCCACAGACGGCAGGAATCGCGGCATCTCCACTTCTTCATGCCGGCCGTGATGGGATTTGTTGCCACTACAACATCAATAGTATATTATCATAACATTGAAACATCAAATTTTCCTAAACTACTTTTAGGTAAGTATGATCAGGTGCCGCTCCCCCTGACCCTGAAAAAACTATTTGTCTTCTCTTTTCTTCATAGTATATGCTATCAGCGTGAGTTGGGATTGGGAAGAATTACACTTGGGAAAACCACAATATTTAATTCTTCTGTAGTCTCCCAATAAATGTGGAGAGGAAAATAAGCCGAGTTGCTCTATGCTGTGAAAACATCGTTTTGCCAGTATATCTGTTCACTAAATGCTGCTCCTGATGTGTTGATTTGTTGGGGGAGGAAAGGGGAGGAAGTGTGCTGGCCTTCTGGCTTGCAGAAGCTATGCGCCAAGATTCAGAGCTCTTGTGATGAGCCGTTGCACCGTACCACCCCTTGAACCGGGCATGTCTTCTAGTTCCACCTGTAGCTGCCTTCGGCTTGGAGTCCTGAGGCATTTTTACCAAAGTTCAAGCCTTTCATTGAAACTATGGGAGAGTCATGCTCCTCCTAGAATTGCTACCAAGGCAGCGAGGGGATGGGGGGAGACTCCACACCACAGGGTATCCCTCCCAGCAGGCTGAAAACCAAGCCTTCCTGAGAGGCACTGCGCCAGAACACAGCCCCTCACATCTGTGTCAGGCCTCACATCGTCGTTTTAGCCTCTCTTGCCTCCTTGTCCTGTAGAAATCAGATGCTGCCTAAAATGTTCCTCATTTTTTCCTTGGCCGAAATAATAGAACTTATCCCAATTAATTAAATTCAACACTCTGACCCATGCTAGCATTCCTTGGTATACACTTTCATAGAGCTGAGAGGAAGGTATACGACGTGGAGCATGGATGAGCTTCAGGGATCTGCGACTCCTAAAATTGTAGATGGAGTTGTGTGTGTGTTGGTGTGTGAATAAATGCTTATGATTTTCCAAGGTTCAAAATTTTATTTGATTGGCATATGATGAACATAATATTGATGATTGATACAGAAATTAGGAAAAGTAGCAATTAAACCACACATATTATTTGCTTGACCAGAGGACATTAAAATTTAAAATAGGTATGAGAATATTAATTATTTAATTTTATGTTGCATTGCATTATTAGATTGGGCAAAGATAATCTACCAAAAATAGGTTAAATACTAATTTAAAAGGCTCATCAAAGTCTGAATTATCTTACTAGAAAGCTCTTCAGTACAAAATAACAGGCAGATATTATCACAGAAATTTTTTATGAAGATGCCCCCCAAAAAGCAAAATTTCTAATAGGCAACAGCAAACTATACATAGCATTGGGAATTCTATACACTAGATGTTAAATTTCTGAAAAACTGATGATGGTATAAGAATTACCAGATGTAATTAGAAAGGAAAAGTGCATTTTAATATTTTTGAAGGAAATGCAATCAGAATGCACTGTAATTTTTATGTAGCTACATGGCAGAGGGCACAATTCGAGCATATTTCTGGAAGGACCTATAGAAATGAAAAATAGTCTAACTTTCTCTTATTTTGGGAAAGAAATATATGGACCTAGAGAATCACACTTATTTTAAGATCACAAAATTAGTAATTTTGTCCCAACATTGTATTTTTCCCCTACCAAACATAAAATTGAAAGAATTGTGTGAATACTCATATATCTATTGATACCGCCTAGATTCTTCAATTTACATTTTTTTCTATTTTATCAAGTCTTTCTATCCTATTTTCATCTTTCTCCATCAATTAATCTCTTATTTTTATGCATTTTTATTTTTATCTTTTGCTGACTTTTTATTGGGTTGTATTATTGAGTTGTAGCAGTACTTTGTATATACGAGCTACTAGTATGTCATCAGATACATGTTTTGAGAATGTTTTCCTCCTAGTCTGTGGCATACATACTCATTTACTTAACAAGGTATTTTTATAAGCAGAAGATTTTAATTTTGATGTAGTATAATTCTTCATTTTTCATGTATAGGTATTTTTTTCTGTGTTTTATGAAGTCATTGCCTTTTCAACATATATTTCTCTCAAATATCCTGTTTTCTTTTAGAAGCTTTATAGTGTCAGTTATTATTTTGAGAACTATGATTAAATGTTAACTGTGTCTATGGTATAAGGTTGGTATCAAGATTCTTTTTTTTTTCCCAAATGAATATTCATGTGTTTGAGCACCATTTGTTGAATAGACTTACCATTTCTTACTGGTTTGCTTTGGGCCCTGTCTGAAGAATTAAATCAAATCACTGTTTAAGTATAATCTATTTCTTGACTCTGTATTTTTTATTCCTTTGAACTATTCATGGACTTTTTTATGCCATTGCCTTTTTGTCTTGATTACTGTAGCTTTGGAAGTTTTGAACTCTTGTATTATAATCACACAACTTGTTTTCTTTGTTTTTCTCCCAAGACAGCTTTGGATATGCTGTTTCTTTTGCATTACCATATACAGTTTAGAATTAGATTGTCATTTGCTACACACACACACACACACACACACACACACACTCGGTGAGATCATGATAGGAATTACACTGAATGTATAGAACAATTTGGGGAGAACTGACATCTTAAAAATATTGTTTCACAATCTATTTTTTCTTTATTTAGACCTTCTTTCATTCGCTTTAGCAATGCTTTATAGTTTTCAATGTAGAGGCCTTCCATGTCTTGTTAAATTTAATACTAGCAATTTTAGTTCACGTCTGCTATTATAAATAGAATTTTAAATTTCATTTCCAATTATTTCTGTCATTTTATAAAATACAGTTGATTTTGTATATTGACCTTGATTCTTGTCACCTTGAAAATTTGCCTATTCTAATTATTACTTTCTAGGTTTCTTGAGATTTTCTACATAAAAAAACACCATCTGAAAATAGAGACACTTATGTTTGTTTCATTTCAAACATTAACTTATGCTTTATTTTTCTTGCCATATTTCATTAGGTAGGACCGTCAGTGAAATGTAGAATAGACACGGTGAGAGTGAAACCCTTGCCTATTTCCTGATGTTAGGGAAAACGTAGTCTTTCATGATTAATTATAAAGTTAATTATAGACTTTTCATATAAGACCTTTTTCAGGTTAGTAAGTTTTCTTCTATTCAAAGCTTTCTCAGAGGGTTTTTTAAATCATAGATAGATGTTGAATTTTACTAAAGATTTTTTTTTCTGCATTTGTCAGGACACATTTCTGTTACCGTGCTTCTGTTGATGTACACTGATTAATTTTTAAAATGATAAAGTAACCATGCATTTCTAGGCTAGGCCGCACATGACGCATTATTGCTAAGTTTATTTGTTAAGGTTTTTAATAGCTATGTTGTGAGGAATGGTGGTCTGTTTTTTTCTTGCAATATCTTTTCCAGTTTTCATATGCTGGGATATACAAATGAATTTGCAAATGTTCTCTATTTATTTTCTTTTTTGTAGGTATATTTTATTGATTATGCTATTACAGTTGTCCCATTTTTTTCCCCCTTTATTCCTCTCTACTCTGTACTTTCCTCCCACCAGCATTTCCCTCCCCTCTTAGTTCATGTCCATAGGTTGTACATATGTTCTTTGGCTTCTCCATTTCCTCTTAACTTACCCCTGTCTATTTTGCACCTACCATTTATGCTTCTTATTCCCTGTACCTTTTCCTCTATTTTCCCCCTCATCCCCTGCCCCCTGGAGATAATTTTTCATGTGGTCTTCATTTTCTGTGATTCTGTTCCGGTTCTAGTTGTTTGCTTAGTTTGTTTTTTGTTTTTGTTTTTGTTAGGTTCAGTTGATAGTTGTGAATTTGTTGTCATTTTAATGTTCATAGTTTTGATCTTCTTTTTCTTAGATAAATCCCTTTAACATTTCATATAGTAAGGGCTTGGTGATGATGAGCTCCTTTAACTTGACCTTCTGTGGGAAGCACTTTATCTGCCCTTCCGTTCTAAATAAAAGCTTTGCTGGATAAAGTAATCTTGGATGTAGGTCCTTGCCTTTCATGACTTTGAATACTTCTTTCCAGCCCCTTCTTGCCTGTAAGGTTTCTTTGGATAAATCAGCTGATAGTCTTATGGGAACTCCTTGTTAGGTAACTGTCTCCTTTTCTCTTCCTGCTTTTAAGATTCTCTCCTTATCTTTAATCTTGGATAATGTAATTATGATGTACCTTTGCATGTGCTTCCTTGAGTTCAAATTCTTTGGGACTCTCTGAGCTTCCTGGACTTCCTAGAAGTCTATTTCCTTCACCAGACTGGGGAAGTTTTCCTTCATTATTTTTTCAATAAATTTTCAATTTCCTTCTCTTCCTCTTCTCCTCTGACACCCCTATGATTCGGACGTTGGGATGTTTAAAGTGGCCCCAAAGGTTCCTAAGCCTCTCCTCATTTTTTTCTGAATTCTTGTTTCTTCATTCTGTTCTTTTTGGATTTTCATTTTTCCCTTCTGTTCCAAATCATTGATTTTAGTCTCTGTTTCCTTCCCTTTAATGTTGGTTCCCTGTATATTTTTCTTTATTTCACCTTTTGAATAGCCTTTACTTTTTCCTCAATTTTGCGACCATACTCAACCATTTCTGTGAGCATCCTGATTAGCAGTGTTTTGAATTCTGTATCTGATAGGTAGGCTATCTCTTTATCACTTATTTGTATTTTGTTTCTGGAGTTTTGATTTATTCTTTAATTTGGACCATAATTCCTTTGTCCCAGAACTCCTGTTATGTTGTAAGGAACAGAGCCTTAGGTATTCACCAGGGCGGGGCAACCCAGGTTGCTGCGTTTTGATGCTGTATGTGGTGGGGGGTCTGAGAGGTAACTATACCGATTGCTCAGGTCTCGTCCTGCTGTTAGGCATTTCCCCCGCTACCCACAAGCAAATTGGGCTCTTCTCGTGCTGATTCCCAAGCGGGTAGGTTTGTGTACATTTTGGGACCCTGTGGGCCTCTCCAATGACCTTTCTTGTGAGGCTGGGAGTTTCTCCTGCTGCTGCAACCCCCACTAGTTTTTACAGCCAGAGGTTTTGAAGCTTTCTTTTCCAGTCCTGGAACCCTGGGTTGTGCAGTCTGTCTTGCTCCCCCAGCTGTTCCTCCCGGTTTATGCCCAAGCAAATGTGGGATCGCCAAGTCTTCCAGTCACTGGCTTGCCCCGTGTTCCAGCTGCTGCCTTGCTATGCATCCTCTCTGCCCCAGCAGCCCATCTCCGCCCCTCCTACTGGTCTGGATGGGTGTTTCTTCTTTAGCTCCTTGGTTGTCAGACTTCCATACAGATCAATTTCCTGGCAGTTCTGGTTGTTTTTTGTTTCTAAATGTGTTGTTGTCCTTTTGGTTGTATGAGGAGGCAAAGTGTATCTACCTATGTCTCCATCTTGGCTGGAAGTCTGTTTCTCTATTTTCTGAAAGACATTCATGAGATTAATTTTATTTCCTTCTTAAATGTTCAATAGAATTCACCAGTGAAGTCACCTGGGCCTGTAGCTTCAACTACGGGAGGATTTTAAATTGTAAATTTATTAATTAGGTATAGTCTTTTCAGAGAATCTATTTTATCTTATTTTAAATTTGGTAAGTTACAGTTTTCAATAAACATCTTTATGGTTTTCAAGAAAATTTCAAAAATCCAAGTTTTCTATTTATTGTCATAAAGTTGTTTAAGATATTCCTGGATTTTCTCTTTTAAGTACCTGGTATATGTAGTGGTAACTCTTCTTTTATTCCTACTATTGGTAATTTGTGTTTCTCTTATTTTGGTCATTCTTGCAAGGGCTTTATCAATTCTCTGGATCTTTTAAAAAAATTAACCTCGTTGACTTTTTTTATTTCCTCCATTATTTGTTTTCTATTTTATTGCTTTCTATTCTTTGTTGTTTTCATCTTTTTATATATTTTGTTCATTATTCTTATTTTCTTAGCTTTTAAAATGGAAATTAAGTTACTGATTTTAGACTTGTCTTTTTTCCCTTAAAATAGTCAAAGCTATAAATTTTTCTCTAAGTACTGCTTTCATAGCTATCCTTAAATTTTTAATATGTAGTTTTTCATCATAATTTACTTTAAATGTTTTTAGCTTTCCTAGTGATTTATTCTTTAACATGTGGTTAAATAGAAATGTACTGTTTAAATTACAACTATTTGGAGACTTCTAGATGTCTGACTGTGTGGAAAGACTGGAAGGTTACATCCCTTATCTGTGTACCTGGTGTTCACGCCCTGTGTTATCTTCTTGAGTGTGAGTGGGACTTGTCACTTACTTCTTGCCAATAAGTTATGGCAAAGAGGATAATACCAAACCTGTGAGACTGCAGCCCTATCCACATAAGGGCTGCAGCCTGAATCTATAGAAACTCTTGATCCATGGAAATTGCGAGATAATAAATGTGGTCTTTTAAGCTGCTAAACCTGTCACAATTGGATAAGCAGCAACAAAATATCAATACTTTTATTGTTCTTGATTTTTAGTTTAATTTCATTGTTATCAGAGAACATACTCAATATGAATTCTGTATTTTAAATTTATTGCTCCTTATTTTCTGAAGATAGAGTCTGCACCAGTACTATGTGCATTTAACAAGAATATATATTTTGAAGATTTTGGGGTGTATTTTTATGAGATTAAATATCAGTCTTATAAATACTAAATTGTTGAAGGTGGCTGATGGTGTTCAGATTGTCCAAGTCTTTATTAGGCCTATGTGATTTTTAATTGCCTATTTCTTAAAAATTGATGCATTTGTCATTATTAAAATTTTTAAAAATTTTTAATAGTCCTCTTTGTCTTAAAGTCTACATTATCTGACACTAATAAAACCACCCCAGATTACGAATACTTTACTGTATATATTCATCTTCCACTTATATTCATCTTCCACTTATATTCAATCTGTTTCTTTATATTTAAGGTGAATCTCTTAAGGTAACATATAGTAATTTGGTCTGTTTTTATTTTTTTCTAAATCCATTTTGACAATCTCCATATGTTTAGCTAAAAAAAAAAGATGTGTGATGAGCTTATATGACAAATTAGTTCTTTTTCACTAAGAAAGTTGTGATCATTCAAACATGTCCAAACTGGATTACCTCATATGTGCTTAAATTTCTTCTTTCTCATTTCATATTCATTTGTACTGCCCTTTATTCAAACTTCAAAGTATACTGAATCTATGACAACATGTTTCTAGGAATGTGTCTCTTTTCATCTCACATTTGCTGCAAAATTCTGGCTGTGGTTGTGAGATGGTATAGATCCCTATCCTTCTGACCTGACTGCTTGCAGTCTGGGTTTGCTCTGTAGGATTGTTCCTCTCTGTGCTCTGCGGTTGCATGAGGCATTTTAAACCATTTGAGGAAGAGTCACTAATTGAGTCATTTGTGCTCATTCGTAAAGCAGGAAACCTATTATATAGCAACATTGAATTCCACAGTAATTCCAGGGTAACAATGTTAAACATATTCCTAGAAGTTGCAATACACTTACCTATTGGTTAGGTTACACAAATACCAGCCCATGAATTCTATACATATATTGAAGACTTTAAAAAAAACAAGACCAGAAGACAAAGTATGTCTTGAAGTCTACAGAATTACATGTAAGTTCTGAAGTGTATACGCTACCCTTATCTGAATGTCTCCTGTGTCTGTGCATCTACCACGTATCATCAGAGTGGGAGCACTAACATTTTAAAGTTATTTTTTTCTTACCATACCTTCAATTCAAGGCTCCAAAAGTGCACTAAAGCATAAATGTTTTCTTAACAAATGAAATTATCTAGAAATAAAATACTTAAACTTGTCTTTTTTTTCTTAAAAAGCATTATATTTATACTGACATTTCAGTGAAGTTTTGAAAAATATTAGTGAAAAATTGTATCTTTTTTCTTTTTCCTTTTTTTTCCAGCTCTATTCCTGTATTGGGTAATGGCCTTTATTACAAAAACCATAAAATTGGTCAAGTCCTGGCAGTCTGGTTGCGGAGTATCAGATCTGCGCTTCTGCATCACAGGCATAATGGTCATCTTGAATGGACTCCTGATGGCTGTGGAGGTCAATGTCATTCGGGTCAGAGTAGGTATCTAATGATTCTTTGTTTAGTTCCTGGAGTTCAAGATTCTGATATTAATTAAAGATCACAGTGAGCAAGGAAATCATTAGTATTTAGCAAATGTATGTCATCTATGTGTACAAATAGAAAGTTGAATTAATCACTAAGTTTCAGACCATTAATGTTCCAGAAATTTTAATTTGACCCAGGAATCTATGTATTCATTGACAAATATTGATTGAATGCCTGTGATGCACTAGACACTGATTAGTTCATATCATAGATGAAATTGTTTTCCTCAGAAGTTTCAGAAGTTCCATCATCTATGATTGATTCCAAGCAAGCCTCCGTTAATCAAACTACTGTATTATCAGAAATTTCAAATGAAAAAGATTATCTAATCCAACTTGTTCATTTCACTGATATAAAAACTTCTATAGAGATAACTCTTGCTATCTATCCAAGTAACATGGTAAAAACTCATGTCTGATCTGTGACTTCAAATCCACTGTACTTCCCACCACATAATGCTTCCAGCTGTGTTGTGTGACGTATCAGTCGTTGATTTTTCAATACTCATTTTCTATCATAGCGCTTTGAATTTGCATTGAACAGCAAGATACATGCTGCAATAAATAGTGGAGAATAGTCAGTTAACATTAGCCGGACCGCAAATTATAACAATGATTTAAGAGTTGTGCTGATAATACATTTTAAAAATCTAAAGAGTGTAAAAATCTTCCTTTAGTTGACTTTACCACAGAATATTATGAATGATTGATTTTTAATGACTATCTTTTAAAAGGATAATTGATTTTTTTAGAAGTAGTACCAAGTGGATTAAATGTAAAATTGTGGAATTCAAATCGTTAATTTAGTCACAACAAAAGGGAAGTATTTTTTAAAATATTTCATAAAGGGATGGAAAGAGATATGAAGATACAAATGTTGACCTCCTGAAATGAAAATGTAAAGAAGGTTAAAATTTTATTTTTAATATATGAAAAAGAATCAGGTTAATTGTTATTCTGTGGAATTTTTATTGCCACAGAGATATGTTTTCTTCATGAATCCTCAGAAAGTAAAGCCTCCTGAAGACCTCCAGGATCTGGGTGTGAGATTTCTTCAACCATTCGTGAATTTACTGTCAAAAGCAACGTACTGGTGGATGAACACACTTATCATCTCTGCTCATAAAAAGCCTATTGATCTGAAGGCAATTGGAAAATTACCAATAGCAATGAGGGCAGTAACAAATTATGTTTGCCTGAAAGATGCATATGAAGAACAAAAGGTAACTTATATCTGGTTTTTAGGTTGATAATTATAGAGAATGGGCCCATGAAATATAAAGGGAGCGAGCATAATTAATATATATGGTTAACAGATAGCAGATTTTCTCTTTCTGTCTTTCCCAGTAGTTTTGTTTTCTAAGTAGTAATTGGGCTGCTGAGGATACAAACCAGTAAGTGGGCTGCTGGGGCAAAAGCAGGTTTCCAGTTGTGAGTACATGAAACAGAGTTTATTCACATATTATTGTTTATTAATTATTGTCTTGATTTCCATATGAACAAATGTGAAACTGTTTTTTGTCCCATCCTGTATGGTGCGTTAGTTGCCCAGTCTGAATTTAATTCAATACGTGAGTAGGGACAGAGAAAGAACTCTTTGCTCTGGGATGAAGTGGAAAGAATTAAATTCAATGATAATGTATGTCTAATCCTTGTTACCATAAAATGTTAATAATTCATGGAATTTTTATTAAGTTGTTTTAGATCATACCCATTAATAACTTATTTTTAAGATTTTATTTATTTACTTTTTTTTAGAGAGAGGGGAAGGGAGAGAGAAAGAAAGAGAGAGAAACATCAATGTGTGAGAGAGATATCGATCGGTTGTCTCTCATATACCCCCACCTGGGGATCTGGCCCGCAACCCAGGCTTGTGCCCTGACTGGGAATTGAACTGGTGACCTCTTGGTTCACAGTCCGCCGCTCAATCCATTGAACTACACCAGCCAGGACTAGTAACTTACTTTTAAGAAACTAAAATCATTTAGTTATTAACTAAAATTTGGACTTTGAATTTCAAAGTTAAGAACCTAAATTAAATAAAGGGACGTCTTCTACCCACTCCATGTATGTACCAAGTTATATGTCGGCCAAAATTGGTTTCTTCTGGTACTTTCTCTGAGTATTTATAATTGCTTTAAAAATATAAGTGTGGGAGTCTTTGGATCTTTTCAATTTTTCTTGTTTTCATTCTGTATGCTATCCACAGTGATAGATGTATTTTATATGCAATCATCTACAGATTCTATTGTAATTAAAAATATGAGTATTCACAACAACATTGGAAGGGAGAAGGGTATGGCGAATCAGTTACAGAGTTTTTGGCTGTTCTAAATTAAGATCAACAAAACATTTATGGTAAATGATGAAAATAACCTCTGTTCAGGGTCAAAAATGTGTATTATGAAATTAATATTGCAGGAAATGGTTACTACAAATGAACCTGAGTCATCTCTTTAATTTTACCTCTGGGGAAAAAGTATTGCATAATAATTTTTAAACTACCATACTAAAGTAAAGATTAATACTATAGCCTAAACATAGCTTAAGTTTTTGAGTAGTCTTATAACACAGATTATCTTGAACTTGTGTTAATGCATTTTATCAAATTATTTATCTAACAGGAAATGAATATGAAACACAATTGAACTCTATTGCATTGAGTTAGCTTCTTTGCCACAGTGAAAAAACTTTATTCACTTTTTCTCCAAGACATAAATATGATGACTATTTAACTCATAAGATATTTTCAACAAATGACTATAGATACATGAAGCCAAGAGTTGGCTTAAGCATATATGCCACTCTTTATTTTGCATTTTTTTAGTAAAAACTAGAAAACACAAGTCTATCATAACTTTAAAAAGTATCAACCATCACAGAAATGGGAGCTATCTGAAAGAGAAACATTTTGAAGTTGGAATCATTTGTTTGCTTGATTAGCTTATAATAATTTGACAGGAGAACCTTTTGTGATCTAGTAACTCCAGAAATCTTGATTAGCCTGTCAGTAACCTTGATCTTTGTGTGTTACTATCTTCTTTTCATACAATGTTATTTGGTATATTCACAACAAATCTACAGTTACCAAATCAAAGGAAATTAAAATTAATTCAGCCTTAGGAATTTGGTGTGATCCTATTGACAACTAAAAATAATGCAATGTCTGAAAACTGGCCTGGTAACTCTTTATTCTATTTCATTACAATGCATTCAGTAGCATAGAATGCAAAGATACAGAATCATGCATACTATACTGAAAGAGATCCATTAGCAGTTATTTATAAACCTTTAAAACATAAAAAATATCAGAAGAATTTCCATAGTGGCTAAGATTAACTGCTGCTCTAGTTATTTTATTTTGGTTCATCTGTGTTTTTATTGTGTTTGTTTTGTTTTACTTTTTCAGAAAAAAGTAGCAGATCATCCAAACCGGACTCCATCAATATGGCTAGCAATGTACAGAGCTTTTGGGCGACCAATTCTACTTAGTAGCACATTCCGTTATCTTGCTGACTTACTGGGTTTTGCTGGACCTCTCTGTATTTCTGGAATAGTGCAGCGTGTGAATGAAACCCAGAATGGGACAAGTAACACGACAGGAGTAAGTCTGTGGTGCTTTAGAAAGGAAACATTGGTGGATTTCATTATAACTGTTACTTTTTTATAGGATGTATTGGGGTGACACTGGTTATCAAAATTATACAGATTTGAGGTGTACAATTCAACAACACATCATCCATTCACTGTCTTGCATGTTCACCGCCCCAAATCAAGTCTCCATTCATCACCATTTATCCCTCCTGTGCTTTTTTCCACCTCCCCCATCCCTCCTCCCCTCTGGCAGTCATCACACTGTTGTCCTTGTTCATGAGTTTTTTCTCTTTTTAAATTTTTTTTCTCTACTGTGTTAGGCGCTGAGGACAAAACAATAAATGAGGTATGGTCTTGTCCTTAAGGAAGTCACTGTTTTGTAGGGAAGACAGCCCCTTCAGCAGACTATTGAAATACAATATTCCACAAGAGAGGTTTGTAAAAGCTGCAATATATAGTGTAAATTAACGTGGTCACACCTACAACTCTGCCAATAAATATATTCCTCTAAAAAAAAATAAATAAATAAATAAATAAATAAATTTTTTTTCTCTATCTTTCTACTGCCCCACTCAGCTCCCCACCCCTAACAGTTGTCAGCCTACTCTGTATGAGTCTCTCCCTCGTTTGCTTGCAATGGAATACTACTCAGCCATTAAAAAGAAGGAAATTTTACCCTTTGCAACAGCATGGATGGACCTGGAGAGCCTTTCGCTAAATGAAATAGGCCAGTCAGAGAAAGACAAACACCGTATGATTTCACTCATATGTGGAATCTTATGAACACAGTATTACTTTTTATTAATGCAGTTTTATGAGTAGTTCAAGCAGGCTTATTTATAGAGAACTGAATGCTTTTAAAAAGAGGAAACAGTCATTGTAGAGAATATATTGTGTTTATGTATTAATTGACTGAATCTGGCTAAGAAAATCTTTTCAGATTCAAAGCCTATAAAAATGTAATAGGCATTTACTGTGTGCCAGAAATTATGCTTGGAAATTTCACACTGGTTATTTTATTTTGTCTTTATAAGAGTCCTTTAAATAATTTTCATGCATGAGTTCATGAGGGGTGGTGTTTGAATCACTTTTTTAGAGGCCTATGACCAATAATGTTAGCAATGTGATTTTTTAATATGTACATTTCCTTTTTCTGATATATTAAAGCCACTGTGATTAACACTGATAAGAGCAAGCCACATTATGATGCTTTTATTAGATGTTACTATTTTGACGGCTGTTTAGTATATGATATTTGCTGTTATAAATTTATAACCTTATATTTTCTGTTCTTAATAAAGCCTATGTCATGAAAATCCTAGTTTTTTCTAAGATGAGTTAATTTCCCTAGATTCATAGATAGAAATGGTAGTCCAGATGTATTGATTTTCCTTTCCAAGTCTCTCAATATGATTTCCTGTCATTTCTTTTACCTATTAAAATTGTATGCATTTTCAAACCCCACAGTAAATGCTGCCTTCTCAGTGAAGCCTCTTCTGATTGTCCTCATTGGAATCTGACTCTCCTGAAACACATTGTTTAATTCACATTTGCACTTACCATCAATGTCGTTTATAATGAAACATGTTATTTATGGATATGCTTATGTCTCTAGGTTGAAAGCTCTTTAAACAGAAAGACTGGAGACAGTTCATGTTTGTACCCATAATGCTTAGCCCAGTTCCTTGCATAAAATAGTATTCAATTATTGATATTATTATTGAAAATAGTATTCAAGTATTGATAAAGTAGTATTCAATTATTGATGTTATTATTGAAGTGAAAGCAGATATTTGCACTTTTGTGATGTTTTATCTCTACTACCTTATTACATACACATATTGAAATATCATATAAAATTCTTTTATCATCCCTCTCCCTTAAGTATATTAGCAACACATTTTTCTGAAAAGGAACAGAATTTACAAATTGTATGTATCCCCATGGAAAAAGATGGGACCAGAAGTAGACTTTAATGACTCTAAACTATAAAAAAGGAGAAGTGCTACTACTGACATGATGTACTTATTTGAATTACATTTTCCCTTACTTCTAACATACAAATTACCATATGCTATTGTTACAAACGAAACAATCCATTTTATTAAGTCATGTTCCTTCTAAAACAACTGTTTCCTAAGTTTTTTTTAATAACTGCAAGAATCATGTGGGTAAAATCAATAGCAAAGTTATATATCTTATAATTTATTTAATTAATATAGATTAAGATATATG
Organism: Pteronotus mesoamericanus; assembly: GCF_021234165.1. Classification (NCBI taxonomy): domain Eukaryota; kingdom Metazoa; phylum Chordata; class Mammalia; order Chiroptera; family Mormoopidae; genus Pteronotus; species Pteronotus mesoamericanus. The sequence continues at coordinate 21,967,738 of NW_026555310.1, forward strand.
AAAATCAGAAACAGTCAACTCTGTAGAATAACTTTAAAATAATAAGGCTACAGAAATCATATTTTTGTTCAGTTGGTTTTGCTGATCAAGTATCAGTTTTGTGGTTTTTACTTCTAAGTAAGTCTAAATTAACTTCTAGCTTCATTCGTTACTTCCTATATTACTAAGGTAGAATGTATCTTTGTAGAAATGTACTCAAATTTTTTAAAAATATTGAAATGTACTTTTTTCTACAATCTGGCATTTCCAACTATCATAATGATCAATTTGGGACTTTATGCATTGAATTGATTTCTGTTTGTTTTTGTGGACATTGTCAAGAAAACCCCAAATTGCTTTGTTGTGGCTCATTCCACTGATGTATTATAAGATACTGATTTTTTAGATTTAAAAAACATGTATCATTTAATAAATGCAAACTGTACAACTGGTATATGAAAAGACTAATTTTAATTTATGTCTTTTTTCTTTTGGGTCAAGTATTCAAAAACCCTTTCATCAAAGGAATTTCTTGAAAATGCTTATGTTCTAGCAGTTCTTCTTTTCTTGGCCCTTATTCTGCAAAGGACATTTTTGCAGGCTTCATACTATGTAACCATAGAGACTGGCATTAACCTCCGTGGAGCTCTGCTGGTATGTACAAGCTTTGAATGATCTTTGGTTCTTTAAAATGCCATATACCATCCAGTGACAAAAAGAGTAGTGGCTTCAGTTTTGTTTTTGCATTTCATTTTCACATTGATGTTATAACATCAACACTGCTAGGACCTACTTAATAAAAGAAACATAGAGCTACTTAATAAGCCCATTGAATTAAAAGTAACTTAAATAATATATTAAGAAAAATATTTTGAAACCTTGCATTTACTTGTCTCTGTTTCTATTTGAGCTTATGTTTAAATTTGAATGTATGTTTTGATTATATCACTAGAAAAAATAAGTTTGTATTTAGTTGAGAATTGAAAGAAACTATGCTAAAATGAAAATAATGGTTGACTTACGATGGCATTATAGGTTTCTTCCCTTTTTAAAACAATTTTTAAATGTTATTATTTTAGTGAAAATAAATATATATAGTGTTGATTATTAAATTTAGAGCTTCAAATACATTTTCTTTTCTTTCTTTTTCTTTCTTTCTTTTTTTTTTTTTTTTTGCAGGCCATGATATACAATAAAATCCTTAGGCTTTCTACATCTAATTTATCCATGGGTGAGATGACCCTGGGGCAGATTAATAACTTGGTTGCCATTGAAACCAATCAACTCATGTGGTTCTTGTTCCTGTGTCCCAATCTATGGGCTATGCCTGTTCAGGTAGATCAATATAAGTAAGATTCTCATTTGCAGAGGAAATCATACAAAAAAAGTGTAAGATACTTACCTTAATAAAGGGTACAGTTTTTGAATGTGCTACTGTTATACCTTTCTTGTAGAAAGCTGAGACTCAGAAATTCTATGACATAGGTTAAGAAAAAGGGCTTTGGAATTATATTTATTGCTTAAGTTTAAATGTCTGCTCTCTCCTGTTTTTTGCACACATGTTTTACCCCTCAAACATTTGTTTCTTTAACTATAAAATGCAAATGACAACAGCACCGGCCTCATAGAGTTGTTGGATTAGTCAAGACTAAATAAGTTAACATGTGTAAAGCATTTAGCACAGTGCCTAACGTTTGGTGGACCCTCAGGAACTGTAAGTTATTATTGTGGCCCAAATTTATGCAAGTAACAGAGCCAACGCTCAACTCCTTTCATTTTGACAAACTCTCCTATATTATTTCTAAACTAGAGCAATTACTTTGACCCATTGCATAGTTTCAACAGTTCATATGTTATAAAATGCCCAACTTCATAAGGTAGTAGAAACACCAACAAGCTGTAGGGCTATTTAGCTATTTCCAATGAAAAATAACATTTTAGTAAAGACACAGGTTTCTCTCCCCCCTCATTGGGTAAAAAATGGCAAAAGAAGTGTATTCAGTATTTTCCTCTTTGTGATACTAAATATTTTTAATTACTTCAAGTTCTGCATCCTGTAAACTCTAGATCTTACTCAATACAGTCTGTCATCTATATTCCTGTGTACCCTATTTACTAAAATACATAAAATAATAAGGAAGATATGGTAGTTTTTATATTTATTGTTAGCATTTTTATTTTAAAATGGAAATCCAAGTCAAATAAAAGGGTGTATATGATATACACTTGTGCTTGGCACAAAGTAAGATATCAAATATGTTTTGTCTTACCTTACCAAGATGCACTTATACACAGGTCAGCTAGGTAGCTGCTTACATGGTATAATTTAGTGCACCAGAAATCCCAGGCTGCCTCTGAATGACTGCACTGTGGGTGACTTTAAGAAGACTTTTGTTTTGATTGGAATCCCCAAAGCCTAATTGGTTAGGCAGTAACATATGCTGTTGCCTCTAGAAGGCCACAATAAGCCATTTTCATTGGCATATAGGCATGGGTTAAATCCTTCACCTGCTTGGATACAGTTCATTAGCTGACATTTTGAACCGTGGTAAGCTGAATTATTGAGAAAATTTTTTCAGGAAAAATAACAAGGAAGAAGAAGAAAGTGGCATGCCAAAGAGGGTATGCTGAGCAGGTCTGTCCTCGGTTTGGGGAAATAAAATGGGCAGCGAGATAAGATGGGGCACCAACTTCAGCATCTTTAGTTTTAGTTAGGCCATGGCTTCTTCTCAATACATGATTTCTAGGATCACTGAGGAGGTGAGGAGCTCAGATTATTCCTTTAGATCACAAACAACCATCCTGTACTCACATTATGCTGCCGCCCCTACTTTCCTTCCCCCTTCCCTTGGAAATCTGGTACACTTCCGAGAGAATATGGAATGTCAAATTTATGGTGAGAGACAACATTTTCAAGAAAGGTTTCATGTTCTTTTAAAATTTTGAAAACTGCTTTAGAAAGCCAGAAGCATTATGGGACTGCTTTGCAATTTCATACAATAAAGTGGTTTGACACCAGTTGTACAGACCATCATACTAAAAATAAATTTCTGCTACTTAGCTTTTCCCAAATAAATCATAATAAAACCATTGTCATGGCTGAGTTGACTTCTAAATAAACTTAATATAGTAATTAAGAAATATTTTCCCTTTAAAATTATGCCTTTCATGCAGTGGTCCCGGCGTCCCCCATTAATTTTCCCTTTTCTCTGTGTTTCCTTCCCAGATCATAATGGGAGTGATTCTACTCTATAATTTACTGGGATCCAGTGCGTTAGTTGGTGCAGCTGTCATTGTGCTCCTCGCGCCAATTCAGTACTTCATTGCTACAAAGTTGGCAGAGGCTCAGAAGAGCACTCTTGTAAGTATGGTCTTTGGAAACTTCATTAGGAAATGCTGTTTTATTTTTAAAATGGAGGAAATGAATACATACTGCTCAGGATTATTTGGAAGTCATTATATTTCATTTCAGTTCTTAGGCAGTGAATGTGTATTTTCTGTATTACAAAATAATTTTTAAAATTGGTTTGAAATTTAAGACCTGATGAGGTTAGACAAAATACCAGAATCACCGTTCCTGATGTTTTTAAGTTCCACGAGGTAGTGAGGCTTTGGATCTTCTTCTAAATCACTTGCCTAGAGAACACAATTAACTATACTTTGAGGCCATTGGATATAAGTTATTGACAGGGGAGAAGTGGAGCAAAAAACAGGTAAGGGATCAGGTTTGGTGCTTCTGAAATTCAGTTTCCATAGTGTTGAACCAAACCACACGATGATCTATGGAGTTACATTGAAATGTTCCAGTGGCAGGCACGCTGGTTGAATATGTTCATGGTCAACTTAGCAAGCAAGTAAAAGCCAAATTATTGACTCTTTCTGGCTTCAGTTTGCCATGAAATCATTTTATTTGAGCAAGACTTGGCTTCTTTTAAAGAAATATTTGCAAATAATAAAATTGTTGACAGCATGCTTAGAAATAAACTTTAATTAAATATGAGCAAGGTTGTCTGTCTGTAAATCATGCATAAAATGTAGGGATGCTGCCACTGATGGAATTGTTTCCCAAGGTGGCGTTTCTACTGTGACTAGCAATTGCATGTCACACAAGTGATTTTTATCACTTGTTTTTCTGCTGCTTCTGGTGATGTTATTCATTATGTTTGTCTGAGCCTTCCACCCTCTTTACTTCAGGACATGAAGACAGAAAGATGTGAAGGAGAGCACAGAGTGGAGACAGTGCCATCCTCAAACATCTTTCACTTTGCCTTCCATACAGTAGTCATGTCCTCATTTACAGTCATTTGCTAGGTATTTAAGACCCTGAAGAAACAAAAAGATGAATGAAAAAACAGGCTATTTGCTTCTTTTGCTTCCTCCCAGCTACTTTTTGCCATCTTATAGACCCTTTAAGAGTTCGCAGATCATATTGTGCCTTACTAATCATTCTAAGCTAATACTTGGTGGTAGAAGAAGCTGAAACAATTGACTAGATTAGACTTTTGTATCAGCAACAAATTTCTTTACAATTACTTCAAGTTGATAGTAATCAGTAAATCTAATGTAGATCTTAAACAAAAGCTTATATAAAAGTACTATGTAGAAATCCCTTGAAGTTAAAGGTAATAAGCTTGGTTTAAATAATTGTATTATGAAGACACAATATGAACACACACAACACTGTATCCTCACTTTCCCAAATGAGAAGCAATGTAACTTGTCCTAAATCCATTGTTTCTCTTCTCAGCATGAGAAAAGATGCTGAGAGGAGAATGAAATGATTTAGATATTCAAAGGAAGGCTTTGGAAGTCTCTATCACTTTCCTAAATTTTTATATATGTATTATATTTTTATATATATATTATATATATAAATAATATCAGTAGACATTAAAGAAAATCATGTTAAACTTAAGAAACTGCTTTTATTTAAACCAAAGCAACAGACACATGAAAGTTGTCAGGTGGAAAGAAATTTGAGGTCATCTCATTCAACTCTTCATTTTCAAGTGGGAGGCTGAAGCCCAGAGAGTTTACTTCTCCCAGGTATTTCACAGCCATAATAATTAGTGGGAGAACCATGCAACAATCAAAATCACTGTAAACCCTGTCTGTTGCATGGCCCTGCTTCTTTGATTCACTTGGGTGTAGCTTGCATTATGTTTTTATTTTCTTGTTTTATAGGATTATTCCACTGAGAGACTGAAAAAAACAAATGAAATATTGAAAGGCATCAAACTTCTAAAGTTGTATGCCTGGGAGCACATCTTTTGCAAAAGTGTGGAAGAAACCAGAATGAAAGAACTATCCAGTCTCAAAACCTTTGCCCTTTATACATCACTCTCCAGTAAGTTGCTTTTGCTCTAAGGACTACCAAAAGAAATATGGTTTATTTAGTTTCAGTTGAGACATTCTATTCATCAGAGGAAGCCCGTTTATTTTCTACATATGTACTGTCTGATAGCTACTGGCCACATGAGGTAGTAAAAATTAAAGAGTAGGATTAGCATAGGCTTAGAGTCAAGTAGACCTGAATTTGATTCTTTGCAGGCTGTGGTCCTTTGCCATGTTTCTTTACATCTGAAATCCTGGGTTTCTTTATCTGTAAAATGAGGGGTGGCGATGGTAGTGGTACAAGCAATTGAAACCTTTGTATTAGTTACAATTGGGATAGATTGGGTTTTCAGTAAAAATTTGTGTATATAAATTCATTTGATTGTATTTACTATTGATCCCCTTATTCCCAAAGGTCTTTAAAAATTATCTGCATTTGTCTTTCCTGACTCTTAGGAGCTCAGGAAATTGCTCCAAATGATATTATATTTTCTTAAAGATTGTATCTGAAGTGCCATTTTTGGAAATTGGTGAGAAAGAAATGTCAAGACTTCCAAGTGAAAGAAGCCAAACTACATTCATATAAAACCTTCTCTTCCGATACATTTTCAAGAACTTTTAAATACAGAGCACATTTATCCTCATCTCTAATTTTTCAAAAATAATTATTACAAAAATATTCTGAAAGAGTGACCCTAAGTACTCTCAAGAATAATGAGTTTATGTTAGTATAATTCTTAAGAACTAAGCCAAAATACTCCCACTAATATTTGATTTGGTTTATGTGTCAGTTTTGGTCATCCCTATTGTTCCCAAGACTTTTAACAACTTAAAGTTTTGGAGGTTTATATATTGTTTCCTCTTTAATTCTAAACTAGTTTTTAGAGATAATAAACACTTCTTTTGTGAAATGGATGTAGAGAAAATATTTGGTTTATATAGCTCATTTATTATAGCCCTAATGCTTTAGAAAGGAAATGGGAATTTGTCTTCCAACTGTGCATCACTACTCATATGGTGTCAAAATGCTAGAAGATGAAATGATGATTATCCACTTACACATATAATAGGACTCCAAGCTGGTGGCCCCCACAGTACATTCCTCTCTGCAGTGGATTGAATTTCTCATAGGGAGGATGGATATAGCCAGAAATAATGATCAGAATGATGATGGAACTAATACTACTACTACTGCTAACAGCAACAACAAAAATATATTCAGATACTCAACCAATTATTGCCATGTGGCTTTACATATATCATCTCATTTAATCCTCACAAATACCCAGTAATTTAGATTCTATTATTAACTCTATTTTAGAAATTTAAAGATTGAGTTGGAGAGAGCTTAAGTAACTTGAACTTCCCCCAAATTATCCAGCGACTGAAAAGCAGGGGTGGACTATTAACCCATTTTGTCCAGACATGAGATTTGGGGGGCATACAAGGTCATAATAGGGGAGGAAAAAAAGTCATGAAGGTAAAAGTACATGATGACATGTTTATGATAAATAGAAATCCATGAGTCAGTGGTGGAAAGTTCCAGTTAGACCATTTTCAGGTTTTATGATTTGGTTAAGTACTCGGTTCTTGGTGATTAAGAGCTTGATCTTAGCCACATCTGGACCTGCAAAGGTGCAAGCTGATTCTGTGTTCAGTGGAAAAGAAAGTTCGTGAGAGTGGACCATGAAAGCTCATGATGATTTTTGGAGTGGACTTTCTGCTGAGTGTCAAGAAAACCAGGTTCTAGTTCTCATTCCGCCATTACCTGACTGTTAACAATCATTGATTTTAATCCTTTGGTCCTCCGTCCTTAAAATGCTCTGCTTTATAAAAAGTATAATTACAAATCATCAACTTGGCTTTTCATTTTTACTACGACTTCCAAATACTAGCATTTTAGCTTAAAATATGAGTTTTCCTTGTTTCAGTTCTGCTTATCATGCTTATCAGATGATAGTGCAGTATATTCCTGGAGAGACATTTAAGCAAGCAGAGCATCCAGCTTCTGAAGTTATTTTATTAAGCCAAAAGGTCTATGAGTAAAAATTAATATCACTGCAGGAGGAGAATTTGATGTCAAATTCTTGTTTTTAATATGTATAACAACCCAATTTTCATATATGTTTGTTAGTTTTGTAGGTCAAACAAGTATAGAGTGTAAATACTCTCAACATTTGTTAAATTCTAATCATTTGCATCATTAAAGGATTATTTTACATGAATTTTGCTGTTTGTAACATTTCATAGAAAGTAACTTTTTTCAATCAGGAAAAATATTTTCTGGTTAAGACTAATGGGTAGGAGCTCATACAACTGCAAACAAGAAAATACCAACTGGAAAATGTTTATAGACTCCAGACAAGATGTTGTTTAATGTGCTTGGTCCTTCCTGTCTTCAAGGAAAGTTAAAGTAATAATAGATGATTAATTAAAGTTACTGAAAATGTTTCACAGTTCAATGAAACTAATGTATTTTGTTTCTTTCCACAGTCTTCATGAATGCAGCAATTCCCATAGCAGCTGTTCTTGCTGTAAGACACTTTTTCTTCCTTTTAGACATGGAACAAAATCAGTGTTTAGAAATGATTTATGAACAAGAATGTGTGGGTGGTACTAAATATTACTTTACCTGTGCCAGCTTTTTCTTCGCAGTCTCCATTGCAATAGTTCTAATCCTGGATTTCTTAGCTGTGGCACTTAAGCACATTTTGGCTCAGAGAATTTTTTGTTGTAAGGACCTCTTTTGAGTTTAGAATGATTAACGGCATTCCTGGCACTACCTATTAGATGCCATCAGAATCCTCATCCCCGCCCACCCCGATACCCCCTCAGCCCAAGACATGACAGTCAGAACTATCCCCAGACATTGCCAAATGTGCCCTGGGAGCAACTTTACCTGTAGTTGAAAGCTAACTGTTCTGATCTCCTTAACCTGGTTCCCAGACATTCTTAAAAGAGGATTGTGTTAGCTCAACAACCAGGAAATGTAAAACAATTACATTATATATCAAACTTAGATTACAAACCCAGGAGCTGGTAGTATATTTAGAAATATAAATAAGTTTGCATTGGATCTCAATGTTGGTGGTTTTAGTAAAGGTCCACAGTTAGGGCCTGAAAACAATGGAATGTTTTCTTTTTCTCTCACAGAAATTTAGTATTTGTTGCAAAGATCCTGGCTGGTTGTTAAGAACTCTGATTCCTCCTCCTCACTGTTATTCTGCCTACTCAGTAATTTAACAGAAGTCAGTCTTCTAATCTGTAAACAGAATCTCTTTTGGCCTTCTTACATGGTTGCTGCTAGAATGAATGCAAACCATTACGTATTCTACCAACAGCAAGTATTATTTTTCTTAGGGAATAATTTGGGTGCAGTAATTGTTTTCATAGTTGCACTGGACATGCTAGCATAGCAGAATATACTAGGTTTGTAAAGGTGAATGTAAGCATTTGTGAAACTTTCTCCACTTTTCTCTAAAGAAATCCTTTCTTTGCGCAGACGTTTGTGACCCATGCATATGCCAGCGGGAACAGTCTAAAACCTGCAGAGGCCTTTGCTTCACTGTCTCTCTTTCATATCCTGGTCACGCCATTGTTCCTGCTATCCACAGTGGTCAGATTTGCAGTGAAAGCCATCATAAGGTATGCATTAGAGTGTTTGGAATCCTTTGCTTGGTGACAAAAAAAAAAAATATGCTCATGGTAGTAAGTTTGAAAAAGTGTAAAAAAATACAGTAAAATCATTGTCCTGAGATAACCATTGTTAAAAATTCTAGTATGCTTTTATTACTTTATTTATTTCACATAAAAATGACTATTCTAAAATAGCATTTTGAATTAATGTAGATTTTTACCCCTGTTTTACTTATGGCTTTTATTATTTTCTCTCTCATTTAGATCATAACACATGTTTACTGGCTACGTGATATTTATTATAATTTATTTAATGACTACCTATTTATTGGATAGTTAGAATGTTTTGTTTTTTCCCTAACATAAATAATATATAAAACATTGAGGTAAACAACCTTGTTTGCCTTTAAACTCTTCTGATTATTTTCTTGTTAGATTTCTAGAAGTGGAAATACTAGTTCTAATAGCATGCATATTTTTAAGGTCGTTGATAAATATGTCTGTGTTGTTTTCCACTGAAGGAATGGGTCAAAAGATATACATATTTTTAAGATTTTTTATGACTATAGACATGTTTGCAGTGAAGCTGGATCAGATTTGTTTGAGCAACATTCACATATCACATTGTAATCTAAAAACAAAAAAATTTCCAGGCTCACAGTCTATGCAAATGGAAAGACTTGATAACCACTCAGTATTTTGTTCATTTTAAATATGCTTCTATAGTGTTTCTAACCAGTGTAGACTTTGTCTCAGACTCACAATTGCCCACAATACACAACTATGACAGTAGATATGATATGAAAATGACCATTTCCCTACCATTTTTGCTTGTATTATATAATAAATGTTACCAAACTATTGTTATATAACAGTGTATGTTATATGACATTGCAACTACAGTCTACCATGTATCAGTCCTTATTATAAACAAGATAGCCTTAAAGTAGCATTTTGCTTTTTGCTATGAGATCTTGTAAACTTTATAGAACATTAACATGTTTCATAAACAGTTATCATATTTATATCTGGCCTTTGAAAGAAATGCCAAGATGTTGCAATACTGAAGGAAAACTAGAAAAAACTATGGTCTTAAATACACAAAGTATGGTGTTACCATTGATAGCAACATAGAATATCTTTTGTAAGGTCTTTTAAAATGAGCTAATTTTCCCAATGTCTATGTATTACTAAGAAAACTAATATATAATATTTAAAATATAACCTTGGGTATAGGCAATAATTTATATTGGGTTAACAACCTCTTTATACTAAATAACTTTAAAATGTGTAAATATTATCTTATTATAAAACAAGTTCTGATCGGTTATAATAGTATCATAATATGATTTCAGTCCTGTCGTGTAAGATATACCATTAATAACCAATTCTGGAGCTGAGTTTAAAGCTCAGGCCTTCCGGCCTCATCTGCCCTAACTTTCTTTTCTTATTGTTCTGCTTTCTGAAACACTTGCACAGATCACTGACTGATTTTTGTAGCACCACTTCCAAATTAGGCAGTGCTCTGGAAGGGAAGCTACTTCAAACAATAAAATTGATAAATGGCCAGAGTTTGCTATTTTGGTCCTTATTTTCATTTTCTCCATTTAATAGCTGTCCCTCTCGCCTTGCATTTTAAATTGAAATTTGATTTTCGTACTGCCCTTAGTGAAGATAGAAAGCAGTTGATAACCTATACTGCATAACTACTCTGAAATCAGAGGGTTACAAGGCACCAAAAGGATGTTAAGAGTTGATATGAAAAAAAAAGCAAAAAACAAAAAAAATCTAGGGGTGTCCTCAAGTCTACAATACATAGTCATGATGTAGTAAATCCTGGTAAATCTGAGGGTTGATACTATTCCCTGTATATTTCTGCGTAGCCCTCTCTTTTCCCTATGTCCCAGGGAAAAGGCATTTGCCAGTTTGATAAAGACCAGTCTGTTTTCAGGGCTCAGTTCCAGGTTTCCCAAGCCATAGTCCAAATGGAATCTGCTTACAAAAACTTGTTTCTCTAAAATGAGTTTCCGTGGTTGATTTGTGGGTCTTAGAGAGATGAGTGGTCAACAGAGAGACCAGTGCTTTTTCCCATTGTGTGCTGGTTCTGGGAACCCAATTGAGCATTTTCCCATTGTTGACTGGGCTCGGCATATTCTGTGCCTGGGAACCCGTGACAGATCTTTGATGCCAGTTGGCCCACAGCAGCCTGTTTATAATCAGAGACTTAGGTCAGCTGATTTTGAAACCTCTTCTTTAGGACTGTGGAAGTCATAAGTTCTTCGCTGCACTCTTTAAATGTGTTCAGAAATCTGGTGAGTTAGAGCGAGGCGCCACACGCTCCCAAACTGTGTTACCCGTGCATGGAAGAGACTTGTAAATGTCTCTGCTGCAGGAAATTTCCATGCCACGGAAAATTCTTTGCTATGGGGAAGTTCTATGCTTTCTTTTAAGAATGTTTAGCTTGTTAGACAAAATTTCTTCACATTGCTTAATGGGCGGGACCCCATGTACACACAATAAAATGGAAGAGAGAAGCAGTTATGTTTCAGGACATCTCCTTACAACCGCAGGACTCCACAGCATTTGAGATTTCTGGATATTTTATAATGATGGGTTCCAGTCTGAGTTTGCAAAAAAGAGTGAGATGTGTAGAAAAGTAAAAAAAGTCATTATTATCTAAAATAAAATACTTGAATAAGAGTGATTTTCAGGATGCTTTCCTCAGTTCTCCACTTTGTTTAACTTATAAGAAAGGAATTTTATGTGTTTTTGCTGTTCTAGAGGAGAATTTAAGTTGATATGTTTTATCCTTTATAAATAATTTGAGTTTAGGTTTCTGTTACTTGATGTATAATACAACATCTATGTCCAAAGATGTTATTTGCCAAAGGAAAAATGTGCAAAAAGAATCCTCTGCTTCATGGAAAATAATTTTGTGTCCCTTCTGTCATGTACCTCCCAAAGGAATGTATGCTTGGCTTGTCAATTGTAATTCCCTTTAATCAAGTAAATTGTCACTGATATTTTTCATAGAGCAAACATACACTTTGACCTGATGCCTGTTTTATGAAAATTTCAAGAAAAATTGCAAGAAAAACATGTAACTGTCAGCCACAAAAAAGTTATTCTGAAGTAATGTGATACCTGTACGAGGAACTCAAGCTGTGTCTAAATACCCAAAGTGAAACTTGAAAAGTGAGAAAAATAACAAGTGTAATTGAAACCTTAAATATGTTTGTAAATTATCAAAATATATGAGAAATTAATAAAATACTGACTGATAAAGGTAATGGAGGCAGGACAGCACATTGGTTGCTGTCAAATACACCTGCTTTTAAACCCTGGCCCTGCCATTGGGTACTCATTGTTTAATCTCAAACACATTAGTTAATGTCTCTATAGCTCAGCTTCGTCATTTATCAAATGGGTACAGTCATAGCTCCTGCTTAAGGAGGTTGAGAGAATTAAATGAGATAATACATGAAAAAATACATTTTTAAAATTCCCATTTTACTAATTTACCACCATTTTACTAATCTTCATTCCACACTTCAGAGAGATACTTCTGTAGGTCTACCTGCATTTATTAACACTTTGGGTACTTTCCTAGGCACTAGGGATTGTAAAGAGGAAACACAGTGTGAAATTCACAGGGAGTCCCCAGTCTAGTCAAATAGACAAAGAGAGTAAACTAATGGCAATACAATGCCTGATGCTGTTGTAGATCTCCACACAGAGTGACATGGGCCCATCTAGGGGTCATTGACGGCCATCAAAAGAGGAGGCAGGTGGTCTGGTCAGCGAAGGCTTAAAGGAGATCCCTCAGGGGAACTTAAAGAATTAGCAAGAGTCAGTTATTTGAAGAAAAAGGGAAACCATGTTCTGTGTCAGGGGGCAATGTATGCAAGGGCAAAAGGTGAATAAGTAGGTTTCAGTATATTCAGGGCACTAAAAATAGTTGAGTATATTTGGGGAAAGGATCTGATAAAGAAAGAGTCAGAGAATGAGGCTTGCAGATGATGCTAAGGATGCTGAAAGGCAGGAGGTGTCATTTGTTATTTTAAAGAAAGAATGTTGTAGGAACAGATTTGGATTTTTAAAATATAAGCCTGGCAGCATGGTGGAAATTACTTCACCCTTGGTCAGGATTCATGCATTTTTCGTAATTGTTTTGCCTCTGATTTCTGAGAGGACCTCATATGAACAGGAAATGCTTTTTGTATTACCCATTTATTCATTCACCAGACATTTCTTGAGGCATTACTATGTTATATCTTTGGCATTGGGCTAGATTCTGAAGGCAAAAATCTTTGTCCTTAAGGTGTTCACAGACTAGGGAGAGAGAGACAATAAACAATGACAAAAATAACAATGCAGGGGACCTTCGGCCAAAGAGCCTAGAATGGAGGGGACAGAGAAGAGGAAAGGAAGGAAGAAATTCGGAGATGGGTTAGTGTTGGGGTCCTCCGGTGTTCATTGTAAATGGAGTTCTAAAGGAGGGGTGTTAGAAAAAGGAAACAAAGTCCTTGCATGCCCCAGTTATGCTCAGAGACCATTGCTCTCAATGTTCAGCGATAAAGGGGCTCATTAATTCCATAAAAGCTTCAGTTAGATTTGCATGTGCACTAGAAAAACAAAATGGAGAATTGAATCAACTGACTTTACTTTACTGTACTCAATCATTGATTTATTCCTTCTTTTATTTATTCAACAAACATTCATTGAGTACTGTGCGCCAGGAGCTGCTGGGCTTAGAGTTACCAAGGCAAACGAGCTCGGCCCTGTACTTCCCTCTGTGTGTGAAGACATAGTGTGGGGTTCTTTGAGGTAGTCCTTTGATTGATGAAGCTGTGCTCCTGAAAATCCAGTTTCTTCAAAACATAATACCAGAATGACAATTAAAATCTATAAAAGTAAAGAAATTCTTTTCTACTACTTTTAAGGTATCACTTAAAATTTCTCATCACAAGAAAAAAATTTTAACTGTGTATGGTGATGGATGTAACTAGACTTGTGGGATCATTTTGAAATATCAAATTATTATATTGTACACCTTAAGCTAATATAACATTACATGTTGATTATAGCTCAATAAAAAAAAATGAAGAGAGAATAATGCCATGTAAGATGAATAAAATACCATTGCATAAGACATTTCTCATGGTCAGGCTTTGCTGCAAAGACTCAAAAAGAGCACACAAACTGAAGTTCTCCTTTTCTTTTTAGGGGATGAAATTCTTTCTTTTTTTAAATTGCAGTAAAATGCATAACATAAATTTACCATTCAAGCTGTTTTCAGTGTACAGTTCAGTGGCATTAAGTGCATTTATACTGTTGGGCAACCATCACTGCCGCCCATCTCCAGAATTTTCTTATCTCCTCCATTTAAAACTCTACACTCATTAAACAATAACTCCCCCTTTACCTCTCTTCCTGGTCCCTGGTAACTACCCCTGACTTTCTGTCTCTATGAATCTGACTATTCGAGGTATCTCATATAAGTGGAAACATACAACAATTGGTTTGTGTGTGTGTGTGTGTGCATGCCTGGCTGATTTTACTTAGCATAGTGTCATCAAGGTTCATCCATGTTTTTATAATGCTAATATATTGACGTGTGCGAAGAATTCCAGAACTATGATGCAGCCACTGTGGAAAACAGTATAGCAGTTCCTCAAAAAATTAAATATAAGATTATCATAACATGTAGCAATTCCACTTCTGGGTATATACCCAAAAGAATTAAAAGTAAGGACTTGAATATATATTTGTACACTTGAGTTCACAGCAGTATTATTCACAGTAGCCAAAAAGTGGAAACAACCCAAATGTCCATAAATGGATGAGTAAATAAAATGTGGCATATATGTACAATGGAATATTATTCAGCCAAAACTCTTCTTAAACGATTATCCCTTTTAGTTCCCTGAAAATATAATTTGGAAGCTAATATTAGATTGCCCCAATGAATTTTATCTACCTTTATGTTTTCAGTGGAAGGTGGTAGTTTCTATGGCATGTAAGGATAAAGGGCTTAGAGTTCACGGGCAAAAGGCTGAATTAAATTTACTTGTCTTCATCTTGCTAGTCTGTCACAAAATCAAACTAGTCAGACCTGTCAAGAGGCACATAACTTGATTACACTTTCAAGTGAAAAATATTAAAAGAAAACTTTGTTTCAAACACGTATTTTCTAGTATCCTACCAAAGGCAGTATTTTCCCCGTGTTTGAGGCTGCATGTGCCAAGCTAGTCTGTCCCATTCTAGAATGCGAAAGGGAACATTTCTTTTGCAACTGCATGGAATTTTCTGTGTATTATTTTATTGATAGGAGGATGTTCTCATATCATATTATTGTTTCTTTGATTCTTTGTTTTTGCTTCTAATCCTGTGACATTACTTTGAAAAGTTAGAACAGGAGGGAGAGGAGGGCCAGGAGTTTTGTGCCAGCCTAAGGAGACCGTAAGAGACAATGCTCACAAACCACTCTCCTGGAGTAGGGCTTCTCACACTGTAATGTGCTTATGAAACATCTTTGGATCTTGTTAAAAATGTATATTTTGATTAAGTAGATCTTGGATGGGGCCTGAGATTCTCTGTTCCTAGGAAGGTGATGCAGATGTAGCTGGTCCTTGGCCAGCACTTTACATACCTGCTCTCTCTAGAGGGCCTTCTCCTTACCAGGTGCAGAAAATAACGTGTAATATATAATGCTTAAACCAGGTAGCACAGAGGCCATGGACCCCAGATTTGTGTGTTCACACCAAATGCTGTTAGACAGAAGACTTAATTTCTCTGTACTTTATTTCCCTTCATTTGTAAAATTGGGATAGTGAGTATTTCCTTCATTGGTATTATCATGTTTAACCACCCTGTTTCAAGTTCCTCTCCAACTCTACTATCTTTGACAAGGAATACAATTGAAAAAAGCAAAAACAAAACAGTGCAAAAGAAATTTGACTAATATATGGTGCCCGATTGGTTCTAGTTTTTCTAAGATTTTCCTGATTTTAGCACTAAAAGTCCTGGGTCCTGGGAATCCATCATTCCTGAGCAATTTAGGATGCCTGTTGATTTGAGCTAAATTTCCAGCTGGTCTTGAGACATGAGGCTCAGAGTTGCTTGCTCAACAGGCTAATGAGGGGGAAGGAGTTTGTTTATTTAAGTCCAACTTCATTGTTTGTGGTCTTATTTTTAACCCTCTGCGTTTATTTGCTTTCTGCAGTGTTCAGAAGTTGAATGAGTTTCTCTTGAGTGATGAGATTGGTGATGACAGCTGGCGAACTGGTGAAAGTTCTCTTCCTTTTGAGTCCTGTAAGAAACACACCAGAGTGGTAAGTGCATTTTCTGTAATAGAAACTGTGAATAGGGGATAGTCCCAAGAGCAGATGACTTAAAATGGGTGCAATTAGAAGAGATTGTAAGCTCTACTTTCATCTACATGAAGAATGATTGCCACCTGCTTCTACAACAAACTTCACAAACCTAAAACCAATCAATATATGTATAAGGCTTATCTTTATAAATCATCAAAGAATTATCCCAAGAGACTCAGCACATTTTTCTTAACAATCTATTTTTTTATGTTTCAATTACAGTTGACATTCAATATTATATTAGTCTCAGGTGTACAGCATAATGGTTAGACATTTATATAACTTAAGAAGTGATCCCCTGATAAATCTAGTAACCACCTGGCACCATACATAGTTTTTACAATATTACTGATTATATTTCCTGTGCTGTACTTTATATCCCCAGACAGCACATGTTCAATTCAAGCAGAAAGTGAGAGGTTGTATCTCAGGATTTAGATAAAAATAATATAAAATCAGCTTATAACTCCTGCACCATATTCTTATAATAGTTGTTAGCTACATTACACTTTTTAGTTTAAAAAGTGCTTCCTGATGCATTCTTTTGACTTACCTGTTTTTTTTCAGATTAATATGTTCAGTTTGCATATTATATGACTTGAATAAAGTCTGATAATTAGTAAGTGGCAGATCCAGAATTAAAATTTGAATATTATAACTCTTGAACCAGTTTATTCACCTATTACACAAATACCTACTCAATATATATCAATACATAAAGGTCAGAAATACAGTCAGTATTATTTTGTCATGTATTACATGTAATATGGCATGGATTATGTATTATATTTGCCTGTGTCTCCAGACTTATTGACTACCCTGTACTTCATGCCAAGTCTTATGGATGTAGCAATGAACGAGGCAGGCAGGATCCGTCTTGTCAGAGTTTGCTTTCTTGAGGCAGGAGTCAAATGAAAAACAAGTAAAAAACAAGATAATTTTGCTATGGAAAGAAAATAAAAGGAGGTAGAAAGAGTGATTGGGATACTGGGAGCAGGGTGGTCATTTCCCAGGAGATCCCTTCAAAAAAATATCTACTCTTCATTCAGGTATTGAGCCAATACCTGAATGAAGAGTAGATATTTGGGCTGCAGCAATTTGGGAAAAGAGCATTTCAGGCAGAGAACTAGCAGGTGCAAAGACCCTGAGGTGAGAATTAATTTGGTGTGTTCTAGAAACAGAGGAGTCTGATGAGGAAAGGAGAGAAAGGATGAAGTAAGAACAAGGATTGAGGGTCTTGTAGATTATGGAAAGAATCTGGATTTTATTATCATGCAATAGGAAATCATGGGAGAGTTTCAAAGCAGGGACTGATATCATTTTGTTTATATTTTTAAAAGATCACTTCGGCTACTGGGCAGAAAGTAATCAATGGGGAGAAGAGTTGAACAGATGGATCACTAAAATGGTCATTATAACAGTCAAGAAATGATGGTTAGAATCAATTTTTATTGCAGTTTCAGTGGACACTGTGAGGAAGTGATCAAATTCAATATACAGTTTTTAGGCTAAGCTGACAAAGATTTGCTAATAGATTGGATGATGGGGATAAGGGAAAAAGAGGACTCAAGGATGAGTCAGGTTATTGGCTTGACCGATGGGTATATGGTAGAACCATTAACTGACATAGGGAGGCTGAGAAATGAGTAGGTTTATGTTGAGGTGGAATCAAGAGGTATATTTTGCATCTGATAATCTTGAGATATATAGTGACACCCAAGAAATCAGACATTGGATAATAGTATTTAAGTCAATAGAACTAGACTCTTGAGAGGTGTGTGTGAAAATTCTGGTCTTTAAAATTAATATGCATATTTTATAACAGTAAAATAGAAAAATGTTATGAGTTCTGCTATAAGTTAATATTAATTATTCATGTTACTATTAGAGAAAAATATTAATGTATTCACCATTTATGTAACCAAACAAAACTGCAACATGCAGTCTCTTGACTGGAATTCATTGAGGCTTGGAAAGCCTTTATCAGAAGTCAATCAATATTAAATTTTTCTTTACATCAGGTTTAACAATGCTGAAATCAGTTAAGATGAGCATTTGGCTATATTTATTTAGGTTTGGCTTTTTTCTTCTG
The DNA here is from genome assembly GCF_021234165.1 of Pteronotus mesoamericanus. Classification (NCBI taxonomy): domain Eukaryota; kingdom Metazoa; phylum Chordata; class Mammalia; order Chiroptera; family Mormoopidae; genus Pteronotus; species Pteronotus mesoamericanus. The sequence continues at coordinate 21,986,155 of NW_026555310.1, forward strand.
CCTTTCTGAAGTTATTTTTTACTCTCTGTAAAGGGATTTTATTGAGCAGGAAGAATTTTTTCTGAGAAGGAACTACCACCCATGCTTATGGACATTAATGTCTCAGAGTGCTTGTCTGTTGTGTGGATATGGACACAAAGACAACACCACATTGTAGAGTGTCTATACTTTGAGGCAACAGGAAAGTAAGGCATTTGATTAGAACCAGCCTTGTAGCACTTCGGATGGTAGGAAATTACCAAAGAACTTATTAGGTCAGGTTTCCAATGCTGCCTTTGACCTTTCAGAGATGCGAGGTTGAGCAGAGTGAGATGACCTCGAGAAAGGGGATGGAGGAGGTCAAGTTGGTGGAGTTAGGGAAATCTGAAGAATATTTTGTAGGAGATGAGGATTAGAAGAAATATTGAACCGAGAAAAGATTTTTGGAAGGAAAAAAAGAATCCCCTTCAAATGCATCCAATATCTCCAGGGTTATTGAAACCAGACTGGACTTCTGATGTCTTTCAGGGTCATTCATCACTGCTGATGGGCCAAACCACAAACGACAAACTTTTTAAAATGGAGTGAAAAAAAGCTGTGCATTTGAAAATAACACTAATGGAGACTCCATCTTGAGAGCGCTTAAGATGCTATGTCTGTAAAAGCTTAGAGTTAAGTGGTTTTGGCTGTAGAATCTCCATGGAGAATTAGTGACATTCTAGAGCCAAAGTCTCTTCAAATTACATCTGTGGAACTCCGACTCAAATCTCTGTCAACACATCTCCTCCTCCCACCCTCTCCTTAGTTTTGTGAAGAGCATGAAGTCATTCCTTTTGGACCTCTGGGGGCAATACTACTATAGAATTACTCTAGAAGACATAGAGTGTATGTATTGGCATAGACCTGTCCTGTGTGGAAAATATACTTAGCTTAAATGATAGTGACTTTCTGCAGTATCTCATACAATGCACTTCCAGGGTCATCTGTGAGGACTGTGAGAAGAAAAACGAAACTAAAATAAAATTTCATACACACTCTTTTTTTCATTTTTTAAGTTAAAATACATTAAGTATTTTTTGTGTGATAGCTCTTTCCAGTGACTTTTTAATCTGTGAATTTATTTGCATGCAGCCTATTTCATAGTGTGCTATGCAGTTGATACACCAATTGATGGAAATTAGAAGAACAATATCTTGTTTGGATTGAGTTACTGGATATTTGAGTACATTCCTAATTCTGATTGTTGAGTTCAACGGATTTTTCAAAAGCTAAACCTATAATTCCAGGCCAAAAAAAAAAGGTCTCACAATTCTAGAATCCTTTGCTTTTATAGATAATTTATCAGTTTTGTAATGTATTACTATTTAGTCTTCATTATTTCTATAAAGTATTTAAGACAGAGAATTATTTATGTTGAAATATTTGTTCATTTGATTCTTAGGACAGAGTTTGAGCTTATAAACTTTTCTATATTAGCAGCTTACAGAGCTGAATTTTCTACCTTCTCTTTAGCCATTTGTCTGTATCCCCTGAACTTAAACTCAAAATTAGATAATAACAAACTTATAGTTATGACCTAACTTAAGTTTATTGTAAGTATCTGAAGACTATCCAGTTTCAGCTGGCATATTCTCTATAATGGATGCTTTAGACCGTTAACCAGGAACAATGCTGTAATATTTGAAAAAGACTAGATCATTTTACGATGCTTGTGGGTCTCCTTATGAAATAATACATGTTTGGTCAAATATACCCTAGATCTTTATTCTTTTTCTCACTTCACACTGGGTCCTCAAGTGATGTTAGCCCAATTTGATTCAAATGAGTGGATGAGATTCAAAATTCTCATGATTCAGAGTGTAACAAAAAATACACTCTTGGAACATTTACAAGCCTGATGGCTTAACAAGTAGATTCAGGTTTAACCTGAGTTAGTCTGTGTGCCTTTTGACATGACACACAGTTTTTTATTACCTGAGTATATTCATCCAGATAGCTGAAGAAAAAATATCCAAAACCTAGTGTGGGGTTTGGCACTTTAATTTCTATTATTTCCAAGTAGCGTAGCATATCTTCGTATTTTCATTTTTCTTAAAAAGCTGTGAATTAGATTTAAAATTATAGCAGAACACATTTTTGTTCTCATTTGCCTTTTTTTTTGAGAAACCATTGAAATAGTTTCAATATGACATTTACTTTTTTCCTTTTCTTGGAATTCAAGTAGAGAAGTAGCAATGTGAGTTCAGTAAAACCTCAATTTTTTCATAAAGCTTCAACTTGTGTTCTTTTCCATTTGGAATGCAGCAGTCGAAAGCTATAAACAGGAAACAGCCTGGAAGATATCACCTGGACAGCTATGAGCAATCAACAAGACGTCTACGTCCTGTGGAGACGGAGGATATTGCAATAAAGGTTATTCTACTTCCTGGATTCTTACATGAATAGCAACATTTATGTTACTATTTTACGGGGAAGTTCAGCAAACATGTCCTGAAATGTGTCTGTAATCCTTATTAACAGTTGAGTTTGGTGCCTTAAACCACTTGGCCATCCTGACAAGCTCCACATTTGTAAAAAGATATTCTGATGGGTTTCTAACTCTCAGCTCTTCCTTACCTCCCAACCACAGTTTTGCCTCATCAGTGTGTTTTAGTAACTTGAGAAGGAGCTTTTCTTCGGAATCTGCTTTAGAAGCTAGTATCCAGCATAATTCCTCTCGTACTCTTACATTTATCTACCAAGTGAATTGATTTCTAGAGGACGCCAATGTTATAAATCCAAGTTTTAAGGAAATGAATGAGATAGTAATTGTCTTCAACCAGAAAAAGTTTATACCCATGCTGTGTACATTCACCCAGGTTTCCAATACTGCCTTTGATTAATTTTATACTCAGCCTTCAGTGCGCTCCCCAGGCATGTGTACTTTGGTAAACAGGCCGCCAGAGGAACACGGGCTGAGGACTGATAGTTGTGATAAGCCCCAGGAAGGGGCCAGTGCTGTACAAGGAGTGGAACAGATGCCTGCAGCAGCCAGAAGCTTCTGGAGTTCAGAGCCACCGGAGTCCAGGAAATGAGCCCTTAAAGAAAACTTGCTGCTTTGGTTACTCCTGAGTATCCAACTTCCTTGTACTGCCCAGCCAATGAAAGAATGAGAGGGGATCAATGGGGCGTATGGTAGAGCCAAGAGCTGCACTTAATTCTTTCCTCATTCCTTATTGCCTAGCCCAATACCTGTCCTACAGTAAACTTACTACTGGAGCAAACATGTTAGGAGGTGGGATGAGCCTCTGATAGCCCTACCTCTGCCATTAATTTGATGTGTGACTTTTAGGAAAATTACTGTGCCTCTCTGACCCATGGTCTGCCCATCTTGAGTTGGAGATACCCCTTTAGTTTGTTTGTTTTGAAGATAAAATATGTCACCTGTGAATTTTAAAGAACTGTAGTGGCTCTTAACATTGGCTGTACATTAGAATAACCTAGAAAGGTTTAAATATATATAAAATACATGGACATCATTTAAAAAAATAATTCTAGTGGTTTCCTAGGCAGTTATAATGTGTGAGTAAGGTGTGAACAACTAAGCATGACAAAGTAAGTAATGAGAGACCAGAAAGGATCCCCTCTATGCTGCAAGTACTCAAATATGCTGAACTAACAAAAAAAATATGTTAGTGTCTAAGGAAACAGCATTAGTTTTTTTAACTGACATTTTCTATTCAACATAGTAAGAATCTAAATATATATCTTTTCAATGTGCCTTTTAAATTTGTTTTTATTTTTAGTGTAAAAAAGAGAGGCCATTATTTTTTTTCCCAAAATTGACCCTTCATGCACCCCCCAAAAAATAAATAAATAAATCCCCAAACCCTCTTTATCAATGTCTTAGAGTCTGCTATGCCTCTAAAGGGTCGCTTTCAAGCCTACCTTCAATCCCAAATTAATTGTTTATTCATGGTGGAAATTCCCAAATTGGTAATAACTCATTTATGTTTTTGAAATATTTTTATTGTGAAATACAACAGAAAATCACATAAAACAAATATGTACCATTAAATGTAAAAGTAAACAGTTCTGTAGCCAAGTAAAGAATGTTAGCTCCCTCTGAAGGTCCCCAATGCACATATTGATGCTCTCATATCTTTTCCCCGGGCTCTCCACCATTGTGGTTCCAGCTCTAATGTGCTCAATATGTGCACTTGAACACACTCATATCCCTACAAAGTATGTAGCGTTGTCATGAGCATCAGTGTGCTTTCAGTTTACAGAAATGCTTTATGATGCCTTGTTCCTTCTACCTGCACTACTGTATCCTGTAGCGTGCATTGCTGTTTCTCGCTTATCCCCTAGTGATGGACACTGGTTTGTCTCCATCTTCCCTCTATCACAAATTGTACTATGATGATCATTTTTGCACCTACCCTTTTAGGAACTTCTGCAAAAATTTATGTCTTAGCTGCACTCCCCCACTTTCTTAAAGATTCGGGCATCTGTTTTCTAGTTCATCTTTCTATCTTAGTTGGTGCCAAGCATGGGTATGATTTAAACTTCCAAGTGCACAGCCTGTCTTGTACCCGAGTCCGGAAGTCCCTTAAATCTACCATCACTCCTCTTCCACAAGCCTTACTTGTGTTTATACTTAGCCACCTCCTGGAGCTGCTGCTTCTCTGAAATCTCCAACTCTATTGTACCAGCCACTTACATCAGATCTGACCCTCCAGCTCTCTTAGACCTTTGCCTTCACTGTTGCTAATGTCATTGAAAGCTCCAGTAACTTGAGCCCTTTTCTTTTCTCCCAGCTCTTTAGCACCTTTCTGTAAACAGTCCAACCTTGAGTCTTCTACAGTCCTATAAGCAGGCTGCTGAGTACTATGGAGAAAATGGAACAATTGTCCAAGTTGGCATAGCCACGGATTTGTTATCTTCAACCTCAGCTGACCCTCAGCAGTTCTTGGCAATTCTTTTGCATGCCTCTCATCAGCATTATTTTCCAGAATCTACAGTAGCTGTTCAACTTTCATCACTCTCTTCCCATCTCCTCTCTCTCTTCTGCCCCCTCTTTTGCAGATAACCTTCACTCCCAACTCACTGAAAACATAAAGGCTGTCATGTAGGGCCCTCTCTGTTCCATGCTGACCCTCATCCAAGCCATCTGATTTACACCTCTTGTCGCTTCCCTGTTTACTGCCTTAGAGAAAGAAGGAGCCTCCGCCTCTGAGACTGTATAATTCTTTGAGCATCAATCATCACTTAGGCACAGTATGTGAGACCCCTGTCCCAGCCACCTTTAAAATTTTTGCAAAATGTTTCAGTTTTTGGATCCTGCACCTATTCTTATTGTAGTTCTTTACCCAGAAATGCCTTCATCGGAATTCAGTATCTTTTCCAAGAGTTAAAAGGACTCTCCTTCTGCAGTTTTTTTTAGTCATTTCATATATAAATGAAATTCTTTCTGATCTGCTGTTGTAGAAATTGTGTTTGTTTTGTCTGCATATAACTTAGCCCATCCTGTCTTATATTGCACTTACATTCATGTTTTGTATTTGTTTTAACTCATCTGATCACAAGCTCCATAGGGGAAAGGAGGGTGCATTATACTTGTTTTGTAGCCTGCATCAATCCCAGCATGCACCTTACACAGAGTGGGTACTCAGCAAAAATTTGTAAAGCAATCAATAATTGAGCCTTTCCCTGCACCCTCTTTCCATGATTAATTTCATACATATCTATGTGATGGATATTTCATGTATAAATGCCATACATTTTATGAACTAGAGAAATCCTACTTGGAAAAACACTATCCAGCCTTTTCAAAAAACTTTTTTACTCTTTTAAGTTGTTTCATGAAGATGTTTTTAGAGATATATATTTAGTAGCAATTTAGACATCACCAATCTAGTCTGCAAAATTAAAGAAAAAATAATGTGCTTATATATTTCATCATTTATGGTTTTGAAACAAAATATTAATTTACAAGCAAGGTGTATTCTTTCTTTAATTTCCACTAATTTTTCAAAATCTTTCCCTCCCCTCATTTTTCTCTACTCACCCTCCCAATCTTTGGGTTCTGTTATACCTATTTTGTTTCCCATTACTGTAACTATTAAAACTACCAAGTCCACTTGAAGCCTGCTAAAATAATAGAATTCAAAAATAAAATAATAACAAAAACAAAAGAAATATGTAGTTTTGGATGATTCTAAGTTTTTGTGATCTTTCCTGGATGTTGAGGTCTACACTCCCAAGTAATGTAGCCTCATTTCTGTGCTTTATTCCTCTGTTCCCCTGACTTTTTCTTTAAGTTCAATCAGTAACAATGAACCGGTAAAGTTCAAGAAATTCACTTTTTACACCTTCTTCCTCTGATAGCAGAACCATTTGGGTGGAATAATTTATAGTTATTTCTGTTGCATCATCAGGATTCTGGGAGTTCCCTGGTACTGAGAAAACAGTCAGTGAAGATTACTTGGAAAATATTTGGGATGATTGCTTTTTAAGACTGCTCACATGAAAATGCCCAGTAATCCCACATTTTCAGTGTTCTTCATAATGTCACTAATTCAAAGACCCTCCTGTTACAATATTTCCATTCTCTTTTGTTTTTTACTTTTACCTCTTAAATAGTTACAACTCTATAATTTCACCATGTATTCTCTCTTGTATTGAAAGTGCATCAGTGCTTTAAAAAGAAAATTTATTTTAATTATTTTTAACACTTTGGTTTGGATTATTTTTAACACTATATATTTATATAATTTTGTAATTTAATTTTTATATTCTTATTTTCTAGGTCACAAATGGGTACTTTTCATGGGGCAGTGGTTTAGCTACATTATCTGATATAAATATTCGAATTCCAACAGGTAAGAATCATTGGTTACTAATTTTTGTAATTGTTAATTATCACAACCATGGATTCTGAAGATAGTTAAGTGTAGTGAAAAGAAAACAAACATTATTTATAGTTATTTTATTTGTATCAGGAAGCTCATGGACACACTGTATCACTGTGGAAATGACTAGAAATGAGACTTCGTTTTTACTACAGAGTGTTGACTTTTGGGCAGTGTCCAAATTAACTGTGGTGTGTTAATGTGTTGATTTGTCCTATTTAAATAATGAGGTAATTGATTTCTCATTTTGTCTGAGAAAGGATTTAAAGAGTATATGAGCAAATTATTTTTTTATCCTTAATGAAGACTGATGAATTTTTCAAGATACTTAAGGCTGAAATACACAATACATTTTATTTAAAATGTCTGGATAGTTGAATAGGAATATTTTTTTTTAACTCTCCTGATGGTCAATAGCTTGGGCTTTTTCTATTATACATGCAAATTAATGTAAGAGATTGGAGAAGATGTCTTAGTAACAGCCCAAATCACTCATCCTGATAACCAGTTTTAGTCAAATCTGCCTTTTTCTCCTGAATGAATTGAAACTGATTCTAGATAATTTAGGGAAACTAATCTAGATAATTTATGTAAATTTTTCAATGCTCTGTTCACTAATTTCAACTACTTATAGTTTGAAAAATAATAAATTAAGTTCTATATCTTTTAAATTTCTTTCTTTTTTCAAAACACATATCAGAGAAAGGAGCTGTTTAGAATACCTTATTGCCAAAGACCAAAACTGAGCCATTGATTGTGAAACATCAGTCTTTTCTAAATGTATTTTACTTTTATTTTAACAAGAAAATTTCACCTCATTCTGTTATATCCTTTGTTCATTTCTCTAGGGCAGTTAACCATGATTGTGGGCCAAGTCGGATGTGGGAAGTCCTCTCTTCTCCTTGCCATTCTCGGTGAGATGCAGACCCTGGAAGGAAAAGTTCACTGGAGCAAGTATGTGCGTTTTAAATTAGTTTTTATTGCTCTGTCACACTTCTGATGATCTTCCAAGGGAAGGAATTAGAACAGTAGATTCCTATGCCAGGAGTCAGAGAACTCTCTCAGAAATAGGTACAGTTACTTATTTGTTTGTTTGTTTATTTATTTAAATTAGGAGAACATTAAATGTCATAAATTAAGAATTACAGAGCAACTTTATAGAGGTTTATGATAGTATAAGCTACTATGTGGCTGAGATAAAAGATTGAGATTGTAAAGATAAATTTTTAAAGTTAAATGGATAAAATCAAAGAAATAATTTTAAATATATCTGATACTAAAAGAAGTTATGATTCTTCCTATCCATGAACACAGTAAATGCTTCCGTTTGTTTTTGTCTTCCTTAATTTCTTTCTTCAATGTCCTGTAGTTTTCTGAGTACAGGTCTTTTGCCTCCTTGGTTAAGTTTATTCCTCAGCACTTTATTTTCTTGTTGCTATAATAAATGGGATTTTTCCCCCTAATTTCTAATTTCTGTTTCTTATATTTCATTGTTGGTGTACAAAAATGCCTTTGATTTCTGAATATTGACTTTGTATCCAGCTGTTTTGCCAAATTCACTTATTAGGTTGAGTAATTTCTTTAGTGGAGACTGTAGGGTTTTTTGTGTACGCTATCATGTCATCTGCAAATAATGACAGTTTTACTTCCTCCTTTCCAATTTGGGTGCCTTTTATTTCTCTCTCTCTTTTTCTTTTTTTTTTTTTTTGGCTGATTGCTGTGGCTAAAACTTCCAATACTATGTTAAGTAAATGTGGTGAAAGTGGATATTCTTGCCTTGTTCCTGATCTTAGGTAGAAAGCTTTTAGTTTTCGCCTGTTCAGCGTGATGTTGGCTGTGGGTTTCTTGTATATGGTACATGCAAAAAAATGGAACTAGACCACCAGCTTACACCATACAACTGCATAAACTCAAAATGGATAAAAGACTTAAACATAAGCTCTGATATCATAAAAGTCCTAGAGGAAAACACAGGCAGTAGAGTTTCAGATATCCTGTGCTGCAGTATTTTCACCAATACATCTCTAGGGTAGGAGAAATAAAGGAAAGAATAAACAAATGAGGCTACATCGAATTAAAAAGCTTCTGCACGGCTAAAGAAAACATCATGAAAAGGGAACCAACTGCATGGGAAAACATATTTGCCAGCAATATCTCAGATAAGGATTTGATCTCCAAAAGATATAAAGAACTCATACAACTCCATCCCAGGAAAATAAACAATCCAGCTAAAAAAATAAAATGGGCAAAGGACCTGAACAGACATTTCTCCAAGGAGGACATACAGTGGGCCCATAGGCATATGATGCTCAACATTGTTAGCCATCAGAGAGATGCAAATTAAAACCACAATGAGACCTCACACTGGTCAGAATGGCCATCATTAACAAATCAACAAACAACAAGTGCTGGCAAGGATGTGGAGAAAAGGGAACCCCAGTACACTGTTGGTGGGAATGTAGACTGGTACAGTCACTGTGGAAAACAGAATGGTGTTTCCTCAGAAAACTAAATATGGAACTGCCTTTTGGTCCAGTGAGTCCACTGCTGGGATTAAACCCTAAGAATCCTGAAAGACCAATTCAAAAGAACCTATGCACCTCAGTGTTCATAGCAGCATTATTTATAATAGCCAAGTGCCCATCAGTCAATGAGTGGATAGAAAAGCTGCAGTACATTTACACAATGGAATACTACACAGCAGAAAGAAAGAAGAAACTCTTACCTTTTGTGACAACATGGATGGAACTGGAGAGTATTATACTAAGTGAAATAAGCCAGGTGGTAAAAGACAAATGCCATAGGATCTCACCTATAAGTGGAACCTAACCAACAAAACAAACAAGCAAAATAGAACCAGAGGTGTGAAACCAAGGAACAAACTGACAGGGACCGGGTGGGGGGAGGGGGGGAAGGGAGGAAAGAAGAGGAAGGGCTTTGTTAAAGAACAAGTATAAATGACCACTGGACATTGTCAATGGCGTGGGGACTGACTGTGGACAGGGGGTGGGCAGGGCAGGGGAGAGCAATGGGGGAAAATTGGGACAATTGTAATAGATAACAATAAAAAATAAATAAATAAAGACCCTAAAAAAATTAAAAAATAACTGTAAAACAAGTTATGGAAAATTTGTAATATGTATAAAGCTTAAACGCAAACAGAGTCTTAATGGTTCAATATTCAGAGAAGAAATATGAAATAATCTTTTCCCCGAACCTTCATAAGGGGCTGAGAAATCAGCCATTCCTCTTTGCACCCAATTTAAACTAGACACTAGAAGTACCTAGTTAGAGAGATGAATAGGTCAGTCTAGTGTGTTGTGCACCCCTAAGGACATTTAAAAAGAGGTATATAGCATGGTGCTTCATCTCGACATTTGAATAGTTGGCTTGGTGTCTTCAAAGCACACCATGGTAATAAAGTACCTCAGAACCATAGTATTAGCTACCCTAGTAGACCCCATAAGCAGTTTATGTACCAATTGGTTATAGTTTATTTAAGAAATTGTATTGTAGACCAGTTATAAACCAGGTGTAACTCTGGGGACATTAGGCAGTATCTCTAGATATTTTTGGTTGTCACAAAGGGAAATTAGGCTGCTACTGATCTGGTTGGTAGAGGCCAGGGATGCTTCCAAACAACCTGCAATGCACAGGGCAGCACCATCCCCACCAGCCAAGAGGAATTATCCGGTCCCAAATGTCAGCTGTGCCAAGATTAGGAAACCTTGCTCTATACCTACAGATGTTCTTTAATATCATTTTGTACCTATCATTATGAATTTTACTGTGGCTTAGCCTGCTGTTGACATTCACAGACATCTCTCAAGAATGAGTAAAGACTATTTAAGGACATTTTAGGGATAGGTTCTATTTTAAACTCCAATTAAGAGAAGGAAGTACTTAGATATGAAATTTGAACTGGAAACGATAGAACTGTAAATCCTATTTTTGGTATCATGGTCGAAAGAAGACTGAGAAATTGAGTGTGCATTTTATTTCTGTTGAGCAAATTTAACAGATAGTGGACATGAAACTGTTTTGTGAATACTCAGCAGAGAGCTTGGTAAATAACAGTTACCTGTGGTTTGCTTCATGACAAGTTCCTGTTGGTCGCTAAAGTCAGGCACCAGGCAGTGCTTGCCTGGCCACTGTCACCTTCCATCTTGCATGACTGTAGGTGTGGAGAAGCAGGTGTCCCTTGGTTAAATTACATTGTGTGACGTGTACAACCATACTCAAGTTATTTGGGTTTTGTTTTTACCTTGTTTCACTATTATTTAAACAGAGAGAAACAATGGGAGACAGTGGCAGAAAAAGCTTGAGGTTTGATTTTCATCCCTCTAGGATGTTTGCCTTGTTAAGTCTTCTTCAGTGTTAAAAAAGGATTATAAGGCCCTAGCTTCACGTGGGCCAAATTGACTCACAATATCATCATTAATAATTATTATGATTTTTAATAGTTAAATAAAGGATATGGGAGTCAGAGCAGTATTTTATACAATCTAGTTATTTATTTTCTGCATTCCTCAGTAAGATATCCTATTTCATTTCATAAAGGCTGTGCGTTATTTTATTTAAAACTATAATCCTTTTTAACCCTGAAGAAAACTTAACACAATGAGATACCACTTCACACCAGTCAGAATGGCCATCATAAACAGAACAACAAATAACAGGTGCTGACGAGGCTGTGGAGAAGAGGGAACACCAGTACACTGTTGGTGGGAATGCAGACTGGTGTAGCCATTGTGGAAAGCAGTGTGGAATTTCCTCAAACAGCTAAAAATGGAACTGCCTTTTGACCCAGTGATTCCATTGCCTGGCTTATACCCTAAGAATCCCAAAACAACAATTTAAAAGAACCTCTGCACCCCAGTGTTCGTAACAGCACAATTTACAATAGCCAAGTGCTGGAAGCAACCTAAGTGCCCATCAGTAAATGAGTAGATCAAAAAACTATGGTACATATACACAATGGAATACTACATAATGGAATACTACACAGCAGAAGAGCTGCTACCCTTTGCGACAGCATGGATGGAACTGGAAAGCATTATGCTAAGTGAAATAAGCAAGGGGACAAAAGACAAATACCATCTGATCTCACCTATAAGCAGAACCTAACCAACAAAACAAAGCAAGGGAAATATAACCAGCAACATTGAAAGAAAAAAGAAACCAACAGAATCAAGAGGGAAGGAGTCGGGGGCAGGGAAAGGGGAGGGAAAGGGAAGGAAAAGGTCAAGTCAAGGAAGATGTATAAAGGACCCATGGACAAAGCCAAAGTGGGAAAGGACTGAGGGAGGGAGGTGAGGGAGGGGAGCAGAGGAAAGTGGTGGGGGAAAATGGAGACAAATGTGTTTGAACAATAAAAATAAATAAATAAAATTACATAGTATAATAAATCTTGAAAAGAGATAACGATATCAAGAAGGGAAATAAGGTTGAAATAACAATCTGAGAAATTAATAGATGGGAATGCGTGCATTGGAGTCTGTTATAAAATACAGGCCACAGAATCCACCCTGAGCTTTATGAAAGCTAGCAATGAGGGAAATAAAAGATACAGACACATTTTTACTCAATAGAGATTAAGTTGTTTGTTTTTTTAAAGAAATCTCTCCCATGGATTCTAATTTAAAAATCTAATAAAAGGTTTTATCTTGGAGAAAGAACCAATATAATGAAGTTGTAAGAAAGGATTTACAATAATTCTAAGTATTTATAAAATTCCTACAGTTTGCCCTGGCTGGTGTGGCTCTGTGGATTGAGCCCCGGCCTGCAAAGCAAAGGGTCACTGGTTCAATTCCCAGTCAGAGCACGTGCCTGGGTTGCGGGCCAGGTCCCCAGGAGAGGGTGTGCAAGAGACAACCACACATTGATGTTTCCCCCCTCTCTTTCTCCCTCTTTTCCCCCTCTTTAAAATAAATAAATAAAATCTTTTTTAAAAATCCCCACAATTTATAAGTCATCATTTTATGAATACTTAATAGATAATAATCCCATCTCTTAATGGCAGAAGGACTAAGATTTTCTTCAAAAAATGTTTATGTTATCTCTGACGCACAAACACAACTTAAAACTAAGCCTTTAAGAGTTTGGATAAGCTAACACTTGTTCCATTTTTCTTTAATTACAAGAATTACTCAATTTCCTTCTATGGTATCCTTACTAGCTGATAAGATATATTTTCAATCAGGAATACTCAGAGAATACTGACCCTTAAGGAGTTATTTGCTCTTCATTTCAGAAAAGAAGCTGTTGTGCCATGTCTAAATAAGGAAAGGCATGTAAATGTTGCTAGAATAAAGCAAATTTAGAAAGTATCAACATTGATTGGCTGATGATGTGCAAAGTAGTACTTTATCTTAGCAGACTGAATTATTTGATATTTTTTAAAACCTCAAAAAAAAATAAAAAAGCAAGATAATAACTTAAGGCTATGGTAAGGCACCAGGTACTTTGCTGCCATAGTTCCATCCTGCATATATCTGTGGTTGCATGAATGAAATATGTCATAGACTGGACAAGCAAGGAGCACAAAAGTACTTAGCCCTCTTGCAGCCCTGAAGGTTTACTTTGGGCAGAAGAGAAGGTTCTGCTGCTCGTGCAAGAATTGCCAATGCAGGTAGGACCTGGTACACCACAAAGACATCTGTAGACATTTCCTTGAAAATTACTACCTTTGACCTAGTCTAACATCTTGTAGCCCCAGAAGAGTAAGGCGAGAGAGAGTAAGGAGTGACAAAAACATTCTCCAAAACTGTCTTCACTCCTGTGTCTCAGTGTGCTCTGTATTTGTTTAAAAGATGTTCTGCCTAACTGAAGTTGTCCTTTACTAAATGTCATAATAAACACTAATTCCTATGTATATCTTAGGAGCTAGAGCTAAAATGCTCTACCTGATGGATGGTTCCAGTGAGAGACTCTAGATTGTGTAATAATTGTGGTAATCATGTGAGACAGAGCCATCATTTATCTCTGCTTTCCCTCTTCCTTTTCCTCTTGCCATGCCATCAGCCAGCCTGTTACCAGGCACCAGCTATCCTGATGTTCCACTTTCTTATGTCTTCATGTAATCAGCTTTAGAACAGTGGCTCTGTTATTCTAAGACTGGTGAATTGAGGAGTTACTCCTCTTTATGTGACTTTACCTGGCATGAAGGAATAATAACACAATGAGTCAGCTTTCTTGGATCATATATAATATAGCATGTTTGTATCCACATCCAGCTCCCCTTCTTCTAAATACCATGCTTGTTTTAGGCTTGTAAAAGTTACTCTTTCCATTCCATAAGGTATCAGCCATGATAGTTGGACATCACTAGAACATCAGGTTTAACTTTTTTTACTCTCGAAGGAACATACACACAAAATCTGCATGCAGAAATGGAATCTTAGGACATTTTTCCAGAAGAGGATTTTCCACCTGACCTCTTTGCTTTCTCTTGTTGCCTTCAGTGATGGTAACTACCACACCAAATGTTGGAAGATGAGTCTGGACGTGTATCCAGTGATTTTCATGTAATCAAATATGATCTAATGTTGGAATTTATAGCTAACTTTAGTCATTTATTTTGGGAGAGAAAAATAATCTACAACTGAATTCCATCAAACATGTTGCTAAGCAAAAGACAGTAGGTAGTCTCTGGAAGTTAAATACTATATCATTATTCTTAGAAAATGTTAGTGAAAGAGAAGGATAACTTTTTATTTGTTTATGTAAGATGACTACCAACAAATGGATCAATATCTACCTTTTTATTCTTCTGAAGCTAGTATATGATACTTAATTTTTATGCTTTTAAAGGAAAATATACATACATCCTACAAGGGGAAGTCTTCAGAAATGAAGGTCCACTGTATGCCATCTTGTCTAACTGAAGACACTACTACATTAATTAACACTTTTTTATTACATGTCTTTAATTTCTTGCTATTAACATTCCATTATATTCCATTTAAAAAAAATCGTGCTGTTCTCTCAAACAACTGGGGCATTTCTCTCTTTTTTTTTTTATTGTTGACACTCTTACAGATGTACCCCATTCCTCCTTTGTCCACCTCCGCCAAGCCCCTGCTGTGCCCTCCCCTCAGCCTTCACCCATTGTTGTCTCTGTCCATGGCCTACGCTTACATGCATGTCTGTTCTTTGGCTAACCTCCAGTCTGCCCCACACCCCTCCCCACTGAGATGTGTTAGTCTGTTCCATGTATCCATGATTCTGTTTCTCTTTTGTTTGTTAGTTTATTTTCTTTATTAGATTACTCATATAAATTAAATCATATGGTATTTGTCTTTCTCTGGCTGGCTTATTTCACTTAGCATAATACTCTCTAGGTCCATCCATGCTGTCGCAAAAGATACAGTCACATATTATTCCATGGTGTAAACGTACCTCATCTTTTTTATTCACTCATCTATTGCTGGGCACTTGGGCTGTTTCCAGATCTAGGCTATTGTAAATAAAGCTGCAATGAATATAGGGACGCGCATATTCGAGGAGTCTGCTCAATGAATATAGGGGTGTGCATATTCGAGGAGCCTGCCCATACTTAACTTCCTTACTTTCCTTTTAATCACTGCATTGCATTCTGGCTGAAAAGTTCACACCAACGCCTGCCTAAATGCTGAATTGTGATAATTTTCTCAATCCTACTTCTCCATAGCTTTGAAAATGTTCACCGCTGATGACTCCTTGAAACCAACTGGTTTCTTGGTTTCCATGACACCTTAACTTATTCATTTATTAAAAATATGTATGGCAGACCTATAACATGCAAATCATTGTATTAGTTGTTGGAGGTAAATAACTGAACAAGGGAAGCCAGCCCATAATCTCATAAATCAAACTGTTTAGCAGCAAAGGCCATGAGGAAGTGAGAAAATAATTTCATAATTAATATTTGGTTCAATTTTTATAAATGCCAAGAAAAAGACATACAGGGTTTTATAAGAAAAGATAATAGGTGGCCTGACTGAGTTAAGTCTGTGTGTTCAACCAACGCTTTTTGGGGGGAGGAATAAATGAGTGATACTTGAACTTACATTTGAAAGATAAACCGTAGTTAATGTGTCAAAAAGTCAGGAGCTGCAATAGAAACGGAGATAAAGGTGGGAAAACCCCCCAATGCTTCTTTAATTTTTCTGCAGTATACTATAGGATATTTTTCCTTTTTATTAAGATTTTATTTATTTATTTTAGGGAGGGGGAAAGTAGGGAGAAAGAGAGGGAAAGAAACATTGATTTGTGAGCGAAACGTCAATTGGTTGCCTCCCGCATGTACCCCTTCCAGGGACCAGACCCGCAACCCAAGTGTGAGCCATGGACCAGAGATCGAACCAGCAACCTTTGGCTTTGCAGGATGACACTCAATCAACTAGGCCATGCCAGCCAGGGCCCTTTCCCTTTTCTTAATTCTTAAATTATTTTCTTGACTTCAGCTACTCTGAACATACTAACAACATACCCATGTGTATTTCTGGCTAAGATCATTCTTCCAAAGACCTGACAGCAGCTCCAAGAAGTTTTATACACTCTGCAAATTCAGCACATTCAGACTGAACACATATCTTTCATATCTCCAAAACCTTCTCCTATACGTTGGTAGGTATAGACTGCAGAAAACTTGAGAAAGAATTTGAATGTTCTTCCAAGGACTGTATAATAGTTTCATTGCAGCTCCTAGGACATTAATTTTGCTTATTCTTAAAATGTAAGTGCAAGTATCATTCATTTATTCACCTTGAAATCAGTTGGTGGGTGCTCAAATCAGAGCTCAAAGATTCAACCTAGATTCCTCCTCCTCTCTCTGTCACCTGCAAAATCCAATCAAATCACTTTTTTTATGTCTGTTCTTTTATTTCTGTGTCTGTTTTAATATCCCTACTTTTAGTAATTATCATTTATATGAACTACTCTAATAACTCATTCACTTTTCTTCACACCACTGATTTAACTTTTTAAGATACAAATCCAATTACTTCCTTTTTCCTTATAATTTTTATTATATAAAAAAGTAATATTCCAAAGACTTTTGCATTCATCAGGGCCATTCCTAATTTTCAGCCTGTCTGACTTTTAAAACTCATATCCTGCCATTCCACCCACTTTTCCTTTTGCTCCCATAACTCTGAACTGCAGGTAGATTGCAAATGCACGTACTACGTATGCAATACCTCACCTCAGATTGGTGGCTTCATCCCCGTTTCCAGTGTCAACTCAGATTTTATTTCATTGACAATACCTCTTATTGTCCCATGTGGATTGAAATGTACCTTCTCTTCTGGTTCCTCTGTACATCGTTCAGATGACTAAGGTGGATTCAGATTACTGTCTAGTCTTCTCACTAGACCGAGACACCCTGAAGCCAGAGCATGGTATCTGCTTCACATCTTTCCCAGCCCCTGTCCATTCCCGTTTCTATTTGTAAAACAGAACTCTTGTTATTCTTTCTCTAGCTCTCTATTTCCCTCTCTCTTTCTCAACCTCCTGCTCTCTCTCTCTCCTTTTCCTCTCGCTCTCTCTCTAATCTCAGCCAACAGCCACCTTTTCCTTTCCTTTTGTAGATAAAAAGACTTCATTCATTCTCTCCAATTTCTCTCTTTCTGCTCTCACCTCAGTCCACTGCAGTCAAGTTTCTACTTCTACTACCCCACTGAAACTATTTTTTATCAAATCCTAGTTAAAACTGTTGCATCCTAATTGTTAAATTCACTGGACACTTTTATGACAATTACCTTACTTGACCTCCCAGCCACTTGACATTGTTGCCCATACTTCTGCCTCAGAAAGTCTCTTACTTAATTTCCAGTAAAACTCATTTTTAGTTTACCTCTTACAACTTTTACCTGCTCCTCTTGTCCTCTTCTGCAGATTTCTCTTCCTTAGCCTAAATAGTGATGTTCGCAGGGTTCTGTCTTTGTCCCCTTCTTTCTTGCCTCTATACATACTCCCTGAACAATCACATAGCTTCCCATGGCTTTAGTTTTATCTGCCTGCTCCTGTTTCTTTGCTTATGAAACAAGTGAGAATTGTTGAAGTCATTTATTGACTTTTCACTGAAAAAGTATGAAATCTAAAGTCCTTAATATAAGGCATATATTATAAAGTCAGGTCACCCCAATATCTTCATTTGTTTACCAGATCTTTCCCTGGGCTTCAAATTCAGCTTCCGACACTATGGTCAGTTGGATATCCATTACTTACCTCAAACTTAATGTGCCTGCTGTTGAATTCACTATCTTCTCCCACTGTATGTACTTCTTATTTTGTGTTCCCTGCCCTTGATTTCTTTCTCTCTTTTACCCCTTCCCATCTTTTCAATTATACAGTCCTTGGTATCTTGAAATATGTCCACTTTCTTCCATTCATTCACCATTACCCTAATGAAGGGCACTGCCTTCTTATCTCCCTGACTCTGAGAGTCTCCAGTGGTCTCTGTTACCTCCAGTCTTGCTCCCTCCAATTCATTTGTTCCATTCTGCAATCAGAGTGATATTTCTAAATCGAACCTATACCTCTCTTTTGTTTAAACCTTTTCAGTGGTTTTCTATTGCTCTGAGGAAAAGTTCTAACTCCATAAAATAGTTTAAGAGCCCCTTCATTATCCGGGCTGTGCTTTTTTTAAGGTTACCATGTACTTTTCTTCACTTACTGTTTATACTTACATTTCAGACACACTATTAATCCACTCTTTACTTCACCTATCATACTATTTATCCCCTTATCACACTGCCATAAAACATAAAGCAACATGAAAGAAGTAATGAGTTTTTCTTGTTTACAGTGTCTCTAGTATTTTGGCAGTAGGAGGTGATCAGTTAATATTTTTGAGTTGGTAGTGAATAAATATAGTTGGAATTTAATCAATAGTAACTTAAAAAAAATGATGACTTCCAAATTTGTATCTTCAGTTTGGCATTACATTTTCAAATGTCTGATGGGCCTTTCCACCTGGAATGCCAGTAGGCACATCAACATACTATAATTTCTGCCACACACCTTCTCTCCTCCTTCTGTTCTTTATCTTCCTCAGGTAAACTAAAATCATTGAGATTATTTAGTGACTTTTTACCACTAAAGGAATGAAATGCAAATTTCTTGGCATGTAAAGCATATTATGTGGAAAATATCACTTGGCAAATTGTATATTTTATTAATTTTTTTGTAAGCAACTTAAATTAGGAAACAGTTATTGAGAGAGAATTTTTAGTCTGAGGTTGCTTCTTTCTGCTTCTTTTAATCATCCCAAGATGTTATGAGAAATGCACAATTGTGAAAATCTTATCATTGGTAACTTTAAGCTAAATGCCAGTTGGGACCATAGTTAGGTAAATTTTCTCCACAAAAGTTTATGATGCTTTCCAAAGTCAAGTAAGATCTATTTTCAGAGCTCTATAGAGTTTAATATGCATGTGGTTTTCAAATTGAGTTTTTTCAGAATGATGAAATTCAACTGAATTATTAAAATTTAGTAAAAATAAAACAAACAGATCATTATGTGTTTTACTCCATAATATAGCTATAACTAAATTTAATTAGTCAAACACTTCTTTTTACAAAAATCACATCTATCAGTAATTAATTATACCCAAAGGTCTTAGTTTGACCTCTTGTGAATGTCTATCTTTCTTACCAGTTCTTTAAGGGCCGGGCTGTTTCTAAAACTTTCAAGGTCAGAATCCCAAAATTAAATCTTTCTTTCATACTTTAGGGTAGCTAATTAAGAATTTAAATAGATTAAATTTGAATTTCAAAGGTAAGGGGGCCTTGGAGATATTAAATCTGTATACAGACTAGGACACTATTCTAGAGACATTGCCTAAATTTATACAGCTAGTTGGAGCAGAGTCGGGACTAGAACCCAGGTCACTGTATGAATCCATATTTTGTGTCAAACAGAACAGTGCTATTTATCTTTTGGAAGCTCACTAAGTAATTATTTTCTAACCAATTAGACATTAAAATACTATTTATCTCTTTTGTCTTTCAAGCTAATATCAAAAACCATTTGGGAGCTGTAGCTATTTAATATGTCCACTATTTATGTAATCTCTTACCTGATATGTACAGACAGTAATTCTGTATTTCTATTTCATAATTAATGTACATTGTTTGCCGTACTTGCAGTGTAAATGAATCTGAACCTTCTTTTGAAGCAGCCAGAAGGTATTATTTCTATTTTAATCTTCATTTAATAGAAACGACTTCCTTCCTCAGACTTTACTTGATACTCAGTTTCTTTCTTCTAGTCATTTTGTACATTCTGATGATGTATAGTTATTTATTAAAATGTGCTAGAATACTTCCAGTAGCAGTGGTTCCCAACATTGGCAAACTGCTGAAAGAATTAATTTGCCAAACAAAATGGCCCATTGTGTCAACTGTTTTCCTTCAGTGAGTCACATATGTCTCAACTTTGACTGAAACTCAATCTGTTCTTAGCAAATTGTGTTTGGGTGTCGGGGAAAGTAGAAGAGAATAAAGGGGGATAAATGGTAACAGAAGAAGGCAGACTTTGGGTGGTGAAGATAGAATAACATATAGATGATATATTATAAAATTGTACATCTGAAACCTATATAATTTCATTAACCAATGTCACCCCAATGAATTAAATAAAAATGCAAAAATAAACATGTACTGTATTTTGCCATGTGTAATATGCTCCTGTGTATAATGCACCCACGTTTTTGGCCCAAACTTTCAGGAAAAATGTCTTTCATTTTAATTTTTAATTCAATTATCTGTTTGTTTATATTTAGAAAAAAACCGATTATCATATTCTAAGGTATTATTTTGCATATAGATATCATTATTACTTTCTAGAGTTACACTTTTAACACATGAGTGTAAATAAAAGAATTAAAAACATTTATATAGATACAGAATTAGTACTACCCATGTATAATGCACATCCTTATTTTTCCCTCAAAAATTTGGGCAAAACAGTGTGCATTATACACGGCAAAATACGGTATATTGTTGTGAGTTACACAGTGATGGAATCTGTGAATAAGGTAGAGATGGAGAACCAAATACTTCATGTATTTCAAAAAGACAAAAAACGCTTAAAGGGCTTGAGGGGCGCAGACATGTCAGAAGTTGGGAACCGCTGTTTTGCTGCACATGTGGCTATCTAAAAGACCACTAGCATACTGGGTATGATTACGTCTTCTAAACTGCTAGACATTACGTTTCAGGATAATCACTGAACGTTTCTAACTACTCTTTTTCTTAATCTCGTTCTTTTAACCTTAATTCCTTTATTAGTACTTAGAGTCAATGAACTAACTATGGACGTGTGACGTGTGACCCTTCCCCTGCCCAGTCCCATCATCTTGTTTATCTTCAGCTCACATGTATTTTCCTAATTATTGCAAATTAAAGTCTAAGATACAGAGCTGGTAGAATTTAAAAGCCCACAATATAGGGGGAGAGGGTTGTTTTTAAATAAACTATTTCAGTATGTATTGAAATATGTAGTTTTCAGACATATGTCTTTCAATATTGAAATGGACTCCTTAAAATATTATTCTTTGTTTTGAAATATATATTACCTATTGCCTTAATATATGTTGATATGATTAAGCCACAAACACATACTATAATTACAGTTCGATTCTCATTATTTTTTAAGATCTACCTATAAAATTTATTAATTTTACTATAAAATATCTGTGGCTATGAGAAAGTGAATTTTTATTATCTTTAATTATTTTAAAAATTATAACACTTTACAATATAAAACTTCAATTATAATTTCTACCTTCAATCACTTCTTTAGCATAGCAAAACCACATTTTGCACAAAGTATGACATTTTGATAAAATTCTAATAGCTTGAATTCAGGTGAAATCTTTAACTGTTAATTAATAAGTTTGGTGGTTGTTAAAATGTTTTCTTTTAGAAGTTCTCTATTTCTGTGCTTGAGATATTTTATTGACTTTTATTTAACCACACTAAAATACACCTAAAGCATAGCACCCTTGCATGATTTTGCTATTTTGCTTTTCTTTTCCGTTTTCCAGTAGGAGCAGGTATTCTGTGGCTTATGCAGCTCAAAAGCCCTGGCTATTAAATGCAACAGTAGAAGAAAATATTACCTTTGGAAGTCCTTTCAACAAACAGAGGTAATTTCCAATGTATAAAATCTTTGTGTTTGGTCCATGGTGTCCGGAACCTTTACCTTGGGAGCCCCTTCCCTGTCTGCCTGCCCCCCTTCCATCCCCACCGCCCCGTCTTTGGATTCCCCTCTTCTAAGAGAAACCTCAGTGGAAGTTTCAGCCCATTTTTTGTGCTTACTGAGCACAATTTGTACACCAGAACTAAACAGCTGAAAGTGAAGTGTGTATGCACGAGTGTGTGAGGTGGGGAGGGGTGGTGGCGGTAAGGTAATTGGTAAGCAGAAGGAAAAACCCAAGTAAGCAGCAGAAGAAAAGTTAACATCTTGAAAGAAGAGGAAGACTGTGGGATCTGAGGAGTCTAGTGTCCAGGAGCAGGCAGAATTTGCCATATCTAACTCATCTTTTAAATACCGCTGGAATGATCCAAAGTATGACTCATTCTTTAAGCCACTTTCACAGGGATGAGTCTTAAGACCCCAAACTGGGTCTTGAAAGTTAAGGAGAATCAGGTCATGGAAGAGGCATGAGGAAGGGGATGGGGAGAGGAAATAGGGTGGGAAGAGGGATCTAACTGGCATGGGGTTGTTTGAGGCCTGGGAACAGACCAGACAGAAAGGGATTTGGGGATACTGGCAATGGGAAACTAGATTATAAAGGAAGGCGGAGGCAAGGTAATGGTGAGCCATAAAATTCAATTGGATGTAATTGTGTGGATTCTGGGGAGGTACAGCACGTTTGAGAAAGAGAAATAATTGGGTAAATGAGATGTTTAACCTAGCAGTGTATTGACAGATATATGAGATGAATCTGAAATAGGTACAGGGAGACAGGAGTTTGTTAGGGTAATAATCAGTGTTTGTTGCCTGCACTGAAAGGTGACTGGAAACATGGAAAAGAGGTGTTTGACAGAAAACCATTCAGAATAAGAATGGCCAAATATGAGCAGGGAGAAGAGGGAAGAATCAAGAATGACATGAATATTTTAAGACTAGGTGACTGAGAAAATAAAACCATTGATAGTTTCCCCAGCGCTTCCACACTCTAGGCTCCCTTAGACTTCCAATCCATTGAATCCCTATTCCCAGCCTTAGATCTGTGTGAGTCCTGTCAATCATCTTTGTCTTCAGTTTGCTCTTACTTCAGCATCGTGATTAGCATGCATAGTCACTCACCCACAACCTATGCTCTAGTCTTGGTGAGCCTCATGCTGTCTTGCACATGCACCATAAACTCTTTCACCTTCGAGCAGTTTTTTAAGCTTCCTTCCCCTCATTTCTTGACAAATTATGACTCCTCTTTCTGGATATTATTTGCACCTTGCTTCCTCTGCAAAGGTGTCACTAACTTCTCAGAATGGTCAGTCATTTCTTCCTGTGTATTCTAGGAGCACTTTGTACCCTCTTCTGCTAGAGTACCTAACAAAGTGTATTTTTGTATTATATGTTTCTTTATCAGTTTTGTGCTCCATTTACTAGCTTTGTAAGAGTGAGAACCAATATTTATTTATCTTTGTATCCACAAACTTAGCTTAGAAGCTAATATGTACAATTGTTCAATAAATGTTATATTTCAGCTTCCAAGATATTGAACTTGGGACTCTGCATATTAATAGTGTTCTAAAAATTCAAAATCATTTCTCCTAAAGGTATAAAGCTGTCACAGATGCCTGTTCTCTTCAGCCAGATATTGACCTACTTCCATTTGGAGACCAAACTGAAATTGGAGAGAGGGTGAGCTATGTATAGTTTAATTAAATGAACAAAACTCTAAAAAAGTCTTTAACCTTTAATGGAGCATAATAAAATCTGAGAGTGTAGGATCTGTGTATTGTACTAGTGACAAGTTCCAGAAATGGAAATACAGGAGCTCTTTGATGCCACTCTCTCTTAAGTGTTTGTTGTATAACCACCATATACGTGACATTGTGCTGGCCACTTGAGAGTTCTTGAGGAAAATAGAGCAGTTCCTGCCTTTGATCAAATGTAATTTTACTTACTTGGAGGTTACTTCATATTGATTTGGAAACTGAGATTGCTTTTGACAACTTCTTCCCCTCTTGTCAGCATCTATTTATTTTCATTAAAGTGTTCTTTTTTTCTTTGTGTAAACATGTTTTTCATTGACGTTATACTATTCTGACCAGATGAAAAATAGTTATATGTATATATTATCTTTATAACAATGTTGGATAAAATTTTTAACTTTATAGACGTCAAGTATTCAGTAAAAGATTTTATGGGCTACCTACATATTGAAGCTGAGAAAGCAAAAGCTGAGAGAAATTAAAGAACTAGCCCAATCATAGAGTCAGTGGCGCATCTGGAATTAGTCTGACTTTGTAGTCTGTGTTATTTTTTTTTAAGAAACAAAAGCCAAGTTTATTTGTTCATTTCTTGCATTTGAAATACTCCTCAATGACATCCTTGGCCTGAGACTCTTTGCCCCAGTCCTTAACTGCCACACAGCTGTATCCAACCACTTTATAGGGTTTTCTCTCTCTGTTGGTTTTACAGAAGCCTACCCATTCCCCCAGTTTCTTGTTGTCATCAACCTTAATTAGGTTGATACAGTGTTCAGCACGAAGGGCCTCCACCAACCTGACATACACAGGCTCATCACAGTTGGATGCAAGCACACGTAGATGGGCTTGGCACTTGTCTATGGCTTTGGCAGCTTTGCTAATTCCACATGCTAGGCCATTGTGGATAAGGGCAGTCTTCAGCACTTCTTCCAAAGCAGTATTGATGTCCATTTCAGCTCTAGCAGCAATGCCTTCTTTGGCTAAGGTGTTGGGTTATGGGTGGAGTTAAACATTGAATGTACCCAAGCTTCCGCCTCCATGTAACTCTGTGGTAACAAGGAAAAGAGTTGTAGTCTTCATTCCTAATTATTATTTATTGCACCATAGTATATGGTATTTAAGAGCATGAACTTAACTTCTCAAAGCCTTAGTTTTCGTGTTTGTAAAATGAGAACAATACTACATATTGGAATTACTATGAGGAATAAAAGAAATGAGGAATGTAAAGCCATTCACACAAGGGCTCAATAAATATAGCAAGTCCTTGAATAGCATTGTTTTGTTCAACATCATTTCGTTCAATGTCATTTTTTTTATAACATTGAGATGCCGTAGGAACTTAACTCTTGTTCGTATCAATTAGCCTTGATAAAATTGGCTTTGTTATATGTTGTTTTGCTGTGGTTTCAAGAACTTGTGGATGATATTGTTAGGATTTACTGTAATAGTTTTTAAAAATATTATAATTAACACTTAATCATAAAAATGTTTTGCTGCATAGTTCTGTTGAACAAAACTTGCAATACCAAATTTAAGAGATATATGTTAGGTACACTACAGTCACAAAACTAGAAAAAAATTGGAATTGTTGACAGTCTTCAGCACTCACCAGTGTTTTGGTCATTAATGCTTTTGTACAACAGAGCTCTCTCTCAGAGTGAAAGGGGGGTTACTGTTATCAGTCAAAAATTACCTTCATATATAATTCAGGTATTGAACACTAGACAGTTTTCAGTCCTTCTTATCAGTGTTATTACAGTTTAATTGGTAAATTATTAGTTTAAGATTTTTATTTTTTTAGAGAAATTTGTATTTGAAAGGGAACATTTTCCCAGCAGATCATTTACTAATGGAAAAGGTGGACATTTATGGATATTTCTTCTCTAGGGCATCAACCTGAGTGGTGGGCAGAGGCAAAGAATCTGTGTGGCGCGAGCTCTCTATCAAAATACCAACATTGTCTTCTTGGTGAGAATATGGCCTTTACTTTTACTTCTACTTCATTTTCTCCCTCTGAAAAGACGAGTCTTCAAAGAACAAGTCAAATAACTTAAGGAAAGATGGTTTCAGTTGTGAAATCATAGAAAATGTAGGAGAAACAGATCCTTACAGTACTAATCAGATCAGCATGTAAGGTTGAGAGTTGGGGGAGCCAGATTGATGTGCAAGAGACTGAGGTTCCCATATGATTGCTTGTATGAGTTTCTACGCTGTGAGGATCATTAATGAGGGAGTGTGAATGGTGGTGGATCAACTGGACGAGATCATAGGTCTTCTCATTTTTATTTGCTGGCAAAGAAAGAAGGTCTGGAAAACACATTCTTGGTGGACATAGGGGTAAGTAAGCATAGTACTCCATTCCCATGGTGTGCAACTTAGGCTGTGGATAAATTTTCTAAAACTATAGAATCTTGTTACTCACCTAGACCTATTGAATCATAATCTGTAAAGACAGATTCTAGGGTCTGTGTTTTGAAAAAGCTCCATGGATGTTTATCATGTGTATCAGGTTATTAACTTGGTTCTACTTGTGGATCCACAAGTAAAATTATATGATTATGTTGATTATGAATTTGTTCTAGTACTTAGCTTACAAATAGATAATGTATATCAGAGACCAGAAAGCTATGTAAATTCATCCTTCCCTGTCTTTTTCTTCTGTTCAGTTATTAATTATTTATAAATCTGCTTTCTAGACCTCGTTTAGAGTTTTCTCTTCACTTAATACTAAAAAAGCACTTCAAAAAGTAGGGTGGTTTTGGAATTTCCCAGTAACTTTAGATCCATTACTGGGGATGGGAGTAGAATTTGGGTAAATTTTTCCAGGAAAAAAACACCCTACATACCATAGCAAGTTCTAGCAGTAACCTATGTAATTGTAACTCTTTTTCATAATGGATGGACCCACAACAAGAAGTGATTTCTTGAACTTTGGGGTCAGTTAATGACTGAACCACCTGAGGATCAAGTGACTTGGAGATCCAGAAGGGACCAAGGTTCTCTGGGTATAGTGTTCTATCGCGGTTCATTTCACTGCCTTCAATTTATTGATCCTTACCTCAATTGTAGAACCATGGGACTCAAGTCACAGGGTTAACTTATTGTGGATTCCTAATCATTCATTACAGGCTTGGATTTTTTGCATCATTTGTAACAGCTTTTTGATGACTCCTTCTGAAGACAGATTGCTATATTTAAGGCAGCCTTTTCTTTCTTAGTCAGTGTGTAAGTTTTCTTCTGCTGGTATAACAAATTGCCATAATCAGTGTCTTAACAATTACAGATTTATTATCTTACAATTCTGTAGGTTAGAAGTCCAACATGAATTTCACTAGGCTAAAATCAAAGTATCAGCAGGGCTGTGTTCCCTTCTGGAGGCTCTAGGGGAGAATTAATTCCCTTTCCCTTTCCAGCTTCTAGAGACTACCCACATTCCTTGGCTTATGGCTGCCTTCCTTCATCTTCAAAAAATTATTACTGTCAAATTACAACCTGTGTTGCCCTTTTTATCCTGCCTTCTTTTGGCCTTTTCTCCTTCTTCCCTTTCCCCTTTATTTCCCTTTCCTTCTTCCCTCTCTCCTTCTATACCTCCCTCCCTTCCTCCCTTCTTTCCACCCATCGATATTTAGTTAACCTCCTCGGTGCCATTTTCTGTTCTGGAGAGAGGAAACAAAGAACAAAAAGACATTACTCTTATCTTCAAGGATCTTACTTGTACAAATAATTACTGGAATGGTTTTATATTTTGCTAACATTAAACTTTATCACATTAGCTTTTACACTATATCAAAGCCAAATGAAAGCATTCTAATGATCTATCAAGCATGCTAGTTATTTTTGAAGCTTTATGGTATCTGTAAATATGCTGTATCATTGAGTATATTTATAAGGAGTTATTTGCAAAAATATATACATACAAAGAGTATAATACTTGAACATATTCACTGAATATATGAAAGAATGCATTAATGAAAACTGTATATTTTCTCAGTTGCCTAATGTATAGAAGTCACCCAACTAGTTCCTGGATTGCTCTGTGTGTAGCTGTATGTTTGGTGCATCTGTGGGAGGCGGGAAGTTCAGGAGCTTCCTATGCCACCATGTAGTTCCAGTGCCTATGCCTATTTTTATAATCTAAAATTTACTCCAATTATATTCTTTGTTTAGTTTGTTGCTAAAGGTTTTCAAAAGTGTTGGGTTTTGAACTTGAAGATTTTATATATAAAATTCAAGCCACTTTTAATATTGTTATTTACTTTTAAAAAATTTTAAGCAAAAAACCCCAAAAAGCCTCATTTTCTTTTACATTACACCAGCAGCTCATTTATTCTTTTTTAAAAAAAAATACAGTCAATGCTGAATATTATATTAGTTTCAGGTATATAGCATAGTGCTTAGACATTTATATAATTCACAGTGTGATCTCCCAATGATTCTAATGACCACCTGACACCATACATAGTTATTACAGTATTGTTGAGTATATTCCTTATGCTGTACTTTACATTACCATGAATATTTTGTATCTACCAATTTGCACTTCTTAATTGCTTCATTTTATTTAATAGTTCTGGCAATTTAAAGCTTTGATATATGAAGCCTGTTTTTATAAATTAGATATGAGGGATAATTTGTCCTTTCTTATTTGTATTTCTACTTTCTAGAGAAAATAAAGCACATAAAGGATATAGAAAAATGTTTTCTTTTCTCTTTTTACTGCTTGTAGGATGATCCATTCTCTGCCCTGGACATTCACTTGAGTGATCACTTAATGCAGGAAGGGATCTTGAAATTTCTCCAAGATGACAAGAGGACACTCGTCCTCGTGACCCACAAATTACAGTATCTAACACATGCTGACTGGGTGAGAGTTCAAAGAAGTTTCATTAATTTTTGTATTGTAGTCCTTTTGATAAATAGGTACATTAAAAAGTGCTTCCTGAGATCAAGGTAATTCATTTGGTCACTTCAGGCTTTTTGTCACGAAACTGCTAATACGTGCTTTCCTTAGATCATTGCCATGAAAGATGGAAGTGTACTAAGAGAAGGGACTTTGAAGGACATTCAGACCAAAGATGTTGAGCTTTATGAACACTGGAAAACACTAATGAACCGGCAAGATCAAGAATTAGAAAAGGTAATTGCTCATAGTTTAGAAGAGTTCAGAGTTCATTTGAAAAGAGTCAGTAATATACTGTATAATTACTAAAAATATTTTAAGGAAGTATTTAAATTTAATATTTGTTATTTGATAAAAAATTATACTCATTTGAAATCCAAAGTAATTGTATATTTGTCATTAACAGATGAGCTACCTTAAAACTGTAAAGGTCTAATGTTATCTTTTGGATGAAGTGCCATCAGGTTTTTAGGAAATTTTTACTTGAATTTGAACCATATTGCAATTATATGTGTGATTAAAACTTAAACAAATTACTTGCTGAAACATATCCTTATTTTATCTTATTTTTCTGATGTATATTGTATCTTTCTCATCTGTAATGTGAGAATATTTTCATTCACCACCTACAAATGATTGGTCATGGGCAAAACAAAATCCAAGGTAATTTAGAAAAAAAGGTCTATGAGCCATGGGTGAAGTTTGTAAAGCATGTACTGGATAGGATTGGTAATGAAGGAAGATGATCAGTAAGAAATACAATAAGTTTTTACATTTGTATAGCTTTTAAAGTTCACAAAGCCTCTTTTACAGGATCTCATTTATTTAGCATGAAGCCCCAGAAATCAAGAAAAAAAAATGAGAGAGAAATTGGCCAAAAAAAAAAAAATACCACATAACTTTTACAAATGAGAAAACAAGCTCAAAGAGGTTAAGTAAATTGCCCAAAGTTGTACAGTATGTATAAGTGGCCCCAGCTGAACTTAAATCCAGGTCCATATCCAATGTATTTATAATATAATGTTATGCATAATGTAACTATTACAAGGGAAATCAGAGTGAATACAATAAAAAAAGAGAAAAACTTGTGATTAAGAGTGAAATTGTAGCTTGAATTAGTGAATTTTTGAATTGTTACCTCTTGAGTTGTGACTAAGAAGTGTCCAGAATTTGCTACCCCTGGCCAGTAATGAACATTATAAAATGAAATCTTTATATCAAAAAATTTCTAATATCAAGATATTAAAATGTTTTATTTTATAAAGGAATAAAAAGATCTATGTTTCAATAGAGAGGGGAAAATAAAAAGTCAGAGAGACCCTTGGATTGCTCTGTCTTCTATGGATATGACAAAAATATCAAAAGGAGGAAATGATATATGTAAAAATCTTTAAGTAGAATAAGACAAATCATGGAAGCCTTGAAAATAGGACATTTGTTTAAAAAAATAATTAGGTACAATTGCCAAATGCTCACTTAGAAATTATACTGTGAGAAGCTTGATTATGAACTTACTAGGGATGGCTCCAGATCATACTTTTTCAGATGCCAGGGAGAAAATATGATGTAAGCTTAAGGAGTGGGACCATTTATGGTTTACTTTGGAAAGAAGATTTGGAAAGAGAGAGAAAGAGAGAGAGAGAGCTGTTGGCTTGATTTTATAGTAATACTGTTAAGCAAGCCAGGAAGAAAGTCCATGAAGTTATATTTGGAAATGAAGTGATCACTTGAGATAGCATAGCTCTATAATTAAAGACACATCACAGGGTTCTAAATCAGCTGAGGCAGATATGGAGCAAGTTAAGGTGTGGACAGAGTGAATCCAGGTGTGAGGTGGATAAGTGGCCAGTAGAAGCCAGAATGAAACCATGCACCTGCCCAGAATCCTCATGGGGGAATGGAGAGAGGGTACTGCCACCTAGAGAAGGCTAGAGAGAGTCACACTATGGGGAGAAGACCACTGTCCCCTTGGGGAAGCATTTGTAAAAAAAGAGCTTCTTGAATTCATTATGTGGCAGAGTGTTTGCCGAGAGCACTGGTTCTCAACCAGAGCCACTTTTGCCTTCTAGGAAATGTTTGCCACATTGATACACATTTTTAGTTATCACAACTCAGGAGAAGGTGATACTGGCTTGTAGTGTATAGAAGGAGGATGGTGTTAAATTTCTACAATGCACAAGGCAGCCCCCACAAAAAAAGATGTTCCTGTCCCTAAAAGGCCATAGTGCCAAGGCTGAGAAAAGCTGGTCTACAACCAGAACAGATGGAGCAAGCAAAGAAGGAAGATGAAATTAAAGGACCCACAAAACATCCTGTCTCAGGACTTGACACAGAACTGTCAGTTTAAGGGTTAAGAGGTAAGCAGAAAAGAATATGTTAAAAGAATAGCAATAAAAGCTACAAGAAGGAGAAGAAAGTAACTTTTTTAGCTGCTTTAAATATTATTATGAATTTTAGCTTGGATAGCGTCAGCCATTATCTTCACAATGTTATGAAGCTAAATAAACTAGCATCATTTGATATTTCCTCCCTTACTCCCAGCTCTCACCTTGACTTGACCCATAACAGGCATCCAATGAATATTTATTGAATAAATGAAACAAAATTCCTATTTACCTGACCCAAATATCAACACTATTTAAAATATTCAACCTGTAGTGAGCCTAATATGAGCATTTACTCATAAGAAAAATGATTTTAAAGATTTTTTTAAATGTCTATAAGATATTAAATCTTTTGCTCACACAGTGTGGAGGTTGAACAAGACCAAATCTTCTCCTTTTCAGTGGTAATGTTCCTTTTATTGCTTTACACTATTCCCAAGGGATTGGGTCCTTTTTAATTGTGTTTTATCTAACCTCATGTACAAGTGTTGGTTTTCATATCATTAGACAGAATTAAAAGCTGATGTTAAATTGTCTCTGAAAAAATACTGTTCATGAGACACTTTCACTTTTACTCTTTTTAAACTGAGAATCTGGAAGCAATAGAGCAGCCTAGAATAGCAACTCTCCTAAATCACATGTGTCATCTGAGGCTAAAGGAATAAATAGACCCCAAACGAAAATCACTATCTACAGCCTGATCACTTTAAATGTTTATTGGTTTATTGATGTAACAAACTGATTGTTTTTGTAGCAGCATATACAAGAAACCCACAAATTACCTAGATTCCAAAAGTTTGTGGGTCAGTTGTTTGGAACCCAGCATACATTTCCCCACAGAAACCAGGGATATGGTTAGTTTCCCAGAATGTCCTGCAGAAGCTGATTTAATCCACAATGTAATACAATGCTACTCCAGTTCTGAAGTCAGGGGGCAAGGGTGTTGGTTGCAGAGGAGAAGAGAAAACGAAATGCTCTTCATTTCTTGGACAAGTCTGGAGCAACTCTTAAAAATTCGCAGTTTGCTTTTGGTACTTTTCCCCTTCTCTTTCACGCATATCCCTCTCCTCGGTCTTTCTCCTAAACTGCAAGGCACCTAAGCACCCTCATTTCTTGTTTCCTTCAAAATTACCTACAGTCCTTCAATTCCTGTTGAAGTCCCTATCTTTTGTGCAGCTATCTCAAAGAGATGTTAAAGAAACTCATCCTGATTTCATAGTTCATAATAGCAGTAAATGACATACAGGGCTTTAACCAGTCAAGAACAACATGTATTTTAAAGGAAAATATTTATTAACATAAATAAATCTCTAGTTAGAGAAACTACAGGGATTATCTGAAAGTGATATAAAAATAAAGCACGTGGCAGTGGCAAAGCTCTGCTTTAGGGCTGGGCGAGGTATCCCCTGCCCTTGGGGTCAGCGACATCATGCTGTCACCACATTTCTGGGGTTCTTCCTGCTCTGTGCTTCTTAGCGCTGCAGCACTTTCTACAGACCTCAGGTGTTGACTCACAGCTGCTCCTATGACAGGAGTCATGGATCTCTAGAGAGAGCAGAGAGCCCAGACTGGTGAGGTAACTAACGGTTGGTACGTGTGGGTCACTGATGAGCAAGTCAAAACCTTCCTGTGTCCGTGAGCTCCCTGAGTGACAGCACAATGTTTACTGCAGGATATGGAAGCTGACCAAACAACTTTGGAGAGGAAAACTCTCCGAAGAGCCATGTATTCAAGAGAGGCCAAAGCCCAAATGGAGGATGAAGATGAAGGTAGACTTTTTTTTCTTACATCTGAAATAATTCAAAGAGGTAATAGCATGTGAAGGTTTTACCTTGGCAGTTGATATGTGAGTGTGCTACTGAGGAATAAACTACTTTGCAAGCAGAAAAGAGCTAAATCAAGCACATAATAGTGAAAGTGCAAAGAGGAAGAATGAAGGAAAGTTGTGTACAATCAACAGGCATCCTGAGGGATTTCCCATAGTGTGTTTTCGTATAGTTGTCTGTATATGAGAGAAAGCGGAAATGAAAAGGCAGTAGTTTGTAAATAAATTGAGACCCTTGTTCAGAAAAATTGTTCAGTATAATGACCCAATCAAGTTATTAATAAATGTCACTCTTTCAGAAGTAAACAATAAATGGGGGAATATGGAGATAATACTATTCTGAAATACATATATTGAATCATGGGGTTCCTCATAAGGTTTTCATGACAATGTGGCAATGAAGAATAAGAGACTCAAAAAGCCATTTGTTATGTTTCAGTTTTCTGGATCTAATAAGGAATAGTGAGGAAAAAGATTTACTGGAACTTTGAGGAATGAGATGAAATAATTACATTGCTTTGGTATTTATTGCCAAGAAGTTTGTATGATAAGTCACTCTCAAGTCCATAGACTACATGCACTATACTTCATTTTTCCTAGACAATTTTTGCTTAAGACTGCATTTCTGCAAGTTATTTTAAGCCAAAGAACTCCAAAATATGCTGCCTTTATATTTCAGATATTAACTATTCAGTTTTTCAACAAGTGATTGAATGAATAGATAGATTTTTACTTTGATTTATTTTATTTAAAATGTTTTTAAAGACTGTTCGATGCCATCAGCCTCTAGAGTCTAACCCGGTTATTTCTAATGTACTCTAAAAGTGGAGTCATGCCCAACTACTCTCTCCATGGGGATTATAACACTTGAGATGCTGACCCTGCCCTGGGCTTGGTCTATTAATCCATTTTCTCAAGTGTAAAATAAGATAAAAACACTTTCCTTACAGGGTAAAATGAGGTAATGTATATGAAAGAGCCCAGTACGGTACTCGTACATGTTGCCTATTAGATTGCTGGTCCTGGTCCCATCAGTATTTCTGTTCAAGCCACCAGGAAAGGAAGAAGGCAAGTAATTGCACATGTTTCTATTACTTACATTAGCCAATTCATGAGATTAGGTACAAGGAACATAAAGGAATGTTGTCGTTCCCTGGGCAGTCACAAGTGAGTTGAAATTTCAACTAATGTGGAAACAGAAAATGAATATTGGGGAGACAGCTAGCAGTTTGCAAGTGTCTCCCTCTTTCATCATGTAAATTTTGAATCTTGTCTTTCTCATGCATTGAAACCACCATTAACAGAGAGATTATTCGAGACCTGTTTTTTTATTGCATCCAGATCAAATATTAGCATCCTTGGTGATGCTCAGTCTTCCCATCATATCCATATTTAGATCTCTGTGGTTGATAACCTATGAACCAAAACCAGGTTGTCTATCCTTCCCACCCACAACCTGCTCAAAGTTCAGGGGTAGTGTATATAAAGGATAACTGCAACGAAAAGTGCCTTTGGGAAAGGAAGGGAAGGGAAATGCACGGCACTCATGGAACCATACAAATGATCAGATTTTGCTGGTAAGGAAATGCGCAGATTCTCTGTCCTCATAATATAGCATGTTCTTAGGATAGCCGTCTTGGAGCTTCTGGGTGGTTTAAACATCTGTGAGGAGCTCCCTGCCCACAGTCCCCTGCAGTGCCCAGCTTCGCCCTCCAAGCAGTTTCTCTTTGCCCTCCTCTGCTATGACCACATCTAAAATGGGCCATAGAGAGTGCAGAGGGTGCCCTCTTGGGCCATGGGCAAATTTCAGAGCCTGTTTATTCCTGGTGTGGTTTTCCAAATTCAGAAATTTAGAGTTCAAAGAATTTCATATAAATATTTGCAGGCCAGATGTGTGGTTTTATTGGCATCACAATTCCTTCGATAACATAGTAAATTTCTAGTCTATACTTCCAATAAATTTAATGTGTAGTAAATCAGCAAATTATCTTATCTAGACATGGATTTTACATTTATTTTTTCACTCATTCATTTATTCATTTTCACACATTTTTTTAAAGTGACATTTTCTCTGCTAAAAGCATTTAAGTTTTCTAAGACTAATACTCGTATTTCTATAAATTTGAGGGAGATCGTTATGTGCTTTTGTGGGATAATACAAATTCTATCTACCTGCTGCCCACCTGAAGCTTCAACAAGTGTTTCTATGCAGAGGAAGAAGAGGAGGAAGATGAGGATGACAACATGTCCACGGTAATGAGGCTCAGAACTAAAATGCCATGGAAAACCTGTTGGCGTTACCTCACTTCTGGAGGATTCTTCTTGCTCTTTCTCATGATTTTCTCTAAGCTTTTGAAGCATTCGGTCATTGTAGCTATAGACTACTGGCTGGCTACGTGGACATCAGAGTACAGCATAAACAATACTGGCAAAGCTGATCAGGTACAGTGGGTTCTGCTTTCAAATCATCAAGGAAAGGTTGAGAGTAACTGTGATACCTTTTTATCTAGTGAGACACTCATAGCCCAGATGTCATAGAACTTTTGTAGTGATTCAGTAGGTTAATTAGAACAGGACCTGTCAAAGTGGGATCTAGTATCATCACTTTTCTTTTAAAGTTTATCACAAGAAACACTTAAAGATAATGTTTGTACTTGGATTCAAGGGAATTATATACATGTGATATATGTGTGTGTGTGTGTGCATGTGTGTGTAACATACATAAGGGACTTTTGTTGTTGTTATGATGGTATTTGATTTTAACTACCTACACCAGTGAATTAGCTGTTTACTCTGAAATTAGGGATAAAAAGTGGACACAACAATATAAAAATACAAGAATATTTCAAACCCCAAAACAGACTCCATGATTCATCTGCCCTTAGGCAAACCTTGAAAGGGAGCGAAGGAAGCAAGGGGACACTTGGCTTTAGGATTATGGTGAGGGTATTGCCTTAAGTCCCAAAAATTACACTCCTTAACTGTCTAAGATAGTGAAGTTGACAATACTGTCTGACTTTGATATTTGGTGTTCTAGTAATCAAAACTCAACTGATAATTTCATAAGTGTTTTTTGTGTTGGTTGCCTCTTAGACCTATTATGTGGCTGGATTTAGCATACTCTGTGGAGCAGGTATTTTCCTCTGCCTTGTTACATCTCTCACTGTAGAATGGATGGGGCTCACAGCTGCCAAAAATCTTCACCACAATCTCCTCAATAAGATAATTCTTGGACCAATAAGGTAAGAAGTAATTATTTTTCACTCCCACATATAAAACCCAGATGCATTTTTAAATTTAAGTGAAATGTGGAATTTTAAAGAGTTTATTCAGTCTTTGAATAAATGAATAGGGACCTTCTCATTTTCATGGCTCCAAGAAGTCTATTCGCAGTGCTCAGGTTCCAAATAGTTTAACATTTTCATACATTTAAATGTGTTTGTTGCCTAGATTCTTTGATACCACACCCCTGGGGCTGATTCTCAATCGCTTTTCAGCTGATACAAATATTATTGATCAGGTGAGTGCTTTAGTTACTTCCAAGTTCAAGAATAAATTTCTTAGTGTAAGTTAAATAACATTTTGAGATAAACCATGATTCCTCTTAACAATATTGGCTTTCTAAATCATAAGTGAAACCTATTTACATTCATATCAATATTATATGCATAAATGATTTATAGAATAAAATCTTTAAGGAAAACTTAATGCAAAATAATTTATACATGTAGAAGAGAATACTTAGAGAATCAGCATGATATAGGTAGAAATAATGGAATAAACAAACATTTAAATTTTTATTATAAAAATGAATGATTTTGATCAATGTTGTATCTTCATTCACAGTGAAGTTCTCAAAAGTTTAGTTGATGCAAAGTGTCTCCCAGAGGTAAAGAATGGAATGCCAAACTGTCTTAAATGTTCTTTATTTTTATTAGATGGGCTCTTGATCGAGATAAGTGATATAATAGTATTGTATTTTAAAACATTTAAGATACATTCGTAAAGATACAGTACAAATAAAAAAGGTTAAAGAGATAAAACAGACTGATGACTATGAAAGCAGATAATGTTAATGCTGTAACTTTGGGAGACTGGAAATTTTCAGATTGGATCATTTAACATGCACTTGAATATCCAGCCAAATAAATAGATGATACAGTATTTTAAGAATATTCCAAAGATAACCAGTTTAGTCATAGATCCTTAGGCCCCTAAAAGTTGGTCCTGAAATTAAAGACCTCAAACTCTGAACTTAGCTAACTCCAAGAACAGACCCCTTAGGATAACTGAAAAAAGAATCCATCAAATTAGCCCTTGCCTTTTCCAATTTTACAGAGTAGCCTTAGGGACAGCTAAATTACCCTCAATTTAGAAAAAGAATGCTTGATGCATGCAGCTGATTAGAAAGTATGCTGAAAATTTTTGGTGTTTTCACAACATTGATGTAAGGTCACATTGTACCTAGAAGACTTAATAAGGAATATGTATTAGAAAAGAGGAGAAAAACAGTCCTTATTTGGGAGATGAAATGATTGCCACCTTGAGAGTTCAAAACAATAGAACCAGTTCCGAAGTTCAAAAGAGTATCTGCATAATACGTACACAAAAGTAATCTTTTCCTATACCAATTAAAAAACTAAGTGAGCCCTGGTTTGTGTGGCTCAGTGAATTGAGTGCCGGCCTGCAAACCAAAAGGTCTCCAGTTTGACTCCCAGTCAGGGCACATGCCTGGGTTGCAGGCCAGGTCCCCAGCTGGGAGCATGCAAGAGGAAACCACACATTGATGTTTCTCTCTCTCTCTTTCTCCATCTCTTCCCCTCACTCCAAAAATAAATAAATAAGTCTTTTTTAAAAAATCAAGAGAAAAACAAATTCCATTTATAAAAACAACAGATACTGTCAACAGAGAAATAAAACTAAGGAAAAGAGATTTTTTAAATCCTGGAAATCATAAAAATCCTCTATAGACTGAGAGAATTTCTGTATCAGATACCCCCAAAATAGTATTGAATTCAAACACTCTAGTGATCACAGAAAACAGCTAGATCAAAAGAACAAAATGGAGAATTCAAAAACACCAGCATATATGAAGTTTTAAGATAGGATAAATGTGTACTTAAAATCAATAAGAAAAGGAATATTTTTTCAATAATAATGTTGGAACAATTAACTAGCTATAAAACACAAAGCAAATACATATGGAACAAATATGGCCATATAAAAACATAAAGTTATAAAATAAAATATAAGAGTAATTGTAGTTTTCAAATTTGGAGGTGGCAAAGTTTTTAAAAGTAAGACTCAAAAATCAGAAACAATAAGAGAAAAAGCCAACACAAATGACTGTATAAAATTTTAAACTTCTATTGAGCTAAAAGCACCAAACACAAATTTAAAATATAATAGATTAACTTGGAGAAAAACTGGCAACATATATAAAGAAAGAAGATAAACATGCATAGTATATAAAGAGCATCGAAAAATCAATGAGGAAAATAACATGCAAGGGATATTAGCAAGCAATTACAGAAAATTAATTTAAATGTCTTATAGTAGAGGAATGACTAAATACATTTTTAGTACTATACAGCCATTAAAAAATTGATTTGTATATAGTGACATAGGAAGACTTATAGTCTATCTTGTTCAGTAAAAGAAAACAAACACATCGACAAGTAAGGTTTATAAGATAGTGTTATTACAGTCCTCCAGATAAATAGGTAGGCAGGTAATAACTGACCAGTGATAAGTAGATAGGTAGATAAATGGATGAATATACTAAACTGCATGAGTGAAGTTGTAGTAAAAAATTGCCTACAATGAAAATGTTTATATACTAGTTCTGTAACTAACTATATAATGTCACATTAATATAAAATGAATATTATCTTGCATTGTAACCAACATGTACTGAGCTGAAACATTTTCCTTTCAAACTACCTCCATAACAGCACATCCCTCCAACTTTAGAATCTCTCACTCGCTCAACGCTACTCTGCCTGTCTGCCATTGGCATGATTTCTTATGCTACTCGCGTGTTCCTGGCTGCTATTGTGCCCCTTGGAGTCGCCTTTTATTTTATCCAGAAATACTTCCGAGTAGCCTCTAAGTAAGTAAAACAATATTTAGTTCATCTTCAAAATCCTATATATTCAATTTACTGTGGTCCATATTTGCTCTAGTTTTATTTTCAAGATAAGGTGTGGGATTTGGAAATGCAGCCTGTTTTTAGCATGATGAAACCTATGCTGACATGGGGCATCTATTATCATTGGTTCTGTAATTGGTTGTCCGACCTTCCATGGCCCTGGATGTAAATATACTAACAAGTGGATTGATCTGTTGAGTTTTTGGTCCACAGACTGCCAAAGTTTTTACCCCATGGTCGTTTTACTGAACATGACATTGGCAAAAAATTTATTAAATCCAACATAGTCCCAAAGGATAAGTGATACAATAGTATTATATTCCCAAGTGGGGGAAAAACACTATATTCCCACTTGGGAATATAATAATATTGTATTTTAAAACATTTAAGATACATTCTGTAAAGATACAGTACAAAAAAAAGGTTGAAGAGATAAAACAGACTGTTGATTATGAAAGTAGATAATGTTGAATGCTGTAACTTTGGGAGACGGGAAATTTTCAGATTGGATCATTTAACATGCACTTGAATATCCAGCCAAATAAATAAAAGATAGCCATGGATTTTAAATTATTTTATTGACATAGGATTTGTCAGTTTCTGAGATGTTGAATAGTTAAATGAAATATAGTACCAGTTATTTTGAAATTTCCTGTTTAACTTTGAAGCCCTGCTATAAATAGTACAGTAAATCTTATATCATTGTAATAATCACATTATTTCAACAAACACTCATTAAGCATTGACAGTGTTGCAAATAATTGTGTGAGCCATCGGGCAGATGAAGAGATCAACGTGACAAGGACCTGTTATGAAACAGTTTTTTGGGAAGATAAAAGATATTAAATGCTGGAATAGGAAGAAAGGCATTAAGTTTATTCAATAAACTACAAATATTTAACAGGCTTTGAGGCAAGGAATTGTAAGAGAAAATCAGGGAAGGTAACAAGAAGGGCAAGAATAAATTTGGGAACTTCTGAAAATATTATACAAATTTTCCTAATTTTAAAAAATACAGTTTCTCCCTCAAGGCTGTGAATTAGGGTCCTTCAAATATTCGGGATCTATATTAAAGCTAGAGTGTTTTTTCATCCCCAGGCTCATACCTTTTTCTTATAGCAAATTCAGACCAAATAAGAGAGGCTCATCATCAAATTTACACCTTCATTTTTTTATAGCGTTATGGCTCATGCCACTTTCATGGAGGGGCAAAAAAGTTTAGTTACTTCATTTCTGCCTTTTCACCACTAAATAAACAGTCATGACTTACTTCAATCACATACTTATTTATGGCTATTATTGTCCCTTAGCAATACAAATTGAGTGCAAAGTCTAGGCAGATCTCTAGTTCAATAATTTGAATTGTACAGTCTGTTCATTATAAGTGGGAGTAATTTGTTAGCATTGGTAGTGACCAAAAAACAGAAGGGATGATCCTTTTTAAAGAATTAACACTGATAATGCATTATGAACCATTTTTATTTGAAATCTCCCGAGAGCTAGCAAATATGACCACAAGAGTTTAAGCTTCTCAGATTAAAAACACCCTTCTAGGTGTTGAGGCCCCGCAGGACTCACCCATGTTGAAAAGCTCAGACAGCACAACAGGTGATTTTGTAAACACCAAAGAGAACTTAAATGAGGGACCTACTACAGGAAATGCCACAAATTTCAAATGTCTAAAATCAAAGATCAAATGTGTAGTTAGCTCTGTAAGTGTTTCTTCCTTACAACATTACAAAATCAAACTGTACCCTCACCTCTACTCACAAAATGCAGTCCTATAAACAAACGTTCCTCCTTCCTAATTTTTTTCCCTTAACTACTAACCTCAGTGTAGTGACCACCTGTTGCTTCTGTCAAAATTACGAATAGCCACTTGGTTTTATGTTTAAAAATAGCAGACTATTTACATTCCTTTATATTCATTCTCCTCTCCTCTTTCTTCCCCTCCTCTCATCTGCAGTTTCTGAAGTGAGCAAATCCATTTTAGAAACTTGAAAAAGACTTTGCATTTATTTGTGGGACTAAATAGGCAGCCC
This sequence comes from Pteronotus mesoamericanus, assembly GCF_021234165.1. Taxonomy (NCBI): domain Eukaryota; kingdom Metazoa; phylum Chordata; class Mammalia; order Chiroptera; family Mormoopidae; genus Pteronotus; species Pteronotus mesoamericanus. Next base: position 22,027,261 of record NW_026555310.1, read on the forward strand.
AGAAATGGCATATATTGATTGTTGAAGACTCTCTAACAGTGTAATTAGTTCAGTTGACTCTGACAGGTGAATGTCAATGCTGCTACTCTAATTCTCTCCATCCCGAAGACCTGGAGAAGTGCAGAAAAAGAGACTGAAGAGAAAGGAATGTTTTGAAACATGTGGTATAACACTTAGCTTATCTTATAGAAATGCTAGCTAATTTAAAGAAAAATTGTCATGAGTGTTCATCCTCATGAAAAGTGTTAAAATTCAGTCATATGTCCACTAAACATTCATTGAATGCCATCTATATCTATATAGATATGGAAATATAGGTATGTACACATACATGTATACCTATATGTGGATATATAAAAAACCTTTATTCATAAAAGGTCCACGATGGGAGAGATTCAGTCTCATTGTGGCCAAAGCCAAACTCATCATCCTTTTTATTTCCACCTATGTTTATTATGGGTCCTCCTCCCTAGTGAATTGCGCTGCCATTTTCCAAGTCTGCTAAGCAACAGCCAAGCCATATTTGACTCTTCTGTCTTGTTCACCTTGCTACAACTAATTGATTGTAGCAGTTTAGATAGCTGTTTCTAGTAGACTAACTTACGGTCCTCCCCTATTTTAAATCTAACCAGCATCACACAAATTCATAGCTTTAAAAACATCTTTTATGTAGACTACTGAACTCATTCATTCCAGTCCATCCTTTTCACTGTCTCCCAAGTTCTGTTGTGTAAGCACAGCTCTGATCATTTTATTTCAGTTGTCAGTGATTTTTCCAGCCTACCCAGGATGCTCTACAATCTAGTCTTGCTCAGTTTTTATAAAACCCTTTCCCACTACAACATTACCAAAGGATTTTGGGCATCAGCCAGTGAACTTGCTGGATTCTTTAGTCTTCTCTGCTTACTCTTTTGTTCCCTTAGCTGGAATGCACTACTTGCCTGCTTGGTTGAGGCCCTCCTTATTCTTAGTTTAGCCTAAATGCCACCTCCTAAGAAAAATATTACCTATCCCCCATATATGACTTAGTTGGTCGTTCTTCTCTACCACTATAAGAGTTTACTTTTGCTGTTCTGCAAAGCTGATATTTTTGTACAACACATTACATTCAGTTTGGACCCATATTTATTACATACCCATCTTCCGCTTCCTTTTTAGACTGTAAGCTGTTAAAGTTTTTAATTGAGTGCTCTCACATAGTCATAATGGTAAATAATAACCTTAATTTAGAATAAATGTGGTGGTCTTTGAGCCTGAAGGCACGTGGAGTTTCTTTTTGCGCTTTCCTCTGCCCTAGAGACCTCCAGGAACTTGACGACAGCACCCAGCTCCCTCTGCTTTGCCACTTCTCAGAAACAGCGGAAGGACTCACCACCATTCGGGCATTTAGGTGAGTGCATATGTTTTCATTTTGTGAATTAGGCAATTACATCATCGCAAATACATATCTACAAATAACTTAAAATTGCTACCATTTTTTGGATGTCCACTGTGTGCATAACAGGGTCTTAAATTAGAAGAAAATGAGGCAATACATGATCAGCGTTAGAGTTTAATCATCTGAAATTTTAAAAAGAATAAAGAGAGAATGAAGCACCACATTGGGGAGATACTAGCTATGTGATTTAGTTAAGGCTTTTAAATTCCCTGGCTTCGATTTTCTCATTTGTGAAATCAGGAAATCAGTTTCATTTCATAAGAACATTGAACTAACTGATATAAATCATGTAACCAGTGATAAGCAAAGAAACACCCAACAAGTAAGTTAAAATAAATGTACTAATAATAATAAAAGAAATATTATATTGGAGTTATTTAAGGACTTAATCAGTATTTTTTTAATATTGGTAAACAGAGTAATAACCCAAGCTTTTGATCGAGTGTTTACTTAACACTCAAAAAAACCCCAAATAAACCAAAAATCCTTTCCTTGTTTTCCCTATTTAAGTAAATCAGAAAAGAAAATGTCATCACTGAGTATTTTATTTAATCAAAAAAATTGAAATCTTAAAGCATTATATCTTTCTGTGACCCCAAATGCAAATGTGTATTGATTTCAGAGATTTTTCTAACCTAAGAAATACTATAGATGTGTATACACACACACACACACATATCTGCACAGAATTCCCACATAAATCTACATAGGTTTCACCATGAAGCATTCATATTTTCTGTAGTTATGTGTCTTCCCATCAGACTATGCAAGACTTATTGGTGATGGCAAAACTATTTATTGACATTGAATGTGGATATTCTAATAGGACCAGCAATGACCAAGTGTATTCCTAAATCCACCATATTAAATAAAGATTACATTTTTCACTAAATGAGCCCTTTTGAGTTTTGTATTGTTTTTGAGTGTCAAACATATGCTAAGTGCTGCTCTTACTATGGATATATAAAGACTATAAAGACATGGCCTTTTATTTCCACCCCAGATAAATATCATAAAGAAAAAAAGTAGGATGACATGGTGGGGGAGGGTCAAACCGTGACTGGGTTCAAGCAGGCTGATAGGATCAGCTTGCTGCTGGACATGGATCAGCAAGAAGCTCATGGGTTCAGCATATTACTGCCTCTGTTTTCTCCCTGAAGAACAAGGTTAGATATTTTCTGAGGAGGAGGAGGAGGACTAGAATCAGGTAAATCATCTTGAAGTTTAGAATGAAGGAGAAACTTGACTAAGAGTCAATGTTTAGATTTTTCATTTACCTTCTTCACTAGATGACTGTTCATAATTTTACACCCAGAAAAGTCTAGGTAGCTGTTAGAAGAACACAATATAGTACCTGGCTACCTTCAAAGCTTGAATTATGATTTAAAAAAACAAAAGATGACCCAATTTTTATGTAAAAGTACCTGTACTGTGCTCATCCAGATTTAGACCTTGCAGGGTTCATTTTAAAGGTAAATATTAAATACCACAAATATCAGCATTGTTAAACCAAAGGAAGTTTTAAAATGTGAGGATGGTCCTGTTACCATGAATACAATTCTAGAAAGAATCTTTACATTCAGTACTTGTGGCAAAGAATCAAACACATTCTTTTCCATCCATTTCTTCCTTTTTTCCAAGCCACCCAGAGTCCCCAGAGTCTTCAGCCCTTTTGGAAAGTTAGTATTTACTGATGAGACTGCTTTTCCTCCCTTGCATTCAGAGTTCATGGCGTACTCACATGCAGCAGTCAACTCCCTCAAGAAGTTTTACCACAAAAGTATCACAGTTAAATTAGACTGAGATTTCAGTGACCTTTCCTATTATTTTTTGTCTGACAGAATAAAGGTCTAAGAATGTTCAGAAGATGAGCTGGATGTGGATGAAAAGATACAGACTGAGTGTGTCAAAGTTTCCATTAGGAAAACAGAAGATTTCTTGCCAAATAGAAACACACAGAAAGAATGTTCACTGCATTTCCACCCCTCCCCTCTCACTGCTGCTTCAGACTATTGCCAACTCCATTTACAAACTCTTTAAGAGCGTATCTGAAACAATATCCCCAAACCAAAGGAGGAGTAAGAAGAGTCCCAGGCAAAACACTTTGTCAGAATGAAGTGTTTGACGTTCATCTCCAACGAAGGCCACTGGCCTTGGTCTTACTGGCCACGTCTCCAATCTCTCCATCACCAGTCCTGTAAGGGGGGAACGCTGCCTTGAGCACCTGAAAATTTTTAGTTTCCTTGTTTCTGTGCCTTTGCTCATGTTGCTCCCTCTCTTCCAATGCTTTGTCCTCCCTTGTTCACCTGAAAAATTCAACTCATCCCTTAAAAGCTCACTCAGACCATCCTCACAGTCCCCTGTGAAACCTCACTTAAATCTTCCCTTCTCCCACCCTCCATCCCATTCCCACCCACCCTGGTCCTCTGGACACTGGACATCATCCCCTTCTATGTTCATGTAGCATTTTGTACATAGGGCCCTTATAACTAGTTTCTGTGTTGTACCATGCACGCTGGTTAATGCCTTGTTTACCTCCTTCACAAAGGATGGGCTCCTCAAGGATAGAAGTCGGAGGTCACGTCTTGCTCATATGTATATTCTGATGTGTCACTTAGAGTTGGTGCTTGCTAAATGTTTCTGAATGAATGGATAAAAATCTGCCTGCCTGTGCAAGTACAGGAAAAATGGTCCTTACCTGGATCTTTCTCTTTACAATTCATATTCACTATCTCAGTAAATCCTATGATCCTACGAACCATCCTACCTCTTAAGTATAAAGTATTCACTGTATCCATCTCTAAAAGGGCAGTCACGAGGGTAGGCATATTCCCAGGACTATGCTGTCCTGTCCTGGTGTGTTGCTGTTCAGCACAGGTCCTCTGTGCTTGGCATTTGGGTCAAAACTACATAACTCAAAGTGAGGTAATTATTTGGCTCCGATTGTAGAATCCTTTGATTATTTTAGATCAGATGTTACTGGCTGACTCAATTATCTGATTTATCTGGTTTGGCATATTGGAGTGATCAGGTCAACTGGACAGATATCAAGTATCTGCTTTATATTGGCCTGTATGGATGGTTTCACGGGCCAAGTGAACACTCCACCCAGATTCTTTAGTCTTCAACATAGTAGTCGTTTATTATAAAGTTTTACAAATTAATTGAACATCTGGGGGGGGGACTTGAGGCAGGCAGTCTTTTATCAAGCAAGAATCACAAGCGGACAGTCAGATGAAGTTTGGCTATTCCTTGCAAACATGATGCGTAGACAGGAGGTCTGTCTATATAAGACCAGCCATGGCAGCAGAGAGTGAATAAACCACATTTTGATTTGGCATTTCCTGCAACCTTCCAAGGTGTCACTTAGAGTTGGTGCTTGCTAAATGTTTCTGAACAAATCAAACCAGTTATTTCGATTATATTACCCAGCTTTACATTGTTTCTGTTATTCAGGGAAAATACTTTAAAAAGGAAAAGAATTTATTTTTGTGATTTAGCAAAGATTTACCACCATGTAGTTCAAGTTGCTGTGAGAGTAGCTCATATGTTCAAATGGATTCAATTTTTATTAGAAGTTTCATTTATAACACAGGTTACACAGAATTTGGTCTGGTTATGTTGTTCATGAGGAATGGCCTTCATTTGGTCAAGGATTGATATCTAAACTGTATGTGCCATAAAACCCTCTAAGTACCACAGGGCATGGGTGCTTTCCACACAATGACCATCCTTACGAATAATTTTGGAACTTTGAGGAACAGATACCTTATTTAAATTGTACGATTCTTCTAAGAACATTAGCCATCTCCCAAGACCCCATATCTTTTTCATGTCATCCCAGTTTCCTTTATTGGTTCCCTCAAACACCAAGCAAAAAGAAGAATTTTTAAGTGTTTATTTGCTTGATACAAATGCATAGATTCCCATCATCCCTGGTTCTCATCCAGCCTCCCGCCCAACTCTAACTGTGCTATTTGGAAAAGTAAAATGCAGTAAAAAGTAGGCAGGGATTTTTGCACTTTTGCACTTACTCTGGTTTGTGTAAGACCCTTGCAACATAGGTCATACCTTGTTTCCATGGCTCCAATTATTCTGTGGAAATTTATGAAATGATCATTAATAGGCTTTTGTCATTAGAAAGATTTCTTTTCATAGCAGAGGCCTGAGAAATGAAGGAAACACTGGACCACACAGTCTCTACTATCACCGAGCAGTAGCAGCTGGCCTTTATTTTGAAATAGGAGGCATTCACTAGTCATTGCATCCCATTAGTTTGTCATTCTGTTGAGGAAATAGAGTAGTAGTAAGTGTGACTATATTTTTTCTGTTTTCTATTATTTCTCCTGTTGTGTGGTTAACATTAGAATATTTTTGCTTTCTGCAGGCATGAAACCAGATTTAAGCAACGTATGCTGGAACTGACGGACACAAACAACATTGCCTACTTATTTCTCTCGGCTGCCAACAGATGGCTAGAGGTCAGAACGGTACGTTCATTTCATGATTTCGAAATGGAAACCAAACAGAGAAGGGGCCTGATGCAAAGAGGGAGACAGTTGTAAAAATTAGTCTGCCACTGAGATTCAGCACTAACTTCACATTTTCTGGACTTTAAAAATAAACCAGGTTTGTTTATGTTGCAGATGAAATTTGTCACAATGTTTTAGTTAATGGCAAGACAAATAGCCCCAAAAGCAAAATTTCATTCTGTGTTCATTAGTCTCTAGATTACATAAGTTAATGGAATGGCAAATATTTGTATAACTTCAATTTTTTTTCCCAAAAGACCATGTTTGACAAGTGAACAGATGTACTCATTTCCTTCACTCAGCTTGACAGGCCTGGAAGAGATGGCAACTTTTTATGTTTTAAGTGAGTGGAGGATCATGTTAGCACAGAATGTAAAAAACTGCAATTAATCATCTATTACTTCCTTCTTTCATATGAAGTGGAAGAGCGGGCATGAGCATTGGCATTTACAGACTTGGTCTTGCAAGTTAATTAATTTATTTGAGTTCCAGTTCCTCATCAATAAAATAGGAATAAGGATATGTATCTCATAGGAATATTAGGATTAAAACAATAATATAAATCCCCTAGTTCAATGAGCAACAAATGTGCTCAACAAATGTCTTTTGAAGGGAGGGATGGATGGATGGATGCAAATAATACCTGCCCTGGTAAGTGATTCACAAGCTAACCAACTGGAGTATGGAGTAGGAAATAGATGAGACGCAAGTTTCAAAAGGGAAGGGAATGTACAGTAGACACTTGAACAACATGTCTTTCAACTGCATGGGTCCACTATTCATGGACTTTTTTCAATAAATACTGTAAGTGTATTTTCTCCTCCTTATGATTTTTAATTACATTTTCTTTAACTTAACTTTAAGAATACAGTATATAATACCTATACAAAATATATGTTAATTGACTTTATGTTCTTGGTAAGGCTTCTTCCAGTCAATGGTAGATTATTAGTAATCAAGTTTTGGGGGAGTCAAAAGTTATACATATTTCTTCAACTCTGTGCAGCGTTGGCACCCCTAACCACTGTGATGTTCAGGGGTTAACAGTAGTTTGCAGACTGCTCTGTGTAGCCACAGTACAGATAAGTTACTTTGGGGATAATGATGAGTTGCCTGTAATCTTTAAAAAATAATAATTATCAGTTTGTAAAAAGGAAAAGGAGGTTTGTCTGCACGGTTGTAAGAATCTCACTTGCACCCACTGGTTAAGCATCCCTATAATATGCAGGCTTTCTCTTAAAACCCAACAGACCAGAGAGGGCAAATTAGTAAAGGGAATTTGTTTTTGTTTGTTTGTTTTTTGGCTTTTTTTTTAAGCAAAGACAAATCTCTTTTTATTTGAGGGTTACGCATGTGCACACATGCATGTGTGTCTGATGGTGCAACGTGGCTTGAATTACACCATCAAGTCAGAGCTTTGATTCCTCATCACTTTTGCTGTCATCATAGACAATTAGGATTTCAACCTTATCAAATTCCCTCTCATTATTTGGTAAAGGGAATTTGATAAGGTTGAAATGAAGGAGGCCAAGTTAAAATCTGAGCTGCTGATGGATAAATGCAGATTGATATGGAATCTTGTACCCCTCTATGAGATTTAGTTGTCATGATTTCTCACTAGTTTACAGAGATTCTCTACCACTGTACTTATTGATCATTATGTAAAAACTATTCAGAACATGGTGCAATTATACTTCACAAATTTTTGATTGAAGCATTTATTGATAAGAAATTCCTTTCAGGTTGCTGCAGGGCTTGGCAAAATGTCTTCTGAATTACCTACAAATAACATAGAGGCAGATGAAGTGTTCCTTAAGATTTAAAACAAAACCAAAACATTATTTCTAGATTCTGGCCAGATCCTAAATCTTTGCTTAAAACTTCTGTTAGTTTATTTGTTTATATCTATTTTCTCTAAGAAAACAAAATAATATCTGAGTAACAGAATTAATGATGAAATAGCTTAATGAAAGGTCTCAGATTCATAAGGGGAAAATGTTAGTAGCTACCTTTCTATGTGACTTTCTTAAACTTGGAGGTCAAGTATGTTTTTAGGGGGCAAGTGTGTTTGCTTTGGACTTGAGGTGAGTGTCTGACTTGAGTCCTGTTTCTGCTCTTTAGCACTTCCTACTGTCAGGTTAATGGACAGGCGTTTAGCAAGAATCTTCAAGCAAACCATATGTTCTGCTCTCATAGCCAGAATGCAAGATACTAGAGCCTTCAGACTGCCAAGAAAGGAAAGGTCAGGAAAAGTTAGAACGGCAGCCAGATTCAGAATGAGTTAGTTTAGTTTGACTTACAACCTACTACTTTAACCTCCACAGGAAAAAGCAGTCAGACCTACCTGAATATAAAAGAATTCTATTCTGCTGGTAGAAACCTAAAGAAAATATTGATATTTCAACAAAAAGAGCACAGTCTTTCATACATTCTGTTACTATTACTATGTATTTCCTTGTTTTCTGTATATTATACTCTTTTTAAGATTTGCTTTCTAGTCTCATTACCAGAACTTTCCTTTAAAGCAATCCCCCCTCACCGCCAAAAAAAAAAGAAAGAAATGATTTGCTTCTGCTTCTGATGAGTAAAGGTAAATTTTGGTGAGAAACTTGGTGATTTGCTGCAAAGTTTCGGACATATCTGCTCACAGAAGTCAAGGTCCAAAGTCCTTTCTATATCACTTGTCTTCTTCATCAATTGTATTTATGTGTCAGTAAGTTCATGTAGGTAAGTATGTGGGTGCACACACACACACATAACCTTCCAGACTACCCACAGATACAACTTAAAACCAGTCAGATCCACTCTCTTTCTGTTCTTCTGAATACATTGAGAGTTTTCAGTAGAACTAGAATAATTAGAATATTAGAAGGTTAAAACATTTAGTTGAATATAAATCCTATAATCCAGGAACATATGCCATAGTACGAGTGCTGAATAAATTAAGTAGATGACTCCTATTAGGAGAGAACCTTTCCCCCGATTGTACATGTGTAAATGATCTCATTATGATTTTGTGGTTCCTGTGGATGTGTTCATATCACTGGAGACACAATATCAGTTTGAAATAAATGAATCTTGTGATAGAAATACGAATTTTGAGATGCAGGACCTTAGAGACCAGGGTGTGAACTGCTTTCTGAACCCCACAGCTGGCCATAGTCTGTCTTGTCATTTAAAAAAAAGAAATATTAAAACTTTTATTTCGCCCAATGAATCTGCATTGATCTTATCCACAGCATTAACACAACCCCTTTTGTAAGTAAATTAGCAAAAATATCTGCTTATGGCAAATATTCTTGTAGTTGCCAGAGTGCAACTAAAATGATATGAGGAGGGTTGAGGCATTGGATGTAAATCAGAAGAGGCAAGCAGGATTTTCTAACACCGATCTGGGGATTTCACCAACTCTAATTCACGGACTCATCACCTTAATGAAGAAAAAGAGGAGAAAACTTATTATAGCTTTCTGTGGCTATTTTTCTCTTCATTCCCAAGTCTAACTTTCCAAAGCAATGCCACTGAATTCTATGGACAGAAAACCTCAAGTAGCAGGAAGGAAGGAAAAGCAGAGTGAAGATACCTTTTGCTGAATCTGGGAAGACCCCTGAGCCCTATCTAGTTTTTGTTTATGATCTAATTTATCTATTTATTTTTTTAACACATGGCTTTCACTTCTTTTCAGGTCCTGTTTAGTAAGAGTAAAGACAATCACAAGTTACTCCCTTTCTCTGGGTAAACAGTTTTCCCTATGGAATATTTAGCCCTTCCCACCATATTTATTTGGAATTGGGGAAAAAAAATAAAGGTCAAAATACGCTCAAATCAAAACCGCGCAAGAGTAAAAAGAATAAAATAATTTGGCGTGTTGGAAAGTAGCTAGACTGTGACCACCCAGGTTGCTTTGGCAACAGACGGGAGTGTTTTTCCTCTGGGTGCCAAGCGAAGTGGGCCACATTTGTGTGCAGTGTGTCACTATGTCCTAACCTTTGAATGCTGCTTACGTTCTTTTGTTCGGCACAGCGTTTTCTCTTCATCCCTCTGCACTAAACAGTTCCAGTTCTTTGGCATCGGTGTTTCCATTTGCAAAAATTGTGTAATTCTATCTAAAGGCTGTCTTTCCAAGGCTTTGTCTTGCTGTGTGGCGAGAGGATAAAAGAAAATTCACATCAGGAAGCCAAAAACAAAACAAAAGTCTTCAGAATCAACAGGCTAAAGTGAAAATAGTCTTCAGGGTGAGCTTGCACAAGAGTCTAGCACAAGAGTTTGTTCTGTGAAACAGCACAGAGCCTTTTCCTGTGTTCCCGACTCTGTGATAAACAGGTGTGTCCTGATGCTGTAATTCGCAGGACTTCATATAGTCTCCCAGGCGTTCCGTGGTATCAGAGACTTCTGAGGGCTACTTGAAGGAAAGAAAGATTATGTTGCTATTAAGTATCTACAAGTCCAATTTATAGAAAATTATAATTTTAACCATAATCTCACATATAGAAAGGTGTCATGGAATCACTAGAAATCTGACAGGAGACCTCACTTTTGACATGGGAGTTGAAGGCTTCCCTTCCGGAGGAGAGAGGGTCAAATTCACAAACTCAGTGGAAGTTCTAATTTATCACTATACTGATAACATGCCCTGTGTTAGGGTCCTCACTGACACTGGGTAATTCACATATGTAGTAACTTCTATTTTCTAAATCGAATCTCCCATCCCAGTGTACTTTTTTGACCACACATGTCTTTTTTATTTTTCACTGCATTGATTGGTTAGGATGCATAAAGCCTTAGCAGTGGAATAAATGCTGCTCGTGATCCCTAAGTATTTGCTCTCCTGTATGTGAGTTATTCAGACCATATGCTTCCCTTTTTTAAATCTGTTGCCTTTAAACCATTTTACTGTGGAAATATTTGTGAAGAAAGGAAAAGAGGTGTAATTATATGGTCATTTGGTAGGTCATTAAACTTGGTAACTTTAATGGTAAAGAAGTGGAAAATGGAAAGTTAACAAAAGCTCTTAGATTGTCTATCAATTTCACACTTCTGTACTTCTGTATTGTTTGAAGAGAAGTGATTGGAATTTAATGATTTTGCTATAAATATTTCTGGTAAATATTGTGTACAAAAGAGCACCTCTTATGCAGACCAAGGTAAAAATCATATCAAATTCCTCCAAAAAATTTCCATTGCCTTAGAAAAAACATTTTTGAGCAGTGGTAATAATCCAGCAGGGAGCTGAAAAGTATCAACTTGGTATACTTAAAGGACAATATGCACAGCACTTTCTAAAAAAAGAAAAAAATACAAAGAATATTTTTTGATAACTGTAATAACTTTGTTATGGATATGAACCTGAAGACTTATTGGTTTTTAAGCTCTCACAGCTATTTAATAGACTGAGATTTTGAAAATGGGTATTCCCCCTGAAAAAATAATTTGCTGTAAATGTATGTATTTCAAAAAGCTAAACCTTATGGTTGAAATATCAAAAACATTCTCTCTCCACATTATATGTAAATTTTGTCATATTTTTTTTACTGGACTAATAATCAAAATGCTAATGTCTGATGATCATATTGAAAACTTCACAAGTAATTTTGAAAACATTAGCCATGTGGAGGAGACCCAGAAAGTGTACACTGGTTACTCTGTGGATCATCCTTCTCCCTTTCTTCCCTTCATCTATTTTCAGTTCTCTTGTTGACTCTGTGGCCAGCATAAGGCTAAGGCCACCAACCTGTTACCAGAATTATCATTTTAATTCAACAAAAAATAGGTCAAATTGTCATCCAATTGAATCTATGATTTAGTTCTATATAATTGGTGAATCCAGGTTATAAATATACTAGAGTAAACTAAACTTAACAGAGATAAAGAGAAGAGATTGAGTGCATAATGTTTTTCATTTTCTTTACAGGAAACTTAAAGTCTAATTTTCATTTACTTTGTTGTTTAGTATATTAAATGTGGCTTTGTTCTATTCTGGTCCTATTCAGATCTGTTCTTTATAACATAGAACGCATAATTTTATGAATGTTTCCTCCACAATTGAAATAGTAAAAAATTAATAATAATTTGGAACTGAATGATGAAGTGCATGGCTTAAAGTAAGAGTGCTTTTCACTTTAGGAAAGAAAAAAACCCCTACACTTGTGCATAGCAAAACATTTTAGGAGACAATCATAATACAGTTCAAAGTGGAGGATTGATGTATCATAGAACTTTGTATTGGACTTCTCACCATATTGATGTTTTTACATGTTCAACTCTTAAAGTCTGGAGCAGAGATTGGTAGAGAATTAAATAATTCAAAGGAGTCCCAACTATATTCAAAAGTCTCAGTTTAGAAGGCATTTGGCTCATATAAAAATTCAGTGGATGCTTTACAAAGGGATGAATTTCCCTGGTCATTTATTCCATAAGGAACCTTTACAATGTACTCAGCATTATTACTGTTGCTGGAGATAATAGTGGTAGAAATTCAAAGACTCTGTCTTCGTGGAACTTACATTCTAGTGAAAGTATCTGGAAAATAACACGTAGACACATAAATGAACACCATCATTTCGGATAGCTCTTAATACATGGAGCAGAACACAACAAGACAAGGGGGTAGAGAACAGCCTCAGCACTGGGTGGGGCCGCGCAAGGAAGGCTTCTCCAACGAGTTGGCCCTTAAATGATGGCACCGAGCCCGGTGTCAGAGCCCTGTGGCACAAACATTTCAGGCAGAGTCATTGGCAGACACAAAGTTGGTGTGTTTCTGATGTTAAAAACCAAAACTCGGTGGCATAAATTTGAAGATCTAATTGGCTTTACTAAGTGATTCATGAATCAGGCAACATCCCACCTAGCAACTCGAAGGGCGCTCAGGAGTTGTACAAAATGGAAGGGTTTTATAGGAAGAAGGGTGGGCCAAGGGAGCTCTTAACAAAAGAAAGGATTCTTCCTGGGCCCAGGATATTTTTCCTTTGAGAAGAATAGATCAGGAATGTGAAGGGTGTTATCCTGCATATTGACTCTTCTTCTTATCGGGGAAGTGCAATGGAGAGGACACCTCTGACAAATTACGCCACCAGTACTTGACGAGAAAATCCCAGACAGGTTGGGTAAGATTGTTTCTGAAGAGGCTGAAACCTGCAGTTAGACTAGGTGTTAAATCTGGGTTTCATATCTGGTACCATGGGCTTTGAACATGGGTGATGCTGTTTAGGGACTGTTTAACACTAAGCGCAGGAAGACCAGCATGGTACCTACAGAGCGAAGGATTCTCACATATAGTTAAAGAAGGCAGGGTCTGCAATCCAGACTTTACATCATATAAGGCTTTGTAATTCATCAGAATCAGAATTTATTGTAAGTACAATAAGAAGGCAAGTTATATGAACTGACATATACTTTTAAAAGTATGTATGAATGAATGAATAAATAAATGATGAATGCTGACGTGTGATACATTAGCATGGTAAGTTTTAAGATTCTTTTTTGAGTGATAAGAATACTAAGAATGCTGAGAAATGGGAAAGGAAGAGGATGTGAGCAAATGGACACACGTGGCCTATCTCTCAGCTGAGTTTAAAGCAGGCCATAGCGAAGTTTTAAACTTTCACAAAAGGGTTTATCATTGAGTCATAGACAATTCAGATACTCTAAAACATGTCCACACTTCTAATTTATGAGAAAATATAATCCTTATTCTTATTTACATGTAATCTGGAGATTTAATATACCAGACTGAGTCCAGATAGTTGACAAAAAATTCAGCTATGAATTCCAGCAAGTTAACCAGAGGCAAATTTCTGCAGAGGGTTTAGCACACAAGGGAACTAATTACAACCTTGACATAAGCACACATGAAATTTAAGGTAGAAGGTCAAGTTCAAAAATAATTGCTTGTCTAGAAACAATGAAGTAGGAAGGGGGGGTGGTAAAAAGGAAACTGTATCTGATCCCAGTTGTGCCACAAATTGCAGCTTAATTTCTGGCAAACTGTTTAACTTCTCTAAACTCATATCTGTATGGATACAATGAAAACATTGCATCATTCCCATTTCAGCCCCAATACTGTAGTTGCAATTTTTTTTATAACTTAGGTAGCCTTCCTCTTACCAGGACACATAGGAGTGATGTGTATCCTCCTGGTGATCACCTAAGTTGATTGGGATCTTTGGTTTAAGAACTTGAGAAAAATAGTTTCACATTTTTTTCTTGCTCTTTTTTAGGATTATCTCGGAGCTTGCATTGTCCTCACTGCATCTATTGCATGCATTAGTGGGTCTTCCAATTCTGGACTGGTGGGCTTAGGTCTTCTGTATGCACTCACGGTAAGTACGGATGGAGCTCTCTCTTTCTGTGCAGTGTTGGACGGACTTTACATAGTTATTATCAACTTTTATTCATGGATGTTATAGGGTAACTTTGAAATTCGTAACAAGATGACATCTGGCAAATATTAGCAGATTTGGGCCTAAACCAATATTTTAGGACAGCATAGATTTCTGATATTGTGAGCCAATTTTTATTGTATTTTATTTTCCTATTTATTTGTTTGTTTATTTATTGCATTGGGGTGACATTGCTTAATAAAATTATATAGGTTTCAAGTATACAATTCTATCATCTGTATATTCTGTGTTTACTTCCCCTAAGTCTGTGAACCAATTCTTGGAACCTCCTCAAACCCTATGACCAGAGCACCCCCCAAGGCTCCTTGGGATCCACATCCTGAGTTGCTCACAGCCCATTTAGGGACACTAAAATGAATGTGCACATAAATGAGATAAGTGCAAACAGAGGTACATACCACTGTCCATTGTGTAGGGAAGTCATGCCTTAGCAAAACAGAGACATTTGAGGACCTTGAAGAAGAACAGACGCCTTCTTTGACAGATGTATCCCATGACATCCTCTCTGGTCTCTGATGTCCTGCAGCACTAATGAAGTGTACCACATGAGGTACACTTAGAGTCCAAGCCATTCTATCTCCAAACATCCAGGAATTGCAAAAATTGATACTGTATTTTATGTGTGTTCATTTTTGTTATTGCTGTTATCTAACACAGATAACCAATTACTTGAACTGGGTTGTGAGGAACCTGGCTGACCTGGAGGTCCAGATGGGGGCAGTGAAGAAAGTGAACAGTTTCTTGACTATGGAGTCTGAGAACTATGAAGGCACCATGGGTATTGTCCAGGATATTATTTTGTTTCACTTCAATATATATATTATTCAAACATTGTGTGTCAAACATTTTTGCTTTTGTTTTCCATTTCAGTGTACAGAGAATCACCTCTCTTACTGACTTTGCTTGATTAGGTACATATGGGATGATAAGACTTTCCAGGCTTGAAAAGTCTTGGACATAATCAGAGTCCAAATAAATGTTATTTAGTAATATTTAAAGAGAATCACAAATATTTGGATTTTATTTCATTAATTACTAACCTAAACCATACACTATCATATTTTCTTTCTAAAGACCTTATTAACTTAGATGTCAAGAGATGTGCATCTTACAATACCGACTGAGATTCTCGCCTTTGTTGGAATTAAATTGGCAAGAAATTCAATACTGAGAATGGAATAATCTTTCTTAAATGCAAATCTCATGCTTAAAATCCATTCCTTTGCCTAAATCCATCAATAGCTATCCAGGTCTTCAAGGACAAAATCCAAATAACTTAGCTATATAGACCAGTGGACACTTCGTTAGTCAAGCCTTGCCCGCTAGTTAGTCTCATCTCTCATCATCCATCCACACACCTTTTATTCTGGCCATGCCAACAAGCTATTTTTTCTTTTTATTTTTGTTCTTCTCCCTCTTAATATATATATACAAGATATGTTTGAGACAAATTTCCCTATCACATATCCTTTATGATTTATCTCAGATACCACCTTCTCTTGAAGCCCTCCCAGATGGGACACCACTTCTTGTGCTCCCAGAACACCTTGGGTTGGCCTCCCTCTTGTATCTCTCCGTGCAGTACTGTAGATGCTGCCTTACTTGTGTGCTTCCCCCAGGACACAGTGAGCACTTTGAGGCATGTCTTTCATCTCCATATCCCCCAACACCTTGTACACACCCCTCACATTTTAAGCACTCAAATGTTTAATGACCAACAGATTGAACAAGTGAATCAATTCACAGATGAACTATCTTGAACAGAATTGAGTGATGAAATGATGAAGAGACATGATGCTGTTGAATGCTCCAAAAACAAACAAAACTGTTTTAAAAGTTCTTAATCCAGCAGCCTTTACTCTTCCATAATTTTATTTAAAAACTACAGAATTTAGTTCAGTATTACTTTAAAATTAGGAAAAAATTTATGTTCATAAATGTGTATAATGCTTTCCCTCCCTCTTTCTTTCTCCCCCTTGCCCTCAACCTCTCTCTCACCCTGTCTCTGTCTTCCCCTCCTGCCACCCAGATCCTTCTCAAGTTCCAGAACATTGGCCACAGGAAGGGGAGATCAAGATCCATGATCTGTGTGTCAGATATGAAAATAATCTGAAACCTGTTCTTAAACACGTCAAGGCTTACATCAAACCTGGGCAAAAGGTATAGAATTCACTGACATCTGATTTATTTCATGCAAACCGTTTGATGTACATTCCGTTACCACCTGAGGTCTTCAGACATTCCAACCAAGTATATTCTCACTTGGCTTAGATTCTGCACACTTTACAGGTCAAGTTATCTACAGAAAAGAGAATAGGAGAGAGAGGATCAGAATGAAATATATGTTTTCTGTTATATTACCATTCATTAGTCTCCCATGAGGTTAGGAAAGTCAAAAATAGGAATGCTTTTCAAAATTTCTGTCAGTGGCTCTAGCCATAGCAGACATCCTATTGAGAACTTTACATTTGTACTAGCTCTTGCCCCAAATGATTTATTTTAGTTATCTTAAAAAGACCAAGCATGCAGGGATAAAAAGGACTTGTTCACTTTTTGTTATAAGATACTTCCAAGAAAAAAAATATTCATTAGACCAACATGTAACTAATTCAAAAAATTAAGCTACAGAGAAAAACAACACAATCACATAAAAATAAGAGCTGAAATGGAATTACTGAAGATTTGGTGAGGACTCCATGTTTTCATCTTAATAATGATCATAACAGCGTTCTGAAAAGAAAATGGTGGTATTTATGTAAGTATTTAAATACAATTGTGGTTTCACTGCAGTATCTTGTCCAAGTTAAAAATACTTTTATCTCATCTTCTGTCATTTGTCTGAGTCTGCCATTCTCTCTGAGTGACAGTTGCTTTTTCAGGTGGGCATATGTGGTCGCACTGGCAGTGGGAAGTCATCATTATCTCTGGCTTTCTTCAGAATGGTTGATATATTTGATGGTGAGTTACTAATGAAATTTTTTCATTAGACATGTGGTCCTTTCCCTTAGAAAATACAACATCAACTTACCTAATCCTATAGAAATTTTTTTTTTAAAAAACATATTTATAAGGGCTCTGTATCCTATAGCCCATGTTTTGAGCATCCCAGGAAAACAGTCCAGAAGTAAAGAAAAAATATAGAATGGGGAAATAATATCATTAACCCAAAACTTAGTTTTAGACATAGTTGATGAAGAATTCTAGTAAACTGATAAAATGAAAACAGGGCCACCAGTTTTGAATAACAGTAGATGGAGATAGCATTTCAAGAGGAAGAAAGCAAGGGGAAGACTGTCTTGTTTCCTATAGACTAAAATATATCTCTTCATCAAAGGAAAAAATACAGGAAGATAAGATATCTGTATTTAATTTTGGTGCATGATTCTTATTATCTTCTTCTTATTAACATTGTTTAATGAGGTTGAACATAATGAGGGTGAGGAAGAAACCCCTACTAGAAGTGCCAAACACATGTTGACAATATACAAAAATATTTATTCATCCACAAACTTATTTATAATATGATACATGGAAATAATTTAATCTTTACTTTAGAAAAAATATGTTACATATTTAGTCTATCAAGTGGCCTACATGCTTGACCATCACCTCAAGGGAATGCTTACTGTTACCATCTTTAATGATTATTATGATGATAGTAGTTCACATTTTATTGTTCTTGACAGTTTATATTATTTAATCTATACACCAGTTCAGTGAGATAAAGAGGTCAGTTTATGAACACAAAGTTGAACTGTGGCAATTGCTGTCTCTTTGGGGTTTAGATTCAGGAACAGGTTAGGTTTATGCCACTGGTCTAGCAGTTTGCTCTTTCTGTGGCTAGTAGTAAACATAGATACTTTACAGATGTTCAGTAGGAATTTGCAGTTAAAGTCAATTACATGATCCAAAGACAATTGATAGACACTCTTCTTAAAGAACTATGGTTATGACTGAACATATTAGATTATGAAACATCATTTCAGGACCCATATGAATTCTCAATGACTTATTCTCTTTTTAATATCATCAGACTATTAGGATTTTAATAGATAATATGTTATTTCTGAAAGAAAGTTTAATTAACCACCTGTTATGCTCTTGAATCTAAAGTCAACTAGAAAAGGGACTCTGGGTATCATGCTTCACCTGGTACAGTCATCTCATAAGCCCATATTTGTTTTTGCACAAAGTGATATGATAAAGTAAATCTTTCAAGTTTGAGAAAAAGACATGGCAATTGCACAAGCCTCTGTAAGTCTATGTACACTATGGAGAGATATTCATTAAAATTTGATAACTATGTCATAGAATTTACTTTTGTATTTGTAATACCCTGAACTGTTCAATCAATACAGGAGTGAAAAAGACATGCAAAAAACCCTGTCTTTAAGGACCTTTTATACTTCAGTTAGGGGAGGAATACTATAAAACAGGTCAGTAAATATATAAAGAATGTTCTATGAAGCAAAATAAAGCAGGGAACTGGGAAAAAGGTATTTTAGGAATGTCAATCCTGAACTAGGAAAGTACTCCCAATTTGTAAAGCAAATAAATATTATTTTGCTTGTGATTTTACTACATACCTGCCATTTTTGTTTCTCTTTAACAGGAAAGATTGTCATTGATGGGATAGACATTTCAAAACTACCACTGCATACACTACGTTCTAGACTTTCAATCATTCTGCAGGATCCAATACTATTTAGTGGTTCTATTAGGTAGGTGATGAGTCTGACAGAAAACTGTGTGCCTTGGGATTTACCATTTGCTTCATAGGATAATTTTTATTAGAAATGCTTTTCAGGTACGGGTGAAATGACATTATCAAGATGCTAAGATTAAATCAAGTATCTATCCAACAATTTGAATTTGGGCACCCTAGAGTTGCTAAATTAGCCTGTAGAAGCCAATCATTTATGTTTCCAGTTCTTCTTCTGTTTGATTTTACAAAAGTCATTTTTTTCTCCTGGACCTGTGGGCCATGACTCTTGGCAGACCTTTTTTTTTTTTTTTGTTCGAAGACAGTTGTCTCCATTTGCCCCCGACCACTTTCCCCCATGCCACCAATCACTGCCTCCCTCCCGCAAACCTCCCCCTTTTGGCTTTGTCCGTGTGTCCTTTAAACATGTTTCTTGACAACCCTTCCCTTAGTTTCCCCAATTATTCCTCTCCCCTCTCCAAATACCATATGATTGCACTTATAAGTGGAACCTAATCAACAAAACAAACAAGCAAGAAAAATATAACCAAGGGCATTGAAATAAAGAACAAACTGACAGACCTTTCTGAGGCGTTCCAACCTACAGATATCCTGCGTTCCTCATGTATATTTGGCCTGACCTTAGCGGATATTGAGTTTGGTTGGTACCTTGATTTCCTGCCCCTGCATCCCTCACTACTTTTCTTTCAGCCAACACTGCTTTTAAGAAGCTGCTGCAATCTTCTTTATTCCTGGTTTTGGGTTTCCCAGGGGAAAAAAAGATGGACATATCTACTATCTGCTAGGCACTTTAAATATATTCTCTCATTAAATCCTTATAATATTGTTCTAGTATATATAAGATTAGGCAAAAATAGGTTTACAGTTGTGAGTCCATGAAACACAAAGTTTATATTATTATTTATTAATTATTGTATTCTTTTCCATAGAACAACTATAAACCTATTTTTGGCCCATCCTGTGTATTATCCCATTTTAAAGATGAGTACTTTTAACTGAAGAGAAGCTATAACTTGCCCAAGTTCATATACTTAGTAAGTATAGAACTGTGATTCCATATAAAGTTTGACTCTAAAATCCACAATGGTATCTTCCACAAGATTATGTCTTTCATTTCATTTCTCCTTTGTCCTCTCTTGCTCCCCTTCTCCATTTATTTAATTACAAAAAAGTACTTTGCCACTTCCTTTTATTAATTGCCCCTTGTCTTGAAGAGAAAATGCATGTAAGATTGCCCAATATTTAGATGTAACATTGCTTTACTTAAAAGTTCTAGATCTATCAACCTATTTAGCAATACCATAGTAAATTTATACCGCTGAATATATTTATTCTGAATAACTATACTAGTGCTTTTGCGGCTGGTACAATGCAATGAGTTGGTATAGCTAATAGTTTCATTTGTTTCCAGAGAGATTTGTGTGGTTACACCCATCGTTTCTGTAGGAATGTTTGCTAGGCACTATTCAGATTACAAAAGAACAATATAAAAGTGGAAGAATCCAAATAATGGATTTTATTATATCCTTTCATGCATATAAACTTACTAATATTATTATCAGAAATCATTTTTCTAATATTAAGGTCATTCATTCATTCATCAAACAGAAGTTGAATGCCTACTTTATCCTAAGCACTGTTGTATGTACTAGGGTTACAGCAGCAACCAAAACAAATAGAACTTACGTTTTAAGGAAGGAACAATAAACAAACATATACAAAATTTTATTTATTTTTATTTATTGACTAATTAGCTGACATTTTTCCCATACAGATTTAATTTAGATCCAGAATGCAAATGCACTGATGACAGACTCTGGGAAGCTCTAGAAATTGCTCAGTTGAAGAATATGGTCAAGTCACTGCCAGGAGGTCTAGGTATATTTCTAAATTATACATTTATTTTTAAAATATGCAATTAATACTATATATATCTATATGCAATTTATGCAAGAATCACATAATTCTAATGTTATATCCCTTTATTATATTTAAAGTAATCTTTTAAAGGTCATTAGGACACTTCAAAATCTAATGATTCTGCATGGGGTAGAAGAGGATGAACCATATAATATTCTGTTTCATGTGAGCATTCCAGAGTATTCCAGTTAATACATTTATAGCCTTTTCACCATCTGTGGGCACAGATGACTTCAATCAGAATATTCCCTTGTGGTCATTCTGTTCACATGATCTACGTAGTCACTTACCTTCAGCAAATGGATAAGAGAACTGAAGAGACTGTTAGGTTCAAAGAGTACTTGATGCCTTTGAGGAGCAGATATTTTCTCCACATTGGCTGCCATTTTCTTGCTACCATGAGGTCATATTCATTTTATTTCAAGGTCTGCTGTGGAAAAAGTCCAGCCATTGTTAATATAATGAGAATGTTTTGCACATAAACATAATCTGGCAGCAAAGGAGAGTGGACTGGAATGGGCATGTGTGAACAATGATGACTTCACTGTACTACTCAATGGGAACAGTAGACACTGCTGAGTGAGCATGTGTGGCCATCACATTCAAAATGACTGAGCAAGTAGAACAACAAATCTGCATCAAATTTTGTGTTAAGCTTGAACATTCCTCCAGGAAACTATTCAGGTGATTCAGAAGGCCGCATCTATGAGCAACTGGTGACTAAGCAGCTTCATCGTGACAACACACCCACTTATGCATCACGTCTCATGCAGAGTCTTTTGGCAAAACATCAAATCACCCAGGTGACTCAGCCCCCCTAAAGCCCAGATTCGATGGCCTGCAACTTCTGGCTTTTCCCAAAGCTAAAATTGCCTCTGATAAGGAAGAGATTTCAGACCATTGATGAGATTCAAGAAAATACAATAGGGTAGCTGATGGCGATTGGGAGAAATGTGTGAGGTCCAAAGGTGCCTACTTTGAAGGAGACTGAGGGATCATTGTCCCAAGTATAAAATTTCTTATATCTTATATCTTCTTCAGTAAACATCTCTATTTTTCATATTACATGGCTGGATACCTTCTAGACAGACCTCCTATAACATAACATTTTTAAAGACATTATTTTCTATTATCTTACTGCAGTATTAGTTTTGGTCATTTGTGAAGGGAATGAAACATGCTCAAACAATAACTGATAAAAATTCCATCCCAGATGTAGTACAATTTTTGGCAAATAACTGATGACAGAACAAAAAAACAATGTGGATAATTAAAGAATAACACGACTAAAGAAACAACAGAGAGTTCACAATATGGTATTTAATTCATAAAAATGAACATTTATAGTTTTGGACTTGTGCTTTCTCAAAATCTGAACTCATTTAAGAAAACAGAAAGATAACAGTTGATATTCTAATTTTAATACAATGTAGTTGCCAAACTGATTGTGTGCTTTTGGCACGGAGTTTTAAAAAAATCATCCTACAAAAGTTGTCCTAGGGGCTGCTTATACTATCCTTATTTTTTTTTTGGATTCTTTTTTCTTCTTTTTCTGATTTGTTGTTTTTTGCTTCCTTATCCTTTAAATCATTGACTTGATTCTCAGCTTCATCCACTCTATTGTTGTTTCTGTGTAAATTGTTCTTTATTTCAATTATTGTATTTTTCATTTCTGATTGAATCTTTTTTATGCTGCCGAGGTCCTCACTAAGTTCTTTGAGCATCCTTATAACTAGTGTTTTGAACTCAGCATCTGATAGATTGCTTATCGCCATTTTGTTTAGCTCTGTTTCTGGAGGTTTTTCTGTTCTTTTATGTGAGCCATGTTTCTTTGTCTCCGCATTTTGGCAGCTTCCCTGTTTTTGTTTCTATGTATTAGGTAGAGTTGCTTTGACTCTGTGTCTTGGTAGTATGGCCTAATGTATTAGGAGTCCTGTAGGGTCCAGTGGCACAGCCTCCACTATCACCCATGCTAGTATTTGAGGTGTTCCCTTCATGTGGGCTGAGTACACCCACCTCTTATAATTGAGCCTTGGTTGCTGTTGGCAGATCAATGGGAGGGACTTACCCAGGCTAGTCACCTACAAGGGGTGGTCGTGACCACTGACCACCAACTTCCACCCTCCATGGAAGATCAGCTGTGAGTGGCAGGGTGATAGTGCTCCAATGTGATCTTTAGCTGACCACTGGGTGTGCAGGCTCTGAGGTTTCCCTGGTGGTACAGGCCAAGGTCAGCCTCCAACTTCAAGAGGTCTAACATTTGCATCATAGGGCGACAGAAGGAGAAGAGAAAGAACAAGAAACTGGACATCTATTTGAAAAAATAATGAGAGGAAACTCCCTTAATTTGGTGAAGGAAGTAGACATGCAAGTCCAGGAAGCACAGGGAGTCCCAAACAAGATGGATGCAAAGAGGCCCCATCCAAGACATATCAGAATTAAAATGCCAAAGGTTAAAGATAAAGAGAGAATCTTAAAAGCAGAAAAAGAAGTTAGTTACCTACAGGGGAGTTCCCTTAAGACTGTAAACTGATTTCTCAAAAGAAACTTTACAGGCTAGAAGGGATTGGCAAGAAACAGTCAAAGTCTGAAAAGCAGACACCTACAGCCAAGACTGCTCTACCCAGAAAAGCTATCATTTAGAATCAAAGAGCAGATAAAGAGCTTCCCAGACAAGGAAAAAACTAAAGGAGTTCCATCATCACCAAACCATCATTATAAGAAACGTTAATGGGACTTATTTAAGAAAAAGAAGATCAAAACTATGAACAATAAAATGGCAAAAATATATATCTATCAACAATTGAGTCCAAAAAACTAAGCAAAGAAGAAGAACAGAGACAGAATCATGTATACAAAGAGTGTTTTGATGGTTGCCAGATGGGAGGGGAGTGTGGGGGAAGGGTTGAAGACGTGAGGGGATTAAGAAGTACAAATAGGTAGTTACAGAATAGCCATGGAGATGTAAAAGTACCGCATAGGAAATGAAGTAGACGAAGAACTTATACACATGACCCATGGACATGAACAAGTCCTTATTACATAAATTAAAATTTGGAGAATAAATGCATAGCTCCCAAGCATGAGAAATTATAAGAATTTGATGCAATGAGAATATATCAATAGAAATTGCTCCCCTCACAATACACATGCAAGTCTACTATAAAGTGTTTGAATTCTAATAAAAGAGGTGATTTGGAAACAGAATTTATTTTAAACTTACAACAGAACATTTTATGAAATGTGGGTGGTAAAAATAATGAGCATATAACATTCATTTATACATGCATTCAGCTACTATGTCAGGTACCATGGTAAGTGCAGGAGATACACTGATGAGAAAAACAAGCAGTCCTATCCACTTGGAACTTAGAGTTTAATGGGATGGTATAATGGAAGAAGAATGGGTATGGAGTTGAAAATATTCTTGTCAAGGTCTACTACAATTAAGCTATGTAATCCTGAACAAGCCACTTCATCTCTCTAGGCCTTAGATGATTATATTAAATAATCTCTTTAGATAATTATATTACATAAATAATCTCCAGGGTCTCCAACTCTTCAAAATGTTTAGCAATGTTTTATATCTTACTATATGGATGCACCTTAGCATCCATTGTCAAAAACTGGGTGACCCAGGATTGTATTAATTTTCCAAGGTAAAGTTCCTCTGCACTTTTCATATATGAAATCCTTGCACCAGTACAAATATCCAACTTGCTTTTATAAGATATAACCTGTTTCACTATCTTACCCAAGAACTATCACAGTAACATTTCTTCAATGAAATCCTTGCTTCTTCCTCTGATTTAGATGCAGTCGTCACTGAAGGTGGGGAGAATTTTAGTGTTGGCCAAAGGCAACTGTTTTGCCTCGCTAGGGCCTTTGTCCGCAAGAGCAGCATTCTCATCATGGATGAAGCGACAGCTTCCATCGACATGGCAACAGTGAGTGTACTATCTAAGCTTTTTAAATGGATGACTTGGAGAAATGCACATGAAAACTGTAATTTTTTTCTCCTGATTGGGTTCTGAATACTCAGTCTTATTTTGAGGGTCATTTCATTCATCCACTTAATCAACTGATGATAGCACATAGAGGATTTCAATACAGGAGACAGATATTAGTTTTAATGGTGTTCCTATTGCGAATAAACACAAAATAAATTTGGCATTACTTATTGTTAAATTCTCAAAACAGTTAAATCCCAGGCTCAGTACATGAGAGTATTGTATTCAAGTATTATCGTAAAAGTTCTAAAATGCAGTATGCACCAAAGTCAATCATTAATTTCGAGAGTAATTTGCAGAAAAATCACTAGAATTGATAATGGCTACAATTGATAAAGATTGTCCCAATGTGTTTAATTAACAGACCAGAAACTTTGACCAAAAATTTTCTTAAAAAGATCTGTCCAAAAGGCTGTAATTAAGTGGAGAAAAGTCACGTTAAACCACAAACTGAATTATCTAACAATCAATGTTTTTATAAAAGTTAGCTTACTAAAAGTTTGGCATCTAACAGGATAAAAATAAAAAACACCCACAACCACCTTAGATTGGGTATTTTCTTGTTGTACACATTAGATTGGGTAAAACTACTCCAAATATTAAAACAGTCTTAGGGTTAAGAGCCAATTACATATGGAGATGCTAATTTGACATCATTTCTCTCTACTAAGTAAGACTAATCAATTGAAGTAACTATACAAAGTTATAGTATATCTACTCAAAGTTAACATAATTTAAAACTATAAAATAGTTTCTAATCAAGCCATTTCACTAAGTAAGCATAACTACATCAACATTAATATTAATTATTAAGGTTTTACAATATTGGGAGTTATTATAGGGTAATACTGCCTCAATAAAGTTGAGAGAGACAGAGAATGTGAATGAGAATGAGGATGAGAATGAATTAATTGACAATAAGCCACTTGACTGAAAGAACTCCTTTACATTAAGACTTAGGTAATCAAGCTTGCCTCTAGGAGAGAACAATCTTTACCTAGAACATCTTTTAAAATATAATGATAACAAGAGTTTGTGTTTGGAATTAAAAATGTTTCCTGCCTGGAATGTTCTTTTATGGGTCAAATTCCAAATTTGGGGCATGTGTTTTATTTTTCCTTTTTCTGACCCAAACAGTAACACCTATTAAAGGTTTTATTAGTTTTGAATACATGCTATTTGTGGTGTAACTCAAGTGAGCATTTCCATGCACATTTGCTTTCATTTTCTTCTTTCAGTTCCCTGGCAATAAACCTATCAGTCATTATCATTAATCAGATGAGTTTTATTTGCATTTTGAAGACACCCACAGAGCCCAACGGAGACTTGCTGCTGAGCACTGCTCCCTGTTATATCTTTTGCAGCAGACCGAAGAGTGGGACTTCTCAGAAGGGTTTGGGCATGGGGAGGCATTGTTCTTGGGGACCAAATATCATAGTGAGAAGAAGTAGTCCAGAGAAATTTCAGACTTAATGTGTTTGGGTTTTTCTTGCAGGAAAACATTTTGCAGAAAGTGGTAATGACAGCTTTTGCAGACCGCACCGTTGTTACAATAGCTGTAAGTATGAGAAACAGAGTTGACTTATTCCTCTTTGGTTTTCATTCCAAGATTCAATAATCTTTATTCTTGAGCCATTAAAATATACTTATAGTGAATTATGTATTTCTTTGCTAATGTTTCTGTTATCTGTGCAAGAAAGCAAAAAATACATGCTATTCCCTGAAAGCCTTTACATTGTTTTTTCCAGACTGTCTGCTCTACTCACGTCCCCTAAATTACAGTGATAGCACACACCAATTCTACGGTTCCAGCAGGTCATAGCCTGTGCTTTTTCCCCAGTTACAGGTGGTAGTTCACAAAGGATAATTCTCCTTTCAACAATCTGATGTTCTAATGAGCAATTTCAGAAGCAAAATTCTTAAATTTGACTGCCAATTCTGCCACTATTTAATTTCTGTGTCTCTTATCACTTAACTGTTTTCTTTAAAAAAAAAAAAAAAAGGCAGTAAGATACCTCATGGCTGGGGCAATACTTTTTCTGAGCACCAATCAAATCGAAGAATTGCTTAAATCTTTGTAATCCATGTTATAACTTCCTTACAATAGACCATGGTTTTCTTTCTTCCTCTTTGCAGATGAGTGGATTCTTGCTCATATTTAGGCCTCATATTTAACAAAAACTAATTTGTAAATGAATCACCTGGACATTTTCTCTTTTGCTGATTCTCTTCTTTCTACTTTTCTTTTCTCTCCAGCATCGTGTCTCTTCTATTTTGGATGCAGGCCTTGTTTTAGTCTTTTCTGAGGGTATCTTAGTGGAGTGTGGTACAGTTCCAAACTTGCTCGCCCACAAGAATGGCCTCTTTTCCACTTTGGTGATGACCAACAAGTAGATCGTCATGAGCTACTGCCAAGTATCCCACTCGGTAGCTATCTTAGCAACATCCCCTCAGTAAGACAAGGCTAACGTAGCCATTCCAAGGGGAGGGATTAGCAAGGGAATTAGCTACTCACCAACCAGATGCTTCAGTTATGTTCAGTTCAAATGAGGCACATGTATATGTACTGAAATGTAAATATGTAAGAGAGAGTGTTTAGGAAAACCCCAAGAACAAGATTTACCTCTGTCTTATTTCTTGGGGAGGTTCTGTAAGTGTCCTGAAGAATACAGTGCATGTTCTGTACTTGTCCTGCAGAATGCATTAATTTAAATAATTACTTATGTTTAACAGTCGAATAATGGAGCTATGAATAGCATGCTTGCTTAGGCTGCCATTTTTGTGAATGATGCATGGAAGAAAAAGCACCCTTTGAAGCCAGACTTTTTCAAGGGGTCAGCAAATGACTCCCCCGGCAGGGCCCACCTTCTGTAAGCTAGGCCTAAGTAAAGAAAAACCCACTTGTCCTCACTTTCCCAGTGAACTCAGTGGTTCCTTCTGCCCTGGAGAAGGAGTCACCTGTCTAATTCATTCACACTGAAGTGTGAACAATTTAATGAGTAAGGGAATTGGCTAACTTGAAAAATGGTCCTATGATATTTTCAAGAAATTTTTTCACTGGAGAAATAGGGAAAAAAAACTTCCTGTTACCTTCAATGAAAAGGTAGGTAAAGGGGGAAAAACATACCCTAACCCTATTCAAAAGACTAGTTTTCTCTATTCTGCATGAAGCATGGTCTTGTTGGATGGTGCCTTTTAGTCTACACCAGGAAGATTAGTTGCGCATCATTTGTATTTTTCATCCCCAAAATTATGCTCTTACATCATTTCTATCCTGCTACATTCACTGAACACTTTTTTTATGTGTGTGTATACATATAAAAATATCTTTAGATATTTATATCTATATCTATATCTCTTTCACCCATTTTATATTTCAAGACCACTAGGGTGAAAGTGCCTACCAGAGTATCTAGAGCTCTCCCCACTGGACACACAGAAATCCTTGGGGAAGAGCAAATTATTGTGGGACCAACTCCTCCTAAAAGATTCATAGGAGACAGCACACCAGCTTGTGGGGGACCCCTTGTAGAATGACCCTCAGCTCTATTAGAAGTTACTATTTTTTCTTCCCTGTTAAAAGTTGTCCTGTTAATTTTATCACTTGCTAATGAAAATTATGGAATAACTGAAGATAATTTTCTCTGGCCTCTAAAAAGAAACCCTCATGCACCAAAATAGTATATGGAATTATTTATAAAAGTGACTTGTTCTTTACTCTTAATTAACTTCTGTGGAGCATTTTGAAAATTTCATCAACGCTATTGCAATTGACACCACACTTTGTCAAGCAAAAAATAATTTGGGTTAATGGAGTAAAAACCAGCTATATTTATTTCCATTGGCCAAGTTTTTCAGTGTTTTCATTTTGTAAAGTAAACATTATTTTAGAATATCAAGGCAATGTTTATAATATTCTATTTATGGATTTAGAAGCCAAATTCTTTTCTCAGTATCTGTGATATTGTTACAGAAGAACTAATTTGTTTGGAGGGAAAATGCACAGCATGTATTAAATAGTATATTCAGTTTAAGTGTTTTTTTTTCTAAATGTGTAGGTATGCAAATGGCTCTGGTCCTTTCTCAAAGATAAATAAACATTATCTTCCGACTAGTAATATTCCCTAAATATATATCATTAGCAACCAATATTCAGTGAATAATAGGTTTGTCTCTGGATGTTGAAAATAGTGATGGATGTCCTAAGCTGTCTTCTTTATCACATTCCATATAAGTGTTTCTTTTCTCCTCTAGTTGTGAGTCCCAGCTATGACTGCTTGCTTTTCTGAAAGCATGAACAGTGACACTGTCCCATCAAGGTGGCCCAGGGCAGAAGACAGGCCTTTGCCCCTGGACGCCTTTAAGTTGGACTTTGGGTTGTTAGGAGAAGGCACTTTGGAAACCCGCATATCAGCTAAATAGACAGTCTATCTCGGGTTAGCACTCCCATCAGCATGCTGCTGTTTTGACCTGTGTGGTCCCATCCCATGTGGTAGTATGTAGACACATAGGGCTATTGAGCACGTGAAATATGGGTAGTCCAAATTGAAGTGTTGTAAGTGTGAAATAGTCACTGGATTTGAAAGACTTAGTACTAACAGAAGAATATAAAAGACCTCACTAATAATTTTGATATTGGTTACATGTTGAAATAACATTTTTAATATAGTGGGTTAAATATACTATTAACATGGATTTTACCTATTTGTTTTTGCTTTTAAAATTTGGCTTGTAAGAAATTTAAAATTACATATGCCTCACATTTGTAGCCCACATTGTATTTCTCTTGTACAGCACTTACCTTAGCAAGAACAGTGAAAAGGCCTACTGCACAGATTTCCCCCTTATACATTCTAAAAATAAAAAATAAAAGTAGCTGACATTTAGTATCTGCTTGGATATGTCAGGCAAGGTGCTGCCGATTTTTTTTTTACATGGGTTATCTCATTTGATCCTCACCACCACTCTGTGAGGCAGGTACTATTATTACCGTCATTTTACAGATAGGAAACTTGAGACATACAAAAATCAAGTTTGTCGCTCAAGACTGTGCAGCTAACAGGTGGTGAAACAAAAATATGAGCCTACTCTTACTTCAGAGCCTGCATTCTTTACCATGATGCTAACAGTGGCAGGTGAACAGTCTTCTAAATTACCGGATGCTCCATATGAAACAGTGTGGTGGCGGGTTGGAAATATCTCACCCTTTAAATTTAAGCCTGATGTTGATGCTGGTTCTGATGCTAACTGTCTATGTGATCTCCTGATTTTGCTTTATCTCTATAAACTCCAAGCGTCTTCTTATAAAGTGAAGAGAGGTAACATTTACATTTGAGGAATTTTCTGATGATTAACATATATGTGTGTAGAGCACTTAATATGTTGTATATGCTCAATAAGTGGTAGGTTTTATTATTATTAATTACTAATGCCAAAGCTTCTCTCCAAAGGGTGCCGTGTTTATAGAGAGAACGAGTGTGTGACAAGGATCTCTAAAGACTAAGAGATACATGTCTGAAATCCTGAATAATCCATTCTAATACCGCATGCCAAAATGGACTTCCCTATATTGTCTTCCTAGAATTAACCATCTTCCAGGGTTTTTCAAATTGTGTGTTAACCCACAGAATTGGTTAACTCTGCACAAGAGATGATTTTGGTCTAGACTAGGTTATAACCCAACTGGTTCATGCTGGCTCTTTTTATTTAATTATTTGGCAAAGCATTCATTAGCCTACTTACACTTCCATGAAAATGATGAACTTGTTATACTAGCTACAATCGATTTAATATAGCCCATACAGGATCCAGCCATACTGTCCAGTATTTTAAAAATTCACCCCTAGGTAAATAAATGTCCCTGAATAATTGGTGAAATATGCATATCCATTGCTTTGACTTGTGCACTAAAATTTGTAACAAATACATGTGTTCTTTTCACTCACAGCATCGGGTTCACACTATTCTGACGGCAGACCTAGTTATTGTGATGAAGCGAGGAAATATTTTAGAATATGACACTCCAGAAAGCCTCTTGGCTCAGGAAGATGGCGTATTTGCTTCTTTTGTTCGTGCAGATATGTGAAAGGATGTCTTAAAATGGTACACATATTAAAAATAACGCAGTCATAACCTACTCAATGGGTCATCAGCTTGACCTCTGCACAGTGCTATCTTAAACTTTTATACATTTTTATAGAACTTACTTGCTATGTTGTAGAACTTTGTAATTAGTAGCAATGTGACTTTACCAACGAATATTGTATTTCCTATGTTGACTTTTCTTCTTCCTAATTTGTGTTTTGTTTTCCAAGGTATAACTGGCTAATATATTCATTACTGATGTTTTCCTAATAATTAAACCATTTTATCTTTAAGGTGTATTAAAACATATAAGCTTCTTTAAATATTAAATCAACAGCTATGTTTTCTCATAATTTTAAGTCTGATAAATATCTCTCAGGCATAGAAATTAAAATGAGTATTCAGTATTATTTTACTCTTTTTTTTAAGAATATATTTTCATTTTTGTTAATGTCTCTAGATGTTACTGGAAAAGAATAAAAGGACAAGTTTTCTAATATTAGAAAATGAAATCTTCAAATTTATTATCTACTGCGTGAGAATATTTTCTGTATTAATTAATATTAGTAATATTGGTGTTTCCTTTAGCAGTCTCTTTTTTTTTTATCTAAATAGTTTCCTGTTACCAAGAATTTATCACCTTTATAATAGCTCTGTAAAGCCAAAATCTTAACCAGGAAGATTATGAAAAGAATTTGCATATTTAGAAAGTTATACTCAAGGTTCCATTTTTCTCTGTCTAGCAAAGAGAGAGTTATTAAGATATCGGGCATAATGTGCCTTTTCCAGACAACAGTTCGGAGTAATTAGGTCCAGTCCTTCAGTAGCAGGCCAGCTAAAGCTTTGTATGGTTTAATTCACAATTAGATGTGGTTTTGATCCTGAGCCCTTAAATTTCACGTAATTCAAAATTCAGGAACATAGGCCTTCCTTGCACAGCATATGTGCATACACACACACACACACACACACACATACACACACACACGCTTCGAAGTACATAATGTACTTCATTTAGACATTGATGCCCAATCGTGTCACACATGCTCCTGCTCGAATTTAATGTGCATGTAAAAAGTGTAGCAAAAATATTTTCTTATTTTAATGTGTATGTTAAGACTGCATCAAAAACTGATGGGATATTGATGTTATGTTTCCTTAAATGTAAATTAATACATTCAAAAATACTAAAAGTTACCTTCACTGTTACAATAGTGCCCAAAGATTTTTTTTTTTTTGCATTTTTGTGCCCATTTAGTATATCACTGATTTTTATATGTGGATGTGCATGTGTTGTAAAATTCTGAAGAATTATGATCAATGGAAAAAGAGAATTTATGCTCCCTTCCTTTAGATCTTGTGTTCAGTTTATTGCACTGTGTATCTACTTTTGGAAAATCTGTAATACTTGTCTATTCAGAATATATGACTGGGCATTCACCTGAATATAGAGGCCTAATGTTTACCTAAAATAAGTCCCACAAGGATGGACACAAGTGTCCTACATTATTTACCTTAAAGTGTCAACTGTTTATTGGTGTATACGAAACTTCTTTTGGAGAAAAATCCTCTTATTGTTTCCAGAAATGTAAGCAGAACAGAATCAGTAACTTCATTTGATCTTGAAAATACTTTATAAAATTTCCAGCAATCTTCTCACAGTGTTTCTGGCATGCACTGTTTCGTAAGGCTGAATTTAGATGGTGCTTGTTACCAAATTATAACTCATTCTCACAGAGAAATGGGGATTTAGCCATAGAAATAATCCCTCATAATATCTGTGAATTCTACTGCTGTACAAACAATGTCAGCAGAAGCATATCTAATTACACTAAACTGAGAATCATGTTTATCATTCTTTCACCCTAGTAGTTGCTGGTTCCCTTATAACTTTTAATCATCTAAATTGAGTAATTGTTTGTTTACAAAACTAAACTGACTGAATAAAGTCAGGGATGATTTTTTAAATTATTTAATCACTTACTATGTCCTATGTATGATGATGGAATACTGAAATAACTCATCTTGAATTAACCTTTTACTGAATAGGTATGTATCTATAAAAGACCAGACTTAATCAAATCAAATTTTACATTCACAAATTTTATATTTAATTAGCCAAATGAATTGTAAATCCATAATATTTAGT
Source organism: Pteronotus mesoamericanus (assembly GCF_021234165.1). NCBI lineage: Eukaryota > Metazoa > Chordata > Mammalia > Chiroptera > Mormoopidae > Pteronotus > Pteronotus mesoamericanus. The sequence continues at coordinate 22,060,516 of NW_026555310.1, forward strand.
AAAAACAATAAATGCATAAAGCTTTATATGAAAATAACAAGGTTCCTGATATCACTGAGAGAGAAGGATTCTCTTAAAAAATTTTATGCACTCTACTATTATGCTACTACTCATGACCCTTTTAAAACTCAATTTAGGTTTAGATTAGATACCAGAAGACCCTAATAAGTACCTCATACTTGAGATCTGGGACCATATAACATTTGTCTTTGTGCCTTTAGCATGTGATACAAGTGCCTAGCGCACAATAATCTCCAATAGAGATAGTTGATTGATCCATTGATTATTTTCACAACTAGTCATGTGCCTAGAACTATGGGTTATTCTCCGCACTTCCTGTGTTGTGTTTATCCTACTGTGAGAATACATTGACTTTATGTTATATAATAAATTACTCTTTTGTTTGCTTGATTAGAGAGGGTGATTATTCTCTCACTTATAACACCATTGGTTATCAACCAGGGCTGATCAATAGAAATAAATTAACAGCAGTTTTATTTCACATTTGCCTCAATCAGTCACGTACTTCATTAATTATCTATAGGCTTCATGGAGGTCTCCATTAAGTAGAGCTATATCAATAAATTTTATGACATCTGTAATTAAATCGCTGGATGTCTGGACTTTTACCCAAGGTTTCTTGATCAATTCTATGGCTATCTTCCAACCTATCTTTTTCACTTATTTTGTACTGCATTCTCTGGAGTTCTGTGATTTATAGAACTATGATAATTCCTTTTTTGACCCATTATCCAAAGTTAAATGTCATCTTCTAGTCTTAGCCTTGTAGCATAACAAAGAGTAGCCAAGAGGATGTACCCTGTCACTTAGATTTAATTTTTTCTTTGGTAGCTACACATCATTTACAACAGGTTTTCTCAAGCATGAATATGAGTCACCTGTCTCAAAGTGAAAGGGCAGTGTCTATATTTCTAGCAAGTGCCTCCAGGTGAGTTTCATAGGTAGCCAAGTTTAGAAGTCACTGATCTACCTAAGTCACCACCCTGGTTTCTCTTTATTATGCATGACATGGAGCCATAAAATACTGAAAGTAAAGTTCGCAGACTTCTTATCTTTCCTATCGTCACCTTACCTGGAATTGCTAAAACAAGCCTCAGTGTCATTGGAAAAAACTGCCTTGGTTCCATTATAAAGGGAACATAGTAAATGAACTGAACCTTAGCTGAGAAGATATCAATAGGGACTCTGAACGCTATTTTGTTTTGTGGTTTAATCAGAAATGATGTGATCTAGGGGAAACATTTACACAAAGATGAAAAGCTTTCCGCCCCCTCATTTGAATTAGCAATTGAGTCATTTGCACATTATTCCACTGAATTTGAATTTATATTTCCAAATGTTCACAGTACATAAATGCAACTGGTTTAGGTAGGTTCCACATTCGCATTTCGCAATACAGAAAGAAAATAAATTATCTGTGGTGATTAGTTCACTTGCCACCTTTACATTTCTTTCTCCAGGTATTGTCATCATCATTGATATATTCATTCTACACATCTACTACGTAGGATTTAAATTATTTCCTTTTATGTGGGCAGTAGCAAATTTCCCTTAGGTATTCACATGATGGTTACCAACACCCTCTTTCTAGACTGACAAAGATCAAGGGATCGTAGTTGGCTAAGTTAATTGTCTGTGAAAAGAATGCCCTTCTGTGACCTTAGTGCCACCAAGCATCAGAGTCTACCTCCAATTATACACTACATTTTAATGACAGAGCTTTGTGTTCAGACTATTATTTTTATCACTTAATCTTCCCCCTGCATAAGAAACTTGCTCCTACACAGCAACAATGCAACACTGCTTAATGCTGACTTATTCCCATTTTTCTCTTGGAAAGGGCTACAGCATGTACTAATTATACAGAAGATCAGTTGTTATTAAGTGAAAGACTGTTGACCTTTAATACTTTTAGAGCCAAGTGGATTTAGTCCAGCTCTTCTAGGTATTTTGCTCTTTGGCTCATAGTAATTGGGGCTTTGTTCCAACACTAGTTAAGTAAAGAGCAATTTTTAAAAATTCTTAATCTCTTCCTTTCAGATACCCGAATGTTTTATCAATCCTTTGAATATAGGCGTAAACAGAATCCTCAGCTGCTTGAATCCATCACAGGGTACAGCTAACCCTCTGCCACGGGTTACGATCTCTCCTCCAAACAATCAGTACACATGTGCAGGCCTGCAATACACACACACGTACACATTCTGCACTGGAATCTAGAAAAAGCGGAATAATCAGGTCTCAGGAAAAGTGAAGACTGAACTGGGTCCAGGGACCTGTGGGGACAGTCCTCTTCCTCAATCCCATCTCTGTTGCAGACTTCTCAGCTTTTTTTTGTCCTCTGTGCCATCCTATCCTTCTGTCCTTTTCTTTCCCATCTTGCATGCACCTTCATGAACTACTCCAATCTCAGGTGAAATCTTCTAATGTCTGGGCCCACAACTAACTGTCTCCTCTTCTCAGATTGTCTATTTCAAAATACCAAGTAAGGAATCTAATTTGTCCAGCTCATCTTTTTGTCTTACGCATGAAGGGACAACTTCGCGTTACTTCGCTTTCGGTCAGGGGTTGACCTCTGGCCCTAAAGGCTTTGGCTAGACAGTGTATACCAATTGAAAGTATTGTCTTATTCTGAGGAAAATTTAACACATTCTGAAGAGTGACATGAAAACAAGAATATGAACCCAAATCACAGCTAGTAGTTCCAGAAGGGGAGTGATGAGACTGGGCTGGCTACTGTTTATTTTCCTTATGGGGAAAAAATCAGAGGAAGGGAGACCATTCTTTAATCACAGGAGCAATAAATTGGGCTGGTTGACTAAACCCCTTGGACATTCTTCACATGTTCCCACATGCTACCTTTGCTTCAGAGAGAGGGAAAGTCCAAAGAAGGATGTAAGAAAACACAACAAAATCTCCTGCCATATGTAATTATTTCAAAATATTGACTTTTTAAACCCATTTTATTTCCCTGTGGGAATGACTGTATAACACACAGCCTGTGAAACATGTTCTTACAACCTCCCATTCAAAACAAACAGTAACACCCACCTAGAATTGCACACTCCCACCCATTTTAGGATCCCTAACACATACAGCAATTACATGCATACTTTAGATAAAGGCACCAATTTCTCCCAGTGACCTATCACTCTCAGACATTTACAAGTGCCAAGCCATTGCCCAGGCACTGAATTTTCCATGTCCTTGACAAACAGGAAAGAGAAGATAGTGAAAGGAAATAATTGGGGGTGACAAGATTTCACCTTAAAATAAGAGTTTTTCTTCTTTGTTCCCACTTGACAATTTCTAGCATATATTAAATGCAGCAAAATATTATATTGGAAACACAAGACATCAAGGCTTTTGGCCAGAAATGTAGGAAAAATTTAGCAAGGCTAATATTTCATGGCAAATTCTTGGCTTAAAAAATATTTTAATAAAGCTTATCTACATGTGCCAATAAAGCATAGAGATGACATGATAATTTATGATTTAAATATCATATCATCTCTGTAATATTTAGTGCCATTTTATAGCCAATAACATGAGAAAAACAAAATCACTAGGGAACAGAAGAGAGGAGCAATGTGAAATCAATTCAGATATCAGTAGAATGCACATTGCAGAAACCATCTCTAAAAATGTGATGAAAGGATAATAATAGCTGATATATAGTGACTAGATTATGATATGAGCCTTAGAAGTATAATCCCATTTAATCTTGACAGAATTCTATGAGGTAAGCATTATTATCCCCTATTTTATCATTGATGTTCAGTCTAACTCACCCAAGTTGTAATGGAATTGAGATGCAAACACTCGTAACCATGTGCTGTAGTAGACTAAATGATAAGTTAGTGAGTCAAGTAACTTCTCTTGGGAATAAATGACTTCTACAATATGTGATACACGAGGTCTGTCCAGAAAGTATCCAGCCATGTACTACACCATATAGAGACATTTACTGAAGAAGATACAAGATACAAGAAACTGTGCCTATGACAATGACAGTTCGGTCCCCTTCAAAGTAGCACCTTGGGATCCCACACAGTTCTCCCAATCACCATCAGCTACCCTGTCGTATTTTCCTGAATCTTATCTATGGTCTGAAATCTCTCCCCTTTCAAAGGTGATTTCAATTTTGGGAAAAGCCAGAAGTTGCAGGGTTCCAAAACTGGGCTGTAGGAGGGCTGAGTCACTGAGGTGATTTGATGTTTTGCCAAACTGCTGGAGATGAGATGCATGAGCAGGTGCGTTGTCTTGATGAAGCTGTCAATCACCAGTTGCCCATACCTGTGGCCTTCTGAATCACCCAAACATTTTCTGCAGAAGAACGTTCAAGCTTAATGCAAAATTTGATGTGAATTCATTGCTCTACTTGCTCCATCATTTCGAATGCAATAGCCACACAGTATACATGCTCACTCAACAGCGTCTACCACCCCCATTGACTAGTAAAGTGAAATTGTCATTGTTCCTGCATGCGCATTCCAGTCCACTCTCCTTGGCTGCCAGGTTACATTGATGTTGCACAAATCATTCTCATTTTATTAACAATGGTTGGACTTTTTCTGGACAGGCCTTGTGTAATGATAATTATGTGACTCTCAGAAGACAGGAAAAAGATTAATTCATTTGAAATATGGTGTTGGAAGAGAGCTCTACGGATACTCTAGACTGCCAGAAAAACAAACACTGGATCCTAGAGTACATTAAACCTGAAATGTTGCTGGAAGCAAAAATGACAAAAGTGAAGCTGAAGCTATCCTACTTTAGGCTCATCATGAGAAGGCAGGGTTCTTTGGAAAAGACAATGTTGATGGAAAAAACAGAAGGCATCAGGAAAAGAGGAAGACCAAATATGAGATGGATGGACTTCATAAAAGAAAGGATAGGCATGAGTCTACAGAAGCTGAGCTGCTGTTGAAGACAGGATATGGAGGACATCACTCATTCATAGCGTTTCCAGGTGTGGGAGCCAACTCAGCAGCACATAACCCACACATGTGAGTCTATATCGAATATACTGAAAAAAGAACTGGACGGCAGTTAGGTCAAAGTTCAAGCCTTGGTTCTATCACATATTGGATGTAAGGCCTTAGATATTACTTAGTCTGACTTTACCATGTCCTCACTAATAAATGGGAAACAAAAGACATCATAACAATAATCCTACTGGCCTCACTGAGTTTTTGTAAATCTCAAATTAAATGATGGTGAAAGGATTTTATGATTAAAAAGCATATTCTGAAATAAGATATTGGTATTTTAATTCACTACGTATACTACATATTAATAGTATTATATAAAGTCACAAAATGAGCTTTTTTCCTCCTAAAATATTTTTGATATGATTCCAACTTTACAATTGAGAAGTTATATATTCAAGCTGAGAAATTATATAAAATGTTTCCAGGCTATTGATACACCTGGGGTTCTAGAAAGGGCAAATACAAAATCAGGTAGTCTATTTGGGTTCAACCTACATCTCCTGGGGAGGAAAATAAGTTAGATGAACTCGCATTCAAATTAAAACCACGTGAGAAAAATCAAGAGACACATAAGAATATTAGCACAAGAACTAGAAATAATAACATAAAAGAGATTTTAAAATATGTATTTGTTACTAAGCATGCTCAACATCATTCTTCATCAGGAATGCAAATAAAATAGCTACCTACCCAGTAAAATGACCAAAACTACAGAGACTGACAATGCCAAGTGCTGATGAAGTTGAAACTCTCCAGCGGTGCAGTGGCACCACCAGCATGGCACCGACAAGCACGGGAAACTGCAGCCTCCACTAACGCCGTGTGCCTGCCTCCTCCGGAACTCATCGGCTCCATCCCTGAGCGAGTATCCAAGAGAAATGAGTGCTTCTGTCCACAAAATGTTGCACGGAAATGTTCATAGCAGCTTAAGTCATAATAGTAAAAAGTGAAAAAAAGCACAGTCCAAATGCCCATCAATAGGAGGATCGGTAAAAATGATACTCATTCACACAATAAACTACTATTACTGGGATACAGAGCAAATCTAATACTTACTATGTTGAGGGAAAGAAGGCAAACACTAAAGAGTACCCATTGTATGATTCCATGCATACAAGCAAACCAGTAACAAGCAAACAAACTGATGATGAAATAAGTCATAATAAATTTAGCTCTGGTAAGGAGCAGTTACAGTCTGGAAAGAGCCAGGAGGAAATATTCTAGGGTGAGAGATGTATTTGATATCTTGACTTGTGATTTGTGTGGTAATTATGTAATTACATACACAGGTTTGGTTTTTTTTAAGATTTTATTTATTTATTTTTAGAGAGAGAGGGGAAGGGAAGGAGAAAGAGAGGGAGAAGAACTTCAGTGTGTGGTTGCCTCTCACACGCCCCCTAGTAGAGACCTGGCCCACAACCCAGGCATATGCTCTGACTGGGAATTGAACAGGCGACCCTTTAGTTCACAGGCCAGCACTCAGTCCACTGAGCCACACTGGCCAGGGCATACACAGGTTTTTTTAAAGGTGGGAAAAAGAGCAAATTAATTTAAAATCATCAGGTAGGACTTCTAGAAAATAAAGAAGTTACTAAAATTAAAAATTCAATGGACAGATTAAATAACAATTAAGCTTAGATGATGTGGGAATTCTTTTCATTGGAAACATGCCTAGAATGTATGCAGAACAGCTGATAGAAAATACCGATTTGGCTGGTGTGGCTCAGCGGATTGAGCGCTGGCCTGCGAACCAAAGTGTTGCGGGTTCTATTCCCAGTCAGGGCACATGCCTGCATTGCAGGCCAGGTCCCCTCAGTGGGGGAGTGCAAGAAACTACTATACATGGATGTTTCTCTCCCTCTCTTTCTCTCCCTCCCTTTGCCTCTCTAAAAATAAATTAATAAAATCTTTTTTTTTTAAGGAAATATGAAGAACCCTCTATTAGAAATAAAATAAAGAGGATAGTATTAAAAGTTCTGAAATAGGGATCCCAGAGGGGAAAAATAGAATGAAGAGAAGACAAAGAGCCAAGATCTATTCCCAAAAAGTTTCAGACTCAGATGATTTCAAAATTATTTCATTTTCAAGGAGTAAGCTAATCCATATTCTATTTAAAGTATTCTAATTTATGGAGGAAAAAATATGCATCGATTCTTTTCACAAAGACTCATAATGCAGAGATAACACAGAACGAATAATACAGACCAATCTCACTTATAAATATTTTTGCAAAAATCCTAAATTAATATGGGCAAAAACAATCCAGCAATATATGAAAATAATAATTCACCATGACCAAATGGAGTTCATCTCAGAAATGTAACAATACCTTCAACCTTCAAAAAAAATCTAGCGACTTAATTCACCATATCAAATTGTCTAAAGAAAAAGAAAAAGACTACTTTGATATATGCTAAAAAGACATTATGTGCAAGTCATCATCCATCGGTGATTTAAAAAACATAGAAAAAGCACACTACCTTAAAACAATAACTATATAAATTATATATTTTGGAAGCATTTTCTCAAAATCACTAAAAAGAAAATCATGCTTGTTATTTACTATTGATCTGAAAGTACTAACAAGTTCAGAGTAAGAAAAATTTAAAATAATAAACAATAAATTAATTACTAAAGAAGTTGTGACAAAGTTATAACTATTTTAGAAAATATTATGTTTTAAGTGTCATTGGCCTGTGCTAAAATCTTTACATAGTCACCTCACTCAATCTATAGGACTCCAAGAGTTGTGTCTCGATTTTACAAATTTGGATATTGAGGCTATTGAGGATATATACATAGTAAAGTATATTGTTCAAAGCCACCAACCACGTAAATGACAGAACTGATCATTGATCCCACATTTTTCTGACTCTAAAACTCTGTGAACTTGAACAACAGGTTATATCCTCCATGCAACCTCACTTTTTCAAAAAAGGTAATTAGTAGGTACAAAATAGACAGGGGGAGGTTAAGGATAGTATAGGAAATGGAGAAGCGAAAGAATTTATATGTATGACCCATGGGTACAAGCTAAGGTGGGGAATGCGGGAAGGAGGTGTGTGCAGGGCAGAGGGGGGATAAAAGGGAGAAAAAATGGGATGACTGTAATAGCATAATCAATAAAATACACTTAAAAAAATAAAAACATGAAAAAGATCAACTCAGACATAATAAAATTTTGTAGGTTTACAGAGAAGAGATCATTTGATTACCTCATTTATTCTTACAGTAAATGATGTAAATTGACATTTTACAATAGCAACAAATATCAAAATATTTAATTCTAGTATGAACTTGCTTAGAAAAATGACCTCGTGAAAGCTTTTCTGGCACAGTTAATTTTTACCTAAAGAAAAATACAGGTCATTTAGCAGCCAAAAAAAAGAAAGAAAAAAAGGAAAAATCCTGGTAAATGATCATTGAGGCTAATGAATCTAAATATCACTTTAAAACTTCTAATCTCTATAATCCCTTCGGCAGCTGGCATTTTTGAGAGGTGGCAATAAGGAGTCATCCTACAGAGAGTTCTGGAAAATGTCAAGTTTCTCTTTCCAAGCACTGCATGAGTCAGTGATTTTTCAAAACATAGTGACGTGAAAGCTTAGCAATAGATCAGGACGTTGTTGGGAATTGCTCTTTCTCAGAGAGCTTCAGAAATGCCTGTGAAAAGCTCCTATAGCAAGATGGATCCCAGGCTCATGAGAACTTGCCTTTCTTTGGCACAAGAATATCAAGGCATAATTTCAAGGCCTGGAAAAATGAACAATGACAGCTGCTATTCCTCATCTTCTCTCGGAAATGACCGTATCAGCTTTATTTAGTACTAGCCTTCAGTACAAAAACCCTCCCAGCAGAAAGTATTTAGGACGGGTATTCTCCACTTGACTGAAGAGGCCATTTTTCTCTTGAAGACACAATTACAGTAAAACAGACTTGTTGATATCCTGGGTCCTTACTTTTATGACCAGTATCTTGACTGGCTCCTGTTCAGTCCCCAGAATATTGGTTAAATTCCAGGGTTGAGGAGATGCCAGTATGAGTATTAGTTAGCACTCTGAAGGTTGGTGAGGTATCAGAAATAATACATCTATAAGTTATATTATGTGTTCTTAGTCTTAGATTAGGAAAGACAGTTAAACAATAAAGGAGTATGAATCTATATTCTACCTCCCTTCCCACCTCCACCCCAGCTCTGAGATCTTTTTGACCATCATTAAGCCACAACCAGCCCTCATGTATGAATAAGAACTGACATCTTTTTATGACCCCCAATAGAGGATTGTTTATTGACTTAAGAGAGAGGAAGGGAGAAACAAACAGATCGAGAAATATCAATTGGTTTTCTCCTGTACATGCCCCAACCAGGGATCTAACAGGCAACCTAGGTATGTGCCCTGACTGGGGTTAGAACCTGCAATATTTTTGGTGCATGCAATGATGCTTCAACCAATTGAGCAACCCGGCCAGGGCAGACCTGACATTTTCTAAGTAGTTAGCAGAAACCCATCTCTATCCTAAGCACTTATGTGCATTGTGTCTTCATGTTCTTGTAATAATTCTTGAGCTCCTTATACCTTAGTAGGAGAGAGAAACTCCTGCAAGAAATTTTAAATATGCCTCATTTATTAGAAGTATTTCTACCTTCTCATTCAAGATATTTTAATTTGGGGGCCAAAGATTTTATATTTTATTTTATTCTTGCTCAATAAAAGTCTTGGGGGAGGGGACATAAAACAATGTTGCCAGGTGGTTCTCATGTAGCTTCACCATAGATTAACAATCATTCAATCATTCCTTTGAGGTAAGAAAAAGCATAGGATTTGGGATCAGATGTGTTGAGTTTGTGGTACCTTCCCACCAACATGCTATTTGATTTTAGGCAAGTCATTTAACTATACTCTAATTGACTCACATGTACAATGAAGAAAATAATATAATGTACAGCTGTCTCAAAGATTAGGTCAATGTTTTTCATAGTCAGGCTCTCCATCTTCATTCACTGGGTAAATGTGAATACACTTCCCTCTTTTCCTATCCCATTTCCTGATTTTCCTCTTCTTCACCTGACGTATTGCACTTGTAACTATTCTTCAAACACACCAAACTATTTCCTGCCTCAAATCCTTGATACTCACTCTTGAGCTGCCTGATGCATTCTTTCCTCAGTTCACCATCTGGTTAATCCTTTCCCAAAATGTCACTTTTTAAAAGAGGTCTTTTCTTAACTCAATGTAAAATTGCTGGTCTCTGGCCCCAGAGACTTCTAATCCTTATCCTGCCTTATTCTCTTTATAAATCTTGGCACCATTGATAAGTATATAATGTATTAACTGTCTATTTGTTTGCTAACAGCTTCCTCCCCAAGAATGCATTGGAGCAGGGACTTTGTTTTGTTCACCTAGATGTGTATTGAAAGGTAGTCATTGTTATTAATGCCCGCTTCCTGACTTGCTGATTCACACCTGTGAGCAGACATAATATTAAAGAATTGAGCATGCAAGCTGGATAAAGTTCTTTTTCATGAATGGTTCTGATGGATATCCTTCAAAAATGGGGTGATCCAATTGAAGAAGAGTGAGGCTTTTTTGCAAGTAAATAGATATATACCTCAAAAAGATAAATTCTCTGAACTCATTGGAACAGATAAGTACAAAGAGTCATATTGTCATTCCCATTTCATGATAACTCCAAAAAAAGTGAGTTTATAACATGCTGTTTTGATTACTAGTTTATGTAACAGTTTTATTAAGCTGATTCCAAAGCAATATGTTCCAATATGTGGTTTATATGAGGACACTAATAAAGCAGCATACCAAGTAAATAGACCAAACTTTATTTGGGCTGCTAACATAAATCGTTTCCATTGTCATTTTGAAGACTATCCAACTTCTTACGTCCAATATGGCTTAGGAAATCTAAGACTTCAAAATTCACAAGTTGAGTCAAAGGCAAGGTCATCATATGCAAAGACTGCACCCTTTATCTCAAGAGTACTTTCATGGACTTTATTGATTTGTATTTGCTATTCAGAGCAATAAACAAATGGGTAAAGTATCAACCTAATACTTTTTCCACTTGTTTGAATGCCCCCGACAAACTTGGTTTCTTAGGAGAATGAGAATTGCAGAAACTTCTTCATCTACTAATAAAATGCTCATGGGGTCTAACAGAAACCTAATAGATATTTATTCACAAGTGGAAAGATATTCTTGAATTGCTTTCCAACTGCATCAATTTCTCTGGTATGTGACATGAACACATTCCACCAGGATTCCTAAATAATCAAGAAAATCCTAAGATTTTAAAAGTTATTATAACTCTTTTCTAAATTTATTACTCATGTCCCCTAGAAGTAGTGCATTCTGCACTCTACCCTCTGCGTGAATAAGTCTACACTCTGAAAAGAACAAGTCAGAGAATTATAAAACAGTTAGAAAATGCATATTTTTCAGTGGATGACAGCAAAAGAGTAATTAAATAAGTAAAATAAAAAAATAAGCCTGAAGTAGTAAATGGCTTCTTAAAAGATTAGTCTATTTCCTCCACAAATTTTCCAAAGGAAAATTTAAATGTTCATTATTTGGACCATAATATGAGAAGAGGAAGGGCCAACTGGAGAGGAACTAGAGATCAATCAATGATAAATACTTTTGAGCACCTATTGTTTGCCCAGAAGGACCTTTTCAGGTTACAGATATGTTTTCATTAAGGTCAAAATCAAGTTATAAAGAGAAACATAGGCAGCAAATGCCAAACATGTTTAAGTATTGCTGACATGGAATGGTTAAGGGGATTTGCTGAGGAAGCAAGGAGTGGATAGTTTGAAGGGAGGAAAGCAATGAGGTAGAGAGAGGGGAGAGGAGATGAGGAAGGGAATCCTTGCTGACAGGTGAGGCTATAGACTGCAGAGAGATCACCAAACTTCCTATTATCTGTGTGAACTATGAGTAACAGTTGCAAAATCATAAAGGAGGGAGAGATGAGAATTAGAGTAAAAGCAAGAAAGAGAGAAACACCAACTTTCAAGCACTATTCTTTCTTTCCTTCATTTGACAAGTATTCATTGAGGACCTACTTCTCTGAGCTTGGAACAATTCCAGATACTGGGTGTGTAGGAAAAATGAACACTGTGTTCATGCAGCTCCCATCCAGTGCAGGAAAACTAGTTAAAAGAAAAAGATATGAAGGGTTGATCTAAAAAAATGTTAGAAAGGGAATGGAAAGATGAAAAAAGAAGAAAATCTGTAATATTTTTATAGTACACATTCATACAGTTTTTTATATGGCTATATGCTTTTAGGCATTCTATTGTCAAAATTTACTTATTAATGTCTTAAATTTTGACCTTTATTATGTATATATTAGTGACCTTATTTTGAATTAATGAACTTAAATATTGACTAACAAAAAGTAAGGTATATCTTGTCACTTTAAAACAAGTCAAAATGTCTTAGCATGGCACGTTTGGAAGTATATTACCTCATTAGAAAGAAATATGGAGTCCTAGGTATACATCATAGCAAGAGAAGAGCATTTTTTAGGAGTCAGATATGGATTTATTTGTTGCAAATCTCATAATTCTCCTCAGCAGTTCCTCCCTTCTCATTTAAATTTTCCTACTATTTTTGTCACCCCAATTACAATTGACATACATTATTTTAGTTTCATGTGTACACCCCAGTGATATAAAACTTAATAAGTGGTTATCCTGATAAACCTCACACCCATCTAAAACCACACATAGTTATTAGAATATTATTAACTGTATTCCCTATGCCGTACTTTACATCCTCATGACTATTCTATAACTGCCAATTTGTACTTCTTGATCCCTTCAACTTTTTCACCCACGATGAAAATTTTTATAAGTGTTTATTGGAGCCAAACTGATGTTGGTGGCCAAAAAGTAAAATCTCAAATGCTTTTGTGTCTTTTCCCTCTCCTCATTAGGGACTTTGTATAGCATTCTTTTTGTATATATTTGTATATTGCCCACTGACATTGCTTATTAGCCCCAGAAGCTCATTCCTTCTCTAATTAAGAGAGTAGTTTCCAGTGTCCCCTTCTGCCTGCCAATTACAGAATCTTGCAGCCTGAAGGAAGGAAGGAGCTCTACTAGCAACACCACAGAGCCTCTGCTTCCTGATCAGTCTTCCCAAAGCAGACTGATCTATGTTTTCTCCCTTCAAAATCTTCCTATGGCTTACCACTACCTAGTGAAAACTGCCCAGGTTGTCTGCATTTTTTTTAAGATTCCAAAATGCTTTCCAAACTTATTTTTCCATTCATTGATTCAAAAGGATTCTTTGAGTATATCTGGAAGTTGAGCTGTCCTAGAGGCTTGTGATACAAAGATAAGCAAGTCACAGCTCTGCTCTTCAGCAACCACTAGTTTCATGGGTTGTGTGTGTGGAGGTGAAGGGACAAGGACATGAATAACCCATTATGTGTTAAGAGTGGTGGTGATAGGATTTGCCCAGGGAGGAATGGACTCAAAAATCCTGCTATTTAGCCGGCCTTGCTTCATCAGTGCTGATTCAATTATTTTGTCACTAAAACATGAACCGCCTTTGTCAGGACTCCCTAACTTTTTTTCATGATGTTCCCTCTCTTTAGTAGGTCTTTTCTCTGCTTTTCTATATACCCCAAATACCTCTGGTGTTTCAAAGGTTAGATTAGTTGCCAAGTAATCCACAAAGGTTTTCTTAGTCTCTTTAGCCTCAATATTTCTCATCTGAAATTTCATGGCATTTCTAATGGCACCTTTGCTTATACTAGAGTTTGTTGTCAAAGTTTTGTTTCTCTTTACTATAACTATCTGCCTCTTAAGAACAGAAACTCTGATATAAACCTAAAAAAAAAAAAAAAAAACACCCTTACAAAATAGGTGTTCAATGAATGTTACCAGAGCTAAAATAATAAGGCACGCTTAGTACCAAACTCAATTGTAAATGGAACAACGAGGGGATTAACTATACAAATTGATCCCCACACACTTGCAGTAAAATTACCACATAATTTACTGGAAAAATTAACTATAGTAGTGAGGAGAGCTACCAGTATCAGACTAGGATCTCCAGGACTGAAGGGGTTAAACAGATTTATCCACAAGGGGGAAAAAGTGTTCTTTTTTTGTCTTCATTAAAGACTAATTTTAGGTCTTGTGATAATTAAGTGAACAAGTTTTGTTTTTTTTTTTATGCCCATACACTTTCTGCCCCGGGGTCTTGGAAAATACATGAAATTTCCAAGAATTAAAGTTTCCATTAAGACAATTGCCAAACCAGGAGGCTTGACCTGAGGAAGAAGCCAGTCGTCTTCGCTCACTCTTTTCCAAGAAGCTATAGAAAGCTATTGACGGTACAACCTTTCTCCTGCGCAATTGCTCTGTTTAATCATTCAAACCATCTAGACAATATGGAGAAGCTGCAACATTTCAGAAAGCAACCAAGTGCCGAAGAATGACCGGTTGAGTTTTAAAGGGTTGTTAGGGGCCCCTGTTTGGGGTAAGGTTTCTCACTGAACAACACTTCAAATGTTCTTTTTTCCCCCCCTTTCTTCTACTTGAGGGGTGTGTGTGTGTGTGTGTGTGTGTGTGTAATTTCCTGTGAACTAGATCATTTGGCTGGTGATGAAATAGTTTGTTATGATAGTTTTCGGAAGATCTTCCACCTGTATCCTCCTTACTAGAAGGAACTTGAATATAATTAAATATGTGAGGACATAGCTTGAAAGCCTCAAAAGATATTTTTCTGATCTCCATATCTGGTTTTATTTAATCTTAAGTAGTCCAGTTATTTACCAAGGTTACAAAAAAAATTTTTTCTTTACGTCAGTGAACTTAGACTCATAAAAGTTCTCTCCCCTGGGCAGGGAGCCTTTTAAAGCCTTGCGTGTCACGCTGGCGGCGGGGGGTCACAGCTACTGGAAAACGAGCCGATTCTTCAGGTCCCGCCCATCCCCCGCGTGGCCCCTCCCTCCGGCCGGCTCCCCACCTCCCCTGCACGCGCCCCACAGTGTCCCCGACCGCCCCACCTCTTCTCCAGACCCCACTCTGCAACCTCCGGGGCCTCAGAGGTCTGGCGTGCGTCAAAGCCCGAACTGGGAGGCTGATTTGTGGAGCATCACCCGCAAGTTCCTCTCCCCTCAGCCCCTCCTCCATCCACTTCAGAGGCCAAGGGAGTAGAGCTGAGCAGGGGGAGGGGAAGACCGACACCCATCCCCCTTCCTCTAGCCCTTTCCGCGTTCAGATTCAATTGCACCTTTTATTATTTTAACTCTTCTTCCTAGGACGCGCGGCTCTGGGATCGGTCCCTCCGGCATTCGCGAGCCCGGCTCCCGCGCGCCAGGATGGGAGCGCGAGGGACCTGCCCGCGGTCCGCAGGCGTTTGCCAGGAGGTGCAGCCGCCGCACCCACTGCCCTGAGTCTGTAAGTTTCAACGCTCCTCCTGGGGAGCGAAGGGGGAGGCTGTCGCGTCCTCGCAAATGATTGAAAATGCAAAACACAGCAGAGGTTTGCGGTGTTGAATGGACTTTTCGGGGCACACGCGTTTAACTCTATCCCCAGCCCGCAGGCTACTTTCCGGGTTTTCCCTGCAGCTTGTATGTTTGATTCCTTCGTTGCAAAGAAGTTTTCAATTTATAATATTGTAAGTTCCAATGGGAAGTATTTTTAAATGCAACTCATACGTCTTTCAAGTTTAAAATACTTAATTTTCACGTTACATGGCACATCGCTTATTATTTTGTTAAATTACATTAAATGTTATTTATACTGCGCAAGAGGCAAATGGCCTTTTCCTTGACTACTTCTAAAAATAATGAAGAATTTCTCCTCTTTACTTTTTATATTGCTGTATCATGTAGGCACTTTAGTGTCTTGATCGCGATATCCAGCTGGCCTTAATTTTCTTTTTAGACGCCGCCACGTGCTTGTACGCTTGCACTAATCCACAAACGCGGTTAATCTGGGAGAATTATCATTAAGCCTACTGTTTACAGGAAGCATCCTAGTTTTGCTTAACTATGGCTATACCCAAATATGTTCAAAATGATAAGGACAATTGAAACAGTTCTGGTTCAGACCAAATAAATTTCTGAGATCCCAGAACTGAAGCACGAACTACATTCGTGTTTAGATTAGTAAAATCTTCCCTTTAGTTTTGCATGTCACCTCGAATGTGTAGACAAAGCCCTAAACGCAAGGAGTGAAGAGGTGAGGGAATGGAGTAGGGGAGTCTTTAATCTTCGTTTCCCTCGTGTAGGAGGACAAGTCTCCAGAGGAGGAGAGGCAGGTCCGAGACAGGTGGATAGGCTGGCTATGGTGGCAGGACGATGTTGGCGAGAAAGAGCATCATCCCGGAGGAGTATGTACTGGCGCGCATCGCGGCGGAGAACCTGCGCAAACCGCGCATCCGAGACCGCCTCTCTAAAGCCCGCTTCATCGCTAAGAGCGGGGCCTGCAACCTGGCGCACAAGAACATCCGTGAGCAAGGCCGGTTCCTTCAGGACATCTTCACTACCTTGGTGGACCTGAAGTGGCGCCACACGCTGGTCATCTTTACCATGTCGTTCCTCTGCAGCTGGCTACTCTTCGCCATCATGTGGTGGCTGGTGGCCTTTGCCCACGGGGACATCTATGCTTACATGGAGAAAAGTGGAATGGAGAAAAGTGTTTTGGAGTCCACTGTGTGTGTAACTAATGTCAGGTAAGACCGCAGGGGGATGAAGCGGGGGTCGAAAAAAGTATAGGGGGAAAAAAAGTAAACTCTCTTATTTCCGTTTTGTTGAAAATGAAATAAAGGGCTTGCTTTAGTACCTTCAGAAACAAAAAAGCAAAAAAGCTAATCTAATATGTTAAAAAATCTTTGGTAATGTAGCTTTATAGATGAGGCATCTCTGAAAATGGGAAGCTTCAATCCCTTGGGCTAGCATTGAAAATACTACATCAGTTATTTTAAAAATGGTTGTGGCTCGAAGGATTCCCCAGACTGCCTTACTTGAAATAATAAATAATAAATAAATGCACATATTTAGTTTTCAGTATTAAAAAGCTGCTGTCCATCGTTCCACTGTTCACAAGTAAATATCTTTGATCAGCATAAAATATTGTGCAAATACTGGTAGTATTTTTCATGACTTCTCTTACGCATGGCATTTTCAGAAATAATGAGAAAAATGGGAAAACACTGGTGAAGAGGAATCCTAGATTTAAAATCCATTAAATGAAACAAATCAATAGAAGCCTCTCTTAATTAAATCACTGATTGCTTACACTGGATTTCAAAATTAAAAGTTATGCTAAGATTCAGAACTAGAAAAAAAATCATTTTTAATGAAAATTAGTCCAAATTTTCCATGGAAGAGATTATGTAGAAGCCACTTCATGTTGTCCTTTTTTTTTTCAAAAGTTTTAATAGAATATGAAGAAGACACTGTTTAGATTGCCTACCTTTTGCTTCTTTCCCTTATAAGTATTTCAAAGATAAGTACAGTGAACTTGATTTCAGTGATTCTTCTCTTTTATTTTCACATGGCTTAAGAACATTTAGTTGGAGTGATTTGTCTCTTAATTTTATTTTTTGTTGGAAGATGGGAAGAGATCATTTATATCAATTTCAAAAATGAAGCAAAACAATAGTAATAATACTAGAAACTTTTCCAGGACATTTTATGAATGATATTTCAGATTCACATAATGCATAAAGCAATCAACTTGACCAAGCACCATTCTGCCAGGAAATAGCAGAGAATGAGACCTTTCCTGATTCAATGACACGAACACATGACTACAAGAAGCAGAAACCCAGACTGTAAACTTGTCCATCCTTCCATTTCCTAAGTACCTGCAATGCCAGCATGCCAAGGAGGGATTTGTGTACATAGATCACATGCCACAGATTTCAACTTGGGTTTTGAATAAAGAAAACTATATGTAATTGAACTATTGCCTTTACCATCAAGTAGATATTTTCTTGTCTTAAACTTGTCCACAAACTTTTGTCTCAAAGTAAATAAGGATGAAAAATACAGTAGACCATCAATACATCAGACATAAAGAAAACAATGAAAGCACTACATTTAACAGTTATTTGAAGGTGAAATATTGTTATCTATATTTCTCTCAAGGAAATTTTTTGTCACATATTGGTGGCTCATTTTCATAGTAAGATACACTTTTAATAAATATGCAGCAGACACTCATAAAAATAAATGGAAATTATAAACCTTGAAAATAAATGACAGATTTTATTTATAAGACAAATATATTGGCTCTTCCTTCAAAAAAGAAGTTATTAAGCAATTTATTGAAGATATATCATCAAAAGTGATATCCTTTCAATGATTTTTAAAAGAACTTTATAGAATGCACTGTGTATTAAAAGCTATTTTACTGCTAGCTCTCATTTTTCATGAGATGTGTTCTGAAGCATGGTTATACTCCTGATGCATTCCTGCTGGTGTGAACCTTAAGTTCAGTATAAGAAATGGTGTCAAAAATACAATAAGACAAAGTTGATTTTATCAGCATAACAATTTTAAATTGCCCTTTTTACCTAAAAAATTATTTGACATCTTTAAGGTTAAATCTTACAGGCTTTATTTTAATGTTATACTATTTATACTTTAATCTCAACATACAGTTTAATCATAA
Source organism: Pteronotus mesoamericanus (assembly GCF_021234165.1). Taxonomy (NCBI): domain Eukaryota; kingdom Metazoa; phylum Chordata; class Mammalia; order Chiroptera; family Mormoopidae; genus Pteronotus; species Pteronotus mesoamericanus. Next base: position 22,079,188 of record NW_026555310.1, read on the forward strand.
CAAACCATATGTAATAAAAATTTTTTACTCAAAATATAGAAGCAAAAATTTCTATTCTCTCCCCAAGGGGGTTTAAAAAGATGACTAATAACAGTTATGATTCTTTGCATTTCCTTTCTTTCCTAAGTCCATTGTCTCACCATATCATTGTAATTGGAAACAACTTATTGTGATGCATACTCACTAGTATGTCCAAATAACATTTCACCATTCTCATTTTAGAATGGCTCACTTTCCCTTTCATGTGCAATAACTCTAACATGAGTCAGAAAACAAATCAACATATTTTCTCTATTATTCAGCCTAACTTTCTCTGTAGTAGAACAAACAAGCAGCTAAATACTTTCATCTCTTAAGGTTGTAGAGCATGACAGGTGTCCATTAAAGGCTGGGACTTGTACCGCATGTTTAGAATTAAATTATTTCACAAAATAAACAGTATACATAATAAGGCCCATGAATAGCCTCTCAAACCATTACAACCAAGCATTTAAAGACAGTCAGCATTAGACTGCTCCCCAAAGTGTGTATATATTATTAGAAATCAACATTATGTCCATGCCGCTCTTCTGGGTCCATTCTCATCCATTGCCATGCTTTTGGATCATATGACATATTTTGTCTGTAGTTACAGCAAAAAGCAACTATTGTGGTTCTCCATGAAAAAGGCAACTTGCACATTCCACTTAAAAGCTATGTATGCTGCCTCGTTCCTCAAGGTGTCCCACCAAAGTGCAGTGTATACTCAGTATTCATTTGTTTAAACATTTTGCTTACCTTTTGTGTGTGGCAGTAACAGATAGTTCATACTTGAACAGGTAGTCTATGTATCTTCCATAAAATCAGAGAAGGTTGAAATTGGGCTTGGGGGAAAACACGGCTCATGTCATTTCTATTAAGAAGGCATGACAGCAGTGGATATGTGGTTAAGTGAATAAATGAATAAGAATAACCAAAAGCAGTGATTCTCAACCAGGGAGATAAGTCAGAATCATCTGAGAGCTTGTCAAAAGTCTTACCTTTTGGTAGGTAAGTCTAGAACCTACCAAATCAGTGTTTCATACACAGAGATATGAAAGAAATAACACAATTTGCAAAACTTTCCAAGAAAATCCTGACACTTGTTGACTTCATCCCGTTGCCCCTCTCAAAGCACTAGGCCAGAATGGAGAGGATTCAAGTTCTTATTAATTATGTGATCTTGATACAGTCATTTACTCATCTCTGCTTCAAATGATTCCTTTAATAGCTTCAGCATTCTTTAGGTCACTTACAGAACAAAATAAGACAATCGGTTAGAAAACATTTTTTCTTTCCAAATGGCAAAACATTCTCTTTTATTAAACTACTAGTTTTAAAAATACTAGGGTTTGGTACTACTTTTTAGCACTATGCTTTCTATATATGAGGAACACAATAAGCATTAGCTACTGAATATGAGTTAAAGGTTGTGAAAAATAAGTACACTTGTTACTCAGTACCTTCCATCTGACTCAAGTCACTCAAACACAGAGATGCAATAAATAATAAACATCTACCTGGTAAAAATTTTCACAAACTATGTCTTTGTTAAAATAAATTATTTCACAAAGTAAAATATGCTATAAACATAAATATGTGTATTTACTACTTTAAAGTTTTCACACAAGTAGGACCATTATTACATGACCTAGAAAACATTAATAGCACTGTATTCCAGAAGTCTGGAGGTAGATGCACACAGAAAAGAGAGAGAATACAAGTGCTTGTATTTAGAATTAGGCAGTTGACAAGTTGGCTAGTCTTTCCAAAGGGATGTGATAGCTTTCGGAAGAAGAAAATGACAAATTCAGTCTAGACTTTTAGTCCTAGAAAAAAAAATTCTTATGATATTGAAAAAAATTTAGCTTGCCATGTTACTTCATTATTCAGGATTTGATCTGATGGCTTTGTTTTCTCACACTGTTCCTTACAGGTCTTTTACTTCTGCTTTTCTCTTCTCCATTGAGGTTCAAGTGACAATTGGATTTGGGGGGAGAATGATGACAGAGGAATGCCCTCTGGCCATCACAGTTTTGATTCTTCAGAACATCGTGGGTTTGATCATCAACGCCGTCATGTTGGGCTGCATTTTCATGAAAACTGCTCAGGCACACAGAAGGGCAGAGACTTTGATTTTCAGTCGCCATGCTGTGATAGCTGTCCGAAATGGCAAGCTGTGCTTCATGTTCCGAGTGGGCGACTTGAGGAAAAGCATGATCATTAGTGCCTCAGTGCGCATTCAGGTGGTCAAGAAGACAACTACCCCTGAAGGGGAGGTGGTGCCTATTCACCAGTTGGACATTCCTGTTGACAACCCAATTGAGAGTAACAACATTTTTCTAGTGGCCCCTTTGATCATCTGCCATGTGATCGACAAGCGCAGCCCCTTGTATGATATCTCGGCTACTGACCTCGCCAACCAAGACCTGGAGGTCATAGTGATTCTGGAAGGAGTGGTCGAAACTACTGGCATTACCACACAAGCAAGAACCTCCTACATTGCCGAGGAGATCCAATGGGGCCATCGCTTTGTGTCTATTGTAACTGAGGAGGAAGGAGTGTATTCTGTGGATTACTCCAAATTTGGCAACACTGTTAAAGTAGCAGCTCCGAGGTGCAGTGCCCGAGAGCTGGATGAGAAGCCTTCCATCCTAATTCAGACCCTCCAGAAAAGTGAACTGTCCCATCAGAATTCTCTGAGGAAGCGCAATTCCATGAGAAGAAATAATTCCATGAGGAGGAACAACTCTATGCGAAGGAACAACTCATCCCTCATTGTGCCAAAGGTGCAATTTATGACTCCAGAAGGAAGTCAAAACACATCAGAATCATGAGAGCAAGACAGCCCCAAGAAAGTCTTTTTATCAACTGTTGATGCTTTACATAGGACACTATTAGATTATACCAGAGCTGGAACACAGTTATTTGTCTTTCTACATCTTAGTGCACTAAATGATATTCATATTCAAACAACAGCACTTTCTTTTTCAATAAACCAGTAACACACAAAGTGGAGGATTCATGGCTCACACTTGTTTCATACATGCAACATTTGCAGTGATACATTTAAGTTATATATAGAAAATAGTAAGCTCTCATTTCTCTCCATTTGAAGCACAATTACATGAATGGGAATGGATCTTGAATACAAAAGGTGGTTAAGAAATGATTCTGTTTGAAACGTTTAGAGGATGAAACCACAGATCTCTGTTTCTATTGTTCACTCTGGAAATACAAACAGAGTAGGAGGGGAAAAAACCAAAATTGTATTAACATCTTTTGTACAAACCAATAAGTTGCCTTTTCCTTTTCCGTGATACAGCATCAGGTGAAAAGCATGAGGCAAAAACTGCTTAGCTGTACCTGCCTCTGAGCAAATTCCGTTTATTCACTGGGTCCTTCACAATGACTTCCGGAGGCTTCCTGCTCCTCCTAGGGCAGCCTGTTGGCAGAACTGGGTAGAGAGCATAGGAGAAAAGCTAGAACCTTCCTGTCTCGGTTTAGACTGGATTCCCAACAGTGACAATTATGTCCTTCACCTTCGCACGTCTCCTGAAGAGCCCCCACGGGGAAACACTGTACTGAATATTTTATTAAAACATTTTCATTGTCCACACTGTGGTATTGTGATTTCTCTTTTACAAAATTATCCCTGGTTAAATCTCAAGGAAAAAACCCATTTAGAGACACGTGAAGCAGATACCATCCTGTGAGAACACCTCCGAGATCTCTCTCTCTCACAGGGTTTCTGTGAGGGTTATTTTTCCAAAAAGCACTACACATTTTGTTTAATTTTGATTTCATTTTGTATCAAGTTTTAAAATATTCTGTGGGCTTTTCTGTCTGAGCCTGATGTGTCATGGCAATCCTATAACCTTTTTGCTTTGACTCTCCCACCTCCCATTTTCAAACTACTACCTCCTTCCCAGTAATATCTTAATTCAGGCCTGGAATACATAGAGTTAGCATTATCTCAGTTGTCAAAGTAAGGTTTTCCATCAAAGCTGGATTTAATCATCGTTAGCTCCTGAGCCTTCAAGGTAAGGTCACAGAAAAGTATGAGGCTTATAAACTATGGGTTTATTCTTAATTCTTATGTTTCACATGAGTAAACATCAGAAAGCTAAGCTCTTATGTAGCTTTTTATGAAGATTTTTTAATTTTGTATTTCTACATTTATGAACATTGAAATAGGAGGGTAACCATACATACATTTAATACTGTGAGACTTGTGATTCTAACCTGAGGAATGGAAATTATCCGGTGACTGAGTTCATCATTTCTGAAGACTTCTAACCACTCTGTGGAACTTCAGACCCATAAATCAAAAAGGTACTCGAAGCTCCACTTGGGTACTTAGTATGCATTTAAAACCTTCAGTGTCTCAAACTAAATGTTTCATTTTGAAGTAACAAAGCCTTTTTCTCACCAGCCTTTCTACCAATCACCCAGGCCAAAATCTGGTAGTTGTACACGACACCTTTCTTTCACACCTCAGATGCCATCCATTAGCAAAATCTGTTAGGTCGACATCCAAAATGTATCCAGGGCATGACCTATTCTCTCTACCTCTGCCACTTCTGTAGTCCAAGCTGGGTGCTCATCCCCCAGTATATATGGATGCAGCTATATCAACCGTTAAAATATTGGAACATGTCTGTGTAGGTTGTTAAGAAAAATCTGATTTAATAAAACTTCGCTACCTGTGACTACAGGGGTGGATACCAGACCCCTGCAGTTCTGGCACAGACACAGCCCCCTCACTCCCACCCCAGGGCAGCTGAGCAGGCCCAGAAGACAGCTGCCACACCAGCAATAAGAGCATGTGCGGTGCCTGCCTGCTGCTCAGTGGTATTTGTGAAGGCGACCCAGGATGCAGGGCAGGCCATGTTGGGACATAGTTGGCAGGGCTGAGGTGCAGGGTTTCTGAGTCTGGGTGGTAAAGAATGCCCTGGCACCCGAGGGCAAATTTAGTAGAGAACACGGGCATTGCGCCAGCCACCTTTCAGCTGCAACCCAATGCTGGGTGCCAAGGACCTGATGACCATCCATTTCGGGGGGAAGTCAGTGGGAGAGTTTGATGGGGCCCCCTGTGTCAAGACATAAACAGAGATGTCATTTAACTAGTGACAGTCACATCAAACAAAAGATCACATCAATAGTTTTTTAAAATATTCAAATACTTTTGAGTAGTACTGTGATTTCAGAAGCTATTTTTGCTAAAATGTATTTAACTGGCTGGGCAGATTTAGCACCTAAATAGCTTAGTTTTAGAAAATAAGAAAGCTCCAGTATGTGTGTATGATTTTGACATGCTTAAATATTATTTTTATTAAGTATTTAGATTCTCAGCTTCCAACCAAGTCTTCATACAGAAGCAACAATATTGTTTTATTCAATTTATTGGGGAGACATTGGTTAATACAATTATGTAGGTTTCAAGTGTACAATTCTATAGTAATCATAAGTCATATTACTCTCCTTCAATCATTTCCCATTTTTCCAAAAATGACAACCAGAATCCTACCCAAGGCCCACAAGCCACTCCCCTCAGTCATTCCCACTCTATACCACACTAGCCTTGCTGTTCTTTGAAAGACAGCCGTACATACTTTTATGTCGTAGGTTTGCTTCTGTCTAGGACATTTTCCTGAGAAAGGCTCACTGGTCTCCCCTGTCATTATTTAGGTCTCTGCTCAAATACCATCTCATCAGAAGTATAGTCTAGCAGTTAAGAAAATAGACCCTGTAGCCAGACTCACTCAGTTTAAACTTCAGTTTCAATGCCTAGCATCTGGGAGATCTTGACAGAATTAATTAATTTCTTGGTGCCTCATTTTCCCCACACATAAAATCAAAATAATTATAGTACCTACCTCATAAATTATTGTAAAGATTAAATGAGTTAGTGTGCATAAAGGGCTTAAAAGACTTTCATTCATTTGCCCAGTACAAAAGCTTGAAATGAAGGACTGCATTGAAATTAATTGGATTCTTAGTAAATGAGTAATTCAATGCATTACACTTTGTTCTCTAGATCAAAGACAAAAGAGCTTTGCAACAAGAATCTGATCTCTTAAACACTCTACAGCAGACGGCTTGTATTTGCCTACCCCCAGTTACTTTTCCTAATTCCTTGACACCTGCCATTTGTTTGTTGTCAAAGAGTATCATGTGTCAAACATTATAAGGTGTCAAATACTGCAATGTGTAAAGGGAAACACTTTATAGACAGAGGACAGTTTTGGTTTTGCATGTCTATCTTTTATTTATTCATCCAGCAATATATATTGAACATCTACCATGGCTGACATGTGCCATCTCGCAAAAATAGCTAGCTGTGTTTCTTTTCTTTAAGGAGAGGTAGAAATTTATAGGCAATGCAGGTGTTGTTTCTGCTCCCAAGTACTCTGAAATGGAAAGTGTCAGGAGAGAAAAACTGTGCCCCAGTTGAAGAAGACACAATTTCATTTCAAAGTCAAAATCAAGATCTAATTCTACAGGAAAAGGAAGACAGTAAGACCCAGAGCTCTTGACATAGAGCTTTCTAGAGAGCTCGGTGAGTGAAGGGACCACTGTTCAGCCTCAGAACTTTCTTTTTTTTCCCTGATTAACCTTCTTTTAATACTCTAGATTCATTCTACAATTACTTATCATTTCCCACATGGCTCAAGGCTTTCTCTGAGTAAAAATTCTGTTGCCCTGTTCCCAGACATTTCTAAATACATTTGGACAAGTGTCTGACACATCAGTGTCTTAGAGCCACAGTGACAAAGAAATGACCTCAGTTCCCAAAGAAAATCTACCTCCCAGAGAAGTTGCTAACCACTTAGTGAACATGGGGCCGCATTTCCCCTGCTTCATTGGCTGGAATCATTTTTTGTTGCTGTTTAAAGATTTGGCATTTATGGAGCAAGGGGTTTCCTCTTTGATTGTAAATCAGTTATAAATAAAAAGAAAGAATAAAATATATCTACATCTCTTGGGGTTCCCACCCCCAACTTGTATCATTTTTTGTATGTTGAAGGTAGAGGCAGAACTGAAATCAGTGTCTCCAAGGACCAGTGCATTAAAATAACCATAACAAATCCTACAGGCTGTTTAAGAGGAAACCTAAGGGCCATGCTCTTCCCATGATCTTTAAGCACAATTTTCTCATCAATGGCGATGGGAATTTCCTCACAAATCTAGGAAGGAAGTGACTCTAATTACACCCCTTTGATAATTTACTGCACAGATTCAAGTTTAAGTTCATGAAAATCTTAATCAGTCTTTAACTTCAGATCCAAATATCACATTGGAGGTCAATTACATTTTAGATTACTTATGTATTCATTAGTACTCTGTTGTGATTGTTGTAACAGTTCTCTTGAAGATTTTTTGGTCTGTACTGTATGATACCCCTTCACCAACTCTAATATCCTCTGGGGTAATCTAAATGAAACTATTACTTTTCACAGTGTGTATTAAGGCTGGGTTTTCACATACTATTGGATTACTTTTGTTTGTATTTAATAAATACTGAGAAAGTACAGGATAAAATAGTTACATGTAAAATCAAATTAATATATACTTTTCACTGAAACTGTACATGTTAACAGATTTTTTTCAGAAGTCTTTAATTATTTGCCATTAACTATTGGAAAAACCTTACACTCCTTAAGCATGATAATCAAGACTCTTTGTAGCTTGACTTCAACATGACTTTTAAGCCTTTCTGATTATTCAAAATAAAATTATTCCGTCCTGATTTTCATTTTCAAATCACCATTGAAATTGAAGTTAATTTTATTTCTTTAGGGGGAATGTAAGCTTTTTCTATATTACACTTTTATCAGAGAATATTTATTAGTGAATATTTATGAGAATATTTATCACCCATTTCATTAATGACCAACTCATGACCAATTGTTTTTCCTGTTACTTCCTTCTTTCCTTCTCTGGTTGTTTTTGAAGAACTCCCAGGTTTCATATACTTTCACCTGCAAATATTTTACTGCAACCTAAAAAATCCAGAATTTTAAAAAAATTATCACAGTGAAAACAACAACCTCATAATGTCATCAGTATGCTCCAAAAATTATGTTTGTCACAGCCAGGGCAATACTTATCCTTGGTGGTAATTAAAAATACTGATAGTAAAGCTGCTATATATTTGATAAAAGTATAAGGTAGCAACTAGGAGATTAAAATACAATTGTGGTGTAGAAAGTCTAGGCCACCTAGAGACTATAAGGGGAAAAAACTAGCCAATGAATCCAGATAAAGTCAAGAATGCAAAAAAATAAAATAAAATAAAACAAATACATAAAACAGAGAGTGGAAAATGTCAAAAGTAAAATTAAGTATATCAATGTAAAAGAGGTACCTCTGAAAATAGGCACTAATGGGGTCTAACACTTGAATACAGTTTTGGTATTCTGTTAATTTTTGGCAAGATAGTCAAATGCTATTTTCACTTCTATTTTTAAAATTTAAGTCAAGTTTACATTATGGTTCATTTTGACCAGTTACTCATGGAACCACTTATTTTACTTTAAAAATAAAAAGGGAAAAAATCTTTATTTTTTTATTAAAAACCTTTCATTTTAATTAAAAATTCTTTGACTATTCCTTAAGTCATATGATTTATATTATCTGCCTTTTATGACTATTAATTGGTACTGCTGAACATTATAAATATATTCCTATATTAATAATTAGCTCCAGAGACAAAGCCATCCTTAAACTTTTAGCATCATTCCTTGTGGTATTTCTTGCTTTTTAATTCAATATATCAACTATGTATATACCTAAAATTATTTTGGCAGAGTAACTAGATTCAAAGATAAACATAACAAAAACTCATTGCTAAAGAAAATTGTAGTCTATTGAAGAAATGATGGAAAATTTAAAACAGGAAGTCCAAACCTAGCAAGAGCCAGAGAGGTGTGCAAACAAAAGACTATGTAGAAATGTGAGGGTGTGAATCACATTCAGATAACAGGACCAACGAATGGGAAGACTTCCAGATGGGTCTTGAAGGATGGGCAACTCATAGACAACTCAGTGGGCAGAGATGGCAGGGAGGATAACCCATACAGAAAAAAAAGGTATTGCTTCATTCATTCATTTGACATATGTTTATTAAGGAAGACGCTTTGTTAAGTGTTGAGAACACAGCTGTTAAAGAAACAAGGTCTGTGGCCTCATGCAGTTTACAATGTTGTGAAGAAGAGCAAATAATAAAAAGGTAACAAAAAAATAAACCACAAGATAATTTCAGCTAAAGATTGAAAGTGACGGAGGAAATAAGCAGGGTGATGTGATTGACTGGATGGGTCATGGACAATCCTTTCAGTAGGATAATGTAGAAAGGGGTCCCTGAAAAGTGTAGTTTTAATTGAGGCCTTCAGGATAAGACTTGCCAGATGAATGGCAATGAGAAGTGCAAAAGCCAGATAAGAAGGCTTGTTCACAGGAATAGGACAAAGGTCATGTGCCTGGGGAGGCGTGGGGGGAGAGTTGGGAGGACCAGGGCACAAAAAGCTTCCGCTTTTATTCGAGAAGCAATGGGAGACATTTAAAGGACTTAAGCAGGGGTTGTCGCCATCTAATTTATATAGATATTTAATTTTTATTAAGTACTTTATATATGTTTATTCTGGTAGCTGTAAGCAAAATGGAAAAGTCAGTGGCTTGCTAGAAAACAGCAAGAAGAGGTAAGAGAAAGGCTTAGTGGAAGAAATAAATAAGAAAAGAAAAATTAATTTTGGAAATAGATTAAGGTCATATAATAGAAGGCTTCAAGTATTGGGATGGGAGTGTGAATTTAATTTAGGAAGAAAAAGAAAGCCTGAGTTTTTTAAAGCCAAGGACATGATCATAATTTTACTTTATGAAAACTATCTCATTAACAATGTAGTGGATGGTTCAGAAAAAGGAGAAGCATGAAGATCAGATTGGAGGTAATTGTAGTAGCCTAGTCAATGGGTAATGACATCTTAGATTGGGATTAGAGTAAGAAGAGTGCAAAGAAACAGATGCATATTATGAGAGAGAAAAATCTATGAAATTAGGAAAATTGTTATGAAGAGAAGGCAAGGGACAACAAGGTATCAAAGGCAAGTGTCTATGATTTATGTAGGGTTTTTTCATCATTCAAAAGACTCAGGATGCCGAGTAGACCTGCACGCATGTGCGCCCGCGCCTGTGTGTATTTATGTATGTGTCTGGGAGGCATCTACATAGACAACTCAGCTGAGAACACAGAAATGGATAGTTCTGCCCTGAGAGAGAAGAAAGCATGCTAAATAGAAACATGAAGAAAATTTGCTAAACTTTAGAAAGACAAGAAGAAGAGGAAGAAGTTTGTAAAGGAGATAGGGAAGTATGAGAGAAACAAGAGATAAAACTGGGAAATATATTAGAGAAACCCTCAAATAGAAAAACTCCCCAAAGGATAGGTTTGATCAATAGTATTGAAATGACAGAGAATGTTAGGAAACTAAATCTCTTTGAGTCATTATAGTAATTTTCATATTATATTTTAAGATGATTCATTATCCTGGTTTGAGTTAGGTATAGATGACTCAAAGCTATTCTAGGCAGGTTTCAGCAGAAGCTACACACAGATATTGAAAAGTTGCTGTGAAGCATTTGGAAATTTCCGTATTAAATCAATTGGTTGCGTATTAATTGACAAAGATAGTTCTTGGTGCATTTCAGATGAATCATTTTCTCATTTTTCAGAACCTAAAGCCCCTTTTCCAAGGCTTCATCCAGTTTCCAGAGCCTCAGACTTCTTCCAGGCTATAGTCATGTGTTACCCATTTAATGAAGAGTCTAAACTTGGTGGAGGTATATACATGAAACAGATTAATTTTTCTCCACACACTGTCCTATGTGTACTATGTCAAATTTCCATTTTAAATGGGCAGAAAATGTCTTTAAGAATTCCTGGGCAACTTTCAACAACTTTTCTACTTAAAAATTGCAATCACATATAAGATGAGAAACTTCTACTCTACTATCACTGGAAAGTCGTATGTCCTAGGGGATTTGAAATGAATGGATGGCTATAGCCAGCTATTTTCATCCTCCTCACCCTGCTCACTGTGGAGGAATGGCCTATCATTAGGACTCCTCCTTCCTCTTCCTTTTTGACGTCATTGGTATTGGGGAGACAAGATGGAATAAGAAAGGTGGTATAAAAATATCTTATGCCCAGTATGTTCATGTTCCCAATGTCATGGTTTCCACCAATATGATGTGTGTGTATTTTTTCTTGGAGTGATTTTAGCTTCACCATTATGTTACTGAACATCCACCTCAGTGAGGGGCTTCCCAGTCTTCATTCATCCTTTGCCAGTGTCTAGACCTCCTCTATCTCTATATTGGTTAGGTATCACTTTGTAACAAGTTACCATAAACTTAATGTCTTAAAACGATACACCTTTATTGGCTCACACTTTTTGAGGCTCAGAAGTCCAGGTATGGCTTAGCTAGGTCCTCTGCTTCAAGGTCTCTCATGAGGCTCAGACAAGTCTCATCTGAACCTTGACTGAGAAAAGATTTGCTTCTGAGCTCATGCGGTTGTGGTCAGGGTTTGGATCCCTGTGACATATTGCACTGATGGTCTCAGCTGATTGTTGACCAGTGACCACCCTTAGGTCCTGGTCAAGTGGAACTCCTAACTTGAAGGCATGCTTCATCATAGCATTCAAGCCAAGAAAGCCATGGAGAGTGTCGTCTAGGAAGATGTAAATTACAATCTCAGTAACAAAATCCTGGAAGTGAAATTCCATCATCTTTGCTACATTCTGTTCGTTAGAAGGGAGTCATAATGTGTGAACACTAGAAAGCTGATATCACTGAGTGCCATCTTACAGGCAACTTACCATGATCTCCTTTGGCTAAGCCTGACCACCCTCTTCCGCCTGCACTATCCTCTTTCCTGGTTCCTTCGTTGGAGACTCAGAAAGAACTGAGGTCCTCCTCAGCCTCCTTCGAAGGCCACAGAGAATCTGCCTTGGGTGAGGGATTGCCCCCATTTTCCCAGGGACATTGTACCACAGTATCTTCACTCTGTTGTCACAATCATTCCCAGCAAGCCTCAAACCTTCAGACTCCTCCAAATGACAAGCCAATACTAGGCTTCATTTTCATATTGGCCTTGCAAATTCCAAGAGACTTAGGTGAAGCCTCGTCAAAAAGTCTTCTACCCACTCCATGCTGAGAGGACCTATAAGATTGATAAGTTAGTTACCATCCACCTACAGAATGAGATGGCAGTCCTTATTTTTTTTTTAGGTGCCCCTAAACTTAATAACTGACTCTTTTGGAGCCTTATCTCATCGAGAATGGGAGAAAAAACCACAGAACTCCCCTCAAAGCTGATGAAATCTGACTTTAACCATTATGCCTCTTCCCACAGTCTTCTTATATACACAGAATCTTCAGGAAGGTTTGAGGCTGTGGCTTATGGAGGGAGGCAGATTCTGTCATCTCTCGTAAGCAGTAGGAACAGGGTGAACAAAGAGACTATTAGGTTCTCAACCCTCAATAGGGTATGAACGTAGGTACCACTCTTTGATGCCCAGGTTGAGCCCCAATTACCAATTCTGGGGGAAAAAAAAGTCCTTCCAAGCATCCTCTCACACATGCAAAACTTAGAAGAGCTTTAGGTGGGCATTTTCTAAAGCTTTCCCCATCCCATCAACCTATAATCCAGGACCTTTATAGCTGATGCGAGCACCAGTTCCACTTCATCTGCATTCTACCACATTCCATCTTTTATTCCTATTTTTAAAGGTGGCCTTGGGGTTTGTATTCTCAGTCACTCCCTCTCTATCTTGTGTCTATTCATTCCCCTAATGCACCTACTTCCAGAGCCTCAATTATTTGATGTCTCTGGAATCTGAGCCTGCGGGTCACACCTTACATTTTTATATTCTTATATCCTTATATTTCAATGACTGCTAACAGGACAGGCATAGGAGAGCCGAGGCTCCTTACAAATGCTGAATTACTTCTCATCTTCCAGAGAATAAAGAATTATAGATTCTTAGAATGTTAAGATCCAAAGGAAACACTGAGGTTATGTGAGGCAACTCTCTTCATTTTTGTAGATAAGCATCCTAAAGGTCACATTGTTTAAGGGAGGATCAAACCAGCCTGGCTCCCAGTAGGCTGGCTTTTCCATTGCACTACATAGTTGTTTTGGGAAAAAGGCAGAAATATTAAAATCACAGCACATTTATCACAAATACATATATTATACTATTTAATCATGCCATATATCTCACTCAATTATAACTGTGAATTGCTACATATTTTTTAACTTGCCTGAAGCTCTGTGCTCATTTTGTATATTATAGATGAATTGTGATACTTTGTGAACATTGAACTCAGACCCCTTATACAATGCTTACAGAAAGTTCTTGCTTCTCCTGCTGCAATGTTTAGTGACCCCTCTTGGGGATGAGAGGTTAATTGAGTCTTCCAGAATCTGGGAAAAGAGGCTTTTCTATGGTATCTGCCAAAAGAGACTCCATTTTAGTTAATAAGAAGTTTGCATTAATACAACATTTGGATGAGGTTCAAAGTCAGTTGCAGTAAATCTCGATAACTACTGCTTATTTCAAGATAGAGCCAGGCAGTTTGTTTATTTTAAAGGCTTGCTCCATGGGTTACTCCCTTGGGAAAGTGATTTTGTTTTCATCTGAGGCCCAAGGGAATCTGCTTACACTGTGGAATCTTATTCTAGAATGTGTCTGGAAAGACAAAAGTTACAGCATACACTCAGCTAGCATCACATCATTCACTTCATTAACACATTTTTTCTAAAAAATAAAAGAAGGAAGACTGAGAAATTTTAACCCTTTCTCCCCCACCCACCCACACCACACGTTCCAAATCACTGAGTAGAAAACTAGTCAGTGTGCCGACCCTATTGCATTTTCCTTTACTTTCAGTAGCCCAGAGGTGATAGAGGTAACAACGCTGACATGGTGAAAGGAAACTCGTGATTCTATGGACCCTGAGTAGATGTGAAGTGACGTGAGAAGTAAACCTGCCGCAAAAAACATGGGCAACTGGAATGGGCAGGAATCTGCTTTGGAGTGAGTCATCTTGTATAAACTCTAGAACACGGTTCTTCTTCTTTCCCTCCTCTATATACTAACACCTAAGCAGGCCTTTGCAATTCACACCTTTGGTTAAGAGCCAGGCCTCTCCTGCACACACTTATACACCCCTTCTGTGATAGTGCCTTATGCTGTCTTCGTCATTAATGCAATTCTCTGCATTAGTTCATTGTTTTACAATAATGGTTGTCACTTTTATTTAAAAGAAACATTAAAAATAAGTATGCAAAGTTAAATTTCATGATTAAATACACCTAAAAGTAACACGTGTACTTTACAATGGACACCCACGTACAAAGTTAGTTGCTTACATGACAGTAAAAGAATTTACAAAACAAAAAACTTGATTTCAGGTTAGATTAGTTAATTTTTTGACTTTTTTCTTAGACACCTAGCTGAGGAAAGAAAACTGAGGACAGGAGCTTTTTAGCTAGAAGTCAAACACCATAGAGACAACTTCGGAGCACTTGACTTTGCCCCCTTAAAAAGCTTAGTGAGAAGGTCATAAAAACTTGGATTAAGCTGTGCTCTCACCATCCCCAGAAATTCCCATTTCTGTAGAATAGGGGAGGGGAAGGAAAATACAAGATAAGAAAAGAAAAAGGGAGAAGAAAATAGTGAAAATGAAATAGACTCTAATCATTCTCTTGCCTAGAGCACACGCACCAGGCCATTGAATGTACACATTGTAAATAGTCACTCCATTTCTGGAACCTGCTTCTCCAATACTAGTCTCTGCAAATTCAGTCTCGTCTTCCATCTGAGGTCATGCAAAAATCATTTTGACCAGGATGCCTATGAAAGATGCATTGAGACTGCAACAACTTGTCTGGAAACATAATAAGAACAGGTTCCACAGTGAAAATCTCGAGATGACTCAACATGGGTGTCAGGCTGAAGAACTGCAACCCATGCAAAAAACTCTGTCAGGGAAGCTAGGCCAGCCTTGCTGCTCCTGCTGGTGTCATTCGTAGGGCAGAAGTGGAAAAGGAGACTAGAGAATGAGAGGCAACCACACAATGCTCTAGGCCCAGATTCATAGGCTAAACTCCCTAACTATTCTTCATACACCCCAGACACAACTCTAAACAAACAAACAAACAAACAAACAAACAAACGAACAAGCATCCCAAATCTAAATAGGAAAAGGATGATCTAGTACTCCGTTCTCTTGGAAAGTTGTTTGTCTTGGAAAAGACTCTAGCTGGAATAATAACCAGAGAAACAGAAACAAGTACAAGCCTCATTCTCTCATGATCAAAAAGAAAAATGAGGTGGCTTACCAGACAAAAAGGGCAGCATCTCCTCAACTGCATTGGAATGGGCTAAAAGAGAGGTGATCTTTTCTTGGTAGAACAGATTTTCAAAAGTAAGAGTTATCATATTTCATGTTCTACGTTCACAGCATTCAGTGTTTATTAGTGTTAAGGCATTAATGAAAACAGTATGTTATAAAAATAGCTTTTTAGTAAGCTACCCAAATTCTTTCAGTGTCTGGGCAAACCACTTAAAAAGCCCTATGATTTGCCAACTGGTAGCTGAGATACCAAATAAGTTTGGAAAGGATCTAACTAGGAATCTATCACTTAAGCCATGTTTATATCTACTTATAAAGTAATAGTAGAAGATGACAGACTGGGTTTCATAAACTTTGAAAAATAAAAGCTCAATAAGAAAAGTTTGCATTTAAACAATTGTTTAAAAATATATTTTGCAGTTGTAACTTTAATTTAAAAGAGGTTTTCTGGGTAGAATGTACAGCTTGACATAGAAGATATTGTCTAGCAAGTTCACTTGTAGTTTACAATATGTAAAGCGAACAGATAAAAGTACTGGGAAGGTACTATTCTAAGACACTACTATGAATACAGATGTAGATTCACCAGAGAGAGACAAGGAGCAGGAAGCAATGAGACTCTCATGGTACTGTATTCAATTTTTTTTTTAACTAACATAAAAATAGGAATTTACAAAATGGATAAATTTGGGGTGGTCATTCACTTTGCAAAATATAATCTCATAGGATGACATAAGCAAGAAAGAGACTAGGAAGTTCCAGGTCCTCCTTTCTTTATAAAGATGCTGAATTAACAATATGCAGAGTAAAATAATCCTATGAGAATTCTAGATACCCATTGAAAAGCTATAACAGTGTAAAAAGAAGGAATTCTAGTAAAAATGGGTAGAAATTGTAGTGAGTTTTGCATGTCAGTCCATGCCCCTCCTGCTATGTGGCATAATATTAGTGCAGCACAATTTGGAGGGAGTCCACCATAACCTAGCTTCTTCCTGTGGACAGAAGCAAGTGAGTTGAACATGCTCTCAAGGTTCTGGCTTGTCTGAGGGCTGCCTCAGGGACTGATATCTGTCTTTCTTGACTCTAAGTGCTGACTGACTGGTGGCATAATTTGGAAGCCACTGAAAACATGTTAGCACATAAGCACATTAGAGCTGTAGTTCCACATGCAAATTCCTAGGGGAGCAAAAGATCAGGAAATGTTTAGGAGATCCTGATAGCTCTACTTGGGCCGATTGGTGAAGGTCTTCTCCTGTAGGAAGGCAGTATGCGAAGACAAGGAGAGGTGGTTGTTTATTCAAATGTCCAAATCTCAGCAAAGGATAAGAGGCATAAAATAAACAGGAAAGCTTGACTCAATCAATGGGATAAAATAAAACTCCAGAAATTGACTCTAAAGAAATGTAGATCTTTGAGCTGCCTGACAAAGAATGTAAAATAACTGTCAAAACAACATTCAATGAGCAAAAGGAGAATGTAGACAACCAAAGAAATCAAGAAAATGATGACTGAACAAAATGAGGATGCCAATAAAGATAGAGACACTATTAAAAAGCACCAAAAAGAAATTCTGGAGCTGAAAATTACAACCAAAGTGAAAAATTCACTAGAGATATTTAACATCAAACTTACCAGGAAGAAGAAAGAATCAATGAACTCTACAAGTCACCTGAAATCATCAAGAGCACAAATAAAACAAATGAAGAAAAGTAATGAAGAGAGCCTACAAGACTTATAGGACACCATCAAGTGGGCCAACATATGAATTATGGGAATCCCAGAAGAATAAGAAAGAGAAGGAAGAAAGTTTATTTGAAGAACTAATGGTCTAAATTTTCCCAAATTTCAGGAAAGACATGGATATACAAATTAAAAAAATCTAAAAAAAAAACTCCAATGAGGATAAAGCCAAAGAGAACCACACTGAGGCACATTACCAACCTGGTAAAAGTCAAAGATAAAGAGACAATCTCAAAAGCAGCAAAACACAAGTAACTTCTCATGTACAAGGGAATATCTATAAGATTATCAGTGGCTTTCTCAACATAAAGCTTGCAAACCAGAGGGAGAATGATATATTCAAAGTGCTGAATAGCCAGAAAAACTATACTTAAAAAAATAAAATTTTTACCAAAAAAAACCCAGAAGCTGAAGGAATTCCTTACCACTAGAACTGCTTGCTCTACAATAAGTGCTAAAGGGAGTCCTTCAAGTTGAAACAAAGGATAATTGACAGCAACATGAAACCATATGAAATTATAAAGGTCTCTGTATTCACAACTGTAAACTTCCTTTTGGCCACCCTTGCATATGAAACAAACTCTAACAGAATTAAAGGAGAAATAGATAACAACACAATAACTGCAACATGCTTAAAGGTCCCATTTTCAGCAACAGAAAATCAATAAGGAAATGGAAAACTTTAACTCTATAGACCAATTATATATATATATATATATACACACACACACAACACAACAGACTCTCTCTCTCTCTCTTCCTCTCTCTCTCCATATATATAGAGAGATATTTATATAGATAGATAGAGAATATATATATTTTTATATATGTGTATATCTGCCTAACAGCAGCAGAATATACATTCTTCTTAAATGCCAATGGGATATTTTTCACAGACATGTCAGGCCAAAATAAGTCTCAATGAATTGAAGATTGAAATCATATAAACTGTTTTTCTAAAAACAATGGAATAAAATTATAAACCAAATATTAGAAGGAAAACTGGAATTTCTACATTTTTGTGGAAATTAGACAACACACTCTTGAACTAGCAGTAGGTCAAAAAAGAAGCCACAGGGAAATCAAGCATACCTTGAGACATGTGAAGATGAAAACACAATATACCAAAATCTATCATATGTAGCAAAAGCGGTGCTAAAAGGGACCTTCATAGATACAAATGCTTACATTAAAAAACAAAATCTATTTTAAAATCAACAACCTAATTTTACACCTCAAGAAACTGGAGAAAGAAGAATATACTAAACCCAAAGCTAGGAGAGGGAAGAAAATAATAAAATTACAGCAGAGATAAATGATATAGAGAATAGAAAAACCATAGAAAAAATACCAATGAAACTAATTAAACTTTTTTTTTAAAAGAACTACATAATAGAGGTGCATAGTCCATATGTGCATAGGTTATATGTGAATACTATGCAATTTTATATAACTGATTTGAGCATTTGAATTTGGGTATCCACCGGAGTTCATGGAATCAGTTCCCCAAGGATACCAAGGGATGACTCGATTCATTCAATTCAAGGAAATGATGAGATTAAAATTTTCAGCATTTACTTGGAAATGGATAAATATAGTAGCAGATTAGATCTCCATGGGTAACACAACAAGTGGGTATAGCAGCAAGGAAGGAAAAAAAAGAGGAGAAAATCACTAAACAGAGAAAGAGAGATCAGAGGGGGAAAAAAATCTACAAATCTGTAATGAAGTACAAAGAGACAAACAAAAGGGAACCCTTAAACAGAAGGTGGTAGACACAGAGGATAGAGTAAGAGTTTAACAAGTAGCAATACTTGCATTTGGAACCCCAGAGAAAGAGGAAAGAGAAAATGATTAAAAACAATATTTGAAAAGATAATGGCTGAGAGCATCTCAAAACTAATAAAACCATAGATTCCAGAGCCCCTTACAAATTCAAGCAGAGAGAAATTAATCAACTTGCTATGGACAACTTTGTGAAATGTAAACATACTTTTTGAAATATCTGGAGCATTGAAATAATATCACTTGCAGGATAGTTGTGAGATCATACATGGTAACATGGACACTATATAGAAACTGTTTTATTTTAAAGATAATTTTAAATTCTTTTATTTACTAAGAGCTAAAAATCCTGTGTGAGCCTTTACTTTATATAACAACCAGTCTTGAAAATGTTAGGTTAAGATAACCCTGTATAGTTAATAGATTTAACTTGTAACAAACACTTGTTACAATATGTGAATTACATTTAATACTTATCCTTCTCAGCCTTCTGAGTTTTTGAGTGTAATATTTATCAATCTTAAGAAGTGACTGAAAGTATTTGAAAAAATAAATTTAAAAAAATATTATAATAAAAAATAATAAAAAAGAGAAAAAAACAAACAAAATAAAGTCATATTTATAACAGTGGAAAAAAAAAGTGACTGGAATAATTTGGACTTACTGGATTCAAGTCAGGTTTTTCTAGCACCAAGAAAAGAATGTGGAAGAGAACCAGCAAACCAGATCTATGACTGAAATTTCCTAGTCCTTAAGTGACTGTGCTATGGAATTGATATTTATTTATATTCTAGTGAAGATAGAGATCATCAAATGTCCAGGGTTTGTGTGATTTCCAAATAAGTCTTTTTCAAAAATCCATATTCTATTTTTTAAAAAATCACAATTAGATCATTTTAAATTCCACGAAGTTGAAAAAGCAGAGAACTTGAAACTAGCTTATAAACATTTTAATGACCCAATAAACGTTATTTTCACCTACAGATATTGATCAGATTCCACAGAAAAATAGTCAAACAAGTCTGCTATCCTCACATGACCTAGCTTATCTGTTTATCTTTTTTGCCCTCTGCTGAAGTTCAAACCAAGACTTTCATGTTAAAATAGAAGGATAATATACTAAGGGAATTAAAGGAACTGGCTTTTGGAGCCAAATGAGCAGGGAGGCACCAAAAACCTCTTTTTCTGGAATGTTTACTTCCAATATCATAAATGTATGTATTTGGATCTGAAATTCTGCCAGTAGAAAATAGTCTGCTCATAGTTCCACTCATAGCAGGTTCCAGTCAGTAGAGCAAATTATTTTCTTTTCATATCAGATATTATGAACAATATTTTCATTTGGGACCAAGTTGGAATACTATATCCAAGAAAGTATACAACTGTAACTATAGAAAATGAACAATAAATTTCAATTTCAGTCAAAAATTTCTAATTATTATTATTTTGTTACTAAACATGTACTCAGTGATCAACCACAGAGAGACAAGGACCAGAGGTAAAGAGATCAAAAGATACAGCACTAACTCAGAGGAGGCTGTATTCCAGAGGTGGGCATCCACACAATCCACAAGTACAGAACTGTGTAACAACTACTAAGATACACAGTATTTGTATAAGATACTATGGAACCATAAATACAGGTACTTCTAAGTGTTCTTGGGGAAATCAGGATAGGCTTCAGAGAGGTATGCTAGAGTTGAGAGAGAGGAAAGAATCAAAATAAAAGAAACATGCATTCTAGCCTGTAAGAAAAACTTGTGCAAGTGAAATACAACACGAAATATCACAGTGGGTCCTAGAGATTACCATCTTCAATGTTGTAGAAGCATAAAAAATGGCAAGGGAGAAGTAGGAAATGAGATTAAGTCAGCAGGGTCAAGATAATGAAGGCGTGGAGAATTCATCCAATAGGCCAGTCACTTTCCAAAGGAACATATTGATTTTCAAACACTGCTACAGGGTCCAAACAGTGATCAAGTAGATGGGGCTCCAGATCAGCCTTCTTTGAGTAAACAGACATTATTTTATACACTGAGAATTCAGGCAACATTTTGTTGAAAATCACTGCTACAAGCAATGGGATCTACCAAGGAATGTTATTCAAGTTTTCTCAGGAACTGAATCAGTCAGCATGTTTCACAAAATCCATTTCAAACTGTTTCAATACATTTTTTTCCATTTCGAAAGCCACATCATCAATTTTAAAAGACAAGGAAAAATGAAAATAAAGCATAGACAAGAACCCAGAAGCTGAGGGCTCCAGCTAAATTCTAATAAACAAGACAGCAGGTCCTCAAAAAATATCACTTCATTACAAGGTTGATGAGATACCTTAGGAAATTAACCCTTGCTTATGTCAATTAGACTATGTTAAAATTCGTTCATTTTACATCATTTCTGCTGAGCGTGGAAGAATCTGTCAATGATGTTAAGTGAAGACCTGTACTCTATTTTTCTGTGTTGGATCATTTTTAAGTGGTTGGCACTGTGCATGCCTGCCTTGCATAACTCTGTTCTCCTTTAAGTTGCCATATCTTATTTGATAGTGACAGATATAAATAACTGTGTTTGTTAATGAATTGTATCGTTACATTTCAGAGTTCTTGTTAAATTAAATTTTATTTTTTTTAATCCTCACCTAAGGACATGCTTATTGATTTTAGAGAGGGGGGAAGAGAGGGAAGGAAACATTGATGTGAAAAAGAAACATCAGTCAGTTACCTCTCGCATGTGCCCAAACGGGGGACCGAACCCACAACCCAGGTACATGCCCTGACGGGGAATTGAACCTATGAACTTATGGTTTATGGGACAACACTCCAACCAACTGAGTCACACTGGCCAGTTCTTAAATGCCCTTCAACATATAGGAAAAATAAAGAAGTTATTAGAAACAGATCTCCCTGCCTTTGGAAATACAAATCAATAATTTTGAAATACAAAGATTGCATAAAACTGATTTGCATGGCTTTTAATAAAAATGAATTCTTGTTTAAACAACAGAAAACAGTTTTATATGGGTAGTCCTGGAATTAATCATTAAACAGAATTAATCGGGAGAGATAGCAACTGCTTATCCTCAGATTTCTATATTTCTATGTTTTAAAACCTAGTTGGTATGAATAAGACACTTAGAGGTCAGGGGATTTGGGAGCCTGGATGAAAAATGTGAAGAGATTAAGAAGTACAAATTGGTAGCTACAAAATAGTCATGGGGCAGATATATACATTTGTCTCTAGAATGTTCATTATATTTCATTGATCTACTTGATTATTTCTGTGCTGGTGTCATGTTGGTTTAATTGCTGAGACTTTATAATGGTTTAAAAATTTTTTAATATTTTATAATTAACTTTGACATTTAAAAAAATAAATAAAATCAATCTGCATTTAAGAAAGAAAGAAAGAGAGAGAGATGGAACTCCTACCTTTTGTGACAATATGGATGGAACTGGAGAATATTAAGCTAAGTGAAATAAGCCAGTTGATGAAAGACAAATACGATATGATCTCACCTATAAGGGGCCTTTATTCAACAAAATAAACTAATGAACAAAATAAACCACAGGCATGGAAACATGGAGCAGACTGAAAGTGATCAGAGGGGATGGGGAAAGAGGACAATGGTGGAAAGAAGGAGAAGGGACTAGACAAAGAACATGTATGAATGACCCATGGACATGGACAACAGAGTGGGAATTGACTGTGGGAGTGGGGGGGGGGTGGGATGGGTGGAGGGGGTAAAGGGGGAAAAATTGAGATAACTGTAATAGGATAAACATGATTTATAAATTTTAAAAAATTAAAAAATAAATTAAAAAATAGTCATGGGGATGTAAAGTACAGCATAGAGAATATAGTCAATAATATTGTAATAAATATGTATCCAGGGGGGCCCAAAAAACAGAATTTATTTATAAAAATTTATAAATAATCATGTATTTATTCTTATATGTTTAAACTTCAGTCACCTTCAAAGTACTCTCCATCTGATGCAATACACCTACCAAGGCAATTTTTTCCACTGCTCAAAACAGTTTTTGAACTCATTAATTGTGATGCCTTTTATTCCTTTGGTGTTTTTTGTTTCACTTCTTCCACATTGGCGAAATGTTTCCCTCTGAGGACCTTTCTCATCTGGGAAACAAACAAACAAACAAACAAACAAAAAACAGCTGGGGCAATATTGGGTGAATAAGGAGGGTGGAGCAGGGGGTCATGCAATTTTTTGTCAAAAACTGCTGAACACTCAGTGTGGTGTGGGCAGATGCGCTCGTAAATCACCCATCATGAAATGAGTAAATGAGTTGAAAATCTTCAAAAAAAATTCATGGACGCCGAACTCAGCCTCTCACAGCAAGTACACTGATACAGATGGGTTCCTATCTAGTATTCCTAGAATACTAACCTCGCAGGGGAAGCCTGTGCCACAAGAAGCCTGACCTCCAGAAGATAATTCTGTTTTTTCCTTCCTATGACGTCAGGTGGGTACTGGAACTATCAGAGGGAACACTTTGTAAAATACGTGACTGTCTACCACTATGTTGTACACCTGAAACTAATACAAAATCATATTGAATGTAAACTATAATTGAAAACTAAAATTAAAAAATGTTTTTTTTAAACTCTTTAAACTAATTAGAGCTTTTTCTTAAATGTTTTTTGTTATACAATATGGTGCCCCGAATTGTTCATACTTGGTTATTTTAAGAAGCTGTAATTTTTTTAAAAAACCTGCATATAAACCTCAAAATTTATTCTGCTATTATTGATGAAAATATGAAAAGAGGAATGACTGCACCACATGGAAGACTGTCTAGACAAGAATGTTAGAAGTTATGACTAAAATAATTTATGATTTGCTGAGAGCCAGCAGTATGCTTAGCGTTAGGCAACACATCCAGAGAATGGGATCCCAGCAATGGGACTCACAATTTAAGCCAGACACGCAAACAACCAAATCATAAATCACAACAGCTAGGAAAATAGTGTGAATTTCATGACTTTTGGTGTTGATTTACTTTCTTAGCAATAAAAAAATAAGAGATACGGAAATAATCATCGTAAAGTTTGTTAATACATGTTATTAATCCAGTGCAGAATTAAAGCAGATTTTTGATATTTAGAAATCAAGAGAATGCATATTTTTATCAGCAGCATTTATAAAACATGTTATTGTGTGATGTAATGAAAAACAAACTATGCCTGGTGTCCCATTTTTTTGCCTTTGTGCTCATTTTTTTTTTTTTTAATGAATAAGAATAGTAAACCAGTGAGATGATTTTTTCCTTTATTTCCTGTTAGGATAAATTTTTATATGCAATCATATGGATATAAATGTCACCATGGCTCAAGAAACCAGAGACTCAGGAACCTCAAATATTTTTTATGCTATCACCTCTCCAAAGAATGCTAAAAGTCATAATGATATAGTCAATTTTCAGATTAGGAGCCCACACTGGAGTAAAATACGCAAATTCTCTGTCTTTACCCTGGTAGAAATTAAGCAATATCTAGGCTTTGATTAACATACAACATCCCTGGAACTTTGTTTTCTCACCTGTAAAATGGAGGTCATACGCACAGTTGTCCTGAGAATTAAATTAGTTATTATACGTAAATGCAAAAGACAAGGGCCTTAGTAAACACTTCATAACAGCTAATGAGCATTATTATCTAACACCATATTTATTTTAAAAATATAACAATTATCAAGTTTCCACATTGCCCAAGTTTATCATACTAGAAAAACATAATCATAAATAGAACTAACAAATGACATATTTTAGAATTATCTAAAGTGAAACCTCAAGGAAAGGAAAGTATTTGTTTTGTTTATGATTTTTGAGAAATAAAGCTTGAGAATTAGGGGGAACTCCATGAAAGCCACAATCTTCATTTAGGGGTCATTCAATAAAAAAGGCATAGCTGTTGAGCAGAAGTAGATGCAGGTTTTGTGGGTCTGGAAGCTTATATAATTTGAAGTCTTCTTTAATGTAATATGTATATTTATACAAAAGTAAGTACTGTGATTTTGATGGGATCCATGTACATCTGGATCACAGAAACTTAAATTTCATTAGCTTCATGATGGATCTGCCCTGCAAGTGAGACGAAATTAAAAGAGAGGGTAGAAATGACAAATAAGGGCTAAGTAGTGAAAACCAATTAATATAGTTACCTCTTTTACCCAGGCAACTACAAGAACCAAGAAGACCCACCTGTACGTCCAGAGAGTGTAACATGGACACATCCACACAATTCCAGTAGGTCCTGTCCAGATCATATTCTATAAAAGGTGGTGCTTACCTGGTTGTACCCACCAAAGGACCTGGTATCAAGAGCAGGGTCAAAGTAGTGTGTGCATAGTCTAGTCACACAGAATAATCCCTGCCCACTCTGTTTAACATTAAGTTTGTGCAGATTGCAAGGGGAATTTTTGGAGTGTATTTATTTCATTCAAAAAGTACTTACTGTGCATTTACTATGTGCCAGGCAGTCTTCTAAGCACTTGGGATACAACAATAACAGAACAGATGAAAAACAAACAAACAAAACAAAGCGCAAACAAAAACCCATATGATGTTTCCCTTCTATTCAGAGAAAATAAGCAACACAAATAAGTAAATCTCACAGCGTATTCAAAGGTGGTGTATGGTACGGAATATAAAGTAGGGAAGGGGGAGAGGAAGGGCTGTGGAGCAAAGAGGTGCAATTTTCAAAATCCAGGCCAAGAAAGGCCTCAGTGTGAACATGATATTTGAATAAAAGACTTAAAAGAGGAGAGATTTGAAGCAAAATGCGTGCTGATATCTGAAAATATGCATTCCAGGAGGAGGAAACAGCAAGTTCAAATGACCTGGAACAGGGCCTGGCGCACAGTAGGGGTTCCGCAACATGTATTCAGGAAAAGGAAAAGTTCGTTGGGCTAATCGAAGTGAGTGTTAACCAGTAATGGGGGTAGGAGAGCCATTTCTTTTTCCTTATGGCAATGGGAGCCCTCAGAGAAGGACAGAGGCTCGAGGTTTTGTAGCACCAGGTGCCACCACAGCTACTCAGACCTGCTGTGGCATTTACTTGCAAGGACCCCTTGAGTCCTTGGTCCTATTCTGCCCACTCACGGTGGCTTTGATTTTGTCCTCTTCCATACCAAACTCTTGGCCTCCACAATGAGCCCCTTTGGCTCCCCCATTCCCAGCAGCTCTGACAGCCCATGAGCTCTGGCACTGTACATTCCTGCTAGTCACTTAGTTTTAACCTCAGTGACTTCACAAGACTGGTTCTACAAGATCCACAATAACGGTGCTGCCATTTTAGACTGGCAATTGGCACAAACCAGTCGGTGTACACGGCCAGTCTACAACATCAAGATAAATATTGCATTTACTTTTCATCATATCCAGCAAAAGTCATAAAGCAGAGTCTATAGTCAATTAGGTGAATTGAATCAGGAGAAGAATCTGTATTTCACGAGAAGAGAACACAGTTCAGAGAAAAAGTCAACAGCTTACTGCACTCATGTTACCACAGCATACAAAACCTTTTCTACTTAAATTTGCTGAGTTACAGTTCATTTTCACTGGCTTACATAAACGGTCAAGTCTGTGAAATTTAGTAGTGTGAACAGTGCCAGGCTAAAAATAGACTGGAAAGAATTTGCTCATGTATACAACTATAACAATTTGAGAGACTGTAACAAGCTATGGGTTAGCCTATCATTTATTCCTGCATCACCCGCGATCCTTTTGTGCAGCCATTCTGGAGACATTCGTTCTTTTGCTTCTCTGGGACATATTTCAGCAACTAACACTCTTAAGTTTCTAATTCGTGGAGCACTCACTATATGCCAGGTCCTGAAGAAAGGATGCCACCAAAGAGTGCCTCTTTTAAAATCACCAATAACCCGGGAAAGGAGGTAGTATGATCCTTATTTTACAGTTTTGAAAACTTACCCTCAGATAAGGCAAATAACTTGTTAAAGGCCACACAGCTTCTAAGTGCCTAAACCAATATTAAACCATACAGCTAGAGGTTGCTAGAGCTTGAGATTTTAACTATATTCTTAACATCCCCAAGTGTTAATTCTGATAGAAGAGACGATCAGGCAGGGAGCTGACCGTAGTAGTAATAAGCAGCTTCCCAAGTTACCTTCCTGAGACAGTCATTTTTATTTGGCTCCTTTTCCCCTTGGCAATGGAAGCCCGATTTTGTGTGGGGTGGGAACATACCTAACTAAATAATCGTTCGTCTTTTGTTGCAACTAAAACTAGCCCTATGACACGTGGACAACGCTATGTGAATTAAATTCTTCTAGGTGCTTCCAGGAAAGGTTGTGTTTTCAACTTTTCCCAGAACAAAACAAGGGACAAGCTTGACTAGTATCTTGCTTCCTCCTTTCTTCCTGCTCTGAAGGTGGACAACAGGCTGGTAGAACTTGCAGCTGCCTTCTTAAAACCGTAAGGGAAAATCTAAAAAAAACGAACAAACAAAAAAACAACTCACGGAAATCTTGGTGAAGAAATTGAACTATTGAACCACTATCCACTATCTCCTCTTAGAGATCTCATTATGAAAAGAAAATAAGTCTTCCTTCCTTCCTCCCTCCTTCCTTCCTTTCTTCCTTCCTTCTATTGTTGGCTGGGTGCTGTTACTTGTGGACAGGCACAGTGGGGGCTGACGCACAGACAGTTAGGTCCCAGCTTTATCCCTGGGTCAGTGCTTCTCAACTGACCTGCGCTTCTGACCCAAACACTTAGCATCAACCAAAGATTTAAATGATGCACCAGTTATAGAACCAAGGTGCAGCTAGGTCCTTTGAGGTCAGCTATTTCCTCACTCCATCTAAATGCAATGTTTTTTTGTCTATCATGTGTTCACCCTTTTGTTTTTTGTGTACATAAATGTTTCCTTCTCTAAATTTTATATTCCCTTCCAGGATATGGAAATGCTCTACATATACTAGGAAGTGATAAGTACTTGTTAAATAAATTATAATACATCGAAGTGTAACTTGAGCACTGAAAGACATTCCTGGTGCCTTTTGCTATCTCTTTAATGTTTGAAACTGGCTCTCATGCTGAAGGTCTATTTTTTTTTAAATAAAAAAGTATACATAGGAGTTATATCAAATAGTTGTCAGTAATAATAAACAGCAGACTAGTATTAAAAACTGTGTAATGATCTCCAGCCCATTGCTATCTTTTTTCAATTCTCATATAACTAACTAAATCAAGGAATATGTTATGATTTTCATTTTATGTAAGTTTCAGTTAGAGAAGGATCCCTGCCTTGAGGCAACATTTTCCAGGAAAGTCAGTGCAGACAACTAAAGTCACTAGTAAAAATAAGACATTCTTTCCCAAAGTTACTGAAGCTGCCATTCTGAAACCGTCCATCTACACCTGTCCTTGTGACATCAATAGAGAAATGAAATCACCTGAAAGTTAAAATGCTCATCAGAGTTATGTTGTGTTTTACCTTAAAGTGTGGTATGCAAAGTGTGGTCCCTGGACCAGCAGCATCAGCATCATCTGGGAATTTGTTAGAAATTAAACTCTCACATCCCAGAAATCTATGTTTTAACAAACCCTCTAGGTGATTACGGTCATGCTGATAGTTGAGAACCATGGCATTTTACAATTTAGCAATGATGGAAGGAAATAATTAAAGTGGCTGGGAAGAATCTGGAAGGAAAAAGAAGGAAAAAATGAGAAAGAAGGAAGAAGAAGGTAAGCATGATGGCAGATCACTGGTATGGGACACTTTTTTACAATTATCCCCCACACCATCTTAACAAAAATTTCTGTGCAATTTATAAAAAGTATGACAAGGTTTTTGTGAATGGTTTTTTTGAGAATATTGATGTGGTTGAACTTGTGTGTGTGTGTGTGTGTGTGTGTGTGTGTGTGTGTGTACAAACTGGTGGGGTTGAGTTCTGGGTCCGGACTGACCTGGGTGAAAAGACATTACACAATCAAACAGAAGGGACAGGGAAGGCCCCACAAGGCATCTGAATTACAAACGGAATTTCCCTAAAGTTCTCCTTGATGACATTTGACATAGAATTTAAGTTTTCTGTAAATACTTATTTCCTCTGTATCTTGCATCCAGACACCCCCTCATAAGTGCACACTCCACTCTATACTCATAAACACACAGGCCTTCCCAGATTTAGGGAAATATCCATATTGCTTCAGCATTTCTTTAATTGGATGCCCTTATCAACTTCAGTCCTTGTTATCAGGTCTTGATGTCATATCCTGATATTGTTTTTCCCCCTGTTCACCCACCAGATTCCAGGTTCTTCTTGGAAGTAGATTTCCTGTTATCTTTAGAGAATCTTTGGAGGAAAATATTCTTTAAAGGAAGTTACTGAAGTTGTTCTTCAAAAGTTTTGTCATTTATTTGGAGTTTTAACCTCCCATTACATGTAATTTTCACTCTTGCATTGATTTGTGATCCTCTGCATCTAACCTGTGAGCTCCTTTATGTAAGGGATTCAATGCTATTCGTTTTTGCATTCCCAAGAACTAGGAGCAGTGCCTGACACACAGTACTCAGTAAACGTCTGATGAAAAAAGTACTGGTGTTGCCAATAGATGTGAGCCCTTTCAAGGCCTCAGCTTCTCCCCCTCACATCTTCCCTTCGTTCCCTGGATTCACACCCCATCCCTCCACTCCCTTGGACTCTGACTTCTTGCTGAGTTTGGCCAGTGGAGAGCTGTGACAGGAAACGAGAGGGAGAGAGGAGAGTGAGATCAGAGTCTCTATTCCCCTGCTGCCTCCTTCCCTGTGGGGGGCACCTTGAATTGGTTGTGTCCCTTGACCTAAGGTCACTGTTTCTCTTAAGGTGACCTTCTCCTTGATCTTAGTCCCCATTCCAATAACTTCTCCTTTCCCTCATTCCTCTGGGATCAAGAGGCACTAGTTCTGCTGATCCTCGCTAGGTGCAATGCACTGACCTCCGTGGTTCCTTTACATGGGTACCTGCTCACACCCATGTAAAGACCATTCATTAAACCACCCTCACATTATCCTCATCTGAAAATGCCGTGGGTTCACTGTTAGAACACTGAGCCATATAACTGCCAAATACAAAAATATGGGAAAACATTACACATCTTTAAACATTCACCAACAAGTGGGTTGTTCTCAGTATGTGTTGATTTTGCATAAATATGCTATTTTAAATATTTTATAAGTGTAATATTTTTCACTGGGGAAGTTGTAAAACATACGCCCTCCCAGGTCTCCAGCAGAAGCAGTGCAGAGCAGCACTGAGCCAATTTGTGTCTGTCTGAAAAATGTTCCAGTAGAGCCAGGGTTTCTGCAAATAACTTCATGAGAGCAAAAGATTTCAGAGAATGCACAAATATACATGTAAAACACATTCTGTTTTGTTTTCACATGCATAATATAATTTTTTTTGTGAGTATATCCTTGATGTATTTTTGTTTTGTTTTTTGATTTGTTAAGATACTAGTTACATTCTAACCCATTCTTTTCCATAACGAAACCACCGTGGAACTTTAGTAAATATACTTTGAAATACATGTTTTAAAAAGCCCATCAGATGGTTCTAAATGGAACCCAGGGTAGAGCCCCAGTATATACTCTAGAGGTATAGGGTTAGCATTAAATATTTTTACCTGTTTAATTTTTTTAGTATCTCTTTGTGGATGAGGTACCACAGTCTGATTTCATAAATGACTTACATTCTTGCCTTTGCAACCAAGGGAGACAGTAAAGGAATCGGAGGCCCTTACTTGGGCTGCTCCACTGCTGCCCTGAACAACCTATTTCTCTGCACTTTGCTCTTCTCACGTGTAAAATGGAGAAGTAGAGAAATCAGTGATCTCCAGAGCCATTTCCAAACATGTAGGGTTTTTTTTTTCATGGTGTCATTAGGAAAAAAAAAAAAGGAGAAAAACATTTCTTTTCAAAACTCTACTTAATAGCTACATGTTAAGTTAATACAACCCAAACTGAAGCCCTGTATACTGTATTTTCCAAGTAGGAAAAATTCAAATATTCTGCTCTAAAAATACTCTAAATTCTTCCTGCCTATAACTTCTGCTCATTCACTATTATTATCACAGTTCATTTAACTTCTACATGCCTTATTCGGCATGTGATGTCTAAATACAAGGTCTGTCCAGAAAAAGTCCTGCCATTGTTAATACAGCAAGAATGGTTTGCATGACATTGATGTAACCTGGAGATCAAGGAGAGTGGACTGGAATGCGCATGCGTGAACAGCGACAACATCACATACTAATCAGTGGGGGAGGTAGATGCTGTTGAGGGAGGGAGCATGTGTACTGTGTGGCCATCACATTCAAACTGACTGAGAGGGTAGAGCAATGAATCAAATGTTGCGTGATGCTTGAACATTTCTCTGTGGAAACTATTCGGATGATTCAGAAGGCCACAGCTATGGGCAACTGGCAATTGGCAGCTTCATCATGACGATACATCCACTCATGCATCGCATCTCCTGCAGAGTTTTTTGGCAAAACATCAAATCACCCAGGTCACTCAGCCCCACTACAGCCCAAATATGGCACCCTGTGACTTCTGGCTTTTCCCAAAACTAAAATCACCTTTGAAAAGGGAGAGATTTCAGACCCTCAGTGAGATTCAAGAAAATACCAGGGGGCAGCTGATGGCCATTGTAAGAACTGTGTGAAGTGCCAAGGTGCCCACTTTGAAGGAGACTGAGGTGTCATTGTCCTATGTACAATGTTTCCTGTAGCTTGTATCTTCTTCAGTAAATGCCTCTATTTTTCATATTACGTGGCTGATACCTTCTGGAAAGGCCTGGTATATCCTTACAATTTCATGCTCAAAGTGTTTCAACATTCACTCCTCACTGCTTCCCTTCTTCTGTAATTTAAATCTACAGAAGGCCTTCCTCATGAACCCCTCAATCTCAGTCCTCTTGAATAACTACATGTCTTGTTTTGAACTTTTATGCTAAATATATATCCAAAAACATACCCAAGATTAGCCCTTCTATTTTATGTATGGCTTCCTCTGTAAAGACTCCATAGCTAGAATTAACTCCTCAATGTCACCTTCAGTAATAACCTCAGCAACTTCTCCCTCACGCTCTTCCTTCAAGAAACATTTGTCAAGTACGTATTCAGTGGTAGTACTCTATCCATTACCTGCCACTGCTTTATTTATTGTATTTTCACACATAAATATTAAATCTTGTCTATTTCACCACCATGAATTACTCAAATGGATAAATATCTGTTTGTGCTTGCTTGCATCAGAATAAGCATATGTCCATAAGGAACCACATCTGCTCATTTTAGTACAGCCATGGTACCATCTGTCAGAGTCATACTGCTTGCTCCTTGAAGGCATTTCGGGCTTTCAAAACCCTCCTGGCACAGGTCCAGACACTAGTGAATGCTGTGGTATGTTGCTCAGGTCCTCTTGTGAAGATGAAGGTCTTACTACCTTTGCTACCTGTAGACAGTCTCTAAGGTCAGCTTCCTTCAAACAGCGTCTCAGCTGAAGCAAGTCATATTGTCCAAGTCAAATTCTCTTTAAGGATGGCCTATAGCCAAAGACTGTTGGCATAAAACTAGAAAGCCCCATTTCTCTCATCTCAGCTCAAGGTGACTGTGAAGTGTCCTAAAGAACTTCCCATAAGGTTGGGCTGAGGCTTTTGCTTAAACTGCCTTGAAACTTAAATTTTTCCTCCACCCAGTCTTGCTTTCTTACTTTCCCTTCACAAGAATTGACTCTAAGAACACTAAAATCTTCCTGCATGCTACTCTTCATCTTAGAGTTTGTTTCTCTGGGACTTCAACCTATGACACACTTAATAGATTTGAAAATGTTCCCACTATTAGATGAGTAAGAATAGAGAGGGAGAGCTCACCTGCAGCACACAAGTTCCTTCTGCTTTTTGAAAAAAGAAGTGGGATACAGAGACCATATGTTAAATAACAGCAAGCTGATTCAGCAAGGTGCCTGTACTTTTCTAGCTATGGTCCATTCTATAAGGCCTAAATTAAATGGGAGGAATAAATGTTTATTGAGTAACTATTAAGCCTTATGCATTTAGTCACATTATTTCATTCAGTCTTTATAGTTACTCCAAAAACGCTATCATGCTTA
The DNA here is from genome assembly GCF_021234165.1 of Pteronotus mesoamericanus. Taxonomy (NCBI): domain Eukaryota; kingdom Metazoa; phylum Chordata; class Mammalia; order Chiroptera; family Mormoopidae; genus Pteronotus; species Pteronotus mesoamericanus. Next base: position 22,112,296 of record NW_026555310.1, read on the forward strand.
AAGAGTTAAGGTAATCTGCCAAATATCACACCATTAATAAATTAGTTAAAAACAATAGGAATTGAAAGAGTGCAAAGGATAAATGGATGTAAGTTTTTAGCTCTTAAAAAAAGAAGCAAATATTTAACTTGTATTTCTCCTTTCTGAATGACTCAAAAAAATAATCAATTTCTGATGATGGCACTATACTAATCTACCAAGAATATGTTAGTGTTGGTGCATATCAAGTAATTTTGTGAAATACAAGGTTTTGGTAATTTAAGAAAAAAATAAGAGAAGGCATTAAGTCATACTTTCTCCCAGATCAGCATAATCCTCCTCAGGCTTATATGGTCAAAGACCATCCCCCAAATAAGATATTTAAACTCCTGTGAGGGTCTGTTGAATTTATGGCCCGGAGCATTGTGGTAAGTATAAGAGAACTATGCCAAGAGACTGCTTAATTGGATTTTTGTTAGCTGATCTGAAAATTTCTGGGTCTTTTTCAAGACTTGAGTGTCGCGGGGGATGACAAATCACAGGGGGAGCTGGAGCGCGGGTGCTCCTGGATCTGAGGGTTCCTTTCCGGAGCCAGCTGAGTCCTGCAGAGCCCGTCCCGGCGGTGTCACGGATGGGGAGAATAAACACAAGTTGTCGCAAATACTTCTCTGTTTGCCAGGAGAGGGGACATAGCTGTTCCTTCTAGGGGAGAGAAGGCCCCGAATCCCCTTGTCCAAAGGCTTTTATTGAGAACCACATGCACAGGGGTATACAGCAAAGCTCATCAATCAATGTCAAAAGGCTATGTTTATAGAAAACAGACAGAGACAATTGAAGGATCACAAGAGATCTGCCTCAGGTCAGGGTCTATGAATAATGTAAATCTCCTTCCCTTTTATCATCGCTTTTGAGGGAAGAACAAGCATGCTTAGAGAAACTTACTGCTAGGCTTGATTGTCCCTGGGAACAGCCCAATAGAGTTTAGGGCTGTCCTTGACTTTAGTATTGTTTCAAGCCTGAGCCAGGTGGGTGGGAGAGAGCCACCAAGAGATAAGGAGACTTCTTTCGGATAAAATGAAGACTTGGGGGTGCGGGCCTTTTTGCCCTTTCTCCATGTCCCCCAAGTCCTGTCTCGTGCCTACACCGGCCAATGTCTGCCTTAGGTTGTCCCTCCTCTTGAGAAAACTTACCTGTCACCAACAACCGAGTATCACAGGGCCAAGCAGGGTAATGTGAGGGGGGCAGGGACTGCGCCCCTGCCAGCGGGACAGGTTTCATCTCCATCGTGGCCTGTTTTCCCAAGGCCTCCTTGAATAGCTCCAGCCTTGGAGTTCTGTTTCCTGTCGGCAAGGCTACAGTCCCTGAAACCAGGCAGGGCGTTTCCCAACACTTGAGAATTTCAAAGTAAATTTATACATGTTTATGACAGCCAGAACAATCAAAGTGAAAGAGACCTTTGGAGTGAAGGTCTCTTTCTCATGTGCAAAATTTATTAGCTTCGTGTGAAATAATACCATACTTTTAAAGATACTTTTGGAGGGCTTCTTTCACCCATAAAGCAGTGGATTTCCTACGAATATTGCAGTAGGTTGCCATTGGCTCATCAACACTGGATGGCTGCTTTTGGAATCCTGCAAAACTGGCTCTCTGTGATGACTCTTGAGCAAAGATCACAGTCAGCAAATTGTAAGAAGGGGCAATAGGTCATTGGCTCATGAAAAAAAAAAATACCGTTTCCCTAAATAAGTCTTTAGATAGTGGTGTTCCTATCTTAAATAACTTCTAACCCTTTTGGAAAAACGCATATTGTCAATTTTTTTCAACTTCCTGCCAGGCTTTCTATCAGAGGAAATTAAATACCCGTCCTTGCAATCTTTATGTCCTGAGTAAACAAGGTGTCACAAAATTTTTGACAAAATCATGAAATACTAATTTTTCTAATATTAAGCATTTTTACATTTTTCACACACTACTTTTAATTCTTCTAATAGCAATACTGACTTTGTAAATGGCCCTGATTAAAAAGGTTCTAAATGATGAATAGTGATAGTGACCATTTATTAAACACATACTAACCCTCACTATGGGCCAGTTACTAATGTATGCAACTGCACATGCATTATTCAACAGACCTCAAAGGAGATTCAGAGAGGTTAAGTCAAGGACAATACAACTAAAACTTAGTCCCTTTCCTGACTCCACATTGTGATTTTAACCATTGAACAGAAAGTGAAGCTGGAAGACAAGTAATGACTTCTTTCCTTTCTCCCTTCTTCACAAATACCATTTACAAACTTGTCACGGGACAAGAGAAGATAAGAGTTTGCTACAGTCATATTTTTTCTTTTTTAAGTATATTTTATTGATTATGCTATTACAGTTGTCCCATTTTTTCTCCCTTTAATCTCCCTCCTCCCTGCATCCCAATCCCACCAGCATTCTCTACCCTTAGTTCATGTCCATAGGCCATACATGTAAGTTCTTTGGCTTCTCCATTTCCTATACTATTCTTAACCTCCCCCTGTCTATTTTGTACCTACTATTTGTGCTTCTTATTCCCTGCACATTTTCCTCTATTCTTCCCCCTCACCCTCCCCACAGATAACCTTCCATGTGATCTCCATTTCTATGATTCTGTTCCTGTTCTAGCTGTTTGTTTAGTTTGGATTTGTTTTTGTTTTTATAGGTTCAGTTGTTGCTATTTGTGAATTTGTTGTCATTTTACTGTTCATAGTTTTGATCTTCTTTTTCTTAGATATGTCCCTTTAACATTTCATATAATCAGGACTTGGGGAACTTTACCTCATCTGGGAAACACTTCATCTGCACTTCCATTCTAAATGATAGCTTTGCTGGAAGAGTAATCTTGAATGTAGGTCCTTGCCTTTCATGACTTTGAATACTTCTCTCCAGCCCCTTCTTGCCTGTAAGGTTACTTTGGAGAAATCAGCTGATAGTCATACAGGAACTCCTTTGTAGGTAACTGTCTCCTTTTCTCTTGCTGTTTTTAAGATTCTCTCCTTATCTATAATCTTGGGCAATTTAATTATGATGTGTCTTGGTGTGCTCCACCTTGGGTTCAACTTCTTTGGCACTCTCTGAGCTTCCTGGACTTCCTAGAAGTCTATTTCCTTCACCAGATTGGGAAAGTATTCCTTCATTCTTTTTTCAAGTAAGTTTTCAATTTCTTGCTATTCCTCTTCTCCTTCTGGCACCCCTATGATTTGGATGTTGGAGCGTTTAAAGTTGTCCCAGAGGTTCCTAAGCCTCTCCTCATTTTTTTTGAATTCTTGTTTCTTCATTCTGTTCTGGCTGACTGTTTATTTCTTCCTTCTGTTCCAAATCATTGATTTGAGTCCTGGTTTCCTTCCCTTCACTCTTGGTTCCCTGTATATTTTTATTTATTTCACTTTGTATAGATTTCACTTCATATAGCTTTCACTTCTTCCTTTATTTTGCAGCCATACTCAACCATTCCTGTAAGCATCCTGATTACCAGTCTTTTCAACTCTGCATCTGATAGGTTCTCTATCTCTTTATCGCTTATTTGTATTTGTCTTTCTTTGTCTCAGCACACCTGTTATATTGTAAGAGGAGGAGCCTTAGGTATTCACCTGGGCAAGGCAACCCCCTTCCCTGTGTTGTGGCTCTGTGTGTGGGGGAGGGGTCAGAGAGAATAAGGACAAAGGAATATTACAATGCTGCTTACTTGGCTCTCAACCCACTTTCAATCATTCCCCACACCACTCACAAATGAATTGAGCCCTTTCAGGTGTTGCTCTGGAACTGATTCTTGAGTGGGTAGGCTTGTATACATCCTAGGACCCTGGGGGCCCCTCCAATGGACTCTCCTGTGAGATTGGGAGTTTCTCCCACTGCTGCAACCCCCACAGGTTTTTACAGCGAGAGGTTTTGAGGCTTTCTTTTCCTGTGCTGGAACCTTGGGTTGCATGGTCTGCCTTGCTCACCATTTCTTTCTCCAGGCTTATCTGCATGCAAATGTGGGGCCACCTGGTCCACCAGCCCCTGACTTGCTCTCCCAGTCCATCAGCCACAGCCTCGTTGCACGTCTTCTGCTCTGGCTGCCCATCTCTGCCCCTCCTACCAGTCTGAATGAATGTTTCTTCTTTAACTCCTTGATTGTCAGACTTCCATACAATTCAATTTTCTGGCAGTGCTTTTTTTTTTTTTAATTGGTTGTTATCCTCCTTTTGGTTGTGTGAGGAAGCAAAGCATATGTACCTATGCCTCCATCTTGACCAGAAGAAAGTTTTTTTTAAAAGGTCATATTTTATCATACCATGAATTTGAGTAAAGACTAATGAAACTGATTCCAGCCTGGCAAATTCTTGCATGCACCATGCAGATTGATATTGTCTTGTGATCTTATTTGGTAGATAGATACATACATACAGTATTCAATATTACAAATTATATATAACATAAGTTATACATACATACATGAAAAGTACACAAAAAGTTGTATAACAAAGGAATATTACACAAGCATTTAGGAAGCAGATACAAAAACGTTCTCAATAGAAGAATTTGTATTTATTAAGGGACTTCTGCCAAGGACATTCATATTCTTGTCAATGCTGCAAGGTATATGTTTTTACTCCATTTTACAAATGACACTAAGGATAAGTTGAGTGTCTGGCACAAGGCCACATGAATATTAAAGCTAATCATCTAAACTAAAGCACCCCTCAAATTCTCAAGCTGTCAACTTTCCTGTCATAATAATCTCACATTTTCAGCTGATGTCCAACAGCTGTTTTTGTTATTGTTCTCTATGTTGTTTTCATTTCCTGCTACCCATTTACATAAAGATATTTTCAGAATTAATCTGCCTTTCAGCCAAGATCAACTTGTCCTACTTTAATTCTCAACAAGTGATATCATATAGGGTTGACTCTATTGCATTGGTTGCCAAACTTTGCTGACATTGAAATTACCTAGGAATATGGGAAGAACATATTCATGTTGCAATTCTATCCTAAACATCCTGATTTGGTTGTTATGAGCCATGATCAGAGAATCCGAGGGTTTTTAAGCTCCCATGGAATTCTAATATGCAGTAAAATTTGGGATTTTATTAATTTAATGAATGTTTTCATCTTCTCTGGGCAGAATCTACAAAACTCCCAGGTCATGCCACTGGACTGTATTACTCACTGTCCCTCTTATTGCAGTTACTTGTGGACCTCCAGGACTCTCCCCTGATTCCCTCAAAATATTAGCAATGGTCACTTCAAAATTATTACTGCCATAATTCTTGGTGGTTTCCATATCCAGGAAGGCAAACCTTTGAATATCTTGTCTTCATATTTTTGCCTCTTTCCTTGAATTGTGGTTGAACTTTATACTGCCTAAGCTACCTCTGTTAAAAATATAACCCCCATAAGTTTTACCAATAATTGCAGCATTACCAAAGTTTTATTTCAAGTGCATATCTTTCCAACCACCACACGCTATCTTTGAAGATCATTTATTTTTGTCTCAGACTCTAACAATAATTAAACTTTATTTGAACTTGCCTTTGAATCTTCCATTCTACAACCTCTTCATTGTCCCTTACCCACCTTGTAGTCTCACCTTGTTCTTATCCACCTTAGATTCTAGAATTCATCAGTATCATTATTCCCTTACACACATTATCCTCCATTTTTTTCCCTCCATAATACTGCTCTGAAAACTCCAAATTTGGCTAACTACCCATTAATCTCAAGTACACCTTTGGTGCTGCCAGGCAATTCTACTCATTTCCTTAATTCATTCACTCAGCCATTTTCCTAGCTCTTAACTCTGAGCTGGTGACCTAGATTCTTATTCTGCTGAAAAATATGTTATCAGGTTTCAAGAAAACATCCACATGGACCTAACCACAAAACCTACCACACCATCTTTTTTGTGAGGCCATATACTTGATTTTCCCTCCTATTCTGTGGATGAACCTTACACGCTGTTAAGTATCACCATCTCTTTTGCTTACACACTAAATTCTATTCCTCTCACATACTTAAGGAACTTATATGGAAATGTTCCTCTTTTTTAGAGATCAGTAGCATACAAACATACTGTAATAGTTCCTACTTAAAATCCTCCCTTGACTCCATATCTCCCTCTAGCATCTGCTTTGTTTCCGATTGACTTTACTGAAAAACTTGTCACAAGGGTTCCCTGTTCTTACTCTCTCCATTTGCTCCACAGTTACATTATGTATTTCCCCAAATATTCCATTGTTCTCTTGAAGCCACTCTAATTGGGCTATTGTCCTTATACTGAAACAGCTTTTTACATTATCCCAAATGACCTCCACATTTCCAGATCTGAAGATTTTAGTCTTCATTTTGAGCACAGCACCATTTGAGGCAATGCTTAACTCCTTCCGTTTTCTTGTCTTCTCGGACAACACATTCTTTTGGTGTCCTTCTTACATTGCCAGTCACATCTTTTCAGTCTCTTTATTGGTTCTTCTTCACCATCTAACACATGAAATTTGGAATCCTTGAATTTCTACACTTTTTTTCTTTCTACACTTAATCCCAGATCATCAGTTAGAGTAAAAAAGAAGACACTCTCAAATTTTGCAACAGCATGGATAGACCTGGAGAAAATTATGCTGAGTGGATTAAGCCAATCAATGAAAGAAAAATACCACATGATCTAACTTATATGTGGAACCTATTGAATGCACTAAACTAACACGCAAAATAGTAACAGAAGCTTAGATAAATAAAACAGATGGACAATTGCTGGAAAGAGAGGGAGGGACAGGACAAGAGATGGTGGAGGGATTAACCAGAGATCATTCATACAAAACCCATAGACACGAACAACAATGTGGGGACTGGTTTGGGGAGGGGATAAGGTGGGGCTGGGAGGAGGTAGGGAAAAAGAGGAAAAGAGAGAACAACTGTAACAGCATAAACAATAAAAATAAGATTAAAAAATAAAAATTAAACTAAAAATAAGTGAGCTTGCTGCTTCCACCTCTCTTCCTTTCCAATTTACTCTCCACTTACAGCTGGATGTTTCCTTTTAAACTATAGGACATATCATGTCACTCCTCAACTCTGTACCTCCTAAGGCCTTGGTCTCATTTAAATTAAAAGCAAAGTCACTATATGAATTGACAAGGCCTTCCATTACCCGCTGCTTTCTCTCTCTGACCACTTTGCCCCTCTTACCATTTTCCTCCTTGCTCGATACACTGTAGCCTCACTGGCCTCCCTGCTGTTCCTCCAATATGACAAGCATACTCCCATCTCATTTGCACTCCCTGCTCTCGTTGCCTGGGTTCTTTTCTCTCAACTCTGCAGGCCTATCTTCTTTACTTTCTTCAGATCTACTCAGATATTACCTTCTCAGAAAACACGTCCCTGATCATTCTATATGAAAATATAGGCCCCGGCTGGTATATTTCAGCGGGTTGAGTGCCTTATGCTAAGTGAAATAAGCCAGGGGGAAAAAGACAAATACCATATGATCTCACCTATAAGTGGAACCTAACCAACAAAACAAACAAGCAAGGTAAATATAACCAGTGACATTGAAAGAAAAAAGAAACCAACAGAGTCAAGGGGTCGGGGGGGGGAAGGGTCAAGTCAAAGAACATGTATATAGGACCCATGGACAAAGACAAAATGGGGAAGGATTGAAGGAGGAAGGTAGGGGAGAGGGGCAGGGGAAAGTGGTAGAGGGAAGGTGGAGACAAATGTATTTGAAAAAAATAATAATAATAATAAATAAAATAAAATAAGAAAATATAGAGAGCCTTTTTAAAATCACTTATTGCCACCCATTGTATCAAATGTCAACCAATTTCTCAGTAAAAGTCAAGATAGTAAATATTTATTAGCCTTTGGGAGCCAGAGGCCTCAATCTCTGCTTCATTACTTAGCTCTGCCATTGTAATGCAAAAATAGCCACAGATAATAAACAGAGGAATGGGCATGGTTGTGTTGTAATAAAGCTATATTTACACAAATACCTGGTGGGCCAGATTTGGTCTGTGAACAATAGTTTGTCAATACCTGCCTTGTATGGTGCCTGTTTCTTTCCTAAACCTACCCTCTAAAATGTAAACTTCCTGTTGGCAAAATTCTTTCAAGATAAATTGTCAATTAATATTTTAAAATAAATATTCAATGTTGCATAATTCTATCTCTTTTTTGTAATTGTTTCACTTCTTTCTGTGATTCTGCTATGGGTTGATCAGTACCAAATGACAATATGTTCATCATTAAGAAGTAATTCTGCATGTTTGGGTAGAAATTTCAGCAGTTTTTATTATGGAAATGTATTGTTGAAAAAGGGAAAAAAACAGCTAGTGGTCATTGGTTTATTTTATTTATAAAAATATAAAATCAATTCTTTACATGTTTTGTGTATAGGCACATCATTATTCTTTGGCATCTTTGAATTGCATTTTCTTATTTTTTTCCCCTCATGACTAGCAAAAGTTACATGTTTTTATTTAAAACTGCATTTTGATTGACCAAAACATTTTTTATTTTTCAATTACAGTTGGCATACAATATTATACTACTTTCAGGTATACAACATAGTGATTAGACATTTACATAACTTACAAAATGATTACCCCAATATAGCTAGTACCCATCTGACACCGTACATAGTTATTACAATATTGACTATATTCCTTATGCTGTACTTTACATCTTCATGACAATATTGTAACAATCAATTTGTGCTTCTTAATCCCTTCCTCTCTTTCACTCAATTCCTTCAACGTCCCTTCCATTGGGCAACAATTAAAATGTTCTCTTTATCTATTAATTTGTTTCTGCTTTGTTTGTTTGTTTTTGTTTTTTTAGATTCTGCATGTAAGTGAAATCATATAGCATTTGTATTTCTCTGTCTGACTTATTTCACTCAGCACAATACTCTTTAGATTCATCCATGTTTTTGCAGATGGCAAGATTTCATTCTTGTTTATGGCTGAGTGATATTTTATTGTATATATGCACACCACTTTTTCTTTATCCACTCATTTATTGAGGGTCACTAAATTAGCTTTCATATCTTTGCTATTGTAAATAATGCCTCAGTGAACATATGGATGCATATGTCTCTTCAAATTAGTGTTTTGGGTTTCTTTGGATAAATATCCAGAAGCGGAATTGCTCGGCCCTTCTTTGTTCCTAGAGGCTGCCCTCAGGTTCTAGTTCTAGCCAATATAATTACCTCTTGTTATAAACTTTGTTTTCAAGTCTATTCTGTCTGGTATAAACATTACTAACCCAGTGTTCCTTTTTCTCATTTTCATTTTTGTTAAATGTTTTTCCATCACTTTACTTTCAGTCTGCCTGTGCCTTTCAATCTGACATAAGTCTTTTGTAGATGGCATATGAAAGGGTTTTGTTTTCTTATCCATTCAGCCACCCAGTCTTTTGATTGGAATATTTAATCCATTTATATTTAAAATAATTGTTGATAGTTATGTAATTATTACTATTTTGTTGTTTATATTTTTTAACATTCTTTCCTTCTTAAAGAAGTCCTTTTAACATTTCTTGCAGTATTGGTTTGGTTGTGATGTACTCCTTTTGCTTTTTCTCGTCTGGGATGAATAATGTTTTCTTAAAAAACAAAAACTGAATGGAATATGAATCAATTTTGAAATAACCTAATCTATATATATTGTTTTGAAATAAAGAAATATTAAAATTAAGTATTCAGAATAACAATCCATTTTTCTGAGGAAAATTGTTCACCCTGTAATGGAAAATGGTCATTATTTCTAGTTTCACAAACCATAGAAGATACATGCATGTTCAGGCTCTCAAATGCACACCATGACTGGGAATTTACATGGATGCTTATATAGAGGTTTCCAGTGGAATATTGCTCTAAATACCATTAGAATCCCACTGCCATGAAACTCTAAAGTTGTTAGCTCAAAAACAAAGGAAAAGTATATGATTCTCAACAATCCATCCTACCGCCATATTTCTGTGGTCACTGATGGTGGTGTTGGTTCCAAAGGTGTGTTCAAATTAAAACATCAGGGTCTATAATTTACTCAAATTTAAATTTTTACTAGCATAAAAATTTTCAATTTTATAGCTCGTCCTAGAACTAAAACAAAATGTTTTGCTGAAGTTATTTGAACTTATCTATGTGTTCCTAAATTGTGTCTTAAAAGCATCATCCTGGTGTTCCTGAGAGGAGTTGTCAAGATTTTTAATTTTCCTAATTGTCATAAGAAATGCAGGAAATTTTCAAAGACTATGATGAGTTCCTAAAACATAAAATGCTTCTGTAAGTCAACACCTTACAATCATCTGCAGCCACCTTCAGTTACATATTTTTTATTATGTAAAAAATTATTTAAAATTTTGTAAATTTATGTAAAATAATAACATTATTATTCTGCTAAGAACATAAAATAAGTTTTAAGAAAAATTGTCCTTCTTAATAATATGAAGTCTTTGCTTTAAAATTGTTGATAGAAAGCCAAATAAATAAATACATATAATTATCCACACTAATTTAATTTCTTTCTCATCTCAAGATGCTGAACCCCATGGACGAGTTTGGAAAAGAAAACTACTCTCTTTGTGTTTACCATGAACATATAAAACCTCTTGAATTATCACCTGGTACTTTTCTAAAAACAAAAGTGCAGGCAGTTTACAATACATATTTCTAAAGAAAATAAACACATTTTATTCAGATGTTTGTGAAAGTGAACATGGACACTGTCATCTGAGAAGCAGAATTTATGGGAAAACAAGAGAAAAAGATGGTTCTGGGATAGTTCAAATCCCAAAGGAAGAGAGAGACACATCTCGTTCAGCAAGAATTCCCACCAGAAACAAGGACACATGCATTTGAGGCAACGAAAAACTGAATGGAACCCAAAAACAATAGACAGATAAGAAGGTTTAGATGAGTGAAAACTATTTTTTGTTGTTTATGATTACAGAGTTACAACTAGCTTTTAAGGCAATTTTCCCAGGATAAAATTTTAAAATACTCAAATATAAAAGTTGTTTGAAATATTTACTTAAATATTTTAATAAACTTTGGCTTAATAGAAACAAAAATAGTCTCAGTATTAAAATAATCAGTTGATATTTATTGATGAGAAATAACTCATATCAGTATTCTGAAGAAAAGCAGCAGGTACGTAAAGTAAGAGCTCTGAGAGCTACTCTGGGAAATCTCTGTAAGTGACCAGCAGTTAAACACCTTGCTTCTCATACCCTTGCACTAGATGTAGCCCTGTGGTTAATTATCTTCCAGACTGGGAGGAATGTTAGTCAGACTTGAAAAAAAGAGCATACTCTTTATTATAAAGTGTTCTGATGGTGCATCTGAAATAATCCTAAGGTTTAGTTTAATTCTATGTGAAATCCCACAGATTTGTTAACTTTGCAAATATTCTAATTCTGTGAAATCAAGTGGGTAAGAAAAACTAATAAATTTTTATAAAGAGCACAACACTAACATGACTATTCTATCTTACTGGAATATTAAAATTTGTTATAAAGTTAACAATAATCAAAACTAGAACAAGAATGAACAGATAAATGGAATATAACAGGGAGCCTTCAAATACCTAGTTATATAAGAAATTGGTATATGATACATGTGTGATCAGAAAAATTTATAATCAGTAAAAAATATGCAATAACTAAGAAAATGTATAATAAATAGAAAAAAATACTTCAATAAATGGTTCTGGGAAAGTAATCAATTTACTTGAAAGAAAAAACAAATAATTCCTAGTTAATTATAAAGTTAAACATTAAAAAGTCAAAGCAGAAAAATTAAAGATAAAAAGTAAATAAATATTTTCAATGCTTTATGTAGAAAAACTCATGAAGAAAAAAATTATTAAATTTGATTATTTTTAAGTACAATCAAGAACTGCCATTGTCAAAATTAAAAGGTGAGCATTAAAATGGAAAAATATCTATAGTATATATGGATTCAGACGATGTTCGTAATGCAAAATGAGTTCTTATGAACCTGAGAGCAACATGTCACACACCAAATGAACCTGGGGAAGAATCACAAATAGGCAGATCACAAAAGAAAGAATTTAAATGTACTTTAAACATAGGAAATTGATAATCTCCTTAATAAACAAAGAATGTAATGAAAAATAACATTAAAACCTTCAAGTATGAATTCTTTTTTAAATGTATGTTATATCCTGGCTGGTGTAGCTCAGTGGATTAAGTGCCAGCCTGCAAATGAAAGCATCATCGGTTCGATTCCCACTCACAGCGCATGCTTGGGTTGTAGGCCAGGTCCCCAGGAGGGGGATGCGTAAGAGGCAAGAACATATTGATGTTTCTCTCCCTCTTTTTCTCCCTCCCTTCCCCTCTCTAAAAATAAATAAATAAAATCTTTTTAACAAAATGTATGTATATACAATGACAATGCCTAGAGCTACAAAAAAAGAAGTGAAAGAGCACTATGATAGGTTGCTGGAATTATAAATAGGTAGATTTCTCTGGAAGAAAAAAATGCAGGTTTTTATCAAAACACTTTTAAAAATAAAATCAAAACTGAAACAACTTAAATGTCCAATAGGTAAATGATTAAATAAACAATGACTAACAAGATTGTGGATTTGTGTACTATTCATAATGAATAACTCATGATGGGTTATTAAAAAGCAAGTATCAAAAAATACATATATTATGATCCCAGTTTGTTCACACACACAATTTCACAGAAAAAAAAGACAAATACATTACTTGCAATTTATTATTTCAGATTTGCTTTATTATTTTGATATTGCCCAAAATATCCAAAAAGGGCTTGTATTGTTGTTCTTTTTAGAAGTTATCATTTAAAGTAACATGTTTGCAGCCACCAAACATATGTCAAGACTTCAGGAGAATGACAGGGGACAGTCCTCCTGCTCTCAGGGAGCTCGGAGTTTCACTCCATTCAAGCTTATCCATAAAAGGACATTCACATACATATGACAGATTATGCTCAAAATCAAAATAGAGAGTGATTTGTATTTTGAGAGTCAGAGGCTTATAAATTAGAGTAGTTAAGGAAGGGTGCCAGGGCTGGGTCCTGAAGGAAGATAAGAATTTGCCTAATGAGAAAAGATAAGTGATGAAGACCTGAGAAGCAACAGTCAGGACTGGACATGACATAACCAAGAGACAATGACGACAAATGCCTGACAATATATGAAGTTATAAGATGTCTGGAAAACCAACAAATACACTTCTAACATATCAAAAAGAGAACTTAAAACTTTTGTTTTCTAACAGGCATTAGAAATAAGAGCCTGTTTCTTTGAGAAAGAGGCAAAACTCATCTTAAAAACTGACAAAAATGAGTCATTTAAATGTAGGAGCATTGTAAAATTATTTTCACGAGGCAACAAGTTTGACATTGTGAGTACATCTAAATTCCTTAGAGATAAATGGAACTATTTACTACCGAAAAGTGGCTGTGCTGAGCAGGACTTGTATATGTGCTGTGCAGGAAAGACAGAACTTTCCCATGACCTAGAGAGGCTGCAAAATGACCACAGATGGTTTATACCAGAAAAGCTGGAGAAATTATATAAAGTCCTGTGAAAAATCCTAGTTTAGGAAAAAAAAATAAAAGGAAACAAATAAATAAGAGGTCACTAGCAACCTCCAAATTAAAGGTAGTCTTTCTGAATCAGCCTAGCTGAGATTTTATTAACATACGACTTTCTAAATCACCAAGGCCTGGAGAGAAGATGAGAATCAAAGTGAGTTCCCAACCCTGAGTTTTACTATCTCATTGTTACGCACCAGAGAGATTTATGGGAGCCTCTCCCATAAATGTTTTGAATGTACTAAAGAAATGACTTGTTCTCACTGGACCTTTTTATAAGGAAGCAATGCACTGTGCCAGGAGAAGTACTGTATAAATGGTTGGCGACCAGAACTCTAGCTGTCCTAATAATTACCTTAGGAAAATGGCATCTCACACTTAACCTACAGAGTTTTCACTTTTATTATCTTGCAACAAGAACACAGTGAAAGCAGAACAACACAAAATTGGTCCTAAGCAGGCTGAGAAGATCGCTGTTCAGAAGCACACTATTCAGGATGTTCCAACACAGGAGATTCCAGCTAAATCTATAAAAGTCTAAATAGTTTGGAATATTCTATAGACCACTTGGAGAAAGTCTGTTGGTCTCTGGGGTCCTAGGTTCTACAATATTAGACCTAAAAATCACCTGGTCTGCCCCTACCTAACATTGATTGAGTGCAATCTAACTTTTGTGGTAAACAGTACTTTATTTAGAAATTTAGAAGGTAAATAGTATTTGAGGTAAATGATATTGTTATGAGACATATAATATTTTACAGATGAAAAATTGAGGTGTAAGAGTATTTAAGTCACTAGAGGTGAGACAGCTAAGTGGCAGTTGGATGGAGGGCCATCCATTCCAGCACCATGTTCTTAAGCACTCTGCTCAGTAAGAAGGAGCTGGGGTCTCAGCTTGGGCTGAGAATGGTTAAGTGTTTTCCCCATAAGGGCTGGGAAAGATCTATCTAATATCATAAAAATAAAAAATCAGTATAATGAATTGCCCATTAGAAAGATAGCAGGGAAATTGAAACACGACTAATAACACATTTAACATTATTTTAAAGTTTCACAGAGATATTTTGAATAATTGAAGATGCAATCTCAATATATCACTATATCACTATTTGTTACTTTTCTGATAAATGTTGGTATGGAAGCATCAACACAATTTTACCCTTCATGGTCAATGAAAAAACAATGAATAACAGTTTCATGTAGAGGAAGACATTAAGGGGTAGGCTGTTAAGGGAGATATTCTGGAGTTAGCAGAGCTAAGTTGAATCCTGATCCCAAGACTTCCCGGCTATGACATCTTGTCTTAGTCATTACTGTATCCTGAATATCTAGTAAAAGGACTGACACATAATAAATTGGTAATAAAAGTTTATTGAATTTTTAGCATTTAATTCATTTTTCCAGAAAATAGAGACTTAGACTTGGTGCCTCTCTCTCTCTCTCTCTCTCTCTCTCTCTCTCTCTCTCTCACACACACACACACACACACACACACACACACATCAAGACTTTTTTTAAAGGATAGTGCTGCATGTCATTTCTGCTCTTTCCTTTCTCTTTTTTGGTCATGTATAAGAATAGCTGCTTCCCCTAGGACAGTGGCATTTGTAGAACAACATTAAAGCTATGCTATGAATGTTTTAACCACAAGTTCAATGGGCACAAATGAGAAATTCGTACAGCCTTACCTCTGAGATAGTGCAGGCTTGGATCCAGGTGATGGTAACAAAGAGAGCATCACAATGAAGTGAATCGTAATCTTTGCGTTGCTGGAGGGTCTTGTCTTCAATTTGTGAAAGATGCGACACCTGTGAAGCACAGTATAAAGATATGGTATAAAAACAAGGTATGCATGCATTTTGAAGTCTAAAATAGTTTTTTTATTTTACTACATTAAGTGAAATATTTCTCTCCACTTTTTGCTCCATTAATTTAATGTGCCTGATTAGAATGTCTTTGGCTAGAATTTATTTTTTTGAAAGAAGCAAAAGAAGTTGAGAAACTCTTTGTGTGCTACCTCAGGTGACCTAAGAAACATAAAGTCCTTTAGCCAGCCTCTGATGTCTGCTCCTCTGAGCACTAGCATCATTCAATAAAAATTAAAAATTATGCAAAAAAAATAAAAATGTATTTTAAAGCACCCATAACCACTAAAATGAATACCTAATATAAAGCCCTGAGTAATATGGAAAACGGGAAATGGGAAACAAAGTAGAAAGTTTTATTTAGTGAAACATGTGTTACCCTTAAGATTTCTGATTGTCTACTTTAAATTTGTATTTTCTTTTGCTGGTAAGCCCAGTTATAATTAGACTATTCAATTCCCCTCAAACAATGCAGATTAAAAGCCTTTGGTTAACACCCTAGCTTTATTACTAGCTAGCTAAAAGATGTAGCACAAATAATTTGAGCTTCCTCAACCTTGCTTTACTCATGTTTAACTGAGATCCTTGGAATAGATTATTCCTAAAGGCATTTTTAGATCTAAAACACTATGAATTATCAGGTTAATAACAAACGTTAGATCTAGAAGATGAACTGTGTTATAAGTACTCATTTAATATATTAATTCATATGTTCAGTATTCATTAAACCAAGCGCTTTTCTAACACTTCATATGTATAAACACCTTTAATCCTCCAAACATTCCCCATGAGAAAAGCACTCTTATTATATTGATTTTGTGAATGAGAGAACAAAAGTACAGTGATCACAAATTTAGTGGTCAAGTGATACAGGTGGTATTCAAACACAGGCCATCTGGCTCAGACCTCATGTGTTGAAGCATCTGCAATTCTGCTGGTGCAAAGTTCAAAACATTTGTCCTGATCTAGAAGGGGAAAGACCCTGCCCCTGGCCATAGCAGCCGTTGGTAATGATTCCAGTAGAGAAAAGCATTTTGAAGGTTAAAGATGACTCCCCCCTGCCATGTACAGAGAACTATGTACATATCCCTAGCTCCTCCCAGATTTTAAATATTTCTTTCATTTTTATTATGTAGTCTGATTGCTGGGATTTAAAAATAATACCAATATTATCAATATTTTTTGTTCTTTGTGTCAAGACAAGTAGAAATGCATGCTTCATTATTACCTCAATCCTTGAGCAGACTTATCTAAAGACATGAATATTGTTTTTTTAAGTGTAATTACTATTAGTTCTGACCAAGACTATCATAAAATATCGAGTAAGCAGAGAAAAATTGTGCCAGCGGTAACTTAGTTATGCCTGCAAGTATTGTGTGAATGTGCATGTGTGTATAAGTATGAATTAGTACAAATAGTAGAAGTCAGCAAAAGTATGGCTTATCATCAACAGTCCCTGAAAAAAAATAGATCAGTATGGTTTTAGCTATCTATGAATTTTGTTAAATTTGTATGCATTTACTAAGGCAAGTTCATAAGATCTAATTCATACAAATTCAAGAAAGTGATATTCACAGCATCTTTATGCATAATAACTGGAAACAACTCAAATATGCATCAACAGTTGAATGGATAAGTAAATTGTGGTAAATACAAATAATTAAATACTATTCAGCCATAAAATGAAATGATTGTTACACAGCATAATATAGGTAAATCTGAAAATAATTATGTTGAGTGAAACAAGCCAAACCAACAAGAATATATCTTTATGAGTCCATTTATAAAACAGCCTAGAAAATACACCTAATTTATAAGAGCAGAAAGCAGATTGCCCTGGCTGGGTAGCTTAGTTGGTTAGAATGTCACCCTAATACCCCAAGATTGCAGATGCAGTCCCCAGTTGTCAGGGCACATATGAGAAGCAACAAAAGAATCAATCTCTCTCTCTCTCTCTCTCTCTCTCTTTACCTTGTTCTCTCTTTCTCTCTAAAATTAATAAAAATTAAAAAAGAAATCAGATCAGGGTTTGCCTAGAAATAGAAGAATTCGGGATGTTGTTGGAGGGGTGAATTACAAAAAGGCACAGGTAATTAAAGGGAGTGATTAATGTGTTCATAATCCTGATTTTATTTATGGTTTCTCTTGTGTGCATGTGTCAAAATTTATCA
The DNA here is from genome assembly GCF_021234165.1 of Pteronotus mesoamericanus. NCBI lineage: Eukaryota > Metazoa > Chordata > Mammalia > Chiroptera > Mormoopidae > Pteronotus > Pteronotus mesoamericanus. The sequence goes on from NW_026555310.1 coordinate 22,129,907, forward strand.
AATTGCACTCTGTATTAGTTTTGTATTGCTGCATAACAAATTATTAAAAACCTAGTGGCTTAAAACGACACAAATTTAATATCTAACAATTCCTGTGGGTCAGGAGACCAAGCACAGATTAACTGGGTGAGGATCTCACCAGGCTGAAAACAAGGTGTCAACAAGGGATGGGATCTCATCTGATACTCCTAGATCCCAGTGTCTGGTGGTTGTGGTACTAAGATCCCTATTAGCTTGCTGTTGACAACCAAGGATTCTCTTAGTTCCTAGAGGCTGCCCTCAGGTTCTAGTTCTAACCATGTGGCCCTCCTACAACATACATGGAAGCTTGCATCATCGAAGCAGGAGAACCTCTCTGGTCTCTCGTATGGAGTCTTATATAAGATAACGTAATCACAGGCGTGCTGATTACACCATATTCACAGGTCCCACCTACTCTCAAAGGAGGGTGTCTTAGCTGAGCTGCCATAACAAAATGCATAGACTAGGTGGTTTAACCAATAGTAATTTATTTTCTCACAGTTCTGGAAGCTGGAAGTCTAAGATCAAGATACAGGCTAATTTGGCTCCTGGTGAGAGCTTTCTCCCTGGCTTATGGATAGCCATTTCTTGCTATGTCCTCACATAGCTTTCCTACCTGCTCTCTCTTCTTCTTCTTACAAGGCAGTTAATCCCATCACAAGGGCCCCATCCTCATGATGTGTCAAATCCTAATCATTCCCAAAGGCCCCATCTCCAAATATCATCTGATTAGAGGTTATAACCTCACCATAGGAATTCTGTGCAGACATATTCAACCCATAACAGAGGGGTCTGTACAGGGTGTGCACAGCAAAAGGTGGAAATCTTGGGAGCCATCAGAGAATTCTGCCTACCACATTTCCCTTAAACATCTGCAATTTATTTTGTCAGCAGAAAACATCACTGTAAAAAAAAGAAGAAGAAGAAGAAATGATATAAAGGAAAGAATATTAGGCTGTCATCAGACTTTTGGAAGTAATGTTTTATGCTAGAAAAAAATAAGGCAACATTTAAGATCCTGAAAGAATGAATATGTAAGCCATGTATTTTATATCCAATAGAACTCATTTTCAAATATGAAGGGCACAGGCAAATTTTTATCAACATGCAAGAACTCAGGGAATATTGTTCCTATTTTCTTTAGGAATCTACTGCAGAATGTACATTAGGTAACCAAGCAGATAGAGAATTATCAGCGTGAGCATTGATGTCAGTTGTAAAAATGACACTAAATGAGGAATAAAAGGAAAGAGTACAGTATATAATGCCTTTATATTTAAACCTGGTAGTAAAATTATGAAGAATTGAGAACTGATAATAATTTTTATTCCCAATCATTTTTAATCATGGTAAGTCTAGTATGATTATCTTAAGACTATTCTGTTTGTAATGTGGGATAAAGAAATTATTAGAAATTCTAATTTTATTACCTCCTGTATTCATGAGAACTTGATGTAGGAAATGGTGGTTACAGTTTAAGTAAAAACAAACAACGCACACATACTGAATGTATGTGTACGTATAGCATGCATGTGTGTGTATATGTATATACTCATATGTAGATTTCCTCCCTTTTCCACTCCTTTCTACAAAGGGTGTCCTGGTTCCATGGTCCTGAAAGGACAATCACAAGAGTCAATTGTACAGAATTCCTTGTGGAAGACAAATATTGAGGCCCCTTTCCCCTATGCCCAGTTATCCCCTCATATGAGGTGACAGTCGGGCCTGGTATTCTTCAGTGGTAACATAGTCTCTGCTCCCCACCTCCCTTGAAGAAATTCTTGGCTGGGAAGCGTCTAAAACTCCTTAAAACCATATTTTTACTGTTTTACAGACTTTAGGCAGTCTATATTTAGGAAGAATTTCTAACTCTGCAAAGATGGAGTTCAACAAACACGTAAAATTTATATTACTAAATAAAGTGACTAATTCCTCATTCTGAAGGTACCACATTTTGGTTTTTTCACTGGACTTCAGAGCTTCTCTAAGAATTATGGGTAGGTGATCAATCATCCTTTAAAAGCATCAGGAAACTCCTAAGGGAGAGGGAAGATCTGCCATAGAGGCAAATTCCTGTGTCACCACTGAAGATAAAAGAGAATCATGGCTCTCCAAACGGAAAGTTTTCCAGCTTCTCTACACTGAGATTCCAGAAGCTGTTGCCCACTCCGCATTTCAGAGTCAGGCTACCCAAGGCTTCCACTGAACAGATACAATTTGGCAGGTTTGCCAAACTGCCATGTGGCCTTTGGGTTCATAATACCTCAAATGTCCCCAAGCAAAAATTTAAAAGGCAAGTTATTCTTCAAAATGCCAAGATTTCATGGATCCTTGTTGTCCATTTCAAAAATAAATTTTAAAGCTATTCAAAAATAAAGTACCAATCAGTCAGTGCTGAAACTGCAGGAGGGGCTGTGACTACTGTCTGCCTTTAGAAGTCTGTGCCTTCCAAAATGTAAGTGCTGTGAAGCAGACTCGAAGCTTGCAGAAATGTGTGAGGGAGCTGGAAACTCTTTAGTGGAGGCAGACAGTAGAGGTGGGTGTCCAACCTTTCGGTGTCCCTGTGCCACACTGAAAGAACAAGAGTTGTCTTGGGCCACACATTAAATACATTGTGACACGTAATCACAAAACAATCTCATAATGTTTTAACTAAATTCATGAATGATTTCGTGCTGGGCCCCATTCACAGCCATCCCAAGCTGCACGCGGCCCACGGACCTCAGGTTGGACAGCCCTGCAAGACCTAGGCTTTCAGTAAACCTTTCATATTGAAACATGCTCTTCAGTTCCTCTGTCCCTTTAACAGAACATTTCAAAGCAGTGACTAGTTAATTACCCGATTTAACCCAAACTAAATTATTCTAATTAGTGGCCTTACTTCTTGTTCAATAAAAGGGGGAAAAAAACCCTTAATTCCTTCAGTCCTGTCTGCTTCCACTTCTCCGTCCTCCCATTTCACAAAGCTGGTCCAGTTCTGTGAACGCACTGAATGGGAAGATGCCCACGGAAGTGTTTTAAAATAAAAACTACAATTTACTTTCCCTCTTAGATTCCCATTAGGAAAACTCCAAACCAAAGAGAGAATGTTGATAGAGTGAACTTCTGGAACAACAAATGTGGAAGATGAAGCTTTGCCTCTTTGCAATGTAAGCTAGACGCAGCCTCCATTTTTTTTCCCTGAAGGTAGGATGGGAAAGAGAAGCTGCCACCCTGGGTGTTGCATGTATGGCAGCTCTCCATGGGCTTTATCTCAAGGAATCACCACATGACATATAATGATAAAGAACATGTCTCCACCTGCATGTCTGGTATGTAAAAGTGCACAAATCAAACCCGAACCTGTGAGTTATAAGTTTTAAAGATAATTGTGTCTTCCTCATAAAACCAGTGTTTGCTGGTCTGTAGGAATATCCTGGGGAATTGAGAAAGCCCTAAAAATTGCCCTTTTCTGATGCAGCAAGTCACTCTAGCCTTGCTAGCACATATTTCTATTGAAACATTGATAAATGCTATTGAAAATGATCCAGATAATCCTAACTAAAAATACAACAAACAAAAACTGCATCCATTTCAAGCTATTTTTCCAAGTGACTTGAATTCTGACTGTAAATATTTAGTTTAAAAACAGCCTCATCAAGCCAAGATTAAAGAAGTATGTTCAACTAGCTGTTTGGTTATCACAATTATAAGTTTGGTTTTTTATTAACTTAATTTTCAGAAGATTTTCCTGGATAGATAGTTTCAAATAATAATAAAAAAAAATTACACACAGAAAAAAATGTTGCTTCTCAAGTTGAAACATGGTCTTGTGAATCTAGCAGAGTTGAACAAGAAAATTATTCTTGGAGAAAAATATCTGGAAAAGAAAATATGCCATATTTAAGGCAAACTGAGTAAGGAAGGTGAGAATCAAGTGTAATAGAAACCAAGACCACGTAAGGTCCCATTTCACCCTTGAATGACCTCACTCTCTCATCCTTAATGGAGTCATGCCTCGATGTCAGAAGGGTTGCTTATGACAGGTGATTCTTGAAGTCACATATATGTAACCTGCACCACACACCCAAACAAGACTTCTCCTTACCCTTCTCTGTCTCTCTGTCTCTCTCTGTCTCTGTCTCTCACACATGCACATACAGTTTTCCCTACACTTCATCATGGATGCAATCCAAGATAATATTTTATTATTTACTAAAAACATATATTATTTAAGGGTATTCCAACTCCCACACAAAATTACATTATTTTCCATGCTTGCCTCAGTGCCCATGTTTGCCCACGTTTTCACACTTTCTCGCACCAGGGGACTCTCACTCTAGGGTGCTGACTTGTAATAGACAATACAGTGGGAAATTTTTAACTTGCTTACACTGATTCACTTCCAGAATAGCATTAAGCAGGAGAATGGTAAGAGGAGGAGGAGGAAAAGGCAGGAAGAAATAGGAGGAAGAAATGAATGCGTGAGTTATCGCTGCCATCTGGTGACAAAGATGCAAAAATACAGAAGATACACTCATACAAATAGAAATCATTTGGAAAATTGTTTTATAAAATGACAACAAAACGTTCAATTTCCAAATGATTACCAGATGTTTTATGTTATGTATTTGACCAATCGGGATTTGAGGCTTTTTCACCTTACCTTTTTTTCTCAAAATCCAGAAACATAAAGGTATTCCCATTTTTCAGGCCTAAGGACCACAGGAAAGGTCTAATAATCATTGCCTCCAATTCATCTCCTCACGGAACTCTAGCCCCAAAACTCTTAATCCAGAACTAAAAGTTGACAATAAATTTTCAAAAGGGATACCTCCTCACCTACTTGCGTCTCTCAGGTCCTTGCAGTATGTTTCCCAGGAAGTCATCAGCAGGATAAAATCCAGCAGGTAAAATTCAGAACACCATTGTTTTAACAGTACGGACTTGTAAAATGACTGATTATGACTGTAGCAAAGGTCCATAGTCACTCCTATCATGTCTAAACATCCTATTCTACCAAAGCTTCTGTCACACACTAATCGAAATTATCTCCCATTACACAGCATGCTACTCTGTTACAGGATATGAACCTTTCCTTCATTGTACACATGCAAAAAATAATAATAATTTTAAATGTTATTTTTAAGAAAAAGAGCAATTATTCCTCATCTAAGAAATGACAAAAATATTCTCAAGTTACTGTTTAAAAGGTAATAGTTATGAAAGTTGTAGGGTGTGTATATATATGTGTGTGTGTGTGTGTGTGTGTATGTTTAAAGGTAATACTATTTTCTTCAGGACACTAAAGCCCTGAAAACCTGTCCCTGCCATGACCGTGACAAAGATTACACACTTCAGGGAATATCCATTAAGATAAGGAAAAAACCACAAAATCCTTTAACCTTTAACTCAGTAATCCTACTTTTAGGAATCAATCCCAGGGGTACACTAGCAAAAACAAAAAAATACACTTTTTCAAAATTATTCATTACAACAGTATTTATAATATCAAAAAACTAGAAACAATTCAAATGCCTATCAAAATAGAACTAGTTGGTTAAATAATATATCTTTATTATAGAAATCTCTCCATGCATTTCTATGGATTATGCAGAATATATTATTGGTAAAAACAATCAAAATAGAGAAAGATTTGTACAGTATGCTCTGTTTACCAAAAACCAGGATATATATAAAATAAGTACATGCACAGGTGTGTACACACACACACACACACACACACACATATTTCTATTGAAACATTGATAAAAAGATAAATCACAAAGAATTTTAAATATTTACCAATAGGCTAAGAGGGAGTATAGAGTGAAAAAAACAGGGATAAAAGCTAGTCTTCTTTAACTATAGTTTATTTTATAAATTTGTTTTGGGAATAAGTGAATACTTTAAATATTTTATGTATGTGTAAAATATTTACATGTGTATATTATGTATGTATTTACATACGTAAAATATTTCTATATTAGTTATATGAACATGTACAAAGAGTAATCTCTTTTTAATCTTGAAAAAGAGTAATCTCTCTGCAATCCTTAATGGCATATAATCTAAGGACAAAAAAATCTTTGTAAAAAAGTTTCAATAATTTATACTGTTGATGCCTCTTGAAATAAATACAGAGAATCTATGAGAATTAATGCCTGAAAAAAGAGAACCCAAATCTCATCAACACTCTGAATTAACTACCAATTTACTGAAACTACAGAAATATATAAAATAATGTCACAGAGATGCAATCAGCAAAATCTGGTTTTTTCAACGAGTATATGACAAAAAGGGGAAGAAGTAATAGAAAGAAGCCCTGGGATCTGAGAGGCATGAAGGCCAATTGCAGTGTAAGGTTTTTATTTAGAACCTGATTCAAAACAAAAACAAACTTGAAATAAATTGAAATAATAGGGAAAACTTGAACATCAACAAAATAGTTGATAATATTATGAAATAATTGTTAATATTTTAGCTGTGATAATGGCATTGTGATTGTGTTAAGAAGGGCTCCTATATTTCAATGATACTGAACTATTTATAAACAAAACTGTGTCTGGATATAGCTATAAAATGACCTGATACATTGGAGGAAAGCAGGGGCATAAAGACAAAAGGTTTAAGAGTGAACAGTTCATTGAAACTGGTGATGAGTATATAACAGTTATACAATTATCTCTAGTTTTGTTTACATTTGAAATTTTGCATATTAGAAAGTAAAAACAAAATCTAAATTCTTACCATTACCCAATGAGGACTTGTATAGCCTGGTCCACGCCCACTTCCAAGTCTTATTTCATCCCTCTCCACTCGCTTTGCCAGCAACCCCGACCTTACTTCTTTTCTGTGACTAAATCAAGCTCTGTACAGAAAAAAATGAAGTAAATAAAATTTTTGAGGAGAAAATAGCTGCAAATTACTGAAAAATTATAGAAGACATTAAACATAGACATAAGAAGCTAAAGGAAGCAGTAATTTTCTATTTGTCCTTTTTCTACTAATTCTAGAATTCTTAGCCTATTATGGACACTCTATTCTATGGATACCTTGTAACCCAAGGCCATCCTAAATCTAAGTTGACCACTTAGGTGGGTTTCAACCCAGAAAATCTCCTCAGTCCCACCCTGACCAATATTTGCATCCTCTAAGTGACCCCAGACATCGACATGGACCCCAGACACCATCATTAATCCCTGATGTGAGAATGAACAAGCCCCAGGGGTGTAAGTTTTTAGCAATTGTAGGTTCTATGTAATACATTTAGAGCTAAGCTGCCTCAGGATGGAGGGAGAAGAATTGCTCTTTCTCATTTAGTTTAATGGGGAAATGAGAATGGAATATGATGCTATCAACAAAATTTTAGAGACTTCTATAGACACTGTCTTCCCCAATGATTTTCATTGCAAGGCATCTGATCTGAGGTAGAATGCAGGGAGAGGCTGGCTTCGGAAACAGGGACTAAACCGTGGGATATCTGAAATACTTAAGGGTGAAGGAGGTAAAATACTTAAATCAAGTAGAAAAGTACAAAACATGAGAATGGAGAGGATAACAACTGTAAATTTGGGGTGTTTTGTCCCGAAAGATTTCTTTATAAGAACACAAAACCAATGCTTACTGTTGTGTTCAACACCAGTTGTAGAAATCTGATTATAAAATAAACAGGATAAGACAAAGGGCACGTTGCAACAAGAAGGTGGATGAACGCAGGTAGTTATGTAATTTTGCAGTAGCTCCATACCCCGTGGAAAGAGCTGATAGTTCCAAACACCAAGAATAGAGCCACATGGGATCTCTGACTGATTGGGAAGGAGGTTGCACAAGTCCAGGGGAGAGCACTGCCAGAAAAGTGATGAGCAAGGAAACCATTGTCCTCTTACAATTAGGTCAAGGAACCTGAGAGTGAAGAGACGGAAGGATTCTGAGGATGCAAAGCACAGCATAGGGAACATAGTCCATAATAATATAATAAGTACGTATGGTGCCAGAAGAGTACTAGACTTATCAGAGTAACCACTTATAAGTTACATAAATGTCTAATCACTATGTGGTACTGTTATAACTAATACAGTATTTTATATCAACTGTAACCGAAAAGTAATTTTTCTTTAAAGGTTCAGAGCTTCTGCAATTTTTAGCAAGAGGGAGAGAGAATGAGATTGATTTAAGGATTCAGAAATCAATAATGGCCACCACTGTGTGGTTTTTTTTAAAAGGCAGGGGATGTTAACAGCATACACCATTCATCTCATTTATCCAAAACAATAACATTCATTGAACACACAGTGTTTGCCAAGCCCTGTGCTAGACACAGAGAATGAGATGCTGAACAAAACAGGCGTGGTTCCTGAGGAGAGATAAAGTATCTCTTCCTTCTCTCTCAGGAAGTTGGTTGTCCAGAGCTATTCACTGAGAGCCTACGCAAGTCCCTTGAAGAGATGATAGCTGCAAATTACTGAAAAATTATAGAAGACATTAAACATAGACATAAGAAGCTAAAGGAAGCAGTAATTTTCTATTTGTCCTTTTTCTACTAATTCTAGAATTCTTAGCCTATTATGGGCACCCTATTCTATGGATACCTTGTAACCCAAGGCCATCCTAAATCTAAGTTGACCACTTAGGTGGGTTTCAACCCAGAAAATCTCCTCAGTCCCACCCTGACCAATATTTGCATCCTTTGAGTGACCCCGGACATCGCCAGTCCCTTGCCTAGGCTCACCTCTCCTGGCTTTTTTCACCAGAAATTCCTCCCCTGAAGCCTCTGAGAACAACATTTGAAAGTTGGTGGACTCCCTAAGTGACTAGTACACAGAAACAAAGGATATGAAACAGTCCTCCACAGGCCAGAACACTTTGTTCTGCAGAATTCGTGATACATAGCAATGAAAAAAAACTAAATCCTCATAAATTTAGTTCTCTAAATGGGACAAATTAGTTAAATATTGTTATCCAGTTTGCTATTACTACTGTAGTCACTTTTATTCAAAAATAGACAACGCAAAGTTGGTATCATCTCCTCCTATTTTGCCTGTGGTAGATGATCATTGATGCTATGAAAAAAATAAAAGCATCAAAAAATGAATTGACTTACATTTAAAATTTGAATTATTTCTTTTGTTTCCCTAACTTGGGGAAGCCTACCAGATAAAAACAATTGCTATGATCAATGTCCAAGATGTTACTGTCTTTGTTGTCTTCTACAATTTTTATGGTTTCAGGTCTAACACTTGAGTCTTTAACCCATTTTGAATTTATTCTTGTGTGTAGTGTAAGAAGGTGGTCTAGTTTCATTTTTATGAACATATCTGTCCAATTTTCCCAAAACCATTTATTGAATAAACTATCAGCCCATTGTATGTGCCTGCTTCCTCTGTCAAATATTAATTGGCAATAACGGTGTGCGTTTCCTTCTGGGCCCTATTTTGTTCCCCTGATATCTGCAGCTGTTTTAATGCCAGTTCCATGTTGTTTACATTGCTGTGGCCTTATAGTGTAGTTTGTATAACATACCATGCATGACTCCTCCAACTTTGCTTTTTCTCAAGATCACTGTTGCTCTTCAGGGCCTTTTGTGGTCCATATAAATTTTTGAAATATTTGTTCTACTTTTGTGAAATACATCACTGTATTGATAGGAATTATATTGAATCTAAAGATTTCTTTGGGTAGTATGGATGTTTTAACGATGTTAACTCTTCCTATTCATGAACACGGTAGGTATTTGAACTTATTTGTATCTTCCCCAATTTCTTTCTTCAGTGCCTCCTTCGAAGAGTTTGAGAAGGACTGGTATAAACCTTCTTTAAATGTGTGATAGAACTCATCAGTGAATCTACCTGGTGCTGGGCTTTTCCTTATTGGGAGACTTTGATTATTGATTCCACCTCCTTACTTGTTATTGGTCTCTTCAGATTTTCAGTTTCTTTATGATCTGAACTTGGTAGGTTGTGTGGTTGTAGAAATTTATCTATATCTTCTAGGTTGTCCAAGTTTTTGGTGTTTATAGTAGTATTATATACTTATTTGTATTTGTCTGGTATCAGTGGTCATGTCTCCTATTTCATTTCTGGTTTTATTTATTTGAGGCTGTCCATTTCTTAGTCTAGCCAAACACTTGTCAGTTTTGATTATATTTAAAAAAACCACCTTTAATTTCACTGATCTTTCCTATCTTTCCTCCATTCTCTGTTTTATCTATTTCTGCTCTGCTCTTTATCTCCTCCATTCTGCTAACTTTAGGCTAGTTTTTTCTTTTCTAGTTCCTTAAGAAGTAATTTTAAAAAGCCAATCCAGTTTACAATAGCTATAAAAACAATAAAATACTTAGGAATAAGTTGAACCAAGGAGGTAAATAGCCTGTACAATGAAAATGATAAGGTTTTGATGAAAAAGTTGAAGAACAAGCAAATAAATAAAAAGATATTCCACATCCACAAGTGAATATGTAAACTAATAAAGGGACATTTCATTTAAATCCATCTTTAAAATCAACCATATGTTCACACTTTGTTTTAATTGTGTGCCTACAATTAAAAGCAATACTTTTTAATGTGTTTCCAAACGAACATAGAAAAATAGATAAGTCTCATCAAGTAACTTAAGGCGTAATTATATCTACAATAGATTGTTAAAACTTGAATGTTTCCTTTTGGTCCTCTTGCCTGAGGAGGTATAGATGATGAATGTTGCTACGAGCAATGTCTGAGACATTACTGTCTATGGCGTCTTCTAGGATTTTTACAGTTTTGGGTCTAACATTTAAGTCTTTAATCCATTTTGAATTTATTCTCATGTGTGGTGTAAGAAGGTGGTCTAATTTCATCTTTCTGCATGTATCTGTCCAGTTTCCTAAATTATTGAATAAACTATCATTAGCCCATTGTATGCGCTTGCTTCCTCTGTCAAATATTAATTGACCATAAAGGGTAGGTTTCCTTTCTGACTTCTTTATTTTGTTCCACTGATATCTGCAGCTGTTTTTACGCCAGTTCCATGTTGTTTGCACTCTGTGGCCTTATAGGGTTTGATATAACACACCGTGATTCCTCCAACTTCGTTCTTCTTTCTCAAGATCACTGTCGCTATTCAGGGTCTTTTGTGGTTCCATGTGAACTTTTGAAATATTTGTTCTAGTTTGGTGAAATACATCACTGCATTGATAGAATTACATTGAATCTAAAGGTTCCTTTGGGTAGTACAGGCATTTTAACGATGTTGATTCTGCCTATTCATGAACACGGTAGGTGCTTCCACTTACTTGAATCTTCATTTTCTTTCTCCAGTGCCTCATAATTTTCTGTGTACAGGCCTTTATATCCTTCCTGAAATTTATTCTTAGGTATTTTATTTATGTTGATGCAATTGTAAATGATATTGTTTTCTTAGTTTCCCTTTCTGATAGTTCATTTTTGGTGTATATAAATGCAACTGATTTCTGTATATTTATCGTTCATCCTGCAATGTTACTGAATTCAGTGATCAGTTCTAGTAGTTTTTTGGTAGAATCTTTAGGGTTCTCTATATACAGTATCACGTGATTTTCACATACGTTTGTCTGCCTGTTCAGATCACATGTATGTGGTCTAACAGGTGGAATCCTGGAGGCAGACGGTTGCTCCCCGTGTCTCACGTGAGAGGACCCCTGAGGTCCTTATCTGTTGGCATGTGGAGACCCCTGCAGCCACCTAAGCAGCTGCTCAGCTTGCCTCGTCCGCGTGGATGGGCCAGGAACCGTGGATCCTATCCCCTCTCCATGGATGTTAGTGTTCTTGCCAATTCGCAGCCCTTCCATCAGCGCTCTGAAGGGTCGTCTGGGCAATAAACCCTTGAGAACTTGCGCAAGAGTTTCTGTGGCGTAACCTCCTGGGAGGAGCCCTGCCCGGGGAGGGTGAGCCCCTGTGACACGTTGACAGGTCCTGCACCTGTTCTCGCAGAGGAGGGGCCTTTCCCCTTTCTCTCCAGGGGATCTGCTGGGGCCTCTTCTTCCTCACTCTGTCCCCAGGGCTGGTTGCCGCCAGGCCAGGACCCTGCCAGTCTGATGGTGACAGTGCTCTCTCCTGAGCGTGACAGAGCGTACATCGCCATCGGGGAGGTCGGGCAACTCTCACAGGTTGTGGCGTGGGCACTGCCTCTCGCGGGAAGTGCACGTGCTCGCCCCTTGTCCCCTTGGAAAACACAGACTTTCTAGAGTTTGATGCACCACAGGGATGTTAAACTTTTCTCTGGCCTTGAGTTGTGAGAAGTACTTTCCAGCTTGTGGTCTGTCTTTTCCATTTTCTTCATTTTTTTGTTCTGTTTTGTTTTTATTTTAGGCACAGAGAGAACCAGCCGTTGCCTGACTGGCTTCTGGACCTGCAGACACAATTAGCACACAAGTCTTTACCTCGACATAATGCACAAATTACCAAAAGGGATTCTTTTTATTACATGTAATCTGTAATCTCTCTGGGATTTCCTTTTCAAAAAACAAAAATGCTGTTTCATATATGAAAAAACAAATGTGTGCAGACACAAAAAGGCACCTACTGTAAGATTCCATTTATAGAAAACGTCCAGAATATGTAAAGGAGCAGAGACAGGAAGCAGGTCAGGGGTTGCCAGGGGCAGGAGGAGCGAGGAGTAAGAAATTTTGATGCAGGGTCTCCTTTTGGGGAGATGGACACCCTGCAGCCAGACAGCGGTGACACTGGCACCGTATAGTGAGGGTACGTCATCCTCAGGAATGGCACACTTTACAATAAAAACCATAAGCTTTATTCATAACATAAAATATACCGCACCATGAAAAAATGAAGGATAAAAAGAGAAAAAAGAAAATATGCACCCCCCCCAAACTTAAAATAATAAAAATGAAATAAGAAACTTAATGATGCCATGGAGACAAAAAAAAAACAGCAATAAAAGAAAAAGGTTGAAGACTGGAGGTAATACAAATTCCTCTGAGAGGAGCGAGGGAGCAGGATCAGCCCGTCGCTCCAGAGCTGACCCTGATGCATCTTCCAGAGGCAGCTCCTCCTCTGGGGCAGGAACCAGAGCGGGTCTGAGGGAGGGGTCTTCGGGCAGGCGCGGCCAGGCCTCAGGCAGGTCAGGAGCTGCTGCGCAGGCGCACCTGGGCTCCGGAGCCATGGCTAGAGCAGCTGCTAGAGGAGGCATGACCCCTGGAGGCGGACAACCTCCGGGTCCGGAGGTGCCGGGAGCGGCCTCCTGCTGTCCTCCTGCATCGGGCTCCTCGGCCTATGAGACAGGTGTTACAGCAGGACCCGGCTCTGCCTCCTGGGCTCGTGCTGGTGATGCAAGAGGGGAAAAGATCACCCACGTGCCCGCATTTCCACGGGCCCCCCACAGACACGATGCAGCCAGCGCCTTCCAGAGCAGCCGCAGCCCAGGACCCAACCGGGATGGCTCCCCACAAGCAGATCAGCAGACGGGGGATCTGAGGCCAGTCTTTGCTTCCGGTCAACCTCTGGAGGTGCTCCCTGTGTGTCTGGCTCTGGCCCACCCCCATAAGCTCACAGGCACCTCCACCCCCTATCCCAACCCCACCTTCTTGCCTTTTCCCCCCTGGGCTCTGCCTCCTTGAGCTCCAGCTCACCTGGCTGAGTTCATTTAACACGGGCAGCGTGCCCCAGGTTGGAATTGGAAATCATGAGCTGCCTGGAGATCCTGGCTGTCTTTAGAGAAGGAGTCCTTCTCCACCCCCCCCCTGGGCCCTGGTTTCCCAGACCCCGAGGTGGCCAGAGTCACTTCTGGCCTGCCCTGGCCCTTCCTGGTGTGGGTCACCTGCCCTTCACTGGTGGAGCCGGGGCCGTGGTCTTCATCAACCAGCTGCTGCACCTCCAGGACCTCGGGAGTCGGGCAGGCAAGAAGAAGACATCCGCTGCTGCAATGTCTCCAGTCCAGTGAGCTGGGCAGGGACCGTTTTAGAATGTTACGGCTCCGGGTAGGAAGGTAACTGATCATCAGGAAGTGAAGTCATCACTCTTGTCTGAGGAGATGCTCAGGCTAAGGGACCCAGGCAGTGACTCACTCCCAAACAACAGAGCCCAACGGAACGTGAAACCCTGGTAACCAGGCAGCCACATACTCCAACTGCCTTGCCCTGCTCACTTGGTAAGGGAATTTGGAAGGAGAAGATGTGGTGTTCCTTCTCAAAGTCCCGAGGCCAAGGCCTCTCTAAAGAAAATAAAAAGAAGTTACCAAAGGGACATGGTTGGCCAAGGGTTCGCCCGAGAGCCCTGTGTCCCTCATCCAAGCATCTCATTCAGGTAACAGAGGGAGGCCCGGGGTGGTTTTCTTCAGGCCAGGCCACCACTTAGATCACACCTGGGCAGCCCTAATCACCAACTCATGTGTGAGTACACGCGCGCGTGATTAAGGAGGCTCACGCGGGCAGGCCTGCCCCAAGCAGGAGCTCATGAGACCCCAGTGGGCCAAGCGGGCTCACACTCCAGCTCAAGACTGGCTGGGTGGATGTGGAGAATGATGGGGTCCTCAGAGAACTTTTAACCCGCGCCCTGGAGGTGAATCTAATGTTCCTGGCTCAGGTCTGTGCAAACACAGGCCTGGGCCTGATCCTGAATGGGAGGTTCAATAGGCAGAACCAGCAGCAACTAGTGACAAGTAGGGCCCAAGGAATCCCCACTCATAGTAAGCATCGCCATTGTACAATACACAGAATAGGAAAAAAGACCACCCAGAAGAAAAACATCGGCCAAAGACCAGAAAATGGTGGAGGCTGTGGCGAAAAGGGAGGACCCTCGAGGCTTTGGAACGACTAGAAGAGACCACTGGTATAGCCAGGCCAGAGGAGGGTGAGACCCAGGGCTCTGGGACAAAAGGTAAGTGCCCACTGGAGGACACGTTGAGAAGGCTGAGGGCATGGTGGCCATTCTGGATATGAGACTAGGAGAAAACAGGAGGGAGGGCTAAAAATCAGGACTGGGGCGTACACTGGCCTGAGACCAGTTGAGCTTGCTGAGGGGAGGGCTGCCCAGGGCAAACCGCGGCGGGAGCCCCTGGGCGGCCCGGCCGGTGCTCAGCGTTTGTGGCACCGCTGCCATGGTGGGCCGGTGAGTGAGATGCCCTTGTCTCCCCACTGCAGGCCCTAGTCCACCGACCAAGAACGATGGCCCAACGGCCTCCCACGAACAAGGCCAAGAAAGACAGGGGGGCCTGGGGACCCAACCGTTCCCAGAGGACACTGCGGGAGTAAGAGCCGAGCGAGCCGGGCAACCTGGGCAAACGTGGGCACAGGGAGAGTCCGCGCCGCGCAGGGCTCCGCCAAAGCCCGCACACCGAGCTCGGAGGCATCCTGTGACTTTGGAGCCCAGCGGCATCGTTGCCGATGAGGCCAGGCCGCAGGAGAGAGGAGCCCAGGCTTCGGAGCCGGAAAGTGAGTGTCCGCGGCATATGGTGGTGGGTTGGACAGACCCACGGCGACCACACCGGCCGTTAGTAGGGGCATGAAGACTCAACGAGGGCGGAGAAGACGGGCAGAGGACACGACAGGCCTGACATGTAGAAGTCCGTGGGGCCCGCTGCGAGGAGGCCCGCCGGGAGCCGACCGTAGGGCGAATGCCTGGGAGGCTCTGCCTGAGCCCTGCATTACCGGGGCCACGGCGAAGGTCGGCCTGAATGTGAGAAATCCTCGTCTCTGCACTGCAGCACCAGGCCCGCCTGATGCCGGCGCGCCCTCAGCGGCGTCTTCAGCCGAAGGCCCTGACCGGAAGGCGGCCCCGGGGACCCAGACCTCCCTGGAGGGCTTGTCGGCCCGCGATAGACCGCTGCCCTCGCCTCCGGGACACACCACCGCCCAGGGAACGGCTGGGCCAGGGGCAGCTCGGAGGCCTCCCGCGACCCTCGCGCCGCCGGACGCCGCCGCGGCCGAGGCCTGGCCGCAAGACGGAGGCGCCGAGGCCTCGGGGCCGCAACGTGAGTGCCCGCGGCAGGAGGTGGTTGGGTTGGACAGGGCCCCGGTGGCCTGACCGGCCGTTAAAGAGGCATGAAGTCTCAGCGAGGGCGGAGCAGGCGGGCAGGGGCCGGGACAGGCCTGCACCGTGGAAGTCCGTCGGGCCCGCTGCGGAGGGCCGCCGGGAGCCGACCGCAGGGCGAGTGCCTGGGAGGCTCTGCCCGAGCCGTGCGTCGACGGGGCCACGGCCAAGGTCGGCCTGCGGGTGAGACCTCCTCTTCTCTGCACTGCAGCACCAGGCCCGCCTGATGCCGGCCCCACCTCAGCGGCGACTCTCGCCGAAGGCCCTGACCGGAAGGCGGCCCCGGGGACCCCGGCCTCCCCGGACGGCTTGTCCGCCGGCGATGCGCCTCTGCCCTGGCCACCGGGACACACCACCGCCCAGGGCGCGGCTGCGCCTGGGCCAGCTCGGCGGCGGCGGCGCCCTCGCCGAACCCGGAGGCCTCCCGCGACCCTCGCGCCGCCAGACGCCGCCGCGGCCGAGGCCAGGCCGCCAGAGGGAGACGCCGAGGCCTCGCGGCCGCCACGGGAGTGCCCGCGGCAGGAGGTGGTGCGTTGGACAGGGCCTCGGGAGGCCACACCGGCCGTTCGTAGGGGCGTCGACATCAGCCAGGGCGGAGCACGCGGGCGGGGGCCGGGACAGGCCTGCAACGTGGAAGTCCTTGGGGCCCGCTGCGCGGAGGGCCGCCCGGGGCCCACCGCAGGGCGAGTCCCTCGGACGCTCCGCGTGAGCCGTGTTTTTGCCGGTCCACCGCGTCTGTCTGCGTCAGAGTGAGATCTCCTCTCTGCACTGCAGCGCCAGGCCCACTTGAATGCGGCTCCACCTCAGCGGCCTCTCCAGTGGAAAGCCCTGATGCGAAGGCGGCCCGGGGACCCTGGCCTCCCCGGAAGGCTTGTCCGCCGGCGATCGACCGCTGACTTGGCTACTGGGGCACACCACTGCACAGGGAGTGGCTGCATCTAGGGCAGCTCCTTGGCGGTGGTGCCCCCTCCGAATCCGGAGGTCTCCTGCGTCCGTGGCTCCGCCTGACGCCGCAGTGGCCGAGGCCAGGCCACAGGAGGGAGGCGCCCAGGGTTCGGGGCCCCACGTGAGTGCCCGGCGCAGATTGGTTTGGGCCGACGGGCGCCTGAGTGGCCTCCGCGGCTCTGAGTTTGGGTGACCGCACTCAGCGTGGCTGTGGACTTGTCCATGGAACAGCTTGCGTGCCCAGAGGGATGTCCGGACTTTTGCTCAGTCCTTGTTTAGAGGAGGAACCGAGTACATGCATAGGGCTCATGATAATTCAATCAATAACGTAGGTTGGTGTACCGATACGGTCAGAAATATACTGAAGTCCAGGTCCTTACGGTACATAGGAGACTAAATTCAAAATGCATGACAGACTTTAATGTGAGACCTGTTACCATGGGAATCCTCGGAGTCCCTCTGGGCAGTATCGTCTCAGGGCTGGCGCTTGGCGATGTTGCTATAACTCCAGGCAAGGAAATCAGTGACATAATACAAATTTTAACCCTATTTGGAGGTATAATTACATCTTCAAGTTTTTGATGAGATGTTTTTATTTTCCTCTCTTTCTTAGAAAACACTTTGTGAAATATTGCTCTTCACTTTAGGCACACAATTAAAACCGTGTGTGAACATATAGTTGATTCTAAAGGTGTCTTTAAATCAAAGGTGTCTTTGTTTTATCTTCAATATTTTCATCAAATGTTATCATTTTCATCGTGCAGACTTTTCACTTCCTTGGGTCAACATCTTACCAAACATTTTATTGATTTTATAGCTATTGTAAATTTGATTGGCTTTTTTAAACCACACTTTCAGAAACTAGAACAGAATAAGTAACCTAAAGTTAGCATAACAGAAGGATAAAGAGCAGAGCAAAAATAGATGAAATAGAGAAGAGAGGAGCCATAGCAAAGATTGGTGAAATTTAGAGCTGGCTTTGTAAAAGATAATCAAAATTGACAAGCTCTTAGCTAGCCTAAGGAATGAGACAGACTCAAATGTATAAAATCAGAAATGAAGTAGAACACATGACCACTGATACCGCACAAATACAAATAAGTATACAATACTGGTATAAACAGTTACACACCAACAATTTGTACAACCTAGAAGATATATATAAATTTCTACAACCACACAACCTACCAAGGCCAGATCATAAAGGAACTGTAAATCTGAACAGACCAATAACAAGCGAGGAAGTAGAATGAGTAGGCAAAGCCTCCCACCAAAGAAAAGCCCAGCACCAGGTAGATTCACTGGTGAGTTCTATCACACATTTGAAGAAGGTTTATACCAGTCCTTCTCAAACTCTTCCAAAAAATTGACGCACGAGCACTCCCAAGCTTATTTTGTGAGGTCAGCATTACCTTGATACCAAAGCCAGGTAAGGAGGACACTACTAGAAAACAAAACTACCAGCCAAAATGCCTGATGAGTTTACAGCCAAAAATTCTCTACCAAATATAGCAACCAAACTCAGCAGGACATTAAAAGGATCATACGCCATGATGAAGAAGGATCTATGTCCGGGATGCAAGGGTATTTCAGCATGCACAAACCAATGGCTGAGGTACACCACATTATTGAATGAAAGATGAAAATCACATGCTCGTCCCCACAGATGCAGAAAAGTGCTTGACAAAATTCAATATCCTTTCATAAGACTCTCAACAAAATGCATGTAGAAGGAATGTACCTCAACATAACAACGACCAGATATGACAAGCTCACAGCTAACAACATACTCAACAGGAAAGGCTAAAAGCTTTTCCTCTAATATCAGGGACAAGAAAAGGGTGCCCACTCTCACCGCTTCTCTTCAGGGTAGTACTGGAAGTCCCAGCTGGAACAATTAGGCCGTGAAAAGAAGTAAAAGGCATCCAACTCAGAAAGGGAGAAGTAAAATTGTTTCTGTTTTGCAGATGAAGTGGTCCTATATATAGTAAATCTTAAAGACTGTATCAAAGAACTGTTAGACCTAAAACAACTTGGTAAGGTTGCAAGATACAAAATCAACATGCAGAAATCAGGCATGTTCCTGTACACTAACAGCAGACTATCTGAAAAATAAAGAAAGATGAATGTTTATTTCAACTTTGCCATTGCGTCTAAGATACTAACGTGGTCAGGCCGATCAAGTTAAAAAGTTTAATAAGCAATTAAATATACAAGATAGAAACTGAAAGGAAGGAATGGCTGTAAATCAGGAGTTTATAAAAAATATGCATAAAATTTATATTTGTATTTGTAGGAGTACTTGACATATATACATATGCATGTGCACATAGTCTGTCTGGACAAAGTCCAACCATTTTTAATATGGTGAGTACGGTGTGTGTGAGATCTATGTAACCTGGCAGCCAAGGAGAATGGAGTGGAATTCTAATGTGTAAACAAGGAAGGCTTCACTGTACTAGCTGGTAGAGGCAGGAGACGCCATTGAGTGAGCATGTGTACACTGTGGCTGTCACATTCAAAATGACTGAGCAATTGGAGCAACAAGTCTGCATCAAATGTTGTGTTCAGCTCGAACGTTCTTATGCAGAAATTATTCAGATGATTCAGAAGGCCACAGCTCTGGGTAACTGGCGATTGGCAGCTTTATCATGACAACACGCCGCTAATGTAACATGTCTCGTGCAGAGGTATTTGGCAAAACATCAGACCGCTCAGGTGACTCAGACCCCTATACCCCAGATTTAGTGTCTTGTGACTTCTGGCTTTTGCTAACACTAAAATTACCATTGAAAGGGAAGAGATTTCACACTGTTGATGAGATTCAGGAGAATAAGACGGGGCAGCTGATGGTGAGTGGGAGAACTGTGACAGGTCCCCAAGGGCCTGGCTTGAAGGGGACAGAGGCATCGTTGTCCTAGGGGCAGTGTTTCTTGTATCTTTTATCTTCCTCCATGAATGTCTCTCTTTTTCATAGTGCATGGCTGGATACCTTCTGGACAGACCTCTGAGCTCTAACTTCCCATCTCCTCACTGTAGTGGTAGGCAAGCATCATATGGTGATTAATGAAGTAGAAAAGGAATGGGGGAGGGCAGAACAAACCCTATTTTATGCCCTTGGAGATTATTGGGCTGTACACACTTATAGAAAATTATTAAAATGTCAGGTGTCTGAGTGTGAAAACTACTCTGTCTACAGAACCAAAGGGTAATATAATATAACATAAAAAAGAACTGCAGTTTGTTTTACGGTGAGGTTGGCATATCCCCCCCGGGGATGGTATGGAGCAGTTGCATTCAACAATGGCCTCCCTCAGCCTGCCTCCTCCATGTGTAGAAGCGGAGCGGAGAAACCCAGTGCGCACTTTAAGAAGCAAGCTGGTGTAAAGGTTTGCTTCCCTTTTTCGCATTGTTTTTTTGCATATGAAGTAAAACTGTTTATGTAGAAAAATGTGGACTATATCTAAAGTAAGAAAAAATTAAAATCACCCAGAATTTGAACTTTTAGAGGTAGAAATTCTAAACATTTTGATGTTAAAAATCTTCCAGTGTGAAAACAGCTTCCAGTGTTCTCTTTTTCAATGTAAAAACGAATGTGTGCGCAAGTCCGGCAGCATCATGCATACTATTGTGTAACTTTTAATCTCAGTAAGGTCAGAGATTCTTTTATAAAAAGATGTTTAATGGCTCCAAAGTTGATTAAATCAGCAATATTAGTTGCTAAAAATCTACTAAGCATTGCTGTGTACGAAAGCTAGATATACTTTAAATGTTCATTTAATCCTCACAACAACTTATCAAGGTTATTTTAACACGAGGAAGCTGAGGCTTAGAGAACTTAAATAACCTTGTCATTGTCACGCGGGCAGTATGAGACATGAACCCAGCTTTGTATCACTCCACATACTAAGAATTTTGTCACTATGGACAACTGGCTCATCTATGGAAATAACACAGTTAACTTAACAAATTTTGCATTCTTTAATATTTAGGTGATTTTTGGTGATAGTTAATTTGATGATGTGAAAAAACATACTATGATGACCCTATTTTTAGGGAAATTTATATACACAGGGAGATTATTTCTTTAAGTTAAATTGCTAGAAGCAGAATGGCCCAGTCAAAAGAACTGCGCAATTCTAAAAGACCGTTTTTAATGCTTACTGCCGAATTGCCCTCTAGAAATAGTGAAGTAATTTACAGTCCCTACTTTCCTGAAATCTCTTCAGCACTAGACACTGCATTTTTCGGCGTAAAGTTTTCATGCTGCGCCCAGGAAAGGAATAATTCTGTAAGTTTGAAAGAGTAGAGAAGACTCTTTTTTGAAAATCGGGCAGACAAGATCTTGATTTCGTCTACGTGGTATTGCACTGAGAAATTAAATCAATTAAATCGTTTGGGGAGGATTGGAACCCTAAAATCAGAATAGACTTTGAAAATTTATGTTAGTGAGAGTTTTCCCCTCTGATTTATTTAAGAACGTAAAGCAAATGCAAACTGGGAGAGGGATTTACCTTGCTTGGCCCGAGGGGAATTCCAATGGCACTGCATCTTCCGTGTGATATGTAACGTCATGTACACGCACGCACACTTGACAGAAAAGGAGTGATGTTTCAATGTAATTTTTAGTTCTGTGAATATCGTATTACTGTTTGATCTTAACAAATCTTTTCCTCTTTTCTTTCCTAACGTCTTTAGGTAGCCGAGGTCACAGGACTGAAGAACTGAGGTCGGATGAAAATCAGAGAGAGCTAAGGGATGGTGCACTCTGACCAGAAGATGGCTGGGAGTCTCATGATTTGGATTTTATCCCCCAGTTCCTTACTTCTTGGGGCAAGATTCTTCACTTCTTTGCGCTGTATCGTTTACTTCTAAAATAGGTTTTGACCAAATTAGCGGTTTTCATATAGCTACAGGCATTCTAAGAATATGTCGCTGCGATTTCACTTTCAAAAGGCATTTTGACTATTAAAACATTCAACCGGTAAACCAAAGGTGTTAAGCCCCCAATTTTAGTATGTTTGAGACCACCCAAACACTGTTACATCAGCCTCTTTTTGTGTTTGTTATCCCTGGAATAAAGCTTCTTGCGCTTATATTTGATTGCCTGATGAATGTGTCACTAAGAAGAAAACAGTTCTGGGAAATACTGCCAACGTAGGCCCAGTTCCTCTCACAGAAAACTCTACCAGTGAATACAGAGGCTGCCATCACAGAAGTGACACATCACAGGCATACTCACCTGGCTGGCCAGCTTCTGGTCACCATCAGTGACTGCTTTCTGCCTCTGTTCTAGGGAATGCATATGGCAGTGCATTTTAATGCTAGTTTGTTTGTGTTTTTTAGATGCTTGTTCCTGGTCTTTGTGTTATGCGTTTCAGAAGCTTCGTGCTTAACTTTTATGTTCATATACATATAGATGCATTTTAGGTGGAGTAGAATTACCCCTGCAGCTAGAAATTAATTACTGGTTAGAAGAAGAACATTAAAAGCAAATGTGAAGATGGAAATGATAATATCGATCAGGCTCACGTTTTTGGATAGATGTGCTATATTGATTATACCCAGAATAAACCAAATCATATTATAAACTACTAAATGCATCTTCAAATTTTATCAACCGAACTGACAACAGTATGCAAGTGAAAACAATATGCAAAAATTCTCTTTAAAGTCACTAAAACACAAGTTTCTATTTGTTTGGCCATTCAGGGTTTCAGCGAATTACAGCTACAGATTAAAGTCTCAGCAAAGAAATGAGAACTTAAAACCTTAAAAGCGCTATTTTTAACCATTATCATTGGGATTTGGTTTTGTGGTAATAAAAGTTACAACACCATTTTAAAATGAAATGTTGTGACTGTAAAAATAAGAATTCCAGATTCTTTCATCAGTATTGTGAGTTCCTCCTACCCAGAGATGGAGTATATTTTCCCACTTCTTGAGTCTGTGCTTGCTTCCCAGCTTGCTCTGACTACAAGAATGTTGCTGAAGTCATAGTGTTCAGAGGCAAGGCTCGGAGGTCTTGCCTCTCTTGAAATGCTCGGGCTACCACGAAAAGAAGCCTAGTAACCGAACGGCGAGGAATCATGCAGAAAGAGTGGCTTCGCTGACAGTCAGCACCAAGGCCCGAGACAGATGCGTGAGATCAATTTAGACCTCCCGGCCCCAGGCAGGTCATCACCTGATCTATGCACCTACGAGAGTGAACTCAGGCAAGATTAGCCGAGTTGTGAAAAACAGTAAGTTATTTTTTAAACCACTGATATAGCAACAAGTATGGGAGCATATCATACATAACATTTTCTGATAACATGTTCCAGAGAGTATTTGAGAATGTATATTAAACTTGTATGAGTTAAGAAGCTGAGGGAGGGAAGGAGGGAGGGGGCAAGGGAAAGAGGTGGGGGGGAGGCAGAGACAAATGTATTTAAAAAGTAAATAAATTTAAAAAAAAAAAAAGCTGAAGTTTACATGCATTCTTGACAATTCAACTGATGATACTGAAAGTACCCTGGATCTCTCAGTTTTGCCTAATTTATGGTGTGCTCTGGCACACAGAGGTAGAGAAGATCTAATACTCTGTCATGCACATCATTCAAAGGAGCCAGAAAGAAACGATGAGTTAAAAATCTGTTTTCAAACACTACTGATATAGAAATGGCTATGTTGACTGTGTAAGAACAGCGGTGGGGTAGAAAACCCGTCAAGGAATTTGTGGCTCAGAAAAGCTGTTGCCAAAGTGTACGTAATTAGTCGTCCTATGCTGTATAAGATGATTGCTACCTATTAAGATGTCTCCATCGCTAGATGGGGCGCGTGCAAGAGACAACTGATGATGTTTCTCTCACATTGATGTTTGTCTCCCCCTCCCTTCCCCCCTCTCTAAAAATAAAATCTTTAAACAAAAAATGAGTTCAAATTTTCTTGAAGATATTACAACTGCCCTTAGCCTTTTAAAAATATTGATTTTAGACAGAGAGGAAGGGGGAGGGAGAGAGCAAGAAAAGGAGAGAGAGAGAGAAACATCGATTTGTTGTTCCACTTACTTACGCATCCATTGGTTGCTTCTTACCTATGTCCTGACCAGGGATCCAACCCACAGCCTTGGTGTATTGGCACAACGCTCGAACCGACTGTACTACTCGGCCAGGGCCAACTGCCCTTAGTCTTACAGACAATATAAATCAAGGATTAAAAAGAAATAATTATAAGAAACAAAGGCAGAACCTGACTCTTGGTTCCGACTGCAGGGACTCTCATCTGAAAAAGTTCCAACTGTCTGAAATCTTCACTTTAGAATCCTAACAGGAATAAGTCTCTCAGAGAGACGTTACCTGTGGCATTATGCCTTTACCATGGCTAGGGTAAAAATCTGCTTTTGCATGCTGCCACTTTTATTTGAGATTAGCAGGTGAGACATTGCAAAATGTGGAAATTTGCAATTATGGCAGTTTGGCCACCTGGTCTCATTTAAAATGTCCTTTTCCCCCTCCATGAACCTTTGAATTTCTATTTCCCCCCACTGAACTCCTTAGAGCTAGGGACTCTCTGCTGAGAAGTGTCTCCCTCATTTGTAACTAACTTGTCCAGAGTCAACTTGAGATCCTGTGGTTGGGGAAGACTTAAATCCATGCACAAGCCACAAGGAGTCAAGATTAGGCACCCCACATTTTCCTCCCTCCCAAGACTCAATGCTGAATGAACTTTGGAGCAGCATGTTTCTTCAATCAGCAGCAAATCTTTGACGGTAGAGTCTCCTTACTGCTCAGTGCATGCAAAGTACTCATCTATCTCATTTAGTCTCAGCCCTGGCTGAGAAACAATGTAAAAATAGCAAAATTTGTTACAGTCCTTCCAGTCTCACAGGCCTAGGCACTGAGGCTCTTAATCCTTAGTGGGATGTTTTTCTGGCCTGCAGAAGGAAAGGGAGCTGCATCTGTGTAATAAATTGTAGCAGTCTGCGTCCTGGAAGTCTGCCCTTCCCCTTGCTAAATCCCACCTGGCTGGCACATTTCCTTATAAGATTAACATTAGTGAGTCCTGCAAGCTCTGCGAGACTCGGGGGTCTCCTCAGTGGACCAAGAGGTGCCTGCTGAAAGCTACCCATATGTAGAGCCTCCTGCGGCCCAGCCTCTGTGTCTATGGAAACAGCTGTTCATCTCTGGACAAAACCATCATAAATTGCAGTCACCATTCTGCATGAATGGAAATACAAAGCTTCCACTCGCAGGCAATAGCAGGAGTCAACTGTTAAGTCAGCTTGGCTAATATAAGCCTCTGCATACCACTGAGGTCAGACTATCCCACCCATACACTACCTAAAATATAAAGCCCAAAGTCACCTGTCCTGACCTCATCAAAAGCCATTCCTTTGTATACATATTTTCTCTGTCCCCTACTTCCATTTCTTTTGCTTTATTTCTCAATGTTAGCAGACAATTAAGCACTTTTTGGAAGGTCTTCTTGAAGGTCCACCAACTAGTGCCCTTCTCCTTCTGGTTTCCAAACACATTGAGAAATAAAGTAAAAGAACAGGATGGACGGCATGTCCAAATGTCATCATGTCTACCGATAAAGGCTTAATTCAAGACCCAAATGGGCTTTTTTGTACTGAGTCCCACAGTGGA
The DNA here is from genome assembly GCF_021234165.1 of Pteronotus mesoamericanus. Lineage (NCBI taxonomy): Eukaryota > Metazoa > Chordata > Mammalia > Chiroptera > Mormoopidae > Pteronotus > Pteronotus mesoamericanus. The sequence goes on from NW_026555310.1 coordinate 22,155,483, forward strand.
AGTCACAGCACAGCTAGGCCCTGACACGGAGTGTTGTCAATTGTGACATCTAATGGAGGTGAAGAAGAGGCAGTGGTACTAGCTCTACTTAGAAGTACAGTATCAGATTAGCCTCATCATATTGCACTGTTGCACAATTTGAGGAAACATCATTTTGCCCACTACCCTAGAATTTAGCGGTTCAACAGGACCCCTTGTCTAGAACAAGAAATGTCAAAGGAATCGGCCCTTATTCTCCTTGTTAGGGTGTAACCACCCCCTTCTGTTAATTACAGACGTTCCCTTTCATTTTTCCAGAAACACTGGTTAGGTCTCTACTCACTCAGCTGCCAGTCGGCTGAGCTGCTGTTGGGAAACATGGGCCAGGTTTTGCTTTCTGCCTGCCTAGATTTCCGGAGGCAACTGAGTGGCATTCGGCCTGGGAGATCTCATTTTTGTTGTTGCTGTGTTGTTTTGGTGGTGGCGGCGGTGGCGGCGGTGGCGGCGGCGGCGGCGGCGGCGGCGGCGGCGGCGGCGGCGATGTGTGTGTGTGTGTATGTATGTAGGTATGGCAGTGGAGAGGGAAGACTTTAATGGGAAATACCCTCTTAAAAACTGTGAGATCAGAGCTACGGTAATGGAAATGGGCCTTTGGTTAGCAAATGTGAAATAAAAGTAAAGGCACTGGCTGAAAGTTTAAGGAGAAAACCAGGAAAAAATAAGACTATTGGAAGAAAGTAATAATCTGAATAGAAGCGTGGACGGGGAAAAACAAATATCTAACGCTGAAAATTTGTAATGTGCTAAGAAAATGTGACCTGAACTTTTCTAAATAGAGAGAAAAGGAACTAAGAAAAAGCAGAGATTTAGAAGTACGGTATCTTATTTAAGAAAAAAAGTCTGCAAACAATAGGGAAATTAAGGCAGTGTTCCTCTTACATGAAGGCGGAATTACTTTTTTTAAATAGTGAATAGCCTAAGGGATTTTGAACAAGTGTGTAATTTAATAGACAGGTTTTTTTTTGATGTGCCAGCAAAATGGTAGACATTTTAAAGCTTATTGTTATTTTTATTTTCAGTGAATGAAGACTTTTCTTTCCAGGTGCAAGCCTTTATCTTAAGTCAAGTCCCCATAACTGCAGAAGGCAAACTGCCGTCCAACTCTACCGAGATAACACAAAAAGTAATTATTTAGGGGCCAACCCATCCGTATTCTTTGAAAAGTTAAGCATGGTTTTGCTATTACTCCTGCATTCTCATCGTAAAATTCCATTGATGTTTATTGTGTAATTTTAGTGTTCTGCAAAATACTTATTGTTATGTTCCCCGCTGTTCGAATTACTCCAGGACACAGGACTTTTCGCAAGCGCTTTATTAGTTGGCCAAATGAACCTGCGCAGGGGCAGACCCTCCACCTACGAAGGGCGCGCCGCTGCTAAGGCACTAGGGTTTTTATACACAAGCGGAGCAAGCAAGCAGGATACAAGGGCGAGAAGTGGCAGTTAGCGATAGGCTACTTTAGGCAGCTTCTTTTCTGCTGATTGGGTTCAAGGCTGTTACTGGGCCCCCCTACTCTGTCTTTCTCTGGTCAGGAGGTTTATCTGAGGCAAGGCTCAACCGTTGCCCTATGCCTCCTCCTCATTCTTGTCGACTCTGGCCCAGCTGCATGGGGGCTGCACCCTGATATGTTTTTCTTGGTATTAGTTCCTCCCTTATCCTCAGCTTTGACCCTGCTCTCACGGCTCCCTCATTCCTCTCCCTTATCCTCAGCTTTGACCCTGCTCTCACGGCTCCCTCATCCTCCACTCCTGTGGCTGGGCTGCACGAGGGGTTTCAGCCTTCTCCGCTCGGGCCACAGGCAGCTTCTTGGTTCTACGGCGCTATGGAGCCTTTAGGGCCCTGGCATATCCTGGACAGGGAGGGACCGAGTTGCCCAGAGGGCTGAGTGCCACCAGTGACAGCTGCCTCAAGAAGTCCTGGGTGGAAGGGGCCCCCTTCCCTTCACGACCTGTGTTGGGACAGGCCGCTTGGCTCATGAATGCATCCGTCTGGACAGGTGCTGCTGCTGCAAGAGGAGGAGATATCACTCACTTCCCACCTTTGCAGCAGCCCTGCGAACACAGAACACAGGCATTGCCTCCCAGAAACGCTGCAGGTGGTTGGCCCACGGGACAGGATCCCCGCAGACAGCCCAGCAGGTTTCGTGGTCTGAGACCTGTCTTTGCCCCTGTCCAGCTGCTCGGGTTCTCGCTCTGTGTTGTCACATACTCTCGCCGACAAGCTAGCCACCATCTCCTCTGTTATACCAACAGGATCTCCCCTGGACTCTCACCCTGTGGCCCTGATTCCTGGGTCGGCTTCTCGTCTGTTCTGGCTGCATGTGTGGTGTCAGTGTTCTCTGTCCGCACCACAGGAGGCTTCAGCAATTCCCCAGAGACATGGAGGGTTTTGGCACATCCTGGCAGGTGGAGGGGCCCAGCTGTCCAGAGGGCTGAGCACTGCCAATGACCGCTGCATCGAGTGAGCCCTGGATGAATGGGGAACCAGACCTCTCAGGGGATGTGACAGGCAGGCTGCTTGGATCCCTGTCGCTTCCATCTGGCCAGGTGCTACAGTTGCGAGAGGAGAAGATATCACTCAAATGTTTACCTTTCCAATGGCCCTGTGAACCTAGAACGCAGACAGAGCCTCCCAGAGACGCCACACAAGGTCTGCCCCCAGGAGGCCTTCCCCACACACACTCCAGCAGATTTCGTGGTCTGAGGCCTGTCCTTTTGCCCGCGCACAGCTGCTCAGGTGGTCGCTGCTTGTTCTCACCTACTCCCGCTGACAGCCTGGACACGAACTCCTCTGCCAGCACCCCAGGACCTCCCACAGACTCTCTCCTTAGGCCCTAAATCCTGGGACTGCTGCTCCTGTGGTCTGGCTGCATGTGTGATGTCTCCACCTGGGTCACAGGAGGCTTCTTGCTTCAGCAAGGCCCCAGAGTCACAGAGGCCTTTGGCACATTCTGGCAGGTGGAGGGACCCTTTTTCCCAGAGGGCTGATCGCCGCCAGTGACGGCTGCCTCAACTGAACCCTGGGTGAACGTGGTACCCTGCACCTAAGGGCCTGTGAGGGGGCAGGACTCTTGGCTCCTGGGTGCTTCCATCTGGCCGGGTGCTGCAGCTGCAAGAGGAGGAGATGTCACTCACTTCCCACCTTTGCAGTGGCCCTGCGAACACAGAACACAGGCAGAGCCTCCCAGAGACGCTGCATGTGGTCCGCCCGTACGACGCCTTCTCCAAAGACAGTTTAGAGAATTCTGTGGTCTGAGGCCTGTCTTTGCAGCTGCCCAGCTCTGTGGGTCTGGCTGGGTGTCTGGATGTACTCGTCCCAGCAAGCTTGCCACCTGCTCCTCGGCCATCCCACCATGGCCTCCCCCGGGCTCTCACTCTTGGGGCCCGAATCCTGGGTTCCGCCCTCCTGTGGTCCGGCTGCATGAGCGGCGTCAATCTGCTGGGCCTGGGCCGCGGGAGTCTTCTTGCTTTGCCGGCGCTCCGTAAACTTTCAGGGCTTTGGCACATGTTTTTAGGTTGATGGACATGTTTCCCCTGAGGGTCGAACTTTGACATCAGTTGAATTCTGCAATGGCAGTGCCTCGTAGCCAGTTGGGATTCCTTGGGGCCTCCTCGGTCCCTGTCGCTGCTGGTTCTGCCCACTGGACCTTCCATTTCAGGATCAGGCCCAGGTCTTTGTTTGCACAGACCTCGGCTAGGAACGTTAGGTTCTCCTCCAGGCTTGGGTTAAACCTCCTGCGAAGACCGCATCCATACTCCACAGCCACCCGGCCAGTCTTGAGCTGGAGTGTGAGCATGACGGCCCACCAGTGTTCTCATCAGCTCCTGCTTGGGGCAGGCCTGCCCACGTGAGTCTCCTTAAACACATATGCGGGCGCACGCACACACATGTAGGTGATGTAGGGCTGCTCAGATGTGATCTAAGTGGTGGCCTGGCCTGAAGAAAACCACCCTGGGCCTCCCTCTGTTACCTGAATGATATGCTCGGACGAGGGACTCAGATCTCCAGGGCGAGCCCTCAGCCAACGGCTTCGTCTCTCTTCATTCTGTTCACTTACTTCTGGGAGGCGTTGGCCTCGGGACTTAGGGAGACAGCAGCATCACATCCTTCGACTTCCAAAGTTCCTTACAAAGTGAACAGGGTGCAGCAGATTTAGAATGTAGCTGCCTGGATATCAGGGTTCCGAGTCCAGTTGGGCTCTGTTGTTCAGAAGTGAGGTCACTGCCTGGGTCCTTTAGCCCGAGCATCTCCTCAGACAAGAGCAGTGACTTCACTTCCTGAGGATCAGTTACCTTACTTCTAAGCAGTAACGTTCTAAAACCATCCCTACCCAGCTCACTGGGCTGGAGACATTGCAGCAGAGGATGTCTTCTTGTCTGCCCGTCTCCTGAGGCCCTGGAGGTGCAGCAGCTAGTTGATGAAGACCCACAGCCCTATTTCCACCAATGAGGGGCAGGTGGCCCACACCAGGAAGGGCCAGAGCAGGCCAGGAGTGACTCTGGCCATTCAGGGATCTGGGAAACCAGCGCCTATGGGTGAACAGAGAAGGACCTCTCCTCTGAAGGCAGCCAGGATCTCCAGGCAGCTCATGATTTGCAGTTCCAACCTGGGCATGGTGCCGGTGTTAAATGAACTCAACCCGATGAGCTGGAGTTCAAAGAGGCAGAGCCCAAGGGTGAAAAGTTGGGGAAATGGGCTGGGATAGGGGGTGGAGGTGCCTGTGAGCTTATGGGGTGAGCCGGAGCCAGACACACAGGGAGCACCCACAGAGGTTGACCAGAAGCAAAGACTGGCCTCAGATCCCCCATCTGCTGATCTGCTGCGGGGGAGGTCATCCCGGTTGGGTCCTGGGCTGCGGCTGCTCTGGAAGGCGCTGGCTGCATCGTGTCCGTGGGGGGCCCGTGGAAATGCGGGCACGTGGGTGATCTTTTCCCCTCTTGCATCACCAGCACGAGCCCAGGAGGCAGAGCCGGGTCCTGCTGTAACACCTGTCTCATAGGCCGAGGAGCCCGATGCAGGAGGACAGCAGGAGGCCGCTCCCGGCACCTCCGGACCCGGAGGTTGTCCGCCTCCAGGGGTCATGCCTCCTCCAGCCGCTGCTCTAGCCATGGCTCCGGAGCCCGGGTGCGCCTGCGCAGCAGCTCCTGACCTGCCTGAGGCCTGGCCGCGCCTGCCCGAAGACCCCTCCTCAGACCCGCTCTGGTTCCTGCCCCAGAGGAGGAGCTGCCTCTGGAAGATGCATCAGGGTCAGCTCCGGAGCGACGGGCTGATCCTGCTCCCTCGCTCCCATCAGAGGACTTAGTTTTACCTCCAGTCTTCCACCTTTTTCTTTTTTTTTATTGCTTTTTTTTTTTCTCCTTGACATGATTCAGTGTTCTTTTTTAATGATTTCAGGGTTTGAGGGTGTTATCTTTTTTTCTCTTTTTATCCTTTTTTCCAAGGTGTGGTTCATTTTCAGTTATAAATGAACATTACTGTTGGTATTGTAATCTGTGCCATTCCTGAGCATGAAAAGGATTAGGATTGGGGTCATGGGGGATCTGGAGCAGCAACAGAACATGTAATAAAGTGTAAAGTTAAAATAATGCTGTTTTTGACCTTGAAAATGGACTATGAAGAATAAAGGAGTAAATATCTAGCAAGTTAATTTGCAGTAGGAATTCATATACATACATATGTTTACACACAGATATGTATTTTGCAGAACACTAAAATTACACAACTAACATCAATGGGATTTTACGATGAGAATACAGGAGTAATAGCAAAACCATGCTTAACTTTTGAAAGTATATGGATGGGTTGGCCCCTAAATAATTACTTTTTGTGTTTTCTCGGTAGAGTTGGATGGCAATTTGCCTTCTGCAGTTATGGGGACTTGACTTAAGATAAAGGCTTGCACCTGGAAAGAAAAGTCTTCATTCACTGAAAATAAAAATAATAACAATAGCTTTAAAATGTCTACCATTTTTTTTTGGCACATCAAAAATACTGTCTATTAAATTACACACTTGTTCAAAATCCCTTAGGCTATTCACTATTAAAAAAAAAAGTTTAATTCAACCTTCATGTAAGAGGAGCACTGCCTTTATTTCCCTATTGTTTGCAGGTTCTTTTTCTTAAATAGGATACCATACTTCTAAATCTCTGCTTTTTCTTAGTTCCTTTCTCTCTATTTAGAAAAGTTCAGGTCACATTTTTTTAGCAAATTACAAATTTTCAGTGTTAGATATTTGTTTTTCCCCGTCCACGCTTCTATTCAGATTATTACTTTCTTCCAATAGTCTTATTTTTTCCTGGTTTTCTCCATAAACTTTCAGCCAGTGCCTCTACTTTTATTTCACATTTGCTAACCAAAGGCCCATTTCCATTACCGTAGCTCTGATCTCATTATTTTTTAAGAGGATATTTCCCATTAAATTCTTCCCTCTCCACTGCCATACCTACATACATACACACACATCGCCACCACCTATAACAACAACAACAACAACAACAACACAACAACAACAAAAATGAGATCTCCCAGGCTGAATGCCACTCAATTGCTTCCAGAAATCTAGGCAGGCAGAAAGCAAAACCTGACCCATATTTCCCAACAGCAGCTCAGCCGACTGGCTGCTGATTAATAGAGACCTAACCAGTGTTTCTGGAAAAATGAAAGGGAGCTTCTGTAATTAACAGAAGGTGATGGTTATACCCTAACAAGGAGAGTAAAGGGCAGATTCCTTTGACATTTCTTATTCTAGACAAGGGGTTCTGTTGAACTCTTGCTAAACTCTAGTTTAGTGGGCAAAATGATGTTTCCTCAAATTGTGCAACAGTGCAATATGATGAGGCTAATCTGATACTGTACTTCTAAGTAGAGCTAGTACTACTGCCTTCTCTTCACCTCCATTAGATGTCACAATTGACAACACTCCATGTCAGGGCCTAGCTGTGCTGTGACTTTCACTGTGGGACTCAGTACAAAAAAGCCCATTTGGGTTTTGAATTAAGCCTTTATCGGCAGACATGGCGACATTTGGACATGTCATCTATCCTATTCTTTTACTTTATTTCTCAGTGTGTTTGGAAACCAGAAGGAGAAGGGCACTATTTGGTGGACCTTCAAGAAGATTCCAAAAAGTGCTTAATTGACTGCTAACATTGAGAAATAAAGCAAAAGAAATGGAAGTGGGGGACAGAGAAAATATATATACTAAGGAATGGCTTTTGATGAGGTCAGGACAGGTGACTTTGGGCTTTATATTTTAGGTAGTGTATGGGTGGGACAGTCTGACCTCAGTGGTATGCAGAGGCTTATATTAGCCAAGCTGACTTAACAGTTGACTCCTGCTATTGCCTGCGGGTGAAGCTTTGTATTTCCATTCATGCAGAATGGTGACTGCAATTTATGATGGTTTTGTCCAGAGATGAACAGCTGTTTCCATAGACACAGTGGCTGGGCAGCAGGAGGCTCGACATATGAGTAGCTTTCAGCAAGCACCTCTTGGTCGGCTGAGGAGACCACTGAGTCTTGCAGAGGTTGCAGGACTCACTAATGTTAATCTTACAAGGAAATGTGCCAGCCAGGTGGGCCTTAGCAAGGATAAGGGCGGCTCCAGGATGCAGACTGCTACAATTTATTACATAGAGGCAGCTTTCCTTCTGCAGGCCAGAAAAACATCCCACTAAGGATCAAGAGCCTCAGTGCCTAGGCCTTTGACATTTGAAGGAATGTAACAAATTTTGCTATTTTTACATTGTTTCTCAGCCAGGGCTGAGACTAAATGAGACAGATGAGTACTTGGTGTGCATTGAGCACTAAGGAGACTAACTTCAAAGATTTGCTGCTGATTGAAGAATCGTGCTGCTCCAAAGTTCATTGGGCAGTGAGGCTTGGGAGGGAGGGGAAGGTGGAGTACCTAACCTTGGCACCCTGTGGCTTGTGCATGGTTCAAGTCTTCCGCAACCACAGGATCTCAAGTTGACTCTGGACATATTAATTACAAATGAGGAAGAAACTTCTCAGCAGAGAGTCCCTAGCTGTAAGGAGTTCAGTGGGGAAATAGAAATTCAAGGTTTGTATTGGGGAAAAAAGGGATGCTAAATGAGACCAGGTGGCCTAACTGCCTTCATTGCAAATTTCCACATTTTGCAATGTCTCACCTGCCAATCTCAAATAAAAGTGGCAGAGTGCAAAAGCAGATTTTTACCCTAGCCATGGTAAAGTCATAATGCTAAAAGTGACATCTCTCTGAGAGGCTTATTCCTGTTACGATTCTAAAGTGAAGATTTCAGACAGTTGGAACTTTTTCAGATGAGAGTCTCTATAGTAGGAACCAAGAGTCAGGTTCTGGCTTTGTTTCTTATAATTATTTCTTTTTAATTCTCGATTTATATTGTCTGTAAGACTAAGGGCAGTTGGCCCTGGCCGAGTAGTACAGTCAGAGCACTGTCCCAATACACCAAGGCTGTGGGTTGGATCCCTGGTCAGGACATAGGTAAGAAGCAACCAATGAATACCTAAGTAAGTGGAACAACAAATCGATGTTTCTCTCTCTCTCTCCCTTTCTCTCCCTTTCTCTCTCTCTCCCCTTTACTTCCCGTATGACTTCAACCTCTCTTCTCCCGTTGCCAAGGCTTTAGTAGTATACCTAATGCACCTCCCTGTAAAGCTTTCTCCATACTTAAATCAATTATGCCTTTATGCAAGATTCTTTGTTCTGATTCTCTGCCTTGTAAAGAATCCAGGCTTTGTATTCTTTCCCTTGTGTGTGAGTCCCATCAAAATTCAATTTCCAGGCCACCTGGGAACAGTCTAGCAGGATTACAACATTCATATGAATTTTGGCCTTTTATGACTCCTTCATTTGTTTTTGTCTTGCTAGCTTACTCATATATTTTAAAAGATGTTTTTGCACTTTATCTAACTAAAATTGACATGGAAGAAATAAAGGAAATTGAATAGATGAGAAAACATGAAAGAAATGTAACTTTTTTAATTCAATTTTTTATTTAATCTTTAAAAAAATTTAATCTTTATTGTATTTTTTCCATTACCATTTAGTCTCCTCATGCCTTCCTCTCCCCCGCAATCCCCACACTGCTGTCCATGTCCGTGAGTCCTTTTTCATTTTTGCTCAATACCTCACCCCCTCACTACTTGCCCCTCACTAGCTGTCATCCGCTCTCCGTCTATGAGTCTGTCCCCATTTTCTTTGCTATTCAGTTTGTTCATTAGATTCCACATATGAGTGAAATCGTATGGTATTTGTCTTTCTCTGACTGGCTTATTTCACATAGAATAATGTTCTCCATGTCTAGCCTTAATGTTGCAAACGGTAAATTTTCTTCTTTTTTAGGTCGAGTGATACTCCATTGTGTAAATGCCCCATAGTTGTTTTATCCACTCATCTGCTGATGGACACTTGGGCTGCTTCCATATCTTTGGCGACTATAAATAATACTGCAATGAACATAGGGGTGCTTATGTTCTTCTGAGTTAGTGTTTCAGGTTCCTTTGGATATATTCCCAGAAGATGAATTGCTGAGTCAAAAGGCAGACCATTTTTAGTTTTTTGAGGTATCGCCATACGGCTTTCCACAGTACATTCCCACCAACAGTGCAGCAGGGTTCCACTTTCTCCACATCCCTGCCAGCATTTGTTGTTTGTTGATTCATTGATGATAGCCATTCTGACAGGAGTGAGATGGTATCTCATTGTGGTTTTAAGTTGCATTTCTCTGACGATGAGTGACATTGAGCATCTTTTCATATGTCTATTGGTCATTGGTATGTCCTCTTTGGAGAAGAGTCTATTGAGGTCTTTTGCCCATTTTTTAATTGGGTCATTGGTTTCTTTGGTGTTGAGTTTTGTAAGTATTTTATAAATTTTGGATATTGACACCTTATCAGATGTATCAGCAAATACGTTCTCCCACTCTGTGGGTCGTCTTTTTATTTTGTTGCTGACTTCCTTTGCCATGCAAAACCTTTTTAGTTTGATGTAGTCCCATTAGTTTACTTTTTCTTTTGTTTCCCTTGCCTGGGGAGATATATCCAATAAATTATTGCTGCGAACAGTGTTTGAGATTTTGCAGCAACTTTATTTGAGTTGTCTTTTTTATTTGAGTGTGTCTGTATTTTCTTCTAGGAGTTTTATAGTTTCAGGTCAAACATTTAAGTCTTTAATCCATTTTGAATTTATTCTTGTGTGTGGTGTAAGAAGGTGGTCTAGTTTCATTTTTCTGCATATATCTGTCCAATTTTCCCAACACCATTTATTGAATAAACTCTCTTTAGCCCATTGCATGTGCTTGCTTCCTCTGTCAAATAGCAATTGACTACAAAAGTGTGGGTTTATTTCTTGGCTCTCTGTTCTGTTCCATTGATCTATGTGGGTTTTTTTATGCCATTCTCAGGCAGTTTTGATTACTATGGCTTTTCAGTATAGTTTGATATTAGGTAGCTTGATTCCTCCAACTTTGTTCTGTTTTCTCAGGATCGCTGTTGCTATGCAGGCCTTTTGTTGTTCTATATAAATTTTTGAAATATATGTTCCAGTTCTGTGAAGTACAGAGAATTTGGAATCTTGATAGGAATTGTGTTGAATCTATAGATTGCTTTGGGTAGTATGGACACTAATGATGTTAATTCTTCCTATCCAAGAACACAGTATATGCTTCCAATTATTTGTATATTCTTCAATTTCTTTTTCAGTGTCTTATAATTTTCCATGTATAGGTCTTTATATCCTTGGTTAGGTTTATTCCTAGGTATTTTATTATTTTTGAAACAATTGTGCATGACATTGTATTTTTAATTTCCCTTTCTGTTAGTTCATTATTAACATATAAAACTGCAACTGATTCCTGGATATTAATTTTGTATCCTGCTACTTTTCTTAATTCATTTATCAGTTCGAGTAATTTCTTGGGGGAATCTTTGGGGTTCCCTATGTATGTATAGTATCATATCATCTGCAAATAAATACAGTTTTACTTCTTCCTTTCCAATTTGAATGCCTTTTATTTCTTCTTCTTGTCTGATTGCTGTGGCTAAGACTTCCAGTACTATGCTGAATAAGTGAGGTGTAACCAGACTGCCTGGTCTTGCTCCCGATCTTAAGGGGAATGCTTGTAGTTTTTGCCCATTGAGTATGATGCTCGCAGTGGGTTTATCACATACGGCTTTTATTATGTTTAGGTGTTCCCTCTATTCCCACTTTTCTGAGGGTTTTGATCATAAATAGGTGCTGGATTTTATCAAAAGCTTTTTCTGCATGTATTGTATGATCATGTGGATTCATGTGTCCTTCATTTAGTTTATGTGGTGAATCACATTTATTGATTTGAGAATGTTGTACCAGCCTTGTATTCCCAGAATAAATCCCATTTGATCATGGTGTACGATTTTTTTTATGCATTGTTGTATTCGGTTTGCTAATATTTTGTTGAGGATTTTAGCATCTATGTTCATCAGGGATACTGGCCTATGCTTTTCTTTCTTTGTAGTGTCTTTCTCTGGTTTTGGAATTAAGATAATGCTGGCCTCATAGAATGAGTTTGGGAGTCTTCCCTCCTCTTGAATTTTATGAAATATTTTCAGAAGGAAAGTTGTTAGTTCTTCTTGGAATGTTTGGTAAAATTCACCTGTGAAGCCACCTGGTTCGGGGTTTATGTGTTTGGAGTTTTTGGATCACTGCTTCAATTTCAATAGGTGTAATCTGTCTATTCAGATTCTCTGATTTTTCCAGACTTAGTTTTGGAAAATTGTATGTTTCTCGGAATTTATCCATTTCATCCAGGCTGTCCAGTTTGTTGGCATATAGTTGCTCATAATATTTTCTTACAGTCCTTTGTATTTCTTTGGTGTCAGTTGTTATTTCTCCTCTTTCATTTCTGATTTTATTTATTTGGGTCCTTTTTCTTTCTTGATGAGTCTAGTTAAATGTTTGTCAATCTTGTTTATCTCTTCAAAGAACCAACTCTTGGATTCATTGGCCTTTTGTATCATTTTTTTAGACTCTGTTTCATTTATTTCTGGTCTGATCTTTATTATTTCCTTCCTTCTACTCACATTGGGCTTTGTTTGTAGTTCCTTTTCAAGTTTCTTTAAGTGTGAAGTTAGATTCTTTATTTGAGCTTTTTCTTGTTTTTTGAGATAGGCCTGTAACTAGGAATTCCCCTGTTAGGGTCGCTTTCCCAAAGTCCCACAGACTTTGGATTATTGTGTCCTTATTTTCATTTGTTTCAAGGTATCTTTTGATTTCTTCCTTATGTTGTCATTGACCCATTCAATATTTAATGACATGTTACTTATCTTCTATGTCTGCATATTTTTCAGGGTTCTTGTGATTGATTTCTAGTTTCATAGCATTGTGATCAGAGAATGCTTGATATGATTTCAATATTCTTAAATTCATTGAGACATCTTTTATGTACTCATATGTGGTCTTAGAAAATGTTCCATGTGCACTTGCAAAGTATGTATATTCTGTTGCTTTGGGGTGAAGTGCTCTGAAGATGTCAATTAAATCTATTAGATCTGGAGTGTCATTTAAAGCCACTGTCTCCTTGTTGATTTTCTGTCTGGGAGATCTATCCATTGAAGTCAATGGGGTGTTAAAATCCCCAAATATGGCTGAATTTCTGTCCATCTCTCCCCTGATGTCCATCAAGATTTGTTTTACAGGGTCCTGCAGAAGTAAGGCCTGCTTGAGTGTGGTTGGCAGAGTAATAGTATGGGGGTAATAATTTATAGCTTTAATTCAAATGGTTCTCCTAAAATGTAATGTGGTGTACTTCAGTGTGATATTGTTATGTTACAGTGTTACATGCTTATAATTTTGTAATAAAAGATTTTGTAATAAAAAAGAGGTATGATTTGTACTAGACCCTGTATTTAGGTGTTCTTTTGTTGGGCATGTAAATATTTACTAGAGCTATATCTTTTTATTGGATAGTTCCCTTTTTCATTATGTAGTATCCTTCTTTGTCTCTTAATATAGCCTTGGTTTAAAGTCTGTTTTGTGGGATATAAGTATTGCTACCCCAGCTTTTTTTCTTCTCCATTTGCATAAATTATCTTTTTCTAACCGTTTACTTTTAGTCTGTGTGTATCTTTCAATTTGAGACAGGTCTCTTTGAGGCAGCATATACATGAATCTTGCTTCTTATCCATTCAGCTACCATCAGGTATCTTTTAGTTGAAGCATTTAAGTCATTTACATTTAAAGTGATCATTGTTGGATATGTATGTTATGCCATTTTATCGTTAGTCTCTTTTCCTCTGTTTTTTCTTTTTTTCTCTTTTTCTTCTTCTTCTTAAAGCAAGCTCTTTAACCTTTGTTGCATACTGGTTTGGTGTTAACAGACTCCTTTAGGTTTTTCTTGTCTGGGAAGTTCCTTATTTCTCCTTTGATTTTAAATGATAGCCTTGAGTAATCAGATGTCAGTCAAACTGGTGATCCCATGTAGGTAACTACCTGCTTTTCTCTTGTAGCTTTTAAGATCCTCTTCTTGTCTTTAAGTTTTGTTATTTTAATTATGATGTATCTCAGTGTAAGCCTCTTTGGGTCCAACTTGTTTGGAACTCCGAGCTTCCTGGACTTGTATCACTGTTTCCTTCACCAGATTAGGGAAGTTTTCGGTCATTATTTCTTCAGTAGGTTCTCCATCACTGCTCGCTCGCCTGTCCTTCTGGTATTCTCATGGTGTGGATGTTATGCTTCATGTGGTCCAAAATGTTTCCTAATCCCGCCTCATTTTTTAAAATTCTTTTTTCTTTTTTATGCTCTGCATAGGTGTTTTTACCTACCTATCTTCCAAAACACTGATTCGATCCTCTGCTTCATCTAACCTACTGTTTATTCCTTCCAGTGTTTTCAGATATTGCATTCTTTATTTCTGACTGGTCCTTTTTTATGGTTTATATGTCTTTTTTTCATGCTGTGGAGTATCCTTATAATCATTACTCTAAACTCTCTATCTGATAAATTGCTTGCCTCCATTGCATCTAGTTCTTCTGGAGAATTCTTTTGTTCTTTCATTCGGGTTCTGTTTCTCTGTCTTCCCATTTTGTCTTCTTTGTATTTTCCACCTTGGATGTTAAACTAATCAGTCATTAAACGAATCAGTTGTTAATCTAATTGAGCTGTAATTAGCAGTTTGGTTTAAGCACCACAGGGCAAGGCAGAGTAATTCTTGTGGGTGGGTCTACTGCTTCCCCTCAGGCTGATGTCATTCAAAGAAGAGTGTTCTACCCGAGAGAGATGGCTCCTGCAGTGTGGGGAATGACTCAGCACTGGGATCCCAGTAGCTGTTCCTTCAGCTATCTCCTCAGAGCCACCAGCCCCAGACTCTTCTCAAGTGTCTCTAGTCCACTCTGCCCTCTCTCTGCCAGAGTGCAGGGTAAGTTGCTACAAACAAAATTTTTTTGTGTTGGCCCTTTAAGAGGCTCTCTGAATGTTCAGCCATCTCTCCCTGGCAGACAGAAACCCTGCTGCTTTTCACAGCTAGATGTTATCTGGGTCTCTTTCTGGCTCTGGTGCTGTAGGCTGCGGAACCCAGCTTAGGGTTTAGACACCACACTTCTAAGGGGTAATCCCCCGGCTGCTGAAATATCCCTCCAGAGCTTCAGCTGCTCAGACAACCCTGTCATGCCTCCTCCGCACTCCCTGCCAGTCATGTTGTGCTGAAGTGGTTTCTTCTGTTTGTCCTTCATTATAAGGCTTCTCTCCAGCTAGTGTTCCTTTGGTTATTCTGGGTGATTTCTATACAATTTTGTTTTAATTCCATACTGGTTCTTGGCAGAGGTTAGTGTAGCTTCTACTTACTCCTCTGACATCTTGGATCTCTATAAAAGAAGAAGTTTCACTGAGTGGTTAATGCAGATGTCTTTGAGCTTTAGAAAATGAGTGATTTCTTCATGAAATCTAGGTTAACATAAGAGTGGTTACTTATTAATCTTAAGGGGCAAATAATTGTTATGCAGCTATTAGATACAGTAAGAGAGAGACAATGTTGGTAGCTGAAGAGACTGAATAGAGGTAAAGAGCATGGTTGGAAGTCTAAAGTCTTCAGCTCTGGTTCTGACTTTAATACTTACTAGCACATAGCTTTAGGTCAATTGCTCTCTCTTGGTTTTAGTTTCTTCATCTTTCAAATGGGTCTGATGATAAATGATTTGCCATATTCCATTGCTTATTAATGGGAACCCATGAAATAATAGATGTAAAATGCATGAAGTTCTATATAGAAAAGAATTTAGGGGGCCCTCTCACATGAATTTCAAGGCTGTGGGCTATTCTTGAGACTCTGGGATGTGTACAAGTGAGTATGAGAGTTTGGAAGATCATAGATCCTGGAGGTCCTAATTATCTTGGGGAGGATGGATTAGAGGAAGAAAATCAATTTAGCCTATTTCCTTTTTTCCATCTTCAAGGAGTCTCTGTTCATCTAATCTTTTGGAAGTCCTCTGGAAATTAAGAATTCACTGGACCCTTATAGGTGGCTTTAGGCTCTTTGGCCCTCTCTTAACTCTCTTGGACAAAACGAGGTTCTCTTGGAGCCTGGAACAACTGCAAGTTCAGGAAATGAGTCAGGATGACTAAGCGTAGCTAATGGTGCAACAAGATGTAGATCCAACAAAAATATGTTCTTGGTGTAGAAATTTGTCATGTTAGAGAATAAACTCACATCTTTTGTGAGAACTCACTTAATCAAGTAATAATGATATTTTGGAATGAATATTCTCTATAAATTCTTGGTGAAGCTACATGTAGGAGAAGATCATGTTTCCAAGAAGACAGCAGAAGCAGGACTCACCTGCTCTATTAAAGTTATCTTCTGACTCAACTTACTATGTCTAGTTTCTCTGTTCTCATCCATTCTCCACATTGTTAAAGAGTTACATTTCTAAACCTGCTTGTGCTACTTTTCCTGCTTAACTCTGTTGCTTTCAGAGTAAAGTCCAAACTCCTTAGACTGTCATATGCCAGAATCCAGGGCAGGGATCTTGTCTGCCATGTTTACTGTTGTGCCTACATTATCTAGGATAATATCTAATACATAGTTAAGTGAGCCAAAATAATTTGTTTATGAATTAATTGATAAAGGAAATTAATACTTTGTCCTTAATCCACCTTTCCAGGTACCTTTTCCTGTCTGTCCTAGCTCTAGTTTTGGGGGACAGATGGCTCATTGTTCCCAAAGTTAGTTTGCTTATCTCAATTCATGTCTTTATAATACTTTCCTGGCTGATTCAAATAACTTCCGTTATCACCTGTGTGTCTGGAAAACATTCAATTGATTCTTTCATATTCAGCTCAATTGTCACCACTTCTGCAATGACTTTCCTGACCCTCCTAGTCTCTCTGCATTCACATTCTATTTTTTTTTCTACAGTGATCAAACTTTGAATTCTGTAGAGCAATTGTTTCCTAGTCTGTCTCTCTCACACAATCTTATCTTATTCATCTTTGTATTCTAGTTCCTGGACATACTTGGTACTTAGTTAATGTGTGTTGAATGATCAAATGGATGTATGTATTTTATGATGAACAAGAGAGTTCAATGATTTGTGTGCCATATTCTCTCCATGGGCTATAATTAGAGAACAGGAAAGAAGATTGAAAGGTCAAACTAGGCACTATGCCAAAAATATTCCTCTGTTCTCAGTTTTCAAGATGAGAACTAGCAACATGTTTCTTTGCCACCAATATTATGGCATCAACCACTAATCACAAGTTTCAATTCTGGAGCTAATGAAGTTTGATCTTCCCATTAAATACTCTCTGTCATTTGGGAGAACATTGTCTTCTAAGGGCACTAACTACATCACCAAGCTCTGGCTCAATATTTCACATGTTCACAAAGGGAACTAGCTGAAAGAAGATAACAACTCAGTGCAATTTTTTTATTCCTATTGGAGAAACAATTAAAAATATTTGTACACTGGATAGTAAGACTTTGCACAAAGGATGTAAGATAATGAATATAAGGTAAATGATGTAAGATAATGAACCAAACAAAATGACACAATTTAGTGTCTGACACAGTACCTAATACAATATATTCAAGAACAAACTGCCTTGAAAATGAATTCTTACTTGTTTGAATCTTTATTGGAAAGGAATACTTATGGCATACGATAGAAATGGAGGCATGCTTCAAAGTTAGGCAAAACCCTGGAGAATATTTTTCATTTCATTTCTGTTTTCCATGTTTCACAATTACTAGTCATAAATAATTCTTTAGTTGGTTACAACTACTTTAATGATAACCAAGACACAGAATTGATTAATGGCTTGTTAGCATTGTGAGAGCTGGGGACAAAACTGAATGTTCTGGATCCTTAGCGATATTGTTATCAAATACCACATATGATGTGAAATCACCAGGTTGTGATTATTGTGGGATATTTGGAGTTAGTTTAGGATGAAGTCCTTTACTTTATTACCACCTCACTGGTTAGCTATATAGTGAAAGTATAGTTAATTCCTAGTTCTCTCAAAGTAAATTGTTCCCACTCTGCTTTTTCACTCTCAGTCTTCCTATCCTAGTGTATGCCCTGGGTGGTATATAGGGTCTGGATTATCTATGTGGTGCAAGCTGTGGGCAGAGGAACTCTTCTGTTATTAGTGCTTGAAGGTTGACTGCGTTTTCCCTCTGTTACATCTTTCATTCCTGTCATCACAATTAGTACAGCCCACTTAAAAAATGCACTTACTGTTTCCTAAGGACTTGTTCAGAGCTTCTGCATATATCATCTAACTTAACCTAAATAGAATTGGATGTCAGCAACAGTCAGCAGCCATTGGAAGCATGTCAGTGTTCCAAACAATAAATTCCAATGCAGCTTACCTATGCAGGAAAGAAACTTATTAAATATATTTGGCCCATCAAAGAATCTGCAGCAGACTTAGGCCAGCCACTAAACAACCAGAAACCAATGCTGCCACCACTTAGTACAGACATTGCATTTTGTCGTGGACGTGGCAACTTCATCAGATGTTGATCAACTGAACCCCAGAAGCTCTGGGATGTCAGACCCCGAAAAGTCAGATACCTTTTGTTGGGAAACGCCCTGTCTGGTTTCAGGAACTGTAACCCTGCCGACCGGTGAGAGGGCCCCAAGGCTGGAAATAATCAAGGAGGCTTTGGGAAAACAGGCCACTGAGGAGACAAAACCAGTCCTCCTGGCAGGGGCGGAGCCCCTGCCCCCGTCAAATCACGCTGCTTGGCCCTGTAATGGTCGGTTAGTCAAAGACCAGTAAGATTGCTCACAAAGAGAGACGACGTAAGACAGACATTGGCTGGTATGGGCAGTGGGAGAAGGACTTGGGGGACACAGAGAAAAGGCAAAAAGGTCCACACCCCTTGGCTCGGCTTGGACAGGGCCGGAGTCCTCATTCTATCTGAAAGAAGTCTCCTTATCTCTTGGTGGCTCTGCCCCACCGCCTGGCTCAGCTTTGAAACAATACTAAAGGTTAACATCTAAATTGGATCGGGCAGTTCCTGGGGACAATCAGGCCTAGAAGTAAGTTCCTCAAAGCAAGTTTTGTTCCTCCCTCAAAAGCAATGATAACCGGCTCAGACTGGGAAGGAGATTTACATTATTCACAGACCCTGACCTGAGGCAGATCTCCCGTGTTCCTCCAATTGTTATCTATGATCTCTATTTGTTTTCTGTAAACATAGTCCTTTGGCATTGATTGATGAGCTTTGCATCCATACCCCTGTGCAAAAGGTTCTCAATAAAAGCCTTTGGACACGGCGGGGGCGGGGCGTCCCCACTGCAGGGAAGAGCCGTGGCCCCTCCCCTTGGCAAACAGAGACGTGTTTGCAGTGACTCGTGTGTATTCCCCCATCCGTGACACCCCCGGGATGGGTTTAGCGGGATTCAGAGCCCCGCTCCCTCCTCAGCTGGCTCTGGATAGTAACCCTCAGATTCTGGAGCACCCCGCGCTCCCCACAATGTGTTGCTCCCCCCGGCACCTTTGCTGCCGTTTTCCCTTAAAGATGGGTTACATCTGCATCTGCTTTCTCACGTTCCCAGCGTCTGAGACTGAAGTCCCGTGTGGGCGCGTCATGCAGCACATGCTCCTCTCCAGCTGCAAGCAAGACTGGGTTTCTTGTTTCTTTGTTCAAAAGACTGAACTCAGAATGTATAAAAATGTTCAGGCAAGGGTTTTCAGAAGATGCTGGATTGCCACAGACATGACAAATATTTAGCAGACCCTCCAAAATGGTAGTTAGAAAGCACGTAGAAAGGATATTACAAGCTTTTATGCTAACCATTTAATTAATGCAGTTTTTGCCTTGGTTAAATATAGTGATAAAATACTGTAATATGAATATGTATTTTGTATTTTAGATTCTAGTAAGAGTGTAAAGATAATAAAATCAAGACTAGAAAAATGGTTGGGCTATTAACTTGATCCTTAAATCCCAATATGTTAGAGTGAAAGACCACTTTGAAGGTCATTAAAAGATGCGTATGAACACATTTTGCAGTAATGAACTGGCAACCCTTGTTTGGATAAACTTGACAGTTTTCTCCTTTGCTCTTTACTGAACCACATACGTAATGCTACCATAGCAATTGTAACATTTTATTTGATATATTTCCTCACATGTCTGTCTCTAGGTCTGTTTTATATAGGGTGTAGTACCAGCATATGGTAAGAAATTAAAATATTTGCTGAATAAAATAATGGCATTGAAGGACAAACAGGGATGCTCATTGCTTTTTGGAGACAAGTAGAATCATGAGCAATATTCTCCCAAACCTACCTTTTGGTGTCATAGTTGGTGAGGGAATACACACGGCAAAGTGAGGGGAACTCACTGCCTGACAGCAGGGATTTCAGCAAAGGAGAGGTTGTCATATCTACACTGGTCAAGAGGAAGACTCATTCCTTACTTTTGCTTTGCTTTAGATTGGGTGACTGGTCTGATGTTACTTATGTAAGGCTAGGGTAAAGTTGACGTGATCCCTCACTTAATCTTCTCTTCTAGACAATTTTATTTGTGCCATTTCTAAGAATGCAGTTGAGCACTGTATATAGGACATCTTCAAGTTTGAAGTAAAAGACTTTTGATGGGATGCAGACATGGTATTCTTTCCAATATGTAGTACACAAAATCACACAGACTACCTGTTATTATCCCTTTGGGAAATGAGTGAAGTGTTTATTTTAATAGAGTATATTGGGATATTAAAGACATTTCTTTTGAATAAAAGGAAGCCTTCTGCTTCTAACTAAGCATTTATGACAACTAAGGAAATGAGTCCTCTAACACAGAGTATTATTGGGTAGATTATTGTGGTTTTATTAAAAACACTTGTTACCTAAATGCATGTTATAAGCACCCATTTCTTGCCAGAGATCACACAGATCTCAGACAGAATTGTACTTACATTTAATTTCATGTAGTGGAGTATGGTTTGTCACAGAGTCAATGCCTAAGACACATCAGAGGACAGCTACTGGTTTTTAAGGCCACAGCTAAATTTACTGCTCAGGGTGTTTTAAGTCTTCTCTGTAAAGATTAGCATGATGCAGTTCCAGGGGGAAAAAACTGTAAATAATTCAATGTGTTTTCCACTGATAAAAGGAACTTACTACTCCATTTTTGCTTTAACATCCAGAAAATTAGGAGCCAGGTGAATTGCCTAAGACCTATTCCCAGTTCATTGCAAATTCCCAAAGCACAGGAGGCACTGACCATCCAAAGCATAAGTTCTAGTTTATTCTCAGTTCCAAAGTTGTTTAAATTTAAATATTTTGACTAATTTATTGGCGACATTTTAATGAATTGTCTTTCATTCTTCTACATTATTCCAATCTGCAACCCTACTTTCTGGACTCAGGTTAGAATTGCTTTCCAGTCTTGACTGCTACTAACTGTGAGAACTTGATGAAGCGTAACTTTTGGGCCCTCTGTCTTTTCATCTATATAATCTTGAGTATATTTTGGTGCTGATATCATTTGGTATATTCAGAAAGCAAATTTGATTCTGTCACTTTATCGTTTTCACTCTCTACAGGCATCCCTTGGTCCGGGGGGAAATGCCTATTTTGGACACCTGCTTATTGTCATTTTTCTCCATGTGGCAGAGCCAGCTGTTGGGCTGATAGATGAATTCCGTCACAGAGCATGTGGTTCTAGCAGACACCGGTAATGTGCTTCACTGGGTTATGTTAACCCATAGTTTATGGTTTGGTGTTTACTAGTATGTCACTGACAAGCTTTACAGGGTTTTTTAGTCTTACAGTAAACATTAAGCAAGTGAAGAAACACAGTAGCTATTTTCCAACTATGAAAAACTGAGTGATCTCAAATGACTTGTAAAATAGTTTACCTATCCTCAGAGGGTGTCTTGAGAAACAAATGAAATAATATATGGGAAAATATTTTACTGTGGAGTGTAATACCGATATAAATCACTCTTGGTCTGAATTTGACCACTGTAGTTGATCTGTGGTGGTTTTCAATGTTGAGTAAGTATGAAGCATGGCATGTTTTACATGAACTAATTTCCTCCAAGTTGTCTATTGTCATTAGCCTGGTGCAAACGCCTGATTGGTTTCCTGCGTTCTTGTGGATGTGGTTTCCGAGCTCAGTCATTATACTTTGGCAAGGCTGGTGGAGGTATGCAAACTGACCTAAAGCCTTTCTCAGAGAACCAGAGGCAGTATGTGAGCCTCGGACAGCCGCATTCTTGCATCCTGGTACCAGCGATGAAAACGGTATGAAGGTAGGTCACCGATATTAACCAAAATGACACTTGGATCATGAAATGGTTTTAATTCAATATACAGACTGCGAATAATCTGCAGTGTGGTTTACTCACACTCGTTCACAGTCATACATGGGGAAAAAAACAAGTGGTATCTTTCAACCAAAAAATGGTAAGTATATTGGTTTTTTTCCATATAGATTTTGCCTATGTCTATGCCTAAATTCATTTAAAGTATACTAGTTACTTGATTTCATATTTTAATAATTGACTTTCCCAAACAACCTCAGAGGGTGGCATCATAGATGGTAAAAGACCTTCAGTGCCAAGAATCAGTGAATTGTTCTGAGACTGTTGTCAAACTGAAAAACTTGACGACTGACACTTTTCCTACTGTATAAACAACCTAAATATGCTAGTTTTCTCAGGGCTTTTACAGAAAGACACTATCTACTTGGTCTTCGACTAGGTAGGTTTATTTTTTTTGGTACAGTAAATAAGATATAGGAAAAATAAGGTACTTCATGAATTCAGAGAGGAATGTACACTTTGGCATATTTATGATTTGTGTATTTTGGGCAAATCAATTTTCTATTTAAGATCTGTATGTCAAGTTATTGAAGAACTCGGTTTTCCCGAGGCAGGGTTTTCGAAGCTATTTGTGAAGTCGCGATTTTCTTGAATGAAGTTAGGCGCTGTTAGACAATTTCGGCCAGCAGATGGCACTCTTACCTTTGTGCTTCTATTCAAGACGCGGGCTTGCCGGCCCGACTCTTCCCTTAGCTGGATCTCAGAAACTGTTGAGGATTGCATTTTCCTATTTTTGTTCAAACACAGTTTTGTAACAAAGGCATAAAGTTATTTTTATCGTTCTAGAGAAAAGTGCGTGGATGGACAAAACCGTTCCTATAGATAGTCTGTTCAATTATTTGTTAGCACGTGAGGTATGTTAAGATCCACATGGACGAAAAGTGCGCTTCCTGCAAATGCAAGTTCTGTATTGTATCAGTTCTTTTCTTCTTTTATTTATAACTCAGAATCTTAATCTGATAAATCCAGCTGGGTGGACAATAGAACGAGAACAATATCCCTCTTTTCCTTTGTTTTTGGGAGTTCATAGTATCTTGGAGTCCTAGAATTTGGGTGCCGTAGGGAACTTTAGGGATTAGCGAGCGGAACGTCCAAACTTTCAGAAAGAGCAAAGCGGGCGCAGGCGCCGCGGGCCGTGAGCCTGCGCGTTGCTCCGCCGGCCTCTGACGGCACGAAGGGCGCGGGAGCTCTGGCCGCGTGAGCCACTGGCGGAGGCGGGTACTTCTGCTGTGCTTTGCCGGCTTTTGCTTTGCTTCGTAAAATTTCGCATAAAGCAGCTAAGATTCTAGAAATGCCTCTCAGCTCTATCTAAGCGTCCAAATGCGGTAAAAGGGTATGGCGGAAACAGCCTTCTCCCAAGGTAATACTAACGTAAAGAGGGCCGCGACTTCTTCAATCAAATTTAATTCATCCAAAGAGGGGCATCCCCAAAGCCTCACTGCGGGTATAAAATGTCAAAGCCCGGAGGCAGCTACCTCAGCTTAACTCCATGAGCATTTAGCTCAGCTGCAGTGGAGCCATGTGCGGAGCTAAGAATACCCACAGGAACGTGGGGTTCACAGAGGAGCCGGCTCCTCGCAGCCTGAGACAAGGGAGGCCTGGGAAAGCCCTTCCTGCCTCAGGAAAGGGACCGCAGGACTTTCAGCAGGGCTCGGGGATGTCACAGCATCTCACTTCTTTATTGTTCTGAATCCAATTAACTATGGGTCACTGCGTTCACCTGGCTAGCAGAACAGTCAAGTTCAAGTTGTTTTCTGGAGCCATGGCCCTCCCCCACTCGGAAGAGCCGGAGAGCCAAGGGACTGAAATGAACCAGAAAAACTGGACACGGCGGGCCCTGTTCTCTGTCCGGGATGGTCATCGCTGAGGTGTTTGCTGTTTAAGCTTGTGCGGCCCATTTGAAGGTGGTTTGCCATCCTCACTCCCTCCCTGGGTGGGACAGGGCCTCGGCCCCGGAGCTGTGCGCTGTTCGGTACCTTGACAGTCACACAGAAGCTCTGCTGCATCTTAGGTGCTGCGAGGGACCCGAGCGCCAGGTGTCTTCTACGCCTGGCCTCCCACTTTCATTCGAGGCCATCACGCCCAGACTGCAGTCCCTGAAATCCTTTGCTCCCTGGAAGGTGAAATCTCCACCTGCTGCCTACTTTCTCCTCAGGGATCCTTGAGAATTCCCTGCGTCAATTTGCGCTAAGTGCTTTAGTCTAATCACGAATAACGCTAGTAAGGACTGTGAAGACATCATCTACACCAATAAAAACCCACCCTACTTCTTTTTAGTTATTCTTGATATAAATCCTAGACTAGGATCTAACATAAATGTAAATTACTAGAAAACTTTCCAGTGAGGCAGAGGAAAACATTTCCTGCACACTCACCTACCTCCTCAAATGTTGGTATGACAGCTGAATTTCGGGGGGGTGCTTCATCTTCTACATTCATCCTGGTGTCCGCGTTTCTGTGTATGAGGTAGATTCATACCAGCTTGTGAGAGCTGACTGTGTGCTTCTCTTCCCAACACTGTGTTGGGGGCATCATCATAGTAGCTTGAAATCAGCCACAGCGAGAGTATTTCCAAGGAGTGAAGACTAGATGTGATAGCTGATGGAACACATTCACCAGCACATCACTGCCTAAAAATCACATCTGAACCAGTTTACTAAATAATTTATTTTAAAAAATGACTGGAGAGACAGATTTTCTTTCAATCTCACATTGAGGTCCTCGGAGAGAGCCTGGGTGATTCATGATGGGAGAGCTTCTCATCGCTTCCCTCCCCTTCATCGTCTATGGACAATAATTTAAAATGCCACCTCTGTGCTTGTTTAAATGAAGTTAGTGGCCTGTGTGCCAATGATAACATATCTTCCGAGTGCCACAGTGTTGCTCTCAAAAAGGAAAATACAAGACAACAAGTAAGAAAGCCTTTGAATCTATGTTATAAAAAGGAATATGGAGAGATAATCAGTACCATTAGAATCCTATTGCAGGTAACCCCTATTTTTAGGAAGAGTTATCTGTACCATAACGGTTATTTTTTTTTAAACCCATCTTCTTTCCCCCCCAACTCTGTCAGCTAAATCTAAATTACTTTGACAGTTGTCACAGACTATTATTGTGCTATGCCTCGGGGGATGCAAATGGTTTAAATGGAATAATAAATTAATGGCTGCAAAGGATTGTGCTACTAAAAAATTTCTGTCTTCTCCCAAGCACCACCACCTCCATAAACAAACAAACGAACAAACAAACAAAAGCTCCTGTGCTTGACTCAATAATACTATAAGCATCAAGTGTGCCTTTATTCTCATTTGAACCATGGAGAAGGGCAAATAAATGGCTTTCTGTATATTGCTATCATATTTCATAACAGGATTTCTAAACAACATGTATTTTTAGTTGAGGATTCTGTTCTGTCTCCAGGAAGCTCAGGTATCACACATTATTGTTTGAAAAAGAACAACAACAACAACAAAAGACCTTATGGGAAATGAAGTAAGATGGTAGGCAGCCTTTCCTAAGATGTGGAACCCTGTGTCGCTGCTGCTGTGGCTGTCTCTGTGGCTGCTGATGTGCACACTTCTGGGGCCGTCAGCTACGTGGCCATGGACTCACCAAGCAATGCCTTCAAGACCCTCAAGAAGTCACCCACGTGGCCTTCTAACTTTAGAAACATCTCCTATGGGTTCCTATTCAAGTACCTCAGGATCCAGGGTTAACCACAGGCCCACGGGAGCGCCGAGCTCCGATTCAGAGGGGCAGCGGGCCTTGCGGGATCTCCCCAGCGGGGCACCTCTCCACGTGTGGCTGGATCCCTTCCTCCAGCCCTCCAGGGAAGGGGTCTGGTTAGAGTACCAGAAACCTATCATAAAGCTTATACTTTACAGTCTTCTTATGTTTTCTAATTAAAAAATGGTTATTTAGTTGTTACCCCTTTAGTCATTCCCGCTCCCCCCTCCCCATTTCTTGTATCTTAGGGGAAGGGAAATTGTGGATGTTTGAGGGTTAGAGACACCTGAATGTCTGGGTTTGCCTATGACCTTGCATGTCAGATCTTCAAGTTCATGGGTTTAGGTGCACACTCCGAAAGTCATTGCAACCCTCAAATCTAATCTTACCAGCCCTACATAGTATTAAGAAAAATGCTCAGAATTTTTGACACAGGGACTTGTGGTGAATGCAATTCTCAGACAGTAGACCAAACCCTCCTGAGAGATTAAAAGTTCATTTTAGCCAGAAGGGGTTCCTGATTCTCATTTGTGTTCAAGTGGTGTGTGCTGGAAGGTTGTTCTCTCATTGGCTGCCAGGCAGACCCTGTTGATGATTTGATTCAAAGGAGTGCCTGTAGAGTGGTCAGGAATTGGCTAACTCCTTCTTTAGACTGGACTAACACACACTTCTTTTGGGACTGCACACACGCTTTCCCCAAAGGGACATTGTCACATAATGTTTGCACAAGTGCTTCCTATTTGTAACTTTGCCAAAACTGTGTTCTGTATGATTCTGCTTGCAAACCCAAGTCTTCTTGAGTTGCCAGCATTCAGACATCATTAGTGACCTCGCTTTTACCATTTTGATAAAATGCTTACGTAGTTGTTTCTCTTATATCTTGTTCTTGATGCATATTGGAGTATCTGTGCTACCTTTCCCCATGTCCTTCATTTACCGCATATTCGTTTGAGGGGTGTTATTTTGAGTTATTAGTGTTCTGTACTTTTAATTCCATTTTGGCTAGAACCCAAATGTTTGGTTCGCCAGGTCATGAGCCTTGCACCTTGGCGCTTTTCCTGCTGATGGTTACAACAATGAGGGATATTGCCCATTCAGAGGTCTCATGTAGTTCATCCTCCTGCCTCTCTGTTACCTTCGGAAGAGTTTCTTTCCTGTGCCTCTGTCAAATGCAGATAGCTAATTCAACTGGAAGAGTATCTGCATCTGCTGCCCTTTCCTGTAGCATTTCTAGCTGTTTCATGTCCATGGTTCTCTTCTATGGATTCTGAGTTGCCTAGTCTCTGGAACTGGTTAATTGCCTAATAGAAACAGCTTCTGCCTCCACTCAGTGTCACCTCACTTTCTCCTGCGTGTTCATATGACTTTCTTATCTGTTCAGATTCCTGAATGATGACTTTATTATTTTGATCTCTGGGCTATGCACTTCTTAACACTGGTCTTATTGAACTTCCTGTTTTATGCTTGCATAGCTAACCTATATCTAATCTATCTAAAAAATTCCTACAAGAATATTGTTCTGGACTAGTAAAATGGACTTTTGTTCTTAGTGCTTCACTTAGCTGTTAGCGCTTCCTTTTGCTCTGTTTGCATGATTTTTCTTCATTAAGTAGCCAGCAAAAACACTGACTAGCTTTCTTTACTGTTGAGTGTTTAATATGAGAATGCACACTTTGAGCATTTAAAGGGGTATATACTATGCAGCAATATCTACTACAGTGTCCCCTTCTTGCTCACTTTTGAAACCTCCCCATCCCCAGCTTCATGGGCGCATCCTAATTACCAGGTAGTCATATTTAAATCCTCTTGGGCGATTTAAAAAAATAAAAACGCCCCAGCCTCCCACCCCAGACATACCAAATCAGTCTCTGGGGCATGGGAATTGGGTGTTTTTGAAAATACTTTCCAGGTGATTCTAAAGTGTAGTTATAATAGAGAACCATAATCTCAGCCAATCAGTGGGCTATGACATTTTTTTTTGGTGGCTGTTACGGGTTCATTTCTCAAGTCAAGGATGCATATTTATACTTAGGGGCAGAGTGAATGAGGGAAGACTACGTGGCCATCTTATGACCAGCCTTAGGGTGAAGTTGATGCTTTGGATAAGAAGGCAGAGAAAGTGATCTCCGATGACATCTTTGAGCCCTTGAATCACTTAACCCTGAAACTTGTCCTACCTTTGGATGTCCTCTTATGGGAGAAAATAAACTTCTGGGTCAGAGAAACTGGGGTCAGTGGGATTAAATGACTCATGGAAGAAAGTAAAGCCCAAGTTTTAAAAGTTGAGTGTTCTTTCTATGTGCTTTATGAAACTGCCTCTCAAGAAATTGCTGAGTACAAATGAGGAAATGAGAAAACAGTACCTGCTCCCATGAAAGTCACAATCTGTTTGAGAGAGATAAAACAGTTGTGGGAAACCTTATCAAGCAATCCTGTAACAAACTCTGAGGGCATGTTAGAGTTTACGAAGAATTTTGACATCTATTATCCCTTTTTATCCTCTCAAGAAGCTCTTAGGTAGGATATTATTGTACCTACTTTCCAACTGAGAAAATGAGGCTTGAAGGACTTACCGTTTTCCAAGATGATCTAGTGGGTAGCTGAAGTAGGAGCTGAACTCAGATCTTCAGACTCAAAATACGGTGTTTTTTTCCTTTTTTGCTATACCTCCAGCTGTGAATGGTCTTTGTGTTCGAGAATTCCATCCTGCCGTCCTTACCTGGACAGAGACACAAGGATTCAGGAGAGAGGGGTGCTATACTGTTCCCAGGAGCAACAGTGACTTGGCATACACGCCAGTCTCATCGCGGGGGAGTGTGGAGCTCGGTTCTGATCTCTGGAAGATGCACGAAATTCGTGGAAAATGTTGAGTTCAAGGGAGGGTAGTTCTGTTTTGGGAGTCATTGCAGCCCTCAAATTTGTTTTGGGAGATTAGAGTTAAGGTTTCTGGGGAGGGTTTAATCTGGGGTAAATGGCTCAAGATTACCTATCGCTCGGAGTTGAATTCAACTGCGGGAGCAGGAGGCACCTTCCTATTTTATTCCTATTTTTTATTGCCTGATCTTGTGCACTTTGGTTGCATCCTTTGCTGAATACATTAGCCATGTTCTTGACATATACAGAACTCACAGAAGTTCCCGTTATTTGTGTTCAGGAGCTTTTTACTTTCCTCTGTCCAACACACTCAAGGTAAACCAATTGCCTCTATCTGCAAACCAAGCTGCTTCTGTGACATTTTCCCATAACTCCCACTGGATGAAAAGAGCAGCCTAGCAATCTTCCCCTTGTATTGCTCATAATTCTGGGATGATAGTAAACCAATTAAATAGTGCAGCTGCACAAACATTTCAGCTATAATCTATATGGTTCAGATCGTGAACACATTTTCATTTTCTTTTTTTCCCATATGGAATCTCATTGTTCCTTTTAATTACATTTTTAAAATGTGTTTATGTAAGATGGAATGTTCTTTAGCTAGTTAAAGTAAATTTAAGCTATACTCAAAATATTGAAATGAGTTTTTTAAAGGGGAAAACATTTTTGGGAGATAATTTATTTAAAATAAATAGTAGTGTTTGGTAATGGAAGTGACTGAATTTCTGAATCTAACTTAGTCTATATCAACATAAGAGGCACTTTTGGTTTCTCAGGAATTACTTAGTGGGACCAAGTTTTTGGATAGGTGCCTAGTTTAGTAACTTGAGTTACTGCTAAAAGTATAATCAGTGCAATGAACATTATGAGCACTTGCTATAGAGCAAAGCCTGTTTCAAGCACTTTATGTAAATTATACTATTTAGTCTCCAAAATGACCTGATAGTGTGCTTTCAGTTACCATCCGTACTATGCAGGTAAGGAAACAAAGGTATGGAGAGGTGAGTCAACTGCTCTTTGTCACCTAATAAGCCAATTTTTAAACCCAGGCATTTTGACTCTAGATCCACACTTTGAACCATGATTTTTTATTCCCTTCCTTCAAAAGGAAGTGACTCGGTTAATTGGTTTTCCTTTAAATGACATCTTTTTTTCCTAGAACCACTAGCTAACTGACCAATTAACTAGTCAACCAGTCTTCAAGTGACAGTGATACACAGTTTTCCCTATGTCATTACTGGAAGGTAGACCAGGAGAAATCATTTCCTGGAAGTAATTAGAAGAAGATAAATAAATTTTTGCAGTCTATTTTCAACATGTGGACAAAATTACCTGTTAATTTTTTTTTTCACTTCTTGATAGTTGAGACACTTTGCATGTAATGCAAAAGTAGAACCATCTGTTGAACATTTCATAGTCTATAGTTTTGACTTCCCTGCATCCTCTTAGAAAATAATTCATTGAATCCTAAGGGCAAATTCATTCTGTATTTTTTCCAGTTCATACTTGTTACTCTCTCGGAAGTGACAGATAGTCACATGAATTGCTCCAGTCGGTTCCTCACTGTTCACACTGTGTTAAGATGTGGCTTTGCTCCGCCTCAGTGGACAAGTATTCCATTAGTGGTGGCTAATGACTGAAAGGAGCAAACTTCCCTTAGTTCCTGATATTTCTTTGTGTAAACCTAACTTTTCCTAAAGCATATGTTAGATACTTTAGCGATGGAGGCACAGACGTTAAAAGGCTTTTCCAAGCTTGTGCATTTGTGAGCCAGAGCTGGAGCCACTGTCTTGGCTCAGAATACTTTCAGCTGAATTTCTCTCCCTCTCTCATATTAATTACACTTTAATCTTTGTAGATGCTAAAATGATACACAAAATGGCCCTCCCTCCCTCCTTTCTTTCTTTCTTTCTTTCCTTCCTTCCTTCTTTCCTTCCTCCCTTCCTTCCTTCCTTCCTTCCTTCCTTCCTTCCTTCCTTCCTTCCTTCCTTCCTTCCTTCCTTCCTTCCTTCCTTCCTTCCTTCCTCCCTCCCTCCCTCCCTCCCTCCCTCCCTTCCTTCCTTCCTTCCTTCCTTTCTTTCTTTAAGACTCTGCTGTTAGGCTGAGAAGGAAAGTCCAGAAAACAAAACAACAACAAACTCCTCCACCTCCCATGTGTAAGAAACATCCAAACCTATAAAGAATTTTTAAAAGATTTTATTTGAACCAAACTGATGACAATTTCTGGAAAGCAAAATCTCAAATGCTTCTGAAGATGTCTTTGGGATTGGATTACAGGATAGTTAACAAGATTATGTGCTTTCTTGATTTCAAAGGTATGTTAACCTAGATGCACAGAAACAATGGGCAGGGCTTGCTTAAGGCAAAGACAAACCTTTTATTAAAAAAGTTATGTGCCTGGGGCGTGACTACCCAACATGAGCTGCCAGTCAGGAATTTATGATCAGATCACCTTGTGAGGCTACTTCCCATAGAGCCCTCTTTCTTACAGTCACTAGAAATCAATCCCGGATCATTTTACAGCCGGGAAATGCTGAGCCCGTGAGGACAGTATTAGGGCAGTCAGGAATAAGGCGCCCAGGAAAGTGAGGATATCAACCCTGCCCGATGACTAGGTAACAATTCCAAATACAACTTGAGTGTTTCCATAAGCCTGTGTGAGTGCAAATTGGCCATTAAAATATTAGAGCCCATTCGTATGTCAGCAAAAATGGGAAAACGCGGTCATGAGGAGGAAAAATGAAGCAGCATTGGGACTAGAAAAGCTGGTACAGGGAGAGAGCTGGAAGGGCTGGTTCCCTGATGGGGAGGGTAATTCCTGTGCTGAAAGCAAAATGAAAACAAAACGCCTGCAATTAAATGTCCTTCCTGGAGTTTAGCTTTGGGCAAGATTCCTGATTGGTCTATTGAAATGATTAAGATCAGTAATTAACGTTGTATCTGTTGTCAATAATACACTCTGTTTACATACAGATCTAAATGTTCCTTCTTCTCTTTGGCTCTGCACCTCCCCAGAAATACTTACGAAGGAGATGGCTTTTCCTGCTCCAACAGGAAAGAAAGCTAATGGGAAAAAATACTTGCACTACAGTAAGTTTCACTTAATTTTCAAGAAAGAAGCAAAAAGTTTCTGTAAAAGAGGCACATAAAAATATCTTAAGGATACAGAATGGTTTAATTAAGATCCACTATAATTTCATTTTAATGATTTCAATTGTGATATAGATCATTAGTTTTCAATTAGTTTTTTATTACAGTCATTTTGCTTTAAAAGTAATGCTATTAAACCAATGTTCTATAACATAAAGGGAAATCAACTTATTCTGGCACTTGGTGTTTCTGGAAAGCTTAATTTTGGTAAAACTTATTTTACTACTTAACAGAACTATGGCTTGAGAAAGCATAGGAACCTGGGGGGCGGAATATTTGGTTAAAATTCTTTGTTTTTTCAAGTTGTGTGTGTGTGTGTTCCAAATGCTGTCATACATACTATAAATGGCTACTGATAAGGGCAAGATGATTTAAGAGGAGCAGCCTAGCCAGAGACCCCCTCCCAGGTTAACTGTTAATCATTGCTTATCTGCTTCTGTAGCCCGTTTTCACATCCCTTCCGCCACCTGGGTGGCACATCAATCTCCCACCGGAATGCTAATCCCTTCCCCCACCTGGGAAGCCCATCCGTTTCCCGCCGGAATGCTAGGGCTTATAAACCCCTATCTAATCCCGATTCGGGGCTCAGAATTCGGAGACTGCCTCCTCTGAGCCCGCGCGTGTGAATAAAGGCTTACCCTGAGTCATGTCTTGAGTCTGGCTTTCCGTAACACTACTATGTAGACTTCGGGAATATTTTCTCTTTGATCTAAATAGATGGAGCAAAGGTCAAGTTCTAATGTCAAGGAGCCGGTAACTGCACTGATTCCTCTTTTGCCACTAGATGGCCCTGTATAGATGCGCCTACCCAAGAGGTGCCTTTAAAAAAAAGATACCAGCAAAATCCGAGGAGCCAGAGAGATGTTTGCTATTCCTAGAGTATTCTTCCCTGCGCTAATTTAGCTCCCTGGTACTGACCAGATGCTTTCCCCTCCTTTCTGGAGGATTAGTTCCAGGGGACTGGACAGAACTTGAGCTAAACAAGAGAGCAAAATTAGGCTTAGGCATTGGTCCAAGTATGTATGTCTATTAACAAGACATCCTAGAAAATGGGAGAATTTCTACAGATATAATTTAGATTTACAGACAAATTTTAATTAAAAATGCTAAAATGAGGAGGGGCTTAGGTTTGAACTGGATAATCAAAATAATAGATAATTTAAAATTACATTTAGTAATAAAATGTTTGTATTTATGTTTTGAATACAGTATTCTGGGAATGAATAAAATTTCAATAATAGACACACAGATAATATTAATCCCCCAAGGGAACTTGGAGTTGTTGAGATTTCTTATACAGCTTTTTATCTTATAACTCTTTTCTGTTTTTTATACTCGACTAAGATCAGCCATATCAGCTGCCGAAATGATATAATATGACAGCTAAACCTGAGCTCATTTCATCTTAAGTTCAGTTTTCAATTCTCAGTATACCTGCAATGGGAGGGGGTCACTGACTGTTTTGATTCAAAATGCCTCCTGCTCAGGTTTAGGTCACATGGAGTCATAATACTGCATTAGAATGATAATGAAATTCCTTGTTATACTGTCTGTTTTGAAATTAGCAGGATATTTCAATACACTTTTTTGATCATAGAATACACTGTTAATAATCTACTTAAAACCTGACTTTGATTAAAAACCTTTTAGAAAATAATTATTTAGAACTAATATATCATTTCAAAAGGATTAGATTCTACATTTAAAATACTATAAGCATACATTTATCAAATGTGTTGATTTTTTTAACCAATTTTGTGGTTAAATAATCTTATAATGTTGATTTATATTTAAAGACATGTTACTTATAACTCAACATAGAGATAATATAAGAAATATTTTTAAAAAGTAGTGTCAGTAACCAAAATTAAGTATTTTTTTTTCTTTTTCAAAGAAAGCTTCTATGTTTTGGGGGTTGTTTTCATGCAGACTTTCTTGTCAGTTTTGAAGAAAAAGACACAAGCGGATACTCCTTTATTCATTTATTGTCTTCTATTTTTCTTCTAGTTTCCCTATGTGATCTTTGAAAAAAATGATCACTTTGAGACAGTGATCTTTGAGAGATGGTGATATTTCTGCCACAATGTTCTAATTTATAGATGAGTGAACTGAGGTTTAGAAAAATTGAGAACTTCACCTAAAACCACAAAATTAGCAAGTGGCTGAACCAGATCTGTCTTAGTCCAAAATTCACCCTCTCAGCAACTCTAATGAGAAGATAGGAAAACATCAACAATTTTAAACTTATTAAGAGTGGCAATAAAATATAATGAATGGAAAACTGCAAATTGTCAGCATTACTGTTACATTTTCCTGTTCTCTTAGCTTCTAGTCATGATTTATCTGAAGGGAAAGATAGACGAGTGAGGTCAGACTGAAGTACAGCAATGTTGGGAGTTTTACTTAAATGGTGTCCACAGCATTTCCAAAGAAGTTCTAGTATATGGCAGAGTTTAAGAACATTACTGAGGGCCACAAGTTAACTGCAGCTATTGCTGCATGATGTTGGGTGTCACACATGAGTCTAAATATTGGCCCAATTTGCATTTCCAGTCATTTTATTTGTTGTCCTTGGAAAGATTCAGGAGCTAAAGCACTACTATTTCCAGATAATTGTTTAATTTGTGGTTCATCCTTTAACTTGCACATACAGAATATTGGCTTTAATGCATTACAGTAGGTTTGGTGAATCTTATTTTGGGAGTCCATCAAATGGTTCCAAATACAAAGTCCATCTTGGACATGTTGCGTGCCATGCTACAGAGTGGTATATAAATGGCCATTATTTTGTATTGTGTCTCAAATTACTAGGTGATGTGTAAAATACAGGGTCAGGATCTGTTGACACTGCACAGGAATAATTAAGAATACTTATACTTTGCTTAGAAACCAAAGGAGTTGTCACATTTCCTCAGCAGTTAAGACCTTTTACAAACTGCTCCACATTTATAATTCTTTGCAACGCTCGGCCCCCACAGCCAGCCTAACAAATCATTTGCCTTTCTGGGAACATTGTTGTGGTTCCCACCTCGGTTCTTTATGTGCATTATGCCTATCAAAACAATTCCTCATGTCATTCTTTCCCAACCCATGTTCCTACCTTGTTTTAAATGCTGTTCAAAAACATTCTCCAGGCATCATTTCTTGACTAATTCTATGTTCTTTTTTGCACATTTGCTGTGCATTTGTCAGGAATTATGAAACAATTTTTCATAATTTATATTTTCATATGTTTATCCTGTAATTTTTCAATTTAATATTCATTCAATACACATCAACAACTCTTTTGAGATTTACATACCCAAAGTGTCATCTGCAGCCCATGTCATTTCCCATATTAAATATCTTTATAATTTGCATTGCTTTCAGATTTTCTTTCAAGAGAGGAATTTATGGTTACAAGGCACTTTGAATGAAATGTGCATAATATCTACATCTTCCTTTTTCTTTTCCTTTTTTTGCTATTTTTATGCAAATATCACTGAAATATAATACAGACACAGAAAGGTGTGCAAGTCACAAGCATACAATCGATAATTTTTCACAAAGTAAACACACTTGTGTAGCCAAAACCCAGATTCAGAGACAAGATTATCAGCACCAGGAGCCCCATCCCCACTACCTTGACTTCTAACACCGTAGATTCACATTTTATTTAAACCTGCATAAACTGTCTGCATACCGGTGATAGATGGAAGCAGAAAACTATGTAGAATAAACAAAACTAAATAATGAGTGTAATTCATCCCCACTTATTTATGTAATCCTCACAACAGTCCTATGAGTTACAGCCTCCCATTTTCAGAGAAGAGAAACTGAATATTAAGAGCGGAGATAACATTTTTTAAGGCCACACAGGTAGTGAATGGCAAAATTAAGATTTAAAATGTTATTTCTCTTACTCTAGAGACCTAGTGCTTAATCACTATACATAAAAAAAAATTTTCAAAAATCAATATAATCAATAAAATGATCATTTATTCTTGGTGTTCTTTGGAAGAGGACAGAAATAAGATTGATAATAAGGTATGTGCCATAAATATGGGCGAGCAAAGAGGAAATGAAGATTTTTAAAAAGAAGCGAAAGTGTTGGTTAATTAAGTTGTTATATTGTCCTTATTATATATGATATCTTTTCAAATTAAGCCCATCTATTGTATTGTTTTCTTCCTGTCAATTTTATTGCAGGACAAATAGAACCATAAAGAACTTGAAGTGCTCTGATATAATTAACTGGCTGAGTAAAGGAAGAACATAAGAATCACTTAACAGAAGAAATGACCATGCTCACTCTTCCTCTCAGACAATACATTCTCATTTCTCCTTTCCCTGCTGAATGCACCATGACAGGTAGAGAAATACAAATTTCCATTAAATGATTCTGTAACTTTTTCTTCAAAGTAACAAAAAAAAAAAAAAAAAAGACTTTCAAAAATTAGCATGGTAAGAAACTAAGTTTGGTCTAGTCAGGAAGGAAATAAACTTCTGACCTAATTCAGGTATTAAAGTTCTCTTGCAAGATTACCTATTTACTTTTAAACCCATGCTAACAGGGTGCATTTACATAGCCCATGCATAACTAAACGTGAAATAGTTGCACAGAAAACCCCCAGGAAGCTGGGAGGACCTTGGCTCTGTGAAAATGACAAAGGGGTTCTGTGGGACCCTGTAGCTCAAGGGTTTACCTCGATTTGTGCGGTGGCTGCTAAGTATAGAAATAGTACGGCTTGTACGCCCTGGAAGCCCTCTCACCCACTATGGAACCATCAGAAATTTAATAGCTGGAGATGGCAGATGGATGGAGAAGTTTTTACCCATGGGCAGGGCGGTGCCCAGTGTTTGGGCACTACTGGAATAAATGTCTGAAAGTTCCTTGAACTCTTCCAGAGGTATCTGCATTTTAAAAGCTTATAACTAAATAAGTATTTATGTTTGGGGTATGGTGTGTGTTTTTATGCATGTGTGTGTAAGAGGGAGAGAGAGACCTTTTTGGAAACTGCTAATGAGATATCTAAACTCCCCCTTGGAAAAATGCACATGTGCATGTACACACAATTTTATATAAACATTTAGAGGTTTATGGGGTCTTCTAAAGGGTTAGGAAGCCTTACATCAATAGATACAATTTTAAGTGCGCCGCAAGGCAAACTAAAACTTTTCAGGAGATGTGGAATCTTAGGAACAAAGAACATTTCCCAGTTTAAACACAGACACGCAGCCTTGAGTTCCTGGATTAAGTTAAGGAAGATCATGTGTCTAAAACCTTGCACTTCACACTCTTGACAACTCAAAATTACTTGTGGTTCTGCAGCTTACCATCTGCCATTCCGTGTCTCAGTGTGTTTCCTCTGAATTGTCCCTCTTCCTCTCCTCTCTCTTCTCCTCTCCTAAGACTGAGCTAAGGTTTCTTCAACTCGATCTTAGGAATGTGTATAGACCTCCATTTTTCAGAAAGCCTGCTCTGACCACCTAAACCCTCTACACACAGAGGCAAGGCCAGATACCCCAAATATTCCCTGCTCATTAGCACATTATTTCACAGACTCTAGACTCTAAGGAATTTGAGCCCAGGTACCATAAGTTATTTAACTTGTATCCTCACAGTACCTGGAACCCAAAGTGTTTTTGAATGAATGAATGAATGAATGAATGAATGAATGAATGAATGAGTGCTTAAAGTTCAGACACCCTTGAACTTGTTTTCAGAACTTGAAACATTATCTCTGCCTTTAAACAGGCTTGTTTAAAAGGAGCATGTACCCATGAATAAATTATGCCATCTTCACTCTCGCTTTCAGCAAAACATACCCTGAAAGAAAATGGAGCAGGTCCCTCTGAGTGAGTTCAGTTTTTGATACGTGAATTTTTATAGAAAACATTTCCTGTCTCCTTTTCTTACATGTTTCATTGTTATTATTTACATATACACACATGTTATGGTATAAAATATAAAAAGCTACCAAAAGATATGCAATGAAAAATAAACTTTCTTCCCACCCCACATACTCCATTCCCCCTCTAAAAGCAACCACAATTGACAGTATTTATCATCTAGGCATATAAAACTATTTTTCATTACATTTTAAGACATATATTCAAGAGCAGGAATTTGCTGTAGCTAAAATATGCTCAATCTTTGACAGCTGCTGAAAGGAAGGAAAACCATGCTCTGAAGGCACTTTCTCATGGACAGTCTGAGTCTGAAGTCCCTGTAAGGGTTCCAGGCAAACCTGCCCAGGTGGCTGGGAATAGAGGACCGAGGCTCAGAGAGAGGTCAAGGGTAACAAATGGCTGATGCCACTGGCCCAGGCAGCACGGACAGAGGGCGGTGAGATTCTGACATCACACTGAGTCTTGGAAGCACCAATATTAAAGACAGATGATGGAAAATGAGCTAATAACCAAGCTCAAGAAAGGTCAATTAAGGATTCCTTAGTCAGGTTGGGCTGCCATAACAAAATGCTATAGATTGGGTAGTTTATAAATAACAGAAATTTATTACTGTACTAGAGGCTGGGAAGTCCAAGCTCAAAATGCTGATAGACCCAGTGTCTGGTTGGGGCCCACTTGCTGGTCCACAGACGGCTGCCGTCTTCTCTCTGTGTCCTCACGTGGCAGAAGGGGCAAGGGAGCTCTCTGGGGTTTCTTTTATTGAGATACAAATTGCACGCACAGGGGGCTCTGTGCTTATGCTAATCACCTCCCAAAGCCCCGTTTCTAAATACCGTCACACTGGGGATGAGGTTGCAACATACAAATTTTGGAAGGACACATTCAATCTCTAACAGGTATGAATTAATAATGGCAGTTATTGAAACGTCAAAGCAAGAGCGAATTTTGCACTCTGGGTGCTTTAAATTACACTGAGAATCCCTAGAAAGACCAGCACTGTGAGAGACTGAAAAGAGAGGGATTCCAGAAAGCGTTCACAGCGCAGTGAGGGATGCAAATTTCACCCATCAAATATTTATTGAATGGTTACTGCATGCCAGGAAAGTGGGAACATAACAATGAACAATACGGATTCTTGTTTTGTCATTTACAGGTTCATACCTTGGTGCAATCATAACTCTAAGCAAATGCTCTAACGTGACCTTTCCTCCTGGCCCTAGTGGAACATGCAGAGTAGAGACATCAGTCTCAGGTTGCCCTGATGTGTAAATCATCCCCGTGAGTGGAGGAGGATTTGGAAAGCCTCGTGAACATCTATTGCTCAAAGCCTGTTCTTAGAAAGACAGTTTAGGAATGCAAAAGGTAAAGTTCTCTAAAGCACATCAAAGAAGAAGACAAAAATGAAGGAGAAGGAGAGAGAAAAAAAAAAGCAGCAGGAGCAGCAAAAGGGTCTGAGGCTTCCATCTTTTTATATAATCTTCATTCATTCATTTATTTCCAAGTAAGAACAAATTATTAAATTATTTTCTATAATACGCTTTAACTTGTGTTAGGCACTGAGATTACAGAGATGAAGGCTGGGCCTCTAGAAATTTGCAGTTCGCAGATAAATTAACAGACTCTACCTTTTGGTGTAAATATAGTGTCACACCAGCCCAGGAAGCCCTGTTCACATGCGCAAGTGTCCCAATGTTGGGGCCACAAGGCTTTATGCACACGATTCAAAGGAAGCAGTAAGGGAGACTCTACCTCTTTTTGGGCTTAAGAAAAGATTTCAGGAAATTTAGACTGGGGATTATTAGGTATCTCTTGATTGCAATTATAGGGCATACCCTGCACATACTTCATCTAATTGAGCTTCATCAACAATCCAATGCCATTCTTATACCCATTTTACAGATGAGAAAGGTTCAGAGAGATTACATTGTCTATGCACTTTGACATAGCTAAAATGGGAAAGCCTAGATCCAACCCAGAGAAGGTACACTTGTGATTATCACCCTTATTGCCTTCGGTGTTTGTCCTTCAACTTGATCAAAGCATTTGGCCTTGAGCTATACATACCTTCTACCAAGAGTGGAGTAAAAGAGGTAAGATTAGGAAGTCAGAGATAAGCTTGTAGACTTTTGAGAGGTTTAGAACGGTTTTCCACAAAATGTATGCTTTGAAACCTGCTTCAGAGTCGCTCAGATATTTATTAAATACACAGGCTCTTGAACTTAAACCCCTTAATCACTGAAGGAATTGTTTTGTATGTGCTGTTTGAAAAATGTTGGTTTTAAGTGTGATAATTAGAATACTTTTTTTTAAAATCCTACTACTTCAATTCCAAAGTTGAAATGATAAATGTGCATAGTTTTAAAGGAAAATTCAAAATCTTCCAAAATATGTCTAAATAGACTATGCTGTGAATGTTAGCTTGAATCTTAACTATTTGATGCACCTATTTAATTCTGATATGGTAAGAAATTAAGAATTTTCTTCAGTGCTTGCTTATGAAAAGAGGATCTGGGGCCACAGTAGAGTAAATGATTCTGGACTTGCAAATTTAAGCAATTAGAAAACTAAACAGAAGAAACAATAGTTTTTAGATACTGCAAAACCTGTGTGACAAGACCACAATCCCTGAAAAACAGGAAAGACAATGAACATTCCAGCAGAGCGCTGAAGTCTCACTGAGTTGAAAAGACAGGAGCTGGCATTCAGGGAAAAGTTGAGGCAGCTGGGACATGTGGCACCCATAAGACATAAGGTAAGCAAAAAACAACTGCCAGGGAAACGAAACTGATTAATGCCCAGAACCTGAATGAAATTTGGTGATATTTGAATCTTGATCAGCCATGGTATAGAAATCCTGTTGAAGACTCAGTGTCTCAGTACATACCCCAGAAGTGTAACGCCTTGTTAATACATGTAGGACAAACATAGTGTGAAACCACTCTAGAATTACTCTAACAGAGCTTGAAAACAAACCTCAATAGGATCCACAAGTAACTTCAATGACTTCCAAACACACTTCATCACTCTTCATTGAGTGCAGCAAAATGTCTAGCATCCAGAAAAAAATAAAAAAGTTTAGTTAAATATGAGAAGAAGCAAGGGATTGTGACCAATAACCAGGGAAAAAATCAGTCGATAGAAACATAAAATAAATGACAACGGTAGTTAAACTTTATGTGCACACACACTTACACACACTCAAAGATGCAAAGGAAAATATAAACAATAGAGCTACTAAAACTATAAAAATAACGTAATGGGATTTCTAATGATGTCAATATTTCTAAAATTTATACTGGGTGGACTGGAAAGCAGGTTAGAAACTACAGAAGAAAATTTCAGTGAAATAGAAAACATAACTAAAACTATATAAACAGAAGTATAGAAAGAACAAAAAAGCTGACTTCTGGGACTATATTGATAGTCTAACTCATGTAGATTATTTCAAGCCCTCCTAGGTTTAATCCTTAGCATTACCACTTAGTAGTTTTAAGGCCTTAGTCAATTGATTTGATTTCTGTGTGCCTCAAGTCCCCAAGTTTCAAATAGGGAGACTAATAGTACTGTGATTGAAAGTTCTCATGAGGATTACAAATGTTAATAGATGTTAATGCAGGCAAAGTACCTGGCACAAACAGTAATCACTCAGTGGAGTTTTACAATTTTATTACATTCCAAACGTCTGAGAGAAAAACAAAATTGATACTGGAAAATTATCTTTTACTGGCAATCTAAGATTAGCAATATTTAAAACTAGAGATTATAATTGCAAAAAGTAAAACAATTTCTATAAATAAAAAATAATTTACTTCTAAAAATGAATAGAATTTATTAGAATCTTTTAAAAAAGGTTTTATTTATTTATTTTTAGAGAGAGGGGAAGGGGAGAGAAAGAGAGGGAGGGAAACATCACTGTGTGGTTGCCTCTGGAGTGCCCCCTACTAGGGACCTGGCCTGCAACCCAGAGTTGTGCCCTGATTGGAATCAAACCTGCCACCCTGTCCTGCAAGTGTCCGAGGACAGGCAAGTTCACACAGGATTCAGACAGATGGAAGAATATACGCGGAGCTGTCAGGATTTCTGACGTACCTTTATTCTGGGGTGGGGTGATCCACGTGTACCACAAGCCACAGTTTGTCATGCCACGGGAAGTCCCAACTACCTTATATACTAAGTACACACAAAGCTGGCAGGGTGCCAATACTGACCTTCAGATTGTATAACAGAGCTTCATTCTACGCATGCGGGCCCCTACGGAAGGTTATATGAATTCTGCTAAGTTATGTGTGCCCAGACATCCGGATGAGGGAGCCTGACTGACTCCATTGTTCTTACAGAACCTTTTGGTTCCCAGGCTGGCACTCAATCCACTGAGCCATACCAGCCCGGGCAGAATTTATTAGAATCTTATTGTTTACTAACAAAAGTTCAACTATGTCTTTTACTTAGGATGTGAAGACAGAAAGGATGCAAATTAAACTGTTAACAGGGATTAACTCTAAGGATTGGAAGATGGGGAAACTAAGACTTTTCTACTCTGTACACTTTTTATATATTACCAATTCTTTCTAAAATCATGAACTATTTATAGAATAAAATTAAGATAATTAAAATGAGATGGCCTGACAGTATGGTATCACTTAATTACCCAGGAATTGATTGATGTTTTCTTTTGCCTCTGGCTTTACTATGATGCTATTTGCCTTGTTAGATTGCCATTCTTCATTAAATACCATTAGAAAACTGTCTCAAGGTCACTAGCATTAATACGTTATTGACTAAATTTCCAAAACTATATTGGGCCATTCAAAGCATCCAATATGGCATCTAGCACATAACAGGTCTCAATAAATATTAATTCTGTGTCCCATTCCTAAATAACACCCATTTTTTTCATTTAGTGGGCAACATCAAGATTATATATTTTAGGCATTTCTTTGATGCACCTATTTTTCTGTATTTTTCTTATTTAGTTTTCTTTGTTGTT
This sequence comes from Pteronotus mesoamericanus, assembly GCF_021234165.1. Classification (NCBI taxonomy): domain Eukaryota; kingdom Metazoa; phylum Chordata; class Mammalia; order Chiroptera; family Mormoopidae; genus Pteronotus; species Pteronotus mesoamericanus. The sequence continues at coordinate 22,197,974 of NW_026555310.1, forward strand.
GATTTTTTCTTTTTCTCCTATAGGCTAAGATCACTGAAAACAAAATGAGACGCTAAAAAGAGGGCTTTTTATAACTTAATGCAGACCAGAAAAGCATTCCTTATTTTATTTTTGCTGAGGAAGTACCAATGTAATGTATGTTTGGAGTGAAGGGTAAACATAGCTGCAGGGAAATCACTTTCAGAAACCCATTAAGCCAACCAATTTCAACGACTGGTGATGGATGAACGGTCCAGAGGTATTCTTTTGTGGTGCCGGTGAACACTGAAGGAAGTTGCATTTTAACCTGCCTAAAATAATGAGCAAGACTCATAAGTTAGATAATAACTAAATTAAATACAATAAAGAATCCACAGCCTAAATGCCTGAGAAATATGTTCCCTGAAACATTTCTACCCTCAAAGTAAAAGAAATTCCTTCAATTTACTGACACTCCCTAAAAATCTAATAGTGCTTGATAGATTTTAAAATATATGTTTATTTTCTAGTTAGGAAATGATCTATGCATGTTGCACACATTCAATATAACGAAACATGTATTTTAAAAACTCAGCAACATATATTTTTAAAAACTGGTGAAATCTGAAAGTGGCCCATATTTTAATTTACAGCCATGTGCCAATGGCAGTATCTTGGCTTAATAGTTAAGTAAGGTGTTAAAAATGATTGGAGGAAGCTGAGTGATGGGTACATGGGAGCTTTCCAAGTAATTTTTGCTACTTCTTGTGAGTTAAATTATTTCAAAACAAAGTTTTTTAAAAATCATTTATACTTTTATTATTTTGGAGTTAAAAAATTATGACACTGTGATTTTTAAATGGGCAAAAGAATGTATCAGTAAAGACCCTACCTGTGGTCAGTGATTTTCTTACCTGAAAAAGTACAGAGAAGAGGCTCTAAAGCCATCACGTGGTTTCTCTTATGCCTGCCATCTCCTAGTTCTTATTGCTTTTTGGTTGTTTTCAGTTTCAGGCAGGTTCTTGTCTTGAGATGCTATGATCTAAGGGGAGAACGGGGCAAAAGAAGGACAGGAAGCTCCTGGCTGTTTTCCTAAGTAAGGTGAACGTTGCTAAGTAGAAAAAGAAAAAAAGAAAAAGCAAATGTGACTATAGTAGATGAGCAGATAATAGAAAATTTGGAAAAAAACACGTGTTCTATTAAAATTTAAAAGGTATCAGGTATCTTTACCAATAATCGAAGTTAAAACAAAATACCATTTTCATGGGACAAACTGGTGAATATAAAATCTTTAGTAAGACAGACATGGCTAGGGAAGCAAGAAAGGATACAGTCCTTCTGGGAAACAATCTGCTTATAATTTTTGGCCCAGTAATTCCACTTTAAGGGATTCTAAGGAAGAATAAAAATGCATATGATGGCTCTGTACAATGATATTTTGGCAATGTCATTTATCATAGTAAAAAGTCTAATGTCTAAAAATATAGGGATAGTTAAATAGTGACATTTCTAAATGGTTGTTTATAACTTTCCTGACTTCTTATAATATTTAAAGAAATCATTTTATAAAGGAAAGAGATATGTATAAGTCTGTTTTAAGAATGATCCTCAAACTTTAAAACAGTTTGCTTACTAGCTGTGTGATATAAGACAGAGTATTATTCCCCTGTGCCTCAGTTTCTTCATCTGTAAAATGAAGATAAGAGTGCCCTGGAGCCTTGAAATGATGACTAAGTGAGGTAGTACAAGTAAAATAATTGATTTAATTGCATGTGTCTCATGCTGTTGATATATTACATGCCTGGCACATAGTAAAGGTACTAATGCACATGATACATGCAATTAATATATAATATAAATAAATGCAATGACTATATAATATAAATATATAATAAAAATAAAGGCATGTAATAAATGAAAGCTCTTTTATTTTATAAAACAAACTCCTAGATGCTTTATAGAACTCTAAGAAAACTTTAGACAATTGAACCCCAGAGTTTTCCAGTTTAAAATCTCAGGGATAACACTTTCTGCCTTACAAATTTATGTGCTTTAAAGGATGATCTACTCAACCATATTTTAAATGAACACAAGGAAGAAAGGGAAAGAGCATCTGAGATTCAGGATTACAATTCAAATAGGAAGAATAATCTCTCAGGATCTAGACTGAGAATGAGAGGGAAGGAGCAAGAGACTGTTTATTTAATCATAAGCATTTTTATCCTATTTGATTTTTTTCTCTCTGGTAAAAATTTTTTTAAAGTAACATTTTAAATGCGTGGGGCCAGAACACAGAGAAACTACATATCTTCTGCAGGATCTGTAAAAGAAGGAGAGAAGTATTTGTAACTATAAAACAAAATCCCCTGGCACTAGAAAGAATAAGAGGTCATGGTTCTTGGAAAGGGCAATGTTGATGGTTATTGGAGGACTTCACACAATGAAGACCTTTGAAATGCCCGGAGGGCATGTGTGCATCTCACCTCTGTTCCCAGAAGCAACTCCTGACAACCTGAAGGACACCCCTTTGGACGAGGTAGGCAAGTTCTGATATCTGGTTGGCGCTGCTGGAGCTGTCCTGCCTGAAAGTTAACCTTCAGGCAAAAACTTTGTGAACTCTGGTCTGGTGTATAGTAATTCATTCTGCCAATATTTTCTTCTCACTATCTCCTTAAGAGGACTGAACCCTTATCAAGACAAAGCTCACCAAAGTGCCTTTCAAAGACTGATCTCCCTCAGTAGGAGAGAGCAATGAGGTATTTTTCCTTCAGTGAGACATGTTTAGTTAAAGAGGTATACACTGATGTTTTAAGACACCCAGGGAAAACTGCCTCCGAAGATAAGAGAAATACAACCCATGCACACCCTTTGTGCAGAGATAGGAGCAAGATCAAAATTATTTCTAGTTCTAAGCTTGCAGAGTAACTTGAAGCTTATTGCTCAAATGGATATTAATTTAGATTAGATTATGTCAAAGCTCCTAGTCTATTCTAAAATTCTAAGAGTATGGTTTCAAAACAGTAGATAACCTGATAACAGGAAATAATTTAAAGCCACAGGGTTAAAAAAAAACCCCCACCAAAGAACAGCAGTTTGGGGCTTATTTACTACAGAAGCAAAGTACTCTACCCTGTAGTAGGCTTTATCATAGCACATAAATATTTTTCACAAAGTCCCACAGGCAGGAAAAGGACAGACAGAACAATTGTATATTATTACACTTATATTCTTTATATAAAGAATATCTTTATATTCTTTATGCTATCATTTTTAATTAACTTGTTTATTATCTAGGATCTTCTACTAGAATATACAGGGTGAGGCAAAGATAGGTTTACAGTTGTTCATATAGAAAATAATATCATTTAAATAAAGAAAAAAGAAAGAAAATAATATAATTAATAAATAATAATATAAGAATAAACTTTTGTGTACCCTGTCTGCTCTTCAATACAGACATCTTATCCATAACTGTCACATTATGTCTCAATGAATGTGGGTTTTTTTTTAAAGATTTTATTTATTCATTTTTAGAGAGAGGGGAAGGGAGAGAGAAAGAGAGGGAGAAACATCAGTGCATGGTTGCCTCCTGAGCACCCTCTGCTGGGGATGTGGTCTGCAACCCAGACATGTGCCCTGACTGGGAATTGAACCTGCAACTCTTTGGTTCACAGGCCAGCACTCAATCCACTGAGCCACACCTGCCAGGGCTCAATGAATGTTTTTTGAAAAACATAATTTTCTCTTTTGATGATTTCTGGCATTTGCACTCAGTTTATAACCAAATTTCTGGGAATTATTTTTCTTTATCTCTAAAGGAACTGGTTTAGTATGCATTGCCACTGATGTGTCTTCCAACAAATTAAGCAATTTCCTAATTCTCAGCAGACAGGGACTGGGTGTCCTACAAAGTTAACTCAGTTCTGATGTAATCTACCTAACGCTAGTGCCAGAACCCACAGGTTAAGGACTCAGTCCTGCAAGGCTTCCTCCATTCCAGAAATTCCAGTCACAAGTCCAGATCGTTAACTGTGCTTCTGACCAACTGGTTATATGAGGTCTGTCCAGAAAGTATACAGCCATGTAAATATGAAAAATAAAAACATGTATTGAAGAAGACACAAAATACAAGAAACATTGTTCATAGGACAATGACACCTCTGTCTCCTTCAAGAAGGCACCTTGGGGCTTCACACAGTTCTCCCAGTCACCATCAGCTGCCCCATCATATTTTCCTGAATCTCATCAATGGTCTGAAATCTCTTCCTTTTCAAAGGTGATTTTAGTTTTGGGAAAAGCCAGACGTCACAGGGTGCCAAATCTGGACTCAAGGGAGGCTGGTCACCTGGGTGATGTGATGTTTTGTCAGAAAACTCTGCATGAGACAAGATGCATGAGCCAGTGTGTTGTCATGATGAAGCTGCCAATCACTGGTCTCCCATAGCCATGGCCTTCAGAATCATGTAAATAGTTTCTGTGGAGAAATGTTCAAGCTTAATGCAAAATTCGATGCAGATTTGTTGCTCTCCTCACTCAGTCATTTTAAATGCAAGGGCCATGCAGTACACATGCTCAATCAATGGCATCTACTGCCCCCACTGACTAGTACAGTGAAGTCATCATTGTTCACACATGCGCATTCCAGTCCACTCTCCTTGGCTGGTAACATCACTCTTGCACAAACTGTTTTCATTATATTAACAATGGCTGGACTTTCTCCAGACAGACCTCATAAGTTAGAGGTACCATGGTTTGGATTAGTTTGCTAGGCTGGCTCACAGAGCTCAGAAATCAATAAATGGCGCTAAAAGTTCTAGAGCAGGAAGATTTTTTTTAACTTTTAGGTAAAGAAAGAAATATGTGAAGACTTTTAAAAGGCGGAGGGGTTTAGGTTAGGGGTAGTAAATGGTGAAGACCTAGGAAGATAAAGATTAGTTTAACATAATTTATTTAGACAGATATTTCAGTCCTGTCTCTGGTGATAAAGCCCCACTTCCTCCTGTAACAGTACCTTTCTCATGGGAGATTTATCTCCTGCTCTCAGGGAGGAAGGGTGAGGTACAGAGAACTCTGAGTGATCTTCCTGCTTCTGCTGTTTTCTCAAACCCCTTTGGGAACTATTCAATATGCCACGGTGCCACAATTTGGTGTAGCGTATTGTGAACCCCATCAGGGGAGTACATTATCTGAATGATTGTACATATAAAATTGTCTTTCACACTTTACACTTAAAAAATACCTTGCCTGGGTATACAGTTCTCAAAATTTTTGAGGCAGGAAGTGTGTGCTCTCCCAGCATTCAGAGTTGCAGATGGAGAACTCACTTTGATCACTTTGATTGTGGGGGGATAGAAATGAGGGTGGAAGAAAGAGAGATCTCCTACTTATTCCTGTCCCCACCTTTCTCCTCCACCCAGTCACACAGCAATAAGGATGGCATGAAGAGGAAAAATTGGAGAGATATTTAGATGTCTACAGAAGATGTAGAATAACTGTTTTTGGGAAGTAGGTATGAAAGAGGTCTAGGGTGTCTTCTAGATTTCTTTCTAGAGTGATCCGCTAGTCTTGCTTCAAACTGGATTTGAGGTGAGTGTAATAACGCTTTTATCTTCCACCACACTCTTCTCCCTCATCACCATGTTTCAGTTGGTAACTGGACTGTGTCTTCAGGGCACTCAAAGTCCTCACTAACTCTATTTATAATTCTGGAAAGTCTGAGGTTTATCAGTGCCTTTAGACACACCCCTTTCTTAGCGGCTCTTCTCTTTGAACTTTTATTATGCTTGAACCAAATCTCTATTACCACTTATCAAATTGTGTTGTAATTGAGTTTGCCTATTTGTCTTTCTCCTCTGAACTAGGAGCATCCCAAGGGGAATAGTGTTATATTCCTCTTTGTACCTTCAATGTTTGGCACTGAGATGAAATTTAAAGCAGCACTTGTAAGATTAATGGCTATTTAGAAATAGAACACTAGCAAAAACTCCCTTTCACATAAAGGGAGTTCGTGAGGTTACCTGAAAATGTTTTAATTAAAATGCACACATGTGAAACTGAGTCTTCAGGATACCTCCACCTGCTCATTCCTTCATTCATTCCCCAGCACTGTATTGAGATACGAGGCACTGAGCTGGGTGATGAAGATACATAGATGAATGGCAACTTGCAGCTTTGAAATTATCAGTGACTAACAGAAAAACTGCGTCTTACAAGTGGGCCCCTTGAGACCATACAGATTTTCAGAGAGCTCAGAGGACAGGCAGTAGGCCTTACTCGTTTTGTCAGGCATCCAGTAGGTAAATCATGCATATCTGGGGAATTAGGTGGGATTAGGGGTAGGGAAACACCTGTCATTATTGCATCAAATGAACTTTATCGCTGAGATGATGAAAACTGAAAATTCGGTTTTATTTTTAAAAACATTCAGAAGCACCAGCACTATTCCAGGGAACACACCATTAACATCTTAGCTAAAAACAGTGGTCCTCTAAAGTTGACCTGAAAAGCAAAATTGAAATGCATTTCTATTTGGATTAAACCTATCTGAACAAAACCATTAAAGTCTAGAAGAGGCGGAGACAGGTTTTAGAAATAATGCGGCCTCTGTAAACTGTCACGCGCGCTGAGAGCAGAGGCCGCCTTAGCCACCAGAAGGTGACCTGCTCCTTTGGGGAGGAGAAGTGCATACTTGAGCCCTTGTCCTTGAAGGGGATTGAGCGAGCAGAGGGGAGGGGTAGGCGGTGCTCGGGTTTCCAATCACAATAGAGAAAGCTAAGAGGCTGCAGAGGGGGCGGGCCCTGCCTCCTCCTGCTTCTCTGCGGCGGATCTTGCGCCGGAGCAGACGCTCGCTGCTGACATTGTCTCCTTGGCGGGACTCTTACTAAGATCTGGAGAGCTTTCTCTCTCCCGGTAGGTTTCAGCTCAATACCCTGAATTCTTACTCTCAGGCAAACCGGATGGGACATGGAGGGGCTCCTTGGGTAGTAAGACTAGGGGAATGACCGGGACAGACTTGTGTCCTCTAGGGCCTTTCGCCCTGAGCATCAGGACTCCAGTCCGAACTCAGCCCCGGGGTTTGAGGCGGCAGGTCGTGCCCTCCTCCGCCTGGGAGCCTGGGAGCGAGGCCCTGCCACTGAGCCCGGGCTTTGTTCGCCGCGCTGCAGGGCTCGCTTTCGGCCTGTGCTCTATGGGGGAGAGACTTGTCTTTGCAGCTGAAACACGGGCTCTCGTCCTTGATGGGCTCTTGGCGGCCACATCGCCCCCAGTGCCTGCTGGCGGGAGCCTGGACACCTGCGTGAGGAGCTAGGAGAGGGGGAAGGAACTGGGTGGCTGCGAAGGCTGGCTGATCTTGAGCCTGGGAATTGGAATTGACTACCGGGCAATGGAGAAATGCCACTGTTTCTGCGGGGATGAGCGTCAAGGCTGATCTGCAGGTTTGACCCTGCACTCCAGCATTGACCGGCTACCATGGACGCAGCCCTTACCAGAGCTATAGGCAGGTTCATTTCTGGCCTTTTTTCTTGATGCTTGGGGTGCTGTGTTTACTTTGACTGCTTCAGATGTTGAGAGTAAGGAAGGCCCAGACTTTTTCGCTAGCGACCTGAGAGGAGGTCTGTGGTTGCCGCCCTCCCCGTGACCTGCCCTTCTCAGCCTCCGGCGGCACGGAGACGAAGAGGGGGCCGAAGGCAGCCCGCGGGGCTAGCGGCCATGAGGGCCTGGGGGAGGGGAAGGGCTGTCTCGGGTTTGGTGAAGGAATTAGATGGCAAAAGAGGGCGTGTTAAAAAGTTAGAATTGAGAGGTGTTTTGTAAAGGGAATCTCTGTTCCCGAACCTAAGGCACTAGTTTATTTCTAATAATTTATAGGCACAAGGGGTCAAGGGGGATGGGAATGTAAAGGACCAAGGATCAGGGCTTGTTTTTTCCGGGCTTATTCTTTTTACAGCGACCACTCTTATCTTGGCACAGTCCTGCATACCATACAAAACATTTTCTTCTAATTTCTTATAACTCCTTTTAAGAAAAAGCTAAAGAATAATACATTTCTCCAGAAAGAGATGAAAGACTCTGTACTGGCTCAAGCCTCTCAATGGTAGTTTCTGAAATTCCCAAAATTACCTTAAAAGATCTATCAACAACTAATCGGTATTTATGTAGCGACTATTTCTGGGCTTTTTTTTTTTTTTCCATTTTGTAAGGTCCTCGATATACCTAAAGGACCTTAAAGCAACTAATGAAAATGAACGTAATGAAGAAAAGTTATGCCTTTGTTTCTGTTCACCCGGAAGAGATGCTGCATTATTCTGATTCTGCTCAAAATGCAGGACGTGTATGAATTCATTGCAAGGTCATCTATTTGTGGAGACAGACAGTTGCATGCTGTTCTATATTTATTTAGCATCCACAAGAAATGGTGAATGTGCTCTGTAAAGGCTAAATAATCTCTCAAATTAGTCCCTAAAGATTGGGGGAGATTTTTTGAGGGGGGGTAAGCTTTAGAAGAAAATAGTTGTTACACAAATTTAAGTACTTTATTACGACTCAGAGACTTTACTAATTCTTAACAATTACAGTATACAATTACTAAAATAGGTTTTGTTACTTAGTTTATTGCAGATGAGAAACAAACAACGGGATTAGGAAGTGGATACAATTTCTAACAAGTACAGTGGCCTCCAAGGCAATGGCCTAACATTAGAAGTAAAAGGCAAACATAAATAATGGATATTATAGTGGGTTACAATGATACCTGATACATGATTCTGAAGAAGGGGCTTATTTATGATCTGTAGCCACTCTATGTTTAAGAAGACAGGGTGCTACAGTAAATTTTACCATTTGTTTTAGTTATTCAGAAAGTGCACCTGATCATCTGATGACATAGGTAAGTGTTATTACTGTGTAGAATGTTTTCCAACATTTTTCAATTTAATTTTTTTTAACTTCTAATTTTTTGGCTTTTTTTTAAAAGAGCTGGAAAGAAACTAGTTCAAAGGTTGATATTCTTCTACTGTGACCCCCTGAAAGGAAAATGTATAAATATATAATGACCTTTCAATAAGCTTCTAAGGTGCACTAAAAAGAATTCAGTAATTTTTTTGGCACCTTTTGTATGAACATTACTCATTGCTATTTTATTGTCACTATTTATTTAAGCACACACTGTGTATTGAGTACACTGTGACACATTTAAGGAAAAAAGAGGTAGAAGACCTTATCTTTCAAAAGTGATAATATCCATTAGTAATAGAAATTATATTCATAATTGGCCATTAATTTCTTTAACCAAGCTTAAATTTAGGTTAATAGTGAGTCATAAATTAGTTTACATAGTTAACATATAAATTCTTTAGAAGATGAATAGAAACATCAGTTAACTTAAATATAAATATTTTTGTCTTAGCCAGTGAATGAATAGCCACAAGACAAAATTGTTACAACTTGTTAAACACTAATGTGTAATCATAGGCTGAAGAACCCAATTCTAATAATTCCTTTGAAGTTTTGTCTTAAGTTCACCATTAAATGGGTTACATAGTTCTTTAAAGTATATTCTGTGTTCTAGAATATCATTAGGCTCATTTTAAACTGTATTTTAATTCAATATTGCAATTGTAACATTTTCAGGATCGTTCCCATTCAGGTTCCATGTATAATATTCGATTCTTTTCTTGCAGTGCACAATGGCAACTCTTAAGGAAAAACTGATTGCACCAGTTGTAAAAGAAGAGGCAGTGGTCCCAAACAATAAGATCACTGTTGTGGGTGTTGGACAAGTTGGTATGGCATGTGCCATCAGCATTCTGGGAAAGGTACATTTCAAGAACACCATACACAATAGATAATTTCAGCATGTATTCTTTAGGCACCTCAGGATTTTATTGTATCTTTAAAAGATTTTTTTCCTGAATAATTTGAAGTAAGTTGTAGATGTGATACTGGACCTTTAAGTATATAAACATGTGTCTCCTGAGAAAATGAGTCTCCCTATGTGACGCAATAGAATTAAGACTCCTGGGGAACTTAACATTGGTATAATACTACTATCTAATATACAGTGCCCAGATTTAAAATTCTCCAGCTGTCAATATCATGCTTTTTATAGCTGTTTTCACCCCAATCTAAGATCATATATTTTATATACTTGCCATGTTTCTTTATTCTTTAATCTAGAACTGTTACTCATCTTTCCTTTGTCTCCTGTATCAGTGACATTTTTGAAGAGTTCACATCAGTTTTGTAGAATGTCCTCCATTTATGTTGGTCTGGTGTTTCCTTATAATTAGGTGCAGGTTAAAATTTTGGGTGGGATTATGTCTAGGTGATGTAATATCCTTCCTGGTGCAGCACATCAGGAGTCATGTGATGTTCAGCTTGTCTCATTATGGATGGTAACTGCAAGATTTCTCCACTGTAAAGATCCCTTTGCCCTCTACAGTTAATAAGTAATGTGCAGAGTGGCTTTTTGAAGGCATCGAAATATCCTATAATTCTCCAATTTTCACCCTATAGTTTTATTTTGAAATAATTTAAAATTTACAGAAAATTTGCGAGAATAATAAGAAAAGTAAATTTTTCATATTTACTTTACCTTGATTTACCAATTTTTAAATTTTATTCTCTCCCTCTCTTTTTCTCTCTCTGTGTATACACTTAAGAATTTTTTGAACTGTTTGAGAGTTAAAAGCAGATATCATACCCTTTCCTCCCTCCTAAGTCCATGAGAGTACATTTATTTAAAATAGGACATATTCACATATTGTCATATAATCACTGTAATTAACATCAGGAGATTTTACACGGTTATTGTACTATTAACACCTTCTACTCCTTCAGACCATATTTTTCCTCTATATCTCCATGGACTTTTGGCTTGCCTCATGTTCCCTTGTGTTTTAAACCATAGTTGGCTTTGTTCAGTCTCCAAGGACTTTTAAAGACAGAGCTTTTTTCTTATTTACCTCATTGAATTCATTCTTACTCTTTTTGAAGGCTACCTTAAATGTAGGACCAATCCCCCTCAAAAAAAAAAAAAAAAAAATGCTGCCTTGTATTCAGAACACACTGCCTCTTTGTATTTATGTGAAGGCAGCCTGAATAACTCCTCACCAAGCATATTTCTGTTTACAAAGTTTAAATTCTAAAGCAACAAATTCTGAATTTCCACTGAGAAAAAGTTTTCAAAGCAGTCAGCTAAAATATGTAGTGTGCAACAATGAAAGTTTTGTTCTTTTGCATTTTTTCTCTCATTTTAATTGATTAAGTGCCTGTGATTTAGGATGGCTCCTTCCCAAATTATAGGGAATTTAAATAACCGCACTTCTGTGCTCACTGTTCACACTAGTAAAAATGAAAAGTAGTCCAGCCTACATTTCTTTTGTGTAACATGCATTGAGTGTGTAAATGATCAGTGTTTTAACTGAAACACTTCACTTCAAATAATAACCTGAAGAAATGAGAGCTATTCCTGCCCTATTTTCAAATAGGGTGGCTGAGGCTTGAGATGATGTAGCCCACAGTCCACAGCTGGTAGTGGCAAAGCTGCATTTTAAACCCCGGTCTCTAAACTCTTAACTAGAGTGACTCTGAAATTTCTTTTTATTCCATGCTAGTATTGGGGCAGTTAAAAACATAAAGGTATTCATGAAATACCAGCTAAGGATTTTTAATTCACCCTGCTCATTTCAAAATTTAGATTTTTCAGAAACCTGTGTCTGAGCTATCATGAGTCCATGAGTACGTCAATGATTGTTTTAATTGTAAATTTAAAATCCTCCTTAGTAAATAATTTAATTGAGACTGCACCTGCAGTTATATAATACTTTGGCCCAATTCAGGTGCTTAAGAGAACAGATCCTGCCACTAACACAGTAGGAATCTTCCAATTCAGATGCTTGCTGCGAGCAAATGACTGCCTTGTTCAGACACCGTTTTCCTCATTAAAAATGTTTAAATCTTAATGAGTAATGATTAAAGTGCTTCAAAATTGTTATTAATATAGGGTAAGGATTATAAACCCCACTAGTTTAATAGAGAAAGGAAATTAACAGTGCTTATTCTGTTCAGTCTCTGTATTTTGCCTTGTTTTTCCGTAAAAGTTCTGGGAGGGTATTGTCATCTATGTGTTACAATTGGGGAAAAAAAAAACAAACTCAGAAAGATTAAGTGACTTAATTAAGATCATATAGATAGTGCGTGCCAGATCTGGCCTTTTGAGTTCGTCAGGAGTGTGCTTTACAGAGGACACGCATTGCTTTGGCCCAGAAAATGAGCCAAGCAAGGGCATCAGAAACAGAGGTCGAGGAGGCCGGCGGCCCAGCTTAGGCGTGTGAAGGCAACTCAGGCACCACCCCGGTGTGATGTCCCACCATTGCGAAGCCTCCGTTATTTTCTGCCTGTACTCTTTTCCACTCCCTCATCCTCATTGCCAACAAATATAACCATATTGAGCTTTTATAAAAATAGGAGCTCTCCCACTTAAAACATTTTAGTAAGTGTCACAGCGCACATAGGCTACGCCTATACAAAAACCCTGCGAGGCCGTAGGGATCTTCCCCGGCCTGCCTCGAGCGGAGCAGTGGCACGCACAGCTCCGGGGTGCCATCCACTGTGCCCGGAGCACCACAGTGCGGCGTGGGGCACCGTTTCGGACCTCATCCCTTACCCTCTGCCCACGTTCGTCAAAACCCCGGTCTCATTTCGGCTTAAACCCTTTTACCTGATTTTCCCTTTTCGTGGAAGGTCTGCCCTAGACCATCACAGAGGTGACCCCTCCTATCGTTCACATCAGGCCTTTCTTTGCAGGCAGGCCTTCCCTGTCAATACAAAGTAAGCTTCCGTCCCAGTAACTTTAACATCTCCCTGCTTCTTGAGGTTTATAGCGCTTCCGTCATTAGAACCATCTTAAATTATGTGCTTAATTCCTATTCTTTTCCTGATAACATTTCATGAGAGCAGGGACCTTGCCAAAATTGTTCATTACTGTCCTTCTGATTAGTAGACGAATGCCTGACACATTCAGTAATATATATTAAATAAAAGAATATTCCTGCTATTACTAATAGACTGCATTTACATTCGGCTGAATTTTGATCATAGCTTTTCCTTTTTCGTGGCTCCCACCGCCAGATAGGACTCCGGCCCTGCTGCCATCGCATGTTCTGCATTGAGCCGCCAGGGTCACATGAAGCTCCCATGCAGATTTCGTTCTGCGCTGAGGCTCTGTGCCCAGCTGTTCTTTGTTCTTAATTTAGTCAACTGTAGCCATGTTTTGAACAAACACAGCATAAGAAGGTTCTTAGAAGAAGCAGTATAATTACAGACACAGGGCAAAGCAGTTTTTGTAGTGCAGACTTGGCTTACAAGTGGAATGTAATTAAAATTTGGAATAGACAGGTTAATGGAACAGACTAAAAGCCCAGAAACAGGCCCGAATAATATTTAATGATAGAAGTGGCATTCCAGAGGAGAAGGGAAAAAACAAAGTATTGAAAAAATGATGCTTATCCAATTAGCTAATTATTTGAAAAAAGGTACACCTTCTCCTCCCACAAAATTCCATGCAACCTAAACACCTGAATATAGAGATACAGCCATCAAATATTAAGGCATTGCTGGCAGTAATTTATTAACTAAGAAAACCAAGAGACAGACTATGGCTGGGTCTGGTCCACACAGTATTTTAGATTGAAAGACTTTTGTAGTATGTTAAACAAGGTTTCAACAGTGATGTTCTTGGCTTCTAACTGACCTGTTCCTTAATAAGTAACTGCTTTTGCCATTAATATGAGCCTTGCTGTTTTAAATATTTTAAAATACATTTTATAACTTAAGTGAAATACACTGATGGTAAATTCATAGACTATACATTAAGTTACTGCAGAAGGAGATCTATTTAAGCCAAACAACAGCGTCACTCTTTAGTCACACATCTCCCACTTGCCTGCCTCCATCCCTGGAAGATATTCAGTGGCGCAGATACAGCTAAATTCAGTGCTGCAATTACTTTTTTAAAGTGTTCGATCTCTTCCTTCCTTGCCAGCTGAGTATGCTCTTCTCAGCCAGTTCCCTCCACCCACTGAAACAAAAGACAGGATCTGAGATCCTGTGATATCCTCTTCCACTTAAGCCCCAAATTGTTTTGCCCTGTTGACTTCAACGGCACACATGTGCTATTACTAAAATAAGAGTGCTATTCTCTGTGCCCGGTACCTTGACAGAACGCTATGGCTATTATTAAGTTACATTGTACAGTAGGTTGCCAAAGAATGTTTCACTGTAACGTTGATGAGACGCTGTGGGAACTTAACTCTTGTTTATATCAATTAGCCTGTGGTAAAACTGGTTTTCCTTGTATACCATTTTGCCACAGTTCAAGAACCTATCAACGATGTTAAGTGAGGACTTACTATATTGATTTAGGACTTAAAAAACACAAATGAGGCCTTGTGTGACCTTGTGAGAGGCCGCAAAGGAACAAAACCATTTTAAAAGTGTTAAAAGTACGTGTTTAAGTAAAAAACGGATGAAAATGTATGCCAGTATTTGATTTACATGGAAAGAGAAAGTATTTACTCAGTAATCCCCACCTCATACAATGGTCATGTCAGAAATTTGCCAGTAAATTGGAACTAAGAATACACTCAATCACAAGGAGGCTTAAGGTTCAGATAAACCCTCACCAGCAAACCCTCCCAGCTCACTTCATGAGGCTAGCCAGCTACTGGGATTCTGAAGACAGGATGGTCCTCATGCCTTCGCTGCTGCAAAAAGAAGGACCTGCTTTGCTGGCAAGCAAAAGCAGTTCAAGTTTCTTATTGGCCCTTTCACCCTTCCCTGCTTCTCTCTCTAATGGTCAACAGCTTCCTGACACCACCAGGACTTCGCTAGGCTATGTTCCCTTATCTGTCAAAGTTCTGCCTGAATGCCAAATACCAGTGGGCTCCAGTATTGATATATCATACGAAGCTAATGATTTTGCTAACACCCCTAAAAACAGCAGAGGCATGTTTCAATGGGAGAGGTAGCTACTTTTTAAAGATGTTGCCAATAATGGATTTCCAGAGGATAATCGAATTTCAAAACTGAAAAGGTGTTTAGATGCATCTAGAACTGACACTCTCCCTGCTCACTTTTACAAGAAGAAAAGATCAAGGACTTGCTGAAGAATATACATGATTACTGAAAGGGAGAATCCAGAGTTGGTTTTTTTCTCCCACTATTCATGTAGACATACAGAGAAATATAAACATAAAATATGTTACACATAAGGCATGTTTTATAGAACACATGAAATTATGATACTAGGCCAAGAGTAAATAGTATACTTAACTGATTTAGGCTTTTATTTTGCATGGGTGGTATAGGAGAACAATTGGAATAGAAAATAAAAGAACTCTGAGCTGGGCAAGTTCAGATTGATTATACTTGGAGAATCTACTAGTTCTGGATCCCTCTGTCCATAAAACTCTTTCCTCTCTCCACCAACATGTTCAAGTTGGTCAAAGCGAACCTGAGGATTCCACACTTCAACCAGGGCTGTAAATCCTACTTGAAAGTGAACTTAAACTCATGATGGTTTAAATCAGATCTGCCCTCAGAAACCCTCCAAACTGGGGGTGACCTCAGGGTGGACACAGTGCCCACGGTCGTTTCTGGGTTTGGGTGAGTCTCCTTCTTCAGCACCATCCCCCATTAATGTAAATGCTCCGTGCACCCTTAGGCCACTGTTGAACCAGTTGGTGTCATCAAGAATCTTTACATCTACATATTCTTAAAGCCATTTGCATTGTGCAAATCAAATTCTATTTGAGTACTGGAAGGTGAAATTCTGAGAAATCAGTGTCTTAAATAAAAAGTAGTAATAGTTCAATATTCAAGGTTTTTTGTTTGTTTCTTTAAAGAGCACACCTAATTCTATGATAAGTCTCAAGGTTTTTAGACACTGGGCTCATAGCTATTTAAAGGGTCTCTGGGTTGTACTGTGAGCTGGGACATCCTAGAGTAGTTTAGGATACTAATACCTGTTTTTGTGATTTTAGTCTCTGGCTGATGAGCTTGCTCTTGTGGACGTTTTGGAAGATAAACTCAAAGGAGAAATGATGGATCTGCAACATGGGAGCTTATTTCTTCAGACACCGAAAATTGTGGCAGATAAAGGTAGTATCATTTCATGCCTAACGTGATCTACCTAATAATAGATTGATTTCCTCACTCCTTAATACAGCATTAGTCTTTCCATCATGGTGAGTCTGGTGTTGGTGGTTTCTTCTCGTCTGGTTCCAATTCATTCTGGCGGACACACACAGTGTTACCTCTATAAACGACCCCTGCACCTGACCTCTGTACATTCGGTGTGTAACATTTTAGCACATTGTTATTATGTTTGTTTATGTGTATCTGAGAGTGGGAAAGTTTCAGACAGGAAAAAATATTTGCACAATTTATTTGAATGCCTTGAAGAAACAAAATAAATTGATATTTTAGCCATCTGTTCTGGATTAGCACATTTATGCAGTAATTCTGCCAACTCAGCACAGCTATGCCTATTGATATAGAAATGTGGGTTCCAGCCCTGACTGGTGTAGCTCACTGGATTGAGTGCTGGCCTGCGAACCAAAGGGTTGCTGGTTCAATTCCTAGTCAGGGCATATGCCTGGATTGTGGGCCAGGTCCCCAGAAGTGGGAACGTGAGAGGTAACCACACATTAATGTTTCTCTCCCTCTCTTTCTCCCTCCTTTCCCCTCTCTAAAATAAATAAAATCTTTAAAAAAAATGTGAGTTGCAAAGTAATTTGTAACAACACTACTACTACTACTACTAATAGCTGTTACTGATTGAATTGTTAGGCTTTCTGTGTATTGTGGAACTTTTTGCACGTCTCAACTTACTTCATCTTTGCAAACAGCGCTATGAGAGTTGTATCCTATTACCTCCTCTTTATGGGAGAGGAAACTGGTAAAATATTAATAACCCTCAAAGGTTACATAGCAACACAGTTTAATTATGAGTCATCCATAGTTATTGAGTCTAATGATCACATCAAATCATATTTTGGGAAAGAACACATTAACTTGAGGAAAAAATAAAACATTCCCTAGAAAATCTCACTGCTAAAAATGAATAAGCTTGAGTATTAGAAATTAGTTGCTAGCCAAGCAAGAATAAACACTTGAGCTCCTTCCTTCCTCATCGTAGATTCACTTAACACTACAGACCTAAGGGTTCTGTAATTTTATTTGCTTAAATTTAATTTGCTTATTTTTATTGAGGGGCTGACTGCTGAACTCACTGTTTATGCTTTGTATTATTACTGACAATCCAGTTTTTCTCTAAAGTCAATAGCAAGTTGAGTTTGTTAGCCAGAAACATAATTTAGGACCTTTTTTATATCCTTGGTCCATTTTCTGAGCTGATTTTATATTTGAAATGTTTCCATAGAGGAGGGAGAAGCCACAGGAGCATTGTACTTCAAAACCATATAATATAAAAAAACATAATTCACATATAAATTCTAGCAGCTTATGAATGTTTAGAGCATATCGTACCTGATATGTTTTGATGAAGAGCTATATTTAAAGTAGCTTTTCTCTGTCCTTCCAGATTATTCTGTGACCGCCAATTCTAAGATTGTGGTGGTGACCGCAGGAGTTCGCCAGCAGGAGGGAGAGAGTCGCCTTGACCTGGTGCAGAGGAACGTCAATGTCTTCAAATTCATTGTTCCTCAGATCGTCAAGTATAGCCCTAACTGCATCATAATTGTGGTTTCTAACCCAGGTATTTTAATGCCTTACGGGGTCAGTTCTGTTAAGGTCAATGCTTTTGGGTTTTGTTTTATTTTGTTTTTTGAATTTAAGAAAATCTGTTCTGGTGTGCACTAACAGAAGCAGTTCATCTGTCGTCAATTACGGACCCAAAAGGGTGGTGTTTGCAAGATCAATGGCGCTGTCCAAGGCCAAATGTTTAAAAATGTGAGAAGAGTTTTATATGAAGCGATGTCATCTGTTTGTTCCATCTGGGTTTGTTTTAGAGTCTAAAAGCTTTTAAAATTTCTATAAAGATTATCCTGGGATGCATTATGAAACATTTGAATGCAGCTACAATTTGTAAGAAATATTTTAGCATATTTGACCTGTTTTCCTTCTAATACTGTTCATAATTGAATCAGGTTGAGTTTGAAACAAAGAATTTAAGAAAACCGTTATTCTATCCTGGTTTAAAGATAGAAATAGAATGTATTAATAGACAAACACATGCTGACACTAAATTTTAAAACTTAATACTTCTGGTTAGAAAGAATTACATTTTTTTAACCTACATAATCAAAATCTACTCTATTTCAAACTTCTTTTGTCTATAATTAGCCACTGAACTTGTTGTTTACCTATAAGCATAAGAGATTCATTGAAAAAATGGTAAAACTGATTATTTCTGACAGTTCATATTAAGAAAGATTGTGAATAAGAGCCAAATGAATCCTTATACTTTATGAAATATTGACAGTTGAGAGCCAGCAAAGACAGAGATTATTTTAGTATTATTCTTACTCTCTGTAATCTTGGGTTGTGGCTTACTAAACAGTTAAATTGTGCCTCAAAGTTCTCATGGTGGCAGATAGATGTAGAATGGGAAGGACAAATATCTGGCACATGAGAAGTTGTTATGTCCTGTGTCTAAGGCAGACATTGATAACTGGTTATACAACCTTCCGGGGATAGCTTCAAAGTCTTAACTCTCCCCAGTCACTCTTGCTGAATCCAAGTTGCCAAGGGAGAGTTTATAATATCTGTCCAAAATGACCTTGAAATGGCTTAGCCAGTGTCTATTTATGAGTGTGGAGTTGAGGGCACGAAATTAACTCCTTGCCTTTCTTATGAGCACATAGTCCTACTTGTGTAGCTTAGCCTGTCACTACCATGACCAGCATGTTTTGCCTCTATGCAGACTCAAGGCTGTACCACACCAGAATAAAGACTCTGTCATAGAGGTCCTTTTATTAAATAGTAGGAAATGTTAGTGCCTTGCATTTAACAACTGTTTTCTTAATAACATCTGTGCCTCCAGAAAATGTATAGTAGCATCCCTTGATAATTGTATTAACCAATGGCTTTGGTGTATAACGACAGTCATTAACTGTCATAGAATCTTAGAATAAAAGAAACTGAAGCGATGATCTAATTCAACCCTTTTTCCACGTACAGTGAAATTAATTAATCTAGGTTCTTCTATATTCTCATTTCAAATAATAACAAATAAAAAACACAATATTTCATTTTTCTTGTCTCTCTAATCCCTGTAATCTCAAACATGAAAAGTCAAAGTATTTGTATCGTTCTAGGTACAACTCATTTGGGCAATGGGGAAGTGGAAGAGGAGGAAGCCAGGGCACCCACTAATTTACATAGCAGTCAAAGTCGGTTTTGATTTACTTACATATTTTTTTTCTAAAATTCTTAGTGGATATTCTCACATATGTTACCTGGAAACTAAGTGGATTACCCAAGCACCGTGTGATTGGAAGTGGATGTAATCTGGATTCTGCTAGATTTCGCTACTTTATGTCTGAAAAACTTGGCATTCATCCCAGCAGCTGCCATGGATGGATTTTGGGAGAACATGGCGACTCAAGTGGTAAAAATAAAATAAAAAATAGATAATATTTACTGTGTACAACTTATGGTATTATCCATGCCATTCTGAATTTTTTGTTTTTAAATCTTATTTTTATGTATTTTCATATATTTAACATTACGAACAAGTAATTCATGGGAGGTAACTTTGATATAGACTAAGTAAATACCTGTACTATGATGTCAAATGTCATATACTAATCCCCTCATATTTTCTATATTTATTTTTTGTATTCTGTATGAGAAAGCTTCCCCTTCCTTCCTTCCCTTCTTCCTTTCTTCCCCGCTTCCTTCCTTCCTTCCTGTCGGTCTTTTTCTTTCTTTCTTTTTTTCTTTCTTTCATCAGTGTAGACTCAGATTTTTATTTTATATCACAGAAGTTCTGTCACCATGATTGTAATGCATAAATTGTCTCAGATTTGTCAAGTAATAGACTCTTCAGGCTAGCTCTTGTGTCTTTTTGCTGTCTCGCCATTTTTTGAGCCCTTCCTTGCTTTCTGGAACAATAAAGTACACAAGGTTCATCTTGTACTCCCCCTTTACCAGCATTAGAATCATCTATGTCTCCAATAACCCGTTTCCTTCTAAGGAGAATGGTATTTAGGAACCACAATCTGGGATAGGTGTGTACATGCTCCTGATATGTCTTTGCTTCTAGACCCTTTCAATGGACAGACCTATGATAGCCATCATGTTTATTTGAAGAGGGATGAATTGGGTAGCAAAAGCTTTTAAATAACCAGTGTCTACTACTCAATAATGTAAAATAAACCTTGCTTCAAATGACATCTTATTTTTAATAAATCATTAATGATAACTAACAATCATTTAAGTAGTATGAGACCATATGGTATATTTATCAAATATTTTCCTGAGGAATTTAACTAGAATTTAACTAGAATTGTTGAACAAAAATTAATAACTGAGCAATATCAATATTAAAATGATAGCTCACTTCTGTTTCTTTTATAATGATTTGTTTTGAAACAGTTAAATTTCATTTATTCTAAATGTTGTATTTTAAGTTGCTATTTCTCTTTTCATTGAAATGAATATTTCTGTTCCAAAGAAGTTTGTATAAAAACATTTATGAACAATTGTGGTTGTATTTATTAATGCTAAGCCTATTTATTAAACATAGACTTTTATGCATTAAATAGGCTTATTGTATAAAACTGTAATATGAAACTTTAATATTGATGATAATGATAACAATAATCTTTGTTATACTAAATTTATTTCTACCTAATATGCAAAGAAATATTTTCTTTGCATTTGTGCTTTTTTGTATAGTGAGGCTGATGTTTCTTTCTGACATATACTATTTTATTCAAGAGTTCTTCATATCCAAAAGTTTATCTGAATTTATTTCTTATATAAAGAATTTAGTACAGTGTCTGGTATACAGTAAAAGTTCAATAAATGCTAGTCATTACAAATATACAATTACTAAAACCACAGATCTGGAAGTAATATTGTATGTTCTCTAGTTTAAGACTTGCCTTTCAATGAGGAAAAAATGGAGGCAAAGTCATTGTGGCTTGTTGAAAATCCTTTATTTAAGTTAGTCACATACTTACAATGAGAATC
Source organism: Pteronotus mesoamericanus (assembly GCF_021234165.1). NCBI lineage: Eukaryota > Metazoa > Chordata > Mammalia > Chiroptera > Mormoopidae > Pteronotus > Pteronotus mesoamericanus. The sequence continues at coordinate 22,219,148 of NW_026555310.1, forward strand.
ATGTCCCAGACTCCTGTCCAATGTTCCATTCACTCATTACTGTGTTATTTTTTCCAAAACATCTTCTTTTCCTATTTCTATATTGATTAATATTATGTACGTGAAATGAGAGGATTAAACTGTGCTCGCTGTGGCATGACTGTGTCAGCCTCATAGCTTTCAAAACCGTGAAATGTTCTATTTTTTCAACAATTGGCCTGAATTTGCAAAAGTTGTTGATGAAAAGAGGTTTTGTTTGGCCACAGTAGCTTTGCCCTTCATAGCCACGCTAGACTTCACCTCGTGCCCTTGCTCATATTTCCTGAGTCTACAGTACTTTCCTCCAAAGGTTTGAGAAGAACATACCCTTATTTCTTAAGGACTGATTCAAATGCCTATATCTTGTACGCCTTTCTGACACTCCTTTTTCCCTACGTTAAGTAGACCTTTATTTATGTTTTCTTATCCTCTCCCCATATTTCTGTGAGACCTAACCTTGCTTTAGTTTACTTGTGTGTTTCTTGCAGTAGCTTCTGAGCTTGTCCATGTCACAGAGCGTGTCTTCATTCTTCTTCGCATGCCTACATCTTCAATATATATGCTTTTGGCTGGGCAGGAGGTGTTAGGAATAGGCAAGGGAGTTGTTTTGGTACATCAAAACCTCCAAAAGATACAGCCAATAACAGGGGCTCACCTTGCCCGCTGTGCCTCAGGAGGCATTCTTAGAAGGAAATATTTGATCCAGTGAAGACCAGAAAAAAATCTTTGTGGTTGCATGAAGTTCCTTTCAAGAAATAGATTGAACTTGAGGCATAAGAAGAGATCATTTGACTACCCAAGATTTTTTTTCCCCTCATTCCAGGGAAAAAAAGATGGAGCTTATGTTAGAAATACAAATAGGAGGAAAGTTAAAAATTCCTTAGACCAAAACTTTAGGGCAGTCCCAAACCAGAATCACTTGTGATTTCATGAACCTAGAGAAAAACGAAAAGTTCATGTTCTCTCTAAGTATGATAAAACCATTTTGTTTGGCACCAAAGTGGTTGAAAGTTAAAAGATCAGATTTGTGGCTACTTGAAGGCAAATGCCAGCCTTTTGGGGGCAATAGACTGGAGTCAGTTGTCACTGGAGCAGGTCGAAGGGATAGCTTGCACCAGAGGTGAACTCCGAACTAAGAGAAGAAAAGGTTTCTGAAATAGGGTCAGAAATGTGTAAAATGTCTACTTTTATTTTTTAATTTTTTTTCCTTTTTTTGCAGTGGCTGTGTGGAGTGGAGTGAATGTGGCAGGTGTTTCTCTTCAGGAACTGAATCCAGCAATGGGAACGGACAATGATAGTGAAAATTGGAAGGAAGTGCACAAGATGGTGGTTGAAAGGTAAGTGGAAGGGGGGCTTGATTTAAGAAAACTAATTTAGTCTTTACTTAGATAAAATTATAAACAATTTCCATGGCTGCCTGCTCAGATAAACTCTTACCGCAGAAAATGTGTAGCTGCTGAAATAGGCAAGACTACCTTACACACGTCATATTTGCTATACCAATCCTGTAAGGGAAGCAGATATTTTTCTAGAGAAATTCTGTTGTAGACATAACAGGAACAAAACATGGAACTGCCAAGTGAGACAGACTTTCAAAAGGTGTCCTATAGAAGGTAAACCTAGACCCTACTAGTCTCATTATTGCCTAAAATAAATACTTGCTGGTTGATTGTTGGAAGTGTTTAAAATAAAGCTGTGCTATATTTACCTTTCCACACTCAGATAAAGAAGTTCCCCTTTCCTACCATTTTCTTTTTCTGGAAACTGACTCTTGAGACTAACCATTCACTCTTTCTATGACCTTTATGTTTATCATAAAACAAGGTGTCATTTGGCTCTGGATTCAGATCATGGCACTAACACTAACTAATCTCAGGGAAGCCATTTATTTAACCTCTAAGTTTCATCTCACTCTTCCCCACTGTAAAGTCATGTGGTAATAGAATTATTGTACAGGTTGAGTAAAAGGACACACACCTATGCACACACTTATCATTGATGAGATTTTAATAAATATTAGCTGTTATTTACAGAGAATTGTTGTAACAAAACTAACTGATATCTCAAATATGGAATCATTTTATTCCACTCAATTTTAATGATATTTTTTCTCAGAAATTTGACCTGTATGATGAGAAAAATAATCTTTAAAAATTGAATAGGTCCTTAAAATTTTATTAACATAAACTCTTTATTTTACAAATGAGAAAACTAGGGCTCATCCAGGTAATGTAACTTGCCTGTAGTCTTCTAGTCAGCGATAGATTGCATTAAATCCCAACTTCCTAATACTCAGTTATTCCTGCCTCCTTTCAAGTAACTGTGCCTTTGTGCATCTTGTGGTATACAATTTGTGTTCAGAAAATTTCCAGGCAAAGTATTGTCATCACTTTGCTCTTAAGTTAGTTGGTCATAGTCTTTTAGGTGACATTGTAAAGTGGGACCTCAAAATAAAGGTATATTTTGTCCTTGGAATATGAAGGTTCTTTTATTGTTTACTGATTTCATTAATATCTTTAGAGATATTCATGTTTATGAGTAAGAATGTTGGTTGGAAAAATGTACATTTTTACTACTCTGGCTTTATATTCACTTATACAACAATTATTTAAATTTATCAAAACATGTACATAGTACCTACCATGTAGTATTTAAATTTTACATATTTTACATATATGTGAACTCATTTCATGAAGTTATGAAACAGACACTATTATCATCCTCATTTGATAGAGGAGGACACTGAGCCAAAGAAGGTTAAATAATTTAAACAAGATTACACAGTTAATAAAAGACACAACAGGAGTCAAATACAAAAAGTCTGGTTTTAATAACACATATGATTTCAATGATTTTTTTTTTATGACCATTTTTCTTAGTGCCTATGAAATTATCAAGCTAAAAGGATATACCAACTGGGCTATTGGATTAAGTGTGGCTGATCTCATTGAATCAATATTGAAAAATTTATCTAGGATTCATCCAGTGTCAACGATGGTGAAGGTAAGAAAACTGTTACAAAATATAAAATGATTTCTAGTTTTGCATTCTATAAATGGATTCATTCTAAGAAGGAAGAGTTAAAGTCTCAGTACACAGTTATTTCTGTATCTCAAAGTTTTATGGAGATTTCTTCTCTTGCTACAGAAGTCCAGGACAATAAGACCACAAATTTTAGAGACTCAGACATCCAATAAATTTTTATAATTTCTCTTGTATGATGTGGCAAATTAAATATTAACTCTGAATCTTTTTTGACATATCCTCACAATGAATGATCATTTAAATAAGTATACAATAATTTTATTTCAAGTTGGTATATTAAACTATAGGTTGCATTTGATGTAGCACTTGATACCTAAGCAAATTTAGTTTAATTCAAAAGCTATGAAACAGTTAGGTAAAAACTGATTTTTTAAAAATAAAACTAAAGTTGTATTAAAGCATTGTGTAAGAAAACTCATTTTCCAAAAGTTAATGTCTAGGGTGAAAAAGTAAGAGCGGGATGCAGTAGATTAAAAGAAGCATACAAAAAAAGGTAAATATAAAGTATTCAGGAATAAAACATGGTATCAGATTTTTTAAAAAGCAAATATGGCAAAATTAAAATCTTGGAGTGCATGTATATGAATTTGTTTATTCTCTCTACTTTGGAGTATATGCAAAAATTTTGGAAACCACAAGTTTAAAAATACAGTTAGGCAATTTGTTTAATATCATTAAATAACTTAATGAGTTATATAGTGCAGTTGACCCTGTAAATAAATTAATCTATACAAACTGGTAAAGTGTTTTGGAAGTTGTACTTTTTTTTTAATTTTAGCAACTCTTGTGTGCTGTAAGGATCATGTCTTTGAGTGGGCCCCAACCACTATCCTGGACCTTGTAGGTTGGCTACCACCTGAAATTCTCTTCTTAACTGAAGAATTTTAAGAAACTTAAGATTTCATGAAAAGTAGCCCATTAGGAACCATATTCGAATGCAATTTAATTTGAAGACTTACATATCAATTTCTGCTAAAGTATTTAAGAGAGAGTTGTCATTAAGTTCAATAAAGTATTTACTAATTTTGTATAAATTTCTAGTTTTACCATAGTGTGTATTTGCCTCTTCTATGTATAAAACCTAATTCAAAACACAAGAATTAGGCAAATGGGGCTGTACGTGATGAAAACTAAAGAATGAGTTTGTTCTTACAAATTTCCTATAATTGTTTCTGTTGAAACATGGGACCTATTATGATTCTTACCTGTTTTTTTTTTAAAAATATATTTATTTATTTTTAGAGAGAGGGGAGGGAGGGAGAAAGAGGTAGAAAACATTGACTGTTTGCCTCTTGCATGCCCCCAGCTGGCCCACAGCACAGGCACGTGCCCTGCCTGGGAACCAAACCAGCAACCCTTCAGTTCGCAGATGAACACTTAATCCAGTGAGCCATCCAGCCAGGGCTGGTTTTATTTTTTAATTTAAATGCTTTCATTGTCCGGCAGGGGATGTATGGAATTGAGAATGAAGTCTTCCTGAGCCTTCCATGTATCCTGAATGCCCGGGGATTAACCAGTGTCATTAACCAGAAACTGAAGGATGATGAGGTTGCTCAACTCAAGAAAAGTGCAGATACCCTGTGGAACATCCAGAAGGACCTCAAAGACCTGTGACTTCAGGCTCCTAGGCTGTAGAAATTAAAAATACAATGTGATTAACCATGAGCCTTTAGTTTCCATCTATGTACATGGATCACAGTTTGCTTTTATCTTCCTAAATATGTGAATTTGGGCTCACAGAATCAAAGCCCATGCTTAGTTTAATGCTTGCAATATGAATCCTTGAACAAATAAAATTAACTATCATCGTGTGTTTCTGTTTCTGAAATCCTTCCTTTAATATTTTCTGAAAAATTTCAGTTAGTTTTGCAAATAATTTCCCCCTACATCATAAATTTCCATAAATTGTCATCTTCATTTCCTCTTCTATATTCCTCCCACCAAACAGCACAAAAATTTTGTCATATTTTCTATGATTTTGTTGCTTTGACAATATGATTATCATTTTTTTAAGGGACATGAATTTTTGTTTTACATCAAAATTGAACGTGCAGATTTGCCACACACCACCTGCCCCTACACATGCATAGTTTCTATCATTATCAACAATTAACAAATGTAGCAACCAAAGTGGTACATTTGTTAAAACTGATGAACCTATACTAACACATCATTATCAACTAAAGTCCATAGTTTACTTTAGGGTTCCCTCTTGATGTTGTACATTCTATGTATAAGGACATGTATACATCATTGTAATAGTTTTCACTGCCCTAAAAAATCCTGTGGTTACCATCTTAAAGTTACAACTGCAAAAGGATCTATAGCCAATGGATGACATTTATAAGGAAGTCTTTTATTTCTTTGAAAGGAAGAACCTATAAAATAGCTTTCTAAAATTGCAATTTGGTAGAGTTAGTTATACTTGCTAATATAAAAATTGGAGGGTGTTTTATCCACATCCAGGCTACTGGGAGACAGCATAATATGGGGTTTAAGAGGGGTACTTAGGGCATACTTTTAAGAAAGCTTCCAATTTATATCTCTTATCTAGGGGTCAGTTTAAGTAGTTTTAAAAACATGAAATTTGTTATGACTTAAACCTGGATTTCAGTGCTGGTTCAATTATTGATCAACTGATTTGGGGCAAGTTCTCTACCCACTCTTAAGCCTCAATTTTCTCACCTATGAAATAGAATAGCGGTACTTCTTCACCATGAATTGTGTAAATTAAATGAGAAAAATAAAGCTTGCAGGATAACACTTGGCCATAATAGTAACTGACGCTTGAGTAGCACTTACTGTTCCAAGTGGTTTCCTTGTATTACCTTACTTAAGTCAGTGCTGGCACTATTGACATTTGGTGCTGGGTGATTCTGTGTTGGGGATGGCATGGTGCCTTGTAGGCTGTTTAACAGCATCCTTAGTATCTACTAGATGCCAGGAACATCCTAACCCCCAGCATGTAAACCAATAATGCCTGCAGACATGCCCGGTGTCTCCTGGGGAGCAAAATCATCCCCAGCTGAGAATCCCTGCTCTAAAGTAAATATTTGAATTCCGTTTTATAGATGAGGAAACAGGCACACTGAGGTCACACAGCCACTAAGTAGCAGAGCTGGGATTTATCCTGGCATGTTTCTTAACCTGTGCCCTTAAGCACAATGTGCTTGCCACGTTGCAGTAAATATTAGTTATATTTTTGTATCAGTTCATAAAATAATATTAAAATCATTCTTTCATGTTCCAGCATAATATGAAGAAAGAGACTGAGTCAGGTGCCTATTGAGTACCTTTCTCAGGTCACATTTCCAAAATGACAATCTGTTGGTATGAGGATAATACTTAGATGTAAAGAGAAAGGTCGTTTTCATGTATGTCTCTAATTCACTGTTCCAGTTTCTATGTGAATGCTGATTTACAGTTAGCTAGTGATTTCCAAGCTTAAATTTCATATACCAGTTTAAAAAAATTTTTTTAACTTTATCAGAGATGGGAATGAGTACATGTGGGGAGGAAGCTAGAGGGTCCTCAACATTAAGTTTGCCAACTCTATTTTGCCAAATAAAGATGCAGAGGGGGGAAAAACCCACATATTTCATCATCTTATAGAAGTATAGACATTTTAATGTCCAAGTATGGGAATGCCACACTTTCAAATTTATCAGATGGCTTGTACCATGAGCAGAAAGGCAAAACCCTTGGGATGGTGGAGCCAAGAGCTGGAAGAAGTCTAGATACTTGGTTGTCAGGGAGCAGCTATACCAACTAAGGACCGCCTGCATCCAAAGTGCTTTTATATTAGGAGGAAATAAACTCCTATCACTATCTGTCGCAGTTAGTCAAACCTAAGTTTTCATGAGCACACTCTGTCAGACTTTATTGGTAACAATCAACCATAGGCAAAGTGTTGTTAGCATATAACTTTTTATCTGATTGAGTAGATAGACCTGAAATCATAAGACAAGGTGCTGTAAAATCTTTGAGTCCTCACATACTCAGTGGGAAAACTTTAGTTATTTTCTTATTCTCTGGGGTAACGCAGAAAAATGGAACTGCTTATATCCCTTGGCAATAGAGTAAATGCCCACTGATACCTGACTAGTTAATAATACATGGATTCAGATATTCCATAGGTCAATATCCAAAACGCAAAAATCACACCTTGTTTGGGACTGACATAGGTCATTTAGTCATAAAGGAAATTTTATCTCATAATTTTAGCATTGAAAATGACCTTGGCCCAAACTATTTAACAGAAGAGAAACTGATTTGGTTCTCTTAGAGGCAACCAAGCAAGTTTGTGGATTTTTTTTTTTTTTTAGTATTTCTTCAAAATTGTTAAAACAAGAGCAGGGAGGATTTATTAGTGTACCTAACTGAAAAGTCTAGAAGTGGAGTTGACATTAAGCAAGAGTATATTCAGGAACAAAAATATGTCACCAGAATTATCAAGCTTTTCTCCAACTCTCTAACATTTCTCTCCTCTGCATATTTATTGGGTCCTCAGGATCTGTGCAGTGGTAAATCATCTATAGCAACTTCAGTCTCATGTCCTCTATATTCAGGTCTACTAGAAAACTACCCTGGAAATGGCAGAAACATCTCATTGCATCTTATTGGTTCACACTGATTCATATGTACCTCCCTAAACCTGTTTCTGTGGCCTGGGAGGTGCAATGTGCTCCCTTTAGTGACTTGGTTTTTCTGGAGCCAAAGCCCATAAACTGAGAATGGTGGAGAAAGTAGGTTACAGAAGAAATTTAAGGTATTATTACCAGGTATTGGGAAAAATAAAAATAGCAAATGTCCTCAAATCCTCAATGTCCTCAATCTGTGATCCTTTCCACTATCCCATTTTACTGCCTGGTACTACTGTCTTCCAATCACTGGGTATTAAATGCTTGCAGTTATATCTGGATCCTTCCTTAGTGAAGTGTAACTCAACTGTTTTTTTTACTCTATCTGGCTCAACTTGATTCCTGCTATTACTGCAGCTCCAACAAGGAAACACTAGTTCTTGTTTTAGAAAACTGGAAGGTTAAAAGAAAGCAGGAACCCCTTAGACAGTTTTAGAGCAAACCAGCCTAGATGAACAAAATCAAACAGAGAATTAACAGAAGAAGCCATAATATATAAAATTAGCCAATAAACAAATGGCTGGTATAAATAACTTTTCTTGTTGCTATGGTGGAAATACAGAGGATGCAGTCCATATCTACAGGGAAATGAAACATATAGAAATGTAGTTATATGACATTTATATGTTTAATATAGTCATAGAGAATTACATGTATGTCCAAATGTTACACTTGCAGAGTCAATGGCTTTTCTCTGTATCTGATCAGAATGTCAGATTCTTTACTTAAAAGGTAGTAAGGGTATGAATGAGATGACGTGTGGGAAATAACTTTATAAATTGTAAAACCCCACACATGTAATTGTTATCATAATGATGGTAAAATCCCAAGTCTCATGACAGTTCTGAAAGTAACTCTTTGTGGACTGAGACACAATTTATAGAGATAATTTAGAAAATAAGCTTCAGATAAATGAAAAGAATTAAGAAAAACCCAAGAGCATGACTAGAAAAGAAATGTGCTTTACACCATAAACTGGGACAATCTCTAAATGAATCAAAGATTGAAATACAGAAAGAAAAAAAAATAAGTTCTAAAAGGAAATATGGTACATTCCTTTTTTACCTTGAACTTGGGTGGACCTTTCTAACTAAGTCTCCAAATCTAGAGTCATTGAAAAATACTAAGATTTGTTCAGCTCAACCACAAAAAAGAACTGCCCGCCTGAAAAAAACAACATAAGCAGAGTCAAGACAACAAAAAACCGGGGTATGAGAGAGACATTAATTTCATATCACAGGCAAAGGGCTTGCCATTATGAATTGTTTGCCATTTTTGGTTTACACACCGGGGGTTAGGATGTTCCTGGCATCTAGTAAGTAGATACTAAGGATGCTGCTAAACAGCCTACAAGGCACCATGCCATCCCCAACACAGAATCACCCAGCACCAAATGTCAATAGTGCCAGCACTGACTTGTATATGGAATTTCTTAGAAAATGATTTATTAAATGTTATAGGAAAATAATCAAGGGACATGAATAAACAATTCACAAAAAGAAAAAAATATTATTGTGAAATGTGTGGAAAAAATCTCAACTTCATTCATAAGAAGTACAAGTCAAAAATATATTGATATACTATTTTCACCTAATAGGAAAAGTCCAAATATTTGATAACACACTCTATTACCATAACTTTGAAGAAATTAAACTCATATATTGCTGGAAGGAACATGAATTGCTATAACCCTAATGGAGGGCAATTGAGTAATATCAATCCAAATTATAAAAGCATATGCCTTTCAGAAGTTTCATTTTTAGGGAATTAATCCTTCATACAAGCACAAGAATGACCTCATGTACATTTTAGTTTAGCCAAACATCACTGTTTAAAATAGCAAAAGATAGTAAACAATTGAAATGCCTATCCTACAAAGCTGTTAAAATACATTTATTCATTCACTATATAAAATATGGAGAAAAAATTTTTTGCATCCTTACAAGACATTTAATTTAACTTATTTTGAAGCAACCAAGAAATTGTATTACTAGGGATCAGAGAAGAACAGATATATAGGTAGTGAAATTATTCTGAGATAAATCTAGTTTGGAGTGAGAACAGCTTTCTAACAAATAGGGAAAACTGAAGTATAAAAAGGTTAAGTAATACAGAGAATTTTTCTCTCAAGGGGGAAAAAATCAGTCAGAAAGTGATGACACCTCACTTCCCAGGTTATCTCTTGTTGTTCTACTTGCATGGTATTTGGTTACCCACATTACAGCACACTCACGGTCCCGGGCAAGCCCTCTGAGCATGAGCAACTAGTCGGTCGCCTGGAAACTGGGACTCCCACCTGACACCAGGCAGCTGGTGCTTTCAATTCCCTCAGAGCACTTGGATGGGTATTTCTAGTCAGCTATATAATTCTAAGAACAATGCACAGCATATTTTTAGCAGTAGACAAAAATAATACACACACATGTATTAGTCAAGGGCTTTGCAAGGAGACATGGGCTAATTTAAAATTTAAATATTTATTATATTTATTTTCTCTTCCTAATAATAGTGTGGGAGAAATGAGAAAGAGGAGTGCTAGTACGGTACGGTGCTTGATACAGGCAGGCTTTTAATAAATGTTACTTCAATTGCATATTAGCAGAACATATTTTTAGGTTAAAAGACCCATTTTATATATGAATATTATTTTATGTAATAGCCATATAAATACATAGGAAGGCATTTTTACATATGTTAATTTCAAACACATGATAAGCTCAATAGTATATTTATATATCATGTAAAAATTAGATGTTCTTTAAACACTTTCCTCCACTGCCTCAACCCAAATAATAAGTAGTAGGGTTATTTGAGTTTTAATAATCAAATGTATTTGGACACCCAAAAACCCTTCTAAATACTAAAAAAAAAATCTCCTGAGAAATTGATTTTGCTTTTTATTTTGTGAACATTGAGACTTGAAATAAAGCAAATGATGTCTTCTTCCATGTGGGCTAATTAAAAGTTTTGAGCAAATTTTGAAGCTGATGCATACTTTAAATGAGTTTTACTTACTTACGGTATCCATTTTTAACCATATTCTTGGATATCCTTTGTCTCTATATTTATTATTCTTTTTTAATACCTATTTCAGAATTGTGCTACCTTCTCACTGTCATATGGATCATTGTAAGCTGTTTGAAATATTGTCTTTACGGCTTTTGAAAAAGCTTTGCGAACTTTCACTTATATAAACAATAGCATGTAGATCTTATGGTCTAAATGATCTGGTTGTCATGGGTTGCTTTACTTTATGATTCAGGCCAGAACATTAGAAAAATTAGAAAAAATATTATTACTAGAACACTCAGAATGTTTGTAAAGGACACTTTATAAAAGAATAAAACTTTTTTTTTTTTTTTTTTTTTTGCTATTTTCCCAGTGTAAGAGGTTGACATAAAGTGAAACAAGAAGACAAAATTAATTTATCAGCATTTCTGGACATCTTAACGTTCTTGCTATTATCTTTACATTGAAAGCAATTTTGACTTTTTTTTTTACTTTAAAAACTTTAATAAACAATACAGTCTTTTCATGAATTATGAAATTTCCAGGAAAACTGGTTTCACATTCCTCTGGTGGACATTTAGTTGCATATCTGTACCTGGTCTCCAGAAATCTGTTCTTAGCCCATTGGCCCGATTCCCAGGAGGAATGGGAATGCCAGTTTATTACACAGCCTAAAAAATAAACATCCTTAAAGTTTGCTTTTATTCACAAATTAAACCTGATTTTGCAAGCAAAGCTGACATTTCTAAGTACTGTTTCTAAAAATATGAAAGAAAAATTTTTACTATAATAATGTTAAAATGCTTTGTGCATAGTAGAGAAAGCAGCATTATCTTCATTATTCATCTATTATTGATTTATTCATTCATTTGTGGTTTTAGCTAGGCAGCTATATGCAAATTTGGTGGAAGACTGACATCATTTTTTTAAAAATGCCTGGAATCACACATCTATAAAAAGCAACCTCAAGAATCAAATCCATGCTCTTAATCACTAAGCTAACGATGTGCTGAAACGTATAATTGACTCCCACGCATATTTATCTTCAATGCATTGTTAGGAAAACCTCTCAAAGTAAATGACAGAACTTTTTTGCCATCTGTAGACTAGCACATAGACTTAAAAAATAATCTCTTGGCATTTTCTAATACCCCTCTCTTCTTCTCAACCTTCAACCTAAATCAACACTAAAGAGCTTTATAATTACTGATCAAGAAAGTGATTCCGCTGTATTCTTTGGGAGCCATTTCAGTGTTACAAGAACAACTTGATTTTTAGTCAAAGTTCATGTGAATTGCCAACTACATGAAGTAATACCACTACTTTTTCAAGTGTAGTGATTGAGAAACAAGCCAGTAATGATCTTGTGAAAGATATGATTTCTCAAAACAAAACATTAAATGTGACTATAATCTAACATTAAATTTTAAGATCTGATTTTCCCACATAATTGTGCTTATAACAGGGCTGAATGATGTCTATGACTATTATTATGACTCTTGTTTTTTATATGACACCATTGAATCCAAGATTCATGTTTAATAAGAACATGCTTTTATGACTTCTGCACACAAATGTGGAGATTTATTAGGTTGATTAAAAAAATACATATTCTCCACAACCAACCAAACAGGAGCAGATATTTACAAACACAGATCCAATAAGAGGTTAATATACAAAATATATAAATAACTCATACAACTCAACACCAAACAAACAATCCAATTGAAAAATGGGCAGAGGACCTGAATAGACACTACTAACAAGAAGGCATACAAATGGCCAACAGATACGTGAAAAGATGCTAAATTTCATTAGCTCTTACGAACACACAAATCAAAACTGCCATGGGATACCACCTCACACCTGTCAGAATGGCTATTATCAACAAGACAAGTAATAACAGGTGTTGGAGAGGTTGTGGAGAAAAAGGAACCCTCATTCACTGCTGGCAGGAATGTAAGCTGGTACAGCCCCTATGGAAAACAGTATAGAAACTCCTCAAAAAATTAAGAATAGACTTAGCATGTGACTCAGCAATCACTCTTCTGGGTACCCACCTAAAAATATTGAAAACATTTATTTGCAAAAATATATACACCCCTATGTTCATTGCAGCATTATTCACAGTGGCCGAGACATGGAAACAACCAAGTCTTTTGGTAGATGATTGGATAAAGGAGATGTGGTACATTTATACAATGGATACTACTCAGCCATAAGAAAAGATAAAATACTGACATTTGCAACAACATAGATGGATCTTGAGAATACCATGCTAAGAGAAATAAATCAGACAGAAAAAGTCAAGAACAGTATTTCACTCATATGTGGGATAACAAATGATCAAACAAGAAAAACAAACAAAACTCATAGACACAGACAACAGAGGAAAAAGGGGATGGAGGTAGTAAAGAATACAAGGGGTCAAATATACGGTTACAGAAGAATGTTTGACTTTGGATGGTGGGTACACAATGCAAAATACAGACAGTGTATCACAGAATGATACTTTTGAAACCTATATAATTTTATTAACAAATGTCATGCCAATAAACTTAATGAAAAAAAAAACATATTCTCAAGGGGCCATTTGATGAACATTGATGTTATTCATTAGGGTTCTATGTATTTCCAGTTTCATCAAGGTTTGGTAGGGCCAATTTCCTGGTTTGCCTCATTACACTGAGCATTGGCATAGAAGGTAAAGAAGACAATTGCCAACAAGGCATTCCACCTGCGAGAAACCAATTTAATACAACAGCTGTACTACCATTAGAGTTTTTTCATTATATAAATGTTACTGCATTATTTTCATGGTATCACCTTGGAAGAAAATTAGTTTATCATATATATGATGTGTTATATATTGTCATATTGTTATCACATATATGACTTATCCTTGTCATATTTGTCATATGTATGTATATATTATATATAAAATTGGTTAGTTTCTGCATAATATATATCTCTCTGTTTAGTATAATATTACCGCCTAAAAAGATTCGGCAATATTTTACATCCTGAACTTGGTGGAGAATATCAGAAAAGTAAGCCTGTTGTGAGGTATTTTCTAACCGCCCCATGAGTGTCTCTGAATTTAAATCGATCTTGGAAAAAAGGGAGATAGATGGCAGCCCACTAATGATCTGAGGTGAGACAGGGCAGGATGCAGATCAGCAGGTGGAGCGGGCCTGCCATTGGCCACTTCCATCCTTCTGCTTTGCAGTCCTTGGACTCTGAGCCAAACAGGGTTTGGCAGACACTGTATATCAGGGACATGCAACAACCTCACAACAGGAGGTAAATATTATCACCTCCATGTTATCAATTAGGAAATAGTTCAGTTCTGAGACTTGCCTGACACCCAAGTCCTTCTTTTTAACAGTTTCACTGTGCTACTCTCCAGCAATCTTCTGTTAAACGTCTACTGTATCCTCAAGACTTGGCTTCTGCTCTTGGCAGTGTTTGTTCTCATTTTCAGACACTTTTGCTCCAGATTCTGATTTTTGTAACTGGTATTTTAAAAAATGGTCATATTGGTTGTATTGAAAATTTAATTGGAAAATGGAGGAGTGGTGTACATTGATGAAAGCATCACTAAATTTTATTCAACTCATCAGGGTGACTTACTCTCTCCCCAGAGAGATAGCATCTCTCTGTTTTCCTTCTCCAAAATCTCATTGTTTCACTCCTTTATCCACAGACACTAAAATGCCCTTCCAAATCTCTTCTTCTTGTGTCCTCAGTAAGAAGAGTTTAAAATAAAACTAAATAAGGGGGCCCAGCAAAATGAAAGCTCTGTTCCAAAAACAAGTTCTGGGTTTTTGAGTGAGACTCCATTTATATGGCCACTGAAACGATCTCAACAATCAAGGTCAAAAGCCCCTCTCATTATCTTTATTGTGATGGAACGGTATTGCCAACTTAGATTACAAGGTTAATTTAAAGATAATTACTTCCACTTCCTTTTGGCCTCTTCCTGATTAGCCACTCCAAATGTGTACAGTAAAAAAATAATTAATTAATTAAAAGTGTAAGATTCCTGTGCTTTTAGAGACTTGACAGTTGATGTGAATGAGTGGAATAGCCCCATGGATACTAAGGTGACTGTGACGATGGCTAAAAGAACAGAGTTACCCAGCTCCAGTGAGTGTTGCCATGAAGGTATGCAAAGAGGACCTAGATTTTACACTACAAAGTAGAAATCCAAAGACTTATGTGAAATTTCTGGTTTTTGAGAAATAACTGCACCTTTTGTTCTATATTATATGTACCAAGTAAAGTTCAATGAACTATCTTGTGATCTCTGCTATAAGAGCTGAACTTTTATCTAGAGTTCTGTTTCAGGTCGGTCTACCCTACCCACTCAGCCTGACCTCTTCCTGAAATCTCACTAATCCCATGGCTTCAGTTACCAACTGTGTCTGAGAGCTCTCATCTGAGCTGGCAGAACACATGCATAACAAGGTATAGACAGAGGACAGGTGAGAGCATACAAATGAAATATATAGGGATGCTGTCCTGGAAAACAAAGACACACTTTTTCATTTTAAGTAGAAAAGATTCAATTATAAATAACTAACTTTCATTGCTGCTTTTATAAAATTGAGAAGATATGGGAGATTATCTATGTAATTGATAAAGTTTCACATTCTAGAATTTGTGACTGGTAGGCTGGCTTCATAGGCTCTCCACTAGCTCCTCTGTGATCTGTTCCCTGCCTTCCTCCCCACTGGACTTTCTCGCACTCATTACGCTCTTGGCTCTAGGCACATTGGCCCTCTTTCTGTCCCGGCAAACGTTCAAGACTTTGCTTTCTCTCCTCCCAGATCTTCAAGTTTTGCCTCTTTTTCATTATTTGTGTCTCAATTCAAACATCACTTCCTCCAAACAGTTTTCCTTGTCATTTCCGGCTCAAGCACTAATTTTATCAAATGGCTCTTTCTACCATTTTGCAGTTTTTCTTCTTCAGAAACTTACCTGAAATAATATAATTTATTTATTTGCATGATTAATGTCTATCTGTTCACACGAAGGCAGGGACTTGTCTACTGTTCATTGAAAATATCTTCAGCTCCTAGAATAATAGCACATAGTAGGTGCTCATAAATACATTAACTGAATCTGTATGGACATGCAGGAGCAGAATAATCCAACCTTTGAAATCCTAAAGATTTTCAAGATGGTTACAAAATGGCAACTCAACAGTATGGTTTTTCTAAGTGTGTCTAGTGACCTCTGCTGGAATATTTACCAAGGGAACCAAATACAAATTATTTTTTCCTAATGGTCCTCTCACCTCTTTTTATAGAATGATAAAATATTAGTGTGAGTGTGAAATTAGGGATCAGGAACTGTTGAGATTCCTTCTCCCATGTTGGGGAAATCCCGCTTCCCTCTCTGTCTGGATGACTGCTCTATGTCTGCTCTTAGTTCACAAATGTATGCTTTTAGTGTAAATCCTGGAGGAGTATTCAGGGATATTTATTATCCCTGATCTTATTACATAAATGAATGCGTTTCTTTTCACATAGATCTGAAAGTGGGGGATTCACCCAAATATCATGGATGGATGAAGATATGTCTCATGGACATATTTCATGTGGTTCCATTTATTTCACATTTGTTGATTCAGGGAGCAATTTTGAAAAAGGCATTCCCACTACAAAGAAAATATTTGGTAACATGTCCTCATGTTGGGATAATAGGGTCAAAAGAGTTATATGTCTACCTTGAGGGGTTCTCAGGAGAGGATGCATTGCTGAGAGTGCTGGTCCTTAAAGCAAAACCTTGAGTGAGATCCAGGAATCAAGATTTTCAAAATAATGAGAGTGGGGATGAATGAAATAATCATGAGGTAATCTGATTAAACTTTCTGTTTTACTTATTCTCTGTACGGTATCAATGTATGTACATATGTTCATTGCATACAATTTGTAGAATACTAGTAAAGAAAAAGAGAATGCATAAATATTAATCATCAGTATCACCTAAAGAAACCAATGTAAGAATTTTATTTATCTTTATGTCAGTCTTATATATACTTCACTAGTAGAAGTAAATGTATACTTTTTGTACAAAATTGAATCAATTGTACTATTTATTTTGCTTTACATGTGATTTATTTTTATTTAGTATGTCATGAAATATTTTCATTGATCTAAGGTCATTTCTCTCAAAATATAATTAATTATTTGAGCAGTAATATATGCATGTGGCACAATATTCAAAAAAATTCAAGAAAAATAAGCCTCCTTTTTACTCCTTTCCTCTGCAACAGTAACTATGAGGGAATGCTTTTAAGAGACCACTGTATTTGTTATGAGTAAAAGGGAAAGTTATTAAAGTGGTTAATATAGTGCCACATACTATAGCTGAGAAGTGGCAGATTGGACATGGCCCCCAAAATGATCATTGTACAATCAAGCACATGGTACCTGGCACTTACTGTAAATCAATGAAGTGTTACAGCGTAATTTGGATATTGCGAATTGGCCATCCCGGGGCTTGTTTTTCCCTGAGCAACCAAACTCAGGGCTGCCGAGGCCGCACACTGCACACTCGCCGCTGCGTCACCCCGTCCTCCCATTCCCACTGCTTGTCAGCACGCCCTTCTGTTCGGTGTTGTGGGGATTTGTATTTGCAGGACTCACAGAGGTTATGTCAACACAAGCAAATCATTTTGTGAAAGAGAAACTCATTGTGATAATTTGGGCTCCTATCTTTACTACTTTAATGCTTGATTTTTTTTTGATTAACCACAGAACATCTCTCTTACCAAGTGAGGGACTGATGAACTGCATACTTAAATTTACTTTTATAGACATAGATAAGAATCACATATGCCAGGAATCATGAAAGCCGTTTACTTGATTCACATTAATTTATTAATATTAGATACTATGAGGTAATGAAATATGGTTTTATCTATTTTAAGTAATTAAAATGGGGCTTAAGTCAATAAGGCCAACTGTACAAAAAATGGCTAAAGACCTAATAAAAGGTTACAAATAGTACTACTAATAATAAATAGTAAAAATAAAATAGTAATAGTATGAACAAGTAACACATTATTTTATGATAATTCTGCTTGTAATTCTAATGTGAAGAATATTTTGTGTGAATTTCAGTTCTATTGTTATACAGAATGACAATGTAAAAATATTGATTGTAAGCTAAATTTATAAAGTAATATATTTCAAAATTAAGCATGCTTGTGTATGCCACTAATCCATTTAGGAACAATCTAGAATGCATCTGTGTGTTTGTGTATGTGTGTGTGTGTGTGTGTGTGTAAATTAATTAGCATGTACATAAATACATGAAAAAGTAAGTATTTGGCATTTACTAGCAGGTGACCTTGGTTATATCCCAGAACCTAATATATTTTGCATTTTACCCATCTTTGGACATTTTTATATACATTAAATTATTATTTATCAATTCAAAATATTTGCAGTAAAGTACAAATAGGACTAATATTAATTTCTACTGACTCATAGATCAGTCAAAACTACATTCTTTGCATGTGATACTCACACACGTACATTTATATTTTTTTCACGGAGAATTTTTAAAAAAGAAATTAAGAAAAGAAAATCTAAAATCTATACTTATCTTCAAAATCACATTTGCAGATGTAGAATAAAAGAACTAGGAATAATTTTTTAATGTTCTAGAACTGAGAATCAAAAGAGAGAATTACACTTAGGAAATATAAAATGATTGAAAGCATATGAAAGTATAGAGATAGACCCCGGCCAATTCTACATGTGATCTAAAATGGTCTGCAAACTGTATAAGGGGAATCGCTAATCTCAGATCACTTTGGAAGTGATGAAATAAACATTGGTGACTCTGTGAGTCTAGGAATTTGGTCAAAAGGACAAGGGCTAAAGGTCTGGACATGTATCATGATCAGTCTAGAAGGATGGCACTGTCAGAGGGGGTGCTGGCCTAAACCCCAGACTGGGGATTTCACTTGTGATAGCTAGCTCTGGGTTGTTTGGGTCGATTCAGACCGGAGATACTGTACTCAGTGGACCCACCTGAAAGACAGCAAAGAGAACCTGACAATTCCTCCTTCAGCCGGTAGTTCGCTGATAAGCACAAGAGATTTCATTCTGCTGATACAGTCCTATGAGAAGCTACCTAAGCCTGAGATCCACCAGCCTTGAACCTCTGCGTTTCTAAAGCACACCACTACTAGAGTTAATTGAGAGTGGTTCAAACAGGTTTCAGGGACTGGAAGAAGAATGCTCCGAGGCCGATCCCTGTCTGTGACATCCCTCAGCGGGCTTCCCCAGTGGGAAGTTGAAGAACTTCCCGTGGAGGATTTACTGCTCTTTGAAGCCGCTTGGGAAGTGACCAATAAAGGTTTGTGCTGGCCCTGAAGGTGGATATTTGACAGATTGCTGAACAATGTAGATTAGGAGAATGAATTAATGAAATGAATTGCCAGTCAGGAAGTATTCGAACTGAATATAAGTTTACATTTCACCGTGTTTATTTCTACAGGCAATAAAAACTTAGACTTGTGTATATGTGTTGAAGGGAAAGTTGAAAGTATTAGTTTTTGCCAGCAAAAGTGCATTTAAATTAAAATTTGAAATCCATGTTATGGCAAAATAGAAGTAAAAAATTGTTTATTTACTTTTTAGTTTCTATGGTTTTTTCAGCAAAAAGCACAACTTTATGCTTTATTTTATGAAGGACTCTACCTGGTCAGGATCAAATAGAGACTTTAATTTTATATATGTTAGCCATTTTTTGAAATATTTATTAATGTTTCTAGTAATTCAAGATCAGTTTGGAATTAAAGCTTTAATTTAGAAGCAGCTCAGAAGGCACAATATTGAGCTCCTATTAAGAATAAAATTAATTTGTCAGTAATATATACATAGAAGTTATAAAACAAAAAAGGAAATCAACCTAACAAAATTAAAATAATTTCCTAATAAGGTATAACCTCATTTTGCTGGATTAGAGAAGGGAAAATGGAGTACTAAACCTAAATGATTTTAATAAGAAAGGTACATGTAAAATTATAAAAAATAAATTTCTTATGGGTTGATATTCTGTAGTTTAAAAGTGTCAAGGTTATTGAGGGAATATTAGCAAGAAAATGTAAGTTTGGAAGGTTGAATTCTTTAGGGTCATAAAAGACCAAGCAAAATGATTGATGGGTAAAAGGCAAGTGGTAACCTGTGGAATTTAAAGTACCTGAAATGATAATGTGAGTATGATACATCACTTCCTTTTGGCTAAACAGAGCCAGCATAACCTCGAAAGCAGAGGAATGATGTTTGACATCTGTTCAGACTCTCACTTTATGCTAAACATTCAAAGTTCTCATGTGCATGCTTTCATAAAAATCACAAAATCAAAATTAAAAATCAGTTCTGCCTATGTAGAAATGCACCGAATAAATGTTAGAGAACAAAGTGAGGAGGACACAGAGGACAGAAACCTTATTATAGAGAAGTGAAGTATTTTATGAATATCTGTTTCCAATGTTCTTTTTCCCAGTCTCAATGTTTTTAAATATCCCTCACATTCCTGGGAACAGAGCCATCTCTATTCCACATAAATCTCTGACTGTGCCTTTAAATAAATGTTTGCTTTGCAAAGTAGGCAGGAACTCAAAAATTAAGCTTGTTGGTGGAAAAAACTGGAGGAATTTACTAGCACCAGCAAACAGTTCAGAAGATGTCTGTGTGCATTCCCTCCCCTGAGCAGAGGGCCCTTTCTTCTTCCTTTTGTTCTCTCCATCTAGCAAACCTCAAGGAACATAGTCTCCCAGTGCTGGGCACACACTGGTGAAAACTGTTATCCATGGATTTTGTGTCCTGCTGACATGCATGCTGATGTCAAGGCCTAGAATGGTGCTTTGTGCATAGAAATTGCTCGAAAGATTTTTCCTTTTGAATGAAGGAATGAATACATTTATTTTCAACCTCTACATTGCCTTTGATACTTATTTTCTTTTACTTCCCATGCAAGAGAAAAGGAGTTTTGTTGTCTCGAGAGGCAGCCCACACTGTGATTTACCCAAGTTGATATCATCTCTAGCATATCTTTATTTTAATATCTATTACAGTCTGATTTTTAGAGGTGTTTACATGAACAATTATTGTGTTCACCTCTGACAATACATTGGCACCATAGTTACTTTTTAAATTTTACTTTGAAGTTTTGTTTCCCTCCAGTTCATAGCCATGATAGAGGCACGGTAGACATCATGAACCCAACTCCTCCGTTTCATCGATGAAACACACATCTACAGACATGAATGACCAAGTACGTTACAGGGCTGGGCCTAGAAATTAGGTCTCCTCTGAGCCCACTTCTCTTTTGAATTACTACACAAGAATAAAAAGTAACACATCTATTGCCTAAGGAGATTTTCTATAGGTGAAAGAACACAATGCTTATAGTCAAAGATCATAGATTCCCAAAACTTTGTAAAAACATCCCTTAACCTATCTGAATGTCAGTTTCTTCATGAATGAAATGAATGTAATATGCCTCAGCCATCTTACAATGGTTTGAGGTGGAACAGGAAATGTATTTATATCCAAGAAAGCAAAAGATTTCTTAGAGAGGGGGGAAAAAATCCTTACCATCAAAATTTTGCCAACAAACAATGAAAATGTGTAAAATGAGAGAGTCATAGTTAAATTATTGGATGCTAACTTTCGGACTTCAAAATAACCTTTTTTTACTTATTCATATTACCCTTGAAATTTATTGCTTTTATTCATTCTTCCATTTATTATTATAATCCAGTTATTATTATAACTTTACTGAAGAGATCCATCAAGTGTCTATTACACGTCAGGCACTGGGAGATGAGAAGCACAGAGTTTAACAACACAGAATTGATCCCCAGAAGACAGACATTGAACATGCACTTTAGTCAATGTGATGAGTATAAAAAAAAAATACAAGATGCTCAAAGACCACGTAATGTGTGTGTATTTTCAGGGCCAGTATTATAACTAGTTTGGAACTTGAAACAAGCCTCTTACTACAATAATGACTTCTGCCCAGACTTTCCTCAATCATTGTAGGCTATGAATCGATGATCATGTCGAAGATATTTAGGATCATTAAAAAGAGTTTAATGAAACTTGTCACCAATAATGAATGTTAATATAAAATTCATTACAAAATGAGTAAGTCAGATCATTCATTATCTTACTGACTTTGACTTGGAGTGATTCCATGAGTCAGTTTTTAAACACAAAAGCAGGAAGTGGAAAAAAAGATAGGGAACAGGGTTGCTACAGTCACGGGTGACACAATAGTTTGGGGTTGAAGTCCCTTTGCCTGGTGTGGATGTGAGCGGGCTGTCAATGGCACCTCAAATTATACCACATGAAACACACAATCTATGGAAGAACCATGCTTGGTTCACATACAGCTTTAAGAGGAGTCCCAGTCTCCCCACGTCCTTTTCATCCCCATTGTCATATCTGTAACCCTCTTGTATAACACATGGGGTTGACACTGTGGTATAATCAAGATGGGTGCCCGTGGTCTGGCTCTAAGTGTCTCACCACTGCCTGAGACTGCAGCTGCTTTGATTTGTACCACAGACCCAGAAAAGCGCTGGGCACACAGACATTCGTTGACTATCATCACCAGAAACATTTACTTTCTCTTTTTACCAGCTCTGCTGCTTCAAGGAACAATGTTCTGTGTAATGACTACCCCAGCTTCTGCTACTGTGTCTTGAGACAGAAGGATAAGATTATTAGCTATGCATGAAAGTCATATGACTTCCAAATTCTGTAACTTTTAAACATTTAAAAATAGTGAAGATACTCCTAATGTATATGCATATATAAAATGCCTTCTTTTGGCTGCTGTTCATATTTCGTACTATTTTGGAATCCTGATTTTAGCAACATCAGCAGTGTCTCTAGCTGAGAACTTGGGGTTGTATCTACCTCAGTGATATATACGCCTGGGGTTGGGGGGGCTCATTTTCTATTTCTAATGAAAGGCCTGGTACTTTGCCCTCACACTAAAGATACTCCCTTGTTGTTTTGGAAAAAAAAAATGTAGATCAATAAAATCCAAAGTACATGTTTGAAAATGAAGGATAAATCCAAAATCAGTGAACTACACTGTGGTAAAACAATAATTCGTTAAAAATGTGTTGTTGAACCTCTGGTTTATACCTCAAATTTGAAAATAGGAATGACCTTATATCTATGCCATCACACTCACTTATAATTAGCAGGCCAGGAGAGGAGTTTATGGCAAACAGAGTGAAAAGCAAGGGAAGCTAATTGGTATATATATATATGCAAAGGACAGAGAGAGGCTAAATTGGTGCTTGAGCACATGAAATGCGGTAAGAGGCCCCCTCCACAGAAGCACTGTACAGAAAGACGTCTGGTGGGGAGAGATTTATTTACAATCAGCCCTCAACCAATATGGGGCAGATTTTTATTTTTAAATGTTATGTTTTTATTCCTGATCGACTGAAAGAACATAGCCATAGTATTTATAAACACTGTAAAGCTATTTGGGGACTATCTATATCAAGACTGATGTCCTCAAATAGGAAATAGCAAATTAATTGACTATGTTCATCTTTACATTTCAATTCTCAAGTCTAACTATTTATTTTTTTAATAAAAAATTTCTCTTCTCCCTTATGCCCTTTAGCAAATAAAAATGTGTTCTCATTTACCCAAGTGTATTTGAATTTGAAACACACAATCTAACAAAAAAAGATTTTCTAAAATCTCAGGACAAGATACATAGTTGCAAAAAAGAGAGATTTCAAGAATAGAAATATGAATTAGGCATTTAATGAATGTGTGCCATCAGAACCTGGTAACACATCCCCTCGATAAGATGAAGAGGAAGGAATTAAGTCAGCAGAAAGGGAAAATTATTTGAATAAAACATATATACTCACATGTATAAGCTATAGGTATAGCTTATATATATTCTATAAGTATCGCTTATATATATAGCTATATATGCATTTAAATATGTGCTAAAATATGACACACTTTAAAGAAAAGTTTTTAGTTGCCTTTGCAAATTATTTCTTTAAATTTGTTTTTCCTCGAGAAATAAGTCTTATGGTTTATAAAATTTTCTGGAATTGGGGAAAATATTTACGTGTACTTAAGGTCGGCATCAGTTTACGCAGACTCAGGATCCTCGCTGAACAGGCAGGCGAATCGTGTGTGTTCTGTTCCAGCCTTTGCCGGCAGGATGGGCGGCTCCTCTTCACGGTTTCACGCTGTCCTCGCCGCCCGCCGTCTGAGCTGTAAGAGTGCCCGTATTATCAGGCTGCTCATCCAAAAGCCTTTTCTTAGAGATGAAGTTTTTAAGGAAAATAAGTTTATGTAGGCTTACATAAAAGCTGCTTGCATGTAATATTTACATTTTGGGGGTTACATTAGCTCTTCTGTTTTATAAATTAATGAATCCTGTTAGCATCATATAGTTGTATCAACATTTCGTCTTATTTCTCAAAAGGCAATTTACCAAAAAAGTATACTTTAAGTGGCTCAGGCTTAAAGAAAAATTCACAGGTGGCGGTTCTACCTTTTGGCCATAGATTGTGACTATCAATCATATTTATTATTTAAAGTCTAAGCTACTGGAATAAGAAATTTAAGAGATACAGTAACTATCAAGCCCTATATCCTGATGAATTAAAATACCTTATGGAGAACTGTAGTAAAAAATAAAAAGCTTTTTTCTTAATTAAAAAAAAAAACAACTGCTCTTGGAAATGGAGTTGAAGATTGGTGCCAGGGTCTGTATTGGCTTTGGGATTTCCACAGAATTTCTTGAGTCGTACCATTGTCTATAGCTCACAGCACAAAATATTGCTCGAGAAATTGATTCAGACTTTTTATATTCTCATATGAGATGATTGTTTAGAGCCAGCACAAGAAATAGCCTGTCTAAGTTTACTGAAGGTCTTCTTCTTGGCCTTCCCTATTCTTCCTACCTGGTTATTGCACCTCAATACCGAATACCTATTACTCTTCATTTGCTCTCATTCACAACCTTGGCTCTATCCCTTCCTTCTGCCTAAAATATCCTTCCCCATGATATCCACCTGCCTTATTTCTTCATCCTTTTTAGCACTTACTCAGAGATTACCTTTCTTAATGAGGTCTAGTTTTGAATAATGCTACTACTACCTGCCCTTTTCCCCAAGCTAAATACTGTTTTACTCCTAGTGGACAGATGAGCTAATTGAGCCTTAGGTTAAGTGAGTCAGCTAGTTCAATTTAAGTTGGATAGAATTTTTCAACATTATAATATCCTCCAGGACAATATTCTATATGTGGACATGCTGAATCCAAGGGTATATATATTTTCCAATAGCATATATATATTTTGGCTTTGTGTTTTAATAGTGATGGCCACAATGCCAGAGGGGAAAAAAATGAAATACCAGAGGAAAATTTGCATTTGTGTCATTGTGTTTGACATGACAACTGGGCCAAACATTTCCCCTCAAAATCTATCAGCTCTTTCTTCTTGGCAAAAGCTACCTTAACTTGGTAGCTTAGAAGGGAAAGAGCTCTTTAGCTTGGGGGATTGCTCATAATTTCAGCAGTGACTGTTACTTGGACACTGTAGGAGAAGGGGTGAATGGTGGCTGCTGCGGCTGAGGGCATATGGAGTGACAGTGGCTATTTACCCCAACTTTGACACTCAACTGTGGGCAGAGCATTAAACCTTGTATGTTTCATTCCAGCGGGCTCTTCAGATTCCTTTGAAATGTTTGTGCTGCTCCGCTGTTGCCAACCTGCTATTCTCTGGCATGCACCCAGAAGGGGCTTTAAAATATGCATGAATTGAACTAAGAGTTAACTGTTTATTAGGGTCCTTTAAAAACTTTCTCTTAGAAAGTTAAATAAACGCTTGTGCTTGGTAGATCCTAAATATCTACTCAAAAATGGGAACTCGCTTCCATGCCTTTATTACTTAAAATGAATTACTGACCTGAATGATAATGGAACATTTCTTTTTAACAGTTGGTGGCATCTATACTGTGATTCAGACAAAGGCCAGAATAACAGCAGATGAATGGGGAGACAATTATTTTCTGATTGGCCCCTATTTTGAGCAAAATATGAAGACTCAGGTGGAACAGTGTGAACCTGCAAATGAGGCTGTTAGAAGAGCAATGGACACAATGAACAAACATGGCTGCCAGGTAAGAGCTTCTGACTGATGCTTCACTTGACACGTCTTAGCCAACTGTGATGGGAAAGCAGACCATTTACATTAACTCACAAGAGAACACCATTCATCTACTAAGGGGAAAGGAGCAGGTTTGTGAGAAAGATGATGAACTTGATTTTAAATAAGTACATGTTTAAGGCACCTTGTGAAGACCCTAGGAAAATATCTAGTAATCTAATAGGTTTGGAGTTCAGCAAAAGGTATAGGATAAATATATTCCTGGGGAAGTCATTTGTGTCTAAATTGTGGTTGATATAATTAGTGTTGATAGGATTATTCAGTGGAAGTTTATAGACTAAGAGCAAAAGTTTTGAGCCAAACCTTGGGACGTTAATGTTAGAACAGCCACACTAATATAGGTCGGAGAATGCAAAGTAGAAGCACAGATAGTGATGTAGAATGAAGAATGTCCAAATCCTAATCCTCAGAACCTATGAAAAAGTTACTTTATACAGCAAAAAGGACTTTGTGATGTGATTATGGTCAGAATCTTGAGATGAGGCAATTGCTCTGGATAATCTGGGTGGGCCCAGTGTAATCACAAGCGTCCTTATAAGAGGGAGGCAGTAGAATCAGAATCAAAGAGGAGATGTGACAATGAATGCAGAGGTGGGCACAATGAGCCTTGAAGGTAGAGGAAGAGGCCATGAACCAAAGGGTGCAAGTGGTCTCTAGAAGCTGAAGGAGACCAGAAAACAGATTCTTTTCTAGAGACTACAGATGGAATGAAAGTCTGCTAACATGTTAATTTTAACCCATAAAACCAATTTCACACTACAACCTCCAAACCCGTAAGATAATTAATGTATCTTGTTTTAAGCCACTAGGTTTCTGATGATTTTTGTCTTCACAACAGAAATAATGAGGTCAAGACAAGGGAGAAGTAAGTTTCAAGTATGAAGGAGGAAATAATTAGGCCAAATATTAAACCGATATCATTTTGGTTTAGCAACATTAAAGTCATTCATGGCAACTTGTTAAATACAGCTTCAAAGAAAGGAGATGTTAAATCATGGCAGTGGGTTGAGGAATGAATAAGTGGTGAGAAAAGTGTATAAAAATTGTGGCTATGAGTT
This sequence comes from Pteronotus mesoamericanus, assembly GCF_021234165.1. Taxonomy (NCBI): domain Eukaryota; kingdom Metazoa; phylum Chordata; class Mammalia; order Chiroptera; family Mormoopidae; genus Pteronotus; species Pteronotus mesoamericanus. The sequence continues at coordinate 22,246,179 of NW_026555310.1, forward strand.
TTTTCTATGAAGAGGAAAGAAGTAGTTTCAGGGTGACATGATTTTGAGAATTAGTATTTTATTAGATGTAAGTGAGACCTGACAATATTTATATGCCACAAAGTAATATCTAGTAAACAGGGAGCAGGTGAAGGTTCAGAAGAAATGGATGATTGAAGAAAGTAAGGTCACTGAGAATGGGAACGCGAACAAGATTCAAAGCACTAGTGAGAGAAACATTCCTCTCCCCTTGCATTTAAACAGGGAGTACAGGGTGAATGCAAATAGCGGTAAGTCAATGAAGAATTCAGTATGGTCTCACTCAATGTTTTTGATGGTCTTATTGAAGAAGGAATTAAAGGTCATCTTAGAAGCTGGAAGGCAAGTGTTAAAATAGGAGAATTTAAAGGAAGTGTTAGGTAGCCAAGATGGCTAAGAAAGGACTGGGAACCAAAAAAGTCCAATTAAGGGGTTTTATTTGAGGTGAGACTCTGCAATCAGGCAGGCTGAGTCCGAACAGACTGCAACAGCAAGGGAAAGGGCAGAAGGTTTTTAAGGGTGTATAGTAGACCGCGGTGGCGGGGCGGGGGTGTCACCCTGCTGATCTGCTCCAGGTGTCCTGGGTATAGGTGTTTGCAAGACAACGTCCTCTGATCAGGAACAGCTGATTTGGTGCCAGAAAGTCCAGATTGATGGGCCTTGTTTCTGGGAAAAGCTCTAGGTTAGGAATGAGTGGGAGGCGTAAGGATTCAACCGGTTTCCACCAGGATGCCGGCAGTTGCTATGCCTCTGTTGCTTCAGACAGTGGGGAGTCCTGTGGTCAGGTATTTAGCCTGTGACGCATACCTTCTTTGTTCCAGCCTAGGCAGTGGCTTAGGTCCTCCATGTCCCAGTACATTCTAACAGGAAGAATTTCTAAAAAATTGTTCAAGGGATAGATAAAAGGATTCCTGAACACCTTTGATGTATCTTTGTGACTTTTTAGTGTCAGAAATATATACACAACTGTGACTTTCTGCAGCAGCAATCTGTAGCCTGAATGAAAGTGCAGGACGTTGAACAGATGCAGAGTCCACATTGTTTAATTTCAGCATTTGTTTAATTTCACCATTCAGCAATGGGGCAAATTAGCAAAAGTCTTGAAGGTAATTGTGCAATTGACTGAATTAATGGTTAAATTGATAGACAGTCAGTCTGAAGAATGTAACAGAATTACATGTTGAGCTACTATGCTAGATTAACAAGATAATGCATTTTAGGAAATATATTTAAGATTTCTGGCAGCAACCATATTGGGAAGCACTTCAAGTAATGTTTTTAATGAGGAATAAGAGAAATCATATACATTTGTCAACAGAAAAAACTTTTTCTAGCAGGAAATATTTGCAGTCCTGTTGCATAAAGGCAAATAAGTGACACAAGTTGTTAAAGATACAGAACAGTTCATCTTATGACTCTATCATAAAAACATAGGCTGTGATATTAAATCATAAAACCATGAGCCCAAGGTCACAGGAGTAATGACATGGTCTAGATACTTTGTTTTTAAATGGTCAAGTTTAATAAAAAAACAAAATACTTGGAGATTTTAGATGAGTGGATGCAAGCCCATTCCATCTTCAAGCTCCAGTATCAGATGCTTTGTGGTGTCGCTGTGGTTTTCTGTATAACATATGTAATTTGCTATTGAGTTCTAAATGAAGCTTATATCTTCCAAGCACAAATACATTTCCTCCTTTCCATTACCTAGCATGACCATGTTCTTTATACGGCAGGTACATTTTGGAAGATGGCTGATAGAAGGGAGTCCTTACGTGGTGCTCTTTGACATAGGGTATTCGGCTTGGAATTTGGACAGGTGGAAGGGTGACCTCTGGGAGGCATGCAGTGTTGGCATCCCTCATCACGACCGAGAAGCCAACGATATGTTGATATTTGGATCTTTAACTGCCTGGTTCTTAAAAGAGGTACAGTTTATGGTATAATCATACAACAGAGGAGCAGCACAATTGAGTTCTGGGCCCAATTTTAGATTAAGTGAATTTTGAGATGATGCCATTACTGATTGTCCTAGTGCATTTCTGAGAAAGTGTTCAGCATTCCTCAAACTAAATACCAACATTTGGAACAGGATAATAATAATGCTTATTAATATTTACATCATGTCAGGTAAATAGAATGAATGATGTGTATAACAATCTACTTATATGTCTGCTACATAGATGATACTCAATATATATGCAAGAAAAAATAGTATACATCATGCACTATGTATATGAATTCTAGGAACAAGGGAATCGAAAATAGCTTGAAATGTTTGGTTTGTTTATACATGAGTACTTGTGTAACTGCAGTGACTTTTAGTTATTTTCATCACTAGCTAAGGGCTGGAGTGATCCCAGCTGATGCTAAGGAGTCTGTAGCAGTGAAATATCCCATAGATGAAAATGTTTTTAAAAAAAGATATTAAATGAACCAAACCTGCTTTCTCCTAAGTCCTCAAAGCATGGTAGTAAGATTCCTTTGTCTTCTTTGTAGTACCTCAGGAGGACGATGCCTAACCTAAAGTCAAATTGTGAAGAGAGAGCATCCCTAGCAAAGTGGGGGTGTGATCTAAGGACAAGTCACAAAACTGTATGGTGGGAGTATGTTCCCTTTGGCCACTCTTTCTTACTGGTGAAGTCATATTCCAATAGCCATAAGGGGGTGCCCTGAAACAAAGGAGAGGATGCAGAAGCGGTCCTATTGCTTTGTGTGGATGACAGAATAGGAGAAGAGTGAGGTGCTGGTGGATGTGGTCTAATGGCTGATATGAACTCTTGTGCTAGCATCTGTTAGTGTTGCCAACTCTTTCTCTGCAAACTGCCTCCCTGAGCTACTGCCCCAGGGCTGAAGCCAGCCTTCAAGTATGCATTTGTGAGTGTGTGTGTGTCTGCTGTCACCCCTTCTATTAAAAGGAATAAAGGGGACAGAAGCAAGAAAGTTAAGAGCCCCAACTTCCTCTCAAGTAAAGCAGTTCCAGAAATACCTATTGTCATTGGTTCAAAGGGTAAACAAAGACACTGAAAAAACCTCATGGGTTTTCTGGGACTGTTTCTGCTGTTACCTGTTTCTGCTATACCGTTAACCTATGCAACTTCATAGCTGTGAAGAATTTTGTGAAGAGCAGATACTTTAAGACACAGAGGATTTAGCCTTAGTCAGTTGTTCTCAGAGAGCATATCCTAGACCATCAGTAGCAGCATCATTTGTAAACTTGTAAGAAATGCAAATTCTTGCCTCCCAGCCCAGAACCATTGAATTAAATTACCTGAGATTGAGACCCAGATGTTAATGCTTAACAAGCCTTCCCGTGACCTGATATATGCTAAGTGTAAGGACCTCTGGGCTTCGTGGACATGCTACTGAATCCTATATAACACACTTGCTAAGTCTGTATGCTTCATATTTAGAACCCTTTAAATTGTGCTAAAATTTACAGGCATGATAACTTTCCTTATGCCCTGGGCCATGAACAAGAACAAGCTTCAGCAACAACTTTTCTAAATGCTTCTTTTCTGATGTAGGTGACAGACCATGCAGAAGGTAAACATGTCATTGCCCAGTTCCACGAATGGCAGGCTGGAACTGGACTGATCCTTTCTCGGGCGCGAAAACTTCCTATTGCTACAATTTTTACCACTCATGCCACACTGCTTGGGAGGTATCTCTGCGCAGCAAACACTGATTTTTACAACCATCTTGATAAGGTAAATGGTCCTACGATCTTCTCCTTTACCACCTTTTTTCCTGATCACTGAAGCTGAAGGATGAGAAGTATTGATCTTGACATTTCATCTGTCAGCCAGATGGCAGAAGTGCTCTTTTAACTAATCAATATCCATGACAAAGACTCCCCTGGGGGACAGAGGGCTCATAGAGCTTAACTATGTTCAGAGTGCGGTAGGGTGTAGCAGTGAGAGGCGGTGCGTGTCTACTGGGGTGCAATAGTTCCAGGATCCAACGTGGCACGGGGGCAGGAAGCTCTGTGACACAAGGTGCGGCTCCTGTCTACCCTGGAGCATGGGAAATGCTGTGAGGATCCCGAAGCCACGCACAGCTCTGAGGGGCAGGCAGAGAGAGCTGTGATTCTAGACAGACAGCTTGCACTGTGAGCCTTATTTCCTCTATCCCGGTGAACACATGGTCAGGTTTCTCCTGTAACTCTGCAATGCCTAGGTGGAGTTTTTGTTGGGGTCAAATAAAACAGAAGTTATTCAAAAGAAGGATGTGTGTCCTTATGACCAAAACAGTTGTGTCTACTTGCTGAGAAGCCTGCCCAATTCTATGACTAAAAGTCATTCAGCTTTGACTTCTTTCTTTTATTTTCCATCAGTTAAATCAGATAAAAATATATCTTTTATATCATATTACAGAAAACAAAGCATGTGCATACCATAAAGTCAGGAGTTTTGCAGATTTGGTATCTATCTTGCCAATCAAGTCAATTTACCATTTTTGGTTTCTGTTTCATTATCAGGAAAATTAGGAAGTTGGAATCTTGATTTTTAAAGACTTCCCAGTTTAGAAAAGTGCTAGGATTCTATGAAACAGAATGTACAGTGTGTATGTGTATAATGCATAAATTATACTTAGATAACAGTTATAAAAAATTATACTACTACCTCAAAGACACTTCGACACTGAATGCAGGAACGATTTTCCTGACAAACTAACATTTGCAAGGCAGTGAATTGTCTGGATGAGAGCTGACCTATGAAAAGGTCAGCCTACCCTAAAGGTCAATTGTAAACATAAGATGTACATTTAAAATAAAGTCACCACAGGATTCAGAAAGGCAGGACAACAGAAAAATTTCCTAATGGCATATGATATCTCAGTAGACTAATAAGGGCGAACCAGTGAACTGTGATAAGCTCAACAACCATGTTTCTTGGAGAAGAGCAGACTTTGATTTTTGTGAAGGAGAAAATGTTAAAGATGATATCAAATATTTTACTACAGAATACTTAGAGCGTTATATGATAATAACAACAATAAATAATATACATCAGCTATTATTTGTTTTTAAGGAACAAATGCATCATAGTATGTAGTTATATCTTACAACTTTATCCACTTGACAAAGGTCAGTATTTATATCACACAGTCATCGAATAGGATTATGTATCTCTCCAGGGTAAAGCCCCTCACTGGTTGAAATGTATGAGCATAGTTAGATCCCAGCCCATTGTTCTAATAAAATGTCCTGCCCAGCAGAAGCACTAGTAAATAACAAGTAGTCACAAACTAGATTTTGAGTTAAACTTATAATCATTTCTTACAGACAAAACCCTATAATTATTTTCCATAATAGGCCCTCTCTCCTTGCTCACACTGGGTTTAGAATTTGGGTAATACATAAAAACATCCAATTATACACATGAAAATTTTTTAAAAGGTCAACCTAAGAAATGAGTCATAATTTATTTAGTCTTTGATACAAGACCCAAGATCTATTTCAGTAAGTTCTGGCTCAGGTAAGTAAACATGGAGTAGGGGTGGGAAACGGGAATAAAAATAAAAGTATTTCACTTCTATAAAAGCGGAAACATGGAACTATTTTACTCAAATAATAATTGCTAACTAAAAACTTTTTGTTGTTAAGCAATTCACAAAGGCCTTGTAGTTGGTTTAGTTAAATTTATTAGCTAAAATAGCATTTCAACCATTTTTAGCCAGCATGTAGATTTCTGAGATTCTCCAAGATATTTCCAAATTTTTTCTTATGAGATAACTAATGCTTTTTAAAAAAAGTTTTGTTAGGTTTTTGGCCTCTCTTTTCTTCATAGCAACAGAATTTCCCTGGTGCCATCTGGGATTAAAAGATGGTAAAGCCAGCCATAGACAATCATTTGATGGATTTTAACTCTTTCCTCTGACAAGGTTTTGAGCTAGTCAGTTTCATTTACTGGGTTACTGTCTGCTGTCACTGGACTGTTTTTTAGTGGCTGATATTCACTTTACATCATTCTTTGTTCTTTTATACGCATTATCCAGAATTCAACCAAAAAAGCTGTGAGATACAGGAAAACACTGGGAAGTTCAGTGTTTTAAGAAGCAGGCCCAGGCGTGTTTTAGATGTTGGAATTATCAGACAGAGATTTTAACATTCTATCATGAATATGGGGAAAAGTAGGCAACATGTGTAAAGAGACAGCTGCTGTAAAGCCACAGGTGTGGCTAGGCATGCCACAGGCCTAAACGATGAGGGACCCCGTGGGACCGCGAAAGGCAGAAAAGCACGCACAAGTGCCTGTCCTCGCCAAGACCTGCATCTACACATACTGGCTTACTCACTTAGAAAACCTTTCTTTCCATCTCTGCATGTCTAAATATTAAATGCCATCCCATATATGAAATCATATTCTTCTCAACAATAACAATAAATAATAACCATAGCTAAAGTTACTGAGCACTCTCTATGTGCCAGGCACTTTTGTAAATATTTGACAAGTATTACCTTATTTGCTCGTTGCAAAAAGCTCAATGAGATAAAAAAACATTTCATACTTCTGTCTAGAGTTATTTTTCTTAAACACAGGCTGTGTCTTTACCATATCACTATACAAACCCATTCAGTGTTTCCATTGCATACAGGACGAAGGCTAAATTCCTAGCCTTGTCTTTAGGGAATTCTGGGGTCTGACCCTCTTATAGCCTACCAGGATGTTGCCTTATGATGTCTTTACATTCTACACCCAAAGCCACCATCACATCAGACATTTTGGTATTGTCTGCACATGCCATACGACTTTATATATAATATTGGGTTGGCCAAAAAGTTTGTCTAGACGCATCTTTCGTTTTCAGCAGTACCTATTGATTTGGATATTTTTAATTCATCGGCTATCTCCCATGTGGTATAACATATATTGTTCTCAATTAATGTCTTTATTTGATCATTATCAACTTCAACTGGTCTGCCCGACCGTGGAGCATCATCCAATGAGAAATCTCCTGCAGGAAACTTTGCAAACCACTTTTGACATGTTCGCTCAGTCACAGAACTTTCTCCATACACTGCACAAATCATTTTTTGTGTTTCAGTTGCATTTTTACCTTAAAATAATAAAGCATAATATGCTGAAAATGTGTACTTTCTTGCATCTTCAATATTAAAATGGCTACACAAAAATTCACAAATTTTGATAATTTTTAAAAATGCACTCTGATATGACAGCTGACACAGTACAAGCTAACAGAATTGTTTTGAATGAAGTGAAAGACAAGTAAGAGCTACTAGAGACATCTTACAGAAAAAAACAAATGAACTTTTTGGCCAACCCAATATTTGTTCTTTAGGGCAACTAATTTTTCAGCCTAAAATAATCTTTCCCCAAATTAAACTTTTATATCCAAGTCCAAATGCCATTTTAGCCATCTAATTAACTTAGAGACATAAAGATGAACAACTCATGATTCTCTTATATAGTATGAGATAAATTTCGCTGTCCTGTTTTGATTTTATACCTTATTCGGGCACTTCTTCATTTCTGCCTAATATTTACCCATTTTCTCACTAATTTATAAGCTATTTGAAGGTAACAGAAACACCTAAATTACTCAATAAATAATGGTTAAATGAGGATTTGGTTGAATAAATGAGACCAGCCATATATAGCTTTAAAGAAAAACTGCTGCCGATCTAGGGATACCATATATAGAGCCCTCACTCAAACATTTTCAGAGAGTTGTTTCCAAACATTACAATCATCAAGAGAATATTCTAAGAATTTCCTTGTTCTAATCTTTAGAGTCATTTAATAAATCTTTTTTTTTTTTTTTTTTAGTATTTTCCTTTATATGGTGTAGTATTTATTGGGACTGACTTGTTGATTCAGTTAGAGTCTAAATGGTATAAAAGCAGGTGACAGCACAAGTTTGGAGTCAGGCTGATTTGGGTCAATTTTGGGCTCTGCTGAGATGCATAATAAGAATGCGACCTTGAGAAAGTTCTTTAACCTTTAAAAGTTTCAATTCCTCCTCCATAAAATGAAGACAACATATGCGTTGGTGTTTTGTGAGGATTAAATATGATATCCTGCTTAGAAGAGTGCCTGATACATAGTGTTGAAAAGCTTCTAGTATGAAAAGCATATTGCTGATGCAATGCCAGAAACTATATAGCTCTTTCTCTCAGACACCGCGGCTTTCATATACAGCTATATGAGTCCTTACGTTCAGCAACTAAGCCAAAGGCAAAAGCCCACGCACCTGTTGCCAACTATTTAATTGTGGGGGTTTGGCTTATTGTGTTTTTTTTTTTAGTTAAAATGCTCAGAATAATGAATGATTGCACAATCTAACACACTGTCTAATTAAAGTAACTGTACACTCTTGGAATTATATATTGGTAGGACTTCTCTAACTATGGGAAAGTATTTGTTTTTTTTTCTTTGCCAGGTTTCTTTTCAGTGAATTAAGGATAATAATAATTATCTTTAGTTTTGCTATCAAGTTTAATTCAGCTTTATTTCATTGTTTATGGGCAAAAATATGATAAGGGCCTCAGGAGAAGAAATTAGCTCAATATTTATAAAATGTGGGATAAATAAAATATAACTAAAACGCCAAAAAAATCAAGATTTCTATATGATTATAACAGAGTGGAAATCCATTTATTCAGAGGGTTACTAGCAGTTAGGAAGCAAAAATGAAGTAAACGGCACCTTTTAAAACCTAAGTAGCTATATACTTAGTAAGGGGTTTAATAAAAATTATCATTACTTTTAGGGGTCATTAAATTTTACATAGTCTCATGGGCACACAATAGGAGAAATACGTGATTTTGTTTTGCTGGTGTGGAAGAATCAGTGTAAGCAATTGCATATGTGCTTGTTTTTGTGTTTTGTTTTGTTTTGTTCTGAACAGTTTAACATAGACAAAGAGGCCGGGGAAAGGCAGATCTACCATCGGTACTGCATGGAGCGGGCCGCGGTCCATTGTGCACACGTGTTCACCACAGTTTCTGAAATAACAGCAATAGAGGCAGAACATATGCTGAAGAGAAAGCCTGGTAATTATTACCCCTGAGATTGTCACTGGTCTTTCAGTTAAATGGCATGAGCTTATGAGAATTTTGTTGAAGACAAAAAAAAAAAAAGCATAAAACAGTAGAGGAAAAAAGGTTTTGCCTCTGAAAATGCAGATTAAGAGCAACTCCTCCATTGGTTGTTACAAGGATTAAACGAGTTACATGATGAAGCGTTTAGAGCAGTGCCTGGTGCACAGTAAGTGATAAAACTATAATAATCGTTATTATTGCTTTTCATTCTATTATACCATTTTGTACCAATGCTATTTCAGTCATGTACTCCTGATTCCCTACTTCAACAATTTATTGTGAAAATTTATGAATGTTGCAGTCTATGCTAGTCCTAAACCAGAAATGTTAATAGAAATCTAACTTTATAAATTTAAATATACTGTTTTTCTACAACTGTACCCTCTCTCAGAAGAGCATTTCAAAAAGATTTTATTTTTGCTTTCCCAGATGTGATTACTCCAAATGGCTTGAATGTTAAGAAATTTTCAGCAGTACATGAGTTTCAAAATCTACATGCAATGTACAAGGCTCGGATACAAGATTTTGTTCGAGGTCATTTTTATGGGTATGTTGATTGTGGTGGGAGAGGAAGAGGTGGGTGGAAGAGCGTATAAGGGGGATGAATGGTAATGGAAAAATACAATTAATAAAAAAGAATACTCTTAAAAAAGAAAATTAGTGTGTGATTTTAGTGATCTCTAGTAAAAAGAAAACAGTATTGTTATAATACATGTTTATCTTTCCCAGTTCCCTTTGTATTTTAACTGAATTCATGTGTACATTTTGTTTCTTATGCTTTATTTTATTTTAAACTGTTTCATTTTGTTTTAGTCATCTGGACTTTGATCTTGAAAAGACATTGTTCCTTTTCATTGCTGGGAGGTATGAGTTTTCAAACAAAGGAGCTGACATCTTCCTAGAGTCCTTATCCCGGCTAAATTTCCTGCTGAGGGTAAGAAAACTCAAAGGTGCTATGTAATGCTTTTGTAGGAAGACTTCCTTCTGTGGGCAGTAAAGAACTTTCTGGTTCCTTAAATAGTTTTCATGAGAATACACTATTATGAAGATTTAAAATAACAACCTTATAAGAAATGGCTTTGATCTTTCAATGTACATATTGGGTTTGCTACATTGTTCACTTGTGTATTTGCCTATGTCCTTAGTTATATTTTTAGGAGAGCCACAAACTCATCCCATTATATGTGCTATGTTTTAAGGTTACATTATAATATCCCCCCAAATGAGTTTGTAACCACTTGAAGAATAAATATAGAGAAATCTAGAAAATGGAGAACAAAATTTTACCTTTTCAGAAACTGGTAAGGGCCAATAATGGAAGCTGTGGCTTGGATATATGGCAACAACAGGCTTCCTGATGCTAAACTTTGGTATTAACTCAGCTGTGTCATCCCAGGCAGCTCCAGCCATCGCTATCTGCCCCCAGCAGAAGCAGACCTTCAGAGAAACATGCACCTAGGAGGCAGCAGACACACGCAACTCTGTTCCCCACCCAACTGAACGGCCACACCTCCTCCCCTAGGCCTGGTGTCTTGAACTATGAAACTAGGAGATCACCCCCAACATAGACACAGGAAGAAAGGGAAAGGAAGTCTCCACTCCCAACAATGTAGAATAATTTTTTTGCTCAGAAGACAAGACTTAAGATAGGTTCCCAACTCATCAAGAAAAAAAAACATTTCTGTTAAAAAAAACTGTGCCAATAAAAGCAATTATAAAAATGGTACCATGTCAAGCTATTGATTAATGTCATTGGCTTGTATTACAATCCTATCGCATAAAATATAAAATAAATAACAGTAAAATGGTCACCGGAGACCAGTGTAAAATTTCTATCTTATTGCAATACTGAAACAACCTGAACTTTCCCGAGCTCTGTAATACTCTCCAACTGAATTTTTATTTCCTGGACATAGATTTATCATTGCCTTAGAGCAGACATTGTAGTAAGTGTGCCAAAAGATTTAGAAACAGCATTAGTAAGGAAGAAGTATATTAATAAAAACCCAAGTCTCCAAAATAAAAGAGAAGACCAGAAAGATTATTCCTGAATAAGCTGGAATAACCTTATTTTAACATAGTTTCCTTTACAAGACATATTTATTTTTCCTTGAATCTTATCTAATTGAAGTATTAAGGTGTTTACCCTTTTCCCCTGGGTACCCTCATGCAGCATATTCATCTTGAGATTCATCAATGGCGCTTATATATGTAGTTCATTCTTTTTATATTGCTGAGAAGTATGGTGTTTCATAGCTATACCACTTTGTTTATTTATTCATCTGTTTGTGGATATTCGGGTTGCTTCCAGTTTTGAGTTACTGAAAATTAAACTGTCATTTATATTTTAATGCACACACAAAAAAGGTTTTTTCTGGGAGGTATGCAGGCTTTCCTGGGAGATTTTGCCACACAGCCCATCAGTCCTGCACAGATCCTGGATCTCTTAAAAAAAAAAAGACTATGTTATTTAAATCTTATTTCATCACATTTCTTAGTATGTACCTATTCAACAAACTTTATAGATGATCTCACAATTATATCAAATATGTATTGTGTTTAGGGACATTATTAATCAATTTATCCATACCTTTATTAAATATTCACTTTGTTTTTAGATGTGAAGAAAAAGCCAATTAATATTATTCAACACATCAAAGATAGATATGTCCCTGGGGAAATGAAAAGAAGGCATTCTCTTTCCATATGGTACACTTATTCTTCATTAGCACGTTGCTCCTCCTGGCGTGAGTTTCCTATTCTATGGCTTCCACAAACTTTTGAATCAATTGTCAGGCCCTAGAGTGCAGAGGCCACAGATTAGGTGGTAAAATGCTCCACACTCAGGAGACAGTCATTTCCAGGATACATGAGCATTCATTCATCTGTTCATGGTTTAAGTGAGTTTATGCTTTCGTTCCCGTGGCTGTTGGGTATGTCATTTCCTTCTGAGAGATGCTAGGGCAATGGTATTTGTTGGAAGAGGAAAAAACCTCATAGATGTTAGAGTCAAAAAACACCAGTTAGAATCCCAGCTTTGCCAGTAATGTGTTATAAGGGGTGAGACTCCTATATGGAACCTCCATTTCTCTCTTTTGACACTAGTAAAACAAGGACAGTGGTATCTATTACGAATGGTTCTTGTGAGGATTGGGTGAAATTATGCATTTAAAGCACCCAGTACAGTGCCTGCCACAACAAAATGGCTGAGTATATGCTTGCTTCTTTACATCAGGGCTAAAAAAAATAAAATGTGATATTGTGAGAATCAAGACATGACAGAAAAATGAAAAGAATCTTTTGTGCAAATCAATGTGTATAAGCTAAGGAAAAAAATAGAATAAACCAAAATTAAATCCTCATTAATTTTCCAATCTGAAATTTTAAAGAATGAATTTTGACTCATTATTAGCTCATATAAGTGTGAGCTAATATCACACAAAAGACTGTGATATCAATGTTAATTGCTATATATTTTAGATGATTGATACCATAAAACAATTTAAGTGTGAATTTTCAAATTGTCAATCAATAAACATCTACTGAAAGCCCAATTTAAATTGAAATTCTTGAAAAAGCCTCAGGAAGGGGGGTGCAAAATTCTCTGTAAATCATAAAAAATATTCTTTTTATCGAAAGATATTTTTAAACACTTTTTTTTGAAAGTTTAAGGTCCATCTGTCACACGTTTTATTTTATCTTTGGTCATTGACTCTGTTGTGTTTTCTGATCCCTCGTTAGATGCATAAAAGTGACGTCACAGTGGTGGTGTTTTTCATTATGCCTGCCAAGACAAATAATTTCAATGTGGAAACCCTGAAAGGCCAGGCAGTGCGAAAACAGCTGTGGTAAATCTCACCTCTCGTAATTGTTCTCAAGCAATATCTGTAAAGGGTTATTTTTTATGTCCATGATTTCTGACATGTACCCCTGAACTATGTTTTCCTTAAGATTATTATAGCATAAATACTATTTGGTTCTCTTCTTATTGGGCTACTATGTTAGATTATGTAATGTCTATACAACCATGTTACTATAAAAACTTTGGAATGAGCTACCATGAAAGGATAATGCCTCTTAGAAATCTTTAAGGATAAGTCGAATTAAAAAAATTATTATGGAAATATAAAAACATATAGCAAAGTAGAGAGATTAGTAATAATGACCTCTTTCATGCCCATAGCCCATATTTAACAATCACCAACATATTCCCCACCTTGTTCCATCTACACTTAGATCCACTTCCCGTCCTAGCCCTCTGCCTTTCCCTGAATATCATCAAGCAAAAAAAATATTAAGCTCTTTGGGCTGGTCAGGGTGTTCTCCTGCCTCAGCTCTGGAGGTTTTAACTCAAGCTAACTTGGTAAATAAGAAAATAATAGAAGAGACTATACAAGAGACCTGTAGTTTCAACAATGCACTAACAAAACACCATTTTCATGACAAATAAAGATTTAAAATTGTGACACCGTTTAAATTATAAATCCTTTTTTCTCCATGCAGGGACACGGCACATTCTGTGAAGGAAAAGTTTGGAAAGAAACTCTATGATGCTTTATTAAGGTAGGTGCTTTGAACACTCAACTCAAACATTTGGGGCGTCACTGTTCAAATGTAACAATTTCAATGCTATCATGTATTTTTTGTTCCAAATATAAAAAAAATTAATAACCTTTGAAGGTATGTCCCATCATGTCAGTAGGTTCTCTCTTTTCTTTCATCTAATGTGTATACATGCAGATAGATTCTATCATGTGTAGATTTTGCCGTGTGTAATGCGCACCCGCATTTTTGCGCACGTTATACATGGGATGACTGTGCCCATTATTATACCCATGGTATGTAATCATTATACCCATGTATAATGCACATCCTTATTTTTCCCTCAAAAATTTGGGCAAAAAAGTGCACATTTTACACGGCAAATTATGATACCTCAATGAGAATCTCATTAAATGTTAACATGCGAATCTGAAACTGAGAGTTCATGAGATTTTTAAATCAAAATATATACTGACTTAATATGTTAAAAATATTGATTTACATATTAAATTAGCAAGTATTTATTAATTAACATATTAATTAATATTAATTAACACGAATTTACTTAATAAGTAACAAATTAGATATTATTTATAGATACAATAAAATCTAAATTATAAAATCAAATTGAAATGCATTATAATTTTAAAATATATGAATTTTGCTTTAATATGAAGAGAAAGCTATGTTGTCTCCTGACCCATGGAGGAAGGTAAGCATCATTTCTTTTTATCAGAAAAAATAATTTATAGATGGACAGGTTATGGCCACTTTAGTACATAATACTCAAAAGTAGGCAAAACATAATGAGAATGTCCCTCTGATGATCAATATGAATGCTTTGAAAATTAATTTTGATTTTTTTATGCTATCAAAAGTGATTTTTTTTTAATGAAACTTCTTTACAGTTTAGGAATTTGTGAGCTTCATCACGAAACTATGCTTACTTTTATTTTTAAATTGCTTAGAACAGTGCTTGAGACATAGAAGCACTGAATTAGTGTCAGTTGTTTTTATTTTTGTTATTAACGTCGTTTTCCATACAGGGGAGAAATTCCTGATATGAACAATATTTTGGATCGAGATGATCTAACAATTATGAAAAGAGCCATCTTTTCAACTCAGGTAGTAAAAAAGTGCCTACCAGTTCCCACAATTGTTATAATCTACTTCGATCAATATTTTCATTAATTGGAATGGACTAATTTGGGAAATTTTTAAACTTAAGAATTAGAAAGTCATTCTTAAGTATTCACCTAAATGACAACTTTGTGTTCAGGGTTTTCAGGGTTCTTTTCTTTGTACCCAATTTAAAAAACTCATTTGATGCTCACTTGGCAGGGGACCTATCATGACCCCAAAGGTGGCTTTCCTAAGGCGAGGCCCACCCCTCGCACTCCGGGTGTGCTGACCCCTGTGATTTCCCCGAATGTGGGAAACTTGACAGCGTAGTTTGTGGTAATGGGAGATTGTTTGCCTTCTTGCCTGGTGCACACACACACCCCCACACAAAATTCATTTGGAGCCATTAGATCCCATTGAAAAGCTGTGCATATTGCAATGACAACAAAAACTTAAATTTTTCAAAAAACATAAAATTTTGAGTTACAATAGGGAAAAGGCGAATGTATCTCAGTCAAGCGTAATTATTGCAAAGTGTTGTGTTGTGTTGTGTTGTATTGTAAGTGTTGTGTTAGGCATACACCAAAATCGTGTCCCGTTAGTGAAGGATCTGGCACCAGAGGATAGCTCTGCTAGAAGGATCCAAAAGAGTAGCTCATCTTGAGTCAAGATTTCAGGGCATCTTTAATTCCAAGTAAGTCCCAGAAGCAAGCAAGGTATCTTGACCTTGCATATGGGTTTACCATATCTGAAGGAATTATCCTTCAACCCATTATCCTCTAAAACATAAAAAAATTAGTCATTATGATTAGTGTCATCTCAAATGGCTGAAGGCAAAAAGGTCGGATGACCTGTCACCAATGACCTATTGTTGAAATTAGTCACACATTAATTCTTTCCACAACTGACATTTCCTTCCATCACTTCAGCGACAGTCTTTGCCTCCAGTGACCACTCACAATATGATTGATGACTCCACGGATCCCATCCTCAGCACCATTAGACGGATTGGACTTTTCAACAACCGCACAGACAGAGTCAAGGTAGAATTGTTTATGTAGGTCCCTTCAAAATGATATAGAATATGTTCACTGAGAATTTATTAAAAGTCACATTTATTTGTTTTAACATTTATCAAAAATATTTTAAATGTTTCTAAAGAAAATTAATTTTGTTACCTGTCTTGGGTCATTTAAGCATAATGACTATTTTAGTGTCATTCTTGAGAACTGAAGAATATTTATGGCTTTGAATCATAATTTTAACATTTATTTTCACTGTGTAATCAGTCAGTAAGCATAAGATTACTTAACTTTTAATGATTTAATTTTTTTTCTAAGAAGTAATTTCATTAACAAATCTCAGACTATATAAATCATCTTTTGTTTCTTTCCGATAAAGTTCAACTTAAAGGGAAACTATGAAAAACTTCCAGTTTTAGAGAATGTAGCTAGTGATGTTTTTATGTAATTGTCTGTAGACTATTTCAAATTGACTATGAGTTTCTACACCGGTTAGGCACTGTGCTAGTGGTATAAATAAGACTGGTTTCTGCCACTCTGTGATGTTTACTGAGGGCCCATTATTCCAGGCACTTGCTAGGTGTGGCTGGCAATGCTGAACATGTCAACAAATAATTGCTTAATCCTACTCAATTTCATTCACCAGTACTCAAAATCAAGGTGTCACAAGCTTTTACCAATCTTTTCAAAGGTCCTCTTTTCCCCTCTTTCTTTCATCATTATCAGATGATCTCATCAAAAATTCAAGGAATTAAACCCCTTCAGTGTCCCTCCATACGGGCCTCAAATCTAGATTTTTGACCTCTTTTTGCTTCTTTTCCTTGAGATCCTAAGGGTGTTTACAGAATCTCATTCCCTCCCACACTCTTGGGAAACTTACCCTGTTTACTCTCTCTTGCAGTGTAGGCAATGAAAGGACAACGCTTTTCCTTTCTGTCTACATATATTCTTTGAATTTCTCAACATTAAAAAACAAACAACTTTGCCTTAGCCCTGTCTCCTTTTGATGTTCTTGAATGGTTCTGTCTTTCCTGCTCTGCAAAATTTCTTGAAAATATAGTCTATTCTTAAATTCATTTTTTATCTTGTTTTCAGTCCTTGAAATAGGCATGGGTGAATGTAGTGGAAGGAGACAAAATAAGGACTTACTGCAGCCGTACAGGTGAGAGATGATGAAGGCCCCTTACAGAAGCCATGCCAGATGTACTGGAGAGGACAAAACAATGGAAGAGACGGTTGCATGTAGGAAAAAAGTCGCACTTAGTGACCAGTGAACATCAGAAGTGAGAAAAAGAAAGAAGGCAAGAATAATACTCTCTTGACTTCAGTATCTAACCAATATTTTCTAAAAACTAAGGAAACGCTTTAACAGAAGTTGGTTTGAGGTCCATGTCATGAATTGAGGTCAGTTTTTTAAAAGATTTTGTATATTTTTAGAGATGGGGAAGGGAGGGAGAAAGAGATGGAGAGAAGCATTGATCAGCTGCCGTTTACACCCTCCCCCCAGCCAGGGACCTGGCCTGAAACCCTGACCCTGAGCTGGAATCAAACCGGCGGCCTTTCTGCTTGCAAGCTGGCGCTCAGCCCACTGAGCCACACCGGCCAGGATGAGTTCAGTTTCTCATAGAATGAGTTTGAGTTATGTGTGAGATACTGAAGTCGAGATGTTTCATAGTTACTTAGAAAACATAGTCATGAAGGGAGCTCTCAGTGCATGGACAGTAATGGAGACCAGGGAATGACTTCCCTGCCACTCTGGAAGACCAGGTTGAATGAGTGGAGAGATGTATTGACCAAGAAACCTCAGATCTCAGAGGGGGACTAACAGCTGATAAGTCAGGAAAAGAAAGAAAGAGCAGAGAATTAGAAGAGGAAAATGTTGTAGAATTCAAGCAGAAGAAATTGTCTTGAAAGTAAGGGGAGCTTATAATACAGCATTAAATGATACAAGCTATTTATAAAAAGTACACATACATAT
This sequence comes from Pteronotus mesoamericanus, assembly GCF_021234165.1. NCBI lineage: Eukaryota > Metazoa > Chordata > Mammalia > Chiroptera > Mormoopidae > Pteronotus > Pteronotus mesoamericanus. Next base: position 22,263,928 of record NW_026555310.1, read on the forward strand.
ATGTGTGTATATTGACTTGTGCCATAGAATTATGGGTGGTTTGTATTTCCTCCTTCATGTTTCTGCATTTCAAAAATTTTCAGCACCTAACACACCGCCTGCAACAAATAGGCTACAAAATTTTCCCTGGAAATGCACCAATGTCTCTGCCAGGGATGTACCTTCCTTTACGTGTTCAGCAGAATTGGTTCCACAGAGACTCATCACACAGTGTATTATCAGTAACTTGGCCTCCCTCTCATATAATTTACCCTAGACTGATCCTTCTCCTTTTATTTATTTATATATTTTTGTCTCTTGGAAAGGAAATAATGGGGACAAGAAAGCCTCTTATTTTCCCATAGATCTCTGTTATTTCTCAGAACTGTTTGTGTCATACCATATCTGGGGATCTTCCTTTGACAATCTGTCAGTGCCTGGCACATGTTATATATAATAAATACAGATGGAAGTAGGGATATGGGAGGGTATCAAAAGGAGAGATGAGGCTGGATTCCTTTGCTCTTGGGAAGGTTGTGACTGGAGGTTCCCTGAAGTTTTGAACACAGTACGCTTTGCTCATCCACATTTTCAGAAAAAGAGAACAATAAGGCAACTTTCCAGAAATAAGCAAGAACCTCGTTCCTTGAATATATTAAACACTTTCATACTCCTGTGTCATTGCTAAGGTTATTCTCTCTTTCTGACATACACTTAGTCATTCTAACTACTCCTTTGGGATTCAACCTAAAAGTCATCTCTTCCTTGCCCTTTTCCTTAGTATACACATATCAACTCCAGGCAAAACAATCATTTCCTTACCTGCATTCCCAAGACACTTCACATCTACTGCAATTATAAGAATAGTGACATTGAATTATATGTATAATTTTTAATGTGTCCATTTCTCCAGAGAGGCTGTGAGTTCTTTGAGGCAGTGATCATGTCTCCTATTTTTTATCAGTTTTCATCCTCTGTGAAGCAGACACTAAGACAGGAGTAGATATGACAATGCTCATTGGTGGAAAGGCTGTGGAGGATAAAGAGGCAAAAGCCTGAGCAGGCAGGGAGGTGCAGTCAGACTGTGAAGGAAGCAGGAAGAAAGGGCAGGTAAGAAGAGCCACAGACTACGGCCTGGTTCTAAAACAAGCTTAGGCTTTTTTTTTTTTTTTTTTTTTTTACAGAAAGAAAAGTCAAAGGTAATTAACAAAACCCCCTAGAATTCATAATGATGAACAGAAACATGAAGAATATGCACACATAGCAGCACTGTATGGTGACTGAAAAAGGGGGGAAAGCAGTGGACCAGGACCACTCAACATAACTTGTCAGTTACTGGAAGAAAAAATACACACACAGGCACACATGTGCCCACAAAAACAAACAAATAAGCAACAAGAAAAAGATAGTTTTCGACAGCCAGCACAAATTCAGTATTATTTTACAGTGCTTCTTTTCTTAATACGAAAGATGCCTCTGTGTCCGTTGTGGTTTGCTGTTGACTTAATTTTAATATATTAGTGTTACTACATACAACATTTTGCTGTATTTAACAGGCTTTTCTTTATATTTTACCTTCATATGGTATCTTCCACCAGAAGTTTCAGGTTGGCAGGCAGATGGCTCCTTTGTTCTATGAGAAGTTGGATGCAACAGCTTTAATAGGGAGTCACCTGAATTCACATGAATCCCTATTAAATCCCTGTTACAGTGATAAGAATTCCCCAAACAAAACTTACCCTTTAAAAGACCACCCATTGGACAGACATAGTTTGGCATTAGTACCCATCTCTGCCTGTCCCATAGTCTAGGAGCAGCTGCTGTAGTGGATGTAGTTGGAGCTATCAGTCAAGATCCCAAAGCCCAGGATGTCTTAGAGGAAATCTGAGCAGTAAATTCAGGACTGCCACATCTCTGAGGATGGCAACATACCAGCCTCTAAAGGCTGCACTCACACTATCTGGCTTTAAACCTCTGCCACTTACTCAATTTATAAGTTTAGTTAAACTGCCTGTATCTCAATCTTCTCATCTGTAAAATGATAATAAAATAGGCCCACATTCATAGATAGAACTATTGTGGGATTTAAAAAGTAACAGATGCTGCATTTAGTACAGAATAGAACATGGTCAATTCATGATAAAGGTTAGCTTTTAGTTGTACTTAGCCCGTAACAGCACATGATGGGTACTTAATAACTTTTAGAAGAGAGGTATGAACTGGGTTGGGTGAGAGTAGAAGATGGAAGATTTGATAAAATGTTTTATAAAAGAGATGACACATTAGCTAGATCTAGATCAATGAGCAGGAGTTCATCATGCAAATAATAAGAGGGAGGGCTCAGCAGGCAGAAGAAATAGATGAAAAGGCACAGGTATATAATAGCACATGGCTTAGAGAGAATGCAGAAGGGAGTTTATCTCATACAAATTATTTATGCAGTTAAACTCATAAATATTTTGAGATATTCATTTATTATTATAAAGCAAACACATGCAAAAGTAAAAGAATAATCCCTTCCTAACAATATATACCCAATACTTTAAGTCCTATTTGATTGCCTGTATATTTATAGAACGTCATAAGGTAGTTCTTAACTTTCAGAGTGAATTGATGGTTTTTTATATAAATGGGGCCATTTGATTCAGGAAACGTTACAGATTATTTTAACTTTGAATTTACCTTCTGTCAGCAGTGTGTTATAGTGCGAGAAGCCTTGCCTGCGGATTTCAGTTCTCCACACTGTGCTGTTACTCTATGAAAGTAACTCGCTTCCTGGGACCTTACTTCCCTCCTAGGATAAACACAGTCAGAAACTGTGTTTGTTCATATCCTTTTCCCTACTGATCCAGGGCTTGCTAAGAGCCAGGTGCTCTGCTGGGGGCTTTTGTGTACAGGATCCCATCTAATCCTCCCTGTAATCTTGGGCTGACCTCTGACACCCGTTCTTCCACCTTGGGCTTCTTCAACTGGCTGTTTTAGGGCCCAGAGCAGCTGTCTTTTTATTTTAGTTGTTTGATCACTCTGTTTGGCTGGGAACAAAACAAGTGAGCCATGGTGTTTTCATATTCCAAAACGGGCTTTGGAGAGTACAAATTTTCCTGAGCGTGGAAATGCCAAATAGGCACAATGCCTTTCAAATCCCCCTTTCCTGATATTTGCCAAGAAAGTATAATGGGCTGTTGATTCAATGGTTGCCCAGACAGCCATACCTGTGTCTTTTGTCTCTTTTCCTACTGTGGTACTGTGCACAAAATAGAAATTCAAATCATGCTTTCTAGGAGGAAAATATCTTATCCATTTTTTACTTTGCTAGTGTGTGATTCTTGTGATTGAATAAATCATTTTTATGGTACTGGTTGTGGGCATTAATTATTTTATTTCTTAAATTTAACATATCTCTTATTTATGAATATACTGATATATATATATATGTTAGTAACATATAATGCCTGTATAGTCTTAGTTTCCTTATTTCTAAAATGAAGATAATGAGAAGTCTATTCGACTCATAATGTTGCTAAGATTAAATGGGGTGAACTATGTGAAAATTATTTATAATACATTAAATTTATATACAACTAGTTATTGTTATTGTTATGTGTCCAAATTAAGGTTTTTCTTTAAAGTAATCTCTTTGGAAGAATATATACTTATTCTGTAAATAAAAAATAAAAAATGTAGTGTGTTTGTTTAAACAAAGTTTCTTTTTCTTCTTCCTCTTCCTCTCTCTCTCTCTCTCTTTTCCTTTCCCCTCCCAAACAATTCAGTTCTAAAGCCGTTAGGTGGGGCAACATGGGTAAGCGTCTGCCCTGGAAAGAGGAATGAGCTACAATAGTGCAGAGAAAGACCTCAGAGCCCAGATGGTGGGGAAGGTGCACACAGCGGGCGCAGCCCAGCTGTGGAGTCAGCGTGCAGTGAGGCGGTGTCTGTGAACTGAACGGACCAAGTGGCAGTGGAGGGCGATGAGTTCAATGGAAAGCGATTGTCTTAGTCCATTTGGGCTGCTAGCAGAATATGACAGCATGGGTGTCTTAGAAAAAAGAGACATTTATTTCTCGCAATCCTGTAAGCTGGCAAGTCCAAAATCAAGTTGCCAGCATGGCTGAGCTCTGGTGAGGCCCTCTTCCTGGTTCATAGATGGCACGTGGGGAAGGGGCTAGGGATCTCTCTCCCTTTTATAAGACATGAATATATATAATACATAACATTTAGTATATTATATTTTAACATATTATTTTATCTAAAATAATGAAATATATATTCATTATATCTTATATTAAGTATATTATTATATTATAATATATGTTATATTGGTAATTATAGTATTTACTTATATTCCTATTAACTATACAGTTACATTGTAAAATATAATCATACATAATAACCCCGGTACTTTAAAATCATATTTTATTTATTTTTAAGAACTACTTAGATATGAGGAGAGGCTGACAGATAATCAAATAATAATTCAGTGAGAACTCTAATAAATGGAAGAAATAGGAGAATTCATTCATTCAGGTGACCAGCTAAGAAGCTGTTCTAGTTACAGCTCTCCAATTACAGCCATGCTATCTTGTCTCTGCCTTAGCAGAGCATTACAGGCAGTGCAATGTCGCAGAACAGGCTGATATCAGTGGAGAAGAGCCAGTTGTTAAATTTTTTACCTAGTTTTATACATAGCCATTGGTTAAAATTAAATGATATAAATGCAAAAATTAATTCGTTATAATAAAAAGAACAGTAATTGTCAAAACTAATTGCATCTTAATCGTTTACTACATTTTGCTATTGCCTATGTCCTCAGGGTTATTTATGATTATGGTACCCACAGGGTAAAAATACCTTCTCGTATATGCTACTGCTCTTCCTTTCTCCAGATCAGTGATATCTCAATGGTAGGTTGAAATTGGCATGGTGGAGTATTTATAGAGTGAATATAGGTGAACACTACACATCATGTCTTGATTATGTATTGGTTGCATAGATTTAAGAAAGAGGTAGAGAAATGTTAATATTACAGATTAAATTTAAATGAGTGTTGTGTCTGTAGTCATCACATTGTGTGTGCCACAAAAATATGAGAAAATATTTTTCCATTGTCAAGAATATCCAAAAATAAAAAAGAAGTCACCCGTGTCATTGATAAACCTGTGAAATTCTGACATACATCTCTGTATTTCACTCTTCCTTTGCTTCTTAACAAAAGAATCAACCAACATTTAATTTAAACTATATTTATATCAGTTGAAACCATAAGTCAGTAATAAGTACAAGATTGTCTCAAAAATCAATAAAAATATTAATGAAAATTGACATGGAATTTATAATAAAGAGTACTATATAACTTAATAGACTATTTTTTGTTTATTTTTTAAAGACTTTATTTATTTTATTTTTAAAGAGAGAGGAAGGAGGGAGAGAAACTTCAATGTGTGGTTGCCTCTTGCATGTCTCTTACTGGGGACCTGGCCTGCAACCTATGCACGTGCCCTGACTGGGTATCAAACCAGCGACCCCTTGGTTCATAGGCCAGTGCTCAATACACTGAGCCACACCGGCCAAGGCTAGGCTTTATTTTTTAGAGTAGTTTTAGACCTACAGCAAAATTGAGCACAAAGTACAGAGAGTTCTAATAGATCATCCTCTCCCAAATATGCACAACCTCCCTCACTATCAACACCCCCCACCACTGTGATATGTTTGTTATGATGAACCTACCATGACATGTCGTTATCACCGAAGATCCATAGTTTACATTAGGATTCACTCCTGGTGGGGTACCTTCTATATGTTTTTATAAGTAGGTAATAACATGTATTCACCTTATCATGTAGAATAGTTAACTGCCCTAAAAATCTTTTGCATGCTATTTATTTCTCTCTGCCCCCAAACCCTAGTATCCACTGATCTTTTTACAGTCCCCATAGTGTTGCCTTTTCTAGACTCTCATATAGTTGGAAACACATAGTATGTGACCTTTTTAGGTTAGCTTCTCTCACTTAGTAATACGCATTTAAGGTTCCTCTGTGTCTTTTCATGGCTTGATGGCTCATATTCCATCATCTGGATATATCACAGTTTATTTACCCATTCGTCTACTTAAGGACATCTTAGTTGTTTCTAAGTTTTAACAATTATGAATAAATTTGATAATAAATATTTGTGTGCAGGTTTTGTGTATACATTTTTAAAGTTGGGAATTACCTGTTGTAATTATACCTTTTATATCAGTAAAATTTACAATAAACTTAGGTACAAGTATATATTTATATTTTAGTTTTTTGGTTTTTGAACATTTACCAGCACGGTCATGCGAAACACTGGCTCTTCCTCTGAGTGCAATGTGAGGCCACTGTAGGACTTTGAACAGGGGAGCGGCTGGCATTTTTAAAGGTTCACTCTGGTTGCTGTGTCAAGACCTTAGTGAAATAGAAACAGCTAGAGAACCAAATAAAACTGTTATTACCAAAAAGCCTGGGTCAGAGAATGTAGTTTGGCATGAGAACAAAGATGGCACACAAACTCCCTGTCCTCCCCTCTAAGCCTTGGAATCTGAGGAAAAGGTGGCCCACAGAGTAGATGCTCGCAGAGATAATGCTGAGAGGAGAGAAGAAACCGCAGGCTTTTTTCTGTCTTATCTCTTCTCCCCAACTCCCTGAATGTAGAACACAAGGATTCTATAGCACTAAAATAACCAAACTATAGGAGATTTTTTTGCTTTAATTTCTTCTCTCTTTCTTTTTCTCATTAGAAGTTTCTTTTTTTAGGTGATTTTGCACCCAGAGTTCCTATCCTCCACCAGCCCCTTGTTACCCATGGATTATGAGGAGTTCGTCCGAGGTTGTCATCTTGGAGTATTTCCATCATACTATGAACCGTGGGGTTATACTCCAGGTATGTGACATGTACAGATTGTAGAAAGGTTTGAACTTTATTTCATGCATATATATGTGAGAAAGGGAAGGGTCACATCAAGGAACATGTATAAAGGACCCATGGACAAAGCCAAAGTGGGGAAGGATTGTGGGTGTGAGGTGGGAGTGGGAGGGGCAAGGGAAAGTGGTGGCAGAAAAATGGAGACAAATGTATTTGAACAATAAAAAAAATAAGTTGATATATAATTTGCTATTGGATAGAGAAGCACAAAACCAAAGCTGAAGTGATGGAGGGGATGGGGGAAATCATTCACATCAGGTAAAGAGAATGATATATAACTTCTGGCAGACTTTCAACCAAAATGTCATTTTACAGGACAGAGTTAAACTTGATCTGAAATGATAGAGGAGTTATATATAGTTGTTTAAAGTGTTATAAAACATAAGGAGATGAGCCCTGACTGGTGTGGCTCAGTTGGTTGGGCGTTGCCCCACAGGGTGAAGTGTTGCTGGTTCGATTCCTGGTCAGGGCACATGTGGGTTCAGGACAAGAGGCAACCTATTGCTGTTTGTCTACCACATCTATGTTTCTTTCCCTCTCATTCTCCCTCCCTTCTAATCTCTCTAAGAAAATAACTAACTGAATAAAATGTTTTTTAAAAATTAGACAAAAAAAAAAGAGTTTGGGAAATACTCCATAGTGAATGAGTCATTCTGTTTTAAATTAACCCAAGGAAGTTGGCTGCTCCTAACCTAATCTATAATTACAGAAATAATGAAAATTCTGGTGCTATAACTTAGCATATTAAATAAGTCTAATTGTTTTAAGAATAATCATTTTTATGTGATACTCACTCTGACTCACTTCAGAACAACACATTAAAATTTGTGTTTTGAGAAAGCCCAATGAATATTTATTTCATTAAATTCACCAAATGAACATATACTGAGCTTTCATGAATACCTGACATTTTACTACATGTGTGATAATGAATACTTTTAAAATAAAAATTTGTTAAGTTTCATAGAACTGTAGCCAAAATTCTATATATACATATGAATTTTTCTATAGAGGAGTTCCAGCGTTTTTATCAGATTCTCAAATGGATCAATAATCCCATTCTACCTTCCTCTCTTCCTTACCCCACCCCAATCCTAAATAAGGAAATCACTGCTCTCTAGAGATAAACCAGCAGGAAATAATTGCAGAGCTCTTGGGCAATGGGGAAATCATCTCTCTCTTTTTTTTAACCTAATCCCACTAGTCAACCAAGAATTATTCCACAATCAAACATAATTTCCTTGTTAAAAATGCAAATATCCTTGAGAGGGATAATGTTTGGTAAGATATATTTGAGATTTTATGAAAAACAGGTTTTGACTAAAAGGTAAGTGAGGACTGAAAGAGATCATGGGGTTTACCGAGCACGCAAAACCCTAGTGAGAGAAGCAGTATAGGGTAGCGGTTCCCAGCAGAAGCTGTTGAGCGGCACCTTTGGCTTCAAATCCCAGCTCTTCCTTGTCCCTTAACTGTGTGAAGTTGGGCAAGTTATTTAACTTTTCTGTCTTAAATTTCTTCATCTGTAAGATGGAAATAATGGTAGCCTCACTTCGCATGGTTGCTGAGAAGATTAAATGAGTTAATACACGTAAAGAGCTCTGCACAAAGTACAAGTGGCTATTGCTAGGACAGATGGGGGCTTTTTCCTCCTATGTGTGTGCGTAAAAGGACCTTGGAGCTGGTCTGAAGCCAAACCCTTTTCTATTTCTCCTGGCAGCCGAGTGCACTGTGATGGGTATCCCCAGTGTGACGACCAACCTCTCCGGCTTTGGCTGTTTTGTGCAGGAGCACGTGGCTGATCCTACTGCGTATGGTGAGGTTTTTCATCATTAACCCAACCCAGGGAGAAGTGACATTTAACCAAACAGAACCCAAGATCTTTACAGAACCTAACTCTAAAGCTATCCTGTTTAAACTAATGTTTATATCTCTTGTTTAATAAAAAGTAGATTTAATTATGTGGTCTATAGAAAAAACTGCTATTAATATTAAACATATTGCCAAAAGACAGACTAAAAAATGCATGAAATGAACAAAGAAATCGGAAACAGGAAAAAAAAAAAAACCCTGCAAAAGGAGTGTTAAACTTGAGTAAACTTGCCCCTTTACTTTTTTCCCCACCCTTCGAACTGGTTTGTCCCTCTGCTACCTAGCAGTGATATTACAATAACTATGCTCTTAGGAGTAATATTACACTACCTATGGTCTTAGAAATGATAGCGCAATAACTATATTGGTTGGCATAATTATTTAAAAGGCCCATGCCAAGTGAGCAGAATTCACGTACATTGTTTAAGATGACAGGAGAGTTTGTGTATTGCCATTTCTAGGTCCGTGTTCCCTAGCAGCAAGCCAAGTTTGAATGGGCTGGATTCTCTGCCTGCACACAGCCAGTTCCCTGGTCCTTCCCAGTTGCATTGTCACTGTTCTTTTTCCTCAGGTTGTTGTTCTCAGCCACGGATGTACACTGGGAACACTGGGGAGTCTAAAAAGCCCTGACACCCAAGTCACCCCTGAGATTCTGGTTAGTGAGCAGCCCAGGGAGAATCGTTGATCCAGGATATCCCTATCCTACCAGACTTTCTTTTCTTTAAAGCAAGATCCATTTTGTTGGCTATATGTTGGTGACAGTTTATAAACCATTAGAAGGATGCTATAGAAGGTACACGGCCTTGGAAGGGAGAAGATAGAGTGGAGGCAATAGGGAGTTAGAGAGTAGATAGTGCATGTGATCTACCAAAGAACCTAAGGAACAGGAGAGGAAGTGCTCTAAGGTGAACGCTATTTTTTAACCTGTGCTTTGGCTTTTGTGTCCTTCAGGTATTTACATTGTTGACAGGCGGTTCCGCTCTCCAGATGATTCTTGCAATCAGCTGACTCAGTTTCTCTATGGATTTTGCAAACAGTCACGCCGCCAAAGAATTATCCAGAGGAACCGAACTGAGAGGCTCTCAGATCTTCTGGACTGGAGATACTTAGGCAGAGTAAGCAAATTTGTGATTAACACAGAGGACCACTTTAAAAATCCCACTAGACCACAAATAAATTGATTCTAGGCATAATCTGTAAAGTCAACTCAGTATCATAATTGTTAAAATCTCAGTGATTTTCTTATGTACTTTATTCTACAAATGATGAATTTGCAAAGTCCTAAACCCAGTTCTTCATGTTTAGTCTGAGCCCGTAACAGTAAATCCATTGGCATCTAGCACCGATCTTACTATTTTATTGTCATCACTTACTGGATGCATTACAAGTATGCAGAAATATTTCATGAAGATGAGGAAAACATCAGGAGGAAAATCGCTACTTTGTTTCACTCTAAGAGATGATATGATTTTTTTCCTCAGCTACAGTAGGTAATGGGAATAAGATTGCTTTTCAAAATGACAAGTGCAAAGGGAAATACCTTCTTTCCTGCGGTAGGTTTAGAAGTACCCAGATGTTCATATATCATAGCACTGGATGATTTATATACTACAACATGAACTGACTTTGCCTTCACACAATGTGTCTGCCGAGATACTGCTAAATTTCCCCAAATGATAGATGCTGCCATTTGCTGAGCGTCTATACACCCAATCCCAATGCTCATTACAACTCTGGATGAATAATTTCATTGTCTTCATTTTATAATGAGAGGAGAATGATAAGACTGTTAGACCTCAATTTTCAATTTTTTTCATCTCATGGCACACATAAACTAATTGCTAAAATTCTGCAGCACACCAAAAGATATATCTTTCTGCTGATCTGACAAAAAAACATAGGTATGGCTATTGTTGTATTGGCTGTTGGCATTTTTTTCATTTGACAATCAAAAAGAAAAGAGGTTGGTGCTCCTGACTAAACAGTCACCTACTGCATGTTTTAAAAATCCTTGATACACACTGGTTGAAAATCACTGCCTGTTTATTCAGGCCTTATCTTTTTTCCCCCACACCATACGACATCTCTGTAGAATGAAACCAGTGTTTTCAGTCCCTTTAGCACAAGTTCAGAGTTCACTAAGGCCAGTATGGTTTCCCGCCAATGTTGTGTAGCATTTCTTTACCTATCCATTGAAAAATAATAAAATTATAAACTATAAAAAATTATAAATTATAAAGTTATAATGTTATTTTTTCCCTGATTCTCAAACTTAAATTGGATAGAATCTGTCACTTTTTAAAACTAAATTGTATAACTAAAAGAATATTTTATTTGATAACTTCGTTGTTGACATACATAAATCTTTTTTTAACTTGTGAATTGGTCTTCCATCATAGTATTATCAGCACGCCAGGCACCTGACATTAAGCAGAGCCTTTTCAGATAAATTCCAAATGGAACCCACATCACCACCAACGGTAAATATTTTGTGTATTGCTTATTCGTTTTGAAAGCTAAATTTCTTATTTATGATAACTCTTAACAATACCTTTTGATTTGAAAGTAGCTAAGTACACTATTATACTTTTTCATAGTGTAATATCAAAGCAAAGACCAGAGGAACTGACAAATCAGATCACCTTACAGCCCTTGATTAAGAGTTAGCCTCACATGTAAGATGAGCAGTCAGCTAACTCAGGTCATTGGAGCAGCACCTCCCCACTAAAACTCTCTCAGCCTTAGTGCTTGAAACTGCTCCATTAGACATCCATTCTTTTGAAAGTTGTTCAAAAACAAAGTAGCTTGCTTTAACAGGAAGTTGATTTTTCTAGCCAAGGAAATATTTAAATATAGGGTGACTGCTTGGCCAGAGACAGAGACTGAATTCAAGGACCACAGGAGGAATTGGACAAGGTGGGCATTTATGTTCCACCCAGCATTGCCCTTCAGGGAGTCTTCTAAAGTTCAAGTACACATTATGTTAATGGGACAACATAGGCTGCTTGCCATCAGATTCACTTAGAAGGACAGAAGCTGGGAAACATAGTTAGAAGCAGGGAAGTATCAGACATTTCTCTTTGGTGGGATTGTCCTTTCAGCAGTCTACATAGTGGTCAAAGAGCTAAACTTCTTTGTTCCTCTAATCATGAGGTGATAGCTTATGTGCAAGAAAATGAGACCCATCACATTGGATATGAGATCCATCTTAATTTCTGTGACTCACAGGAGCTAGTATCTCGTGTTAATTCCCACAGACATCTTCCATGGTCTCTTAAAGAATATGCCCAATTACAAGACTCATCAAATTTAGGGATTTCCCAAAGCTATGGATCCTCCAAGTTCAGATGTTAATTTCCCAATCAGGGGTCATTTTTGCCATAAGCAATTTTGCCTGATAATACAACTTATATTCCATCTATATCAGGTGTTCAGGAAAATAGACCTAGAAAGTTAACACAAGGTAAAATTTGCTCGTAGAGAAGATGAAAGGGTTTTGTAAATCCCTCCATCAAATTTCACTTTCATATTCATGATTTTACAGAGTTAATTGTCCAGCTTTTTTAGAGGTGGATGCTCCAGCTGAAGATAACTCAGCTATATGCAGCTATTAATATACATACAACTATTAAGTATGGAGCTTCTCCTCTGAGCCAAGTCCTAAGTGCAAGACTCAGCTTTTTTTTTCTTTCCTGTGTTACTTTTGGCTAGAGTGTCTGAACCTTGAAATGACTGTACAAGTATGACACAATAATACTGTATAAAAATTATTGAAATACATTGACAAGTACTGTGACAGTTTTATACATATTTCCTCCCATTCAAGCATGAGCACTCCTAGAGGGCAAGGATCCTCTTTCTCATCTGTTTCCTCAGTGCCATTACCATGGCTGACCTGTGTTCGGTGCTTAGTATGTGTTTAAAATATGAATTATCTCAGGGAATCTTAGGTAGAAGGGTGATTGGATTAAATCCTAGTGATCTTTGCTCATTAACTTAAATAAAAATAGCAGGTGGGATTTCAGAGTTAGCTCAATGGCCTGGCTTCCAGGATGCTTTGTAGTGGTGGCTGTCCATGGCATGTCCAGGCTGGCCACATCCTGCAGTTTCACTGAGCAAATCTAAAGGATGACATAGAGACCGATACTATGAGCAGTGTAACACAACAGTTGAGATGAAAGGTTCTGGGATGATCATCACTCTGGTACAAATCTTTGCTCTACCACGTATGTGTTATATGACCTTCGGCAAGTCATTTGGCCTCTCTAGCCCATAATTTTCTTCTGTAAATGGGAAAAATAAATTTATTGAAGTGTTTTTACAAAGATTAAATAACACATAGGTAGTACCTGGCACACGTCAAAGGTTAATAAACTAAAGCTATTATTTAATGAATCTCTCTTGAGCTTGTTGGTACCAGAATCAGAATGAATTCAAAATTAATAGTCCCTGAAGAGACCACAGAAAATATCCACCTTTGTCTTTTAATAAAATGTACTTGCAAAACATTTACATGTTGGAAAATTAAGAAGTTGTTATATTGTTTGTGTCTTATTTTGTCTTTGGCAGACAGAAGGATTTAAATATCCCAGGCCTTCCTCAGTACCACCTTCTCCTTCGGGGTCTCAGGTCTCCAGTCCACAGAGCAGTGATGTGGAAGATGAAGATGAAGATGAGAGATATGATGAGGAAGAGGAGGCGGAAAGGGATCGGTTAAATATTAAGTCACCATTTTCTCTGGGTCATGTTCCTTATGGGAAGAAAAAGCTACATGGTGAATATAGGAACTGAATTCCACACTTGTTGAACAGAGCTAATTTAGGGAGAGCGTAGGAAGAATGATTATTTAAAGAAAAGAAAATGCCACAAATTTCATTTTCTTTTAAGTATCACAATTGGATTTATTCTCTCCCTCAGAAGTAGAAATTAAGTCAGTAGCAATTTTATAAGTTAAAATCCAAGTTATTTTCTTCAATTTCTTTCTCTCCAGTAAATTTAGGGATGAGGAAGAGTGTTGATTAAAGGAGGAAGACTGAAAGTGTTTTTAAAATGGTTAATTTAAGCAATAACAATTTTTGTTTACTAGTGTTTTTCAAATTATCATTACCATAATCCTTTGTTTAGTATTTATACAGCTTCAATATCTCTCAAAAAAGTCTCCCATTCCCCCCCGCAAAAGATCCTGTTCTTTAGCCATGAATGTACACTACCTACCTATTTTAAATAACTCAGTGTTCAATGATTATTTTCATTTTTCACATGAGTCAGAAACATGACTTCATATCTAGCTTTGCAGGCAATCAAAATACATAATAAAACAGCTATTGTAAATCCAGATCTTGATGCATATTCGTGCATATTTACAAGGTCACTTCTCAAATTTATTTGTACTGTGGCATCTAACCATAACATATTTTTATTGTTTAAAAGGAAAGCCTATTTGAAAACTTGGCCACAGAAGATACATTATTAAATCCAAATTAATAAATATATCAATATTTAAAGATTTAACTTTCATTGATAATGTCTTGTTTAAAATTCTTTTAGATATTTAAGATAACATGTAAAGCACCTGATACATAATTGTGCCTTCTAAAGGACAAAATTTTAAAAATATATTTGAAAAAACAGCAAAAAGAAAATTTAGAGTCTATTCTATAATAAGGACAGTGTCTCTAACACATTCATGATATGCTCGGAGTCAATGTTGAATGGCTGCAATTAAGCATCTTTATGTTTTAAGTGTATTAAGCCTAAATTGGAAAAAACAAAGCAAGACAAATTCACACTCACTCTTGGATTGTTTTTTTCACAACTGAAAATTATTATTGAGTATTATTTAGATCACAGTGAACACCTTAGTTGGCGTATCAGCTGGTGTAGGTCAACAGAGGCTGTAAAATGTTCTGGTCTTCTCAGTGCTGTGCTGTTGATGGCAACAAAGACAGGCAACAATGATGGTGTGTCAGATAGTTCAAGACCAGCTAACAACTGTAATCCAGGTCTCCTGTTGCCCCACTGTTAGGGAAAAGTAGAAGGGTGGGTACAAACAACAAATCAGGCCAAAATAGAAAATGGTTGCAAGCTCACCTCCTGGAGAAATTCAGGAAGAAGGGAAATAAATTACCTAAAGTCCAAGCCTTGAATCGTGCCCCATGGATGTGAATTAACCCAGTGTCTGCAGAGCAGTTTAGAAAGGTCTGCACCGAAGATCAGAAAAAATATGAGATGGATTTGTACTGCCATACGAACACTCTTTTGCTGAGTACCAGGAAGATCTCATGACAAAAAGGAGTTTCACTATTACAATAACCATAAAAATGTATCCCTGGTCGAGTGGAACACTGTATGTCTTCCAATACTCTTAATTGGTAATTGGTTGGGCCACTTACTGAAAACATGAGCTATGTAATAAAATACCTTCTTAATATAAAGCTTTAAAATTCAAATGTTTTACCACATGAAAGACTAGCCCTCTGCTTAGAAATGAGTACACATGCTAGTACACATGCAAACTGACAATTTGCAACCACTTGCTTCTGAGCAGGTGGCATGTGCAGGAGTCAGCGTTTCTACCCTGCAGTGGCTCCTCCATTCAGGCAGCTGCCGCCCCTTGACTCCATCTTCTTGCCCAAGTCGTTTATTGCCCTTTCCCCCAAACTGACAAAGCCGGGTGAGTGCCAACAAAAAGGACTGTTAGGTGATTCTGTATCTGTAAGACACAGTAAGGGCCTAAACGAATGGTCTTACTGGGAGAAACTGAGGTACAAAAAATGCTTTTAAAGAATGTATGTATTCATAAGGGAGAGGACAGGAACTATAAAAAAAATAGTTTGTGTGTTCTTGGCCAGCTGAGAGCAAGACTTTTTTTTTAACACATTGTACCACACTTCCCCCATGGTAAGAGTTAGGGTTAAGAGAGCTGGTTTTACACATATAAGTGAGAATATAAAATGCTACAAGTGCAGTGCTAATAGTTTTTCAGGGCACAAGGAGGACTAAGAAAAGGAACTGTTCAAGTGTACACTGGGGAGGGTCAAAGAGACTTCTTAGGATGAGCCTAACTTTCACTTCACATGGTGGTTTTCAGGATCAAATCAAATTAGAAATGATCTCTTCCTGAAGGATTATAGTCCAGAAAAAGGAGACCAGCAGGTTACATTCTCAAGTCCCCTTTCTCTTGAAGCTGAAGTAAAATAATGTAATTCAATGTTGATAGGGTATAGGCTCTTAGTTCTCATAACCAGGTAAAGAAAGAAATGTGAATTGAAGGCTGCTTTTAATGTAAGGGCCTCTTTGCCTTCTCTTCTCTCATGATCAGAGTGGTGGTGTGGAAGGAGAGGAGGTGTCTTCTGGGGAAGTCAGAGAAACAAAGCCTAATTGAGGGCCCACACTGGAGACCATTTATATATATGTGTGTGTGTGTGTGTGTGTGTGTATATATATAGTGGCAAAGAGGGGCAGAGCAACTGGAACTTCACTAAAAGTGGCTGCAAGGCCAATCTGTGGCGGGAATATTCTAGTACATGGATATGCAGGGGAGGCAGACACTTTCCCAGTTTTAAAATTTAAGCCATGTAATGTGAATAACTTTGATCAGTGATCATTTGTTCATTTCAGTGTTGAAAAATGTAGAAATAAAGAGAATTGCCAAGAGACTCGAAGAGAGATATAAAGTTATAGTGAACTGGGCCCAGGGGCCATTATACAATGGCTGTGTTAATCAGCATATCCGTACAGCAGAAAAGCATTCAAGGAATTCAAGTACTTATCATACATGAGCTGATATTATTTTAATGGCTACTGGTCATTTAGACAGCTTTTTAAAATTCCGTTTTAGAGCAAAACACTTGAGATAGTTCTAGTTCACTGTTGGAAGAACTATTTCATAAGACAGATTTTAAAAGTGTTCTGGGAATAAACATAATGTTTAAATAAACAATATGTACAAGTCTATGTCAGATGAGTAAATAATTATCAATAAACTGGATATATGCACTGTCTAGGAAATCCATTTTAAAACCAAGTCATAATTAATGACAGGTACCTATTATAATGCCACATAGATTTTTTTAATGCTGGCATATTTTGGGACAGAGATCGATGTTACATTAACTTGAATATAATTTCATTATTCAACTATGAAACAACTTACAGACAAACTGTAGAAGCAGAGTTTTGATTACTTAACACAGTAAATTGTAATTATAAGTTACAGAGACATTCATACAAGGATATTGTTTAGCTGCTAAATAATGGCTATATACTGATGACAGTAAGAATTAACAATACTTTCTACTTATGACATTTATCAATAACAACTTTCAATTAAGTCAAACATAATTAACATGAGTTATAATTACAAATAAATATATTATGCTTGTACAATAGGCATATGTGTGTATATATATTTTTCAGATAGTAATGAACCCAAGTTGACTTTAAAAAAGAGTAAATTAGGCACATTTCCATGCACTTATGTTATCAGGGTGCCTTTATATAATCTTCTGATGTCACATAAAGCCTAGAGTTCTAGTTGATTAGAGCAAACAGTCTTTGAGTCTGTTTAGCTATAGAAAACAGGTTACCTCTAAAAAACTGGCTTGTTCTTTCCATACAACATGCAGAAGAGCAGAGTGTGTTTCATTGGCTTCTGTCCCAGTAACTTTTGGATCCCAGATTCTAAACTGAATTCAGGAAGATACCAGAGAACACAAGGGGAACTCCACGCTGTGGAGCCTGCAACCTGCTCCAGCCTCACCAAAGAGCCCTCTTTCAGCTGCTGCACTGGAGTGTTCTAATCACAGGGCTTCTTCCCTGCTGCCCCTTCTTCTCTCCCGTCCTAACAACTCACTTGTCCTGGATGAACTGCTAAGAGAATCACAATCTACTCTTTCTCATCCAGGCTTGCTTCCCGCCTCACACTCCCTGGAGGTGGGAAAAGGAGAAGGAGATCCCCTGCTGAGTGACAAGTGGGTTACAGAATGAGAAAACCAACAAGTAATAATGATTAGAGGAAGGCTATTTGTTGTAACAAAAAGAACACTATAGTCTTCAATTTTATAATTGCAAACGTGCTAAAAAATTCATGACTGAGATGATGAGCTAAATGGGACCTGATGCAATTAAAAAAAAAAAAAAAGGCAATGATATCCTCAGTTAAGAATCCTACTTTACTTTTGTTACTAGAAGAATACAACTAGCTAGCTGTACATATCCCTAAGATTGCAAATGAAGCAAAAATGGTCCACGAGTTTTATTCACATGGTTCATGTCTTCAACAAGGATAGAACTGTAACTGGATGCAATTTGGTATATTTTCACCAGTTTAGCAGACTGTCATCCAGGAATCTGGTTTGATCAAAGTTTTCTTCCCCAGCTGTAAGAAAAAAATTACATAAAATCAACTCACTTTCCAAATTTTTAAAAAAGCAAAGATGAAAAGAACCTCAGGAAATAAACATTTAGTCTCCTAAGATATGTTAACTCATGCACTCTGCTACTAAAACCCACCCCAAAATAACGGGTTTTGATTGATTTAGTTGTATATGTTTTTCCTCAGCTTGAGACATACCGGGGAACTCACATTTCACATCTAACTCTCCATACTGAATGAAACTGTAACATGGTGTGTTTGGTGGGAACCTGAAAAGGCCACATGCCTCTCTCTAAGAATCCCTCAGGTCTAAAAGACCCACCATTAGAACCACTGGCTTGCAGCAAGGTTCTTTTTCTATATTTAAAATGCATCTTACTTGGGGAAGATGACATAGGAACACATTTACACATATTCCCTTATTAGATAAGCTGCAGGTCTGGGGAGGAAATGAGACAGAAAGAAGGGATCATTGTTAGCTGGACAGGATTACAAGAGCACGAGGTATCACTACTGGGGCCTCTCTATGAGGTTTTTCAACTATAAAATAATGAAGTTGGACTTTGAGCTTTTTGAGTTCTAAGAGAAATAAAGGTTACAATAGACTGTGGATTGTGGAATTCATATGAAATTCCCCAGTCTCACCAAGGAAATGTTTTTATGTTCTTAGGACTCATGTTAATGAGAAACATACTGGTCTTTAGATAATCAACATTCTGTAAATTTCTGGGGTAGGGGCAACTGTTAATTATTTTTAAAAACCTGAACAAATAAAGGCAACTTTGTTGTCCTCAATACAGAATCCCAAAAGTTATGAAAGCTTCTATGCCTTACTGTTAAAAGAGGTCACTATACTTGTACCTTCTTGTGGCTTCTGCAAGGAAGTCAACAGCAGAGCTGCTGCCTCTGGAAGAGTTAGTAGTAGGGCATTTGGACTTCGTTTTTCTGGAGGAACAAAAATGTATACAGATCCTAATAGCATTTAAATATTCATATCGGGCCCTGGCTGGTGTGCTCAGTGGACTGAGTGCCAGCCAAAGGGCCACCGGTTGAATTCCCAGTCAGGGCACATGCCTTGGTTGCAGGCCAGGTCCCCAGAAGGGGGGGCACATGAGAGGTAGCCACACAGTGATGTTTTTCTCCCTCCTTTTATCCCTCCCTTCCCCTCTGAAAATAAATAAATAAAATCTTTAAATAAATAAATATTCATAAGAAACAGATTTTCGATCCCTCAGCAAAGGGTCCCTGCACAGAAGAGGTTTTTATAAATTGAAATATTTCACACTTCCCTTGGACATTACTTACAATTGGTTATGTTATGTATTACAGGGTATGGAAAAGAATTTAAGCTATATACAACACAAAATTTCATGAAAGCAAAGAGGATTAAGATAAAGAGCCCGTGAGAAATTTCCTCCTTCAGAACTTAATATCGTATGTCTGGGCAGAACGGATTGGATGTGATCCAGCTTAGAGCCTGGACAACCTCCTCTCTCCCTCCTTCCAAAGCAGTTTGCGATGATCTACGTTCTTGGCCATGTGTAAGGCAATTATTTGACTGAAGGAGTATCTGCTAAATATACAAAATTATTTCAAATCTAAGTTGACTGAAGACAAAACATCCTGATTCAGCACAAACCATGCTTTTTAATTTAAGAGCAACTGGAGTGGAAAACAGCTTACCCTCGCAAAGAAAATAGGCTTAATTACACTGCAATCTTGAAAAAGGTAAATGAATATTTGTTAAGCACCTACCATGTGCTGAACACAGAATTTGGTATTTTTCAAAATAAGTACGCTATTTATTTTTAGCATTTCAGTCTTTGAATTTTATAAAAGTTAATTGTATTTTTATAATCCAGTGGCATGGAAAGTCCCCGGTACCATTCTTTATAGCCTCCATTTACCAACTATTTCTGGTTTTGAACATTTTGATAGCTATTTCTACTAATATAAGAGGCACACGTTTTAAGTTTCTAGGTGAATCATTATCTTAATAATAATAAAGTGTTTAGGAGGAAACTATGTAAAGGTCCTGTCCTAACGGAGAGGCACCTTTTGGGGACTGCTGTAGTTCTCTCTACCCAGCCTTACCCGTCGGAGCTCAACTGCCCCGGGATTTCTGCACAACCAGGGGCCAGAGGCCACTTTTTCAGCACCTGCGACCAAATCAAGCCTGCGGAGACGCAGCCCCGGTCTCGGAGCCGCTGTCACCTTTAGGGCGGGGCGTTGTGAGCCACCAGCTCTGGCGCTCCGCCAACTCGGGCTCGGCCTGGGCAGGGACTCGGGGCGGCCCCCACGCGGCGTCCTTCCCGGTGGGAGACGCTTTCCTTCCGAGCGTAGCAAAGAGCGCCCTGCCCTCCTACTCTAATTCGCCGGACCGGCCCCTCGCTCCCTCGGTCACTCACCCGGCTGCGGTCGGTCGGAGAGGTCCTTCCTCTGACTCTGGTTGGAGATGAAGCGGCGTCCCTCTGCAAAGGCGAGCAACAGGGCTCAGCGCCCGCCGGGCCCGGGTCGATCAGGGATAAACCATAGCCGCCTCGCGCTGCGAAGCCTCCAAGCCGGGAAGCGGGGACGCGGCGGCCAGCGCTGGGCTGCGGGTTCCGAGCGCTCGGGGAGCAGCCCACGGCGCAGCCAGGCGCAGGTGCGGAGAGCTGGAGGAAGGTTCCGCGCGCCCCTCCCCGCCGCGCGCGCCCCTCGCGCGCCCCTCTCCTCTTCTCGCACCCCAGCCCGACGCCTTGAGGGGACTTGGGAGCAGCGGGCTGGTTACCCAGCCAGTGCAGTATTTCCCAAGCAACCCCAGAGTCGTCTTCTGTGGCACGAGCTAGCAACCCTGCTTAGGATGGAGGATTTCAGAAACTTCCTCTTCCACCGACAACGCCCTCTCCCTCCACTCCCTCTCCCCACCCCTCACCCTCTTTGCGCCACCGTCCCTTTCCCTTCTTTAACTGAGACCGGGATGACCTTGACCTCGATTATTGAAGGAAACAAATTTGATATTAGTCTTTCCCTGCAGCTCTCATACACCCCCAAGGACCTTCCTTTATTGCTGTAAGAGGAGCTAAGTATTTCAAACGTACGTGCGCCCTTCAGGTAAAGCATAGCTTGAGGAGTCCAGTTCCTTCTCTCCAAGAGTCTCTACAACCCCGAGAAAAGAGAAAAGCAGTTAATAAGATAGTGCAACCCGGCCCTCTATTAAAAAACAAAAAGGAATGGAAGGAGAGAAAAGACATAGAGAAATTAAAAAAAAAAAAAAAAAGAAAGGAAGGGAGGGACAGAAAGAAAAGAGGGGAATAAAGGGAAAGAATATTCAGGATCATCGATTTTTTTTCTTTTTTCTTTGTTTCTTTGTTTCTTTGTTTCTTTTTTTTTTTTTTTTTTTTTGCGTTTGCTTACCTGTGGAGCACTGCTAGCATTTCCCAGGAAAGAAAACACCAGGAAAAGAGCCAGCGTTGTTGCCGCCAGACTCCTGAGTCCCTGCAAGGAAACATCAATCAAAGAAAGTCATTCCTGTGTCTGTAGGACCTTATGCTTCCTTTCTTGACGCCTGGACAATTCAAACCCGTTACTTTCTTGCTGCGTTCTCTTCAATACTCAGTATGGAACGGGGTGGGTCAGGGGTTCCCCAGTTTGCCTTCTACTTAATCCCCAAGAGTTCTCTTTTTAAAGAAATTATTTAGAAATATATGTTCATAACAACCCAAATGACAAATGGCGTGAATAAGTGACTTTTTTCTTAGTAATATCAAATGATTCTAATATTTTAAGGCATAGTTTAAATATCCTCTAAAATGCGTATTAAACGTACAACAGGCAAAAGCTCTAATGCTTTTTGTAAAATAGTTCAAAAAGTCTTAAGTAAATAAAACCTGTACTTGCCTTCATGGTCTGCTCCTTTCCAGAACCTGCAATAAATGTAACTTTACCTGGGAGCTTTCCAACCCTGTTCTGTAAGTGGGGCTTTTAAAATCTTAGTGTCAAGGACCCTTCCTTCACACTTCAGTAGCGTTAGGGAGTCCACAGGGATTTCTTGTCAGTCTTCCAGGGTGAGAGGATCTGATGACTCCTCCAGGAAGATTCAGTTGCAGGAAGTAGAGAAATGATTGATGGCTGGACATCATTTGCTGAGATTGATACTGACCACATCAGCAGAGATATATTCTGAAAAAATCAGCATTATTGCCTTTGCTTTTCCCACTAGCTTCACAAAGCATTATCATCATCATCATTATCAAGGAAAATGATTACTAACTCCTGGCACAATCAAAACTAAATAAAGTAAGAAAACATTTTGGATAACTAGCTGTCAAGTTATCACTGATGACTCAAGATGAATCATTTGGGCAGAAATGAAAAGGTTAGGGAATCTCAATGGAATTTGACATTAGTTATTCACTTAGTTATCCATTCAATTACTTAACAAATATTTATTGCATGCCTACAATGCATTAGGTATTCCTTTTTTTAGTTCAAGGGATACAGCCATGCATGAAAAAGACACAGTATCCTCTTTGATCAAACTTATCCCTTAGGGGAGAAACACTCTAAACTAGTAAACAGGTAAATAAAATAATTACAGAATGTTTTATCAAGTAAAAGTAAACAACATGATGTGATCAGGAAAGTGGCAGGCTATGTTATAGAAGGTCAAAGTCAAGGGGAATGGGTCCGGAAGGATAAGGTGAGATAAGACATGTGATAAATTAGAGTGAGAATTTGTATTCCAGGCAGAAGAAAGTAAAGCAAAATCTTGGGATGGCAAAGAGCTAGGCTTACTTGAGGAATAGGAAGGAAACCAATGGCGTCAGAGCTGTATGGGTAACAGAGGACAGCACTTTGAAATGAGGTTGGAGAGGGAGAAATGGGCCAGTTATTTAGGAATATGGTTGTAAGTAAGAGATGATGATGGTTTGGGCTTGGGTGGTACTTGCAGGGAATGAAAAGCTGTAAATGAATTGGGGTGAAGGTTGGAGGCAGAAAATACAGAACTTGTGGATACATGAGAGTATGACAAAAATAAATTAGGGATGATTCATGGGTTTTTGGCTTAAACACAGAGTGAATGATGAAATCTTATATTGAAGTTGGAGATACTTCATAAGGGAGCAGTTAAGAGAGGGAAATTGAGTTGTCTTTTGGGCCTTTTAAAATTAAAATGTATGTTAGATATACAGGTAGAAGTGGGAAGTAGGCAATTAGAAATGCAAAACTCTACTGAGCTCAGCAAAGAGGTCACCAGCCTATAGATACTTTTCTAAAGGCAGAATTTATCAGTTTTAAGAATTCTAAGAATTTTAAGTCAGGAAAAGGATTGGGATTGAATGATCACACTTAGGGAGTGAATGGAGTTAAAGAAGAGAGGTAGGGACAGAGCTACGACAATAAATATACAGAAAATAAGCAGAGGGAGAGCCAGTAAGGCAGCTGAGGTGAGGCAATAAGAAAGAAAGGAGAAATTCCAGGAGGCAGTGGAAGCCAGGAGAATATCCATTATGTTGAAAGGTCAAACTAGATGGGAACTGAGAAGTGTACAGTGAATTTGGGAATACGATGATTTTTGAAGACATAAACTAGATTGGTTTGGCTTGAAAGTGAACGGGATATGAGAAAATACATACAAGCATCGACAACCTCTTTTAGGAATTTCACTAAAAGGGGGAAAAGGAAAAATGAATATTTTTTAAAGATAAGATACTTGAGTGTGGTGAAATTGTGTTATTTTGGGGGGCCTCAGTAATATCTGAATCTTTTTATTTTTTTAATTGATTAATTAATTAATTAATGTAGAGAGAGAGAGAGGAAAGGAAGGAGAAAGGGAGGGAGAGAAACCATTGTGGGAAAGAAACATTGATCGGTTGCTTCTAGTATATATCCTGACTGGGGACCAGATGTGCAACCCAGGTATGTGACATGACCAGGAATGGATCAGGTGACATTTTGCTTTGAGGGACGTTGCCTAAGCGACCAGTGAACCACACTGGTCTAGGCTGTTTTAATTTTATTTTTAAGTTTTTCTTTTTTTTTTAATCCTTGCCAGAGAATGTATCCATTGATTCCAGACAGAGGAGGGAGATAGAGGTAGTGTGTGTGAATGAAAGAGAGAGAGAGAGAAACAGACATTGATGTGAGAGAAACATTGATTGGTTGCCTTTCATATGTACTCCTGATTGGGGACTGCATCTGAAACTCAGGAATGTGCCCTGATTAGGAGTTGAACCATGACTTTCTTAGTCTATGGGACGAAGCTCCAACCAAGCCACACCAGCCAGGGGTGAACCCTTTTATTTTTAGGGAGATCCTAAAGTTTCCTAACTTATGAATGATTAAATTATAACTCTTGGTGGTGGGCAGAGACATTTTTTTCTTTTGTAGAATCTGAAAATGCCAGCTCCTCACTTTCCCAGCCTCCCTAAAAGGTAGGGTGTGGGCACATGACACGGGCTTCACCAATCAGAGGTACCCAGTCAGACGGGCAACCTGGAGCTACACTGGAAGCAAGCGGAGGTCAGAAGAAACATTGGTGCTGCAGTGGTTGTAGTAAGCTTGAGTTTGTGGGGGCAATACTGTCTACAGTGCTAACAGCAGATTCCAAATGGTGTTCCCACCTCCAGTGTCCTTAAAATGAAGTCCTCTTGCTCAAGTCAGTCCAGTTTGTTCATTTCTCTTGATGACAACTAAGAAACCAATCACAGGACATGTATTCTGATGGAGATGATTAGTAGAAAAGGAGAAATGGATGATGAAGAAGAGAACTGCAAAAAAGTACATAAAAGGCAAGAGGGATAGGATCCAAAGTATGTCAACACTCCATTGAAATGGTTATATACACTGGCAGATGTTGAACAAGGACCTGAGTGCCCACCACATGCTAAAGTACCATGGATTAGAGAGATGGTCCCTTTCTTTTAAAAGAGCAGTTTTTCAGGTATTAATGAGTCATTTGGGAAGCTAGCTAAAAAGCAGATTCTGGTTCAGTACAGCTGGGGTGGGGCCTGAAGTTCTACATGTCTAATAAACTTCCAGATGATGCTGGTGCATGCTACTCTACTGATCATTGGACATTTTGAGTAGTAAAGCTTTAGAATCTGCGAGAAGTGATAAAAGCTAAAGCTTAGATCGGTGTGGCTGGGAGAATGGCTAGCTGTAGAAATACTGGAGTATGGGGAGAGAACAGATGAGTTTGGTGGGGACTGGGGTGGGAGGGGCTGGTTGCTACCTGCAGATCTCTGTATAAGAGAGATCGGGATTGCGGATTGCGGCACTTGATATTTAGACTCCATTGTCATGTGCAGACAAGAAAACTGGAGTTTGGTTAGTAAAAGGAGAATGGAATACACAAAGTAGTTTGTAGATGGAAACTTGAGGAATATTTACTCCTTTTAAAGAATAAGCAAGAAAAAGCCAAATCCCTTACTGTGATTTTCCTACTGTCTTAGGAGAAGAGAAAGATTTAAAAAAAAACAACCCAAAACTGAAAAACTAAAAGGTTAACACCAAAACCAGGTAAAATCTTAAATTCCTTTAAATATTAGATTTTAGGACTTAATTTCAAGAGATTGTAAAGAGTAATAAAGTATGCATGTATTTATGATTTAAATGAAATCTTAAATGAACTCCAACTACTAGGTTACCTAACAGACAAGTAAAATGTCTTTTTCCTCTGTCCATACCACAGACACATACAGAATTTAGAAAGAGGAACAGGAAAATGAATCACCACTTAAACTGTTTGGAATTTACAATTTTAAGTAAAAATAAACAAGTGTGGTTTGTTTACAACAGCTTTGCTAATGAATTCACAAGCAGCTGTTTGACGTCAAAGCTGTCATTCTTGGTAGAATATGCACAAATGAAGAGAATGGTTTTGACATATTATCAATATTGTAGTCTTATCCAAAGTAGCAGGTCAGAATGTGTTTGTTCTAAAAGGACATTGACTTCCAATAAAATATTTTTGTTAAACCATGAAGTTTTATGATTTTTATAGGTCTAAACCTAGAGATGGGCCTAGAAAAGTTATTTGATAATGAAATGGATGGATAAAATGACTAATTTTTTTTCTGCTGACATTTATTCTGCTGACCAGGCAGTGGGCATTGAACAAATTGGATCCTAATCTTTTAAAAAAGGCATATTCAATGGAGACCATTTTGCCTGCATAGCTGATGTTATCTGAAATTTTCTAGTTGATTGGAGGGTACTCAGGACCGGTTTTAAAAATAACCGTCACGGTTGAAACTGCATTCTTACAAGGTCAGTGATTATTATTCACATAGAAAACAGCTCCCATCTTGGGTCAAGTTACGTGGGCGATGTGGCTATTATGATACTAAAGTATCCAAATTATTTCTTTGATGAAAGAATAGAGAGGATTTTGGAATATTATGAATGAAGCCATTGGGTTCAGTTTCCTACTTTGGCTTTATTCCGTGCCAGAGCCGCTTTTTGCCATAGGCCACTTGTTTCACAAACAGGTGGTAAAAAGTAATTCCCCCAAAAGGGCTGCCAGTTCTGGGAAGGGCTTTAGGGGGCACTGAGAAGGCCTGCTATCAAAATAAAACATCCCATTCATGGACCAGTGTCTTTACCACTGTTCTTTTACTTAAGGCTTTGAACCTCAAGAATCTTTTTTCTATAACCAGATCAAA
The DNA here is from genome assembly GCF_021234165.1 of Pteronotus mesoamericanus. NCBI lineage: Eukaryota > Metazoa > Chordata > Mammalia > Chiroptera > Mormoopidae > Pteronotus > Pteronotus mesoamericanus. Next base: position 22,290,739 of record NW_026555310.1, read on the forward strand.
GACAAAACAAATGGAGAGTTCTAGAAGAGGGCAAGGACTAGCTCTTTTGGCCTAGTGGGTCAAGAAAGATGAATAGAGGTGACCTTTTAATTATGTCTTGAGAGGTAGTAAAGGTAAGGTCATGGAAGTGTCTCGATCTATTAAGGACTTGGGGGTATGTTACTTCTGTGTACAACCTCTTACATGGATACAGGTAACAAAAGGGCAGACATTGGATCCTTTCAGCCCCAAGGGCAAAGTTAGAAAGACATGCTGGATATTTAATAACACATTTAAGATTTTACATTCATCAGATAATAGTCAAGACTTGCAGTTTAACTGTATTCAACAAACACTCATTGAGTACCTTAAGTGGCAGACTGGGCGAGTTCCTTTTTTTTTTTTTTTTTCTTTCTTGGCCTTACCAAAATTTATGATCAAGATCTTACTTCCAAGACACTGCAGATGTTAAGTAGTTTTTATTTGTCACAAATACTTAGATAATATATATTACTTCCATCTTGAGGAAAAAATATTTAAGCTTGCTCCACTAACTGCTAAATTTACTGCCCATATTTTTGTCCATTTCTAGTTGATTATGTATATACAACTTGGAAATGAAAGATGCGATGAACTTTTTGTAAAAAAGAAAATTGCACATAAGGCTGATTAAAAAAATATGGTGGGTTATTGTATAATGCTAAATTTAATTTTTAGTGTCATAATAACGATACATTTGACCACTGTTATAACTTAATGTGTATCCCCCCAAAATTCTTATGTTGAAGCTCTAACACTTCATGTGATGGTAATTGGAGGTGGGGCCTTGGGAGGTAATTAGGTTTAGTTGAGGGCATGAAGGTCCTCCATGGAGGGCATAAAGGGGCCATCCATGATGGGATTAGTGTCCTTATAAGAAGAGGAAGAGGAGAGACATTAGAATCAGTTTTAGCACAACCTAACTGGTAAGCAGTGCGGTATAGACTCAAGAAGGCTGACGGGGTGCCGAAGGGCAGCAGCACCAGAAGGATATTGAAATGGCCAGTTAGAACCCCCTGAGAAGGCTCTAAATCATAAGAAGGGATCTCCAGCCTACAGCACTGGAGCCTAAAAAGTACCCAGATAACAGCCAGCTGTAAAGAGGGCAGGGTTGTTCTCTGACAGAGATGGGCAGCTAGAGACGCAAAGAGCCGTTTAAAGGGCCAATGCATAAATTTTTATTTGCAGCCATGTACCCTGGTCTCCCACAAAAGCAAGGGCAGAGTGCGCTGGGGCCACCTGGGGAGACTAGGGAAAGAAGCTTTGGCAAGAGAACTGAGAGTAGCTGGCAGGATCCCAGTACTGGCTCATCCCCCATATGGCAGCAGCCACCTGGCTCAGATAGACCACTCTCCTGAGTGGCAGCAGCATGAGAGGACCCAATAACGCCACCCCCAGGAGGAACTCTGCCTCGCCCTATGATGTCTCTAAGCCAGACTGCTGAGTGCAGCATGATTAGATTAACAGCTGAAGGAGACAGGCACAGACAGTAGATTTCTGAAAGTCTCAAACGGACTACCTAAGGTCAGGCAGGGTCAACAGCTGACATTATCAGAGGCAGATCCAGAAAGAAAAAAACAGCGGTGTCCTACCATAGAAGTTCACACCACAAAGCCAGGAAATCAAGACCAATTTAAGAAGCAGAAGCAAAAAAGAAGAGTCCCACAAATAATGGGAAGACAAAGAAACCCCCCCACCCACCACTGGTCGAAGGGAAAGGAGTTCCCCAGAAAGAGAACTAAATGAAATAGAGGCAAATCAACTATCAGATATGAGTTCCAAACGCCAGTTCTAAGGAAGCTCAATGACCTCAGTGAGCTCAGACAGAATTACACAGAAAAAAACTACAGGGAAAGTACGAGAACTTACTGCAAACTATACCAGCATGAAAAAGGACATAGAAACTATCAATAAGAGGCAAGAGGAAATCAGGAATACAATTTCTGAATTGAAGAACACAGGAGAAGGAATAAAAAACAGGCTAGATGAACCAGAGGATCGAATCAGCGAGCTGGAGGACAAGGCAGAAGAAAGCTTCCAGAAAGAGCAAGAAAATGAAAAAAGACTCGAAAAGAACAAATAGGTACTTAGGGAAAGGCAGGAAAACCTGAAACATAATAATAGCCATATAATAGGGATAACAGAAGGAGAAGAGGAGGAGCAAGGGATAGAGAATGTTTGAAACAGTGATGATGGAAAACTTCCCTAATTGGAGGAGATAAAAAGTCACAGAAGTCCAGGAAGTACAGAGGGTCCCATCCAAGAGGAACCCAACAGGGTCCACTCCAAGACACATCATCATTAAAATGGCAAATATCAAAGACAAAGAGAGAATCCTAAAGGCAGCAAGGGAGAAAGAGGTAGTAACATAGAAGGGAGCCCCTGTACAGCTAGCAGCTGACTTCTCAACAGAAACACTGCAAGCCAGAAGGGAATGGCAAAAAATATTCCAAGTCATGAAAAGCAAAGGCCTGCAACCAAGACCGCTCTACCCAGCAAGGCTCTCAATTAAAATGGAAGGCAAAATAAGGAGCTTCTTAGACAAAGGAAGGCTAAGAGAATACATCTCCACCAAACCAGCATTGCAAAATATGCTAAAGGGACTGCTTTAAGATGAAGAAAAAAGAGTCTATGAATACCCAGTTCCTTTCACAGTCACCAATACTTGATTATACCAATATTTTTAACTTATTAATTTGATTGACAATTATTTTGTTGTTTGTTGAAACTAAACCTCTGTACATTTCTTGTCTGTTTCTGTTATTTTTTTAAAAAAAGCTTTAAGTTACTTTTTGGTATACTTTATCCATTTTTTGATTAAATGTTTGTAGAATTTCTCCCCTAAAAAAACAATCCAACCATTAACCCTTTTATAGATGCGTTGCAAATACTTTCCTATTGTATTATTTGGCCTTCAAGTTTTTTTTACATGAATATTACTGTATAGTCTTAAATGTTTAATAGTCATATTGTCAATATTTTACTTTATAGCTTCTGGTTTTAATGTTACTTCAGGGTAAGAAAAATATTATTTTGTATTTTCTCCTAAAACTCCTTAGATTCTACATATTGATTTTTTAACTCACCTGATTATTTTTTGTATACTGTGTGAAATAAGGCTACTTGTTTCATTTCAAGTAATAGTGGTCTATGCTCCTTATATGTTGAATAAGCCTTATTTTCCCCATTGATTTGAAATATCAATTTAATCATGTTAGACAGAAAGATACATGTTTGTTTCTAGAATGCTCATTTTATTTCACTGACATACTTAATTATTTCTGTGCTGGTATCATGATTGCTGAGACTTTTATAATGGATTTAAACTTTTCAATATTTTATAATGGGTCTTGACATTTAAAAAAATAAATAAAATCAATCTGTATTTAAAAAAAAAATAAAGGAATTCCTACCTTTGTGACAACATGGACAGAACTGGAGAATATTATGCTAAGTGAAATAAGCCAGTCAGTGAAAGACAAATACCATACGATCTCACCTCTAACTGGAATCTATTCAACAAAATAAACTAACGAACAAAATTAACCACAGGCAAGGAAACATGGAGCAGACTGAAAGTGACCAGAGGGGATGGGGAAGGAGGACAATGGTGGAAAGGAGAAGGGACTAGACAAAGAACATGTATGAATGACCCATGGACATGGACAACAGAGTGGGAATTGACTGTGGGGTGGAATGGATGGAATAAGGCAAAGGGGGAAAAATTGAGACAACTGTAATAGAATAAACATGATTTAAAAATAAAATGTTTCTTTAAAAAAAGGAGAGGAAGAGACTAGATGCTTTCTCTCTACCACTGGGTGGGGACCCAGCGAGAAGGCAGCCATCTGCAAGAAAAAGGGTAGTCAGCAGGAACTGAATATGCCAGCACCTTGATTTGGACTTCCTAGCATCCAGAACTGTCTACTGTGTAAGCCATCCATTCTGTGGAATTGTTGTAGCAGCCCGAGCTAAGACAACCACCAATTAATAGAAAAGTACCCTTTTATTGAGAGATAAGACAAGTGTATTTACAATATTGAGTTGTTAGATCATATAGTCTGACTGGGAGACTTTTTAAAGCAGCAGTATTCTAGGAATTACAACTAATGAGGGGAAAAGAAAAACATTCCAAATAAGGTTTCTGTTACAGAAAATACATTTGAACAATGCCAGAAACACTTAAGGCTAAGTAGAATTTGACCTCTTCTTCCATCTTTATAGCAATAATCAAAGTACTTTTTTTTTTGTCACTGAGACATAAGATTAATTTTGGAAAGGAAGAAACAGTATATTTTAGAAAAACTGAAATAGTGGAGGATTAGTATGTTTCAAAATAGAGCCTCTTCAATGGCTCTGAATAACAAACATACAAAGCTGCCCTGCAGTCCCAAACTCACATTTGAGATTAACCATGGACGGGTTTCAAACCGAGAAGTGCTCCAGCCTCTCAATCTTACTAAGGACCGGGAGATGAGCAAAACCTTTACATGCTCCTGTCTGAGGATGCTTTCTGAAATAAGATTGTTGAAAAAGACATCTGTTACAGTGCAAAGAACATTTGATAGAAATTCATGCCCACAAAGAAGTTAAATAATAACAGATGTTCCTTACATTAACAGATATTGTTCTTGCTCTAAAAAGGTATAATTATCTAGCCTTTGTAAATAATATGGGTCAGTCAAAAATACATATAACAACTCCTACAGGGCAACTTATGTAAGTCAATCCCCAAAATATGTATATATTTGACACTCTCCACATGAGGATATTACTTTTTTGAAAAGCATTAGACACAATACTAGGTCTCTTATTATTCCATGAACTATTGAGGTAGGAGTCTCATTTTGTCAATATCACCTATTTTTCACAGATTATTTCTTAAATCATATGCCAGTACCAAAGAGACAGTAATCCACAAGACTGAACCATTAGATAATATACCAAGTCTTTCTTTCTTTAAACAAGCAAGGTTGGGAGTTCTGTGCATCAAGGAATTTAAGTAAAAGTAACATAGACCAGAATACATTTTGTAGTCATGTTTGTACATAAAAAGCACAAATTTCAGTTATGATTTTATGTGTTAAAAAGCTTTGCAACTGTTTAAAAAAAGTAAATAGTGCAATCATTTAGTGGTAAAACAAATAGTCCTATGGCCGTTGAAATGTGTTCCTACGTCTACAACAAAACCTGCCACTGTGGAAAACTACTGAAGAAACAACCAGTTTTTTACTCTCTGCCAAGCAGCAACAGTAGAAAAGAACACCACGCTATTTTTTTAGTGTCATATTTTTAAGAAACTATAACCAGTTTAATTAGAGTAAAATAACCTCAGTATGTGAACTCAGATATTTGACTCAAGATGAAGAGTGATCATATGAAGCATACATACTGATTTTACGCCATGAAAAAACTGAAAATAAGGGAAAACTCAGCTTACATGAATAGCCCTTAAAAAACAGCTTTATGTTTAACCTTTTAACATGTTACGTCTTAAGTAAACATTACCAATAGTTATTTTAGTTTGTAAAAAACATAATGAACTACTGATATTTTTTAAGTAGAAGGAAAAAAACTACATCATGACATGGAAAATCCATTTGGTTTGCATCAATTATATCTTAAATAAAAGACTACTCAATACGACAAGCTATGTAATAGACTACTTCATGGCCAAGAATTTTTTTTGTTAAATGCCTACATGTAATGAAAGATACAGATGCAGTCTTAGACTCCTAAGAAGAGTATTTCCAGAGCATGTTGCTGACCCAAGATGTGCTTAGTCAGCTATAATTTAGAAATCAAGCTAGTAAAGAATGATCTTTGCATATTCCAACAGAGAATACCTACTTCAGATTTTCAGCTGGCTTTAAAATATTGATTCAAAAGAATCACAAAAGTTTTATTTTCACCACATGTTTACCAAAAAAAAGTGATTCATACATCAAAACTGGGTTTTCCTTGGTTTTAATACAATAAAATAACATAATCCAATCATGTAATCCAGTCTAACTCATGCATCACTTTTGGGGACACTGTAACACTGGAAATATTTTTTCAATTGCAGTAGACATTTCTAAAAAGCAAATGCCTATGGGTGGGTGTTCCTGAACCTTCAAAATAAAAACAAAAGAGTCAGGCACCATAGCTCTCTAATGATGGTTGTGTTTTACACATTGTAGAAAGAGCTTCAATATGCATTGTAACAGATTTCATCTCCTTCAGTTTGCTTGCTGACTTCTTAGGTCAAGAATATCACTATGCATTGTAACAGACTTCATCTCCTTCAGTTTTCTTGCTGACTTCTTAGATCACCTGATTAAGAAGCCTATTTCCATTGCTTCTTTGTTATCTGCTGTGGTACTTTGTAGATATACATTTTAAACTTCTGTAAAGAACATCACAAGCTATTTCATGTAATTTAATTTTGTGCTGAATATTCTTCAAAGGATTTTATAAATAATACAATATTTTAAGTGAGTCTTCAGTTCACTGTTGTTATACCATATTGTTGCTTTCTCCAACTTTATCTACAAACTGCAAAAAGAAAAACAAATAATTAAAAGAAAGCCTTCGGCATTATAAAATATTACATCAACATTTTAAATGTTGATTTAATCCAGCTTTAATAAGATTTGTGGAAATTTAAGGTATGACCAACAATGATTACTCTAGTACTACTCACCACCATCTTCTGATACATAAATGTGCATAAAAATTTTTTTTTCTAAAAGTTGTTTTTGCACGACATGTTCTACATATGACTTTACGGTGCAATGTGAGAAATGCAACACAATGAATAAGAAAATTGGATAAAATGAGGTTAACACTGATAGCTTAACAAAAAAATAATAAAATAAAAAGGTGAAATGTCACAGCCATTCATTCATTAATGAACCCAATAAAATAGTTTAACTGACCATTACTGTGGATCTCTCCTGGGCCTATGTAGTCTTTGAACAAACAGATTTAACTCCATTAAGATCAATAATTAACACCAGCTATTGACTAAAAGCACTTTAAATGTGTATCTGGATTATAGACCTAAAGTGACAGAGACATTAATAATAGATGTAATGATGTAAGCATAAATTTATAATTACTTAATATAGGTTTTAACACATATTAATGTAAGCAGTTGTTTACTTTGGTTACTTCACCCCAAACATAAAGCAATTGGGCTTTTGCCAGCAATCCAGATGGGTGATACAAGCAAATACTGAAACAAAATAATAGTGGAGGTACTACAAGTAACCAAAGTGGTTGTTATACCATCAAAACCTAGCCATAACCTATCTCTTTTCTTTTTTAAGGATTTTATTTATTTATTTATTTTTAGAGAGGGGAAAGGAGGGAGACAGGGAGAGAAACACCAATGTGTGTTTGCCTCTTGAGCGCCCCCAACTGGGGACCTGGCCCACATCCCAGGTATGTGCCCTGACTTGGAATTGAACCTGCAACCCTTTGGGTTGCAGGCCGGCACTCAATCCACTGAGCCACACCAGCCAGGGCATAATCTAATTCTTTCATTTCATTATTCATATTTTTTTTACTTGAGCATTATTACAATGAAGTAATAATAATAGGAAACAGAATGGGTATTCATTTATGCAAATGTTGAAGAATGCTTAAATTAAGGACACGAATAACGATTACAATCCTAAAAGTTTCAGTAAATTCAAACACCATTCTAAGTGTAAACAACACTACTGTATGAGTTTGGAGGTTAATGCCAATAAAATCAGGATAGACCCCTGTTAAGTCTAGGTTCCAACATCTTCTCTTTAAATTTTATATTATGGCAAATAGGTAACTGGCACACTAAAACTAAAACTTGCTCTGAAAGTACTCATGGATTCATTAGAATTTTAAGGTGAAGTGAGATAGCGAGAAAGCACAACATTCTCTCTTCAAAGGTAACTTCTAACATGCAGATTACCTGGACTGTAAGGTTCTGACTTAAAATTAACATGAGGATAAAACTAAAATTAGGCTTACAGTGGGGTACCTTTAGTTCTTTGAGAATGTGATAAATGCTATGGACTGTATCTCTAGAAACATCTACAAAATTCTAAACAATTTTAGGCCCACACTGGAAAAACAGATTTGACAAGACCACTCAAATCACAGAGTGCTGGGCACAGAATTTCATCATCTGACTTTCCCTATAATTTTGCTTCATTTAATTGTCTTACTGCATGCACCTCATTTGGTGAGACAGTGTAAGAAAGAAAATATTCATGAGAAATAATGATGTCATTTTTACATTATTGCTTCTGAAATTAGAGATCATATAAAAGTTACCTGAAAAGTACGCTGAACTCTCAAAGTGAAAGGTAGCATAGCATATCAATCCGAATTGTATTAAAAAATAGAGAAAATATTAAAAATGAATACAGTGTAACAAAATGTCAGGTTTTATAGATTTACCAATGGTTACTTTTTCTGGTATTCATGGTATGTATGATCTATGTGATACAACCACTTATATTGTAATAAAAACATCAATTAATCATGCTTCAATTACTCCAATTTCTAAAAGTACAGAGCACCAAAGATCATTTTGATGGTTTAAAAATTATATTTTTAAATACAGGTATACTTACTGATCTAATTCCGGGTAAATTTAAGAGGGACCCAAGGACTGGCACTCTCCTAATGAAGCCAATGACCACGGGAAAGAAGCCCCTAGGAGAAAGAGAAAATGGTTCTCTGTGCGTGCGCGTTCTCTATTACCGAAATCATTGCTAACCAAGCAAAAAGAGTCTGTCAAAATTTTGAATATTTTTAGAGACTCAAACTTCACTCAGCATTTCTCACCTTTCCCAGGATTTGATTCCTTCTTGAATTATGTTCCTATAAAATTTTGCATATATACTTACAACGGCATTACTACTATATCCTACTAGTATCTTTATCTATTTTCTACATGACAAGTTCTCTAAAGCGGATTTGGCACTTAATTCATATTTACATCCCCTGTGGGCAATATGGTATGCGGGAGACAAACAACAAAGCATTGATATATACATTTCTTGAATAAATTATTAAACCAATCTTACTTAAAGGTTTTTTCTTTTTTTTACATTGCATAGTATTGTTTATTCACTTAGTAACCTGCATTTGTAAAATATTTACTGATTAAAATTTCCCATAGTGTATATGATACATTTTCTAGTATGTATAAGCACTAAAGAAATTGCTATCAAGTGGCAGTAACTATGCAGTATCAGGTTCTGCATATTAAAATGCCGGTTCTATCTACATATCTATCACTTTTAGTTGATGACAATAGCAAACATAAAGACAGTGCCTTAAAAGGCCAATAAAATGAATTTCATTAAATTGAAAATATTTTCCAAGATAACTCATACCCTTACATAGGCAATTATCCACATCTGATAAAAATTTTATAGTTGATTAAAATATCAAAAACTGCAATAAAAGATTCAGTGTAAACAAAAATCCATTCAAGAAAATTACAGTCTTCTTAATCATGCTGGTTAAACTATCTGGGTTTTTAAAAATAATTATTTGACATACAGTTTTATTGAAAAAGAAAAAATAAAATGACTTCCTTACCTGAACAAAAGAAAGAATCCATAAATTTCGAAGATCATGCCTATCAAAGGCCAACCAATAAGGACTACAAATACTCCACCCAAGAAAAATCCTGTGGCTTTCATTTTATGTTTTTGGAAGAAGAATCTGAATGTTCTTTCTAAACCAATTACAAAAGCCAAGCCAGCCACAAATAAAACCTACAGAAGAAAAAAAAATGCAACATAGAAAAAGTAGGTAAGCACACTGCATACATTTGAAAAGCAAGGTCAAAGCTAAATATAAAAAAAGGAGCACATCTGGCTTTCAATGTGTGCAACTGGCCAGAGAGAACTACAATGCACACCAAGAAGCAGAACCAAAGAGTGGGCTAAGGATGTGAAAGCTGTAGTAGTGCTGCACTTTTCTCTATCCTCCTCTATCTTGATTAAATGGAGAAAAAGAGAAACAAGGAATGATTACTAGACTTTACCAACCGGCATCTGCATCAGCAGTGGTTTTCCTAGGGTTAGTTACGTGGAGATGGCTTCATCAAGCAGATGAATGGCAAGACAAAAGAGGGAAGCTGACCATCAGTATGTCACCTGAAGGTACTCCTGGTTCTGCAAACTTCACCCTGGGCTACAGGAGCTACTGTGGATTGGAGAAATACTGACATGGCCAAGGTGGCAGAAGAAAACATACAAAGCCAGGAAAAGGATTCTAGTTTTACTGATTCCAGAATATCTGGTGGCAGCAGTAATAAAATTATAGCCATGTGTTCTCAAATATACATATATTTTGTATGTTTTCAGATAGTGGAAAAGAAATGGTGATCTATTAGAAGCTTGTTTTCCCCCAAGTTTTATTCCCAAATCCTTGCCTTTCATTATTAACTTTTTTAGTGAAAAATATTTCACATAAATATTGATTAAAAGTCAAAGGTTAAACTTCATATTGATAATAATGCTGTTTATATTATTTATTAAAACATCCATTTTGAACAATTTTGTTATCCTTTGTATTTACCAATTTGCAATTAAAAGCCCAATGGTAACGTACACTTCAAAGATATCTAATGGGGGCTATCAAGTTACCTATTTTTAACTCTTTAGAGGCAGCTTTGATTTAACCTATTTTGTAAATCATATATTAAACACTTAACATAGTCAAGGATTAGAAAACCTCATTAAGTGTTTACCTGCTGTTTAAACAGAAAGCTAACAGGTTTCATTCCTGATGGAAACAATGTAACAGAAATCTTTACACAAATAGTAGTGAATTATTTCCCCTAAATTTAATTGCAGGCAAGATTTCATTTGTAGCTAGCATTTTCCTATGAAGTTAGTTAAAATATATATTTAAAAAACTCACATTTCCAATAGCCAGTAGTGCTTTGTCAAAAAAGAGAATCATTCCAAAGAACAGGAAAAACACTCCAAATCCTGTTAATCCCATTCCAATTTCTGCAATATAAGTTATACGGTTAGGGATAGAAAAAACATTAAAATCTCTGTAAACTAAGATAATTTTCCAGTTTTTCTTTTGGCTGATATAAAGAAAAAGGTTCCCTGAAGTGTGTTATCATCAGTATTTAGCCAAGTAAAGAGAGCAAAGGGATTTAGACATTGAGCTTAATAAAAGAGGGAACATGAGCCTGCTTGCTTAGTCAGGAGGCTACAGCTTCACACCCCAGGGGACCATAGCATTTCTCTGCCAAGGGAAACGGTCCTCCCTTCCCTCCTCCGCTATCAGATGGCTGAGGGGCACAGGGGATGGTGCTGGACCATAGCGGCCTGTCAGTCTAACAAGGGGGTGTAAACCTATCAAAATCATGCAGAAAATCGGGAAGCTGACTGGTCATTTTGAAAAAGCACCTGCTCCGTCCCAAACCCAAATTCCTGGTCATAATCCCAGGGGAACAAAGAAGCTTGTGTGTTCTCTTTCTCTCTCTCTCTCCCCTCCTATGACCCACGCTTGCACGGTGCATTCGCCTGTTTTCTCCATGGCCATGTGGCCCTATCCAGTCTCATGGGCCATGACCGTGTGGACTTCACAAACAGGCTCCAGGAGGGGGCCTGAATTATCTCAGTGCCACAATGGACAGCAGCTGGAAACACCTGCTAAACTAGCTGGATGCTGGGCGGGACTGCACTTTAATAGGGAGCAGAAACTCTGGGCAAAGGCCTTTATTCTGGCCCTACTGAAGACAAGACTGGACATTTTCCACGGCGAGACAGATGCAGATCGGACATTGGGAAGTCAGAAGGGGAACCTCCTTAATTTTACATCATCAATAAAGTTTACTTTGGAACCAACCCGACCCTCCCATGCAGGTCTCAGGAAATTCTTTTCCTTGTGACACTGCAAGACTTCACTTCCGCTGATAACAACCGCAGGTTAACTTTGTAATGACATCCACTGAGATCTATAACAAATTAAATTAACACCAGCAAATTACCTTGAAATTTAAAATATAAATGGAAATTTCTAATTCTTATATGACAGAGCATTTCTTACAAACATACCCATAATAGAGAAAGATAAATCAGGATTCTAAACCTTTGGTCATATATTTTTTCCCTTCCAAGAATCCCTCTGGCATCAGACATAAATATATGGGTTTACTTTTATTATTTATCTCCTATCAAATTCTATGACTATTATTTATATGAACAGTATCTGCAGTTCCTTCTGTCCCCTCTAAAATTCCTTCCTTCTATAACCCATTAGAAATTGCTACTGTAGGTCAGTACAATATTCTTCAATCCAGTGGCAACAGGAAATATTTTGAGAATCACGGAGCGGTCTCCTCAAAAATTAAGTTTCAAAAGGTTCAGTATCACTTTTAACTTCTAATGGCTTATCATGAATTTATCTTTTACAAATTTATCCCAACTATAAATCTATTCACATATTTAGTTCTGAAGCCACCTCTCCAAAGTTTCAAAGAATACTGTTTTACCTAATATTAACATTCTGAGTTTTTGCTTTTTCATTCAAAAACAAAGAATTGTTGATCAACTCCCAGATGCCAGCAACTGTTCTAAGTACTGAGTATGTATACAGTGGTGGGCGAAGTGTAAGCTTTGAAGTCCATATATAAAACTAAAAATTTTATTGCCTTTACATTCTCCAGGACTTATCTTTTCTAGTTTGAAGAATGTTACTTCCTAAGGTTACAGTTGTACTTTTCCATTAATACTACAAAGCACAATCAATCCACTAAGTCACCTCCTTAATCATTTTAGTTTTGTTTTCAGGAAAAAGTTACCAATCTTCATTTCACCCAGAAACACTATCTGCATAAAATAATTAATCAAGGCAGAAAACATAGTATTTTTGGATAAACAATTTTAAATACACTATTAGTGATTTCTGATCTGTTACTTAACTTTTTTGCCTCAGATCCAGAAAGCTAAAATCTTGGTTATGGATACTTAAAAAAAAATTTTAAGCCATGTAAAATGTTTTGATGAGTTGCAAATTTATATCATATACCTTTTTCTAATTCCTCTATCTCCTCAATTTACAGTTAACTGCTGCCTTCCATTCCAGCTACCTTTTTCTCCCAAAGTTACTCTAAAAGAATTCAGGTACCTGTCTAAAAATACACTGGTAACTGTATTCAATACACTGGTAAGTGTATTCCACAGATGCTAATTTCCATGAAAGTTTGAGGCTGATACTTTCATGCTTAAATGCCTTAAAAGAACTGACCAAAATAACTGTTTAGATGGCAGACATAACGTCCCAGAGGAAAATATGGACATAAGAGAGAGTAAAATCCCATTTAATAACCAGTGAGTACTTATGGTTTAATCACTGGCAGCTGAGTTAAATGACTATGACATTTCTATCTTTTCACAAACTATAGCAATGATTACATAAAAAAATTTAAGATGTTTGTTCAGAAAGGAAAATATATGGCAATATATTTGTATTGCCATATAATTGAGAATTCAGCAGAATTAGCCATTATAAGGTACTTTACTTACATGCCTTATATTACTTAATGCTCCCAATACTACTGCAATACTACTGCAAGGTAGGTGTCATTAATTACATTATTTTAGAGATACTGGAAACTGACATTTAGAGAACTGACTTAATTTGCCTAAAGCCACAATTTCCTTCCCGTAGAGCATCTGAACTCAGGTCTATTTGAAACCAAAGTCTGTGTGCTTAACCATTATGCCATACCGCTTCCCACAGGACTTTTAGGTTAAATTTTTTTTGTTAAATGAAGCTCAGGGTCATTAGAATACACTGAACTTGTGGGGGAAGCATCTTTAGCTGATTCAGGTTTAATATAATTAGTTTATTAACATAACTAAGTAGATGTAAGTAAAGCTACTAGAAATTTACTGTAGTGAAAAAGGACAATGTCTAAATATGGTTTTACACTTAATGAAATGTTTATATAAATACATTATACAAATACATTGTAATTCCTTTAACAAATTATGAGGTAAAATGTAGCGCCAGTCCAACACTTCACATGGGTAACCAAAGACTCAGAGATTTGCAACTTATCCTTGATCACAGAAATCTGCAGAAGAGAGCGGGGTGGCAAGTCCCGAGGGTGATGGAGGACAGGTTTTGGTGGTGTGGGGTCAGGCTGGGCATTCAAATCCAGTATAAGACTGCACAGTATGAACAACTGTAACATGTAAACCGAAACATTCCTAGGACTTTATCCAGTGTAGTCAAGCAGATCTTTGTAACATCTTTTCCAAAACTGGCACTAGCGTGATGTTGCCAAGTATTCCTAGTGTGATGGGGTCAAAAGTCTCAAACTGGTCTCATTGTGCCTTTTTCTTAATCTCCAGAATTCCCTTCTTTCCTATGTCTGCAAACCCATAGGCCTGCCCTCTCACCACCAGAATCAGATCCAGTAAAATAAATTTCTCTTCCTCTTGTGCACTATCAAACCTTTATTCCTCTTGCCATTGTGTGTGTTTAACGAACAATCTGATAAAAGCAATCTAATAAAATGAATGTCTAAAACAAAAAGCTTATTGTAGAAATTTTATAAGAAAAGATGCTTAATCCAATGGTGCTTACTGTTAGCATTTTGGTATCTGATCTTAAATATTTTAAAGCAGCACTGTCTTTCTTTGTATGCCTTTAAAAAAAATAGAAGATGTAAGAATAAAGAACTCAAATGAACAGCAACTGAATTGAACTTAACTGTATTATGGTAGAATTTCAGGCTATATGATATAATGAAGTAAAGATTTAGAGGCAGCAAGGGAAGAGCCCCACTCTGTCCCACTTGATAAACCTTGTGTTTTTATGAGGGGTCAGGGGAGTGCTGTTACACAATTTCTTAAAACAGTCACAAATTGTTGTTTATTCCACTTTGATCAGTACTTGGTCATCCTCTCCCAGAATCAGAATCCCTGAGTAATCTTGGAAAATCACTAGAATGATATACCTGGAGTTAAATACACACAAACACCATTTGAAGTCCAAAGGGCTTTGGTTCACTAATCATTTTGTGTTCCAGTCCACTGTCCTAATTAAATCACTTGGCAAAAGAGCAGCATAGAGCATAATGGCATTTTCCTCATCAACTTAATGAAGAGAGGAAAATGCTCCCCATTCTGCCCATATTCCGACCCAACTCTCTTGTTCTTGTTTTTGGAAGGATGTAAATGAGGCACTTGTCCCTATAGTAAGTCTTCAACATCAAAGAATGTCCATGTACAGGATAATTCATATTTATATCTAGGTAATAATCAGAAACTCAGACACATGGGAGTAATAATATTTTACAGTTAGATAGGAAAACTATGTAAAGTTTAAGTACTTCAAGTAATTGGAGTTAGAAATAAATTCTAGCAATTTGTGTATACAATTCCTTGGGCAACCTAATTTTAATTTAACAGAGCATGGTGTCTCATAAAAAAAAAAAGGCTCTGAATAGCCTACAAAATTTTCAAAAAATGCTTAATTCTCTAAGATAAATGTCTACCTACTGTTGGAACTACTTTGGCTGTGAAAGAATTTCATCCTGCTAAGACAGATCTCAAAGTTTGTATCATCTTTTATATGCTAATAGAGTAAAAAGAACGAAAGTGTTTAAGCCAACAGAGCTGAGATCAAGTCTTATTTCTGTGACTTTACTTATGATCATATATTGAATTTCTTTTGAGCCTCCTTTCATTTATAAAAGAGATACACTCCTCTCTATCTTACAGGGCTCCTACAAGAATTGAGTGCAATGATTTATGTGAAAGCACATGGTAAACTGAAAGAAGATGCCATTATACAACTGGTAGTCTTTATTATAACAGGAAAGAAAGAAAAGAAAAGAAAAGAAAAGAAAAGAAAAAAGAAAGAAAGAGAGAAAAAGAAAGAGAATGAGAGAAAGCGAGAGAAAGAGAAAGAAAGAGAAAGAAAGAGAAGGAAAGAGAGAGAGAAAGAAAGAAACAAAGAAAGAAAGAAAGAGAGAGAAAGAGAGAAAGAAAGGACTACACTTAGATTTTCTCTGGTCAGAAGAGATGAGGCCAAACGACCAAAAAGGGCCAGGGCAGGTGGCCCCGAAGTGCAGACTCAGGCCAGTCCTGGGAAGGAGGGAGCCTGACGGGGGTGGCTGTGCAGGTGCACCACCTCAGACGCTCTGGGAGGTTCAACTCAGGCGCGACTGGAACCCAAGCCTTGGAACTCCACTTTAAAATGGAGCACTTTCAATGCAGTGCTATTTTCCTTTCAATAGGTTGTTTAATTCTTAACATCCTGAAACTCCAAGCTATCCAGAATAAGAAGTAAAAGGTGTGGCTGAAAAAGCAAAATGGGATAAAAAGAAAAATCTATCTCTACCGTCCAAAGGTAGGGTAGCTAGCGCAGGGCTGGGCAGATACGTGAAGACAAATTAAGACTGGCACACAGGAATCTAAAAGTCGGAATGTCACACTGAAAGAAAAGGAAACACAGCAACGCCAACCTTAAAGCCAGGTCTACAGAATTCTGAGGCAGGCAGAAAGAGATGCTACAAAAATAAAACAGGCTACAAAGCACAACATACAATACCAACAGAAGAAATCCTTTAATCAACACAGTGACTTTTTACTATTGTGGAAGCATTAGCTGGTAGATAAGTGAAGTCATTTCAAGGGATTTTTTGGAAGGTTATTTCCACTGCTGGCAAAAGGCGCGTGTTCAGCATATTTAAGCGAACATATTTTCAAAAAGAGCCTACAATAAGTGACATTTAAAATACCTCCTCCCAGACAACCAGCCAGTAACTTGCAGAGAATCCCAAGTCAGTCCTGTCCACAAACGTCCTCAAGAGTGGGCCGCGGTCGCCGCCAATCCAACTTTCCCCGGCGGCGGTCCGCAGGAACAAAGCGCCCGTCTCACCGCGGGTGGGAGAGCGGCGCGGCGCGGGCGCGAGGTAGACCCTCCGCGAGAGCTCCCCTTCCCCGGCTCGGGCGTCTCCCCAGACCCCACTGACTCTATTCCCTGGCTAGGTCCGCCACTGCCAAGCCCAGCCCTCGCCCTCTCAAGGCAGCCGTACAGGTTCCCACAGCCCGAGAGGTTTCGCAGGCCGCCGCCCCCAACGTGGAGCTTCATTCATTGACCCGCACGGGGGGTAGCGGCAGGGCGAGACCCAGCCCGAGCAAGGGGTGTCCGGGGCTGAAGGTGGGGACCCGGGGAAGGTGCTTACTCTGGGTATCTGTTAAGGAGATCATGGCTGCAGTCGGGAGGACAGCGACGACGGCAGCTCGAGCAACCCAGGATGCGAAGCAAAATCAGGAGTAATGAAGCCGGGAAACAGCCCAGGGGAAAGCCGCCACGTCTTCCGGAAACACGCAGACACCCTCACCCCAGCTTCAAGACGGCTTTCTATTGGCTAAACCCACTCCCAATATCAACCGACTATCCGTAGCCTTGTTCGGTGATGCGATGGTGGCCACACCCCTTGACCAATTAGAGGAGGGTATTACTTGCAATTGGTTGAATGGACCGACCCGGAAGGGTGGATGCTCTGGCCTGGAGAGAAAAGAAAGCTTGGTGGCGGGAACTTCTTATTGGCAAGAGGCTGAAAGCGGTAAGTAGCGGTTCTGAGTTCCGGGCACTTTGGAGTCAGAGACTGGGGAGGCCGGAGCAGGTGTTTATTAACCTCTTGGGGAGAGTTTCTGCAGTTTCTCCGGTTACGCTCTGTAAGGGCTAATCTTTGCTTTTCCTGCCTGAAGGTCAGGCCGGTCTATAGCGGATCACTTCCTTCCACTTTGGCAGGGGAGGCACGAGGGCGTTTATCGTCACCCAGCTCGGTGGAACTCAGGCCTTTAGGGCACGTTCCTTTTACCTCCAGCCTTTTCCACGCAGGAAGCTTGGTCGCCAGACGGTGGCTGTTCATTGGCCGCAATTGTTTATGGGGAAACACCAGTGGGGACGCGTAAGCGCAAGGGAGGGTATTATTAAATTGCTGTTGCCTCTAAGCGCAGGTGGCAGGGAGAGGGGAGATGTGTGTCTGATTTAACCTGCGGTACCACAGTGGCCCGTCCATCAGCCTCGATGACTGGCTGCGAGGCTGTAAAATATTTCTGTGGGTGCTGTCAAAAATTCAGAAAAAAAAGTAAAACCAGTGAATAACGGAAGTAGTGAAAGTTTGTTTCTTCAAACACCAAAAAGAAATTGCAGTAACCGGGAGCACTCAAACCAAAACATGAACTGAGACTCAGAGGTGTATTGTTAAAGCAGCTTATACAGGGAGAAGGTAGTGGCTGCTTATCTTAACAGTGATTGATTATAACATTAACATTGTGTTAAATGATAAGGAATTGGTCAGCGATTATCTGATATCAACCTTGGGAAACTGTTTTAAGTTTTACTTAGAATTTCCAGAGGTGAAAATAAGAAACAACCCAGGTTTAGTTAGTGTGCCTGCTCAGGTGATTTTCAAGGATAGACTTCTTTTCTTTGTGCTTCTTTAGCAGTGCTAGCTCTATATGAGTGACAGACTTGCTATAGCTCATTCATTTCTGAACATACTTTATGTTGATAAATCTTTTAATATTAAATCACATCATTTGAGGAAGGAATTCCTTAGCAGTTTTTTGACACTATTATCAAAGAAATCGTTTAAAATAGTCGGGGGAAATGGTGATAGAATATATTCTTTCATAAGGGCAGAGGTAGCCTCAGCTTTCAATCTCAGCAAACGTGAGCCTGCACCACATGCAAGGCACTTTGCTAGGCTGTGTGAGTGCAAAGGGAGGAGACTCAACCCCTGCCAGAAAACCTTGCAGTCTAGAGAAGGAGAAGTATATTTCCACAAAATGGTGGAGATGTTTTTATAAATAAAGAATTAGAAGTCTTTGCTCTACTCCCCTACTTCTACGTGTTACATATGCTATGGCTATTCCAAACTCCTTTGCAAGGCATAAAAGCCCCTTCCTATCTTCCCAGCCTAGTGGTGGTTTCAGAATTCTTCATTAGGAAGGGCGTAAGGTCAGCAACCTGGTTAAGGGTAGCTTCATGCTGAAGTTACCTTTGGAGAACATCCTAAGTTACTTTTAGAACATGTTGATAGCCTGTATCAGAGTTGGGGGTGGTGTTTGTGGGGACTATGGGCAACATAAAGTTCCTACCCTTAAGCCTGGTCTCCTTCCACTTGCTCATATATGCACGCTAATGTTGTTGTCATTTATAGGTATTTAGAGTTAAATACAAACCTTGTGTTTTCCCTACTTCTGAGGTTTTCAGGTTCTCTCCTTCTGAATTTACCTTCCCACCCCTATAGAATACAAAGTCCTTTTTTAAAATTGAGCCTAAATTGCAGTTCTTTAAAGCAACTATTCAGTAAAACATTAAATGATTAATTTGGGTCTTTATGTTGATGGATTTTGCTTAATCTGGGACATTTGAATCTATCCAACTCATTATTTACAGGATAAGTTCTATCCCAATTTTACAAGTAGGTAAAGAAGCTGAGAGGAACAAGGCATGTAATTTTGCTAAAATTACACAGTTATTTAGTACAATAACTATTTAATCTCAAATCTTTGCTCTTTTTTGTTATAACACTTTGTATGTAGTGATTTTTATTGTGTTATTTACATTTTACTTGCTATTACATGTTTATGTGACTTTGGACCCTTCTCCAAAAAACACAAACTCTTCCATAAAAATCAGTGTGGTAAGAACCATTTAGTCCTTATTGAAAAGATCCTTACTTAAAATGTTATTTGCTAACATTTTTTTGTGTGTGTAGTTGTAACAGAGTATCATTGATTGAGCATAATCAATAGTACTGTTTTAAAAAAAATGTTGCTATGATTTTTCTTTCAGTTTTAGAAAGAGATTTGGCTTTCCAATTCGGTTTTAGAATGGCGTCTATTTCAGGTTAGTGGAAATGATTACATTTTGTTCTATTTCTAATTGCATGTTCTTTGAAAAAAATCTGTTTTTCTCTGTATGTTTTCCTCAACTTTACTGTGAACCTTAAACTGCTCTAAATAAAAGTCTAACTAAAAATAAATAAGTAAAATAAATTTAAAGTATATTTGTTTAAAAAATTCTGATTCTAGAAATGCTGTTTTTTTCAGATTTTTAAAAATTATGCTTAATATACATGACAAAGTTTACCATATTAACTATTTTTAAGTGTACAATTCAATGGCATTAAGCGCCTTCATGTTGTGCATCCATCACCAATATCCATCTCCAGATCTTTTTCATCTTCCTAAGCAGAAACTCTGTATCCAATTAAACGGTAATTTCTGATTATCCTCTTCCTTGCAACCCCTGGTAACACTATTCTACTTTCTGTTCTAGGAATGTGACTGTTTTAGGTACTTCATTTAAGTAGAATCATATAATATTTGTTCTTTTGTGTCTAGATTATTTCACTTAGCCTTAGTCTTTGACATTCATCCATTTTGTAATACATACCTTTTTAAGGCTGAATACTACTCCACTGCGTGTATTGCACCTTCTGTATATCACCTTTTGTTTATCCATTTGTCTGTCACTGGACATTTGGGTTGTTGCACCTTTTGGCTAATTGTGAATAATGCTGCTGTAAACATTGGCGTACAAATATCTAAGTCCCTGCTTTCAATTATTTGGGTATATACCTAGAAATGGAATCACTGGATCACACGTTGAATTTTTTGAGTTACTGCTCTGTTTGTTTTCCATAGTGGCTGCACCATTTTATATTCCCATCAGCAGTGCATAAAGGTTCCAAGGAGAATGATATCTTTCTTGATTGCATTCTAGGAACCTAAAAATTGTAAAGTAGAAAATATAAATCACTCCTATTCTTATTGCTCAGATTAATACTATCACACTTAATTTATTGTTAAAAATTTAAAAAAATTTTGTGCATACTGTTTTGAAATGTGATTAAAAAGACAATGTAAATATAGACTATAAACATACTGTTAAATAAATTCTGTGTTGTAAATATTCTAGTATCTGTAGTCTTTTGTTGTTTTGAAGTGACATTCAATAATGTTACTTAATCTTTTCATGTTGAACTTTAAAACTGTTTCCATTTTTAAAACATAAAAAGAAAATGCCTTGAACATCTATGAATTGAAAACTTTGTGTGCTTCTATGGTTATTTCCTTAAGGTGTATTCTTATAAGTGGAGTTATTTAAAATGTTTTTAAAATATAAAGGAAAAACATTCATTCTGTCTTTTCCAGGCAGATACTGTTGGTATATTGATATGTCTATCCATTATTTGTACCCATAAACTTGACCAGATTGGACTGTGCTTTTTAGGAAGATCTTGCTATCTATTAGGGGTGGATGCCAATGGTGAGGAAATTTTACTATGGTTATTTTTCAGTCTTTTGTAAGGTTTAGTGAATATGATCTTGGCTACATACTAGCTCTAATAGTAGAGTGACAAGATTAGGTTTTTTTCCAACTTTAAAGAAATGGCACCCTCCTCCTGCGCCATTCACATGCAATTTTACAATTTATTTAAATATAAACATGAAAAAATAGTGACATAGGTTTTGGCTTTGACTCGTGACTCATTCTCACACTCTGAGAGTTAACAACAAATGTTAAAAACTTAAGTAATATTAAATGCTTACCCAAGCATTCTTTACTTAGAGATTAAAAATGAGGGCTTAAGAGATGTACTGAACCCCAGCTCAGTTCAGTATGATCAGTTTTGGATTGCATGTTATTTTACTTAATAAGACTTCAGTGTTATCATTGGGATGTGACTTAAAAATAACTGAACAGTGAAATAAATCTTGTTGAATAAGATATTTATTTTGAATAATTGTTTTCTTAATATTGTATCCCTTTCGAATAAATCTACCTCTTCTGTTGATCTACCCACTAGTTGAACTATATTTGAAATGCCTCTTTGAAATTGCCTTCAGATAGTTTGTTATTTTGGATCTGATGGCTTCCAAAATAAAAAATAAAGTGGCAGATTACTTTCGTGTTAACTTCAGTTTGTGATATTACTAGAAAATGCACTGTTTCTGAAGGTTGGCACCTCTGGTGCATCAGCTGTAAGCTCGGGACACTGGAGGGCAATCTCCACTCAGTTCAGTGTGCTTTTGAGATATAGTCACTGTAATAAGCCCTCTTCACTTGTAGATGCTCTTCATTATGGATTGTAGAAATCATACACTTGACTTTTCAACTTCCTTTCATATAGTAAAGTCATGTGTTGCATATTCCAGCATTAGAAGTGATATAATTTTGAACCAAAAACATTAAAATACCCGACTTATCTAGCTGTACTTAACTACCTGTACTTCTTAATATTTTTAGGCTATCAGGATTTTGTCTAAGATACAATATGACTTTGTACCATGGATTGACATTAATTAACATCTCTATCAGGTATGGTTGCATCAGAGAAGTGGAGGCATTATGAATGACATAAGGGATTTACTATAGGTGTTAAACCTTATGTGATTATGGGAAGTGGTTAAGCTCTTTATGTATGTATGTTCCCTGTGTGTCTGGCACTGGGTCTGAAGTTGGCAGAACCAGCAGTCAGGAAAAGAAGATGTGGTGGGGAATGCAAAAACAAATTGCTACCCGTGAAGATGAACTTCTGTTTCTTATTGAAACCTGTTTTAGTCTCTCATTGCCTCAAATCTTCCAATTTGGATGATGCAGAAGACACATCAAAGAGCTGGTGTACTTCACATGGAGCTGCATGTGACTGGCTGAGGATTCAGAGAAGTTGAAAAGAGAACCAACAGGTTTGGGAGGAGCTACTGTTTCCCCACAGACGACTAGCAGCAGCTGGAGTTGTAGGCCTCGCTGCTGCCACATGCCACTGAAGTCACCAGCCCTGAACTTACACTGACATTTTTAAATATGGGAAATATGGCCACTGCTTCACTTCCACCTTCCAAATCTCTGGCAAAGGTCTCTTTGCCGTAACCTAGAACTATGCAGGGAAGGAATTCTGGGAAATGTAGTTCTAGCATAACTACATTATCATAATACAAAGCCACTGGGCTTCTCTCCATGCCTACACGGTACCCATAGACTCCTCTTTTAACTTAATTATGTTTAACTTCCAAATAAAGAAATAGCAAAATCATGCTTCTGCTTAACGTGTCACAACTATCCACATACAATCAAATATACACTGATCACTCCAAAAGAGGATACAAATTCTACTTATCTTTCGATGATGCTTATTCCTTTTCTTGCTGAATCACATCCTCCTTGATAATTCTTTAACTTAAATCCTGAGATATGAAGTTAACTACTATTAACACTTTTTATTTTAGATGTTAGAAGAAGAGACAAAGAAAAAAATCCCACCAAGAATGAGAAACCTAAATATGTAATATATACAAATATATACATGTAATATATTACATACAAATATGTAATATATACAAAAATGAGAAACCTAAATATGTAAATATAAGAAGATATTCTTAAAAGTATTACAGTTCTTTTTTCTTACTGTCAATCTCGGGCAGTGTCTGAGATGTTATATTCCTTTCCCTGATACACAATTGCCCTCATAAGTCTCTCTGGAAGAGTGCAAAGATTTACTATGTAAATTTTTAGCTGTGTAGCAGTCTTTCCTTAAAAGGTCCCAACCTCCACTTGCTTCAAGAGACTCTGGGTCTTTACATTGGCTCATGTCTGGGAATTGGTTGAAGGATGGTGACCCTGTTTTGATTCAAATCAGACTTATGTTTACGAGAATCAGGGCTTTATGTTCTACCTATAAAATCAAATCATCTCTTTCCATCTCAGCACCATAATGATCAACTAGACCTTACCAAAGATCCCTGTGAGTCAGACTTCTGATTACTGCTCCTGCTCTGTTGCCCATTATGGCAACCGCATCTACCTTTACTTTGCTCATGAATTGCCACCATTTAGTCCCAATCTCTTAGAATCCATCATTCTCATTGATTCAGGTAGTCTAGTTTAAAGGCAGTACTTCCCGTTGTCATTCCCGGCTTACAGACAACAGCCACTCCAGAGCTCTTCATGGATGCTGGGGCTCCCCTCATGAGTGTTTCCTCACTGCCTTGGTGAAGGGAATGTCCTCCGGATCCTCGTGGGGTTCAGCAAGAGAGTGGATAATAAGTTTACCTGAAAATCCACTCTAGTCCTCTGATTTCCCCAAGCCTCTGGATCCCCTTCTGTGTCGTATACCTGGGAAGTTCTAGCCCTTAGAGATCATTGGAATCTACACTTGTGTCATTCCATCCAACTTTATGACATTCATCTTTAGGGCCCAGTTTCTGGCAACCAACTAAGTAAATTATTACTGGTACTCTTGGGCACTCTTAGCTCACTAAATCCAGAATTTCTTATTGAGTCCATACCAATAAATGTAGCTTCATTCAATATTATATTCCATTCACCATGACAGTACCCTTAGGATCTCTTCCCATATATATCTCCTAGGTTTTTGGTGATATATATTGGCGAATACAATTTGTGTGGTGAGTTTTGTGTCTTCTCGTGGGTCGCACTTTGGTACCTCACCCTCTAGAACATCCTGGGTCTTGAAGTGCTGAGGTGGTCGGGGAAGAGCCCTAGGAGGATTAGCAATCCCTTGCACAACAACTACCTGAGGAAAGACCATTAGAGGTATCAGGCAGGAGGAGGCTGTTTCAGAAAGGGAAGGAAGGGCAAAAGAGACTTGGCAGAATTGAGTGGCTCAGGGTTCCTTCTTCATTGGAATCTGCCCAGGTGTTCCCATGCCAATTGCAGTGTCACTTTTTCCTAATCAATGCCTTAACTTTAATATGAGACTCTGCGAAGTTTCAATTTGCATTGTATTTCAGCCATCTGCAGGATGTAGACTTAGGGTTGGTATTTAGTAATCTTTACCTTGTAGCTACAGGAGGTAAAATTTCTTTTAGGACAGTCATAGAAACTTTGAGGTCTCTTTACTCAGATCCTGCATTTCTCTCTCCAAATTCTTATCTCTAGATACTTAATTACTAGTGTCCATAGATTATAATTTAACTAATTTTGTCTGCTGTATGCCCTGGAGTACCATAATCCCTTTATCACTACAAAGGTCATTAATGTCTTTAATCAGGTGGCCTAGAAGCAATTCGGAGAACCCACCCTTAAGTTTCTGTTCATCTGGAACAGTACTGGGTGTTGGTTAGGTTTCAATCTGATGTAAGAAATTTATTATAGGTGTTAGTCCCTACATGACCCCAGGAGCTGGTTAAGCAGACCACTGCTGGTCCTGAAGTCAGTAGGGCCAGCGTTAGGGATGGTAAGGTGGAGGTGAAGTGTGGGTGGGTAAGGATCAGCTGAAACCCGCAAGGACAATGTGCAACTCGCCTCTATCTTACTGGGACTCCGTGTTGGTCTGTCATTGCCTGTGAGGATCTGACTTCCAGATGCTGGTGCCCTGTGGAAGAGCTGGTGTACTTGTCACAGGAAGTTGCACCTAAAGTTGGTCAAAGTTTCAGAGAAGCTGTGGGCCAACCTACTGCCCCAAGGAGATTCATCAGGGACTGGAAGAGCTGGCTTCTGCCTCATACCAACAGGGTGAGCCAGAAGATCCATGATGATGTGAGTGAGCTGCGGCGGCATTTGACCTTATGCCAACCATCTGAATATAAATCTCCCTGCTGTTCTCTCCACCTTCCAAGTCTCATGCAGACCTGACTTGTGGCCAATCCTAACCATACCATACCAGAACCATACAGGGAAGGGAATTCTGGCAGTTGGTACAATACAAAATCACCATAACATCCTATTTTAAATCATAACCATAAGATTTTATCACATTAAAGGGCATTAAAAGCGGACACTGAGTAATGCAGGCAGATGTTTTGTAAACCACCAAGAACATCTTTAAAATTTTTACAGCTTCCATTGATGTGTCGAAAGGAATCTCATTTTAACTTTGTCTAATTAGAATCATATATTATGGCATCTTTATAGTTTGTTATGATGGAGTGGGAATGCCAATTCCAATAGCACACTTGATTCTTTTTTGACTTGTTACATCATCTTGTTTACAATCGTCGAATCCTTATCATGCCATTATTTGAGCTGAAACGTGAATGTTTTTGTGAAATAATAGCTAATTAGAAGATTACTTTTAAATAGCTTCCTTTTGCTTCAAAGTTGGGTCACTTTACTTGATTTAGGAGATTGTTGGACCACTGCCCTATACCATAATTAAAATAGATATCATTTACTAAATATGCATAACTGTGTACCAGTTACTGTGCCAAGAACCTTCAATGTGTTACCTCACTTAATTTTTTACAACAGTGCTATGAAAACTAGATATCATCCCCATTTTACAGATAGGGAAATTGAGGCTCAGTTAAGTACCTTGCCTGAGGTCTCTCAGCAGGTAAGAGGAGGATGTGAGATTTATATCATGCCTGTGTGACTCCAAAAAAAAATGTTCTAAACCAGTCTGCAAAACATTTATAAATTTATCTGTGACTTAGATAGGGAAGAATATTCAAAAATCAATAGGGAAATCTAAAATTGTAATTGACTCTGTCTAGTCATTGTATCCTTTTTCCTCCCTCATAGCTCTAACTGAGGAATTGGATTCTGTGAACAACGAGCTACATGCAGTAGACATTCAAATTCAGGAACTTCTGGAAAGGCAACAAGAGCTTACGCAGAAGAAAAACATTCTTACAAACAGAATAAAGCAGTGTTTCGAGGATTCTGATGCTGGGGGAAGCAATGAATGTGATTCTTCACCTGCCTCTTGGAATAAAGAAGGTTTGCTCTTTTTTTCTCTTCCCCTCTCCTCCCCTCTTGCTTTTTTCTTCTTGTTTCTCTAAACTGGAGTCAAATCATTGTGCCTGGGCCAGTGCTTTCCAGCAAGCTTAGTGGTGAAACTGGCCATTCCTTAAGTGGCATGAGAAACTTACAGACAGACCTTTTATTATGCATGTTTGTAGTCTTGTGGAATTAAGCTTTTATCATTCAGACTTTATTATTCTTTCCAAATATGGGTAACAACAGTAATGTTAACAATATGACTCAGTGCTTGGGAAAATAAGATACTTATTTTAGCTAAATTTTCTAAATTTTCACTAGATAAAATTAAACAATTAAAAAACTCAAATTTTTTTGCCAAAGTCTAGTTCATTTCCATGCTCTAGTGAACAAACCTTTTTGGATTTAAGATCCTGCAAAGCATCATGTGTTTCATTAATTAGAAGACAGAAAGACAAATACCATATGATTTCACTTGTATGTGGAATTTAAAAGCAAAGTAAACAAAACAGAAACAGACTTATGGATGCGGAGATCAGCAGAGATGGTTGCCAGATGGGAGGGGGAGGAATGGGTGAAAAAGGTGAAGGAATTAAGAAGTGCATATTGGCAGTTTATGAAATAGTCACGGGGATGTAAAGTACAGCTTAGGGAATATAGTCAGTAATGTTATAATATGTATGGTGCCAGGTAGGTACTAGACTTAAGGAGGATCACTTCGTAAGTTATATAAATGTCTCACCAGTATTCTGTACACTTGAAACTAATACAATATTGAATGTCAATTGTAATAAACACGTGTACAACAACAAAAAAAAACAAACCCCAAAACAAAGGAATACTATAATTCTAGAAGGAATTGCAGTGCTTTTGTGGGGCTTGTTTTCTAGTGATTCCCTTTTTTTTTTTTTTTTAACATCTGTATATCTTCTTTGGTGAGGAGTCTATTAAGGTCTTTGGCACATTTTGTGATTGGGTTTTTCATTTTCTTTTTTTTTAATCGTTGAATATTTTTGAAACATGGACTTAAAAAAATTTTTTTTTTAGTGTTCAAATACATTTGTCGCCATTTTCCTGCCACCACTTTCCCCTGCCCCACCCCGCCCCACCTCCCACCCTCAACCCTTCCCCAGTTTGGCTTTGTCCATGAGTCCTTTATATATGTGCCTTAATTTGACCCTTTGCCTTTTTTTCCTGTCACCTCCCTCCCTCCTTCCCTCTCGTTACTATTGGTTTGTTTTTTCTTTTAATGTGCTAGTTGTATTTTTCTTGCTTGTTTGTGTTGTTGGTTAGGTTCCGCTTATAGGTGAGATCCTATGGTATTTGTCTTTCACCCCCTGGCTTATTTCGCTTAGTGTAATGCTCTCCAGTTCCATCCATGCTGTTGCGAAGGGTAAGTAGCCCTTTCTTTCTGCTGCGTAGTATTCCATTGTGTACATGTACCATAGTTTTTGACCCACTCATCTACTGATGGGCACTTAGGTTGCTTCCAGCACTTGGCTATTGTAAATTGTGCTGCTATGAACATTGGGGTGCATAGGTTCTTTTGAATTGGTGTTTTAGTGCTTCACTTCTAAACAAGATATTTACACAAAAAATTCTAAGTAATTGTTAACTTTGTTCATGATGTTTGAGTTTTTAATGATACTTTGAATTCCTTGGTCTCATCAAGCACCTTCTTCTGTGTAGGTTAATTCTCAACTGGCCAATGCTTTGATTTTTTTCTGATACACTATTTCTCTCAATACATCATTAAATTTGTTTTTGCTTTAGTTTAGTGACTTAAACTAATCTAAAAATTGTTATTTTTAAAGTTAAATTGTCAAGAGGATTAAGTCTCATATATATTTATCTGATTATTATAAAAACAGCCATGTACATATATCTCATTTAGAATCCTAAATCATCTAATATATTTAGCTTATTTTTTCTTTCTAGATTTTCCATGGTCCGATAAAGTTAAAAATGTTCTGCAAAATGTCTTTAAACTGGAGAAGTTCAGACTGCTTCAGCTTGAAACCATTAATGTAACAATGTCTGGAAAGGATATATTTCTTGTTATGCCTACAGGCGGTGGGAAGAGCTTATGCTACCAGTTACCGGCATTATGTTCAGATGGTATGTATAAATAAAAATTGATTTTAAATTGAATAAATGTTATTCGTCTTAATATATTTTTAAGTCTTTAAAAAAGTAAATGGACGTTCCCTCTTCCCAAGGTTATTTTAAGAAACAAGCAGTAGAAACATGAGGTCATGTATTTTTAACAATGTAGAATAGCTCTTAATAGCCGTCAACAATTTGTTATAAGAGAAAGGGGATATATTACCAGAACTTCATTTATTCATTGGTTTCTACTTAGAATACATTAATCTGGTGCAGTAAGTAGACAATACCCATGTAACATTTTCAATCATACAGACATATGTTTTTTTTTTAGGGGGAAAGTTTTGGAATAACTTTTCCTTGATGTAACTGGTTAGTATTTGACTTTATTTGTATTATTTTACTGAGATTACCAATACTGATTGTTAAAAATGATAGTGAATTAAAAATTCAAAATGATAGTAGCTGTATTTTTTTAGGACCGAATAAGGGAAGAGATTTCTGCTTAATCATATATTTGCTTATTTGGTTTAGGATCATTTATTGGTATCTTTCTCCTTTATTTATGAGGGTGAGAAATAGTATATGGCTGAAGTTGCATTGAAAATTAGTCTGAATTGATGAGTGGTACAAGTTATAGTAAAGGTCAAAACTTGTTTTGGTGGTGGTATAAAATTTAAATTAGATTTTTTTTCTCTTTTAGGTTTTACGCTCGTGATTTGTCCATTGATCTCTCTTATGGAAGACCAATTAATGGTTTTAAACCAATTAGAAATTTCAGCTACCATGTTAAATGCTTCTAGTTCTAAGGTATGCTTCTGTGGCTTTTATTTTTTTTTTAAACTCTTTACTAAAGTAGGAGCCTTGACTACAATTAAGTTGCTTATAAAATTTAAATTTACCACTATTTATATTAGGAGCTGCAAACTACTGCTTAGGGGCCATTTCTATCCCACTGCCTGTTTTGTATGGTTCACGAGTTAAGATTAGTTTTTATATTTTTAAATAGTTAAAAAATAAAATAATATTTTGTGAAGTGTGAAAATTGTATGAAATTCAGATTTCAGTGTGCATAAATAAAGTTTTATTGGAACACAATCATGCTCATTGACTTGCAGAGTTGAGTAGTTGTGATAGAGGCCGTATGGTTCACAAAACCAAACATTTAGTCTCTGGCACTTTACAGGAAACGTTTGCTGACCTGTTTTGTATTACCTTCTATAAAATAGTAAGCAAGAATTTTTTATTGTGCAACATAATTAAGTACAAAAAATGAATTACTAACAAAATACCTGATTCCTGTGGAATTTCTTCTGTTTAGGAATGGACACTCTTACCTTCATTTGCAGAATAAAGCATTTCTTAGCTATTCGTTTTTAAAAAGCATTCTATTGAAATTTTCAAAAGCATACAAAAGTAGAGAGTAGTATAAAAACTGCCATGTACCCATTAACCACCTCTAATGTTTATCAACATATGGCCAATCTTTCTTCATCTATCCACGCCCTAGTTTCCCTACCTCCTCCCTCTTGGTTTGTTTATTTGAACCAAATCCCAGACATCATATTTCAGTTGTAACTTCTTCAGTATTTTAAATCAACTTCTTAAAATCTTCAAATAAAAATACTCAGATTTCTGTCTTATCAAATCTTATTTTTATTATTAATACTTTTATTGTGACACTATTACAGATGTTCCTTATTTTCCCCTCCTTTGCCGCCCCCCCCCACCCAGCCCTCCTCCCCCACCCTTCACCACATTATTGCCCATGTCTATGGGCTAGTCATATATGCATATATGTTCTTTGGCTCATGTTTTCCAGTCCCCGCTCACCACCCTCCCCTCTGAGACTGTCATATCTTATTATTATTTTTTAATCATGGTCCAGATAAGATTCATACATTATGTTGTATTTGGTTGATATATCCACAGGCTCCCCTTATTTTAATTTCTTGTGCAAATTATTTGTTGAAGAAACCAGGTTCTTTATCCTCTAGTTTCCTACATTCTGGATTTCCTTGATTGCATCCTTGTGATATATAACTTGGTCTTTGTGATTAGATCTAAACACCTGATTGAATTTTGATTTTTTTTGGTCTTTTTTTTAATTGCAAGAGTATACTTCCCATGGCATTACTCAGGAGTTACATAATACCTGGTTACTTTTTCATGCTATTGAGCTTGATGAGTGGGTTCAAGTGATGTCTGCTTGCTCTGTAATGATCCATTTCTCTATCAGTTTTTATCTAATGGTTTTAGCAGCCACTGATGATTATTTTTTACCTTAGAGCTGCTATTTAATTAGGGAGTGATTTCTAATTCTATTACTCAATATATTAGCTAAACTTTCTCTATAAAAACCTTTTTCCTTTTTAACTTTTTGCAGCTTGAAAATTTTTTTCCTTTCTTTACCAGTTTTCAGAAAGAGTTGGCTTCCAGCATTCTCCAAAAGTAAATAAGGTCTTTTCCCCCAAATATACATCTATGTCCATATATGTGTATATGGATTTTTAACATATTCAATGTATTTTAATCCATAGTTATTCTCTTTTTTTTTGTGCTGACAGTCCCATCTTTGGGCAGTGAGAGTCTATTAAAATTGTCTCCTGAATCTTTTTCCTTTACCCTGTAGCTTTTTCACTCCTCGCTTTCTTTCATAAGATGCTCCAGGCTCATTTTGTGTATTTCCTTCCAGACCTAGAATCAACCATACCTTTAAGAAACCCTAGCTCCTTTAGTTTTTCTCATATGTTTTTGTTTTATTTAAATTCTTGTGTCATTATAGCTATTCTCTTATTTAACAGAATGAATGTATGGAGAACATTGTCTTCTAACACTATACTTCCTTTAAATGGAAAAACAGAATAAGTGATATACACAATACGTGTGCGCGCGCGCGCGTGTATGTGTATACAAAGTAGTTAGTTGCAGATAATTACAAGTTCATGCCATATCACTACTACTTGAAAATTTAGGGAGAGAAAGGATAAGTCAAATTTTCTGGTTGTTTTTACTGGTAGTTCATGGGATGTGAATATAGCATTTTTTATTTTTAAACCTTGCTTCTCCACTTATTCTGCCAGAAGTTGCAGGTGTTTTTGTTCTTGTTGTTTGTCTGTTTCTTTTTGCATCTGCCCATTTCTGGGGAGATAACTTTATGTTTACTCCTCTAAGATTTCTGGGACATTTAGGGCCAGTTGAAATGTTTAATATACTTTGGCTGTTTCTTAACAAAATTAGGATTATTTCAAGGAATTAAAAAACTGCTTTCTGGGATAATGAAAGCAGTTTTGATTTTCTCTTTCTATCACATTCACCATTGTTTCTTTACACTTATTTTGGTTCTAATTAGGTGAGAAGGAAAAAAATGCATCTAATGTGAAAATATTTTATAAAATAATAATAGCACTAAGAACCCAATAACTGTTACCTCCTAAGATTTATTTTGTTACAGATTATATATAATATAAATATATATTTCATACTATAAAATCTTAATTCAATGAATAAGACACTTTATAAAACCTAATCTATTTATTAAAACTTAGATTATAGATTCGATAGCATTATTAAAGTAGTTAATCAAGAATAAATTGTGTTCAGAGATATGTAGTGACTACAAATAATAATGTTAAAATTAATAAAACATGCCTTTATAACCATAGTTACTGCAGTTAGCTTACATTTTGGCATTTATTGTGAACAATTTAGAATTATGCCTTCATAGAGTAAATAGTTACTGGAGCATCATGTCATTCATTCTTCTCTTTTTGTCAAATAAGATTATTCTTTTATCAACAGTTTGGATATAAGTAAATAACTAAAATTCTATTTACACAGCTGCCATGAAGTTAGAACTGGAACATGGTTTCAATTTTAATGAACTAAATATCTGCTGTTAAACAGCCCAAAGCTATTGTTTCTGAGTAATGACCATTTTCATTTACCACTTAGTATTGCAGTCTGCTAACCTAGTTCTACTATCATTATACCTGTTTTTCCTTTCAATAGGAGCATGTGAAATGGGTTCATGCTGAAATGGTAAATAAAAACTCCAAGCTAAAGCTAATTTATGTGACCCCAGAGAAAATTGCAAAAAGCAAAATGTTTATGTCAAGACTAGAGAAAGCCTATGAGGCAAAGAGACTGGCCCGCATAGCTGTGGATGAAGTTCACTGCTGCAGTCACTGGGGTCATGACTTCAGACCCGGTATGTATGTTGTATCTGGAAAACTTGGTGCTGGGACTACTTCGTTATCCAGCTTTATGGTTTATGTGGTGGAAGATTCCTGCTTCCATTAAAATTACCCTCTTGGTAGTTATTACTCCTTTTCTCTTGTCTTACTATAAGGAAAGCCAAGAGGCAGAATCTTAAATGTCTTTACTCCCTCCAAGGTAGTGTTTAGCCTAATTGCCTTTATCCTTTGAAACGTATATCTGTTAGCAAATATACTATTCCACCTTTAGCCATAAAGAGTTACTGACCTCTAGGTTCTTCCTCACGTATGTGGAGGAATTTGCAGCTTCTTCAAAGTTGTCGTCTTTAGTTGTCATTCTGAGTGTCCTTAGCATCCATTTCAGGATCTACGCCCGACTAACTCCTCAGTGGTCAAGTTCTATGGGATATTTTAGTAACTCTTTTCTTTACTCCTCCAACCTAATCCTACAGTCATAGCCTGAAGCAGATTACTCAAACTTGTTCAATGTAAAAAAATCTTTAAAAATCCAGCTCTATGATTTCAACCTCTTTTCCTTCTGAACCTGCTTTCACACTCATGGACCCCTGGGTTCCTGAGTTTATTGAATCACACTTCCTCCTCCACCACCCTACTCAAAGGTCACCAAAGACCCCACTTCCCACTGGCTCTGTCCAGTGGTCTCATCTTCATTCCTCTTCCCACTTAACTTCAATAGTGTTTTATACTGTTCACCTTTCACCTTGCCACTTTCTTCTTTGGGTACCATGATATAAGTTCTTTTAATTTTGTTCCTTTCCATTCTCTCCTTCTTCATTCTTCATTTGCCACCTCCTTAAGTGTTAGTGTTCTCTTTGGTTCTGCTCTGTCTTCACCTTTTTTTACACTTCTCCAGGGACAGTAAACTTCCCCAGGGACTCAAGACAATTCTCTACCTTTAGAAAAGGTTGGGGCACAGATATTTTTAAAATTTTATTTAAATACCTGAGGCAGTATATATACTCTCCTTTTCTGCTAAGGGCCCTGCTCTTAACTAGACTACCGAGTTGTAATATACTGTTTTGATTACTGTAGCTTTGTAGTATAGTTTGAAATCCAGAAGTGTGATACTCCCAGCGTCATTCTTCTTCAAGATTGCTCTGGCTATTTGGGGTCATTTGCAGTTCCAAATAAATTTTAGGACTGTTAATTCTAAGTTTGTGAATAATGCCATTGATATTTTAAAAAGGGATTGCACTGACTCTGTAGATCGCTTAGGGCTGTGTTGACATTTTAACAATATTAGTTCTTCAATTCATGAGTACGGTATATACTTCTATTTATTTGTGCCTTGTTCAATTTCTTTCATAAACTCTTTATAGTTTCATTTGTATAGATTTTTCACCACTTTGGTTAAATGTATTTCTAGGTATTTTATTCTTTTTATGCAGCTGCAAATGGGACTATTTTCTTAATTTCTCTTTCTGATGGTTTGTTATTAATGTCTAGAAACACAACTGACTTTTGTATATTGATTTTGTATCCTGCAACTTTACTGAATTTATTAGTTTTATTAGGGTATTTTTTTGTGTGTGTGGAATCATCAGGGTTTTCTGTCTATAACAACACATTATCTGCAAATAGTGACACTTCTACTTCTTCTGTTCTAGCTTGGATGCCTTTTCTTTCTTTTTGTTGCCTAATTGCTCTTGCTGGGACTTCCAGTACTATGTTGAGTTAAAAGTGGAGAGAGTGGGCATCGTTGTCTTGTTCATGGTCTTAGAGAAAAAGCTTTCAGGTCTAACTTGGAACTGAAAAGGGAAAATAGTTCCCTGCTCAGTGGTATTGACAGCACATTACCCCATGATTTAGCCTATTGAACTGCTTGCTCTTATCTCAACCTCCCAAGTAATTTCATGCCAGTGTGTCTATAGTGTATATGCTGTTTCCTATGCCTGATGTTTTCCTCTTCTCTTCCTAAGGAACTCGGCTGTCCTTCAAGACCCACCTCAAATGTTAGCTCGTTGAAACCTTCACAACCTTCTAAGTGGTTACTTTCTCCTCTGTAGTTTCATAGTCCTCTTTCTTAGCATTTAGCACTTTCTTTTTCACTTTCCTCCAAATAATTTAAGTACTTAAGGACAACTTAATCTAGTGATATAGTTGTGTAAGACAAGTGTGTGCCCAGAATGGTTTCCCTGAAATAGGTTATATAAAAAGCAGTGCCCTAACCAAGCTTTTTCTGGTCTAAACTTACCAGTCTTGGGTACTCCTGGTGATTGAAGAAGGGTTTAGGCTGATGGCCTCTTTTATCTCTTGTTAGTTGTAATAAACTCAAACGCTATGGCTCCTCCCACTGCCTCTTAAATGTCATGTTCAGCAGGTGTGGACTAGTGCAGAGCTTACTGGAAATGTTAAGTATTCTCTTCAACAGGGAGTTCCATCCGTGGCCAAGGACAGTGTTTTCAAAAAACCAGTTAAAAGTGTAATAAAGCCTGCCTATTCAAAAAGGCTGGGGTGTACCTGAAGATTTACTGAGATATAGCTACGGAAATCAAATTACAGCAATCATCAATTATCTCCATCATGTTAAAAGGCTTAATTCACTCTGTTCCTTAAAGAATAGAAAGAGGGACACTTCGTATTTTCTTTTTTCTAGATTATAAGGCACTTGGTATCTTAAAGCGGCAGTTCCCGAACACAGCACTAATTGGGCTGACTGCGACAGCAACAAGTCATGTCTTGAAGGATGCTCAGAAAATATTGTGTGTTGAAAAATGTTTTACTTTTACAGCTTCTTTTAATCGGCCAAATCTTTATTATGAGGTATGTAACTTTTTAATCAACTTAGAGCTTTTTGTGAAGGGGTGTGGCAGAGAGGTTACCTTTTCATTATATTTATTTACATGAGTAACAATTAACTACGTTTAAAAGTTTTAAAACGAGGAAGTAATTATAAAAAGATTCATTAATAAATGCTTTCTTCTGCTATCTCTTGTGTTGCATATTTTTTGTTAGTTTCCTGCCTTGTTAAATTTATGCACATTCTTTCTTGTGCAAGGATAGAGAAAAAGCAGAGACTGACACCAAGGATCCTAATGACATCCCTACTGAAATTAATTATGAAATAATACAAAATTAATATGCCATTAAAGATTTGCTAATACCCCTATTTAGATTATATTTGATAAGTAACTTTGAAAGTAACTTTGAGTCACAGTTAAATAACCTAACAGGTTTTTTTTTTCTTCCTTTTTAATCCTTTTAAGAATAAACTTAGTATTTTTCTCGGTTTTCATTGAATAGTTATTTATGCCATGGTTTATGTTTTTATAAAACTAGCACCAAAATGAAGTCTCCATATTTACAAGTTAATCACTGCTTTTGTGCCTTCTCATCTCTGGTAAAGTCAAAAACAAGAATGCAAAAGAGGCTGGGAGGTGGCGGGGTGAGTCAGATGAGGGAGTGAAAGAATAATAGAAGAAAACACAACGCTTATGGAAGAATGGCACTTAGGAAGTTGTAAGTAAGTGACCACTTGGATGGTACTCATTCATTTACTTTTTAATAAGTTAGCTTTTCTTAGGTTCGGCAAAAGCCCTCAAACGCTGAAGATTTTATTGAAGATATTGTAAAGGTCATTAATGGAAGATACAAAGGGCAATCAGGTAATAAAATAACCAACCAAATTTGAAGACTGAGGGAGAACTTCCAAAATGTAACTAATATTACATTGATAATACTACTCATAAATGATTAGTACCAAAAATATTAATGCATGGCAGAAGATACTTGAACATGTTACGATAAAATTAATTTGGCGATCTTAGAAACTGGGTGTGGCATTTGCTAACACCCATCCTGAGCCATAAAACTGTCTTGATTTATTTTTGCCTCTTTATACTTCTTTTAAAGAATAGATCTAATGACATAATGTTAATTTTTAATAGCACATATTCAGTAAGTATCCACTATGTATAAGATAGGAGGTTAAGTGCTGATGTTCTAAAGGGATATAAAATGTAGTGCCTTATAATAAAGGACACATTACAGAAATAAATAGAACATACTGAATGAGTTAAGTATGGGTGGAGTTGAGAATATATATACTTGTGTTTTAAGATTAATGAAAGGCAAGTGTTACTGAAGCGAAGAGTTTGTGTAAAAGCAGCATTTCAAAACTGTTCTATAGTTTTGGGAAGATATGAATGGGTAACCCAGGTAAAAGGAGTTTCAGGGTCAAATAATTTTGGAAAAGGCTGCAATTAGCTATTTATCCTTCCTGGAGATTCACGGGGTATATCGGTTCTGACCAGCCCTGCAAATAAAGAGGGAAGCTTGCTTAAATGCTCCCCAAACTCATGCATGTGAAACTTTTTTTCACAGCACACTTGCTAACATCTTAAGAAGCTGTGGGGCATCAGTTTGAGAAATACCATGTAGTGGGAGATAAGTTGGAGAGAAAAAAGAGGCAGTGGGTTCCAGCAGCTATGTCTCCAGGCTGATTTCTGCTTTAGACCAACCTGGTGATCAATTTGTGATTTATACCAAAAAGTCAGTATGTGTTCAGGGCCTTGAAATTTTTCATAAATTGTTCTTCCCCATGCATTGTGTTAGTCACTGTCTTGAAAGTTAAAAATTCTCTTCCAGGAATATTTTATTTATATATATATGTGTGTGTGCACATATATATACACACACACAGACATATAAAACAGCTGGACATGTTTTACTACAGGAATCATATATTGCTTTTCTCAGAAGGACTCTGAGCAAGTTACAGCTAGTTTACAGAAACTGGGAATTCGTGCAGGTGCTTACCATGCCAATATGGAACCAGATGATAAGACCAAAGTTCATAGAAGATGGTCAGCCAATGAAATTCAGGTTAAGTGTATATCTTCAATAGAAGCCTAATTGAATATTTTAAGAATATTTTAGCTTAATTAACATGTAAAATGTTAAAACATTTTAGGTAGTAGTGGCAACGGTTGCATTTGGTATGGGAATTGATAAGCCAGATGTGAGATTTGTTATTCATCATTCAATGAGTAAATCTATGGAAAATTATTACCAAGAGAGTGGACGTGCAGGTATGTATAACTCAAATCCAGATGCCATTTTTAAAACTTTTTGAGAAAGCATACTATAAATGATATTCAGTAATTCTATATTTTTCATTTTTATTGCCTACTATTTTTTGAGTAAACAATTAACTTTTTCACAGTTTTATACCTAATTTGCCTATGGAGAAATTTCACTGACTTCCTATTAGAGTGTTCTGAATTGTTTCTTATGTTTGCTAAGATAATTTGATGTCCATCTTTACCTCCTGAATTTTTCATTAGTGTTTTCATCTCTGTAACTTAAATAACTGGACTACTTATACATTTTTTACTTAATAAAGCTGATTGTTGGTAAGTGTTCTAGTCATTTTATAAAAACGTTTGAGGGCTGCTGTTTCAAATTAACTTCCACATTTCCGTCTGAAAATTCTAGATGTGTACTTAGAAAATGAAGCATTGCTAGCTGATTTTACATATATTTTGCTTGTTTTGAATTTTTAAAAATAGTTCTGCAATCTCAAGATCTTTCATACTACAGGTCGAGATGACATGAGAGCAGACTGTATTTTGTATTATGGCTTTGGAGACATATTCAGAATCAGTTCAATGGTGGTGATGGAAAATGTGGGACAACAGAAACTTTATGAGATGGTATCATACTGTCAGAACATAAGCAAGTAAGCCACATGCCTTTTCTTAACTGTTGTCAATTAAAGACACACAGTTTGAAATTATATGATGTTACTTTGGGTACTTAGGAAAGTCAGTAAATACATTGGTAGAACATCAAGTGTAAACATGTAAAAGGAGGTGTCTGAAGGGCAAGAACCAGCACATGAACCTGCAGCATCTGCCTTAATGGAAGAAAAGATACTCTGTCTCTCTGAGATAATTCCCCAAAACTCAGTTTTACTGAAAATTTTGATACAAATAGTGAGTTCAAGCCTTTTCCCTCTGGCACTGGTATGTAGCTTCATGCTTTAATAATTTTGTACAGATGCATAAGGGGCATTTTGGGAGCTGAGCACAGTAACACGTACCAACCATCCCACCAGCTAATGGGTTGATGAGCAGGGTCAAGTTTCTTTTAAATCTATTTAGGGTGGATTTAGTTAGACCATATACCATAGCTCCTTGATGGCTTTTCTGCCTTAGTCATCTTTGTACACTTAATTGCCCATCATGTAAAAAGGACTCAACATTTTTGAAATAAGTGGTAACCAGACAGTGACAGAATATGGTATTTCTTTCCTATAGATGCTACAATAATCTAGTTAAAGAAATGAGAAAATGAAAATGTTCTTAGATGTCCAGTGTACCCCCATGAAGCACGTTTTGGGGTTTAGACTCAAATGGATACTGTAAAATACAAAAAACTGCTACCAGGAAGATTTTTTTTAAATAGTAAAATACTGAATCTCAAAATGAATCTTAGACAAGTTCTTAAAGGCTGTGTTTATCAACTACATATGGAGAAAATTATGTGGTGAGCAGACAGAGGTCCCCCTCATCCCCCCAAAAAGATGTCCACATCCAAATCCCTGGAACCTGTGATGTTACCTTACACAGCAAAAGGGAATTAAGGTTACAAATGAAATTAAGGTTGCTAATCAGCTGATCTTAAAATAGCTTGGATTATTTTGGTGGGTCCAGTATAATCACAAGGGTCCTTCAATGTGAAAGGAGGCAGAGAGAGAAGCGGTCAGGTGATGTGATGTGAAGACTCAACCGACCATACTTGGCTTTAAAGATGAAGGAAAGGAGACCATGAACCGAGGAATGCAAGCAGTCTCTAGAAACTAGAAAAGGCAAGAAAGCAGCTTTATCCT
The DNA here is from genome assembly GCF_021234165.1 of Pteronotus mesoamericanus. Taxonomy (NCBI): domain Eukaryota; kingdom Metazoa; phylum Chordata; class Mammalia; order Chiroptera; family Mormoopidae; genus Pteronotus; species Pteronotus mesoamericanus. The sequence continues at coordinate 22,330,672 of NW_026555310.1, forward strand.
CTAGAGCCTCCAGAAGAAATACAGTCCTGCTGACACCTTGATTTTAACCCAGTGAGACCCACATCAGACTTCTAGTCTATAGAAATGTAACATAAAAAATTAGTGTTGTTGTAAGACACTAAGTTTGTGGTAAAGATATGGTAGTGATAGGAAACTAACACAGGACATAATCTTGTATTTCGAAATAGGGATTCTTAAAATTTGATTTTATCACTTAATAAGTATCTGTGTTGGCAGGTGTCGCCGTGTATTGATAGCTCAACATTTTGATGAAGTATGGAACTCAGAAGCATGTAACAAAATGTGTGACAATTGCTGTAAAGATATTTGTGAGTTCATTGTTTTTTAAACCTTTATAGGCTAATATATGGGTAGGACTACATGAGGGCAGGATTTGACTCCAAAATAGATTTAAAAGATTAAACAAGGTGTGAATAGAATTTTCCAGATTCAAAAGTAACAGCATGGTTTTGAAACAAAGGCAAATAAAAGGAAAAGCCATGTGTGTGCATATTTTATGTTGCTCTTACCAAGGGCATGTAAAATTTTTAAGAAACAAAAATGTTTAAATCGTCTGAATACAAATGCTATTTACATAAGTAAACACTTAGCTTGTGATCATCTCTTAATAGTTTGTAGTAACCGATTAGGAAAGCAAATTTTCTGTAAAATAGATTATAGCAAATCATTTTTGATGTACATAAGGTCTAACTACTCATAAGACACTAATTTACCAGTATTTCAGAACTGTATTTTAACATGATTTCATCCTGTGTATGTGTGTTGTATTTGAAGAGCTGGCTAACCAGTTCCTCTCTGAGTTCTGATGCCTCGGTGGCTGAAAGTCACTACAATTTTAACTACGCAGCTAGAGAAAATTACTTGTTTATGAGTCTATTAGACTGTGTTTTGCTGAACAAATTAACATGCCTGATATAAAATAGATATACATATAAGAGTGCAGGTGGCAATTAATAATTGGGGCTATCTGTCCAGGACATTCCTGTGTCTAAATCAGTTAGCTGTGAAACCATACTAGTTTTCAGAATATTGCTTAATGAGCACATATGAGGTAAATATGCAGAATAAATTGACTCGCCTATTGACTCATCTTTAATCAATCTGCTGTCATCAGTCTGGCAGACACTCTCTGGTTCCTAGAGCATATCCAAAGGCCTTCTGATAACCAGGTTAATTTCTTTATATCACTGTAAATCCCAGTGTCTGAAAGAGCCTACAGCTTAGTTTAGTGCTCAAGACTTGGGGAATAGCCTAGTTTTTATTCAGATCACATTAATAAATCAATGTTTAGGGTGGCTCACATTGATGACTTGTTTTTAAACAGGTTTAACCACTTAGGATAGGCTATCTTTGCCCTAATTTCTAAATCTCAATTGCCTGTCCTCATGCCTCTTTTTTTAATAGCATTTGAAAGAAAGAATGTAACAGCCTATTGCAGAGATCTAATCAAAATCCTGCAGCAGGCAGAGGAAATGAATGAAAAGCTCACTCCACTGAAACTGATTGATTCTTGGATGGGAAAGGGAGCAGCAAAATTGAGGGTAGCAGCTGTTGCTCCTCCCGCACTTCCTCGGGAAGACCTGGAGAAAATTATTGCGCACTTTCTTCTACAGCAGTATCTTAAGTATATACAAACCCATGTCTTGTCCTTTCATGTTGTCTTTATGTTTTTGTTCACTATATATTTTTCATGGAATAAGTATCTATAATTTCAAAAAGGTTACTTTGAATAAAAGCTCTAATTTGGATATATACCAACAATGATAAAAATTATAGAGTACTTGACATTATAGTTTTTACATATATTACCTCATTTAATCTTAGCAACATTGTGAAATGAGAATAGACATTATCTTAATTTTAGAAATAAGGAAACTAAGACTTTACAGGTATTATATCTCAGTATATCCATAAATAGGGGATATGGTAACACTTAAGAGAAATAAAATGGTAAAATATCAAAAACCAGTGCCATAAGAATCATGGTTTATTCAGTTGCAAGAATCAAAAATTGCTATTTTCATCCCAAAACATAATGTGTCTTTATGATAGTTTTGCATTTTTGTAACTGCAACAGATGGTTTTATGGTTGTTTCATGTGAACTTTAAAACACTATACAAAATTTACCTAAGAAATTCCAATTATAATTGACTGCTGTATATCAAAAACACAAAACATACTTTCTGTAAAGACAAACTGCATTTTTTAGTGTAACTTACATTATCTCATATCAATGTATTACTTAAAATTATTAGATTTATGGTTATTTTTATAAGTTTTAGTTTGTTTTCTGTAACTCCTCAAAACCTTTCTGATTGGTGGCCTTTATCTTCCACAGAGAAGACTACAGTTTTACAGCTTATGCTACCATTTCATATTTGAAAATAGGACCTAAAGCTAATCTTCTGAACAATGAGGCACACGTTATTACTATGCAAGTAAAGAAGTCCACACTGACCTGCTTCAAGGTAACTGACCTAATTTTTAAGTGTTTTAAAAATACATTAAAGCCTGTGAATGCGCTCCTTTACCTTGTATTTTCCTAGGTCCAGTTGAACACAGGACGTAAGTCAGTGTTCTACTTGGAATCTGGGTAGTGAAGACATTAAGTGGAAGAATTTAGACTCGCCTTTTAATAGAGACAAGGAGAGTTTCTAACCTTTTGGAAAGGGAAGACTCCATTTTAATGTCTAATTCCGTGATGCACCCTGCCCTCATGACATTCATTGTGATCAGTGATGGTTGAGAAGTCTGCCTCTGGAGCAGAGGTTGAAAAGCAGTTATAAACTATATACTATACAGCCTGCAAAAGCATGCCATGGACAATTAAGGTGTTCTTTAGGCTGTTTTTGATGGCATAGACCCTTCCATTCAAGATGAGACTCATATTTGAGTAGAAATTTGAAGATAAAAAAACAGACCACTGAGACGCTTAAAGAGCTGATAAAGGAGGACTATTGAGATTAATAATCTCATGAAAAAAAAGAGTAGGTGAATTTTATCAGTGTTTGCTTTGTTATTGTTTTGTAGATTGAATCATCTCAAACTTGTCATTCTGAAGGATCTGATAAAAAGAGAGAAGAAAAAAATTTGGGTCACTTCCAGAAGAAGTCTGCAAACATGCTTCAGCAATCTGAGTCCAAGAATACAGGGGCTAAGAAAAGAAAAATGGATGATGCGTGAGATGAGTGTTCCTAAATTTTCCAAGGAAAGAACAGTTTTATGCATGTATGCACCATTATTTTTGTAGTTAATCATAAGTTTATGACACTTTCCTTAGTATTTTATACACATGGAGCTATACTTTAAAAACTTCTGTTTAAAAGTATTTAAGACATGAGAAATTGAGACCTGAAAATTTAGCAGCATGAATCATATACAGTGTGAAATAAGGAAAATATAAAAATTTTAATGTAAAACCTTTAAATGTAAAATAGGAAAGTAGGTTCATGTAATGATCTTAAGCTCTTTATGCCTTTTATTTTTTTCTTTTGACATAAGTGTCTTTTGACAACTATGTTATTATACTGAAAACTTTACATATGCTCATCACCAAAAGTGAATGACATCAGGTTGTAAGAGATGTAGAATCTAAACATAAAAAGGAATAAGGCATCAATACAAAGATTAGCAAGTAAGATGGCTACTTCCCTATTTTAAGTAAAATAAAATTCTAAGCTTGAAACCATAGCCCTATTTTGACACTTCACAATCAAAGAATGGCTTTTGTTTACTAACCAGACCAAGCTGTTGCCCAGGTATGTTAACAACCCAACTAAATTTGTTCCAATATAAATCCCAGTGCATCTCAGGTTAAAACACAAAAATGAATAACTTGAAAATTCTCACATAAATCATCAGTTTTGTGTTAGACAAAAATATAAATGTTATCTGAATTGATTTAATCTTTAGAATTTTATTTTTAAATACTTTTTCCACTAAAATCATTATCACTTCTGTATTTTCAACTTCAGTGTGGTCATCATTAAATCAGTGCAGTCACTTACTTTATTGACTTGACATTTTGTCTTATTGAATCTTTATCTGGTTTTTGAAATTCCCTTTTTTAGTCAAAATAATCTTCTATATCAATATTGGGATCTAGTAGATCTTCTCCATATGATGAAAGGTTCATCTGGTTTAATATTAAGTTTTCAAATGTTTCTTCTAAATCAGTTTCACCAATTAGGACAGCTCCCATCATTCGTCCATTCTGCATGACGACTTTGATATATTCTTGTCCTTTGGTACATCTCAGCATTAATTCATGATCTGAACCCAAGCTCTGTGCATTGTATTTTCCCAGCAATACAACCTGTGTGTGTGTGTATATAAAGACAAAAAAGTTACTTTAATGAATGCCAAAAAGGAAATATAATAGGCAGTTATTTTGTATTATGTTGGAATGGTCAGCAGAGAAATCTATTCACAAAATTTTATAGCTAAACGTGTCACTAGGGTGGGTTCCAAAGAAAATATTTCGATGGTATACATTTATCCTATAGATGATACTATCATACAATCTATATGAACATTAAAAATACCTAGTGAATAGACAAATATGTAGGATATGGACTACATTAGCCTGGAGTCATGACTTAAAGATTTAACATGGAACGGAGTTAGATCTTTTGTGGGCAAATTATTTTTTCTCCCTGAATCTTGTGTATGTGTTTATATGTGAGTATTTCTCCTTATCAGTAAAATAGGAACAAAAAACTTGCCTCAGACTAATGTAAAGTGGATTAATATAATACGTTTGGGAAATCACTTGGTTCATTCTTGAGTATGATAGCTAGCTATTAGTTCCCCTCACAAAGATATAATGAATCCCATATAAAAATTAGAAATACACCAACAGGGAACAGTCCCCCTAAAGTATGAAATAGTATAGTGGGAAGGTAGGTAATGGTTAACAGATAATGAGGAATTAAGAGGCAATAATACCAAGTATTAATTTGCATGAAATGAGAAATCATTTCATTTTTTTGTAAAATTATTAAAACCATACGAACTTTCATTCAAGTAAGAAGATTAGATGAGCATATTTAGTTATGAGACTATTGAGCAGAAAAAGACACTAATTTGCTTATCTTACCTTATAGTTAAAAAACTTTGTTACATGAGCAAAAAGCTCGAAGCTGAAATCCATGTCAATAGAGTCTCCTAAACTAGCTGCAGCCATGCACTTCGCTGCATACCATCCCATCTGTCTAGCCTGGGTCCACAGCCTCATCTGAAATAAAAAGTGTTATGCAGGATAATTTTTCATTACATTACTTGAAAAATGTTATCACCTTAACCTTGTAACGTTCCTTAAAGGGGTTCAGTGTTTGACAGTCCTTGAGATTGGTTAGATGTTTGGTTGGATCATTTTTGCCACAGAAGCAATCACCAATCAACACTAACCAAACTGATTTTTGTATTTGATAGTTCTATCTAAATTACTGACTCTAAAATTAAAAGACACCAACTTTTATGTTTCAATAAAATTTCCCTTAAAAATTACTAAAATATTTCAGGCCACAACAGGTGGGAATTAACGTTTTACTTATCCAGTCTCCACTTCAGAGTAAATTTCTCATCAATACTAATAGAGATGCCAAATTATCAATGAAAAAAATTTTTCCTTTTCCTAGTTCTCATTTTTTAACATTTTTAAAGACCTACCGTGCAATTTAACCTCAATGGTCAGACAGATATATTACTTGGTACCCAGCCCCAAGGTATATTAGATTTCAGTAACTAATTCTTCAAAGTCATGTAAGATTCTTCTCTAAAACAGTATTAATTTCTTCTATATTGTTATCATTGTATTGCTACGAAGTTTTGGGATTCCCTGGGGTAATAGAGCATTGGCCTTCGAAGTCAGTAGATTTGCATATCAATTCTTCTACATATTTAACTTTTCTGAGCCTCAGTTTCTTTACTTGAAACATAAATATACACCACCTCCTCCATGGCTTTTGGGAAAATTAAATAGGTTAGCCTATAATAAGCAATAAGTTTCCTTACACCCCATGTGTTTGTGTAATTAATGTTATCATTTTGTGTGTAAAAATAACATACAATCATGGGTTTAAGCGTCAAGCATTTCTGATAGAAGTTATATATATACTTTATATTCAGTCTTCTCCCTATAAATAAGTTTGGTTTAATGAAGTAAGAGGCAGTCTGTGGTAAGGGAGCAGAAAAAACTAGGGAATGGCCAAAGGACATGGCTTGCAGTATTTCACTGCTGAACTGGCTTCTAATTGATGTATTTCAGCTTCCAAGTCCCTTAGGTTTGCATATGGGGACTATGTAAAACAAATTATTAGTAGTTACTGCTTTTGCAAATTCAGAGATGGCATCTACTGAATTTACTTAGAACAAAGACACCTGTTTAATTTTGGATATTTTTTCCTATACCAGAGTATGATGCATATTGAAGATATAACTTATCCTAGAGGGTTTAAAATGTTTTTTGTTTTTTTTTAAATCCCACAAACTCCAGTTTCCAATTGAGAGTTTGTGACAGATATGCCACATAAATGACAAGGATGACTGTAAAGAAAGCTGAAAACAAGCTGTTTGAAGCATTTTAGAAACAGGCTGAAAGCACTGTTTTATTATTGATGTTATTTCTGCTGTATATTAAAAAACACCCACAAAATAATGAAGCTGCTACCTGAAAAACTTCTAGCTTTTCTACTACTTCATACTCCATAGTTAATCTGATTGAATAATACTGCTACCAGTAGAGCTGGTCTTTCACCAAGACAGATGTCAACTGTCTCTTTTACCTCTAATATCTACCTATGTCTCTACTCCTAAGACAACCTCACCTATAGCTATAGTCTTAGTATCCTCTAGTATTTTTGCTCCACCATTAGAAGGCAGGCAGCACTGATCATGGGAGGAAGTCTAAATCTAGCTGGAAGCAGTTGTTGGCTGAAGGCTGAGATAGGCTGTTCACTATAAGAATATCTTTTTTTCAGTAGTAATTCCCACAGGGACAGAACAGGGTCATCAGGAATGGAATGCTTTATCTATTGGCTTATAATCTCTGTAACTATTGCTTCTTAAATCTAAAGCTGTCCTATACCATATGGTAGCAACCAGTCATATGTAACTATTTGAATTAATTAAAAAGTAAATAAAACTCAGTTCCTCAGTGACAGTAACCACATTTCAAGTGCTCAACAGACACATGTGGCTAGTGGCTACCTGACTGGACAGTGCAGAAATATAGAACATTTCCATCATCACAGAAGGTTGCATAGAACAGTGCTGATAAGTATCTGAGAATGAAAAAGTAACAGCCCATACTCTTTTTAAATGAAAAGATATCTTAGTCTATTCTATCACTGTAATTGTAACTTAACCAAAGGGAAAGAGTCTATTTTTTTTTTAATGTCACAAAAAACTCAACGATAGCTTCCTATTTAAAGTAAAAAAGTTGGAAAACCAGAAAGTTGGATTTGCTGGTAGCCAACTCCTTGTTTTCAAATGGAATCTCTGATAAAGATTCCGTAATCTCGGAGGCTTACCTGCTGCCAGAACGGGCTGGGCTGCCAGGATGCAGAGCAGATGTCACCTGCAGCATAGATATCAGGAAGGGATGTGTGCATGTGCTCATCCACTTTCAGGCCACCATCTTCTCCTAGATCAAACTAAACAATATTCCTCATAAGCACACACGATAAGAAAATGAAATGTGACATTTTCATTCTAAAGTAAATAAACAATTGAAAAACTTTATACCATGGTTTATTGATCTTTAATGAGAAAGAGAAAAATAGCTGGAAACTTTAGGCAACTAGGCTGAATTTTCCAGGGAATCAAATTCCTAATAAGACAAAAACTCTTAAAATTCTTAGAATTTCAACATCAAAAATAATAACCATGCAACTCACTTATAATACAAGAATATTGCTCAGTTTTTGAAAGCTTTAAATGCTTAAAAGCAAAAATTACAACAGTTTTTCCAATATATCACTTTTAAGAATTGATAGGTGGTGTCAGTTTCTTATCAATATTTAGATAAATAAGTTACGCATTATATCATATTAATGATGACACACTGGGATGTTAACTGCTTAAGAACTTTTAAGCAGTAAAAAAAAATATAAATCAAGGCATGAATATAAACAATTATTCTAAGTCATACTGTTACAGTTATGTACTAAACGCAATGAACAATTATTTATGCTTAAGAATTACAGATCTTAGTAAGTAATTAATACTTTCAAAATATGCACAGTGGGACAAAAAAATTTCACCTTACATTGTTGCCACAGAGAAAAGGTTCTACATTTGGTGTAACTCCTGTAGCACTGACAATGAAATCACAGCCATATATCTTTTCGTTGGTCAGTTCCACATATACAGGCCATATTTCTTAAACAAAAAAAAATTTTTAAACTCTAATCATCACCAACAGTCTATAGCACTATGTAACTATAATGACTAGAACAAAGAAAAACGCAGGAAATGACTAAAACAACATTTCTTAATAATTTGTCTAAGGCACATTTGCTAAAACAATTTTCAATGTAATTAACACCACCTCCTTGTTTTGGGTACAAAACTATGGCATTCTAAAGATTTTTCCTTCAAATTTAAAAACAATTCTAATGAAGTGTAAATACATAATCATTTCATAAATATTTTTATTTTTTATTGTTGTTCAGTTACAGCTGTCCCTCCTTTCCCCCACTGCTCCCCCTTGCTCCATCCTCCCTGCTCCCACAGTCAGTCCCTCTCCATTGTCTGTGCCCGTGAGTCCTCTATTTGTGTTCCTTTGCTTGCCCTTTCCCCTTGTTTCCACCATTATTCCCCTTCCCCCTCCCCTCTGGTCACTGTCATTTTGTTCTTTATTTCCAAGTCTCTAGTTATATTCTGCTCATTTGTTTTATTGATTAGGTTCCACTTACAAGTGAGAACATATGGTACTTATCTTTCACCCCCTCGCCTATTTAACTTAGCGTAATGCTCTCCAGGCATTATTTCTTTAAAAATCTTAGTAAGAGTATACTCCACTGAGAGTGTAGTTAAACTACTAGGTTACTCACTTTTCAATGTTTTCCCTTAGTGTTCGTATTCAAACTTTACTCTCTTTTTCCCTATGGAAAAATTCAAAGAATTCAGAACTAGAATATCTTGTACACTGGGTTTGGCTGAATCTATTTCTTCAAATGACAGTATTCTCACAGAAGTGTGGAACAGAAATTAGTAGGTCCGTGTCTTAGTTCCAGACTTACAGATTTTCAGTGTTTGATTTTGGGTAAGACACTTCACTGTTGAGAGTGTCAGGGTTTTTTTTTTAGCTTTTGTTGTTATCGTTTTTCAAAGATTTTACTTATTTTTAGAGAGGAGGGAAGGGAGGAAGAAAGAGAGGGAGAGAAAAACATCAATCAGTTGCTTCTCTTTGCACCCTGACTGGGGACGGAACCTGAACGGAACCTGAAACCCACGCGTGTGCCCTGACTGGGAATCGACCTGCCCTCCTTTCAAAGCTTTGTGGAACAATGCCCAACCAGCTGAGCCACATCAGTCAGGGCAGTTTTTGTTGTTTTGTTTTGCTTTCATTTGCAAGATACTCTGATTGACTCACAGGGTTATGACAGTCAAAACAAGATGGGTAAAGCCCTCTGTAATTTAATTTATTAGAAAACTTAAAAAGCTGTAAAAAGGAAATGACATTAAATTATTGTTTTATTAAATTTAATATGGAAATCTGAAGCTATTTTTAAATATAACAATAAAGATTAAGTTGCTTTCCTTTTAAATAAGTGGTTAACTATCTTTTTATTTTATTACTTACCTTCATCAGTTGTAACTGACTGATCATTATAGTCTCTTGGGAAATTCAAGGACTTCTTAGAAAATCCAAATTCTTTCTGAAGGTAGATTTTCTTAACTTCACACATAGTTTCAATGTGAATCTTATGAGAAAACTAAAACAAAGAAACACTGGTCACCAGAATACTTCCAGAAAGAATGACTTGGGTTACTGATGATGAAGAAAAAATGTATAAAATACTTAGAGAAACATACAGAAAAGGTAATTTTTACAATATAAATGAAAACACATTGGATGACCAAAAATAAGCCTGTCAATTTCTGTGTGTGAAAGGAGTGAACAAAAATTCATTTGGTACTAAAGAGATCTAGTAGTTAAATTGGCAGGTAACACACCAAGGGTCTACTTTTCAGTATAAGTCTTGTTGATAGTTATATGCATATTTTTTAAAAATTACAACCATTATAGACTATAAATGCCTCTAGAGGGTAGGTCTATGCCAACTTATTGTTATATCCCAGAACCTTAAAATATTAACCTCAGGACCAGAAGGTACAGGAAGAAATGACTTTCCATAATTTCTATCAAAAAATTACACATACCATGAAGCCAACCCTTCAATCTACCCAAGGCTGAAAAGACATCATACACAGTAATAAAGACTGCATGTATGCTTCTTAAAATATTTAAATATCACAGCCTTTTAACAACTATTTTAAAAATAAAATATCTAGCATATAAAATGGGTAAAAGCCAGTCCTCTGCTTATCTAATTAAGATAGTAAATGTGTATTTTATTTAGAAGCTATCTATTAACCTTTAAAATACTCTAATGCATCTCAAGTGACCTTTGAGAAAAAGACTAATTTAAAATAGGACAGGTGTAGTCAGTGTGTCTGTGCATGGAGATCTCTATCCCTGGGGAGTTAAAAAGAAGGCTGAGTCAGTTTTAGATGAACTTAATATTCATCTTTTTTTGGTAGGTATGTGAGCCATGTGCTTTCTTAGCACTATGGATTTTAAATAACGTGAGCTAGCAATTCTTTGACTACGTATTTGTTACCAGTCTTCAAAAAATGGTTTCCACATTTAAAATTGCATTTAGACATGTTTAATCAGTATATGAAAACATACCTCTTTTGTTCCTTTAAGATTCAAGCCTTCATGCCAATCAGGTCCCAAGGCACTGCCTATATTACCAGCATTAGCTTTGGTTCCTGCTTCCTTTTTCCTTCCTGAAGAGATAAATTCAATTCAAAATTCAAATGTTATAAAAGTTGCCAGGCAGAGAATTATGCTTGAGCTCTGAAGCTTTTAGGCAATATAATGATTCTTATACATAAATACATACAGAATGACTAAACAAAGTCATCTGTATTAATCATTTTATTATTTTATTTTGTGAAACAGAGCTATAAAATAATCTTTTAATCAAGTATTGAGTATAAACACAGCATTTTTGGGATGTTTTATACACTAGTTAATATGAAGGGTAAGACTTAGCCATCAAATTTTGAAAATTTTGTTAATTTTTTTGGACACTCAAAACTTACAAAATTCTTAAATTTGATAAGCTGTAAGTTAAAAACATCTTTAAACTAGAAAACTGTATTTATTTTTAAACTCATTGTTTTTCATAAAATTACCTTAGGTATTGTTTAACTGCAGCATCTGTCTACAAAGATGCAGATGGACTTATTTAATTCACTCTAAATTTCCAGTTTTAATTATACATATTTTTTCATAAATATATTGTAGAAAATCTAAAAAGTCACATAAAGATATAGAGATAAATATTACCTACATTCCTAGCTCCCAAATATATTTTGCTAAATTTTCTTACAGTCTTTTTCTATATGGTTAAAAATATTTTTTTACATGTGAACTAAAGAGCCAAGTGCTATATTTACCTTCAATTGTATACCTGGTTCTTTTATGTGCAATTTTCGTTTCTGGTTTTTCAGCGATGAGCTTTGAGGTCAAGAATTCAGCTGCTCCTGCATCAAAGAAAGTATTCCCAATAGCTTTATCTTTTATGGCCCAAATTACTTCACAACCTTCAATTTCATACCTAAAAGGAATATTAAAGTTACAGAGAGCAATTTCAAAAGTCTGAATAGAAACCTTTGTATCTGCAAATAACAACTCTCTCCTAAAGCCTACATAAATATTTTAAGGCAAACTCAAAGAATGATTATAAGGAAGAATAAAACAGTCTTTCAGGATACGAGTTAAAGTAGAATAAATAATAGAAGAAATTTAACCAGTTTATTGAAAGAACAGATAAGTGACAAATATTGTATACTGAACATCAGGTAAAGTTACATTTCAGTAAATATTTCAAAGTGTTCAGTTTCTACAACATAGTTATTATTTAATGTCCCACAGGGTTCCCAGGGGTGAGAAATGTTTTATCTGGTTATAGTGTAATCAATAATGGATGAATGGATGGTACACAGCTACCATGCTAAGAACAATTGATTTCTTTGGTAACAGATACTTTAGGTACTCAAGCATATTACAGAAGGAACAGGATTAAATGTTGTGAGACTGAACATTTTTTAATGTAAGAAAACATTTCATTGCAAATAATAAGAATTGTATTAAGTTCTACTTTTGGCAATAGCTGATGGAGAAAACCTATCACATGTACATAAGGATTTGAAGCCCCTCTTACAATAAATCTGTGCCTCTTCCATTTTTGGTCCAGTATGATTTTGATAGTCTAGTTTTTTCTCTGCATTTCTGTGTGCAACACCATAAACTTCATAATTACAATAATGACTGCTATTCCTAGTACTCAGCCCACTGAAGAATTCTTAACAGGCTTCCAATGGGATTCATCATCCTCTAAAAAAGAGGGGCAAAATCCTAGTCTGAGAGTTGGAATGGATGAAGTCGAGCAAAGACAGGGCTTTAGCAGCTTCCTTATTTTAACATAAATCTGTCCTCTGTAATTGAACCCAACTTTCTGGCCTGAAAAATATCTAGGCTATTCCATGTCAGCCATTTACTGGAAGATAAAATCACAAAGTAAATCGGTGCTCTACAGACTACAGCAGGATATTCTTCAGTGACTTTGTTAACTTGAAATATCTTAAGATGATGATATTTTAGATTTAATAATGTGTTCACATTTCCCAAACTTCTCAAAACCAGAAGCTGGGAGCACCACAAATCCTGAAACAGGAGTCAGAAACTGGATTTCACGGACCAAACATGTAACATAACTGAGTGAAACAGGATGGATATAAACAATAAAAAGTGATGGGGATTATGACTAGAAATCTCTGAAGGTGTACACACTCAAAATTGTTTTTTAGTATAGTAGATGCTTATAAAACATATGGGTCAAATCTAGCCACTCATCAGTTGATGACCCTTTGAGACCTAAAGCACTCCCTAAACTCATGTTTTATAATAACATGTTTGCAACTGTGAAGTCTATGAAAGCTAAAAAAATTAAGTGGATTTTCATTCTTGAAAATATATGAAAAACAATTATATTTATCTTTGATTTTCAGGATAACAAGATCTTTTCTGGTGTGCCAATAATCACATGAAGCACAGAGCAGTTCTTAAAAATATATACTTACGCTAACTCAAGTGCAATACCACCATTTCCTATGATCATTATTCTTTTAGCTTTAGTAAGCTGTTTCTGAAATTCCTGTATTAAAAACAAAATGACATAGTGTTTTGTATAGTGGGCAATACCAGAAGCAAGAGGCTTCACCGATAATAAACCTCACTTCCCTACTCTGCTAGGTTGTACCCTCCAATCAATATTACAAACATTCTCCTCTATGTTTCACCCTAAACTGTCTCTATAGGAACACATCTCCAGATTTTCCTTGTTTTATGTCATTACATTTAGAGTACTACTTCAGAATGTCAGCAATAGGCACTGTCTTTAGTTTACTATATTCCCAAATAATTGACCAAATCAGTTTACTAACAACTTTGATCTGTATCCTAGATACAGGGTTCTTCATTTTCTTCCCATCCCTCAGTTGATACTCCCTGCTGTCACTCAGCACTTAAAACATGCAGGAATGAGAGGCAGACAGCACAGTGGTTAAGAGCACAAATTCTAGAGTCCCTGGTTCTAGCAATCACTTGCTGGGGGACCATGAGTAAGTTGCTTAACCTCCTGTGCCTCAGATTCAACTACAAATGGAAATAAGAAGTGACTATTATCTCAAGGTTTCTGTAAGCATCAGTAAGATGATGTAGATAGAGCCATTAGGAATAGGACGCACATAATAATGTCTAACATTTATTTGAAAAGATGTTATTACCAGTATAAGACAGCTAATTGGTACCATCACCCTCCCTAAGAAGATCACAAAGAGCTTAAGAAGAGCCAATGGTCACTCTCAGGAGACTTTCAAAAGTACAGAATAGTACCATTGCCTCAGGATGACAGCTGAATAGCTGAATTCCTCCTCCTACTGTGTTGTTGCCATTTCTATTAAATTGAACTCAAAATTTATTGTAATTTTCAATAAACAACCATTGAAATTGACTTCTTAAAAGTTCTACAAGAAAAAAAAAAAACCCTGAAGTTAATTGTAGTTTGTACTTCACTGAAGGCAATAGATACCAGAGCACTGGACATGGAAACAAAGGCCATGAGTTTAAACTGTACATCTGATAAACTTAATAATCACCTTACTATAGGTAAATTAATCCATTTCAATTTCCTGTTTTATAGAGTGAGAACAATGACTCTCACACAGGATTATCATGAAGATTCAATGAATTTATATATGTAGAGGGCCCTGCTGGAACATAGTTATAATGCTATCTTTGATAATACAAACTGTTTACAAGAAAATAATCAAGTTCTAGTTTTCTCTAAATTCCAAAGTACTTAATTAAGAATAGGCTGATAGTAAACTATCAATTTTCAAGAATATAAAACATTGTTACATAAGTGTTATCACCTCATGGGACAGAACAACAAGGAGCTTAAGACAGAGTATTGTGATTTGAAACCAGGAAGAGCTTTTCAGCAATAAGGGTAAACAAACCCTGAAATAAATTATCAAAGGAAGTGTATAAGGTTCCATAGATAGAGTTTCCCTTATTGGGATAGTTGTCACTGTTCTTGGGCAGAACAACAAACCAAGTAACTTTTCCTGTTTTAGGATTGTCATGATTTTATACCACAAAGATCTTCTGAATATTAATTTCTTTGCTCAAGAGTAAATTCAGTAAGTTTTGGATACAATTTACCTTTTGGGAAAAGATCATTGCATTATTTAGGTTACAAATTACACACTCCCAATCACAGTAGAGTAAGGAGTGTGTGCTCAGTGCAAGCTCTACCTTTCAGCAGAGTCACTAAATTTGGGACATTGTATAATAGAAGGAACCTGTGTTATAACAGCTTGAATAGAAAATAAGATAAATTATCAACTAAAAACAAAGTGAAATTGGCAGTAATAGAACATTATAACTACTTTCTGGTTTGTGGGTCATGAAACAAAAAAATCTCCCTTATGCTTCCACAGTTTAGGAATTAACATTATAAGTAGAACACTTTCATTCAAATGTAGAAAAAGACACCTAAGAAAAAAATCTTTGTGTTTATTCCCCATAACCCAACATAAAGTATCACCTGAGCACTGTCTGTATCGCGAATTCCTAATACATAAGGATTTCCTTCACATATCAACTTTGGCTTGGCTCCAGCACACAGACAGAGTTTCTTATATACATGTTGATTGCCATCTTCTGTTAAAATGCACTGTAAAAACATAAAGCAATGAAGGGGAGAAGGGAAGCATTTATACATGGGTATAATTTCATTTTAAATTAAACATTCAAAAACACAAAAGCAAGAAATATATTAAGGTCACCCTCTTGGTGGCACTCAATACTTTGTTATAGCAAATGCAAAGCTAAGTAAGCATTAGAATGTATTCTTCAGTCTGGTAATTGTTAATCATTGTAGGGCCATGAATTATTTTGAGACTCTGATGAAAATCTTTCTCCAATGGAAGAAAAGGCATATTCACACAAAACTTTGCATAAAACTCAGGGAACCTCATGATGTTTGGAAAGAAATGTTGAGCTCAGATTAAAAATTAAACATTTTAGAAATTTTGAATTTCTGATCTCTGGAAGTTACTGTAAGAAGATCTAGTGATTCTAACTGTGTAGTACCTTAATCTCTGTTATGTGTATAGAGGAGTAAGTAGTGTGTGGTAGAAGAGGTTATGATATGTCTTCTTAATCTAAAAAAAATTAAAAGTGCTAAAAAAGTATTGATATTCTTAAGTATAAAAAGCAGTCACTTTACCGGCAGACTACACTCTCTTAGGGGATATTTTAACCTAAGTGACAAATATGTAAAACTTAAATCCTAACATGTACTGCCTTTAAAGATATTTATATTAATTTTTAATAACATCAATGAGTCAAAACCATATCAGAGAGCCATTGTTCCTGTTCCTTAATATTGAATGAAAATCTACAGGTAAGTAGTAGCATTTAGAAAGCAGATATATATGAGAGATGCTGCATTTTGTTGGAATGGTTCTGGGATTAACATCTGTGCGACGTGTTTGGAATTATAAAACTTGGCAAATCATAACATACCACTCACTACCTAATGAGACATTTGTCACCCATGTTGACTCTTTAGCTGCATATCAAATATATAAAACCAATAATCAAACATGGTAAGGGTGGGGCACTCCAATTCATTCAAAAGTCTAAGTTCCCTCACAATTCATTAGTATACTTTTAAGCCTACTTCAATTTGCAAACTAATTGACATGAATTACACACACACACACACACACACAATGAGTACTGTAAGTATTAAGAACTTATTCTGGTTTTTTGATTCAGATTTTCTCATAAAACTCAGTACTTTTTCTAAATTTTTTTCCTGGCAAATTATTTGTGTTTCAAATGTGGTGTGTAGGTGCTTTACTCCTAATGAAGAATTCATAAATTAGAGCTGTTTTAGAGAAACCACTACAACTCTACTTCACATCTTGCCTAAAGGTGATTTGAGGATACTGTTATTCATCTGATAACATCCTTCCCTGAGACTATCTCATTCCTGAGACTGTCTTAGTTTGGGCCTTAAATCATTTGGACTATTGAAACCAACTCCTAATTTGGTTGTTGGCCACTAGCCACTCATTCCACCCCAGTTCATCCTTGACACTGCTGTCAGATGTACCTTCCTAAAAGAACATTTATTTAATCATCCCTGCCTCCATTAAAATCTCTCTACTATTTCTCCACTGATGCTATAATGATATCAACTTCTTAGCATGACATAAAAAGCCCTTGACTTATCCCACTGACAACCTCACTGTTCCACATGCCCATTGTCCTTTCTTTGGGTCTTTGAACGTGCAATCTACTCTTCCTGGAATGCCCTTCTCCACCTGGAGAACTCTTAATTCATCTGCATTTTATTTTTGAAAGATATTTATTTATTTATTTATTTTTAGAGATGGGAAGGGAGGGAGAAAGAGAGGGAGAGAAGCATCAATGTGTGAGAGAAACATCGATCGACTGCCTCTCGCACGTGCCCCAACAGAGGACTGGGCCCACAAGACTGGCATGAGCTCTGACTGGTAACTGAACTGGTGACTTTTTGCTTTGCAGGACAATGCTCAACCAACTGAGAGCCACACCAGTCAGGGCCCACCTATATTTTAAAACACAGCTCAAATATTACTCAATCTGCGAAGTCTTCCTAAATATTTACTATCAGAGCTTTGATATTTCAATCGTGGTGCTTTTCAAATGTCCATAGGATTGTACTTATGCATGTCTATATCCCCTATGACACAGAGCACTCCCAAGAGCAGACTCCTTGTATTATAGCTTATGACAACATTCTTGTGCCCCAGCACTGAATGTAGTGCCCTCAAAGCAGTGGACACTATACAAAACGTTAATGATAGTTTGAAATATAAAACCTAAAACGCCAAAACTAAACTAATTAAACAATCTCCGTAACTCACAAAAAAGTATAAATTATTCTAATAATGGAAATCAGTATCACTAAAATTTACTTGCAAGAGACTTTGGTGGTGACACAAGATGGGGTCAAAGGAAGTCAGGGGAAACTCATCAAGATTTAACAGGAAAATGTCATTAAGGAAACAATTCTCTTACATGTTCTTCACTCTTCAGTTGCTTTACTTCAGATTCTATAACCTTAATGTTGGGAAAGCGATTTTCTAACATGGTACTTGGTTGTTCTTCAACATTAAATTCCTCCAATACTTTAGAAACCTGTATTAGGTCAAAAAGGTAAAAATATGTATTTAAAAATATTTTTCAAGAGAATGTGCATTTAAATATTTTTCATTTTTAACTAAAAAATAATTCATTTCTTCTTATACATTATTTATTTCATGTTCATAAAACAAAGTTGGCCAACTGCATGACACTCAGTGGAAAGAGGGCTTGATTCCACATTTTAAGACTTAAACTCAAATACCAGTGCTACTACTACCACTGTTGGGCAAGTCAGGCAGGTCACCAAGCCTTCGTTTCCTGGCCTGTAAAATGAGGGCTACTCACCTGTAACATGAAGGCTAACCCTACTTACTTCTGTGTAGTTTATCTAACAGCTTATTTATTTCCTTATTCTTGTAGTTTTCTCTTTTCACTTATTCACTTATTTCAGCTAACCTTATTGTGATCTAGTCTTTGGACTCTTCTTTCCTATTTTCCAAAATCACTGCCATCCTCTTGGACTCACTTTCCCTCCTATCTGGCTAAGACTCTACTGTGGATCATTCCATCTTTTGCCCAAACCCTTTATTTCCTTCCTCTCTTATCTTTATTAATTATCCTAAAAACTCCCAAACATAGATCAGACTACCTTCTTTCTCTAGTTCTATACCCAATCTCCTATAGAAGAACCACACAGCTGTATATGACCTCAGTTGCTCCTTGTACACTGCATGGAAATCCTACTACATAGCCCTAACAATTCTCAAACTTCTTAGTCTCATAACCTCTTTACACTCTTACAAATGATTGAGTACCCTAACTGGCTTTTGTTTGTTTGACTTATACCTAGCAATATTTGCTGCATTCGAAATTAAAGCTGAGAAAAAGTTTAAGTATTATTCAATTCACTCAAAAGTAACAACAATAAATCCAATACATGTTAAACAGATTATAATATACTCAATGAAAAATAACTACTTTTTTCTAAAACAAAACAAATTAACTGAGAAGGATGGCACTGTTTACATTTTTGTAAATTTCTTTAATGTCTTGCTTAACAGAATTGATAGCTGCATATCTACTTCTGCATTCAAACTGTTAAAATATGTTGTCTGGCCTCACACAAATATGCAGCCCTTTCAGATAATAAAACTCAACAAGTAACAGTTTCTTAAGTTTACATGCAATGTAGAATTTGAAGCCATATGAAAAAATTTTTCATTCTCTGTTATTGTGAAATCCATTGGTATATCCTACAGTTTAATGGATCTTGTAATATCATACACTGTCATGTGGATAATATTGGTTCAATATGTTATGGAGATCTTCCAATTATCGACACATTTCATAGTAATACAATACAAAATATCACATTTATTACTATCACCAACAATCTCATCAGAAATGCCTTTAGGTACTGTGAGGACACTGAATAATGAATTTTCCAAATTTCCAATTTTTGCCTGAAAGCTCTAATTCTGTCACAATGCCAGCAAATACTGTCAGTTGTTTTCCTTGAAGTGACAGGTGCACTTCATTCATTTTCCGTATATAAATGACCACAATTTGTCAATTGTTATTTCAAGTTGATGGTTCCATGATAGTAAGTAGCTAGTTCATCTTGCAAATCAGCATCTGCACAACTGCTTTTCCTTAAGTAACACTGTACTCCTGTGCGCAGAGTGCTTTATGCACATATCTTAGTTCATCATACAGAACAGTAACAAGATGTGTCCTTAAGAGTCAAGTTTTAATAAAATTATCTTTTTATTGTTATTTTTCTATATTTTAACTGACTGTGTGGAATACAATGACTGCTAGTACAGTTTAGCCACCACTGTTTTTCTAACATCAACGCAAATGACAATAGAGTGAGAAGAGCAAATAACATCTTAGTAAGTTATTAAATCCCTCAGTGACATCTTCAAACTTTCACCATTCTAACGTTGCCCCAATTTAGTCCATCCTTTTACTCATATATGTATAAATATACTTGTATATATACATATATTAGAATATGAACTCGAAATTTTTTAACAGGTGAGGTACAGGATCAAAAACGTTTGGAGACCAGTCTTCTATTATACTATGAACAAAATCATCTTAGACTCCTACTATAATGCTGTAATATGTAATATAAATTCATGAAACCTACAATGTGTTCTGAAGTGCTTATTACACATCTGAAACACTAATCATCTACAAGTGTAAGCTTGGCTCAGAAGCACTTCTGGCTTGAAATACACATTTATAATAAAAGTATACACATATATATTTACATTCATATTTAGATTTCATAGCATGTTTCCCAAAAGAACCTTATTTTAAAATATTTTCTGAAAAGAATTCAGAGTGGGAAGAAAAAAAAATAGAAGACTAGGAATGCAAAATCATTCTGGGTGCTTTTGGTATTCAATCTGAATAATTCTAAACTTTGAGCAATAACTTTTAAAAGAGTATCAACAGAACATTTGTCATTTAAAACAATTAAAATAGTGCAGTTACACTACCTGCCATGCAAGTTATTTCAATTTTTAAAAGTACTAAGAAGGTTATACAAAAGTTCTTACCTGCTTGAAATTTGTGACTGCTTTAATAAGAGGTGAAGCTGTTACCAGGAGAATCTCTTCTGATGGAAACTGAATCGCCAACTTATTTTTAAAAGTAAGAAAAAAATATGATAAATAACTTTAGGTAATAGTATATACGGCACAGAGGCTGAGATAGGGATAATGCAATTTTAATAAAGTTATTAACTTAGGAAACTAAAGAGTCACCATTCCTCATCTACAGGTTTCTATTATCCTGAGTCTTGCTCATATTTAGGGGGTAGTGATGAGTAGCGTCCAACTCTGGTATTGTTTAAAATGAACACTACATTCACACTAAACACTAACAAAGATCTGAACAAGAAAAGTGACATAAAGAGGTATTCCTTATCTCCTTAAACTACTTTATATGCCAATTTAAAGTTAACATGCAGAGGGTAAGGAGAAACAATCTTCCTAATTAACAGTTAAGCCGCTTTTCTTAATTGTAAAATATTTTCATTTGCCTTCAGTACAATGAAATTACAGCAAACCCTCACAGTAAGCATTTAGAGTCTTAGCACTTTTCCCAAGTGCTTTGGCACTCCTATCCTGCCTCTTCCTTGCCCAACCAGTAGATATTCTCTGGGAAGACCAAGCCATTCTAATATTAGCCTTAACAAAATCTGGTAGTTTAACGTGCTATTGTTTGATCATTTTCTTCTATCTACAAACCTCTCTCCTTCTCACTTTACAGTTCTCGAAAACATTTGCCTAACTCATGCTCCAGTTCCTCAACTCCACCAATCTCTATTTCTGTCCCTACTCTCCTATTAAAATGGAGCATGTTCAATTCAACTACACATCCTTAAAACCCAGACTCTTTTTAGTACCATCTTATTTAAACTTTCTACAGTACTTGACATTATCCTTATTCTTCCCATCTTCCTTTCTTTTGTATATTCTGTAATTTCCCCTTCTGCTTTCTGTTTCTGTTGCTAGACCAGGCCCTCAAAACTTCTTTACACTACTAAAATCACATTTAAATTGTCCTTCCAGTCTCACATTAACCAGCTGCCTCTGTCCCACATATTGTAACTAATCATCTTTCAAACTTTTTCATTTGATCGCATTACTCCATTGCTCAAAATCATGTAACTATTTTTTAAGTTCCTGGTAAATTCTTCACATGACTTACAAGATCATTTATGAGCTGGTCTCTGCCAACCTTCCAGGCTTCCTCTCTGGGCACCTCCCCCAAGCACCATGTGCTAAGCTTTGCTAAGCTAAGCTAAGCTAAGCTAAGCTGTGCTAAGCTAAACTTGGGGGGCACCTCCCCCAAGCACCATAAGCTTTGCTGCTCCTACATGATGCCATGTTTCTCGACCTGAGACGGTAGGTACCTCACTTGCCTTTAGAATGTTTGTCTTTTCTTGTCTTAAGTGGTAAACTTTTACTCATTGTTCTACACTGAGACAAAATAGATCTCTGTCGGATATCTTTTCCCTAATGCACGTCCTTCCAACTCGGCAGGCATCCCTAAGACAGTAAACACACTAGTGAAAAGATTTATTTACATGTGTCTTCCACTAGGCTGTGAGTCCCTAAAACGAAGGGACCATGCTGTTATATTTGACTAATCAGCCCTAAGTACACTGCCTGGGTCACAGGTGTTTACTTGGTGAATAAATGAAAAATATATATTAGGATTAAAAAAGTTTAAAAATTCTTGAGTTTCTTGCATTTCTGATGACTTCAGTGATTGCTTATGTTTACTTTATATAAGAATAACTTAGTCCTTTATGGAATATAAATATATGTATATGTGGTCTGATTATTCACTATAAGGAGAAAAGCATTTCCTAGCTACATTCTATACCTTGCTGGTTGTTTCATGAAACAGTACTAGCGATGAAATAGCGTCTATCTTGGTAGTTCAAAGTACAGGAAAGTCATTAAGGGTTACAATGCACCAAGGACTTGGCACCTATATAGAAGATGAGTTCAATCATTTAATTACAAAAGTGGCTGAATTTTCTGACCAAGTACTTACCAGTCACAAGCCCTCCTGTCTATTCTGACGTTACTAGGACCAGGCCCTAGCAATGCTCCCGCCCCTCGTTTTGCCCCCTCCTTTGTGCCTCAGGGCGCAAAGACTGCGAGATACTGACAGCATCAAGGGCCGCCACGTAGTCTCTAATGTTTGGGAGCAATAAAGAAAGCGGAAAAAAACAAGCGTCTAAAGAGGACCCTCTAAGAAGGAGGGGAGGGAGCGGGAGGGACTCTCCAGCGCCTCCGCCTCCGCCTCCGCCTGCAGGGTAGAGGAAGAAGCGAAGCCTGCCGCACGCTCACCCCTACCTGCTCTACACAAGTGACACCCGCGATGCCACCGCCGACCACCACGAACTTCCCTGCCGTCGCCGGGGGGCGCGCTGCCTCCATGTTCTCAGATTTCCAATAGTTTACTGGCTACTGCCGGGGAGCCGGGAGGTTGCCACCTCCCTGAAATAAAATCGCCTGGGCGGCCACTTCCGGCGTCTGATCCGGAGAATCCTACCTACGGGTGCCCAGCAGTTCACACTTAGTCTGTTCGCCTATTGGCCGTAGGCTACGTCTCCTTGAAGTGAGAGCTTTGTGTGATAGTTATTACATCTGAATGTAGTTTTTTTTCTCGTAGATTTGATAAAGAGAAGACAAAAAACAAAAAATACAGAAGATGGGTCGCCAAAAGAGGCTTGGTAAATTGTCTAAAGACAGACCAGTGTTCTCACAGGCAGAGTGTTCTTAAAATGAATTGCTTTGCTGTTCTCGCTCTGAAATCCTGTGGGAAATTAGACACTAAGATGACACAGGGCCCCTATTAGGGTCACAGGAAACTCCCTTATCCCTTTCCTCCAGCAAACTCTGGAAGTTATATCAAATCAACCTGACATCTCTTGCTGTCAGAACATCTAGCTAGCCACAACTCCTTGTCTTCAGCTGAATGAGGTTCCCATTCCCCAGTCCCTCAGACTCCAGGATATAGGTAAAGCACTGCAAGGAGATCTCTTTGTTTTAGTTGAATTTTTTGTCAAATTTCAATTTTTTTGCATGTAGTTGTCCAGCTCTCCCAACACCATTTGTCAAAAAGGCTATTTTTATTCCACTTCATGCTTCTGCCCCCTCTGTAGAATATTATTTGGCCATAGAGACATGAGTTTATTTCTGGGCTCTCTATTCTGTTCCGTTGATCTATGTGTCTGCTCTTATGCCAGTACCAGACTGTTTTGATTGCATTGGCCTTGTAATATAGTTTGATGTCAGGTATTGTGATACCTCCTACCTTGTTCTTCTTTCTCAAAATTGCTGCAGCTATTCAGGGTCATTTATGGTTCCATGTAAACTTTTGAAATGTTTGTTCTATATCTGTGAAATTACATGATTGGTATTTTAGGAGGGATTGTGTTGAATCTATAAATTGCTTTGGGTGGTATGGACATTTTGATGATGTTAATCCTTCCAATCCACGAACACAGTATATGTTTCCACTTCTGTGCATCTTCCTTAGTTTATTTCTTCAGTGCTGTGTAGTTTTCTGGGTACAGGTCTTTTACCTCCTTGGTTAAGTTTATCCCTAGGTACTTTATTTTTCTTGTTGCTATAGCAAATGGGATTTTTTCCCTGATTTCTGATTGCAGTATTTTATTGCTGGTATACAAAAATGCCTTCGATTTTCCGAATATTGACTTTGTATCCCACTGTTTTGCCAAATTCACTTTTTAGGTTGAGTCATTTTTAAGCGGAGTCTATGGGGTTTTCTATGTATACTGTCATGCCATCTGCAAATAATGACAGTTTTACTTCCTCCTTTCCAGTTTGGATGGCTTTTATTTTGTTTTCTTGTCTGATCGCTGTGGCTAGGACTTCCAACACTATGTTGAATAAAAGTGGTGGAAGTGGACAACCTGGTCTTGTTCCTGATCTTATTGGGAAAGTTTTAGTTTTTGCCTGTTGAGTATGAGGTTGGCTGTAGGTTTTTCACATATGGCCTTTATTATGTTGAGGTATGCCCTCTTTATTCCCACTTTGCTGAGCACTTTTATCATAGATGGATGCTGTACCTTATGAAATGCTTTTCCACATCTATTCATATGATCATGTGATTTTTGTCTTTCCTTGTGTTTATGTGATATATTACATTTATTGATATGAGAATATTGAACTATCCTTGCACCCCTGGGATGAACCCCACATGATCATAATGGATGACCTTTTTAATGTATTGCTGGATGCGGTTTGCCAATATTTTGTTGAGGATTTTAGCATCCGTGTTCATCAGCAATATTGGCCTGTAGTTTTCTTTCTTTGTTGTGTCTTCATCTGGTTTTGGGATTAGGCTGATGGTGGCCTCATAAAAAGAGTCTGAGAGTCTTCCATCTTCTTGGACTTTTTGGAATAGTCTGAGAAGGACAGAGGTTCGCTCTTCCTTAAATGTTTTGTAAAATTCTCCTGTGAAACCATCCCGTCCAGGGCTTTTGTATGCCAAGAGTATTCTGATTACTACTTCAATTTTGCCAGCTGTTATTGATCTGTTCAGGCTTTCTGCTTCTTCTTCATTCAGCATTGGAAGGTTATATTTTTCTAGAAATGTGTCCATTTTACCCAGGTTTTCAAATTTCTTGGCATATAATTGTTCATAGTAATTTCTTACAATCTTTTGTATTTCTGTGGTATCAGTTGTTACTTCTCATCTTTCATTTCTGATATTATTTATTTGGGTCCTCTCCCTTTTTTTCTTGATGAGTCTGCTTAAAGGCTCATCCATTTTGTTTATCTTTTCAAAGAACCAGCTCCTGGATTTGTTGATCCTTTGAATTGTTCTTTTAGTCTCCATGTCATTCAATTCTGTTCTCATCTTGATTATTTCCTTCCTTCTACACACTCTGGGCTTTTTTTCTTGAGGCTGTAGGGTTAGGTCATTTACTTGAAAATCCCTATCTTTTATAGATAGGCCTGTACTGCTATGAACTTCCCTCTCTCGATTGCCTTCTCTGTGTCCCACAGGTTTTGGACTGCTCTGTGTTTATTTTCAATTGTTTCCAGACACTTTTCAATTTCTTCTTTGATCTCAGGATTGGCCCATTCAATTGTTTAATAGCATGCTGTTCAGTCTCCGTGAGTATCAATGTTTTTGAGTTTTTTCCTTGAGGTTGGTTTCTAGTTTCAAGCCCTTGTGGTCTGAGAAAATGCTTGTTATGATTTCGATTTTCTTGAATGTGTTGAGGTTTGCTTTGTGTCCTATCATGTGGTGTATCTTTGAAAATGTCCCATGTGCATTTGAAAAGAATGTGTATTTTCCCTCTTTGGGATAAAAGGTTCTACATATGTCAGTTACGTCCATTTGATCTAATGTGTCGTTTAGTTCTACAACATCGTTGTAGATGTTTTCTTTGGAAGACCTATCCATTGTTGACGGTGGGGTGTTAAAATCACCTACTATCAGTGTGTTGCTGTCTATATCTCTCTTGAAGTCCTCGAAGATTTTCCTTATATATATGGGTGCTCCTATGTTGGGTGCATATAGGTTTACAAAGTTTATGTCTTGATGGATTTTTCCTTTGAGTAGTATGAAGTGTCCTTCTGGGGCTCTTTTGATGTCCTTTGTTTTGAAATCTATTTTTTCTGATATAAGTTTTCCTTCCCGGGCTTTTTTTTCCCTGTCCAATTGCATGGAATATTTTTTTCCATTCCTTACTTTCAGCTGTGTAGGTCCTTTGTTCTGAGGTGTGTCTCTTGTAGGCAGCATATGTGCCGTCATGTTTTCTTATCCATTCAACTACCCTATGTCTTTGGACTGGAGCATTTAATACACTTACATTTAAAGTTATTATTGATAGGTACTTACTACCTGTGTTCCTCTCTTTGTTACTCTTTTTTCTTCATCGTCTTTAAGCAGTCCCTTTAGCATATCCTGCAGTGCTGGTTTGGTGGAGATGTATTCTTTTAGTCTTCTTTTGTCTGGGAAGCTCCTTATTGCACCTTTCATTTTAATGGAGAACCTTGCTGGGTAGAGCAGTCTTGGTTGCAGGCCTTTGATTTCCATTACTTGGAATGTTTCTTGCCATCCCCTTCTGGCTTGTAGTGTTTCAGTTGAGAAGTCAGCTGCTAGCCATATCAAGGCCCCCTTATATGTTACTACTTGTTTCTCCTTTGCTGCCCTTAAGATTCTCTCTTTGTCTTTGATATTTGCCATTTTAATGATGATGTGTTTTGTAGTGGGCCTCATTGGGCTCCTCTTGAATGGGACCCTCTGTGCTTCCTGGACTCATGTGACTTTCTCTCTCCTCCATATTAGGGAAGTTTTCCATCATTACTGTTTTAAACAGGATCTCTATCTCTTGCTCCTCTTCTCCTTCTGGTATCCCTGTTATATGACTATTATTATGTTTCAGGATGTCCTGAATTTCCCTAAACGCTTCTTCATTCTTTTTGAGTCTTTTTTTGTTTTCTTCCTCTTTCTGGGAGCTTTTTTCTACCTTATCCTCCAGCTTGCTGATTCTATCCTATGCCTTATCTAGCCTGCTTTGGATTCCTTCTACTATGTTCTTCACTTCAGAAATTGTATTCTTCATTTCCTCTTGCCTCTTATTGATAGTTTCTATGTCCTTTTTCATGCTGGTATAGTTTGAAGGAAGTTCCTCATAGTTTCCCTGTAGTTTTTGGTCATTCTGTCTGAGGTCACAGAGCTCATTGAACTTCCTTAGAATCATTGTTTTGAACTCAATATCTAATAGTTTTCTTGCCTCTATTTCATTTCGTTCTCATTCTGGCGATTTCTCCTTTCCCTTTGATTGTGGGGGTGAGGGCAAGTGTTTCTTTGTCTTCCCGTTATTTGAGAGACTCTTGTTTTTTGCTTCTGTTTCTTAAATTGATCTGTTTTGACTTCCTGACTTTGTGGTGTGGACGTGTATGGTAGGCGACCTGTGAGATTCAGTGGTGCAGTCTCCTTGAGCTCCTGAACTTGCTACTCTTTGGGTGCCTTTTATGCCATTTATATTGACTCTCTTGAAGTTATTGGGTTTTGATTGTTGTTTTGTCATTCTTTGGTGGGTCCTACCGTCCAGCTCGTTGACTGAGGGTCATTCTGCCCACCATATCTTGTGTGTTTTTGTGCAGTTGCTTCCAGAGCAAAACCAGGAAACACACCCAGATCCGCAACAATCACTTCCCACTGAAATCCCACTAACTTTCAGTTGATGGACCTGAAATGAACATTAAAAAGTTACATAGTAAAGAAAATATCACTAATCATGGAGAAGACCATGGTGGATTTTATCTCAGTAGACTCTTGTATTTTCGGCTGTTTTTTCTTTCTGGGTCTGCCTCTGCTGATGTCAGATGTGGACCCTGCCTGACCTTAGGCAGTTTATTCGAGACTTCCAGGAATCTGCTGTCTGTGGCTTTCTCCTTCAGTTATTAATTTAGTCCCTCTGCACTCAGCATTCAGGCTTAGGCTCCACAGGGTGGGGCTGAGTTCCTCCTGGGGGTGGGGCTATTGTGTCCTCTCAAGCTGCTGTTGCTCAGGGGAGTAGTCTGCATGAGCAAGATGGCTGCTGCCATATGGGGGATGACTCAGCACTGGGATCCTGCTGGCTACTCTCTTTTTTCTCTCCCCAAGGCTTCATCTTCTATCTCTCCTCAAGTTTCTCTTATTCACTCTCCCCTATTAGCCAGGGATCTGCTATACGTGGCTGCCACTCTGTACTCGGCAGTGACTGCCCTATTTTAAGCCTTCTCACATATGGACCTTTAAAAGAGGTTTCTTATTGGTCTTTCTTCTAATGCTCTCTGCTTGTAATGTATCTCTCTTCTGCCTAAGAGTTATCTTACTAAAGGGGAAATGTAGTTATTTTCCTTCTCCACCACTATTCCTTTTGGCACAGTTTCAGTTTCCTAAACACATCAAAAAATTTCTTTCTTTAAAAAAAGATTTTATTTTTAGAGAAGGAAAGAGAGGAGAAAAGAGAGGGAGAGAAACATCAATGTATGGTTGCATTTCATGTGCCTCCTGCTGGGAGCTGGTGTGCAACCCAAGCATGTGCTCTATACTGGGAATTGAACCGGTGACCCTTTGGTTTGCTGGCGGGTGGTAAATCCAGTGAGCAACATCAGTGAGGGCAAAAAACTTTTCCTGTCTCTTCAATTCCAGGCTCTCTTGTTCCACATGTAGATATCGTGAATCTATGAATGGTGAACTCAGATGCTAACTTCCCCACGATTCTCAGGCAGAAATAATCATGTTTATAGTACTTTATTGCATTTAACAATGTTTATTGTGTTAAAGTTGGGTGTGTCCCTATTGGGTTTCCTCTTCCAGGAAGGGGATTCTGTTTTTCTATATTCTTGCCAATGCCCCCAGTCCCAGCACTTAGCACAGTGACGTAAGTGATATATACCACATAAATATTTCTTGAGGTTTCAGAATAATTATAGTAAACCTGATCTTATAAAGGCTGGGCTCACATTGTATGGTTACACTCACCAATTTGAGGTATGAATTGGTCCTGTGAAATGGCTTTTATTTCTTAAATAGTTTGCTATATTTGTAGATCAGGTTGTTCTGGGTAAATAGATGTTGTAATTAGTCCACAGTACCAGGATACACCCATAATTTGGTTTTGATGTAAAGATTTGATAATACACACGCCCACCATGAGTTAATTAAAAGATTTAGTACTCACATAATAAGGTTTTCTGGACTTTCCGGGGAGAGTAGGGCACTCTCTCAAGCTGATTCAATAATGGTTTGTGAGAGCAAGGAAAGGAGACCAACTCTGTTTTTATTATGATTAGGGGATTGGGTTGGGGTGAGTGTTCCAGCACATGTAGGCCAGGCCATGCTGTGGTTTGAATTTATTGCCAGTCCCAAAGGTAGGCATGCCCAAACATTCTCAACTTGACCCTGCATGGGGCAGAAGGGGAAAGGGTGAGGCTTGAAAGCTGCCAGCAAATATCACAAATGGAGTCAGTCCTTTTATTACAATAGGTAGCTTTTCTCTTATGGTTTCCAACTCTCTTTGATAGATTTATAGAGTTCCCATACTTTTTCAAAGCCATACATTGGAGCTTCATAGTTCAATTTCAGTTTCAATCCATATCAACAGAAAACACTCCTATTATATTATAAGCACACACAAAAAATTCCAAAGTCAAATATATTTTTATTATTCATTTTTACTATTATAGAGAATTGGGAATTCTCTTTAGCCTTTTAAAATATTTTGAGTCATAATTAAAATTTCTAAAAGATATCCTTGTCAGTATGAAATGTTATAATAATACAATTTATATATATTTTCCTGTATACTGTGTAAATAAAGAATATTTTGGACCTTATAATAGCTTTCATGCTATTTTTGAATAAAACATTTATACTTGTGTTCCATGACATTTATTTGTTCATTGCTATACTTTCCATGTATAAAATTATTATGACAACACTTGAAGGAATTATTATTTAACTATCTTGATACTTAATTATTTACCATTTTAGTATGTAAGGCAACATTTTAATATTCACTACATTGAAAATTAGAGAAATTCAGATTGTTTTTTCATAAATAAATAAAACATATTCTATAGCTAGTTATTATACTAAGGGAATAGAAAAGAGCAACACTTCATATTTATACTTTTTGTTTATTGAATCACTTGTATTTCCCATAAAATAAATAAAAGTATAAATAAGGTAAAGCATATATCCTACCAAATAAGAAAAATATTAAATTATGGTAACAAATGGAAGTGACTAGTTTATTTCAGCTGATATAAAATATTGACATTATAAATAGGTTGTGCTTCTTAAAGAATTTCATATGTTTTAAAAAGAAAAAAATGTTTCAAATAATACTGCTAATACTGCATTATCCACTAATCTTTTTGAAGTTCATATGAATCCAAGACAGATTTACATGAAAGTTAAATTAAATTTCTCCTTTTTAGTCTTGGAAATATTTTTAAGTTTACATGAGACTTCAGAATTCAGATGAGGATTTGAAGGAAAGCAAACAATGCAGAGTCTAAAGGAAGCTTCTTAGTTTTCTTTGGGGACCAGGACTTTCAAAATGTAAGATGCCTTTAAAGGGGTGATCTACAAACTGTCTATACCTTCACTGCCTATTTATTAGTTTGATGCATTTTAAAGCAAGTAAGCTTTATTCTACCAGCCATTCAGAATATAGTTCAGGATAGCTTTGAGGATCTTTGGACATATTCTTTTTCCTTCTTATTTTTTAGAGTTGATAACAAGCTTACTTGAAGTTTAGTACTCTGTCTTTTCAAAAACAAACAAAAAACCCCCCACACTATAAAAGTAATCAAAGTTAGCTTTCCTGAGTCAGATGCTTGTCTAGAGCTTTTATTTGGCAACTTATAGCACCAGTATCCTCAGCATGATATGGACCACACTGGATTTCTTTCCACAGAGAAGAGACTATATACTTCTTTAGTGAACAGTTTAGGGTCTCAGGTGGATTCACCAGCTATGTGTGGAGAGGCATATGCACAGGTCTTTGGGTACAACATTCCATGTGGTAAGATATACTGAAAGATAAGGATCACATTAAACATTGGAAGCAGAGCCAGGGGAAGAGTGACAGTTTAAAGGACTCTGTTTTTCAGTGTTATTGAGGGATGGATGACGACCTTGGGTAGATAATTTATTCAAAGAGGAGGCATTATTTCTTAATTGAAAAAGGTAGCTGATAAAGACAAACAAACAAACTAAAAGAGTGTGTTGTTTATGACCAAAGGCCAACTATCAATGTTTTAAAACTACTTTCCCTAGGGTTGTTAGTAAGTCCATTTGTTGTATAGTAACCATTAATTTTGTATATGTTGGGCAGGCCCATCAAAGTCAGGGAAACTATTTTGTGAAAAACTTAACAGAATAGCGAAGGCACCGGAGAAAATAATCAGGTGCCATAGATATTGAGAGCCCTTGTCCAGGGAGTTGCCACAGGGTTTCTAAATATTTCCCTTATGGAAAAGCTCCTAGAGAATTTCCATCCATGCAGTCTTCAGTCTTTTTCCTGAACATATTCTGATTGTGTGCAGGTACCTCTTGCACTGCTGGTGCCAACACCTTTCTCCAAGCCATTGCAGATCTTGTGCCTGGACTTTCGCAGTAGCATCCTGGCTCCACTCTTGCTTCTTATGCCCAGCGTTTTCTCTAGACAGCAGCCAAATCGATTTTTTTTTTTTTTTTTTTAGAAACACAACCTTAATCAAGTCATTTCCCTGCTCACATCTTTTCATGGCTTTCCTTTTCTGATAGAATGCAATCTTAACTCCTTGCTGTGCATACAGCAGAGTATGCGGTCTGGCTTCTGCTCAGCACCCTGGCTTCATCGTGTCTAATTCTCTCCTTACCCTGAGTTCACCCTGCTCCAACTACACCAACCTAATCAGGTTGAATACACCATGCTTGGTTTCTTCTACCCTAGGGAAGGTGGCTTTCTGTTGGGGCTTCTTATGAGAAATTAAAAGTTGGAATTTCCATTTCCACTCTGGTGAGGTGACAGGAGGGATCAGAGCACCTCTTCTCCACTATCTACGTCCACCCCCTGCCCACTTTTGAAGCAGTTCCCAGATTTTGTCCTCAGGGAAATAGGATGAGTGGATATTTTTATGTCTATCCTTCTTTAAAATTAAATAGTTGAAAACAGTGAAAGAAGTCTCACCCGTAGAGGCTGAGAAACAGTACAAATAATATTTGAGAATTGCTAAATATTATCTTGGATAGACAGAATACATTGTAGAAAAAACAGTTTAACTAATTTGGTTATTAATTACACACACACACACATACCCTCACTGCTTTCTGTATGTATTTGTTAAATAGACCTAGGAGAGGGAAAAGATTCCCTCTTAATTTTGTTATGCTAACTTGTTTATTTTCTTCCCTTCAGTCAGAACAAACAAAATTTACAAGGTAGAGATCTAGACCGTTTTGCTTATTATTATATTTCTTGCATCTAGAATAGTATTTGGCACGGACTGGGCACTCAGCAAATATTTAGCAAATGAAAGAACAAAAATTTCAGCAATTCCTTGAGTAGGTGCTATAATTGTCCTACAGCTTAGGTAGAAAAACTGAGGCTAATGAACTTGTCTAATTAAGATCACAGCTAGTCAGTGCTGGACAAGGGTTTTTAAAAGCCAGAGCTTTTCAGCATTCCACACCATTCTTATTATGTTTCCCTTTAAAATGTTGATCCAGGCTATCATTTCCACTCCACCCCAAATTCTACCTGGATATGACCACCTCAATGCCTGAAAAGGCCTCTAAATTTTCACCCATCCAATCCAGCTAGCAAGTCACTAGTAGAATAATGGGTAAACAATGGTTTTACTCATGTTGGCCGACTGTACAAAAATGTTGTTGCTTTCCCCCAAATGTTGGTGCTACCCTACAGAAATGAATGTTCCTGTCTATAGCAACACTATTCTTTCAAGTCTGTTTCTATTTGGTGTCTTTTCTTGGGTTATCCAACTAAACAGAGACTTTAACTTCAGCTCAATTTTTAAGCATCTTAGTTTACTAAGTGATTAAATCAGTAAATCTTTGATTTCTCTTCCTAATCACAAGAGAGAGAAAAAAAAAAAAAACTGAGAAAACAGAAGGCTGGCAAGTTAAAAAACATTAACAACCTGCTGAGTTTTTCTGCAACCTTTGGACATGATGTGGTAGTACAAGCAATAGACACAAAAGAGTTAACTGTTGAAAAAAAAGGAAACTAAACCATCAAGGAGGAGCCTCTGGCTCCAAGAGACTAATCTTTTCTATAACCTGATTTATGCAATCCTCAGAGCCAGAGAAACTTTATCAAAGGATTAAAACTTATATAAACAAAGATCCCTTTATTTGAAGCTCTGATTCAGAGCAAGACACTCCAGCTTATGTGTGTGCAGAGATTTATTCATATTTGTTACTTAATATATAATTTTTTAGAAATCTGATGATCTTACAGTATTGAAGCAGCAGTGAATGACAGCAGTGAATGAAGATGATGGTGAATACTAAGGTAAAAGAAATTCATTTATTTGGGTTGTCATTGATTGCAATTCAGTTGCTTTTGTTTGGAAAAAAAATAGATTTAAAACCCATTTACTATAAGACTTTTTTCGGATTATTTTGGCTTTCACTTCCTGATAGTGACAATTGTATTTCATGCAGGGTTGCATCAGAATAACAATAATGATTTTTCATAAGCAAACATATGAGTATATACTTGCATTTGTTTCAATATGTAGTTATAGGTGGTTTGGAGTATTGGAAGAGGGTTAAATGATTCCAGATACTGCTGACTTTCTCCTACTTTGTCCATGGCCTGAAAGCCTCTCTTTGTTTATCCGGTTCCTCCAACTCCGTCCTTCTAGTTTTTGATCAGCTGCTATGTTCTCCACATTTCTCCCTGTCCCCTGAAATCTTAGCATGACACACACCCACCCCATTGGAGTTTTCTTTCAATGTTCAAAAATGAGAGTTATTTTTTTAAAGGCCAAATAACACAAATCGTAAGAAGAAAAAGTCAG
Organism: Pteronotus mesoamericanus; assembly: GCF_021234165.1. Lineage (NCBI taxonomy): Eukaryota > Metazoa > Chordata > Mammalia > Chiroptera > Mormoopidae > Pteronotus > Pteronotus mesoamericanus. Next base: position 22,364,804 of record NW_026555310.1, read on the forward strand.
TTTGGTACATATCTTTTTATTTTTTTTCTATGCCCATGTAACGTAATATATAAAATATATATAACTATCTGTTTTTATATACATATGCTCCTCCCCCTACTTTTATTTACATAAATGGGATGATCATTATATATATGATTTGACTTGTTGCTGTATTCATTTAACTGTGTACTACGGACATTCCTTTGGGTTAACAGATATATCTAAATTATTCTTGACCTATATATCCTTAGAAAGAAATGTGTCCCTTTTTATAGAATGGATTACCAAAAGTGAAATTACAAAAAAAAAATGTGTACTGCCATTCATGACCCCATCATTTCTCTATCCCAGTGGATGGTATAAATCTTTAAAAATTTTGTTAATTTATTATATGAAAAAACAAGGGTATTGTGTTGCTTTGAATTGCATATCCTTGGCTATTAGTGAGAATTAGCATCTTTTATAAAAGCCTTTTTATAAACCTTTTTGTCTGTTTGCATTTCCTCTTTTAGTAAACCTAATTCATACCTACTTCTTTTAAAAATCAATTGAGGGGAATTCTTTATTTACATTAGAGACATAAACTTCTGCTTCTTATATATTCAAACATTTTCTGCACATCTTTTTAAAACCTTATTGTTGCTGTTTTTTGCAACTTTGTAATTTTTTCCATTTTAGTTTCTTGGGGTTTTTTTTGTCTTTTTCAAGTTTTTTTCTGACCCTAACAGTTCCTTATTTTTTTCAAGTATTATTTATTACTGTCTATATTAAATTCTTTTGTCTATTGCTCTTTTTATTTTCAAATATGATTTTAGGCAGAGCTATCACTCTATTTTCCTTCCAGATGGAGATCTTATTATGATATTAAGATCACTTTTTTAAGTAAGCTATATTTTTTCTGATGAACAGTTGTTGACATGTTTAAGATATACTGCATTTTCATCTATACTGGGTCTAATTATGGGCTCAGTTTGTACGAATGACTTGTTCGTTTATTTTTTTCCTCATGACTTGCTGTTTTAAGCAGATTAGTGTTACAGAAAGTTTAATGTCTCCTATGGCAGCATGGCAGGTACCTACAGTCTTTTTCAATTCAGCCTAATGAGCATGGCTTTAAATTTGCTCAGAGTGCAGTGTATTTGTCCTCTGCAGTTTGGAGGACACAGGGGGCTGTATGGCTCCTGCTTAAGAATTCTGAAAGGTAAAAGGCTATGGGTGGATCCATCTGCCAGGAGGCAGAAGAAAGAGAGGGTTCTCTTTAAAAAAGTAGCGGCACCCCAGTCAGTGATGGGTCACCAGAGCTAGTGTGGAGTTTTCTTAGTTATGGACTAATTGGAGTACATGGAGCAGTGTTGAGACCTCAGTAGAAGGAGGCTAAAAGTGTATTCTGCATGTCTAAATTTGAAAGACAAATTTTGTGTGATTAGTCACTGGGGTGTATGGTGCATATACCCTGCAAGGGCACTGCAGGTGACAGACCATGACTGAAGGATGGGACCTCAAAAGACCCACAAAAGTACTCATGAAAGTCAGTTTTAAATACTTGTCCTTGCCAAAGGAGGCAAATATGACCTTTTCTGACTCCGTAACTCCTCCCTCACAAGTTTCAACTCTTAGGGAGACAGAAGTAACCTCGTCATCTGTGGGGGAAGAAATGGGAATGTGGGAGTGGGGAGACGTTGGAAGAAAGTAGGAAAGAAAATGGAGAAAAAGCCTGTCCTCTCCCAAACATAGGAAAGAAGGTTTAATTTAAATGAAGTTCAAAGTGAATTAGATATATTCATCCAGAGCTGTACCTTTTTTGTGGGACTAAACATGAGCAGGGTTTTGTTCTTTTCCCTTTTGAAAGTCAACAAAAGGTAGTGGAACCTGTTTGAGATTCCATTTAGTGTCAGGATAGAAAACTGGCTCCAAAAGAAGAGGGAGAAGAATAAGGCTATTTTCTGATATCACCACCTACCTCTTACATGTCTAAAGCTTTTGCACCTGCAGTCCATTCCTAATGTAAATATTACTTCCAAGCACAGGGATGGATTATTTCAACTTCAATGTCTTTTTTTCAATAACACATCCCTTTTGGTAAACATTGGCCTTCTCCTCAGAAAGGACACTAGGATTATAATTTTGCCTTCCTGCAACTTTCCCTTCATTTCAGTATACTGTTGCTGGTTTTACTACTTAAATATTTTTTAAATATACATAATATTTTTTACTTCCATAATTTCTACACATAAATATTTTTCCATTTAACCTAGAGACATCTGTTCTTTTTAAAGATTTTATTTTATTTTTAGAGAGAGGAGAAGGGAGAGAGAAAGAGAGGTAGAGAAACATCAATGTGTGGTTGCCCCTCATGCACTTCCCCAACTGGAGACCCAGCCTGAAACCTAGACATGTGCCCTAACTGGGAATCGAACTGGCGACTCTTGGGTTGGCAGGCTGGTACTCAATCCACTGGACCACACCAGCCAGGGCTGGAGGCATCTTTTGATTAATGGGAATAGATTTAGCTGCAGAGGCATGTCATCTGTTGAACAAACTCAAAAAGACTTTTAGAGGCTTTGGCTAGAGATATTTAATCAAGAGTCTTAGGGTTTGCAAAATGGAACCTACAGCCAGGCAAAGATCTGCAAGTGTTCCAAAGAAGAAAGAAAAATTAAGCCAATTATTAGTTCTGCATTCTTAGACTTAGGATTAGTCCAGGACAGTTATCAATCAGATGTCAGGTGGTCTGAATGATGAATTCCAGGTCTGGAAGATGGATGGCAGGAGGTCTGGTTACACCTGGTATTCAGGACAATGGATCTTAGATGGATATCATGGGATCTGGATATGTGAATCCTTCAGGGGGTAATCAGAGGGCTATCTGGAGGTCTGGTGTAGGTCCAGGTAATTTGACACACAATAAACTGATTCATACCCAAACATTGTGATAAGGCTGGAAAGTTCAACAGTTTTTGTTCTCAGGCAAGTTAGGGTAAGAATAGAATTGTTTCCTCATGCTTCAACCTTCATAATGGTAATAAATTTACTAGCTTGGTTAAAGTGACTCCATTTTTTAAATTCCTTATTTTCACTCTTTCTTTACACCAGTTCCATAGAAAGGGAATTGATAAGGACAGTCAAAGCATGTGAATCAAATTTGAGCTACTTTATCAAAGAAGGATGATGATGATTTCAGAAGTCTATATAACATTTTAAATCTTCAAAATAGCCATTTATTTCTTATAAGACAGGAGATAAATAAAATTACATCCTCCATTTTGAAATGAGGACAGAAATTAGAAACTGTCTTATGAAATCAGAGGCAGAACAAGGACAAAAGGAAGCTTAAGCTTGGCAACTTTTCAGCTCCTTTGCCTAGCAACAGGAGCTGCCAATTATTGAAACTTTTGTAATATGTCAGGTTCTCTGACAAGTACTTCACATTATTTATCTCATTTTCTACTACATCTCATGTGGATGTGTAATCTTTTTGGGACCCAGAAGTAGAGGATATAGATATCTCTTACTCATGTCAATTCTAGGAAGTCTAATGAGATCTATCTAGATGGTCCTTTGCCAGTCCCCAAAGCATCAGATATAGTGTTGTGGGGAGTGATGCGTTGCAGGGAGTGCTGGGCACAGGCTCTCCTGGATCTGAGGGTTACTGTCTGGAGCCAGCTGAGGAGAGAGCAGGGCTCTGAATCCTGCAGAGTCTGTACGGGGGTTGCCATGGATGGGGGAATAAACACGAGTCATTGCAAACACTTCTCTCTTTGCCAGGAGAGGGGACATGGCAGCTTCCCTCTAGTGGAGACGGCCCCAAATCCCCATGTCCAAAGGTTTTTATTGAGAATCATATGCACAGGAGTATGGATGCAAAGCTCATCAATCAATGTCAAAAGACTATGTTTACAGAAAACAAATAGAGATCCTGGATCACAATTGAAGGAACACAAGAGATTTTCCTCAGGTTAAGGTCTATGAATAATGTAAATCTCCTTTCCAGTATTAGCCAGTTATCATAGCTTTTGAGGGGAGTACAATGCTTGCTTAGAGGAATTTACTTCTAGGCCTGGAAACTCCCAGGGAATGCCCGATCCAGTTTAGGGTTGTACCTGCCTTTAGTATTGTTTCAAGCCTGAGCCAGGCAGGTAGGGCAGAGCCAGCAAGAAATAAGGAGACTTCTTTCAGGTAGAATGAAGACTCTGGCCATGTCCAAGCCAAGCTGAAAGGTGCGGGCCTTTTTGCCCTTTCTCTGTGTTCCCCCAAGTCCTTGTCCCCTTGCCCATACTGGCCGATGTTTGTCTTAGATCATCTCTTCTCGCTAGAGAATTTACCCATCATCAACAACCGACCATCACAGGGCCAAGCAGGGTGATGTGAGGGAGACAGGGGCTGCGCCCCCGCCATTGGGGCAGGTTTTGTATCCTCAGTGGCTTGTTTTCCCAAGGCCTCCTTATTTCCAGCCTTGTGGCCCTCTTACCTGTTGGCAAGGCTATAGTCCCCGAAACCAGATGGGGCGTTTCCCAACAATATAGTTAGGTTTTGGGGACTGAAAAGTGAGAATTCGTTGAGGTGTGCCTATAGCTTAAGTATTCCAAAATGTCCTCCAAATATATGATGTAAATGTTAGTAATGCTGGAAAAGAATAGGAAAATATAGATTGAGTTCTACCTTGGGGGTTGGTTCTCCGACATTTTTGTTTTACAAATTAGATTTTTTTTCAACAGTAGCAACCTGTGATTTCATTCATTATGCGAATATAATATGGTGATCAAGTGAAATAATCTAAATTTTATTTACATTCTAAAATGGAAAAACAGCTTATGAAATAAGACTATGAAAATGCCACAAGAGGCACCTCATTTTGAAGAAGTCCTGGTTTCTTTTTCTATCCATTTTCTTTCTTTAATTTTTGTGTGGGCATGATTTTCTTATTCATTTCCTAGTGACACATATCATTTGTGGTTTATGTGACTCTGTGTATATGCTGTAGATCTTAGTGTTAAAGTCCATGCTAAATGGGGCTAATTGGTAGGACTACCTAATACCTAATTGAGTACAAACTGTTGCCGTTGGTATTTAGCTAATTATTAATAAAGGAAAGAGAAGCAAAGAGAACTAGACATTGAGCTTAAAAAACTGGGGGCATGAACCTCTTTGCTTCACCAGGAAGCTACAGCTTCACACCCCAGGGGAATACAGTGTTGGTTCCCCAAGGGGATTAACACTCCTCAGGCGAACAAAGAGCTCTCTTTTGCTCATGACCCACATTCATCCAGTGCATTCATGCATTCTCTCTTGCTCAGGAGCACTCGAAATTGTGGGTCTAACAGCTTCCAAGGTCCACAGCAGATGGTGTGGGCTCTGAAGTACTGAGCTTTAACATGGAGCAGAAACTCTGGGCCATGGCCTTTATTCTGGCCCTACTGAATACAACATTGGACATTTTCCATGGCAAGATGAATGAAGATGAGACATTAGGAAGTAAGGAGGGAAATCCTCTTAATTTTATGTCATCAATAAAGTTTACCATGGAACCCCATCCTCCCATGAAGCTCTCAGGAAATTCTTTTCCTTATAATACCATAAGGACTCCACTTCCACCAATAACAAAACTACACTGCCATAATTATACACTTGAGTAGTGGACACATTTTTAATTTTGCTATACCATCTTTTGTCATATTTACATGGAACAAAAGAGAGCAGAGGGTAGACTGTATTTCAAGTTTATGTCTTCCAGTTGGGACGCTGATCATTTGCTAACCTCTTAAGCCAATGAAGGATCTTAGCCTGTTAATAGGCCTCACCTGTATCTGGAAATTATGGTCACATATTTGGGTATTTTTATAGGCCAAATTAAGTTTTAAATGTATATTTCTGGAAAGGGCTAGAAAGAAGAGTGTGTGGGTGGTAGTGATACCTGAGCTTTTATGAGGCAAAGTTTCAGAAAAAAAAAAATAGTAAAATGTAACTGTAATAATTATAACTATTTTTAGATATGTAAATAATATATTTTGGTGTCTTCCTATATTATAAATAGAAAACAATTTATCTCAGATTACTGGTCACAGTGACCAAGCTCAATTTTTGGTGTTATTAATTTTAGGTGATTCAGCTCCTAAACTCAAATATACAAAAAGGGCAACATGTGTGAGATTTAAGAGATATTGAAAAACCTCAGCACATTATGTCTTAACATAGTAATATCTAAACTTCCATTGGATTGTTGTGGATGATGTTTGCCACAATAAAGTGAGGAGGGTTGGCCAAAGAGATCATTTAGTTTTTTTCTGTAAAATAAAAGACTCATTTTTCATTTTTGCCAATAACTTTATTGATTTGGATATTTTGAGTATGTTGGCTATCTCTCGTGTGGTATAACATTGATTGTTCTCAATTTATGTCTCAATTTGATCACTATCAACTTCAGCTGGTCTACCTACCATGGAGCTTCATCCAGCAAGAACTGTCTAGCACAAAACTTCGCAAATCACATTTGACATGGTCAATCAGTTACAGCACATTCTCCAGACACTGAACAAATCTTTTTTGCGTTTCAGTTGTGTTTTTACCTTTCTTGAAATAATAAAGCATAATATGCTGAAAATGTTGTGTATTTTCATCCATTTTCAATATTATAAAAGCTACACAAAAATTCACCAATTTTGATTTTTTTTGTTTAAATGCATGCTGATGTGACAGTTCTCACAGTACAATCTAACAAAATTGTTTCAAATGAAGTTAAAAACAACTGTTACTAGAGCCATCTTACAGAAAAAACAAAACAAACTTTTTGACCAGCCCAATATATACAGATACACTCCAGGAGGCAAATTCTACACTTACAGTATTTTAACAGTTGTAGCTATTGGAATCTCCTAAATATCTTGTCCTATGGGTTTACTTTTTTAAAATTCATAAGTCTAAGAATCATGGTGATGCCAAAATATATTTTTTAAACACCTTATGCTTTGGTCAATGTTATATCCTATAATTTTAGTTAATAAGAATCACAGCTAAAAATTTCTAAGTGTTATATTGCCATGTATTATAACATACTAAGTGCTTTTCATGCATTATCTCTATCCTCATATCATTGCAAAACAAGATATTATTTTTTCTCGTACATAAAGGAGAGAATTGAAGCTAAAATAAGTTAAGAAATGGATGCAAAACTTTGAAAAAGAGCAACAATCCTAACAGAAACCTCCATCTTCCCAAAAACTCTGTTCTTCACCATTATACCAGCAGTCCTACTAGCTCTCAGTGTCTTATTGATTTTTTGATCTTCAAAATTACGACAGGAAGTCTTTTAAATGCTTAACTTATGGGAAGTGACTACACTTAGACAATCCTTCCTGGTATAGACAAATACTAATTATAAACTCAAATTCAAATAAAGTTCCAAAAACTGAGTTTGAATTTCCTGGGGCTCAAAGAGTTTGGTTCAGTTTCATAGCCTCCTTTATTTTCCAGTGGCATTTCTCCAGAAGGAGGGCTTCTAAGGGTCAGGTAGTCTGAGGAAGCCTGCTGAAACATCAGAGAAACAAATGACCTCTATTGTTTTGTTCTTTGCCCTGCTTTGCTCCGCAAGTGTTCTCTACCACGTTGATGCATCTTAACACTTAAGATATTTATAACCTGAGTGGAATTGGTGTTTTAAATGCAGATCATGCCTAGCTGTGTGCAGGAAAATGATTGCAAATGTATGTAGGCTCCAAAGCCTAACTAGAGAAATTTTAAGGTAACCTGGACTCCTTTGTATCATTTCCCCTCTACTCCTTTTTCTTTTTCTTAGAGCTCACCCATCCCCCTTCTTCACCACTTTTTCTTGCTTAAGGTGCTATTCCATTCTTCTAGGGTTTTGTTTTTAGTTAGCTGTTAACTAACTTCAATTAGGTTATTAGTTGGTAGTGACAAGGAGTTCTTCTTCAGGAGAGATTTTTGTTTTTTAATGAGGAACTCTTGAACTAAAAGCTGCTTACAAAGCAAAAGAATGAATTTCAAATTATAGAAAGTGAAGGGGGCTAGTTCTGGACAGGTGTTCTGCTCATGATCTATTGTCTGTTGCTTGTTCAGATAATTTATATTTCTGAAAGTAGAGGGATGTATTCAATAAAAGGAAGTGAATTATCATACCACACCAGAATACAGTTTTATCAAAGTGATAGCTATGTGTGTGACCACAGCTTCCTAGCCTTCATGTAAACTTACCCTAATTATTTCAGCATTTCAATTATATAGACCCTATATTCACATGTTTATAGGCTAAACAGGACATTATACCTATGAAGATAGATTTTTGGAATTTAAGTCTACAATTTTTTGATAAAATTAATTTTTCTTTTATAACGCTATCCATAATTTTAACAAGCACTGAACTTTAAAAGTATTGAATTTATTAATATATAGTTTGCCATATATGTGGTAACATTTGTAGTTACTTAAATTCTGTTCTTCGGGGACGGACTTCCAGCCAAGATGGAGGCATAGGTAGATACACTTTGCCTCCTCGCACAACCAAAAGGACAACAAATTTAGAAACAAAAAATAACCAGAAATGCCAGAAAATCAAACTGTATGGAAGTCCGACAACCAAGAAATTAAGGAAGAAACATTCATCCAGACTGGTGGAAAGGGCAGAGACGGGCAGCATGGGTGGAGAGGACTCGTGGCAAGGCAGCGGCTGGAGGACCCAGCAGTCCCACATTTGCATGAGGATAAACCAGAGGAACAGCTGGGGAGCGAGACAGACTGCGTGATCCAGGGTTCCAGTGCCAGGAAAAGAGAGCCTCAAAAACTCTGGAGATAAAAACCTGTGGGAGTTGTGGCAGCAGGGGAAAATCCCAGCCTCACAGGAGAGTCCGTTGGAGAAACCACCAGGGTCCTAAAACATACACGAATCCACCCAACAGGGAATCTGCACCAGAAGGGCCCAGTTTGCTTGTGGGTAGCGGGGAAATGACTGAAAGCCAGCCAAGAGCCAAGCAAGCGGCATTGTTCCCTCGCAGAGCCCTCCCCGACATACAGCATCACAACTCAGTGACCTGAGTTGCTCTGCCCTGTCAAATACCCAAGGCTCTGCCCCTCCCAACATACCGGGCGCGCTGAGACAGAGAAATATGGCCCAAATGAAAGAACAGGTCAAAGCTCCAAAAATAGAACTAAGAGATGAACAGATAGCCAACCTATCAGATGCGCAGTTCAAAACACTGGTAATCTGGATGTTCACTGAATTGGGTGGGTATGGTCACAAAATGGAGGAAAAGGCAAAGGCTATGCCAAGTGAAATAAAGAAAAATATACAGGGAACCAACATTAAAGGGAAGGAAACCAGGACTCAGATCAATGATTTGGAGCAGAACGAAGAGATAAACATCCAACCAGAACAGAATGAAGAAACAAGAATTCAAAAAATGAGAGAAGCTTAGGAGCCTCTGGGACAACTTTAAATGTTCCAACATCTGAATCATAGGGGTGCCAGAAGGAGAAGAGGAAGAGCAAGAAATTCAAAACTTATTTGAACAAACAATGAAGGTGAACTTCCCCAATCTGTCCAAGGAAATAGACTTCCAGGAGATCCAGGAAGCTCAGAGAGTCCCAAAGAAGTTGGACCCAAAGAAGCACACACCAAAGCACATCATAATTACTTTACCCAAGATTAAAGATAAGGAGAAAAGCTTAAAAACAGCAAAAGAAAAGGAGACAGTTACCTAGAAAGGAGTTCCCATAAGCTGATTTCTCCAAAGAAAACTTATAGGCAAGAAGGGGCTGGAAAGAAGTTTTCAAAGTCATGAAAAGCAAGGACCTACATCCAAGATGACTCTATCCAGCAAAGCTATCATTTAGAACGGAAGGGCAGATAAAGTGCTTCCCAGATAAAGTTAAAGGAGCTTATCATCACCAAGCCCTTATTATATGAAACGTTAAAGGGACTTATCTAAGAAAAAGAAGATCAAAAACTTTGAACAGTAAAACAGAGGGGAGTGGGAGAGGGAAGGATGGGGGAAGAGGTACAGGGAATAAGCAACTTAAATAATAGGTACAAAATAGACAGGGAGAGATTAAGAATAGTATAGGAAATGGAGAAGCCAAAGACTTCTATGTACTTCTGTGTACAGCCCATGGACGTGAACTATAGGTAGGGGGAATGCTGCGGGGGAGGGGGATGGGATAGTGAAGGGTGGAGGGAAATAAATAGGAGAAAAAAATGGGGCAACTGTAACAGCATAATCAATTATATATTATATATAATATATATATAATTCTATGAGAATTTTAGAATGTGTTCTTACTCTTCTAATCTACTTACAACCTAGTTAAACTGCGCCAGATATTCTGTTTCTATACTGTCTATTATTTCCTTTTAGGATTTATGGGCCACTTCTTACGGATTGTGACCTTTGTTCTTAATAACATAAGGAATGTTTCAACAAGGAAAACATGGATTTTTCTGAACCTGTATCTTGTGTGGTTCTGTCAGAATCTTGAATTCTAGAAGTGACTATGCAAGACAAATGTCTTTGCATCACTGGTTATTGGAGCAGGAAAGATATATGGTGATGCAAATCCTATTTAGGATGTGGGTAGATTATTTTCATTATTCTAGTTCCATTTTTGTTTTTCTGAACTTTGTTCCCAACAAAATCTTGTAATTCTATAAGTAATTGTGCAAGACATGTTTTTGCATCCTTGGTTATTGGAGCAGTAAAGATAGTGATACAAATCCTATTTAGGATTTGGGTAGATTATTTTCATTATTCTACTTCCCTTTTTGTTTCCTTGAACTTTTTTCCACATTGTTTTGAGCTCATTTGTGTTGCCTACCTTTGTCTTTCTTCTCTCTTTTTCTCTTTTTCAATCCTGTTTATTTGCTATTAATAACAAAAGTACCCACTGTTATATTACATCATTCTTTTGTTTTTACACAGTTACCATTGCTATAATAGCTACCGCTGATTCAATACCAAAGAAGTTTCAGGTAATTTGCAAATATTATTCCTATTCTTTAATAAGTTAGTAAAGTTAATAAAACTTTACATTATCTCTGTTTTACAAAGGGAGCAGTTAAATCATATTATATTAACATGCACTCATTTATTTGATTGTTTATTACTCATAAAATGCATTTATTTAAACAGTATTTATTGAGTACTTGTTATGTACAAATAATGGGCTTAAATATTGTGGGGATTACAGAGATGACTCTTACATCCTTGTCCTCAGGTACTTTTCAGAATAGATAGGGAATAACACCTGTCTGTATATAACCAAAATACTAGGATCCATCAACTACTTCAAGGGATTCTCAAAACCCCAACCACTAAAATAATATCAAATATCAAAGGGAACTCAATAAACATGTTGAGTGATTGAGTAAATGTTTGAGTAAATTGAAGTCAGAAGAGTCTACGTAAATTCAGAAGTGAAATGAAAGAATCATAAGAGGTTCCTTGGAGAATGTGGCATTTGAGAATGTGGGTATAGACTCCCAGAGAGTGACAGAAGGACATTGCAAGGTAAGCAAATTATATGAGCCAAGGTATGGAGCTGTGTGAGTGAGAAGTGTAAAATATGTAGAAAGTTAATGCACAAAAGAAAGCAGTGGCAATGTGGATGAAAATATAACCTGAGTTCCCATGGCAGGGGCCATAGGGGACTGGCTACAGGATGTGGGCCTATTCACTCAGCAGTTTTTATTTTACCTTAAAGAAAATTTTCTTAGACATTACAGAATGAACAAATAGAAGCCTTAACAGGAATCCAATGTGAACATCACAGCTGGATTTGGGCGGGTGTGGGGTGGGGGTGGGGTGGTGGCAGAATAAAGAGAAACTACCAACAGTCTTTCAGTATTAGAAATATTTAATAAGTGCATTAGATTTTCAAATTGTCTTTCAGTTGAAACCTTAAAAAACAAAGTAAAACAAAGCAAAACTATCTCATACTGGGTAAAGACTGTTGTTCTCAACATCAAACAAGTTCCTTATATATTGAAAAAATATTTTTATTCCATTATTCTTTTGCCTGACCTGTTTGTTCAGTTCCAAGACAAACTGATTTGAAGGGGTCTTACGTAAAATAAACCACAGGACACAGTGGAAGTACAAGAAAAATATTTTTGTTTGGGCATAATGTAGAGAAATTGTCTGGACTTTGGAGCCTGATAAACCTGGGCTCTATTCTTGGAACAACATCCATTAACTGTGATCTTGGACAAGTCAGCTCATTTTCTTTTAAAGATATAGGCTCTTTATTTTGAAATATGTGGCTGTTTGAGAAAGCAAAGTAATTTGTCATTCTTACCTATTTTTACAAAATTAACTTTTTATATTTAGCTCATGTTTTACTCCTTAGTTTTTATCAGTAAATAGTATATGTGCCTCATAGGGTTTTGTGAAGATTATATACACACACGCATACACACGTAGGTGGTACTCAGAAATTAGTGAGATTTTTCTCCTAATTCTGCCCTTATTTTTTGTTTTCCTCAAATTGTTTGTAATTTAGTTTTATATTCTCTGTAAAAGGAAGATGAGAGACTTTACAAGTCTATTAGGTGGTGAAGTGGTACCTAGTGGCTAAGAGCGCTGCTATGGTACCCACCACCCCAAAGATAGAACATAAATTCTATGAAGATGGGGGATTTTGTCTGCCTAATTCATTGAAGTATCCCAAACACTTTGAACAGTGTCTGGTATATAGTAAGGGCTCAGCAAACCTATGAAAATAGGAATATTTAGGTTAATGTTGTGGCTATCATGGGACTTGGTTTGTACTTGTTATAACCTGAGGAAGAAGGTGAAGTGATTTGCCCAAGGTAAAACAGCCTTAATTTCTTTACCTGTAAAACTGGGATAATAATATTTTTATTGTGATATAATCGACTTATAACATTATATAGTTTCAAGTGTACAACATAATGAGTTCAGTATATGAGGTCTATCTAGAAAAAGTCCAGCCATTGTTAATACAATGAAAACAGTTTGCACAACATCGGATGTAACCTGTAACCTGGCAACCAAGTACAGAGGACTGGAATGCACTTATGTGAACAAGGACTACTTCATTGTTCTAGTCATTGGGGACAGTAGATGTTGTTGAGCTTGTGTACTGTGTGGCTGTTGCATTCAAACTCCATAGCAGTAAGGCTTTACCAACTTTTATATATTTAGATTTCTACTGGCATACAAACACAACCAAGAAAATAAGACTGAACTTGTTCAAATGTTTCACTTTGATTAATTAATAAACTATTTTTAAAAAGATTTTATTTATTTATTTGTTTAGAGAGAAGAGAAGGAAAAGAGAAAGAGAGAGAGAAAAACATCAGTTGGCTACCTCTCACACATACCCACCTGGGGACCCGGCCTGCAACCCAGGCATGTGCCCTGACCGGGAATTGAACCAGCAACATTTTGTTTTACAGGCTGGTGCTCAAGCCACTGAGCCACACCAGCCAGGGCTAATAAACTTTAGAATAACACCTATTATTAATATCTGTTTCATCAATGTAATAACCACTTTCCTTCTCAGAAGCCTCCTAGTTGGAATAAGTCACCCAGGCACCCTAATTATATTCTATTCTTCAGCAATGAAGGTTGTTAGGTTCCAATACATAATTTTTCTTGCATTATTCCTGGTAATTGTGTGCTACTCTATACAATGTCCTTGAATTTCATATGCATTCATTAAAAGTTTTTAACTCTTGAAAGATATATTGGAGGGTTAATATAGATGTGACACACAAAGTTTTATTTAAACAAGTGTGGAAAAATAAGGAAGTTTTATAGACTGTAATTTAATTGCACCTCAATATAAAATATTGGGCTCAAATCCACTTTAGTAATAGGCTGAGAGGTGAACATCACAAAAAGGAATTTATACATTTATTTATTTCAATATACAATTCATGACACAAAATCATTTTAAATATTATCTCCGGTATCTACACACACGCAAAATACCAACTCCATAATTTATCAACCTAAGGCACAGTTCATAAAGGGAAATTTTAAGTTATAAATCAAGTTAATGAGTCAGGTTGTCACTAACATTGAGGTGCTTTTTTCCATTTTTTAAAAAAATATAAGTTGAGTGCCTTTAGAAATGGCATTATACAATATGTTAGCAGCTTATATGAGTTCATGTTATTTCCAAAGGTGCCTAACTCACAGAGAAAAGCAGATACCCTGTAAAAATCTGAAAGCAAAATATTACATTTCATGTCCAATAATGAAGTTTCTTTAAAAAAAAAAAAGCACATCACACACATAACCTCCTTAGTAAATGTACAGTTAGTTTTTAAGTTGCCAAACTTAAAATCTAGTGGTCATTTAATTGAAGATGTGACTGACAGGAACACAAGTTGCTCTCGCAATACCCTGCATAAAAATATGACTCAAGTTAATAAAATTATGTAGGTCTCAGGTGTACAATTCCGTAATAAATCATCTGTATATTGTATTGTGTGTTCACCACCCCAAGTCTGGTCTCCTTCTATCATTCCAATAAATACAATAAAATTTTTAAAATACCTTAAAAAAAAGAATATGACTGAGATTTGCTGAATGCCACTTAAACAGGATAAAGGGCACATACATTTTCGAAATGCTCACTGATGATAACAGACAATTACTAATAAAACTGCTACAAATATTCTTGTATCAGTCTTTGTTGACAAGTTTTTCTTTTCTCTTGCTAGAATATCTGGGAGAGAGCTGGGATGCCCATGAATTTCTGTCAGTGAGATACTACAAAGCTAACTAGAGGATATACGCAGGGACGTGACTGCCAATGGTGCATTTCACTGTACGTTTGTTGGGTAGGAACCAGACCTCTGACTTGAGAGACTCTCAACTGGAGTTCCCCGCCTGTGGTGCTTCCAGTTTTGTTTTGTTTTTTTAAACCTTTAATATCTTTCTCAAGGAATGAGTGTTCCTGGTTGACAGCAAATAGAGTTGAGGAGTTTAGAATTTAACTAATTTTCCCTGTTTTTAACTTGTTTTATTAAATTCTTTCCTCTGTGCTCATGATATTTTCAGATCCAGAATCTCTCCAGTTTCATTTATCCAGAGATTAAATTAATGTTGGAGTAAGGGGTAGTGATTACCTGGATGCAATGACTTGTCAGCAATGTCCCCAAAGGGGTGTCCACATAGATCTGAAGCTGCTTGACACTGTACCCTCTTCTCCATTAAGTCTGACAGCATTGGAAGCTGGGATTAAACAAACCTCCAGGAAAGAGCCAAGTTGTCCACAAGAGATTTTCCATTATGATTTAAGTAGAAAGAGAGAACAAGAATTTAACAGGTCCTTTAGAGCAATCCCATATTCTCTCCCACCAAAGCCACCAAGCTTTGATTCTGTTTTTGTTATTTCTTTTTTTTCTTGAGCACCATCAAGAAAGTACGGAAAGACACTGTGAATGTTCCATGTAATAAAGGCTTTAGAGCTAATCTTTTTTTCCTCTATATAGCGTTCCTGTCCATCTTGGTTAGGAAGATCATTAGTTTCTTGAAATTCTGTTTATTTTCATTTTGTTTTATTTTTAAGAACACTTTATAAATAATATTCCTTTCTATTGTTTATATTTGAGTCTTATTGCAATTTAGTCTAATGCTAAGTAACTTTCACCTTAAATAGCCATGTGATAAAATTCAGTGGCTCCAAATAGTCATTTCTTTTGGTTATGAATGCTCTGGTTGGATCTAATTAGAGAGGCAAGTTTTAAATGATAACGTGTGTAGTAAAAATAAACAAAAAAACTTTGATTAAGATTTGATTATTTAAATAGATCTTATAATTTGAGAGATACCCTATGATTATGTTGTAGCTCTGACCAGGGAAATAACGTATAATTAAGGTAGAAACTGTGGGGGAGGAACAAACTTCTTTGGTCTAAGTATTTCTCACTGGTCTAATAAGTAAGCTTGAGACTGATTAGCAGGGGAAAATAACCAATTTTAATATGTACACATGTATGGGAATCCTGCATATGTGAGAGGATCAGAGACCCACATGCAGGAGAGGTTCAGAGATAGAAAGGGGGATCTGAGTATGTAAGACATTGTGAGCCAGGAATGAGGTAGGTGCTTGGGGACTCCATAGATTCATTGTAGGATGGTAAGAAGAGCAAATGCTTACTTAGTAAAAAGAAGTTACCCTGGCTTGTAGTTAAGGCAAAAGAAGTTATCTCTGATGATAGTCTCTTATTATGGGCAAAGCTCTTAGTTTAAGTTTTTCTAGGTAGTAAAGAGAAGGGCAGAAGTATCTCTTGAGCACACAGCTAATGTTGCCTTTAGCTCAGAATAATCCACATACCGCAGAAAAATACACCTTCGGGTGGCTTGTTCCGAGCCCCTACAAAATCTAGCTGTTTCATGTCCATATTAAAATTTAACAACTTATGCCAAAAATTTCTTTAAAGATTAGAGGTTTCCTTTTAAGTGTAAATTCATTGGTTGACAAAATTGCCAAACTCACTGAAGTATTTACCTATATCCACTTATACTCCCATGAAATAATCAGCTAACCAATGAAGCAAGTAAACGTATAGTGCAGCAAGAAAAGAGTATTTTTATTGTAACGGGGTCAAGCCTGGAATCACAAGTGAGCTGTTAGTAAGACCTGGCTCCCCCATGGGCTTCTAGGGGGATGGGTTGAGAGCAGAAGGATCATTATTTATGGTGACTAAGGGAGTTAGGATTGTAGTCAGTGTCAAGGTCTCTATTGTTTGGCTGGGCTGGGGTGTTCACTGCTTCTGGCCTTGATGTCAGCCATGGAGTCACGCTGTCTGGTTTTGCAAGGCTGTAGTCAGTGAGGTTGGTTCCACCTTTTTGGGTCTAGAGCTCAAACACAACTGAGGTCTACATGCTATTTCTAGGCTGAAACTCTGTTTCTGTGGTCAACATGATCTTTGTTTGGAAGAATATGATGCCATCCAGAACTTCATTGTCCTGAAGGCTTAATGATTAAAGAGGTGGGTGTGCAAAAAGGAGGGAGGTGAGTAAGTTAATGTCCTCCGAGGCTGGATGAGGTCAATCTGAATCAAAAGGAAAGAATGAAAAAAGACCAGATTAAATAAAGGAAGGTTCTGCATGGTTACAGTAACTTTTATTTTTTTCTTTGCTGTTGTTGCTCTAAATTTTAACTTTTTAAAATAGATACTTTGCCCCTAGTTTTATGTTTAGAAAGGCCTCTTTCTTCATTGCAGTCTTTAAATAGTCAAAAAAATTTCTTCTAGAATGCACTGATAATTTAAATTTTTCTTATAATAATCATATATCTCAAAGAGATTTGTGGCTTGATACAAGACTCAAAGAACTTTGAGAGTGAGGATGGGGGATCATATATGTAAATTACTACTGGCAGTCTAAAGACATGTCATAGTAAAATGAGACCAGCCATTCATTTAGTCATATTTGATTTGGGTGAAATCTACTGAATCCACAATACTATATACTGCCTAGAGTCATGTATGCACTACACATTCAAAAACACAATTTAATTCAAAACTAGTAATTGAAGGTGTAAAAATAGGGTAAAACCATAGTGCTGTATGACAGGGAAACCAATGATGTGAGACATATGCACATGAAACAAGAAATGTGCCTGATCAACTATAGCACATGCTAATGTTGAAGTACAGAAAACTATTGCAAAGGAGTTAGAAAAGCTAATGAAATGGTCTCAGGATACTGTTTGGCCTCATTACCTGAAGCATCACTTTGCACCCTGTAGGAACAAAATAAATTGTACCTGGGGAAGTAGATCAACTTTGGCTAATTTATATACCATTGAAAATAAAGTTTTAAGTGAATTTTCTTTAAAGTTTTTTTCACTTTCAACAATCATTTTTTTCCCATTCAAGTTACCCAAAGAATAAAAACTTTTCTGTATCTTAAAACACTCTTCATCTTTCAAAATGATACAGTATTAACAGATGAGCTATGAATAATGCATTTTTTCCCTATAGTTTGAAGTAAGGCTGAACTTGAGATCAGTCATGTTACTAACAGCTTCCTACAAGGAGTGAAGAAAATGTTCTGCCTTACATAGGGGATATGCATTGGCAATTCACATAATATACAAATGAACCTACTATTAATGGCACAATGGCATGTGTATGGCTTACTAGCTCACCTTGTTTCAAAAGGAAGTGCATTGGAAAATGTGGGGGTTTTTTTCATTGTGAAGTACAGCCTTGGTCATTTTTTTGCAAATTCAAAATATATACATTGTCTAATGATGCAGGAGGTTGGGTCACAAAACAAGCCAAGTTTTAGTCAAGGGGAAATTTCTTTAGAATCATAACTAGGCATTTATTACTGCTAGGAAGATGGCCATGCCTGTAGCTTTTGTTGAAGCAGGGATAAAAGATAGTCATTGCTCTGCTAATGCTTTCTTTTGTGGATCATAGCTCACAAAGTCAGGCTGTTGAAAGTTATGGTTTGAGATACATATATATATATATATATTTTCAATGAATTTATTAATCCTTATAATATTATCCTTATTATATTGTGTAGGCGACAATTTTTTCTAGTTCAGCTGAAAGGAAAGGTTAATGGACAATCAACAGAGGCTTAATTAATTCTCTCTACACTGGTAAAGCCAATGATATTTTAAACAAAACATATGTCAGTAAATTACATCTATTAGATATTCTGCTAACCAGGAAGCTTTTTGCCATTATATGCTGAACTTGAAGACAGGCACAGTTCCACAAACTCATAGTTATGATCTGGTGAATAATAAAAGTTAAATGTTATCTAGTTATGTAAACCAGTGATTGCTGAATCATAATTAGTGACCTTTTGTAAAGAATTTGAGAAAAATGAAGTCTTTCAACTACAGCCAGCATACATTACACTTTTTCTTTAAGTTGTGTTAACCAAAGCCCTTTGTGTAACATTGCTAATTTGCACACACCTTAGATGATTAGATAAATTCAAAAGGATTTCAATGCATATTTTAACGCATATCTATCCTAAATGATAATATCAGTAAGAGAGCTGCTTTAAAAATTTTTCAGCTAACTTGAGATAACACTTCAACTACTTGGGATACTGATGTCAATTCTATGTATTCTTAAATAAAAGATAAAATTGGCAAGTAACCTACTAATTTAAGATGCAGAGAACTATTTCAATATTTCAAATGTATTTTTTAATATTGGTATTCAGCTTTTTCTAGGGTTAAGCAATGGTTTTATGCCTCTCTTATTCACATCATTTTGAGGTGCAGATCAGACTTTTATCAGCTCCACTTTCTCCTTCAGAAACAATAGCATTAACTAGACTGCATGAAGGAATTCTTTGTGCTAACTCTAACAAAGAAATAACAAAAAAAGCCTCTAATCGCAGGCTCCAGGGCCTACTCTTTTCTTCGACAGAGTCTGGCACAAATAACGTGCTCTTTTTCTTACAAAATTTCTTATCACAAAATCATCAGCATGTAACTCTGTAACATAACAATATCACACTCAAGCACACCATATGACATTTTAGGTGAAATGTTCAAATTAAGACTATAAATTATTATATCCCTATTATTACCCTACCAACTACACTCAAGCAGGCATTACTTCTGCTGGATCCTGTATTTGGCCTGAACCAATCACTCCTTTGCGTTAATATAGACAAAACTGTGGTGACTACCTCTAAGTGTTCACACAGAATGGCCATTTGTCTACCTGTAGACAGATAGAAAGTAAGGGTGTGTGTGTGTGTGTGTGTGTGTGTGTGTGTGTGTGTGTGTTGAGGGTTAGGTTTAGGAGGGGAGAGCAGAGCTGTAAAGAGACGGAAGGAGTACAGGGAAGACAACTGCTATTGTGGGAGTCGGGCAGAGGTGGATGGCTTGCTCCCACAGATATCTAGTAAGTGACCTTAAGCTAATCTCTTAATGATTTTGTTTTCAGTTTTCCCATCTGGAAAATAATGGATTTATCTAATCCATCCTTGTCTTTTTACACATAGAGAAAACATCAGGTTAGAAATAGGAGAGGAAAAAGTGAGAAAAGGACCAAGAGGAGAAGCAATCATCAGGCATTTAGTGTCATTCATAACCAATTGCCCCTCTTAAGGTTTTGACCATTACGCCTATATGCTGGTGGTGGAAATGCAGAACTTCTTAAAGGAGCCCAGCTGATTTCATGCTAGACCTTTGCTCTTTTACTCTCCTCTGTGGAATGCCTTCTCTCCTCACTTTATCTGTCTAAATTCTCCCATTCAAATTCAACTCAAGTGCTGCCTAATTCATGAAACCTTAGGGAATTCTCTGATTCCCTAAGTGAAAGTGATCTTTTTTCTCCCTTAATAATTGTAACTAGCTTTTTGAGTACCTTCTGACCAGGCATGATGCTAAAATCACTGCATATTAACTCAGTCAATTCTCACAGTAAATCTCTGAGGTGGGCATTCTTATTAGGCAAATTTTATTGATAAGAAAACAGATTAGGTAATTTTTTCAACGCCATAAAGCTAAAAAGTCGTGCATCAGGATTGGAATCAAGACAACATGTCTCTAGAACCTACATTCTTATCCTTTAGTCTATGCTTAGGCATGACACAACTTTGATTTATAATTACTTCTGTAGATAGCTCATTTATCAGAGGATAGTCCTCTTACAGATAGAAATCACATCTTGTAAATCTGCATGTCCTACAAACATCTACAAGACTTTTCTGCATATATTAGATATATAATAAATATTTGTTAAACAAATCTGATATATAAAAGAAGTATGGGGAGAAGTAGGAAATCAAATAAAAGAGAAAGAATTATTTTCCCTTAATAAATGAAAGTGCTAACATTGAGACCACAAAATTGCAGATTAGACTAGGATTGCAGCAAAGGAGGTGAACAAACTGAATTGATTGAAGGACTACTTAGGATGGAGAACAGGCAGGATGAAGTAAACAAGAGCACTCATAAAACTTTTCAATGATCCTTCCCCACCCCTACTGCCTGGGCCCTGGGTGTCAGATCTCTAAACTAAGGGATGTGCTTGGTATCTTTATCTCCCTCATTTGCATTGGTCTGAGTGTTATGAAGACAAAATATGATGTGGAGACAGCTCCCTAGTATCAAATACAAGAAATGAGGCATAGCCTTCTTTTTAGATTTCATCATATTTTCTGATCTCCCTTTGTCGGAGGGAGAATCAGACCACTCAAGACTTAGATGTAGATAAAGTGGGAACAGAAATTAGTTTGTATCATAACTCAACTAGGCATGTTTTCAGTAGCCCCAAGTAAGTATAATTCCTCCTGACCAGAAGAAATGTGACAAGCAATTTTTTCTCGGACAAACTTCTGTTTATTACAATCTGACATAATTATATTGGTTGGAATTTAATATATGTAAGAAAGAAAAGAGCTAATTAGAAAAGAGCCTTTTTATGTTATTCAAGCATGCAGTTTGTATATAACTTCCATATTTATATTTTTCTATTGTTTACGTCATAATTAAGAAATTCTATTGTAGTTTTATTTAATTCCTTCGTCCTGAACTCCAAGAGGATGTGTGACTCACACTGACCTGTAGGAATATTTGGACTTAGAATATTTGCTTAGCAATGCATGATTTTATAGTGACATTTACTTATTCAATTAATTAATTGATCGAAAGAACATTCTAGTTCATTCACTTATTCAACGGGCATTTATTACTCATTTATTAACAGGACAACATGTTTCTAGGTGCCTCAGAGCTTTTTTATGGCATATGTAGAAAATAACTATTTGTATTTAATAGAAGCTTAATATCCAAACTATAGCATATAGCTGGCACACAGCTGAAAAACAGCTGTAAATGGGCAAATACTTGTTTAAACATCATTGAGGTTATTGAGGTTGTTATGCAGCATTATTGTACTAAAACCTGATAAATCCAGAAATTGGTACTGGAAAGGGTTCTTTAACAAAAGCATAAAATATCTACATTTCTGGTTTTGAAATCATGTGCCAAAAGCTATAATATGAACTGGAAAAATGATGACTCACGTTGTGTGGTTGTAAAATATTTAGCCGGGTTTTTTTGCAATAACCTAGAAAAAATACTCAATGAACTGTAGCATTGGCATGGTTTTGAGGCAGAAATATTTTTTTGTTACATTTTTTAAATTTTATTTTAAAATCATGTTTATTCTATTACAGTTGTCTCATTTTTTTCCCCTTTTGCTCTCCTCCATCCAACCCACCCCACCCCACCCCACACCCCTGCTCCCACAGTCAGTTCCCACTCTGTTGTCCATGTCCATGGGTCATTCATACACATTTTTTGTCTAGTCCCTTCTCCTTCTTTCCACCATTGTCCTTCTTCCACATCACTTCTGGTCACTTTCAGTCTGCTCCATGTTTCCATGCCTGTGGTTAATTTTGTTCATTTGTTTATTTTGTTGAATAGATTCCACTTATAGGTGAGATCATATGGTATTTGTCTTTCACCAACTGGCTTATTTCACTTAGCATAACATTCTCCAATTCCATCTATGTTGTCACAAAAGGAAGAATTTCTTTCTTTCTTTCTCTTTCTTTCTTTCTTTCTTTCTGCAGATTGATTTTATTTATTTATTTTTTAAATGTCAAAATCCATTATAAAATATTTAAAAAATTAAATTAATTATAAAGTCTCAGCAATCATGACAGCTGCACAGAAATAATCAAGATCAATGAAATAAAATGAGCATTCTAGAAACAAATATATATCTTTCTAACAATGTAATATATGATTGAATTGATATTTCAAATCATTTGGGAAAATAAGGCTTATTCAATATATAAGGTGCATGGATAACTACTACTTGAAATAAACAAATATAGAGCTCTATTTCACACATTATACAGCAAATATTCAGGTAAGTTAAAAGTCAATATATAAACTTTAAGGAGTTTTAGGAGAAAATACAAAATAATATTTTTTTACCTTGAAGTAACATATTCAAACCCAGAAACTATAAAGTAAAATATTGACAATATGACTATATTAAACATTTAAGACTATACAGTAATATTCTTGTAAAAAAAAATGAAAGAACAAGTAATAGAATAGGAAAGTATTTGCAACACATCTATAAAAGGGTTAATAGGGTTTTTTTGTTTTTTTAGGGAAAAAATTCTACAAACATTTAATCAAAAAAAGGATAAAGAATACCAAAAAGTCATTTAAAGCTTTCTATTTTTTAAAAAAAGAAATAGGCAAGAAATATACAAAAACAGGTTTAGTTTCAACAAATAATACAGTAACAATTAAAATACATCTTTGTCACAATCAGATTAATAAGTATTAAAAATATTGGTAACATCAAGTATTAGTGACTGTGAAAGGAACTGAGTATTCATAGACTCTTTTTTTTCATCTTCTTACAGCAGTCCCGTTAGCATATTTTGCAGTGCTGGCTTGGTCGAGATGTACTCTCTTAGCCTTCCTGTGTCTGAGAAGCTCCTTATTTCACCTTCCATTTTAATTGAGAGCCTTGCTGGGTAGGGCAGTCTTGGTTGCAGTCCTTTGCTTTTCGTGAAGTGGAATATTTCTTGCCATTTCCTTCTGGCTTGTAGTGTGTCTGTTGAGAAGTCAGCTACTAGCTGTACCGGGGCTCCCTTCTATGTTACTACCTCTTTCTCCCTTGCTACCTTTAGGATTCTTTCTTTGTTTTTGGTATTTGCCACTTTAATTCTGATGTGTCTTGGGGTGGGCCTCATTGGGTTCCTCTTGAATGGGACCCTCTGTGCTTCCTGGACTCGTCTGACTTTTTCTCTCCTCCAATTAAGGAAGTTTTCCATCATCACTGTTTCAAACAGGTTCTCTATCCCTTGCTCTTCTTCTCTTTCTGATATCCCTATTATACAGCTATTATTATGTTTCAGGTTGTCTTGACTTTCCCCAAATGCCTCTTCATTCTTTTTGAATCTTTTTTCATTTTCTTGCTCTTTCTGGGAGCTTTTTTCTACCTTATCCTCCAGCTCACTGATTTGTTCCTCTGCTTCATCTAGCTTGATTTGGATTCCTTCTATTGTGTTCTTCACTTCAGAAATTGTAGTCTTCACTTCCTCTTGCTTCTTGTTGATAGTTTCTATGTCCTTTTTCATGCTGATATATTTTGCAGTAAGTTCCTTGTAGTTTCCCTGTAGTTTTTTCTCTGTAATTCTCTCTGAGTTCACTGATATCATTGAGCTTCCTTAGAACCTTTGTTTTGAACTAAATATCTGATAGTTTATTTGCCTCTATTTCATGTAGTTCTCTTTCTGGGGATTCCTCCTTTCCCTTCAAGTGGGGGGTATTTCTTTGTCTTCCCATTATTTGTGAGACTCTTCCTTTTTGCTTCTGCTTCTTAAATTGATCTGCCTTGATTTCCTGACTTTGTGGTGTGAACTTCTATGGTAGGAGACTGCTGTTTTGTTCTTTTTTTCCTTTCTGTATCTGCCTCTGATGATGTCAGATGTTGACCCCATCTGACCTTAGGCAGTCTGTTCTAGACTTTCAGGAATCTACTCTCTGTGGCTGTATCCGTCAGCTGTTAATCTAGTCACTCTGCACTCAGCAGGCCAGTTTAGAGACACCACAGGACAGGGCCAAGTCCCACTTGGTGGTGAGGTTATTGGGTCTTCTCACGCTGCTGCTGCTCAGGAGCATGGTCTGCCTGAGCCAGGTGGCTGCTGCCGTGTGGGGAAGGAGTCAGCACCCAGGTCCTGCTGGCTACTCTCTCCATTCTTTCCCCAAAGCCTCTTTCCCCAAAGCCTCTTTCCCCAGTCTCTCCTCAGGCATCTCCAGCCCAGCCTGCCCCCACCTTTGCTGGAGCCCAGGGTAAGTGGCTTCAAACAAAAATTTATGCATTGGTCCTTTAAATGGCTCTTTGCGTCTCTAGCCTCCTGCCTCTGGCATAAGGCAACCCTGCTGCTTTTTGCATCTGGCTGTTATCTGTGGACTTTTTGGGCTCTGGTGTTGTAGGCTGGAGATCCCCGCTTATGGTTTAGACCCCACTCTTCTCAGGGGGATCCAACTGGCCATTTCAATATCTGTTTGGTGCTGCCATCTGTGGGTGCCCTGCCCGCCTTCTTGAGGCTCTACTGCACTCCTTACCAGTCAAGTTGTGCTACAGCTGATTCTTCTGTCTGTCTGAGGTTAAAAGGCTCCTCTCTTGCTATAGTTCAGTTGTTTGTTCCAGCTGACTTCTCCACAATTTAGTTGTAATTCCAGGGTTGGTCCTGGGAGGAGGTCAGTGTGACTTCCACTCACTCCTTTGCCATCTTGATTCTCTCAAGGCAGAAATGTTGATAGCATGAGTTGGTTGTTGTTAGCAGCAATTGATAAGGAACTGCAAAAAAAAGAGATGTGCTCAGAAAATGGCTTATTTCCAAGCAGAACTGAAAGGCATTATAGAGAGTCCAGAAAACTATGATTGCAAAATAAAACTGTTTCTTACCATATTAAAGATGTCTAAAGCACATGCTTAGAGCAAAAATCCCATCTAAGAACTGTTCTTTAGAACAACTACAGAACAAAGATAGGATGTTTATAAAGACTTATGAAAGGGTGAAAATCATGACTAGTAGATTCTTTCATTTAGACAAAATGCCTATTAAGATATTTGTCAGGACCAGTGGATCCCATGGTATTGTGCCCATTATTAAACCTCTTTTATTATAAAGTAGATCCTTTGGTCCAATGTAATATTTTGCAGGATCCTATGCTGCTGGATCGAACATTGCACAAGCACTTAGATTATGGTCCAAACTGAGGTGTTGTGAGCAGGAAAGGAATTTCCACAGGCAAAATCTGTACCAGTTCCAGTACAGATAAATCAGTAGCCCTTTCAGGGTGGAAGGGCTTCAATGTAATCAATTTGCTACCATCAGGCTGATTGGTTTTCTCATGTATACCATAATAAAGGCTTACAGTTTGTCTCTGTTTTTGGCAA
Organism: Pteronotus mesoamericanus; assembly: GCF_021234165.1. NCBI lineage: Eukaryota > Metazoa > Chordata > Mammalia > Chiroptera > Mormoopidae > Pteronotus > Pteronotus mesoamericanus. The sequence continues at coordinate 22,390,698 of NW_026555310.1, forward strand.
ATTGGATATTCTTCAGTTGACTGATAATATCAGAAATTTGGGGGAACCATGCACTTGAAAACTTTTTTGCTTAGCCTGGCTAAATTTCACAACCTTGTGTATCAACTATTCAAAACTTGACTTTGCCTTTCAGGGTATGTTTCCATTTTAGTTAGTTACATTTTTACCCTGAGATCAACAACCTGCTTATCTAGCTGTTCTGTGTCCTCATCATCTCAAAAACTGCTCCTCATCTGATATATTCCATCAGGAAATGCATCTGATTTTTTTTTCTTTAACAGTAATGTTTTATTTGTGTAAGTTTTTAAACTTATCAATTAATTAACTTTTCATTTGTATTACATTACTCATAACATGACACTCCCTGTGGTATTAGTCTCTTACTTTCTTCATTATTCCTTCACTTGTGTATTCAAACTCAACTTCATGATTTATAATTTCAATTCTGCACTTACTGGCATCTTAGATTTATTTACTCTCTTACCTCATATCTAAATCAAAATTGCCAATTCCAATTCTAAGTAAAAACATATATCTGTTTATCTCCTTTCTTATTTTATTTTATTGAATGTTTTTGGCATAAATCATGTAAAGATATTAAAGACCTTCTGTATAATTTTGTATTATCCAATCTGATTCAGTCTAGTAATCTGGGCTATTCACGAATCTTTTTACTCAGTTCTATTTAAAACTTTCTGTGAAAGTTTATCTCCCTTGTGAAAATTTTTAACTTTTTTTATTCTACGGGGTCTTCAGGCATGTCCCTGACCAATTTTTTTTCTGCTGACAAACGCCTTTCCCAAGGATAATGTGGTAGTTATTCCACACATAGTCTCTTAATTTCTTCTTACCACCAAATTTCTTCAAATTTCTATCAATTTTGTTCTGTCTCACATAACCCACATCCTTCCTCTCACAAAGAATGCCCACATGAGCATATAAAGACTTATACAAATGTGTGTAGCAAATCTCGCTAATAAGTGAGAAAGTGTTAAACAGCAAAACCATCAATTGCTGTCTCTGGGGTGTGTGGTTAACAGTGGCAGGAAGAATTATAAGAGACTCCAGGTTTTTGCTGAGTGGAGGTAGAATGCTTGTCTTGAATCTAATCTAGAATCTGAACTTTTAGCAAAAAGCAAATAAGAAAGTACAAAAAAATTACAAAACAAAAACAAATATAGTACATACAAAATCAAAAAACAAAACAACACCAACAACAGAAAAGTACAACAAAGGCTTTTCTGTTGCTTCAGCTTCACTTAATAGAGAATACAGAGGCAATCAACAAGAAAACAGAGTGCTCAGAGCAGATAAACTTGAGCAAATCATAAGGCAACTGCAAATAGAGACACTCATTTCATCATCTCTAGTTAATCATTAGGTGACAAGCTATGTAATGTGAAACTGAAAATGAACAAAGTACAAAAATTCATAGATACAGATGACAGTATAGTGGTTATGTGATTGAATACTGGTCCTGCTGTCTGTCTCAACAAAAGTGAAACTCTTGAGACAGGTGCTAGTGAGAAGGAAAGTGGTTTATTCAAGGACCGGCCACCTGAGAAGAGGAAGGACTCTTGTCTCAAAGCCCCTCTTAACATCAGTGCAGGCAGAGGTTTTTATAAGGGGGAGAGGGAAAGCAGAACAAAGAAATCAAGGGGAGGGGGTTGGAAAGTTCTTTATGTGCAGACCAGCACAGTCCATTCTGATAAGAACCTCAAAACTGGTCAAGTGATGGTCTGGTGTGTGTCATCCTGGTTTTACAGTTGAAGGTCAGCAAATCTCCCAAAGGTGGGATGACTAGAGGTTGGAGTTTGTATCTTTTGAAGTTAGTTCTTACAATTCTTATACAAATATGCTGTTTATCTATAAGCTACATATTAATCAGAGTCAGCATTTGCAAAAACGGTGTCAAGAGAACTTGGAGGTGGGATACAATTTGCTGCTGTTATAGGAAAGGGGGGTTGGGAGAGTAGCAAAGGGCCAAGGTGGCCAAATATGTGGTGATGGAAGATGATTGGACTTTGGGCGGTGGGCACACAGTGCACTGTACAGATCATGTATCATAAAAACATATATTATATAATCTTATTAACCAATGTCACCCCGATATAGTTCATAAAAAATTTAGTTTTACTTTAAATTAGCAAATTAAGAAAGTGCATGAATTAATTGAGAAATACATCCAGAGGTAACATGACATTGTATTAAGAGCCAAATACATTGGAGAAAAATGAAAATTCTTGATATAAGGACCCATGATAAGAAATTATCTTAAGTTTATGAGAAAAAGGAAACAAAGGTTTCTAAGAGGAAAAAAAAATGATTATTTCAGTACTGATCAGTATTGGTCATAGTAGGAGATGGTGTCGGATTGAAATTGAAGGTATCAGTATCAACCCATGTTTAATGTCTACACATTTACCTATACCTATATTATTTATTTATATTTGTTAATATGGATATATATCTCCTGTATTTCCTGGGTGTACAGATGCATCTATCTCTTAGTTTCTAAATATTACTTACCACTAAAGGAACCAAGTTTTCTTTAAAAAGAAGAATTGTGTCAGAGAAAGTGAAAAATGAGCCTAGAATATATTCAAGATCCAGAAATTAAGGAAGTGCCCAAACAATGATGGGGACATAGCAAAGGATTCAGGAACCAGTTTTAAGGGGCTTCTCCTAGAACATATCAGAAGAATATGAAAACCAGTCTGTAGGGGCTTCTATTGAAAAATTTGAGCATGAATATAAATAACAAAGGCAATAGGTTAAAAACGATTGAATAAAATAAGTACTCATGAGTCCATACTGTAATAAATGACTAATAAACATTGAAAGAGAAATGGAAGCTCTTGTAGTAGTAATACCAACCAATAAATATGATATGAATAACAGGATCAGAAAATCATCAATGGATCTATAACTGATGAGTATTAAATCAGATGAGAAACAGGATATTTATACAGTCTCAAAGTATCTCCACAGAAATCACTTACTAATTACGAAGTGCAAAATAATAACTGTAGTGGAAAAAAAAAACCTGGTAGGTACACCTTAACCATTGATTAAAGCTAGCATTTTTGTATGGGGAGCAGCTGGGGGATAAGGCTAGGAGCTGGGGTGCAGAGTGGTAACTCCGCAGACGCGCTAGCTGGTGAACATGGTGCCTGGCGTGCGCAGGCGGCGCGAGAGTCGCAGGGCCCAGGATGGACGGCCTGGGACGTTCACACAGAGTTGACAAGCTTACTGGACTCAGCTACAGGCTGTGCGCCCCTTCTTGCCTCTTTCTGGGCAGGCAGAAGAGGGCAGGGTGCAGAAAGCAGGCAGCTGCTATTTTACACAGGGGTCTCCAACACCAAGAGGAGGAGGAGCCTCTCTCCCGACCACCCAAACACCGGGAATAGGGAAGCGGGCACAGGGGTTAATAAGCTTCCTTTCTGTCATCAGTTGATTTCTAATGACCAGATTCAAGGTGTTTGTTTTCCCTCCTTAAATGCCTGTGCTATGACTTTCCAGATGCCCAGTTTTCTTTTAATAAGGAAGGACGAGTGGAGAAACTAAAATTTTGGAAAAAACTGACCTCATATGTTGCAAGATATCATGGACTGAGGAGGAGGACATATCACTTGAGTAGTATTCCTGTCCAAAGTGTGTAGCCAAAACCTACTAATTATGAAGAGACATCAGACAAACTCATACCAAGGGATATTCTACAAAACAATTTTTTATACTCTTAAAAAATTTAAGATCAAGAAATAAAAACAAACAAGCAACAACAAGAACAAAAAAAGGAATGATAAGAAATGCTGAGTGACTCTTCCTGATCAAAATAAAGAGATATAATAACTAAATGCAATGCATGGTGCTGGTTTGGATCCTGGGCCATTAAAATATAGACATTATAAGACATTATTAGAACAATTGTTACAATTTCAATACAGACTATGGATTAGATAATAATGTTGAACTAAAGTTAAATTCTCAGACTTTGATGATTGTATTCTGCTTATACAATCTTGTTTTTAATTATATATAATATCTTGTTATATGTAATGTCTTGTTTTTAGAAAATACACATAGAGATAATTAGTAATATGTAAAGGACCACAGTATCTGCAACTTACTCAGGTCAGACCCCATATCCACAAGATCTGCAATGAGGATTCAACCAAGTGGATGTTTGAAAAATGTTTGAAAAATGTTACATTGTTGTTGGCATTACTATGCAGTTAGGTCTACAATAATTGGGTCTGTTCTGTCCTGAACATGTAGAGATTTTTTTTTCTTGTCATTATTGCATAAACAATACAGTATAATAATTATTTATATAACATTTATAGTATATTAGGTTTTATAAATAATCTAAAGATGATTTAAATTTTATGGGACAATGCACTTAGGTTTTATGAAAATACTATGCCATTTTATATAAAGGACAGTGGGGGTTCCTGGATCCAACCTGCCATGGATAGCATGGGACCACTCAATATATAAAGGGAGTGAAAGAAATGAGAGAGAGAGAGAGAATATGAGCAAATAATGCAAAATGCAATAAATTGGTGAAACTAAGTAAAGAGTACATAAAAATTCTGTATTTGAAAAAGTAAAAAATCAGTTAATTTGATGACAAAATATCACATATTATTTGGTATCATAAAGAGATCACAGTATCTACATATGCAATGTTGAGAGCTGGCCAGTTATGCAGCTAGTTAAATCTCCTGACTCCTCTGTTCCTGAGAATAAGAAGAACATTAAGGACTGAAAGTATAATGTAATATAAATAGCTACCATCCACTGAGTTTTGATTGTGTGTTAGCATCATATTATATATTTACCATATATTACCTTATTTGGGTTTATTCCAGCTGATTATAGTTGTGTTAGTCATTTGTTTTTCTGCTCTCACATGCATTTTTTCTTATCCTCTGATCCTCTTTGTATCCCAGGGGACTGTCTCAGAGAAGTAAATTTTCCAGGCTCCCTTGCATCTGATTTCCTGTTAGGCTGACAATGGGAGGTATTGGTGTGGAAATGTGACTGTAGAGAAGGGAAAGCCTGGGCATTTCTTCCCCTTTGCGTTTAAGCAGTACCTCTGGCAGTGAGTAGCTGTTGTCCTGCAGCTCAGCCCCTTTTCCGTTCCGACACAGCCGTCGGAGTGGGAGCGACTTCCACTAGTGTAAATCTCTGGCTTGTCCGCCACTTGCCCAGTCTGGTTTTTTAATTCTTCAGATACCTTTGTAATTAGGTTCCTGGAATGTTAAATTCCTCTATTGAACTACTTGACATGGGTTCTATTATTCTGTTTATTTTTTTGTCTGATATAAAGATAGAGACTATCTTCATTGTATGGATAAATAATTGACTTGTATAAACATCACAGGGCAAGTTTAAAAACAAGCTTTCAGACTAGTTGTGCCTCATTTCAAAGCCCAAGTACTTAAACTACTATGCTGTATCTAAATGATACTCCAAATTAATGTCTAAACAGCTGTCATTACTCACCTCTTTCTATTACTTGGTTCAAATTGTCCGCATTATGGCACTGACTACCTATTAGTATTTAACTGTACATCTCTCCTAACAGCTTGTGAGACCACTTATGAGCAAGTACGTATGTTATTAATCTTTGTTTTTAAAAATTTTTTATTATATTTTTTGCACTACCTTTTAGTCCTCTTATAACCCCATTCCCTCAATAATCACCACGCTATTGTCCATGTCCATGAATCCTTTATCCATTTTGCTCAATCCCTTCACTTCCTAACATTCCCCCTACTAGCTGTCATCCTGATCTCCATCTATGAGCCTGTCCCCATTTTTCTTGTTAGTTCCAGCTACTGTATTTGGAATGGAGTAGAGTCTTAATAAATATTAGTGGAATAAAAATAAGGATCACTGCCACTTACAGAGTGACTATTTTTTACCAGCAGCCATACAGTATATGAGATCTGTCTGGAAGGTATGCAGCCATGTAATGTGAAAAATAGAGACACTTATTGAAGCAGATGTAAGGTACAATGTACATAGGACAATGATGCCTCAGTCCCTTTCCAAATAAGCACCTTGGGATCTCACACAGGTCTCCCAGTTACCATCAGCCGCCCCGTCATATTTTTCTGAATCTCACTGATGGTGTGAAATCTCCTTTCAAAGGTGATTTTAGTTTTGGGAAAAGTCAGAAGTCACAGGGCACCAAATCTCGGCTATAGTGGGACTGAGTCACCTGGGTGATCTGATGTTTCACCAAAAAACTCTGCAGGAGACGTGATGCATGAGTGGCACATTGTCATGATGAAGCTGCCAATCACCAGTTGTCCATGCTGTGGCCTTCTGAATCATGAGAATAGTTTTCATGGAGGAATGTTAAAGCTTAACTTGAAATCTGATGCAGGTTTATTGTTCTACTCGCTCAGTCATTTTGGAGGCAATGGCTACAGAGTGAGTACACATGCTCATTCTATAGCGTCTACCAGCCCCACTGACTAGTACAGTGAAGTCATCATTGTTCAGGCACGCACATTCCAGTCCACTCTCCTTGGCTGCTGGTTACATCAATGTTGCACAAACTGTTCTTACATTAACAATGGCTGGACTTTTTCCAGACAGACCTCATAACTCAATTTTTATACTGACCTTGCAAGATAAGCATAAATACTCCAGTGCCATTAATTAAAAAAAAAAAAAAGGCTCAATGAGTTTAAATAACTCAAAACTAAATTAGGACAGAACTCAAGCTGACTGGGCTTCAAAGTCTGACAAGTTTTACTATATCTAGCTGCCTTCCTATATCCATTCATGTGGACAGATACATAATTAAATGTGTTGGGGGAAAAACATCTAAACATTTTGGATTTCAGTTATTTTGGGAAGTTTAACAGATAAACTCCTTTCTCCATGAGAAAAAGAAACAGCTCAGTATTTATTTCCCACAATTAAATAAAGGAACTTGTTTTTATACCTGAAACTATGTGTGTACAGACATAAGGAAGAGAAAAATTGAGGTAAAATTTGAAGAAATGAAACAGTTTTAATGGTCAGTGTGAAAATGGTTGCCTATTCCCATAATTTTCTGATCATTCTCCAGTAATACTTGGCATGGTATGTAACACTGATAATATTCATAACTAGTTCTGAATACATGGGAAGCCGAGTTTCAGCTTGACTTTTCCATATCTTGGTCTATTACCAGAGTCAGACAGTGTGTTACCTAAAGTAAGAGGTGTGTGTATTTATTGCTGGATTGCTGATGACAACATTTGCTTGTGTGTCTGTGTATTTCAATCTTTCATTTGCATGGAGAGACCACATATAGGGTTCTATGGCTCAGCTAAGATTCTCCTTTAGTTTTGACTATAGCAATGTATTCCTGGTACCTCATCTGAACATCGGAAGTAAAATAATGCCCGTATTTGTAAGGCTTATTTGCAGAATCCAACATCTTGTTCTTTGATTTCTGGTGAAAATGAACTAATAGAATGAAAATAATTTGGTAGGCATTATACAAAGAGTCGTTGTTGATTCTACTTGTGCTCCATTGGCACGTGCTTGCATGGTTTGGTATTGGTTGAATTATTTCAGCTGGATACTCCCAAGAGGATATCTTCTTCTTGCAGAGCCAGGAGCCATTTGAAGTTTCTGGAAATAAACAGTTTTCTTAAGATTGTTGCTGTTATGACTCTCCTTTTTTCCCCCAGGGAAAGGATGTTCTCCTGTTTTCTTCATATATGTGCTACGAGTTTTGCCATGATAAAGTAAAGCCTCTATTTTGTTAATTCAATACTATAATATAAAATTAAATGTATGCATTTCCCCAGGTGATTTATAGCAATAAATAAGTATGTCTATATTCTTAACACTGATGAAAGAGCACAAACAAGGTGATTTATTTGTGTTGCTGTTCAGTGGGTATAGAGTTCTAGCCACACAAAATAAAAAAATTCTAGAGACGTGCTATTCAAAACTGAGCATATAGTTAACAATTCTGTAATTGTGAACAAAACAAAACCCCCAAAGTTGGGGCCAGTAGACGTGGAAGAAATACAACCACATTTCTGGGGGAATGTGTACTGAAGAATTACTCATGCCCCTTTGATGCTGAGGAGGAGTTAGAGAAATAAAATGCTTCTCCTCTTAATAAAGCTTTAGCAAGTAATTTTCATTAGCAGTGATGATTGATGAGGGTTTTCTGTGATCTGTGGTCCCAGGAGCAGAAGTAACCATGTAAACAACTCTGTGCTAACAAAAGAGGATTGTTCACAGGGCTGGCCCTTGCACTTCACAAGGATATGAAGAAACAATGCGTGCTTTCCCTGATTTGGGGCCAAAATGTTCAAAGTGATTTTGACATTAACTATTGGATTTCATGAATTTTATTAAATAAACATAATATATTTTATTCATTAATTTATTCATTTTTCTCCATTAAAATTTTAAAAATGTGTCTGAAAGGCTAAAATGTTTTCACTGTATAAGTTGGCAACTTAAAGAATGTTAAGTGTTAATTGAATCACATTTAATTTATTCCAATGGCTTTGTTTCAAATACTATCTCTTATCCCAATCAACACATTTCTTTATAAGACATTCTCAAGAGTATAAGCATTTTTTTCCACCTGAGGACATTTTTTCATTGCTTTTAAGGAGAGAGGAAGTGGAGAGAGAGAGAGCGAGAGGGCAAGAGAGAGAGAAGCATGGATCTGTTGCCTCTTGTACATACCAGACCAGGGATCAAACCCACAACCTGTGTATATGATATGCTCTGACTGGGAACCAAACCCACACTTTTTCATTGTACAGGATATTATTCAGAGGATTTTAGTAAATTAACTCTGGAGGTACTGCTAATATATCATTCTCTCCAGTTGAAGTAGATTTACTAGAATTATATTGTTATAGTGAAACACAATAGCTTTGGTACAAAATTTGTCCTATTTTCAAGACACAAAGTAGACAAAACTTTAAAGAAGCATTAGTAAAATTAAATAGAGTTGAAATACTCTTTTTGTTTTACATATAAAATGTGTTACTATATAATTAATATAGACACATATAGATACACATATATCTGTATTTATTATGTATGTACACATATAGATCTGCACTAATATGTTTGGTCTTCTCCTAAACCTCATATTTGAACTTGCAATTGTAGGATTTTTTTCCAGATCATAGACTTATTTGTTATTTTTACTTAGGCTATTTCCATAATTAAAATTCCGTGTCTCCCCAGGTTTCCATGAATCAGCAGTGCCCCAGAAAGTCTTTCCCTTCTTGAAACTCCAGGGAAGTAGTGGAATGCAAAGAACTTGAAGAGGGAGCCTAGCCAAACATATTTTTGAACTTTGGTAAGCTTGCTGAAGCAGATTTTCAGCACAAACACGAATCAAAGTCTGAATGTTATTAAAAGAAGCATTTTCATGTAAGTCCAAAAAAGTACACTTTGGTTCTATTTGTTTTGGCTAGAGAAATGAAGCCCTGTTTTAACCACATGATCATTATATTGTAAAATGGCCATAACAAGTAATTCTATCTTTAATCTCACTAAAGAGTGACTTATTTGATGAACTTTTTCAGTGGAAAATTAACAACTAAATCTTTGTTAATGTTATTATTTTCTAGGTCTGAATCAAAAACTTTTCAGAAATTTTTGTAATACGATGGATTCCGATTATGTTACTCAAATTCGGTACTTTCTTCAAAAGAATGACTTTTGATTTTGTCAGTAATTTAATATATTTTTGTCTTCTTAAAAGAATAGAACTAAGAAATATCAAGATTTAAATCATAAATACTTTGGAACACTCCGAAGAGCAACATGGGAGAAACTGAAAAAATTGAAACCCATAGAATAAGATGTCTTTCCAAGTTTAAGGTATGGCATTTTTTTTGTGTGGATGTATGTATACATACTGTACCTTTTTAACTTAGACCTTATAAAGTTGTTCATATGTTCATGAAGTGATCTAATATTAACGTCCTACTACCTGATATGGTGATAATTTCTTGCTTTAATGAAGACTGTTTTGTGACTAAGAGTGTCTAAGTACGGTTATTGATTCAGGCGATTTAATTAGAGATGGTTTTGAGGGACTTAAATGGAAAATGAGATCCTTAAAATTTTCAGACACACATTATATTACAGGAGGACTTATTTTCCTGGACCAAAGACCAATTTAATGCCCATCCTTCAGGGGCTTCTGGTCCAGAGGAATGTGGGGCTCATTCTTGAAAAATGACTCCTTAGATAGAAATGCTTTGTTGATCTATATGCAATGACTACTCCACAACGATCCAGTAAAACAAATATTTACTTCAAGCTTTGGCAACATACCAAACATTCTCTAAAAGAAAAATGACCATTTCGCCAACTGTTTCTGATACCTTAATTATTTTGTTAGCTGTTTCTGACATCCGAACTATTTGAAGGCAAAAATGCAAAAAGAATTCAAACAAAATTTGAATTTATTTTAAACCAAGGGATCTGGATATTTATCTTGATTCTACAGCTAGTGCCTGCAAGTGGTTTCTAAACTAAGACACTGCGCCAATTTTCTATCAAAAGTTTATTTTCTCTTTATACCCGTGTAGGGAAAATCTACACATGTATATGAAAGTGGGGAATTATGATGCCGATCTAGAAAACTACTTTTGCCTGAAATGCCACTTTCATTATATTTTAAAAATTTCCCCTTAAATTATCCCTCAATTCTCATTCTTTCTCCTAAAATTCAGTGGTTCAAAAATAAGGATCAAGTGCCAGGCTCCCTGAGTTCATAACTGAGTTCAACTGCTCACTTGCCTCAACCTTAGACAAGGTGCTTAATCTCTTTGTGCTTCAGTTTTCTCATCTGAAAAGGGTAATAAAATACTCTTATCTCATAGGATTTTTCTTTTACATGCTTGAAATAATGACCATAATATTGTAAAAAATTCAATAAATATTAGCTATATATTATTAATAGCATATGTAGATTAAAGTCAAGTCATGTGCTATTGATAAACAGTTTGTCTTTAATTTTTAATTCCTTTGGAGTTTGGCAAGATTGGACATTGATCTGAATGTTATGGCAAAACATTGCAACAGCAGTTTATCATGTAAAATTGAGAGACAATTACTCAATAATCAGATTTGTGTGTGAGTGTGTGTGTAACAACACTGTAGTCTTCAAACAGTGTGAATAACAAATTACGGTCATTTAAAATGTGCTCTGCTTACACTGGCTTGATTATGTTAAACCTGAAGAAATTAGTATTGTAAATTTATTTATTTTATTTACACATACAAACATATTTGATATGTTTATCAAATTTATCAGAGTTACATTGGTTAATGAAATTACATAGGTTTCAAGTGTAAAATTTTTTAATACATCATTTCTATATTGTATTGTGTTTTTACATGTAAAGTCTAGCCTCCTTCCATCACCAATTATACCCCCTTATCCCTCTTCTACCTGCCCTAACTCCCCTTTCCCTCTGGTAACCTGCATATTGTTGTCTGTGTCTATGGATTTTTTTTTTTTGCTTAATCCCTTCACCTTTTCATTCAGCCCCCTAATCCCAATCCCCTCTGACAGCTGTCAGTCTGCTATCTGTATCTATGATTCTTTTTCTATTTTGTTTCTTTGTTTTGTTCCTTAGATTCTACATATAAATGAAATTATATGGTATTTGTCTTTCTCTGACTGGCTTTTTGTTGCTCTACCTTAGAAAATGTGCTCATTAAGCAACATTTTTTAGAAGGTTCCTTAACCTGAGTGTCTCATTTGGTTGATTATAGTCCAGCAGAGCAAAAAGTTGTTGGTTCCATTCCTGGGTTGCAGGGCATGTGCCTGGCTGGGGCGTAAACAAGAAGCAAATCATCAATGCTTCTCGCTTACATAAATGTTTCTATTCCTCTCTTTCTCCCTCCCTTCTCTTCTCTCTGAAAATAAATAAATAAAATCTTCAGAATTCTTTAGAAAACATCAAAAACTGTTTTTTTATGTTTGCTTCAAATTCTGGAGCATCATTGTTAAAAAACTAGTAGGACTAGCTTTAGAAATATAGAGGTTATTTTGTACTAGGCATGAGTCAGAATAGCCACCAGTTGCTTTCACTCTGCAAATAAAATCCAAAACTTTAGTCTTCTTATCTAAGTGTTTTTGGAAAAGAGCATTGGGAATATGATTCATTTAGTTTCCTTTCTTAAAACATTAAATAAATAAATTACCAACTATGATCTGTGCTTTATTTGGTAGACCTTGCTTTTAAACACAAAACATGGATTTATAAAACCATGTGAAAACTGTTTACTTTAAATAATGTGTGCCACAAAAATCTTTAGTGTAAAGAGAGATAGAGTTTCTACAAATGGTTTTACTACAAAAGGATAAATAACTAGAGATATAACCATACTATCTTGTTAGCAATATAACAGTTAGACTCATATAGAGCTTAAAATTTAAATTTCCCATGTATTTTTCACATAAAATTCTATTCACATTTCCCCAAACATATTGGTACAGCTAACTGTTGGCTTAGGTGTATTTAACACTATTCTATTTCATCTTACTTCAGTTTACTTTCCATTCTGACCAGTTCTTCAAGATGTTTTTGAATACATTATGCCATTAACTCATTATCTTTGACTCATTATTAACTCATTGGGTACCTACTATTCATCAGACACTTACTAGACACCAAAGATACAAAGGTAAATAGTAGATACAAAAGTACATTATATATGGTTTTTATCTTTGAACTGCTAACAATATAGTGAAAGAGGACATTATAAGCATCCAAACACATAAATGCACTGTGATAAGGGCTGTGATAGAAAAAGACACACAGTAACGTGGGAAGATGAGTGATCAAGGCTACCCAGGGAGCAGAGAGAGTAGGAAGGCTCCACAATACAAGTGATGATAGACTTAAATTTTAAAAATTGAGTATATGTTTATCAGGATCACAAGGAGAAGGAAAGCATTACAAGATGGAGTCTATCCTGTAAAAGGAACTAGGATGTAAAATGGCATGGTGAATTTCAGGAACCATAAGTAGAACCTGTCAATGGATAAGCAGCAGGATATGATACTGAGATACATAAGTCTGTCCAGAAGATATCCAGCCATGTAATATGAAATATAGAGACATTTATTGAAGAAGATACAAAATACAAAAAAAAATATTGTGCATAGGACAATGACACCTCAGTCCCCTTTGGAATAGGCGCCTTGGGACCTCACACAGTTCTCCCAATTGCCAACAGCTGCCCTGTCATATTTTCCTCAATCTCATTGATGGTCTGAAATCTCTCCCCTTACAAAGGTGATTCTAGTTTTGAGAAAAGCTAGAAGTCACAGGGCACCAAATTTCAGCTGTATGGGGGCTGAGTCACCTGGGTGATTTGATGTTTTGCCAAAAAACTCTGCATGAGACACAATGCATGAGCAGGCACGTTGTGGTGATCAAGCTGCCAATCACCAGTTGCCCATAGCTGTGGCCTCCCAAATCATCTGAATAGTTTCCATGGAGCAATGTTCAAGCTTAATGCAAAACATGATGCAGATTCATTGCACTACTCGCTCTTTCATTTGAATGTGGTGGCCATATAGTACACATGCTCACTCAACAGCAACTACTGCCCCCACTGACTAGTACAATGAAGTTGTCATTGTTTATGCATGGTCATTCCAGTCCCCTCTCCTTGATTGCCAGGTTACACCAATTTTGTGCAAACCATTCTCATTATATTAACAATCTCTGGACTTTCTCCAGACAGACCTTGTAGTTGAGGCATTGTTTGCCATCTAAAAAAGTAGGGTTTTTCTTTATGGAAAGTCACTAGACTGTTTTAAGAAATAAAACCACATTCTAGTAATGCATCTTATTAAATTATTTATCAGATATTTACTAAGCTCAAAATTATTCGTGGTGGCAGGTGCGATTAAGAGGTGGACAAGACTATTGGAGACTAAAATATGATTGCAATTGTCTCAGTTAAACTGTGCATGCATTTGAGAGATTTCAACATATGGGTGACAATAAAAGCCATGAGAATAAATGAGATTTCCTAGAGGATGATATATAGCAATAAAGAGTAGAGAGTGCAAAGACAAAAGCCTGAAAGGGTTAGCAACAAAAAAGTATGACTGGATAGAGTCTAGCAGGTAGGAGGAGATGTAGATGTGCATGGGGGGAGGAAATTTTAGAAAAAAAAGAGAGATTAATGTGGTCCAATGACTCAGATGTCAAGTAAACTGACAACTAATAAGAATTTGGAAATCAGGAAGTTGTTTATGACCTTTCATGGAGTAGCTTCAGGAGAAACCAGACTATAGGAGAATAAAGCATGAATAAAAGGTTAAAGAGTCTAAGCAATAAATCTAGACTATTTTTCCAAACATCTTGATGATAGCTGTAGTAGCTGCTATCAAAGGTGAGGGACTGTAAATATATATGCAGATATATCTTGAATATATTAATAAGCTAGTGGAGAGAAAGGCAGTAAATAGTGTAAGCCTGAAAATAGAGGAGGAAGGTAATAACTGATGAATTAGGATCTCACAAATGGGAAGAATGGATTTAAGAACATTGGTGGGGGGATTTTATTGTACACGGAGCAGCTCTTCTTCTAAGAAGGCAGGGAAGTTAGAAGGGCAAGGATAGAGGTAAATTTGAAGGTGAAGTTGCTCAGATTATTTCTTGGTCATAAAAAGAATGTGGATGGGTTGGAGACCAAGTAGCAGAAAAGACTGTGAATGATCTTGAATAGAATGCACAAGGTACAATATAAATTGTGGGGTTGGTTCAAGATTGGGAGTGTGGAAGATGGAGGGTTAAGATTTTAGGGATTGTGTGTGCTGGTATAGACTGAATAATCTCCCAGGATGGAAGTGTCACCAGGAAATATCTTTAAATAGCGCCAAGAAAAAAGCTCTGGCATAAGATTGGAGACCATCATTCATGTTGACCTAAATCTCTTTATCCCTAATGTGTTCATGTTGAAGCAGTAATTAATCCACATAATTATACTGTTGCCCAGTATGCAATGCTCTTTTTTTCAAATCTTTTACTGAGATCTAAATCTTTTTCTTTCCAATTTAATAAAACTATTAAAATTTTAACTTCTCATATTTTTAGTAAAACTGTACTAGCTCCTGGTGATCACAACAGTTCTATTTGTTAAGTTGTCCTTCATTTTTGTTACAGATTGTGTGAACTTGATTACTCTCTGGAACTATATCAATATAAGGAAATATGATTCAATATATGGAAATTTATTATATTCATATTTGTTTATCATAACAAGTAACTGTTCTTTTAGAAACATTTTTATAATAGTTTATAATTAAAATATTGCTTTAAATAAATTAACTAACAGTGAGCAATAATATAATGTATAATTTGGATGTTACTTTGAATAAGAAAGACCTTGAGCAAATTTGCAACAAAAATAATGTTTTTGTATATGTTATATTATTTTTTCTTTAACATATATGTATTCTTTTGTATTACAGATAGCATAGACATGCCGAAATTCTTTTTAAATCATTACGTATATCTTATTTAAAGTGACTAATTGTTTCTATGTATGTACAAGATGAGTCTATAAAATAATGAGGCTACAACTATATACAAAATTCAATATAATGAATCAGTTGCACTTTGAGTTTTCAAAGAGAGAACATGGTAGGAAAGATCAGGAGAGCAAACCACATTAAAAGTTTCTTGCAAATTCAAGGGTTACTTAAGTTGGAGACAATCGGTTTTGTGGTAGAAGATATTCTGTCAACAGGTGACAAACATTCAATTTAAAAATAAATTTTTCATGTTTTCTTATATTCTTTTCTCCCTAGGTATTTCTCCTGGCAATAACATGTGCATTTATATCCAAAACACTATCTGGATCTTATGTGAATTCCATACTCACACAAATAGAGAGACAATTCAACATACCAACATCACTAGTTGGATTTATTAATGGGAGCTTTGAGATTGGTAATGAATTATTCCTGTATTACTTCCTTTTATATTTTATCTATAGAGCTAGTCTGAATTTTATTCTCCTTATTTGTTGCTTTAGGTCATTTAATCTTACTGATTAGTATATTTTCTGAAACAGATTGAATATCCTAGCTATTTTGGAATATGCTTAGAAATAATTCATTTAAATATTATTTCTGAATAACACCTAAATATTGTCATATATGCCATCACCAGACATTTTGTTCTAATAGTTTTTAGTTATCTAGCATAAGTAGATTAGTATTTAGAGTATTTACATTTAATCTATCATTTGATAACTCTTAAAGGCTCTGTCTTCATACTTAGAAGATATAATCATAATGGAAAACAAAGGAATCTGTTTTCTAAAGAAAAAACCAAATATTTTCCTTCTCCTGTTGTTTCTGGGAGTTTGACAGTTCTTTCTAAGTGCAGGGAGGAAAAACAAGCTGCTTTAATATCTGTCTGGATTTGGGGGAGAATAAAGTCTATTCTTAGTCTCTGATTTTTGTGGATGACTGGAAAGATGTGAGGAGAGAGAGGAAGAATGAGGGAGTAGAGATACCTCCTGTGAACATGCTGCCTAGAAATATGAATAGCACTCCTTTATAGTTTGTTATGACTTCTACTTCCTTCCAGACAAAAGTTGCCTTTAATATATTTAATCAATATCTGAAAGAAAAATCAGGATTGAGGAAAGGCAGAACGGAAACAAGTGATACTTGATCCTGTCTCCTTAGTGTTCAGCTCCCTGCATGTCTGTATGCTAAATCCTGGTGATGGAGTTAGAAATAACTCTTTATGTAGCCTTGTGTAGGCTCAGCTCATAATGTAGTGGAGGACACAAATGCAAAAGAATAATTTTAATTGAATGCCATGAGTTTGGTGACATAAGCATATGCAAGGTCATATAGGAATACGGAGTGAGGATACAACGTCACTTAAGGAATATAGGCTCTTGAAGGACGGGCAATTGTTTTCAAGTGAAGAAACAGGGTTAGATAAGTGTGAATGGAATTCCAATAGAAGAAGCATTAGGGTGAGGCAGCGCAGTAGCTTGTTATGGGGAGCAATATTCAACCCAATATTACTGACTGACAAAGCTTAAGGTTGAAATTATTAAGATATAAGTTGGGAGAAACGGGCTATGGTTAGCCCGGTATGTTTTCTGCAGAGCTTACCTATCCTCTAGGTAATGTAGAGTCATGAAGAGATTGGCAGAGGTTATTAATATTTCTGTGTCAAGGGCTCTTTGGCAACCTGATGCTATATGGCCTCAGAATATTATTTTGAATAGTGTAAAATAAAAATTATGAGGGTAAAAGAAAACCAATTTATTGAAGTAAAATTATCAAACTATTAAAATAATTTGCCATATAGTAATATTTGTGCTTATCAACAGATTAAATACAACATCTACACTGATTTTGAAATACTGTTGTTATTATTTTGAGGTATCTGCAAGAAGTGTGATATCATAAGAAAATAACTATAACTTCTATTGGTGTCAATCTGTGACAAAATCATAGGTACCATTTATACCACTACAGTTCACCTACTTTCATTGTCAAAGGTGATGCTAATATTTAGTTAAAAGTTAGTGAAAATAAAGATGAATTTTTTTTCTCACTCAAGTTCACAGAACTCATTATTTCTATCCATGGAATCCTTAGGGGTTTATTGGCTCTAGGTTAAGATCCCCGCTTCAAGCAAACGTCACATTTGCTTTTCCTGCTTGCGGCTGTGTTGGAGATTTGAAGATGGCCAACCAGACTAGCACAGAGAGGGTCAGAGGAGGCCCACGCCAAATCCAAGGAAGAGCTATGTCAGCCTGAACCAGGATCATATTCATAGAAATGAAGAGGGTGACCACAGATATATTTAGAAGTTAAATTCCAGAGAACTTAGTGACAGATTGGATGTGGTGGTTGAGAAAAGAGGGCGTCCTTCAGTTTACAGCTTGGGCAGTGGAGTGGATAGCAGTGCTGAGACAGGGATGAGAAGAGGGGGAGGAGAACAAGATTATGATGATGGCTGTGGGGACATAGTGAGTTCTGTTTGTGGTAGTACCAGTGGGACCTTTGGGTAGCAATGTCCATATTGTAGTTAGATGAGTATGAAGCATTAAGAAACTATCTGGGCTAGAACTATTGAATAGTGAGTAAATAAGTGGTTGTTAAAACTAGAGAAGAGATGAGGCTATTCAAGGAGAGGATATAGGGTGATCAGTACAACAGATAAGGAATGGACCCCTGAGGTTCACCAATATTTGAGGAACAGGTAGAAGAAAGGAAACCATAAAAGTGTTAAGAAAAGGAATAGGCAATTAACAGGAGAAACAGAAAAGAATAGTATCATAGATGCCAAGGGAGTAGAAATCCCCTTCCCCCCCCGAAAAAAATGTCAACTGTATCAAAAACATTAGAAATATCCAGTTAGGTAAGGATAGAAAAAGCATCCCTTGGGGTTTATAGTAAGGGGATAATTGGCTATCTTTGCTAGGACACGTTCAGCTAAAGAGTGGATTTAAAAGCTAGAAAGGAGAGAGAGAGTAGTGACTTTAGGAGACAGTGGCAGGGGAAGAAATGGAATCTGTGAATAGAGATGAATATCACTGTGGAGAGAAACTAGGGGTATCTGTAACTACAGTGCAGTATAGAGAAAGAGGCTTACAATATATGAGAAAGGATTTTAATTATTGGAGCAAGTTTCTGGAGAGAATGGAAGTGCCCAGGTGGTTTGTTTGATCTTGGATATCCAGATAGACACCACAATCTCCAAAATGAAGGAACGTGGTAAGGATGTTAGGTGGGAAACTCAGACATCTTCATGTTGGATTGCCCTAGATTTCTTGACAAAGGAGAAAATATTAAGTATGGAAAGTGAGTGGTGGCTTGAAGAGGATGATGAAGATCTGAAATAGTTAAGATGGCATGGAGAGGTAATTTTCAGATGCCAATAAAAGTGTAACTTTGCTTCTCCTTATCAAAATAGATATGGATTTTAAACAGTAACCTTCTGTAGACAATACTTTCAACATAGATGGCTTTGATAATGGAGATATTTTTATTTACTCATCTGAAGTAAAATTGACATGCAATGTTATATTAGTTTCAGGTGTACAACAGTGATTTGACATTTGTATACGCTGAGAAATGATCATAATAAGTCTAGTTAACAGATGATGGGGATTTTAGAAACCTGGAGTAGTCAATTGTCACTGCTGTGGCTATAGAGATGGGTCACTCTCCATTAAAAATAATGTAGAGATTGACATCTCTTCTGCATACAAAGCAGATTAGAAAGAAACAGATAAACAGATATGGAAAGAAAAGTTTTCAAAATATACAACATCACTTAGAAAATTATTACCTCCTTTAGGAAGAGTTAAATTAAAAAAAAATAAATCTTAAGTTCATTGTAGAGACTTTCCTTATACATAATAGGATCAGGGTAAATACATATTGATTATTGAATTAAAAATGTGTGGTTTGAGAATGTACTTGTATGTTTGAATCTTTCAGCTCTTTACTCTATATTTATCAAGAGCTGGTCCACAATAATAGTGCCTCCCCCATTAGAATCTTTATTCTAAGATCTGGGAATAAATTTTTTACTGAATTATTTACTCCTTAAATCCAGACTTACTTCTAATACCAGCTAGAAAAGTAAGGAAGCCACTATTTTTTACTTCTAAGGAAGGAAGTAGAAATAAACATAGATCTTTGGCTTGGTTATACTGATCAATATAAAGTTATATTTGAAGCATAAGTTATGAAACATATATCTATCTGAATTTGACTTTTGCTTCTTTTTTTCTAGCATAGGAAAAATTACAATATTCTATGGAGCAGGCATGGAGGGAAAGGCCTGAAATTATGTATGGTCTGATACCTCTTTTGCATTCCATTTCTTAAGTCTAGATAGTCACAAATAGAGCCTTTAAAATTTCCCCAGAACTGTTCTTCAATCCCTTCCACTGGCTTCCTTTTTTCTGTCCCTTTTAATTGTTAGTGTTGCACAGAGTATCTGTTTATGTATATTTCAACATTTTGAAATAGCCTTCATTCAAAGCAGGGGTTGTATCTTATTCATTTGTTTCATGATTCCCTAGTACCAACCCCAGTAGATGAGATAGTGTTTATACAATAAATGTTGGATAGTAAATGATTGAATGAAGCTGTTCATTAAGCCATTTTACATACTTAATGGAATATTTATTTTTATTTCATTTTTTCCCTAGGAAATCTTTTTTTGATTATATTTGTGAGCTATTTTGGAACCAAATTGCATAGACCTATAATGATTGGCATCGGATGTACGGTTATGGGTCTAGGGTGTTTCTTACAGACTCTACCTCATTTCCTCATGGATCGGTAAGCATTCAGTCTCAGATAACATTTTGGGTTAAACTTTCAACTGCAGGAAATGAAACTTGAAATTTCTTTTCTAGGAACAATGCTTCACAAAAGCACAGAGCACCGTAATGGAAATCAAAAGACGCAGATTCTTTTCCACCTGTTTCATGCTCTTGGCTGCCTTGATTCCACCTACATAGTCACATGCATTTTGTTCACTTACGACAGAGAGATTTGGGACACCTCTTTGATGAAACTGAGTCTAATGTAAAGATTTTTAGGACCTTGAAAAATCTAAGATTACTACTTTCTTGGGTCTAGTTAGACACTTTTAATTACAACCAGGTTCTGTTTAATTGTAGGTCACCAAGAGACAGACGGGTCTGAAGTTTAATTTTTATTTTAATTTTTACTAAACTAATATGTGTACAAAATTATAAAAATAAAGTTACATTGAAAAAAGAGTTGTCCCTGCCCCTTTGACATTGCCCGTATTACTGCTTTCCAGAGGCGGCGAGTTGTAACACTTCGTTCCTTCTGCTGCTGTTCGCCTCCACTTTTCCAACTAAATGTTATCATTCTAATATTTGATAATTTAGTGCCATGTCATATATACTGACTTCCTGCTATGAAATCATATTCAATCTTTTCATATGTATGACTCTGTCAGTATTTTATCATTCATGTCATATGTCACTTTTTATTTTCCCTGGATGTAATAATTGTTTTATTTTTTATTTGATTCACTTTCTTTTTATCTCTCACCACTTTCTACTGGTGGGGCAACATCTCCTCAATATATTCATGCCCTATATCAGATGGTTTCATTTTTATCTTGGAGATATCCCTTTTGTTACCACCAACTCTCCATCTACAATCCAAGTGGAAATTATCTAGGCCTGCTACATGGCAGCTTCCTTAAAATTTTCCCTCACCATTAGCCTTGGGAATTTGCTTTGCCTCTTTTCTCTTATTCTGCTGCTTATTTCCTGGGCATCATATCTTCTGTTTCTTTCTTTCTTTCTTTTTTTTTTCTTTACTTTCACTTCTTTTTGTGGAAAATATTGTCTAATAGGTTTTTGAAAAAATGTTTAAAGGAAGTAAAAAGTTTAATACCTTGAATATCTGACAGTATTCTTATTCAGCTCTCACACTTGACTTATAGTTTGGCTGGTCTAAAATTCTAGGTTGGAAATATTTGTCCTATGAAGCGTGACGATATTGCTCCAATGTTTTTTTAGCTCCCAGTGTTACTATTGAGAATGCTGTGCTATTCTCACTCTTGTTATCAGTTCCCTTTTTCTGGGAGTTTTTGGGATTTTCTTTTAAGCTCTAAAGTCTAGATTCATGATAATTGTCTTGGTGCAAATCCTTTTCCTTCATTCTAGACATTTGAAAAGCTACTCCTGTTATTTCTTTGATAATATCCTCACTAGCCCTCTATTTTTTTCTTTCCAGAAAGTCTATGACTTGATTATTGTCTATCCTGGATTAAGTTTCTTTCTTTCTTTCTTTCTTTCTTTCTTTCTTTCTTTCTTTCTTTCTTTCTTTCTTTCTTTCTTTCTTTCTTTCTTTCTTTCTTTCTTTCTTTCTTTTTTTCTTTTACAAGTCTCTTTCTCCTTGATGTCTTTTTACTTTATGAGAGATTCTTTATCTCCTAAACCTTTGAGTGTATTTCTAGCTCTTGCCATCACATTTTTAATTTCCAAAGACTCTTAGTTTTTTTAATGAATTTTAACAAGAATGCCTTATTTGCTTTAAAAAATGCAGTGTCTTTTCCCATCTAAATTTCTTTCATCTGTCTTCATTGTATCTGTCTTCTGCTAGTGTAGAGGTTTTATTTGTTTTGTCTCTGTCTTTACTTACACAAGGTTTCGTTATATATCTGGTGGTTCTTGGTTATCTGTTCCTATTTCAGAGGTATAACAACAACAAGTTAACTGGAAGTTCTGTGTAAGTGGTTAATGGAGGACTTTATGTATGGTGATTGTACAGAGACTGGCTATTTTTTAGATGGCTCAGAAGAGCCATAACCTGCCAGTTATTGTAGGCAAGGATTCTCCAATCTATTTCCTAGGAAGTAGAGCTTGTTTACCAACCAGGTAGGAGTGGGAATCTTTTCAGTGTGTATATATTTTTAAAAACTAATAACCTTACTTTATAGTATGGCCTTCCTATCCTCAATGTGCCTATTCAGGCACTCTAGAATCAAAGTTGCAGACCAGGGCTGCAGACCAGGTCCCCAGTAGGGGGCGCACGAGAGGCAACCACACATTGATGTTTTTCTTCCTTTCTTTCTCCCTCCCTTTCTCTCTCTCTAAAAATAAATAAATAATTTAAAAAGAAAAGACATTTTGTCTTCTTAGGTATTTCTGAAGGGATCAAAAGTTTCCAGGCAAAAAACTACTACTGTCCTTTTATTTCTGGTTCTCACCAACAAAATGTAGAGTAATATTCAGCTTTTATTCAGAATTTTTCCCACCCTCTGCCAAATGTGTATTTTTTCTGAAGCTGGCATGTCTCATGGGAGCATGGGTATGGAGACAGAAGCCTTTGTACATGCAGCCAAACCCAAGGGCATGGCTAGGCAATTGTTCTAAGAGGAAGGTGTTTTAGGATTGTAACTCAGGTGGAACTCAAAGGGCAAGTTTTCTTTTGGCTTTCTCTTATCTAATACAAATATAGAAACTAATTCAACATGATTTCTAACAAAGAGACTTTGCTGGACATATTTTCCTCCATTGTTTCATAATTTAGGATAATTTACATTCTGAGAAAGAGTATGTGAATCTTCTGGTAATTTGCTTAAGGTGTATAGTCACAGTCTATTAATCCTTTTGTTCTTATGAGAAGACATAAAGTCACTACATTGTGCTACGACATTGTTTGAGCTTTTCCTAAGGTCTCTCATTATAATGGGCAAAGGTTTTATTTCTCTTAGAGATTAATTAAACACATGCAGAAATTATTGTTTAGATTTTCAGAAAGTGGGAGTATATTTTTCTTATGAGAAAATCTCAGAGAATCCAAAGTTGGAGATTGTTTTGCTGTGTTTTTTCCCCCTAAGGCTTTATCTTCTTAATTATACTTTGTCGAGTCTATTATTTTCCTTCCTTATCCTACAGTAATTATTTCCAGGAAATGATCATCTAAAACCCACAGAAACTTGTTAGATAATCTAAAATGTAGGTCATCCACATACAGAAACATCCTCCTGTAGACATCTTGACCAGGATGGAACCTGCAGCCTCGGTAGGTGCCCTGACTGGGAATCGAACCTGCAACTTTTGTTGCATGGAACAATACTCCAAGCAATTAGACACTTGGCCAGGGCACAGAAAGTCTTTTTTAATGATATTAATTTATGATGATTAGATGGCAAAAATGAAGAGAGTTCTTTACTGAATTTGGATGTTGTGTCTTAAGCAAGAATTAATCTGCACAATGTTCATATTGTCTTTGTTGGTTTCTTTTATTTATTTATTATTTATATAGAGGGAGTGAGAGTTAATCGTATATTTGAAATTTTATTTTTTCATTAAATTTATTGGAGTGACCTTGGTTAATAAGGTTACACAGGTTACAAGCGTACATCTCTCTGATACACGATCTGTACATTGCACTGCGCCCCCCACCCCAAGTCAAGCTCATCTTCCGTCACTAGGTATTTGGTCCCCTTCACCCTTTACTACCCCCCTGCACCTCTTTCTTCTGGTACCCACCATACTGTTGTCTGTGTCTATACATTTCAGTTTTATATGACACATACGAGTGAAATCGTACAGTTGTTAGCTTTTTCTGACTGACTTGATTTGTTTTGTATAATATGCTTAAGGGGCATCCATGTTGTCCCAAAGTGCAGTATTTCATCTTTTCTTATGGCTGAGTGGCATTGCATTTTATATATGTACCACATCTTTATCCAATCCTCTACCAAAAGACTCTGGTTGTTTCCATGTCTTGGCCACCATGACTAATGCTGCAATGAACATAGGGTGCATATATATTTGCCAATAAATATTTCCCAAATTTTCAGGTGGATTGCTGGGTCATATGGTAACTCTATTCTTAAGTTTTTGAGGAACCTGCATACTGCTTTCCATAGTGGTTGCGCTAGTTTACATTCCCACCAGCAGTGAAGGAGGGTTCCTTTTTCTTCATAACATTTGTAACACTTGTTATTGTCTTGTTGATAATCACCTCTCTAAGAGATGTGAGGTTTTCTTAACATAACCATGTTTTCCCTGTGTTCATACAGATATAAATATGAGTCTACGGTTTTAGGCAATTTGTCCTCAAACAGTTTCTTGTGTACTGAAAATGGAACCCAGGTTTTTAGACCAACTGAAGATCCATCAGGTTGTTGACTTCATTTTATTGTTTTCTGTTGACTGAATTTGTAACTAAACATGTGCTGCTGAGGGGTTTGAAAGAGTTACTGGGTTGGATTAGATGACTAAGATAAATGAACAAAAGATATTTTCTTCTTTCAGAGTTTTTTGGAGGGGATTGTGGAAGGGAATAAGAATGGCTATTAATAGAGAATGTCATTCCTATATATTTGAATATACTATTCTTTAAATTAGTTATTTAAAAATAAGTCAAACACATCCACCAAGGGCCACTGGTAAAAGGAAAACATCTTACAAGAATGAATTTGTATTGATAAGTTATTCTGTACAGTTATAGATAATACAGGTAGAAACGAAGTTCTAAAGATCTGTTTTATCACTGATCTTTTATAGCAGTTCAGCGAAAGCAGAGTATGTGTGATAGTTCTCATTTACTCTTTTCTTTCTACAGAACTAGGATTTTTTTCTTTGTTTCACCTTAGTTTATCAGACATACTGCTTTATAGTAGTGGTGCTTCGTCTAGCTTTCCATAACCCCAGGTGCAAACGTGCAGGTCTCTGGTCCTTCATGTGCAAAGGGACCTATATAATCTGGTAATACTTAGTCTGGAAGGGACTCTGTTAATTTACTTCAGAACAGAACTTCTCTTCCTGTGTTGGGGACATTTTTTTTTTCTGGATTCATATCAGTGGAAGTTACAGTGGTCCCCAAGGCTGGGAATTTCACTGCTGGCATGGAATCAGAGGGACCCAAAGTAGTTTCAAGGAGTATAACAAAGCTGTCTTAGAAACTCTACGCTGAAGGAACCCCTTGGAGAAACAAAGAAAAACAATGACATCAACAGTAGCCTGTGTTCTCTTCTTGAGCTGGCTTCTGCCAAAGGTCCTATTTCCTTTTTTTTTAATTAAAAAAAATAATCTGCATTGTACTAGCTAAGTCAAAAACTTCCCAGTCTGGTGAATCTTCGGGAAAGTGTTAATTCTTTGATCACCTGATATTTTTAATTTTGCTCTAGAGTAGGCTTAGAGTTTGCCTGTGATCGCTAGACAAAAATCACTACACCGACTACAGAAAAAGATATGAATATACAGAAATAGAGACTGTAGTTTTCTGGGGTGGAAATGACTGAGAGATAGAACTCACAAGAAATTTTCAGACCCAGCTGTGCTCAAGACCCTCAATCTGTGAGTAGCACCTGGCTAGTTTATAGGAGATGAGAATAAATTGTAATCCACTTTCCCAAAAATGTGACTCGACAGAGTATCTTCCTTGGCAGCTATTTTTGCTTAGAATAGAAATGGCTATGTTTTTGGAGATCTGCCTATCTTTCTCCCTTTTAGTTCTCTATGGCTTAGTCTTTGTTATTCTATTAAGTAGCTGCTGCTCCAATAATTTGGGTGAGTTTCTTTATCAAACCTTATTTGGTGGTTACGGTACAGAATAGACTGTTATAGAGAAAATGTGATTAATACCTAGTTAAGTATTTTTAGTGCCTATAAAGTAATCACAGCTGTAAAGAATTCAAACTTTAGTGAGACTCATTTAAATATTATAAATATAGTATCAACTCTAGGGAGGGATATTTGTGTTTTTCTCTCTCCTTACATTTAGTATAGCAATGGAGTAGCACACATAGCAGCTAACTAGGTCCTGAAGTTGTTGGCAAAATGGTTTTCTGTAGGGAAAAATAGCTCTGATTTTTGGTGTTTTCCAATTCCTCTAATGTAAATAATTCTATCAGACTACCAGCATATGGTCACTAAGCACAAGTATTTTGAGCAATAGTATACACATCTCTTCCAACAAAGTAGGAAATGGCTCCAGCATACTATTTACACTTCATCATACCTAAGTACTCTCAGAAAATGCAAGAGGGATGACCCAGGGAGTCACTGCTGACATAGTAATCATTTACAGGGTGAAATACTTACAAAAGCTTAGAGTTATAGCTATACTTATAAATTAATACTTTACTATCAAAATACTAATGTAATGTGTTTTTTTCCTTTCAATGCAGAGTGTGTGAAGGAAATGAAAACATTAATGTGGCTGTATGTGCTAATAGGAAATGTGATACGTGGAATTGGTGAAACTCCCATCATGCCTCTGGGTATTTCCTACATAGAAGATTTTGCCAAATTGGAAAACTCTCCTTTATATATTGGTGAGTTTGAAAATCTTGTTTTAACCTCTTTTCAGGACCGTCAAGTTCCTTGAGGATGGGTATTAGTTATTTATTTGGACTTTTACTGCTTTCCAGAATGACAAACAGAGTACTATGGCATAGTTGGTCATCAATAAAAGTTTGGTAAATGGAACAATTACATGCTAACTCCAAATAAGCCACTTTGCTAAATCTGCTTTTTGCTCTGGAAAATACCACTAATCTGGTGCCCCAGGAGTTCTCTTTGACTCCTCCATTTCCTTGGCACCACTCTATATCAATGTTTTCTTAAAAATGTCCCTTATATTCAAAACTTTTCTCATTATATTTATGATGTCTATTTTTTGTTCAGGCTTTCATTACTTCACCTGCATGTTATATAACTTCTTTATTGGCCATTTTATTTCTAGTATTTTCTTTTATTATTTTCTCATAAACATTCTTACAGTATAATTCTTCTGAAACATTTCTTTAATCATATTTCTCTTCCATGTTCATGAAACATACTGCCTCTTTTCTAAATCTGGTATCTTATTCATAGCTCTGTACTTAATTTATCTGTCAAATTTCCTATATGGTTTCATTTCATCACAACCTCTCTATATTGGTCAGGCTTTTTCATAAAATACTTGTCTTCATACTTTTAATTGTTTTCTTGAAATTTTATTTCCTAAAATCCATCAATGTCACCCCCAACAAAAGTCAAGTTAAAACCCACCATCTTGCATAGTCTTCTAATCTTCTAAATATGTTTAAATTATTATGTATAACTTGCATATATTCTTTAATTATTTCATCTGTTTATAAAATCATAACTTTGAGTACAGTGACATTTTGCTATTAATGTAGACAGACCTTTTAAAAACCAGAAAAGTCAAGGAGGGTAAAAGAAGATGAAATAGAATTATATTTAATCAAAAAAGATTAAAATATTTAAGAATCATTACCCCCAAAATTTGTGGCAGCTTTTGATAACTCCCTGCATTCACAATAATCTTTTTCAGTGTTTTTCTCTTTAATCCTTTCAGATCCCTTTGCATATCTTTTTGAAAGAACATAAATGCTCACCTGCAATAAGTTAACAAAAGCCTTATTATAATATGTATTTCTTTGTTCAACAAATACTGGTGTGTATAATATATAGAAACAATTGTAATAATCTCTATACATATTAAGATGAATAATGTTTGCTCTATATAAAGTTGAGTACATAAATAACTACATAGTTATAAATCAATGAAATTTGGTAAATATGTATAATTAAATTTAAAAAAATTAAATTTGACAAATGAAATAAAGATTTCTGTGCATATAATTAAATAACTATTTAATTATACTCAATTAGCTATACTTCAATTAGCTATACTTCAAGAAAACAGTTCATTTATGGTTCTATAGTTTTGGAGTGAACATAAAAGCTAGCAATAAAGTTTAAAAGTTATCTATGCAGAGACAATAAATGAAAATAAGAGTGGTTGCTATGGAAAGCTATATACAGCAAGAGGTCCTAAGATAAAATTTTAGGTAACACTTCTACTTAGTAGAGTGAGAGGGAAAAAAATCAAAGAAAGAGTAGTCACAGAGGAAAAAGTGAAACAGTGAATGTATAGTTTTGGTCCAGCCAAGATGGAGGCATAGGTAGATATGCTTCACTTTTTCACACAACCAAAAGAAGGATAACAACCAATGTAAAATCAAAAAGCAACCAGAACCGCCAGAAAATTGATCTATATGGAAGTCCAACAACCAAGGAGCTAAAGAGGAAACATTTATCCAGACCAGTAGGAGGGGTGGGGACAGGCTGCTGGGTCAGAGAGGACGTATGGCAAGGTGGCAGCGCGTGGATTGGGTGGTCCCACATTCGTGTGTGGATAAACTGGGAGGAACAACTGGCGAGTGAGACTGATGGCACAACCCAGGGTTCAAGTGCCAGGAAAAGAAAGTTTCAAAACCTCTGGATATAAAAACCTGTAGGGGTTGCAGCAGCAGGAGAAATGGCCAGTCTCATAGGAGAGTCCATTGGAGGGGCCCCCAGGCTCCTAGAACATACACAAGCCTACCCAGCTAGGAATCAGAACCAGGGCAGCACCTCAACGGGCTCAATTTGCTTGTGGGTAGTGGTGAAGTGACTTAAAGCAGGATGAGAGCTGAGCAAGCGGCATTGTTTCCTCTCTGACCCCTCCCCCGCAGCGCTACAATGCAGTGAAGTGGGTTGCCCTGCCCTGGCAAATACATAAGCCTCCACCCTTTACAATGTAACAGGTGCAACAAAACAAAGAAATATCAAATGAAAGAACAGACCAAAACTCCAGAAAAAGAGCTGAGCAATGAGGAGATAGCCAACCTATCTGATGCAGAGTCCAAAACACTGGTGATCAGTGGCTCACAGAAATGATTGAGTATGGCCACAGAATAAAGGAAGAAGTAAAGGCCATACAAAGTGAAATTAAGAAAAATACATGTGGAACCAACATGAAGGGAAGGAAATCAGGACTCAAACCAACAATTTGGAACAAAAGGAAGAAATAAACATTCAACTGGACTAGAAGAAAGAAATAATTCAAAAAAATGAGGAGAGACTTAGGAGCCCCTGGGACAACTTTCAATGTTCCAACATCTGAATCATAACGGTGCCAGAGGAGAAGAGGAAGAGCAAGAAATTGAAAGCTTATTTGAAAAAATAATGAAGGAGAACTTCCCCAATCGGGCCAAGGAAATAGATTTGCAAGTCTAGGCAGCTCAGAGAGTCCCAAAGACCCAAAAGACCCAAAGAGAAACACATCAAGACACATCATAATTAAATCACCCAAGATTATAGATAAGGAGAGAATCATAAAAGCAGCAAGAGAAAAGGAGAGTTACCTACAAAGGAGCTCCCATGAGACTATCAGCTGATTTCTCAAAAGAAAGCTTACAGGCAAGAAGGGGCTGGAAAGAAGTATTTAAAGTCATGAAAAACAAGGACCTACATCCAAGATTACTTTACCCAGCAAAACTGTCATTTAGAATGGAAGGGCAGATAAAGTGATTCCCAGGTAAGGTAAAGTTAGAAGAGTTCATCATCACCAAACCCTTATTATAGGAAACGTTAAAGGGACTTATCCAAGAAAAACAAGAAGATCAAAACTATAAACAGTAAAGTGATAACAAACTCACAACTGTAAACAACTGAACCTAAAAACAAAACAAAAACAAAACAAACTAAGCAAACAACTAGAACAGGAACAGAATCACAGAAATGGAGATTAGATGCAGGGTTATCAGCAGGAAGGGGGAGGGGGAGAATAGGGGAAAAGGTACAGGGAATAAGAAGCATATGGGTAGGTACAAAATAGACAGGGGGTGATTAAGAATAGTATAGGAAATGGAGAAGCCAGAGAAGTTATATGCATGACCCATGAACATGAAGTAAGGGAGGGGAGAATGTTGGAGCAAAGGAGGGTACAGCGTGGAGGGGGATAAAGGGGAGGAAAAAAAGTGGGACAACTGTAATAGCACAATCAATAAAATATACGTAAAATTATTTTGTTAATTTTAAGACAAAACAAACCTGTCTTTATAAAAAACAAAACAAAATTAAATTAAATGTATGGTTTTGAGTCTTTGAAGGAAAATGTCAAAGAGGAGTTGGCCAGCAATCTCAAATAACATGGAGAGTTAGGAGGATGAGGGCCAGAGAAGGACACTGGATAAATGGCAAAGAAATCATTGATGCTACCACCTGAGATTATTTGGAGTAGAATGTGGAAGGATTTGAGTAGAGTGAATGATTGGTGAGGAAGGAGAGGTTGAGTGTAGTGAAAGAGAAGAAAGCAGGGTGGATCTCTGGTAGGCATCAGTGGGTGGAGGAGATTGAACAAGCATAAGGGAAGTGTTTGGCTGAGCAAGACCTCAAGCAAGATAATAGAAGGAATTGATGTAAAGAGGTCAGTTGTACATAGGATTAGGAATCCTACAGAACTGCAGAGAAGGCAGACACACCGGACACACACATTTTGAAGTAAATTGAAAGATAGTAGAAGAAACTCATGTCTGGCTTTTCAGCAAGCAAATGGGGTGCAGCATAGATTCTGAATTGTGGACAAGTTATGAAATAATTAATGGCAAAATTCCAAATGAGTAAGAAGTTATGAGGAGAGAGGGGACTGATGGAAATAGAAGATAAGAATGTGAAGGATAAGAAAGGCGATTGTGATAAAAGTGAAGTATCAATTATAGAACAAAGCCAGAGGAAACTTCAAATTAGAGATCTGGGAGTAAAGCTTTTCTGAGG
Source organism: Pteronotus mesoamericanus (assembly GCF_021234165.1). Lineage (NCBI taxonomy): Eukaryota > Metazoa > Chordata > Mammalia > Chiroptera > Mormoopidae > Pteronotus > Pteronotus mesoamericanus. The sequence goes on from NW_026555310.1 coordinate 22,421,841, forward strand.
ACCATGCCACAAGAAATTTATCATAACATGGTATTGTGTTAGAATTCCTCTAAAAATGTGGCTATGGAAAGCTTCAAAAGAATCTTACTCTATATTGTGGCTTCAGTAATTTATGATCCCAGACTACACTGCTCGAGCAAGTCTCTACCTGTGACCCAGCAAAAGAGTTTGGAGGCTTGAGAACGTGGCTTTAAATTAGGAGATTTTTTCCTTCAACATTTACAGAAACAAACTTGTTACTTTTAAGTATGCCAAGCTTGATTTTCTTACAAAATGAGTATCTAAGTGACACATATCTAAAGCAAAAACAATTCAGTTTTTAGATTCTTTGTGGAATTAAGACTCTTTATGTGGCTATATAACTATACTATAACTTCATATTTTCCTTTATTTTTAGGGTTTGTAGAAACTGGAACTATCTTTGGTCCTTTGTTTGGACTTTTGTTAGCATCATTCTGTACAAAAATATATGTTGACGTGGACTCTGTAATCACAGGTAATTCATTAAATCTAGTTATACAGTGTCTAGAATACACAAAGCAACCTTAGGTATGCTACCACAGTTCATCGTTTCTTTACTGGCCTTCAATTAGATAGGTTAACTGTGGTCTCCAGGAGTAAACGCTAAAGTGGAGGCATTTAAATAATTAAAAAGAAAATTCAAACCAGTGAGCAGAAGAGCTAGATAAAATGTTGATCTTCAGACTCAAAATTCAGTGCTCTTTCTACTGCATCATGACCGTGTTTCTTGTTTTCAAAAGATTTAAGCATATATAATTGAATTTCTTTTAATCAAGTAATCATTTCTGGATAATTAATAGGCCTCATAGTTATTTAATAAGTACCTATTTATAAATTCCTTACACAGTAGGACAGATCTTCAAACTAATTTATTGCTAGACAATATTGTAACACTATGCATTGTCAGACAACTTTTATAAATACCTAAATTGTATATAAACTCTATATTTGGATAGAACCTGAGAATAGTAATTAAAAATTTTTATTTCTGTAGTGCATACAGCAAATGATGACTAAAGCTAACAAAAATGTGTATTTTTTTTACAGATGATCTGACCATAACTCCAGCTGATACTCGTTGGGTTGGTGCATGGTGGCTTGGCCTTTTGATTTGCGCAGCAGTGAATGTGCTCACCGCCATTCCCTTTTTCTTTTTGCCCAAAACGCTTGCAAAGGAAGGAGCAAAGGATAATGCTGACATCATTAAAAATGACAAAGAAGAGAAACAGAAAGAAGAGGTCAAGAAGGAAAATGACAGGATCACTAAAGGCAAATATAAAAATTTTAAATAAGATATAGTGTACTTTTTATTTTATATAAATGTGTCTGTATTTTAGTCTAGCACTGTAACATGTTAGGTTGTACTAGGGTAATTTGTCATTAACAGTCAGCAATCAATAATGCCTAACTAGTCTAATTCATCCAGTGCTACTACTTGAAAATGCACAATATATTTGGAAGCTGAATGATCTCAGATTAGTATTTACATAAAATTTTATTACAATCTGGACACTCATGAAATTTCTTTATTTGCTTAGTCCCATTTACCTTAAAGTTCTAATTATTAAAAAAAGAAATTCAAACTAAGGACAAAAAGAGGAAAAAATACACTAATCCAAATAAGTGTTTAGTTCTGAAACCAAAAATGTTAGTTTAACTGCGAGATTCCTGGAAGTTAAGGCAAAAACAAACAAACAACAATAACAACAAAAATGATAGGTTATAGAATTCTCTGTATTTGATAGAAGGAAGAATAACTGTTCTTAAAGAGAAAATCTTCCCCAAGTAACAAACTATTAAAAAAAAAGTCATATGATGTATGATATAGGTTATATTGAACCACATTACTTTTTCCCAGCTAATACTGGGAAAATGAAGCATATTTCATTTAACAATACTTTTTTTTTTGTATAGATTGTCAATAAAAGCTCAAAGGATAATATTCAGAAGGCATTTCTATGGGGAACCAAGTTAAGAGAATTTAAGTATTTAGTATTCAAGAACAGTGATTTTAAAACCTGGCAATGTATTGTAATCACCTGAGAAATTTTTAAAATTACTGATGCCTGGAGCATCTGCACTATTCCCAAGAGGCCTGGTTTAATTATTATGAACATTTAATTAATATGGCCAGGGCCTTGGATTCTTAAAGAATGTTCATTTAGAAGGTAGGGAAGGCAAAGTTTCCTTACCTGTAAAATGTAGATAATAATAGTAGTTATTATTATAGAATTGTTGTGTGAGAGTAAGAAGTGTTCAGGCACACATTACTATTATTACTGTTGCTAGTGTTAGTATTACTATTGTTGATGCTGTTACGACTATATCACCCATAAATTATAATACCAATTTGCACAGAATTTTTATTAATAATAACAAATGCACTTAAACCACCATTGAACATAATTTAGTATTTCCTGGATCATTAAGAGCCACTTCAGGATCTTGCAAATTCTTAGTCATCGTGATTATATTACAACTCTTCTCAAAGGGATGATATGGACTGAGAGAGGATATTAATGTAGAATATTGTTTGTGGTCTGTAAGATCATTTTTCAAAACTAGGAAGGAGCTTAGCTTACTATGACATATATCAATAGAAAAGAATTTGAGCTACTGAATTTTTTCTGTGAGAGCAAGGATGTCAACAAAATGGGTGACTTAAAAAGCTTCAAAGAGCTCTGAACACAACCCTCATCCCTGCCATGTACTTTATTTATAAATATGAATTCTACCACCTGAATTCATTTCTTTTCACAAGTATTCTATGGGTACCTTTGTTTCAGAATGGGTTTTTGAGCAGTTTATTAAGCAAACCACGATAATACAGAATAAGCAAGGTAACTAAGACAGAAAACATGAAGACAGGTAAAGTAAAAAGAAACTATAAGTGATATTTGGACACCAAATGACAACAGTGAGGCCCAGAACACTTCCTAGAGATGGGCTACAAATTTGGCTCTGAGTTTTGTCAATGGACACAAACAGGGAAAAGTTTTGGTTAAATTATTTACATGGTCTTTAGTATATGCCTAATAAATCAGGATCTCAGCAAGGGGGACCTGGAAGTTGTTATCTTAAAAGATACCCAGGTGGTTTTAAGCACATTTTTCTGTGAACCATTGGCAGAACTACAAAAACCTGATGTTCTGAAAAAACAAAAAAATACCTGGTACTTGAAAAATTTATATCCCATGAATTCCAAAATATATATTTATCCATATTTTAAATATTCAGGAGTGATAATATCAATATTATTAGATGGTGAACTTCTTTATCAAATTTATTTTCCTTCAGACTTTGGAGATTAGGACAAACATCTTTCATAGTAGATGATCTCTAGGGAAGAGAGGATATTAATAGAAGGAGAAAGGGAAAGATAAAAAGAAATGGTATGAATACATATAATATTTTGGTCACATTATAGTTTTTCCTTAAGACATAATAGTTACATAATGAAAGCAAAACTATTGTGTTGTGATACCTACTTAGTCAACTCTGTCATTGACTTGCAGAAGCTGCCAAAAACAATGACATAACTTAAGCTTTTAAAGGGTAAAACAAATTAACAATATGTGTATTATAAAACAGGAAAACAATTTGAAGGAGAAGTTGATATTTCAGAAAAATTCAATCATAAAATGCAAAAGCAAATTAGTTTGACACTTTTGTTTTCTCTCATTTCAGATTTTTTACCATTCATGAAAAATCTTTTTTGCAACCCAATTTACATGCTTTTTATACTAGTAAGTGTGATACAGTTTAATGCATTTGTTAGTATGATGATCTTCATGCCTAAATATCTGGAACAGCAATATGGAAAATCAACTTCCGAAGCAGTCTTTCTAATTGGTATGTTTCTTTTTCTCTGCATTAGTAGCCCACTCTTCCCCCCACCCCCCCACCCCATAAAATGGTAAACAGAGTGATGATGATGGGTCTAGGAAACTCCTAAATTAAGATCATTTAGGATACTTCTGTCTTTGGTACATTTCTTCCTTCTGTTCTCCAATGAAATCAACAAAGGGTCGGTAGGAAGAGAAAGCCTGGCCTTCTTCCCTGTTCTGCTCTTTCTCCAGTCAGAACGCAAATTCAAAATATTTGTGGGAATCTTGAGGAATGCACAAATTAGATACAATTTTCAGATAGGGAATCCATTAATGAAAAAAAGGAAGACAGTTAATTTATTAGGAGTCAATGTTTTAGTATCAGATTTTACTCTTGGCTCCTAGTCATGAATTCTATGTTCCCCCTGCTCCCCCTGGTGGTTTGAGGTGTTTCTCCAGCCCACATGGTCCCGTCCCCACCCGCTGCCTCCCACACAAATCTTAGGTTTCTCTAGGGATCTTTGCAGTTTTGGAAGTGAATTTCCTAGATTATCTCCATCCACATCACCTACAGTATTTGTTAATAATTCAGATACCTGGTGCCCACCTTAGGCATACTAAATCGGAGTTTCCGATGTAGGACTCTAGAATCGATTTTTAACAAGTTCTCCCAAGGATATGATTCAGTCAGCAGAGCCAGGCAAGGAATAATGGAACCTAAGGCTGTATCTTCCTTTTTCTTCTTTTTTCCTTTTTGGAGGAAGGAGTTGGGTAGGAAGAGTACTGGTCAGTAGCAGCAGTAGCAGCAAGATGTGAAATGTAAATACACTTGACAATCACAGGCTCAAAATACCTTAAAGTGAGTCAAATTCTTAATAACCAAAGGGGGAATAAACAACAGAAAAATTATATGAATCATATATTAAATGAAATAAATTACTGGTGAACTTTGACTTGTCACTCCCACCTGAATTCTAAGAAACAATATATAGATCATGGTCTCTGCCTACAAGACATTTACAGCCTACTGCAATTAATTAAATGAATGATAATAACAGTCTTCAAAATGGCCTTTGACACTGGGGGACATTTAAAAATCTCTCTGTATATAATACGTAATTAAGTAGGGATAAAATTCAGTCAGCCATCTTTACTGTGAATTGGACCTAAACGGCTTCTTATGGAAGACATATTAATTAAAAGTAAAATCATATTTGTTCCTTTGCTAAATCACATTGTAAATAAGATTTTTCTTGCATTTATAGGTATTTATAACTTGCCTCCAATATGCTTTGGATATTTATTTGGTGGTTTAATTATGAAAAAGTTCAAGATTACTGTCAAACAAGCTGCCCACATAGCATTTTGGTTATCTTTTATTGATTATCTTCTCTACTTTTTGTGTTTTTTAATGATCTGTGATAATTCTTCAGTTGCTGGATTAACCGCCTCTTACAAAGGGTATGTTTTTTACTAAAGAATGTTATACATTTTGAGGAGTTAATAACATTTTCTACATTGGTTACCGATGACCAGATCATTTGTTAATTGGAGTTAATGGCAGTAATCCATTGTCTTTCATCTTTCCTTCATTCGTTAATTATACCTATGCATTCAGGCTCCAGGTTTATTAAAGAGGTTGGGAACATATCATAAGGTTGGCAAGTTTATGACTGTGTGTGTGTGTGTGTGTGTGTGTGTGTGTGTCTTTGTGGTATCCTAGTAGATATCAAAAAAAACTACCTATAGTTTTAGATTGCATTAGGGAATGTTATCCAAGTATTTTATACTCCCATAAATAGGTAAAATTAAGAGTTGACTATAGAGTCTCAGTGGCCTTTTACATGTTTCCACAATAAGCTTAAATTTAGCATAACTGAATCCTGATATAAGATGCATTAATGCACATGTAAATTCTTAGATTTTATTTGTATAGTTATATCTCACTATTGAATAGTTTTAAATATACGTATTTTGAGAGTTACCTGGGTCTAGAGGAAGGTTGGGTGTGCTAGAGGCTGTGCTCCCTGGTCGAGCAGGCTCGCTGTCCACATTGTCTCCTTGCATGAGGCTGTAGGACATGCTGTGTGGTTAGGTGGGGTCACTGGCTAGGTTTCCTGACTGAACAAGGCTGCAGATTGTGTTCAGCCATTGGGTGGGACTAAAGGCTGGGCTCTGCTACTGGACAGTGTTGCAAGCTTGGCTCCCCATTCCAGGAGTATTGAAGACTAGGCTCTGAGGCTGTGCTGGGTTATTTGGTTATGTGGAGCCAGAGGCCATATTTCATAGTAGAGCAGGGCTCCAAGCTTGGCTCCCTGCCTTAGTGAGGCTGTAGGATGGGCTTGATGGCTATCCAGGTTCCCTGGCCGGGCTTCCTGCATGGGTGGTTATCAAGATGGCAACATTGGTTGCTCCTGATTTCAGTTCCTGATACATTTTTATAACAGAAGAATATATCGGTTTACACATGTAGTTATGTGTCTGCAGCTAAATGCATTATCTATATAATACTTTGAACTTATAGATTTTGATCGTAAAATGAGCCCTTGAAATTGCTTTTATAAGATGTGATCTCTCTTGTTACTTTCCACCATATGCATCAACCACAGGGATTAGGTCAGTTTATTTCTGAACTCCAGCAACACCTGGAAAAATATCTTCCATATGGTAAGCATTCAATTAATATTTGTTGATTGGCTGTTTGTTTATCTGAACTAAAGCATCGAAAAAGTGGTCGAAGCCTGACTTTTATGCCAGATCTGTAGTCCCTGGGTTACACATCGATGATTGGAAGATATCTGTTTTCTATTTTGAGGAGGAGAGAAATTTAACTGTGGACTGAAATGGTGGGGGGAGGAAGAGAAGGTGCTCTGACAGTTTTTCAATATTCATGGCATTATTTTAAATCATTTCAGAGTGCAACAAGATTCACATGTTGGAAATGTCATCCTTGCTGACTGCAATATGGACTGTAACTGTCAAACTAATATATGGGACCCCGTGTGTGGAAGCAATGGGTTGTCATATATGTCAGCTTGTCTAGCTGGTTGTGAGACATTTGTTGGAACAGGACTAAAAATGGTAACACAACCTATTGGCTTTTTTTTTTATTTTTTAACAGAAATATTGTTTTATGAACTGCTTAGGCACTTTCCAACTTGAACTGGGCCCACATTTGATAAAAATACAACTAAAGTTTTTTTTAAAAGCCAAATTAATTTTTTGTGGGAAAAAACCTTATTTTTTATAGGCTCACTTGACTTACCTTTTATTTCCTAGATCTTATCTTAAACCTTTGTAGTGTCTGGGCACTGATATTTAATTTCAGAGCAGTTGACATTATTACTTAGATAATTTTTAAAAAAATAATCTGGACTGAAAAATGGTGATCAAAGTAAAGTATAGATTTTAATTCTCATTAAAGCCTGGAAACATATAAGAATTTAAAAAGGATTAATTTTAGTCTGGTTTTTTTTTTTTCAATAAACTGTACTATTTGAAGCAAAGCTTTATTTATCCTAAGTATCTAAATATTTCAAATGAACATTCTGGAAGAAATTTTGTCATACTTAGTATTGTAACAAAGCAGTTCACATTTTTAAAAAGGATGACTTCAGGACAGCTGCAGTATTGCAGATTTACTCCATAAACAGTGTTTGGCAGAAGTAACGCCTGCTTGAGGGTGGTTGGTAGAGTTAATAATATAGGTATAATAATTTATAGTTTTAATTTGAACATTTCACCTAAAATGTCATATGGTGTGCTTGAGTGTGATATTGTTATGTTAAGAATTATATGCTGATGATTTTGTAATAAAAGATTTTGTAATAAAAAAGGGATGTTATTTGTGCCTGATCCTGTAAAGACAAATACAGTTTTTCTGAGACCACCTTTCTATATTTTGTTTTTTGTTATGATCCTGAGAGATACCACAAAGGAGATGAGAAAAAAGGAAATAAATTGTCTCCATCTTGATCCAACTGGTGATGTAGAAAATATTTGAGATTTGTGTTTAAAATTTTCTTTCCTAAATAGGATAATATATTATTCTTTGTCAGGTGTTCCAAAACTGTAGCTGCATTCAGACCTTAGGAAATTCATCTGCAGTCCTTGGGCTGTGTGACAGAGGACATGACTGTTCCATGATGCTCCAGTACTTTTTAATCTTGTCATCGGTCAGCAGTTTCATTTATTCTTTATCTGCCATTCCTGGGTATATGGTTCTCCTGAGGTACACAAATTATTTTTTTATTTAGTTTCCTTTCTAGTCATTTGTTAAGGTAACTTGTTAAGGAAGCTAGTTGGAGACTATAGTATCTAAGAATTCAGTACTCTATCATTCATTAAGAGTTTGCATTTAGCATTATTGAGTTTCACGAAACTTTACAGGTAGCACTATAGTGTTCATCTGCTGGCTTTTCTCTTTGTTTCTTCCTGATTACTTAGAGTTGATTTAATGAGAGTCTCATTGTTTAACACAAAAAGACACATTTATATTTTAAGGGTAACCATACCAGATGGTCATTTTGGGAGGTGGAGGGTGGTTGCCAGCAATCATACCCTATGGTCCAACCTATAAAGACGCGAAGTAAAGCTGTTGGACTCCCCTGTTCCACCAGTTACTGTCTACAGGGCCTTAGGCAGGTCCCTGGACCTTTCTGAGGTACACCTTTTTTAAAAATAAGAAGTGGGCATAATAATAAATGCTCAACTCTTTTACTAGGCTATTGCAAGACACAAATGATGAAAGGCTAACTACAAATAAGAAATTACAGATGTAGGATTCGAACTTTGGGATATTGTCCCTGTGTGCTTTCAATTACAGTATTCTTCATGCCTAATAAACAATTCTAATCATGTTTAATAAACAAAGTTTGCATTTATTTCTCTTTATCTTTTATTGGAGCTCATAAGCATAATTAAATTAGTTATAACTCTCAGTTTCATAGTAAATTATTGGCATAAATTGGAGTAAGGTTTCTCTCTTGCTTTATTTTCCTTTATTTTTATCATTTTTATTTCATTCTCCACTTCCTCTAACCATAAGTACCCACAAACCAAAATTAATTTATTAGTTATTAGTGTGTTATATGACTTCCATCTATATGGAAACTTTTTTTTTTTTTAGATTTTACATAATTATTTTTAGAGAAAAGGAGGGAGAAAGAGAGTGAGAGAAACATCAATGTGTGGTTGCCTCTCATGTACTACCTACTGGGGGCCTGGCCTGCAACCCAGGCATGTGCCCTGACTGGGAATCAAACCAACTGACCCTTTGGTTCTCAGGCCAGTGCTCAATCCATTGAGCCACACCAGCCAGGGCATAAATATGGAAAATTTTTATAGGTTTCTTTTTATTATTGTTATTTCATTTTTATGTTAAGAGAACATAATCTGAAAGATGTGGAGTTTTGAGGAGGAATATTGAGATTTTCTTTGGTGCCCAACATATGGTTAATTTTTTAGTGTTTTATGTGTATCTTCTGCATTTTGGGTATAGAGTTTCCATATCTCTTGAAGTAAATATTTGTGTTATCTAAATTGTGTAAATTTATAATTGTTTTTTGTAAATCTAGAATTGTTTATTGTCTGCTTAACCCATCAGTATTTCAGAGATGTGTGTTAAAATCTCCAAAAAGTTTCTGATGTAATTCTCCTTATAATTGTCATTTTAAAATTCATATATTTAGAGGCTATATTGTAGGATGCAGATATGCCTGTGATCACTGTACTTCTGTTACTACCAGCACACAATTTTATCGTTTCATCATTTATTTTAAGGAATTTTATTGTTTCTTATTAAAATTGTAGTTCTAGGTTTTTTTTAACTTTCCTTTTATATAATTTTCCTTCCCTTTAATTTTAATCTTCAATTTATATTTTTACTTCATAAAACAGTTTGCTAGATTTGATTTTGTAGTCTGAGACTGGTGAGTTTAACCTACTTACATTTATTGTAATTATTGTGATAGGGCTCTTTTTTATCATTTTATTTCATATATTTTATTTATTTGACTTTTTCTTTGCTTCTTTTTTTATTGTTTTCCATTGTACATATTGGATTTTCTTCTTCTGTTTTGAAAGTTATAGCTTTCCAATGGTTAACCTGATTATTGAAATTCTTCACTGTTTCTTTTTCTCTCATCAGTTTCAAAACTTCTCAGTGTTAAGACAAGTACTTAATCATGCTCTCAGCTCTCTTTATGTCTCTATTCCTCAATCTCTTGCCAACATTATGATATAGAGTTTAATGCCTGGATTTTATTCATTAATTCATTTATTTTTTTTAGGTGTATCAAGCCTGAAGAGAAGAGTCTTGGTGTGGGAGTACATACATTTTCCACAAGAGCATTTGGTAAAAGTAGTTATTTTTTTCCCTAACATTGTATCAGACCATTATTAAATGCTAAGTAAATGCAATCACTCTCTCAGAATAACAGTCTAGCAAATATCCCTCCTTCTTTAAACAGCACTCTGTAATTAGTATGAGAATGGAGTACAAGAAATAGAGAACTTCCCTCTTTTACTTAAAAAAGTCCTATCTGACCTTAATTCTACTTTTCAACTATTGGGTTTGAAAATCAGAGTAACAGAAAATGCTGTGTTAAAATAAAATGTACACATGATTGGTCCAAAACATTAGAGAAAAAAATATAATAATTAATTCAAAGTTTTTCTTTTTCAATAGGTTTTATGCTGCATTTGTCCATAAAATTACTTATCCTTCACAATCTAGAAACTTTAAGAGTCAAAGTAATTTCTAATTTCTAAAAATAAAATTTAAAGTATTAAAGTTATGTTTTGTTAAACTTGTTGGTTTTACAAATAGAGGAAATTGAAACACTTCCAAACAAAACACTGTTTCTTAATTTTTACCTTGTTGACGGGTTTTTCTCTCTCCTTTTAATTGTAGCTGGAATCCCTGCCCCTATGTATTTTGGGGCTTTACTGGACTCCACATGTTTACACTGGCCAACTTTTAAATGTGGTGAGTCAGGGGCATGCAGGATATATGATTCTACCACCTTCAGGTAAAGATAATTTTTTTAGACTTGTTTTCTTAGCATAAACTGCATAAAATGGCACCATTCATGTCTAATATTTTCTTTGTCAAGTGACTAGTCAACTTTTTTGCTTTGTTTCCAGAATAGATATTGATACTGTATCTCCATTTTTATTTATATATAGAATTTTTATTTCCTCAGTATTTTCAAAGTACTTGGTAAATAAGGCATGGATGATTTCCTTAACCTAGCCTTTCAAAATGTTTGTTAAGTTGGTTGTAGTCAATACATGATTGAAGGTAATGGTTGTACATAAACCACCTATTTAAATTACATGATTCTCTAAAGCAACTCTTTTCACCTCATGGCACACATAAACTAATTACTAAAATTCTGCAACAAAAATATATAACAAAAACAGATATAATTTTTATTCATTCACACCAGACAGCTATTGTTGTGTAGCTGCTGTCATATTTTTATTTGACAATCTAAGGGAAAATCTAATTGTCTAAATAGTCAGGTATTGCATGTCTTAAAAACTCTTGTGGCACAGCAGCGTGCCTGCCATGGCACACTGGTGGAAAATCGCTACTCTCAAGTATCCTCATTTCATCCTCTGTCATTTTAGTATCTTACTAGCTTGAATCCTTACTTCCTTGCACCACCTACCTCTGATCTGCAAAATGACACTCGTCTCTCCTTAAATTTCACTGACACATTATTCTTCATGCCTCATAAAGGCTTATTTTTTTCTTAATATAGATATGATTTTGAACAAAACACATTATAATATAGACCTGTCTTTGAAAAAAATTCTTCCACTGTTAATCTTTCTACTTTGAGTTCTTCCTCAATGGGTAACTGAATGTGGTTTAATTTTGTATTGTTCCGAATGAGGCAGTAAGGAAAGCCATTTACTAAAAAACAGTTTAGTTTTGTTTAAAACATTCTAAGATCTTATCTTGATCAGAAAAAGGACCATCAAGGAGTTTACTGTCAAGAACTATGCAGAGAACAGACAGCCTGAGATTCCTGTTTTCTTCAGTTCCCCGTTGTCCTGCGGTGCCCAAGGGTTAAGTGAAGGCAGGTCCAGCCACATGCTGTGCAGGCAATGGATTTGCATCGCAGTTGAACGACACCGAGGATTACTAGTACGGGTTGTCTTCATCCTGCTACTTGGAATCCTGGAGATAGTAGCCCTTAATTAAGTACTATTTCAGAAAAAATAATTGTATAATTGGTACCATCCTCTGTCAGTCGAATTAATTAGGATGGCCGATAAAGTATACTCATGAGAAAATTCACTGTAAACTAATATAGCATAGAAACAAGAGGTAGATATTGTTGGTAGGGAATTCTCCATGGTTCCCTTGCATTTCTGTGTAGCTTGTTAGCACAGGCTTTTGTTCTGGACTACATTTTCAAGGATGTTTGAACAGTACCTGACCTTGGAAGATGAATAGATAGTGTTTCCTGATGCAGCAGAGTGTCCGGGATGATAAAGATAAAAATTTCCTCCGGGGGCTAACATTGGCAGATTTGCTTACAACCCATTTAAAAGTTTGGGATTTCCTAAACTCGAGATTCCTTAGCTCTGACCTAAATCCACTGTGTGTACAACATTCACCTGGGTCTCCTTCTGTGTCACCCCTTTGGGACTTGGGGATTAAGGATAACCAAACTGGACATTAAGTTTGTCAGTAAAAAAGTCCTTTGTCTCTGACCATGAAGTCTTGTATCTTCTGCCAACATCTGTGCAACTGTGGCAAACTTGTCATTTAGCTTGAAATCCAGGTAAAATCTAAAATTCTTTTATAGTTTTTAAGAACAGCAATGCTGATTAATTTAAAATTTTGCCAAAATTAAAATGACCACTTACACTTATTCCCATTAATAGAAAGAGAAAACATTAAGAAAAATTCAATGTAGTGAGAAATAGGAAAATAAAAACACAGAAAATGAATTAAAAAATAAGCTTAAATATACCAGGTTTCACAATAAATGTATCCAAACTTGCTTTTAAAATGATAATGACTTTCATATTAGAGTCTACAAAATTCTAGCTGTATGTCTAGTTGTAAGAGACAGACTAAATACTATAATGCAAAGAAAGGTTGAAAACAAAGGTCTGAGAAGACATTCCAGGCAAATATTGAATCAAGCTTCTATAGTTATATTAATGACTATGAAACAAAATAGAATTTAAAGTAAAAAGGATTAATAAAGAAGATACTAGTTTATAATAAAATAAACACTTTACCAAGAATATGTAATAGTTATGAGCCCATATAAATCTATATCAACAAAGCCTCAAATATATAAAACAAAAATTTAAAAATTACAATAAAAAATCAACAGAGTGGAAAATTTCAACACACTTGTCCAACAAGTGAATGTAACGTATAGACAAGAAATTAGTGGGGATACAGAGTATTTGGACCACCAAATAACCTAACAGTTATCTTATAGACATATAGCAATTTTTAACCCAATGATCAGAATATATATTTCTTTTTAAATCTATAATAAACATAATTGATTAGGTACTATGCCACAAAGAAATTTTTTAAAAAAATTCCAAGTATTGACACCTTATAGCCTCTGTTTTCTGTGCCCTGTGCAATGGAAGGAGAAATCTATGATAAAAAAAATTGCCAAACACCACATGTTTGGAATTACTCATGGATGAAAAAATAAATTACGATAAAATAATTTTTTTTTGGAGCTCTATGTCAATGAAAACCCTGAATAAGAAAACTTATGGAATGAAAACTAAATCAGTACTCAAAAGTGTATTTAGAACTTTAAATATATATATTTAAAAGATTGAATGTCAATGAACTCAAAATTAAAAAAAGAAAAAAACAAAGTAAGAACAACCTGATAGGTGACTGAATAAGTTACATATTGATGTAATTCTTATCTCAGATAGGAACGATAGATACAATACATTTTTACAATTCCAACAGGACATATCTAGATTCAAAGACAAAATAAATATCATCCTAGACATCCTGTTTTGCTGAATGAGAACTTGAACAGAAACATAAATGGAGTAAACACAGCTGAGTTCAAAGGCTGAGTGTGAAGGCCCTAAGCCTAGAAACAAGCAATGGTTTCTGGGAGATCAACTTCTGAAGGAAAAATAAAATACTTCTTAAGAGTTAGGAGACTAGATCCAGAGTCAATGCTTTAATCCAAGTAGTGAGGTAAACCTACCACTGGGGATTGGACTTGAACTAGGTTGAATAGTGTTCCTCAAAATTTCGTGTCCACCTATAAACTCAGAATATTTTATTTGGATATAGGGTCTTTGCAAATGGAATTAGCTAAATTAAGACGAGGTCATAGTGGATTAGAATGGTCCTAAATCCAATCACTGGTGTCCTTTTAAGAAGAGAAAAGGAGACAGTGACACAGACACATAGGGAGAATGTCATGTGACGACAGAGGAAGCGATTGTGATGATGCATCTACAAACCAAAGAATGCTAAGCGTTTCTGGCAGCTAGTCTCAGCCAGAAAGAGTGGAGGAAGGATTCTCTCCCAGAACCTTCCAAGGAAGCACGACACTGCCAACACCTTGATTTCAGACTTCTAGCCTCCAGAATTGTGAGAGGATAAATTTTTTTGTTTGTTTTGCTATAAGCCATCAAGTTTGTGATGTTTTGTTACAGCAGCCCAAGGAAACTAATGTAAACCTCAGTATAAAAGAGTTAAAAAACAAACAAACAACCTTTTGCAGGTCATTGCTGTGTTATTAAGGAGGGCATAATACATAGATACACCCAAGAACTAAAGCAAGGTATGTGCTCCCTCTGTGAGTATTCCCAGTATCACTATGAAAAATCACCCTTATAAGAACTAGGTTGGCCTAAAAATTTGGGAACTGGAAAAAACAAAGACAAATTTATTAGATTTGTTTCAAAGAAACAGAGCAAGAAAACCAAAACAAACAACCACCACCAACAAAATATTCCAAAGGAGCTTGTAAACTAAAAATTTAAAACACTTGAATAAATCCAATATTAAAAAAATAAGCATGTAAATTACCAATTGAAATATGACCTCATTCCAGATTAAACTTAAGAGTATGACAAAAGTTTTAAAATAAGTATGTTTGACCAGCTCAATAAGTTTAAAAATAGGATGGCATTTACTATCCATTAAAAGTGAATAAGAAATGATGAAAAAACTAGAAAAATGAGAATATCAAAAAGACTTAGAAATATTAGAGATTAAATGTATAGCATCGAGATAATAAAGAGAATCCTAAATATGTAATACATTTAAAATGAGAGTTGATGAATTGGAAGAGAGTACAGAAGAATTTATCTAAGATGTGAGTTAATGATTGGAACCGATTAAACGAAAGTTAACTACAACTAAGTAATGTTAAAGATCAATGAACAAAGTATATATTTCAGGAAATTTCTAAAAAAGAGATTGAAGGAAATAGCAGCAGTAAATCAAAGAATTAATGACTTAAAATTTCCTAGATTTTAAAAAAGACATAAAATTTCAGATCAAAAGTGCATTTCAAATGCCTAGTAGAATAAATGTAAATAGATCTATCAGAGTAAAATTACAAACCATCAAGGTAAAAAAGAAAAGAACAACATAAAAGTTACCCATGCAAATAAACATGCAATTTATAAGAAATAAAAATTGGACCATAGCTAATAGATTATCAGCAACAATTGTTCCTAATATCTTTATGATCTTTCTTGCTTTTGGTTGGGGTCGACATTAAATACCAGAGAGCAAGAAATGGGAGAATGTGGCTGTATATATAATTCAAAATTTTACTTACAATAGAAGATATATGGACAATGAAAAGAATGATGGAACTTAACTTGGGAGTATAGGAACTTTCATGCACTACTGATAGTAAATAAAAACCATGAAGAGAACTATTAGGCAATATTTATAAATTTGCATACTCCATATTCTAATTCTTTTTAGAGAAACTCTTGCTCACATGCACAAGGAAACATGTAAAAGGAAGTTTATTGCAGTAATGTAGATATTAGAAAAATTTAAGCAATAAAAGGGTCTAATAAGAACTAGAATAATTAATGTGGTATGTTGTTACAATGGAATGCGGTGCAACAGTTCAAAAGTAAAGTGCAACTACACGTATAAACATAGTTTAAAAATGGTGAGCTAATATAGGAATTTTCAGAATAAAACATACATTATTTTGCCAAATTTTTAAAATGTAAAAACATGTAAAATAATTGTGTATTTCATGAATATATAACAATCCTTTATAAACTATTAAAATAAACTAGCAACAAAATCCATAAAGTTTAACATAATGAAATATCTGGGATGCGTTAGAAGGCAATAGGATCATAGCGGGTACACAGGGGACTTAAATGCATTAGCATTTTCTTCTGAATTGACTTGAAATAAAAGTAGCAAAATTTAGTTATTTAAAAAATCTGGGTGGTAAAAAAAAATGTTTATTTTCTTATGTGTTCTTGAAATGTTTCATGAAAGAAAATTTTAGAAGTAGAAAGATGAAAATAAAAAACAGAAATTAATAGACTACACATCATAATTGTAACCCAGAAATTATGTTTTAGAAAAGTTTAAATACAATAACGACAATTATATGGAAAGACAAAGAGGTGAAACAAATAAACACTTATGAATAAAAAAAGGGAATATAAGTACAGTTACTTATATATTTTAGATATAACAATTTGGAAACATATTAAATGAGTTTTTTAAAAATTTATATTACCAAAATGTTACTATAAATATGTAAAAAAAAGTGAACACTTTTATAGCTATTTAAACTGAATTAAAAAAATTCCCATCACTAGAAGCACCAAGTCCTAAGGATCTTAAGGCAAGTTTTACAAATTTTCAGGGAACTGATAATAATCAATGGTGTTTTTTGTGGAAGATTCTTATTAAATACTGGAATAAAAGTTCAATCACTCTCAACATTAAATTTAAGTTTGAAGGTCTAGTCAATGTAAAATAAAATAAAAATAACAAAAGATTAGAAAAGAAAAAAAATTTATTTTTCTGGATGAAAAATTCTAAAGGAAACCATTTTAATAAACAATAAGCAAGTTTCACAAAGTTGCTTATATATGATCAACATCCAAGATAATTAGTTGCTGTTTTTTTTTCTTCTTTTAATTTTTATTGTTCAAACACAATTGTCTCCATATTCCTGCCACCGCTTTCCCCTGCCCCATCCACCCCCACCTCCCACCTTCGATCCTTCCCCAGTTTGGCTTTGTCCGCAGGTCCTTCATACACGCTCCTTGATTTGACCCTCCCCCTTCTTTTCTCTGTTACCCTCCTCCCTCCTTCCCTCTCCTTACTGTTGGTTTGTTTTTCCTTTCAATGCTGCTGGTTTTATTTTTCTTGCTTGTTTGTTTTGTTGATTAGATTCCACTTATAGGTAAAATCGTATGGTATTTGTCTTTCGCCCCCTGGCTTATTTTGCTTAGCATAATGCTCTCCACTTCCATCTATGCTGTCACAAAGGGTAGTAGCTCTTTCTTTCTTTGTGCTGCGTAGTATTCCGTTGTGTAAATGTACCATAGTTTTTTGATCCTCTCATTTATTGTTGGGCACTAAGGTTGCTTCTAGCCCTCGGCTATTATAAACTGTGCTGCTATGAACACTGAGGTGCACAGGTTCTTTTGAATTGGCGTTTTGGTATTTTTAGGGTATAATCCCTGTAGTGGAATTGCTGGGTCAAAAGGCAGTTCCATTTTTAGTTTTTTGAGGAAATTCCAAACTGTTTTCCGCAGTGGCTGCACCAGTCTGCATTCCCACCAACGGTGCATTAGGGTTCCCTTTTCTCCACAACCTACCCAGCACTTGTTTTTTGATCTGTTTATGATGGCCATTCTGACCAGTGTGAAGTGGTGTCTCATTGTGGTTTTGATCTGCATTTCTCTGATGGCTAGTGATGCCAAGCATGCTTTCACATTCACTGGGCCCTGTGTATGTCCTCCTTGGAGAAGTGTCTTTTCAGGTCCTTTGCCCCTTTTTTAATTGGATTGTTTGTCTTCTTGGAGTGGAGTCGTGTGAGTTCTTTACGTATTTTGGAGATCAAACCCTTGTCCAAGGTGTCTTTGGCAAATATATTTTCCCATACACTTGGTTCCTTTTTCATTTTGCTGATGTTTTCTTTAACCATGCAGAAGCTTCTTATTTTGAAGAAGTCCCATTTGTTTATTCTTTCCTTTATGTCCCTTGCTCTAGTGGAAATACTGGTGAAAACATTGCTTTGTGGAATATCGAGAGATACCTATGTTCTCCTCTAGGACTTTTATGGTGCTGCGACTTATATTTAAGTCTTTTATTCATCTTGAGTTTATTTTTGTATATGGTGTAAGTTGGTGGTTGAATTTCAATTTTTTGCATGTAGCTGTCCAGCTCTCCCAACACCATTTGTTGCAGAGGCTATTTTTACTCCATTTTATGCTTCTGTCCCCTTTGTCGAATATTAATTGACAATAGAGACATGGGTTTATTTCTGGGCCCTCTATTCTGTTCTGTTGATCTATGTGTCTGGTCTTATAACAGTACCAGACTGTTTTGATTACAGTGGCCTTGCAATATAGTTTGCTATCCTTCCTACTTTGTTCTTCTTTCTCAAAATTGCTGCAGCTATTTGGGGTCATTTATGGTTCCATGTAAATTTTTGAAATGTTTGTTCTATATCTGTGAAATACGTGGCTTGTATTTTAAGAGGGATTGTGTTGAATCTATAAATTGCTTTGCGTGGTATGGACATTTTGATGATGTTAATCCTTCCAACCCATGAACACAGAATATGCTTCCACTTCTGTGCATCTTTCTTAGTTTATTTCTTCAGTGTTGTGTAGTTTTCTGAGTACAGGTCTTTTACCTCCTTGGTTAAGTTTATCCCTAGGTACTTTATTTTTCTTGTTGCTATAGCAAATGGGATTTTTTCCCTGATTTCTGATTGCAGTATTTTATTGCTGGTATACAAAAATGCCTTCGATTTCCGGATATTGACTTTGTATCCCGCTGTTTTGCCAAATTCACTTAATAGGTGAGTCATTTTTAAGTGGAGTCTGTGGGGTTTTCTATGTATATTATCATGTCATCTGCAAACAGTGACAGTTTTACTTCCTTCTTTCCAATTTGGATGGCTTTTATTTGTTTTTGTTGTCTAATCACTGTGGCTAGGACTTCCAATACTATGTTGAATAAAAGTGGTGAAAGCAGACAACTTTGTCTTATTTCCTATCTTAGTGATAAAGCTTTTAGTTTTTGACTATTGAGTATGAGGTTGGCTGTAGGTTTTCCATATATGGCCTTTATTTTGTTGAGGTATGCACCCTTCACTCCCACTTTGCTGAGCACTTTTATCATAAATGGATGCTGTACATTACTAAATGCTTTTTCCACATCTATTGATATGATCATGTGATTTTTTCTTTTTGTTTGTGTGATGTATTACATTTATTGATTTGTGAATATTGAATTTCCTTGCATCCCTGGGATGAATCCCAGTCAATCATGGTGGATGATCTTTTTAATGTATCCCTGGATGTGGTTTGTCAATACTTTGTTGAGGATTTTAGTATCTTTGTTTGTCAGTGATAATGACCTGTAGTTGTCTTTCTTTGTTGTATCTTTATCTGGTTTTGGGATTAGGCTGATGCTGGCCTCATAAAAAGAGTTTTGGGGTGTTCCCTCTTCTTGGACTTTTTGGAATAGTCTGAGGAGAACAGGGGTTCACTCTTCCTTAAATGTTTTGTAAAATTCTCCTGTGAAACTATCAGGTTCAGGGCTTTTGTGTGCCAGGAGTTTTTTGATTACTTCTTCAATTTCGCCAGCTGCTATCAGTCTGTTCAGGCTTTCTCCTTCTTCTTCATTCAGTGTTGGAAGGTTATATTTTTCTAGAAATTTGTTCATTTCACCCAGGTTTTCAAATTTCTAGGCATATAATTGTTCATAGTAATTTCTTACAATCCTTTTTAGTTCTGTGGTATCAATAGTTATTCCTCCTCTTTCATTTCTGATATTATTTATTTGGGCCCTCTTCCTATTTTTCTTGATGAGTCTGCTTAAAGTCTTGTTGATTTTGTTTATATTTTCAAAGAACCAGCTCCCGGATTTGTTGATCCTTTGAATTGTTCTTTTAGTTTCTCTGTCATTCAATTCTGTTCTCATCTTGATTATTTCCTTCCTTCTACACCTCTGGGCTTTGTTGTTATTTTTCCAGTTCTTGAGGCTGTAGGGTTAGGTCATTTATTTGAAATGTCCCTATCTTTTGTAGGTAGGCCTGTATTGCTATGAACTTCCCTCTCTCAACTGCCTTCTCTGTGTCCCACAGGTTTTGGACTGCTCTGTGTTCATTTTCATTTGTTTCCAGACACTTTTTGATTTCTTCTTTGATCTCATGATTGACCCATTCATTGTTTAATAGCATGCCATTCAGTCTTCATGAATAAATGCTTTTGAGTTTTTCCTTGAGGTTGGTTTCTAGTTTCAAGCCCTTGTGGTCTGAGAAAATGCTTGTTATGATTTTGATTTTCTTTAATGTGTTGAGGCTTGTTTTGTATCCTATCATGTGGTGTATCTTTGAAACTGTTCCATGTGCATTTGAAAAGAATGTATATTTTGCTTATTTGGGATGAAAGGTGTTATATTTATTAGTTAATACCATTTGTTCTAATGTGTCATTCAGCTCCTCAATATCCTTCTTGGTATTTTGTTTGGAAGATATATTCATTATTGACAGTGGGGTGTTAAAATCCCCTACTATCATTGTGTTGCTGTCTATATCTTTCTTGAGGTCCTCCAAGATATTCCTTATATATTTGGGTGCTTCTATGTTGGGTGCTTATAAGTTTTCAAAGTTTATGTCTTCTTGATGGATTCTTCCTTTGAGTAGTATGAAGTGTCCTTCTGGATCTCTTTTGATGGCCTTTGTTTTGAAATCTATTTTGTCTGATGTAAGTATTGTACCCTGGCATTTTTTTCTTGTCCATTTGCTTGGAATATTTGTTTCCATCCCTTTCCTTTCAGTCTGTGTAGGTCTTTGTTCTGAGGTGGGGCTCTTGTAGGCAGCATATGCGCGGGTCATGTTTTCTTACCCATTCAGCTACCCTGTGTCTTTGGATTGGAGCATTTAATCCACTTACATTTAAAGTTATTATTGATAGGTACTTATTCATTTTTTCCCTTTGTATCTGTGTTCCTCTCTTTGTCACTCTTTTTCTTCATCTTCTTCAAGCCGTCCCTTTAGCATATCTTGCAGTGCTGGTTTGGTGGAGGTGTATTCTTTTAGCCTTCTTCTGTCTGGGAAGCTCTTTATTGTGCCTTCCATTTTAATGGAGAACCTTGCTGGGTAGAGCAGTCTTGGTTGCAAGCCTTTGCTTTCCCTTCTGGCTTGTAATGCTTTAGTTGAGAAGTCAGCTGCTAGCCATATCGAGGCCCCCTTATATGTTACTACCTGTTTCTCCCTTGCTGCCTTTAAGATTCTCTTTTTGTCTTTGATATTTGTCATTTTAATGATGATGTGTCTTGGAGTGGGCCTCATTGGGTTCCTCTTGAATGGGATCCTCTGTGCCTCCTGGACACTGTGGCTTTTTCTCTCCTCCAATTAAGGAAGTTTTCCATCATTACTATTTTAAACAGGTTTTCTATCTCTTGCTCCTCTTCTTTCTGGTATCCTTATTATTGGGATATTGTTACATTTCAGGTTGTCCTGCATTTGCCTAAATGCCTCTTCATTCTTTTTTAATCTTTTTTCATCTTATTGCTCTTTCTTGGAGCTTTATTACCTTGTCTTTCAGGTCACTGAACTGATCCTCTGCTTCATCTAGCCTGCTTTGGATTCCTTCTACTGTGTTCTTTGCTGCAGGGATTGTATTCTTCATTCATTGTATTCTCTTGCCTCTTGTTTTGGTTTCTATGTTCTTTTTCATGCTGATATAGTTTGCAGTAAGTTCCTTGTAGTTTCCCTGTAGTTTTTGGTCCTTCTGTCTGAGCTCACTGAGCTCATTGAACTTCCTTAGAACCATTGTTTTGAACTCAATATCTGATAGTTTACTTACCCCTATTTCGTTTCATTTTCTTTCTGAGGATTCCTCCTTTCCCTTCAATTGGTGGTGGAGGTGCGGGGGAGGGTGTTTCTTTCTCTTTCCATTATTTGTGAGACTCCTCTTTTTAGCTTCTGCTTCTTAAATTGATCTGTCTTGACTTCCTGACTTTGTGGTGTGAACTTCGATGGTAGGAAACCGCTGCTTTTTCTTTCTGGATCTGCCTCTGATGATGTCAGATGTTGACCCTGTCTGGCCGTAGGCAATCTATTCAAGACTACCAGGAATCTGCTGTCTGTGGCTCTTTCCTTCAGTTGTTAATCTAGCAGCTGCTGTTCTTATGGGAATAAAATATTAATAATTAAAGATATGCAAAACTAGTTTGTATTCACCATGCTGTTGATGTAAGATTTAATATGTTTTAACATTTTTCTTTTATAGATACATCTATATTGGATTACCAATAGCACTAAGAGGATTAAGTTTTATTCCTGCCATTTTGATCCTAATTATTTTGAGGAAATATCATCTACCTGGTGAAAATGCCTCTTTAGGATCTGTGCCTGGAGAGGCAAAGGTTGCAGGGAAAGAAAATGAATGCCAAGAAATGGACCAAATTTCCAAAGTTTTGGATAATGATGAATTGAAAACTAAACTGTAGTGCCTTATTATATCATGTTTCCCAGTGTTGGAGTACACACTATAACTTGTTTTTGAAATCAATAGAAGTACTGTAACTAACTTTTTCTTGTCTTTAAGAACCTCAAAAAAAGATTTTTTTACACAAGATGAAAAAATGTTCACTGATGGCATTTCTGATACATTAATAGCACTTGAGATTTTTTTCCTCAAATGGACAATTTTAACAACCCTCCAAACAGGAGGTTAACGCCAGCTTTATTTTTATCTTAAAACAGCGATTTCTCTTTTAACTTATGTTCATAAGAGTATATTTCTGACATCTCCTTTTCCAAATGATTCTAAAAATTTCCAGTTATGAAAATCTATTTAATTCCATTAAATTTCTGCTTTGATATTGAGGCTATTTAGAGACTTAAATTCTTATCCTACTTATGTGAATATTAAGTATTTTATTCATATTATCACTTCCGAGTTCAAGAAGCCTATGTCTTTTTGTTTTATTTAGAAATTGTTCTTTAACTCCTCCTATTCATTCCATACGTGACTGTCTGAAAATAGATTGCTCATCAGTGTGCCATCACATGCTTTCAGTTTGTTCCCTGCTTTATGAGTCATGCCATGTATTTGTTCTTTTGGTTCAGAGTACTGCCAAACTCAATCAGGTTATTAAAATTCATGTAGCAAAGATGGCTGGGATATTTTTTCAGCAATTCAAACCAGGTGACTCTCTCTTTAAAACAAGTGTCTAAGCCAGAGAATGAAAGGGTAATATTATAGAAACGCTGGTCCTTCAAGGCTGCTTGTAGTGAAGATATTGTCAATGGAATACTTTGCCAGATTCAGGAGGTCTCCTTGGGACATTGTTTATGACACTCACAGTGTCCTAAGTTAATACACAAACACTAATTCTCCATAAAACATATTATTTATTTTTTAATTTTACGTGGAAAAGCATTTAATGTGTGTATGAGGTTTTTTGTTTAATTGTTATTCAAGTAAGGCTGTCTCCATTTTCCCCCCACCACTGTCCCCTGTCCTGCAAGAAAATCCATAAGCCGTTTTAGAGAATGAAGCTTTTTAAAAGTAGTTTCTCTTATGGAACTGAAGTTAATAAAATTTAAGGTACACAGTTGAAACTAAATCTGCTTTATAAAACAAACAAACAAAAAACTGAATCTACTCACAGTATTATTTTATAACTTACAGATACAATAAAAGAGCCTTATAGAAAATGCAGAGTTTTGGGTCCAAGAGAGTAGAATGAAGAGCCATGTTTGCCTATTCCTTTATCTCCCTCCTTATTCTTTATCCAATTGAAATTATAGTCAATATATAAAATGATATAAATCCCTAATGGTGAGGAAAATGCAGAAAGGAAGACTAGGAGAAGTGAGTGTCAATATATTATGATTACTTATGTAGAATACAAAGGGAGCGAGACAGAACAGACTGAAAGAAGCTGTCATCCAGGATGTACCTAGAAGGAGCCTGGGACATAGGTTGGAGTCTCTGGTTGCAAGTTCAAAAACTACAAACTGGTAGCCGTACAGAATATAGGCCAGTTACTTGAAGGACTGTAAACACATATTTTTCAGACCAACATGATTTACCGAACAACTGGATGTGCCATATTTAAAAAAAAAAAAAAGCAACTCAGATGAGAAAGACTGAGTAGAAAAGGTGTTGGGGGAAGAATTAAGAGTTAATTTTTGGACTTGTGAAGTTTGAGACTTCATCTCTGTGTATATTAAAAATAAATGTGATTCAATACTGGGACAATGTTAAAACATGAGAGAGGACCTGAAACCATTGAAAATGAAGAGCACGCCTCAGGGCAGGCATGACTGCAGCAGTGAGGCCCTGTGTCGTGTTATGGCCCCATCACATTAAATTCGGAGTCGCTTTTTCTGGGGGTGAGGAAGTGCGGAAAGTGGTCTGGACAGTAAAAGAGGAGCAAGGACTCACAAATAAATATCCAGAGTTGTGAGAAAAAGTAAACAGGTACCACATAAAAAAATATTGGGGTCAGCAGTGTCCTCAGAAGAAACCCAGATTTTTGTTAGGGTGCAATGGTAAAGAGGAGGCTCATTTATGATTTTGAGAATATAGATGGTTTTGATGATGCAGGACTCTAAGTTCCTGAGGACAAAGTGAAAGAGAGCAAAGTTAGGAAATGGAGTCTGAGAGGAAAAGGTAGATGAGTGGAGGTGTATGGAAATCAGACATGAAAGTGAGAAGAAAGGGAACAAGAGATAACTTGGAATTCTGAAGCTTTGGAGTGACTGACATAATCAGTTCTGACAGATTTCAAGGAAGATAGTGTTGGTGAGATCAAAATTAGGAGGGGTCATTACTAGGCTCCTCTATGACCCTTGTTACAGAAGCAAACTAGAGAAGCAGAATCTTACTTGAGTATCAGTGTCTCCCTCTTGACTTCTATTGATTAAGTGATTAGAGGATGCTGAGTCTTGCTCTGTGTACAGTTCACCTATTTGAACACCCTCAGTGTAGAATAGGCCCACAGAGACATGGTTTTGGACCCAGTCCCATGGCCTCACTCTTATCCTCTACTCAGAAAGGTGACATTTTACTTGAAAGCATATTGTTCTCTCTTGACCCTTCTTGGGGGAAGAAAAAAGATCAGCGAAAATGAGTATTGGAGTGCTTTGTAATTCCTCATGACTTCAGTTGTTAAAGAGTTCATGAGGCCCTGGAAGGCCAGTTCTTATTCTAATCACTGTGCTCCCTCATGACAAGGCAGAGGTAGCAGGCAGTAGAGAAGAGAAAAAGGAGAAAAAAAGGTAGCTTAACTTAATGGAATTAGAAATAGTTTAATATATTATTTATAATTCTAAATGTAACCAATATTTATAGGACCTTAAAAAATAAGAACTTCAGAGAAACACAGAAATTGGGAAAAGAAATGTAAAGGGAAAGAGGGGGAATAAGCTCTTCATATTTCATAGCATAAAATTAAAGTATATTTTAAACTTGATAAATTGAGATGATATTGGCATACACATATTATTTGAATTACTCAAAAGTGGTTTCTTCAAAAAATCTCGAACATTTCTCTTGGCAACATTTTTTCCTGACATATGTCTTTGGACAAGGAAAAGAAAAGAAAACAAAAAAAATGGGACTACATCAAACTAAAAAGTTTTTGCACAGCATGGGAAACTATCAACAAAACAAAAAGGCAAGCTTCTGAATAGGAGAACATATCTGCCAATGATACACTGGATAAGGGGTTAATACTCAAAATTTATAAATAATTCATACAATTAAACACCAAAAAACTCCCAAACAATTCAATTAAAAAAAAGGGCAGAGGACCTGACTAGACACTTCTGCAAGGAGGACATACAGATGGCCAATAGACATATGAAAAGATGCTCAACATCACTAATCATCAGAGAAATGCAAATTAAAACCACAATGAGATAACACTTCACATCTGTCAGAATGACTATCATCAATAAATCAACAAACAAGTGCCCATGAGGATGTGGAGAAAAGGGAACCCTTGTGTACCTTTTGTGGGAATGCTGATTGGTGTAGCTGTTGTGGAAAACAGTAAGGAGGCTCCTCAAAAAATTGAAAATGGAGCTGCCTTATGACTAGTGATTCCACTTCTGGGTATATAGCCAAAGAAACCCAAAGTACTAATTTAAAAGAATATATGCACCCTTATGTTCATTGCAGCTTTATTTACAATGTCAAATATATGGAATAAACCAAATGTCTGTCAATAGACAAGTGGATAAAAAAGCAGTGGTACATATATACAATGGAATATTTGACCATGAAAAAAGAACAGCACCTTACAATTTATGATATCATGAATGGACCTAGAGGGTGTTATGCTAAGTGAAATAAGTCAGACAGAGAAAGGTAAATACCATATGATTTCACTTATATGTGGACTCTAAAGAACAAATAAACAAACAAACAAAATTGAAACAGACCCATAGATACAGAGAACAAACTGACGGTTACCAGAATGGAGGGGTTTGGGGGACAGGGAGAAAAAAGTGAAGGGATTAAGAAGTACAAATGGGTAGTTACAAAATAGTTATGGAGGTGTAAAGTACAGCACAGGAAATATAGTCAATAATATTGTAATAACTTCATATGGTGCCAGGTGGGTACTGGAAATATTGGGGGTAACACTTTGTAAAGTACATGATTATCTAACCACTATGGTGTGCACCTGAAACTAATACAAAATTATATTAAATGTAAACTGTTATTAAAAAAATAGAATAGTAGAATAGAAAGTGGATGCCACTGTGACGCTGGATTATCACAAGAAGGAGAAAAGAACGAGACATTTTTCTTTCATTTAAGTTCATTTTGCACTCTGATTTTTTTCCTGTGTATACAAAACATGATTAAAATGATATTTCATAAAAATAACACATCAGCAAAAGTAATAAAAGATAAGATAATGCATTCTACAGAAAGGGATGAAACTGAGCCCTCCAACTATGTTGTTGATGCTCCCCAATGGTGTTTATTGAACAATTATATTTTTCATTTCTGTACTTGTTTCTAGAGAATATGTGTGTTGATGTGTAATATGTGAGTCAGGTGGTAACTAAGTTGGGGGCTGTAGAATTCAAATAGAATTCAAATTGATGTCATTTTATTAAGGTGAGTAAATAGACACAGAAAACGCAGAACAAATAACTGTACAAGGTAACTTTAAGCATTATGGATATATGCTGAGTTACTAAGTAATCAAAGTTTTTTGCCTAAGCATCTCATTCAGGTCTTGGTGGGAAATGACTCTGGATTGATGAAGTGAAAGAAAAATACTTCGTAGTGATGAACAGAATAATAGAAAGCAAATGTAAGACTATCTCCTTTGCTACTGGCTACATTACAGTGATTACAGTTTTGACCAATGAGATATTGGCAAAGGCTTGATAATTGGGAAGGGATTTCTTTCTAAAATAATGAGAAAGCTTTCTAAGAAGATATTTTGCCCTTTTCCTTCTTCTTGCTTGAACGGTAGGTATCCAGCCATGAAAAGCAGGAAGGAGCATCTTGCAACCAAGAGCCAAGAAGCATAGGGATGAAAGACAGCATCTGAGGAGGAGGGGGCGGCGGGCGGGGTGCGGAGGGGAAGGAGAGCTACAGCCTGGCCACCCGATGCTGCGTGGAACATGTGCACCACCCAGGGCTGGGCTAAGTGTTGTGGAGTTTTAAGCCTATAAAATTTGAGAGGAGGGTTTATATAGGAAAAAAAAATTCAAAACTATCATTATAAAATGAGGGTAAAAGTGAATATTTACTTAGAATGAGAAAAACATTCACAACAAATTCCATGTGATATTCTTCAAGGTACAATTAGGATTTTGAAAACCCCTATGTAGCATGGCAGTGAGTGGGGGGAGCGCCGCCGCGGGTCGCCGCTTGTCCCGGTCGGTCGCCACCTGCAGCGTGAGGGGACAGAGCGCATCGTGGGGAGCGCGGCACCCTAGGATCTGAGGGTTACCCTCCGGGGGCCAGCTGAGATGAGAGCAGGCCTCTGAATCCCGCAGAGCCCGTCCAGGGGTCGTCACGAATGGAAGGAATAAACACCAGTCTTCGCAAACACTTCTCTGTTTTCCAGGAGAGGGCATATGGGGCACTTCCCTCTTTGTGGAGAAGCCCCCCTAACCCTTTTCAAAGGCTTTTATTGAAAAGGTTATCAGTGGGGCTAGGTAACAGGAATGCATCGGTCATCTCATTACATCAGTATGTTAAGGTTCACAGAGAATGGGTGATGTTTTGAAGAAAACAAATGGCAGGAACATACCGATTTACATGGGTATGAGAGGAGACTGACTAGCAAACAAGAGGGACACTAAAGAGGAGACCATAGCAAATTTGAGAGCGCCTAAGGCTATAGGGTTAAGGTCTGTGAATAATGTAAATTTCCTTCCCAGCCTGAGCTGGCTGTAGCTTTTGAGGGAAGAACAAAGCACACTTTAAAGAATTTACCTTTAGGCCTGATTTCCCTGTGAACCAGCAGATCTGGTTTAGGGCTGACTCTGGTACTGCTTCAAGCCTGAGCCGGGCAGGGGGAGGGAGCCGCCAAGAGACAAGGAGACTGCTTTCGGCTACAACGAGGATTCTGGCCACGTCCAAGCCGAGCTGAGAGGTGCAGGCCTTTTTGCCCTTTCTCAGTGTCCCCCAATTTTTTGTCTGCTGCCAATAATCAATTGGCATCTGTCTTAGGTCGTATACCCAATCGTCCTTGCCAAAACAGAGAGGCAGGAGCTATACCCCTGCCAGGGGGGAAAGGCTATGCCTCTTCAGGAGCCTGTTTTTCCAAGGCCTCCCTGATTATTTCCAGCCTTGGGGTCCTCCCACCTGTTGGTGGGGTTACAGTTCCTGAAACCAGACAGGGCGGTTCCCAACACCCTTGTTGCCAATATTATATTTAAATGGGAAATATTAAAACTTCCCTGCTGATGTTGGGAGTGAGAAGATAATGCCATTTATCTTCTATCTATGACCATTTCTATTCAATATTGTGTCCTAGCCAGGGAAATGGGGAAAAACAAATAATTAGAATTTGTAATGGTAAGAAAAGAAAAAAAAACTATCACTGATATGTTTTGCATTAGAAAATCCAAAAGTCACTACAGATGAGCTATCATAATTCATTACTGAATTTTAACTAAGTTCACTGTATATAAGGGAAATACACAAAATCAAATGTAATTTTTCATATATCAATAAAAATTAGGCAATTATATTAGGAAGATATATTACTGGGTTGGCCAAAAAGTTCATTTGGATTTTTCTGTAAGATGGCTCTGGTAGTGCTTAGTTGTCTTTAACTTCATTTACGATTTTGTTAGATTCTATTGTGATAACTGTCAGATCAGCATGCATTTAAAATACATTAAAATTGGTGAATTTTTGTGTAGCTATTTTAGTATTGAAGATGGAAGAAAATATGCAGCATTTTTGGCATATTAAGCTTTATTATTTCAAGAAAGATAAAAATGCAACTGGAACACAAAAAAAGATTTGTGTAGTGCATGGACAAGGTGCTGTGACTGAGCAAACATGTCAAAAGTGGTTTGTGAAGTTTTGTGCTGGAGATTTCTCTCTGGTTGATGCTCCCCAGTTAGGTAAACCAGTTGAAGTTGATAGCAATCAAATTGAGACATTAATTGAGAACAATCAATTTTATACTATGTGGGAGATAACCAAGGTTCTCAAAATATCCAAGTCAATAAAATTATTGGTGAAAATGAAACATGTATCTTTTATTTTACGGAAACAACTAAATGGACTTTTTGGCTAACCAATGTTTAGCATAACATAAAAATAACCACATTGAAATCCTAGCAATGAATCAGATAACATACCTCCAAAACTACAAAATAGTACAGAGAAATTGAGATCTATATCATATTTACTGATTCAAAGATTTAATATTATAAGGATGTCAGGTCTCCCAAAATTTATCTATAGGTTCAGTGAAATCTTAAAATAAAATTACAGTACCTTTTAAATGTGGACATATACAAGACTATTTTGGCCTTTACATCTCAAGCTTGGTAAATTCAAAAAGTATTCTCCTCCACTAATACTTTTGATAACTAAATGAAATGACAGCAATAAAAGTAACATGAAGGAGGGAGAGAGAGAGGGGGAAGATAGATTGATTCCTCCCATCAGGAATGGTATACTGTACTAAATTCCTTAGAATGCTAATATGGGGAAAAAGATGTTTAGGTGTATTGATATGAGGTGGAAAACCTTTAGCTTTTCATAATCCTGTATGTTTCCTTAAGACCTGGGGTGAAAATTATTTGCAGGCCTAGTATAGTATATGCCTATTAACTTCCAACAAGTTTGCCACTTCAAGTCATTGGGGTTGCTAGACAAAATTTAATTTTGAGTTATAAATGAATAAGGTCTGTGAAATATATGACTTAATACATGAATGACAGATGTCATGATAGCATATATCCTCCATTATACTAGATTTCAGGCTTGAGTAACACAATCCAAACTGTTTTGGATTTTTTTTTTTTTTTGTAAAGATACTATGCTTTTCTCCTTATTTAAGCTATAAATTTCTCTCCTCATTTTTTCACCTCTACCTATTCTCTTCTAGTCACCGGTTTTGTTGAGTTACATTACCCGAGCAAATACGTTTCCTTCTATTACATACAACTCCCACTTGAAATTTGTATGGGCCATATATTATAATCTTACTACAAATGCAGTCATATAACAATGAGTACTCCCATTCATTTTCATTTATAGTTTGTTTAATTATTATAAATTCATAGGTAATTCATTGTTCCATCATGTATAATGAGTGTGGTAATAGTCAGTAAAAGGACCTGAAAATGCTCAAAAGTAACATCCTATTGAATTAATACAACATTTATTGAAACACAGCAACAGAAGACTTTTTTTCTTTATTTACATATGGGTTTCACTGTCTGCTCTGGCAGCAGGTACAAAATGTCCATCATTATTTAAGAATTCTAAGTTTGCTTCATTCTCAGGTTTTCAACAATTTTCTGATGCCTTGGTATCTTTTCCTTGATATGTTTTTTTCATGGCATGAATGACTATAATATTCAAAATAATTGCTAATAATTTTAAACTTCCAATCAAGCCAAAGAAGGTATTTCTGTGAAAAGAAAAAGTCAATTTTTATTTTAAATTATGTGAAACAACTTACAATGCTTTTCTCCAGTAGGCAGAAGACCTCAAAAGAAAAAAAACTAATGATGTTTGAAATTATACATGAAAATATTAATGTAACAATTCTAGTGATATTTGTTATTGGAGTATTAAGAATTTTTGATTATTTTAAGAAGAATATTAAACCACAGAAACTAAGGGTTGTTAATGACCTACCCAAGTATTTTATATAAAGTAAGGTATATTTGGAATGTTTAACTTTCTCAAAGCCAGATTTTATGTGCAATGTGACAGATTATAAAGGAAATGAGTTGACTGTGAGATAATCAGATCAAATCCATTTAGATTGAACCTGGAGCCAACATTTAGCTGTTAGACTAAATGCAGTCCCAAATGCCCTGCAGTGTTGCCTACTGGAAATACTTAACAAAACCATGCAAAGTGGCCTAGTATATATGGTCTACCCCTGTGATTTTCAACTTTGGGTGCACATTAAAATCACCTGAAGAGATTTTAAAATTCCCATGCCCAGGCCACATGCTTTGACCAATTAAATCAAAATGTCTGAAGGTGGGACACAGAAATTAATATTTTTTAAAGCTCCTCAGGTGGTTATAATGAGAGAAAGATTGATAACTGGTGACCATGTAGATTAGGAAGCATTCACGGGCCTCATGACAGT
Organism: Pteronotus mesoamericanus; assembly: GCF_021234165.1. NCBI lineage: Eukaryota > Metazoa > Chordata > Mammalia > Chiroptera > Mormoopidae > Pteronotus > Pteronotus mesoamericanus. The sequence goes on from NW_026555310.1 coordinate 22,453,746, forward strand.
GTTAACTAAATGATGACAGGCTTTATGCAAAAAATTGTTTTGAACAATTAAGGTTTAATTGAAGGTAGATGACATTAATTAATTATATAATTTTGACCTTTATAAACTTAGGTTTATTAAAATTTCAGTAGGGTCTTGTGGTATACCAAATAGGAAGGAAGCAATATTTTAAAAGTCTTCAAATATGTTTGCTTCATGCTTGATTTATATCAAGTAGTAATATACTAATGTTAAGCTTTTCAAATATTCCATTGCTGTCAAGAAAAATTAATGAGTTTTTCTTGTTATGTGACTGTTATTGAGAAAATCTGAATACGTTGTGTTTAAATTTAGGAGTGACATGAATATGCTTTTCTATTCCTTGGGTTAGGAACAGTTATTATATATCTGTACCAGATAAAATTATTGAACACTTATCTGGTTACCTCCAAATAATAAATCCCAAAAATCATAAGTTGACAATTTAACTTTTTGTTGTGCATTCCTTGGTGAACGCACAACTCTTTTTTAGGCAATTTCTTTCCCAAGTACTTTAGGCAGTGAACACAGCTGGCCGAAGGGAAAGTGGTGAGGGTGGTGACCGAGCTCCGAAGTGCATACGGTAATAGAGGGGTAGTTATTCCCAGTGTGCTGGATGGTGTAGACTTTAGGATGATCGTATGGTTGGAATTATAACGTACGTGGCTTACTCACATTGCCTTCTCTCACGTCAATCAATGTGCATTTCAGTTTCTATCTTTTTTTTTAGCCTGATAATTTCTTTTTTTCTCTTCACATTTTATTTTTTTTAAACTTTATTTTTATTGTTTACACTATTACAGATGTCTCCATTTCTTCCCCCTTTGCCCTCTTCCACCCAGCCCTTGCCACCCCTTCCTTTAGGCTGTCATCACACTGTTGTCTATGTTTATGGGTCATACATATATGCTCTTTGGTTAATCCCTTCACCTTCTCTCATCCAGCACCTGCCCCGTCCCCTCTGACGCTGTCAGCCACTGTGGAGAACAGAATTGAGTTTCCTCAAAAAATTAAACATGGAACTGCTTTTTGACTCAGTGATTCCTCTCTGGGAATATATTCTAAGAGACCTGAGACACAGATTCAAAAGAATATATGAGCCCTATGTTCACAGAAGAATTATTAACCATAGCCAAGATCTAGAAACAGCCCAAGTACCTATCAGTAGATGAGTGCATAAAAAAACCTGTGATACATTTACACAATGGACTACTACATGGCAATAAAAAAGTAAGGAAATCTTACCTTTCACAATAACATGGATGGACCTGGAGAGTATTATGCTAAGGAAATAAGTCGGTCAGTGAAAGACGAATACCATATGATCTCACTTATATGTGGAATCTAATGAACAAAATACACTGATGAACAAAATCCTTTCTTTTTATTATTTAATAATATTCTGCTGTATGAATATACCCCAGTTTATTTAGCTACTGAAGGACATGTTGGTTGTTTTCATATTTTGGCAATTATGAATAAAGCTGCTATACATATACATGTGCAGGTTTTTGTGTGAACCTAAGTTTAGAGCTCATTTGGGTTAAAAATTAAAATTGGGGGCACAGTTACTTGATTATACAATAAGCCTATTTTTAGCTTTGTAAGAAACTGTCACACTGCTTTCTAAACTGGCTGTACCATTTCCACATCATTGCCAACATTTGGTATTTTTTACTTTCAGTTTTTAAGAGCTCTTTATATGTTTAGGACATTTGCCTTGTGTCTGTGTTGTGAGTTACAAATTATTTTTCCAGTTTATCTTTTGTCTTTGAACTTTGCTTAAGATAAGTTTTGTGATACAGAGTTTTTAAAATATTTTATCATTTTTTTCTGCTATGGTTTTAAGGGTTTTGGGTCACACTTAGAAACATGATCCTGCTTCCTAGATAATTAAAATAATTTCTATCACAATTTCTTCTAATACTTGTGTTTTCAAATTTTAAATTTATGTTTTTGATTAATCTGCAGTTAATTTGTATTTAAAGTTAAGGTATTATTGCCACAATTTTTTTTCTAGATGACCTAGTTGTTTTGTTGTAATAGAATAGCGTAACAAAGTAGTATAGAAATGATTCTTTCCTTTTTGTTCCCCATTGACCTATGACTAGAGCCTCAGTGGGTCGTTTTGTATCTTCCAAGAGAAGCCAGAGGCCATTGAACATAGGTGCTGCTATTGGTTATTAGGAGAGGTTTGGAAACAAAAAAGATTTAAGTAGAAATCCCAGATCTTTTTGTTATTACCTGTGTGATTTTTGAACAAGTTACTCATTCTCTTTACATTTTAGTTTCTTTATATTTAAGAAAAAAAGAAGAAAATTTTCACCTTCTACAGTTTCTATGAAAGTACAAAATAAGAATGAGGTATCAGATTGCCTGATACAACACTGCATACAGTTTATTAAATGGTGGCTATAATTATTAATATTATTGTACTGACTGACACTTCATCCTTTAAGAATTAAAATCATCAAAGGAAAAATAAATTCATGCAATTCAATAATGACAACTTACCCATATAAATTGGAATTATACATCCTACAAGAACCTTGCTTCCCCTGGCTGTTGATGGACCACTTTATACATGCTCTATCAATTAGAGCTCCAAAATATATAGGTGCTAGAATTCCTCCTGCAACATGAGATGAGACGTCAAGCCAAGGAACACCTTTCAAATGTAATGGGGTGATATCCCATGTTGATACACTTTGGATTAAGTAAAAATTAAAAAATGTGGAGGACTCTTTAATTGTTTTGGCCTAATTCTATTCAAGAATCAAGATAATGAGGAATCTCGAAGAGTAAAGGGGGTTACATATATGGTGATGGAAGAACTGACTTTGGGTGGTAGACCCACAAAGCAATGTACAGGTCATGTATCATAAAAATATATACTCGAAACCTGTATAATCTTATTAACCAATATCACCCCAATAAATTCACTAAAAAGTAAAACAGGAGTAAAAAAGCTCAAACCACAAAAACAGCACAGACATCTTTTTTCTACCCTCACCTTGTCACCACACATAAGAACATTATATGTCTGTATACTTTGTTCTTCTTATAATGCCAATTAACTTAAGCCTGATCGGTGAAAAGGAGAATGTTGTTAGTAAAACATGAAGGTTATATTGATTCATATGCAATTTTTTTTGGCAAAGAGAGCTGGAAGAGTGGGAATAGATACTACAAAGAAATGAAAAATCTCTCAACTGCTCCCACTGCAGGAGATTTTTCAGTTCTGTTTTTAAGAAAATTAAAGGTAAGTGCCAACACTAGGACTTCCTCCCCAAAGAAGCTCAGGCCAAACCTCACAAAATGCTAAGCTCTTGGCCGGTTGTCCTTTCTTGACCCAGAGCTCCACGTCCACTTTCTGGGTATCACCAGAGCCCACAATTGTGCATTTTCTCTCCATTGAAGGGGTGCATTTCTAACACTTCCTGAAGCAGATCTGGCTGTCCGAGTCACAGCCTGTGGTGCTGAATTTTGTTCCTATTTTTGTTCTCATTGTAATGGTGCCTAGGCCTCCATGGTCTGTTCCTAACCTAATGTTTATTGGTGGTTTATGATTTTGCACTATGTGAGGCTTTTTAGGGACACGTGCATTGTCTTACACCAGAGATGCTATTTTACTGCTATTTTAATAAACTCTGAGACTGACTACTAACTTTAGGCATTGGAAATTTGACCAAAATATTTTAGGGACATCCCCATTTGGACCAAACTTAATGAATTAAATGCTTTAGGCAACAAACTTGGTCTTAAATAATTATTGGAACTTTAAAATTTCAAATAACTTGTTTTTCACATACCATCTTCCGTCTAACATATTCTATAGATCTTCCAAAATTTATGCATATATTGTTTTCAAGACAATCATTTTTGAATTGGAAGTTTGATAGTCAGTATGTATTTTTCCCATAGAAGCAGATAGGTTCCATTGTGTCATATACTGGGCATACCAAAATAGGATATTCACCACTAGGATGACAAAATTCCTTTTTTTATATTTTATGCCACTAGAGGAACTTCTTTATTCTCAGTCTGATTTCAGCATATCAAAAGGAGTACCGGCTCCCCAGATTCTACGTTCACCTGCTAGCTTCTATGCTCTAGATTCTAGGAGTAAGTCATCTCCATTGGATCTGGAGAGAGGGAACTGCTGGGATGGACAGAGGCTGTGAGATTAGAGGAGCAGAAAAGAGAAACCTGGGAAGGGAATTGCAATGGAATCCTGCAGCACCATTTTTTTCCCTCCTCTCCCAGGCCTCTTCTATTTCCTCTTTTTACCTTTGAGGATCTGTGGCCTTCTCCTCAATATACTTGTTGGACAACTTGTCCATTGCAATTTGGCCACAATGTTGTGGTTCTGTCTTTTGCACGCAAGGGTCCCAGAGATTGACCCCTCCCTCTTCCCTTTCCTTCTGTCATAAGCAGTTGCCTCTAGGCCATGATCAGTCTTCTACTCCAATTCCTAGGTGAATGGTGCCCTCTTCCTACTTCCCAGGATGTAGCATATAACATTAATAGGTCTTAGAGACATGCGCAGGAGTTAAACTAGAAGTTGTTAAGCTAACAGGAATATGCCCCCATCGGTGTAAAAGTGGGTGTAAAAGTGGGAATCTGGTCAGGCTGAGACTGTGCAAAACAACAGAAATGAATTTTTGCTGCCCAACTTCCCACTGCCTAGTTCTCTAAGACTGGGACAGCTACATTTTATTGCAAGTTAATAATGCAAGAGGAAATGAGAACTAAAAGAACTGAGCATCTTGAAAAATGGAGTGTTTTGAATGAAAGCTGAGGAAATTGCCTTTTTTGTTGTTGCTGTTGTTAGTGAGTAAGGTTGTCGAGGACTGAGGTTAAAAGCCTCTTTCTAAATATTCAAATGAAGCAATTAGCATTCCATTTACCATTTACCATTTAGACTACACGGATTCCTGTTAGCTTAACAACTTCTAGTTTAACTCCTGCGCATGTCTCTAAGACCTATTAATGTTATATGCTACATCCTGGGAAGTAGGAAGAGGGCACCATTCACCTAGGAATTGGAGTAGAAGACTGATCATGGCCTAGAGGCAACTGCTTATGACAGAAGGAAAGGGAAGAGGGAGGGGTCAATCTCTGGGACCCTTGCGTGCAAAAGACAGAACCACAACATTGTGGCCAAATTGCAATGGACAAGTTGTCCAACAAGTATATTGAGGAGAAGGCCACAGATCCTCAAAGGTAAAAAGAGGAAATAGAAGAGGCCTGGGAGAGGAGGGAAAAAAATGGTGCTGCAGGATTCCATTGCAATTCCCTTCCCAGGTTTCTCTTTTCTGCTCCTCTAATCTCACAGCCTCTGTCCATCCCAGCAGTTCCCTCTCTCCAGATCCAATGGAGATGACTTACTCCTAGAATCTAGAGCATAGAAGCTAGCAGGTGAACGTAGAATCTGGGGAGCCGGTATTACCCCCATCGGTGTAAAAGGAAGGCCTTTTACTCTGCCTATGGGAAGAAATATTCTTAAGTCTGAAAAGAAGGAAACACTCTGCACACCATCTATCTTTGTGTTGGAAAGAGTGTAAAACAAATATGTTGGTTCCTTTTTCTAGTTGAAGATGGACTTGAACGAGAATTAACAAATTCTCTTTTAGTCACTTTTTCTCCATCTCTTATTTGTCATTTATCACAAAAATAGAAATGAATTTTACTAATAGTTTTTTTTATAAAAATTGAAATTAATTACATCTAGTCTTTGAGCATGGATGTGAACATTTATATCCTAAATTTATAATTTGTCTATTTAGCATACCTAGTGTTCGTATAATGAATGTATGGAAACCCACTGCAAGTGATTTCAGTTCAGGTTGAACATTTCTGAAATAAAATAAAGGTAAAAAATCATTAAACATCATTAAAATGCCAAACTGAGTATGATATTAAAACATTTCTGCGTCACTGTTCTTCATGGTCAAATGAAAACCGTCAAGTCAACAGCTGATTTCATTTAAAGTTATATTTTCAGTTGTTTTAAAAGGAAAGATCTGGATGATAATAATTATTACTTTCCCTAATTTATTTAATGAGTTACCATTTCAGGATAATGTAACAAACATTTTCACATTGACGCCTTATGAAATCCTATGAGATAGTGGTCGGAACAGACTTTATTATGCCTATGAAGAAACTGTTTTTGTGTGGTCTGTTTAGTTGACACAGACCATGAGCACATACTTTTCATCTAGGTCATAGCAGAGCTCTTTCTACCATCCTATTTCTGTCATTGTTGTTAATAGAAAAGTTAACTAATATGATTCCTGAGCTGCATAATACAACCAAATTGGGGGGGATGTCAAAAAGGTATCTGTATTTTTAGATTCTAATGTATTTTAATGTCATTTTAAAGGTAGCAATCACATTTGTATCCCCTCTTAGAAATTAACTCGCTCTTGCATTTAGAAAGTTATTTCCATAATTCCATTTTTTTGTGGGTTTAGTGAACAGATGACACTACCACCCCTATGATAACCGAATACATGGATTACCCAGCAGCAATAGGGAGAGGGTGACAGAGGCTCAAAAATCTCTTTACTGAAACATTGAATTAACTGATACACAAAATTCCTTTTTTTCCTTGCGCTATTTTGATGACTGTATTTGTCCATAGAGATAAGTCGATTTGGTCACCTGAAAAGCATTTGCTAAGTGACGCCTAGAAGATTCCATGTTAGCTCTTATTCTTTGAGAATAAAGAGGTAAATGATGTTTCATATCAATTAAGTAACTTAGAGGAGTCATTTAATCTCTCTTAGCTTTAGTTTCCTTATCTCTGGGTGCTAGGACTCTCTCACTCCAACATAGTTTAGTGCATCCTTTAATCACACTCTGTCTCCTATACTTTTTCCATCACTCAAACTCTTCCATTGTATTCTCTGAAACTCAGCCTGTTACCAGCAAAATCCTTATCTCCTACAATTTTAGCAATCCCTTTACTTCTAGAAAAAGTCTGGCTGCCCCTGATGTCTCTCTTTCCAGGCATCTCTTTCAACTTCCCCCAACATCCTGTGTATCACTGGGCCTGAAGTATAGGACAGCCTTCTTGCTTTTTTTTTTTAAACCACTTCCATATATGAGTGTCTTCTCTGAAAGACTGCTAAGTCCCCTCACAAGGTGTTCTGTCCTAACAAACCATTTCCTCTCCAACTTGTAGTGTCTACAAAGTTGTCTATCACCACCCCACCATTCCTTGATGACTAGTACTAGGCTTTCTATAATTTCTTTTCCCTAAAACTACTTTTTGCCACTTCTCCTAATTATTTCAATATCCATATAGCCTGTTTTCCCAATGATCTGGCCTAGTTTTTTGATCTCTTCACACCATCAGTCTTACTTCTCCTGTCCTGTGGTCACGCCAATTAGTATACACTTCCTTAATACTCAATTTTGAGCAACCCCTTCTTCATAACTACCACTTAACTTTCAAATTCACTGCTTTCTTAACTCTCTTTCTTACATGCTCTTGATCTTGTACATATCAAGTATGCTTCACCTCAGGACCTTTAATTTTGCCACTATCTTGACAGGGTTACTCTGTACCTGTCCACACATCAGCATAACTTGTATTTTCATTCTTTATTTAGATCTTTTATTAAATGACTTCCAATGTGCTATATTTGAATTACTACTGCTTATTTGCCCCAACCCCGCTGTCTATATTCTTACTCTGATTTACTTTTCTTTTTAATCCTTAACATCTCTTCTATTTTACGTAGTTACTTGTTTATTTATTTACTACTTTTTCTTCTATACCAATCCATTTTCTTATCTCTTATTCCCTCCTAGAGGATAATAAAAACAGGGCTTATATCACTTTTGTTCACATTTTTGTCCAGGAATTATGTGCCCGACTCACATAATGAAACCGTATTGAATGAGTGAATAACATCACTACTGTTTAGCTTAATTTTAACAATAGCATATTGTAATGGTAGTATTACTATTACTATTATTGATTATTAATAGACTGAAATTCATATTTTTATTTCATAGTCCGCTTTGCAAAAGTTTTCTTTTGATAAAATCAAAGGCTGGTGAGAGATCAATAAATATTTTTTGACAAATGTAATGTTACGTTAACCTCTTTCTAAATAAGATAAAACATAGATATCATTAGTGATAGAACAATGATCTTTCACATCCTCTATTTCTCCATGAAAGATTTTAAATTAAGAAGCTAAGACTTGTTGAGATGCAAACTAATATGGAGTTTTGAGATGATTTTCTGTAAGTTAGTATCTGTAATTTGGCAAATATGAAAGATTCCCCTTTCGAGTAGAAAACATTTTATATTAAGGTGGAGCTATATCAGTGAAATTAGTATAAAAACTTGACAAAACTTGGGGTCAGAGTAGAATTTAAACCACTGTAGACTCAGTTCATAAGTCTATAGTCATTTTAGCAGAAGTCAATACATTTTTTTCCTGTTCCATGTTATGCTGTTGGCTGACAGATACTTGTGGCCAACTACCTAGGTCTTACAAGTATAAGTAAATGTTAACCTAGGTCACCATACCTATACATACATGTTTTTTAAGACCTACATTCAAATCTTTATGTTTTTAGTTTTAGGTGATTGAATAATTAATTTCACAGTAGTGCTTGTCTTATATGATCCCTTCCTAACCCTCCAATTTTTTCATGCACCATTTCTCTATCACTCAGAATGTTCGAACCAACTGGCTTTTCATTCTTCCAATACACAAGCTCTTTCCTGCCTTAGGGAGTTGGCTCCTAGACCTACAAGGTTCTTCATTTGGCTAACTTTAACTTACTCCCTGGATCTAACTTTTACTTATTCTCTAGACCTTTAGATTAAATGCCACTTGTTTTGAGAAGTACCCTTTAAGTCTTCTTTCTCACAGCTCTTCACCTCAATCCTAAATTAGGTTTCCCTTTTTATTCCTTTTAACAGAACTCTTTTTCAATATGAGTATTAATGACAATTTATAATTAAGTGTTTATTTTTAAGCTTATTTGTCTCACGTCAGCCTTCCTTGTCATACTCTAAACTGTATAGGAATAGGTATTTTATCTGTTTTATTCATGATGGGATATTCCTGACCAAACTTGGTCTAAATATTAGTTTAATGAGTGAAGAAAGGAATTAAATCTGTTTATATATTTTTCTCTTGTCTGTGAAAGCATTTGAGAGACTAGGTTAAAAACCATTCTAAGGGTGGATTAAAAGCTTTGGAATATTATAGACCTTATATTATACAGTCTGGTTCCCAAATATTTTCTTTCAATAAATCAATAGGTAATTCACTCTGACAGGCTTATCAGGGTGTAAGGTATTTCAAAATTAAAAGTTCTTTTTAGAATCACAACAGAGAATTTTTTAAGCATTAAGGCAATTTTCAATCAGTCTGTTTTAATATTCTTAATAAGGAGAGCAAGTATAGAATCTATATTTTGTAATGTATGAATCAGAGATGATTTATTATTAATTATGTCATTGAAATATCAAAATAATTATAAGAAAATGCATTCTTAGAATATTAAAATATAACAAAATATGAATTTGGGTTCCAAATATATTACAGGTAATTATGTACATTGTTGGGTGTGCTTATAGTCTCATACACATAAAAATGCTTTTAAAAAGTGATACTCACCTAAAAACCAGGATGATAGATGAGGTGACTCCCAGTGATGACACAAGAGGATTCAGGATTTGTAATACTATATAAATATAAAATTTTTGTATACACTGATCATCTTTTGGACATGCACCTAATTTTACTGAGTTATTTTTGTTCTGGAAACCAGTTGTTGCCACACAACTACAGTTATAAAATACCTACAAAATAGTTTTTGAGATATTACAGAATGTATTTGCACAATATGACTGGTCTATAAATACAGTCCATTATATTTAATAAATCTCATTCATTCAAGCTAAAATATTTACAGTTTGTAAAGAAAATATTCTAAAAAATATAGTTCCTTGTTATTTGAAAGGTGAAATACTTGTCTGGATTCCTTTCTAGAAAACAAAATATAATTCATCATTAATATTTAATTCACCTCTGCTTTAAAAATTAGAAAAGAATAATTAATGTCTGAAACTGTATATAATTTTCTCCTTAATATAAATTCTTTTACTATTTCTTTCCTACTCACTTTTACTATCCATAACACACCTATTTACTCTCTTTAATGATCTCTACTAAGTATCAGGGACATTCCTTGACAAGGGATTACCCAGGAAATACAGAAAATATAGTAATTTGGTAGAGGCCAAAATCCTGGATTAGAGCCACCCAACTAGATGGGGGAGAGTCCAGGGGAAAATGGGCCAGTCGAAGGTATTGGAATTACCCTTGGCCAGCAAACTCCAAGTTTAAGAGCATAATCACAGATTATAGAATAGACAATGTTTTACCAGAGAAGGTAAACCCAACAGAATACCCTAATAGTTAGAGCACAGAAGGAAAACATTTAGGAACAAATGATTTCAGAGATTTCATTTGGCAGGCACTTTATATAGATAGGCAGCTTCAATAATTGTTTCTGAGTCTAAGCTAAATGAAGGTTTAAGGAAAATTTAAACCTGTTAGTGCTAAAAGCTAATTAGTGAAGGAAAAACAGAGGAAGAATTTGAATCCCTACTTATCTGATAACCAAGTTTTACTTTTGTGCAAGGAATAATGTAGAAAAACCCTTTATGTATCAAGCCCATTGTCCAATAAAACCAAACTTATGTATAATTAATATTAATTAGAATGATTAATAATGATTTATTTTTAAGGATTTGGTAAAATAATTCCTAAATATTCCCAAAATGTACAGTCATTGCCAATATTAAGAAAACAATGTCATCATACTAACCAGAGTCCTCTATGGTATTCTAACATCATGTCTCAGGCATCACTAATAGGCAAAGTGAGACCATGGATTAAATGGGGCACTTTCAGAGAGATGCAGGGGTTAGGCAGTCCTTGGGTCATATTTGTGCAAATTTATGGTCCAATTTTAAAAAATCTAGGTGCTTTGTTTTTTTTAAAGTTTCTAGTGCCCTTCAGTAATATGATTAATAGAACTGTGGACAGAAAAATTTGAAAAAAGTTTGAAAATCAAAGCCAGAAGGGTGTGGTAGGAAGCAATAATCAAAGCTGATTATATTGCCAATGCTGGTTATAGAATAAAAGGGCCTAGGAAATGACTCTGCAACTTTGTGAGAAATTCAATGGATTGGTGGTAAAATAGAGAACACCATACTTCATTCCCAACTAATAAGAATTACCTAGGAGATTGGGGAGAACTCATATTTTGCATGGAAAAAGATATTTTGAGTGAAGAAGTAAATGGAATTTCTATCAGAGATGCCATCAATAGGTTAGCAGAATACCAAGTTATTGTGGGTAGAAGGAGTGCCAGCTTTGGGGACATCGAAATTAGAAGGCAAGAGTTGGACAGTCAAGCACAAAGCTTTGATTACTTTTTTTGAAAGATGAGAGTGTAGTGAGGCTAGAGATAAACTTGTCAGAATCTCTATGCAAAATTACATATAGTTTTCCTGGAAAAGCAGGTAGTACTGACAAGAAGCTGGTTCAGGACTTGCTCCTGACTGCTGACGGGTATAAAGGACTTCCAACTTAATTAAAATCATATCCTTTCATCAAATGAGGGGCTTTTATTTTGTATTTTTATTTTTTTATTGGTTGTTTTTTATTTCTAACTATTTATAATACTGTGAATACTACAGCTATTCAAAAAAAGTAATTTCTACAAGGAATATAACTAGATACACAGGACAAAGACAAGATATTCTTAGCCAGCTGTGCTAGTCAATAAGGCAATAAACCTTTACTAATCTATTACATATTGTTTTCTAGAGTATCTTGTGGTATATGGTAACTTATAGAAATTGACTCCTGCAAAAGATTTAAATACTATATAAACATCCAATGAATATGGGTATACAAATTACCTAAGTATTTCACTAAAGGGAAAAGAATCATCGTAATTATAGATTTAAAGTAATGGTGCATTTTGGTGGGGAGGGTTGATTTAATCTTTATTGTATTTTTTCCTTTACCATTTAGACCTCTTATACCCCCTCCTCCAGCAATCACCAACCTTCATCCGTGGCCATAAGTCCTTTTTCCTTTTTGCTCAATCCCTCCACACCCAACCTCTTCCTATCTGCACACAGCTTTTTAGAGATCCTAAATGCACTTAAATTCCAGAAGGTCATAGTCTCATACACTGAAGAGGAAAAAATGCAAGTACCCTCAAATGATAATTCAAGCAACAGAAAAATCTGTTTGTGTCTCAGGTCAAACTTTGTTCTATTTCTGTATAAATTTTATACAATCCAAGCAGAATTTTATATGAGGTTTTGTTTACACAAGATCACAGCCATTACAATGGCACACAATACTGTAAGTCTTTTTCTTTTATCTTTGTACTGGAGCCACAGTTATAGAAAAATTTGATAAGTAATTGTTAAATCAATATCTGTGATTTTGATTAAGGAGAGGAGGAAAAAACTCATACTTACTATAGTCTTTTTGTTGCCACTTGAGGATTTACATCCTGCTAGACAAGGTGACATGTAAGTTAATCCATTGTCCCCACAGACTGGTTCCCACTGGTTTTTATCACAATTGCAGTTTGAGTTGCAATAAGAAAGTGGTACATTTATGTGAGTTGCCACTGAATTATTTCTGGAAATATATGATGGACATATATCAGAAAGAGAGAAAGAGAGCCAGAGAGAGAGAGGGGGGGGGGGAGAGAGAGAGAGAGAGAGCAAGAAGGAAGAGGAGAAGAAGGAGAAGGAGGGAGAGTGGGGAAGTAAAAAAGAAGAAAAGGATGGGAAGGGAAGAAGAGGAGAGGGAAGAAGAGGGCAGAGAGGGGAGAGGTGAAGTGAGGAAAGGAGAAATAAGGGAAAAGGTGATTTAATTTGATAGGGAAATTCAATGAGCAACAATGCCAAAATGGCAGGTTTATAGGGCTTATTAAATTTCTTACCCTCCATCTTTACCCAGATATGATTTTTGATCTAGATAAGATAAAACAGTAAAAGAAATCAAAGAGGATAGGTAAGACTTAGACAAGAAGTCTTTGTGATTCTATCACTTCATTTTCTATTACTCAATTTCCCTTCAGCAGGGTAATGACATTAGACTAAGGTTCCTCCTAGCTCACTGTAAAGTCCCATAAATCTGTGAATGTTATTCAAATAATTTGTATTTAATAATCTATATTTTCACTACATAGGAAAAGAATTGGGCATGGTTAAGGCAGAATCCCTGAGGATAAATTTTTTTTTAAATCAAGAAAAATACAACATTGAGAAAAACTAGAAAAATTCCATATAATTTTTAAGTAAAACTACAACATACTTTATAATGACTTACTGTAAAACATAGTTATATTTGTGAAGTATAACCTTAAAACACTGCTAACATTACAAAATAGAACTTTTGTATAATTAATTTTCTGCTTATAAATTTTTAAAATAATATTTTTGTTTTTGGTAGAAGTCTTGATAATATTTGGGGATGGATAAATTATCTTTGAATGAGGAAATACATGGAAAAAGAGAAAAGTAGATTTTAAAATTCTATTATCAATAATTTTACTAAAAAGCATCTAACACCTAATTTGGCTTGGAGACATATGACTGGGAGGGGTTAAGCTTGATTAATGACTCAGTCCAGACATTGCAATCAGCAACTCCTGTGTTCATATTAGTTCTGTCATGTCTGTGCATTGTGACTACTCTTTCTAAAGTCGGTTCTGCCATTTGTAAGTCGTATATAATAACATAAACCTCATAGGAATTTTTTTAGAAAAAATTAATTTGGCAGTTCTCAAACTTTTTGTTCTTAGTAGCCCTTCACATTCGAAAGTTTGTGGGCCCTCAAAGTGTTTTGTTCAAGTGGGTTATATCTTTTGATATTTACTCTCTTAGGAATTAACGCTAAGAAAACTTTAATGCATGAGAATATACAAGCACACATATCATAGGCGTCCGGCTAGTGTCATCATTGCATTTCTTGATGGATTAGAAAATGTCACTATACGTTCATGAGAAAATGAGAATGAAAAAGGTGAATACTATCTCTGTATTATTTTTAAAATACTTAAAAATTTGTTGACACTCTGATAAACTCTCAGGGACCCCTACAGACCTTTTTCGGACAATCTCTACACTAATTCACCCTTCAAAAACTTACCCCAGTGACTAGCATTTCATATATGCTGAATACATTGATCCTGTGTTTGCTAACATTATACTAGGAATTCCATGAGGACATTGATGTATTCTATAAATCTCTTTGTCCCCTAAGGAGGCTTGACTTTGTTGAATTTTACTGATTGAAAAAAATCCCATAGGACCGTAGCTGCATTCTTTTGAATAGACGGCACGGTTATTATACTTGTTTTCAGGGAACTGGCTAAAGGCTGAAGCCTGCCCTGACAACTAGGGAACCCTTAAACCAATGACATGATGTAATGCCGTCTGGAGGCATCGTAGACTTCAGACAAGTCATAGTTTCTCTGAGTCTCAACTAATAAAAAGAGAATATAAGAGGGTTGGGCTGCATGCTCCTAAGGTTCTTTTACCTCTAAAGTTCAATGCTCTAGGTCCTCTGTATTTTGATTTAACAGTACAATAGGTGATGCTGTATAGAAATAATAACAGTCAGGATTAGGAGGAAGCCAGGAGATAACGCAAGACTAGGTTGGCAAGCCTCCAATAATAGGATGATGCTTAGGTAAGGAAATAGGGGAATATTAGACAGAAAATTGATACTTCATAAGATCTAGAGTGTAAAAGCTAAGAACCAACAATAAGCAGTTAAAGAGTATGCTTCCTGAACTGTGATTCAAGAATCTTTGCTTGTTACTTGAATGGGAACTTTTATAAATATGAACCTTCCTAAGCTTAAGTTGTTGGCTGTATTCAGGAGATGATAAATATGCACAGGAATCTTGCCCTTGATTTGTGAAGTATTGGGGAATAATTCACAATACTTGATAATAAAAGTTAAAGGTTTTCTAGTGTCTGATATGCACTTATATATAGGATATTTATCAATTCTGTTAATAAAGACAGTGCCAAAAGAAGCAGTATTTGTTTGCAGAAAAGGTGAACTCAGTAATACAATATAAGAAACTGTTTTCTTATGAAGGTAGTTGTTAAACATCAAAATTAAATGCAGATATATATAGTTCAGCCACTTCTAGAAAATGTCATTTATATTCATCTCATGATCCATCCAAGATTATAATGATTAAGGCTAAGAATTTTGGAGTAAAGAACCCAAAATTTGAGTCTAAATCTTAACATTGCTAGCCAGGTATCCCTCTAAACCTTGCTCTTCTAATCTATAAAATTAGGATAAAAGTACGCATCACTCACTGTAAGCACCCCATAAATGATAACTAATGTTACAAACTATGTAGTTTTTTACTCTTGCAGTCTTTTACATTAAATAGTTTATACATTGTGCAACTATATATTAATATATACAAACCCATCATAGGTCAAGGTTAGGCCGGCAACTGACTTGCTTTCACAGAAGAGTGCAAGATTTAATAGGGTTATTGTGGTGCTCAAAATATTGATACAAAGTAAATATTTGGCAACTCCAAGCAAGGTAAATTTGAATTTTTTAATGATATATCCTCCTGTAAACATTCCAACTGCAACAGATGGAATGGCTACAGTTCCTAGAAATAAAAGAAAAATTATAATTATATACAGTTAATCTGAAATGTCTTTACATATGAAACACAGTGTACACCAAGCAAATTTATTATGATCTTATTACTTCTTAAACATGGCAGGCATGGATGGAGGCAAGCAATCAGTATACCATATGGGAGAGATAAAAATTATTTCCTCCTGCCAATGCTGAGGGTTTGGTTTCCCCAAAAGCCAAAGTCAGTGACAGAATATTTATATACCTGAACAGATGGTTTTTATGAGATGCTATTTCATCCTGGAAATCAACAAAGCATCATCTTTCTGCCCATGAGATTTTTGTCCTACCATCTAAAATCCTTTACTTCTCCTCAAATGAAGAGTTCTAATTCTTAAAAACACTCCCAATTTACCCACTACTTTATAACTTAATACTTGAATTAATCTCTCTTTTTTATTAATTCAAACATACACATATACCTTGAGATGATAAACAGGCCTATATACAGTATTAAATATGATTGACCCATCTTATAGGTTTTCATTTCATTGTAATGCAAGAATTATTAAATATGAAGAACATTCTCACAAAAAATTCAGGGTGGGGAAATTATGAGAGTCAAGCTTAACTCTTTAAGTTTTTATCTCAAATTCAATATGAGCATCATATATAATTATTATTTTCTTGTTTACTTATGAACTGCTCACATATTACTTGATAAATTCTATCAAATATTACTTGATAATTTATCAAATATTTATTGTTTCCACAATATGCTGGGCACTGTACTGAGTAATGTATTGCTCTTAAGAATTTTATTTTACTGGGTGTAGGGGAAAAATGATGTAAGAAAACGATTCCTTCTTGAGCAAATTTCACGATGTCATGGTAAATGAATATTGTAGCAAAAAAAACCTTTCTACATATAATATTTGTTTTGAATTATGTAGACATCAATGACATGTTTAAGTTGTTTTTCTTTGGGAAACATCATTGTTCTATTTTTTGCAAGTAGCTGAGTCCTGATTCAACGTCCATGAGTTATGGAAAGATAATAATTACATTACAAAAGGCTTTGTTTCTGGATCTCAGCACCAAATTCTAAGATCCAATTATGCAGATACCATGTCTAAATATTTCATTTACACTTAATTTTTTCTTCAAAAATAATATGAAGTGCGACTTCAAATACAGAAAAATGGTATCACAAGATTGACAAATTTGATAAGATTTGCAAAAAAATAAATTGAAATTATATTAACTAAAATATGAAATTGTCATCACAATAAAATATCACTCAAAACTCAATTAGTTGGTAGTATATTGCTTATCAAGCAAACACGAACACTGTATCTTACCCGTCCAAAAGTTAGATTCAGATGCTGACTTATCATACTGTTGTTCCATGTATTTGAGGATATAAGTAATAATACCAATATAGGCACTGGATTGCATCAATGTCATAAACAAAACCAAAATATATAAGTGATTGGTAAGGATACTCTTTAAGGACTGGAGAAAACCTAAAAAACATAAATATAAAAAAACCTAGAATAATGTAGTTTAAATATATATTAATATCTTAATCTTCTAAGTATGTTATATAACATTTAAAGTTATATAAATACTGACACAAGAAAGTCAGACTACCTGCAATCCTATCAACAATTTCTAATAAATTCCTTCAATTTTTTCCATATATACATTAATGTTTATTTAGTTCAGTTTACCTTAATGAGATCATATATACATGCTGTTTGTAACTTGCTTTGTTCACATTGTATTTCGTTGTTTTTGCCACTCTACCATACAACTATATACATGATTAATTAATTAATTAATTCATTCATCAAATACTCATTTTCAACTGGGTACCAGGCAATATGCTATGTGTTCAAGAAACAAAGTGAGTAAGACATTCAATGTCTCTTATTTCTTAGCCCTTAACAATGTAATTATTACATTAATAATATAATTATTAGATAGAAGTTTACCTAAAGATAATATTATCTAAATCTCACAGAAATAAGAAGACTAAGATTCAAAAATCATGAAAATCAATTTAGTGCCAGGACACAGATCTCTTGTTTTTGGTATATAGCTTTTCTACCATAAACTACTGCCTCAGTAAACCTGGCAGTATTATATATTACTTTTCTTAAGGTGCAAGGAGAGGCCGAGAATAGTGCTGTGTTTCAGTTGATATTATGCCAATAATAGTACAACCATTTGCACCTACAGATAGATGTGTAACAAATTCATGACTCTGTCCATGACAAAAATTATGTGATCTGGGTCTGTGATTAACAAGCCAAACAGCTGTATTGGGAGTTAAAAGTTGAAGGAGCTACTTAGAAAAATAGGAGAGGTAGCAAGGTCTAAAAGGACAGAACCAGATACAGTTATTCAAAAATGGGTGACAGAGGATTTGAAAGATCTTGTTCTGTAGATCACTAAAGGTTTTCATTAGATATGGTCAGAATCAAGCCTTCTTTCCAATGGCAACTAAAAAAGAGTTTTATCTGCTCTAAGCAGAAAGGATAGTTGGGGCAGACAGTGTAGAAGAGGAAAAAAGAAAAGAAAATTTATAACTGGAATAAATAACATTTAAAATTGTTACACCAAAGTGCTAAACTTTTCTCATGGGCCTCCACCATCCAGAGGACCACTGACTAGTGAAGCATTCTAAAGAAGTTGTGTCAAAAGAAATGGAGTGGAAGTGTTCAACAAATCATTGAATTTCTGAGGTGGGTGGGAACTTGCATGTTGTCTCGTCTGAACTTCCACATAATCATGATCCACAATATATCCTCAATAATTGGATCAGTAAACAAGTCAAGTAACATTAAGCTAATGCCCTCAGAAAGAAATTTGCTCCATTTTTGGCCAATTATTATTGTTTATGATTTGTTTTACAAATTGTTTCTGTAATGAACTGAAATATTTCTTTCTTTCTAACCAGTTAGTCTTACGTCTAGTCAAAAACATATAGAACAAATATAGTTTTGTTTGTTTTGACTCAGTGGTCTTAGTTATTTTATTTATTCCTAACAGTGCATAATTAAGGACCTCTTTACTATTCTGGTCAGTATCTTACAGTTGATAATATAGGTGATGTTTACATTTGTCCTATTTTTGCATATTCATTATCCTCTCCATTCTCTTGTGGCTTACAGTCAGTCATGCTCCTTATGGGTTTAGTCAGTTCACTACTTTTCATGGATTTGAGTGGTTAAAGTGGAAACAGCATAGACCAAGTGAAATTTTCTCGGTATGCTACTTTTAGTGTACGTGTTAAATTTCAGAAACTTCCAACTCAGTGGTGTGCTGCTAAATGTTTAACTGACTCTAGGGAAAACTAAGCCTAATTTCTAGTATTTCTCAATTTACATGGTAATAAATGATGGTAATTCTCCCACAATGGCCAATTTCAAGCTTCCAGTGTGGCTGAAAAATTAACAGTCTTTTCTCACAAGCCAATAGAAGCTAGCTCCATCAAACCATTTGTTTTGAATTAGAGTGATGGGGAGGAGAATGTAACAATAAAGTGAGTATAAGAAATTAATGAGAGGGAGAACTTGGGCTACACCTGAGAATATTTAATTCACTTCAATGTGAAAAGCTTGTGAAAGGATTAGGCATTGCTCTGCTTTGGGTTTTATATTCCACCATTTCTGTGCAATGTGAAACTGCACGAACACCTTGTTTCAACTACCTTACTCTGACTGCTGCTGGATCATTCTGCAGGTGATTGCTCCTAAATTGTTCCTCATTAGCCCTCAGAACCCATGTTTGAAAGGGATGGCACTATCAAATGGTATAGGATCATCATTCATCTGACTGACATCAATAATCTTAGCTACTGCTGGTGCTTCTATTTTTTTTTTAATATTTAGGTAAGCAAACTTTTTTCTATGTGATTACAAAGAAAAAAATGTTACTCTAATTATCTAGAGAGAAACCTCTGACTTCATCCTCCTTACTCCACCTAAAAATAGTTAAGTTGCCCAGTTTATAGACACTGATAATTTCTCATACCTCACATTACTGCAGTACTTAAAGACTATATTGCAATTGCCTATATGCTTCTTGGTATAATGCACTAGATTGTAAATTCTAGGAAAATAAGCAATGTTCTATCACCAGGGCATAGTTCAGTGCCTGGTACTCTTTGCGAATGAATGAAAGAATGAATGAAATATAACAGTCCTTTTAACCCTCATAGGTTACAGCATATTATTTTGAAATGAATATATACTCTTTGGTTTATAAGTAACAGATATTCTCAGTCTTTGGTTGGTTTCTCCCTGCTAAATTCTACAAACGTAGTCCTTTTCTCTTCAAAGACTTGATATGTATTCAGAAAACATTTACTCGCCTTAGTAGGAATCTTAGAAAAATAATTCAACTAAATTCAGTGCAGAACAAAGTTAACTCTAGGTGATTTGAGAATGATGTTGTTTTGGAATACTCACTCCTCCCTTTCACTAGAATTAACAATTCCAAATGAAAATAAATATGAAATACTTACTGGTTATATTTCCAGTCACATTTTTCCTGTGCTTGGTTGGACTAGCCACCTGACTCCTTTCCTCATTTATTTTGAGCATATGCAAAGATGCTGAAGCTTTCCTTTCTTTCGGTAGCTTATCCAGATTTTTGGGCAAGAAAAAAAATGGTATGGAAGAAATAATGGATAATAGTCCAGCAAAAAGGAAACCAAGCCACCAAGCACCAACCCAACGAGAGTCCTTAGGAGTTATTCTTATACTGCCTGTAATGAAGAATTAGAAGAAGACAGCAAAAAATTACTTTAAAATGCAGTAATTCCGGGCAATAAGGGTAATAAATGCTCTCCTCCATAGTTATACAAATAAACTATATTTTATCAGTTCTGAGACACTATTTTCTTTCTTCACATGTTGTTATCTCTTAAATGAGGATAAGCTTAAAATTTAATTACATCATATACTTGCTGTTGTCTAGGAATCAGTCAGGACTTTGCCTGAGCTGGTGTGAACTTGGTGGCTTTTCTGATGACATAACTGGACAAAGCTATCATTGAACATTTAAACCTGCAAACCATTGAGGCACCAATTATGGAAGGCATAAAAATCCTTGCTCTTGTCTGAAAACTATTGGCACCATCTGCTGAGGTTAAAAAAGCACTAACAGTGAAATTTACAGAAGTTTGCAA
The DNA here is from genome assembly GCF_021234165.1 of Pteronotus mesoamericanus. Classification (NCBI taxonomy): domain Eukaryota; kingdom Metazoa; phylum Chordata; class Mammalia; order Chiroptera; family Mormoopidae; genus Pteronotus; species Pteronotus mesoamericanus. Next base: position 22,474,668 of record NW_026555310.1, read on the forward strand.
GAAATTCTCAGAGCCAATCATAGAGGGCCCCCACCCCCACCAGACACAGAAACCTGCATTTTCAATTCTTTGATAGCACAGAAGATAATATTGAAGATAATAACACAACAAAATCTGAGTTTAAACATGACCGGGAGAATTGTACTCTAAAATTTAGGGATAATTTAACTATTTTATTTAAATTATATTTTTCCTTAAGGCATGCATGAGTAATATGTAAACATTATATCTAAACAAGTATAAATAAGCTATTTCAGTAAACATTCTAAGTATAAGAAAACACGAACACACATACATATACACATCATAGAAGTTGGAAGCACAACAATGGTACTGTATCAGGAAACTTAGTGACATGAGAAAATATTGACTTTATTTAAACTGTATAGAAATAAATGTGGAAGGGGGAAATAAATGGTGATAAAAAATAAAAATTAAATTAAAAATAAATTATTCATTCTATTTACTGGAGTAGCTTTCAAGTATTCAAGATCAAAGTTTAAAATTGATTTACATGATCATATTGTTTCATAATACTGATCATATTGTTTCATAAGCAGCAACTCAGACAGATTTTTAAAAATGATTGGTAAAAACAGTGACTCCATCTACATGCTAAATATTATTCATCTATCAAATGTCATTTTGATAACATTTTTCATGTTCTGTCACTGGTGTATATACAGGAACTAGAAGTCATAATCTAGCTAACCAGGGCCTGTGAAGGTGTTTTCCTTTTTTTTTTTTTTTTAAGGTTTTATTTATTTATTTTAAAGAGAAGGAGAGAAACAGCGATGTAAGAAAGAAACATCAATCTGTTGCCTCTCATACTCACTTGACTGTATGTGCCTTAGGGACTGAACCTGCAACTCAGGCCTGTGCTCTCACTGGGAACAGAACTGGCAACCTTTTAGTTTGCAGGACAATGCCCAACCAACTGAGCGACACTGCTCTGGGCAAAGTGTTTTCTTTGGCTCACATACTATCTTAAAAGTTGAAAAAAAAATACATAAAAGTCTGTTTTTCCTTGAAAACCAATCAGTAAGTCTTGTCAATGCTGGATCCAAATTTCTGCATGGAAAGGATATGTTGAGGCTGAGGGGTGCAGGTGCTTTTGGGTGTGTGAGGAAGGCAGTTAGTTCACCACCCACACCTTCCCAGTTTAACTACCACACCTAACACACTTGACTCACCTATGTTATCCCTTTGGCTCCCCTAGGCACTGGGGAGTTTGCCAAAGTGTACTTTATCAAGTGTTGATATCATACTCATGACTGAATAAGAGAAGATGTAATAAGGTCTAAACATTCAGTGCTAGAAATGGAATTACCAGGAATTCCAAAATATTGTGAGTGACTTCTGATCATAGAAAGAGGCTACAAAACTATCATCCTAAAAACTTTAACAATTTATTTCTGTACTCTGTGATAAAAAACAATGATGAACATGGAGGTGAATGAGTAGAAGTGTAGAGAATGTGAACCTGAACTCTAATTTACATGTCCAAAATAGAAGATACAAAACGTTTCAACAGGTACTTGCTTAAGCTTTATATGATAAAATGCTTTGAAGTTTGTGGTTATGACTGGCCTGCTGTGATTTCTACTCTATTTTGAAAATGAATCCTTTGATCTCCTTAGAGACTTATTCAAGTCCTGGTGAGATAGAAAATAAGCTTCGTTTATTTACAAACATGAATTACTTATTATATGCTTAGTCAGAAATCATCCTGGTATGCTCTAAAAGAGAGGGCAGTTAAGCACACAGATGTTTATGACTTGTTGTATAAGAGCTGCGATAAAGGCATGCTCTTGGTGACTCACAGAGGCACTAAACTTTGGGCTAGTTAAGTGTTGTTTCTTTGAAGGCAGTACAGTAACTTTTCTCTGATCAGGAGCCACATTTTGGAAAAGAATTTAAGAACCATGCAAGTAGAAAACGGGGAGAAGGTTTTCCAAGGGTAAATGCAAAGAAGTGATATTACAGGGTACATTTGAGAAATGTGCAATTAGTTTACAATTATTTTGGATGAAGTAATCGCAAGCAAATTTGTTAAAAATAATGTTTAGTGTAGACTTAGTGGTAAAAGCCTGGCATAGACAGGGTCTGAACTTTATTTTTATTCTGGTTATTAATACACTTATTTCCTATTTGTAACTTTTGACAAATTGTCAGCAAGGGACTATTGAGTGTTAATTCAATTATTTGGAAGAATGATGTCCTGTACTTAAAAAGCATTATCATGTTACCTTGTTCTGACTGTACTTACTCAGATCTACATATCCAACATCCACGTATATTTTAGCAAACAGAGATCCCAGTGTAAAGCTGAGGACTGGACCAATCATTGCTATTGCAAATAAAACACCTGAAGATATTATAAAACAATTTTATCAGGTGCCAAAAATACATAGTTCTTATTCAGTATGTTCTTTAAAGTAACACTACACAATAAAATTTTTAATAAATAAAAGAATGAATTAAGGAACACTATTATTTGAAGGTAGACCCAGGTAAAGTAATCATAAAATCTAATATTTTCTATACATTACCTAAATAAAAAGAAGAATTTCTGTCTTTAGCAAAATCATCCAAGTAAGAGATCCCCAAGGGTTGTATGGGAGTTTCCCCGACTCCACGAAGCAAATTACCCATCAAGACAACTATCCATATATATGTATCAGATTCATTTTCCCAACCTATGTAGACAATAGAGTGTTTTATTTTAATAAATAATTTTAGCATTTCTATTAGAAACTCAACCACATTAATCCTTTAATTATTCCATTTAAAGTTGTTTTGCTTTATTCTAATTATGTGATTTATTCACTTTACAAAACTTGAAAACACAGAAAAGCACAAAGAAAACAACCACACACAGAGATCCACTTCTAAGGCTTGTATACTTGTATATCTTCCACATTTTTAGTGCACATAAAAATATGTGTAATATTCTTTGTGTTCATTATATAGTTAAAAGTCCAGCTCCTATAATATACTTTTGTAGTACTTAGCACCATACTATGACAATTTTCCCATGTTATTAAGAATTCTTGTATGTACGAATTTATTTTATTTTTTCAATTACAATTTACATTCAGTATTACTTTGTATTAGTTTCAGGTGTAAAATATAGTGGTTAGACAATCATATACTTTACAAGGTGATTCCCCAGATAGTTTCAGTGCCTGCCTGGTACCACAGATAGTTATCACAGTACGAGTGATTATATTCCCAATATGGTACTTTACATCCCCATGACTATTTTGTAGCTACCAGTTTGTACTTTTCAATCCCTTCACCTTTTTCAGTCAGCCCTCTAATCCTCCTCCCCTCTGGCAACCACCAATCTGTTCTCTGGGCGCCTGTTTCAAATTTGTTAGTTTATTTTGTTCTTTAGATTCCACATATAAGTGAAATCCTATGGTATCTGTCTTTTCCTACCTGCCTTATTTCACTTAGCATTTTTAATAACAGCATGGTAGTATGCTAAAAAAAAAGTTTCATAATTTATTTAATCACCCTCTTACTTTTCACTCACAAAACATTTCTTTTTTCTGTTAAACAGGGATGCCATATCTATAATCATAAACCAATCCTTGTGCATCCTATTTTCTTAAGATAAATAAATGAAAGTTAGAATTGTTGATTTAAGTAGATAGTCCTGATTTTGTTCTTTACTATATTGAAAATTAACCTCCAAAAAGAGTTAGAAATATATGCAATCCTAGTAATACATAACTATGTCTTTTCCCTCTACCTTACTTATTTTTAATCTTTTTCTAATAGGCAGAAAATCTATAATTAGTGTTAAAATTTATAATTTTACATGTTATAATTTGTAATTACGCATTTGTGTTATAACAGGCAAAAAAATCTTTACTTGGTATAACAATTTGCCACTTTTCATAAATAGTAGTTACATTTTTACATTTTATGCCACTTCCCTCTTTATTTTAAATGCATATATTCTGTGCCAATTTTCTACCAAAAATTTTACTTTTAATTATTTCTAGAAGCTCTTTATGTATAATATATTAACACAACTGTAAAAATGCAAATGCTTTTCCTATTTGTTTTAAATCAATTTTGCTAATCATTTTTACAGATGTTATTAAATTGATAAATTTTAGAATATTTATTAGTGATGCTAATATTGATGCTAATATTCACTAGCATCAATTCAATTCTTACCCTTTTCCTCTCTCTCAGGTGATGTTTTATTGAGTAACACACTTTGATTAATTAAACAGGTCGATAAGCTTGGTATTGAATTCTCTGATGGATTAATGTAGGCTTCTTTAGAATATCTGTAACTGTAAGAACATCATTAGATTTAAATTTTTGTTTAGCTACTGAGTATTTTTACTTTTCCCAGAAATACAGAGAAATTTTCCCCCTCCATATACACCATTCTCTTCTACAAATCATCGGAATCCTCTTCTACTTCCCAGCCTGTATTTTAGGTGATGGATAAAAGTGAAACTGGAGTGTTCAGTAAGAAATATCATTCACTACTCCCCAGGCAAGGATTATCATGTTATTGTACTATTGTCCTAGGAGTGCTTATAATCTCACCAAAATATGAAATATCTTGGTTTTACGCTTTTTTAAAAAACTTGCTAACTGTATCTCCTAGCCCTTTGAATCATCTTCAAAGATAGTCACAGTCTAAACTATTTGATAAACTTTATAACATTTAATAAACATTAGAACAGTGTTTTCCAAATTAATTGAAAGTACACACTAATTCATCTATATTTTCTATCAATAATCTGATTTTTTTCATGGACACACACACACGGACACATACTATCATAAGCCTGACTCTTCAAAACTTAGCTTAAAAATTTCTAATCCATTTTAATTTGAAGAGGAAGACCTTGAGAACAACAGCAATAGAGCTAGAATACGGTCAAATGATAGACCTCATGAGCTCCAAAGGCAGCCTACTGTATGCCAGACACTATATTCAGCTTCAAAAAACTAGAAATAAAACACAGTTTTCATACTTAGGGAATTTTACACTAAGATGAATATACATATGATAAAGCGTATGGTAAATTTAATACACTGGGTCCTGAGTTGTCACAAAGCAAAAAGGGATGATCATCTTTACTTGAAGTCCTGGAATGAGTGGATTAGAGAAGACTTCCCAGTGAAGATGACATGTGAGATGAATCTTGAATATGGATAGGAGTGTAATAGGTAGACAACAACAACAAAAGTATTCAATATTGCAAGAAACACTATGTGCAAAGGTATGACATATGAGGACACATTAGGAAAACTGCAGGTCCAGAATGCGATACTCAGTCGTGGGGAGCAGTGTGAGATGAAATTAGGAAGATAGTCAAGGACCAAATCAATGAGCAACCTGTCTGTGTAAATGGATTTATAATAGATATTAATCCACAGGTGAAAGGCATTCAATATTTTTGACTGTGACCAACAATAAGAAATGCATTTTATGTCACAGCCACAATACACACATATGCACACACATACACACTCACAAATATATGCACAACCAAAACAGATGATTCACAGAAAAATATTTGTTCCTACTCACATTGTATATTCCTCTAGTTTATTTTATTCTACTTGATCTTATCTTATTGTTGGTTTCAATAATTAATCTGAATCAATTTTTTGGTCCACTAGAATGTGAAAGATCCAAGCTGATTTTGGTACAGGGATGAATTCAGTTTTGAATATATGGATGGGAAATGCTTGCAGAATGTTAAGTTGGAGATAACCATGAGGTGGTTGATTAGATAGATCTTGAGTGTAAGAAAAAGTCACAGTTGCATTTAGTGCATGCAATCCATATAAATCATCTAGAACGAAAAGGGAAGGAGATTGAAGGAGTTTAGAGGACACTGACATTATGGTGTCAGCAGCAGAGCAAAAGGATGGGCATGATGAGGAAACATGAAAAAAGGAAATAAATCAAGAGAGAGTAATACAATAAAAAGCAGAAGAAGTACCAGGAAGAAGAAAGTGCTTACAATAGTTAATTATAAGAGAAAGAAAAGGAATTAATATGATAATCGAAGGCAATTGACTTTGGCAATGATTAGGTAATTAATGACTTTAGCAGAAACTGTTCATTGTTTCTCAGTACCATTCTTCCCTCCTTCCATTGTTATAGAAGAAGGAGCTTTTAGTTAGTAGCATGACAGGCTGGAATAAAGTCTATTTTTCCAAAGTATTTATATCTGGATGTAAAATGAAATCAAGTTCTGGCCAATATGAAGTCAGTAGAAGTGTTATGCTTCTGAAAATATTCTCTAAGCTCCAGGCTGTGTGGATCCTCTTTCTTCTCCTTATTCTTTCCTCCTTTTGTCCTGTGGTCTGGAACAACGTTGCCACAGTTTGGACCATCATGTTGAGACCATGCAAGACAGAGCAATGTGATAAAAAGGAGCAGCAACTTACCATTCCTGGGAAAGCTATGTTAAACTTTTTATGTAAAAAATAAGCTTCCATCTTATTTAAGCCATTCCTATTTTAGGCTTTCTGTCATTTGTATTTGACTCTAATTTTAACAACACAGTCACCTTAGGAAGAACTCTTTCAATGAATATTGTAATGGAAAACCCATACCGCAGTGGGTTGAGTGGGGAAGTTTATTAAACATATAAAATCTTGTAGGCAAAGACATGAAGTATATATGTTATACTTCTACGAAGTATGACTATAAAAAGTCATACAGATCTTATTTCTGATGAAACTGTATTCCTTAATGAGTACTATCCATATTTCAGACTCAGTCAAAGCAAGGTGAATAAAGCAGTTATTATTACATTAAAAATAAGCTTTGTTTCTACACATACTTAGTGGGTATTCTTCCAAAAGGTGACCGCTTATTTAAAGGGAAACAATGAAATTTTATTATTAATTTGCAAGTAAATGGTAATTAATGGTGCAGAGCTGTTTAACACTTACTATCCCATGAAGAAATGTGGTAGAGCAGTCACAATGCTTCCAGTACCCATAATGAGGCAACCAATTCCAATTATCCTTGGTCTGTGTAGTTTGGATCCAAAGTAACTCACAAATATAATCACAAGCAAATTTCCTAGAAAGACACCAAAATTATTTTTATATGACTCACTATAGCAAACTCTTAGTCCAATTTTGTGTTCAGTAGAATGGAGGGCCCTAGAATGAATACAAATAGAGCATAGGACATGGTACTTTCCCTCAAAGACCATGCAATTTAATTGAGAAAATGAAACTCACTGACATTAAACCACTCACTGTAAAGTTTCACGACATTAATAGTAAATAGAATAAGTTTCAGATACAAAAGAAAGCACTTGACTTACTTGGCAATGTTAGTGAAGCAAAACTTTATTGAAGAATTTGGAATTAACTGGATTGTATTGTGATGGGGAAAAATGGAGAAAATCTTTCTGACCTGAGAGAAAAGTATTCATTCATGCATTTATTCATTTACTCTAGCATTCTTTAAATTTCAGTTAAGTATCTGCCATGGTATTAGGGTCCAGAAATGTAAAAAAGGAGTGAACCATAGTACCTGTCTTCAATGTACTTGCATAGCGGTAATAAAAATACACAATTAGAGGTGCTGTTAGACCACAGAAAGGGGAAACTTAAGTAAGGGTTTCAGAAGTTTCCTGGGGGAGGGGCCACTTGAAATTTAACGCTGAGTATAAATTATATACATTACAAGGGTAAGAAGAGCATTTCAAATGGAGGGAGTCACGACCCATTCTGATCATCCATGTATAATAAACAGACAACAACCAAGAATTATTGAATATTTGATAGAAAAAACAGCACAGCATGAAATAAAAGCACCAATATGAACTGGCAGATGAAGTAACCTATGAAGAAACAATTAAATAAGGAAATTACAAAAAGGAGAAATTTTGAAAAAAATCTAGTTAGTATTTCTAGAGGTACGTGGGTCATGCGTATCCATAAAATAAGAACTGGCAGACTAAAATTAACAAATGAATACTAAAGTGTTATAAATTAAAAGTATTAAAAAAGTGTGCATGTGGGGACCTGATACGATGAGAGATGGTATCAAAAAATACTGTTGAAACATAAAGATAAAATGACAGAATTTTAGAAAGAAAAACAAAGAAAAATGCACAGAAAATTTAATATTCATCTTATATATGTTTCAGAAGAAAATAAAGGGAAAAAATAAATTAAGAAATATGGAATAAATTTCCTGAGCTGGAGGAAGATTAAGTATTCCGATGCAAATTTCTACATTTCTCTACCATAAATACTGTAAAAGTGATAGTCCTGGGTATATGTTGGTAAAATTTCTGAAATTCAGGGATAAAGAGAGGGTGTCTATCAGTGCATGACAACGATCTGGTAATGATTTTTCTTATGCAACATTTGGTGTTATAAAACAGTACATGAATATTATAAAATGTTCTGAGGGAAAAAGATTTTACATTTTGAATTACATTCAAATTATCACTTGAATATGGTAGTAAAATAAATACATTTTCTAATAAGTAAAGGGCTCAGAAACTGTCATGTGTTCAATTATTTCTGGAAAAAAATACCTATGTGAAAATAATCTTCAGAAAAAACTAAACATGAGACTTAAGTCATAAGAATCAGGAAACAGTGGTAAGCAAAGAAACCAGTAAAACTTAGAACCATGTCCAAATAATCGCTGTTAAATGACTGCAAGGTTTAACAAAAATATTAAGAATAAATTTCTCAATAAAAAGAGATACAATAAATTAGAATTTAAAGCTAACAACAGATTAATATTAAAATTCTAGATGGTTTCATTAAACCAAGGAGGTGAAAAAGTGAAGGATATTTTAGGGTGTAAGATCCTCTGAATCATGAAAAGTCAGAATTCATAACAAAACCATAGCTGGGTGTCCCTTTATACATTTATTTTTTAAATACCCAATATTTAAATGTATTTTAAATAAAGTTAAAAGTTAAACAACACATTGTAGAAAATATTTGCAATCTATACATTCATAATTTTTTAGTTCTTAAACAGTGAGAAAAAAAGAGAAAATAGGCAGAGGTAATAAGCTACCAATTTATAAAATACGAGAAAATAATGTTCAAGAATTAGATAAAACCTCACTATTATGAGAGAAATCCAAATCAAAATGAAGACAACAAAGCAACATATTTAAGGTCCTAAAAAAAAAAGACTTTTAACTCCAAATTTTATACCCAAACAGTAGAAACGTAACAGAGATTGCTCTAAAGCTGTTTCTCCTTCCTCAAATCATCAGAATCAGAATCATCTCTCCAACCTTTTTTTTTTTTAATCTTTTTGCATTAGGGAATTTTAAGAGAGGGAAGGTAAAGCCCTACAAAGTATTTATTTGCAAGTAGTGAGATTATATAGATCAGGGTTTTTCAACCTCAGCACTGTTGACATTTTGGGATGGATAATTCTTTGTTGTGGGGACTGTCCTGTGCATTGTGGGATGTTCAACAGCATCCTTGGCCTTTACTGCTAGATGCATTAGCAAACCCCCTTACTTCAGTCATGACAACCAGAAATGTCTTCAGATGTTGCCAAACTGGCTGTGATAGGGGCAAATTTGTCCCTGGTTGAGAACCGGTGCTGTAGAGTATGTTTAAATAGTTTTTATCTCTGTAAATCTGGTTACTAAGCAGTAATCAAAAGAGAAGTAAAAATTACCAATTTCAAAGCTTCCATCAATTAGGCCAACAACAGAGGACGATAAGTCAAATCTCCTTTCTATTTGGGTGATGGAACTTTTCATAATGGCTCCACCGAATGCCTTAGCAATAAAGCTGAATGAGAGGGCCATCAAGAACATCTAAGAGAAAGCAGGAAAAGGGACATGCTTAGTCACAGAAATACATGTTTATATACCCACAGAGCTAAAATAGCTTTTCTTATTTACTTAAAAATATTATTTTACCATAAAAAAATATACCTAGCTTTCCTCTGTACCATTTGGCACTTCTTAGTCCTTTTAACATTGGTATCACTATGCTGATAAAGCATCATTTTCTAAAGTGATTACGACACCAGATTATTAGAGCAGTAGAGACAATACTTTTAATTAGTGTTATTGATTTATTAAAAAACTAGATAATTCTGAGATGGCCATGATGATAAGCTATTATTTATTTCCAAGTGAATAGTATAGGCTAACTTTGAGGGTGGTACCTGGACATTCTCAAACACAGCATTTTCAGGAAGCCAGCTGGCTAATGGAAATCTTTTCATTTATGAAACATCACTATTATTGGAGAAATCCAAAATAAAATGAAGACAACAAGGCACTATATTTAATGTTTTAAAAAAGATTTTTAATCTCAATTGTCATAGTTTTTTTCCAGTATCATTTATTTTTCCTAGAATCTAGACACAATTAACTAGCAAGACAGTGCTCAATGCTATTTAAGCCTCACTTCAAGTTCTTTAAACTAGCCCATCACTTGTAAACGTGAATTCACATTTCAGTAAAAATTGAAACTAAAATTTGACATTAACAAATTTACTCAATAGTGATGTTAACTACAAATTTTATATGAAACACATGGACTTTTATTACCAAAATTTGGCCTTTATAAACTAGCTTACATAGTTACTTTGCCTATTTGTCCCAACCTACTTAGTGTTGCACCAGAGCGCCGCCCCCGCCACAATAGCTTTTACTACATAAACAGATTCCTCCTACATAAACAGGACAAAGTGAAAAAATTCCCACCCACAAAAAAAAAAAATCCCTAACAGAATTATTCATTTCTAAATTATCAGCATATATAAAGATATAACACCAGAAATAGGTTATGGGCTAGTCTTAAAAGTCTTTTAACCTAAACGTAAAGTTACAGTGTTGACCAAAAGAACACACAGGTTTCTCATTAAACTTTGTTTTAATGGGTCTCAAAATTCTGTGACAGATTTTGGTCAAGTTGTTTCCATTAAAAAGTACTGATTTTAAAAATTAATAACTTAAAAACTGCCACACACAAAAAACCCAAATGGTCCACAAAACATTCTCCTTTCCTTCTGAAGGTTTTACGATGCATTGTAATCATTAACCAGTCCTTTACTATTAAACTTAAGTGGCCGATTGAGACAAACAGTTCTGAGACCGTTCTTCCACCACCGATTAAGACTGGGGTGAGAGGTGTTGGGGATAATATTCATTTAGCCTTCTGAGCTTTCTGGGCAGACTTGGGAACTTCGCCAGCTCCAGCTGCCTTCTCGTCCACTGCTTTGATGACACCAACAGCAACTGTCTGTCTCATGTCACGAACGGCAAAGTGGCCCAGAGGGGGACAGTCAGAGAAGGTTTCAACACACATGGGCTTGCCAGGAACCATATCGATGATGGCAGCATCACCAGATTTCGAAAACTTCGGCCCATCTTCCAGCTTTTTCCCAGAACGACGATCAATCTCCTTTAGCTCAGCAAATTTGCAAGCAATATGAGCTGTGTGACAATCCAGAACAGGTGCATAACCAGCACTGATTTGGTCAGGATGGTTGAGGATAATCACCTGAGCTGTGAAGCCAGCTGCTTCCATTGGTGGGTCATTTTTGCTGTCACCAGCCACATTGCCATGATGAACATCTTTGACAGACACGTTCTTGACATGGAAGCCCACATTGTCCCCAGGAAGAGCTTCACTCAAAGCTTCGTGGTGCATTTCAACAGACTTGACTTCAGTTGTAACATTGACTGGAGCGAGGGGACCACCATGCCAGGTTTGAGAACACCAGTCTCCACTCGGCCCACAGGGACATTACCAATACCACCAATTTTGTAGACGTCCTGGAGGGGCAGACGCAGGGGATTGTCAGTTGGACGAGTTGGTGGCAGGATGCAATCCAGAGTTTCAAGCACTGTGGTTCCACTGGTACTGCCATCTTTGCAGGTGACTTTCCATCCCTTGAACCAAGGCATGTTAGCACTTGGCTCCAGCATGTTGTCACCATTCCAACCAGAAATTAGCACAAATGCTACTGTGTCAGGGTTGTAGCCAATTTTCTTAATGTACGTGCTGACTTCTTTAACGATTTCCTCATATCTCTTCTGGCTGTAGGGAGGCTCAGTGGAATCCATTTTCTTAACACCAACAATCAGCTGTTTCACACCCAGCGTGTAAGCCAGAAGGGCATGCTCCTGGGTCTGCCCATCTTGGAGATCCCTGCTTCAAACTCACCAACGCCAGCAGCAACAATCAGGACAGCACATTCAGCCTGAGATGTGCCTGTAATCATGTTTTTGATAAAGTCTCTGCGTCCTGGGGCATCAATGATGGTCACATAATACTTGCTGGTTTCGAATTTCCATAGGGAGATATCAATGGTGATAACACGCTCACGTTCAGCTTTCAGTTTATCCAAGACCCAGGCATACTTGAAGGAGCCCCTCCCCATCGCAGCGGCCTCCGTCTCAAATTTTTCGATGGTTCTGTTGTCGATCCCACCACATTTGTAGATCAGATGGCCAGTAGTGGTAGACTTGCCGGAATCTACGTGTCCAATGACGACAATGTTGATGTGAGTCTTTTCCTTTCCCATTTTGGCTTTCATTTAGTGGTGGTTTTCTCGACACCTGTGTTCTGGCAGCAAACCCGTTGTGAAAAAGGACGTTCAGGAGAACTACGGCACTTATGTATCTGTTATAGATTTTTTTATTTTCAATTTCATTTTAACAAAATTTATTGACATCCTTCTTACAGTCCACATTCATAGCCGGAAGTAAATTTCTTTTGCTTCTAGTATGAAAATCTAACCTTATTATGAATGTGTGTATCCCCTGCCCAATTCATGGAACGCTCATGATAGGATTAGTGTCCTTATAAGAGTTCACTTTTCTCTCTCTGCCATGTGAAGACCAAGCAAAAAGATAACTATCTGAGAACCAGAAAGAGGGTTCTCACTGGAACCCAACTGTGTTAGTACCCTCATCTTTAAGCTATAGAGTCTATGGTATTCTTTTATAGCAGGCCATGCTGACTTAGACAAATCCTTCTCATGACCTCCTACGCTACCAGTGACCCCCACCAATGTCTCTAGTTTGGATTATTTCATTCGCCTCCTAATAGATCTTTCTGCTTCTGTTCTCATCCCCTTACAGTCTCTTCTCAACACAGTAGCTAGCAAAACTCTTCTAATGTGAAAATTGGATCACACTACCACTCCCTTTCCTCCTATTTCAGTCAGAGTGATGTCTAGTCTTTCCAATGGCCTACCGGGCCCTAAATGATCTGGCCTCTCCCCTCACCCCGGTTATCCTTTCCTCACAAATACTCCTTTTTACCTTTCCAATTTTATCTTCTATTACTCTAGTCCTTGCTCATTCCTCTCCAGCTACATCAGCCTTTTTGCTGGACTTTTAGCATTCCAGGTTTTTAAAAAAATTTTTATTGAATTTATTGAGGTAACACTGGTTAACAAAATTATATAGGTTTCAGGGGCACAATTCTACAACACATCATCTGTACACTGTATTGTATGCTCACCACTACAAGTCAGGTTTTCCTTCGGTCACCATTTACCCTCCCAACCCTCTTTCACCTCCCTGCACAACACCCTCCCACCCTGGCAATCACCACATTGTTGCTCATGTCCCTGAATTTTTACTCTTTCTTTTCTTTTCTTTTTTTTAGTATATTTTATTGATTATGCTATTACAGTTGTCCCAATTTTTTTCCTCCTCTTTATCCCAACTCTGCCCTGCACCCCCCTACCCTCCTGCATTCCCTTCCACCTTAGTTCGTGTCCATGGGTTGTATATATAAGTTCTGTGGCTTCTCCACTTCCTATACTATTCTTAACCTCTCCCTGTCTATTTTATGCCTGCCAATAATGCTTCTTATTCCCTGTCTTCCTCCCATTCTCCCTGTCCTCTTCCCCACTGATAACCCTCCATGTGATCTTCATTTCTGTGATTCTGTTCCTGTTCTGGTTGTTTGTTTAGTGGTTTTTTAGGTTCAAGTGTTGATAGTTACAAGTTTGTTGTCATTTTATTGTTCATAGTTTTTGATATTCTTCTATGTCTTAGATAAGTCCCTTTAACATTTCATACAATAATTACTTGATGATGATGAACTCCTTGAACGTGACCTTCTCTGAGAAGCACCTTATCTGCCCTTCCATTCTAAATGATAGTTTTCTGTATAGAGGAATCTTGGATGTATGTCCTTGCCTTTCATGACTTTGAATACTTCTTTCCAGCCCCTTTATACCTGTAAGCTTTCTTTTGAGAAATCAGCTGATGGTCTTGTGGGAACTCCTTTGTAGGTAGTTCCCATTTTCTTTTTCTCATGCTGAATTTAAGATTCTCTCATCTTTAATTCTGGGTAATGTAATTACGATGTGCCTTGGTGTGTTCCTCTATGGGTCCAATTTCTTTGGGACTCTCTGGGTTTTCTGGACTTCCTGGACTTCCTGGAAGTCTAAAACTTCACCAGATTGGGGGAGTTTTCCTTCATTATTTGTTCAAATAAGTTTTCAATTTCTTGCTCTTCCTCTTCTCCTTCTGGCAGCCCTACTATTTGGATGTTGGAGCACTTAAAGTTATCCCAGGGGTTCCTAAGCCTCTCCTAATTTTTTTGAATTCTTGTTTCTTCATTCTGTTCCGGTTGGATGTTTATTTCTTCCTTTTTTTCCATATTGTTGATTTAAGTTCTGGTTTTCTTCCCTTCACTGTTGGTTCCCTGTATATTTGCTTTAATTCACTTTATGTAACCTTCATTTCTTCCTTCATTTTGCAACCATGCTCAATCAATTATGTGAGCATCCTGATTACCAGTGTTTTGAACTTTGCATCAGATAGGTTGGTTATATCCTTCTTGCTTAGCTCTTTTTCTGGAGTTTTGATCTGTTCTTTCATTTGGGTGATATTTCTTTGTCTCAATGCACCTGTTTCATTGGAAGGGGCAGAGCCTTAGGTATTCACCAGGATAGGGCAACCTTTGCTGCCGTTGTGGGGCTGTCTGTGGGGGAGGGGTCCGAGAGGGAACAATGCCACTCGCTCATTCTGCTCTAGCCCCACTTTCCAACAAACTCTTTTGTGAGACTGGGAGTTTCTTCCACCTTCACAAACCTCACAGCATTTTACAGCTAGAGGTTCTGAGTCTTTAGTTTCCCAGTCAGCCAGCCTCTCCTCGCCCACACAGTCCACAGCCTTTGCTGTGGGTCTTCTCTGCCTGCTTGTCTGCCCGTCTCTGTTCCTCCTACCAGCTGGGATGAATATTTCTTTCATATTTTTGGAGTTCCATGCAGTGTGCTATCCCAGCAGCTCTGATCGTTTATTGTTTTAAATTGATTGTTATCTTTTCAGTTGTGCAAGGAAGTGAAGTGTCTCTATCTATGCCTCCATCTTGGCCGGAACTCTAAATCACTTCTCTTTCTTTTCTTTTTTGCTCATTCCCTCCACCCTCCTTCCCAGCATCCCAACTCCCCACCCCAATAGCTGTCATCCTGCTTTCTGAGTCTGTCTCTGTTTGTTAACTAACAAAATTTTAGTCATTAGATTCTACATGAGTGAAATCATATGGTGCTTGTCTTTCTCTGACTGGCTTACTCCACTTAGCATAATGCTCTCCAGGTCCATCCATGTTGTTGCAAAGGGTAAGATTTCCCTGTTTTTTATGGCTGAGTAGTATTCCATTGAGTACCAAAGCTTTTTTATCCACTCATCTGTTGATGGGCACTTGGGCTGCTTCAAATCTTGGCTATTGTAAGTAACATTGCAATGAATATTACTTCAATGTATATATACATTCATGGGTGTATATATATATATTTCTGTCAGGATGTCTATCATCAATAAATAAACAAACAAGTGTTGGTGAGGAGTGGAGAAAAGGGAAACTTGATGCACTGTTGGGAATGCAGACTGGTGCAGCCATTGTGGAAAGCAGTATGGAGGTAACTTGGAAAGTTAGAAATGGGACTGCCTTATGACTCAGCAATTCTACTTCTGGAAATTTATCTGTAGAAACACAGAATTCCAGGTTTCTTATATTGCCTCAGGTTCCTTGTCCTTTCTTTGCTTTTTGCAGGAAAATCTTATCCCCATAGTCATATTTCTGTTGCTCATTCCCTCATATCTTTGAGGGTTTTTTGCTCAATGTAGCTTTGCAATGAGGCTTTCCTTGACCAATCTATTTAAAATTACACCACTTTTCCCTCATATTATATTTTATTTCTTAATTGTATATTTTTCCCTTACTTAAATATAACTTTCATCAGGACAGAGGTTTTGTGTTTGTTTTATTCACTGCTAGATCTCCAGTGCATGGAACATTGCTTGGTACAAAAATGTTGAAAAAATATTTGTCGAACTTTTGTCTAATCAGAACCTACTATGTGTCTTACATGAGTCCATACTTGGAGGAAAGAGATAAAAGGCCCAACCCAGTCATTCCATGGCTGGTAGTAGGATGTGTGTATTTTCCTTCCTATAGGGAAAGTTCCTATATAGGGAACTTTCAATGAAGTTGAAAGAACTTGAGGAAAGCGGTAAAATTATACAACTTATTACAAATAATCAAGAATTCTTAAATAAGATACAGAGTTATTGAAGAGTGAAACACAAAAAGTAGAAAGATATCCAAACAAATTTAACTATACAGGTACAAGGAAAACAAGACACATAGGAGAAACTTGTTAAATTTGTCCAATGAAGTGAAATAAAATTATTAAGGTTTTCAAGGAGAGTCAATTCTGACAACTGTAGAATCATATACAGTCTTACATCATAGAACAGAAATGAAAAAATTTCAGGTTCTAATCATTTAAAAAATCATGTTATTGGTATCAAAACATTTTTAAAAAATGCATGGTAGGTCAAAAGTAGATTTACTGTTGTGAGTATATGAAACAGAGTTTATTCTTGAATTCATATTTATTAGTTACTGTATTGTCTTCCATACAAACAAGTGTAAACCTACTTTTGTCTGATCTTGTGTGTGTGGTAGTGATGTCAGCAAAATGGCAGAATCAAAAGCCCTTTCTCCTTCCCCTATGGAGATATGGATTTAAAAACCAAGCAAATGTCTCTGAAAAATCCAGAAATCAGTTAAAAAATTTCTGCATGTAGGTAGTTTAAAGCCAACCATATGAGAGCCCCGTAGGAAAATTTGTGACCTCTCAACTCTGACCAGAGCATTTTCCTCACTAAGCATGGTTGGTACAATTGGGACAAAATTTCCAACTCCTGTGTTTTCCATGCAGAAAGAAAAAAAGTAGAACTTATGTCCAATGTTCTGACTCAATGGGGTTTGCTTGAAGAACTCATCTGTGTCCAAGCGCTGACAGGATTGAGTTTCTACGTTGAGAATTTCAGAACAATGATAAATCACGTACGAGATCTGCACTACCACGATCTGACACTAGATGGAGCGCCAGTATTGTAATTTACTACAATACCAGCAGGGCTGCAGCATCTCAGACAGACACCAGGGGAAGCTCCTAAGTGAAAACAGCACATGTTTTCAAATAACAGAAAGACATACACCTAGAAAAAGCTTGGGAGGGCTCCAGAATTGCGTGACTGAGTAGTGAAAATCATTCCTATACAAAACCAGACCACAAATTCTGAGAGAGCTGGCTGGTTACTGAAATGCCAAAATTCCAACAAAATGTAACAAGACATATAAAGGAAAAGAGAATCACACACATTTAAAGAAACAAGTTAAATCTCCCGAAGTTTCCTTTAAATAAACAAAAGTGTATGAATTGTCAAAAAAGAGTTGAAATTTACCATCATAAGTATGTCTAAAGAATTAAAAGGCAGTACAGATACACATTTAACTGAAAAAAAATTTTAAAATTATGGAAAAACAAAATGAGAATATTAACAAAGAAATAGAAACTATGAAGAAAAATCAGAGAGAAATTATGGAACTGAAGAACACATAATTTGAATTGAAAAATTCACACAGAATAGCAAATTTGACCAGACAGAAAAATGAATGAACAAACTCGAGTGAGTGAGAGAACTGAAAAGACTCATGGGATGCCCTCAAGCAGAACCACATATGCGTTAGGAGAGAACCAGAAAAAGGAAGAGAGAAAGGGGCAGAGAAATTAATTGAAGACATAATGGTCAAACTGTCCCTCAATCTGAGCAGAAATTTACCTATGTATGAATTCAGTAAGTTCAAACAACTCTATGTAGGATAAATGTAATGAGGCTTACTTCAAGTCACATCATAATAAAGCTGTCGAGAGTCACAGACAAAGTTTTGGTAGCAGTAACAGAAAACTGACTCCTCATGTGGAAATTCCCAATAGATTATCATCAGGTTTCTCAGCCAAAGCCTTGCAAGCTAAAAGGGAGTGGGATGAAATATTCAGAGTACTGAAGGGAAAAGACTGCTAACCAAGAATATTATATCCAGCAAAATTGTCCTTAACAAAGGAGAAATGAAGACTTTCTTAATAAGAAATGCTAAGGGAATTCATCACCACTACATCTGCCCTGCAAGAAACACAGATGGGAATCCTACAAGTTAAAGTGAATGGGTGATAAATAGCAAAACAAAAACATACCAGATTATAAAATTTCCTAGTAAAGGAAATACAGGGTGGAGCAAATATGGCTTTATAGTTATTCATATGGAAAATAATACAATAATTAATAAAAAATAAAATGAGAATAAACTCTGTGTTTTGCATCTGACAACTATAAATCTACTCTTGCCTCTCCCTGTATAGAATCCATATAAATGAGATCAATGCCCTTATAAAAGATGCCCAGAGAGCTCTCATACCTTTTTCCAACATATAAAGACACATTGAGAAGATAGCCCTTCATGAATCAAGAAGTAGACCGTCACCAGACACCTAATCTGCCAGTGTGTATTTTCCAGCCTCCAGAACTGTGAGAAATAAATATTTGTTGGTTAAGCCATTCAGTCCATGGTATTTTTGTTCTGGATGCCCAAACAAGTGGAAAAAGATATTCCATGCAAACAATCTAAAGAGATCAGGGTAGCCATGATTATATCAGACAAAATAGACTTCAAGACAAAAACTGTCACAAGATAAAAAAGAAATTACATAATGATAAAGAGTTAATTCATTAGGAAGATAGAACAATTATAAATATACATATGCATCTGACATTAGAATACCCAAATATGTGAAGCAAACATTGAGAGAACTAAAGGTAGAAATAGAAACACAATAAGAGTAAGAGATTTATACCATACTTTCAATATGAACAACCAGCCAGAAAATCAATAAGGAATAATTGGACTTAAAACCATAAGTCAATTGGATCTAGTTGGAGTTAGATATATACAGAACACTCCACCCAACAGCAGAAGGATATACATTTTTCTCAAGTACAAATGAAACATTCTCCAAGATAGACCACATGTTAGGCCAAAAAACAGTCTTAACAAATGTAATAAGATTGAAATCAGATAATGTCTCTTTTCTGACCATAATGGAATGAAACTAGAAATCAATAGCAGGAGAAACACAGGAAAATCCACAAATATGTGGAAATTAACAACATTCTATTAAACAACCTATGGATCAAAGAAGAAATCATGAAAGCATTTAGAAAATATTTGAAGACATATGAAATTGAAAATACAACACATCAAACCATTTAGGATATAGTAAAAGCAGGGTTAAGGAGAAAGTTTATAGTAACAAAAGGTTGCATTAAAAATAAAGATCTCAAATCAACAATCTTAACTTATACCTCAAGGACCTAGAAAAAGAAGAACTAAACCCAAAGTTATCAGAAGGAAATAATAAAGAATAGAGACAAATGAAAAAGTGAGTAGAAAAAAAATCAATGAAACTAAGAACTGATTTTGAAGAGATCAATAAAATTGACTAACCCTTACTAGATTAACTAAGAAAAAGGGAGAAGATTCAAATAGTTAACATTATAAATAAAATAGGAAACATTATAAATGATGTCACAGAGATAAAATAAATTATGAGACTACTATGAATAATTATATGCCAACAAATCAGATAATCTTAAAAAATGAATAAATTAGTAGAAATACACACCCTACTAAGATTGAAGAATGAAGAAATAAAAAATCTAAGTAGATCTAAATCTAACGAGAAAGTTGAAGCAGTAATCAAAAAACTTCCAACAAAGAAAGCCCAGGACCAGTTGGCTATACGGGAAATTCCATCAAACGCCAAGGAAAAGAAAATGAATGCTAATCTTTCTCAAACTCTTTCAAAGAATCTATGAGGAGGGAACACTTTCAAATTCATCTTATCAGGCCACTCTACCCTGATATCAAAGCTAGACAAAGACACTACAAGAGAAGAAAACTACAGATCAATATCCCTGATGAATATCGATGCAAAACTCCTCAACAGAATACTAGCAAACAGAATCCAACGACACTACAGGGATTATACACTTTGACCAAGTGGAATTTAAATCGGGTATGCACATCTGGTGCAACGTATGAAAATCAATCAGTGGAATCCATCATATTATCAAAATGAAAGACAAAACCACACTATCATATCAACAGATGCAGAAAAAACATTTGACAGCATTCAACACTTTTCCATGACAAAAACAGTCAACAAATGAGGAATAAAAGAAAGTACCTCAACATAACAAAGGCCATATAGGAAAAACCCAAAGTTTACACACTCAATGGTGAAAACACTGAAAGCTTTTCCTCCAAGGTCAGGAACAAGGCAAGCATGCCACCTATCTCTTCTTCTACTTAATACAGTCAGTACTGGAAGTTCTAACCAGAGGAACTAGCCAAGTAAATAAAATGTATACAGTTTATAAATGAAGAAGTAAAACTATCCTTCTTTTCAGTTGACATGGTCTTATATATAGAAAATTCTAGAGATTCCACAAAGAGGAACTAGTAAATTACTAGTAACTTAGTAAAGATGCAGAATGCAAAATCATCATTCAAAAAGTTGTATTTCAATACAAAGCAGTTGCATGTGTATGCAGTAGCAATAAATTGTCTGAAAATAAATTACTAAAATAGTCCTTTGCATGGCAAAAATCAGGAAGTCTAATGATGCCAAGTACTGGAGAGAACGTGTATCCTGATTTTCTCTTATAAATTCCTGGCGATCAAAAAGGTAGTGTGACCACTCAAATAACAATTTATCATTATCTTGTAAAATTGAATATTTATATACTCTATGTTCTAGAAATTTCAGTTAAAAGTATTGGCAAGAAAAACTCTGGGTATACCAGGAGATATGCATGAGAATATTCATACCAACATTATTTATAATATAAAATCACTGAAAACAGTCTAAATGCCCATAGAGAAGTAAATTATGATATATTCATACAGTAACATAAATAGCATGAAAAATGGACTAACCACCTCTGTATATAGATATACAGAGTAAGTAAATAGATATACATACACAAGGGTTGGGAGATAGGGGCCATTATTCTGCCTTCCTATAAATATATTAGTTAACATGGCAAAGGGATATGACTTCAAAGAGATGATACTATATTATCCTTGTTGACTGAATGTAATCACAAGGTTTTTTTAAATGTGTAAAAGGGAGGCAGAAGTGTCATTGTAAAAGTGAGAAATGCCTGACTAATAGCTTTGAATACTGAAGAGAGCTGAGTTGAGAACTGCTGGCAGCCTCCAGAAGTTGCAAAAGACAAGGACATAGATCATCTCTGAGAAGGTCCCGAAAGGAACACAGCCCTGCCACTCCTTGGTTTTAGTCCAGTGAGGCCCATTTCAGACTTCTCAACTTTAGAACTCTAAGATTATAACAGAACTATAATAAATTTGTGTTTTAAGCCATGAAGGGTGCATACACAATTTGTGTGTTTGTGTCAGTGATGGTAAATGCTATAAAAATCAATTTGGTTAAAGAGTCATAACCAAATTGGATAGGAAATGCTGTTTTATATGGGGTGGTCAGGCATGAGGTAGTGTTTAAACAGAGATTTGAATGAGAGGAAGGGGCAAGATATCTGGAAGTTGAACATTTCAAGGGAGGAAACAGCAAGTGCAAACTTCACCCAGTCAGAAGCATGCTTAGCATTTTTGAGAAATAGCAAACAGGCTAATATGGCTGGAGGAAAGTGAACCAGAGGAAAACTATGGAATATAAAAACTATTGGTTAATAGGAGATAATTTTTCTGGTTATTTCTGGGGGGGGGGGTGGGGAACGAAGGCAGGAAGGGGGAACTTTGTACTTTGGCCCTATTTTTTTTGTTTTTAGACAATGATACATTATTTTTGTCTTGTTAAAGAATTTTCATTATAACATAGAGGTACCAGAAATCTGAAGTGCAGAAATGACAAGTATAAAGATGAAGGGTCTATTGGCAGGGTCTTTATAATTTAGTTTGATGGGTTCAAAAATTGAAGGAAAGGGGGTAAGAAAGAATCAAACAATACTAGCATTATTTAAAAAGTCTCTTTTATATATTTGCATCTACAGTTTCAGCCTGCTGAGTCTGTTTAGGCATGTCAGTAACAACATGTGTGTGTCCATGAGAAGTATTTGACTGACCACTAGTATAGAATGAGTAAGACTATTGAATAGTCCACTTACAAATTCCTGTTCACCAGAACATCTTGAAGGTACGAATATTTTGAATTTGGGGACCTTGAGGAAGTCATTTGCCCTCTCTGCATCTAAGTTTTTTCATCTGTAAAAGGGAGATAATGGCATCTGCCTGACAGAATTGGGGTAAGAAATTATGGTAAAAATCCAAGAGGTAAATACAAGTGAAACACTAGAAGAGTGTGTAGTATATACTAAGTGTTCCATACATTTTGGCTATTATTATTATTATCATTCCCCTAATTTTCATTATTGGCCTTCAATGAACAAACTTTACACACACTGCTAATTTGCAAACTTTTCTCCAAATATGCTTCAAGGGACCACTCTGTTCATTTGCCTCAGCCAGTTTGTTGTCACCTTACTATGCATGTGCAAATAAAATCACTATAACCCTTAGTGTTTAAAAACAAAGAATCCAGCATGCCATGTTTTCCACAAACAATAGAATGTAACACAACTGCATTTTACTGATACCTTTTCTTTGTGACTGCCATTTTACTTAAATATTATTAAAATATTTCATCAGAAGAGACTTTGCCAGCAATCTCTAAAAACAAACAGAATTTATGTTCCCTGGACAAAGTTAAAAGGGACTTTGTATAACATTACTGCAATTGAGAGTGATCTCTGTGGTCTTTTTATTCGGCTAGATAACAAATTTGAGGCAAACTCCTACAATATGAGTAAAAGTCAGGCATGACTTTTTTATTTCTTCAAGACTTCCTTAAGTGGGTTTAAAGGCATTTTGACTTGGGTTCAAGGGTTCTCTTTTAATTTTAAAATCCAATTATTTATTTATATTTGGATACTTGCTTTTTAAATTTTTTTTTATCATTATTCAAGTACAGTTTTCTTCATTTACTCTTACCTCACCCATCCCTATGTCCTACCTTTGATCCTACCTTGTTTTGGCTTTGTCCACATGTCCTTTATACACATTCCTTGATGACCCTTCCTCTTTTTCTCCCTGTTATCTCCTCCCTCCTCTCCTCTGGTTACTGTCAGTTTGTTCTTTATTTCAATGACTCTGGTTATATTTTGCTTACATTTTTTTTGTTGATTAGGTTCCACTTATAGGTGAAATCATATGATATTTCTCTTTCACTGCCTTGCCTATTTCACTTAGCATAATGCTCCCCAGATCCACCCATGCTGTAATGAAGGGTAGGAGCTCCTTTCTTTCTGCTGTGTAGTATTCCATTGTGTAAATGCACCATAGTTTTTTGATCCACTCATTTACTGATGGGCACTTAGGTTGCTTCCAACACTTGGCTATTGTAAATTGTGCTGCTATGAACACTGGGGTGCATAGGTTTTTTTGAATTGGTATTTCACAGATATGTCCCCAGAGCAAGGGACATAAAGGAAAGAATAAGCAAATGGGACTTCATCAAAATAAAAACCTTCAGCACAGCTAAAGAAAACATCAGCAAAGTGAAAAGGGAAACAACCGTATGGGAAAATGTATTTGCAAATGATACTTTGGACAAGGGTTTGATCTCCAAAATACATAAGGAACTCATACGACTCCACTCCAGGAAGACAAATAGCCCAATTAAAAAATGGGCAAAGGACATACAGAGGTCCCAGAGACATATGAAAGGATGCTCAGCATCACTAGCCATCAGAGAGATGCAAATTAAAACCACAATGAGATACCACTTCACACTGGTCAGAGTGGCCATCATAATAACCAAATCAGCAAACAACAAGTGCTGGTGAGGTTGTGAAGAAAAGGGAACCCTAGTACAGTGTTGGTGGGAATGCAGACTGGTGCAACCACTGTAGAAAACAGAATGGAACTGTCTTTTGACCCAGCAATTCCACTGCTGGGTTCAAGGCCTTTTGATTTACAAGCAAGATGACTTGAGGCAAATTTTCAATTTCCCTGAGTCTTGGTGTCTTTACAACTGTATTCAAGGTGTACTCTTTTGTATCTCTGAAAATCCCCGATAGAGTCTATATAATTGAGTGTCTCACAGTTTTGTGACAAAAGCAGGAGGAAGGATTATTACTTTTACTAACTTGCATATGGGAAAATTAAACGGTTTCCCTAAGTCAGCAACTAGGTCTTTGGGCCAGGTTTTTTGAGTGTTATTGCAGATCTCTTTTCCATTAGACAATATTTAAGTTATTAAAATAAAAAATGCTTTCCTCTACAAAATGTAAATAGGTCAAGCCTACAAAGTGATTCATAAGACCAATTAATCTTCTCTGTTTATAGGTCAATTCTAAGACTACTTTTACATATTATCCATTATACAACAACTTCTTTTATTTTAATCACGTTTATAAATATCTGGTACATCAAGAATCAAAAAGAATGTATGAAATTATTTCTAAATATTTAACATTAATAAACTCTTAGCCATGAGGAATATCTCCAAAACTATATCTTTTTAAGGTTTAACATTGATTTAAATCAAGATATGGATTGCTCTGTTACTATTCCAATGTGTGCTTCATTTGAAAATTCTAATTTGAATTTAATGACCTTTTTATAAAACTGGTTGCCTTCTTTTTAAGGAAAAAAATTCTTCCCTTCACTTATTTTAGTTTCAAAACATGAAGGTCATTTCACCTTGAATCTACTGCAGCATCTGCTCTTCCTTTTCTTTGACGGTTGTGCCTCCACTGTCTTATTCAAAGGTTGATTTGGCTCCATCATTGAACTACAGATATTGTGTGACTGTTTTCAATTGTTGGTGATGTTTTGTTCAAAATGACGACCTATTCAAGGAGAAAAAGTGTAACTTATTTCATTTTAGCAATATACAATTCAGAAATCAGAAAAGCCACAAAATAAACATCAGTCAATCAATCCATAAACCCATTAATACTCATCCAGGGCCTACTATGCTCTGATCACTGGGCCAGGGAAATCCTGGACACGCACATGCTAAATACACAGAGCACTAGTTTTAAGGAGATTATAATTCAGTTTAAAAGATAAATGTATGGAAATAAAATTGAAACAACAAATAAATATAAAATAACACACTAGGGTAGAGGAACAAAATTTTTAAAATAGCGAAAAGACATATTAAAATATTTTCTTATATATCTACATTATAAGATTTAGGAGGGCAAATACATGTTTAATTTATCTTTATAACTTTACAAAGTGTCAAGCAGCGCCTTGCACAGAGGAGATAGTCAAAACAGGTAGAAAAATAATGTAATGAGTTGTAACTGGAGTGGCCTGAGAAGGTTTCATGGAGGCCATACCTCTGGAACTTGAAGAATTGGTAGAGTTTGGATTTGTTAAAAACAATACACAACAAAATAGTGCACTCTAAGTACCTCTCAGACAGCCTCTGTCCATACTTGAGATTGTCACCATCATGATCCTGCTTTATTGTAACTTTGTTAATTTATTTTTGGAAGGCAGCTATGCTAACCACTATACAACCAACACCACGCCTGCTAATTTATTTTTGAAGAGAAAATAAATGCATGTACTTGAAAGCACAACAGATCAAAAAGCCATGTGTATATTAAAAATTCTTCCTAGCATTTTTAAGCCACATTCCCCTAGCATCTAGTTTCTGAGGACTAAGGTTATCAGCTTTTAGTGAATCTTACCTGGAAATGTATTTTTAAAATTAAATACATAATATTTTCCTTGTTTTAAACACAATGGCAGCATGCCATTAACATCGTTCTCTACCTTTTTAGCCTTCTTCATATACTTAATCTTATATTAATAAGTGGCCTTCTCAGTTTTCATATGGTTAAAGGGTCTCACATTGTCCACAACTAGCTAGTTGCCTGTTCATAAATATTTAGGTTGTACCTAATTATTTCTTACTAGAAAACCTTATTAATAGATCATTTTATTTATGTGATCATAGCTGTAGGATTGATTCTTACAGGATTTTTGAAGTCAAAAATTAAGGGGAATTATAATTTTGAGAGTTATTAATTCACTAATTTAAAAACTAGTAAAATGAGTCCACTTGTGTCTTAGATTTGCTCTTTTACATAGATTATGGGTTCTTCACAGAGGTTTAGGAAAAGTATTTCTGCTTATATATCGGTGTGCATAACACACATTTATGTATCTAAAATAACATCTATGTAGAAACACACGTTAAGTATAGACATATGATTATTAATGGGGCAGTAATTAAACAATATATTCAAGGATATTCTATGTAAAGTTGATTCTCATTTTTGCAGTGGTTACATTCTAACTGGTGCTGCAAACACTGAATTAGCAAACAGTGAACATTGATCCTGGGGGAAAGGCAGGGCTACATTCCTGTGTCACAACATTTTCTTTAGCTAATCAATATATAACCTTGTTTCATGTGTACTTCTGTTTAAAGACATTTTATTTAATTTATTTTGTCGATCTATTAATGTTGACTTTGTGGCCCACAGCACCGTGCAGCACACACCTGAGAAAGGGTATGCAACATACTTTTTTTGTCAGGCACATCTCACCTTGGAACACCAGGCAGCACCTCAGCACTAGGCTACTGAGCTGCTTTAACAGCAGAATCACCAACTGAGAGCACAAATATATGACACTAAATAGACTACAAAGAGGATGCTTGTTTGCAGTAGGAGAGCTGAAACTAGAAAGCAGAGCCACACCTTGTTTGACCTCAGCTGGGAACATGTGTGTTAGACAATTCAAAGTTTTACCACTTTGCAGCATTGATTTTGGGGTTACAAATAAATTTTAGTGAGGTGGCAAATTTGCTGTCCCAGAATCCACAAATAACAAGGACTGACTCTATATTTTATTTATTTTCTTCAAGAAAGATTTATTGATTTCTTACATTATAAATACATAAAGACCACAAATATATATAATGTATATGTATTGAATAATGTGTAAATATAGAAATAACTATCTAAATATATTATCAAAAGTGGTAACACAGTATATAACACCATATAACACAAGCATGACTGCAGAAACTCACGCCTCTGTGCATCTAAGTGAATCTCAGTTCTTATTTCGCTTTTTGCATGTGCTCCAGATATGTTTGTGCCTATGCAGTTACTGAGTGGAGCAAAGGGAAGAGAAAATCAATAGTTTGGTGGTCCCAAAGTCCTCAGCAGCCTTTTGATAAATTTCATGTCATTTCACTCATGAATATCTCGGTATCTTCTCTCAGGATCTAAATGTTAGAAAACAATGCCTTATCACTTAATCTTATCATTGCAAATGTTCTAGGAATGATTTTTAAACTTTAGGTTTCTATGTTTGTTTTTTTTGGCAAGTGAACAAATATTATTTTTTTACATTATTTTTATTGTATTTTTTCCATTACCGTTTATCCCCCCATATTCTCTTACACCTCCACCCATCCCCCACTCTGCCTTGGCAATCACCACACTGTTGTCCATGCCCATGAGTTCTTAAGAACAAATATTCTTGAATACTATTATCTCACCACTCATAGCCTTGCTTCTTGAAATTAATTAAATCATGATTATCTTCTCTCCCTGTCTTTTCAATATCCTATGCACATCATAGATATTCTCAAATTTTTCAGAGGATCCTTGAACCATACAAAATAATATTCATGCTCCCTATTTGAGATTCTTCACAAACTTAATGCAGCCCTTGTTTTTAGTCTCATTTCCCAAGTACACCACCCACAAGCACCTTCAGCCCTATGGACCACTGTCCCTAAAAAGAAGACACTCTCAGCTCTCCCTATGCTTTATGAACCTCTAAGGTTCTTCCTCATCGCTCGGTTGTAATCCTGCCCCAAGTCACCCCGCTCAGATATTTTCCCATTTGAAATAACCTCTCCCATGCTGCATATCGCTCCCTTGGAGAACAGACCTTGTAATACAGTTATTACTTTTCCTGTATTTCCACAGCTTTCACAAACTTCTATTCCATACTTTTCCCCTAGACACTTGGAGAAAAAAAAAATCCAGGAAAAAAGTTGGAAGTGCAGACACCTTTACTCTCATTTCTTAGAAATTAAACTGTAATAAGTAACTACAAAGCAGTTAGAAAGTTGGGCTATCAATATAGGATTGACTAAATAGCTCACTCTCCACTTAAACATGGATGGCACTTTAAGCCTGACTTGGAGACATTTTACCCTAGTTTTCTATGGACGTATTTTCTCTCAGAGTTTCAAACAAATGACATACAAATGAGTTTTGGGGACATGCTATATTTATAAGACAGTATCAGAGGCATTCAGACCGAGCACTGCAATTCTTCCCTGAGCAGAACAGTGCAGATCTGCCTAGTTGGATTGGGGTGGAGTGTTGGGCAGAATCTCACCAGCCTCTGCTTATTGGTGTAAAGCTTTTACTGTTGGAGGGATAATAGAAAAATCTGTGCAAGCAAGTGGCCCAATTTCTACCACGTACCTGGGAACAGAGGGGGGAAAAAGAGACACAGCATTTATTAACTTCTTAGCCCTTTTATGGGGGACTTCCTCATGCTCCACCTTACTTTGACGATAACAATTGTCTTATTAGAGTAGCCACCTTCCTGAATGGGAGAGGGAAACTAACATTTATTGAGTCTTTCATTTGTATCAGGAACTGTGCTGATCAGATTTTTTTCTTTTGTTCAGAGATAAAATTATCTAGAAAACTTTTCCCTCATCTTGAGTCAAACTCGAGTTGAAAAAATGAAACAAGAGGTGGGTAAGCAACATTGAGACACTTTCCATTAATGTTTGTCAACTAACTTACTACCTCACATTATATAATAGTGATGGAATCAAAGAAATAGAGGGTAGGCCTCATAATTTCATGTAGTTAGTGAAAATAATTGCCTTGTAACATATTTTGAGAAGGTAACCAGGGGTCCATTTTTCAGACTTGAAGTTCCAGTTATATAGAAAGTAATGGGAACAGGTTTTCAAACTTTATATTTAAATAATAAATGTCTGATTTTGTTTTTAAGATATACAATCCAGAGGCTCATCTATGTCCAGAAAGGATATTTAATAGATTGTAAGAGCTTAGAGCATAAATGTAAAGAAGACACAGGAATAAAGTATGTAATATTTATCATGTCCATCAAAACATTTTGTCTTTGAAATTTGTGGAATTTTCCACATAGAAAGATCATTGAAATTAGAGAATCTCAAAGGTTCTTACCTGAACTCAGAATCCCACAGCAGCAATGAGAAGACCAGCCCATTAACTGTTTTTAAAGTCTGTTTTTAAATAGTTAGTGGCTTTTCTTTCTTTATCAGTACAATGATGATTAACCATCAGGTCATTGTCCGAGGCAGATAGAAGAAAATTAACTAGCTATTCTAAGAAGCTGTTCTAAACTCCTGAATTTTAAAGATTATACTTGTCAGAATTTATAAAATATTTTTCTGTAAAAGTTCAAGTATTAAGTTTCTAAGAATAACATATTTGTTTAATAAATTACATTGATTGCATAAGATTTTCTTCTTTAAATATACAAATACAACAGATTATCCAAGGTAGTTAAAATCCTTCCAAATAGAAAACAGTTCAAGGCCTTTTTCTAAAAAAAAAAATCTGCAGATTATTTTAGTATTCAAAAGATAAAATATCTTTTGGCCTGATCCTGGGGGCAGTTCTAACATGATGTGGGAGGACGCTGGGTGTCCCATAGGAAATAGTAAAGCACCAATTCATGAAAGTCTTCCAAGTGACAAATTTTAAAAAATGACAAAATTTATAAGATTAATCTCTATGATCGATTCCTTACACTGAAGCCTGAAGAAAGAAAGGTTATATAGTTTTCTTCTATTAACTTAGGTTTTAGGGAAGAGTGGCACATGAACCTACTGATAGTTTTCTTGAGGAGCAGTTAAGTTTCATTCACTCAACCACTAAGTCAAACATTTTTGGTTCTGTGCTCTACCTCTGTATCTCAGACATTGGGCTCTATTCTGGAGGTCTCCCAATTTAAATCTCACATGAACAAATGTGTATATTTGTTATAATATATATGTAGCTATCTATCATACATAGCTATACAGAGAGAACACCTAAATAATAACTATCATATATATGACTATTATGCAGAAACAGCATTACCCATATACACATTCATATGCACATACAGCAATTTGAGGATATATATATATGAAAACATTGTTACCCCTTATCACTTCTGAAAGACAATTAAGAAATTATTTTTATTGATTAGAGAGAGAGAGAAGGCAATGCTGATTTGTTCTTTCATTCATTTATACATTCATTGGTTGATTCTTGTATGTGCCCTGACTGGGGGATTGAACCCATAACCTTGGTGGATCAGGATGATGCTTTAACCAACTGAGATACCTGGCCAGGGCCAAGGAAAAATTTTGATACAACTGTACAACAATATGTATTTAAGTTCTATATATCAGATATATGATAGATTAGTTCTACTCTGGTTTATTCTTGAAAGTTTGTAATCATGTGAAGAACCAAAGAATGTGGAGAGGAAGAAGGGTGGGGAAATTCTTAATTTCCCAGTAAAGGGGAACTGAGAAATATAAACCTGGGGCTAGGAAGATTAGGGCCCCAGGTCCCAAGCAGTTCTCTGCAGAATCAGAATCTGTGGCAACCCAAGCTCACACCCAGGAGATTCTGATTCAGCCAAGATTATACTTTTTATGCTTCTATTTTTTAAAAATAAGCCCTTTAGTTAATTTTTAGGTAATGCCAAATTTTCAGAACTTAGCAGAAATAGAGAACGTTTTCAGTTGTTTTTGTGGGTTTTCCTTTCATTCGGAGTGGGAATACAGTTTAGGTGTTCCCATAATAGTGATTTTTTTTTCAAATTTTTATTCCACCCAGGTACTTCACATAAAGGTAAATAGTACGGAAAACCTTTCTAATCCCTCAACTAAGGCTACCTCATGAAATTCTGGGTGTTTCCACAGGTCAAAGAGCATTTCATGACCTTTCCTCTACCACGACTGTTCTAGTTAGATTGTCCTTGTGAGACTTGTTAAAGAACGCAGGTAGTTAGAGGAAAGGAGTTGCAACAGTTCTTGCAAGGTCAATATTATGCTAACACTCATGGGTCAGCAGAATTGCAAAATTTGCTTTAAAAATCTGGTGATATTTACTTGAGAGATAATTACCACAGTTCTGATGACATGTCATGGGCTTTGGATCCTGATAAATTGTGATGCCAACTTGTCTCTGGTACCTGCTAACAGTATAGACTTATATAGGTTATTTAAACTTCCTGAGCATCAATATCCTCATCTACAAAGTAGGAAGAAAGCACTTGGGGTAGGATTAAATAATGTATGTACAGAGATTTACACCATACCTGAAACATTGTAGATTCAATCCCTAATGCCTAATAAGAGTCACTGTATGAAATCTGTGTATTATGAATACTTAAAGCAATTAATTTATATCAAATGGACAAAAATAAAAGATCTAGGACAGGAGCCCAGCAATTTCTTTAACAGTTTTTCTTCCCAGGTTCTCAGGTGGGTGCCACAGGCATGCTCCCAGAGGGTGTCTTCAGGCTCAGAGCAGGCCTGTCACTGCCTGCCACCTTACCTCTCTGGGCAGTGATCAAGAGGAAGCTGCAGGAAGCTGTACCTTTCTGGAAAGATCCCCACATATCTCTGCCCACTGACATAGGCCCTGGCATCATCATGATTAATCTTATCATGGCCATCTCCTTCTCACGCTGGTCACCACCCTCAGAAGATCCCTTTCATCAATTCATGTCTAATCCCCTCCCGGCTCTGTACATCCTTGTCTCTGCCCCTCACCTCCAGTCCTTCTCCCAATCCTGCGCGGAGATCTTTCTCTTGAGCTGTTTAAAACTCATGACTCGTCACAAGTAGAACTACCTTTATGGTCAGCCTCTTCTCTGAATTTATTTTGCTTTACCTGATTTCTCTAACTTAAACCCGGCCCTTCTCCATGCTGCGTCACTGCTCCACACCAGATAGGCTGGTATCCAATTTGCCTACCCATTTTCACTCTCTTTCCTCAGAATCCAGTTTTGAATTTCATATTGAAAGATTGATCACTTATCCCGCTTCTGTTGGAATTTTCTACCAATCCTTAAGTCACTTATTCCATGACTGTTTTAGCTCTTGGTTCAAAGCCAATCTCTTAAACATAGTACTGCTGTAATAATTATTGATTTCAATGATCATGAAGAGCACCCTTATAATTCTGGGTTTTTTTAGTCTTTTAACCTTTACTTCCCCAATAATCTTGCTTCTGCTCACTCCAATGGAGATATCCTAGATCTGTCATACCCAAAACTATCATGTCTACAATAATATCATTTTCGTGGATTGGATTGCTGTTGCGCTGTGCGGTGGCTAGACGGGGCACGATTCTGCGGGGGAGCGCCGCTGGGGTCGCCACTGGGCCAGGTCAGGGCAGCGACCCCTGGGTTGAGGGGCCGGAGCGCGCTGCGGAGAGAGTGGCGCTCCCTGAATCTGAGGGAAACTGTATGGGGCCAGCTGAGATGAGAGCAGGGCTCTGAATTCCACAGAGCCCGTCCCAGGGTTGTCACAGATGAGGAGAATACACACCAGTCATTGCAAACACTTCTCCATTTGCTGGGAGAGCGGACGTGGGCACTTCCCTCTTAGTGGAGAAGGCCCAAGGCACATCCCTCTGAGTCTTTTTGTTCCAAGGCTTTTATTGAAAAGGTTATCAGTCGTGCTAGGTTAACAGGAATGCACAGGTTATCTCATTACATCCGTATGTTAATGTTCACAGAGAATAAGTGATGTTTTGAAGAAAACAAATGGCAGGAACACACCAATTTACATAGGTCTGAGAGGAGACTAGTATAAACAAGAGAGATGGCTAAAGATGAGAGCATAATAAACAGAAGAGTGCCTAAGGGTATAGGGTTAAGATCTGTGAGTAATGTAAATGCCCTCCCCAGCCTGAGCTGGCTAAAGCTTTTGAGGGAAGAACAAAGCACACTTTAAAGAATTTACTTTTAGGCCTGATTTCCCCAGGAACCGCCATATCTGGTTTAGGGCTGATTCCTGTATTGTTTCAAGCCTGAGCCAAGCAGGGGGAGGGAGCCGCCAAGAGACAAGGAGACTGCTTTCAGCTAGAATGAGGATTCCAGCCATGTCCAACCTGAGCCGAGAGGTGCAAGTCTTTTTGCCCTTTCTCTTTGTCTCCCAATTTCTTGTCTGCTGCCAATAATCAGTTGGCATCTGTCTTAGGTCGTATACCTCAGCTCGAGGTAACTTACCCATCCTTGATACCCAATCCTCCATGGCAAAGCAGAGAGGCTGGAGCTACGCCTCTGCCGGGGGTGGGGGGGTGGGAAGGTTATGTCTCCTCAAGGGCCTGATTCTCCAAGACCTCCTGATTAATCCAGCCTTGGGGCGCTCCAGCCTGTCGGCGGGGTTACCTTTCCTGAAACTAGATAGGGCGTTTCCCAACAGATTGCCACTATCTTCCTACTCACAACAATGCTGCCACTGACCAGGATCTATAATCCACTGATTGATTCTACCAGAGCTTTCACTGTTCCTTATTTATGTCCTCATTTCCCTCCACATCTGGGCTTATATAATGATCATAGTAACCACTTTCTTCCATATATTTTTCAAGTTATTTGTGACCTTTGCATCATTATAATTGCTTGGCAAAACTACAGCCTTGATTAAATCCAACTTTCAGACTATTCTGTCCATTTATCCATGCTGATGAATGTGATTGAAGAAAACCCCCCAACCATGCTGACTTTAAATTTATGACCATGAAGCTCAAATGGGCCCTTTGTTTTGCCTACTTAGGTATCATGTTGCATTTTCCTTATCAAAGTCATCTTGCTTTCTGATTAACTACTTTTTTTTGTCTTTATCTCCTTCCTCAGAATTCCAAGTCATCCTTTCCTATCTCTACCTTCAGCTGATGACTATTTCACTAGTGAAAACAAAGAACAATTACTTCCAAAAGCTTCTTACACAACTTCTACCTAGTAAATGAATACCACACACTGTGCCTTGATGACCTGTCCATTCTCTAGCCAAAGCCAACCACCACTTGTACACCAGACTGCCTCTTCTCCTGTGTTCCCAAGATATCCATTTTCCCTTTCTAAAGAAATGTTCAAATCAGCATAGAAATGTGCTTTCACTTACCCATTTCAAAAATCCCTCTTTTGATCCCATTCTCTTTCCACGTATTGCCCTGTTTCTGTGTTATTTTTTACAGAAAAAAACCAAACCCCAAACTGCCAAAGGCTTACCTGCGGTAATTGTGTTCCATTAATTTCTTCAAATTCTTTTTTGAGTGTGCTTCAATCAAGTTTTTGCCCCCAACTCTTCACTATAGGTAATGGCCTTCATTTGACTTGAACTACTCACAGAATTTTTCAGAAATGATTATATCTTCCTCTGGGGAAATACTTTCCAGGACACTATCTTTAGTGGTTTTCCTCTTAACTCAGTGGCTTCTCCATCTCCACCTCATTTGCTAAATCCTTTTTCTATCTTTGGCCTCTTAATTGGAGTGTTTCAGGATTCAACTCCTACTTATTCCAAGACAATTGTATAAGTTAGTACTACTTATTCTATTGCAATCTCAGAATTCAACCATTGTATTTTGATGCTCTCATCTAGTTTCATGTATACCACCTCTATGTTGATAGTTCCAAAATTTTTATCTCCGGCCAGGGCTTTCCCCATGAACTCCAGGTTTTTTCTATTGCCTGATCACCATCTCCCTTTAGATGTGCAATAAGCATCTCATATATAACATTTTCCAAGCTATTCTCTTCATCTTTCTGTCCAAAACCTCTTCTCTTGTACTCCCATTTCAGTAAATTGTAATTTTATACTTCTAGTTACACACATACAGTATTGGGATCAGTTTTGACTCCTTGCTTACTCATACCATATCAGGGTCTAATTTCAAAATAGATCCAGAATATGACAGCTTCTTATCGTATTCATGGCTATCACTCTAGTCCTGAATTATTGCAATGCCCTCCAACTTGTGTCTCCACTTTCCGCCTTACACTCACCACCCTACTGTTTGAACCACGCCCTGCCATGTAAATTTAAACACAATAGCTAGAATCCTCATGTCAAAACAGGTGACACTGCTCTGCTCAAATCTTCCAATGGCATCCTACATCACTCAACGTGAAGTCCAAAGAGTTTTCTCAGGCCTGTAAAATCTTGACCTACACTCAGGATTTTTGTTTTTGCTGTTCCTTCTGCCTATCAGGTTCTTCTCCAGAGAGCTGCATAGATCACTCCATCACCATCTTTAGTGTCCACACAAATGATACTTTTTCAGTGAGTTCTTCTATGACCATTATTTTAAATGACATCCCCTCTGACCCCAATGAAGCTTCTTACTACTTTATTTTCCTCTTATTATCCACGATATTATGAATTTTAGTCACATATTTTGTTTACTGTCTGTCTTTCTCTGCCCCGACAACAATAAATTCACACTACAGTGTAAGTTCCAGAAGAGCAAGAATAAGTTTTCATCTATTTTGTTCGCTGCTATATCCTCAGTGCCTACAATAGTGCCTGGCACCTAGTAAATCACAATATTTTTGAGTAAATAAGTAAATGAATTTTCCATTTAAAAAGGTCTTATAGCAATGAAGTGATGTTAAATGCAAAAACTTAAACCGGAAAAATAGGTAAAGATGGTAAGAATGCTGTCTATAATTGTATAGAAAGCAGTTACCTAATTATCAATGGATGTGATGAAAATGTTGAAAACAGTCATCAACTTATTTTGTTTGAAGAGCCAAATGTGATGCTGATGCAACATGATGAAATTCTCTGAAATTTGTGTTCACAATCTTCTAATGTTTTCCTGGCTCAAGTAGGATAAGCAGTCAAATACTTTTTATGAAAAGTTTATCAGCACGCACAGAATCTCTTCCCAGCTTATCCCTCTAACATTATTTTCTAAAATTTTCATTATTTTAAAATAGTCATTTCTCAACAACATACTCATCATTGATGTTCCAGAAACATCCAAATTATATTCCTGTCTGAAGTGTTTTGCACTTATTCTTCCTTCTAACTGGAATACTTTGCCTCCAGCTGTCTGTTTATTATTTCAGTCATTTTTTTCTGCTCAATTATTGCTGCCTTATAGATGCTTGCCCTAACTTATTTTAAAAACACAACATTTGTTCTCTATCCCCTTGGCCCACTTTCCACCTCTCTGTGTTTCTTAAAACAATATGATTTTATAAAACATGTTTGTATATTGTTTTCTCCCCACTAAAATATGGACAACTAAAAAGCAGGGACTTCATTTCGTTATATCAGAATCCAGTACAGTGCTTGGTAAATTGTAGGTATGCAATAATTAATATTTTAGATGAATGAATCAACCATGTCTTTAAAAACTCTCCACTGTCAACTGTATAAACTTTGAAGGTATCTGGTACACAGAAGGAGATCCAATATCTGCCTTTTCATCTTGTTTTATAGTGCTCTAGTCCACTGGTCTTCAATCTGGGATATATATTCTCTTGGAGAAGTAAGTTTTCAAAGGATATGCAAGAACAGATAATGTTTTGGGAAAATTAACAGCTTTATTGAAAAAATAAATACACAGTAAACTACATATGGAAAAAGTATATGATTTAATGAGTTCTAACATATGTATTCATTAATGAGACCAAGTTCATAAACAGTCACCCCAAAATTTTTCCCTGCCCCCCTCTACTATTACCCATCCTAGACCCAACCATTGATCTGCTTTCCATCACTATAGATTAATTTATATTTTATTAAAAGAAGTTATGCTAATTTAATCAAACAATATATTACATTTTGTATTTCTTTCATTCAACCATGAATGTCATTATTTTGAAATTCAATCATGTTGTGTATATTAATAGTTCATTTCTTT
The DNA here is from genome assembly GCF_021234165.1 of Pteronotus mesoamericanus. Classification (NCBI taxonomy): domain Eukaryota; kingdom Metazoa; phylum Chordata; class Mammalia; order Chiroptera; family Mormoopidae; genus Pteronotus; species Pteronotus mesoamericanus. Next base: position 22,512,044 of record NW_026555310.1, read on the forward strand.
CTCTGCTGATTAGTATTCCATTGTATAAATATGTCACAATTTCTTTACTCACTTATTTATAAAAATTTGTGTTGTTTCCAGTTTCAGGCCATTACAAATAAAAGTATTATGAACATTTGCTTGTAAGTCTTTGTGGGGACATATGCTTTCATTTCTCTTGAACAATACCTAGTAGTGACTTCCCTGGGTCATATGGGAGGTGTACGTTTAAGTTTTTAAAAAATTGTTAAATGTTTTTCTAACACAGTTGCATCTATTTATATCCCAACCACAATGTATAAGAGTTTCAGTTCTTCCACATCTCCACCAACAGTTAGTAGAAATATATATGTATTTTTGTTCTTCTGGTAGATTTGCAGTGGTATTTAATTGTAATTTTAATTTGCATTTCTTTAATTACTAGTGATGACTAGTGATGTTGAACATCTTGTCACAAACTTATATGCTATCTTTCTCTCTGGTGAAATGTCCATTCAAATCTTTAGTCCAGTATTTCCTGGGATGCTTTGCTTCTTCTTATTAAGTTGTAAACGTTCTTTAGGTATCTTCAAACAAGATCTTTGTTGGATATATGTTTTCAAAGATTTTCAATGGTGAACATTTAAAATCTTGATGAAGTCTATTAAGTTTTTTCCTTACATTTTTTACTTCTTGTGTTCTATGTGAAAAAAGCTTTGCCAAAATCAAGATCAATAAGGTTTTCTCATTTTGTTTAGAGGTTTTATATTTTTAGCTATTAAATTTAGGATTATACTCCATTTTGAATTAATTTTGGTATAAAGTATGAGGCAAGCATCGAGGTTTATTTTTGGCTTATTGTTATCCAATTTATTTCACTTCATTTGTTAAGAGTTATTCTTTCCCTACTAACTTGGAGTCTTTGTAAAATATTATTAAACATAAATGTGTGGGTCTATTTCCAGACTCTTTATTATATTCCATTGATCAATATATCTATCTTTGTATCAATACCATAGTATCTTGATTACTATAGCTTCATAATGTCTTGAAATCAGATTGTATAAGTTTTCCTACTTTGTTCTTCTTTGTCAAGAATGATGTGCATATTCTAGGTCTTTAGTACTTCCATATAATTTTTTTAATCTGCTTGCCAATTTCAAGAGAAGAAAACTGTGCTAGAATTTAGGTAGGGACTGAATAACTCTGTAGACCAGTTTGGTATAATTGGCATTTTAGCAGTATTGAGTCATACAATCCATAAACATGGTATATCTCTTTAATTCTTTAAATTTTTCAGCACTTTTGTTATTTTCAGTGTAGAAGTCTTTCACATCTTTTGTAAATGTGTTAAGCATTTCATATTTTTATACTATTATAAATTATATTATTTCAACTTTAATTTTTGACTGTTTAAACTAGTAGAAATAAAACTGATTTTTGTATATTGAACTTAAATCGTGCGACATTTTAAAGCTTATTTAGTAGCTTTAGTGGGTTTTTAAAAATACATTTATTAGGACATTTAATATTTTAATGTAAGGTAACATGTATATTACCATGCTGTGTGCAAATAAAGACAGTTGCACTTCTTCCTTTGCAATTTGAATGCCTTTCCCTCCACCCCTGTCTTACTGTACTGTCTAGCACCTCCAGTGTCCTCTCCAGTCAATCAAATCCCAAAATAGAAGTGATAAAAGCAGGCATCCATCCTTTCTTTGTTCCCAATATTAGAGAAGAAAGTTTTTAGTCTTTCACAGTTAAGTAGGATGCTAGGTATATGTTTTTGTAGACATAGGTTGAAGAGGTTCCTTCTACTTCTTTTTTTCTAAGAATATTTCCTATCATTAATGAATGATGACTTGAGATTCAAAAGTCAATTAAGGTAACTCACTCCATCAGTAGAATAAAAAGAAAAAAAACTTATATAATCTTCTCAAAAGATGCAGACAAGTCATTTGATAAATTTCTTCATTCACACATCATTAAATCACTTAGCAAACTATGAGGAAAAATTCCTTAAGATCATAAAGAATACCTACCAAGATACCTATATAATCCTCATACTTTATTTTTGTTAAAAATCAATGTATTAATGGATAGGGAGAAAATAAAGGAACCAATAAATTGAAGATTCAGTGAGTTGGGAGGAAGGGTATAATGGGAGCATGAAATGAAGGGAAAAAGTAGAAATCTAAATTTACTCTTTTAGAGCAGCTTCAGATGATGTCACATATCAAAAAAATGATGACAGGGTAGGGCAACTAAAGTAGAAAGGAGAAGATTTTTCTTGCTGTTCAGTAAGTTATAGAAATTCTGCTCAAGGCTGTCTGTTGAGCGTTCGCAGTATTGTTGTGCAAAATATTACTTTCTGTGATGATAAAAATATTTTACAAGTGCATTCTCAAATGTTGTAGCAACTAGCTATGTATGGCTATGTATGGCACTTCAAATGTGGCTAGAATGACCAGGGAACTAAATTTTTTATTTTATTTAATTTAGAATTAAGTTGCCACATGTAGCTAGTGTCCACCTTATCAGACAGCATGACTTTGGGATATAAATATGTAGCATGGTTGAGGTGGAATAGAAGAATGGGCTTTTTCCAAGAACGTCACAAATTTCACCTAAAAAATTCCCAAGGCATTTACCTTTAATCTCTTTCCAAGCCCTGAAATACCAGCTCATTAGGCTGTTGGGAAACAGAGGGGAGAGGCAATACTCCCTTACTCCAAATTTTTATATCTTTTTTCTGCCTTTTTTCTTTTCTCTTCCCTTCATCTTCCGCTGTCTCTCAGGATCAAGGATCAAACACAATATCAGAAACATTATAATCACTCAACACATGGTAGTTTTTATAATAAACTTTTTCTAATTATAAACAATACTGCAATGAACATCTTTTTTAATACAAATGTTTGAGTACATCTATGTTTATTACTGTGCTATACTATCCTAGAATGAAAATTACTGATTCAAAGAGTGTAAGCTTTTCAAAAATTACTTTTGAAAGGCTTTCCAGAAAGATTCTATCAAAAACAATCCCTCAATACATATATATGTATACGTATGTATATATGTATGTATGTGTGTGCGTGTGTGTGTGATCTGTGTGTGTATACCTCTCAATTCATACCCATCAGCCATATAGCTTTTCAGTCTTGGACAATTAGTTGCAAAGTACAATTTCACTATTGTTTCATTTTATTTTTATTTGATTGCAGACTATATTCATGTTAATTCCATAAGAAATTACCACAGAGTTCTCTAATACATTTCATAAAATACACAGACACACACACACACACACATATCCTTTTCCTCACCCTTTCTAGTTCCCTTTGGCTCCAACTCAGAATAATATGTTTTTATACATAAAGGGAAACATGTGTGTTCTCTTGAATAGTATCACATCTGGTTCCTGTAATATAAATCCTAATTAACCCTATTTTCTGATACATTCTTAACACTACAGACCACAAAATAAATATTTTTCTGGAAATTCCAAATTTTCTAGAGAATTCTCAAGTTTTTTTCCTTCACACAACATAAAGACCAGTCACAATCCCCAAAACTGTCTTTGGAGCCACAAAATTCTCCTGCTCTCAACTATTGCTAATCAAGTGTGCGCTGAAATTTCCCTTACCTCCTTGGATCATCTTGTCCATTTTCCTCAGACCTCTCTGGGTATTTTAGGTATGACTCCTTCATGAGTTCAGGTGTCCCCAATTCATATCTGTAGCTGCCTAACAATGTTTGTAACACAACACACCAGGCAGTTTAATCAATCACTCCAAAAGCCAAGATGAGAGAGATAGCTGCCAGGTTTTGAAGTAAAGAAGGCCTGGGTGGACAGGAGCTGACGTCATGCCTATAAATCAGAAACCAAAACAAAGATTCAAGTAGAAATCACCTGAGCAGTACTGATGATTGGAAAATTCTCCAACCAGTAGGTGGAAGCAGATTCCTATCCTTGAAGATGGATACTATACACAGTTCACATGTCTGAGTAGTCATTTAATATTTTGCAATAAAAGCAGCTTTCACTCTCCAGGAATCAGCTCTTTCTTGGGCAATATTTATGCAGTTACTAATCCCTATTCAAAGGAGATTAGGAGCCTTCACAAATTTGACCCATGCCTAGGACATTACAATATTTTTCCATGCAACTTTAGCTTAGGTGAAGCAAACATAGTAACTCAAGAAGAAAACATCATCTGAATAGGTTTTTAATGCTAATAAATTAATTGTGTTCCATGGTAAAAATGAATTCTGTTCTTGCCCCATTTTTCCAGAAGGACAGCATTACTTGGTTAGGGTCAGGACGGCAGAACTGGATCTGGAAGGGCAAATCCACAGGGAAAGGCATAAGGTGGAGGTCATACATGATTCAGTGATGAGATATTGTGACCTGTGAGCTTCGCAAGAGCAGTGATAGATCTATAATGTTTGCTTCAAAGGTCAACATGGTTCCAGCGATGTAGTGGGTATCCACTGAATATCTGTTGAAAAAAATGGTGAATAATTAAATATTTTGAACGATGTCTCTTTTCAGGATTTGAGGCCTCAGCAGGGTCCCTTGTCAAATTTAGATAACATATAAAAGGAAGTGGAAGGGCAGTGGAAAATGATGATGTAGGAGGCTGAATAATGCCCCCAAAGATATCCATGTCCTAATTCCTGGAACCTGTGAATGTCGCGTTATATGGCAAAGGGGACTTTGCAAATGTGATAAAGTTAAAAATCTGAAAATAGGAAAGAATCCTGGGACATCTGGATGGGTCCTGCCTGCTGTCAGAAGTGCCCTTTAAGAAGGAGGTGGAGGAGGATTTGACTGTAGTCAGAAGAGAAGGCAATGTGATGATAGAAGCAGAGTTTGGAGCTATACAATTTGAGCAAGGAAGGAGTGGCCACAAGCCAAGGAATATGAGCTCACTAGAAACTGAAAAATACAAGGAAACAGATTCTCCCCTCAGGACTTCCAGAGAAGGAGCCAGCTCTGCTGACACCTTTACATTAACGTAGTGAAGCTGATTTCAGACCTGTGACTTCCAGAGCTGTAAGATGATACATTCGTGTTGTGTTGAGCTGCCAAGTTTGTAATACAATGTATAGGTAAAGAAGACAGGTGGTAACTGGTTTCTCCATCCCTCATCTCTTTTATTGAGCCTGGAATTGGAGGCGGGGCGGGGGGCATGGAAATGTCAGGTAGAGGGAAGAATGCAAGCTTGTATGGGCACGGTAGCAGCAGCTGGGGCCCCAGGCTATCTGGGAAATCCCTAGAGATTACAGAGTGCTTTTGACAAGGCAAAGAACCGGGGAAACCCTGCCGTGGGAGTGTCTAGATTCCCTCGGGTATGGTAAAGTGGGCATGAGTGTAGGCGATGTCCAAGTAAAGATAGGGCACTTTGTGGCCCTGATGCAATCCAGGCCCACATTTAGAATGGCACAGACTCTGCTTAAAAGCTCACAATAATAAACAGTCATCACAAACAGAATTACAGTAAACTATACACTTTCAAAATGGCCAGGGTTCTGGCACAGTGGTGTTGTGGTTGTTGGTGGTGGTGTTTTTTAATACATGTTTCTGAATAAGGCAAAACAGATGCACTTGTTAGCCTCTTGAATACTTTTCTGTCTTAGAATTGGAATCTTTCACCACCAAAGTATTTTGTTTATGAAGCATGGAGTGTATTCCAATCACACTGGCCTTAGGCACGAAATAAATCAATGCCTGAGTTTTTAAAATATGGATTTAATCCAAGCCAGACCTGGCCTAAAGCACTGTAAAACTTAAGATGGCGTTTTACTGATGTTGGAGGCTGAATGTCAGAATATTCAGTTTATTTGAAGGGTCTTATGTGTAGTTGCACCTGAATAACCTTCGTAGTAAAGTCCAGTTAATTGTAAATAATACCTTGATAAAGCCTTTCTGTAGAGTCACTTGTGTAAAACTTTGGATAAAAAGTTCATTAGCTTCCAGTATGTGAAATTTATTAGGGGCAAATGATTCTTTTTTAATAGAGAAGAAGCTTTCTACACCTCCAGATGCTTACTGAGTTGTCCTGACTCTCTCAAAAATGGGATATTTTACTTAGTCCCATTGGGTGCCTACTCTGTTGCAGGGTCATTGCAGTGGGATTAACAACTATTTTTTGACACAGTGTAGAATTTGCAGACAATAAATAAATTCACAAGAAGATATATATTAAAGAGAAGACCATTGCTATTGAGAAAAATAAGTAAAGTTAATGGGATAGAGAGAGACAGCACATGCTCTTTTTGAGCATGTCAGAAAAGGCCTCCAAAAGGCTGGTGTTTGAATAAAGAGGGAATGAGGAATCAAGTCTTAGTGGGCAAAATGTTGCAAGCAGAGGACTCAGAAGTGCAAAAGCTTACTTTTGGGGCTGCTTGATGTGTTGCTGAGACAGAAAGGAGGCTGGGGTGGTGCAGAGTGAGTATAGGAGGAGTGGGAGGAAGTGAGGTCTTAGATTAGGCAAGGCCTGGTAAAGCCATAGTAACATAAACCACATATAATGCCAAAATTATATGCTCTATCTTGTGACTATTTGACTGCTTTATTTAAAAAGCAATCAGGGTTCTTCAGACCAGTTTTTATTCCTGGTTAGTCTACCTTGTAGTTCACAGGTCTTGATTTTTAACTTGGTTTGGTCAATGACAGGTCTCAGTGGAGAGATCACAGGACAAGAAGTCAGGGCACCTATCTGGCTGTCTCCGCATAACTAGAAAGTAACTTGTTTTTGTGGACTATGAAATTTTTCGCGTCTGTGGCCCCGCTCCTCCAATCTGTTAGCTAAGAACTTCAGAGATCTCCTGCAGGGCCAATACTCTGCTTACTATGGTAGTGGGTGCTCTGTGTTCATTAGTTAGCTCTACTGTCATTTGGGGATTCTTTGCAAGGTGTGAGCTACCTAACTTTTGTTTTCACTAGTCAATCATTTTAGCCAATCCTGAAATCTAGGCCAGAAAGAAAAAACAGAAAAGAAAACAATAATGTAGACAAACTAATTCTGTTGTTTAAATAGAAGCAAAAATTGTAGAACAGAAGCAAAAATGTGATTTTATCAAAATCAAAACTACATTTTGTGGGTATGATACCCTATATATACCACCATCTCTGCTAAGTCGGGGCTTTGAAGAACTTTCAACCAGGCTAAGGTGAATGAACTCTGGACTTGGTATCAGAAGGTGTGGGTTTAAGCTACTGTTCTGTTAGTACCCGATTCTATGGTCTTAGCTAGTCAGGTAAACTCATATTATCCTCTTATGGATAATTCATAAAATTATTTGTAATTTTCATATTCAGAAAAATATTGATCTTTCAGGTTATGTAGAATTAAGAGAAAAATTGTAAATGTTAAAATGCTTTGTAGTCTCTAAAAATATAGAAATGCTGCAAGAAAGAAATATATCTAAATTGAAACTGAGTCTTTCTGGACAAACCATCAATTGTATAGTGCACTAAACATCTTATTTAGGTAATAGAAAGCTGTTCTTCATTATTTGCTCTGTTTTTTAGTATATTCACAATCTCTGATAACTGAGAAAATCTTTAGAGCACTTAATCTATTTCTTTTCTTTTCTATTCTATTCTATTCTATTCTATTCTATTCTATTCCTGCCAAATTCTCTCTGAAGTGAATTCAATAAAGAATACAGAAATTTCAGGAAGAACTATGTGTGGTGTGATTTGATTAATACTATTCTCAATTCCTAAATAAGTTTATTTTTCACATATTATTAGCACATTCATTTATTCAATATGGAGTTTGTCATATGTGTGAGGTGATGTACAAGACAGTATGAACTGATAAAAGAGAGTCTCTACCAGCAACATCTCCACTAGCACAGCACCTAGTACTACAGGGGTACTGCAAGGGTGAGATCCAGGGAATGCTGACCAGAGAGGGCCAAACTCAACTGTCAAAAAGGAGAAGTAGACAGGTCTTGGCTAAGGGTGTGATACTACTGCTCTGTGGAGCTAATTAGGAGTGAAGGACCTCAGACCTCGCCTCAGAAATATTCAATCACGTCTGCCTTTTAAAACAGACCCTCGGGTGAATCATAGACAATAAAGTTTAAGAAGCCCTGAGCTGGGTGAAAAAGGTGAAAGAAAGAAATAAGAAAAGTGTTTTCTAGGCAGACATAGTAGCAGAGATCGCTTTTAGGAAACTGCGCATTTTACAATGTGGCCAGAGGTTCTAGGTTAAGAACCTGATTTGGGGGTGTTGCGTAAGATGGAGCTGGGGAGGTTGTCAGGGGCCAAATCCTGAAAGATCGCACTTTACCAAGGGAGCCTGAGGTTTCCTGAAGATGTTGGGAGGTGCTGGAAGATTTTGAAGAGCAGAGTGTCATAAGCCAATCTTAACTACAGATAAATGTGGCATATAAATATCATTGGGTTTTATAACATGCAAGAAAAATGACAGAAAATGTACCAGCTTCGAAAACTGATATAATGTTGAGCCTTTTCATCAACAACATGGTTTGGGTTTCTCAGTAAAATGTTATAGTTTTTAAATATTATGTGCATCCCAAGCATTTCCTGTTTACTTCTAGTCCTTCATAGTTGTGTTATTATGATTTGAAATGTTTTATTCCATTTTATTTTCTAAAAAGGTTATTTAGGGTCTTTCATTCTATTGTATGTGTGATAGATTTAGCAAAGCAGTCAGTTGTTTCATATTTATATTGTAAATAGCACCAAAATCTGTGCTTGGTGTAGTTTGTTCAGCAGATTCTTGAGGTGCTTCTCGGGAGGTAATTAGAGTATCTCTGAAAGGTTATCATTTTGAGTCCTCCTTTTCAAAGTTGATACTTCTTTCTAAATTAAATTTATTGGGGTGACATTGGTTCATAAAACCATACAAGTTTCAAAAGTTGACACTTATGTCATTTTTTTCTTGTCTGTTTACAAAACCCAATGATATTTATATGTATCATATATCTTGGAGTTTTATGGCTTCTGGTCTTAAACTCTCAATAAATTTCTAAAAGGATAAATCAAATAGGCTGCATTTCTTTATTATAACTATGATTAACCTAAAAATTAAAAGATGAGCTTAAAGTAAAATATCCAAGCACGGGGAAATTTTAACCCACTGTTATAGAGCACTAGGAATTTTGAATCAAATAGAAACTCAAGAATGCCGTTGTAAGCAATTAAGAAACTGTCATTGGGATAGCTGCTTGGCAGCCCTGTTGGATTATGAACGAAGGTGTCCATTAAGGTATATTCTTTTCATGACTAAGCTAGAGCATATGGTAATACGCCTGTAAGTCAAGAATTTAGGTAAAGATTTTTATAGGCATGCCTAAAGGGAGCAGAAGGAAGAAAATAACTCAAGTGAAACACAAAAATTAATTAATCAGGTAGCTGAGGAGCAAAATCCAAAAGCCATTTCTTTGCAAATTCTAATGAAATAAGTTTCTGATGAACATAACACACAAAAAAAGACAAATCCAAGTATGCAATATTAGGAATCGGAAAATAGTATAATAATAAACCTAAGCTTCATTGCTTTAACTTTATAAAATTAAAAATGGCATTTAAAAACCTGAAAGATTTTTCTAGAAAAAAATTCAAATTTTGAAAGTTGAATAAAGTAAACATATGCTTTAAAAAAAGTAACTAATAAAAACTTTTCAAGATATTTCTTAAAAAGGCTGAAAACATTGTTTCAAATGTAAAAGGAGCAGATAATTCCTATGCTATAAAATCTTTTCCAAAGCATTAAAACTTAAACAGCTTTACAGTTAATTTTATAAAACTGCATAATCCTGATACCATAAGCTGATAAAGATAGCAAAATAATTAAAAAGGAGGATGAAATTTGTGTTTTCCAAATATGTTGTATTGAAAATTAGTTAGATCCATGACTTATTAATTAAAAAGTGAACTTAATGTCAAATAAGTTTGAGATACACATCGCCTTTAGACTGGCATTACACATCATCATAGTAAAGAGTCTTAGGGATTTTGAAGTCACATGAGAGTGCCATTAACTCAACATATTTCAAAATTATTCAAACATAAAACATTTTACATCATATTTATTACTATTTAAATATGTTAATGTGCCTCTAATGCCTGATCCCTTGTAGGTCTTCTTTAATATGGTTTATCCCCTCTTTTTTCATTCTTTTTTTCTTTTTTATGTTTAACTTACCATATTTATTTGAATTTTTTCAATTACAGTTTACATTCAATATTCATTCTTTTTCCTAGTGGTGAAATTTTATAGCTTCAGCAGTAGATGGAGTTGATCTTAATCATAACCATTCGGGCCTTTCCTAGATCCCTAGATCTAGTGTTTAGAGTTCACTAAAAATGTTATTGTTCTTGACAATATAAAAGGAAAGGTACAACTAACAGAAAGAGGGAGACGGACAAGAGTTTGGACACTTGGAGGGAAAGGGAAGGAGCTCTAAGAACATCATTTGCAAAGTGGGGAAACACATGATACTTTTCATGTTTATTGAACAGGAAATGGATGGAGGTATTGAAATGACATTTGAGGAACTCACAATAGTGGCCTCACTACGTACAGATAACTGGGGAAGAGAAATAGGAAATGAGTAATGACATTAGTTCTAATCTATCAGAGTAGAGTCAATACAGAGTGCCCAACATTAGTAAATCATGAAAATGTTATGTGCATATTATTTAAAGATATGGAAGTAACCATCAGAAAATCCAACAAACCAAACTGTTTAGAAGCAGTTACATTTGAGGAACAGAGTGTAACTGGGGTGAAGGACTGTTACTTCCCATTTTAAGTCATTTTGCACCATTTGATTTTCTAAAACATGGACATGTTTTAGTATGCTAAAACCTTCCTAATGTAGGTGTACAAAATGAACATTTAGGAAAGTTAGAGGAAGACAGCAAATATGGATATAGATTAACATAGGCATAATGTAACTGTTTGAATAGAACTTGCTGACTTCAGACAAGTTGCTAAAACTCTCTAGCCTCAGTTTCTTGCTTTGACAATATCAGTAATTCTACCTGGCACATTAGGGTCTTTGGTCTTTGAAATTGAGATAATGTGCCTAAAGCACTCAACACACCTAAAGAAAGTGCTTAATATTGTTACATTTAACAGTTGCTATGAAAGTTATAAAAACAATTATTATTCCCAAGAATATGTTATAGTCAGTTTATTCTTTCACTCTCCCTTTATGTATGAGTGTATAAATACGTAATATTTAAGTGGAGATTTCTTGAATGCTGATGGTCACAAATGTTCTTCCAGCTGTTTTTAGAGGTTTCAGGTTATTTGTTTTTATTACCTACTTTAGAGGCATAGTGATGTAATGGAAGAACCCAGCATTAGTTTGACTGCTTCCATCTTGAGAAAATCATTTAACCAAATTTAAGTCACTCTATTTATAAAATGATATTGTTGGACTGTTATTGTCTGTAGGTTATAGTGAATCAGATGTTCTTATGAGGACATACTCAGCTCCAGGGGCCATGGAGGTAGAATAAGAAAATAAAGTGGCCCATTGAGTGTGAAGCAATTGTGGGATCCCACACGTCAGTCAAGGTCTTCCCTCTAATGTTTGGCGCTGGGACTGAGGGGATATTTTTGACCTTTGAAATGGGGCTTGGTTTAAAAAATTCATGTGCTTTCTGAGGCGTAATAAGCCTGCTTGCTTCTGTCAGATGAATTTACTCCTCTAAAATATCAAGGTTCTTTTTAATAAATTCAATTCCCCACCAAATGGTACCCTCTTATGCTGCACAACTGAGTTTAGTATATAGAATTCCACTGCCGAATTAATGGTTATCCATAAAAGATGCTTTCTTTTCATTGACATTCAGTGCTTTCATGAAAAAAATCACTTAATCTCTCCTTATGCCAATTTTTATTTTTTAAGTTATTCAAGAGTAAATTGGATAGGATTCTGTTTTAAAATTTACTTGCAAAGTAGTTATTTTTCAGGGTATTGCTACAAAAAGCTTTGAAAAATAGAGGATGTGGGAGACAGGATGAGGAACTTGAATTTTAATGACACCTCTACAAAGAAAACTCTTGACAAGTGTACTCACTCACCCATTCAGTAAATATTTGTTATGGGTAAGATTGATATTCAGATGACAAAAAGGATTCCTGCTTACAAGTTATTAGGGCAGCCGCAGGTCTGAAGTAGGCCTGCTGGAAACAAAACATACGTTTATTTTCAATTTTAAAAAATAGTAAAATATGAAAAAACCCCTTGTTTCATTAAGTAAAATAAAATGACAAAATTAATATACATTTAAAAGAAATTTTTCCACTCTCAATCCCCAGACTTTTCATCTCCAATTTTTTCCATTCACATTCAGAGGACTGGTATATACAGAAAAAAAATAAATAAATAAAAGACTGCACACTATTTTGTTTGCATTATTTGATTCTTCCTCTGTGTGAGTAAGGCTACTGTGTTTTTGAGCTGGACATTTTTATTGGATTTAGACTCCATGACACACCTTGAAAAGACTCCTTGTTGGAAGTACCCTGTTTATTGTTCAGTTTGTACAATTCCAAGACTCCACTGGGGTGAACTCCACCTTAAGTCTGCTTTTCTTGGGAGGGCCAGCAGGTCCCTCTTGTGCAGCTATGCTGGAGGAAAGCATAGCACATAATTGAGCTGAAGATTAAAGATGGTGGACTTGTGTACCTACTATGTCTAGTCAGAGAAGTACCAGGAAGCTGGTGAAGAGGAAATGCCTGGCTTGACTTTTTCAGTTGCAAAGAAATGGAGAGGCCTCTGACAGGATGTATCAGCGGCAGACCTCTGCCCAGAAGCCCTGAGGCACTGTGACAGGTGCCAGGGAGAGCACCAAAAGGAACCGCACTGCTCAGCCCCATCGCTCTGCATAACACCTAACTTTACTGTACACTTTTAGAAATTCAACTTTCAGATATGTGTTAAGATGACATCATGTGCATAAGTCTGGAGCTGCTTACATAAATTAAAATATGGACAGTATTGTATTTAACATTATTTTTAAATTCATTGAATTCACAGGAGGACAATAAAGCATATTTATACTAATTTTATTACTTTACAGCCATGGTCACTTAAAATGTCACACATGAAGCACATGTAATGAATGGTAAAAAAGCTAATAATCCAAAATTCAAATCCCTTAGGATCATTTGCTTCTATACACTTCTATGTCAATTATGGTATTTCAAAAGAAAGGAGAAGGTTAAAATGAAATTTCTCTCTACATGTTCTGGCTCCATCCTAACAACATCATTAAGGTGATATTTGAAAGAGGCCAAGACATTGTTCAATTTTTTAACAGCATTCTCTTATCCTAGATAAGTTATCAGTTTAAAAATTATTTTACACATAGCTATTAGACTATGGGGACGATTGTTCTACTAGGAATATAACTAATATGTCAATGGGCACAAGGTAAATGAAGCAGAATGAGTAAAGAATATAAGAGATTTGTATATAAATTAAAATTTTACCTTCACTATCTATATTTTTTATAATATGATTAATTATATTTGTTATCAAATGCATTATCTAATACTTAGTATTAAAAACAAAGTAGAAATTTTTTGAAAGAATAAAAAATGTACATATTGATTCAAATGTGTTTGCAGAATTTCCAGAAAATAGAAAAGATGGCTCAAGACATCATTTTTCTAAAGCTGTGTTTCCTTCCCTGGCCAGCAGTTGGGTTGTAGTAAATGGTCACTTGGAGTACAACTTTTCTTCCTGATTCTTGTAGACACCATTGTTCTTTCTCTCTTGTTTCTGAAGCTTCTATGATTTGAAACATAATTTTTCTTTAAAGTGAAGAGTACTGCAATACTTATGAAAATGGACATTATGCCCAGAAGCACAGTCAGGCCCAGATATATGTGTCTAGAAGAAGAGAGAATCTCAGTCTTAATTATTGTAACTATGCAACTTTAAATAAAATGTGAAACGAAGGTAATAATATCATTTAATAGATATCTAAACTAATGAAATCCATCAAATTAAAAAGAAACTATGATGAGGATAGTTTCTTCAAGAGTGCGATTCAGTGGCTATAGAAGGCCTTTCTCTGAACATTTGAGACCATTGAAGATGTTAAGATTACATCAAGTGATTTTTTTTTTAGTAGTATCATTTTCAGTTACTACTAAGTATATAAATCAATTTTATCCTCTCTGTAAACTATTCTCCTGACCAGGTGACCATACCCCTTTTTACCCCAAACATTTTCAGTTTATGCTAGTATTGTCCCAGGATAATTTTAAGTGTTCCCTTTCACTTTGAAAAGTGTCTAGGTTAGAATAATAAATCATGTCGTTATCCTTGTACCTTGCCAAATTCCCTTTTACAGAAAAACTGCAAGAAGCAATGTTAAGGGGGAATCAGAGCTCTCAGAGGAAGAGAATGACCCAAGAACAAACCAGAGGCTTAGCTCCATTTCTTCCAGGAGAAGCCTTTAGTTCTGTGTTCCGTCATAAGACATGAATGAAGGCATGGAAGGGTAGGCTGAATGGTTCATTCTGGTCGCCTTGTAAAGGCGCTCGCAGTCTCTGATTGAGTTACACTGTCTTTACATTAAAGTGAATACTGTCTTAGCCAGTGTGAGCAAAGCTGAATTCTCCTGACAGATCAGGTCCCTTTTAGAGACCAAAGTAAATGTCTCACATTACATCAAAGCCTATTAAATCAAACAAACTTACTTGAGATGATTGGCTCACTTCACAGCCAACTTCCAACATACATGGCTCAGTACTGGTTTATTTCTCTAGAAAATGCTCAGATTGTAAATCTAAAAAAAAAAATCCCACTTGCTTTTGAGCCATTGAAGCATTGCTTTAAGCAATAAGGGGACTAAAAGTTTGATGAATTGGACTGAATGATACCATAGTGAAAAAGCCATGTCCCTCAGCCCCATACACACTCACACTCACAGAGAAAACCTTTTACTTTTATGCATTTCAAGTACTGGAATAATTGAACATCAGTTTGGCAATAAAAGCCGGATAGATTTAGAGCCAACTCCAAGTCTTGCCCAGGGGGATTATAGCTGACGCAAATGGGACAGTTTGGCTCAATTTGAAAAAGAATAGAAATAAACCCAAAATGTGACCTAAATTTAAATGCTTCTAAGTTTCAGGGAATTACTCATTTGTGTGCATAAATTTTCAGAATTCTACTCTATTCTGGAATTTTATGTCACTTAAAAAAAAGATTATTCATTAAAAATGCAAGTTAAGATTAAGAATAGGGAAGATAAATGGTATAGCCAAATAATTAAATGATAATAGAATTATTCTATAAAACAGAATATGCTCCTTGACTAGACCACTCTTCTCCTTACAAGCAGTGAAAGTACATGAGAAATTATTAGTGCCAATTGCACTGTGGCAACCTGAGATGTGATAGCAATGAGATGGGAGAATGAGTTTGATACGGTACCTAAAAACATTTGAGTCATATAATCTGCAGGATCCTCTATTTCCACATTTTTTAAATCCCCATTTGAGGCATGAAGTGTCAATCAAAACTCCAAAATATACGGGAGCTGGGATGCCTGCTGTGAGAAAAACAAATAATTGCTACTAAAAATATATACACATCTTGTTGGTTATCCTAAAATGAATGATTAGCTGGAACCACTTAATTTCAGTCCAAAAATTACTGCTTTGGAGATACCAGGGCATCTCCAGATCATCCCACCCCAAAACATACTTCTGGTGTAAAGATTATTTTGAGCTGAATTTTTTGAGAAACAGAAGACATACAAGTTCTGAAGATAGAGGACATGTGTCTTTTTCTGTTTTTAAAGGGAAATTTACATGTATAAGGAAATCATTTGCAAGGGTGTCTCCCTCTATACAAAGAAGATAAGGGCTCTAGATTCAAGAAAGAACTAGCTGGTTCTATTATACATAAAATCCCATGAACAACAAGAGCAATTAGTTAACTATATCTAAGTCAATTTGGATTATTTGGTGTCTTAAATAACATTTCTTTCTTTATATATTGTCCAATGTAATGGGTTATTTACCACTTAAAAACATTTAAGTGATATCTAACTTCAACTGCTCTTGTGAAGAAAGGCCAGAAAAAATATTCAAATGCTTGCAAACTTCTGTATGGGTTTTAAAATTTTCATAATGGCAAATTTTCAAAACATTCACAAAATCAGAGAGGATGATATAATGAATCCTCATCTGCCATCACTCACTTCAACTATGATCAATATTTTGTCATTCTTGTGTCATCTATTTCCAGACCCACACCTTCTCTAACCCCTGAAACTAGTTTTTGAAGTCACAGACACCTTGTCAGTTCCCTTACATATACTTCAGTATGCATCTCTAACTGATGACATTTTTAAGCATACCACTATACCATTCATTACATTTTATAACTCTATCAGGAATTTATATTCATGCTGAGAGATATTAAGTCAGATTAGACAAAGATGAATACTCTATGGTATCACTTACATGTGGAAACTAAAAACAACAACAACAAAAAAAACAAAGAAATACCCAAGCTCATGGAAAAAGAGATCTGACGTGGTTATCAGAGGCAAAGGTATGGGGGAGATTGTTTCTCCAATATTATCAGAATTATATAGTAGCTTCATATACTATACCTATTTTTATATCAAGTTCTATGTAAACCATAGTTATTTTCAGATTTTTAAATGTCTCAGTTTGTTTTTCTCTCTGGTAATTCTTTTCTGTTTATTCACCAAGAAACATTGACAATTGTTTCACTTTCTCCTTTAGAATATAAACTTAATAAGGACAGAAAACTTATCTGACTTATTCACACTGTTCCTTATGGGTTTTAATTAATGCATATTGGTAAATCTGGTAGTCAAAAAAAGTTATATAAAAAAATCATCAACTCAAATCCATACTGCTTTGATTGAATTATCAGACTTTTCTACCAAAATGAAATATTCTAGCATTGAGAGTAATTCAAAAGAATGCCTTCCATTTTAATAACTGAAAAAATTATATATATGCTTTAGGCTTTCTTACTAATTCATATTTTTGCTCATCTCTCAGAGGGTTCTTCTATAAAAGCATGGGTTTTTTTTTTTTTTTTTTTTGACAATAGACCAGTGCGGGAAGAGACAAGACTGTTAAGCAAAAAATGCCATTAGTTTCACAAATTCATCTTATTATAACATGGGCCCAGCACTGGCTCTCAGGAGATATATTTCTGAAACAAAGGAAAAGAAAAGTCAAGGAAAAAAAGGAGGGAAGGAAGAAATGAAGATAGAAAGAAAATAGAAAGCATAGGGTCTTAACCACCTACATCATTTAGTCATGCATGCCAGAAAATTATTCCAAATACACTTGTGATGGCTACCATACTTAAAACATAGATTATACTTACCAAGAACTCTTATTGCCAAGGTGTAGATACCCAGGGCAAAAGACTTAAGTTGTGGCTTAATGCTCCTGAAAACAACAAAAGCACTGTTACAAATAGATATATATGTGTGTGTATATATGTATGTATATATAGAATATATATGTATATATTTCATAAATGCAAATAGCAACATTAGTGATAATCTACTTAACATGCACAAAGTGAAGTTAGGATTCAAGTAGCATTTATGGAGATCCCACTAGAGTCCTGGCATAGGGGAGGCAAGTTATGCAAAATTAAAGTTAATGCATCAAGGAATTTATAGTTACTACTACTAGAAGTTACATCAGCCCTACAGTCAGCAAAACAATAAAGACAGAAAAAAATACAAACTTCTAAGATACTGCAAGAATTTGAGGCAAAAATAAAGAATTAATAACCTATAATTAGTTTTTGTCTAAAAGCACAGGACCATATTGATTTGGATGGATACAGTCACTATGCTGTGGCATGGTAAATATTTTTGCTAAAGAGTGGACACTTGCATTTTACAGCCAAGTTCAAGAGTACCTAAAATAACAAGAGCATCCTAATATGATTGAATAGCTGTAGCTGATTGGACTGTCATTTTTAATAGTAAGAAAAATGACGATATAGTATGTACTATTGAGTATCAACCATAGTACTAAGTTCAGTTTATATGTATAATTTCATTTAGTCTCTGCTTCAAAAGAGGCAAGAATCACAATTTTTCTCCTTCAATCTAAGGACATCCTCTCCTTCTTGGCTTATTTGAGGAACTGGTGGTAAGGAAAACTCTTCCTCTAGTAGCCTGGTTATTCATTTGGCCCATTAACTTCTTGGCACAATAAAAGATGTTGACAAAAATAGCCACCCATGAAGAACAATCTTGGCCTGAGAACTCTGGGTCAATGATTTCCCATCTTTTCAAACCCATGCTCCCATTTGAAAATACAAATATCTCATGCCGTCCTTAAACCCTTTTCCAAGAAACAGATTTGTAGATATTAGGCCTTATTTTCTGTTTATCATTGTGAAACAATTTCCATAATATCAAATGCAGGACATTAAATATGTATACAATATTTTTCTTAGTTTATTTTCAAAAACTTAATATTCATTTTTAGCTATATTAACTTAAAAGTCACCTAATTCATCTCATAAAAGATAAGTTTTCAATAAAATTTATTTTTTTGTTTAGTAAATGTATAACCATTTGTAGTATTTTTAGGTTACTTTGATTAATTGTATAATAGTAATATTTGAAAGGCTAATTCAATTAGAAAAAATATATCACAGAATACTGGTTATAAACCATTTACAAATTTGAATTTAGGTACATTAATATAGAGATATATGAAAGAAAAGTTAATAATAAAGGTTTAATATAAATTATATTACAACAGAAGGAAAGTCTATAGGAAAGTTGAATGAAGATATAAGTTCAAGGAGAAGAAAGAAATATGCAACATTTTTGACTACTAAGATTTTCATATGATTTTAAATTAGGTGATATTGGTCATTGAGTCACTTTTCTTTAGATTCTATTGGTTACATTTAAAAGAGTGACCTACATTTAAAATTGTTATATTTTTAAATGTAAATATTTACAATATACTAGACATCAATGCTTAGTTATTATTTAAACTTATGATAAGATATTTTTTAGATGCTCACTAAAATATGCAAAGAGGTACACAGTATTAAAAATTCTCTTAGAGTTTAATAAGCAAAAATATTTGGAGTTATTGACATCATATTCATGGATTAGAATCCTTAATTGATCCAAATGCCCTTAAAATAAGGTAAGAGCAAGAATATGTACAAAAGGTAATAAAGGCAAAACATTGTAGTATTAGATACACCTTTAAGGAATCTTATAAACTCTATTTTTCATAATTCAGTGAAATCACATTTTATCTAAAACACATTTAGTCTATACTGGTTAATACTGCCAACATTAGAAATAGCATACTGTATTTATTGAGTGGCAACAGTGAAGCAGGCACTAACATTTCTTTCTATACCAATGGTTTGCAAACATTTTTAACTAGGAAAACTTCTGTTCAATCTCATGTTTGTATAAAAACCTAAGAATCAAAGTGGAAAGAGGATGTAGAACAAGTTTCCTGAGAGAGCCATGAGAAATCATGATGATTCCACTGCTCTAGATGATTATAGCATGTCTAATATTAAAACTGGGGCAGAAGAATCAGTGTTCACCTCAAAAGCAATATGTATCCAGGTATGCCACCTAAAGATAAAGTATAGGACGTGATGACTGATATCACAAGGAAATACAGAAACATTTTGGGACATTCATTATCTTTTTGGCATCTGCCCACCGTGCCTGAGGAATTTCCTGATATTGAGGCTGCAATTCCCACACAGGTGCAGTTATGAAATATCTGTAACAAGACAGGGAAAAGTCCAATTACTTAAGTGAAATTTAAATAAAGTTAAAAAGATAAATATTTATTTTGAAAGACTTTCAAGTATGGTATACATGCATTATGTAAATAATAGGGAAAGTATTCTTTTATATTTTTCTGTTCGAGTGTATTGAACAAGGCAAAATTTCTAGACAGAACATTTCATTATCCAAACAGCTGATGGCTGGTTTACAAATTACTGATTTTACAGAACAATCTTCCAGCAAATCCAGCTAAGTCCAATTATACCTTATTTCCTTTTCTGCCACTTCCAAGTCTAAACCACTGTTATTCTCACCTTGATTATCACAGTGGTCTCTTTATGCTCAACTTATTTCCACTCTTATTCAGCATTGCATTTTCCACACAGTAACCAAAATGAGTCTTTAAAAATGGCAGTCAAATTACATCATGGTTCTTAACCTCCCAATGGCTGGCTTATTTATTATTAAATTTCTTTGGTAACATTGGTTAATAGGGTCATACAGGTTTTCAGTGTGCACTATTATGATACACGATATGTATGTTCATTGTGAGCCAACCAGCCAAGGTTAAACCATCTTCTATCACCATATGTTTGCACCCTTTATCCTCTACCACCCCACCAACCCCTTCCCTTTGGCAACCACTCTTCTGTTGTCCGTGTCTCTGTATTTCTTATAATACTTGTATAAAATCCAAAATCATTAAATTGGCTTATGCACTACCTGTGATGTAGCCCCTGGATCCTGCTCCGAACTGACTGCTCAATGATTTTCCCCCCACTCCTCTTGCTTCAGCTGCACTCACGGGTTCCCATCATGCCTTTGTCTACCCTTGGACAAGCACCCATTGCCCCATGGTCTTGCTGTTTCCTCTGCTGGGCAGCTCTTCCGGATGGCTACATGGTTGGCACATGCACGTCAGGTCCCCGCTCAGATATTTCATTCAAAGAGAGCCTCCATGACCCACCATTCAAAATGGTGCCCCTGCCTCCCCACCCTTTCCATCCTAACTACCCCTTTTCTCACAGTGCTTATTACTACCTATCAGAATATTACCTAATCATTTATTTTTAACTACATATCCCCACCAGAGTGTAACCCATGGCAGAAACTGCCTGCATTGTCATTATGGCACATGCCGAGCCTAAAGCGGGCTCTTGTTTAAGGCACTCAGTAAAAATGTTGAATAAATTAAAAAATTTGAGGATAACAGAATTTATAGTGGTTACTAGGGGGAAAAAAAGCCCCTGATGAATGAAACTCAACTAAATCTTGGAGAGACAGGCAACTTTTATAATGCCTCCAGAGTTTATGCCTATAAATTTCATGTATGAATGTGTATATATAATAAGTTGTCATTTTTTATCACAGAAAAGTTTGTGAATTTTCAGATAATGAAATAAAGGTGGCATTTCCTTTTCAAGAAAGAGGAGCAATTTAGATTTCTTTTTTAATGTCAGGTAAAAAGTTTTTGAATCTTGACGTTGCCTTACTAGATATGTGACTTTCAGGCCTCGCTTATATTTTAGTGCCTCAGCTCTCACATGAAGAAAACAAGTAAAATAATATCCATTTACTTGAGGAACTTAATGTTTACATGGAATTTTGTTTTTAAAACACTCTCTTAGTTCCTGGCATACAATGTCTTCAATAAATGAAGCTCTGGCTTTTGCTAAAGCAGTTTGAGCAAAAGAGTAATGGCTGAAAGGAAAACAATAAGAAGAAAGACAGAAGGTAAAAAGGGAGGGATGGTAAGAAGTCAGATTTCAGGTGAGTGGATAGCCTTACTATTGCTAAATACCAATCTTGCCTGTTATGAATAAAATGTCAAAAATAACAGTAAACAGAGAGAAAGTCAACAAGTGTCACTCTGTGTTAGCAGAGGTGTTTGCCTAAGCATTCTTATATTGTTGCCAAGCATGTGTACATACGTGTGTGTTTAATTTTCAGCCCCCTAGGACTGTTGAACATAGGCAGATCTAACCTGCAACAAGTACAAAGCAGTCTGACCGTGGTGCAGTGTACCCAGCAACTGTGAGGAAGTCTGTGTTTGAGACAGGAATGTAAACGTGTGATTAGAGGGATGAGTCTGGTAATAATCACATCCTTCACAATTCTTTTCATATCCTTCACAACTGCATTTTCAAACTCATCATCCTCTTCCTCCCTAGAGAACCCTTCATTCCAGCTACCAACTCTTTATTATAGAAATTGCTTGATTTCTCAGGAAGAGCTGTCCCAGAACCATCATCATTCTCAAAAACAGACTCCTGACCCCTGGGTCTAGACCTCTTGGGCTAGACTTCCTAACACTGGCCTCTGCTGGTCTTGTCCCTAAAATCATTGGTCTTGGGGTCAGCTGATACGGATCCCAATTCAGATCGTATTATATAATCTTATGATGTATACTTTCTCATTTAAGGTTAATATTCCTTAAAAGCAAAATGGGAGAGTTAGACTACATAGCTACAAAGCTCCTTCAGCCCATTCCAAGAGCCTAAATCTTAGCCTAATTCTTTCAACAACTCTAGTTTCTCTGTATTTCCTGTCTCCACACAAAAGCCAGTGTTCCTACCAGCATGGGCTGCTTCTGTGGGCCCCTGAATCCCCCCATAGAGTTCTATAGTTATGTATAGTAGCAAGCCAATTCGCACACACTTTAGAGAAGTTTTCTTACTATAGTTTTTCCACTCCTGGTGGAGGTTTGACAACCAGCAAGGCAAGCCGATGCATAAGTGATTCCATTTTCACCACACATGGGTTCCCAGTTTGTCTCTGAACATTTGCATCTTGAGTTGCAATCTGAAAAGAGAGCTCGTTCATGATAAGAGACAGGTTTGGTTCTGAAAAGAAATGTAACAGTATAAAATATTACCTCTTAGCAGGCAGCAGCCTAATATTTTTAAAAATCAATGTTCTGGAGTGATATAAATGGCACTGCCAACAAAATTTGCCTTTTGGAAACACAGTAGTCATCAGAAAATCAGCTTCTGATTGTTAAATGTCAGTTTGTCCATGACTAACAGCTTTCTCTTGAAAGTTATCTATTGAGATTTTTAACTTCACATAATATCTAGTTCTTGGCTTATGGCTTTTATTAATGTCTATTGCCTCTAGAACTTTCTAACATATTTCTATGCAAAGACGTATGAAAATGGCTAACAAGGCAGAAAAGTAAACTTTTAGAGAAATTTTTGACATTATGAGGGGGACCTCACAAAAATGGAATTTATTTATAAAAATTATATATTTATTCTTATATATATTCTTATATATATTTATTCTTATATGCTTAAACCTTAGTCACCTTCAAAATACTCTCTATTTGATGTAATACACCTATTGAGACATTTCTCCACTGTTGAAAACAGTTTTTGAACTTATTGATTTTCATGCCTTTTAGTGCTTCTACCATTTTTTGTTTCACCTATTCCACATTAGCAAAAATGTTTTCCTTTGAGGACATTTTTCATCCAGGAACATGAAAAAAGTTTGCTGGAGGGTGAGATTGGATGAATAGATAGGATAGGGGATAGGGATCATGTTGTATTTGGTCAAAAACGGCTGAACATTGCGCTTGTAAATCACCCATCATAAAATGGGCGATCATTGAAAAAATCCACTGAAGCTGAACAGTGCCTCTCACAACAACGCCAGCTGGTGCACTGATATAGATGTGTTCCTAGAACACTCACTTAGCAAGAGAAACCTGTACTACACGGGGCTGGCCCTCCAGATGATAATTCTGAGTTTTGGGGGGGGTCCCCCTTATACTTGAATGTACTGTAGATGGATTGTCTGTAAATTTTCTTCACAGTTGTATGAACATCAGTAGATGTGGCATTGCTTGGTATGATGAAGAAAAAAATAGCCAAACAGTCAACATTTCAACAAAATTTTCTACACTTGTAGGGGCTATGTAACCTATTAGTGAAAGTCTGTCTAATAAATGCATTGCCAATTCATCTAATTTTTCTCTCACCCAGATATCCTCCCACTGTATGGGGCTCTTTCATATCTTTTGACTATTTCACACATTTTAAAAAATGACTTAGCATTCATTTATTCAGAAAAATTAATCAAAAGCCTTCTAAGTACTTGCTTTGGGAAAAGATAAGTACAACTATCAATGAGACAATATCTGCTGTCAAAAAAGCTGGCTTTTTAAAAATAGTTATTACCTAATTTTGATTTCCCTCTGTCTGTTGTCTTCCTCTCTTGTTCTCTCTCATTTTCTTGTATTCCCCGCCTTCAGCTCTCCTGGTATTCCTTCTCCCTCACTTCTATTTCTTCTTCTCACCTGAGTTACCTAATCCATTTGCACTTGCTCTCCTCGAACTACTCAGATGCCTTTACTTCTCTAAGGGCGCACTTGTGCCGCAGTGTATTGGTGTGTCTCTGTCTGCTCCTTAATTGCAATCCATTGGCCCTTCATAATTCATTCTTTCCTCTCCCATTTTGAATTTATTTATTTGCTTATTCTCCTCCCTCCTTTATTTCTTATCAAAAGAGAGAGAGAGGAAGAGAGAAATTTAAAAAATATATACTGTCATGTATTGTCAGTGAAGGCAGAAACTATTTGTTTTATTCACTTTTTTATCACTGGCACCAGAAACAATTCCTGGTACGTAGTAGGCTAAGAAACAAGATTTCAATAAAAAAACAAACAAACACCTAAAACGAAAACAAATGGTACTCTTTTAGAGAAAGAATCAGTTATTTTGATCCCTCGCTCTGAGAAGTATTTCCTATAATAATCACAATCATAATTTCTTAGTTGATGTAATATTCCATCTAGTAGAACTACTATGCATTTGGTCACCTCAAATGCAAAAAGAAAAGATCTCTGTGATGTCTCCAAACAAAATTAAAGGGCATTTAACTTAGGCCTCCTGAAAAGTCATATAGGAATATTTCATTCTATTCTCTTCCATAAGGCATTAATAGTTAACTGTTTTATAGTATCTGAAAGTATAACTATGTACGTTTGAAAGCCTGGAATCAGGCCATTATGGATACTATAGGGCTGTGATCCCAAAAAGCTGGAGCTGAAAGGAAATTGGGGTGATCTAGAAAAACTTCTCATTTGGCAGATCAAGAAAGTCAGGTCCACAGTGGACAGGTAATTTGCTCAGATTCACCATGTTTATTAGTGACAAATTATAACCTTTCCACGTCTCTGGGCTCAACTTTTGTCTCAATCAGACTTACTTTCATTATTGCGGAAGAAATGTTTCTTCTGCTACTCTCTCTAAAGCTTCCATGCAGTGTTCCCATTCAATGTCCAGAATCAAAACAGCCTCTGGGCACAAAGCAACTCAGGATAATCCTTGGGGAGGGTGTATTTTATAAACCCAAATTTTTTTATATTCATGAAAGTAAGTTGAATTTATCACCCATGGCAATCTTGAAGCGAAAACTAATTGCATACATGTTTTATGAAGGGTATGTTGACAGTGAAGTTGTTTAAAATTTTAATTATAAGATGAGCTTAAACAAATATGCCAGAATGCTTATACACAAATGAAATTTTTCTTTCAAAATAGTCAACCTGCGAGGGGGGAGACTTTTCCACTGATGTTGCTTTTTTTTTTTTTTTTTTTTTGCTGCTTTCAATAGTGAAGCTACTCTTAAAGGCTAACTCTTTGCCACTGCTGAGAATATTTTAGAAAGAAAAAGAGGAATTTTATCATGATTTAAACAATGATAGCATTATTACAATGCTCTTATAGTCTTTTAAGGTGAGTGCTTTCATGGGCTAGTACTCATGCAATAAACATAATATCTTTTATTGATGTACAATATTTATATTTCATTTTGGGAGTATACATCTAAAATGAACTTCAGAAGTTTGCTGTTATCTGTTTATGTGTTTGCTTTTGCTTTAGAGACAGCATGATGTAGTTGACAGAGTATTATACTTTGAGGAAGCTAACTGACCTTTCTTAACTCAATTTCCATTAAACAAGGATAATACAATTTACCTAATAAAGGTGCTCTGAGGCTACAGGGATATAATGAAAGTGAAGATATATTGTAAATTGCAGAATACAAAGTGTGTTACCACTGTCCATCTACCATGAGGATTATAGGGACAGTTAAAGATAGCACAAGGCTTCTGCACTCTTCAGAATCTTCTTGCAATTACTGTTTATAACCATCATTCTTAATCTACATTGCTGACTATTACCAATGCTACACTCAGGTAAGTCTAACATGACTGTGACAACTTTCAGAAGCATGGCATTTGAACTTGGCATTCATTAATTTTCCTGGACATTTTAAGTAACAAGAGTATAACTGATGTTTCCTTAACAACAAGAGAAACCAAGTTAATGGAAACGATGAAGATTGGGATGTGGAGGCAAGACAGATAAGCTTGGAAGAAAGCATAGGAAGGGAGCTGGAAAGCAAGTAGTAAGTAAGAAGCAGCTGAACCAGCAGGAATCAGAATGTGATGTCAGGAGCATCAGCCTTTGAGCCACAGGCACTTTCAGACAGCCAGGCAGATGCAGTCAGGGAGGTCAGCCTGAAGTCCGGGAGTGGCTTGATGATTTTTTTTAAACCAGCAATGTAGCGTTAGGTGTCTGAATAAAGAGAGGTGCCTCCGGTTACTCATGGCCACAGGCAGAGCGATGGCAAGGACCCTTGAAGGGCAAGGGCAAAACAGCTTCTTCAAGATCCAGCCTGATATTAAAAGTGATAGATTTTACTTTGGGGTATTTATCTGAAGAAAATGAAAACATACATTGGAAAAGATATAAACACATCTATGTGTATGGCAACATTATCTACAATAGCTAAGATCTGGAAGCAACCTAGGTATCCACTGATAGATTAATCAATTAAAAAATGCTACCCACACACACACATATTTATACATATATATAGCTGAATATTACTCAGCAATAAAAAAGAAAGAAATCTTGCTGTGTGTAACATGGATGGATCTAGAGGGTATTATGCTGAGTAAAATGAGTCAGACAGAGAAGGACAAATACTGTATGATTTAACTTGATTGTGGAATCTAAAATAGAAAAAACAAATGAACAAACAAAACAAAACAGAAATAGAGTCATAGATTCAGAGAACAAACTGATGGTTGCCAGAGGGGAGGGAGGTAGGGGAATGGGTGGAAAAAGGTAAAGAGGAATAAAAGGCATAAATTTCCACTTTTAAAATAAATAAGTCACAGAGAGGTAATGAGCACAGGAAATATAGCCCATAATATCATAATAACTTTATAGGGTGACAGGTGGTTACTAGATTTATCATGGTGATCGAGTCATAAGGTATATAAATGTTGAATCACTATGTTATATAACTGAAAATATATAATATTGTATGTCAACTATGCTTTACATTAAAAAAAAAGAATGATAGACTCTGAAAACCTAGAAATCTAATTATGCCATGGGGGATGGCATAGGCCTGAGGGTATTGATAAATATTCTCCTGGCCAACGGCAAAGAACTAAAGAGAGGTATCATGTGGACCACTGGGTTGAGGAATAGAATTCCCTTCTAAAACTTCACCTGATTTGAGTACAACAGAAGGTATAAAAGGTGGCATAGAGACCTTCTCAACTATTTAGGTGTTCAACAAAAAAAAATACAATTGTTTCCATGAATGTCATGTGTATTTTGTGCCAGGCAGTAGTGATCACTTTTACACACATTATCTTGCTTTTGTCTCACAAAACCTTAAAAGGCAGTTATGATTTCTGTTTTTAAATGGGAAAATTGAAGCTAGATTTTATTAACTAACACACAATGTCTCTTCATTAAGAGCGGGAAGAGGCAAGATTCAAGGCTTGAATTTTCCACTATCAGGTTGTTGCCCTAAAGCAACATGTACATTTAGCACTTTTTTTATTTCTTTAATACCTTCAAATTCAAAGTAGATGACAGATTTTGGTGACCATAACAGCCTCCACATTATAAATACCACTAGCTATTCCATTATAGAAAAATCATTCCCTTCCCATAGTTACGATGCTTAAAAATCAAATTATCTTATTTTGAAACTCTATGAAAAATTAACTTGATTAATCAAGCCAATCTCTGCAGATTATTTAATGAGTAAACATACCCTTGGTAGGAGACAGTTAGTCCTGCCACATCAGAATTTTCACAGCCCAGTGCAAACAGGGAAAGGAATAGGAGGTACCCAAGAACAGATGATCCCAAGTAGATTTTTGCAGCTCCAAATACACTGATTCTGAATTTTTTCATAACTATCCCCCCAGAGAATATTCCAAGGGCTACCGCAGGTATATTGATGAGCCCTGAGGAACAAGAAAAATAGATCATTTTGTGAATCTCTGAAAGAAACCTGAGTGTACCACACAAATTTTCTAAGGGATTATATAAAACTATGAGATACTATTAGACTACTTGGTCATTTTATGTTATAGAAATATTCATTCACTATCATCTACTGACACATATCATAAGATTTTGATGAATCTCTAGATTATAGTTTAATGACAGCACAACTGATTCTCATTTCTGACTACACGTGTCTAGAGTAGGCTTTGATACCAATTAATACTAAATAAACCAATGAATCATAGTGTTTCCGGTCCAAACTCTGGACTAACACGTACAATCAAGTGGCAATAGCTGACCGTTAATGTTCTTTTTAGGTTGTGCATTAAAAAATAATAGGCACATGGAATGCAGGGGGTTTTTAAAAACCTTTGCTTTATTTCCTGGTTCCCCCCAAATTTGTTTTCATTGAGGACCTAACTCTTAGCCTCTTAATTCAGTATCCTTCCTAACAACAAGACGATTTATTATTTGACTACTTTTATATTTATTATTTGCTATGATGTATCAGACACTGAGCTAAGCATTTGATATATTATCTATCACATTACTCTTCACCACAACCTTAGGAGGTGGGATATTATTATTTTCACTTCAGAGAGCAATTTGTTAGTGGTCATGGTCAGAAAGTGGTAATGTCAGATTTGAATACAAGAAGTCTGATGTCAAGTTCTATTCTTTCAATTGCTATGTTATACTGTGTCTCCTTCAAAGGGTTTAGGGAGACAGTATTCTTGATCAATGTATGTGCAATCTCCTTAGTAATTAAATAAACATGACTTAAAAATGACACTAGAAAGGGGTCTAACAAAGTGGTTGGAGATTTGGATTCCAGAGACATAACAGCTTGGGTTTAGATCTCAGTTCTACCGTCTAATGGCTGTGTAACTACAGGTGATTCTCTAAACTTGTCTAAACCTGTCTGCTCACCTATAATATGGAGCTAATAACAGTGATTAAAGGACATGAAAAGTTCTTAACACATTATCTGGCACAAAGATATTATTCAATTAGGTTAGTAGCATTTTGGTCTAACAGATTCACAAAGATGAAAATATTGTTAAGGGAGGAGTGGAATACCTCTATGTTAGAAAACAGAGAAAGGGGCACTTCGGTGCTGTGTTGGTTGGATTTTAAATTGGAAAATAATTCTAGATAAGAGTAATCTGGCACTCAACAATAATAAGCCATTTATCTGTTATAAAGTACTTATTTTTATATTGTCTACACATCAGTCAATGGTGTCCACATTATCTTGAGCTTTTGAGATAAGGGCTGAAACTTTTAGAAATTCTGGCCAGCAAACAAGGATCATATATGAGCTCAGTATTTGCTGTGGTGAACAAGGGGCATGATTATGAAATTAATGAAACTGAAAAAAGAGCAGGTGCTAATTTTTGCTTCTCCAGCTGAACCGAGGTTTGTGGGTTTGGATAGCGGCAGAGATGAGTGTATACTGGGCCCTTGAAGAGTCAAACATGAGCTAAGAGGCATCTTATTATTATTAGTTTTTTAAAAATAAGACAGAAAATGATACAACAAACCTGGTTACTCATGGCCCAAGTTAAAAAATACTAATATTTTTCTCTCAATTTTTTATGATTGCTTAAACAGAGAATATAGAAATTTGATTCTCCCTCTGTTTTAGGTTTTATCTTCTTTCGTAAGAATTAAGTGCTGGCATGACTTGATGTATATCATTTACGTCCCTATTTTCACATATACATACAACTTGACTTCAAATCATTTCTCACAGACTCAAGATTGACTTAAAGTGCAGAGTTTTATCCCCTCTCTCTAAATTCTATCTCCCAAAAGGCATTTATGGAAAAAATACCTTCTGAAAACCAGGCTTGAATGAAAACCTTCAGAGAATGTGCTTAGGATTTCATTTTATTTTGCAAAGTAAAAAATCAAACCTGGGACATAAAGAGTCATAGCACTAAGAAGATGTACTGTTTTCTAGCTCCATGATCGGGGGCGGGGGGGATTCCTTTGACCTTTCCCTCCCCCTCTCTGAGCTAGGAGAGCCCGAGAATGGAATGGATAGCTCCACAGGCCTTGGTCTCTCCGTATGGATTGTTAATTCTTCTAATACCTTTCTATACCATCAACTTGATTCTCCCTTTCTAGAACAAATCATAATTCAATTATTAAATTTGCTATGCCAGCTTAGTTACAAAAAAATTACTGCTTTTTATTGTGAACAGCTTTTCCCAAGTACTTATCTTAATTTCCCTTTTTCTGTGTGATGCCTCTAAGATAATCATTGTTATCACTGATGGTTAATGTTGATGTGTTCTATCTCTTGGAAACTGTCTTATTTAATTAAAAAATTCCAAGAAATTAAGCAAAAATAATTATTAACTGTTCATTACAAAGGAGAAGAAAAGAGAAGATCATTCGCATGTAACTTAATAGTGATAAAAGAAACTTGAATGGAAAATTCAACTGTGTATCCAAACTACTTTCAGCAGAAATTGCAATGGAAAATTTTTAAAAATCCACAACCTTAAAAGAAGAAAGTCATTTTACAACATGTACTCTAGTCCCTGAATTTGAAACATTTTTGTTGTTTATATTTCTTTGTTTCTTTTCAAAGTTAAAATAGTTAACATGAAAAAATGCAATTTCTAAACTTTAGAAAGAATAAGGCCAATATACAAAAATATGTACAGCAAAAATAAATTATTGTATCAGTTGGCCTTCGAACACCTAGGGGAATTTCTGTTTATTTTTTCCTCCATGTCAAATGCCTTCTCGGAAAGTAGAGGGAAAACGTGTTTTCTTCCTGCCTCTCCCATATTTCATCACAGAAAGGATCATTCTCCATAAGCCAAAGAAAAAAATGAAGGAGAAAAGAGAAAGAAGAGAAGAAAACTGAAAAAAACCCCCCAACCAATATTTATTAAATGACAGCTATGTATATTTATGATGCATTTTATATTTTTTAGATCTTTATTTCAACCTAATGATGTATTTATTTTCACCATTCTAAAGATAATCAAAGTAAATGTTAGAGATGTTGAATAAATTACCTATTTATTCTTACTCTGATGCATCCCATACTTACTAATGTGAAACCAAGATACACTCAGAAAATGATCCTAGCTATGATGTGAAATTATTAGACACTTATCTCACAAAAGTACTTGAGTCATCTATAGACATGACATGACAGAAAGTGTGAAGAATTAGAATCTTAGGCAACCTGTGATAGATAGATCAAAAAATTACAATGATGAATTTGTTTGGATCTCAGAGGCCACCTGTGTGCGCAGAGAAGGGTCATAGATTAAGAGAAATAAATCATCATCCACAACTTAATAGAGAATTATTAATTCGCATCTTCTTGTCAGTTTTCCAAAAATAATTATGCCCACAGAGGAAATATAACTCAGAAACTCAGGGGAAATAATTTTATTCCTGGCTATGTCAAAATATATATATGATACATATGCATGATATTGGTCAGGCCATTGAATCTTTCAGAATTTCAATTAGTTTTTTAAAGATTTTATTTATTTACTTTTAGAGAAAGAGAGGGAAAGAAACATCAGTGTGTGGTTGCCTCTCACACGCCTCCAGCTGGGGACCTGGCCTGCAACCCAGGCATGTGCCCTGACTGGGAGTCGAATCGGTGACCCTTTGGTTCACAGGCTGGCGCTCAATCCACTGAGCCACACCAGCCATGGCTAGAATTTCAGTTATTTTAATCTGCTAATTCTCCTTAAAAGTAATTTCATAGGCAAAGGTATTTCATTTATTACCTATCTAATAGAGGAATTAGATTACATATAATCTTATTTTCTATTATTAATACCTGCTCTCCAAAATTCTTTTAATTTGATTTTATAAAATACACTTTCAATTTGAAATAAAAAATTCATCATTCTAGTGAGAGAAAAATCAAAAGCCACCAAATTCTCTAAGAGTTATGTACATGTTTTATAATGAGAAATAAACATATATTTAAAGATCTATCACTGTACTACAATTGATGGAGAAAGGATGGTCTTTTCATTTTGATAAATGAATCTGGATATTCTCCTTCATATTCTAAAAAAAAAAAAATTGAAATGGATTACAACCTAAATGTAAAAGTTAAAATAATTAAGCTACTAGTATAAATATTAGAAAACATCTTTTTGGCTTTCAGGTTTGAAAAGGATTTCTTAAAACAGGGTTAAAATAGCACTAATGACAGAGAAAAACATTGAACATTGGATTTAATTAAAATTAAGAAGCTCACTATTAAGAAAGTGAAAAGGTGAATTATAGTCGATGAGAAAATATAACACATGTATTTAATAAAAAAAAACTTGTATCAAGTGAAAAGATCAGTACTCCTACACATTGATAAGAAAAGATTGACAACTTAATAAAAATGGGCAAATGACTTAAATATAATTAACAAAAAAGAATGGTGAAACAATCAACAAGCCTGCAAAAAGTACTCATTATTAACTATTTATATGCAAATTAAATCACAGTGACATTCCACCACACCCAGTAAGAATGGTTACGATGAAGAAGACTGACAGTACTGTTATAAGGATGTGGAGCAACTGAAACAGCCTTAACATTTCTAATGGTAATATACATTTGCACAGCTCTGATGTCAAAAAATGCTTTGGCAATATTTACTGGATATAAACATACATACTCTTTATGATCCAGAAATTCTGCCCCAAGATGCGGGCAAGAAAAGTGAGTGTATATACTCATCCAAATACATGTAGAATGATCATACAGTGTTATTTAGAATAGCCAAAAGCAGAAAACAGTCCACATGTCCATCAACAATAAATGGAATGAATAAACTGTGGTATATTCATGTGACAGAATATTACTCAGCAATGAAAAAGGAAACCACTGCTACATACAACATGAACGAATTTCACAAGATATAACTTTAATTAAAATAAGCTAGCTATAAAAGAGTACCTAACATATTCCATCTATATAAAGTTCAAAACCAGGCAAGAGTGATCTATGATGATAAAGTTCAGAACAGGTATTAGCTTTGGGAAAAAGTCTTGAGTAGAAAGCTCTGGACATTGCAACATGTTCTGGGCAAAGGTTACTACACGGATTACACAGTAGATAGGGCAGATAGCAAACCAAGGCAGGGAGGAGGAAGGATACCTGTACTACACACTGACTCGGCAGTCCTTGAAATTCTATGTATCTTTTCCATCACTGGGGAAAGAAAGCCTTTGAAACTGTGCTTTCATACTAAGGCCTGAAAGGACAGAAAGGGCCCATAGTACCTGAAGGAAGGAGCCCATTAACACCTTTGGGTATTTTTGACCCAGTCCAGGAAAGTTAGCACCACCTTTACCTGTCAATCAATATGAACTTCTTCACCCTCCCCCATCATGCCAATTTTATTAGTCCTCAGAACAAAGGATCTCTCTCTTGCTCTTGCCACCCTTGCCTGTCCCACCTTTGCTCTTGCCTTTCTCCTTCACCTTGGCAAGGCCTGTTCTCTTCCATGAGAACAGATCACCAATAAACACTGCTTGCAGGATACTGTACTCGCTGATCTGTAATTCTATACTGCATTGGTGAGGAGAGCTGAGTTTCTGGGAGTTTCTCCCGTAGCATATTCACACATGCATATGTGTATTGTTTAGCTGAGGTATACATTTAAGGTCTGTAGATTTAACTGTTGCTTATATCAGTTACATCACAATAAATACAAAAGAAATTTTTAAATAAAATAAAAATTAATATCTCAAACTTTCATTTCTCTTCTATTCTTCATAGAATTGATTGGTATGGATGGGGTATTGGAGAAAAAAACTCTAAAATATTTCTTTATGTCAACAAGTAAACAATAAAATTAAATTAATTTGAACTAATTGATGTTGAAAGTAAAAGTTCTGTGGTATAGTCTGAATATTTACAATCTAGAGGAAGAATTGCCAAAACAGAGTCTGTTAGATTAGCACCTGCTCAGTGCTCATTATCCTGGATTGTTACAGAAAAATTATATCCTAAAATATCAGAGATAAATACATAGAGTGATTCTTTAAATATTTTAAGATGAATAAGTGATTTTAAGCCATTGGAGTCTCCTATTATAAAGGGATATGTTCAAAAAATAGAATATATTTATTCCTTGAAACAGAAAAGACTAAAGTAGCTAACCCAGGTTTGCAAAGAAGCCAGTTACTTACAGGGTGGTGTTCATGTATTTGTAGATTCTGGTTCCTCATTTTCTTCTTTGCCCTTGGATATCTGTCTCATTATTGATTGTACCACTGTGCTATAAACACAGCCTCTTGAAATAACCCAAATAAATGCCATGAGTCAGAAGTCTTTCAACTGAGAAAATGCAAACTTTTATTTCATAATGATCTTCCTTGACCTGCATAAATGCTCCCTTTGCAATTCTAGAAAGTGATCAGTTAAAATGTCCATAGTTATGAGAATTCGGCTACTCTTGAAAGGCAACTACCCAGTGTTAACAATCTTCTAATAAAATGCATATTTGATCTGTGTGATATTCCCTTGGTCTCTCACCCATAGATGTGAATAGCTTTTGCTAGAAAGTTGTACCATGGACTATCTGCATATTTTACCCTGCTAGATTATTTTTACTTACTTTTTCACTTCATATCTAAAATGCCATAGATTACCTTCAGTCTGAATATTGGAATGATTTTCTCTAAAAGTACTAGGAGTTAACAAGATGCAGCCGATAGCACCTACTGGAAAGCATGAAGGGCAGAGGAGCATACCGATAACAAAGTTGGCCTTAGAGGACGACTGCCCGTACTGTTGCTCGATGTACTTTGGTTTATATGTCACCATGCCAAATAGAGAATTGAACTGAACGGTGCTTGCACACAAATATAAAAAGTATACTGGATTTCCAAAAAGGTTCTTTAATGATGGAAGAAAATCTGTAATAAGACAAAAATAACAGGGAGTGATTAAAGACAGTCACACTTGGCAGAAGATAGAGCCTTGGCAGCAGGGCTTAGATGGCTGAGTCAAATTGTCATAGTCATCAGCTGCAGTAATGTGTACATGGTACACATGCACACTATGGATACCAATCCATTGGTACAAGTCACGGATGAGATCTGGCCAGTTCAGATCTAGACATAGGGCACTAGCTTCCACAAGCATAAAATCTGCATCATAGTTAGAGGGACACGCATAAATCAGACAAAAACAGATCCCTCTAACTGATGTGCATATGAGGCAAGAAGACTCCTACAGAGCTGGGAGCCACAGGCAGGACATCAACAACTTCAGTTTTCTTGTCTATTCTTCAAATTTGGGTAATGGTCACAAGGAAAGGCATATGGACATTGTCTCCATTTAACATAATGAACTTTGTGTAAGAAACAAGTTTTGGCATTCTCCCTTCTTTTTACTATGCAACCAAACAGCTTATTTTTCTACAAATGTCAGTAATGTTTACTGGGGCCCTTCCAGGACCAACTGAGGGAAATCAGTCCTTTTCATGGAGACCCATTATCACATGAAGGAAATTCACCATAACACCCATCATGGGTGGGAGACACACACTGGTATGCATTTCTCAAATGGATGGATCTCATCTGTTCTAAAAGGCCACAAGCCCTGAAGATTCACCCTTTTCTCTTCTGCCCACCCAGACTGATGTGAAACAGCAATCCTGTAGGGGGCATTGCAAGGTCTACACTTTGGAGGTGTGAGGGTGGGGATGTCAGCAAGAAAGGTAACCAAGACTTTGGGTCATGTTCTTCAATCATTTCCAGAAATAAATCTGACTTTCCAATCTTCATTTCTGCTTCCTGTATAGTTTCTCAGTTATTTTTCTGAACACACAAAGGGGTATTACTTATAGATCCCCTATAAAGTCCAAAGAGGAAAACTGAAAGTATTTCAAAATCAGAGAACCTGGCTCACCTCTTGCCATTTCCATTATTTTTGCTTTTTCTCTGTGGGGTGTTTGGTACTCCATGTGATCATCTATAATAAACTTGGATTTCTCAGAAGAGTTGGAATTCTTTCTACTCTGGGGTCTCAGAAGACTCTTTGGTAAACACCAGAAAGGCACAGCTGCAAGAAGACTTAAGGCTCCTGCGATTAGGTAACCAAGCCACCAGGCACCTACCCACTGGGGATCCTTTGGGGTAATGGTTACGTGATCTGAAAAAAAGAGGGGATGGCCAAGTAGCATATGCAGTAAAGCTAATGCGTTGAAATAAGCCTATTTTTAAAAATCCTAGCATTAGCTCAATCACATTATCAAAATGCCTAATAATTCATACACTCCTTTTTCTAATCTGAGCATTATTATCTTGCTACTTGAAGGAAGGAAGGTGGAGCATGACAGTTTCTTCTGTTGTTCCTTAGATTAAAAGTATAGAGTCTAAACACTGGAAGGGAACCCGTGGTTTCTAAGCTCTGCCCTGGGGTTCTGCAGGGGGACCTTGGATGCATGGCAGTGGGGAAGCAGCATGTGAGGGAGTCGGGAGGGTTCGAAACCTCCTGCCAGCTGCACCGCATCAGTGCCATTTTCTCTGACAGAGGTACTGAACATCTGTCTAAGATTTTACTAAAAGAAAGAGTTGTGTTCTGCAGCCTATAGCCCAAATCTAGTCTGAAGCACTATAAATGTTATTTATTAAATGATGTTTAATAATACTTCAGAACTGTTGCAGATCTGAAACAAGATTTGTACATGTAAATAAAACACCAATAAAAATTTTATTTTTGACACCATTTCTCATTGGACCAAAAGGTAAGCATTGACAAAGTTTTTTGAATCAAACCAAGTGTTTGTTTTTTTTAATATATAAGAATCAATAAAACATATGGCTATACTTCATACCTATCACCTTCTATGAGGGCAACAAAATAAGCATATTCTTTGAAAACTAGGCTCAACTGCCACTAGATTCAACTTGATAAAATATTTATACTAGTTTATCGCTGCATCTTCATTGCTTTGCCTTCACCATTTTCCTCTGTACCACTCATCACACCTATAATCTCTTTCCTATATCAGTCTCTATGTCTGGATTTTAAAATTCAAGGAGTCAATAAACTCAGCTATTTCGTTTACTGTGGTAAGATAGCACCTGGGATAAAGTAGATGTAAAATAAATTTTGGAGGTTAATGAATTAATAAATGAATAAATAAAATTTTTGGAATATACCTGCAGTTCATTTGATTAAAGAAGAACAACTAATGCAAGAATTTTGCATTCAATTTTTAACACGATAACCCTTGGTTTTTCTGGCTAATCAACAAATACATCATCAATTGATGTGAGTGTGATGGGTTGATGTACCTGAAACCAACAAGAGCCAATAAGTAGCCAGTTTTTAGTTTTAACTATGCTGGCATGCATTTGAACTGGCTAAGCAGAAGTGAAAGTCATACATTTGAATAACAAACCATGACCCTCCCAGTCCTAATCACCAACTATTTTTCACATTCCATTTATTAATGTGCATGATGATTCCATCAATAGCAAGTTTTTATGGATTATTTTCATTTTATGAGAGATTACCATCCTGTCATTTTATAAAAAGTCAGTTTGCTATTCCTTCACCATTCCATTAAAATTTTACAATAAAATAAATGAATAAATAAAAATAAGTTCCCTTACCTAGGTTTACAAAGCCAATGTCAACATATAATTTGGCACATAATGAGCCTAACAGGAAGCCAAAGATTGGTCCTATAATTGCAACCGTCTGCACACACCCTGCACACACACAAAAATAAATAAATGAAATAAAAATAAAATAAAAAAAATCAGGTGTCATTCCTGTACTTTTGTGAATTAATACAGTTTTAAACTGTATTAATTCACATTGAAAGAAATGTGATTTAGATCTGGATAGTAGCTGAAAATATTTCATCAGCTCCTTAAGTGCATTTAATTTGTCAATTTTTCAACCTCATTGAATTAGGAAATACGTCCTTCTCTGTTTTGGAAGAAAAACGAACCCTTTTAAGGCACTAATTACCTCTTAGTAAGAAAATAACACCAGGCCTATATACGTAACACCCAAATGTTTCAGCAGCCCACATAGTCCCTGAAGATACTTACGCAAGGTCATACATCATTGCTGTTTTTCTTTTGATCTGATGTTCCTTCCCTAATACAAGAGGGTCCTCTCATTTAAGTTTCTGAATTATTGAAATCCTAGTATAGACTTCAGAACTGTGTAAACTGAATAAAGGAGTTGCATATGAAGTAAAAAGTCTTCCACACTTGATTCAATTTAGAATGGAGTTGAGAAAACCAGGTACTCTGCTTCCTAAGAAGATAGCTAAGGGGGGACATTACCAATATAGAAAGCTGCATTGTCTTCACTGGCAAAATCATCAAGGTAGGTGATGCCTAGAGGCTGAATGGGAGTTTCTCCAATTCCACGAAGAAGGTTCCCCAGGAAAACATAAACCCACATGGAGGAGCTGGTGTCGATTTCACATCCTTGAAAGGAAAGCAAACGAGACGATTGAAATTAGATTACTATCAAAGTTAATATTTATTCTGCATTTCTACAAGTTGTCCTAAAATTGGATTAGAATGAAGAAGTAAAATAAGCTATAGACATAATTTCATATGCTTGAGCAAGATTGGGAAATGTTTCGTAACTTTGTTTAGGTAGTGTCAATACTCCAGCAACTTTGGGTAAGGAACTCTATTGCTTCTTCCTGTTTCCTTTCTTATTTTCTCTCTTCTTTTTATTTCATACTTAAACAAACTTCTTAGAATTCCTACACTCCAATAACATTCAATATCTTCCTGTCATGGACAAAACACAACAATTTGAACAAAGGCTTCTCTTGCCTTAGTCTTTAAACTTTCCTGTTTTTCACAGAAATCACTTATGATTTTATTGTTGACCAAATTTTATCTGTAACTCAAAAATTTATATGGCCGCTCCTTCAACTTTGGGTAGCATTGCCTATAATTACAATTGTTTGAGAGTGAATAACCATTTTTAGGGTTCATGTTTAGGAAACAATTTGCATAAAAATTTAAAACCCTATAAACTTTAGTGGTATAACTATTCCAACAAAAAGAAGCTTTCACAGTATTTTTAGAGTGAAATTCAATGCTAACAATTTTAAAACGCTTTCATAAAAGCCATGTCTTAAATATGTGAAGCTGGAGAATTACTCCCATATCATAAGTGAAATATACTTTGAAGAGTTTAGTCACTTTAATAAAAGGATTATATTAACAACCTCCAACAATCACCACTTCTGAATGCTCCCTTTCTGTCAGCCACTGGGCTAAGTTGTTTGTACTCTTTTTAAAATAGAATTCTCCTAGTAATATAAGTAGGAGTTATCTTCACATATTAGTAACTCTTAAAGTAATTTTTGAGGGTCAAGTATGGGTTATGAAGAACTGGGGTGAATGCCTTCATGTAGATGAAATTAATCTGCGTAACAAAAAAGACCACCACGTAGTCATGTTGCTTCTTGTCTTGATTATGCCACTTCTCATCTTCTTTAGATTTTTTTTCCATTCCCCAAAATATAATGTGAACTTCTTTTCTAAAAAAATGATTCTGATGTCAATTCTAGGCTTAATATTTATTTGTGTTATTCTAAGAAGCTTGTGGGTGGATGATTCTTATAGGTAAGTATAGACACTTTAGATCTTTCTTTCCAATATTAGTAGCCACAGTCACATGTGCCTATTGAAATTTAAATTATTTAAAATTATATAAAGCCAAAAGTTCATTTCCTAAGTCACACTAGCTCTATTTCAAGTACCTAACAGTCATATGAGGCTAATGTCCACTGTATTGGACAGCATGTATATAGAGCATTTTTGCCATCACAGAGAGTTCTGTTGGACACCTCTGCTCTAGAGTATAGTGGGAAAAATGGGAGTCATGTGTGAAGCATTTTTGAGAAGAGTTCTATATTTGCCCCACTATCATCTTTAGGATGAGCCTTGTGTTCACTATGTCTAATGTCCACTCATATCTATGACTTTAAAGGAAAAAAAGAAAGAAAAGGGTTGAGCTGTGAATCTTATACTCTGTACATGCTTAATAACTTGTCTCTTTACATTAAATACATTTTCATTACCTACCTCTAAACCCTATGTTTTTCTTTTTAATATTAATGTTTAAGTATTTCCTAATTAGTTGCATTGTCATTTATATCATGTATCTTCTCTGAGTGTCTAAAACAAAAACAAAATAAAATATCTTCAATGACTGTACACTGCGTACAGATGAAAATCCAAACTCTTTAGCTCAGTTCCTTGTCTTGTTATGTAGGCCTGAATTGAATTTTTTATCCATTATATTCTTTGTGTCCAGTATGTCCTTACCACTTTCTCACCTCCTATTTCTATATTTATTTTAATCTTCTGGCCCTTCTTTTCATTCAAACAGCCAGAAGTCCAGTGTTCACTGCCCAGGAAAAAGCATCTCAAAAGAAATCATTAATGAGAATATTAGAGGAGCGAAAAGGCTATATGGTATAGAAAAAAGATTTGGATGGCTAGCAGGTATATAAGAGAAGGACTTCCACACTTTAGAGAAATCAATCCCAGGCTAGGAATAGGGCATGGTTTGGGGGTGGTAGGGAGAGTTGAGCACATTGATGCTGAAGGGCCGTGGAGAGAGGGGATTTGAGGTGCTGACTGTGCCGCAACCTAGAGACATGGCGAACACTTGTGGGTAAGTTTTTGGACTCAAATGAGTGAGGATAACTGGTGCCAGGACAAGCAGGCCAAGCCCAGGGAGGTGGCAAGACTCCAAACATGAAATGGTCACACAGTATAGCTAAACATCTCTGTCTTCAGCTCCTCACAGGGTTTCCAATGTCTACAATAACTTGGAAGATGTGATTCTCATGGCCCCAAGGGTGGCTCATATATAACATTGCTGTGTAATGTGCATCAGCCACATGGAACTGTATCTTCCTAACAAAATTCCCTGGCTCCTATGTTGTACTGGAAGTAGAATTATATCCACGGAACCAAAATAGTCATTTCTGCATCAGAGGGGGTTGTTGTGCTAAAAGGAAAAAACATGATCATAAGATGACCCCAAGATGACATGGATGACCAAACACTGTGGCCAGAAGGATAAGATGACAGAGCACCAATAACACCAAAAATCCCCCTTCCACAAGTCCTCCCGTTATTATTATGTACCCTCGTTAGAATGTAAGCAGCCCCAGGGAAAAGCGTGAAGGCAGGGAATGATTGACTAAGATTGAGTTTTTCCCATTCTGATGAAAAGAGGCTGAGCACAAAACTTAAAATGAGTTCTCAGGAAAAATATATTACTTTCGTATCTTAGTAACGGACTGAGATTTGTTAGTGCAGTGCTAGTTTTACCCTAATTTCATGACCTGCATTATCAGGAACTACCTGGAAGCTTTCCTCAGTCACCAGCAATTAATGCTCCTTGTCCCATTAATATTGTCTAGATATATTCTTAGGATCTCATCATATACTGCTTCATATTCTAGGAATTTTTTATGGCACTATAACATCTCAATTTAAGTAGTAAAGCTTTTGACAGCAAAAATTATTTATAGATATTTTGTCCATACTAAAGCACAGATAAAAACTGTTTTAAAAGACTTGCAGAGTCATTAAAGTAAAAACAAAATCATCTTACCATTATTTATTTGGGATTGTGCTTTCTCCATAACTGAGATTGGTAATTGACTGTTTGACTCCAGGAAACATGGCGAGATACTCCGAGTGGTATTGGAGAGAGAAGAATACCTTTCATATCTGTACCTGTAATAAAAAGAACATTTTCTTTATTCTATGGACTCATTTCACATCATACTAAAAATATTACATTGACACATGACTCATTAGGTTACTTGTTCGAGTTCCCAGCTATCCCTGAAACTCAATTGGCAAAACAAACCAGCATTTGATAGCAGAGTTTTCTAAAGAGACAACAAGAAAACCTGATTCACAGGTATTATACTATATTTGAGCCAATTATCCAATGTAGTGAAAGAAAATAAAAGTAAGATTTATGCATAGAAGCTTATTTTAATATAAAATAATGACTAAGTGACATACTCTCTTGATGAAAAAATATGCAACCCTTGGTAAAATCATGATTATCTCTGAGTCAGAGGAAAAGCAGTAATTTAGCAACTATGGTCATTGGCACTATGTATTTATTATAGTAGTAAATTGAGTAGAGCAACCACAATGTTGATTCTAGACAACTGATAATGATACATGGGCCTTTTGAGCCATTTATCCAGCTGGTATACTTCTTCTTTTCAGTTGATTATTCTGGCTCGAAGTTATTCATAATTGCACCCTTTGCACTGTTAATAAGGTCGCAATGGCAGCTGGGTTAAAGAGCCAATGCTGAGTGATAGGACTATGATAATAGTTGTAAATATGTAAATAGTTGTCTAAATATCTAAAATATCTAAATAGGTCTGTGCCTATTTAGGCTTGACTGGGCAAGGAGAAAAAGAAGTAATGGAAAGGGGACCCATGGCATAAATACAGTTAGGTGGATTGGAGACTCATTTCCTCGGCCTTTTCCTTTGCCTTCTCCTTACCCAAGGCTCATATAGCACCTTTGTAGAACTTCAGGGATCCAACTAAACTTTGCTCCATGGAAAGGAGGCCAGGGATGTGTCCAAAGAGCAGGCAGAAGTCCTGGGGCTGCAGATCCCTCTCCAAGTAAAAGTGAAAGGAAAAGCAAACCATCCAAATAGGTAGGAAAGGTCCCACACTGAAGACTCTGTGCACTACTTTTACAGACTAGCCACAGAGGTCAAAATATGACTCTATTTATGTAAGGGACCCCTAGGTCACTTACATGATCCAAGGAAGCGTTTGGACCAGGTCATTTCTAAATATTTCCACCTCTAAATGGTCACAGTACAATGATCTAGAATATAAAACACCTAAACCTGAGAAAGTCAGCAGGCTGTTTAAGTCATGGTCCTTAGCTTTAAAATAAAAAATTATAAACTATGTTTAAAATAAAAAAGTATAAACTACGCCACAGGTTATTGTAAGGGTGAAATCATACAATAAAGGTGAAAACCTTCAGAACTACTAAAGCTGTATGCAGGTACTAACAAAAGTCCCAAAAGTAGATTTGAGGGGGAAAGGACATAAATACCCCACTTTTACTGAGGAATTTTTATGAGATAATATTTGTAAATTGAATACTTATTTGAGCTGATAACATAACCTTATGTTAATGTCCTGCCAACCAAATGTGCCATGATCCAGCATATTTATTGTCTGTAGCATTTATTCCTTATCCATTTGATACCATTTGACATTTATCACATAATATATTAACTTCTTTTTACTTACATATTTTGCCTCCTCAGCTAAATTAAAGCATTTCAATAAGTCATATCAATGAAAAGTTCGCTTTCATTTTGTTGACATCAGTACACAGTAGTATATCAGATTTTTTTAAAGATTATTAAAGTGGTCTGAAATCTTGCCCAAAGGGGATATAATAAAAATAAGATATAAATTATCATGGTTTAAATCATGGGCTTCTTTTTAAAATTAAATAATTTATTGTAACCATAAAAAGGGAGAAATGCGGTGGTTAGCGAAAGCGAGAACCAGGTGGCGGTGCTGCACTTACTGTTCCATGAAGAGCTGAGGCAGCGCGATGAGCAGCGTCCCGACCCCCATGATCAGGCACCCTGCGCCAATGATTTTTGGCCTGTGAAGTCTGGCTCCAAAGTAGCTAACGAAAGTTATAACTAAAAGATTCCCTTTGAGGGAAATAAACAAATTTTCATAAGTTAGAGAACTTAGAAAAAGTCATCAGAAAAACTAAATGAACTTAACTGAATGAATGAATGCCTGCAGCAAGCCTAACCTTAATTTGTTTGGACTTAACTGCCTCCCACCATCATTCCTGTCTTTTGACTTTTTTTCCTTTAATCTGAGGTGGCTGCTGAAATTGCCTTCATCCTCGTTACTCCAATCACGTCACCTTTCTGTCAGAATATTTTAATGACCAACCCTTCTACCTCATTTTCACACATCCTAATTAGTTGTCCTTCTAAAGTGTTTTATCTGTAATCAAATTGTAGAAGGCATCCTTTAGCTGCTCTTTTAAATTTTCTTGGCTGATTTTGAAATAAACTTTATTGCCGTTTCTTCATTAGACTTTATAACTGTTTCTTCATTTACTGAAGTTTTCTAATAAAACTTTTAATACTTTCCCATTTGCTCTTGAAACATACATCATATTTTCTTGCTTTAGCTGATATTTCCTAAAGAAAAACAACTGTACCTGACTTTAAATGAAATAAAATTATAAAATTAATATTTACACACAAATGATATTTTTTCACTTGTTTATGTACTCTTCTACAAAAAGATAAGACAGAATAGAAATTAAAACTACTATACATAAACAACTTTAG
This sequence comes from Pteronotus mesoamericanus, assembly GCF_021234165.1. Lineage (NCBI taxonomy): Eukaryota > Metazoa > Chordata > Mammalia > Chiroptera > Mormoopidae > Pteronotus > Pteronotus mesoamericanus. Next base: position 22,556,544 of record NW_026555310.1, read on the forward strand.
GAACACATCAATCATATAACTGACATGTATAAAAAAATTTATGAGATACAAAATCTCCACAGAATATATCCACCTATCTCTTTTTTAAAAAAATAATTAAAGACTGTTTTTTAAAGGTAGGAATTAGGCTTTCTAAAATGTCCCTAAAGGTACATGTGATAGCGGTGTTAACTGAGTAAAGATGCTTTAGGGAAGATATCCTCATGCGTTCTTGTACACAAAATTACTGGAATGAGGGAAATATAAACATTAAAAATGCAGAATCTTAATAGCTCCCAACAGTTTTTGATTCCATGGATCTGAGGGCAGACCAAGAAATCTGCACTTTTAAAACTGGCTCAAATGTGTTGGTGGAGGTAGCTCTTGGAACATACCTTGATGAGCACTCTTTAGGGTCTCAGATGTCAAGGGGTTACCTACCCCTTGATATTATTCCCTGAGGGGTGAATAAAGTTTTAACTATTTTCATTTGGAATATTTAGTTTTTAAGAATTGGAGTGTTAGAGCAAGAACCTAGCAATATCGGAGCAATTGATTGTGATGGCTGATGGGTAGCCTTGCACTAAAGTCCTTCTTGGTGGTTCCAATTTTCTAGCAAGTGTTTCCTTACATCTGTAAGCAATTATTTAATTTACTACTGTTTATTCACATTGCCAGCTTTAGTCAAATGCAAAAAGAGCAGCAATTTTCATAGCCTTGAAAACAGTAGTGATAGTGAGGAAAGTAGATCGCATAGTGGCTCCAGGCTTTATAGTTCTACAAATATATAACTTTCTTTTAATTTTCATATTGAAAAAAATTGAATACGTGATTTTTCATTTGACGTTAAAATATTTAGTGGAAGAAATTTTGTATTGCATATATTGATAATTATGTCTATATTTTGTTAAAGTGTGTTAAAGTGTCACAGTAAGTAAAACAAAAATGAGTGCTGGTGGAATGCAAAATCATACAGCCATTTTGAAAGAGAGTTCGGTGGTTTCTTATAAAACTAAATATTTTTTAAAAATCCTGTCCCAAGGATATATTTTTTAATTGATTTTAGAGAGAGAGGAAGGGAAAGAGAAAGAAACATTTGTCAACTGTCTCCCGAATGTATCCTGACCATGGATCGAATCAAACCTGTGAACTTTTGGTACATGGGATGAATCTCCAGCCAACTGAGCTACCCAGCCAGGGCAAAACTAAACATATTTTACCGTATGTTCCACCAATTGTGCTCCTTTGTATTTATTTAAAGGAGGTGAAAACTTATGTCCATACAAAAACCTGCACAAGGATACTTACAGTCTTCACTCACACCTTCCAAAACTTGGAAGGAATCAAAATGTCCTTTAATAGATGAATGGATAAATACACAGTGGTCCATCCAGAAAATAGACATAGCACTAAAAAAGAGATGAGCTATCCATGAAAAGACATGGAAGAACCTTAAATGCATATTACTAAGAAGCCAATCTGAAAAGGCTTCATACTATATAATTCCAACAATATGACATTCTGGGAAAAGCAAAACTATGGCGACAATAAAAAGATTGGTGTTTGCCAGGGCGAGGGGGGAGGAATAGGTGAGTAGGCAGAGCACAGGGATTTTTGATGCAGTGGTACTCTATATACTGTATAACCCTATAGTAGTGGATGTGTATTATACATTTGTTCAATCCTACAGAATGTGCAACACCAAGGAAGAACCTAGTATGAACTGTGCCCTGTGGGCGATCATGATGAGTCTTTGTAGGTTTATCAGTTGTAAAAATGTGCCACTCCAGTGAGAGACATGTATAATGGGAGAGGGTTCGTGTGTCTGAAGGCAGGGTGTATACGGAAAATCTCTGTGAATCTAAAACTGCTCTAATATACAAAGTGTATTACATTCTAAAATGTAAAAAAAGCAAAACTTTTAAATATGCAAAAGGAAATATATGAAAAATATTTGAAACAAGGAATTAATATCTGGAAATGTGAGCAGGCTGTGATATAGAAACATTTTATTTTCTTGGCAACTCCCTGTGGTTGTTGTAGAACAAAATCTGTGTTATGAAAAAATAGTTGGGAAGAAATCGAGAGTCTGGCATGTATTAGATGATAATGCCACATGATGTGAAAGGATAAATGAAATCATTCTGCAAAAGACGAGAATTGACAGCGAGAGATAGAGGGTTGAAAGAGGTCCAGAGTCCTGGAAGGAAAGAATGTGGAGAGAGGCAAGAAGAGCATATTAAGATTATGGTGGAAAAATGCACCTTTGTGGAAAATTGTGAAATGAAAATAACTAGAGCAAACTTGTAATGTTTCAGATAAAGTTTTGTAATGGGAGTAAGGAAGCTTTAAACCACTTTATTGTATCTAATCTGACAAGTAATTTTCATCCTTAGAGTTGTCTAGAAGAATTAATCTGTTGAGTTTCTCTGAGACCTGAAAATCTAAGAAATAGTTTGGACCAGATTCTCATTTTTAGATAAGATTTTACTTATTTACTTTTAGAGAGAGGAAAAGAGCAGGGAGAAAGAGATGGATAAAAACATCAATGTGAGAGAGATGCATGGATCTGATACATGGTCCCCACTGGGGACCTGGCCTGCAACCCAGTCATGCGTCCTGACTGGGAATCAAATCAGCAACCTGTTTGCAGACTGGTGCTCAATCCACTGAGCCACACCAGCCAGGGCAGAGTCTTTCGGAGTTTCTTTAGCTTTTAAATGTTTTTATTCTATAATCTAAAGTGACCATAAAATAGCACTTGATATTTTGTTTTCTATTTGTTCAGTCCTTTTTTCTGGGTCTGATTTATTCTTTTGGGTGGCACTAGTTGCCTCTTCATATTTGTTTTTTCACTATGCAATGTGTCACCCTTACCCTAAGTCTCCATGGTCCTTCATTCAGCTCAGGGTCATAGGTAGGACAGACGTCAAGGAGTAAATCAACTACTTAAGGAGTTTACACAAGGCAAAGATATGATCAGATGTTTCTGAACATCTTTGTTACACAAACTTTGCCCACTGACTAACAGCATCAGCATCATCTGGGGTAAGTTATCAAGTGAAGCAGAGACTGTGGGGTTAGAGATTTTACTATGGCTTATATTTGAGTCCCAAATTGGCAGTAATGACCACAGAACTACCATTCTACATTAACAAAGAATTAGAACCTCTCGTTTATCAACTCGGGAAGCTAACCGGGATTATACCCTTTAAAGTATTTCCAAAACTCTGACCGAACTCAATTGGTCTTTTCAAACTCTAAGAGAGTGTCTCTAGTCAATTGCTAACCAAAGACACTTGAGTGTAGAATTTTTATTGTCTGCTTTGCTCCATTGTTCTTGTCAACAGAATTACTCTCTTTTCTTCCTAGGGCACTGGGCAGAAACCCCCTTTAATGGTTTAACTTCTTTAATAATTACAATAATTTCTCATACAGCCCATCTGGATTCTTCCAAATGTTGAATCACAGAGCTTCCAGGACATGACTCTTCTGTAAAGTCACTGCCCACACACTTTCAAACTCGAAATACTGAGAGCATCTCACCCTCCCCTCCAGGAAAGCCTCTCATTCCGGGAACTCTGAAATGTCTGATCCATATTGTAGTGAATGCCAGGATATACACTGTTGGTTGCTCAGAGAGAAAAACTTACAGTGAAGATGTTCTTTAGTTGTGCCTAGAAGACCTTGTACTTAAAAGGGAAGCCAGGCATCTGGAATACCTACCAATTTCAAAGCTTCCATCAATAACTCCCACCAGTGAAGAGGGGATTTCAAACCTTCTCTCTATTTGGGTGATGGTGCTCTTCAAATAGCCTTCTGCCAGTGCTTTGGCAAAGTAAACAAAAGACAAGGCACCCAAGAACACCTGGAAAATATGACAGGTCACACTTAGCCTAACTCCAGCTTGACAGTAACTGGAAACTTACTAAACAAACAAACAAACAAAAAACCCAAACAGAGAACAATGTAACAAGCTTGTTATTACTGAAAATTTTATTCAAGCATTTCAGCCTCAAGCTCATGTAAATTTCTAAAAAAAAAATTCAATTTCTCTTGAAAGTAACAGATTTTTTACTTAGAATGTATGTTGAATTCCTTTTTTTCTTTTTTCTCCATCCTTCCCCCAAAGGACATTCAAAGGAGTTTTGGCTTTGAAAAGAAGATTCATTGCATGGTGAGCAAAGAGAGGCAGGAGCCATTCATAGGTAAGAAAATAAAAACAGACAAACAAACCCATAAATCAAACGCTTAACATCTTATCACAAGTTTAGCACTCATGACTGTGTGTTTCCTATTGATGGTGCATGCAATTTTTTGATATTTGCTGAGGTATTTTGCCAGATCTGGGCATATGATAGGGTAACCATAGGTTAGGTTAGCATTAATATGAAAAATGACATACATTTGCTGAGTGAATGTTTGGTACAAAGAAATAATAGGAACTTGGAGTGACAAAAAGCACTATTGAACTCCCTCCATCTCTTACTGTGCATCAAGAAGTCAAATATTTCATTTTTTAAAATGGGAATAATGTAATGCTTCATAGATTAAATGTTATAACTATACATAGTATAATTTCTGGTATCTCGTACATGGTAGATGTTTAATAAATATTAGTTTCTCCTTTCTTCTTTCTGTTTAAAAAGGCATTCAAATAAGCAAGGAAAGTAATACTTAGTATTTAATCTACATGGTCAGACTGAGATTGCTTTTACTGCGTGGTGAAGTGTGGTTTCAGTAAATTGTATCTAAGATCACTTTTTAAGAAGGAACAAAGATTTGCTTTTAGTTATACTGTATAGAAAAATATCGGGACAGAGAGCCAAGAGTACCAACTCCACTAATTCTTTGTTATTCTTCAGTTAACTACTTACAGTTTTCTAGCATTTAATTGTTTGTTACCTTTAGTTCACCACAGCATGCCTGTTTCTCCTCCGAGGGGGAATATTCTGTTTTAAAGGAAGACCTCTCAACAGGTTGCACTGAATTTTTGCAGAATAGCTGGATATTTTCTTTGGATGAAGTGTCCATTATGAAAATGTTCCTTGACTCTGACTTGTCCAAGCTGATTTTAAGTAAAAAATCAAAAACATTTTATTCAAATTCACACAGTTTATTAAATAATATTTCTATTTCACAGTAGATCACAATTCTGTAGACATAATTTGACATGAAGGAACTTTATTGTGCCACAGTAAGTTGGCAAAGTTTTTCAATTAAAATTGACCAGGATGTTTGATTAACTAATCCTGCTATCAGGATTCAGTTGCCAGCATTCCCTCCACTTTAAGCCTCATTATGGCAAAGAATAAATTTAAATGTTGCCCTAGGAATAAATAATGAGGCAGAATTTTGCTAACTTTGTGGTCTTGCCAGTTTAAACTAGAAGCAAACAGGAAAGGAAGAAGAGAAATTCAACCATTTGAGTACTGCTTCATTAGAATTAAGTCTTTAAAGACTTTAAATCTATGTTCTTAGCAGAATGGATAGAAAAGCCCATTGTGGAGTCCTAGAGCACATTGTGATTCTGTAAGTCTGCAACATCCAAAGGCTTAAAATATGGGAAAAAAAAACAAGACAGAAGGACGGAAGGAAGGAAGGAAGGAAGGAAGGAAGGAAGGAAGGAAGGAAGGAAGGAAGGAAGGAAGGGCCATTTTGTGTATCATTTTAGCTTGGCAAATGAGGAAGCAGCAAAAGTTATATCTCAGACTTAGATTTGATTCAAGCAAAAGTAGTTCTTGGCCTCCCTTTCTACCTTTAACTTCCCACCCTCCCTGTCTTTTCCTGGTCCTGGACAGGCTCACATACTCTGAACCTACTTTGTCCCTGTTCACATCTATATTTACATATCTTATGCCCTCGTTTCTTTAAGATTCTACATGGCTCCGTGACTGCCTGTGAAAGTGATCTAAGTGAAAGAATTCAAAAATGAAATAACTTCTGTGGTCTGATGAGTGTGGCTGAGTTGGTTGGAACATTGTCCCATAAACAAAAGGTTGTGAGTTCAATTTCCGGGTCAGGGCTCATGCCTAGGTTGTGGGTTTGCTCCCTGGTCTGGGTACATATGCAAAGGCAACAAATCAATGCCTCTCTTTCATATCTATGCTTCTCTCTCTCCCTTCGTCTCTCTAAAAGCAATGAAAAAACTGTGCTTGGGTGAGGATAAAAAATAAAATGAAATAAAATAACTTCTGTGTCACCCCAGTGTTTAACAGAGGATGCATTTGTATATTAATATAGGTCTTTCATATTTTCATACAAACTAAAGGAATAATGTTAGGAGGAAAATTTCAAGTGTTATGGTAGAAATTTAGGTCTGCTTTGCCTGTATGTATATACTGAGTTAAATATATATATATATATATATATATATATATATATATGTATGTGTGTGTGTGTGTGTGTATGTGTATATATATATAAAGATCTAAACAATTTAAAAGTGGAGAGGGTTCCTTTAGGGAATGTGAGATGAGTTGAGAAATGTGCAGCAGGGGCCTGGTTTTAAAATAATCATTATTAAATTTGTATATTATTTGATTTTATAAACATGCATAACTTTAATTTCCAAAATATGGACAAAGGAAAGTAAGTGAAACAAACAAAAAAATTAACCCCCCTCAAAACTAAACAAAGAGATATAATGCTAAAGAAGCTCAAAAGACAAAAACAGAAGTATGTAATATTCGTGAGGTAAAAATATAGATGTTAGGAATATAAAACATGAAAATTAGGCACAATACAGAGAAATGATTAAACCTTGACAAAATGTATAACTTTCCAGCAAATATTAATTACCTGAATTCACATAAACCAGAAGAGACAGGAAAACATTAACAAAAATACTTTAAAACTAGCTCCTAAACAAAAATACTAAGGGTAGATGATGTAATGGTGATGCTTTATGAAGAGATATCCTTCAAGGAAAGATAGCAAATAACAGAAAGAGGTAATAATAGTCTCCATTCATTTGACAAAGCTAAAATTACATTGATAAAAGTTCATTAATATAGCATGAAAAGGAAAACTTCAGATCAAATCTAGACACATTGAAGTCCTAAATCAAATGCTAGTAAATTCAAATTAATTAATGTTTTATAATTATCTAGTTTTAAAATGTAGCAACATTAGGAGCTATATTCACCTAAATCACCACTTTAAGAATTCAAAATGTTGTACATGTATATCAAAAAATCACATTGTACACTTTATATATATACTTTTTATTTGTCAATCATCCCTCAATAAAGGTAGAAAAAAGAGAATTCAAATCGAAAAATGATAAAATCTCAGTAGATGCAAAATAGCAAGTAAGAAAATTCATCATTCCTGATTTTAAAAAGACAAATTCTAAAAAAACTAAGAACATCAAAATAAAATAAAATAAATAAAATAAAAAATTAAGAACATTGAGATTCTTCTTTACCAGCTATCTGATACCAACAGCCAACTTCATATAACCATTGGATCACTGAAACTACTTTTTCAGAGCAATATTTTGCAAGAACAATGAAAACAGCATTTAGGAAACTGAGTTATACAATGTTAACTAGGTTTCTTTAGTAAAAACTACTGAGTAGCTTTAATTAAATTCCTGGAAAAACCTATTACTTATAATGATTTTAAAAAATCAAAATAACAAATGTTCAACAAATTATGGTATACTCATGCAATAAAATCTTTTAAAGCCTTTAGAAATAAGTATAAAGAAGTAAATATACAGAAAAATTTTCATCACACAGTTGGTTTTAAAAATACATGCTTCTGAACATTATAAATGACATTCTGTTTTAAAAAAGAAACACCCATATATTCACATATGTATTTGCAGAGAAACAAAACTTCAGAAAGTTTATTAAGAAAATGTTAACACTCATTATTTCAGGTAGGTGATATTGCAGGTATGTTTTTAAAATATTTTGTGTGTCATTTTCTAAGTTTCCTTTAACAGACACCTATTTCTTATATAAAAATATTTTAAAATAATAAAGATATAAAAATATCACCAAGTGAAAAAGTATAAACCTGAAAGATTTTAAAATACAAAATGAATAATATTGAATGCACAGTTTAAAATGCAACATTCTTCGAAGAACTAAACTATATAATTTGAATTGACATACTGTTTTAGAGTTTAGAAATGTTAGTTCCCATTAGCCATACTATTACAGCCAGTGACTGGAAAATGCAAATAAATTGTTTTATAAGAAAATTATTATCACTTACACTACCTGCATATTGAAAATATTAAAAGAGTTACATTTAGAATGCTAATGCCAAAGAGAAAAAAAGATGTTGAAAAGAATATTAAAACCTTGAGACACTAAAATACATTATCTTCTTATATTTGGAGATGTTGACACAAAAATCAGCCTAACTAGAATCCAGGAGCGACACCAAAACAAGAGGACTACAGTCATCCTACTTGATGTTGTGTTAGGGCAAAATGATATCCAGTTTAAAATTTTGACACTGAATAGTTTTACTAAAAAGATAATTTTATCTTGATGACTAATTTGCATATCGTCTCAAGAGTAGCATGTTTCTAGGAAGCTAGTTTCTGAGCATTGAATTTTTCATGTCTCTGTGAAGAGGGGGATGGCACCCAATGACATGAACAGAAAGATCTCTGGGGACCGCAGGTGCTCTTTCTCTTTTTCTCTTTCTTGCAATCACAGAAGTAAAGCAAGAGCACTTGCTATTTAGAAAGATTTGCATTTGGCAATTCTTCATTGTTCTCCTACCACTTGAAGAGATTACTCCAGAAAAGAGTTCATGGCAAAGTTTTCATCCAACACCCTGGGTTGCAGTATAACTTATTCTGGAGGTGAAAGAAAAATAAACCAAGTGGTTTTTTCTTCATCAAAGTTAAAAAAAAAATTGAATACCCTCTTCGCATGTTTGAAAATCAATCCTCCCATTTTTAAAGAGCCCAGGTGTCATAGAACCGTTGTAGTTGGAGCACACAAATGCATCGATCCTCTGTGCCCCATCCTGTGACCCAGCATCCAGCAGTCAGCCTCCCAAGGCTGGCCCGAAGTCAGAAAGGCACTACCTCCCATCACCCTCTTCTCTTAGTCATCTCACATGAAGACAACTTCTCTACTAGCTTGTCCTCGGGACACCAGGATCCCTCCCTTCAAGATGGAAAGTAACTTCATGGTACTTGTAAAGAGGGAATGTGTATTCTTTAGAAAGCTGACCTCCCCCACCTCCCGCCTGCCCCGACCCCCGCCTTGACCAATACAAGCAAGTGTTTGTGTAGATCAGATTTAATAGGTTCTATTTATGAGCCGGGTAATTTATATATTTTTGGCTCCGAGCAATTAAGTAACTTGTCAAAAACTACCCAAATAATAAGCATCAGGGTCCAAATGGGAGCCTCGATCTGAGCACCTCTGACTTCTTTAATGTTTCTTCTATTTCCACAAACCTAACAAGGGGCCCAACAACTTCTGTGAAAAAATGTTATGGATAAGACACTGCAGAACTCAAGGGTTTATTAACCTCTCGCCTGTGAGAATCTGACGTGATAGTCACAAAATAGGAAAGCAGAAACCAAAACTTACCTGGAGGTGGAGGTCAAGGACAGCCAGTTCCTCTCAATGTGCTCAGCAAGAGGCTGGACCACACTCCACAGGCTGGAAGAGCAGACTGGGGTGAACGATCCAGCAGCTCTGAGCAGTTTTGCCAGATGGGGGAGAGCCTGGATGGGTGCAGACAGAGCAAATTAGGGGGAAGAAAAGATGAAGGGCATGGCCTCACCCCTGGGCAATCTCTTTTCTTTCGTCTTTGCTCCTGGCCTCTTTTCTCTGGCAGTCTGCAGAGAGCAGGCCACGCTGGCAAAGCCCCTGACATGCATCTCAGCTCCCAGGGCACAGAAAGAGCTGAAGCCTTTGAGCCATTTCTTTGCAATTTGCTGCAAGTTTAAGGCTACACGTGATAAAGCTTTCTTTATGGGAGAGAGTGAAAAAGAAAAGACCACTTGTGATCTTGCTGATTCCCAGAAAACACAACTCTGCAGGGGGCAGAGGGTAAGGGAACAGAAGCAGGAGGAGGGACGGAAGTTTGTAATAAAGATCCCTCCTTCTCCTTCCAAGACTTTTTTTTTTTAAGCCAGCCTGTCCTTGAGGACATCACTGGGTCCAGGTTTTGTTTTGTTTTGTTTTTTAAAGGTTCCTTGGGCTAAATCTCTGCATGGTTTCTTTTCCCATTGGGATTCTAGAATCTGCAGGGACTAAATATCAGGTCAGATCAAGACTCTGTAGAGTTTTCTCCAGAAAGACTTATGCTCACATTCACAATCTCTGAGTCTTAAAAATAGAAAAAAAATTGAATTTTTGGCATTTAATTGTTTATTCCAAGGAAAGGTAACTCATTGCACTGAGAAATTCTAACATTCTAATAAATTCTTTTCCCAAGGGTACCATTTTAGAGGATTTTGAGCCTTTAGAGGATTTTAAGTTTCTAACTTCCATCAAGGTAGCTGTTTCTTTTTGTGTGATGTTATTGGTCATTGATAACCATTACTTTTATTACTTAATCCATTAATGAATACATTCAATAAGGGATTTAAATTATGATATTCTAATTATCCTTTTTGTATTAGTTTGAATACTTTTATAGAGAGAAATTTGTCTTCATGTTTTAATAATTCTAATGACCATAATTAATAGGAAAGGTAGGATAAATGCACAATTGTTTCCCCTACATGCTGGTTTTAAATGTATTGAAGCTGTACCTTAGAAACATCCAAAGCTGACCATATTATTTTTTGTATTGCTATTAGATGAATTTATGAATTTACATATCCTATAGATTTCAACCTTTACAGTTATTCTTATTGATACTCAAAATATTTGACTATTAGGAGCTTATTTAAGTCACCTCCTGAGTCTTTTTTGGCACAATCTCAACTTCAAGGCCTCATTGTTTCTTGGTATGACAAGATATTCCAGGCCTACCTTATATATCCCTGGACTTGGTAACAGTAGCATATGAAGAAGCCATGGTTCCTTTTTATGCTACTTCAGTGCTAGTTGCACTTACTGGTACTCGATTGGTCATTGTTTCTTGATCTTTTCAGTGTAGAGAGCTAGGAGATATATAACTCAGATGGAAAATGCCTAATTCAAATTTGAGACTACAAAGTTTTTCTTAACCTCATTCATCTCACAGAGGACATTTTAAGCCATAAGATTGAATGTGGTCACTAAGAGAGTAAGTATAGAATAGGGAAGATATTCCAAGGACTGCACTGTAGGCTACTCCACCAATGAAGACGAAGAGCAAATGACCATTGAGGCAGGAGGAAAACTGAAGGAATGTGGTGTTCTGAAAATGAGTGAAGAAAATCAACTGAACAGAAGGGCGCAATCACTAGTATACAATTCTGTTCATCGAACCATTAAAATGAGGTCTGGACATTGATCACTAGATTTAATCATGTGAAAATCTTTCATGTTATTAATGAAAGTAGTTGTGGTGGAGGAGGGAGGCAAAAAAACTACTAAGTGTTAGTGGGAAAAGAATTGGAGAAGAGGAATTTTATATACAAAATATAGACTAAATCTTGGGCCTAAAAACATGGAGCACATATCCATAGAAACAAAAGGGAAGACATAAGAGATGGGGATACATTTAGGTGGGTAGTAAATACGGTGATGGCAAATTGTGATATTTCTCTCCTGATTTTTTTCTATTTCACTGTTAAATTCCCTAAGCAACATTATGAGCTGATAATGAGAGTTGGAAAAGAATGCTGGAACTTTGAGAAGTCATTCAGGAGAGAGGGAAAGTGATTGGGTTATTAAAAGCTTTTATGTATAACAGGGACTGTAAGGCACCAGTCAGGTTAGTGGTCCTAAATTTAAAATAATCCCTGAAGGCATGTTAGTGAGTGGTTCTTTAACTATTTAAGACAATATAGATGCAAACACAGGGTAAACAGTTGGATTTTACCCAGGTGTGGCTTGCCAAGACAAAACAACAAATTAATAGATAAACAAGAGAATTGAGGTTGTCTGAAAGTGAGTGATTAAAATGATTACATGAAACTCAACTCAGGTAAGGAACTATGGGTTGAATCGTGTCCCTCCAGGAAGATATATAAGATTCCAGCCCTTGCATCAGTGAGTGTGTCCTTATTTGGAAACTGTTTTTGCAGATGTAACCAAGTTAAGATGAAGTCATTAGAGTGACCCCATCAGGGGTGTCCAACCCATGGCCCAGGGGCTGTGTGTGGCCCAGGATGGCTATAAATGCAGCCCAACACAAGATCATAAATTTACTTAAAACCTTTTTTTTGCTTATCAGTTTTTGTTAGTGGTTGTATATTTAATGTGTGGCCCAAGACAACTCTTCTTCTGGTGTGGCCCAGAGACGCCAAAGGGTTGGACACCCTGCGCCTAATTTGTATGACTAGTGCCTTTTTAAGAATAGAAGACACTCAGGGAGAAGATGGCCCTATGATGACAGAGGCAGAGATTGAAGTGTTTAACCTGCAAACCGTGATTTACCAGCAATTGTCAGCAAACTCCAGAAGATACAAGGGGCAAAGACAAGTTCTGCCTACAGGTTTCAAAGGGACCATACACCTTGATTTTGGACTTCTAGCCTCCAGAACTGTAAGATAAAAAAAGATCTATTGTTCTAAGTCTTGCAGTTTATGGTACTTTGTTGTGGCAGCCCTAGGAAGCTCATTTATTTATGGTTAATTCATTTGTGGTTAATTTCACACCATAATGGCAATTGAATGGTTGTGACAGATTCTATGACCTGCAAAACCTAAAATGTTTACAACTTGACCTTTTACAGAAAAACTTTGCTGACCCCTGGTCTGGAGTAAGAAATAGGATACATTCAGAGCAAGGCTATATATGAGAAGCTCTGAATATCATGTAAAAGAAGTATCATGTTATTCAAAATAGTAACATTAACTGCAGACAGTAGAGGTCAGAAGGATGTCATGTTAGAGAGTGAATTTGAGCAAGCTGGGGATAGACCAAATTACTCTCAGGGGGGAATCACAATTTCTTTGGTGAAGAAAAGTAGACCCTTTGCGCTTTTGGCTGGTAAATACTGCCTCACCTTAATGCATCAGTGGCCGCCTGTTGCGCACATTGAAAGTCTAAGATCTGTTAAGGTGTTTGCTCACTATTTCTCATGACAAAGCCTGGTTTGATTGCTAAACTAAAATATTTGCTCTTTTAGAGTCTGGAGGCACACACACCATTGCTTTACTGGAATACTTATTATTTTCTTTATTTTTTTTCATCCTTTTTTTCTTTCCTAGTAAATTATGCTTATAATAATATTTTATTATTGATTAATGATCCAGACCGTTATGTGACCTGAAATTATGTACGTAATGATAGCTTCTAGTCACTAATGCTTTATTTCCTATGTACTTTGGAATACATACATGATATAATTTAATCCTGAACATACTCCTGTGACTCTCTTTTTTTTTTTTAATTAAAATTATGCTTTACAAAGGAGGAAGTTAAGCTCAGAAAAGTTAAGTGACCAGGTATAATGGAAGAGGTTGAGCCCAGGGATCTGGGCTGCTCATTCTGATAAGCCAGAAGAATCACAAGAAGACTGGATGGCTCAGACATAGTCTTTATTACTCACATTCCAGGAAGCACCAAGGGTGGCAGATCAACAAAGCAGGAGAGCACCTCCCTGGGTCTGAGACTTGTTTTAAGTGCTACCAGACAAAGGGGGCACGTGTCTTGTGCATGACTCTGAACTACATTACCTCAGTGTGTACGTGCAGAGGGAAAAGGTCAAGAAGCAGTCACACAGGACAAGAAGCTGCTTCTAAAAGGAGATAAGGAGGGAGTTATAATCCATTTCCAAAGCAATGCACATTCCTTCTGGTCAGGGGCCCTCCGGCCACCCTTCGTTATGGGGTTTAGAAGAGCCATGTCCAGCACGATCTCACAGCAGGTCAGAGTCGCAGACATTTAAGAATATGGTGGATCTTGGGTAATTCTGGGAGCAAATTTCTCTTATTAGTAATAAACAAAATGCAAGCTAATAAATAAAATATAAAAAATATGACGACTTCACTGTACTAGTCAGTGGGGGCGCTAGACCCCATTTAATGAGCATGTGCACTGTGTCGCCATCACATTCAAAATGACTGAATGAGTACAGCAATGAATCTGCATCAAATTTTGCACTAAGCTTGAATGTTCCTCCACAGAAACTATTTGGATGATTCAGAAGCCCACAGCTATGGGCAACTGGTGACTGGCAGCTTCATTATGACATCGTACCTGCTCATGCATCACATCTCCATGCAATTTTTTTGCAAAACATCAAATCACCAGGTGACTCAGCCCCACCACAGTCCAGATTTGGCATCCTGTGACTTCTGGATTTTCCCAAAACTAAAATCACTTTTGAAAGAGAAGAGATTTCAGACTGTTGAGATCCAGGAAAATACAATGGGGTGGCTGATGGTGATTGGGAGAACTGTGTGATGTCCCAAGGTGCCTACTTTGAAGGGGACTGAGGTGTCATTATCCTATGTACCATGTTTCTTATACCTTCAATAAATGTCTATTTTTCATATATATGGCTGGATACCTTCAGGACAGACCACACATATATATATAATATATATGTGTATGTATATATATGTAGGCATATATGTATATGCATATGTGTGTGTGTGTGTGCGTGTGTGTGTATGCATTCTTTTGTTTTCCACTACCTATTTCTTGTTTTCTTAGCCTTCAGCACTTCAGCTGGCTGAGTGTTTTTACTGATGGCATGACCCCAAACTTCATTCCTGAAGGGTCAAAGTCCTTGATGGTGTCTCTATGGGGTTGGTTTAACTTCCCAATATATTTACTATTTGACGTGGCAATACTAAAAGGCTCCACAGGAAATCCCCTGGGTTCCAAATACAATCTTTCTGGCCACTATTTTGTAGCAGAATCCAATTTCTGCTTGATAAATTGGGATGAATCACTTTCTCTCCTGACAGCTCAGTGACATGGGAAAACGAAGTGGCTAGGTAGAAACCTCAGTTCCAGGGTTCTGGAAATATCATGTTCTCTGGTGAAAGTGTTTCTCACTTGGAAACTACTTCCTCTAGACAAGCAAAGCCAAAAATTTAAGATACTGGAAATGAAATAAATTAGTTATTCAGTATAATAGTAAGAGGAATAATTCTCACTTCCACTGCTTAATTCTAATACCTATGTGTCCTCTGTATTGGACAAATAGCAACATATATTGGTAGATATTTGGCTTTGTCCATGTGTCCTTCATACATGCTCCTTGATTTGACCCTTCCCCTTCCTTTCCCCGTTACCCTCCTCCCTCCTTCCCTCTCATTTCTGTTGGTTTCTTTTTTCTTTCAATGCTGCTGGTTATATTTTCCTTGCCTGCTTGCTTTGCTGATTAGTTTCCACTTATAGGTGAGATCATATGGTATTTGTCTTTCACCCCCTGGCTTATTTCACTTGGCATAATGCTCTCCAGCTCCATCCATGCTGTTGCGAAGGGTAGTACCTCTTTCTTTCTTCCTGCTGCATAGTATTCCATTGTGTAAATGTACCATGGTTTTTTGATCCACTCATATACTGATGGGCATTTAGGTTGCTTCCAGCACTTGGCTATTGTAAATTGTGCTGCTATGAATATTGGGGTGCATAGGTTCTTTTGAATTGTGGACAAAGCCAAAATGGGGAAGAATTGAGGGAGGGAGGTGGAAGTGGGTGGGGCAGGGGAAAGTGGTGGTGGGTAAATGGAGACAAATGTATTTGAACAATAAAAAAGGAAAAAAAGAGCTCTAATGAGAAAAAATACAATAAAGAATGTGAAGAAACTTAAAAAATTAAATTAAATTTTAAAAAAGACTATATATTGCTTTATATCAGGCAGTTACCCACCCCTCTATTATTTTAATATTGGTTCTTTAAAAGTGTTTTTGTTAAAGATGAATTGTTAATTAATATGTAACCTGTGGATGAGCAGCATATTTGTGTAAGAATTCCAGGAACCAGCCTCAGGGAAGGAGGCTGATTTCAGCAACCCAGAAGTTCTGGCTTCCAGAGACTTGCTGACTCTCAACCATAAAAACCAGACCTCCACTTCACCAGTTTCGAGATAATCATTAGAATGGACTGTGCTGACTTACTCATAGAGAACTTTCAACCTCTATCCCCCTGATTTCTTTTGTCTGCTTTCCCTCTCCTTCCTAATAAATTCCCTGCTTGCACTTAGATGTCAAGAATATCTTCAGATGGGAGTCTGCCATCTTCTCAGGCTGCCAGCACTTGAATAAACCATCTTTCCTTACGCCAGCACCTGCCTCTCAAGTATTGGCTTTTGAATCGGCAGACAGCCGAACCTGAGTTTGGTATCAAGATGACATTCTAATCTCAATGGGGTTACAGCTGGCACTGCATCTCAGTGTTCAGTAGGCTGCGTCAGCAGTCTCAGAACTGGGTCTTCCTTGCTTTCCCCATTACCACTGCTGGCTTTTATATAGTTGAACCCCCAATTCCATTATGGGCATGAGTTTCCATTATGTGGAACAACTGTGGGCTGACATCGCTTCATTATCTTCACTGTGTTTTTCATCCTTTCTTGATTTGTGGAAGGCAATTGTAGTCTTGAAAGATGCCCACCCCATAATCACTGGGAAATTAGAAATGTTACATGACCAATGAGACATTTCAGATATAATTATAAAGATAGTAAAATAGGGTGATCATCTTAGATATCTGGGCCCAATATAAGCACAATGAGCCCCAAAACAAAAGAACTGTCTGCAGCCGGAAATGAAAGGATATAGCAGAAGAGGAAGCCAGAAAGTCTTGGAGTGTAAGAAGGAATCGTGTGCTGGTGCTGGTTTGAAGATGGGGTGGTAAAAGGAGCAATACCAGGAGGCGTGGGGCTGACCTTAAAATGAAGAGAGGATCCCAGAGGACAGCCAGCAGGAATCGGGAACCTCAGCCCTATAAACACAAGGAACTGTATTTTGCCAACCTGAATGAACTTGGAAGCAGATTCTACAGACTTTAGAGAAAAGCTCAGGCTGATAAACACTTGGTTTCAGGCTGTGAGAGACCTGAAGCAGAGAGTTCAGCCAAGCCCATCTGGCCTTCTGACCAACAGAGCTGGGAGCTAATAAATTTGCATTGTTTTAAGAAACCAAGTTTGTGGAAATTTATTATAGCAGGAACAGAAAACTAATACATCATCTTTAACTACCTCAAATCCCTGAAGACCAGGCTTTCAAGAAATTCAACTTTGGCATCTGGCAGGAAAAAGCCAGTCAAACTGACAATAAAGCAAAGAGCTGTCCCCTATCCCCCACCTCCGCCAATCCCACAAAAGCTAATTACAAAGTATAAAGCAATCCTCCCCTCCCCCATCCACTTTGTCTGGTCTCAGTAGCCCATAGGACCACAGGTAGCATAGGCAGCTTGATAATACTTCAAATCTGACAGATTTCAGCAGAGATAGACCAGGGGTTCCTTTCGTAAGCCAGAAATGATGTCAGAAAGGTTAGCACAAGGCACAAGGTTAGCTCAGGACTAAAATAAGCAAGGGTACTGCTTAAATCTATCCTAATAAGCAGGTTTTCTAACTAAGGAACTAATTTTGTTTTTTCTTCTCATTGGTCAGGTTGTTACCCATATCCTAAACTCCACCAACTAATGTGTACAGCAGACGTAGGGGTGATCTGTCGGACCGGACACACGAATCGGATCTTTGAGGTTTTCCACTTCAGGCCGTGGCTCTGGCTGTCATTTGCCTCTGTCCTAGACCTCAAGCTCCATTAGAATTTATCCATTGTCATTCCTCTTACCCTACCATGTGAATTAACTTTTCCTTGCCCAAAGCTGTTTTCACAGCAGCTAACTGCAGGAGGGAAGGGAAGTATTACACTGGGCTACTTGGTGATTTCCTCCCTTCCACTGGGAACCAGAGCATCACCATAAGAGGAAAGCCTTGGAAGGTGCAAAAAATTCACAACTGAAGCAGACAATCTTGCCCTGTTGTGCTGTGTATAGTCGGAAGAGTGAGTGCATGTGTGCAAAAAGAGAAAGAAATGTATGTATGCAGAATGTGTAAATACTTCGCTGATATAATGCCTCAGAAATAGAAATATACGTGATAAATGGCTGGTTCCTTTGGTGGAGGGATAGTTTGGGGCCAGTGTGAAGGGAGCTTTGACTATCTCAGGCTTAGGAGTTGGGATTTTATTTCAGAGGTAATGGGGAAATCAATGTATTTGAAAAATTAACTCCTCGGGAACTTTGAGTACAAATCACATTTTACTTTTGTTTGTTTCTGAGGACTATAGTTGAGTTAATTAAAACACTCTGTTTCGAATCATACAAAATTTTCTAAAATTGTTCAAACACGCAGAACAAAAATAATTCTGAGTTCTTCAACCAAATATCCCATGTATTGGACATCCATAGGGAACCTCTAAAGGAGAAATGGCAGCCTTTATTGGATAAAAGTCAGCACTGTCTGTTTTATAGGACTGTGAAGGTAAATACTGGAAATTTGACTACCTTGGTTTTCGTGCTAACTACTCAATTAGAGAGAAGGGCACAGCTTAGCTGTGGAAAGTTAGTTGAAGATTTACTGGTCTAAGAATTCATCAGTTATAGGAAGAGAGAAGTGACCACGGGAATAGAAACTCTTAGGAATCCTTGGAAATTGTAGGGAAGCCAATGGCATCACACCATGGCACAGGCTGGGTACAACCGCTGTATTTGAATAGGAAGTGAAAGCATGCCTTCAAAAAGCCAGATGGAGGACTTGAATTCACAAATAACTACATCAGACACGATACCACAGAATTATATTTATATTATACACTATATTCACATTGTAATATCCACATCCATCATCTGTGACATAAGTCTAATAATCTTGAGTATATTTTACTGTAATATTAATATATATATAGAAAACCAGGAGGCACTTCCAGGAAATCTGGCAAAAAAGGAGCATCATTATAGTGTCTAAGCTAAAAAATAATAAAAATAAATACAATTTATCTAATAATTTTTCTGTACAGATTCTACTTTTTACAAAACATTTATCAGCCATTAACTATATCACTTAACAAATACTAGTGATAGGATGATACAAAATATTGCTACATATATTAAGTGCAAGATACAGTTGAGAGGACAGATCTATTTTTCAACTGATAAATGATCACTTAAGTCTAATGCCTCGGTCTTAAACTTTTAAAAGTTGATAAATTTGGAAAGTTATTAATTAATAAACATATTTCATTGTTGTGAGTGGTAAGAATTACATTGTCATATACAAATGACATCCTCTACACTGTTACTTTGGTTGGTAATTATTTGAAAATATTGCTTTTTAGGAATACTAAATTATAATCCAATACCCTTTGGTTTGCAAATATCCTACAAATTCAAATATTTGAGACATGCTAATTTCAACTTTCCAATGACAGTGTTATGCCTAGAAGAGGTAAACAACTGGTTAGAACAACTTGCTCCATCAGGTTTCAACACATTTTAACACCAAACACTGAATCAAAGTAACCAAACAAACCCAAACAAAACACACTCTGGACTCCAATTAAAGTTCTTTCAGTTGCATATCCTAATATCATTATATAGAAAGCCAGGGAGAATCTTATTTTCATTACTTTGCATTGAGAGTTTCAGAATATTTATAAAAGCACCAATTTTCATTTTGTGATTTAAAAATCTCTAGGAAGAAATATCAGGGGGTGGCAGGTTCAGCGATATTTATTTCCAGTGCTTGTCAACTAACACATTGTCATTGTTGGAATAAAAATGGTGTAAGTTATATGATAAAATATTAAGAAATGAACTACACTCATAAGTGGAAAAAACACACAAGTTAAGCAAACATAATACGGTAAAAATCCCATGCAAGTATTTTACAGAGTATTAAAAATAGTGATTTTTAAGCTAATGAACAAATATATACTAAAGTTCAAGCCACTTCAATCCCACTAGCAGGAAATATATAGGTATGTTAGGGTTATTATTTAAAGATAGCAATGTTATAGTACTGATTTATGCTTGTAAGTATCTAAAGCAAATTATCTGACAATGTGGGGTTTTTTGAGTCATAAAAATGATCAGTTAAATTTTAAAAGAAATGTGATGGCAAATTCTATTGGCCAAGTTATATACACAAAGAAAATCTTTAAACAATTACTTTTAATTTCACATTGAACTATCTGAATAGTTTGCTATTATAAATGGAGTAAAATTACTAGAATTAAAAATCATCCTTCCTTTCGAAAGATATTCAAGAAGCAGTTTCAAAGATCCAAGGGTTAATTCACATTCTGAAACATGTGTAAGTGCTGATTGTAATCAATGAAAGCAGGGTTGAAATATGGATGCATTGTCCTTTTATTCCAGAGTAACTGATAACTAAATCGGTTTGTCATAAAATTGAGGGGTGTCCTGGGATGATCCTTGAAGTTATATGTAGTGTTGCCTCCTAATCCATAGCTGTTTTTTTTTCCCCTTCCCTTTTTAGTACCATGGGCTGTACTATAAAACTAGGTGGGTGGAGTTAGAACTTGAGGTGACAGGCAATCTCCTAATTACAGCAAAGGAAACTTTTTGATCATTTGTGATTACTTTTCCTTTACTAACTTTGAGTTAGAGAAGTAAAATTGAGGAGAAGCCATACTTTTTCCTTATGGCTTTGACTTTTTTTTTTAAGGGAACAGGAAGAATTTCCTGATTCTCTGCTGTAGTTTCTGTTTCATTTGAAATAGATATTTCTACTGACACAGAAAATTTAGTTAAAGCATTAAAGCTCTAAAAATATTTTTAAGTACTTTTCTATTTATAAATTTCAAATTCCAACCTACCATTTAATCATTCTTGGCAGACGAACATAGTGGGTGTGGTTTATTGACTGCTTGGTGTTTCATCTGCAAAAGTCAAGATCAATATGATTTAATTTTTCTTAGTAATGAAGATGTGTTTAGGTTTCAAACTGCATTAGAATTTAGTAAAATATAATCTATTTTAATAGACCATTTAATTTAAAACAACTTAAAACATGATAAATTGGTAGATAATACATTCCTTTTTCTTGGGATGACTCAGAAGAACTCTGACAATAATTTGTACACTTAATATAATTAAATTATTGGGAATAAATTTATTTTTATCCATTGCATGTACTTGTTGGACCCTTGAAAAACATTTTGTTCCTTCAGGCATGAAGGACATTAGGGACAGAAGAGAAACATTCTTCTTTACAGTTTTCTGTTTCATAATACTAACAATACTAGTTCTGATTATATAAAAATATTTAGCATCTTTATACCATGGAATATCATTTTGTGGGTTTCATTTTAATTGAATAAAATTTTTAACAGCTTTCGTTCAAAAAATAAATCGAATTTAAATATTCTTGAAAGTACCAGTGATGACTAAATATTACTATCTTTGAATCACTTTTGATAGAAATATTTGCCTGATTAAAAATGACTTCTAGATATCAAGCAATGAGGAAATCTGTTAAAACATGGACATGTTCAGTATTTCTCATCAATAAAAGAAGGCTTGCCTTTTCTTGTGTTCCATAGCTCCTCACAGAAACAAATCCACGGATACCAACATCTGCTAAGGTAATCAATCTTAAAAGTATAATATGGAGCATTTGGTTCTTTTTAGAGCCTTAGGCATATGTCAAAAGCTAATTTTGTTTTCCATCTTTCCATCATTTTATATGGCTTATAGCCTTACATGCACTAAAGTAATTTATACTGGATCAGTACTTTTGAATCAGCAAATTAATAGTGAGTTCCAACAGCAAAACAAATCCTTAATCTTCAGTTTTGTTATCTTCAAACACGTTTAGCAACAGAATACCCAATTATTTTTATCACCATTGTTAATCTGCTTGTTAAAATGACTTGATAGTTTGAACATTAAGATCAGTTTAGGCAAGGTGAAAGCACCCTTAGGTAGGATAAAAGCAGCATCATTTTAACAAATGAAATGGTAGGCAATAGCACAAATTGCCTAACATCCATAGTGCATAATACAGACTGAAAAATGTGTGTTCTTCTCTGCCCATGGTTCTTTTGTGTGAAACACACAAATGCGGATGGAAACCTGAATTTAAGTTCTTTATCTAATGCACGTTTTGTTGTATAATTTACTCAGGGCTTATAGTTTAAGTAATTCATCCTCAACCAAATTTCCAATAAGAACTTGAATGTTTTCTAGAGGAAAAAACTGATAGAAATATAGGATCTAAAACTGGTATTGTTTCCCTATGATTAGAAATTCTAAGAATAGTTTAATTTGGGAATGCTCTTTGCCTGAAATGGCTAATCTGTCTCCTATTTTAAAGTTTTTATTTTGTTGAGCAAATTAGTAAAATGAACCAACAGTATCAACAACTACATAGTTTTACCTCATGGAAAAATCATGAGAAAAATGAATGAACTAGAGCAATGGTCATAAAGTATTTTGCTGCTTGTTGTGAGAGAAGGTGAATAAAAGAAATTCAGTTCGGTTTCACAGGATATAGATATTTTCGCTATCAATTACCTAGAGTTAAGCTATAGGTGTTTAAACTTTGATTCCCCCCCCCCCCCCCGCCACATGCATTACTGATGATTTCTAGAATATGGAGACTCTTGATTTATTCTACCAGGGGTGTCCAACATTTTTGCATCTCTGGGCCACACTGGCAGAAGAGTTGTCTTGGGCCACACATTGCATTGTGACATGTAATCACAAAAAAACCTCATAAAGTATTAAGTAAATTTACAATTTTGTGTTGGGCCACATTCATAGCCACCCAGGGCTGCATGCGGCCCATGGGTCGCAGGTTGGACACCCCTAACTAGACTATGAAAGTTAACAGAACTCTTGTCTTACTAGTCTCCTGACAGTTTAAAAGACAGTTTATTTCTAAAATGGCATATAAATTAGAAAAGGTATTAAGTAGAAATCAGGATTTGGTTGGAAGAAAAGGACGATAAGACCCTTACTGTAGATATCCCCATATAGACATGGAAGCACCAAAAAGACCTCCCAAAGTAGAACAGAGATAATTTTTTGATTATCTTCTCATTAGTCAGGAGTTGTTTATCACACAAATAGTTCGCTTTTGTAAAGTAGTCATTTCAAACTTGAAACTTTATTTACAATGATAATTTTCATATCTTTATTACTTAGAAAATAATTTATATTTTTTCCATCATTTAAACAAAGTATAGGCCTGAGTCTCACGCCTTTGCACAGCTTTTACTTTCAAAGAAAGTTCTCTGGGAAAGTGACAGGGACATTGGGAAATCGCGACCCAAAAGAGGCAGGGGACATGAGGAAACTGCAATACATACAGGTAACATGAACAGTCTACATGACATGCAATCCCTTTCCTTTAGTGCTGGGATTGTAATAGTTAGAATTTGTTCTGGAATTCCATCAAAATGGACCAGAAAGAATTGGGTGTTCTGTTTTTAGAAAAAGGATATTTTCATAAGCATTGTATGAGGAAATTACCTGTTAGATGAAGACCAATATAGATGATCCCTGTACAGAGCTACTGTCTTCATCTGCTGAGAACAAAACCAGTTTTTATATAAATGGGCAAAACAAAATTTTATACTTAAAGAAGCCATAAAGTGGAGTTTTCACCAAAGAATCTTTTGAGGATTGGTTTAGATAAGATAGATAACTGGAAAGACACTCTATCAGTGTGCTGGAAATAACATAGATAACACTTCTATTATACCTGGACTTTTCGTTAACAGAGAACCACCATCTAGCATCAGGGGCTTCAGTTCCAACTTTTCCTACTATTGGTTCTATACAATTATCTTTTTCCCAAAATGGTCTAGAAATTCTTTCATTTGAAAGACCTGAGTTGATCTAATGGCACCTATAAATAGACTCATATAAAATGTAGTAAATTGTAACAAATATACTTGGAGGAATTAAGCTCTGGACTTGGAAGTGAACACAATAATATATTGCTGTCACCAAGAAGGGGGAGAACTTCACTAGAAGAAAATATCCTTTTAGGTCCCTGGGCATCCTTTGGGATTTACCAGGTGTGTATGATAGCCATGTCCTTGGAGAATCTCCATTCCTTTATTTCAATTGACTTCTATTTTTAATGCACTGGTAATTTATTTCTGAAGAAAAAATGATCATTCTTCCTAGACTGAAAAGCACAATTCTGGAATGAAGAGGTTCTAACTGCTTTTGCCATCATTATTTCATGTACTTTAAGATAAAACAAAG
This sequence comes from Pteronotus mesoamericanus, assembly GCF_021234165.1. Lineage (NCBI taxonomy): Eukaryota > Metazoa > Chordata > Mammalia > Chiroptera > Mormoopidae > Pteronotus > Pteronotus mesoamericanus. Next base: position 22,580,816 of record NW_026555310.1, read on the forward strand.
ACAGGCCGTTTGCTAAGATTTCTGTTCTGGCAGCCAGGCTGGCCCTTACTAGGGGCCATGTAGCTTGGATGAAGCTGCTAATATATAGTTCTAGACTCACAACTGCTCTCCTGCCATTCTACTGATGCACCACACCTAGATTTTTCCTCAACTTATATTTATTTTAGAGATGTATGGCATTTGGAGAAGGGGAAAACATTAGTTTTATTAAGAAATTAGATACAAGAGGTATGTGAGTATAAATCCTTTTTTCCTTTCTCTTATTTGCAAGGGAAGGATAACAGTTAAGTTCGCTGGGGAAATGTATCTGACTCATAGTAACTTTTGCAAACATAAAGGCGCACAGGAAATACTAAGAAAATGGAAAACAATTCAGTATGTCCTAAATAATGAAGACCTAATATTAACTAAAAAAAAAAAAAAAAAAGCAATGCAATTATTCTCTTTATTTAGGTAGAGTCTGCAACAATTTCATACTTTCCATATTTTCCCACTTCCAGGGAAATTTGCCTTGAAAACATGTTATTTTTTATTATATTTTCATTGCCTTCTTTGAAAAGCAATATCCCAGCTCTTCTCTGGAAACCTTTCAGAATTCTAACCTGATTAAATCATTGCTTCAGAAGGGAAAATTAACTATTTATGAGAAACAAAGGCATTTTTAATGTAAACACTCTTTTCAATGACTCCAGAGGAAATAAAAAGTAGAAATCACAATCAAGATTTACTTAGAAGCTTGTTTAGATGAGGAGCAGGTCTGTATATACTACTGAAGGAAGAGTTATAACCAATAAGTGGGGAACAAATGGACACCAATGAATAACATGTGGTGTTGGTTAAAAAGCCTTTCACTTGGGAGTCATGGACCCAAAAGTTAGCAAAAGTTACTAGTGAAAAAAACATTCTTGCAGCATCCTCATTTAATTGGCACAAAACAACTGTATCAGAGTTTCATTTATACTAGAACAGGAGGAAGAGTGGCTGTCCATAGGCTGCCATGCAAATGGATCATCACTCTCACTGGGCTTGGAGATAGCTTCAATGTATAAAAATGGTGATTAAAATATAACTTTATAAAAATGTTTCATTTTCCCTTTTTAAAAAAAAGTTTACTATCTACAGAAACAAAAAAAATCTTTATATTTACATCGAGATAACTATTCATGACAAATATAATAATATGAAATAAAATATTGAAAGTGAGTATCAACTTTTTAAATAGAGGTTTGGCTCACAGCATAAACAAGTGTAGATAAACAAACAAACCAAAAAAAAAAAAAAAAAGACTTTCAATAATAGGCCCAGTCCCCAAAAATTCTTCTTAATCTTCCCTGCCAAAAGAAGCACGGCAATGGGCCAGCCTGCAGACAGAAGCTCCCCCCGTCACATGGCGTGTGGAATACCCCACAGCAGGGCGGGTCAGCAGGCCCCTTGCCACCCAAAAGCCAGTCTTCAAATGTTGCTGAGAATTGGGCTTTCACTCTGTCAACAAACACCAAACCCTAGGTTGAAATTTTAAATTTTCCCCTTCACCTCTCACACAGTTCTGCTTGCCTTCCTTTCTTTTTCCTTTTTCTACCATACACATTTTGTACCAGATTAAGACATGGGAGATCAGAGTAAAGAGCAATTTCCCAGGTCTTCTCTGGAAACCTTTTGGAATTCTAACCTTAGTCAAAGACTTGACACTCCAGCTCCTTCCTAGGCGTTTATGCATAAAGAATGCCATCCCCTTACATGGTGATTTGACAGGCAAATTAGGTGAGTGACAGACATACTCACAAAGAGCTCCTATACATTCATTAGGCGAGCAGATTGGAAAATGCCTCCATCTTCCTCATTTAAGGCTGGTGATAGAGAGCCTCCAAGTGGTGTTTCGCAGTAGTACCAATCACATGGCCCTCTCTCCCAGCCCATGCAGAGGGACCTTTATTGAAGCTAAGTGGAGGAAGGCATTTGGAATGGCTGCCTCTCAAAGACATTCCAGAGTGAACTTCCTTCCATTTGTTCACATGTGTTGAGTTGTCTGCTGCTGGGATTCTATCAGCTACTAACCACAAAACTCTCTCTTTACATACACACAAACACACACACACATCCACACCCACAAACACCCTTTTAATCCTTTCTCTCTCGATCTCATACACACACACACGCACGCACGCACGCACGCACACACAATGTTGGCAGGATGTGTAAGAATTCAAATAATTCCCTGGAACTTTCATCCCTTAATACTAAGAGCAAAAGCTTCTTAGTTGTAACCTACATTTACTGCACTGGTCCCCTGCTAAGCCTCATCATTTCCTTTGTTTTCCTTTATTTTTCTTTTATGATTTATTATATATCACAGTGACCACTATATATCTTAATATGAATGCTACTAAATTGTGGAACCAGTAATTCTGGCTTTCAGTGTATATGTGTGTGTGTGTGTGAGAGAGAGAGAGAATATGTTTTACATGTATCTATGTGAGAGCTTATATACACACACACATATATTTCTTCCTTTAAAAAATCCTTAGAAGCTGGTGTTGTGACGTGAAAGCTTCTCTGAGCAAGAGTTTTTAACCATGTACCTCACTGTAAAAATAAACACATAAAATGCGAAGAATCCCCAAATGCAATAGCCATTTGCCCATCTTCTTGTATTTCTACAGTGTTGTGTCTAAGTGTTGTGCTGGCTTGAAGAGAGTCTGTGACAAGTCACTCGGTTTGGAGACAGAGCTCATTCTATCCATTGTCACTGGTTTGGCTTTGGGGTTATGATCTCCTCTCCTCTGGGCTTCCCTTTTTCTTCTTCTTCTTCCCTGATGGCCTGGATCTGCTCTGAGGAATGCTGCTGGGGAGACTGGTCCAGGGACTGATTTTCGATTCCCGCCAACCGCTGTTCCTCTTCCATGACTTTCTTCCACATCTTGTGGTTCTGCAGGAGGTGCTGGGTTATTTGACAGTAGATCTTCCTCCTTTTGAAAGTTTTCTTTCCTGAGAAAATACCAAGTTAGACTACTTACTTGTGTACTGAATACAACACTTACTTCTTTTCACATTTTTAATAGGAATTAAGTACCAGTGGATACATGTATCTATCACTTGACTTGTATATTGTAATAATGTCATTTCTGAGAATGGGAGAAATAAGAGGAAGATGGCAATCACCATTAATATATCACTCAGACATAACTCTGACCAGTAGCTAACATGTGGAAATGTCCAGGGCAAGGTTCTGTCTATATCTTGGTGTTACTCCCACTTCTTCAGACTCTCGAGATTTTTCAGCAAGATTACCAAAATAACTTCTTGTTATGCCTTCCTTTACTTTGTCAACCAGTCCAACTCACAAGAGTCTACAAGACTTATTTCTTTAAAGATGGTTTTGATGTTACTGCTTTGCTTCATGTGAATTGAAAAATTAATTTCAAATTCCTCTCAAAGTTTTCCCACAAGTTGGCACAAACACATTTGCAGTCTTCCTCCATTTGTAGCCTCTTTTCTAATACTTATCTGCTCTATTTTCTGTATATACACTGACCTCTTCTACGTTCAAGCTAGAATAGCCTTCCTTCTGAAATGCCCTCCTCTATGACTGAAAGTTCATGCCCATTTATTATTTTGAGGTCCTGTCAGACATCACTGAATTCCTCTTCAGTGAAAATCTCTCTCTCTCTCATCTCTCCATATATGCCTCTCAGAACAGATAGTGTTTCCCATTTTTCCCCCTTCTCATTGCCATTATTTCTTTGTCTGGTAATTGCACATCCCAAATCATTTAGTGGGACTCTCATCCCTTCTTTCAGTTCTGTAGCTCTAGAAAAGGCGGTCAAATTCAACTTCCTCACCCACCTCTGACAACACAGCTGTGTCACAGTGGCTGGCCAGTGTGTAGATATGGTACCCAAATCAGGCCAATCACAGTCCTTACCTGGGATTTTTCCCATTGCCATAGAATGCATATGAGGTTAGGAAATGGAGATTAGAGATCTTTTCTTCTATGCTTATGTATTTGTAATAAAGTTAACACAGAGCTGGCTACAATTCCAGCTTCACTAGCCAACATTATGTTTTCATGAAGCAATGACTTCCCTCTTGTATACGCTAATTTGATTTTAGTTTTGTTATTTGTAACAAAAAGAATACCCTAAATAATGTACATCTTTTAGGAATTTATCTTATTCCCATATATTCCTGCTCCTTTACTAGACTACAGCCTCTTTGAGGGAACCTTGTGAAGACCTGTAGAGACTTTATACATGACAAGGCTCAGAAAACATGCACTTAATAAATAAATAGATTACATTTTCTCATGTCCAAACAACTTAATGTTTTCAATATGGAAGTACTAAAGACAATTTTCACAGAATTGCATATCTTGATTGAAAAAATGTAATAAAATTAGTTTCAATGGAAGAAAAAAGTAAGATGTTTTTCAATAATTTGCGTTGGCGCCAGAATTCACTGTTCATGCTTCCAATTCATTTTCTATTTATTAAACATCTACTATATACCAGGTGTGCCACTGTCTGGTGATTTGCTGGTAGACAAGATAGATATAATGCTCGCCAGTCTGGAGCTTTTCCTCTAGGAGGAGCACAGAGAGTGAACAAATAGCTATAATTATGTTGAGTTTTGCAAAGTCTTTTGAAAGGTAGCAGACAGAGAGGGGAATGTCTCACCTGGAGGATACTCCATGCTGATGGTGGCTTGGACTAAGATGAAAGCAATGGAAATGAAGATAAATAAAGGTGAAAGATATTTGTGAAGTTTAATCAATGTTGGCAACTGATTAGACATGCGAAATAAAGAAGAGGGAGGAATCATAGACAACCCTGAGCTATCTGGCCTGAGCAACTGAGTATTTAGTGGTATGATGTACTGGGAAAGGGAACATTTGATGAAGACCAGATCTGAGGTGTCAGCTGAACACACAGTGTCTGGGAGACCTACAAGTGGAGACGTAAAGTAGGCAGCTGATTTTGAACTTAGAAGAGAGGGCTGTTCTCTAAGCTATTGGAATATAATAAAATTCTCAGTATTTTCATCTGAGTAACTATTTTAGACTTAGGCAAAGAGTTTAGAAATTAGGCTAAGATCCTACCATTAGACTGTAAACCTCCCCATGGAAAGAAGCTATTTCTCCCTTTTGTGTGTATATCCACAAAGCCCTAGCCTTTAGTAAGCATTCAGTAGAAGTTTAGTAAATTAATCATGTTCTTTCTAGTTTCTGTTCCACAGTTCCAAGTAAATGATGAAGTACTGGTAAGTCATAAAAATGATAATGATATGTAAAAATGGTCCACAGAAAATTCTGACCTAATAGAGACTATATTAAAGAATTACTAGTTATCATACATTCAGCAGGTATATATGGTTTTACTTAATGAGGTAGTAATGATTTGCAATGTATAATCTGGAAGAAAGAAGAGTTGGTGGAGGAAGAGAAGGAGGGGGAGGTAACAATAGCAAAAAAGAAACTCAATTTTTTATAAGGTGCACCAAAGGAACTAGCTCTCTTGGAGGTCATATACCAAAACTTTTGAGGAAGTGCTAATGATTGCTACAATGGTTTTATTATACCAGAAACTTCTTGGACTTTATAGGACAAGATCAGTTTTTAAAACACAGTTAAGAAAAAGGACATGATGAAATTATCTTGAATTATTCTTAAACCACACAGACACACAGAACTTATTAAACTGATGAAATGCCAGTAAGAATGGATACAGGCAGAACCTTAAGAAAGAATTAAAAAATATATATTTACTCTCTTCATGAAATGGACCCATCAAACAAACCCGTATTGAGTACCTACTAACTGACGGATAGTTTTCTAGATGCTATGAAAACAAGGACCAATTTGTCTCAGAGTTTGCCTTAAATAAACTTACAATCTGTAGGAGAAAAAGGCAAGAATACAAAAAATAACATACACATGCAATGTTTCATAAGAGATAAGCATGTGGCCAAGATGACCTTGACATTCCCCTGAGCTGGAATAAAATTTAGACAGATTTCTTCCAGACTACAGGTCTCTGATCTCCCTTTCCTTAGAGCATTTACCTTATAAAACTCAAAACTGCTAATTCTTTATCTGCCCCTTTGTAATATATGTTTCTCTTTTCCTGGCCACGAGTCAGTTTCACAACTTGAGAACAGGTTTCTCCAGGACTTGGGAGCCTAACTTCAGTAAGTACCAGTTAGAAAACACACTTTGCCTAATCATATGGACCAGTGCCCTCTAAGTTCCTCCAGTACTTTTTCCCAGCACTTAAAAACTCTGTCTTTGTTTCAAGGAAGGTGCGTTTAATTTTTCTTCCCTTTTGCAATAATCTTGAATAATGTCTTCCTTGCTATTTTCACAAGTGTGTTACACAATTTCTTTCTGAAATGTCAAATTATAGTGACACAAAAGACTCAACCTGTGGAGGAAGGAGTAGGATTTTTTTTTCCCTCAAGGAACTTGACGCCTGAGTTTAGATGTAAATTATGAGAATTAAATACACTGGATGGAGAAGGGGCTGGTAGATGCCAGGCAGTGAGAGGCATGCCCACAGGCACAGGGCATGGGGCCCTGAAGCATGACATTGAGTTCTTTATTCAAAAACTTCTCCACAAGGGATATGTATATAAAATATATCAAACAGATTTAAATTTTTTCTATCAAAATTAATAAAATATATTAATATATTACATTTTAAAAAGCAAATCTCTAAAATACTCTTCTACCAAAGCCATTTACTTATCTATTTCTACTTTGTTTTTGTTGTAGTTAAGAACAAACCAGTTTCTGTTGAGAATTTTAAAAGGTTAGCAAACTTTTTATCCTAATCTTTTGAATTAAGAGAATTACAGATGACCTCTGGCTGCAGGACACAGGACAGACTTACATCACGGTTATAGGAAACACTCCACTGTGCAAGGTGATTATTCCATCTGAAATATATACACATTCACGGCAGGGCATTCACAGCAAAGGAGCTAACAAAAAGCTCAATTTTTCTCCTTTTCCTTTCAGGGAAGTGTCCAGGAGAGCAGCTGTTCTCTTATTAATGCTGTTTAACATTAGCAATAAACCTCTCTGGAATTAAACTGAATGAAGTGACGTAGAAGAAAGTTTGTACCAAATAAATTTGCGTAGATTAGAGTCTGCAGGTGGTCTAAAACATGCTTGTATTGGGAGCCAAATTGTTCAGCACTGGAACCTTTTGAACAGAGAACAAAGAGCCTTTCATTGCTCAAATTCTAAATGCAGCTTAGTACTTCATTAGAAACCTCTTAGTTCGCTGCAGGAATCTTTCAGATTTAATTATGAGGTAGGGGAAAAGCCTTCTTTCCCTAGCATACCATATTGAAACATTTTATTCTATGTTTCCTGGGAGGTCTCCAAGTTTTGCAAATTGCTGAAGCTATCAGTGCATATTTAATTTAATTTAATTTTTTATTTATTGATTTTTAGAAAAGAGAGAGGAAGGAAGAGAAAGAAAGAAGGTAGAGAGTGAAAGATATGGGACTGTTTTTCCACCCATCAGTGCCTTCATTGGTTGATCGTCGTATGAGCCCTGACTTAGCATATTGGGATGATACTCTAACCAACTGAGCTACCCAGCCAGGGCTGCATATTTAATTTAAAACTAAGTTTAGCTCAAGAAGCTAACCATAAAAATCAATATGAATTCTGAGACTAAACCTACAAGAGTAAATGGCAATGGAGTTAAAAATGAAGAGACTTGGATTTCCTTTCCGGTTCTGCAGAAACCATCTGTACTTCGGAATGTTACCTAAACTTCTGAGCCTCAGTTTAATTTTTAGTAAAAGGAGGTCGTGAGTTAGATGATCATCAATTCTCCTCCCGTTTCTTTTTTTTTATTTTAAAGATTTTATTTGTTTATTTTTAGAGAGAGGGGAAGGGAGGGAGAAAGAGGGAGAGAAACATCATGGTGTGGTTGCCTCTCGTGTGCCCCCTACCAGAAACCTGGCCCTCAACCCAGACATGTATCCTCAGAATCGAACTGGTGACCCTTTGGTTCACAGGCTGGCACTCAATCCACTGAGCCATACCAGGCCATTTCCTTTTTTTTTTTTTATTTTTTATTGTTGTTCTATTACAGTTGTCCCAGTTTCCTCTGGTTGCTCTCCCTTGCCCCACCCCATCAGTCAATCCCCATCCTGTTGTCCATGTACAAGGGTCATTTTTACTTGTACTTTAACTAGACCCTTGCCCTTCTTTCTTCCCTTATCCCTATTCCCCTCTTCTCTGGTCTCTGTCAGTTTATTCTTCGTTTCCATGCTTCTAGTTCTATTTTGCTCATTTGTTTGTTTTGATCATTAGGTTCCACTTATAGGTGAGATCATATGGTACTTGTCTTTTACCCCCTGGCTTATTTCATATAGCATAATACTTTCCAGTTCCATCCATGCTGTCACTAAAGGTAGGAGGAGTTCCTTCTTTCTTTCTGCTGCATAGTATTCCATTGTGTAAAGGTAACAATTTTTTGATCCACTCATTTACTGATGGGCACTTAGGCTGTTTCCAGCACTTTGCTATTATAAATAATGCTACTATGAATATAGGGGAGCATAGGTTCTTTTGAATTGGTGTTCGTTTTTTGAGTAAATTCCATACTGTAAAATTCTATTACTCCATGCAGCCAATTTTTACAAAAAAACTAACACTTTATCATATTCTTGGCTATAAAGGAATGCTACAATGATAATTTTTCAAAAGCTACAGTATCAAATCATTGCTGTTGGGTACTTTAAATTTTCATACAAGGTGGCCAGTTGACATTTAGACGTCATTAGTAAACAGAATCCAGAGAATTCTCATTCCTGCTTTAGTGAGCTTGATAAAAACAGGAAGGTCAGGAGAGTAACACATCAGAATCTGGATGTTGTTATGGTAACCCAACCTTAGACAACAGAGAGGAATTAAACAGAGTATTTGGTTGTCTCATTCTGAGCTAAAGCCAACATTGAAAACTTGAGCCTGTTAAATCTCCTGGCCTGGGTTCTTCAATTCTTGATGCCTGGATTACGTGTGTGTGTGCTTTTTTCAATGTGTTTAAGTTCCAGTAGTAATCAGTTAGAGCTTGTGGGAACAAAGATTTTCCAGAAGCTAAAGCTGACAACACTTTCCGATATCAATCAGTAAAAAACCATCATGTCCTTAGTCAGAGAGCAAATTACCTGGTTCTCTGGATGAAAAGTAAAATCATTCATTCAATCAACCAATCAATCAATCAATCTAATGTCTGTTTATTAAATGAACAAATGAATAAATAGCACATGAATAGCAATTCTTGATGCCAATGTCTAAATCTCAAGAGCAGCACAAAATTTCTAATGGAAATCTTTTTATAAGCATCAGAGAAATAAAATATAATTACTTTGATAATAGAATATTGAAAATAACTTTTGATTTCTCCCATTCTGTATAAAAGATAATATATAGGATAGAAGCAAAAATCTACCTAAAGCCAAATTTGCATAACCTCATCTCTGTAGTTAATGACAACTTCTTATCTATGCTTATGTTAGCTTACAATGGCCACTTATGCAAGGGAAAATTAGGTCAATGTCCATGTTAGAATATCCCCATACTAGATGGCCAAAACGAACCAAGTCATGCATTTTCCTGATTGCTAAAACCTTAGAACAAATTAGGAACAAATGATCAGAATGCCTTTCCCTGGCAATATTTTTGGTAAAGGCTTTGAAAAATATTAATGTTGTATGTTCTTTATTGATGAAAGCAGGCAGACTATATACTATGTTCTCAAAAACATAGGAAGAATATTTGTGTAGAGTCAGTATAAGAGTTAAGGGTTTTTCTATTAGGGTCTCTTCCCTATGGCAGGAGAAACAGCAGAGAATATTTTATGACATGAAGAAAAATTATCTGTTTCTATAGTTAATTAAATTAGATTGATTAGATTGGGTGCACAAAACAGTTCGAATCAATGACCAGAGGTGAGTCCAAAGCCATACTCATCTCTCACTTGGGTAATTTCAACAGCCTCTTACCTCATCCCATTGCTCATATCCTTCCTCCTATCCTAAACTCTAGAATATACTCAATATAGCACCTGAAGCAAGGCCGTTAAAATATAAGTTGAATGAGCAAACACTTCTGCTGAAAACCTGGGACGGCTTCCCATTTCAGTAAAAGCCAAGGTCTATGCTGTGACCTACAGAACCCTACTGTCAAACCCTACATCATCGGCTCCCCACTTTCTCTCTCCTGCTGCTCTCCTGCCCCCTTCCCTGTGCTTCGGCCACCCTACTCTCCTGATGTTCCTCGGACACCCAGCCACGCCCACTTCAGAACCTTTACATGGCTTGCTTTCTCCTCCCCTCTGAATGCTCTTTCCACATCTATCTTTATGGGCCACTCTTTCAATTCTCTCAGGTCTTCTAAAAAGTTTTAAAACTCTCTCTTATTTAGACCTTCCATGGCCACCTTCTCTAAAATTTAATCTTTTAATTTTTTAAAAATGTATTTGGTGAGCAGTTTTCTTTTTTTTAAAAGATTTTATTTATTTTTAGGGAGGGAGAAAGAAAGGGACAGAAACATCATGGTATGGTTGCACCTCGCGGGCCCCCTGCTGGGGACCTGCCCTGCAACCCAGGCATGTGCCCTACACTGGGAATCAAACCGGCGACCCTTTGGTTGGCAGGCCGGTGCTCAGTCCGCTGAGCCATACCAGCTAGGGCTAACCTTTTAATTTTAATTTCATATTTTCTTACCTTTGTTTTTCTTTTTATTCTAACATTTATTAGTACTTAATGTACTTAGATTTACTGATTTGTCTTGCATAATGTCGGCTGACCCCATTGGAATACAAGTCTAAAAAGGCAAGGATATATTTATTCTTTAGTCTGATTTGTTCACAGCTCTGTCTTCAGTATCTGGAAGAATGTCTACCACACAGTAGGTGTTCAATAATTATCTGCTGAATGAACGGGTGATTGATTACCTCTTCCTGTTTTACAAGGTCTCCCCTAACCAAGCCGATAAAAGTCTACAGTTTTCCTGTATGGTACCTGAAATTCCTTTCATTTCTAAATCAGGAAGATATTCTGAAGAATAGGCTTCAGCTATTTTTCTTTTTTACTTCATGACAGAGAACATATCTTTGTATGAGCATGGTGTTATTATAGATCCCAGAGTTTGTAATTTCTCTTTTATGAGATTGGGTAAGGGGGCTATCCATAATAAATTTCAATAGGTGATATTTGGACTCACAGTATATAATATATAAAAAGCATAAGATTCATCTGAACCTAGAAATAGATTTTCTATAACTTACTTGGAGATTCATTATTTTCACAGGTTTCCTCTTCATTTGGTGCTGCTTCTTCCTCCTCCTCTTCTTCTGGGTCATCAGTATCTCCTGACTCATTACTGTCTTCCACCCATTTCCCTGGCATCAGTCCTGCTGAGTCATAGGAGTTGCACAGAGGCCCCACAATATGAGAGATAAAGGATTCCTGCAGGTTGGCCAGCTGAGGAGCAGAACGGTCCATGAAGGGGCTTATGGGTAACCCAAGGCTGGCCTCTTCATCACCCTAGAAATGGGAATTTAGCAAGAATAGTTAACTGGAAAGGTAAATGACGAAGAAAGCTTAAAATACAAGTCAAGTCAAAATTCACTTAGCATCTAAGATTTGCAAATATGTAAAAACCCAGATATTCATATGTAAATTCCCTCTTTATTGTTAGGAGATTCTCTATCCAAAGTACTAAGATTCCTATAGACATGCTTTGTTGCCATTTACTACTTTTTTGATCTTGAGGTTTAGGTTTTCGACCAAGGGGAACTAAAAGTAATGGTTTAATGTCTCAGTAGATGATATTTCTTATCAATTAGTCTGTGTGCCTTATGTTTGAGTATAAATGCATCATAAAACAAATGCAAGAAATAATTATGAAGCGAATACATAATCTATCATGTTTTCCTGTTTTACCTTGGCTACTGGAAATCTTAAAATACTATATTGCTCAATTAAAGTTGCTAACTTATCCTAGCTTTTGGTTGAATTATATCATCTATAATTATATGGTTTCTGTATTCTTATTTACCTATATGTTTAATAGGAGCATTCTATGTGTGTTTTAAACAGTTTTGAATCTTTCTGAAAACAAAAAAAACAAACAATCAGATTGTTAACCGGAAGTTATCGAGCAAAAATTAATAAAGAAATATATCTACATATCAACCATGTTTATGACTATGTAGTGGAATTACTATAAATGAATTTTCTTTTTTGTTTACATTTTTCCTGTATTTCAGTACTTTGGGGTTGATTATGAATTAACTTCATTTCTAGGAAAGGCAATGCATTACTTTCTAGATGCATAAACCTTTTAGTATATATTTGAATTTTATGAATACCTGTAACAGTTCTTTATAATTCCTCTAATAGGTCCAGATGATTTATTACTTAATAAGTTACCTCATCCTATTTCTGGATGCCAGAAATTAGTAATACAAATTTCTTTCTGACATTGACCTTCTTTAAACTGGTTATATATCTACCCTTTTTAGGGAAGCTGAGAAGAATCTACCATTTCTTTTAAATCAGATCCTGTGTCAAATACTTTACATAATTTATCTTCTTTAATCTCTACAACTACTTCATGATAAACTTAATCTTGAATTTGTATGTCAGTCTTTTAAGTATCTTAAGATAGTTATAATATTGCCTCTATTTTCCTCCAGGATTAATATCTTCACTCATTTAATATCTTCATGTCTTTTTATGCCACTGATCCCTGTGGTTTACCCTTGCTCCACTACCTCTAGATTCATCTTAAGAGAGTGGTTCACTATGCTAAACACAAAGTTTTAAGTATAATCTGGTCAGTGCAGCGTAATGTGGGGAAGATTCCCTCATGCCTACGTTTTGGCAGTAGTTTTTTTGGTAGTGTGCTAACCCTCTCGCTATCATGTCAAATAAAGTGCCTATTTTTTAAGCTTTTTCATACACTGCTGTTATTAACTCTGAAAAATAAATAAACTTAGTCTGGTATGTAGTCATATTTTTAAATGTAAATTGGCTACTTTAACAAATATGTAAAAGACAGTATGTCAGTGGTCTTCCCGGTGTCTCCATTACTCCAACATCTTCTGTCGAATTACTTGCAAATAACTTAAGAGTTTTTATGGTTACAATTTAGTTTTTTTTCTGTCATTCTTTTATCCTGTGATTAAAGTTGGCCAGTGCATTTTCTAATGTTAGGATGAATATGAAATAGATTGACCACACTCTAAAAGCTTTTGTGAGCTTTGGAGAATTTATGAGCAGTCTATGTATGGATTAAATCAGTTACCTGTTCATAAAATTCATTGACAATACCCTCTGTCCACTGAAGATGGAGCTCTTTACATTTAGCTGGCCCATTGATATCAGCCAACTTTATACACATTTGACAAACTAGTAGACGATCATTTTCATTGGTCCAATCTATTCCAACATCATCATTCACCTGTTTGAAGAACAAAGTTGAATGTGTTTTATCTCAGTGAAAGCAAAAGTTGAACAGGAGAATAAACAATAGAATATTTATTTTCTTCCTACTGTGTGGAGATCCAAATACCCAGTAATGAGGACTTTCTCAGCTGTTTACATAATAATGTTGCTGGCTTGCATAAATGAATAGTAAAATAGTTCATCCAAAAAAGTAAAATAACAAATGCTGCCTTAATTAATTAATTATGGAATTGAAAATAAATGCTTTTAAAATTAGCATATGTTACCTATTACTATTAAAATAATATGGCTACAAATAAGAAATTTTTCTAAATTAACATTTGAACATTTATGTTTGACATGAAATTTTGCTTCAGGGTTTTGACTTTCCTACTGTCAGATAATTTATGTTCATATACCACAGACATGGGAACAAATTAATCAAACAAAAACACAATGATTTATTTATTTGTGTAACTTCATTATTTCTCTGAGCACCAAGTGTGATATATATAGACAGCACCTCAACTTCTTGCATTTCTAGATTGGGACCAGTGCCTATTTATCTGCTTCTAGTTAAACATTTTCTTGCATTTCATTTTCACATTTGACATACAGAAGGTGATGGCAATGAGTTTTGTTCAACACTTCAGTCCTATGACACCTTTCAATGTGGCCATAAAATGAAACTGACACAAGTCCAGTTACCTTGGCATTAAATTTGGCTATGAAGTCAAAGTGTTTCTTCAAGTCAGTGGCCAAAATTGCTTCAATGACGAGAAAACGGAAATGCTTAAATTCCACGTGGTCAAGGTTAACCAAGAAGTTATACTCTGGTCGGGACATAAAAAGATTCCATGCAGCAGCTGCGTGATGATTCTCCAAAACTGAACGATCATTATAGAGCACCGCCTAGGCAAATATATGAGAGTGAAGAGTTCAATTTTTAAGGTAAAAAATTATAAAACTAAGTAAGAATATGCAATGTTTTTGGAATTTTCTTTTTTCAGGAAACACAGAAGTGTAACACTGTGACTACTGCCTGTTAAGAATCATTTATTGATGCACACTGGCTGATTACTCTTCTTGGTTAAATTCCTTTTTTGTAAGATAAAGTTAATATTCTTGAAACTTTATTCCAAACACTTCCAAGTAAGGGCTTAGTGTTAGATTTTATCAGATTTCTTAGCAGGGTACGGGAATTTAACTTCCTAAAATATGCAAATGTATTCATATCCTTAAGAAGTAACTCAGCTACTTCTTGCATCTAGAATGAGAATGACCTCCTCTTAGTTAAAACATATAGCTAATAAAGAGCAATGAAATCCCAGAGAAGCCCATGAATTAAAACATTCTCACCCCACAATCAGGCATAGGAAATATCACCCTTTAGCTAGAAATTGAAGGTATATAGTAACTATCTACTTGTTTTTAACTCTCTAATAATGGGGAGGGAAGGCCCATCAAAAGAGGAAGTTGCCTAAAAAATTCTTGAAGACTAGTTGACAGATAATAGAGGGAGGAAAAGTCATTAGGACAAAATGAAAGAGAAAGCATGTGAAAATTATTACTGAGGTAAGTAAAAATACATATATGTATAGGTAAATTTAAATAGTAAATGCTGTTGGCAAGAGTATTTATATTAAAAAAATAATTCTGGTGTTTATAGGACACATTGAAATAAGTAAAAATATGTAGTCATGAAAAAAACAGGATATTTTTATTGTATATAGATTAGAGGAAAACTCTAGTCTGGTAAATGAGACAGGAAAAGGAAACGGACGGGAATGGAATAGAAGACAAAAAGCAAATAAGAAATAAGAAAATAGGATCAGATTGGCCTTTAGAACCTCTGGAAAGAAAAATAGGCTTTTGGGATCTTTAATAATATGGGTCCAGCTGATTAAATCAAGAAGAAGTTTACTGAATTTAATTGAATAGATGATGATAACTACATACTTAATGATTAATTCTGACTTAAATGTAAACATATGCTAAGATGTACTTCTTTAAATATATCATTTTGGAATATTAGGTTCAGGAAAATATTTCCCTCAAATGAAAGAAATTGATTTTTAATTCCCATTAATCAATAAAATATCACAAGAATCATAATGATTATAATGAACATATTTCAAAGGAATGAGATTTATATACAAAGAAGCCTTACATTCTTAAAAGTCCAAAAAGATTTGGTTCTCTAATCTTTTCAGAAAGGGACTTTTGTACAGGTTGGATTTTGTTTGTTAAGGAAGTTCATTAACATGAATTCAAGTAGTTTTTCTTCTTTAGAAGCAAATTGAGAGGGGACCCCATGGGTAATAAAGTTGCACACCTGCCATTAGTAACTTGGAAAAAAAAGTACTGTCTTTTCAAAGTTAGCATGTTCTCTAAGAACTTTATGTCAGGGCTGAATATAGTTTGGGTTATATTTACCTGGTGCTTATTATCAATCAAATTTTAAAAATTAATTTTCTTCAGAGAAATCTCTCAGTTGAATCATTTCCCCTAATCAAAGTAGAAAGAGTTACCTGAGGGGCACTAGTTGCAACCAGGAACGCATTAGTCCTTCCTGGGTGATCATAGTCGTGCATGGCTGCAGCCACATACAGCGCCATCAACTCTAAGGCAGGGATATTTCCAGACAGACAACCGTATTTATCATCTGGCACATTATACATTTTTGAGAATACGTATCCCATATGTCCATGTGTAAATCCACTGTCAGAATCTGAAAAGAGAAGATGAAATAGAGATTTTTTTTTAAGATTTAAATTGATGTCATTTATCTTGACCCCCTTTAAAAAGTACTCTTTTGTTCCCATAGTTCATAAGGGAGCACAGATGTATTTCGCGTGTACCTGAATCACTTGCTGATCCGTGATCATTAATCACAGTTGAGAGGCCTGGAATAGGTTGTGTAGTAAGAAACCAAACAGCATGTAAGACGTCAGTGGCATGGATTCTGTTATGATCTACAACCAATGCAAAGGAACAGCCATTAATTGGTGACTTTGGGGTCCAAGGACTAAGAGTGCCATCTACTGGATAAATAGTTTAGTCCTAATATTTTAATATCCCAGTGAATGCCAGCCAAACGTTCCAGGACAAATACTCTTTGATTGCTTTTCCATTATTCCATAGTATCTATAGTACAAGGGGAAAAAAACACTCAATATTCTTTACTCATGCAGATATCTGAAGTGGAAAAATCTGTATCCACAGTGTATCAGAAACCGGATGCATATAGGAAACTCACTATGTGAAACAACTGTATTGCTTACACTTGTACTTATTTCCATGCTTCTGTACAAGACTGTGCAGAGGATTAGAATAAAGAAAGAACCTTGAGATACTTCAACTAGACAGACCAATGGTCTATATCGGTGAATATTTCATGTCTGATAAATGGTGCCCGAATATGATCTGTGAATAGACCATAGTAGTATTCTTCTGTAACCAACTTAAAATACTATAATAAAAATGAACAACATATCTTTTATATAGTGATTAAATTCACAAAACTAAATTAAAAACAAATCAATAATGTTCTCTGATCTAGAAATTCTGATTTGGGAATACTGTTCTAGGAATACCTGAAAAGAAAAATAAATGCCTCTTTGTACAATAATGTGGGAGTTGGGCCATGTAGAAGAATAAAAACTATGGGGAAAGCAAATCCCCTAGTAACAATGTCATTACCAAGGGAAAGGGGGTGCTATTCCATACGTGCTGTTCAGTTTCTGCCAAACAAAGGCCCAGTGATTTCTTGGCTCGCCTTCTTTTTCTGGTGCAACTCTTTTAAGTTTTTTCATCTTGTGTATCAGGCCTTTCATGCTACTTCATCGATTGGTAGCTTTATTCTAAATGTGCTTACTTTATACATTTTATTTTTACTGACTAACCATGATACAGTTTCCTTCTCTAATGCAATCATACACCATTAAGAATGGGGATACATTCTAAGAAATGTGTTGTTAGGCAGGTTTGTCATCGGGAGCATCATAGTGCGCGCTTGCACAAACCTAGAAGGTATGGCCCTCGGAACACCTAGGCGATATTGTATTCCATCGTCCTACAGGCAGTCTGTCACTGACTGAAATGTTGTTATGTGGCATGTGACTACATAGCATATTACATCTCCGAACACTATTGAACAGATGAGGAGGAGAGAAAACAGAAGAGAACAAAAATGTAAATGGGAATTTGAGAGGAACACCGGTTCCCTGTCCAAGGAAGAAAGAAGAAACTATGACATTTGTGGTGTTAGGAGCACACAGGGAGGTAGGTAGATGGTGCCCATTCCCTACAATTCTGGCCTCTCTCAGGAGTCAATCTTTAGGTGACGTGGGTCATTCAGTTGCGGGCTGGGTGAGGGATTGAGACATGTCTTCAGGAAGCTGTGAGAAACAGACCTCCTTAGGCTCCCAAGCATGGCAACAGCAACAGCTGTGCACTGGCATTGCTAGAGGTGAATACTCATATTATCTAGTACTTCAAAGAACAATTTTATTAAAACTGATGTCTATATCTCTGTGTATAGACTATCTCAAGTGATGCAAAACAATTATATTTTATGTCTGTACCTGTGTCATGGGCAAAGTTGATCATGTGAGAAGTTTCTGGATTTAGGATTGATCTGATTTTGTCTCTGATCTGGTATTTATTACCTGTGTTACCCTGAGTGAGTTACTTAAAACTCTAGGTTTTACTTCCTTATCTTAAAAATAAGATAATAATTCCCATTTCATAATACAATGGTGAGAATTACAGAAGGGAACATATTTTAGAGGGCCTGATACAGTAAGCTTGCAATTAATGTAAATATCATCCAAGTAAAATAAATTGTTACTGTTAGAACAAGATGGTCGATTAGCGCAGACCACTGGTGTTCCCTTGACGATTTGTACGAACAGGATTGAAACGCTAAAATAAAAGCTATGCTAAGTCCTTGAGGAGGGAGAAGGCAGTGAGGATCCAGCAGAGGAAGAAAACGGTAGCTGGGTGGAGGGTGCTACTGTTAGGAGATACGTTCCTGAGGGGGGGGGGCAGTTTCTGAGAGTTCTTTTCCCTGTTGCAATAACCGTGTGTAAGTAATGATCATTGCTATTGCTAGTCAAGGAAACCTGTGCATGCAACCAGTATTACAGGGTGGATGGGGGCAGTATCAGGGTGTTAGTGAGCTCGTCTGGGGTGAGAAGTAGACAGCATCAGGTAAGGGAACTTGCAGCTTGTGAACTGTACTGCTTCCTGCTGTGTTCCCCACCCCAACGCCCAGGTCCAGAAGACGTTATAGGCAATATTTCACACTTTCAATGAACAAACAATCCTATCGAAATTACATATATATAATTATATCCAAATAATAATAAATATAAACAATATGTGTGTATATCTATATCTATAATAGTATATATCTATAGTAAATCTCTTTATATATTTACTCTAGCAGTAAATATTAAAAATCAGACATAACTATAATTTTTTATGTATGCTAATTATAGTTAATGACAAAACTTTTAATAATTATCCATATTAGTATAAATTTACAACCCTATGACATGCAAGGTATTGTTATTTAAAAGTGATCACCAATCAAGCTAAAGCTTTTTTTGTGAGAAGATATAAATAAATCCCCTTTACGAAGAGTGAGGCTTCTAATAGAACTTGTGGGTTTATTATAACAAATTCCTTTCACATGAAATGAACTACCCACTATTTCAGGAAAAAAGCTTTTTACTTGTAACATATAAAAATGTAATAAGAAAACTTAAACATTAATTTAAAAATTTAGAATGTAGGAATTTTTTTTTACACTTAAATACTGTTCGACTTTCCCTATGATTCAATGGGATACAACCTAGAGAAATGTTAGTAATTACTACACAAATTACTCAGTGGAATTTGACTGTAGAGGACTGTATCACGAAGATATATTTGGAAATATAACATTAATTTGTAAAGTTAGTTTGGCGACTTGCTGTCCTTCATTGTTTCAGTGGCTTCCTTTCTATAACAGTTTATTTATGTAACTGCTGAACCTTTCAGAAATCACTAACACATGTCAGTCACTGGCATCCCAAAAGAGTGGGCCTTAGCAAAACGTTACTAAGAAAGTGAGACTTATCTTGAGATCCTTTCAAACTACCCCTTTCTCATGTCTCTCTTCCAACTTCCACAGCCCCATTGACAGCACTTTCCTAGGGGCCCAGTGCTGTTAAGCTACTCTTTCCTATACTCCCACTATCCTACTCTGCCTGCAATTTGGTCCCCTATTCTCCAACAAATCTGATTTGTAGATTTGATTCTTCATTCCCTTTTGCTGTCATACATCATCAGCTGTGCATTTTCATCCCAATGTAGCATGTGCATGGCATCTTAAAAAATGGTGCATTAATAATGGATCACTAGGTTCATGTACTACCCCTTTCCGGAAATACCTGTGCTTCATCTGTCTCCATCTAATTTTTATTTATTTCAGCTCTCTGTGACTACAAAAAGACATGGATTCTAAAGCCTAAGTTACATCAAAGCAAATGTAAAACTTAAAAGTTAAAACATGATTTAAACAACATATTTCTAAAGCAAGTTCCAACCAATATATTATGTTTGATTATTTCTCTTTCTATGAATTTATTTTCTACAAATACCACATGATTTCTACACATTTCACAACTTCATTGATTTGATTTATGGACATTTTCTCTAGTCCCATGTTTCTTAACAAGTGGGACAATTCTACTTATGTGTTCTGATGCTACTTGCAATGCTACATACTGAAAGTATAATTTAACATCTCCTTTGTGTTCTGATTGATGATTGTAAATAACAAACTTTTTCTCACAATATTCAAAGTTCATAAGCTTCAACACTAGTTGCGTCCTTTCTTTTGGTCTTCACATTTATTTCATTTAGAAAAATGTTTCTAATAACTTCTCCACAACTACTTCCAGATGTTTCTTTTTTCTATTTTATTACTTAGACCATCAGCCTACCATCTCTCTACCCCCAGCCAGATTCACCTTATATTGAAAATGTCAATGGTTAGTGATTTAACTCTGTAGAAGCCAGAACAAAAGTTGAATTCAGCCAATAAAATGAGTACCTTATAAAATGAGGAATAAATTGAACACTTAATGATTTATTTAGCACACACTTACATTGTACTTACTCTATGTAAGGCACTATTAATCTCCATGCTAATTCTATGAAGTAGACATTATGATGCCCATTTTACAGATTAAGAAATGAGGCATGCAGAGGGTAAGGAAGGCTCAAGCTCTCCTACAGCTGGTAAGTGGAGGGGCCAGAGTTCTAACACAGCCTATCATCTCCCAATCACTACACCACGTGGCCATATGGCATGCTGACAATGTGTAATTCTGTGCTAGCTGCTAATGGTGCAATATTCCATTACTCACAGCAAACTCTATGGATTTTTAAAGTATTATTTCACAAGTAACTTAGACTTACAAGGAATTTCCCTGTATCCACTCTCCAAAGCATGAAAGTAGTTCATAAATTCCCTAACTGGAATTTTGAAAGCTTCAAAGAGGCCCATGTCTTCAAAAAGTCTGTACGATACCTGTAAAGGAGAAAGACGAAGCCTTAAACAATATTCCTGGGTGTGTATTAGATATAAAAATAAAAAAGACTATCAAAGTCTTAGAAAAAAATTTTTAAAAATCAAATTACTTTACAGCCAATGGAGATACACATTGGGAACAATCAATCAGAGGGATATTGAAAACTTCCTTGTGCCTGAAGGGGTACATAATCTGTTTTTAAAGAGAGAGACATACACCCAAAAAACAACCGACTGAAAAATCAGTACACTCATAGAAACATATCAAGGCAATCAATTGTTTTTGATATCAATAGCTGAAGAATATTTACTAAATCGCTAATTGTACAGTACACAGTATAAGCATTAATAAAAGAATGAAAGCATAAAGTTTTCCAAATGTTATGTGTGTGTGTGTGTGTGTGTGTGCACGCACGCGCATGTGCGCAAAGATTTCTAGAGGATAAAGGATTCAAAGTTGTATTTTACTGAAGAATAAGGGAGAGTTATGAGAAAGAAAAAAGGGGTTGCTTTGATTAAAATACATAGAGAAAAAAAGATTTATTCTAATCCAGAATAAATAACAACATTGGAACTATTTTTCCTAGCTTGTCTTCTTTCTCCTTTGAACATCTATTTCAATCCAATTTCTTTCACAGCTCCAGGGACTCAAATTAAGTGAATGTCTTTGGATGTAACTGGCATTTTTTGACATGCAAATGATGAAGAAAAAAATGGATAAGTGGACAGAGAAGGTAATGGAGGAAAAATGATTATTCTGGTGGCAGAGTGGAATTTAGCACTTTTTAAAGTGACCTCACTTCAGGTCACAAAGCACAGTGTTGGTTATATTCAGGAGATTTAAAAAAAAGAACTATGCATCATTTTTATCTGTATTCCTTCATAACATTATCTTGAAATATTTTCTCTAAATCTTTGATACATGTCTTCATAAATTTCCATATTTTGTTATTGCCTTTAAATCTATTCAAATTCTATAACATTTTAAAAATTACATATTCAGTGTTTATCACTATGTGATATATCCAGCAGAAGTAACGTCAGCTTGAGTGTGGTTGGTAGGGTAATAATATGGGTGTAATAACTTAGAGTTTTAATTTGAACATTTTACCTACAATGTCGTATGATGTGCTTGAATGTGATATTGTTATGTTACAGAATTACATGTTTATTATTTTTGTAATAAAAGGCATTATTTGTGCTGGACCCTATATATGTGACACATACACATACCTAAAAAAGAAATTCATTCATTCAGCATATATCTATTCAGTGCCTACTATTCTAGACAATTCTAGATATTCTATTCTAGATATAGTTCTATTCTAGAACTATATATTCTAGACAATTTTTGATATATGAGGCATGTACATGTACATAGGTGTATGTGTGTGTGTGTGTGTGTGTGTATAAACATAAATATATATATCAAAGATCTATTCCTTCATGGGGTTTATAATCTACTAGAGGAAGGCAGTAAACAATAGATATAATAAGAAAAGTATATACCATGACAGAAAGTTGTACATAAGTCATATGAAAAAAGAAAAAGGGGATCAGTGATGGGGGATTGGGAGTACACAGAAGGTACTTTTCAAAGTATGGAGGTTAGGATAGTTATATTCAGGTGACATTTGGGCAAAGAATTAAAGGATATGTGAAGCAAGGAGGTACATGGATATCTAAGGAAAGAGTTTTCATGTAGAATAAAAGACAATGCAAAGGCCGTGAGGTCTGCTTGCTATATTCAAGAAACAGCACAAGGCCAATGTGGCTAAAGTAAAATGAATAAGGACAGGAACAGAGCTGAAGCCGGGATTGGTGCAGTCTTGGCGTTTGACAGCCAGATGGACCATTTTAAGGACTTTCACTCTGAGTGAGGTAGGGAGCCATGGAAGACAATGGAGTAGTAAAGTGACTGTAATGGACATACGTTTTAAAAGGAGCACTACAGTTGCTGGTTGTGAACAGAATATATAATATGTATATTAACTTCTGTGTGTGCTTTTTACTCTGAATGGCAAGTATATTTAACTTGTAGCCTTTTTTTCTGTGTAATATAACATTCCCCCCTCCTCTCTTTAAAAATGCAATAGAAAGTGAAATTTATGGTTTCTAAAGTATTTCAAGCTAGTTCTTTAGTTATTTCCACTTTAAGTCTGCTTTAGATGATATTTGTGTTCTTATTTGTAAATACCTAATGGGTTTAACTATACATATTACTTCAATAATAATACTAACAACAATAACCACTGATACACACACGCACACATGCACGCTTATATATTTAGCATTTAAAAAGTGAGAAGGCTGCTTTAAATATTACATATATTAATTATTTGTATGTAATTAATCCTCACAACACCTTCTGAGGTAGGTACAATTAAGCATTAACATTTGAAAGCAGAAGAAACTGTGGCACAGAGAAGTCGAGTGACTTGTCTAAGATCACACAGCTGACACCTTATGAAAACCACAATTCAAGACAAGCAGTTTGGCTTCAGAGTTTGTACTTATAACTGCTTCAAATCCTACCACTAATATTTGCAAAGCAATGCTATTAGAATTGCAAATAACTAAATTTTCCTAATATTCTCTTCAAACATTTGAAAGAGGAATTAAAACATTAAGACAACAGCGTATTTTACAGTCTGATTTTAAAACAGGATAATTTTGACCAAAAAGCTGTTAAAAATCAACCACCAATAATCCAAACTCATAAATAAACAACACCATTAACCAGGTAAATATTGGTAACTGAAAAATGTAAGCACTATTCCAAAATTTGAATATCCTTTCAAATTTATTAAAATAAACATGATAATGATCGAAAAGAGAGGCAGTATGCTCAGACTGAGTTGTTTCCACTGCACATATGTCTCTCTGAAAGTCTTTTGAAGTAAGACTTTTTCTGTGTAGTTTCAGCCAAAAGGTGATTTCTTGGAATGTTCAAGTTAATTCATTTCAGCTGTCCTAAATTCTTATTAAGGTGAAAAAAAATATGCCTTTTACATAGTAAAAATTTCATGATTTTTGTCCTTATAAACTCAAATCAAAGGGAAAAAATCCATAAAGTTCTATTTAGCAGTGCAAATAGAGCTGCATTTCCAAAAAGTTTACTGTTCTGTAAATTAAAAAAAAAATAAACTGATATCCAGGCCTCCAAACCCTTCTCTGACAGCTGTCAGTCTGTCCACTGTATCTATGAGTCTGTTTCTATTTTGTTAGTTTATTTTGTTCATTGAATTTCACTTATATGTGAGATCATATGGTATTTGTCTTTCTCTGACTGCTTTATTTCACTTAGCATAATAACCTCCAGGGCCTTTCATGCTGTTGCAAAAGGTAAGATTTTCCTTCTTTTTTACAGCCACATAGTATTCCATCGTAATAAATGTACCACAGCTTTTTTATCCACTCATCTATTGATGGTTACTTGGGCTTTTTCCAGATCTTGGCTACTGCGAATAATGTTGCAATAAACATGGGGTGCATACATTCTTTGGAAGTAATGTTTTCAGTTTCTTAGAATATATTCCCAGAAGTGGGGTTGCTGGGTCAAAAGGCAGTACCATTTCTAATTTTTTGAGGAACTCCTACACTGTTTTCCACAGTGGCTGCACCAGTCTGCATTCCCACCAACAGAGCACACAAAGGCTCCCTTTTCTCCACATCCTCACCAGCACTTCTTTTTGCTGATTTATTGATGAACAGATTAACTAAAAAACATATATACATAACAGATATAAACACACAAGTATGTGGTGACAGCCAGAGGGAAAGGGTGGGGGGTTGGTGGAGGTGGGCAAAGATGGGGAAATGAGGCTTTGCTTGGGGCGGAAGGGGCACAACGCAGTGTGCAGGTGACGCCTTATTAGCTGCACATTTGAAGCCTGTAGGGTTTTGTGAACCAATGCCACCCTATTAAATTCAATAACAAACAAAAAACCCCCCCCAAAACCCCAAAATAATAATAAAACTAACTCAAACCTAGACAAAGAAAAAATACTAATAAATAATAAATAAACAGTAACATAATAAAGATCATGCAGTTGTGTATTTATTTTATTTTTGAAAGATGACTGGAAAAACATATTAATGAATTATGTCCAAATCTGATGATTAGTTTTCTCAGGTCAATTTCCACCCTCCTACCCTGCAGCTCACCAGACTTTGAGGAGAGATAGGTTCCTGCCTGAAATCTGGTTCGCTGTCATTGGTGCTGTAAACAGCTGCTATGACAATCCCTATTCTGCTTACTCTCCATTTGGAGAGTTTAAGAAATATAAGTGAATGTGTTTTATAGGAGCTAAAAAGCAGTTGAAATAAAGGTAAAAAACTTGGACTTCCAATATGATATATCTACGTTCAAATCATGGATCCAGTATGTACCATGTGATTGTAGATGAACAGTATATATTTTTTGAAGTTTCAGTGTCCTTTTCTGCAAAACAGAGATTTTAAAAAACCTGCATCAAAGTTACTTCAAAAAGTAAATTGTGGCCTTTCGGGGCGCCTGTGATGTATATATCAAACACAAAACAAGGTGAGAGTTTTCTCTCAAGTAGAAGAGAGAGAAGATCTCCTGGCCACCGCCACATTTTCCTATGACACCTTTACAGCAAAAGTCATTCATTTCTTGGCAGTTACTGTCTGCTACAGGTTTCAGAAAGTGGAATACAGAACCTTCCAGGAGGAGCGCTGATGCATGAGGCTAAGGTGCACTGAAAAAAAATGGCCACCTTGAGCACTACTCTGCCATTAAAAAGGATGAAATACTGCCGTTTGTAACAATGGGGATGGACCTGGAGAACATCATGCTAAGTAAAATAAGTGAGTCAGAAAAAGCTAAGAACCATATGATTTCACTCATATGTGGGAGATAAAACTGAAACTCATAGATAACAGACAACAGTATGGTGGTTCCGCAGAGGGAAGGTGGTAAGGTGTAGTAAAGGACAAAGGGGGACAAATATATGGTGATAGAAGATGATTTGACTTTGGGTGGTGGACACACAATGCAATATGCAGACCATATATCATAGAAATGTATGCTTGAAACCTATATAATTTAACCAATGTCATCCCAATATATTTAATTTAAAATTTATTTAAATGTATTAAAATAAAAAGAAGAGTGGCTACCTTTAAACCTGTCCTTAAATCAGCTAGCATAAAAAGTGTTGCTTAGCACTGAGGAGAATGGAAGAGAATAGGACTAATAATGCCTAATAAAAGAACAAGGGCCATTTTGGTCCTCAACCTGTTTATGGTCAAGATACAGTCTAGCAGAGGCAACGATTGTATACCACAGAGACTTTGAAATTATTGTGAGTTTCATAGTCAATCAATCATTTTAGCATACTTCTTTCGTTTGTAGTATGAACTGTCATTATTTTGACATACATCTCGTTTCCCTTCTAAAACAAGAGTTCCTTTAATGAAGGAACACATTTCTCTTCTGGAAGACTATATTAGTATTTGTTTGTGGAAATGAACAAGAGAAGAGGCCCTTCTATTCTTCTTCCTTCAAACCTTCAAGGATCAGGAATCTTCATCCTGAAGTTCCACACTCAGATACTGGCTGAGAGGTCAAAGAAAGCCTGTCTCTGATGTGCAAAGTAGAAATCAATGTAACAAGTGACTCCTCTTCTAGTGTTTTTCAGGGAATGTTACTGGCAACAATAAATCTGGGTCCTGAATTCTTATCTAAATCTAATACTAGGAAGTTTGGTAGATTTTAGTATCTCTGCTGTGATATTTATTCAATCCATAAGAACTCACCTAAAACATTTAAAAATAATTTAAAAATAAGCTAATAAGTATTATTGCATCATCCCCTTTAGTTAATAGTAAAAAAGAAAAAGGACTCACAGACATGGACAACAGGGTGGTGACTGCCGGAGGAAGGAGGGTATAAGGGGACTAAATGGTAATGGAAAAATATAATAAAGATTACATATTTTAAAAAATAAAATGCAAAAAATTGTTTTGATATGTGTTTGATAATAGAGTGAATCCATTGTTTTGTGTTGTTTATTGAGAACATTCAAATTCTTAATTTCTATATTTTTTTCTCCCTCAGAGAAACAAGCACTTCTTTATTTGGGAGATATTGAAAATAGGATAGCTTAAGGAAAAAAATATTAAAAGGCATGTTATGCAGCTATAGTTTGCATTCTATATTTCTTGTGATACATAAAGTTTGTTTTCATATTAAAATACAGAGAACTCTATTTGATGAGTTTCTCATAGCACTGGGGTGTGGAGTAGATATTTCTGCATAATATCTTAGTTTTGAGAAGGCCTAAACATTTTATGTTCAAAAGTTTAGTAAATGGAAACAATTCCAATAGTCAATGGAAACAATTATAATAACTTAGTGTTTCCTCTTTTGAGGGCTTGTGTTTTTCTTCTGCTGAATTCTATGAATTTTAGTTCATTTCTCTATATTGCAAGTGTCTTCCTTCCCCCTCCCCAAAATACATATTTTAATTGCAGAATATGGTATTTTACTCACTTGAATTTCCAATTACTTTTGTTAACTGATGACCAAGGAATCTACAGAATGTTTGGTACTAAAATATCCTTTCTACACCCAATACCCACCTGGTATCAAGCGTGTACAGAGCTGTAATCAACCAAGGAAAGTTTTTTTCTACATTTAAAGTCATAAGTATGAATGCATTTCTTACTTGACTAAGAATACGGCCACAC
This sequence comes from Pteronotus mesoamericanus, assembly GCF_021234165.1. Taxonomy (NCBI): domain Eukaryota; kingdom Metazoa; phylum Chordata; class Mammalia; order Chiroptera; family Mormoopidae; genus Pteronotus; species Pteronotus mesoamericanus. Next base: position 22,608,588 of record NW_026555310.1, read on the forward strand.
TTCCTTCCTATTTTTTCCACCAAATCAAAAATTGGAAAATTCCAAGTATTTAGCTGTTCCATAATTGAATCCAAGTTATCCATGACAAGAGGTTCAGGAGCTAGAATTGGTTTGTCCTAGAATAAAGATGAAGACATTTTAACAACATATAGTTTTTGTGCAAAGCCATTCATGCTGGTAAACAACTCAATTTACTTGAAATAAATGACTTAAAACTTCAGGGTGAATGGGTGGTCTTTAAAAAAATTGAAATGAACAAGAAATTGGCCCCAAAGTAAGGAGAAAAGGTCCTGACGCTGTCTCAGACCATGAATTCTGCACTATTAGGTGCCTGCTTTTGCTGGTTCATACATGCTACAGCGGGAAAAAAAAAAAAAAAAAGAAAGAAAGAAAGAGAGAAAGAAAGAAAGAAAAAAAAATTCTTCCATAAGCCTACATAACTGCTTTTGAGTTTATTGTAGGGTTCCTAAATAAGGATTCAAGGGCTTCAGAACATTTTGAAACTGTTATGTAAATTTGACTCTTTATATGTTTATATAAAATTTTCTGGGATGAACGTTCCTGGTTTACATTGGACTCTCAAAAGAACCTCATTAATGGGGAGGGGAAGTTAATCACTCCTACTCCAATTGGTCAAATTTGCATTCTGCTTCAAAATTAGCATTCAACCTGCAGAATGACAACAGCCACATTTTTCAGGGATTTTAATTTAATTCATGTGATGTATGGTTTCCAAAGAAACATGGACTGTACAAATGTATAGACATTTTATAATTGATTCTAAATGAGGACATTCTTAAGAGTACATTTACCAAAATAAAAATAAAAAGAATAGAAAAGAAAGATGAGGATAAGGAAACATAAACTATTTTATCTGAAAATCTCTTTGATTTGAAGTATAAATGATAAATCAGGTTAAAGAAAAATGATAATATCAATAATTGATAGTCCATTGTTTTCTACTATTTGCTGCCTCACCAAAAGTAACTTGACTCAAATATGCTTTTATCTTCTTTAAATGGATTGCTTTAAACAAACAAAATAAGTCCTTATTAAACAATACTTTAATGGGTAGCAAGAGTCTATGTAAACCTTATTTAGTAAAACAAAGAAAATAAATACTGGTTCACGGCTCACTTTCTAAATCAAGGAGGTGCAAGGAAAAGAAAAGGAAAAAAAAACCCTCCAAACCGCAGATGCCCGGAGAACTAACACAACTCACTTTGTTGATTGATTGATATTTATAAAATGTTATTTTACCAAATGAAAAAATTCATTTTTCCTATGTATATTTACACTTTTAGATTGGGTTAAGAAACATCTATAATCATTTGTGGAGATGAAAACTTCTATGTTTTATTCACTAAGAAAAAGAACCATTAAAATATCATATGAAAAATTATATTCAAACAT